>NC_040104.1:25652500-28152500 GCF_003369695.1 Bos indicus x Bos taurus
TGACTGAGCAACTAAGCACAGCACATGTGCCTCCAACTCTCCAAGAACAGACCTCTCCCACAGGAAGGCTTTAATCCATTGGAAAACACAAAGCTGTTTCTGTGAGAGCATGTGTAAGAGCCCTGTGGTGTGAGACAGTCTGAGGGGAGAGGGAAGGCTTCAAGATGATGCTTGAGCTGGGCTGAGCCCAGATGGACAGAGTGTGGATGGGTGACTTGGAGAGGGGTGGGGGCAGCTCTGAGTTGAGTTCTGATTTGCCCAGAGGTGAGAGAGTTGAATGAAAATCCAGTTAATTTGAACTCATTTAAATCATCAGCAGCTGTACTAGAGAAAGTCCAGGAGAAATTCATGTCTCCCAAGCACTCCCAGGCCTGCAGGATGTTGGGGATGTAATAGACATTTATGATATGGAGTGGTGAGTTCTCTACAGGAGACCTCTTGTGCAAGAGACAAACTTTAGAAGATAAGGTTTAATTCAATAAGAGCTTTGGAGAATCTGGTGACTGTGAGTCGTAAGGAATCACAAGGGAGAGGGAGATAAGTTGGTTTCATCAAAGGGATGGAGATCTCCTCATCACTCATCCAGGTGGAGCTTCTGCTAAGGGGCTTTGTTTGCTCAGTAGGTTCTATCTGGGTGACTGGGAAGGAATGCCCTGGCTTTCCCATCTGTTCTAGCTGCTATCTTCCTTCAATCTCTTGGAGTCACATTGGTCCCTCTCATTAGCCAGCTTGTATGCTGTGCAGGGAAGTGCAGGATTTGAAGTCAGGTGAGCTGGGTTTGAATCTCAGCATCCACCCTGGCTACCTATGTGGCTGTAGTAAGTCAGCAACCTGCCTAAGTTCATTTCTCCAAATATAGAATGGGGATATGACCCCTAACTCATAGGTCCCTGGGGGGTGAGGCTATCAGTTGCTTATATAGTGGATGTGTGGGAGTTAGAAGATGGTACCCCACCCTCTGGGGCTTCCTTGGTGGCTCAGTGGTAAAGAATCCACCTGCAATGAAGGAGACGTGAGTTTGATCCTGGGGTCAGGAAGATCCCCTGGAGAACAAAATGGTAAGCCACTTCAGTATTCTTGCCTGGGAAATCCCATGGACAGAGGAGCCTAATGGGCTGCAGTCCATGGGGTTGCAAAGAGTTGAACACCACTTAGCGACTAGACAACAGCAACCCCTTCCTTCAAACGTTTTACATCCTCTTCCATGGTGTGATTGGAGGTGCCTCTAGGGTAGACAGGATACACATCACCCACTGTACAAACCACAGCCACTACTATTATAATCATTATTATCACTTTGATGGAAAATAGCTCCAATCTGACCTTTTGACAGGTTATTTGGATTAGCCTGGTGCCTGGTTACTCAGACTTCATTACAGAAGAGCAGTTCTCCTTTGACCAGCAAATATATAATCTGACAATAGCCAAGAGTGTGCCAAGAGCCATGTGTTCTATTCGACCTTCGTTAGAACTCAGTGTCAGAAGCTGAGGGTTGTCAAAATGTTGGCCATCTCTAAATCATTGTGCTGCCAAAATAATTCCTACCGCAGAGCAGACTGTCTCCAGCCATCAGAGACCAAAATAGAGCCTAATGGATTTAGGAAGCAATCAATGCTTCTAAAGACATTTGTGGGTTGTAGCTCATAAAATATTAATTCTTTCTGTTTGTCTTTAAGAATATATTTTATATGTTAATGCATTATTGAAAGGTGCTTGTAATGTTAAGTGACTTAAGACTTGGGCATTGAATGGCCGAATTTAATTTTTTTGAAATCTAAATATAAAATAACAAGACAAAACCAAATCCCACTGACCACACTGGTAGCCATGAAATCAAACTGTACCCTTGTACAATGAAGTTGTTTTATTCACATTTTGATGAGCAAATAAATAACTTATGTATGGCATTTCTCACCTAATAAAATGTTTCATTGTCAGATTTACTGGACACATTTATGAAATCACAGCTATGCAGCTCAGCTTTATTTGGCCTTAATAACATCAGAGCTAAGAAGAGTTTTGCCTGGGTCTTCAATGTACAGAAGGATGCAGGTGAAGGAGGAAGGATCAAAAATCAAAGGAAGCAGGGGCAGTTGGGGAAGATACAGGGGTCACTGTTTAAGATGGACTCAGAATTCATCTTCTGAACAGAAAGTATTGTAGACATTTGGGTTCTTCTGAGAGTGGGCATATACACACAATACGGAAGTACACAAGTTACGTTTCTCCGTGTATTTCATGGAACACTACCTTCTGGAAGGAATGCTTGAATGCACTTTTTTAGGGGGCCACAGATCACTCTGAAAATTTAAACTATGGTGCCACAGTTAAGAAACATGCTTGGACTTGCCCGGTGGTCCAGTGGCTAAGACCCCACCCTCCTAATGCAGGAGGCCTGAGTTCATTCCCTGGCTGGGGAACTGGATCCCACATGCCACAGCTGAGACCTGGCATAGCCAAATAAATACTATAAATAAAAGTGAAAGAAAAGAGACATGGTCACATTTGCATGTACACAAAATTCTTCCCATGATTTCTGAGGGTCCTTCACCCTGGCGGAAGACTATCAGGCTTTGATCTGGCCCTGCAGTCTTGTCTTTCGCTCTAGAACATTGAAACGCAAAGAGGTGGTGGCCCGCCTGGGGTGACCCAGCCCCTGACACCTCATCCCAGTGCCGCCTCTCCATGTGGTGAAGGTATGAACGAGGCACGCAGGGGTGTAGACTGCAGCACGTGTGCCTGGCTTCACACTCTAGCTTTGTTACTTACTGTTGGTTTGACCTTGAGCAAGTTATTTCTCTTTTTGTGCCTAAAATGTCCTCATGTTTAAAGTGAAGGTAACAGTAGCTCCCACTATACAGACTTGTTATGAATATTAAATAGCCTGATCTATTCAGAGCTTGGTGCTTGAAACTCAGTAAGCACTTCCTAAGTATTTGTTTTCATTGTTGTGTGTCTAGATCAAAGTCCCCTGCATTATGCTCTCATAGCTCTTTGTATGTTTTCTTCTCAGTCTGGTTTTTTTTCCCTCCTTTGTTGTGCTTATAATGTAATTTATATGACTTTGAAACTATCTTGACTCTGTTTGCTTATTTATCTCTGGTATGTTTGGGTGTAAATAGATAATGCTTCATCCACGGCACCTACAATGGCTCCTGACACATATTAAGCCATCAGTAGTCATTCATTAGGGCTTCCCTTGTGGCTCAGATGGTAAAGAATCTGCCTGCAGTGCAGGAGACCTGGGTTTGATCTCTGGGTTGGGAAGATCCCCTGGAGGAAGGCATGGCAACCGACTCCAGTATTCTTGCCTGGAGAATCCCATTGACAGAGGAGCCTGGTGGGCTACAATCCATGAGGTCACAGAGTCAGACATGACTGAGCAATTAAGCACAGCAGCACAGCTAACCTCTGTGCCTCTGTTTACCTATCTGACATATGGAATGATATTAGCTCCTACTAAATAGGGTTGATAAAAAGATGAGTTAATCTAAAGCTTAGACAGTGACAGGCAAATAGTAAATGCTTAATAGACATCAACTATGATGATAATTTATTGGCTGCTGCTGCTGCTGCTGCTAAGTCGCTTCAGTCGTTTCCAACTCTGTTCGAACCCCTAGACGGCAGCCTACCGGGCTAACTCCGTCCCTGGGATTCTCCAGGCAAGAACGAATTTATCGGCTAATTTTCAGCAAACCTTTACAGAGTATTGATTATTTTCCAGGGCCTTGCTGGGTGCTTAAGATATAGTTGGTACTTGAGAAAAAATAATATACCTCTTCTATGAGGAGGGGTAGAATTCAGCATCTCCTAGGGGAACAAGAGAAACTCATCCACAGTTCCATGCTGGTGACTCTCTGTCCCATGCATGGGACAGAGACCTCACCAGTTTGGGGCCCAAGAGCAGGGACAAGGACCTTCTCAGAGAAGGGGCATTAAAGAAAAGCAGAGGTTAGCATCGTAGTATCAAGGGGAAGGGTACTTCACTGGTGGTCTTGTGGTTAAGAATGCGCCTTGCAATGTAGGGAACTTGGGTTCGATCCCTGGTCAGGGCACTAAGATCCCACATGCAGAAGAGCAACTAAACCTAAGCGCTGCTACTAGAGAATCCATGCTCCAAAACAAGACATCTGGCATGACGTGACAAAGATCCTGAGAGCGGAAACTGAGACCCGACACAGTCAATATATAAATATTTTTTTTAAAAAAGAAATGGGAGGAAGGGCATTCCATGTGTGAATGGAACAGCATGTTCCAAGATAGAGAGGTGGAAGCAGCAGCTATGTTTGTGGAATGCCAAACATCAGGATGCTGTTCATCCATTTAATTCATTCCGTCAGTATCCATCGAGTCCCAGCAATGTATGTACTAGGCACTGTTCTGAGGATAGTGCAAAGAACAAACTGGACAAAGGCCCTGGTGCCATGAGGCTTCAATCCTAGCACAAGAAGACACAGAATGAACAGGTGCGGATATAATATTTCTGATGTTTAGAAACACTGTGGGAAAAACAAAGCCAAGTCAGGGATATAAAGGTGCGTGGTTAGGAGAAAGTGTGTTATTTCAGATGGGATGATCAGGGAAATTGATGCTTTTGAACTGTGGTGTTGGAGAACTTGAGAGTCCCTTGGACTGCAAGGAGATCCAACCAGTCCATTCTGAAGGAGATCAGCCCTGGGGTTTCTTTGGAAGAAATGATGCTAAAGCTGAAACTCCAGTACTTTGGCCACCTCATGCGAAGAGTTGACTCATTGGAAAAGACCCTGATGCTGGGAGGGATTGGGGGCAGGAGGAGAAGGGGACGATAGAGGATGAGATAGCTGGATGGCATCACTGACTCGATGGACGTGAGTCTGAGTGAACTCCAGGAGTTGGTGATGGACAGGGAGGCCTGGCGTGCTGTGATTCATGGGGTCGCAAAGGGTCGGACACGACTAAGCAACTGAACTGAACTGAACTGATGGGGGAGGCCTCTTTGATAAGTGACATTTGTACAGAACCTGAAGGAAGTGAAGAAGGAAACGGACTCTTTAAGGAGACAGCAATTAGTTCAGGTAGAGAAGCAGTCATGTGCAAAGGCCCTGAGGTAGGAGCAGGCTGTATCTGTTGGAGATAGAGTGAAGAGGCCAGTTTGAGGAGTGAACAAGGGCAGAATGGGAGGAGACCAGGCAAAGGACTGGCCAGATGCCCCTGGGCCTTGTGGAGACAAATGGAAACCTTGAGACCTTGAGCATGGGTAGGAAGGAAGACAGAGAGGTTGAGGGGCCTTACTGCTCAGGGCCATGACATAAGCTCTGCCAAGTGATTGAGCTTTCTTGTTGAGAGCCTTTCTTGTTGGGGAAGCATGCAAAAGTTTTAATCAAGAGTGATGTGGTTGCATTGTATTTGACAATAATAACTCTAGCTTGAGGGTTTAATGGAGTAGAGGGGAGTCAAGTGGGGAGGAGTTCAGGGGTGATCTGGGGAAAGAGGAGGGAGGCCTGAACTGGGCAAGCTAATTGCACCCATATCTGTCTCCTTTACTGCCTGCAAGTTCCCCTCTTTCCATGGGCCTCACCAGCGCCTCACTTGAAATCAGCCTTACCCTCTGAATTAAACTGTGGGCAGGAAAGATCAGAATTCCGTTGTCTGAGCCCATGAGGCCAAGAGTGAGAAAGCAACCTTCAGCTTTCTGTGGGTACAGATAAAATTTCTGCAGCTTGAAGCCTAGGTTTAGAACAGTGAGACATTTTTATGTTGTTACACTGCATCGCAAATCAGATTATTTTTTAAAAAATTAATGGCATCTATCATTTAAAAGAATTTTAAATGCGTCTTTGTCTCCCCTCTCGGAAAACACTAACTCTTAGTTTTTATGCTAAATCGAGTGATCACAACCCAAGAACTCAGCAGTTTTGCACTTTAAACATTTACTCCACGATTTATTTCCTTCCAATGAATTCATGATTAAATTTTAAACCCACACGCCTATTCAGCAAGGAATCAGAGAACAGAGGGTAATACGACTTTTTTCTTTGTTCTTTTAAGTTTCAATTTGGAAGTGCTCTCTGTTGGGTCTTCAAAACTCATCACTGAGCTTCTGCCTCCCCTTCCCCCCACACCATCCACCTAGCACTCGGGTTCCCCAGGGCAGTGGATAGGAGTGTGGACCAAGGACAGAGGCAAATGGCAGCTGACTTGTCCACCCTAGCGAGTTTGTCCCTTGGCCCCAGAAGGTAGGAATTGGTATCTATTGTCCTAGAAGAGCCCAGAGTCCTGATGTCTCTGAACGTTCATGAACAAGGAGAAAAATACTCACTGACGTGTGTGCTGAACGCTGCTGGTCTGAGACCACCAGGTCCCCCCAGATCAACAGGGAAGCAGATGTTTGGGAGGCGCCTTCCAGGATATTGATAGTTTTTCACCCAGATTCTGACCCTGGACGGACTCCCCCCGTCCTTCCTTCCCACCTGGTCTCCATCTCCCTCTCTGTTAAATGATCCCTTCCCTTTAGCAGTGGTTGTTTCTACTCTCCTCCCTGTAGAGTTCTTTCTGCTGCCAGAGCTGTGATTCCCCCATGTGAAGGAGTGATGTTTGTGTTGTTTAGTCACTAAGTCGTGTCCAACTCTTGTAACCCCATGGACTGTAGCCTGCCAGGCTTCTCTGTCCATGGGATTTTCCAGGCAAGAATACTGAGATGGCTTGCCATTTCCTTCTCCAGGGGAATCTTCCTGACCCAGGGATTGATCCCATGTCTCCTGCATTAGCAGGTGGATTCTTTATCACTGAGCCATCTGGGAAGCCCTTGAAGAAATGATGAGAAGACTATTAAAAGTGTTTGTCCTCCTCTCCCTCTGCACAAACCACACTGCACCCCCCTCCCCCCTGCTCTGGCTCTTGCCACCCACTGCCCACACACCCACAGGTGCTTGAAAACCCCTTGACACAGTGGGAAAAGCTGGGTATGAGGCATAGGCCCGGGCTGGAAGCTTTACACTGCCACTTCCTACCTGTAACATTGAATGTATTATTAAATCTTTCCAGGCTTCAGTCTCCTCATCTGTAAAATGGGATCAGCAGTACCTGTTGATTAATATCTGCCCATGCCCAGTAGAGAGCAGTTGCATCAGGGAACAGTGGCATTTTCTCTATGGTATTCAGCCTTTGGGTGAAGACATTGGGTCTCCAAAAAGAACCTTTTAAAAATGCAAAAGGGTTATCTCAGAGAGATGCCATAATTACCCAGGTATGGATTGCTCGCTCAATAAACATGACAGGACCATTGGAATAAAGGAGAAGCGTGGCCTTGGGGGATGGGGTGGGATATGCTGTTTGGCTCTGGGTACAAAGGAACAAATCCCAGGAAAGAGATACAAGGTGCCTGGTGGGGTGAGCAGAGGTGGAACACATTTTGCCAACTTCTGGCTGTCAGCCCAAGCTGGCTTGGCCCCTGTGTTCTTGCTTTGTGGCTCAGGGAAGCTGGGCCCCCTGGCAGCCTGCTGGACTTAGGGGAGGGCACAATTTGGACTTATCTGATTTGAATCTGAGCGTGGTCACCCACCAGCTAGGTGAGCTGGGACAGGTGACTATTTTTCTGATCCTCGATTTCCTCATCTGCTAAATGAGGGGCTTATCTAACAGGTGTGGGAAGATCCTGTGGCAAAAATGGTGAAAGCATTGTTTTCGGCAAGAGGAACAGGAAAGACAGAGACAGCAGACCACTTGCCTTAAGTCACAGAGCAGACAGAACCAGGGCCGCAGGTCTCTCTTCTCCGGGCTGGCCTGCTCAGATGCTTCCTGATACCTCTCCAGGTAGCCCCTGGAATTAGCCATTCCCTCAGGATGGGCTTATGTCAGTTCAGTTCAGTTCAGTCGCTCAGTCATATCCGACTCTTTGCGACCCCACGGACTGCAGCACGCCAGGCTTCCCTGTCCGTCATCAACTTCCAGAGCTTGCTCAAACTCATGTCCATCACATCGGTGATGCCATCCAACCATCTCATTCTCTGTCATCGCCTTCTCCTCCTGCCTTCAATCTTTCCCAGCATCAGGGTCTTTTCCAGTGAGTCAGTTCTTTGCATCAGGTGGCCAAAGTATTAGAGCTTCAGCATCAGTCCTTCCGGTGAATATTCAGGACTGATTTCCCTTAGGATGGAGTGGTTGGATCTCCTTGCCGTCCAAGGGGCTCTCAAGACTCTTCTCCAACACCACAGTTCCAAAGCATCTATTCGGTGCTCAGCTTTCTTCATAGTCTAACTCTCACATCCATACATGACCACTGGAAAAACCATAGCCTTGACTAGACAGACCTTTGTTGGCAAAGTAATGTCTCTGCTTTTTAATATGCTGTCTAGGTTGGTCATAGCTTTTCTTCCGATGAGCAAGCGTCTTTTGATTTCATGGCTGTGATCACTGTCTGCAGTGATTTTGGAGCCCAAAAAAAATAAAGTCTGTCACTGTCTCTATCGTTTCCCCATCTATTTGCCATGAAGTAAAGGGACCAGATGCCATGATCTTAGTTTTGTCACTTTGAATCTATTTCTCTTCACCCAACCTTGTTCTTCTTCTTCTCTCTCTCTCTTTTTGAAGTTAACCAAGCTTAGTTTTCTCTTGAAATGTCCACTGTCACCACTGCATTGTATAGGATCTGGGCCTCACTAGCCAATCACTCCATAGCCAAGAGAGTCTGCTTTGTTCTTGGCCTATAAAACATACCCATAAAAGGAGCAGCATGGACTCACGGCTATTTGGGGAAATTCATTAAAATCACCTCTTTCCCAATATGCTCCTGATTCTCTGTACCCTCTCTCATCTCTCTGGCCCCAGACTTCTGTTTCATATACCAAATTCCATATCTTCCTCTGCTCCCCAGTTTGGGAGTAACTTCCACTGCCTCTTAGGGATTTTGTTTCTGATGTCATAGATGGTTTTCAACTTTGTTATCTCATTTGATCACTGTTTCCCAGTGCCAGGTGGAGGCTTATTTGGATGGGGGCAGTAGAGAAGATGGAGGTCCTGACCTGACCTTGACAGAGTATGTGGCTCACCTACAACAGCTGCCTCCTGCCCGTGTGCAGGTTCTTTCTCTGCTTACTTACTCATTCATCTTATAGACAGTTTTGGGTATCTACTCTGAGCCATGCATGGTGGCTGGAAATATTAATACCATGCACAAGACAGACTCGGCCCCCACAGAGCTGATAGTCTAGAGACAAGTAACAAGGCATCAACAATACCGTTGAACAGGGCTGTGCTGTGAGAGGTTGGGGAGGAGCACTAAATTCCAATTTAATGGTGGTCAGGGAAGACTTCCTGGAGGAAGCCAATCTCATCTGAGATATGAAGGGTGACTAGGAGTTAAGCAGTTAAAGGAGTGCAGAAGAGTATTGCCAGATAGCAAATGGCATGTGCAAAGGCCTGCAGGCATCTGAATGAATGAAGGATGGCAAGAATGTGGAATAGGGTGAAGGAGCCAGGGTTGAGGTATGTGCAGAATGTGGAAGGGTTTGCAGGTGTGCTAGGGAGTTTGGGCTTTCTCCTGTGGACAATGGGGAGCCAAGCGATGCTTGTAAACATGAGATCTGCATTCTGGGGAGAGTCCTGGGCTACTGTGTGGAGGACAGAGCTAGCCACCAAGACTGTGGTGGTGGTAGATGACTTTAGCCCTTGGAAGCTGTGCTCTTTAGAGAACCCCACCCACGCATAGCCGCCCCACGTGCTCCCTTTCCCAGCTTGCCACTTGAAATCTCCAGCTTCTCTTCCCTTCCTCGCTTGGTGTGCAGTATGTCCAGGCTTTATCCAATCAGCACTGGCTGGCTGTGTGCCTCACTCGTTCCGGCTGGGGCCCGATAATGCATGTCCTCCTTTGTTTCATTGTGCAAATATGTGTCTGCGATGTGGTTGGGACTGATAAGTAAAGAAAATTGTGTAGCTTAACAGCAGACATTTCATGACCTCAGGAGTCTCCCAAGATGCATGCTCCCAGCAAATTGTCGGCAAGCCCATTTATCATGGCGCTGACCTGGGACTCTGTGTGCATTTCCCTATGAAAATGGCCCGGCGCCGTCAGTTCCCATCTGCCCCAACGCCACCATAATGAAGCAAGCTTTAACTAAGCCTGGTACCCACTGAGCGGTCCCATCACAAATGGCTTTCAGGATGCAGACACCTGCATGTGGAATGCATCATCTTCCTAATGGTGGATTTGTGTGGAAATCCAATACACCCTTGAAGCTTTATTTATTTTCGGCTTAGGTAATTGGATACCATTAATTATTTATATTTTGTGTTGCAAGTGGGCAGGAAAAGGGCAAAAGAGGGGGAGGTTGGGAGAGGGACAGCCTACCAATTGCAATCCTGGCAAGCAGCTACAATATTCTGAACCGTGATTACGTATGGGATGATTGTGTGCAGCCACCCCAAATAAATTTTGCTAGAAATATTGTATGTGATTTCCCAGAAACTATTTGGTGACTCCTTCAGGCAAAAATTACATGTTATCAGTGTTTGTGAAGTCCTTGGTAGTCAGATTCCTGCTACCCCCAAACTCATCACACTACATAGCTGTGATTTTAATAAGAGCAAACTGCATACTTTTACTGGGCATGTACCACGTGGCAGGCACGGTGCTTTCAGTACAAATGTTACAGGCATTTGAAACTCACAACAACGCCATGAACTATCCGTTCAGTTATTATCCCTGTTTTACAGATAAGGGAACTGAGGTTAAAAAGATGATCTTGCCCAAGGTCACAGCTAGTGAATGACAGAGCCAGGATTTGAACCTGGGCCTGGCTGACTTAGACTCTGGAGCCCCCTTTTTTTGGAGGATATGAATACTTTAAACTGAAGACAGGCGCCACCCCCCCCCCCACCCCACCCCAGAGCCCATGAGTCCCACTGGGGTCTTAAGCTGCCTGATAGGATCAAGAAGGAGAAGCGGATAGAGCCCCTGCTTTCATACTTGGCTTTCTTTATGAGTTGTGAAGCTAAAGGTTACTCTGTTAATTAAAAGGGGAGAAAAGGGGGCTGTTGGAGGATCAGTGGCAAATTGACTCCAATTAAACCTTTAATGAGTATATTAAGCCATGTAAATCACATGCTTTTTTTTTCCCTTTGGGAACGTCAGCTTCCCTTGGCGAGCAAATCATTGGCCTGCCCTGTGTCGGGTGGAGTCTCTGGGAAGCTAGGGAGATGGTGGGTTTATTCTGCAAGTGCAAAAACTGAATGATGCTAGAGGGTTTAAAAAAGAGAAAGTAAAGAAGGATTCCCTCTTTACTCACTAGTGTTTTACTAAATGTGACTTCCAGAGTTAACAAATCATGGGGACAAATTTAGGCATTGCTTTTCCTGATCTTTCATTGTGTGTGTGTTAGTTGCTCAGTTGTGTCCAGCTCTTTGCAACCCTATGGACTGTAGCCTGCCAGGCCCCTCCATCCATGGGATTCTCCGGGCATGAATACTGGAGTAGGTGGCCATTCCTTTCTCTAGGGGAATTTCCTCACCCAGGGATTGAACCCAGGTCTCCTGCAATGCAGGCAGATTCTTTACCACCTGAGCTAAATGTGACTTCCAGATTTAACAAAGTGTGGAGACTAATTTAGGCATTGCTTTTCCTGATCTTTCATTACCAGATCTTGATTTTCTTTTAAACTTCAAATCTCTCCCAGTCACCTGCTGAATTGTCAGCTTCATTCTTGGGTGGTGGGTGGGATCTTGGAATGCTCCCCGGTCTTCTTATCACTTAGGTAAATAGCCCTGGACTGCCTAGAGGGACCTTGGCAAGGTTGAAAGGGGAAGTGATCCAGTGCTATGGTCTCCCCTTTCAATGGAATGGTGAAAGCCATGATTCATACGAGTCTAGGACTCATTCACTCAGCAAATCTTTACAGAGCTTCTGGGCTCATGCTCCAAGATTAACCTTTTCTATTTAACTTAGTTTTCTCAAAAACCCTTGGAAGCGGACTTATTATTGCACTCCCATTCTAAAGATGAAGAAACTGAGACTCAAGGTAGTTACTTACTCAAACAGATACTCTTAACAGAGCTAGGATTTGAACCCAAGTCTCATTGACTTCAAAGTTTGGGATCCTATTCAACCCCAGATGGAGAGAAATGACTGAATGTTCTGGGCTGAGCCAAGGACTCAGGACTCAGTGGGAAGGGGTGGGAACTCAGGGCCAGACCAGGAACTAGGAGCTTCTCTGGGGGGCTACCTAGAGCTGCTGGGCACAAGAGACTGGACCCTGCAGAGAGAGTCCAGGGTGTCCACAGACCTCGGTGCACCAGCATCCTCTGGGGAGTGTTCCCCCACCTCCCGACCCAACTCTTGTCCAGGGGGTGCAGACAGAAGGGGGACCTTTTGGATGGCTGGGACCTCCCCAAGAGCCACACAACAGTTGTGGGCAGCCTTGGCTGGATTATAAAGGCAACACATGTTTTGTTTCAGACAACTCCTGCCCCACATCGGGGCCCTTCTTTTCATCCACTCACATGGAACCTCATTCTGACCCTCTGCTGGTTTCCATCTAATCCCTGCCTGATTCATGTTTTCAACACATACTTCAATAATGTTAAGTGTGCCAGGCACTATTCTAAGCACTTTATACACACTGATTCACTTAATCTCCATAACAACTCTTCTAAGTAGATCTTATTATCCTATTTTACTAATAAGGACATAGGCAGGGAAAGGTTAAGTAACTTGCCCAAGGCCACACAAAAAGTGGCTAAGCTGGGATTTCCTAAGCCAAGAGGGGCTTCCCTCATAGCTCAGTTGGTAAAGAATCTGCCTGCAATGCAGGAGACCTGAGTTCAATTCCTGGGTCAGGAAGATCCCCTGGAGAAGGGATAGGCTAACCACTCCAGTATTCTGGCCTGGGGAATTCCATGGACTAACTCCTGGGGAATTCCATGGACTAACTCCATGGTCGCAAAGAGTCAGACTCGACTGAGTGACTTTCACTTTCAAGCTGGGATTTAAACCCGAGAATTTGGCTCCAGCATCTGTACTCCTGACTAGTACCTTGTGCTGATGTTTCTGATAGCTCCCCAAAGGGATATTTTTATTTCAAAGAGGAAAAAAGAAACCACTTTCTTTTCTTTTCTTTCACATAAATAATGAAGCTGTGGGCTTCCCCAGTGGCTCAGCAGTAAAGAATCTGCCTGCAATGCAGGAGATGTAGGAGATGTAGGTTCGATCCCTGGGTCGGGAAGATCCCCTGGAGGAGGGCATGGCAACCCACTCCAGTATTCTTACCTGGAGAATCCCATGGACAGAGGACCCTGGTGGGCTACAGTCCATGGGGTCACACGAGTCAGACATGACTGAAGCGACTGAGCACGCAGATGGTGAAGGTGTAATGGATGGAAAGCCAAGCAGGCTGGCTGAGTTGAGGGCGGGGCAG
Organism: Bos indicus x Bos taurus; assembly: GCF_003369695.1. Lineage (NCBI taxonomy): Eukaryota > Metazoa > Chordata > Mammalia > Artiodactyla > Bovidae > Bos > Bos indicus x Bos taurus. The sequence goes on from NC_040104.1 coordinate 25,665,886, forward strand.
GGCTTCCTGTGCCGTTCTTCACATCGTGCTTCCGATGGGATGAGGAGACCAGACTTCACTTCGGGTCAGGATTCCTTGACACAAGAAGGGCTCCTTCCTTTCATTAATCATTAAACAGATATTTCCTGATCACCTAGTTTATGCTGGCCACCTAGTATATGCTGTACACGGGGAGGTAAGAATTTAAATGAAAAAACCCTTTACTTAGGAATGTTAGGGTGTATAGGTGACTGTGAAGAGTGTGTGGTGAGGGTTGGGGGACAGAGTCAGGAGAGCGTCTGGATAAGAGAATGGGATTTGGTGCCCTTCTTACCTGGGTTCAAGCTGGCTCCACCACATGCCAGCTGAGCCTCAGTTTCCTTATCTGTAAAGTGGGAATGACATTATATTATGTAGCTCTCAGTTCTCTTTTAAACCTGGCCCATCTCTCAGTAAATGAGAGCTGAGATGCTGCTTCTGCTATGCCAAATAGAGATGAACACTGATGGAACATTATGGTTTTCCAAAGATCCTGACAGAGTAGAAGGCCAGATTTCTAGATAAGAATTAGTATTCTTAGGAGGCATGGCCAAGGGTGAGCTTAGATGCCTTGGCACCAGCAAACTCCATTTAATAATTGTCCCAGGCAGCCAGAAATGTCCTGTTGGCCAGTCATAAATTCCCCCTACCTTGTTGTGGCGACCACCCATCCAAAGAGGGCCTGGCTGTCTTCCTTGTCATCCAGTTTTCAAAGTGCTAATTGTTTCTGAGAGCTGTTGGTCTTTTGCATCAAACTGTTCTTTAGAAATACAGGTCCTCTGTCATTTGACAGGTGCCCTTTATTACCTAACTGACCTTTATTCATTCCCCCAGACCCGGAGGTGATGTCTCCCTGATGGAGGAGCCTTCCCTACCTGACTTGAGTGAGTCGGGCACAGTACACTGTCTCTACAGCTCTGTTGAAGTGCTGTAATTGTCAGCATACACATGTAACCCTAAGAAGACTACAGGAGCACGTGATCCAGCTTGGGAGCATTAGTGTATCCAAGGACTAACAATCAAAATGAAAAATTTAAAGTAATGATATTCAAATGAAAAACTAAAGTCCATGTCATGGAGACACCAAAGATGCTCACTCTAACCTACCACGCTCCTTGGCAAAACTCCCTTTTCCCTCTTCTCCAATTTCCTCACACCCTACAGTTCCTCTCGATCTGTCTCTCTTCCCCTAAGCCCAAATCTCACTACACATAGTGTGAAAGGGTCTTCTGTCTGTTTCTTCCCTCCATATCTTCTTTAATCCTTTCATTTGGCTATAGACTTAGTCCCTCTCCTAACAAGCATGAAACTTTTTTCCTTAAGAGAGGGAAGTGAAAACCAAAAGGCAATACAGAATTCTCCTTAGCAGGTGGAGGCAAATGTAAACCCTCAAACACTTAAAAGTCGACACATTTTTATCCATCACTCACAGTCTTCCCTCTTGATTGTGAGACCCTCTAGTTTGAATATGGACTGAGAGATTTATGCCTGTAGCCACTGTTTCCAGAGGTAAGGGGGAAGGAAGAAAGTCAGGCAGGCATAAATATTTGTTTGCTTTTTGAGCCTCTATTCTCAAGACTGTGCTTGAATTCCAGGATCAACTTTTTTGGTGGTGAAGGGACGCAAGGACGTGTGCACAGAACATCTTGGCATCGGGTCCTCTTCGGCCAGTCTGAAGTACACGGAGGCCTGTGCTGGTGGTGCCGGAGGGGCCATCTCTGCACCTACCAGTCGCTGTGCTGTCTCCATTCTCCATCTTTGTCTGCCCAAGTAGCACAGTAGGGCTCAACCTCGATGTTGGCAGAATCACCTGGAGGGCTTGCTTGGGCCCTTGACAGAAACGATTCATTGAGGCTGACTGAGCTTTATTGACTACGCCAAAGCCTTTGACTGTGTGGATCACAACAAACTGTGGAAAATTCTTAAAGAGATGGGAATACCAGATCACCTGACTTGCCTCATGAGAAATCTATATGCAGGTCAGGAAGCAACAGTTAGAACTGGATATGGAACAACAGACTGGTTCCAAATTGGGAAAGGAGTATGTCAAGGCTGTATATTGTCACCCTGATTATTTAACTTATATGCAGGAGTACATCATGAGAAACACTGGACTGGATGAAGCACAAGCTGGAATCAAGATTGCTGGGAGAAATATCAATAACCTCAGATATGCAGATGACACCACCCTTATGGAAGAAAGTGAAGAGGAACTAAAAAGCCTCTTGATGAAAGTGAAAGTGGAGAGTGAAAAAGTTGGCTTAGAACTCAACATTCAGAAAACTAAGATCATGGCATCTGGTCCCATCACTTCATGGCAAATAGATGGGGAAACAGTGGAAACACTGACAGACTTTTACTTTTTGGGGGCTCCAAAATCACTGCAGATGGTGACTGCAGCCATGAAATTAAAAGACGCTTGCTCCTTGGAAGGAAAGTTATGACCAACCTAGACAGCATATTAAAAAGCAGAGACATTACTTTGGCAACAAAGGTCCGTCTAGTCAAGGCTATGGTTTTTCCAGTAGTCATGTATGGATGTGAAAGTTGGACTATAAAAAAAGCTGAGTGCCAAAGAATCGATGCTTTTGAACTGTGGTGTTGGAGAAGACTCTTGAGAGTCCCTTGCACAGCAAGGAGATCCAACTGGTCAATCCTAAAGGAAATCAGCCCTGAATATTCATTGGAAGGACTGATGCTGAAGCTGAAACTCCAATACTTTGGCTACCTGAAGTGAAGAACTGACTCATTGGAAAAGACCCTGATGCTGGGAAAGATTGAAGATGGGAGAAGAAGGGGACAATGGAGGATGAGATGGTTGGATAGCATCACTGACTCAATGGACATGAGTTTGAGTAAACTCTGGGAGTTGGTGATGGACAGGGAAGCCTGGTGTGCTGCAGTCCATGGGGTGGCAAAGAGTCGGACACAAGTGAACAACTGAACTGAACCGAGGCCTGAGAATCTGAACTTTAGTAAGTTCCCAGGTGGTGGTGGTGCTGCTGCTGCTCTGGGATCTGTACTTTGAAAACCACTGCATTAGTAGAAAAAGGACTCTCTTCTGGACCAGTCTGTCATCTAACTTGAACCTGTGAAGGAACTGAGAGCCACTGGGTTATGGGACATCTAAAGGACTTTCTGCTACTCAGAATGCATTTTCTACCCACATGCCATCAATACCATTTCCTTCCCTTTCCCATAAGTATTTAGGGTTTTTCTCCTTCATTATAAGACCCCAGTGACATGGAGGACTGGGAGCTGTTTTGTGTGTGTGGCTAAGGTGTTTTTCTTCTGTCTCTTATAAATCTCTTTTGGCTTTCCCCTTTCTCATTGTGTCCTATTTATTATTTATTAAGAGGCTCTTAGCTCAATCCCAGGGTGCCCAGAGAATGTACTTAGGGATAAAGAATGGGGAGAGGGTACGTTCCTTTCTAGTTGGATGAGAAGACGACCAGAGATGGGAATTCATTTAGAGCATGCGTGCATGCTTAGTCCTCAGTCGTGTCCGACTGTTTGTGACCCTGTGGACTGTAGCCCACCAGGCTCCTCTGTCCATGGCAGGAATTCTGGATTCTCCAGGCAAGAATACTGGAGTGGGTTACCATTTTCTTCTCCAGGGGATCCTCCTTGCCCAGGCATCAAACCTAGGTCTCTTGCATTCCAGGCAGATTCTTTACCATCTGAGCCACCAGGGAAGCTATAATGAATTCTATTAGGTTGGTACAAAAGTAATTGCAGTTTTGGACTGTGAATTTTAAATCATTATAGCTAGGCTCAAACACATCTTTATTAATCAAAATAGGAGCTATTACAATCAGCATATTTTTGACAACGGCAGCCAGGTATGTTTATTTCATTTTTTGATTCAACATCTATGAGAGGGTGGACAGGTATTATATCATGAATGTAAAGATGAAGACCCTGAGGCTCAGAGATGTGAAGTCATCTGCCCAAGGACAAACAGACTAGAGTTTGGAAAGAAACCCAGGTGTCTCTTTTAAAACCTTCTCTGACCTTCTAACAGGAAGTTCAGTGCTTGCGATGAATCAGTCAGTCAATCTCTCCATCCACCAATGTTTATCAAGAGTCTCCTGTCTGGGAGGCTGCCTGTTAGGAACTGAGGTTCCTCAATGGTGAAAGTCTAAATATGCCTGCTCTAAGGGAGTCTACAGTCTAGGAGGGAGGCTGGACATGGCGAGGAGAATCAATGGGTTGAAAGTGAAAGTCACTCAATCATATCCAACTCTTTGGGACCCCATGGGCTGTATAGTCCATGGAATTCTCCAGAGCAGAATATTGGAGTGGATAGCCTTTCCCTTCTCCAGGCGATCTTCCCAACCCAGGGATCAAACCCAGTTCTCCCACATTCCAGGTGGATTCTTTACCAGCTGAGCCACCAGGGAAGCCCATCAATGGGTTAAGCATCCCCCAAAGGAAATGTGCCCGTGCTGGGGCCTTAACAGCAGAGGGATTTCCCTCACTGTGGGCTCACACAAGTGTTCACTGAAGCTGAAACTCTTATTCTAGGATGAAATGGGGTGACTTAGGAGATAAAGCACAGGGAAAAGGCATATTCCAAGAAGAGACCAGCATGTGTAAAGGTCTGCTTTTAGGGAAGAGTAAGAGCATATTTAGGGAAAGACTTGGGCATTTGGAACAAAATAAGTCCAGAGAAGGGACTGAGATGAGGCTGAAAAGGGAGGTAGCAAGCAGCCAGATCATGGAGGGGTTTACAGGTCAACAGAAGGAGCATTTCTCTAAGCACCATTGAAAACCTTTGGAGGGCAAGGTGATCAGATTTGCATCTGTTATGTGGCTGGAGGGTCTGAGTAGAGAGAGGGAGACCAGTTAGGAGGGCTGGTGTGGAGTCCAGGTAGGGGGATGATGATGGGCTGGCCTCAGGTGGTGGCAATACGGAGTGAGAGCAGGGGATGGATTCAAGAGCTAGAGGGATTGTACAACTTGGTACTTAATGGTGGTTGGGAGGTAAAGGAGGGGGAGGCTGTAAGGGTAACACTCAGCCACTGAGTGCACATAATAGGAGCTCAGAGAGTATTTATGGACCTGAACACATCTACTGGCAGGCACATGCCTTGAATGCTGGGAACTGAGCCCTGGAGGTTTGGGGATCAGTATTACTGGGGGTGGGGAGTAGTGGCACCGCTTTGGAGTTTGAAGTGGCTTTTACATCTTTCATGGCTCCTGCCTGCAAGCTGCCCACCTCCTCTGAACTATATTCTGCTCACCTTTGTTGTTGAAATGCTGACAATTATTTGCTTTTTATAAAACGTATAGGTTTCCTGCTATCTTTAGAGAAAAAGCACTGCAGATGAGCCTCATTAAAAACACGGTAGCATTCCATCACTGGCCAATTAGACTACTAGGGAGACGAGTCTGATATGGAAGGATCTCATGAATAAGATTCTCTGGGGAACTTTGGCAGAACTTGTTGCCCAGCTGTTTGCGTCCATCAGCATGTCTGAGAAAGGAAGCTGGTGTGACAATCACCTGCTTTTTCTCTCTGCACTTTGGTTGGTATGCTGAAGGGAACATGGTAGGCAAAGCTCCAAGACCTGGTCTCATTCTTAGTCCAATGAGGAGAAATAAGGAATGATACAAATAAATACTCCAAATTCTTTTCCAGAATTCTCAGGGATTAACAGTTTATTTGTCAAATGTGTCTTACCAATACTATGTACTGGGCTTAGCAATAGATGATCTGGGAATGACAGAGTTGAGATAAGGCCTTTGCCTTCTAGTAACTCAGAGTATAGCGAAGTGTGTATCAAATAAGACACTTGCCTAGATGGAGAGTTTCTTCAGAGCAGGGATTGTTCCTGATTTGTTTCTGTAACCCCAGAAGCTGGTATGGGGACTGACACAGTAGGTGTTCAATAAATGCTCAGTGAATAAAAGGATGGAAGGCTGGTTGAATGGATGGATAGATAAATGGCTTATTGGTTAGATGCATGAATGAATGGATGGTTGGCTGCTCTTTAGGTATAGGAAGTCCTGAATAATAAAATGTGTCTGTTGAGCACATTTTTGTCATTTCAACGGCCAAGCTGTAACCTCTGTTCACTTTTAGTCTTGCTGAGTCTCTGGCATTTCCAACAGCTGAGTATTCACAAAGACTCTGCTTCATTTGGCATTTGAGTCACCAGCTGAGCTTGACTCAGTTTCCTTTTAAGACTGAGCAAGTCTCTTCCACTTGTTTAAATTCTTAGTGAGTAAACCAGTCATATGCTCAGAAATGAATTTTCAGCCATATTTAAACTGTAAGAAACATCAGAGATCATGCAGTTCAACACCTTCTTCTTAAAAATGGGGAGCAAGTTATAAGTCAGTATGCTGCTGCTGCTGCTAAGTCACTTCTGTCGTGTCTGACTCTGTGGGACCCCAGAGACGGCAGCCCACCAGGCTCTGCTGTCCCTGGGATTCTCCAGGCAAGAACACTGGAGTGGGTTGCCATTTCCCTCTCCAATGCATGAAAGTGAAAAGTGAAAGTGAAAGTGAAGTTGTGTCCAACTCCTAGCAACCCCGTGGACTGCAGCCTACCAGGCTCCTCCATCCATGGGATTTTCCAGGCGAGAGTACTGGAGTGGGTTGCCATTGCCTTCTCCGTAAGTTAGTATAAATCAGTATAAATGGGAAGTCAGTATAAGTTCAGTGAAAGAATGTTGGACTGGGATTGGAATTTTGTCCCTGGTCCTTGCTTGGCAATTTTTGTAAGCTCTGGAGAATAATTTCTTCCTGCCTGCCTTTATCAGTTCGTCCTGAGAGTCAGATGAATGAATGAGGGCTTTAGAGGGGGCTTGGTAAAGTCCAGTGGCAATTCTTTCCTAATGGCATGAAGTTAGCTGCTGGAGAGCCAGCGTTAGAGCAAGGTCTTCTGAGTCAGGGTCTAAGCAATGTCTGCTATACCACATTGCTTCTTAGAAATAACACATGCCTATGGGCTTGCTGTGCTGTTTGCACAAAACCAAAGTATGGTTTTGGGATAAAACCATCAGAATGGCTGAAATTAAAAGGATTTTTAACAATATCAATGGTTGGCAAGGATATGGAGCAACTAAAACTCTCACACATTGCTGGTGAGAGTAGATATTGGTGTAACTGCTCTGGAAAACTGTCAGTATCCACTCAACCTGAATGTGTACATTTACTATCACTGAACTCTTTCCTCCCTAAGTATGTACCCAAGAAAAATAAAGACAAAAGTCATGTGCTGGAATGTTCATAGCAGCGTTGTTCATAACAGCCCCAAACCGAGCCCTACCCAAATACCCATTAGGAGTAGATGAATAAATTTTAGTATATTTATACAACAGACTGTTATATACCAATGAGAGTGAACAAACTGAAGCTATATATAATAATATGGATGAATCTTGCACAGGTAATGTTGAACCTAAGAAGCCAGACATAAGATGACATAGGTAAGTTTTCATTTATATAAAGTTCACAGTAGGTAAAACCAACCTCTGATATTAGGAACTAGCGTAGTGTCCACCCTTGGGACAAGATACCAACTAGAAGGGAGCATTAGAAGGCTTCTAGGATGAAGCTGACGTTATGTTTCTTTATCTGGGTACTGAGTGCATAGGTATATTCAGTTACTGACAATTTATTGAGCTCTGCATTTGTGATTTGTGTATTTTTCTGTATTATGTTTTGCTTCAGTGAAAAGCTAACAAGCAAAACAAAACAAACTTAAGGGTGAGCTCCACTGTGTGTGGCAGGATGCTTGCCCCTCCTACCTCCACCATGACGAGACCCCTGAGGATGCTGTTGCCCTAAAGGCCTTGGCCAGCTGCTCTCCGTAGCCTCACACCATGGGAAGCAGGGCTTAGGTTTGATGCATGGCTGCTGGTGGATGGGTTCACCAACCAGTGGGACTCTGCCCTTTCCTGCTGTCCACCTCTTCGGGCTCATCAGTCTCCTGCCCCAGGCACTCCAGCTGGAAACCATGCTTGGGTTCCCAGAGATCAACTTCCACCTCCTTTGCCTGACTGCTGCGGTCCAGTTTCGCATCACACAGCTGCCTCTTGCCAGTCCGGCAAACGCCATGGAGGACCAGACCACACAGCAGCAAATGACACAGGTCCATTACACACACAACTCCATGCATGGGGAATGGGGCAAAGACTCAGAGCGAGAGCCGAACAGAAGCTTGGAAGTCCTTGAGCACACCCAAACAAAGACTCTCTTGCCTCTGATGGGATGCTCCTAGGCGTCACCTAGATGGACAGTTTGTAACTTAATTCTCAATGTATTTTGTTGTGTATCGGGAAACAATATAATCAAAGCATTGGTCTCTTGATTTCATGGATATTATGGCTTAGAATGATGTTGAGTAAAAAAACAGTCACTGATTTAAAGACAAACATTAAGTATTAGCACATGTGATATAAGGATATGGCAAAAATCATAGAAGTGGAAGTTTGGGAAACACTAATCTGGCTCCCTTGGGTTACAGTGAGTGAATGAAGACCTGAGACCGGGGGCAGGAAGGGGAGGAATAACCTAGTGATCTTCACTCCTAACGTTGATACAGCTCTTGAGAGCCCATCAGTGCCTTAAGAGATGGGTTTTCTTAAGAGGTACATTTGCCCCAGCATGGGAGGTTAAGATAATGACCATCATCCATTACCAAGAGTAAAGGAGCAGGGTCCCTGACAGGGCAACGGTGAGAACGTAGGCTTCAAAGTCACATCCCAACAGGAATCATGTCCTAACTCCCCAGTTTTTCTTGCTGTGTGACACTGTACCGGTCGTTTAACCTCTCTGAGACGCAGTTTCCTTAGCTGTAATGAAAAATTTTATATCTGTATTACAGGGTTGTTACAAGGTTTAAAGGAGATGATCCAGCCCCGAGCTCAAGTTGGTTGGTTGCTGGTCCCTAGAGAGAGGAGAGGACTCACACAAGGTGGCACATGCAGACCTGGAACCTGGGGCTCTTTGCTCTCAGTCCTGTTCTCTTTCCTCTGAGGGGCCATCCCTCATCCTCTTCTGCAAACCCTTGCTCTGGTGGCCCAGGGCCAGCTGGGAGAAGAGTGTGGCATGGTTTCCCCGGATCTCTGCTGGGCTGGCCGAACTTCCCATGGCCAGAGCACCTGACTTCACGAGTGAGCCTGGGGTTCAGTGAGCCGGGTCTGACCAGCTGCGTGGAGAGCGACTCCGGGCCACTGTGTTGGGAAGCAGTGCCCCTGGGAGGCCAACCCAGGGCAGAGGGTGACCACCGGCCCAGGACTCTAGGGTGTGCCTGTACTGGAGAGCGCCGTTCTGCTTCCAGTGGAAAACCATCCATGTGGCCTTCCGGGATGAAGCACCAAGCAGAGGCTGGGCCCTTGGCATTTTATATACTGGCTGTGGGGAACTTCAGGTTTGGAGACCAGCCAGGCCCCTACAGCAGGAATTATGAAGAAGATTAAATAGGAAAGATCTGGCCTTGTAGGAATTACCCAGATAGTTATGTTGAGGAACGTCTGCCCTCCTCTTTCCTTTCCTCTTTCCCTCTCTCTCTCTCTATTTTTCTTTTTTTGGTAATTTTTTTTTTCTAATTTACTAAATTAGAGGATAATTGCTTTACAATGTTGTGCTGGTTTCTGCTGTATAACAATGTGAGTCAGCTGTAAGTATACATGTGTCCCCTCCCTTGTGAGCCTCTCTCCCTCCTTCTGCTGCTCTTTTTCCCCTTCCCTCTCCCCTCCTGTCAGCCACTGACTCATTTATTCAAGAGGCACAGCAGCACATCAGGGACTCGGAGGCAGAAAGGTCTGAGTTGGAGCCCTGGCTTTCCCTTTTAAGATCAGGTTGACACGTTTGAAATGGCCGCTGCAGTCAGTCTAAAATGGTTCAGAACTGTGGGTAAGAAGCTTAACCCTTCTGAGCCTCTCTTTCCATATCTGTAGTTTCTCTTGTTTCACGGAGTTGTAATGCTGAAGTTATAACGCATGTAGGGTGTTTAGCTCAGTACCTGACATATAGTAAATACTCATTTGCAGTTTTTGAAGGTGATTTCATGTGGTTGATCTGTTGTTTATGCAATGTCTGCAAGATTGCCATGCCAAATCTCTTGAAGTGTTTGTATCCTTAACTGTAGAATAGAGGCAGTATCCACCTTCAAGGACTCTTGTGTAGATTCAATGAACTAATGTGTGTAAGGGCTTCCTAGGTGGCACTAGTGGTAAAGAACTCACCTGTCAATCAGGAGATTTAAGAAATACAGGTTCCATCCCTCGGTCGGGAAGATTCCCTGGAGGAGGGCATGGCAACCCACTCCAGTATTCTTGCCTGGAGAATCCCCGTGGACAGAGGCGCCTGGTGGGCTACATGCATAAGGTCACAAAAGCATGTATGCTCAGTCATGTCCAACTCTTTGTGACCACATGGACTGTAGCCCGCCAGGCTCCTCTGTCCATGGGGATTCTCTAGGCAAGAATACTGGAATAGGTTGCCACGCCCTCCTCCAGGGGGTCTTCCTGACCCAGGGATCGAACCCACATCTCTTGCGTCTCCTGCATTAGCAGGCAGATTCTTTATTAGCTGAGCTTCTGGAAAAGCCCAAAGAGTCAGACACAACTGAAAGCGACTTAGCACAATGTGTGTGAAGTACTGGAGGCCAGCACCCAACAACTAGTGATGATTTTCTTCCATTCTTTCGGTTATTTGTTCTACACACATTTCCGGCTAAGATCTGTGTGCCAGGCTCTGTGAAAGGCGCTGAGAACACAGAGTTGAATGAGGTATATCTCTTTCCTTCAAGAGATAGACTTGTCCAGTAGACTCAACCGGCAAGAGGTTTGTGGATACTTTATGATGTAGGGAAATAAATGGAGCTGGGAGCTGCTGGACTGAAGTTTGGGGTTTTGTCTTCAGTGTGGGGAGGGGGGAGGGTGTATTCACTGAACATCTGCTCTGTACCATGTGCAACATTCACATTATCTCGTGTAGTTCTGGACAGAATGCTATAAGGCAGGTATTATGTAGTAATACCTATAAGGTAGTGAAGAACTGTGGCTCAGAGGTGGAAGTTGATTGCTGATGTCTGTCTGACTCCTGTGTTCATTATCTCTCTATTGGGTTGGCCAAAAAAGTTCGTTTGGGTTAAGAAAAGATGTTACAGAAAAACCCAAACTTTTTGGCCAACCCAATACTTCAGGTGGCTACCTGCAGGGAGCAGAGTCAAGGGAGCAGAAGTGACGGGGACCCGAGAGGTAGAAGTCATCTTGACCTGACTGGCCATGGTTTCCTCCCTCTGAGTTACTACTGAGTTTGCAGAGAGACCTGGGGTTGAGGAGACTTCTGGTAGGTTTCTCCATGGATTTGTGGTTCTGAAATAACTAGGCATGTCCCTGGGGGCTGAAGCTCAAGCTGAGAATCATAAAATAGCATCACACCCAGAACCTAATTCTCCTCCCCAAAGTCAACATGTGAATTGTGGACCCAGAAAGCCAGAGAGCCCCCATTTCCTGTGAAAAGGGTGATCTGACATGGAGTTTTATGTTGCAATGCGATAAACTAATGCTCTTAAAATTTTAGCTATTCATTGTATGAGCTGCTTTGGCAGGGAAATTATACATGCAGAATGTTGAGCTCTGGTCTTATTCAATTTTTAATTAATTTTTGTGTAATATTCTGTAAGCACATTAATATCAATGAGATACTTTCTGCAGTGTGGCTAATATACAGCTTTAAGGAGCCATGGGTATTGTTTTCCCCTTTATTTGTATTGAGCAAAGATTACTGGCTCTGTAAGTATTATTTTTTTGTTCTTGGGAGGTGAGGCTGTAAGAGAGAAATTAAATTTTCCCAGCAGGCTTGGGCTGAAATGTTGCCACAGATGTGTATTTGACAGCAGCGATGAGAAGAACTCTAGGTATGGTGCTCATTGAACATTTGACTGTCAGAAATTAAAGGTTCTTTAAGATGTGGTCCATGGTGGGATCGATCCATAACTAAATTAGAATTTGAAATGGGATTATTCCAGTTTTTAAATAAGATCTAAGCAAGAATTTCAAGATAAAAATATTTAAAGTATTTAGGTTAACTAGAGTAATTTTGTTCAGATATTATGGGATTCCATTAATTCATTCCACAGTAATTTGAACACCTACTATGCAGAAAGCATTCTCCTAGGCATTATCAAGTATACAAATATGTATTCAATCTGTGTCTGGGACATTGTGAAAGTGAAAGTGAAGTCACTCAGTCGTGTCTGACTCTCTGTAACCCCATGGACTGTAGCCAGTCAGGTTCCTCTGTCCATGGGATTTTTCAGCAAGGATACTGGAGTGGGTTGCCATTTCCTTCTCCAGGGGAATCTTCCCCACCCAGGGATGGAACCTGGGTCTCCTGCACTTCAGGCAGACTCTTTACCATCTGAGCCACCAGGGAAGCTGGTGACACTATAGGTATTAGGGACCAGTTGACAGGAAGCAGGGACACTACGGGTATGGACTATTTTAGTATAAGACAAAGTGATAAGTATAAGACAAAGTGATAAGTGTCATCATAGAGGTACAAGCTAGTGCTATAATAGTCCACCGAAGAGGTTATCTGTAATAGAAAGATTATGGAGTTGGCTTTTGAACTGGACCTTTAAGGTTGCATAGAATTTGCTATGCTAAGTCGCTTCAGTTGTGTCCGACTCTGTGCGACCCCATAGACAGCAGCCCACCAGGCTCCCCCGTCCCTGGGATTCCCCAGGCAAGAACACTGGAGTGGGTTGCCATTTCCTTCTCCAATGCATGAAAGTGAAAAGTGAAAGTGAAGTCGCTCAGTCGTGTCCGACTCTTAGCGACCCCATGGACTGCAGCCTAACAGGCTCCTCCGTCTATGGGATTTTCCAGGCGAGAGTACTGGAGTGGGGTGCCATTGCCTTCTCCGGCATAGAATTTAGACACATGCAAAAGAAAGGAAAAGCCATTTTTGGAGAAGGGAACAGCCAACCCATATCCAAGAAGAGCAGGGATAGCGTCCCCAGATCCAAGGGAAAGAACAGCGTGCTTTACTACTGATGTGCCTTTCACCACAGTCTCCCCTTCTTCTAGAGTACATTTTCCTTCTTCCAACTGGATAGGTCCTTTGTGCCCTGCTGGTCTCTTTTTCCTCCCAGTAAGGTCAGCCTGTGCTAATTCAATCGACTTGTCTTCCAGATAAGGAAGCTCAGAGTCAGACAATTAGATGGACGAATCCCAGCTGGTTACAGGCTTGGCTTGAACTGGATCTCCTGTGGTTTAGTGTTCTGTGCATTTTATGTAGTTCTGATCCATTATGTCTCAGAATAATGGTCAAGAAACCTGCCCCCTGCAACGGGAAATTACCACTTCCATTAAGTGCTAAACTTAGGGACAAGGATGGAGCCTTAGCCAGAAAACCCTTTTGGTTTCAACCCTTGTTAGTTCCGAGTCCTTTTGATACTCTACTAGATGGAGTATAAGGCTCATATCAAATTCTTTTTATGATGATTGAGGATATTAAAGGACCCCCAAGTCTGTAATTCTGAACATCACTTCTTATGACTATTGTTCAGGTCAAGCCAAGATATCTACTAAACGTTACTGTCCAAATTCCTGAGGTGAGATTGCTTTCTTATCTTTTGCCTTTTTGTTTTAATGACAGAGAGAAAGAGGGAACAAGACAGCTTTTGTGTTATTGGGGCTCTGATATAAGAAAGTTTGATTAAATGAAGTTACACTATTTCAGAGAAATGCACAATTCTGACAACTCTAGCTCAGTGATTCTGAGTAATGGTGAAAGGAAACACAAATTTGGGTTTAGAGAGACTCTGAGAATGGTTTGGAAAGGTTCTGGGAATGTGGTTTTTTGCAAAATTTGACAGCTTCCTGCCCACCCTCTCTCTGTCTTAGTGGTTTTAATCAGTGTTCAGAGCATCCCACAAAATCCATTTGCATCACAGTTCTAGATATATAGAGTTGTGTCTTCCCCAAAGAAGGGCTCCGATGGCTCCCAAGGGAGGTTACTGGGATGGAGAGGTGCTGCTGGCAGGCTCCAAAGGAACTCAGCTTTCCCAGGCCTTGAATGACTTCCTTCCTCATCATTCTTCTCTGGGAATTTTTGCCATCACAACCTGATACTCCACGAAGGACTCTGTGAAGAAATAAATCAGGGATGCTCCTTGGTTACAGAAAAAATTTTGGCCTTTTCACTCTAATCCCTGGTTTCCAAAGATATCCCTTTGCCAAGGATAACAACATCTACCCACAAGTAGTTCCATTAACGGGGAAGGACAGGTCAGCAAGAATCCTTGTGTCTCTCATGGTGAACTTGCCAAGAGAGGCATATGATTCAGGCTATGGGGACAGGGAAATCAAGTACTGAAGGCTGTAACTAGTGAGAACTTCTCCACTGTCTCAGGGTGCAGAGTCTTTCTTTTTTTTTGTCGTTGAGAGTTATGTTTTATTTGGCGGGAAGTTTTAGGACCTCAAGCCCAGGGGCAGCATCTCAAATAACCCTGAGAGAACTGCTCTGAGGAGGCAAGGGTGGAGGGGCAGCTTAGGTGAGGTGCATAGGGAAGGAGAGATTTCAGTGAGCACAGCACAGAGTCTTGTCATTGCTTTCTAGTGAATTGATTGACTCCTCCCCTAACTGCTCTACTAGCAGGAAATTCGTGTCCCTCTTGAGGTCCGGTCTGACCCTCCCCACCCCCACATTGTCCAGGAACCTGATGATTTATGCAGTGCAAAGGTCAGTTGTGTGCTTTCTTCCCTAATCAGAGGAAGCAAAATGGCATTTGAGGGGTTCACCACTGCTATTTTCTTTACACAGAGCAGCCTGTAAGACTGGTCTTGGCACCTCTCTCACTGAAGAAGAGGATTAAAGCAAAGCACAAATGAAAGCCCTGGCATGGCCCCCTGCCACGGCTCAGCAGCTGACCAGGGCACCCGTAGCTTCTGGGGTTCCTTTCATCCATGCAACCAAAATGACCCATGTCAAACTTAGCTTCTCCTCCACTTGGACCCACGCTGTGGCTCCTTCGTTCAGCCCCTCCCTGCACGCATCTGTCAAAGAAGGTCAGGTCCCGTGGCTACTCTGCGTCTGTTTGCTTCTCTACAAAACGAAGATTGCTATGCCCTTGGGCTTGTTGTGGGGAAGAAATGAGAAGATGGGTATGAAGTGCGCAGTGAGTGTGTATGAGTGCACAGCGAGCTTGCAATGGTGCTAGACTTCCGCCTTCCCTCCTCCTGCTTCTCTCCTTCTTTCTCTCTTATAATAAAAGAAATAGAAGAGCACATGCAGCTCAGATTCCTGAGGAAACCCTTCTATTTTTCACCAGAACCTTTGCCTAATTATCGAAGAACAGCATGTTCAAGTTAAATGCTGAATAGTATCCAGACAAAATTCTTGTTTCCATCTTCAGGTTCCGGGTATGAAACTCCCAAGGGCTCCCAGTCAATGGGACACGTGATTAAAAGTCAGATGGTTTCTGGCCTGCCGTGGAAAATAGTTGTTGTTTAATTTTCTGGAAGAGGAGTTGCAATCTTCCTCAGTGCTGCCAATGGTGGATATAATCATGGTCTTGGATATTTGCCATTCCAGGATGTGAAAAATGGCATCTTGGTATAATTTAGCTTGGTTTTTTAAAAAAAATATGATTCGAGTTGAACATCTTTTCTATATTTAGAAATACAAGCCACCTGTATTTCACTGTCAGTTTATGTCATTTGCTTGTTTCTTATTGGGTTGTTGATTTTTTACTTATTGAATTCTTTTTTTTTTTTTCCACTTATTGAATTCTTGAAGTCTCTGCGTATCAGAGTGATTATAATACCTGTGTAATATGAGTTGCAGTTTCTACCTTCAGTTTGTTGTTTGTCTTTCTGACTTTGTTTATTGTGTTTTTGATTTTTATATACTCAAATTTATCAATTATTTCCTTTATAACTTCTGGATTCTGGGTCCAAAGTGGAAAAGCATTCATTAAAAAAGAATTCTCCAATGATTTCTTCTATTATAATTGTTTCCTTCTTTGTATTTAAATCTTTGAGATATTCCAAGTTTTAATAAAACCCAGAAGTCAGGGTGTTTTGTTAAATATTCCAATATTTAATATTGGCAGCTAATACAAACAGCATGCACGCACATTGTATTAGCCTACAAAGCACACGCCTGGGCTAGATTTGATCTGCTGACCCTTCATTTACAATCTCTGGTTTAAGACCTGACTGTCTTCCCGTGTGAAAACATTACATAATTGGGCAGCTAGAGGTCTGTTGTTTCTAGAATCTTCATTCTTATAGTTTCATTCCCATAATTCCCCAGTTTGTCCCGAAGCCTTTTCCCTCTGTCTTCCAGTGCCTGGAAGCAGTTGTCCCCTGACCAGTCCTTCAATACTGAGCTTTCAGAGCCCTTGAAGGTTTTGCCAGCTGCAGATCTGGGCTGATCCGATTAGCCGTCACTGAGAATTATTTCGTTGACGCATTCAAGCCACAGTACTGCCTTGGCTGTATTTAATTGGTTTTGTGCCCAAAGACATTAAGTGCTTATCCCCAGTAGTACTTACACAGACTCTGAATTCAGATTTGGATTACCTGATGTTTAAAAAAATGCAGTTCATGTCATTCCTTCCAAGTGCTTTGAGATCACTGGGTGAATGGTGCTACTTGAATGTGAGGTTTAATATCCTGGCCAGGAACTAAACCTTGAGCTCTGTTCACTTTTCTTTCTTCAGGGAAGCCCTGTGCCTTGCAGTCACCTTTTCTTGTGTTCACTCGGAATTACCTTCCTGTTGTAAACACCTATAAGCAGTGAATCAGAGTGGGAAGAGAAAGATTGATCGGCCAGAATGTTAAATTATGAAACAAGCAGAGCTGATTGTTGGCAAATGCTTTCTCCAGTGATCTTTTCTTCGTCCGTGTCAAAAAAGCTCTTGCCTAAGAACCTTGTGCAGTGTGATAAGGTACTTAGAGGGCAAAGCAAGATCAGAGAGGACTTTCTGCCAGCCTGACAACAGAGCTGGGGAGCTCAAAATTGAATTGTAAAAGACAGGTGGCCTGGGGAGATGGGGACAGGGGAGGATCCTGGGTGGACCTCCCTCATTTCCCATCCACTGCACAAGCTTGTGAACCTCTCTGTGCTGCCTTTCTGGAATCTCCAAGGTATATTCACAGTCTTCTGCCTCCCTGGTTAGGTTGGGAGCTCAGTGAGTACAGAGATGATGGTTTCCAGGTCCATATCGAGCTCCACTCACAGTTCTGGGGACAGGGTTAGGTTTGCTGGGTGAATGAAAACTTGTACTCACACATCCATTTGTCTGGCAGTCCTAGGCACTGCTAAGGACACCAGGCCAATCAACAGACATTTCAATCAACCAATCTGCAGACCTTCACTGAACTATTATGGAAATGCCCAGGGGCATGGCAGAAAGAAGACTGGCTTTGGGGTCAGATTTGGGTCTGGGTTTTGACTCTGCTGTGAACCCACTGGGTGACTCCAGGCAACTTGACTCAAGCTTCTCTGAACCTCAGTTTAGTCATGAGTAACATGAGGATATTAGACCACGGCTTTCCACAGTCTCTCAGCTCTGCTGTTCTAGAAGTCTGCTGGCTCAGAGATTATAGGGAGGGACCCCTGTCACTGATGGCAGACATTGGCTGGGCACTCCCAAGTGCTAGATGCTTCATACACTGACATAAATGCTTTCATCTCAGTCTTCAAGACTGGAAGGTGAGCCTTGTTATCTCCGTGTTACAAATGAGGAATCTAAGGCTTAGGAAGATTAAGTTCTGAGAGTGCCCAACCAGTTTCTCTAGTGGCCTGGACTCTGTAGGGTCCCTTCACTTCTCTGTCACTTGGTGATGTTCATGAAGAAAGAAGAGGAGGAAGTGGTGAACGGAAGAGGAAGGAGGAGGGAGAGGAGCGGGGGAAGGGGAGGACGGGAGAGGTCTCATCTCATCTTGAGTTATTTGAACATTGAGTTCAACTTAAATGGAAAACTGTCACTTGACCTTGAGGGGACAACTTTATTCTTCCCATCAGCTCCACCTGGTCTGGCCCTCAGGGAGCAACAGTGAGAGGAGGACCACCCTCTGCCCTTCGTTCTCCTTGATCCACGTTCCAGCTGCCCCACCCCCCACTTTATTTCCCCCAGGGTTGGGCTGGGCAGGAAGCACGGGGCAGAGGCTTTCTCAGGCAGCTGAGGCTCTTTGCATTGCTTGCCCAGCTATCCAGTTACCTGAGTCAGAGCAGTTCCTCCAAGTCAGCCCTGCCGTGGAGCCTCGGGTGGGTCCTCTGCACTGCCCCGTCCCCTAGCGTGGACTGTGCCCCTCAGCCCAGCTGGGCTCCTTGGTTTTGGTCCCCTCCTCCCGTCCCCTCTCTCACAGCCTTCTTCAGGCTGTTGAGACAGTTCAAGCTCAGTTCTCCAGGGTTCTCTATCCCACGAGTATAGTGCCTTCTTGCCCAGCTGAAAGGCCAGTGAACAGCTAACCCCACTTCTGACCTCCATCCCCTTGCCTTGCCATCATGGCAGCCCCAGTGCCTGGGCCGCCCTGTTCAATTCACATACACTTCAAACTCCTGGAGGCATGCTGAGTTCCCAAGAACTTTCTCACTTCTGTCTACTCCATATATACCAGGGAGTTGTGTGTTTTGTTTTGTTTTTGTGCAAGTTTGAGGAACTGAGCACAATTAAGGAGTGAGAAGCCTCCTGAATGGATCCCCAGTCTCTGGACAATTCTCCTGGGGCCCCCTCACTCGGCCAGTGAGGGATGAGGGCGGAAAGCACCACCTTTCTCTCTTCCCTCTTGTTCCTCCACCGATGTGCTTAGGAGGACCTCCTCCTCAAAGAAGTCCCAGCTTCCTCTGACATAACCTGAATGGAGAAGGGGGTCTCAGAACCAGCTTTGCCGTCTTCCCAGAAGTGTTGCTGGTGTGAAGCCACCCTGCACAACAGGGGGTGTTTGTTACCCGTGGTGTGCATGCGTGCTAAGTCACTTCAGTCGTGTCTGACTCTTTTGAGACCCCAGGGACTGCAGCCCACCAGGCTCCTCTGTCCACGGCATTCTCCAGGCAGGAATACTGGAGTGGGTTGCCGTGCCCTCCTCCAGGAGATCTTCCCAACCCAGGGATCGAACCAGCATTTCCTATGTCTCCTGCGTTGGGTGGGTTCTTTACTACTAGCGCCACCTGTTCTTACCTGTTAACTTTCATTTAAGGCTTCAGCCAAGGTTTGGGTACAATACAAAAAGCCCCTTCCATAGCCTAAGTCTTAACAAGGCACAGCTGCCCTATTTTAGATTTAAAGGTAACAGAAATGCTCATGGAGGGGCATCTCATCTCCTGCCTGGAAGCTGACAACAGCCAGTTTCACCCACTGTCCCTCTGCCCACGGTAGACTCACAGTGCCAGGGATAAACAGCTCGTCCCTTGCAGCTGTGCTGAGTGAATGCCGTTTAAAGTCTGAAGTGGGAAGCAGTGTAGCAGGCTGCTGCTCCCTGGAGCTGGGAGGTGAGCAGTCATGTCCCAGCTCTTTGCACATTTAATGACTATGGGAGTGTAGTCATGGGACACGGGTACACTCCATCTCCACAGTGGGGAGATGGAGTATACCCGTTGGCTTCTGCTTGCCCCAGGAGGAGGCCTGGAGGATTGTGCAAGCCCTGCATCTCCACGCAGTGAACAATGAGACCATCCACTGAGTCTGGGAGCCTGGGAGAAGCCTGGCCTCCGGTTTTCAATTTTTATTTTTGTTTCAGAAATCATTGTATCAACCAACTCTTACTTGAAATTTTATTGCATTAAAAACAATTTGTCTGGCCAAAGCAGGGCTGGGTTTGGATGCTGACTTTAACCCTCTCATTCTGCTGCTTCTCTTTATGGTTCTGATCAGGCTTACAGAGCAGAGATTGAAAAGGGTGGTGTCAGAAGAATGCATTTGGATTAAGAGACAATTTGCAGGCTTGGGCATTAAGCAAAATCTATGAAGATGAATGTAAGAGGTGAAGATTTGTGCATACAGTTATTTGGTGGAGAGGAGAGGCTTAGCAGCAGCTGGTGAAAGGCCAACTTTGAGATTTTTCAGTAAGCAGGAGGCTTAAGTGTAATGTGACTGTCAAACGTGTTGACAGCCTGGGATTCCCTGGTGGTCCAGTGGTTGGGACTTGGCCTTCCAGTGCAGAAGGTGGGGGTTCGATCCCTAGTTGGGGAGCTAAGATCTCACATGCCTCGGGGCCAAAACAGAAAACAGAAACAATATTGTAACAAATTCAATAAAGAATTTTAAATAACCACTTTTAAAAAGTGGTTCACATTAAAAGAAAAAAAAAAAGTATTGACAAGCCTGGAGCTGTGCATGTGGCTTAAAATAAGGCAAGCCAGCACAGGCCCATCTTACTAAAGACCCTCACAGAATTCTTTCTGTAGAAATTGCCCCTCTCATATCCTGTGAGCCACCCATCTCGTTTTTGTTGATGGATCAGAGGAGAGTGTACTCATCTGTAGGCTGGCCAGAGGCTGACAGGATGACCTGCTGCTAGAACTTGGCATGACTGGGTAGATGGTGATTAAGTGGAAATATCAAGTTCTCTCCCTGTGGAAGGGTTGAATGTAAGTCATAGAAAATATTCTGGGAAAAGACCACGGACCACACACTCACAGGGAGGCAGGCAGGAGAAGCCAGAGGCATGATGGACACAAGGAGGTGTCAGCCAGGAGTAAGCAGATGCTAGAAAGATGGGAGGAACGGAGGGCGAGGGCCTGGTGGGTGGGATCTGGAGCAGCAGAGGTGGCCAGGGCCCCTGAGGGGCTGCTGAGGCGTCCCTGCTGTCAGCACTGCTGTGGATCCTGAATTACCCTGTGGTGCTAATCCATCCATTTCAGGGTTTCCATGGGACCCACATTCTTGCTTCCTTATCCCCATGTTAATTTTACCAGTAAACCTTCCTGGAGCTAAGGAGAGCCTTGCTGGCCTCAGAGGCAATCAAAAAGAGTTCAAATCACTGGAAACATTAACGTCCTAAACACTCTGAATGGTAACCCCATTCCTCTCTGTATTTGTTAGACTTGTAACCGGCTCCTGGCACTTGAGTTTTCAGGACATTGATGACCAGAGTATGTTCTGAGGAAGGGTCCTAGAAATTATGCTATTTGGTGAAGAGAGGACTTTGGGACAGAAATAAGAAGATCATCAATGTTTAGGCTTCAGTCCTGTGTTCAAATGCCTGAAAGGTCCATATGTAGAGATGGGACTGTATTTATGGTGTGTGTGGCTGCTGCTGCTAAGTCGCCTCAGTCGTGTCCGACTCTGTGCGACCCCAGAGACGGCAGACCACCAGACTCCGCCGTCCCTGGGATTCTCCAGGCAAGAACACTGGAGTGGGTTGCCATTTCCTTCTCCAATGCAGGAAAGTGAAAAGTGAAAGTGAAGTCGCTCAGTCGGGTCTGACTCTTAGCGACCCCATGGACTGCAGCCCACGAGGCTCTTCTGTCCATGGGATTTGTGTGTGTGTGTGTGTGTGTGGGGGGTGCCTTTAAAGGGCAGATATAGGACAGAGGATGAGATGGTTGGATGGCGTCATCAACTCAAAGGACATGAGTTTGAGCAAACTCTGGGAGATGGTGAAGGGCAGGAAAACCTGGTGTGCTGCAGTTCACAGGGTCACAAAGAGTCGGATATGACTGAGTAACTGAGTAACCACAACAGCGGGACTAAAGAATGGGATTTTTGTGGAGGCAATTTCAGTTCTCTAATTACAGTGCTCTTCAACACTAGACTGTGCTACTTCATCAAGTGGTGAGCTCCCCATCAGAGAGGGCAAGCAAACACAGATTGGCTGCTCCATCTGGAATGGCCCAGAAATCACTATGTGCAATTCTAAGAACTGATGCAACTTCTATACCTTGAGAGTTTATTTTGGAAATGTTGACCTAAGTAATTCTGCACCTCTTTTAGTTCTTATTTTATAATTTAAAAATAATTTTCTTATCAAATCAATATATGCTTCTAGAAAGATTAGAGATGACAAGTAATCCTGAAGTTTTCTGCATTGATAGGGCAGCGACAAGGGAATGGCTAAGAGCCCCTGCAAGCCCACCATGCTTGGATCCTTCATTTCTGTACTTTTCAATAGTAAACAGAGGTCTGGTCCTGCTGACCCACCTCAAGGGAGGGATTGGAACTTGCTGACTGTTTGTTGCTTTTTAAAACTGGTTTTGGAAGCAGGCAAAAACAAATCTATTTTCAGAGCAGCAAATGCCAGCACAATTTATGTCAAAACCCCCATCTGCTCAACTGAAAGGCGGTGGTATGGACCATGCATTTTGCGAGCTGGTAACATACTTGTTTATCCAAGAGTGTTAGCTCCACCAGGAGTGCCCAATTAGGCCCCTGAATCTAATTGGGACCTTTTCTATTAGCTCCTTGATGTTGTGACTGTCCTTGACAAGTTCCATTTCCCTCTGACTTGAAGTCAGATCATTGCTTTTCAAAAAAACCTCAGATCCAATTGAATCATTTAAGCTATCCCATGCACAAATAAAATCTGCATTAGAAAAGAGTTTTCAGAAATACATTAATATGTTAAAGTAAATAATACTAGCTGCTATAACAAGTAAAGCTTAAAATTTCAAGGGCTTAATACAATCAAGGGATGTTTCTCACTCATGCCATGGTTTCAAATGGGTTAGCATGGGACTCTGCTCCACATAAACATTCAAGGACCCGGTTTCTTTCATCTCTGGGCTCTCCCATCATACATCACCCAGGGCCTCCATGCCCTATAACAACTGTGGACGTTATGGGCCATCCTCCCTACAGCAGTCCAGGAGATTTTTAGCATCTGGCCAATAGGCAAAAGAAGAGAGAGCACGAAGTGTTACACAGGAGGTTTAGCTGCCAGGCCTGGGAGTAGTCTTGGTCACCTTGCCCACACTCCATTGGGTAAACTAAACTGATCACATGGCTTCCCTTGGATGACAGAGAACTAAGAAATATGCCAAAGAAGAGAGGATAACATGGATAGTCTTCAAAGCAGCCTCTACTCTCTCATGAAAAACAGAAGCTATGACTTTCCACGTCTCAAGAGCTGGATACTCCAAATCTGTCCATAATTTTGGAGCCAGGCATCTGATTTTATGCATAGAAGGTGACCAGTGGCTGTTGGTGATATGGACATTGAAGAGAGTGAGGTGTCTTGGTTCCGGAGAGAGGACGTTAAGTTGGGGGTCATCTCTGTGCCACTTGGTGGTGGAGAAATGAAACATTTTTCAGAGAAGAATTAGTATGTCAAAATGGCCAATGTTTTATTACTGATAATTAGAAAAAGGAAGGAATTAAGAGATTAGAGAGAAACAAGGGAAGTGAGGAGTTTTGCAGCACAGCCTCCGGAAGAAGGAAGCTGAGTTCCATCAGAAGCATGGAGTCCAGAACTGAGTGAGCCTTCCTGGACTTGACATGAAGTTCCCATGAATGGATCCACAGTAGCATACCCCCGGGTTCATAGCATATTTATTCTTTAGCTCCTTTAGAAGCCCAGTACCATTTGAACAGTTCTTGAGGTATTTTCCTACCTTGGATGGTCAAACTACTCTCGACTGGGAGGTGGGAGCTAACACTTTGGTTTTGTTATAGATGAGCCATCCAGTTTAAAAAAGATGCTCACTGACATGGGTGTATCAGTCACCATTTGAGTTCTACTTTCATAGTCAAAAGAAGCACGGGAAAGAAGCGAAGAGCTGTGGGGGATTTTTGCCAAGGTTCTTCTCTGAAAAGTTGAGCAGGTTCTTCATGTTTCCCAAATCTGTCTTGGCTTGTGATCTTGGTCCTCAGCTCTCCTCAATCTTGATGGTACCGATCTGTTGATAGTGTGATTAGGTTGGTGAGAGTATAGCAGGGGCAGCCGTGGTATTGCAGAGCATGTGACTTGTTACAGAGATGACAATGAGCACTTATGACATGAAGCTACTACCATCACCCAACTCTCATTTAACCGGGATGTCTAAGTTTCACAAGTTATAGTTACTTGAGGCTAACTAAGTAGAAAAATCTTGTTTCCAATCCTTGCAAATTTGCCTCAGAATCTACTTTACTTTCCAAACGTATGTGGTAAATATAATATCTTTGCCTGATGACTGAAGATTTCACAGTATCTTGAATCATCCTTCTAAATATTTCCTGTTATCAGGATTGGCCCTGTGTATAAACTGTAAATGATACAATTTTTGCTTTAACCTCACCCTACACTCTGTCTCCTGTCTCTCTTTCCCATCCTTCCCTTCTCTCCCCTTTGCAATCTCATTTTCCAGCAAAATTAACTCTGGGAAATATTGGAGACATAAATATTGGGGACATAAAGGAGAACAGCCCTTTATACTTTAGACTGAATTCCTTCTTTAGGCAGTTAAAACTCACAAATGGGTCATATACCAAGTGTCTATTTATGAGTTATGGTGTTTCATCAAATCTCAAATGCCATTGGTTATAAAATTCACTGTGATTTTATGTACCACTCAGGAAAAATATGACTACCAATTAAACCATGACACAATGCATTCTCATCATTTAGAATTTTTCTACTTATCAGAAGAGTTCTCTTATACTTAATTAGGCATGACTTTCTATCATATTACTTGCGCATGCATAAAAAAGACTCAAGCAAAATAAATCAAGTAAGGTATTGCTAAAATGTCTCTAATTAGAGCTTGAAATTTCTGAATCACTTTTTGAGTCATTGAGAAGGATGTTTTCCCACATAGTATCATTTTCTGTCTGTGCCAATGTACGCATTGGTGATTTAGTGATTCTGAAATGATTTTTTAAAAGAATAAGAAGTTATTGGTGCTGGGCCCCTGGAAGCCTTGCGTTTATATAAAGTGAGCCTATGTGGCCTCCGGCTTTCCTTGGTTTCTGGTTCGTCACTGCCCCATCCCTTGTCTTATAACCATCTGATCCTCAAGGCTAAAAGAACCCTTCTCTGTAGTATAATTGTGCCTTAGTGCACCTTGTCCCCCACCCAGCATGGATTATCTCATTGATCCTTACAGAAGCCCTATGAGGTAGGTACTAATAATCATCCCAGTTTACCAATGAAGAGGCTGAGATTTCCAAAGGCTCAGTAACCTGTCTGAGATACAGTATGTGGTAAGTAAGAGTTTGGATTTCCTTTGTTTGTTTGCTTGCACCCTCCATGCTGTGTTAGTATTGTTGATACTATTATTACCAGTCTCCCCGTGTCATCCCAGTCATCATGTGTAGAAATCAGGAAGCCAGAGGAAGCACAGGTCTACATTCAGGCAGGCCTAAACTCAAACCCCATTTCTAGTCCTTATCAGCTATGTGCTTCTAGGAAAATTACACAACTTCTCCAAGTCTGTTTTCCCAGCTACAAAAGAGACAGTGATAATAATGACCTCACAGAGAGGTTGTGAGGTTTAAGTGGGCAATCGATGTAACACGCCCGACACGCAGTATCTTTGCTTTCTGCCCCTACATGTGCTCATTCACGTCTCTGGCCCTTAATCATTCACACACTACATGATCAAGAAATGTATTTTTGTGAATGAATTCTGTGATGGGTGTGATTTCCTAGGTAACCGAGGGTTAATTAGAAGTTCTCTTTTGTTCCAACCCTTGTTAAAAATCCTTAGACAATGTCAGAAGCTATTTTTCTTACACGCGGTGAACATGATTTAATCTTTGATTCATTCTGAACATCATTCCTCATTACCCCAGCCTGCAGGTGTAGTCAAGAATGATGTAGAATATTGAGAATAACATGCAAATTGGTTTAAAAATTAATTCCAAATGTGAACTTAAAAAAAGTAATTTACCTTTTTGCTCAGAGCTTCAGTAAAATGCCCATATATTTGAAGTTACATAATTGAAGGCAAGAAATTAGAAGCATTCTGCCTTCATATACAATTTCTACCCAAGTATTTTTACAATCACTTGCTTGAAAAAATTCATTCAGAGCCAACTATGTGCCAGGAAAAGGGCTTGTATACAAGATAGATGAAGCTACTGTCTAGGAGTGAACAGAGATAATTAACTGGGGGAGTCCTGGGAGCTATGAGAAGCCATGGCAGGAATCCCTACCAAGTCTGGGTTTAGCACCTGGTGAGAGTGAGGTTAGGGTTAGGTCGTCAAAGCTGTGGTTTTTCCAGTTGTCATGTATGGATGTGAGAGTTGGACTATAAAGAAAGCTGAGCGCCGAAGAACTGATGCTTTTGAACTGTGGTGTTGGAGAAGATTCTTGAGAGTCTCTTGGACTGCAAGGAGATCCAGCCAGTCCATCCTAAAGGACATCAGTCCTGAATATTCATTGGAAGGACTGATGCTAAAGCTGAAACTCCAATACTTTGGCCACCTGATGCAAAGAACTGACTCATTTGAAAAGATCCTGATGCTGGGAAAGATTGAAGTTGGGAGGAGAAGGGGATAACAGAGGATGAGATGGTTGGATGGCATTACCGACTTGATGGACATGAGTTTGAGCAAGCTCCAGGTGTTGGTGATGGACAGGGAAGCCTGGTGTGCTGCAGTCCATGGGGTCACAAAGAGTCGGACATGACTGAGCAACTGAACTGAACGCAGGGGGAAGGTGGTGATGGTCAGGACAGGGAAGGCATTCTGGGGGAAGTTGCGCTTACACTAAGAACTGCAAGATGAGCTTGAGTGAGACAAAGGGAAAAGTTTCTATGTAAGAGATGCAGCGTATGCAAGTGCACACTCAGTGTTGTCCAAAGTGCTGGGGTCAGTGCAGCTGGGACAGAGAGTGGGGATCCAGGGGGACTGGAGAGTGGGGAGGGAAAGGGGTCAGCTCATGGTCTTGATTGATTATGTGGCTCCACTATTCATTCTCGCATTCTTTCGTTGTCCATGTATTAAGCACCAGGAGGGTGTGGCACCCCACTCCAGTACTCCTGCCTGGAAAATCCCATGGACGGAGGAGCCTGGTGGGCTGCAGTCCGTGGGGTCACTAGGAGTCGGACACGACTGAGCGACTTCCCTTTCACTTTTTACTTTCCTGCATCGGAGAAGGAAATGGCAACCCACTCCAGTGTTCTTGCCTGGGGAATCCCAGGGACGAGGGAGCCTGGTGGGCTGCCGTCTCTGGGGTCGCACAGAGTCGGACACGACTGAAGTGACTTAGCAGCAGCAGCAGCGACAGGCATAGTCAGCAAAAATTAGCCTGGTCCTCAGGGTGCAGTGCAGTGGGTACAGTCAGTGGAGAAGACGGGCAGTCAAGCATGGGAGAGGCTGAGAGATGGGTACCAGTCAGAAAGAAAGGAGTAGTACATCACGTGGGAGGTGAAAGGCTCAAGAATGACTCCATAGAGGACAGGTCACATGAACTGTGCCTTGTGTGTGGTCCACACCCATCTTGTTAACTATCAGACCCTGTTTGCCCAGCCAAGACATCTCCTGGCACCAGGCAGGCATCCAGCAAGGACTTGGTGACTGAGTGAAAGAATGAAGAAATGGTTTAGCCCTCCCTACTCAATAGCTTTCAGCTTATTTTCTTTAGTCTGCGCTGCATACATGTCTGGAAATACCTCTGTTCTAGTGCAGTGCAGGCCAGCCCTCCTACACAGTGTTCTTGAAATCAGAAAAAAATGCAACTTGACTTTGCTGTCATGGAGCTCACTATAGGATGAGGAAGACAGGCATTAAATAACTAACCACACAAATAATTATGTAATTAAAATGGAGACACAGAATACAAAGAAGATATACAGGGGGACGTAAGAGTACATAAGGGGGCCAAGGAAAGCTTTCTTAGAAATGGCTGCGTTTTTTCAGTTTTAATGATGCTTAAAATGAAACAAAGGTGTCTACTTATCCTAAACTCTATAGTGTCTTGTGTTTTTTTGTTTTGTTTTTGTAGAGAACTCTCTCTTTAACAGAAAATACTTTGGAATCTGTGTTCTGATGTAATCTAGAATTAATTAATTTAAGAAAATCCCGTAAGCACATTTGAGCCCTGTAAAGAAGGGGCAATAGGAATAAAAGATGGTTACTCTAAAGGAGAAGGTGAACTGGTAGTCCAGTGGAGAGAAAACCTGAAGTGGGAAAGAATAAAGATTGAAGTGATTCAAAAGAACACACTTGATATGGAGGCTAGAAAACAGAGCTCAGCTCAGAGCTACAAGTATTTTCAGAGAAGACACTGAAACAGTTTGAGGGAAGTCGTAGCCAAAACTCTCACAACAGAGAAGCTGCTTACACTGAAAAGGAAAAGAAAAAAATTTGAATCTCTAGGTCAAAATGTATTGCTTTGGGAAAAAAACACTAGTTTCTTTTATCAAAATACAGTTGACTTACAATGTTGTGTTAATTTCTGCTATACAGCAGAGTGATTGTTTTATCAATACATACATATATATACATATTCTTTTTTGTATTCTTTTCCATTATGGTTTATCACGAGCTATTGAATACAATTCCCTATGCTCTACAGTAGGACATGGTTGTTTACCCATTCTGTGCATACTAGTTTGCATCTGCTAACCCCTCATCCTTCCCTCCGGACAACCACAAGTCTGTTCTCTGTGTCCTTGAGTCTGTTTCTATTTCGTGGATAGGTTCACTTGTGTCGTATTTTAGATTCATCACATGTGTGATATTGTACGGTATATGTCTTTTTCTTTCTGACTTAACTTCATATGATAATCTTATGTTGCTGAAAATGGTATTATTTCGTTTTTTATGGCTGAGTAGTATTGCATTGTATATATGTACCACACCTTCTTTATCCATTCATCTGCCAATGGACATTTAGGTTGTTCCTATGTCTTGGCTATTGTGAATAGTGCTTCTGCGAACATAGGAGTGCATGTATCCTTTTAAAAATAATTTTTATCTTGTCTTTTAAAAATATTCATTTTTTGCTGTGTCAGGTCTTGGATCTTGCAGCGTGCGGGGTGTTTTCATCACAACACAGGGACTTTTCTCTAGTTGTGTGTGCAGGCTTAGGGATCCCGTGGCCTGTGGGATCTTTGCTCTCTGACTGGGGATTGAACCTGCTTCTCCTGCATTGCAAGGTGGATTCTTACCCCTGGGCTACCAGGGAAGTCCCTACATGTGTCTTTTTGAATTGGAGTTTTGTCCAGATATATGCCCAGGAGTGGGATTGCTGTATCATATGGCAACTCTACTTTCATTTTATAAAGGAAACTCCATACTGTTTTCTGTAGTGGCTGTACCAGTTTACATTCCCACCAACAGTGCAGGAGGGTTCCCTTTTCTCCACACCCTCTTCAGCATTTCAGTCTTTATAATGATAGCCATTCTGACTGGGTGTGAGATAGTACCTCACTGTAGTTTTGATTTGCATTCCTCTAAGAATTAGTGATGTTGAGCATCTTTTCATGCCCCTGTTTGTGCATCTGGAAAAATACTAGTTTTAATGACGGTTAGGTACAAAATCATGATCTTTTTATATTTTAGTATGGGTGAGCCAGTGAACTGATAGCAAATATTCCATTAAACCAGTCGAGGCAGAATTATTAAAGCACTTGAGCAATCAGTCTTTACAAAAAGAAAGGAGTCATGGCAAATGTCAAAAAAAAAAAAGAAAAAATAGTTTAAAAAAAAATGAAATGACTGCTTGTACTAGGTACTGAAGGGACGAAAGGAGGTGGGAAGAATGGCTCAGGCAGAGGGAATAGCAGGTGCGAAGGCCCCAAGGCAGAGAGGAGCAGAGGGTGCTCAAGGACGTGACGAAAGGCCAGTGTGACTGGACCCCGGCAGTTCACTGGGATTGTGGTCGAAGGTGGGGCTGGGGCACAAGCAGGGGCTTCTCGCGTGAAGTCTCACAGTCACTTGAAAGATTTTGGTCTTTGGTGTAAGAGTACACCATTGTACTCTTTTTTTTTTTTTTTTGCCATTGAAAGGTTTTAAAACTAGGGGGAGACATGAT
This sequence comes from Bos indicus x Bos taurus, assembly GCF_003369695.1. NCBI lineage: Eukaryota > Metazoa > Chordata > Mammalia > Artiodactyla > Bovidae > Bos > Bos indicus x Bos taurus. The sequence goes on from NC_040104.1 coordinate 25,695,783, forward strand.
CAATCACATGGGCTGCTAAGAATGGACTGGAAGGGAGCCAGAAGGGACACTGGGAGACACACACTCACGTGCTCACACCCACAACACACACAGCCTCCAAACAGCTGGCAGCGCCCTGTATACAGAAAGCCACAGGAACATGAATCTCCTTGTTTCATCTCCACAGTATTTCTCGCTTGTTTTTCTGATACAACCCACCCTTTTATCCTGCATTACAGCTGACATTACTCATTATATATTTTTTAAGCAATTTTGTGAAACAACAGACACGACACTCCCCTTACTGTCCTCTCGGGGAGAGGATGCAGGTCACAGCAGATAATGTGCTTTTATCGGAGCCCATTTTCTCCCTCGGTTTCATGGGGGATGCCTAGGGACTGGGGGTGCTGAAGTTGGGCAGGAGTGGAATTCACCCTCTGTCAGGGTTGGCCTGAAAGTGAGCATTAGCACATGTATTCAATTTGGTCTAGGATCTCCCCTTGGACACGGAACCTGGTCTTTATCTCATTTCTCCCATTAATAATGAGCTGTTAGATCACATTGCTCATGCCATTTGTGGAGATAGCGATGTGCTGGCCTAATTGTAGCCGCCCTGATGTCCCATCATTTTCTTAATCCTCCTCCTCATGGCTTGGCAGGGAGAGTGGGGCGGCTCAGAAATACTGGTTTGGGCTTGGCTCTACTCCTTGCAAGGAATCTTCAGTTTCAGAAACGGGGACCATCTTGGCTAAAACTGATGGAACACGGGGAGTGCCTTGGGGAGGGGACTGCACACGTTCCCATCTGTGTGCTCCTTCCTCCCCATCTTCCCAGAGACCCTCTCTGGAATGCTAATGGGTAGAGGAAAGGCGGCTGGCGTGGGCGGCAGGCCCTCCATTCAAAGCCTTCAGGCAGAGCCCCCGGCTCCTATCTGGTTTTTGCAGGCAGTGTGGGCAAGCTGCTGACTTCTTGGGATCAGGCCAGGTGATAAACAAGGATAGTGATGTCTGTGGGTTTGGAATCCCTCAGAACCAAAGGTGAAATGATTCATCCTACAGGAGGGCTTTCCCTATAGAAATGACCCTGCACCTGTGGTAGGCATGGCTAGAAAAGAAGTGCATTTCTCAACCATGGGGAGAGTTTTTCTTCTCTTGGTGGCGGAGTCCAGGCATTGGAGAGCTAGCCAGAATTGGGGTTAAGGGTGGTCTACACTTGCTCTTAGCCAAAAAGCCAAGAAGCCATGAGGATGGTCTACAAAAGCCTGCAGAGATGTTGGGAGAGCATCTCTGAAATCTCTGGCATCATTGAAAAGGCTTGGAACTCTGGTCCCACGCAGTCACCCACTGGCTGCGTGAACTTAGAGGAAACTGTCTTCCAGTGCTGTGAAATTTCTAAAAATGGGCCTCAGTTTCTAAAATGGGTGTGGCAGTGAGCTCAAAGGTATCATCCTCACCCTCTCAGCACCATCATCAGGTGTGTGGCCCCTTTTCTTGCCCAAAGGAGCTGATACATGGGTGGACTGTCCTGGGTTCCTAACGTTTTGATTTCAGCTGCTCCTTCCAGTGTGGGGAGAAAAGGGGTCCCTTATGGGATGAGATCTGAGATGCACTCCTGCCTGAAGAGGTCTCCCTTTCTCCCCCCATCCAAGGACCTGAAACTCCCACAGTTTGCGTCTGCTTTGAGAGGGAGCTGGGTAAGGTGGTGGAAAGAGCGTGGGCTTTGGTGCTGAGACAGGAGCCTCAGGCATTTCTCAGGTTACTCGGAGCACCTCCTTCTTGCTGAAGGCACTCCTGCCTCCTCGTCTTGCTGCCACCCACCGTTGGACAGTCCGAGCTGAAGGGCTGGGCCTGTGTGGCCTCCATGTCCTCTGCGCTGGCCCTTGCCCTTGCTGCGCTGTCCCTCACTGTGAGACATGGGCGGGAGGCGGCATATTGTCTCTGGCCTCCCCAGGGCCCACCGGGGGCCAAATGATACCACCTCCAAGTATAGGGAGCCAACCTTCTGTAGACTTGGACCAAAAGAAAGGAAGACACCTGGAGGAGATCAGCCAATTCCCCTCTTCTTCCTCCCTGCCAGGGACCACTCTGAGGCCTTGTCCTTACAGCTTTTTTTGGAGAAAGCTCCACATGCTAAGCGAACACACCTGCTGATCACCTGCTGTGTTACAGCAGCTTGTGGTGAAGCAATGGCCCCGCCGCCCAGTGAGGCATCGTTTCGCATCCTTTTTCCCCTTTCCTGGCCTCATTTCCCTCTTTTCTCCCTCTCACTGCCATATACACCAGACTCTGTGCTAAGTACTTGATATAAGTACTTGCACAAGCACTTGCTAAGTACTTGGGCTTCTCTAAGAGCATCTGCACTTGAATTCCTGCTGAAGCTCTGCTGTCTAGAGGACCCAGACTGAGATATCTGGTTTGTTGTTTGATCGACCGCTCACCAGCCGTGTGAGTCTTGAAACCCTTCCTCTCCTAAAATGCCAGTTTTCTTCTCTGTAAAATAGAGATAATAATATTCATCTTTCAGAGTGTGAGAAGTACGTATGATATATATCAAGTACTTAGCACAGAGCCTGGTGCATATGCACAGCAAGTGCTCAATTAAGGGTAACTCCTTTTATTATTATCTTTCTTATTGTTGCTGCTATTATTATTTATGACAGGAATGGCTGGCTGTCACCAAAGATGACTGCACTCCTTCCACAATGAAGAGTTACTGCTTAGAAACCCTGCCCAGCCATGGGCTTCCCTCCTCAGCCTAACTGGTAACCAGGGAAAGTCACGTGACTGAGTTCAGGCCAGTGGAATGTGGGTAGAAATGATTTAAAGCTTCATCTCAGCCTGGCTTATAAAATGTTCTCACTGCGATGTAACCGTGTGCTGAAGCGAGCAGAGTATCCATCAGCCCAGAGCCCTGGCTGGCTGCAGCGCAAAGGTCCTCTGTTCACCAGTTCATCCCTTCACTCCACCACTGAATGTTATACAAATATGAGATCAATTCTTTTTGCGTTGAGCCACCGAACTTTTGGATTCAAACTGTCATTGCAGCTGGTATTACCTTAATTGTCACATCGTTATTACCCTTGTGGCTATAACTTATTATTCAGAGTAAGACCTTTTTTAAAGGTAAGGCTTTTCAAAGGGTTCAGCATGCGGACTCTGGAGTTAGAAGGATGTGAATTCCAGCTCCATTACCTTACTAGCTTGTGACTTCTGTTGCTGAATTACTTAACCAAAAAATGGGTCACATGGGAATTATGAGAATGGGATCAAGAAACCCATGTAAAGAGAAGGGCAGTGTCTGGTACAGAATGAGCTCAAGGAAAGTTAACTATCACCACCCCCATCGTCTTCATCAGCAGCAGCTCATCGTTATATCAGTGAAGAATTGGGCACAGGCTGAATAGGAGGTGAAACTCTGGTGTAGCTCCAGGGTTGAAGCGGGCATGGAAGATTCTCAGAACATGGTGTGCAGGTTTGAGGAGGGCAGCCAAGCGGTGGGTCGATGAGGTGATGCAGTGTTGAAGATAGACTTGGCCCATCTCACAATCAATTAGCAGGACAGGCTACATTTCTCTGCAAGCTGGCTTCAGTCCTACTGGCCGACAAGCAGCTTCAGAGAGCATCCTGTGGACAGGGCACTGCCCTGGCACTGTGGAAGACGCAGTAAGAAGGGGCAGGCGATGGCAAAGGATGCTGAGCACGTGGGACGCACCAGAAGTGAGGCTGGACCCTGGACACCTGCCAACTTGTTAAAACTTCACCACAAACCTGTGAAGTTGCTACCACTTCCATTTTATAGATGAGGAAGCTGATACACAGGACTCATGGAACTTGTCCAGAATCACATAGTCAGTTGTAGAGTGGGGGCCTGAACCTTCACTGGGTGGAGACCCTATTGTCTTTGGAACCATGTTTATTCATCAAGGTGAGTTCAGCAGAATTTCAGGATGTAACTGGGAAAAGGCAAGGAGTGTCAGTAGACAGGTACTTGCCCTGCCTTTACCATTAGCTGACTTTGTGGGTTTTGGCAGGTCACTTTATTGTCTCTGATGCTTTTGGGGGAAAAAAAAAAAAAAAAAAAAAACCATGAGGAAAGGAGGATGGAAGGAAGCCACATGTGCCAGGTACCAAACTGGAGTCTTTCAATAGAACAACTAACTCATGTACTCCTTCTGGCAGTATACAAGGTAGGTGATGTTACAGAAAACTGAGGCCCAGAGAGAGATTCAGCCGCTTGTCCCAAATCTCTGTAGCATACCCCGTCTCTTGGGGGTGTGTGTCAATAATGTTTTGTGGCATAAAGTCCCAGGTCCCTGTCCCTTACCACAGTAGGTGCCTTCAAGACTTCTTCTAGCTCTTAATCGACTCAATCTCATTTCTGTAATATTTCTTCAGGAAGCAACTCAAGGAAAATAGCACCTTGAATATCTTGCTCTATCTCATCTGCTCTCTTCCCAGCCTAAGTTAATGGAGATGGAGCCACGTAAAGGTGCATCGTGAGCCCAGGATCTTGGTCCTCCTGGTTTCAAACTCCTTTCTTCCTCCTCTTCCCCTCCCTGCTCTCCTCCATCAAAGCTGTGAGCTCCTAGCTTCCTCCATTTTTTCCAGAGATGGGGAGGAGCAATATAAATGCTATTTTTGCATCCTTTCTTCCCTTCCTCTCACTTCTTCTGCTGTGTTCTGTGTCATTAAACGAGGCCCAACCAGCACAGAGAGGACCCAGGGGTTGTTTGGGTTTAAATGAAAGTTAAATACAACTTGGGGTTTATCAGCTTCACCGGGCAGCTCTCCAGGGAATGGAGTTTTGGGACCATGAGGAGGGAGTTTTCTCCCTTTTAATGAGCTGCTCACAGCCTGCCAGGTGATAGCAGGGGGTTAGCGATCGCTTTAGGGGATTTGATAACAAGAGTGAGGACTGCCATCTCAGACAGAGTGCCGCCTGCCTGCATGCTGGAGTCGTCATTAATGCGAACCACTGAACTGTCGAACGAACAGCTCAGGGCTCTTCTGGGTGGGAGCCAGAGAGAAAATCGGGCCATCACCAGGGCTGTGCCCCTTGGACTCTGTCCATCCACATCTACTCACCGAAGGGCCGGAGACTCCCAGGCCTGCATCTGTGTGGACAGCTGTGTGGAACAGCTGTTGATATATCCTGGGTGCGATGGAGAGTCAGCGTCAGCCCAGGCCCTCGAGTGCTGGAATAGTCCTTCAGGTGCGTGTGAGTCAAGTTCTCTCCAAGGAGAGGAAATCAATAGATAAGCTGGCATGAGCCAGTGAGGTCATGGAACCTGAACTGGACCTGAAGGGGGTCCCGTGTGTTTTCCTCCCCAGAATCTAGAAAGTTTTGCACCCACTCATTATGTCATCTGGGATAATGACAGCCACTGTTGCCCAGCAGGCCTGTGGTAAGGAGGGTCAGCTCCCTTCTAGCCCTAACCTGAAGCTTTTTCCAAATTCGTTGGAAATAAAGCACTGGCTCTCTCTTTCTAGCTTACTCATGGCTTTCCTGAAATTGAGCAGGATGGTTCTCTGCAAAATTTAACTCATAGATTCTCCATCAGATTGTCATGTAGATGCAAATAACCATGGACATTTGTACCTTGCTTTTCAAAGCACTTCCACTCAAATTTGAGCAGGTTGTGTGGGGCGCGGGGTGCAGAGTCTGAGCTGTGGAGTTTGATAGAGTAAGTTCAAAGCCCAGCTCTCTCACCTCCCAGGTAAGATCCCAGGACAAAAGTGCTTCACCTCTGCTTCCTGACCGATGAAGAGGAGACAGTCATTCCCACCTACGGAAGTTTTGGGGAAATGAGGCGAGAGGATGTATTTGCAGCACTATGTCAGGTCTAGCATTTAGTTAGCTGTTCTTATCATTATTAATAATTCTTCTGGCACTATGAGCTATGAAGTCATAATCTATGAATTATTAGATGAAATATGAAGCATCTCCGACTTAGCGTATAAGCTTCCCTCCTGGCCAAAGGGACCACACTTGTTTTCATATATTAGACTAAGTCACAGAAGGTTGATTTCTGGAATCAACTAGGAACTTGATTTGTAACAACATCCCAGGAAGGGTGATTCCGTATCCTTGAGCTTCCATGAACTGGTCCTTCTGCTGGATTCTTGAAGAGAGACTGAAGTGCCATCAGAACGTGTGAATCTGGATAGTCCTCATTTCTTTCTCTCTTGTGACCAAACACCCTGGCACCCTGAGCTGTTGCCAATCAGTTCAGTTCAGTTCTGTTCAGTCACTCAGTCGCTCAGTCGCATCCAACTCTTTGTGAGCCCGTGGACTGCAGCATGCCACGCTTCCCTATCCATCACCAACTCCCAGGGCTTGCTCAAACTCATGTCCGTCGAGTTGGTGATGCCATCCAACCATCTCATCCTCTGTTGTCCCCTTCTCCTCCCGCCTTCAATCTTTCCCATCATCAGGATCTTTTCCAATGAGTCAGTTCTTCACATCAGGTGGCCAAAGTATTGGAGTTTCAACTACAGCATCAGTCCTTCCAATGAATATTCAGGACTGACTTCCTTTAGGATGAACTGGTTAGATCTCCTTGGAATCCAAGAGACTCTCAAGAGTCTTCTCCAACACCACAGGTCAAAAGCATTGATTCTTTGGCGCTCAGCTTTCTTTAAAGTCCAGCTCTCACATCTGTTGCCAATCACAGGGGTTAAAAAAAAGATAAAAAATTAAAGACAGTCAGTATGGCCTGGGTGCTACTTCAGCGCCCCCAGCAGGTCTGGCTGTCTCATTGCATGGATTGGAATATAAAGCAGTATCCTCAGGTGGCAACTATCTCCCTCCTCCCCAGGGAGGTTGATGGCAAGGGCACCCAGGGCCAGGACACCCCCTGGGAGTTCTGGATCCCTCCCCAGTCCCAAGTCCACTTTATACTGGGATTGGGTACACGGTTCTCCTTGGAGAGGCCATACAGTATTTATTTGGATATTTAGTTTTGTGGGACATTTTGTTAGGTACTTTTTTCTGTATGCTGAGCTATGACTATTAGTTACATGAACTCGAATAAGTTGCCTAACCTCTCTGGTCCTGTTTCTTCATCTACTGAATGAGACAACAATCCTCACTTCATACTATAAGCGTTAAATGCAATCATGTATGTTATTATTTAATAATGTTAATATTATCATTTGCATGCTGCTTATTACCTAGCACATAGTAAGCCCTCAATAGATACCATCTGTTTTCTGTTTTGTTCACATAGCGATTAGCTGTATAAATAAAGCCTCTTTGGCAATGAAATTACGATCTGTGAAGGAGGGAGCAAGGGGAATCAGAGAGTCAATCTGCTCTCTGCGAGTGATGGCTAAGGAAATAGAGCTGTTTAGAGCGTGGTTATTTATTTGTAAAATAAACCACCCAGGATTGTACACAGTGTGGGATTATTTTTTTTCAAACTGTGAAATGCAATTTGTATAACATGATCTATGGATTATGAAATTCACTTAGCCTTGAGCAAGCCTGAAATTGAGCGATTATTTTTACTTCTGCCCACCCCCTCCTTCTTAGCCCCAGCTCCTGGATCTGCTGAGCCATCCAGACTTTGCGTTCAGTTTGGGGAGCTTGCCCAGCCAGGTGGGCTCTCTGCTGAGGAAAGATACACACACACACACACACACACACACACACACACACGGCTTTGTCCACAGTGGTGTAAGTAGAGGAGGGGGCTCTTGAAACACTCTCCAAAAGAGGTTCTGAGGAATGTGGAGGCCTGGTCTGAAGTGCAGGAGTGGAGAAGTAACAGTCTCAGCAGAATGTGTTGTCACCAGCCCCCTAGGCAGGGCTGCGAGCTCCAGAAAGCTCCCCTGCTGACTCTGCCTCTGCCTCTCCAGGCAGGGACCACCACCTCCCAGAGCTGAGCCTCCTTGCCCTTGACTGAAAGCAAAGGCGGAAGCGAGGCAGACCCTGGAGGGGTGAGGAGTGGTTGGGACTAGGGGCACAGAGCAGCTGCTTTTGTAGATCCCTTATTACAGTCTGTTTTCCCGTCTGCCTCCCCTGCCAGCTTGTGTGGCCCTGGAGGGCAGGGCTGGGCCCTCGCGGTGCTTTCCATGTCCGCAGTGCCTGGCCCAGGGTCTGGTCCAGAACAAGTTTGTGATTGTGCTAAGAAGGCAGCTGTGGGCTCTAGTGAGTCACCTTCTTTTGGGATTTTCTCTCACAGTCTGCCCTCAAGATTTGTGGCTTCATCCTATTGTGATGAGAACTAAGCAGATATCCAGAGCAGAGGGCAGGGAGGAACCTTATTTGCTTTTCCAGGGGAAGGCATGACAGGAGAGATGCTGACCTGCAAATTCTATCATCTTCAATTCATGAGTGGACTCTCCGTAAAAGAAAAAGTCACTGCCTGAGTGTTTGGAAAGGGGGAGAAGAACTTCTGTGACAATAGTGAGGTCTGGCTGGGGAATTTAGAAGTCCATTTACTGCAGTGGCGCTGCAGGGGTGAGTGGCAGTGTGGTATATATGGATCGCTAAAGATCCCCTTCTGAGGCACGTGGAGCTAATTTCCCTGCACAGCCTAGGATGATTCGACTCCTTGATGGCAGAGGGTCGCTTGTAATCAGCAGCATTCAGAGCTGCACTGTCACCTAATTTCCTTCCCTTTCATGGCCCCCTTTATCAGTGTCTAAAGACGGGTTTCTCTGAGTCATGGAGCACTGGAGGAAAACCATTAGGTGGTAAGAAAATGATTTGCTCTGTCGTTCTCAAAGCAGAGACAGCCTAGGCAAATCACTGGTTTTAAGCCCTGAGGTCATTTGTTAGGTCCTGTAGCATAAATCACACACATACACAAAAAGCAACAAACTTTCTAATCCCTTAATGGCTTATTCAAAGTAGCACTTGATTTGAAACCTTTGCTATTTCCTAGCTGACCAAAAAAGAAATGCCCTGTCAATAATAAAAATATCAGAAACTGACACATTTGTATCTCGTTTTGACTTTTGAATCAGTGTCTTGTTTCCTGAGGTTTGAATTAGTGTGGTACCCCTGTCTAACCTATAACTGTCATTCACAACAAGCTGTGTGTCTGGATTGGCTGAATTGCTTTGGTGTGAGGCAGGACACAGTTCTGTACAGTTTCTGGCAAGTGGCATCAATTCTTCTCCAGGGTCAGATGTGTGATAGGCCTGTGCTTAGTATGTCTGATGCTTCCCAGGCTAGGCCATGGGAACCCCCCGGTGCCAGCTGATGGGTGATGGTTTGGGCCTGCTGGGTGAGCAGAGGTCTGTGGCAATTTCTGAAGAAGGTATGGACTGACGGCCTGAGAGGGCTTCCCTGGTGGCTCAGAGGTAAAGAATCCACCTGCCATTGCAGGAGACACAGGTTCGATCCCTGGGTCAGGAAGATCCCCTGGAGAAGGGCATGGCAACCCACTCCAGTATTCATGCCTGAAAAATCCCATGGACAGAGGAACCTGGCAAGCTACAGTCCATGGGGTTGCAAAGAGTTGGACACGATTTAACTGACTAAACCAACAATGGTCTCAGAGGATAGGATAACTTGTAGGCTTCTGATAAGGAGTAGCTGGTTAGTAAATAACCACGCAGTAGGGACTTCTCCAGCTGCCCTCCTAGAATATACTGGGATAGAGCATCTAGCACCTCTAAATGAACTCTACCCTGGAACATGGAAGAAGCTGCTTGGACAAAGTTTCTGTCTGCCCCTTAATCACATCTGCAGCCGTCTCTCCCTCTTGTTCTGGGTCTGAGTCCCCAGGCTGCCACCTGTATTGTTTCTGCCTCCCCTCATTTCCCTCCCCCTCCCCGAGTCTCTTCATCTATGACTCACAGATATTCCTAGAGATCCAGTCTTCTCTCCTAAGCAGCATCCATGCTGATCCCATCACCTCACAGAAAGGGAAGCGTATCCCCTTCTGATGGACTCAGTGTCCATCTGCACCTCTCCCCAAATGATACATGTTCTCTCCTTTCCCCTCCCTGTCTCTTCTTCCCTTCCTTCCTTCCAAAAGGTATTTTTTGATGACCTGCTGTTAGTCAGCTCTGGGCTGCACTCTAAGCATACAGCAGTGGAGTTCCCAGTCTAGAGGGAGACAGAGAAAAAGCCCCTTGTGCAGATACTGAACTGCTCCCAGGTGGTCTGAGGGCCGCAAAGGCAATTGCAGGGTGCTAGGAGAGCAGGCGGAGAAGGCAACGGCACCCCACTCCAGCACTCTTGCCTGGAAAATCCCATGGACAGAGGAGCCTGCTAGGCTGCAGCCCATGGGGTTGCAAAGAGTTGGGCATGACTGAGCGACTTAACTTTCACTTTTCACTTTTATGCATTGGAGAAGGAAATGGCAACCCACTCCAGTGTTCTTGCCTGGAGAATCCCAGGGACAGAGGAGCCTAGTGGGCTGCCGTCTATGGGGTCGCACAGAGTTGAACACGACTGAAGCGACTTAGCAGCAGGAGAGCAGGGCGCAGCGAGGTTGCGCTGGGGATCCAAAAGGCTTCCCTGCTATGAGGATGTTTCAACTGAGACTGAAGGATAAGCTGGAGTTTCCTAGAAGGAAAGAAGGGAGCAGGAGAGAGTCCTGGAGGAGGGAATGCCTCTCAGCTGGTTCAAAGTCCCTGGAACAGGAAGGAATGGAGTAGAGTCAGGGACTTGGAGGTGGAAGAGGCTGGCTGGAGCCTACAGGTGGAGAGAGGCAGCCACAGACCAGAGCAGCAGGACCTTGCAAGCCAGGCGGATCCCATCGAGACGGGCTGGTGCGGAGGGCTGAGCGAGGAAGCGTCCACACAGTGCTCCCGTCACTGCGCTATCTGCTGGCCCGTCCTCACTCCACGGTGCGTATCACCCTGGGATGCGGTCGGCCTATTAGCTTAAAAATTGAAGTGCAAGTGTGTGTGTAAGCAAGCAAGAGAGAAAGAACAGTAATTCCGTTATCTTCATTTCCCATCTGTCATTTTCATTTAAGTAAGTAACCCTTAAAAAATTCAGTCTTACGTTGCAGGCTGAGGGCTGAAGAACTGATGCTTTTGAACTGTGGTGTTGGAGAAGACTCTTGAGATTCCCTTGGACTGCAAGGAGATCCAACCAGTCCATCCTAAAGGAGATCAGTCCTGGGTGCTCACTGGAAGGACTGATGCTAAAGCTGAAACTCCAATACTTTGGCCACCTGATACGAAGAACTGACTCATTGGAAAAGACCCTGATGCTGGGAAAGATTGAGGGCAGGAGGAGAAGGGGACAACAGAGGATGAGATGGTTGGATGGCATCACTGACTCAATGGACATGAGTTTGGGTAATCTCTGGGAGTTGGTGATGGACAGGGAGGCCTGGGCGTGCTGCAGTCCTTGGGGTCGCAAAGAGTCGGACACAACTGAGAGACTGAACTGAACTAAACATTGGAGGCAAATTTAGGGTAAACCTTTTTGAAAACTAACAAATATCCTCTAAATAGTCACGGAGCGCCTCTAGTGCTCCAGGTGCCGGGCTGGACACTGAGATATGGAAAAAGAGCAGGCTGGGAGAATGACCATCATGAAACGCCCATGCCTTCCCTATCATCCCCAAATGTCACCTCTTCTCCCTCGGGTAGGTTCCTTTCTTGGGCTCAGACTCACCCCCCACCCCCACACCCTCCGGCCCCACCCCACCGCCCCCCTCCGGCCCCACCCCTGAGGCACAGAGAAGTTACGTCATTTGATCACTATCACATACATTCAAAGTCACGTGGCTGACAGGTGCCAGAGCTGGGATTTGACTCCAGGTAGGCAGTCCAACTCCAGAGGCTGGGGTCCTAACTGTGACAGTTTATTGCCCACGTTTAACTGTTCACCGCTGTGAATTTTCCTCTAGATTTGACACTATGTCTGTTTTGTTCCCTCTGGATACCCAGCGCTTAGCTCTGTGCTTGACACTTCACAGGGTTCAAAATAAACATGTGGGGACTGGTTGATTGCAGATAATGGCAAAGGAAAATTTGGGACAACAGGTGTGAGGTCTGATGATGGAGTAAGCCTCTTGAATTTAAAGACACTGAGAAGGAGCACAGGTCCTTCAGGAGGGCTACAATCCAGAGCCCAACAAACTTGGGTGAGATTTAGATCATTAGAGGAAACTGATCTTTATTCTTAAACCAGGTGTTAGAAATGTGTGTGGAAGGCCCCTGACCATGCTAACACTTTTTGGTAGATGGGTCTCTCCCCTAGATAGACATCCTCTGGAGACTCCTGTGGGCTGCCTGGGTCAGCCTATAGTGCATGTCATCTCTGAGGAAGCCTGTGTCCCGTCCAAGTGGTCTGGGAGCTCCGTCACACTGATTCCACCAGCCAGGCTCACCAACCTGACCATTCTGTCTGCTGACCACCAGGGCTCAGTTCAGAAGGCACCTCGATCTTCAATCTGACCCCAAGCATCTGCCCTCCCACCTCTCCCCAGAGCATCACGGAGGAGGGCAGTGGAGGTGGGGGTGGTGACTCCAGCTTCCTGCAGGACTGGCCAAGCCCTGTCTCCTCTAAAGAACCGGAAGGGGTTCCCCACCCTCCCCTGCACCATCAGCCATGCTGACTTGCTCTGAAGACACCTGGCAGTCATTCAAAAGCTGTCTTGACTCTCCTCAGATTGCCTGGAGGGGCTCCCCGAGTGACTGTCCTGTCCTTGGCTGGGACCCCACGGGGCCATCAGCCCACCCTAGTTCTGCTGCTCCAGTACTGCCAGGGCAGGGGGAGCACCTGACCTGTCCTAGGGGCAGCGGACCCGATCCACAGGACCCCTGCAGCTCTCCTGAAATCCTTCCAGCCTTGAATCTAAACCCTCACGGATAAAGCTTTATCCTTTTAAGTGACTCCTTTAAGGTTTGGTCTCCTGCTCAAGGCCAGAGTCAGCCCTTTAGAAAAGGGAGGAGAGAGCCCTTCTGGAGCCATCCGTCTGCCTCGCTGTCACTATTGTGTCTTAAGTGAACCCCTGTATGCAGGGAGAGGCCATTATGATCATTTTTGGTTATTAATTGCCCATCCGTTTGTGCCGCTGAATAGCCTTCACAGGCAGTTTTGGACTCCATTCTCTGCTGCTGCCTTGGACACAGATTCTTTTCACAGAGAGACGCTGGCTCCAATGCAACAATGGGGCTTAAAGTCAGTGCTCCTTGCCTTGGAGGTGATGCTACTTCAGAGCAGGGAGGGGGCTGAGGGCTAGGGTCAGACTGCAGAACCAAGGAGGTAGGGGGGCTGAAGAAGCTGAACACAGGCTACATCTCCACAAGATGAAGCATTAACTCTGGGGTTGGGGGGGAGTTGACTCAAAGACACTGGAGCAGGGGGGCATCTGCAGAGGGAACACAGTCCACCTGGTTTCCTAGGATGGGGGCCAACACCAGCTGCAAACAGCTGCCTCAGTGCAGGCCAGGAATGTCGGTCTCAAGAAACTTTAAGGACACGGCTCTCTCTGGCTTCTGTTTAAGGTCAATGGACGTCTCCTTCAAGCCCGTTACCCTGGGGGTGGGAGGTTGTCAATGATAATTGTCATTTATTGTGTGCTAAGCCTTGTGCTTAGAGCTTTGCAAGGACTATCCTAGATGGACATCCCTGAGGCAGGGAGCCTGTCCTTTATTCAGCGCAAAAGTGCTTATTGACAGCTCATCCTTGGCCGGCACTGCTGAGCTGGTAGGCAAAACGGCCAGAATTTCACTTGGACTTTCACTCCTGCAGCTTACAAGAGAAAGGGTGGGGATGGTGATGAGAAAAGACGGGGCCTGCTATCGTGAATTAAAACAGCAAAGGAGGCAGATATACGAGAATAACAGTTCTGAGGAAGTGGTTATTAACATGGGAAGGAGCTGTCGACTTAAAAAACAGTCACAACATTAAAGTTGAGGGTTATATTTTATTTGGTGGAAATTTGTAGGACTTCAAGCCTGGGAGACACCATCTCAAGTAACCCTGAGAGAACTGCTTTGAGGGGGTGGCGGTGGGGTGGGGGGTGGCCAGGGTAGGAGCATGGGAGGGTGGGTAGGGGTGAAGGAGTCAGGTTGGGTAGAAGTTTGCCACAAACGGCAGGTAGTCAGAACAACAAAAGATTATTGTTAATTAAGGAAAACCAGCGGAGAAGGCAATGGCACCCCACTCCAGTACTCTTGCCTGGAAAATCCCATGGACAGAGGACCCTGGTGGGCTGCAGTCCATGGGGTCGCTAAGAGTCGGACACGACTGAGCGACTTCAATTTCACTTTTCACTTTCGTGCATTGGAAAAGGAAATGGCAACCCACTCCAGTATTCTTGCCTGGAGAATCCCAGGGACGGAGGAGCCTGGTGAGCTGCCGTCTATGGGGTTGCACAGAGTCGGACACAACTGAAGCGACTTAGCAGCAGCAGCAGCAAGGAAAACCAGGTATCTCAAGTTAAGGAATTTAGCTTGCTATTCCGTGTATGGAAAGATGCAAGAGCCTGTGCTTACTGAAATCATTCCTTTCATATGCATCTCAGCTATCTGGGGCCAGTATCCACCGTTTTCCTTATCCCCCTTCCCCCAGCTCCTCAGTGCTCAAGGATGGGTGCCTGATTGCAGGTATTGCGCTTCCTGGGCGTTCTACAGGCTTAGAAATTCGTGATCGGAGGGCCGGAATCACTGATGACTGTGACATCCTTGTTTGCGGATATGGCAGGAAATACTCCATTTCTCAGCACCAACCAGGAGGAGAGTTGGGGCCTTCTTGACAGAGGGATAGGCATGTGCAAAGGTGTTGTGGGACAAACCTTAGCGTCTTCAGGGAACAACATGAAGGTGAAGTGGCTGGAGCAGTTCTCAGAGTGGATGTCTAGTGGATCCCAGCATCACCTGAGAACAAGTTGGCAATGCACATTCTCAGGCCCATCCCAGATCTACGGAGTCACAGACCTTGGGGTGAGGGGCCCAGGAAGGTTTCCAGACGTTTCTGATGCATATTAGAATCAGAGAACCACTGGACTTGAGCATAGTGTACAGGGGGCTGAGGTTGTCTGAGGTGAGCTGTGGAGCTCGGTAGGGCCTGGGAAGTTGCAATAGCCAGTTTAGATTTTAAGGCAAATTGAAATCACTAAAGGATTTTTATCAGGCATCCCAGGTAGCTCAGCTGGAAAAAGAATCCACCTGCAATGCAGGAGACCCCAGTTCAATTCCTGGGTTGGGAAGTTCCCCTGGAGAAGGGATGGGCTACCCACTCTGGTATTCTTGGGCTTCCCTTGTGGCTCAGGTGGTAAAGAATCTGCCCGCAATGCAGGAGACCTGGGTTCAATCCCTGGGTTGGGAAGATCCCCTGGAGAAGGGAAAG
The DNA here is from genome assembly GCF_003369695.1 of Bos indicus x Bos taurus. NCBI lineage: Eukaryota > Metazoa > Chordata > Mammalia > Artiodactyla > Bovidae > Bos > Bos indicus x Bos taurus. The sequence goes on from NC_040104.1 coordinate 25,711,035, forward strand.
GTTACCAACTCCAGTATTCTTGCCTGGAGAATCCCCATGGACAGAGGAATCTGACCGGCTATAGTCCATGAGGTTGCAAAGAGTCGGATACGACTGAGCAACTAGGCAAACACACAATGGATTTCCAACACTTGGGTGGGATGATTGATTTTTCATTTTGAAATATTCCTGACTGCTCTGTGGAGAAGTGATGGATGGGGAAGGGGTCAATAATGGAAGTTGGAAGCCCAGTTGGGAAGCTGTTTGCCATATCCTTAGCACCTAGAACTACAAGAGGTAATAGTAGATGTTCAGTAAATATTTATTGAAAGAATGATCACATTTCAGACTGTTATCTGTTCTCAAGGCACCCTGTAGATTCCATCCATAGTATTTGCCACATGTGAAATTCAGTGAATCGTGCATAATCGTTGGTATGTCTCTTCCACTCTGCTATGATTTCTAAAGGCAGGAACTAGTGCCAGCCACGATGCCTGCCATGTGGGGCTTCAAGGATTATTTGTTGAATGAATAATTGAATGTAATCATAGCATCGCTATGAATGGGAACTGTTATTATTCCCACTGTACAGCAGACGAAACATTGTAAGAGGTAAGTAAGTTGTCTTTCTAGGAATCACTGGGGCTGGAATCAGAACTCAAGCTCGCTGGGACAATGCTCACCCCCACCCCCCTTGCCGTTTTACCTTTGTGCTATTTAAGAAAAATCTCCAGTAGGATTCCAGAGTCTTGTCTGTGCCTGTGAAACAGTCCCCCGAGAACGGTTGCCAGCCGTGAGCAATGCATGAGAACCCAAGGCATCAAAAGGCTTGATATTTTGGGGCCTGCCGGGTTGCCATGGTGTCTGACCTAGAGAAGGCAGAGACGTCCTCCTCTGCCAGGCTGAGGCCTGAGTATGCATATTCATGGCAGGGCCAGCCCTACTGAGGGGGAGGGGAGGAGGCCAAGCAGGCAGCACAGGCTGCTCCTGCTGTTCAGGGTCTGGGCACCTTGGAGGTGCGGTGGTGTCATCCAAGCCTCGCGGATTGCTCCCATCAGTTCCTCCCAACCAGGTGAGGACCCAGCTCTGAGAAGCATAATCAGAAGGCTTTGCTTTTCAGGTAGAAAAAAGTAAAGTACAGGAACGTGTGTTTAAAGCATGCCCGTGATATCCCAGGTTCTCCTAATGTGACCTGCAAGTCATTGTCAGTTACAAGTGCCTGTGATGTGCCAGGTGCCATGCTAGATTGACAGGCACTATTCCACTGAATCCTCAAACACCTCTCTGAGATACAAATAATGATTATTAATAAGTATTAGTAACATCTAGGTGTGGAATGGGCTTCCCAGGTGGCCCAGTGGTAAAGAATCTGGCTGCCAATGCAGGAGACACAGGAGACGCAGGTTTGGGAGATCCTGGGTTGGGAAACTCCCCTGGAATAGGAAATGGCAACCAGCTCCAGTATTCTTGCCTGGAAAATTCCATACACAGAGGAGCGAGTCTGGCAGGCTGCAGTCCATGGGGTCTCAAAGAGTCAGACAGGACTGAGCAACCAGCAGGCATGCACAGCATAGTGTGTGGAATAACCCTACAAAGTAATTGTTAATGGGGGTAAGATCACTGAGGTTTGGAGAGAAAAGAAACAGTTTGCACAACCTCCCAAACAGATATGTCAGAGATGTGACTTGAACCCAGGTCTATTTGACTTCATAGCTCACACCCCGCCCCATCCCAGGCTTTGCCCTTGGAGCAGTCTTCTGAGGATGGCTTAAATGTCCCTTCCCAGGACTGGACTCTGTTTACAGGTGACCTCTTCCATTGTGCAGGGTGATGGCCGAGGTGAGGTGAATCAGAGACAAACTCAAAGCCCTTCAGATGAAAAGTCCCCAGAGTCCCACCCTCTGATGTGCCCTTTCCCTTGTCACTTCCCCAGGACTCAGCTCTTCTGTAAAATTCGGTCTAGGTAGGAGAGGGATCAAGTGACTTATTAGGTCAAAAGTTTATTCAAACATAGTTATTAAGCTCCTACTGTGTACCAGACTCTGTTCAAGACTCTGGGGACAGAAGGGAACATGGATCAGACAGCATCTCCACTGTCATGGAGTTTATATTCTAATGGGCAAAGAAAAAGTATAAGCAATATTTAAATCAGACGGGGGAGAAGGAAAACAGTACCATCACCAATGCCTTTTAGGGAGCACTGGGAAATGCTGTGGAGAAACTGAAATAAAATGATGCAGTAGAAAAGGGAGGGTAGGTTGAGCAGGCTAATTCAGATTGGGTGGTCTGGAAATGTGGCTCTAGGAAACTGACTTGGAGGTGAGAAGAAACCAGTTGTGTGAAGATGAACGGACCAGGGTTCCAGGTCGAGGGAAGAGGCTCCGGCGGAAGAAAACGATGGTCTGATGGCAAGCATCAGCTGGGAAGAGGGAGGGAGGCGGTGGACAGAGCCAGGGCATGGAGGGCCTTGTTGGCTGTGGTAAGGAGTTTAGGTTTCCTTTTAATTAGGATGGGAGGCTGTTTGCGAGATTTAAGCAGGAAGTGACACCCTCTGATTTGCATTTCTGAAAGGTCACTTGGGCTGCCACAGGAAGGAGGGATGGCAGGGGGCGGGAGAGAGGGGGAGCAGGAGGGCCGGTCCTATCTGCAGGACCTGCTGGCCTGGGGTGTAACTGGCAAAGCAAGGAAAAGCAGGTAGATTTTATAACAAGTTGCGGGGTGGGGGCAGGTCTGCGACGGGCAGAGGGGAGAACCAGGGTGTGTGGGGCAAGCCCCTGCCCTGCAGGATCTAACAGCCACTTGTAAACTCCCACCTCCCATGAAGTAATGACAGAGCATCGAAGAGAACCAGGGACCGGAGTGGGCTCTGGGGCACGGAATGGTCTGCAGGAGCACAAGCAGGGAGTCCGAGATGGAAGGAGGAGGGGCTTCCCTTCCAGGCCTGCCTGCCTACACGCTGCCCCTTCTCTGGTCCCACTGCCTCCGTCTGGTCCCTTGTCTCACGGGTGGTTTGGGGACAGGCTTGGCTCCCGTGTGCCAGGCGTCCTGCTCTCACCCAGTCTGCCAACCCAGCCAGCTGAGAGCATTTGGGAGGCAGCAGCTTCGTGGGCGAAAGAAGCCCCACGGTGGGCGTTGGGCCTGGTGCCCATAGCTGCCATTCAGTTAGTGGCTCCCACCTTGTTCTGGTAGCATGTGGACCAGAGGTCAGCCCAGTGACAGCCACGTTCAGCTGGGAGCAGGCGGGGCCTGTGCTGGGAGGTAAGGGCGATGGAGGCCAGGATGACCAGCCAGCTGTGGCTGCCCCCAGGGCCCCTTCCCACAGGTGTCTGATGTGAATGGAGATGAGGCGTTTGATAAGGGGACCCTCCATGAGTGCACAGGATTCACCAAGGCCTTCCTGTCTCTAAGGCACGCATTTGTGTGAAATACGATAAAGGCCCCACTCATGTCCTGAAACCTGCCCAGGAACGTTTCAGGGCCCCTTGTCTCCTGCAGATTAACAGTGATAGTAGCGAGCTAAGCCTTCCATTGACCTACCATGGGTCAAGCACTTTCTAAGTGCTGTATCTTTGTTAACTTTTTAAATCCTTTGTTAGCTTATTTGATCCTTCAAGACAGGATCTGTTATCACGACCATGGTATAGATCAGGAAGTCAAAATATAGAGGGGTCCAAGCGCTGCAGCTAGTGAGAGGCAGAGTCGAGATTTGAAGCCAGGAAGTCTGGTTCTTAGGCTCTGTGTTTAAACAGTTTTATATACACAGTAAATAAAGAATAGAGTTCAGAGCCCTATCCTGGCACATGGTGCTCCTAGCTCCATCATTACACCTTCCAGACATGTCTCCCACCTCCAAGAGGCCATCTTCCATGGTGGTTGTGCATTTAAACCCTGAGATGGGTGAGTTCAGTTCAGTTGCTCAGTCATGTCCAACTCTTTGCAACCCCATGGACTGCAGCACACCAGGCTTCCCTGTCCATCACCAACTCCCTGAGATTGCTCAAACTCATGTCCATTGAGTCGGAGATACCATCCATCTAACCATCTCATCCTCTGTTGTCCCCTTCTCCTCCTGCCTTCAATCTTTCCCAGCATCAGGGTCTTTTCCAATGAGTCAGTTCTTTGCATCAGGTGACCAAAGTATCAGAGCTTCAGTTTCAGCATCAGTCCTTCCAATGAATATTCAGGACTAATTTCCTTTAGGATTGATCCTTGTGGTCTAAGGGACTCTCAAGAGTCTTCTCCAACACAACAGTTCAAAAGCATCAATTCTTTGGTGCTCAGCTTTCTTTATAGTCCAACTCTCACATCCATACATGACTACTGGAAAAACCATAGTTTAGACTAGATGGACCTTTGTCAACAAAGTAATGTCTCTGCTTTTTTAATATGCTGTCTAGGTTGTCATAGCTTTTCTTCCAAGGAGCAAGCATCTTTTAATTTCATGGCTGCAGTCACTATCTGCAGTGATTTTGGAGCCCAAGAGAATAAAGTCTGTCACTGTTTCCATTGTTTCCCCATCTATTTGCCATGAAGTGATGGGACTAGATGCCATGATCTTAGTTTTTTGAATGTTGAGTTTTAAGCCAGCTTTTTCATTCTGCTCTTTTACTTTCATCAAGAGGCTCTTTAGTTCCTCTTCGCTTTCTGCCATGAGAGTGGTGTCATCTTCATATCTGAGGTTATTGATATTTCTCCCAGCAATCTTGATTCCAGCTTGTGCTTCATCCAGCCTGGCATTTTGCATGATGTATTCTGCATATAAGTTAAATAAGCAGGGTGAAAATATACAGCTTTGACGTACTGCTTTCCCAATTTGGAACTAGTCTGTTGTTCCATATCTGGTTCAAACTGTTGCTTCTTGACCTGCATACAGATTAGCATACAAATCTTCTTGACCTGCGTACATGAGATGGGTGAGTGGGGGTTCAAATCCAATCTAGCATCAACTAGCTTTGTGACTGGGGCTGAGTAACTTAGGCAGAGAGCAGCACGGACCATGGCAGGGAGGCTTGAGTGTGTGAGCATAGGTGATGACACAGGTGGGTGGAGGGGAGGGGAAGTGGTAGGAGATGAGCTTGTAAATGGAGGCTGGGGTCCTGACTGCCCAGGGCTTCAAGGTCCCTTAGACTGAATTTCATGTCGAAGACAGGAAAGTGCTCCATCAGTTAAAGCTTCCAATCATAAGAAGACTGCCAGGTTCAAGTGGTAAGAAAGCCCAACCCAAACTCGCTCAGGCATAGAAGAAATGTATTAGCTTATGTCACAGAATCATCTACAGATGAAGAAGTTTCAGGCCACACTTGATCCAAGGATGATACATCGTGTCATTAAGAGTTTTTTGCCTCTCTCCTCTCTACGCTGCATTCTCAGATGCAATCTCCCCTCTGGTGGCACGCCAATTACCAATGTCCTTGCAGTTCAGTTCCCCCAAACAGTGAGTGCTTTTGCCTGAGCCAAGATCCTGAGATTAGCTCGGAGTAGACTGATTGTCCTGGCCCAGGTTACTTGCCCACAACTGAAGTAATCTTGGTAGTATGAGGGGCGTGGCACTCTGATTGTCCAGGGGTGGTCACAGGCTCACCCCAAGGAGGACAATCATGTCTGTTACCAGAAGAAGGTCAAGTGATGGCAGTGATGTAACAGATGTCTCCTTAGAGTTGTGCTCAAGCAAAGAGGTGGTATAATCAAGCAATAGTTTAGGAAGAATGTGCTGGTGCTGATATGGAGGATAGACTGGGCCAGGGAGATGTGGGAGGTGTCTTTGTGTTTGAAAAGCAGTATTTCGAATAGACACTGGACAGACAACTTGGATCTGGACTGAGGAGATCCTGAAGTCAGTCTGAGGCTTTATTCTTTAGGTACTTGGGAGTCATAGAATGTTTTGGAGCAAGAGAGGTCTCTAGCCTGAGTTATGTTTCATGATGACTAATGCTGCAGTAACTTAGAAGTGGTCTGAAGTGGGGAGAAGCCCTTCCAAGATTCTAGTCAGCATGCAGTAGTGAAGAAACAAGAGGTTTAGACTTGGAGAGAAAAAGTCTGGCTCTTCCACTTTCAACTGTGTGACCCTGGGCAAGATACTTCACCTTTCTTTACTTCTGTTTTCTCATCTGGAAAAGGGGATAATAATATTGATCTGAAAGATTGTGACTTAAAACATTTCTGTAACACACCTAGCCAATGGTGCACTTCACACCGTTCAGTTCAGTTCAGTTCAGTTGTTCAGTCGTGTCCAACTCTTTGCGACCCCATGAATCGCAGCATGCCAGGCCTCCCTGTTCACACCGTTAGTACGCAACAAATCCTGGTTTCTTTTCTTCTTCCTTCCTCTTCTCCCTCTCTCTGGGGACCCAATTCAGCTGTGTTTGAAGAAGTAGGCTTTGACTGATAAAGAATGTGGGCTTGGAAGCCAGAAAATGAACAGTGAAAGAGTAAGTTGCTTAGTCATATATGACTCTTTGCAACCCCATGGACTGTAGCCTGCCTGGCTCCTCTGTCCATGGAATTCTCCAGGCAAGAATACTAGAGTGGGCAGTCATTCCCTTCTCCAGGGGATCTTCCTGACCCAGGGATTGAACCCAGGTCTCCTGCATTGTAGGCAGATTACCTTCTGAGCCACCAGGGAAGGCCTAAAAGGCACAGACCTGGATCAAATCTAACTTCCCTGTTTAACAGCTCTATGACCTTGGACAGTCTCTCTGAGCTTCTGTCCTCATCTGAAAATTTTCATTTACAATCCTACTTGACCCAACAGATGAAGTTCAGCATGTCACCTGCTGGCACATACTGAGTAACCTCCAAAGAGTGGGTATTAGAAATCGTAACTAAAAAGTCCTGGTTGCGGGGGTTGGGAATCAAAGATGAACTTTCTAGATAGATGAATCTCACCTAGTAATCCTGGGAGAGAGGTTCCCCCTTGCTTGGTGGGTGGGGTTTTATATTCCTCATTTCCTTCCGCATGTAGTAAAGGGAGTTGAGACTTAGAGCATACTTCTGATGGGATTCATCGTTTCAGGTCCTTAGTATTAAATGCAGGTCTGATTTTCCAGGAGGGGGCGATTAGCACTGCAGCCGCTTCCGTCTGCAGAGTTCAGGTGCTGCGGTTGTAATTTGTAACCAGCACCTTCCCATTTGGCTCCTTTGCGGCCATCTGGTCCCCTTAGCGGAGATCTGTTTTGTTGGCAACGACAGTGTTGAGTAAATGCCACGGGAAAGGTGAAATTTACCCATCAGAGCTCAGTGCACCATAGAGACTCCCTTCTCAGCCCCCACAGAATGATCATCTCTGACCCCGCCTCCCCTCTCACTCGTCCGTTTCCAGCACACCTCCATGGGGATTTTCTAGCACTATGATTATTTTATTGCCAAGAATCAGAGTAATTATAGCTTTCCCAGGGATTTCCTAGGAAAAGATGAACTTGGATTTATGCATAAGCACATTCAAAAAAAGAGGTTTGGGACTTGTGCGTTTTATGTGGTTTGAGACATTAGCATGAGTTTCATTTCACTAAAATACTTAATAAGTTTCTGCCTGCTGCATAGTTTGTTGATGATGATGATGAAAGCTACCCTTAATTTGAGAACACAGTATGCATTAGGCAGTGTGATAGGTATTTTATAAACTTGTCTTCTGATCAGCCCAATCTGGAAGGGACTGCTTAGGTCACTGTTTCTTTCAAAACCATAGCTTGTGATACATGGTCATGAAATAAATTTGATGAGTTGAAAGCAGCATTTAAAAAAGGGAATGGTGGAGACTGGAATGAGATGGAATGGAATAGAATGGGATGAAATCAAGTGGGATGGAATGGAGTGGTATGGGATGGGATGGAATGGAGTGGAATGGAATGGTTTAAAGTGGATTGATGTGGGATAGAATGATGTGAACTGGAGTGGAATGGAATGGCACCTCACATTAAATATCAGAGAGCATTGCAAGAAGCCAGAGGAAGAATGTTTCATGAAACTATGTCTTAGTTACAAACATAATATGTGTGAGTACTAGGTTGTAATGAAAAGAAAATTTCGTACAATAGGTGGTGGAGAAAAAAGCTGGAAATTCACTGGCCTAACTCTGTGGTTCCCAAGCTTTACTGCATCAGAGTCTCCTGGAAGGCGTGCTAAAGCACAGGGTGCCAGGCCCTGTCCCCAGAGTTTCTGGTTCTATAGGTCTGAGTTGGGCCTGAAACTTTGCTCACAAGCTCCCAGGTGCACTGATGCTGCTGTTCCAAACCATGTTTGAAAACCACTGAGCAAATGACCCCGTCTCATAGGTGAAGAGACTGAGATTCAGAGAGAAAGTAATACACCTACGATCCACAGCTGGTATGATTAAGAGCTAGGATATAGACTCAATCTGTCTGACCCCAGAACTGTAAACCATCTTATGCTCAGTTTAGTTTTGGAAATAGTCCGTCTTCAACAAGTGACTCTGGCATCTCTCTGTATATGTTGTGTTTGTTTCTATATATTTTCCTCCAAGGCCTATATAAATTGCCTGAGATAGAAGAAACATTGGCACTGGCAAGCCCAACCCCCTTATTACTTAGATGGGTACTTAGTCCCCGGAAGGAAAGAGAAACACAGGCTTGGTGAGAAGTTGGACAGCATCCTTAGCCTTCATCAGTCTTTACAAGCCTGCCTCACCTTCATCTCTCAACAACTGTATACGTGAGTCTTAATTGGAGTCTTGACATGTGCGTGGCTTGGTCTCATGAGGATCCCACGCTGAGGAAAAGCCTCTTTGCCAAGGAATGTTCTCTGTATCAACTCTGATTCCTGAAGAACCCTCATAGTGGCCTACATATGGCACTTCCTAGCCTGGGACATTGAGTGTAGTATTCAGAGGATGCTTTTTATTTCTTCTACATGTAGCTAAGTGGAAAGAGCAATAGCTATGGGATTAGACACAGTTGGGTCAAATCCTGGGTCCATTACTCTGTGATCCTGAGCCATCTACCTGCTTAATTCATGTCTTGATTTGACATCTTTTGTGAAAGTGAAAGTTGCTTAGTCACGTCTAACTTTTCTGCAACCTCAAGGACTGTAGGCTGCCGGGCTCCTCTGTCCATGGGATTTTGCAGGCAAGAATACAGGAGCGGGTTGCCAATCCCTTCTTTAGGGAACCTTCCCAACCCAGGGATTGAACCCAGGTCTCCTGCATTGTAGCCAGATTCTTTACTGTCTGAGCTATATCTTGATTTGACATCTTTTGTGCAGTACTGCTGCCACTGCTGCTAAGTCACTTCAGTCGAGTCCAACTCTCTGCAACCCCATAGACGGCAGCCCACCAGGCTCCCCCGTCCCTGGGATTCTCCAGGCAAGAACAGTGGAGTGGGTTGCCATTTCCTTCTTCAATGCATGAAAGTGAAAAGTAAAAGTGAAGTCTCTCAGTCACGACCCCATGGACTGCAGCCCACCAGGCTCTTCCGTCCATGGGATTTTCCAGGCAAGAGTACTGGAGTGGGGTGCCATATAACTTCATCCATGGGATTTCCCTGGCAAGAATACTGGAGCGAGTTGCTAATCCCTTCTCCAGGGGATCTTCCAACCCAGGAGTCAAACCCAGGCCTTCTGCATTGCAGGCAGATTCTTTACCATCTGAGGCATGTCTTCATTTGACATCTATTGTACAGGACTAGAAATACCTATAACCTCATAGGTACTTTCTGAATATTAAATAACATATCTAAAACACTTAGCATGACACTTGGTACAGGAGGAACCCTCAGTAAGTAGCAGATAGCATACTCCTTGTTCATTCACGCACAAATATTAATTGAGTACCTACTTTGTTTCAGGCACTGTGCTATGTATACCAAAGCCACAAGGACAGTAAAGAATCCACCTGCAATGCAGGAGGCCCAGGCTCAACCTGGGTGGAGAAGATCCCCTGGAGAAGAGAATGGCTACCCACTCCAGTATTCTTGCCTGGAGAATCCCATGGTGGGGTTGCCAAGAGTTGGACACAACTGAACGTCTAAGCACACACACACTGGCCCTGCCCCTAGGCAGCTCACACTCTATTGCTCAACTAATCTACCTGTCCCCACTCTCTAATCCCATGCCCTTGGCAGACATGGCTACTTGACTGTTTTGTATCATTTCATACTGAGCTCAATACGCACTTTAACTTGCTTCTCCACATGGCAATTCAAGCAGCGTTGCCCAGCAGATGGAGTGACTGTAAACCCCTGACTTCTCTGCTTTCCTTAGTTTAGTGGCTGGGACTTAGAAATGGACAATTACAGTGGTGTGTGGTAAATGCCATGATAGGGGAAAATAGAGATCCTCAGATTCTGCATGAGGGTTGCTCCATTCTCTGGGAGAGCATGCTGTATAAGGCTTCCAGAAGGAGCTGAGTCTGGATGGACAGATATGGAATTAATTAGATATAAAGGAGAGTTGGTGATCAGGGAGATGGGGGAATAGCATGTATACTTCAGACATACAAGACAGATGAGCAAACAGGCAGGTCTCTTTTTCTCTCTCTCTGTCTTCATCTCCATCTCCATCTTTACCTCTCTCTCCATCTCCATCTCTTTCTCTCTCCCCAAATCCATCTCTTTCTCTCTCTCCATCTCTCTCTCCACCCCATCTGCATCTCCATCTTTCTCTCCATCTCCTTCTATGTGTTCTGGAGGCAGGAGAGAGCAATGGGGGCATTTGGGGAACTGTAAGGAGGAACCGGGTGTAGGCAAAGGCTGTATTGAGACTGCAACAGTAAGGAGAGGCCTTTCTGGCCGTGTTGAAGTCAGGGGACCATCACTGTGCCCCTGGGAGCAGGCAGGCAGCACTGCCTGAGTGGAGAGAAAGCTGAACTGATGCAGATTAACCTGGAGAAAAGAAGCCAACAGGCGAGCAATGTCTCTCCTCGGGATGAAAACCCCCGAATTCAGTGGAAAGATTTAAGGGCTAATGGAAGCATTTCTCTGTTTCATACGGTAGTAATCCAGGTCCCTCAGGATCCAGCACAGAACCTGATTAGTGCTGGGCCAAAACCGCCCAGAGCGCCCGTTTCCATCACGAGCTGACTGCAGGCTACACTCTAATGGGATTGTTTGTTTGAAAAAAATGCGATCCCTGCTTTAAAAGTATGTTCTTTTCACTGAACCCGAGCTCTGTTGCTATTGTGAGGGGATTGGGGGCCTGGCAAAAATATTTACGGTCCTGCTCTTGGGGTTGATTGGCTTTGCATTTTGGCTGCAGAACTTTCAGCGTTAGAGTAGAGGGAGTAGAAAGGAAGTGGCATGGATCTAGGGAACTAGCCTGCTGGTTGAACGACGCAGCACGCCTCTGAGAGAGGGTCTGGCATTCAGACTCGGCTCATGTCTGGGTGACCTTGAGTTTCACCTTTCCAGGCCTCAGCTTTCTCACTTGCAGAATGGAGAAGTTGGAGTTGTACTATCTAAATGTCCTTCCATCTGTAATATTTCTTGTTTACACAGCAATCACTTGGGAGATTTGGTTTGTAAGGAGTTTGATCAGCAAATTGCCAGACTCTGTCTGTTCTCATTCATCAGAGGGATATACACTGCTAACGTGCTTTATCCAAATTTGCTGCTGTGATCAGAAGCAAGCTATTTGGTGCAAAAAAGTTAGACTTTGTTGGCAGATCCCCGCAGCATGTGCTGTGTCCCTACAGTTGGCTTTTAAGTTTCTTGTGTCAAACTCCAAATGTGCGTTCCAGGGAATATTTAATTTGGGGATAACTTTCTCGGCCAATCTGCAAAAATCCTGTTTGGCCCTTAATGAAACTAAAGTAATTTTGGTTTTATGGGACTAGGCTGATACTAGTACTATTTTTAAAGAATATCCTGGAGTTGGGCCCTTTCATGAGCTAGCCTGGAACAGTAGTGCTATGATGGGGTTCCCATGGAACAGTCCTATTGCTTTAGCTTGAAATAGTGTTGATTTTGACAGGTTAACTTGGAATGAGACTATTTAACTTGGAATGAGACTTGGTGAGCCTGGGAAACCATCTGTAGAACAGCATTGACCGGTTGTCTGCGGGTAAGAGGATGCCGAGGGTGTGTACCTTCTCCGGCAGTTGCTATCAATCATGTGTGGGAAGGTGTGCTCCTGATTGTCCAAGAAAAAAGGGAACCCCCTGCTGGATGGAGGACTGCCCTGCTGTGGTAGCCACAAGTATATTAAGATTCAGTTCAGTTCAGTTCAGTCGTTCAGTCGTGTCCGACTCTTTGCAACGCCATGAATTGCAGCATGCCAGGCCTCCCTGTCCATCACCAACTCCCGGAGTTCACTCAGACTCACGTCCATCGAGTCAGTGATGCCATCAAGCCATCTCATTCTCTGTCGTCCCCTTCTCCTCCTGCCCCCAATCCCTCCCAGCATCAGGGTCTTTTCCAATGAGTCAACTCTTCACATGATGTGGCCAAAGTACTGAAGTTTCAGCTTCAGCATCACTCCTTCCAAAGAACACCCAGGGCTGATCTCCTTCAGAATGGACTGGTTGGATCTCCTTCAAGTCCAAGGGACTCTCAAGAGTCTTCTCCAACACCACAGTTCAAAAGCATCAATTCTTCAGCGCTCAGCTTTCTTCACAGTCCAAATCTCACATCCATACATGACCACTGGAAAAACCATAGCCTTGACTAGACGGACCTTTGTTGGCAAAGTAATGTCTTTGCTTTTCAATATGCTATCTAGGTTGGTCATAACTTTTCTTCCAAGGAGTAAGCGTCTTTTAATTTCATGGCTGCAGTCACCATCTGCAGTGATTTTGGAGCCCCCAAAAATAAAGTCTGACACTGTTTCCACTGTTTCCCCATCTATTTCCCATGAAGTGATGGGACCAGATGCCATGATCTTCATTTTCTGAATGTTGAACTTTAAGCCAACTTTTTCACTCTCCACTTTCACTTTCATCAAGAGGCTTTTTAGTTCATATTCACTTTCTGCCATAAGGGTGGTATCATCTGCATATCTTAGGTTATTGATATTTCTCCTGGCAATCTTGATTCCAGCTTGTGCTTCTTCCAGCCCAGCGTTTCTCATGATGTACTCTGCATATAAATTAAATAAGCAGGGTGACAATATACAGCCTTGATGTACTCCTTTTCCTATTTGGAACCAGTCTGTTGTTCCATGTCCAGTTCTAACTGTTGCTTCCTGATCTGCATATAGGTTTTTCAAGAGGAACGTCAGGCGATCTGGTATTCCCATCTCTTTCAGAATTTTCCACGGTTATCAAGATTAGTCCATCCTAAAGGAGACCAGTCCTGGGTGTTCATCGGAAGGACTGATGCCAAAGCTGAAACTCCAATACTTTGGCCACCTCATGCAAAGAGTTGACTCATTGGAAAAGACCCTGATGCTGGGAGGGACTAGGGGCAGGAGGAGAAGGGAATGACAGAGGATGAGATGGCTGGATGGCATCATCGACTCGATGCACATGAGTTTGGGTGAACTCCGGGAGTTGGTGATGGACAGGGAGGCCTGGTGTGCTATGATTCATGGGGTCGCAAAGAGTCGGAGCAACTGAACTGAATTGACAGGTAGAATAGAATCAAAAGTCTTCATTTTTTAAAAAATGAAGGTGCTTTCTCTGGTATTAAATGATCGTTATTTCTCCAGAAGATTTTAATTATTTTAATTGCTGTTAAATAAAATTTAATTAACTAGCTCCCCCAAAAAGCCTCTAAAATTTCAGATTCATGAAGAAAGATTAAGAATGAAACTCTGGGCTTTTTATGTGTTGGAAGGTTGTAGAAAGGGGAACTGGAGAAAAGGTCCTCTGTTTAGGGCTTTTGTGAAAGTTTACAGCTGAACCCTGAGAATGGAAGATGATATAACATTAATCACATTCATTTGAGGATTCACTATAGTTTACACTTTATGTCTCACTTGATCCTCAAACATATGGTAGACATTTTACAGTTGGGGAAACTGAGGTTCAGCTTATTAGTGGGGGAGCTGCAATTAGAACTGAGGTACCCAAATTCCTTTACTTTTTCTAATATCTTAGGATTAGAAATGGTCTTTTCCCAAGGGATGAACCCCGAAGGTAATCAGTAGACAGGAAATTAAACAGTTAAAGTTCTGATGGTAAAGCACCAACTGGTCCCTATAATGTATGATGCTTTCTGGGGAGATGCAGGGGTGTAGAAATACACATAAATGTCAGCTTCATTAAAATGCAGTTTACAAGAGAGAGTTCAGTTAGCTGAATTTCTTGTTTCCATGAGAGAGTGATGATGATAATAATTTGGTGCTGTGTGTGTTTGGTATTTCATTTAAATTTTTATAGCACCATGCCAGATGGGAAGACAGACAGCATTTGTAAAAGCCTTGTGGCTGCGCTGGGTGATGGGCCAAAGTAACAGGTCAGACTTACCATTTTGTCTGTATCGGTGGGATTTCTCCTCCTGTGACCTCACTGTGGAAAGTCCGTTGCACCTGCCCACAGCTCCTTGTTTCTTCCACCAAATGCCCCTACTGGGCCTGTCCCTGAGATGTGACTGGCGGCGACACCCTTGGCAAGAGGAATCATTTCCAGTTCGGGGGTGAATGGGCTTGCCTGCCATCCCTCCTCGCTTTTATGTCTGAAGGTCTGGGAACAAGGTAGAGGTGTGCAGGTGCTGGAGCCAGCTGCTGCTCAGAGCAGATGAGCGTTTCCTGGAACCAGTCCCAGACGATGAATCGCTTTTGTGGTACAGAGAGATGCACCGGAAAATTGTCCATTCACCATGCCCACTCTTTGCCTCTTGAATGCACTGACGCTTGCTTATTCTCAGCTCCACGTGGCTCAGGAGTGAGCTGCACAGAAGGCTCTGAATGAGCCATGGGTGGAGCCCAGCAGAGGCTGTCAGTTAGGCAGGGAGGGGAAAGGGAGATGTTAAGGACACTTCACTGGGCAGAGATGGCCTCCACCCCTGCTTCTTCCTAAAATTCTTACCGGTAATCACTGTAGGGAACTTGGAAAATACAAAGTTGTAAGCACGGTAGGGAACTTGGAAAATACAAAGTTACAAGGAAAAAATCAATTATTTCTAGTCTTGTTACTGAGAAGAAAAGCATATTTTAGATATATCTCCTGTAAATTTGAGAATGTCTCTCTCTTTTCCTGTCCCCCATGATCCATACCTCCGCCCTCCCTCCCTTCCCTTCTTTCCTCCCTTCCTCTCTCCCCTTCCCTCCCCTCCTCTCCTCTCTTCTTCCTTCTCTCCCTCTCTTTCTTCCTTTCTATCTGCATCTAAATTGGGATCATGTTGTAGTATAGTTTTGTGACTTGATTTTTAAATTGTATTCACATGCTCCCATGATAAGATGTTCTTTTCAGATTAACATTTTTAATAGCTCATGGATAATTTTTTTAGATGAACCATAACTTACCTAACCAATAAGGCATAACACTCTGTCAAAATACCATATCTAACCCATTATCTATCATTGGACATTTAGGCTGTTTTCAGTTTTATTAAAAAGAATAAATACTATTTTAATAAGCATCTTTGAACATAAATCTTACTTGGAATTTCTGATCAGAAATGTATCTCTGATCCATCTCTAGAAGTGAGTAAAAACTATGAACTTAAACAAAACAAAAGAACTATTTGTGAGTCTCATGGCTGACTTGCTTTCCAGGAATTTTTGTACCAATTTACGTTTCCTTTGGTGGTCAAAAAGCTTGTTCCCTTACGCCCTGGATGGACAGATTTTCCTTGAGAAACAACATAAAACTAAGAGTAAGTTAAAAGGAGAGACCTGACATCCAACATTGTCCAAAAAACATCCGGAAATATCTTTTTTCTCATGAGAATCTGGGGATTCTCAGAACTGCTGGTGCATCAGAATGACTTCTTATTGCTAGGATCAGTGTCCTGTCCCTGGGATGGGCTGTCTGAAGGTGGATGATAAATCTGTGGTAAATCTCAAAAACTGGAAGCTATTATTACGGCAATGTTTCTAGGTCCTCTCTGCTGTTATTTCATTCCGAGGTAGCTGCTTGTACCCTATTTTTTAGAAGAGGAAATTGAAGTGCCAAGAGGTTATATGAAATACAGACGACATAACTGTTGAGTGCAGAGATTTTGAAAATGAAGACCTGATGTTTGAGTTCCCACATGCTCTGTCTGGGACCTTGGACCTATATAATAGGGACAACCCAACTTAACTCATGGGACTGTCATATGAGTTCTCATGAGGATTAAATGAGGGAATTTCGTGCAATGCTCCTGGCATCGTACCTGGTGGATGGAAAGTACTCAAAAACTTGTAGGCATTTTGCCCAAGTGGCAGAGTTGGAAGCAAACCCAGACAGCATGACACCCAAATCACCCTTTCCAGGGAACTCACTGCCCCCCAAAGATTGGTGGCTGCTCCCCTGACTCCACTTCTGGCACCAAGAACGCCCATGAATCAAGAATAAGCTGCGGCAGGCCACCAGGGTGAGGCAGATGTGGTGGGAAGGCCATCTCTTTAGACTATGACCTTTGGCCTTTGCCATCGGTTCTGTGGGATGGGGTGGAGGACAGCAAGGGCCTTAAAAGATTGGCCTCTGGTGACCAGAGGATCATGTATTCTCTGCCAGACTAAGAAGAAAAGACCTACCTCTCCTAGAGCCCGGCTGTGCCAACCCTGCAATTAAGCCATCTGGTCCACCAGAGCCACATCCCCACAGTCTGTGGTTGCTGTGTTCTTCATCTCTAGCATTCCACCGCGGCCTCCAGCCTCACCTCACCAGGTACGCTCTCACCTGTTTGCAGGATCCTGGCGGGCTTTTCCTTGGCAAATCTGGCAGGAGTTGGAAAGAGCAAGGTCGGAAAGGAAGAGAACCACTGGAATTCAGAAATTATGGTCTTGATCTGGCTTCACTTGTTTCTGGCTGTGCCACAGTTTCTACTTACTCTGTATTTTCTTACTGCATTTCTTTCAGGTTTTTATTTTTTCCTTGTTGTACTGAATTTTTCCAGCCAGGCAACACTGGCCAGTTGTACTAAAGCCCCAAGAGAGGCTCTCCCTTTGTTTCTCTGTCTTCTTAAAAGGAGGCAAGAATGCAAAATAAGGCTACCCTTGTGTCTCTGCTGTCACCTCTGCCTCTTTGTTAACACTACAAGAGGAGGGTTGCCAGTCCTGGAGATCACTGGCACTGAACTTGCCCTTGGCTAGCGGGTCTACCCAGACCTCACCAGGCAGCCCTTACACTGACTCATCGGAGTTTGTTTCTGCAAAGACTCCCTGTCTCCTTGGGGCTGAGGAAGGTTGGAAATCCCTGAAGAACTAGTGAATCAGTGCTGGTTGAGTCACAGGGCTTTGGGGAGCTGTTGACTACCCTGAGAACTCACTAAAAGTGTCGGGAGTGTTCCCTAGGCAGCCTCCAGGAGAATCAGAATGACTCAAGTGACATTTCTGTACCATAAGCTCCCTGGAACCCTACTACCCAGATGAGGGTTCTGGTAGGGGGCAGGTGGTGCACCAAAAAGTATTGGTTGGAGAGGGCTTAATCAAGGGACTGTTTACAAGTGCACGGGCAGGGTTAAGGGAATCAACAGGAAAAGCAGGAGCTGTGCCAATCCCCAGGCTTGAGGGCTGAGGGGAGAAAGCTGTAGCCTTGGACAAGGGGCTCCCAGACAGCAGCCTTGGCCTCAAGGTGAAAAATGAGACAGTTTGGCAGGGAGGGAACTGGGGAATTAGCCCCTCCCCCAACCCCTCTTTCTCCTTTATTCCTTCTCTTGTCAGGCAAGGCCTCTTGTTGGCCTGGAGGGCAAGGGAGTCTGCAGAGTCAGCTTCTGAGCCAGAGCAGGGCAGAGAAGTGTGGAGAATGGTGGGGCTTAAGGAGAAAATCAGACCCCTCCAGATTCTCTCATTTTAATGAAGATCATTTGCATCTGCATTGAAGTTTGCCTTCTGCGCCTCTCCCCCACCTCCCTTTCTGGTGACTTTCCCAGCACCCTTGGCTACGTCCTCATTTATCAGTACCATTCCGAACACTGCCCACAGAGAGCTCGGGCTCCCTGTAAACCGCTCACATTAAGGAGTCAGTTGCTTTCCTAGTGCAAATTACTCAATCCTTCCAAGTCTCCATTTGCTCCTCTGTGAATTGGATATAATATACCCACCACAGCAGGTGGGTGAGTGAGAAAAATGATAATAATGCCCTGAACCAGGGCACAGGGTCGGTGCCCAGCTAGTCACGGTAGCGACAAGAAGCAAGAGCAGCAACTGTTTCTTGAGCGCTTACTCTGTGCTCGATGTGTGTTATGCCCTTTAGGGCTGTCTGTGGATTTAGTTCTCCCCAGTGGATGAGATGGAGAAGGCAATGGCACCCCACTCCAGTATTCTTGCCTGGAAAATCCCATGGACGGAGGAGCCTGGTAGGCTGCAGTCCATGGGGTCGCTAAGAGTCAGACACAACTGAGCGACTTCACTTTCTCTTTTCACTTTCATGCATTGGAGAAGGAAATGGCAACCCACTCCAGTGTTCTTGCCTGGAGAATCCTAGGGATGGGGGAGCCTGGTGGGCTGCCGTCTATGGGGTTGCACAGAGTCAGACATGACTGAAGTGACTTAGCATAGCATAGTGGATGAGACATGCTGCCCATCATGGTTTTATCAGTGCAAGATTCGAGGGGTAGAGAAATTAAGCAATTGTCTGCAGTCACACCGAGAGCCAATGATGGAGCAGACCCAGGAGTCATCATTGTAACCGTGACCCTCTACTACTTCTTGGTGGTGATTACCTCACCATTGCCCTCTTCATTTGGGATTCACTTTCGATTTCCAACTAGTCGAGAGCAAACATGAAGAGGCACTGCTTAGCCCAAGCAGTCTGGTAGAATTCCACCCCCTGTGGTGCTTGACTGTGGCTGCCTGGCCACTCACCTGCTTCCAGAGCCCCTAGAGCCTTCCGTGCCACTGCCAGCTTCATTCGGTTCCTCTTCCCACAGATGCTGCCCTCAGATCCCCTGTCCTGCTGAGGCCTTCACCACAGTTAGAGCCTCCAGCTTGCTGAGAACCATAGGTCTGTTGAAATAAAAAAAAAAAAAACCAACAAACAGAGGCTCAGGGGGAAAGTACCTTGCTTTTAAACTTAGTGATGAATTTCTGCTCATTTCTTCCACCTTGGTTCTGCTCCAAGCATTGTTGCTTTCGTCTGTGTGTTATTGATCAAATATCATGTCATCTCTGGGTCTCAGTTTGCCCATCTGTAGAATGGGGAGATTAGACTATGTTCTTCATAATCCGTTTAAACTCCATTATTCTATAGCAACCTGAGTGTGTCAGGATAAATACAGGGAAGTGAACCCAGAGGACATGTGGAGAAGCACATGGATTCCAAAACAAGGCTATTCATTCAAATCCCAGCTCTAACGTTTACTTGCAGTATGACCTTGGCCAATTTAATCACTCTGTGTCTTAGTTTCCTCATCTGTAAACTGGGGATAATTAGAAGATTTACCCTATGGAGTTGTCCTGAGAAATCAGTAGTGGATTTTTGCAAAATGCTGAGAACAATGTCTCAATGTCAATATGACATGGAAATGAGAGTTATTAATATTATTAGTAGTAGTGCTATTACTTGGTGACTCAGTAGTGATGAATCTGCCTACAATACAGGAGCCGAAGGACACTCTGGCTGCATCCCTAGATCAGGAAGACCCCTAGGAGAAGGGAATGGCAACCCACTCCAGTATTCTTGCCTAGAGAATCCCAGGGACGGGAGCCTGGTGGGCTGCCGTCTATGGAGTCGCACAGAGTCGGACACGACTGAAGTGACTTAGCAGCAGCAGCAGCAGCAGCAGCAGCTAGACTAAGGGCTTGCAGGTTGTCGGCAAGATCAAATTGGGTGATGTTTGTAAGCTGGCTCATCCTAGGCCCTCAGGAAGTGTTACTGCCTTCCTCCCTGGAGCTGTTTCTCCACGGCCCTTGTCTCCTGCTTGATTCTGGCAGTGCTATAAATAAACTCAGTGGTGCCTGCTGAGAAGATAATACTCTGCCCAAAGTTTTGATAATGAAACCATCATTTACTCAGCAATGGCAGCCAAGCCTGATGCTGCCTGCCCTCCTATGTGGGGTCCCCCAGCAGCTCAGCTGTGTGACCCACAGAAGCACCGTGATTAACTGGAGGCTGTTCCACTCTGGGTGAAGAGCCCACTCTGTGCCACAGGCCAGCAGGTTTTCCAGATGAGAAGACAGAGGACCCATAGGAATCTTCCCTGGGCTCCCAAGAAAGCAGCCAAGCTTGGATTGGAGCCAAGGTTTCTGAGTTTAGAGTCCTGGCTTAGACTCATACAGCTTCGTTGGTCCTGATTTACCCGGTTGTTCTTTGAGGTGCGAGCCAGCTGAAGCCAGGAGCTGGAGCTAATATGGCTTGCATTCATGCATGCTCAGTCACTTTAGTCGTGTCTGACTCTTTGTGACCCTATGGACTCCAGCCTGCCAGGCTTCTCTGTCCATGGGATTCTCCAGGCAAGAATACTGAAATGGCTTGCCACGCCCTCCTCCAAATGATCTTCCTGATCCAGGGATTAAATCCGCATCTCCTGCATTGCAGGGGGATTCTTTACCACTGAGCCACCAGGGAAGCCCAGTATGGCTTGCAGAGGCCGGGGGAGGGGGGGTGGCGGTGGGGGGTCTATTTGGGTCTGTTTCCTGCCAAGTTAAGCTTGCTTTGTTTCATGCATCTGACAGAATCCTTACCCATTGCTAGAACCCTTACAAATAGATCAGAAATGGGCCCAGGTTAGATGGCTCAGTACAGAGTCGTTTCCATGAAATGAAATGCTCATACTCTGAGGTAGGAGTGTAAATTGGCACAGATGTGGGTAAAGGGGAAGAGGCCTGGTGGTACCCTGGCCACTAAATTTCTTTGAAAATGCATGCCCAGTCATGTGGTACACTAGTCAGTATATTTGTTCAGCTGTTTTTCAGAGAAACTTCAAATACAATTGATCTAAATAGCACTGAAGTTAATTATTCTTTCCCACAGGAGTCTGTGATGATCCCTCTGGCTGAACCTAGAAGTTACTCATGTTAGTGCCTGGTCCCATTGGTCAGAAGCTCATCACGTGCACTTAGCTGGGGAGGCGGGGAGCCTGGGAGATTGAGTCCCTCTTTCAGAAGTGGGTGTAGCAGATACCTGCTACATGACCAAGATCCCTCTTCAGGGCTGACATCCCATCCCCAGATCTGGGAATATTGGTCACTGAGAGCACACCATTTTGGCTCTCTCTGGCCACTGCCCAGAGCCACAGGGAACCACCTTGCCCAGGATCACACCTGCTTCCAGAAGGAGGCCATTTTTGCCAGTACCTGGCTTATGCAGGCAGAAAAAATTCCCGGCCCCCTTGCCTCAGTTTGGGACAACTCTGAGGGCATTCCAGCTCCAGAGGTCCTCTAGGGGCCTGGTTGGAAGAGCACTGCAGGCCCAGTGTGCCTTCCTCACTTGCTGGTAGGTGGCTCTCCTGAGGTCTCTCCCCAGTAAACCTCTGTCTGCACACTCTACACCAGAGCCAGGTTCAGGGAACCTAAGCTGAGAAATCTGGGTTCTCTATCACAGAAGAAGTGAGAGGATGTCGGGAACAAACAGTCTGTGTCGCCTACTGCAATCCCATTTTTCACATCGGCTCTGAAAAGATACTTGCAGTTGTGCCCCAGGAAGCAGGCTCAGGCTGCTCTGGCCCTGCAGAGCGTGAGAGTGCAAACACTGAACAGCTTAGTGAACTGCGGTGTGGCCAAAGCATGGAGCGTGGTAGGAAGACTGCAAAAGTTCTAGATTGGCTGCATTCCATATTCTCCAAAGCTGATTGACTGTGAAAAGGAACTTGTAGAAAGATACAGACAATATGATTACCATTTTATTAAGAAGGGGCAAATACTACAAACATGCATAGCCATTAAAATAGTATGTAAGTGTTCAGAAAAATAGCAGAAGGTTGACGTGGAAGCTGCTCTCAGGGGCTACCTTTGGGTGAGGGGATGAGAGACTTCGGATGTGGGTATCGGGAGGGGGTGAGGACTGGAGCAGAATGGTCTGAGGAGCTTGAAGCCTTACCTGTAACATTTTGTAAAAAGAATATATTGGAATATGTTCGTGGATGATTTGTTCTGTTGGAAATTTACATTAAAAAAGAAAAATGAAAATCCATTTTTAGTCGTTGAAATCAAAATCAAAGTCATCTTCTGAAGCCAGATGAAAAAAGTCAACTTTGCTTTCCAAAGAGAGTCCTTTCTTTTTTCTTTCAAGAGACTTTGAGCCCTCGGGCAGTTCACTCTGCCTCTGTAGGCCTCGGTTTCCCCATCTGTGATGTGACAGTCACAGATCCCATCCCAGCTGTTGCGAGGCTGGACTGAGGGACAGCTTCCAAAGCGGTTAGCCCCATGCTGGGCACACTGTGAAAAAAGTGGTGGGTGGACTTCAGGGAAGGCTCCCCCTGACCCCGCTTCTAGAGAAGACAGCCTGGCAGCCTGGACGGGGCTCAAGCTGGTCCAGTGAACAACTGGCCCAGCCTGACCGGCTAGCAGCCAGCACTTTCCATCACCTTCAGGTGGGCCTGGGTCAAGCCCCCAGGAAGGGGAGAGGTCCATTCCCTGGTCACAGCCCACAGCTGTGAGGGCCAAGACACGCTGTTCCCAAACTTTCCAGGTGTTCTGAGGCCGTCTCTGTTTCTGGGAGATGAGCAGCCGTGTGTATAGCTGCTGAGGATGTTTTGTATTATGTCAAAGCGTTTGGGTGGCTTTTCTGTCCTCTTCTTTCTCAGGATGAAGAGGACAAAGCCTGCCTTTCAGGGCAGCCCCGGCAGACCAGAAAGGCTTTGAGATCATGAAATGCAAATCCCGGCCGCTTTTGAACCGCATTGGAAGGCGGAGCTGCTGAATTAAATTAACATGGCCCATAAATACAGAGGTTAAAAAATGGGAAACCAAGTGTTCAGAGGCTTTTGTCCAAAGGAAAAATAATCACAGGACAATGGTCTATTTTGTTTGGATTACAGGCCAGGCTGATATCTAGCCCAAGCCTGGCAATATTTATGTTGAAAACCGCTGTTTGCAGAGCACTGTTGTCCTAATTCATCTCTGCGGGGAGTCCCTCAGAGCAGAGCAAACTGGGCAAGGGACGCCTCTGCCTCCTGCTGACCCGCCTGGTTCTGCCCTTGATTGCCGGACAGCGCTAGTGTTTGGCTGTCTGAGGAGAGGCGCAGATGTGGATGAAGGAGAGGGGTCTAGCACACACAGACCAGGGACCTGTTGACAAAATTCAGCCTGCAAAAAATGTATTTTTAGAAATATTTAAATCCGTCCTGCTTCTCTTTAGAAATCAAAAGAGCTGACACCATTTGACCTGTACAGTTGTAGAAATCACAGGGGCCGAGGAGTGGCTGCCCTGTAGTCAGAGCGCTCTGTTAGCCCCAGTCCACACTGCTCCCTTTCGCTTCCCAACCCTGAGACTGAATGTCAGTTGCCATTAAGAGTATACCTGTTACTGTTTAGCTGCAAGTCATGTCTGACTCTTTTGCGACTCCATGGACTGCAGCCTGCCAGGCTCCTCTGTGCATGGGATTTCCTAGGCAAGAATACTGGAGTGGGTTGCCATTCCCCTCTCCAATGAGTGCGTGTGTATGTATATATATATATATATATATCACACTTGTGCTATACATACTCTGGAATGGGTTGCCATTTCCTTCTCCAGGGGATCTTCCCGACCCAGGGATCAAACCTGGGTCTCCCGCATTGCAGGCAGATGCTTTTACTGTCTGAGATATAATTTTGATGGAGTCAAATGAAAGTGAAATTCTCTCAGTCCTATCTGACTCTTTGTGACCCCATGGGCTAGTTCTCCAGGCCAGAGTACTGGAGTGGGTAGCTTTTCCCCTTCTCCAGTGGATCTTTCCAACCCAGGAATCAAACCAGGGTCTCCTGCATTGCAGGCAGATTCTTTACCAACTGAGCTATCAGGGAAGCCCTAACTCTTGTGCTATTATTTATTTAATAGGCGAAACAATTGCCCAAACTCATGACATATTAAAGTATAAGAAGATGTGAGCTAAATCATCCAGAGACTCCTTTGTTTGCTTCCTTAGAGCGGGGCTGCTTTTCTCCTATGGGTACTTTTGTTTCCAATCACTGGGCTATTGCTGAAACTTCTAGGCCTAGATATGGGCCTTGGTGCTTGACCGACTGATCCTAGGCAGCCATCCCATCTGTCCCTGACTTTTGCCTCCAGTGTCCTTCTGTGTGAAAAGAAAGGACATTATCTCTCCAACTGTGTTTCGGATGACATTAGCTCTGCGGGACATGAATAGGGTTCACTGGAAGGCACTGTTAGACACAGTCAAGTCGACCCCCATACGCAGGCCTTTCCAGGGTCCCTGATGAACTGACGTGCATCTGCTTCTCAAATGAATTTACCAGGGAAGTGACTTTTGTGGAGCATCTTGGGGCACTGGTGTTGTCTGGCTTGGATTTGGGGAAGTGAAGTATGACACCCAGGTTCCCAGCCAGGAGGAAGGCTCAGTGCTGGAGTGTAACCCACCGCATCCTCACCCTGGGTCAGGGCATCCTGCCCAGTACCAGCAGGCCCAGTTGCGGACCTTCATTCTGTCCTCGCTCCAGTTTGTTCCTCCTTGCCAAGCATGGGGCATCAAGGGAGGTTTGAAGTTGAGGAATGATCACTCCCCAGCCCCCATCATATCATGTTCCCTTGGGGTCCTTTGCCCCCAAACTGGGTCATAGGAAGATAAGTCTAGCCAGTCTTCGGTCAGGGAAAATGATAGGGATAAGAATATGAAAACACTTAGGAACACTGATGAGGCCTTGCTAAGAAAAGATGGCTAAACCCCGTAAGACCTGTCATGTTTATGGCCCTTTTATGTCAGACGGCTGTTCTCCGTCTCCTGCAATGTTTGCTGCTTGCTTTACACCAAAAACTCCTAGAGGGCAGAGAGCTGCATCGATTTATTTGCATTATTTATTATATCATATGCATTCAAACGGTTAATCAAGAAGGATTTATTGAGTAGGGTTGCTGCCCCCTGAGATGTCGGTTCCTCCCTTAGAGTCATAAATAATCCAATGCCCACCGTGTGGCAGAGTGGAAACTCCATGGTTGGATGGAACTGGGACTGAATGGTCTGGGTGGCCTTGCTTACATCACTTCTCTCTGAGCCTTGGTTTTTCTCATCGTAAACTGGGGACTGTGCGAGGAAACTCACAGCCTTCATGAGGATTCCCAGCAGAGCCTGGCACAGAGCAGGCTGCAGGAAATTACTGTTATTATGGTGCCTGAAGGTTTACAGGGCTTCTTTTTGAATTCATCATCTCATTTCATTCCCATGGCCTCTCCCTGAGTTAGATAAGGCCGGGGATCAAAACCAACTACATTTTACAAATGTGGAAACAGAAGCTCAGAG
The DNA here is from genome assembly GCF_003369695.1 of Bos indicus x Bos taurus. Taxonomy (NCBI): domain Eukaryota; kingdom Metazoa; phylum Chordata; class Mammalia; order Artiodactyla; family Bovidae; genus Bos; species Bos indicus x Bos taurus. The sequence continues at coordinate 25,736,384 of NC_040104.1, forward strand.
AGGTGGAGGGCCTTGCCTGAAGTTTCTCAGCCAGGAGGAGGGGAGCCAGGATTTAAAGTTTGAGCCTTGGATTCTACATTCTGGGTGGCCTCCATCACAGCCCTAATTCCCCTGTGACGGCGCTCTGCCAAATGCAAACACCATCCAGTACAAAGGCTAATGCATAGCTATCATGACAAATTCAGCATTTATTCCTCCAAGTAACAACTTTTCCTGGAAAGAGGTTCTAAAGCCTTCAAAGAGCCCTTAGGAGGATAATAAGGGCTGTCTATTAAAAAGAGTTTTATCAGGTAGAAAATGGTCAGGGTCAACTAGAGAAAGCGTGGGTGTCAGGGGAGAGAGGCAGGGCGCAGCACAAGAGTTCCCCCTGAGGCGTGAGGAAGGAGGGTTCACAGAGGGATGGCAGCAGAGAAGCACAGAGGAAACCACAAAGATCCACGTCAGCAAAGAAAGGGAAGTTCTGGGCCATTATGTGTGATTGGACAGGCAGGTCCAGAGCCAGAGGCCTGCAGGATTTACTGATGGAGGGCTTCTGGTGTGAGGAAGTGGGAGAAGAAACTAGGGTTTCCAAGAGGCAATGTCAGAGCAGCCAGCTTGGTGTTCACTGATGAGGAGCACAACGAGGGCCTAACAGACCAAAGTGGAAGAAAAAGGAGGGGGAATAGCTGTTGTTGTCCAATTGCTAAGTCTTGTCTGACTCTTTGCAACCCCTTGGGCTGTAGTACGCCAGGCTTCCCTGTCCTCCACTCTCTCCCGGAGTTCACTCAAACTCATGTCCGTTGGGTCAGTGCTGCTATCCAACCATCTCATTCTCTGTTGCTCCCTTCTTCTCCCGCCCTTCCATCTTTCTCAGCATCAAGGTCTTTTCCAGTGAGTTGGCACTTTGCATCAGATGGCCAAAGTATTGGAGTTTCAGCTTCAGCATCAGTCCTTCCAATGAATATTCAGGGTTGATTTCCTTTAGGATGGGCTGGTTTGGTCTCCTTGCTGTTCAAGGGACTCTGAAGAGCCTTCTCCAGCACCACAGTTCAAAAGCATCAGTTCTTTGGTGCTCAGCCTTCCTTATGGTCCAACTCTCACATCTATACATGACTACTGGAAAAACCATGGCTTTGACTGTATGGACCTTTGTCAGCAAAGTGATGTCTCTGCTTTTTATTGTGCTTCTAGGTTTGTTAATTTATCAAATGTTTCAATTGATCAGTCAGTGATAATATATTGAGGACCTACCATGTGCCAGGGTTAGTACTTGCTTCTGCAAGTATAGACATAGCAAAAGAAGAAGACAGGACTCAACCTAAGCCTGGACCAAACCAGGAAAAACCAAGGTCTCACCTGCTGCCCTAGCCTGTATGCTGTGCACGCACACACATGCTCACTCATGCATGCACACACATATGCAAACATGCACACACGTGGCTCTCATGCCCATCTCCTCTTCCTCCTGGTTACCATTACCCCTAGCAGGCATCTCTCCTCCTCTGTCTCAAGGCAAGGCCCCTTTGCTTGTCAGCTCAAAAATTCTGATACACATGCAATGTCTACTTTAGAAACAAGGTGCTCCCCCCCATAATGAGATCATTAAAAATGAGGCTTTGCCAGACATCTGAGGAACTGCTTTTTGTTACATTAGATGGGCACACACTTTTAGCATAGATCCCAGCTCCCCGAGGTCTCCCGGGATGTTGGCCATCTGGACCGGGCCCATGGAGGTGGGGTGGCTGTTCTCACCAGGTTGCCTGAGCCAGCTCCGTGGGGCTGAGTCTGGAGGGTGGCTGTGAGTTGAGCTGCAGTTCATTTGGTGGCCTGGTCACTGTGCCGGGTATAATTAACTGAGCTGAAAGGAAGCTAAAGACACTTCTCTGACAGAGAGGTCAGGGAGGATAAACTCTGATGGGAAATTAATGATGAGAGTCTGGAAACTCCATGAGAGGGCTTTGCCACCACAGCTCTGGTGACACATTGGTAGCTGGTCTTCCCATTCCTTACCTAACAGAATGCAGGCACTCAAGGGGCTTTTCAGAGACTGTTTCTTCAGGGTGTTTCGAAGAACACTCCACTGCTTAATTATTATTATTATTATTATTATTAATAACTATCCTCAGCAACATGGTTATTGAGCATTTATGTGACAGTTGCTGTGGCAAGTGCCTTAGGTATATTCTTACAGTAAATTGTCATGTTGAACACCCTACCCACCCACCCATCCATCTATGTACCAGGAGCTGTAACAGAGCTCATTTACCCAAGGATTCAAAATTACTGCCCAACGGAACTGGGATTTAGACCTAACCCCCTACCCATTTCACTTTTTGACCTGTTAGTAAGTTTTGCATAGAAAAGAAGGTTGGAGGCTGCAGTAGTTCATGGTCTAGGGCAAAGATTGACCCACTATGGCTCAGAGCTATGTTTTTAAATGAAGTTTTATGGGAGTACACCTTTTTGTTTACCTTTTCTCTAGGGCTGGTCTCACTTGACAGTTATAGAGTTGAGTGGTTGTGTTAATAACTGTATGGTCTGCCAAACCTAAAATATTTACTGTCAGAAAAACTCTGCCAACCCTGATCTAAGAAAACCCAGGGTTAAACAAAATTCAGCAGGGGTTTCTTTGCTGTACAACTCTTTAGAGCCTTCACTTTGCTAATGTGCATTGTGAAGGGCCCAGAGAAGGATCTGGTCTGTGGGACAGCCTCACATATTTGGTTAAAAGACCCCCTTTCATGAGGTATCCTTAGGTGAGCTTTGGGGAGCACTGCAGGGAGTCTGCTGCCTCTCATTTGGCCAAAAAGAAGCTGGGCTCAGAGAGGGAAGAGTGACTCGCTGCTGGCCATGTGGCTTGCATAGGGCTCAGCCAGTACTTCCCAAGGCCATGCTATCCTGTCTGGTCTTTGCCAGCCTCAGCGAGAGTATTTGGTGCTATTCCCATAGCTCCTTCTCCAGAGGGATCGTCCGTGGCAATGGCCAGAGCCGCCCTTTCTTCATTCACTTGCCCATTCACGATGGTGTTCTACAACCCCGTCTTTATGGGGCTTGTTTGTTCAAGTCCAAGAAGAGAGGGAAAAATCATCATACTAATAATGAATGTCAGTTTTAATCAGCTTCATCTGACGTTATTAGAATTGAATTTCTACCTTTCACCGCGTACATTAAATATGGGGCTTTATCTCCTCATGCAGAATTGATTTGCCATAATTCTCTCCTTTGGTCCTTGTCATGTAAATCGTGGTATTTCTCCCCCATTGACTGAATGATGCATAATCTGCAGAAGTAGATTAGAGGTGAGAATCCAGCCTCCCTGAGCAGCTGCTGCTGGGAGCTTTGTCTATCTGTCTTTTCCCATTCATGCTTTCCTTCTCTGGACTCTCTCTTTGGAGCTGCTCACTGGCCCATCGTGCCCTCTGCAGATGGAGCCTGTACAAGAGGGAGAGCGGATGATGGTCTGGGGGGCTGAGCAGTCAGCCTTTGGAGGAACTCTGGAGGCCTCTGCATGGGAATGTCCAGCTCCTCCAGTGTGGGCCAGGGACTGCGGAATAGTTTACAGGGTTGGCTCTTAGGGCCACTTGCAATTTTTGGTCCACTACTGAATCAGAGCACCAGTATCCCCAAGAATGCCACACCCTTAAGTACTCCCCAAGGGGTCCCCAGAGAATCTCCAGCTTTTGGCATCTGTGCTGGATGGATAAGGACAAAGGTAGCCTCCAGTTGGTGCAAGAACCAGGAGCCAGATAAGGGTCTAGCCTCGTGGCTGGGCCTATGAACTGTGGCTTGGAGACTAGTCCCAGGGCTCTGTGGGAGGGAACAAGGTTTTAGAAGAGCTGTCTCAGACACGTAGGCTGTGTCATTCAGTGAGACCCCAACTGGAGACATCTATATCCATGCTCTGTAAAGCTCTTAAGCCTCACTTTTGTCTTGTAACTATGTCCTGATACCTATCTGAACAATGTTTAAGAGATGGGGTTCTGGAGGCAGAAAGACTTGCAATCAAATCCTGGCTCTTTCACTTACTAATTATGTGATCTTGGACAGATGACCCCTTGAAATTTCTGCTTCACTCATCTGTAAAATTGGGACAATAGTAATAGCCATGCCTGTGAGATTATTTGGAAGATTGAAATAATCCCTGTGAAGTATTTAGTGCAAGCTCAGCTCTTAATCAGGAGAAGGCAATGGCAACCCACTCCAATACTCTTGCCTGGAAAATTCCATGGACAGAGGAGCCTGGTAGGCTGCAGTCCCTGGGGTCGCTAGGAGTCAAACACGACTGTGCGACTTCACTTTCACTTTTCACTTTCATGCATTGGAGAAGGAAATGGCAACCCACTCCAGTATTCTTGCCTGGAGAATCCCAGGGATGGGGGAGCCTGGTGGGCTGCCGTCTATGGGGTCGCACAGAGTCAGACACGACTGAAGCGACTTAGCAGCAGCAGCAGCTCTTAATGGTAAATGTGTAGTAAATGGTCAATATTTCAAGGCTACTCTTGTGACTGTTAAACTTCCACTCTACAATAATGGTGTCTTGAGACATGCCTTTTGGTAAAGTGTATTGACATAGTAGGTAGACCAATGTGCTTTAAAAGGCCATTGAATATCTACAGTGTGTCTCAGGGATGGCCCACAAAGATGGGGAAGGGCAAGAAGGGATCTATCCCTCACTACTTACTTTTAATAGTGAATGATCAATGACAGCTGGTTTCCATACCATCACTCACAGGTTGCCCTTAGCATTAACTGTCAAAGACAGCATCTAGGCAAATAAACAGGAGGTCTGGCTCAGGTGAGAAATTCTTAATGCTTTTTCTAAAGAAAAATGAAAGGAAACTACAAATTACATTTGCCAACGTTTGACGGATCATGGAGAAAACAAGGGAATTACAGAAAAACTTCTGCTTTATTGACCATGCTAAAGCCTTTGACTGTGTGGATCACAACAAAGTGGAAAATTCTTTAAGAGATGGGAGTACAGGACTACCTTATAAGTGTCTCCTGAGAAACCTGTATGCGGGTCAAGAAGCAACAGTTAGAATCAGACATGAAACGATGGACTGGCTTAAAATTGGGAAAGGAGTACAACAAGGCTGTATATTGTCACCCTGCTTATTTAATTTATATGAAGAGTACATCATGTGCAATGCCCGGCTGGATGACTCACAAGCTGGAATCAAGATTGCTTGGAGAAGTAACAGCCTCAGATATGCAGATGATACTGCTCTAATGACAGAAAGTGAAGAGGAACTGAAGAGCCTCTTGATGAGCGTGAAAGAGGGGAGTCAAAAAGCTGGCTTAAAACTCAACATTAAAAAAAATAAGATCATGGCATCCTCATCACTTCATGGCAAATAGAAGGGGAAAAGGTAGAAACAATGACAGACTTTATTTTCTTGGGCTCCAAAATCACTGTGAATGGTGACTGTAGCCAAGAAATTAAAAGATGCTTGCTTCTTGGAAAAAAGGCTATGACAAACCTAAAAGCAGAAACATCACTTTGCCAACAAAGGTCCACAGTCAAAGCCATGGTTTTTCCAGTAGTCACGAACGGATGTGAGAGCTGGACCATAAGGAAGGCGGAGGCTGAAGAACTGATGGTTTTCAATTGTGGTGTTGGAGAAGACTCTTGAGAGTCCCTTGGACAGGAAGATCAAACTAGCCAATCCTAAAGGAAATCAACCCTCAATATTTTTTTGAAATGACTGATGATGAAGCTGAAACTCCAATACTTTAGCCACCTAATGGGGAAAGCTTATTAATTGGGAAAGACTGTGATGTTGGGAAAGATTGAGGGCAGGAGGAGAAGGGGTGACTGAGGATGAGATGGTTGGATGGCAACATCGACTCAAAGGACATGAGTTTGAGCAAACACCAGGAGATAGTGGAAAACAGAGGAGCCTGGCGTGGTGCAGTCCATGGGGTTGCAAAAAGTTGAACACAACTTAGCAGCTGAACAACAGCAACAAATTTTAAATGTAGTATCCACTTATTGAGAAAGTGCTATGTGCAAGCACTATGCTCAGAACTTTATGTTTACTGTAATCTAATTACATTTCACAGCAACCCCAAAAAGTGGTGCCATTTTTATTCCCATTTTACAGATGGTAAAACTAAAGGGCACCTATGTAGCCACTGGAAAGAGGAAGACCTCAGCTCCAGAATCCACATCAAGATGAATTTCCCTTGGACCCCAGAGTAATTATCAAATGAAAAGAAGGCAGTTTTTCTTGAATGAGGACTCGGCCCAAGCGATGCTTGAGGACAGTGTAAACTGACTGTCAATGGAGGTGGCCTGCTGACGCTGATGACTGGGGACCGTCAGGTCTCAGTGGAGTTGGCGAGAACCTCCCTGACTGCTCGGCACTGTCCTCCCCAGCAGCTTTTGCAAGTCAAAGCAGTTGGCATGGATCCAGTGAGGTCCTGAAAGGCTAAGAAGTCAGCCTGAGCTGGCCGGGTGGGCAGTGACGTGGAGGAGAATCTATGTCAGCACCACCTTAGCAATTCTCAGCACAGCTTAGTGCTGCTTATTGCAGGGGTAAATGAGGTACTCTTCAAGGCAGGTGGGATAACTTTCAGCCTTGTCCTGAGTGCCTTTCTGCTGGGGAGTTACAGAGACTCTGCAGTCACATACACCTGTATACCTGTGTGTGGTGGGGGAAGCTTTTGGGAAGGGCTGGGGCTGACACAGCGGCTAATGCCCCCCACCCCATGCCTCTTGTCCCTGTGAGCCACTGTCCAGCCCCATGCTCCTGTGCTCTCACAAATGCCAGCTTTCACTTATGGAGCCTAGCTTCCTAGGTGCAAGTCCTCCAGCCTGCCCTTTGCTCTAATCAGATCCTACAACCCCTTGTTGTAGGTAAGTCAGTGGAACTGTAAGCCTCCTTGGTTTTCAGGAGGAAAGATGGAAGGGCAGAGAGGCAAAGTAATTTGCCCAGGAAGTGGCAGAGTCAGAATTCAAACCATAGTCTCTTGATGCTAAAGCCCAAATGTTTAATTCAGAAGGGTTCATCCTCAGGGCCCTGCCCACCCTTGGGTGTCACAGATCGTGGTGAGATGGGCTTCAAGCGCAGTGTTGCTATAAGGTATTATGTCTTCTGTCTCTTGAGTCTGGCAATGCAGGTTTCTCTCTTCTCTATGCCCTTGGATTTGTGACTATTCACACACACACACACACACACACACACACACACACACACAGTCTCCCCAGGCCCTCAGAGAATGAATATGCTAATTAAAGTCTGGCTCTCTTTGCACTGTGCTGCCTTTTGCTTTGAGAGGTTGGAGGTGCTTGGGGGTCGGTCACCTCTGCAGCATCCTTAGTTACTGATTCAACCACTTCTCATACACCCTCCGATGACAGGGAGATTGCTTCTAGTTCCATTATTGCAAAACCTGGCTGTTAGCAAGTATCTCTTTCTCAGGAACTGTAACAGTCCCCAGGTAAATCCTGCCCCAGATGAGCAGCTCAGCTAACTGTGTGGGGTGTTTTTGTCTAGATAAAGGGACTCTTTAGCTGTTGACCCTGAGAGGCCTTCACCTGGACCCTGAGGTCTGTAATCCTAGATTCTGGGCTGTGATTGTTCCCTGTTCCCAGGGCTGGACCTTCCTAGGGAAGGTCTGGTTTTCTTTCTTTCCCAGAGGGAGATGGCTCTAGGCTTTGTTCACTCTGACCCCAACCCTTCTATTATCAGCCTGCCAACCCCTGAGCTGCCAGCCTGCCAGCCCACAACCTCTTCAGCCCCACTGGCGCTGGCCACTAGAGTCAGGCAAGAAAAGGGCTGATGGATGGGCCAGCAGGTGCAAGAGAAACCTCCCAGTGTTGAGTCTCTGGCAGCTGGCATGGGACTTTCATCTGCCTGCCCTCACCCCGGCCCAGCAGGCACTCATCCAGACAGAGCTAGGGAGGACTTCCATATAAGGTGATGGAACAGCTTTATCCCCAAGGCCAGGAGAAATCCCAGTTTCTGGAGATGTCTTCAGTCCTTCCTGTTCCCTGGAGGCTGAGGCTGCAGACTCTGTTGCACCTTGGTCCTGCCCTGAAACTTACCACAAGCACCTCCCTGGACCTGCCCTCTGGAAATCAACAAGGTCTGGAAATCAACAAGGTGCCAAGGACAAAGCACAGGCCTGGGAGTCTGGAGTCACTAGCTCCTCAGCAGGCTATAAACTTGCTGTGTGACCTTAGGCAAGTCACTTGCCCAGTTCAAGTGCTGATGTTCCCACCCACAAAGGGCATGTGTGGATTTCTGGAGAGTCTTGAGGCCAGATGATACTATCCAAGGCTCTTCCTATCTGTGACTTTTCATGCCAGAACCCTATAACTTCAGATTTCCTCTGGGTTTCAAGTCCAAGTGGGAGGTGATAGAGTGGAGAAGAGGAAGGGAAGGTTCACTTACTTCTTCCATCTTTATCCTCCCTTCCTGCCTGGGGCCAGACTACCAGGAAGTTCCCAGCATATAGGGCTTGATTTGGGAGACACTGAAAGCCCATCTACCCTCAAACATCCTCTCTGCCTCTGTTAATTCAACGTTTGCAGTCACTCCTTGGGGGACACATGGTCTCCAAAAGTCACCTGAATTTAATATTTAAATATGGCACCTGGGAATCGAGTTGAATACATGCATTCTTATCCTTTAACTTCTATTAGATTCTATACAATCCATGGACTTTTCTAGGCCAGAATACTGGAGTGGGTAGCTGTTCCCCTCTCTGGGGGATGTCCCCAACCCACGGATCGAACCCAGGTCTCCTGCATTGAAGGCAGATTCTTTACCCACTGAGCCACCAGGGAAGCCCACAAAGTGACCGAAAGCTACTATAAATGGTGATGCCGTCAACCAAGTTTACTAGACCAGTAACATTTCCATACATTTAAGGATTCGTCATCCCTTTCGTGGATTCAATCTGTAGATGTTAACCAGGCAGGGAATGGCTGTGCATAGAGTGTATTCTCCTTGAGAATAACTCGGGCAGGCCATTTTGGATCTTGCTGATGTACAGGTGGTGAAGGAAGATCAGGGTAGGGCGAGGATGCTGGAGTCAGATGGCCTTGGGTTCACATCGCAGGCCTGCCCCTTCCCAGCTGTGCACCTTCAGTGCTTTTTTTCATAAGACCAGTTTCTTCACCTCTGAACTGGCGACTGGAGGGTCATAACACCCCACAGTGTGGATATAAGAATTAAGTTAGTGAACAGAACATTCTGTGCTTAGCACCTAGTTAGTTCTCAGTAGTGGCACCTACAAATAACTCTAATAAACAAGCATTTATCACTGTATCATTACTGACACGTACCAAGCTGCCATTTATTGAGTGTGCCTCTGTGCAAGGCAGGAGCTTCCCCTGTGGCTCAGTGGTAAAGAAGCTGCCTGCCAATGCAGGAGACGTGGGTTCGATCCCTGGGTCAGGAAGATCCCTTGGAGGAAGAAATGGAAACCCACTCCAATATTCTTGCCTGGGAAATTCTATGGACAGAGGAGCCTGGCAGGCTGTAGTCATGGGGTCACAAAAGAGTTGGACACAACTTAGCAACTGAGCAGCAATAAATGTGCAAGGCATGCGGCCAAGTTCTTGGTGCAGCATTTCAAATGCCAACCAATAGAACTGCCAGTCTGCAGGGTGGCCCTGCCTGTCCTCATGTCTTTGAAGAAAAGCAGACAGTTTTTTCCACTGGGGTACTTTGAGTCACTTGGCAGGCCAGTCTATCGGAGGACACTGGGGTGTCTGCTCTCAGGAGCCTGTTGTGTAGTCAGTACTGTCCCAGACACAGCATCTCTATTGTTCTCCAAGGGTCTGCTTCTCCCTGGACAGGGCAGGCAGTGTCCAGGAGGCCCTCTCACCCCATCAGGAGAGGTGGTGAGACTGTCTCAGCCAAGGGAGGGTCCCTGGAACTATGAAGGCCCAAGACCCTCATCCCTTTCCCAGAGACCACACCTTCACTGAAGCCCCACATGCACCTCAACTCTGGACTCTACACTGGTGTCTTAAGCCACTATAGAGATGGGGAGAGGGGAGGAAGGGGGTTCTATAGTCTGACATTGTGGTACCTTCTTTTCTCTGCTCTCACTTCTAACACTATGCTTCCTTGAGGAAAGGGGCATTCTGCATTATCAAAGGGAAAAGACAGAGATTTTGGTTTCAGACAGAAAGTGAAAGCCACTCAGTCGTGTCTGACTCTTTGAGACCCCATGGACTATACAGTCCATGGAATTCTCCAGGCCAGAATACTAGAGTAGGTAGCCTGTCCCTTCTCCAGGGGATCTTCTTGATCCAGGGATTGAACCCAGGTCTCCCACATTGTGGGCAGATTCTTTACCCAGCTGAGTCACAAGGGAAGCCCCAAAACATTAGACAAACTGTCCAGGAGGCCTCACATTTCAATTACAGTACTTCTGGATCTTCCCAATCCAGGGATCAAACCCAGGTCTCCTGTATTGCAGACAGATTCTTTACCAGCTGAGCCACCAGGGAAGCCCAAGAATATTGGAGTGGGTAGCCTATCCCTTTTCCAGCAGCTCTTCCTGACCCAGGAATTGAACCTGGGTCTCCTGCATTGCAGGCGGATTCTTTACCAACTGAGCTATGAAGGAAGCTGTTTCAGACGGAGTAGTGCTTACTTCTAGCTTCACTATTCACAGCTGATGTGAACAACTTGTATCACTTTGCTACATTCAATTCTTCATCGGTGAAATGGGGCTCATAGTTCCTTCCTTGCAGGAGGTCATCTTGTGAGGCAAAGCAGAGGCCTGGATGTCAGACGTCAGAATGAAATGCACAGAGTAGGTACTCCGTATGTAAGAGAGAATCATCTGGGCTTGATTTTCAACTCTCTCCTGTGAGATCAGAGAGGACATATAAGCACTAGCTTCAGTGCTGGACCATACTCTGTACTGGATAAATGCTAACTGTCATGATTATAATGTTTTTCTGGAGATAGCTTTTCCTTGCCCAAATTATGCCTGACCTTCAGGCCCAACGCTTTCCTAGTACCTAGATCTACAGGGGAACTGGAACATACATTTTTTTTTCTTCCATTGTCAACAAAACTCCAATATTAAGCTAGGTGCATATGGATGCTGCTAAACACTATACTTCCCAGCTTCCCTTGTAGCTAAATGTGGATATTTTACTAAGTTTTCTAAGTTGTGTATCAGCAGACAAAGAGAGGGGCCACATCCTTCTTTGTTACTTCCTCCATCTGGCTGCACGGAATTTTGATATGATGGCTGTAGCTCTCACAGCCATCATGGACTATGAAAATAAAAGTCATACCCCAAGGAAGGAAGAGGATAAACTTCCTGATCAGGAAGGCTGAAAGGAGCCTGATCAGCTCACATGTCTCCATATAAGGTCCATCTATGGGATTCCCCTAGCAGTCCAGTGGTTAAGACTCCTTGCTTCCAACGCAGGGGACCCAGGTTCAATCCTTGGTCGGGAGCTAAGATCCCATATGCCACCTGACATGGCCAAAAGATAAATTAAAAGGTCTTTCTATAAGAATAAAACTCTGTTTAGGTTAGAGATTAGATGGTTACATGATAGAACAGTGGTTAAGAGCCCAGGCGGTGGAGTCTGGAGTTAGAGAGACTGGATTTAAGCCTCACCTCGGCCCCTTACCTACCCTGGAACTGGAACCACTTTTCCTTTATCCCTCTGAACTGTAGTTTCATCATCTATAAAAGTAGGCTGCTAATAATAGCACAGGTCTCAAAAAGAAGAAAAAAAAATAAAAGAAGAAAATAGTAACACAGGTCTGTGATGTTGTCCTCAGGATAGACTAAAACAAGGTACGTAAAGCCCTTAGCGCAGTGCCCAACTCAGGGTAATCCCTGGGTGAGATCTGGCAATACTTCTCTTCTCCTCCCCCACCTCCTCTCCCTTCCATTTTCCTTCTCCTCCAATGGGACACTGTCCTGGAATGAAAAGTATCTGTGCCATCATCGCTAGTACTGCCATGACAGAGATAATCAAAATACATTTCAGTGGAAATTAGGAAGCACGTGGCACATGTGTTTGTACAGCGTGGTCTGTGTGTGTGTGTGTATCTGTAGAGAAGTCAGGAGGAAAACGCATTGGCAGTGCTTCTCTCTAAGATGTGGGTTTTAGTGATTTTATTTTCTTCTTTTAAGCCTCTCTGTAATGTCTGCATGAATGCAATGGACGTGAAATAGTGTCCTTATTTAGAATTAAACCTGACTTGCTATTTACCTATTAGAAGAAAGCTAGGTTTGTCTGAATGATCCCAAGTCTTGAAGGGGCTGGCTCTATAGGGAGCTTGTGAACAGGAATCCCCCAGCTGGTTGACTCAGCCCTCTCTGGCAAGATGGAGCCTTCAGGGTGGGGCAGGTGGCAGGAGGGGTTGAAGTGACAAGTCTGCTTTTAAATCTGTTTGAGAGAATGGCTTTATTCACCACCATTCTACCTGAGCATTCCCTTCCAGCATCTTCTCTGACCAGAGTAAAGGTCCTGGGATGAAAAAATGCCAGCCAGAGAGTAGAGTTCAATTCTCTGTCCTCTGGAGGAAGAGAAATTATTTTGCTTCAAAAAAAAAGAAAAGAAGAAGGCAGAAAAGAAAGCAAGACATCAGCCCAGGAGCTGCATATGCTTAGTTAATGTGCTGTCTATTTCGCAAATCCTCTTAGCAAGAGATTGGTTTATCTCTCCTATGGCAGGGCCCACGGCTGTGGTGCAGACAGAAGCTGGCCTGGCCCCTGCAGACCAGGCTGAGCTCCACAGAGCGGTGGCCTTGGGGACATGGGCCCCTGACAGATGAGCAGCTGGCCCAGGGGCCGTGGTGTGGAAGCCCTGGCCTTGACTCTCCTGCAGAAGGGGCCGTCCTCCTTGGAAGAGCCGACAAGGCAGGTGGAAGAGGTGGGATGAGGGTGGCAGAGGAGCCCAGTCAGGTCACTGTGGGCAGGAGCAGCCCCTGGCTTGGGGCTTCCTGTTACTAATAGTTACAACTGTTCTAACTTCCTGTTACAACTCATTTAGTTGTCCTGGGACTCAGATCAGGGTTCTCTTGGGTTCTTGGTTCATAGGTGACAACGGTTTGGCTCATAGGTTCTTTTTTTCTGGCTGTTCCACATGGCTTACAGAATCTTAGTTCCTTGACCAGGAATTGAACTGGGCCATGGCAGTGAAAACCTTGAGTCTGTCCTAACCACTGGAGAGTCAGGGAATACCCAAGGCCCATAGATTCTTATTCTTCCTAGGCCCCAAACTTTTTTTCTTTGAGCCACCATTTACTAGTGCTTACACACTTATTAAATACACAACTCATTGCTAAGCAATGTCAGTATGTCATTTAATCCTCAAACCTCCCTGTAAAGTTGTCCTCATTTTACAGATGATGAGAGTAAGGCTCAGAGAGTTATTGCCACACAGATCATTAGTTACTGAGCTAGGGCTTGAACCTGGATGTGTCTGTTGCAAAGCCTGTGCTCCCAAGTTCTCGACTCACGTCATACGTGAGACTCACCTGTGGAGCTTAATCACACAGGTACCAGGACCCCACCTCAAGATTCCTGAATCCCTGCAAGATGCTTTGCAGGTAATTCTGATGTATACCACCTGATTGAAAACCACTGGATGCTCCAGAATCCTGAGCGCTTGCCCAGCTTGCCCTGAACTCACCAGGATGAGTTCAGCTGGTCTTTGGGTCCCCACTACCCTCGTTCCAGCCCTCCTCTCCCAACTCCTGGTGAGCCTCCTGCAGACCCCAGCTGACCTCTGGGCTTTAATGATGCTGGGGCTCCTGACCAAGACTACCATACCCATTCCTCCCTCTGCCCCTGCTGGACTTCATCTCTGTCCCTCAAGGGAGAGTCCTGGGAACAGATAAGGGGACACCTGACAGGCAGGCCTGCTAGGGCCGGTCTCCAGGGGACTGGGGGGTAACTGTGGCTGGACAGTTGGGAAGTATGTCAGCCCCTCAGGTCACAGCATGGGCTCAACTGTCTGATCAGCCTGTGACCATTAAGTGCCCTTGGGAAAACTGTTTTCTATGCACTTGCTCTTTCCTTATCTCACCTCGGCTGTTTCTTTCATTCAGCTGAGCACCAGGCTCTTGGTTAGAGCAACCAGAAGTGAGGCAGGGTCCAGATGCACAGACTCGAATGGGAATGACAGGCTTGCAGCAGACCACCGCAGGGTGCTACGTTTCTAGCTGTGACAGACGAAGGCAAACCAGCTGTGAGAGCCCAGAAGGAATCAGGGTTAAGACTGGGAAAAGGAAAACCGCCTGGAGGAGGTGACACTGACTGGTAACATACAGCCTGTGAAATATGCTGAGTAACATTTCTGGACTGCAGAGCATATAGGAGCACTTGAACATGAAAAAGCTCTCACTTATTCATTCAGCAAACATCCACCGAGGGCCAAGTTGTGTTCTAGGAACTGTTCTAGGCACTGTATCTATGTTCTCATAAAACCTAAATGCATGGATGGGAGGGAAGACAATGAACAACCATGTATATGTATTTAGTTGTTGTTGTTCAGTCACTAAGTTGTGTCCAACTCTTCTGAGATTCCATGGGCTGTAGCCCGCCAGGCTCTTCTGTTCATGGGATTTCCCAGGCAAGAATACTGGAGTGGGTTGCCATTTCCTTCTCCAGGGGATCTTTCTGATCCAGAGATCAAACCTATGTCTCCTACATCGGCAGGCAGATTCCTTACCACTGAGCCACCAGGGTGTGTGTGTGTGTGTGTGTGTGTGTGTGATGCAATAAGACTTATAGAGAAAAAAATTAACCTGGGAAGGAGGATGGCAGTGCTGGAGTCGGGGGGAGTGGCAGACGTTGCTACCAGGGCTTCTCTGATTAAGTGATGTTTCAGCATAGGTAAGGGAGGGCCACTGAGGGCAGGAGAGAGGAGAGAGGACACCGAATGGAGGCTGCAGGTATAGTGTTGGATTTAGAGATCACATTGTCCCAAACTGGTCATCTAACACAGTGAATACAGCTGAAACCCCAAAAGAAAAGGTTTCTAAGAATAGCAAGTCTGAAGAGAAGGAAATTCTACACAAACTAGGGCTGTAGAGAGCCTGGGGGCTATGGAATTAGGTGAGAATCAGAGTCATAGTATGATGGCTATTTTCCAAATAGACTATTGAGACACATTCTCAGGATTTTTCTGATTTTAAAAAAATTACCTTCAAAGGGTTAAAAAAAGTTCATGTTTAGATACGTAATTTGTTTTCTCTTGTGTAATAAACTACCCCAAATTTAGTGGATTAGAACAATAAACATCATCTCAGAGTTTCTGGGAATCAGGCATCTGGAAGCAGCTTGGCTGGGTGGGTCTGGCTCCGGGTCTCTCAGGAGGTTGAAATGCAGATGTTAGGCAGGACTGTGTTCATCTGAAGGTTCCAAGGGGACTGGAGGATCCACTTCTAAGACATCCACTCAGAGGCCTGACAAGTTAGTGCTCATGGTGGGAGAGGCTTCAGTTTCTCATTGGGTGCACCTCTCCAAAGGGCTGCTTGAGTATCCTTACAACATGGCAGATATTTCCTCTAAAGCAAGTAACTCAAGTAAGAGCAAGGCAGAAGCCCCAGTGTGTTTTGCTGTCTAGCCTCAGAAGCTCACATCGTTAGGTCTGTAGCATCCAATCTGTCACACAGGTCAGTCTGGTACAGGGTAGGAGAGGGCTTTGCAAGGGCACAGATACTAGGCCAGGATCGCCCGGGACATCTGCAGTTCAGTTCAGTCTCTCAGTCATGTCTGACTCTTTGCAACCCCATGGACTGCAGCATGCCAGGCCTCCTTGTCCATCATCAACTCCCGGAGTTTACTCAAACTCATGTCCACGGAGTCGGTGATGCCATCCAACCATCTCATCCTCTGTTGTCCCCTTCTCCTCCCACCTTCAGTCTTTCCCAGCATCAGGGTGTTTTCCAATGAGTCAGCTCTTAGCATCAGGTGGCCAAAGTACTGGAGTTTCAGCTTCAACATCAGTCCTTCCAATGAATATTCAGGACTGATTTCCCTTAGGATGGACTGGTTGGATCTCCTTGCAATCCAAGGGACTCTCAAGAGTCTTCTCCAACATCACAGTTCAAAAGCATCACTTCTTTGGTGCTCAGCTTTCTTTATAGTCCAACTCTCACATCCATACATGACTACTGGAAAAACCATAGCTTTGACTAGATGGACCTTTGTTGGCAAAGTAATGTCTCTGCTTTTTAATATTCTGTCTACATTGGTCATAACTTTTCTTCAAAGGAGCAAGCGCCTTTTAATTTCATGGCTGTAGTCACCATCTGCAGTGATTTTGGAGCCCAAAAAGATAAAGTCTATCACTGTTTCCACTGTTTCCCCATCTATTTGCCATGAAATGATGGGACCGGATGCCATGATCTTAGTTTTCTGAATGTTGAGTTTTAAGCCAACTTTTTCACTCTCCTCTTTCACTTTCATCAAGAGGCTCTTTTTTTTTTTTTCTTTTATAACTGAGATTTCATTGGTTGTTTTGAGGATCACTACACAGACATTTCAATTTGTACACAATTCTTCACATATGTACCAGAAATCTAAAATATCATGTAGTTGTGATTCTTAACAGTTATTCCAGTGACTTTCCAGCTTAAAATTTGGAGCAAACTTTCCTTAACAGTATATCAAGTACCAATATCTTCAAATATTGATATGTTGTTACATCATAAGTCCCACTGATTCACAATTTAATATCATATACACTACATACCCAAACTGTCGATCGTTCACAGCACATTAACCAAGTTACTAGGAAAACTGGACTACCACGACCAAAGATGTTATAATATAGTGCACAAAATTCTGACCAGGAGAGCCAAGATCAAAAAGTGGTTTGCTGTAGGAAATAATTCTACCAAAACGATATGGGAAGAGAAGTAATTTAAAGTGTTCAAGACATTAAACGCACAACTGAGTCCAAACTGCCATTTAGTATGCTTTTGTGTTACAGGATATAAAAGCTACCCCCCCATCTATGGAATGTTAAGCTGACACCCAAGACAATCAAAGCCTCCCATATCCAATATCCCACTATTTTCTGGTTGTACCAAAAAATAAACAACCAGCAAATGATTTCAACTCTTAAAAAAAAGCATTTACACGTAAAAAATGGGATGAGGTGGATTCCCTCCTTTTTAAAAATGTTTCTAGAGCTACTAAAAAACTTGCATTTACAAAATAGTTGATAAAAATATTCCTCTGGATTGTACAAGAGGGGAAACAGGGACCACTGACAGGACTCGGTGTGTGGTTATTAATCAGACTTGGCTTCTTTCTCTTCTGCTTCATCAGAGGCTGGGCTCTCCTCGTTTTTAGTCTCTCCATTTTCTGCAGGTAAGTCTTCTTTAGTCTCCTGGTTGGCCACTTCGGCCTGTTTTCCCTTTGCTCCTCTTTTCCCTTTTGTTTGCACTTTTTTGTCTGAAGATTTATCCCTTCCCGCCGCCTTTTTTGGCTTCGTTTCCACTTTTGCAGGAGCCGGTTTTGCTGACAACCTCGCCGACCTCCTCTTGGGCTACTCCTTCGCCGCCCCCTCGGCGGAGCTGACCTTCCTCTTGGGCATCGTGGCGACCGGGCGGGCGAGAGCCGGGTGCCTGAGGGCCGCGGCGCGCTGAGAGCCTTCGCGAAGCTGAGTAGCCTCCATCAAGAGGCTCTTTAGTTCTTCTTCACTTTCTGCTATAAGGGTGGTGTCATCTGCATATCTGAGGTTACTGATATTTCTCCTGGCAACCTTGATTCCAGCTTGTGCTTCTTCCAGCCCAGCGTTTCTCATGATGTACTCTGCATAGAAGTTAAATAAGCACAGTGACAATATACAGCCCTGACGTACTCCTTTTCCTATTTGGAACCAGTCTGTTGTTCCATGTCCAGTTCTAACTGTTGCTTCTTGACCTGCATACAGATTTCTCAAGAGGCAGGTCAGGTGGTCTGGTATTCCCATCTCTTGAAGAATTTTCCAGTTTGTTGTGATCCACACAGTCAAAGGCTTTGGCATAGTCAAAAAGTAGAAATAGATGTTTCTCTGGAACTCTCTTGCTTTTTCGATGATTCAACAATGTTGGCAATTTGATCTCTGGTTCCTCTGCCCTTTCTAAATCCAGCTTGAACATCTGAAAGTTTACGTACTGTTGAAGCCTGGCTTGGAGAATTTTGAGCATTACTTTGCTAGCGTGTGAGATGAGTACAATTGTGTGGTAGTTTGAACATTATTTGGCATAGACTTTCTTTGGGATTGGAATGAAAACTGACCTTTTCCCAGTCCTGTGGCCACTGCTGAGTTTTCCAAATTTGCTGGCATATTGAATGTAGTGCTTTGACAGCATCATCTTTTAGGATTTGAAATAGTTCAACTGGAATTCCATCGCCTCCACTAGCTTTGTTCCTAGTGGTGTTTCCTAAGGCCCACTTGACTTCACATTCCAGGATGTCTGGCTCTAGGTGAGTGATCACACCATCGTGGTTATCTGGGTCATGAAGATGTTTTTTTGTATAGTTCTTCTGTGTATTCTTGCCACCTCTTCTTAATATCTTCTGCTTCTGTTAGGTCCATACTGTTTCTGTCCTTTATTGAGCCCATCTTTGCATGAAATGTTTCCTTGGTATCTTTAATTTTATTGATAAGATCTCTAGTCTTTCCCATTCTATTGTTTTCCTCTATTTCTTTACACTGATCACTGAGGAAGGCTTTCGTATCTCCAGTTGCAATGGGTATATCTTTCCTTTTCTCCTTTGCCTTTTGCTTAGCTTCTTTTCACAGCTATTTGTAAGGCCTTCTCAGACAACCATTTTGCCTTTTTGCATTTCTTTTTCTTGGGGATGGTCTTGCTCCCTGTCTCCTGTACAATGTCATGAACTTCTGTCCATAGTTCTTCAGGCACTCTGACTATCAGATCTAATCCCTTGAATCTATTTCTCACTTTCACTGTATAATTGTAAGGGATTTGATTTGGGTCATACCTGAATGGTCTAGTGGTTTTCCCTACTTTATTCAACTTAAGTCTGAATTTGGCAATAAGGAGTTCATGATCTGAGCCACAGCCAGCTTCCAGTCTTGTTTTTGCTGACTGTATAGAGCTTCTCCATCTTTGGCTGCAAAGAATATAATCAATTTGATTTCAGTATCAACCATCTGGTGATGTCCATGTGTAGAGTCGTCTCTTGTGTCTCGGGCCATCTTGGAGACAGGTTACCATAATAGTCCACTAATGAAAATCTGTTTTTAAAATGACATGAAATTAGCATTATTTCAGAAAATTTGTGATGTGATCACTTAAAAAAAAAAAAAAAACAACAGTCTGCTGAACTATTTTTAAGATCAGGTCAGCTCCTCAAGGGAGGGGGTCCCAGATTTTGCATTCATTCCAAACCTGGGGTTAATTAACTCAGAATTTCACTGCTGTGCTTTGACACATTACTTAATCTTCCTGTGCCTCTGACTCCTCACTGCAACATGGAGAGTAATAACAGCCGTCTTCCTGGGTGCTCTTAGGAAGATGGACAGCGTCCGTCCCAGCAGGTACCCACTCCGAAGTGCAGCAGTGAAGGTTTCACCAGATGAAAGGTTTCACCAGTTTCACCAGATGTTGGCTTCTTGAGTTTGAGCACATTTCTTCACCTTTCTGTGCCTCTCTGCTTCTGTAAAATGGCAGTAGTAATAGTCTCTGCCTTGTAGGATGGTGATGACAATTGAATGAATGAATTTTTATATAGTGCCTAGCACTGTCCGGCATATCCTAAGTGCTATGTACGTATTGGTGAAATAAAACATAGTTGACGTATATAGTAGATGTTTAATAATGGAGAGTTGTTTACCACTGTTCAGGCTTGCACCCCATGACAAAGATTGAAGGTATCAGAACATACTGGAAAAAACACCCTTTAGAATGTGGGAGTCTTCCTGGATGGTCTGTTTGTGGAATATTCCTTGGCCTTTCACAGCCTCAGATTCACCCAGGCTCCCTTCCTAATTTTAAATTTTGTCCTTCCTTTTCCATGGTTAGATGACTGGCTGCAGCTGCTGGCCCCAAGTCCCTGAGGCTCCGAGTGTTTTTGTCATTCATCATTGGGTGGGAACGAGTGGATTTTGCTAACCAAAAGGTGAGCCCGCCACCTGAACTTGTGACCTGAAAACCGCTGAGAGAAAATGCAATTCCCTTTCAGAATGTCTCCATTAGCCCAGCTCTTGCTGCCAAACATCAGCTGGCAAAAAGGCCTCCAGGAGGCCCTTTCGGCTCAAGCACCATGCTGAGTTGGGGGTTGCCGGATTTGGAGCAGCGAGCAACAAAAAGGATCTTAGAGCTGCTGATTCTGGGAACGGTCACTAACGTCCACGACTGGCTTATTCTGAGCCAGATCCTGTCAGAGAGCTCATTTAGTGCTCATGGTCATCCTGAAGTCATTTTGTCATTGTCTTAATTTTACAGATAAGGAATTGGAGGTACCAAGAAGTTAACCAACTTGCCCAAGAACATGTGCTTGGGGAGTGATGGAGCCAGGATTCAAAACGGGCAGCCTGGCTCCAGAGCCCAGCCCCCAGCTCTGTATATGCCACCCTGGTGACTTCAGTGTCTCCAGGCTGTCCCCATTCCCCATGTGGCCCCTCTAGGGGCGAGGACAGCAGATCTTAGTAGCTCCCCAGTTCTTTTTCACACACAGCCTGCTGATGGGTGTGGTCGTATCACATGCTTCTCCCTGCCTCAGTTTCCTTGGCTATTAAGCCAGGTCCCTGAAAGGTCTCCCGACTCCTGGTGGGGAGGCCACAGGCTTTAGGAAGTAGGCAGACTCAGATGGAACCCTGGCGTCTTTGGCCAGTTCCCTTACGTAACCTCTCTGAGCCTCAGCATCCCTTTCTACAAACAGGGGATGATTAAGGCAACTCCAGAGAGGTACAATTAGAAGAAGTGAGAAAAGGGAAAAGGAGGTGCATCAATTAGGAATTTGGGATTACATGTACACACCTTGTTGTTGTGTAGTCACTAAGTCGTGTCTGATTCTTTGCGACCCTATGGACTGTAGCCTGCCACGTTTCTCTGTCCATGGGATTTCCCAGGCAAGAATACTAGAGGAAGTTGCCATTCCCTTCTCCAGGGGGATCTTCCTGACCCAGCAATCAAATCTGTGTCTCCTGCATTGGCAGGCAGATTCTTTATCGCTGAGCCACCTGGGGAGCCCCATATACACATTCAGTTCCGATCAGTCGCTCAGTCGTGTCCGACTCTTTGCGACCCCATGAATTGCAGCACGCCAGGCCTCCCTGTCCATCACCAATTCCCGGAGTTCACTCAAACTCACGTCCATCGAGTCAGTGATGCCACCCAGCCATCTCATCCTCTGTCGTCCCCTTCTCCTCCTCGCCCCAATCCCTCCCAGCATCAGATACTTTTCCAGTGAGTCAACTCTTCGCATGAGGTGGCCAAAGTACTGGAGTTTCAGCTTTAGCATCATTCCTTCCAAAGAAATCAGATCTGGCTGATCTCCTTCAGAATGGACTGGTTGGATCTCCTTGCAGTCCAAGGGACTCTCAAGAGTCTTCTCCAACACCACACTTCAAAAGCATCAATTCTTCAGCGCTCAGCTTTCTTCACAGTCCAACTCTCACATCCATACATGACCACTGGAAAAACCATAGCCTTGACTAGACGGACCTTTGTTTGCAAAGTAATGTCTCTGCTTTTCAATATGCTGTCTAGATTGGTCATAACTTTCCTTCCAAGGAGTAAGCATCTTTTAACACATTTATGTAAAATAGATAAACAATAAGGACCTACTGTTTATCACAGGGACCTATATTTAATATTTCGTATAGCCTATAAGGGAAAAGGATCTGAAAAAGAATATATATACACATATATGAATGTATGTATAACTGAATCACTTTGCTATATATCTGAAACTGACATAACATTGTAATCAACTACAGTTCAGTAATAAAAAAATTTTAATTATAATTCTGAAAACAGGCACATTAAATCCAGATTCATTGTTCAAAAAAAAGAAATAAGAAAATATATGTATCATGTTGACATATAGGAAGTACTCAATAAATGTTTTCTCCCTGTTCCTACCCACTTCTATACATAGTGTGAAACTTTAGTCAAAAAAATCACAAATCCATTTATTTGTTCCATAGACATTTACTCTTCCCTGTTCATCCTCATTTTATCCAGTTACATTCATTCATGTATCCTTCTGTCCATCTGTTCACTCATCCACACATTCATTCACCCAAATATTGATTGAGCTACTGCTGTCTGCCATGTTCTGAAGATGGAAAGCTAGGGTCCTTGCTCTCAAGTAGCTCATAATCCAGGTTTCAGCATATGCTCTTGAGTGTCACGTCACATTCAGATATACAAAGCTTTGCTCATCCAGATTTAATACATTAGGTTGACAGCTCTGTCATTAAAGAAGCTTTTCCCCAAGGTTTTTCTTGACTTAGTAGCAAGGTACTATGATTAAACCATTAGTTTAACCTCTCATCATGTTCAAATCTGTTTTGTTGAAGTAAATCCACAGTTAACATCTGTCTGTAGTCCATCCGTTTTATGCGAGCCATACAGCCCAGCCAACCTGCTCAGACCACCTCTGGGTTGTTATATTTCTCCAAGGGCAGAGCCAGCACCCTAGGCAGACAAAGCTGCACTTACCACCTGGGCAGGGTGATTTCTCCAGGAGCACTGCCCTCATATAATTGGCCTCAACAGTGAGCAATTAATGACGTGGAACCACTGTGAAAGCACCATAAATAAAAGGCCAGGAGCCTGAGATTGAAGCGAACCAGAGGTTACAGTAATGATGATGAATTGTTTTTCCTGGAGGGTTTTTGTTGTTGCTGTTTTTTTTTTTTTTTTTTAAAGGAGCTAGTTAGCATCTCTCAACCATGATGACCCCACACTGGGGTGAAGGTGGGAGAGGGTAGGGATTCTGTTTGCAGTTGGTGAGGTCTGATAGATGCTGGGCGGGAGAAGTGTCATAAGTCACTTCCAAGGAGCTGTGCTGAGCACTGAAATAGCTGTTGAGTCAGCAAAGGGATGCTTTCCAGAGTGGAGCAGAATGAATCTGGGCTTTGGGATGAGCTGCAGCTCAGTATCTTGAACTTGGGCATGTGCATGGCTTCACCTTCTCAGCCTTGATGTCTCCATCTATTGAATAAGGAAGAGCACAGTGCCTACCTTTCAGGGCTATTGTGGGGAGTAAATGAGACAACATACTGTTTACATTTTATCCTCAGTTATTGGCCTGGGCCTAACACATTGTGGAAGCATATCATACACTGTTGCTTTGCCCCCTAAACAGTCATCTTAGACATTCTATTACAATGTGACCTCACTGCATAAGATAGGGTGTGTTTATTTCCAGTCCCCTAGATGAGTTACTGGCTTACAGTAGTACTCATCCCCTGGGAAGCCCCATATCCACACTGCTTTATGTAAAATAGATAACCAACATGTACCTAATGTATATCACAGAGAACTATACTTAATATTTTGAATAACCTATAAGGGAAAAGAATCTAAAAAAGAATACGCATATACACATATATGTATGTATGTATAACTGAACTGGGTTTCCCTGATAGCTTGGCTGATAAAGAATCTGCCTGCAATGCAGGAGAACCCAGATTGATCCTTGGGTTGGGAAGACCCCTATGGAGAAGGGATAGGCTACCGTCTCCAGTATTCCTGGGCTTCCCTGATGGCTCAGATGGTAAAGAATCCACCTGCAGAGCAGGAGACCTGGGTTCAATCCCTGGGTTGGGAAGATTCCCTGGAGGAGGGCATGGCAACCCGCTTCAGTATTCTGGCCTGGAGAATCCCTATGGACAGAAGAGCCTGGCAGGCTACAGTCCATAGGGTCACAAAGAATTGGGCTTAACTGGGTGACTATGCACAGCACAGCATAACTGAATCACTTTGCTGTATATCTGAAATTAACACAACATTGTAAATCAGCTACACTTCAATAATAAAAAAAAGTTAAATTATAATTCTGAAAAAAGCATGTTAAATCCAGATCCATTGTTTAAAAAAATAATTAAATGAGAAATAACTGTATCATGGTGACATAAATCTCAAACAAAGATGACATCATTTTCTCTGCTCTTCTTCTCTGTGGTAGATTAACTGTATTGATGATGTCAATTCTTCACACACAGGCACACAGACACACACACACACTGTATCCATGTCCTTTGCCACATGTCTTTGTATTTTCTTTTACTAAAGAACCACTCAGGGGCTTCCCAGGTGGCTCAGTGGTAATCCGCCTGTCGATGCAGGAGACACTAGAGATGAGGGTTTTGACCTGACCCAAGGATCAGGAAGATCCCTTGGAGTAGGAAATTGCAACCGGCTCCAGTATAAGAATACTGGAAAATTCCATGGACAAAGGAGGCTCGTGGGCTGCAGTCTGTCGGGTCACAAAGAGTCAGACACAACTGAGCAACACCCAAAAAACTACTTACTTGCTTCTAAGGCTGGACCTGTGCCATGTTTTGGACATTAGATGTGACACTTGCAGAGACTTGAAAAGATAACCCCACTCTTGGTCTTGCTTCTATTCCATTGCCATAAGAGGATGCTCAGGCTAGCCTGGTGGAGGGCGAGAGAGATGTAGAGAAGAGTTGGGTCACCCAGCCATCATCTACCCATCATGAGAGTGAGCCGGGCTGCTGCCAGCACTGCCCAGCCAAGCCCAGCCTAAATCACAGATCCACAGACACCTGCATGAAATGAATGCTTACTGTTTCCAGCAATGGACAGTTAAGGTATGTTATTACAGAGCATCATTGTGGCTATAATGGCTATAAATAGCGATACACCCCTCCCCCGTTAATATCTGGGATGGATCTTAAAAGATGGCCAGGAGAAATGATGACATATTTGTCATTTTTTTTTCCTTTTTATCACCTCTGGGAAAATATTTGATCAGAGGGTAACTACCATTAAATGATTATTGCTTAAATGATTTGAAGCACTATGAAATGGAAAGTCTCAGCTATCTCTATTGAACTGTCTCTCTTAGATGAAGTATAGTCAGCTGAAATAATAATATTAATAATAGTAACACGTTACCTCCACATCACTTTAATACTTAAAAAAACTTCCAGATGTTTTCTCTAAATCACTCTGATATTCTCAGTAACACTGTTCCTGATAGGTGAGGTGACTCAGGCAGGGTCACACAGCTAGCAAGTGGTAGGGAGAATTCTTGATAGATGGTGCCTTCACTTTCTGTGGCTGCTGTAACAAATTAATACAAACTTAGTGGCTAAAGCCCCTGATGCTGGGAAAGATAGAAGGCAGGAGCAGAAGGAGATGATAGAGGATAAGATGGTTGGATGATAGAGGATAAGATGGTTGGATGATATCACCAACTCCATGGACATGAGTTTGAGTAAGCTCTCAGAGTTGGTGATGGACAGGGAAGCCTGGTGTGCTGCAGTCCATGGGGCTGCAAAGAGTTGGACATGACTGAACAACTGAACTGAACTGAACTAGTGGCTTAAAACCTCACAAATGCATGGTTTTACGTTCTATAGGTTAGAAGTCTAGGAGTCTCAAAATCAAGGTGTCAAGAGGGCTGTGTGTTTTCCTGGAGTGTCTAGAAGCTAATCTGTTTCCTAGTCACTTACAGTTTTTGGATGCTGCCCATGTTTCTTGATATGGGGCCCTGTGCCTCCATCCTCTAGGCCAGCAACATTGCATCTCTCTGGTCATTCACTTGTAGTCATGTCTCTCTGACTGACTACAGTCGGGAAAGTTCCTTCACTTTGAAGGATTCACACAGTTAGATCGGGCTCACCTGGAAATCCAGGACTCTCACATGTCAAGCTCCTTCACCTTAACCACATTTGCAGAGTCCCTTCTGCATGTGAGGTAGCATATTCACAAGTTCCAGCAACTAGGATGCGAACATCTTTTCAGGACCACTGTTTCGCCCGCCATGCAAAGGGTCACCTACATTTCCAGTAACTCATTTCATCAGGATTTGGCAGGCTATATTGGCCGCCCCCTCTCCTTCTTCTTCTTTTCTGAACAATGGTGCAGTAGCTATAGTTCCTCGATTCCACTGCCTGTAAAATCTCAACATTTGGCCAAGTGGGGAAAAAAAATGGTAAGCACTCCCCAAAACAGATCTTGAGACAGGGTTGTCTTGGAGTACTTGGAGTTGGAGATATTTTATATTCCTGTAAAATCACTTAGTGTTAGCTACAGACATGTTTCTGATTAAAATGGTCCAAAGGGTGTGTTCCTTCTGCATATATTGCTTACTCATCTCTCTTGGTGTAAAGGGACCAGATCTTGTAGGAGAAATGGATTTATTTTATGGTGGGACAGCAGCAGCAGAAATTACTTCATGCAAATGAAGCTTGGCAGTGTGACTTCATGAATAAGAAATGAGCCGGCGCCTCCTCTCCCCACAGGCGATGGTGCGCACTGGGAAATTAACTGTGGCATTCGTTGGGTGGCCTGACTTCTCTGTCAGGGTTTCACGCAGACGCAAAGATGCTTCCCTTCACCCAATTGGATATCAAGCATTTATGTACTTTATAGCTTTGCTTTGTCTTGTAAGTGAACCATGGGTGGGTCTTAAGTCTCCCGGAAGCTTCTGGAGATCTTTCAAAATTAAGAACTCATGGTGGGAGCCAACATGGCACTGAGCCACACATAATGGCCATGAGTTCAGATCATCTCTGAGTTTAAGAGATTTAAGATATTCTGACTTTTTTGAATAACAGTATGCCCCAGTACTTAAGTACATGGTCTCAGGAGCCAAAATATCTGGGCTCAAATCCCTGCTCTGCTCCTCTCCAGCTACATGACATTTGGCAAGTTACCCAGTCATTCAATGCCTCAGTTTCCCTATCTACAAATTAGAGATTATAATAGCACTTACTTCATAGGATTGTTATGTGGATTAAACATGGAAATGGGGATAAAGCACTTAGAATTTCACTGATATCAGGCTTTGGAAGTCCAGTAATGTTCAGTTCAGTTGCTCAGACGTGTCCGACTCTTTGCGACCCCATGGACTGCAGCACACCAGGCTTCCCTGTCCATTACCAACTCCTGGAGCTTACTCAAACTCATGTCCATCCAGTCGGTGATGCCATCCAACCATCTCATCCTCTGTCATCCCCTTCTCTTCCTACCTTCAATGTTTCTCAGGATCAGGGTCTTTTCCAATGAGTTAGTTCTTTGCATCAGGTGGCCAAAGTATTGGAGCTTCAGCTTCAGCACCAGTCCTTCCAATGACTATGCATTTCCTTTAGGAAAGGACTGATTTCCTTTAGGATTGACTGGTTGGATCTCTTTGCAGTCCAAGGGACTCTCAAGAGTCTTCTCTAACACCACAGTTCAAAAGCATCAATTCTTTGGTGCTCAGCTTTCTTTATAGTCCAACTCTCACATCCATACATGACTACTGGAAAAACCATAGCTTTGACTAGATGGACCTTTGTAGGCCAAGTAATGTCTCTGCTTTTTAATATGCTGTCTAGGTTGGTCATAGCTTTTCTTCCAGGGAGCAAGTGTCTTTTAATTTCATGGCTTCAGTCACCATCTGCAGTGATTTTGGAGCCCAAGAAAATAAAGTCTCTCCGTATTTCCATTGTTTCCCCATCTATTTCCCATGAAGTGATGGGACCGGATGTCATAATCTTTGTTTTTTTTGAATGTTGCGTTTTAAGCCAGCTTTTTCACTCTCCTCTTTGACTTTCATCAAGGGGTTCTTTAGTTCCTCTTCACATTCTGCTATCAGGATGGTGTCATCTGCGTATCTGAGGTTAATGATATTTCTACCAGCAATCTTGATTCCAGCTTGTGCTTCATCCAGCCTGGCATTTCACATGATGTACTCTGCATATGAGTTAAATAAGCACAGTGACAATATATAGCTTTGGCATACTCCTTTCCCAATTTGGAACTACTCTGTTATTCCATGGCCAGTTCTAACTGTTGCTTCTTGACCTGCATGCACACAGGTTTCTCAGGAGGCTGGTCAGGTGGTCTGGTATTCCCATCTCTTGAAGAATTTTCCACAGTTTGCTGTGATCCACACAGTCAAAGGCTTTGGCATAGTCAAAAAGCAGAAGTAGATGTTTTTCTGGAGTTTGCTTGCTTTTTCTATGATCCAACAAATATTGGGAATTTGATCTCTGGTTCCTCTACCTTTTCTAAATCCAGCTTGAACATCTGGAAGTTCACAGTTCACATACTGTTGAAGCCTGGCTTGGAGAATTTTGAGCATTCCTTTGTGTGAGATGAGTACAACTGTGCAGTAGTTTGGACATTCTTTGGCATTGTCCTTCTTTGGGATTGGAATGAAAACTGACCTTTTCCAGTCCTGTGGCCACTGCTGAGTTTTCCAAATTTGCTGGCATATTGAGTGCAGCACTTTCACAGCATCATCTTTTAGGATTTGAAATAGCTCAACTGGAATTCCATTGCTTCCACTAGCTTTGTTCATAGTGATGCTTCCTAAGGCCCACTTGACTTTGCATTCCAAGATATCTGGCTCTAGGTGAGTGATCACACCATCGTGGTTATCTGGGTCACGAAGACGTTTTTTGTATAGTTCTTCTGTGTATTCTTGCCACCTCTTCTTAATATCTTCTGCTTCTGTTAGGTCCATACCATTTCTGTCCTTTTTTGTGCCCATCTTTGCCTGAAGTATTCCGTTGGTATTTCTTATTTTCTTGAAGAGATCTCCAGTCTTTCCCATTCTATTGTTTTCCTCTATTTCTTTGCATTGATCACTGAGGAAGGCTTTCTTTTATCTCCTGCTATTCTTTGGAACTCTGATTCAAATGGCTATATCTTTCCTTTTCTCCTTTGCCTTTCACTTCTCGTCTTTTCTCAGCTATTTGTAAGGCCTCCTCAGACCATTTTGCCTTTTTGAATTTCTTTTTCTTGGGGATGGTCTTTATCCCTGCCTTCTGTACCACGTCACGAACTTCCATCCATAGTTCTTCAGGAACTCTCTATCAGATCTAATCCTTGGAACCTATTTGTCATTTCCACTGTATAATCAAAAGAGATTTGATTTAGGTCATACCTGAGTGGTCTACTGTTTTCCCCTACTCTCTTTAATTTAATGAATTTTGCAATAAGGAGTTCATGATCTGAGCCACAGTCAGCTCCTGGTCTTATTTTTGCTGACTGTATAGAGCTTCTCCATCTTTGGCTGCAAAGAATGTAATCAATCTGATTTTGGTATTGACCATCTGGTGATGTCCGTGTGTAGAGTCAACTCTTGTATTGTGGAAAGAGGGTGTTTGCTATGACCAGTGCGTTCTCTTGGCAAAACTCTGTTAGCCTTTGCCCTGCTTCATTTTATATTCCAAGGCCAAATTTGCCTTTTACTCCAGGTATTTCTTGACTTCCTATTTTTGCATTCCAGTCCCCTATGATGAAAAGGACATCTTTTTTGGATGTTAGTTCTAGAATATCTGTAGGTCTTTATAGAACCATTCAACTTCAACTTCTTCAGCATTAGTGGTTGGGGCATATAGACTTGGATTACTGTGATATTGAATGGTTTGCCTTGGAAATGAACAGAGATCATTCTGTCATTTTTTAGATGGCACCCAAGTACTGCATTTTGGACTCTTGTTGACTATGAGGGCTACTCTGTTTCTTCTAAGGGATTCTTGCCCACAGTAGTAGATATAATGGTCATCTGAGTTAAATTCACCCATTCTAGTTCATTTTAGTTCACTGATTCCTAAAATGTTGATGTTCACTCTTGCCATCTCCTGTTTGACCACTTCAAATTTACCTTGATTCATGGACCTAACATTCCAGGTTCCTATGCGATATTGCTCTTTACAGCATTGGACCTTGATTCCATCACAGTCACATCCACAGCTGGGTGTTGTTTTTGCTTTGGCTCCATCTCTTCATTCTTTATGGAGTTCTTTCTCCACTCTTGTCCAGTAGCACACTGGGCACCTACTGACCTGGGGAGTTCATCTTTAAGTGTCATATCTTTTTGCCTTTTCATACTGTTCATGGGGTTCTCACGGCATGAATGCTGAAGTGGCTTGCCATTCCCTTCTCCAGTGGACCATGTTTTGTCAGAACTCTCCACCATGATGTTACTTGAGCTAAAATTATAATGAATGATGAGTGCTCATTGCTGCTGCTGATTATACGCATTCGTAATTTCATCAAGATCAGGTAGAAAATAGGACCAAGATTGAGAAGTCTTGGGTTCCAGCCCAGCTTGTTGGTGCCCCATTTTCTAGGCAATTCATTTACATCGCTCAGCTCCTGTTTCTTCATCTGTTGGATGAGGTGATGATCATTCCAGTTATATCTTATTGCATAACAAATCACCTCAAAATTTAGTAACTTAAATCCTTCAATAAAAAATAAATTAATTTAAAAAAATTAGTAAGTTAAAATAACAGCCATTTTATTATAACTTACAATCTTGTATGTCAAGGTTTCAGATAGGGCTCTGCCGAGTGATTCTTCTGCTCCTCATGGCTTTAACTAAGGCTAATCACAGAATTCAATCAGTGATGAGCTGGCTGGGCAGGTACAAGATGGTTTCACTCACATGTATGGTGCCTTAGCAGGATGGATGACTTGAAGGCTGGGCTCAGCTGGGACTGTAAACTGGAGCAACTACATGTGGCTGCATCAGCACTGAGGTCTCAGGGTTCGATGTCCAGTGTTCTCTGAGACAGTGTTCCAGATGACAGGGAATGGGATCTTCCAGCTTCATAAAGCCTGACCCTGCAGAGTGGCACCGTGTCACTTCTGCCATGTTCTAATGGTCCAGAGAAGACACAGAGCCTTCCCAGATTGGGTCATAGACTTCACCTCTGGATGGGAGGTTTGCCAGAAGATTTGTAATCTTTCATCTCCTCAGGATCCTGTTCTTATGACCATGATGTGTGAATACAAAGTACTGTGTAAACATGATGCCTGTTAAAGTGAATTACATCCAGTCTTTTCCTAAGATGTCTTCTAGGTGCACGATGGTGGCATACATACAGGAGCTTTTAAGGCTTTGATCATACTATATGGTAGAAATCTGGGGCTTCCCACCTGTCAAAGATTCCCAGCCAGATGGGAGAAGCAAACTAAATATTTTGTTCATGTCAGAGCTATGTAAAAATGAAACATGCTCCCTTTGTGAGGGAGTGAATTCCCTGTTACTAGAAGTATTCAGTCCAAACTGAATAACTACTTCTTAAAGATTTTCAAAGCAGTCTGTATGAAAGTTGGAGCTATGTTATCTGTGAGTTATGCTTCAGGGATGAGAGTTTATGAATCTTTGATTTCTAGGGTAGGCCTCTAGGTCTTGTTTCCTCAGTCCAAAGTGCCCAGGATGAGGACAATTCAGAGTGCCTAATAGTGCTTTCTGAACAAACCCAACAGGGCCTGGGGGCTGAAGAAAAATCTGCCTCCACAGATAGTCCCTGCCACCAACATGAAAGACAAGGAAAAACGAATCAGCATTTTGAGCAGATATGGGGCGGGAGGTGGGGAGATGGGGATCAGTGCTCAGCATGTTTTATATATATATATATATCTCGGAGAAGGCAATGGCACCCCACTCCAGTACTGTTGCCCGGAACTCCCATGGATGGAGGAGCCTGGTAGCCTGCAGTCCATGGGGTCGCTAAGAGTCGGACACGACTGAGCGACTCACTTTCACTTTCCACTTTCATGCATTAGAGAAGGAAATGGCACCCCACTCCAGTGTTCTTGCCTGGAGAATCCCAGGGACGGGGGAGCCTGGTAGGCTGCAGACCTCATCAGATCCTTATATTTTCCTTGAAATGTGGCATTTTTCCCCTGATTTCTTACCTGAGGAAACTGAGAGGTTCAATTACTCCTCATGGTCCAGAGCTAGAAAGTGATGGAGTTCCAGGTTCAAACTCAAGTCTATCAGGCTCTCAAACTCAGCCTCTTCCCACTGCTGCATTCTAGTTCCCTTCAGTGGGAATATACCATTCTAGGTGGGCTTCCCTTGATTGCAAATGACAGAAGTAGTCCATGGAGAGAGGGGGAGAGGAGATGTCTGTGCCCAGCTTCCTCTTAACCCCGATTTCCCACTCAGTGTGCCCAGTGGAAAGCCAGCTCTCCCTCACTTCAAAGTTGTATCCTCATGTCCTGTTGGCAGCCTCCCAGGATATCCGTTCTCACACCAGGCTGGAAGGTGTCTCATCCAAGTCTGGAATAGATCAGAAGAGCCAGAAACTCTGGGCATGTGGATGCGGCAGGGGAGCTGCACTCCCGGGACTAGTAAAGGCAGAACCACCTGGGCCCAAGTCAAGCCCAGCATTAGCCTCTGCGAAGAGTTGCAAGATTTGTGTCTCAAGTACTGTGTGACCTTGGGAAAGTCACTGAATCTCTCTGAGCCTTAGTGTTCTCAACTGTGAGATGAGCTGCTAGTACCTACCCACCTTCCAGATCAGAAATAATATTAGTTACCCAGTTGAGTGTGGTACCTGGCACCTAGCAGGCAATACACACAGAGCAATTATTATGTGTAGGGTTATGAGTGACTCAGTTTGGGTTATATTGACATGGCTGCATTCTCTGAGGGAAGACCATTGAGTTTTGATAATAATTTGTGAACTAGAGCACTGAATGGATGGGCAGATCTGAGAAGGAGGCATAAAATGGGAGAAAATGCTATCTAGGAAGGAAAAGCACAGAATGCCTTTCATCCCTTGCTTCTCACACAGGACCTGCTGCACAATTTGTGCGGCTATTGCAAAATGGACACATGAGATGCCTGGTTCAAAGGTTATTGAGTTTTCCAAGATGATGTTAGCAAGAGCATTAAACCAAGCGTGGGCCATTTCTGAGTACAGGGCTCTTTGCTGCTACACCAGTCACATGCCCATGACACCAGTCATGTCCCCACACTTAAACACTGCCAGTGAAGCAAGTGCTGCTGTGGGCCAGAGCTTGGCAATGTTCCCTTTTCCCTAGCAACCTTTCTCCCTGCCTGTACACAGCTTGATGGGGTACCTGGAAATATCAAAGGAGGGGAAGGGATCTTGAAGCTGATTGAAAACACCTCTACCTGAGCCCTGATGGTGTCATCAGCGAGTCAACGTGTAACATAGTGATTTCGGGCAATTATAGAACATGTACGTATATATAAATTTTTTCTGTTGACATGATTCCATGTACTTACAGGAGTGTTGCCATGGTGATTGGCAGGGCCAGCTGTTGTTTCATTTCCCCAAAGAATTGTGTGGTAATGATGGTTCCCTGGAGAGTTCTCCTGGGGCAAGGAATGATATTAAAAATCTGCAAATCAGTGAACAGGTAGTGGATAGGACCTCGTTCTCATTAGTTGTAATTAACAGGATTTTACAGCACTTTGATGAGAAGTGGTTAATTTGGCAGAGAAATGTAGAGAGGGAGACTGCTTTTGGAGCCTGAGTTTGAATCTTCTCTCTGTCACTTAAGAGCTGTGTCACTTAATTCCTCTGAGCCTCAGTTTCCTCATTTAGGAAATGGGGGATCATTATACTAAACTTATGAGAACATTCAAAATAACTATGTGGAATACTTAACTCAGTATCTGGAACATTCCCTGTGGCTGAGCTGGTAAAGAATACGCCTGCAATGCAAGGGACCTGGGTTTGATCCCTGGGTTGGGAAGATCCCCTGGAGAAGGGAAAGGATACCTACTCCAGTATTCTGGCCTGGAGAATTCCATGGACTGTATAGCCCATGGGGTCACCAAGAGTCGGACCCAACTGAGTGACTCTCACTTTCGCTGTCCATATGTGAGCATAAACGTTCCTCAAGGAAGCCTTCCTTCAGGTCTTCAGGGAAGTCTTCTGAGATGACTGCCCACACCCCCCACCCCAGGCTCTGTTAAGACCCCTTATTATACACTCCTACAGCTGCCTGTCTGCCTTTTGTATCACTTATTAAAATTTTAATCAAATAATTAGGAGTGTAATGGTTTGTTTAAGATATGTCTCTCTCAATAACTATTTTACTCACTACTGTATCCCCAGTGCTTGGAATAATGGCTAACTGAATTTGTTGAATAAACAGATGAAGGAATAAAGCCTGCAAAAGTGCTCCCCCTTACCCTCTACCCACAGCTGCACTTGGTGGGAAGCTTGTGTCTTGCAAGGTGAGAGCTTCGTGTCTTGCAAGGTGAGAGCTTCGTGGCTTTCCCAGCTTCCTTGATATTTGGTAGATCGATTGTGGTCCCACTAAGTGCTCAGGAAAAAGCAAATGAAACACCATCATTACACATCAGGGCAGCATGAGAAGAAAGGGAAGAAGTAAAATTACTAATCTTCTACTGCATTTCAGGGCCTATGTCTCTTGTTTAGTCCTCAGAACCCCTGCACTGTAGGCAGAATGATTTGCACTTGACAAATGAGGAGACAAAAAAGAGAAAGGGCAGAGTGTTAAGTAGGGCAAGTTGATCCTTGTTGTGGACCCCAGTTCTATAGAATGAGGGTGGGACAGGTGGCTGGACAACCCTGAAGATCCCATTCAACATGATCCTTCTCTGATGGAGGTGCGGCAGTCTGCTGTTCATCGGTGAGTGTGCACGTGTGTGCAAGTACCCAAAGTCCTCTGGGACTGGGACACTGTCATTAGCATGAGTGCTGGGCTTCAAACTCTCAGAGGAGCACCCGGCCTTGGCTAATTACATCTCAGAGTTTGGGCAGGAGTGTCTGTCCTCACACTCTGGGAATGCCGGTCGATCTTGTTCAGCTTTTACACTCTTCCATAGGAAGGATTATAAGGGGATTGGATGCAAATATATTTAAGCTTTGGCTGCATCAAGCTTGTATTCTCAGCCCGATAGTTGGGATAGTTATTCAGTCTAGGATCACAGGATGCTTCTCCCAGCTTTTTCTTGCTGAGCTGAAATAAATGAGAATGTCATCAGCCGAGGCAAGATGGGAAGATAATAGGTTGCCCCACCTTCTTCTTTTTGCTAGTTCTTTGGATTTCATCACTGTTTACCTCTTCAAGCCACAGATTCACTGCCCCTAGAATGCTAAGGAAGAAATGGGATTTTATTCTGGGTGCCGGGCATTTGAGCTGCTGACATTTTCTGGAATTGCTTTAATCTTGCCTCGAACAGCCAGCCAGAAAGAAATGTATGAGCTGGATCTTGTAAGGAAGGACCCACCTCCAAGGTCTGGGGGCACTTTTCCTCACTCCTGGGGGTGTTCTTCTCTGGACATTAGCATAGTGGTTTTAGTTCTGGGACTTTTGTGGGTATAAACAGATGGTTAAATGGGAATCGAAACCAGAAGCTATTTCACAATTTGAAAAACTATCAGAAGGACTTTTAAGACAGGAAACAGGGACTCAAGGTTTGCAGAGAAAAAGTGAAAGGAAAACACCCAGGAGCTGTTGCTGATCTGAGAGAGAATTAGGGAAACCATCTCGGGAAGTAATACAATAAATCCTTCCTTAGCTCTCTGTGTCAGGCACTACTTTAAACACATTATGTGTATGAACTCATTGATCCTCACAGTTGCACTATGAGTCTGGTACTATTTTCATATCTATGTTCCCTTGTGGAAACTGAGGCACAGAGAGAAAGTGGAGCCTGGCCTCAAACCACCAAACTCAAACCAAACCATCAAACTCAAACCATGAAACCAAGATGCTATAGCATCTTCTGTCTTTAAATCCATGTTCTCTTCTGAAATACATGGATGTTCCCAGAGCTACTACAACAATAGGTAAAGCAGTGGTTAAGCTGAGGGCGACATGACCAGAGGAGGTCCAGGCACCGTGTCTTCACAGAAGCGGATGTGGGCTATTTGGGAAGTGGGTGGTGAACATGTGGTGACAGTTTTAAAACTCTATGGATACACTTCAACCCATGTGGGAGCCTGTACTTTTCGCCAATACCGTATCCCCTTCTCTGATAACAGAAATAATAGTTACAACCAGGAAAATACTAATAGCTATGGCTGCAATTTATCTTGACCACTAGCCCAGCTCTGTGCTAAGCCCTTTTCTCAGGTATTCCTAGCACACAGCTCATGAGGTCGTAACTATTTTTATTTCGAGCTGTACAGGTGAGGAAACCGGAGAGGAGGTTATTGGGCTGCCAGCGGTGATACGACCAAGGCAGTTCTAAAGGCCAGGACTGTCCCAACCCCAAGTCCAGGCTCTTGGTCATCGCCCATGCCCTTTGTGTGGTGCAGCCTGCCCAGCCAGGACCGATCATTTTGGTTCTCACCCAAGAGCCCTGGGAAGTGCTCAGTTCTTTTCCTGGCTTCTTGGGGCAGCATCTCTTGAGTTATCCCTGGCAGCTCTGTCATAGGCGCAGAAGGGAAAGAACATAGAGGAGTAGAGGTGGGAGGGGAGAACATAGAGAAGACCAGCTCTTCGCTTTTGTTTATAAACTCAAGAAGGAGCTGGGACAATGCTGTGCTTATTTTCATCCGGCTTTATGATGTACGCTGTGTGTGTTCACATGCCCCGTCTTGTGTGACCCTCACAACAAGGCTGGGAAGTAGATTTATTTATTATTCTTGATTTGTGGCTGAAAAATGGATCCAGGAGGTTTAAGTTATCTTTCGAGGTCCCAGAGCTGGTAAATGGCAAAGCCTGTCTTTGCACCCATATTTCCTGACTCCACATCTGTGGGTCTTTTCAGCCCATGGTTATCATTGTAGAGAATAGTTAGGGGACTTGGCATGCATGCTTGCGTGCTAAGTTGCTTCAGTCGTGTCTGACTGCGTGCGACCCTATGAACCATATCCTGCCAGGCTCCTCTGTCTGTGGGATTCTCCATACAAGAATATTGGAGTGGGTTGCCATGCCGTTCTTCAGGGGAATTTTTCCAACCCAGGGATGGAACCCGTATCTCTTACATCTCCTACGCTGGCACGTGGGTCCTTTACACTAGTACCACCTGGGAAGCACAGGGACTCACAGACAAAAGGCATGAATGCAGGAGTTGGTGAATGTTTTGGATCTGCTGCCTTATCCATCAGCACAGCTAACCCAGCCAGGTGCCACGGTCCCCAGCAGACACACAAGCCCCAGGAGGCTTAAACTGGGCTCCAGTGGGGGATAAGAGGTAAGTATGGTATGATCCCATTTATATGCAATGTCCAGAATAGGCGAATTCAGAGACAGAAAGTATTAATATAATAGATTCACGGTTGCCTAGGTTTGGGGAAGAGTGAAAAGAAAGGGCAGTGATTACTCATGGATGTATGTTTTAGAGATAAACAATCTTCCTGAGATGTTTCAGCTCTTTTTTAAAAATCGAATCAGTCAGCTGGTGGAGTGGTTAATAGTTCCTGTTCCTCATAAACTTCCTTGACAGAAATCTTACTATTTCTGAGGTTCTTCTAGATCATTTTCTATATTGCAGGTCAGATTTCTGAATAATGCTGTACTATTTCTCCTTTTAAAAATTCATTGTTCTCTTCTGAAGTATACAAATGCTCCCAGAGCTTCTAGGAGAGCTGATAAAACAAGGGTTAAGGAGAGGGTGATGTGACCGGGAGGTTGTGCAGGCACTGCATCCTTACAGAAGTGGGTGTGGGTTAGCTGGGGGGAAAAGGGTGGAAATTGATTGTGCTGATGGTTACACAACTCTGACTATACTAAAAAACCACTGGGTTCTATACTTTGACAGTGAAGTGTTAGTCACTCAGTCCTGTCCAACTCTTTGCGACCCCAGGGACTATGTCCACCAGGCTCCTCTGTCCATGGAATTCTGCAGGTAAGAATATTGCAGTGGGCTGCCATTTCCTCCTCCAGGGGAATCTTCCTGACCCAGGGATTGAACCTGGGTCTCCTGCATTGGCAGGCAGATTCTTTACCATCTGAGCCACCAGGGAAGCCCCTGAATACTTTAAACAGATGAATTATATGAGAATAATCCATCAATAGAGCTGCTACTATTTTTTTAAAAAAAGGCAGGGAAGGTGTCTGGAAGCATGGAATAGGGAGGGTGAGGGCAGGGTGCATAGAAATGCCAGGATTGGAAGTGGGAGCTTTCTCATGAAGCCTTTCTGGCCCATAAAGCCTCTGGAAGCAGACGCCGTTGACTTCTCACTGAACAGTCGCTGTCCCTCTGCTGGTCTCCGTCACCCTTCTGTTCACGCCTGGGAGGTGAAGCTGGAGGGAAGGGCCAGACATGGAGAACACTGCCCTTGTCACCCAGCCTCAGTGCGCTAGTGATGACTCTGCTAGGCCTAGACCACCGCTGGGGCCCTGGCGAGCTCTGTAGTCTCTCCCAGCCTCATGCCCTGCCATCTGGCATGGGCACCAGCCTTTCCCGCTGACCCAGGACACTTGGCACATCGAGCCCAGACTGAAAAACATTATCCTATCCAAAAGCTTCATTTGCCAATGGGAATGGATGTAGCCAGTAACAACACGTTCTGGAGTCTGATGGCCAGAATTCTGCACACTGTCCTCTGGGGTCCCTGCCTAATGCCTTTTGTACCCCAGCCCAGTCTTTGACATTGCTCTACCTGGATAGACTCCAAGGGAAATAGACACACTGTTTCCCTTCGCATCAGGAAACTGCCCTGTTCGCTGGGGAACTCTCTCCTTGGTAGGTTCTGTTGGGACCCTTTGGTGCCCTTCCTGAGGGGTGGGAAGAGGGCAGGGTGTCTGGTCAAAGCTGAGAGCTGGAGGCCGCAGGGAGAGGGTGCGTGGCAGTCTGAAGATGCCTCTGACTTTGTCTCTGGAGAAAACAGCCTCTTTCATTAGCTGTAAATGAAACACAGGGCTGGCAGCTTCCTTTCTGGGGCAGCCACTGAGCTCAGAGGCTGGGGCTTAGAGACTGAGGCTGGGACGGGTTGTCTGGGGAAGGTGGGAGGCTGTAGGAAGTGGTATGGAGGTGCCAAGCCAAGTAGCTGTATAGAGGGAAGCGTAAAGAAGGAAAAAGAAGGAGTCCTATCCCCCAAGGGAAGCCAAAACTCACAAGGGAACTGTCATGCATTCACACTGTATTTTAGGTTCTTAAGAGTGAAAGTGCAGTTCATTAGCAAGGGGCAAAGTGGCTAGTTTGCCTTTCTAGAGAACTCAGAGTTAGGCAGAAACCACTATTCTGTTTTAAGCCTTGCAGAAAAGAAGGTTGGAAATACCTTGGTCCCCTTCTTCCTCATCAGTCCTGGAGATGTTTTCCCAGGAGCTCACCCCAGTCCTGATGCCCCTCACACATCCCTTCCTTCCAAGACATGCACTAGATTGAGATCTGATCAACAAGTCAGGCTTGTTTTTGCAATAACAAATTATAGGGACAGTTTACGCTGGTTTGGGTGATGTTAGGAAAAAGGGGAATATAACCTGCTGTGGATAAGAAGTAGAAAGTTAATTCTTAGATTGACTTGAAAGATGGGAGAACTTTGCTTGGAGCATAGGGGACCACAGAAAGGGCAATAATTATCTCTACGTATACAGCGACTCAAGCTGAGATTGGGGATGGTGTGGATGGTGTGGAGGGGCCCCTTGTGAGCTCCAAGGATGCTTCTACAGACCCTGTGTGATAACCCAGCAATTTTGTAGAAAAGGTGAGACTTTATCTACTTGTAGCAGTGAATGCGCTGTTAGCGCTGACTTGGTGTTTCACATCTTTTCATCCCTTCAAGCGTGTCATCCCCAGTTTTTGTATCTGAAGGAGTGTTATTCTTCACAAAAATAAAAAAGTTGAGACCTATTGGTGTCAGGGAGCAAATGGAATGTTTACTGATCCTAATCATTGTACTGGCTGTTTGTGTGGAATACTGCAGTGGGGGCCAGGGTCCCCAAGGGAAGGTCTGCTGGATGTCCACTCCAGTCCCCACCCTGGGTGGCTGCTGTGTGCCTGTTGTTGAACAGCAGTCATAGGGAATCTCCATGGGGGTGTGGACCATGTGCCTGGACCAGGGTACAGCACCAGGGCTCCAGTGATGAAAACAGATGCAGCCATGCCCCCCAAGCCAGTGCACTGTGATTCTTGGAACATTATATGCCCCCTTCCCGCTCTCTGATGCTCTCATTTTTGCTTCTCCTGTGGCCATCTGTTATGGGTTGAAGGCATCCCCCCCAAAAGATACGTCAAAGTCCTAACTCCCAGTATCTCAGAACGCAACCTTATTTGGAAATAGGGTCATGGCAGATGTATTTAGTTAAGATGAGGTCTCACTGGAATAGAATGGGCCCTTCATCCCATATGACTTGTGTCCTTATAAGGAGAGAGGGGCACACCCAGGGAGGAGGACTCCTTGTGATGAAGGAGGCGGAGGTTGGAGGGATGTGGCTGCAAGCCAAGGAATGCCAAGGATTGCTGGCCACCACCAGACTGGGAAGAGGCAAGGAAGAAGGCTTCCCAGAGTCCCACAGGGAGCGCTGAAACCTTGATTTTGGATTTCTAGCCTCCAGAACTATGAGACAATAAACATCTGCTGTCTTAAACCACCCCATGTGTGGTATTCGGTTATGACAGCCCTAGAATACTGGTACACCAACTTCCGCCCTGTCCCACCGTTTCAGCTTGACCTATATTTTTTCTTAAAAAATGTTAGTACCTGCACTAAGGTTAGCATCCAGGCCCAAATGCCTGAGAGCCATTCTGTCTCCTCAAGATGCCTTGGCCTCACGCTGCTCCAGCCCATGCTGTGTTTGGCATGTAGGGTGCCTATCGCTGGAAGGTCTTCAGTTGCCCAGTTGCAGGCTGGGAGTTGGGACTGTTATCCTTAGAACTAGAACAGTTCAGCTCTCCCAGCGTTTCACTTACACTCTCATCAGATCCTTTCAACAGCACTGTCCTTCTGACCTTATTTTTACACACATTTTAGGTGAATCTGTCAACTCCGAAGCCCATTTCTACCCCCCAGGCCACAGGAATCCCTCAGGAGGCCACGTGTTCCTTCACCCACAGCCCAGAAGCAGCCGATGGGACTAGAGTTCACTTTCTCCTTGCTCAGAGAGCTCAGTCCACCGGCCTTTATCCCAGTGTGTTTGACATTTCACCCTAGGAAAGTGAAAGTGTTAGTTGCTCAGTCCTGTCTGACATTTTGCTACCTCATGGACTGTAGCCCGCCAGGCCCCTCTGTCCATGGGGTTCTCCAGGCAAGAATACTGGTAGGGTAGCCATCACCTTCCCTAGGGGATCTTCCTGACCCAGGAATCAAACCCGCATCTCTTACATTGGCAGGCAGATTCTTTACCATCTGAGTCACCAGGGAAGCCCTAGATCAGTGATGCTTTACCGCCTGGCAGGGGACCACACAGGAGAGGATTCTGGGTAGGAGGTCAGGCTGCCCTGGGTGGGGGGAATCTCCCACCTCCTAGGCTGGTTGGTCTGCCCCTGGTGGCAGGCCCTGGCTCTCTTAAAGCCTGCCCACAGCAGCTGCTTTCTTTATGAGGCAACATTTGGACTCTTGAGTCCTACCAGAGTAAGTGGCCCTGGCCTAGGCAGGCCCAGAATGTGTGCTGAGCTGAGAAGTATTTTGGGGGGCCGCAGGCAACGGCACCTCACTCCAGTACTCTTGCCTGGAAAATCCCATGGATGGAGGAGCCTGGAAGGCTTCAGTCCATGGGGTCGCTGAGGGTCGGACACGACTGAGCAACTTCACTTTCACTTTTCACTTTCATGCATTGGAGAAGGAAATGGCAACCCACTCCAGTGTTCTTGCCTGGAGAATCCCAGGGACGGGGGAGCCTGGTGGGCTGCCGTCTATGGGATCACACAGAGTCAGACACGACTGAAATGACTTAGCAGCAGCAGCTGAGATGTTTGATTCTGCTCATCACCTTCCATTTTCAAATGGGACAAGCTGGCTGAGGAGATTTAGAAACCTTGGTTCTCTACTCCCGAGTTAATTTATGGCTTTTAAAGTAAAAACAAAACAAAATGAAACCATAGTTAACAGTGTGGACTTTGGGGTTTGAACATCAGCTTTGAAGCTGACCAGCCGTATTATTCTGGCAAGTTCTATGACTCCCATAGGCCTCAGTTTCCTCGGCTGTAGAATGGGGTGGAGCAGGGCGGGGGGATGCCTAGCCTGAGACAGCTAGTGTGAAGGATGAATATTACCTTCTCTGTAAACCATATTGCACTGTGTCTGGCACCTCGAAATACATGAACCAGGCGTTATTCTAGCAACTCACCGTGCATTTCTGGGCCTCTCTTCATCTGGGAAATGAGGGCTCACAGGACAAGCACTCGCATGTTCTCTGGCAGAGAGACAGTCTGTAGCCTCCCCCTCCTCTTCATCAACCACACACTGTCTTTGCTTTTATATTCTGTCTTTTCCCCCATCATTTTATCTTTTTCAAAGTAGCATATTTTCCAAATAATGAAACTTCATTTTTTTTAAAATTGAAAATATAAACAAACAGGAAAAGGAACTCAAAAGTCCTATAACTTTGGAACCCAGACAACATTTTTGAATATAACTTTCCAGTTTATGGTCTTCCCTGGTGACTAAGTTGGTAAAGAATCTGCTTGGAATGCTGGAGACCCGAGTTCGCTCTCTGGGTTGGAAAGATCCCCTGGAGGAGGAAATGGCAACCCACTCGAGTATTCTTGCCTGGAGAATTCCGTGGGCAGAGGAGCCTGGTGAGCTACAGACCATGGGGTCTCAGAGTCGGACACGACTGAGCGATTAACACTTTCAAGTTTATAGGTATTCTTTCTTTGTATTTGCAATTTCCAGTACAATTTTCTTGATTGTTCTTCGGTGTTGTCTTAAGTAGCCATTTGACAGTCCAGAATATGGAAATCTTAAAAATTATTCTATAATGCTTATTTTGTTGGATGTTAATTTCTAGTTTTCCCTTGGTACAAATAACACTGTGTGTTAGGGGACTATCACAGAATTCAGGGAGCAATGCTGGAGGCCAGGGAGTGGCCAGGAATGGTCAGACTGGGATACCTTTGGAAGGTAGAGTCAGCAGGATTTGCTGATCAATTGGAGGCATGAGGGGAAAAGAAAGGCATCAAGAATGACTCCAAAGGTTTACAGCCTGAGCAACTAGATGGATGGTCTTGCCCTTGACTGAGACAGAAAGGCTTCCCTTGGGGCAAATTTGGAAAAGAAGAGTAGGAGTTTGTTTTTAAAACATGAATCTGGACATTTCTTTTAGACTCCGGTGGAGATGTCAAGTAGGCATTTGGATATATGAATATGGAACTCAGGAAAGATGTCCTGGCTGGAGATATAAAGTAGGGTGTTACCCACGTGTGTCCAGTCCATGGATTTAAAGACCGAGATCATATGGGTTGTATGAGATCTCTAAGGGAGGTGCAGAACTCAGTGGCTGCCACCACATCACTGGGGAACTTTCTTCTTTTTGCTGCCGAGGAAAAGGCGGCACGCCTTCTCCTTGGCCAGTGATATGGTGTCACAGTTTGAGCCCCATGATACCAAACAAACTTCTGCCTTTTTAAACAACTCCCCAGAGTCTAGAAATTGCTATCCTTGTCAATAACACCTTGGGCAGAAAACCAAACCAGCTGTCCTCAGCTGTGGATGAAAGAGGTCATGAAAGTTGGGGACTCTTTTGCGGCTGTTTTCTTTTCAGCCTTTGCTAATTTGCACACCTGGGTTAATCCTGCTCCACCACAGCTCATCCCAGTTTGAAAAGCAAATCAAGCACATCTGATTGCTGTTTTGTTTTCTCTTGACTGATGTTGTGGGGCAGGGGGAGCAGAGAAGGTGATGGAGTCCACTTGTAGTCATGGCTGGCTCCATTTTGGTCCCTCTGACTGTTCGTCAGTGACCTCTGGAGGAAGAGGGCAGGAGAAATGGGGACTGAGAAGAAACTCAATGGCCACCTGCTGACCTGGCATATTTCCACTCAGGTAACAATATGAGGCTCAGAGAGGATGCAAAGCAGACCCAGGTCACCCCTCATCACGTCTCAAGTATATCTGTTAACAGTGGAGTTCATGGGTAAATGCTAGAAATTCATGTATAAAGGAGAGGGATGCAGTGCTGGTGAAGTTATCTGTTTGAAAGGTGAAAGTTCCAGTGGGTTTTTGCAGAACAGAATAAATTGGGATCGGTGAGAAAATCACAGAAGGGCTTACGGCTAATACTTCTCTGCCTCTGGCCCCCACACTCCACTTTCTCTGCTATCCGTGGATGTTGTGTGGTCACCACACAGCTGCATGTCTCCACCACCCTAGCACTGAAAGAAGTGTGAACCAAGTGGGAGTGTGCCCTGGCCCAGGGCTCTTCTGTGGAATCTGCTCTGATTCAGGGCTTTCTGGTTCTGGCCCTGAGCACTCACGTGTCCTTGGGCACATCACCAGATCTCTTCAAGGGTCAGTGTCTCCA
The DNA here is from genome assembly GCF_003369695.1 of Bos indicus x Bos taurus. Lineage (NCBI taxonomy): Eukaryota > Metazoa > Chordata > Mammalia > Artiodactyla > Bovidae > Bos > Bos indicus x Bos taurus. The sequence goes on from NC_040104.1 coordinate 25,780,626, forward strand.
TCTTTTAAGTGGGAATAATGATACCTGCTTGCAGAATTTCTGAGAGCAGGAAGTAAAACAGTGCCCACAAATCACCCATCAGTGCCTGGCACTTAGATCAGTATTATGCACTCCAAACTCACCTGTGTCATGCCTGCCAATAAGCGGTTGAATTACCTTTAACCCTCCAAGGAGGAAGTGATTGAGCACCGGAGGACTGGGAATCATCCCAGGACTCCAGGCCAAGCCCGCAGAGGTGGATGAGGCTCTTGACCACTTATTCCAATGATACACCAAACAGCTAGAGAGGAAAGCTAAAAGAGTGGTTCTCAACCATGGTTCTGGGTCCACCGTTCTGGTAGCCCAGCAGCCGTCACAGGTGACAAAACCAATTAGGATCAGTGGGTAAAAGTAATTTTAGTATTGCTGATGGTAGAGCCAGCATTTGAACCCTAATCATGTAGCTCTTGAATCCCCACTAATCCCCATTATACCCTGCTGTCTCTCTTAACAGAGAGTGGGCACTCCATAAGTAACTGCTGAATGAATGAAGAAATGCAAGAATGACCCCTTTCCTGGTCTGGCATTCAGAAAGGCTTTCCCTGTCTTGGGTTGGGAAGACCCCCTGGAGAAGGAAATGGCAATCCACTCCAGTATTCTTGCCTGGAGAATGCCATGGACAGAGGAACCTGGCTGGCTACAGTCCATGAAGTCACAAAGAGTTGGACCTGACTGAATGACTAACACTTTCACGTTTCCTGGCTGCACCTGTCTCATCTGTGAGCCAGCCTAGCACATCCATGCCCCATGTCATCCCTCCCAACTCATTTAACCAGACCAAGCAAAGAGTTGGACACGACTGAGCGACTAACCACAGCACAGTACAGCATAGCCAGGCCATGAATTTGCTGAGGATCAGACCTGGAGGAGAATATCCTTTAGCAAATAGCTCCTCAAAGGAAATAAGGAAAACTGTGTGAGCACAAGACAAGTGATGATTCCCACACACACCGGCCGGGCTTTCTCTGGGGATGCAGAAGCAGGACGCACTTTGGAGAGTTCAGCTGCAGCACTAATGAGGGTTGTGTTTTCGTTTTGTGCTCCATAAAGCAGATTTGATGAACTGAGCAGGGCAGAAGCATCTTGGGGGAACAGCACTTTCTCTGTGGCTGAGACTTTTTTCAGCTCCTCTCTTTGGCCTGAGGGCCCTGAAGTCCTTTCTTGGCTGGATCTGAAGAGGCAGCAGGGGGGCTAAAAGAATTAGGGTTCCTCCACACTCAGGCAGCCCCTAATCTCAGGGACCACAGGAAAGATATGACTGCATCTAATCCTCTTCCTGTGATGAGCCCATAAACAAACATGCCTGGGCATTTTACCAGACTGTGGTCTGGAAGCTGGCATCAGCCCGTTTTCAGGCAAGTGTGACCATCTATGGATGAAGACAAAATGCTGCTGAAATCTAGGAAGGCATCAAAGAACTTGACAGTGCAGAAGGGTAGAAGCCATGAGATGCCGACCCTATGGCAAAATCTTCCCCAGCGCTCATGGGAACCCCCTGATGGTCTCTGCCCACCCCGTCCAGCCCTTTCCCAGTCCACACACCTCACTCTGTACTCCAGACACACTGTCTTGCTTTTCTTTACAAAATAGTTCCTTTCCTTTCTGCCCTGGGGTCCTTGCAGACATGGTTTGGGGTACCAGGTGCCTCCAATCTCTGTCTCTCTGCGCACTAACGGGAGGTGTGTCCTCGGGAGAGCCGAGCCTGCTGCCGGCTGCCACGGCCACTTCATTACTCATCTGCTAATTGTGGCAAATGGGGATTTTATGCCTCCCCCGGCCCTCATTGTAGCCGCGGCACTGCTTTGATGGAGGGGAAAGGGAGTCCAGCCGAGAAATCCCTTCAAGGGGTCCACGTGCCTGCCCACTGGCTCTTTTGGGCCCCACAAACCTAAGTCTGGGTCCTACACCCACTTGGTGATGAGGCAGGGAGAAGTAATGGGCCTGGGACCTACGACTCCAACTGAATCCTGCTTCTCCCCATGTCCTAACAAAGTCCTCAGCTTGGATCAGTCATATGGGGTGATCAGTGGTGGCCACTGGGCTAAAAGGGGTGGTTGAGTCATGTGCAGCTGCTGGATGACCTGAGAAGACGACATGAGGGCTGAGGGTAGAGGCAAGACTTCCTGCTGGAACCTTCTGGAACCCAAAGGCCAGTGTCCAGGTCCTGGGCATCTGTGGGGAGGGGCAATGAACCAGAGCAGCAGGGAGCAGAGCTCTGAAGAGCAGGGCTTTGGAGCCTAACAAGGAGGAGTTGGCTGACCTGGTGACAGGTTATTGAGTCTCTGAGCCTCAGCATCTCACCTGTAACACAGGAGGGTAATACTCACCCCTCTGGGCTGTGACGAAGATGAAATTAGTTATTGTACAGAAGTGCTTAGCAATAAAGGATCACTTCTGAGAACAGCTGTCAGGGAGTTGTCAGAAGAGTCTCACCCTGTGCAGCTCACAGTTCTGTTCTTAGTTTATCTTACGTGTTCGTGGGGATACTTGAGGAGCCCCCATCCTATCTGTTGGGCTTCTCAAGTGGCCCTGGTGGTCTCCTGCCAGTGAAGGAGACATAAGAGATTCAGGTTTGATCTCTGGGTTGGGAAGATCCCCTGGAGGAGGGCATGGCAACCCATTCCAGTATTCTTGCCTGGAGAATCCGATGGACAGAGGAGCCTGGCAGGCTACGGTCCATAGGGTCACAGAGTCAGATAGAACTGAAGTAATTTAGCACACACACATGCATCCTATCTGTGTGAGTCAGAACTGCCATCAGTGAGCATTTATAGGAGGCCATGGCTTCAATGTCACATCTCTGATCTTTACATCCATCCTACACATAGGTCCCTCTTGCCCTGATCCATTCTCCAGATGAGGAGGTAGGGATCAGGGAGGCTAAGGAACTTGCCCAAGGTCACTAGGGGAGATGCAAACCCAGGACTGATCCCCTGCCTGACTTGGGGCCAGGGGTCAGCTGGATCCTACTTTTCCTTTGGCCAGTATCATTTAGTCCCTTTTTTGAAGCACTTTAGCCAACTTTCATCTCTCCCACCCTCTGCTCTGAGAGGCAGAATGCAGATTAAAACCAGGGATTTGCAAATCAGACTAAGCGGGGTTTGGATCCAGCTTGGCTGGCCACTACTGCATGGCTTGGACAAGTCGTCTGCCCTCTTTGGATCACATGTATCTATTTGTAGAGTGAAGATGAGGTCTGCTTCACAGACAGGTCACGAGGGAGTAGTGTTGCTTCAGGGTGTGCAGGTGCCGAGGAGATGCCAGATCCCTCTCTCCTTCCTTGGGGGGCAGCCGTGCAGCTTGGAAGCCTCATAGAGCATCCTCCAGAACAATGAGAGGGAGGGGGCAGGCTGGAAGTGAAGCCACAGAGGCCTCTCTGTCCTCAGCCATCACGCCCATCACTGGAGGAGGGGGCCCATCCTTTTTAACAGAGGAGTGGTCCAGAGAGGGCCTTGTTTCTATGGCTACAGGAGTGCGGCCTCCAGAGGCTCCTGATTTGGTGATAAATGGCTAAAGGGATGCTACCTCACACCTTCCAGAGGGTCGCAGAGTTGGCAGTAAGGGGCCAGCAGCGGTGACTCCAAGCTTCTTCCCTTTCTCACCAGCCGGGAGTGTCTGAGTCCCCTGGACCCCAGCACGAGCCCACAGGCCCCTTCTAAAGCTCCCTGTGACTTGCATCCAGCCTTCAGACAGTCACTCAGACCCCCACTGGCACCTTGAGACCAACATTTGCAGTTGTCGAAAGGGCCTTTCTTACACAGGAAAACTGTGATGCAGTTTTCCTGTGTAAGAAAAAAACCAGGAAACTTCTGAAGAGGGGAGCTGCTGTGTTATCCTGTAGAAGGGGAGGCAAGGCTCTAAGTCATCATGTCAGCCGCACTTAAAAGCTTTCTCTGCAATAACTCAATGTCGACAAGATCAAGAGCGCTTTCCGAGCTGGTGCTCAAAGATCCCCATGCACTGACCCCAGCCTACTTCCGGGATCTTACTAACATTGTTTTTGAGAGTAATAATGACCATTGATTAAAATAATCAATCGTTCATGTTTGAGGATGTGCAAAGCTGGAGGCTGTGTCCTGAGTACTTGCACTATCTCACTGAATTCCGATGACAGCCATAGGAAGTAGATGTGAGGTCCCCTTTTTCCAGTTAGGAAACTGAGGCCAAGAGAGTGTGCATCATTGAGACTCCAAAGCTCAAGCCTGGGCTTCTCTGGGAGACCATCACCCGTATACCCAAGGCCCCAGTCTCCTTCTTCACACAACTCTCTTCTCCTGACTGGTTCCCCAAGTGCCTTCCGTTTATCTCTCCGCATGCTGGCTCATGCTGTTCCTTCTTCCAGGAAGACCTTGGGAAGTGGCATGTGTAGGGTCCAGAGTCGGGCACACCAGAGGTCAGAATCCCGGCCACACCACTTGCCAGCCACCGAACTATTTAAGCTCCCCGGGTCTCAGTCTCCTCACCTGGAGAATGGGAGGATAGCATGGCCTCACTGATTTGATGAGTCAGTTGTGCAAAGTGCTGGCCCCTAATGCTGACTTACCTGACCAAGTTCTGCCTGCAACTGGAGGCCCAGCTCTGGCTTCCTCAATAGCAAGATCTCTAACTCAGTCAGCTGCCATTTCTTCTTCTTCCAAACCACTCTGAGCCACTACCTATGTCCCTGGCTCATGTCCCCTGAGGGTAGGGCCCCACATTGACTTAGTTCTATTCCTTGTACAGTGCAAAAGCCTAGTCCGAGTTTGCAGAGTATTGTGCTTCAGGGCTCCTTTCCATCTGCCCGCATCGCCCGCTCTGGCATTCTCACTCTGTCCCCTCAGTGCCTTCCCCGCCTCCATCACACACTTGGGCTCTCCCCAGCTCCCTGCGCTTCTTCAGAAACCTCTGTTCTCCTTTACCTCTGTCTGCAGTCCCTCTGTCTGTCTGAAGTCCCTCTGTCTGCAGTCCCTCTGTCTGTCTCCAGTCTCTCTGTCTGCAGTCCCTCTGTCTGCAGTCCCTCTGTCTGTCTGCAGTCCCTCTGTCTGTCTGCAGTCCCTCTGTCTGCAATGCCTTCCTGCATTCTTTTCATGGATTATTTCTGCTCCTTCTTTAAAATTTGGCTCAAGTAAACAGTGGAAACAGTGGCAGACTTTATTTTTGGGGGCTCCAAAATCACTGCAGATGGTGACTGCAGCCATGAAATTAAAAGACGCTTACTCCTTTAAAGGAAAGTTATGACCAACCTAGACAGCATATTCAAAAGCAGAGATATTACTTTGCCAACAAAGGTCCATCTAGTCAAGGCTATGGTTTTTCCAGTAGTCATGTATAGATGTGAGAGTTGGACGATAAAGAAAGCTGAGCACCAAAGAATTGATGCTTTTCAAACTGTTGGAGAAGACTCTTGAGAGTCCCTTGGACTGGAAGGAGATCCAACCAGTCCATCCTAAAGGAGATCAGTCCTGGGTGTTCACTGGAAGGACTGATGTTGAAGCTGAAACTCCAATACTTTGACCACCTGATGCGAAGAGTTGACTCATTGGAAAAGACCCTGATGCTGGGAAAGATTGTGGGCAAGAGGAGAAGGGGACGACAGAGGATGAGATGGCTGGATGGCATCACAACTCAATGGACATGAGTTTGAGTAAACTCTGGGAGTTAGTGATGGATAGGGAGGCCTGGTGTGGTGCAATCAATGGGGTTGCAAAGAGTCAGACACGACTGAGCAACTGAATGGAACTGAACTGATTCTCTCCTCCTCCAGGAAGTCTTCCTTGATACTCCAAGCCCTCCTCTGTGTTTCCCCAGCCCCCAGGCTGACCTCTGTCCCAGCTCTTGCCATGATGTATTTGCTGTTTTTGTCCAGCTATCTATCTCCCTGCTGGACTGTCATTCCCTGGCAGCAGGGACTGAGTCACTGTCAACCCTAGAGTCTTGTCATCTGGCACAGTGTCCACCACAAAGTCAGTGATGGCTGAGTGGAAAGATAGATGAGTGGATAAAGGAGTGCCTATCTGAAAAATTCCCAACACTTGCAGTTTGGAGAACCTGCCGCTGGGTTATGCACTGTGTGTGACCCATGATGTGACTCGGCCACCTCAACCTCTGCATCCTAGAGACTGCCAGGCTATTAGGAGACAGGACCCAGAATCTGGGAACTGTGTCTAAATCTGCATATGCATTCCGTGCCTCCAATCCAAACCTTGTTCATTAGCACAGCAATTAACAGCAGCACCTAATGACAGATGGTCCGGCAGTGAGCCTGAACCCCTGGCTCCACGGCGGGCTTGGAGTGGAGCAGACGTGTCTGGCAAGGTTGATGTTTTCATTGATCCAGCAAGTCAGAGCTCCCAGGGCTGCCGGCTGTGGGTGAGCTGATGTCAGCGCTGGCCTGGTGGGGGCTGGGCCTAAAAGGGCCAGGCCTTGGAAACCAGCACTTGGAAAGGTCAGGGAACATGTCCAGCCTCCATTCTAATCCTGGAATTTTTTATTTAAAGATCTGAATTTCATATTGGGAAGCCCCAGCACATCACCCCCAAATTTTCTTAAGCCACTTGAACTCTAGCAACTTCTCCAGGAGATGGTGCCCCTTCCTGTTAATGCCTTAAAGGCTTCTGCGTGTTCTACGATTATTATCTAGAACTGCAGCGTCCAGGGCACACAGCGAGCTCATCTTTCAGGTGGAATCTCTTCCCTACAGCGTGTCTCAGATCATCAGAAACATTCAGGCTCTGCCGAGTACCAACCCCAAACCACTCTAGCAGAAATGGAATATGCTTCCTTCACGGCCTGTCAACAGTCAGGCCGAGTGAAACAGAAGAAGGGTGCAGGCTGAGCAAGCGAGGCCTGTGATCTGTTGTTAGTCATGCGGAAACCATGCCTCTTGTTTTGAGAGGTGTTGACAATGAGCCATGCTGGAGAAGAATGTTAGCTGAGGTTGAGGAGTCCCCGTGGTGGGAGACCTTTGCGATGTGGGCCTTTCTCTGGAACATGGGGGTGTGGAATCGGGAGTCTACTTCCCACTAATACTGGTAAGAGAAACATGCATTGTATAAAAGCCTGCACCTTCTTACCCCATGGACAAGACCCCTGGAGGCAACCTTCCTCCCCTCCCTGTGTTAGGAAGTTTCAGTGGCATGAAGTCCCAGATGTTTGACTAACATTTGTCTAAGGGTGCTGTGAGGAGGAGCTTTGGTTCAGAAAACCAGTCTTCAGGCTACATGGCAGCTGGTCACCAGGGGAGGCAGGAGATGGATGCCCTGGGGCGAATGTCTCGGAGTGAAGGCCCAGGTCTCCGTGTCCCTGTGGACTGGTCCCACATGACCGTGTTCCCTGCCTCCCTGCTGGGGGCACTCAGGTGGGCGACGCGACATGCAGCCCTGAAGGAGCCTCACTTCTCAGCTCTGTGCAGAGAGTGTCTCACTGAGGCAGACCTGTCCCTTCTGTCTTTGTTTTCTTTTTTAATTCTTTCAGAGGACATGCAGCTGAAGGAGGATTCAGGCATACAGGCCCCTCTCCTGATACGAAAACATGATCAAAATGTATTCAATCTCAGGGACATTTTCTTATTTTCCTCTTGTGAGACGACTTTTTATTGAAATACACAGATAACAAGAGGAAATGTCAATGCGAAAACTATCTCTCCTATACGCCCCTCACCTTGTATAATCCTTTACCCTTCCAAATTTTGCATGGATGGGCATATATTTTGCACATAATTCTTACCTTAGTATAAATGTAACTCTTCTGGTATTTAAATATTCAGAATATTCATTTAACATGCTCCATTAGGGCTTAAAATAAGACTTTGTTACTTTGTGTAACAAAGAGGGCCTAAAGCCAATGGTTAAAACAAAACAGAAGTTTATTCCTCTTTCACTTGAGAGTCCAGCCTCTACAGCTACTTCGAACTAGGACTATTTCCCTACCACTCCACCACTGCTAGCTAACATGCATTGAGTAACTACTGTGTACCAGGTAATGTGCTCTGTGCTTCAAATATGATCATTCTTCTAATTCTGTCATTATCCTTAAGAGGATTATTGTACCCATTTTGCAGATGAGGAAAAGCTGTTCTCCCAAGGTCTCTTAGACAACATGTGACAGAGACAGGTGTGACTTCACATGCTCTTTCTCATAATCATTGTGTAACATGGTCACCGAGACCAGAAGGGCATGAGACGGGATCCAGGGCGAGTTATCTGGCCAAATGTTCCAACCCGAAGCAAGATGAGATTCTGAGTCCCTAGGTGCAAACAAGCAAAGAAGATGCCAGGGATGCTGGGCAGGACTCGAGGCTGGCTTTGCCTACTGGTTTAAAGGACCAGGGAAAGAGGACATATTGGTCAGGGTTCCCGATTCCAAGGAACAGAAAGCACTTTCTGTTGCAATGAGGAAATGAATTCATGAAGAGGATTTGAGGCAGCTCAAAAGAGCATGTGAAGTCACACCTGTCTCTGTCACCTGCTGTCTAAGAGACCTTGGGAGAACAGCTTTTCCTCATCTGCAAAATGGGTATAATAATCCTCTTAAGGATAATGTCCGAATTAGAAGAATGATCGTGTTTGAAGCCCAGAGCACATTACCTGGTACACAGTGGGTACAGAGCATGAGAAGGCTGCAGGCTGAGACGTAGGAACGGGCAGGAGGGTGGCCAGGACCCACCTGGTACCTGCCAAAGCTGAGCCTCAGAGCCCTGTGGCTGAGGACGCCATACCAGCCCCAGTCCCACCACGTCAGTCCTGCCAGCTCCCACTAGCAGCATGGCCGTGGCCACCCTGGGCACTGGCGTGGCTTCTGCCGCCTCTGCCACACAAGTGGAACACTCCTCCTGGGTCCTGGTTTCCTGCATCCTTTCCTCAAGCATAAGTCTAGGGATGAACAGAGTAATTTCATTTTTGTCTCTCATTGAAATTTTTCTCCTGTCCCCAAATGAAAGCTCAGAAAGTTCTGATGACTCTTCCACTCACTGATAGTAATATATTTTGTCGCCTGAAGTCACCAAGCACAGTCTTGGTTCCATAATGAGAACGCTCAGTCGTGTGTGTCAAGTCCAACCCTGCCTTTGATTCAGAGGTAAATCTTTTCCATGTACTTCCAGGGCCAGCTTCAGGGTTCGCCTTGTCTTGGACAGCAGGTAGAACTGTGCTTTCCTTTCTCTGTTCTTCCTTTGCCCTCGGTTTACCGACAGCAGCTCCAGGGCTGGGCAAGGACGGGAGAAGAGACAGTGGGAATGGAAAGTCTTCGTAAATTGCCCTCACAGCCAGCTCTGCACTAGGTGGGGGGTAGACACTGAAAGCCCATTAGGCAGCAGACCTCACACTTTCTTAGAGACCCAGTCATTATGGGGGTCGGGGTAGGGGGGAAGTCATGGACGGGGGGCGGGGGGGGGGGGGAGAAGGTGTCTGGCTCACCTGCTGATTGCAATCAAGCCTGAGGTCACCACTGGCTTGGTGGCCCCGTAGGAAGCCTGAAGCTTCCTTTCTGCTGAAGTCCATCATTCTGCACCTGCTCTCTTCAGAGAGGTCCTCATCTGGAAAAGGCCATCGCTGTACCCACAAAGCCTGGGAATAAGACCCACTCACTCTTCTTTGTCCCCACTTGTCCCCCATGGCCACGGCCCCTCTAGAAGTCCCTGAGCTTCAGGTCCCCTTAGCCTGTGCTGGGGAGGGAGCAGTGGGTTTTTTCTACATGCAACAGTCTCTCTCCTCTCTCTCTGCTGGCAGACACACTCCCTGGGGTTAACTTTCTCAGGCCTCTGTCAGGCACTAGCCTGAGGGGCCTCCAAGGGCCAGGGGATGTAGGTCAAGCTCTCCAGCGCACTGAAACCACGTTCTCTATGCTTGAAGCGATCGCCCTCCGTCCCCGCTGCAGCTCTTTCCATACTCAAGACCCCTCTCCTGAATTTATTCGACACTGTCTGAGAACATCTGCATCTCGGTTTCTCTCTGCACCGCGTAAAGTATCTGATATCTCTTTGTCTGCCTGAGAGTCTTGGCTCCAGTGAACTCTTTCCCAGGCTCCTGATTCGCTGTCTGGAGAGGCTCCTCCTGATTGGCGGAGCCCGGCTCCCACCGAACCCCTACAGCGGGGAATCTCACAGGCTCCCCGAGTCCCCCTGAGGGGCTGAGGATGCAGACAGAGCAGCCAAGTCACAAGGAGAGAGCTCGCTCCTCCCTCCCCCAGTCCTGGGAATCAGGCTGCAGTTGTTTCTCTTAACACACGATGGGGACATGAGAGGTGAGGGGGGAAGTTCCCCAGGAGCCCTGTTACAGCAAACCACCTCTCTGCTCTGTGGTATGGCAGCAAGCATGAAGAGGAATAATCGCATTACGGAAACATAATAGACCCAGTGCCTCTCCCTCACCCTGATTACATCTTCCAACCCTGGAGAGGGCCAGAGGGTTCAAAGGGGAATAAAAACCCAACCATGACACCCCCCTCAACCCCCAAAAGAAGGTGGTTTCAGGAAGACCTTTTGTATCAGCCCTGGTGGCCGCTTCTCATGACCTTCTGGTCCTTGCATCCCAGCTTTCTGGCAGTCTGCAACAATAATGAGTATTTTTCAGTTTTGGGAGCCCTGCTAAGTGAACAATGCCCAAGATCACATCTTTTTTTTTTTTTTTTTCCCTCACCCATCTGAGACCACAGATGACTGTATTTCTCACACGCATTGTATGACTTAGGGACAACTGAAACCCCATCATCCCACCACCGCTGCCCTAAGCCAGGGAATCCGGCCAGTGCACAGAGGCACTGGGGCGGAACCTGCCATCTCCCTCCTACAACTAAGCCTGTTCCCTCGAACCTTTAGGCTGCCAAGAAGAAAAACTATGAAAACAGTGGTTCCCAGGTCTTTGGAGCTTACAGACCAAAAATATGTTTTAAGAATGACCAGAAATCTATTTTCAGGGTAAAGATATTGAAGAAAAAAGAAACCTAAAAAATGAACATCTCCTAGACTATCATTTCATCAAGAAAAGGACATTGTAGCATACACACACATGTACACACAAACACATACAAAATAAGAAGGAAACTAATCTTGGAATAAATGTGAGTGAGTGAAAGTCACTCAATCGTGTCCGAGTCTTTGCGACCCCACGGACTGTATCGTATAGAATTCTATAGGCCAGAATACTAGAGTGGGTAGCCTTTCCCTTCTTCAGGGGATCTTCCCAATCCAAGGATCGAACCCAGGTCTCCCGCATTTCAAATGGACTCTTTACCAAGTGAGCTATCAGAGAAGCCCTTGTAATAAATTGTAGCCCCTTAAACTAAATACGTTAGATTTTTATATTAAAACTACCAATATTGTCCTTACTTTTCTCATTTTCTTGGCGTCCCACAGAAACCCCACTGTAGCCTGTTCCTTGGAATAGAGCTTGGAAAGCGGGAGCTCAAGTTACTGAGTCGGTCACAAGGTAAAGAAAGGCTCCCATATGCAAACAGCTACATCTCACTGCTTTTACTAACACTGGTGCCTGATGGCCTAGTTCTTGCTGGACACCAGGTACTTTGTGGGGTACACATTGCTCCCTGACTTCAAAGAATTATATACTTGAGTGAAGGATATGGAAAATGTCACCTCCTCAAAGAGGTCCTCCCAGATCACCACATCTAAAGTGGCAGCAAAGACATGCCTCACACCCCCACCCCTCGGACCTCCTCGGTAACTCTCTAACACGTCATTTCCTCTGTAATCTAATCTTAAATGGAAATTACTCGGCTGCTATCTTTGCGTCCTCCTTTGTGGTCCATCTCACCCTTCTAGAATGTAAGCCCCAAGGGTGCAGGAACCTTTTCTGCCTTACTCACCACTGGAGATTCCACACAAAGGTACAGAGGCTCCCCAGGGCAGTGGTGTGGGATCCTGGGTTGGGGTGTGGGAGTGGGACACAGCCACCCATTGTCCTAGGCTCCTCACACTATATGCAACCTCTTTAAATCTCTCAGTGACATGATCGGAGGCGTCTTACTATGTATGAATGAGTGTTGTGACTTCTGAATGAATGGAGTTAGGAAAATAAAATGGAACAGTGGTGATTCTTTAAAGGAGAAAACTAAGTCTGCTTTCTACCATTTACCTCCTTTGCTGAAGGCATGGAGATTGCTGGAAGGTCATGGGGAATATTTAGAACTGAAACTTCAAAGGCTCCCCATTGCCCTTCCCCAGCAGAAATCAGCAGTCCCCATAAATCACGCTCCTGGTGGCAGCAGGAGACTCTCAAATCCCCTCACCGGGTGGCCCCTGAAAATGGCAGGGGAGGTCCCAGGCAGGACCAGGGCCTGACGTTAATGTCCCAGTGCCTGGCCAGGAGGCAGGTACGGGACTCACTCTGCATGGGGCTGGGAGTCGTGTAATTGCTTCTCAGGAGGTCCCAGAAACTTCAGGAAAGTAGTTGCTGGCTCCCTCCATTGTGTGTAGCTTCAGGAGGGCAGGCCGAGGCGAAGCTCAGCTCAGCTCCCCAGACGGCAGGAGCCAGGGAGTGTGCTCTGCGTCTGGGGGAGAAGCTGGTCATATGATAATACCTCAAGTTAACCTTAGCAATGTGCTTTGAATTTCCCACGTGCTGTGTGCATGCATCAGAAATGCTCATATAAGTTGTGTGAAATAGATGTGGTCATTATGTCCTCTTCATGCACGAGAACACTAGAGCTCAGAGGGGTTAGGTGGCTTGATTGATGTCACACTGCTGACATACAACATCGCCAGAACTTGCATCCAGGTCTGCCCTGCTCCCAGTACACACATGCCTCTGTGCTTCTGCCCCGACCGCACCTCCCATTCACTAAAATGAGCCGTGGTTTGGAGACAAGACCCAGAGCTCCATGGCCAAATCCAGAGGTTGGCGTGACAATAGTAATAAATAGCAGCCACCCAGCTCTGCTATGGGTCAGCTGCTATGCAGGAGCTTTCTGCACATCAACTCAGTTAATCCTCACAACTCTGAAGGCCTTCCCAGGTGGCGCTAGTGGTAAAGAACCTGCCTGCCAATGCAGCAGACATAAGAGACGAAGGTCCAGTTCCTGGGTTGGGAAGATCCTCTGGAGAAGGGAATGACTACCCACTCCAGTATTTTTGTCTGGAGAATCCCATGGACAGAGGAGCCTGCGGGCTACAGTCCATGTGATCACACAGAATGGGACATAACTGAAGCAACTTAACACACACACGCGTACAACTCTGAAAGGAGGGTTATTATTATATCTTTGCCATTATGCTGATGAGAAACAGGCTCAGAGAGTTTAAATGAACCTCCCAAGTCCCATAGCCATGAAGCAATGGATTCACAGTTTGGACCCAGCTTTGCCTGACCTGAAGTTACCGTAGCTCAAACAGTAAAGAATCTGCCTGCAATGTGGGAGACCCAGGTTCAATCCCTGGGTAGGGAAGATCCCCTTGGAGAAGGGAATGGCAATCCACTCCAGTATTCTTTCCTAGAGAATTCCATGGAGAGATGAGCCTGGTAGGCTACGGTCCCTGGGGTTGCAAAGAGTCAGACATGACTAAGCGACTACACTTTGCCTCACTTCGGTGCTCCTTCAAAAGCATCGTCCTGTGGGACACAATTCATTCAACAAGTACTTATGGAACACCTATTCTATGCCAGGCACTGTTCTAGAAGATAGGGATTAGCTCTATCTAAATGGGGGAGACAAAGCCCTTGCCTTCATGGGGCTCACATTCTGGTGGAGGAAACAGACCATAAACATAGAAAGAAAGAAATATGTATTTTTGGCTATAAGTTGTTAAATACAAGAGGGTCTGTTTGGACCCTGGCCCCCTCTGAGTGGAGCGTGTAGGTGGGCAGAGCAGCAGGGGACCAGTGAAGAAGTGATGGCAATAATCCAGGTAAAATACAAGGGTGCCTTGGATCAGGATGGTGTTAGTGGATCAGCAGGGGGTGTTTTCATTCCCTTTGATGCCAGTCAGCAAAACTGGTTGATAGATTGGGTGTAGATTGGGAAAGAAATCAGGGAATCAAGGGTGATGCCAAGATTTCCACCTGAACAGCTGGAGAGATGGAATTACCAGTTGCTGAGATGGAGAAGATGGGAAGGTCAGGAATTCAATTTTATTATTTGTGTTTGAGATGTTTGTTCCCCATCCAAGGAGAGATGTTGAAAAGCCATTGTGATTTATGAGCATGGAATTCAAGGGGTGTTCTATGCTAAAAATGTATCATATTTCATCAAATAGAAGATGGCATTGACTGTAGGAACATCATTTTTTTTTTTTATGTACTGCTAAGAAAGAATGCTATCTTAGTTTCTTAGTGTGTCCTAGTTAAATTAGGATACACTCCCACCTTCAGAGATATTCAAATGTGTGTTTTAAAATCAATGAGATATGGTCAGTATAGTAAAGGTGGTGAGAGTTGATCACCATGGCAGTGATAGAGGAGAGAGCGGAGAAAGGGCAACGTAAGGACTGAACTCTTGGACAGCAAAGCAGGGACGCTCACCACCCAGTTCCAGACAGAAGCAATGTCAGGAAGTTAAAGTTCTTTTTCAGAGGCAGCTGCCATGATGGTGCCTCCCTGTGGGGCTTCAGTCTGAGGATTCAGAATTCAGGGCTGGCTGGCTGGCATTGCAAGCACAGCAGCTGGCACTGCTACATGGTGTTGTTCAAAAGGGCCAAACCTTTGGGCTCATCTGGGTTCAAATCTGAACTCAGTTTCTTCATCAGTAATATGTGCATATAATGTCTGTTACATCACTTTGCCAATAAAGGTCTGTATAGTCAAAGCTATGGTTTTTCCAGTAGTCATGTATGGATGTGAGAGTTGGTCCATAAAGGAGGCTGAGCACTGAAAAACTGATCCTTTCAAACTATGGTGCTGGAGAAGACAGAAGACTCTTGAGAGTCCCTTGGACTGTAAGAAGATCAAACCAGTCAATCCTAAAGGAAATCAATCCTGAATATTTGGAAGGACTGATGCTGAAGCTGAAACTCCAGTATTTTAGACACCTGATGTGAGAAGCTAACTCATTAGAAAAGAGCCTGATGCTGGGAAAGATTGAAGGCAGGAGGAGAAGGGGACGACAGAGGATGAGATGGTTAGATGGCATCACCGACCGGATGGACATGAGTTTGAGCAAGCTCCAAGAGTTAGTGATGGACAGGGAGACCTGGTGTCCTGCAGTCCATGGGGTCACAAGAGTCTGACATGACTGAGCGACTAAACAGCTACTCCCTTCAAGACCCAGAAAACAGACCATTCTCTTCTTTCTCTGGGCCACAGTTTCTGCATCTATAAAATTAAGAGTGTCAACAGGGTAATCTTTAGGCCCTCTTCTAACTCAGGGATTATGATAACAATAATACTGACTGTACTACTTTGAACATCTACAGGGTGATTTATGTAATCATTAATCAATATAAACAACCACATGTGTACTATTATTCCCATTTTACAAAATGAGGCCGCTGAGACCAAAAACAGGACAGGCCATTCTCAGTGGTGGAGCCAGACTGCAAAGCAGGGTGTTTAAGGCCAAGGGCACTGGATTCCACCATTGACTCCCTGCTGGGATTGATGTGTGGTTCATAGTGGCATCATCACCAGAGACCAAGGGCCACCCTTCCACATAATATGACAAAGGTCATTCAGGGTGTTGCCCCACATAAACGGGAAATGTGATTTGTCTCAGTAGCTCCCACGTGCTCATGGAAATAGAGTGGCTCCTGGAAAGATCACTAGAAAGAGGGGCAACTGATGTTGAGTGTAGAGGTAACTCACACCCAACCCTGTGGACTGGGCATCCAGTGTTCTCTTGAACCACATGTTTGCAAGTCAAGGGTGAGCATCCAAGAATCACAAAAACTGGTGCTGAATGGGCCTCCTGTGACTCGGGAGGGGCTGGCGAAAGCTGCTCAGCCTTCTCTGGTATCAGGAGGAAGTTTCCTGAGCAGAAAGTGGGAGGAAAACGGTGGATTTGAGTGGGTCTGAGTGATGGGACAGAGTTGGCTCTTGGCCAAGGCCTAATCATGGAGCTGACCGGTCAATTGCTATCAACATTTCAGTAGGATTATAGTGTAGACCAGGGTTTCACAACCTCAGCAGTATTGGCATTTTGACCAGATGAATGTCCGTGATGGGAAACTGTCTATGCCTTGCAGGGTGTTTAGCAGCATCCGAGGCTGCTACCCATTAACGCTAGTGTCAGCCTCCCAAGCCCAGGTGTGTGTGTGCTCAGTCATGTCCAGCTCCTGTGAACCCATGTTCCCTGCTGTGTCTGCAGTACCAGCTTTGGTACGTGGCTAATGGTTGGTGAGTGACTTTGGTGAACAGCTGTGCCAGTTGCTGTGCTGGGGCTGAGGATGCCAAGGTAAATAGCATGGCCCCTACTCCTGTGAATTCGGTGCCTCATGGAGGGAGACCAAAGGAGGAGGTGAGGATGGGGAAGTAGGGAAGCACAGAAAGGGAGCAGGTGAGGAAAGGACTCCGGCAGGTGGCTAGAGCAAAGATGGAGTGCACAGCATCTCTAGAGGCATGAACATCTAGGGGATCAGGGATGAGCCCAGCGGACGGGGAAGGAGCATGGCACAAACTTGGTGCTCACTGCAGGAGCACCAGGGCTCTATCTGAAGCACCTGGAGATGATGCTAGTGGAGTAGAGGCCAACTCTGAGAGGCCTAGAGTCCCATGCGATGAAACATCATCTCTTTGGGTTGTTGTGAATGTGATTGCAGGCTTAACACAATGCTTGGCACATAGTAAGTACTCTGAAGCATCACTGATCCTATTGGTGTGGGGAACAAGGAGCCATTGGAGGTTTTTGAGACAAATGAGGGATGTGATAGATTAGCATTTTAGCAAGATCGTTGGGGCAGTGGTGTAGAGGGCAGCTTGGTGGTGGCCTTGGGAAAAGTAGATGAGAAGGAATCAGGAGGACAGTTCAGAGGCTGTTAGAATGAAAAGCGAGTCAGGGGGCATGGGTCCCAGGATCTGGGGCATGTGCTGTGGTGGGAAACATGGCCATACTTTGCTCCTCCAAGCAAGGGAGCAGGGGCTAGAGGAGGAGCTGCCAAGACCGACAGTCATGTGGGCTAGGCAGGCAGTGTGGCTCAGCCTGACCCGGTTCACTCAGCAGCTCTCAGCACCCCTGGAAGACACAGCCAGCTCTGCGTTTCAGACAGCCCTCGCAGTGAGGAGGAGGGTTTGCCCTTTGTATCGGGTGGTATACTTTTAATTAAGATCGTAATCATTTGAGCATTCTCTAAAGTTTTACTTTGGGAATTTGCCTTCTTACGAGCTCTGCCCTAATTAGTATTCTCTTTATCCCTTATTAATAAATTATATATTAACAGCTTCATCTACCTCCTTTGATCACAGAATCTAATGATTCCTGAGTCAGATTCCTCTCTCTGTTGACATTTTGGGTGAAGTGGGGCCAACCAGGCCTGATATGGGGGGTTAAGAATTAGAATTCTCAGTTAATTCCCAGTACCATGGGGATCAGTCTTCTTCCTGCTCACCTGAGATCCCAGCAAGCGCACAGTATACGCATCTCCTAAGGTCAAGATTACGGGACCCCTGAGGGGCAGACCTTTTGAGGAAGCCCCTCGAATTAGGCAGACAAGCCCAAGGCAGTGACTACACACGTATTAATACCTGGAACCATAATTGGGAAAATAGAAGTGGAAAAGCTGATGGGTTAGCCGACAGACTTCACCCCAGGCTCAGAAAGATTAAGTAACTTGATTATAGTCACAAATTCAGGTCATTAAAGCTTAGGGAGTCAATAGAGACTAACGTTTATTGAGCAGTTATTATGTGCTAAATTCTATGAGAGGTGCTTTACGTGCCTGGTACCTGTTAATATTCCAAGCCAGCTAGTGAAGTGTAGGCAGTTTGGTCTCCCATCTCTGGAAGAGAAGAGCAAGTCAGTGAAATTAACCAGCTTCTGTCAATCCACCAGCTAGAAAGAGACCCAGCTGGTATTCAGGTAAAGGTCTGTCCAATTTCAAAAGCCTCTCTCTGTTGACTGCACTCTCTGGATTACAACCAAGGCATACCAGCTTGAGGCCCACTGCCTTTTTGTTTGAGGCCCCCTCTGGAGGGTGTGTTAAGCCCTTGCTATTCAAACTGTGGTGCAGGGATCAGTGGCATCAGCTCACTTGGGTTTAAGTTATAAATGCAGAATTTTAGGCCTCAGTTCACACATACAGATTAGAACTGCATTTTTACAAGATTCCCAGGACGTGACAATATCCATCACATTTGGGAAACAAGATGGAATTTGATATTTGTTCAGCATCGTCTACTAATCCTCACGAATCTTCCAAGGTCAATGCTACTCCTCATAAATAGATATAGAGATGTTAAGTGACTTGTCCCAAGTCTTATACCCGATTAGTGGTGGAATCCAGATATAGTCCCTAGCCTTGACCCTGAACTGGAATTCTAGGAGCTGTGGTTCCATATTCTCAGGTTGGTGTTCTTGGGCTTCAGGAGATAATAATGGAGATTGGGAGCCAGTATTAGCATTCCCTAAAGCCCAGTGTGTACCTTCTACTTCATCCTAGTCAGACCTCAGGGACGTGAACTTGGATACAAGCATCTTTGCTTTCCGCAAGAATTATATTCGGCCAGCATGGAAACTAGTTATTTCCTGGAGAGCAAGGGTTTGGATTGGCAATAATATATGACTTTGATTAATATAAAATAGTCAATTTAAAAATACATAATATTTTTATATTATGAAGGCAATCCCGAAGGCAATCCTAAAGGCAATCAACGCTGAATATTCATTGGAAGGACTGATGCTGAATCTGAAACTCCAGTACTTTGGCCACCTGATGCGAAGAGCCAACTCACTGGAAAAGATCCTGATGCTGGGAAAGATTGAAGGCAGGAGGAGAAGGGGACGACAGAGGATAAGATGGTTGGATGGCATCACCGACTCAATGGACACGAGTTTGAGCAAGCTCTGGAAGTTGGTGATAGACAGGGAAGCCTGGTGTGTTGCAGTCCATGGGGTTGTAAACAGTTGGACAGGACTGAGCGGCTGAACAACTACCAATATAAAATAGAGACATTAATTACCTTTCAAAAATTCAACTTGTTTAGGAGTCAATGGCTTTCCATTTGTTAGGTCCATAGTGGGAAGGAGATTACAAAAAGCGTCCCTTTGAGTCTAGTAACTTCTCATTTGTGTTGAAGAAATCCAGAGGAACAAAATCAGTAACCATCAGAGAAATACAAATCAAAACAACAACGGCACATCACGTCCTGCCTATTATCCTGTTGCTCTTGTTGTTGATCAGTTGATAGGTCACGTCCAACTCTTTGTTGGTCTTTGGTCAACAGCCACCAAATGGGCTTTGTCTTTTCCTCCTGCTCTGAATGCATTGTGGATATGATCACCTTACTGTCCATTTCCAGAATGACTTTTCCTAGTTCTGGACATAAGCTCACAGGTATATCAGATCTAGTCCAAGTGTCTTTTCAAGTCAAGCAGTCCTGGGTTCAAGTCCTGGCTCTGCCGCTTTCTATGTGATCTGAGTTAATTATTCTTTCTAAGCCTCAGTTTCTATATCCATGAGATGAACCTGCCTTGTAGTTTGTTGTGAAGATAGATAGGTGAAATGTATATGGAGAAATTGGTCTAGAGATCACATTTTGTAGGGAAAGCACCTGAGTTCTAGAGGAATGAGCAGTGTGCCATGGTAACAAGGCTGCAGAGAGCAGGAGGGCCAGGACCCAGCCCTGGGTCCCTTGCCCACTGCACCTTCTGCAACACCTGTGCTCTAGGTGTGACGAGCAAATGCCACACAGAAAGCAGCTCAGACCAGTAGAGTCTCTCAGTTTGCTTTTTGTTCCCGTATCTTTAAATATCATTGACACTGGAAGGGCTGTGATGAGGTCCAATTACCTGGCCAAGCTGTGACATCTCTAGAGCCGCCTGGCCCATTCAGAAGGCTGTCGTCATCATTCAGCTGCATCATGATCTCTTCCGAGAGGCATCCCCTGACCAATCAAATTTGGAAGGTCTCTGGTCATATTCTTATACATCCCTCTGTTTTGTTTGCAAATTACGCCTCATCTTTTTGTGTTTTTATGCCGTGGTCTATATAAGTTTGTATTTTACTTATTTATGTATCTTTTAAAAATTAACCCTTTAATTCATTTTATTGGAGTATAGATGCTTTACAATGTTGTGTTTCTTTTCTTTTTTTAAAAAAACTTGCTTATTTTTTTGGCTGTGCTGGGTCTTCACTGCTGTGCAGGCTTTTCTCTAGTTGTGGTGATGAGCAGCCACTCTCCAGTGTGCTGCTTGGGCTTCTCACTGTGGTGGCTTCTCTAGGGTGTGCGGGCTTCAGTAGTGCATTGCATGTGTTCAGCAGCTGTGGCTCCTTCATGGTTCTAGAGCACAAGCTCACTAGTTGTGGTACACAGGCTTAGTTGCTCCAAGGTATGTGGGATCTTCCCAGATAGGAGGTCAAACCCGTGTCTCCTGCATCGGCAGGTGGATTCTTCACCACCATTTTAATTTAAGAGTAATTGTAGATTTACATAAGTAATAATGCCGGGGGATCCTTCATACTCTTCATCCAGTTTCCCCCGTGGTAATATCTTTCAAAACTGTATTGCAGTATAACAACCAAGACATTGACATTGTTTATCTTTAAAATTTTTATTTTTACTAGAAATTCAGTTCAGTTCAGTCGTTCAGTCATGTCTGACTCTTTGCAACCCCAGCACACCAGGCTTCCCTGTCCATCACTAACTCCCGGAGTTACTCAAGCTCATGTCCATAGAGTTGATAATGCCATCCAACCATCTCATCCTCTGCCGGCCCCTTCTCCTCCCGCCTTCAATCTTTCTCAGCAACAGGGTCTTTTCCAATGAGTTAGTTCTTTGCATCAGGTGGCCAAAGTATTGGAGTTTCAGCCTCAGTATCAGTCCTTCCAATGACTATGCAGGACTGATCTCCTTTAGGATGGACTGGTTGGATCTCCTTGCAGTACAAGGGACTCTCAAGAGTCTTCTCCAACAATACAGTTCAAAAACATCAATTCTTCAGCCCTCAGCCTTCCTTATTGTGCAACTCTCACATCCACACATGACCACTGGAAAAACCATAGCTCTGAGCAGATGGACCTTTGTTGGCAAAGTAATGTCTCTACTTTTTAATATGCTGTCTAGGTTGGTCATGAGGGCCACTAAATCAGGAGCTTTGTCTCATTTGACACAAAATTCCCAATATCTAGAATAGTGCCTAGGATGTAGTAGGTGCTTAATTACTGTTTGCTAAGTGTGTGAGTAAAAATTGTAGTGCAAGAACCCGGTGTCATTTTCCATTGCTTCCCCTCCCCGCAATCTTTAAATAGCTCTGTGATGCCCAGGCAGCTTTTGCTCTGCAGAGTCATGGGTTTTTCCAAATTCTGTGAACTGAATCTCATTAAACCAGTTAGAGCAATGGTCTTTAAACTAGGAGTGCATGAAAATTTTCCCAGGGGTATGTATGCATGAACAGTTTGAAAGGAATCAATTTTTAGACACTCAACTTGTTTTTCAACAACTTTCCAGTATTGATCTGCCCCAAAAGATCTACCCAATGAAAGTTCAAAGGCTCTTCTTCCATTTAATAAGAAGGAGACCTCTCCCTTATATCAGATCTTACTAGGATGATTTGCCCTGGGATTTTAAACCATCCAAATGTCAAAGGGATAAATTGAAATATTAATTTGAAGTAAGCCACCTTTAATGATTAAATGACTAAGGTACTAAGTGACTAAGCCACCTTTAATAACTAAGGTACCTTAAATACACAGGGGATCCTGCTGCTGCTAAGCTGCTAAGTCACTTCAGTCGTGTCTGACTCTGTGCGACCAGCATAGACAGCAGCCCACCAGGCTTCCCCGTCCCTGGGATTCTCCAGGCAAGAACACTGGAGTGAGTTGCCATTTCCTTCTCCAATGCATGAAAGTAAAAAGTGAAAGTGAGTCGCTCAGTCGTGTCCGACTCCGTGCGACCCCATGGACTGCAGCCTACCAGGCTCCTCCGTCCATGGGGTTTTCCAGGCAAGAGTACTGGAGTGGGGTGCCATTGCCTTCTCCACAGGGGATCCTATCTTTTCCAAATTGTGCATATTTCTGTTACAGACAAAGGTTGGCACAGGGCTTCCCTGGTGGCTTAGATGGCAGAGAATCTGCTTGCAATGTGGGAGACCTGGTTTCAATCCTTGGGTCGGGAAGATCCCCTGGGGGAGGGCATGGCAAACCACTTCACTATTCCTCCCTGGAGAATCCCCATGGACAGGGGAACCTAGTAGACTATAGTCCATGGGGTTGCAAAGAGTCAGACACAACTGAGTGACTAAGCAAAGCACAGGGCTTGTGTTGGGATGCTCTGAATCCAAAACAGACAGAGCTGCATAGGTTGATGATGTTGATCCTCTCAAGGTGCTTAGAATATTTTTCAGGACTACCGTTTTTTCCAAGGTGTTTCCCAAGTGGCTCAGTAGTTAAGAATACGTTTGCCAGTGCAGGAGGCGTAGGTTCAATCCCTGGGTTGAAAAGATCCCTTGGAGAAGGAAATGGCAACCCCATCCAGTATTCTTGCCTGGGAAATCGCATGGACAGAGGAGCTTATAGTCCATGGAATCGCAAGAGTCAGACATGACTTAGTGACTAAACAACATTTTTTTTTCAAGCTATATTGGTAAAAACCCATGGATAAAATTTATGTGTGATCTCTTTCTGATTTGATGTACTTTATTCCATTCATTATTTTTAAGTCACACCAAGGGGTTTTATTCAAATTGTACTTAATCCTAATTTTATTTAATCTTATGAAATGTATGCTATTTTATGCTTCTTATTAACATAGAGTAAATATTGTGCATGACAACTTTTAGATGATCAGTTTAACAAGGAGCCCGTGTCTTTTCAACCTTCTTTTGTGGGGATGGGAACAAGAAGATTGAAGACGACTGAGACAACATAGCCATTTGGAAAGCCATTATCAGCTGCCATTTTGATTCAAGATCTAATGTCATGGGCATTTTGAAGCCTTTTCATCGCATCCCAAATCTGATGCAATCAGTCTACTCCCTGAAAAGTTATCACGAGGCAGCCAGGCTACAAATGCTCAGGGTTGAATAGTTCTCTTGAAAGAGGCCTCACTGTGTCCAGCTGATAATCAAACGAACGGCTGCCTTGAGATAGGTCGCCGATGGGGACCCACTACTCCCCCATCCCTTATCCAAGCCTGGGCTCTGTTTCTCTCCCGATAGGAGCACATAATCCCATCAGCGCCAATGGGAGTTATGTGCCTGCTTTGCTAGAGACAATAGGCTGTCTGAGAGGGACAATTGTTCCCAGCAACTGAGGGGGTAAACACGATTGGCTGCTCCCAGACACTATCCAGGAAGGGTCCGGCTGAGCCCCCAGAGCCCTTTCTTTGTTAGGCTGCCGAGCCAGAGGCCTCAGCCTGCCTCTTCTCCCCCAGTTCAGTTTCAGTTCTGTCCTGTCCAACTCTTTGTGACCCCATGGACTGCAGCACACAGGATTCCCTGTCCATCACCAACTCCCGGAGCTTGCTCACACTCATGTCCATCAAGTCAGTAATACCACCCACCATCTCATCCTCCTTTGTCCCCTTCTCCCGCAGTGACTGCCATCCCCCACCTTCAGAGGCAACCCATCCCTGGGGCATCTCCCAATGGCCCCAGCCAGACTGCTTACAGGAGGCCTTCCCAGCTTCTCTTCTCCCTCCTTCTAAAGGCGGGCCCAAGGACCCTTGTCTAGTTCATTCTTCACAATGAAATCATAATAGTATCAGAAATAAAAATTGAATTTATTGAGCATTTATTATTTCCCTAGGTTGCAAGACACATTGGTACATTTAACTATGAATCCTCATGGCGATACTGTAGGATAAATATAATCATTCCCATTAATTAAAGCAAAAAGAGCCTCAAGGAAGTCACACATCTAGTAAATTGCAGAACCTGGATTCAGTCCCACAGGGCTCTATCAGGCTTTGGAGCTCGGGGTTTGGTTTCCCAAACCAGTGTTCGGGAATGCCAGCGTTTCCCAAAATGTGCCTGCTTCAGGATCCTCTGAGACAAAGCCTGGGAAAGGCTCTACAGTATTTCTGCTCACTGCACCCCAGTCCCTTTCTTGAAAATACCAATGCACTTTAGTTTATCATCAATTCTGGGGAGCCCTACAGGAAGTAAACTTGCTAACTTGTTCAATTCATTATTTCTCAAGTGATTGTCCTTTTTTGCACAAGGCAGATTATTCTTTGCTAAATGCTAAATTATATTATAAAGATAGGGGGAGGGGGTTCCCTGATGGCACAGTGATAAAGAATCCACCTGTCATTGCAGGAGATGCAAGAGACATAAGCTTGATCTCTAGATCAGGAAGGTTCCCTGGAGAAGGAAATGGCAACCCACCCCAGTATTCTTGCCTGGAAAATCCCATGGACAGAGGAGCCTGATGGGTTATAGTCCACGGGGTCACAAAGAGTGGGACCCAGCTGAACCACCGAGCCCTCATGATAATGATGGGGGGAGGAACCAGCTAGAGGAAGTTAGAAACACGACTGGCTCTTTCACCCATAGCTAGCAGTGGAGGAAGAGCTGTCAACTGCTGCTTTGGATTTCAGGGGCTGACAAGGGAATCATAGCCAAGTTTTTTTTCTCTCTTTCTCTTATTTTAAATTTTATTGGAATATAGTTGATTTACAACATTTGTTTTAGGTGTACAGCAGCTTGAATCGGTTATAGATATAGCTACTTTAGACTCTAGATGTAGCTACTTTAGATTCTTTTCCCATATAGGCAATTACAGAGTGTTGAGTAGAGGTCCCTGTGCTGTGCAGTAGGTCCTTGCATGCAGGCATGCTTAGTCACTCAGTTGTATCCGACTCTTTGTGATCCTGTGGACTGGCTCCTCTGTCCGTGGGATTTTCCAGGTGAGAAGACTGGCTACTGCTAAGTCGCTTCAGTCGTGTCTGACTCTGTGCAACCCCATAGACGGCAGCCCACCAGGCTCCCCCGTCCCTGGGATTCTCCAGGCAAGAACACTGGAGTGGGTTGCCATTTCCTCCTCCAATGCATGAAAGTGAAAAGTGAAAGGGAAGTCGCTCGGTCATGTCTGACTTGTAGCGACCCCATGGACTGCAGCCTACCAGGCTCCTCTGTCCATGGGATTTTCCAGGCAAGAATACTGGAGTGGGTTGCTATTTCCTTCTCCAGGCGATCTTCCTGACCCTAGAATTGAGCCCACATCTCCTGCATTGGCAGGTGGATGCCTTCCCCGCTGAGCCATCAGGGAGCCCTGCAGTAGGTCCTTATCACTTATCTATTACAGGGTCCTGGCAGCACCACAGATATCCATCATCCAGCGCCTACTATTCCACCTTTTATACAGATAATGTGACCTGCTTTCCCATGGTAGGAGAGATAGATTGTTCCAGAATCCAGGGAAGGAGAGATACACAGGCTGAATGAGACTATACTGCCCTGGGATGGAGCTGAAGCTCAGCAAGGTGAGGGTTTTCCTATAGATAAAGCTGTGAGTCCATCTGTGGGGACTGGCTGTCCCCGAGGTTCTCTACAGCAGCCGGCTGAGGCCAGGACTCCTCTGCTGTGTCAGGGGCTCCCCCTTCACACTCAGGGTGTACTCACAGCTGAGGCCCCTCATCTCTTTGTCCCACCGGAGCGAAAGGAGAGAGCCTCAGGCGTCAGGCAGAGCATGAGGCCCAGGCTGACGTGGGACAAGCCAAAATGACATGTCATGGGGATTTGTGGGCCTCACTGGAGCCACTTCCTCCAGGGGGTCATTTTATTTAGTTCCAATTGGACCCTGTGATTGGTCTCAGCCCTGGGCCACCTGGTGTCCTGGCTCCATATGGCAACGGCTAGGAAGATGCCATTTTTCAATTGAAATATGCTTCTGCCTTACTGTGGATCAGTCTGTGATTACCTTTGGCTGGAAAGGGGCTTTGATTTTTAAAAACTAAGCCAGGAAGTAATTTTTCCACTTCTGATTTGTTGGTCTGATGGGTCAGTGTCTTCTCTATTAACTCAAACAGAGTTGGAACATCAGAGTCACAGGACACATCGGTCTTACGGGTCAGCAGGGCCTGCCACTGACCTCATGTGGGAATCCCTTCCACCCACCCTGGACAGATGGTCCTTTAGCCTGAGCACTGCCACAGACAGGGAGCTCCCTCCCTCACTCAGGTAGGTGTAGACCTATCTTCTGTTGGCCAACTCTTAGTAAGTTTCACCCGATAGGGAAGTAACAGTGGGTAGCCTTTAAGGAATGATCACCACCCACCAGACTAGGCTAGGCAATTGATAAGCATGTGTTATTTAATCTTCACCATAACCCTCTAAGGTCGATAATCTTATTACCCCCATTTTGCAGAATGAGTGAAACAAGCCACAGAGGGTTAAGGAACTTATTCAGCATCCCACAGGCAGTAAGTGGTGGAGTTGATGAGTTCTGGAAGGGTCACTCCAGCACCCAAGCTCTTAAGCCCTGAGCACTTAGCCTTGAGTAAGAGCAGTTGTTGTTTATGAAACGTTTATTAGGAGCCAGGCTCTCTGCTGAGGGTTCCATCTCATTTCATTGTAGCAAGATGAGAAGGGGTTCTTAGGATGCCTGTTTTAGAGATGAGGACCCAAGGGATTTAGCCAAGATCACTAGCAAAGATGTGACTCTAATCAAGGCCTTTTTGACTCAAAGTGCACACTCCATCCAAAGCCAGAATGCTGCCATTCTACAGGTGGAAAAACTGAGATTCAGAAAATTTGGGAGTTTATCCCAGCTAGGAGTGGAGGAGTTAAGAGATCAGCCTGACTCAGACCTGGAGCTCTACGTTGGTCTCCTGCTCACCTCTAATCCTGCCTCTGCTCCCAAAGGACCAGCCCCTCTGATGATGGGTGAATCTGTCTCTTTATCTTCCTCAGTAGCTTTAATAAACTTTCCATGTAGCTGGTCAAGCATGAGTCTAATCACATAAGTTTGAGAACCCACAATTAGAGAAAGCTTATGTTCTCTTCCAAATTCTGAGGTTCTAAGAGTTCCTTCATCTATCCTTGGTCACCTCAAGAATAAGGTCATGGAAAGCAATGCAAACTTGAAAGTCAGAAAGACATGGGTTCAAATCCCTGCTCTGCCATTTTCTATTTGTGTGATTTTAAGCAGATTGAATACACTCCTAGGGGCTCAGTTTCTCTGTCTGTGACCAGAGATGTGAATGACTACCTTATATGTTTGTTGGCCTGTCTCTTTTGAAAGCAGGAGCTTCCTCCCAGAAGCACTTTCTAAATGTGTCTCTGATATTCCGGGACCATGACTTGAGCTATTGATGATGTGTTGCTGGCCAGCATGTCAGCATTCACTGCTGCCTTCATTGAAATGTCATTGTGTTTATCACGTTTACCTGCAAAGACCTCCATATGATCCTTTACATTTATACTCGCAAAAAACCCCACCTAATCCAACTGATACAGTCTCTCCAATTTGTACTCCCTCTTTGAGAAAGGTTCAGCCTGTTGGAGGCGTTAAAATCCAGGGACTCTGGAGTCAGCTGTCTTGCCATTTTTGACTGTGCCATCATACACAAGTCAGCTAACTGAGCTGAGCCTGACTTCCCTTATCTATAAAGACGGAGTGAAAATACCAGGCCCCCACTCTAGAGTAGTCCAGGGTGACAGAGATACTCAGAGTAGATCTTCAAGCATTATTTCTCTTTCTGTTCCCTGTCCTCTCCTCTCTCACTTGGCCAACTCTGAGGTCGACCTCTCAGCAACACCAAATGCTACTCATTGCCTCCCTTTCCTTTTGCATTTCCAGGCTCAGCATAATCTATCAAGTGTTACAATGGATTATACTTTATTGCTTAATAAAAAGGATCATTCCAAAGTAAACCCCCTTGTTTTGCCATCTTGACCCAAGCCTATGGATGTCCTTAGTACAGCATAGGACTTGCACGGTATACATCCATTTAAATACTATTTTTTGAGCATCTTGTAGGTGTGCAGTGCTTAGTATTGTACCTGTCATAGTGGGGTTTACTGTACAACCTCTTCCTAGTTCCTCACCCCTCTGGAGGCTCACCTGGCTATCTTATCCCCCTGGGGGCTGCGAGAAGAAAGCTTGGGCAGGCAGAGGGAGGGATTAGGGGGTGCAGCAGAATGGGCCCTGGCATGGGAGCCAGGCTGAGCTGGAGTGAGCCTGGCTCTGCCCTCTGCTAGCTGTAAGACCACAGGTAAATCTCCCAGCTCTCCCTCAGCCTAAATCCTTGCCACTTAAAGCAAAGGAATGAGAATGGGAACCCTAAGACCTTCCTCACTGCAACATTGCAAGGATGGCTCGGTTCCCCACATGCAGAGCGCCCGGCAGGCCCTGCGCAGGCCCAGGTGTGTGCCTGATGTTGATGCTCCCTTCTCCATCCTGCTTTCAGCCCAGGAGGCAGTAAAGCCAATTCAGAGCCGTTTTCATGTTCAGAGACCCTCTCCCCTCCCAGAAGCTGCTCTGAGCTTTGTGGTCCTCATCCATCTACTCATTCTTTTTTGTATGGAGGCCAGAGACCCCTTCACCAAGGTGGATACTTATTATTGAGATCTCCCAGGAGACCACCACTCACAATGCAGGAGATGCAGGAGATGCAGTTTCAATCTCTGGGTCAGGAAGATCCCCTAACCCTAACCCTAACCCTAACCCCTGGAGGAGGGCATGGCAACCCACTCCAGTATTCTTGCCTAGGAAATCCCATGGACAGAGGAGCCTAGTGAGCTACAGTCCACGGGGTTGCAAAGAGCCGGACATGACTGAGCGACTGAGCATGCGCGCAAGCACAGGCTGGCTAGACCTGACTGGCTCCGAGCTTTCATAAGTGGGCAGGTGTGTGTCTCAACACTGCCTCCAGGGAGGTTGGCTTGGGCGTGGTGGCCAACTAGATTATTCACTCCCTGTGTGCTCACCTCCATCTCTCTCCCTTGGAGCCTGTTTGGTTTAAAGACTGAGGCTGGTGCTGGATGTGGCCTCCAGGGAGAGTTCCTTCCCAGGGGATCTCTGAACCACCAGCATGTACACCCACATCAAAGGAAGGTGGTCCTGGTTGGGGGATGCCCACTTTGAAGCAGAGCTCCCACCAGGAGCCTCACTCCCTGGGAGGCTGGCATTGAGCTGCTGGGAGTCAGTGGCCCATCAGACAATTTAGCGTGATGTGAAGGGTCAGAGAAGCAGGCAATGGTGCCTTTTTATTTTCCTGAGGGTACTAAACATTTGGGGAAATGATCTCATTGCTTCCATCTTTTTTAGTAGAGGAACTTTTCTGTTGTTTGTCTTCAATAAAACGTGAAGCAGTTTTAGTATATAAAGCAGTGTTACACTGTGAGGGGCTCCAAGTGGGATTGGGGTCTCTTTCCCCTACCAAAGGAAATTCCCATTGGGTGCTTCCCAGGAGCCTTGCAATTCCAAGGGGCTCTGTTTTAAAACCAAGGAGACTCATTCTCCAGCAAGCTACACCAAATTCTGTTCAAGTAGGCAGCAAAAGCAAATAGATGTTTTCATGAAAAAAAATCTCACCCCTGTTCCATCTTGATTAGGAGTCTCTCACGTGGCCTGACTGGTTTCTGAAGAGCAGGTGACGGGAGGGTGAACCCCCACCGCAGAGATGTCCTCCTCTCCCCAGCCTGGCTGTCATGTAACCAAGGCTGTGCCAAAGACTCAACTGACGGACCCCTGGGGGTCCGGCCACCGTGACTAATGGAAGCCCCATGGTGGCCATGCTGGGGGCCTGGGTGGAAAAGAGTGAGTGACTGGGGGCAGGTAGGAAAACAGCCTGGCAGCTGGGCAGTAGAGACGGCTGGACTGTCTCTTCTCAGAAACCCAGGCTCTCCAAAGCCACCTGCCCGGTGGGGTGACTTCATGAAGAATAGGGGGAGGGGTTATGTACAGAAGGAGGGGCCGGTTACCATGGTAACCACCCTCCTTGGTCCAAACTCCAGAGAGGCCCTCTTGGAGGTGGTTCTCCCATTTAAATTGCCTTGGGAATTGTCACAAAGGTGATTTCATTTCCCAGGTTTTAAGCTAATTCTCTTTCTCTTTTTTAACTTTCTCTGAAATAAATGTGATCATTTTAGACTTCTTTTCTCCACTTTTTCCCTTGCGATAGGAAGCTATATCCCTAAGACATAGCACTTTCTAACCACCAGGTGCAAAAGGCATCCCAGCTATATAACCGGTGACTCATTTTTTAGATCAAATCTGGGAGAAAGAAATGGCAACCCACTCCAGTACTCTTGACTGGAAAATCCCATGGATGGAGGAGCCTGGTAGGCTGCAGTCCATGGGGTTGCAAAGAGTCGGACACGACTGAGTGACTTCTCTTGGGAGAAAATTAGTTGAAGTTTAGGCCATAGTCAACACCTGGATTCTAGGAACTCAGCTGTGGCCTGTGTACCTCCCTTCTGAATGGTAGGTGAAGAATTAGGGGTGGGTGCACATGTGGCCATGGGGGCCCCTGACATTGACACAGGGGTCCCTGCACACCCACTTCTAACAGCGGCCTCCCCAGCCCTGCATGCGGGCACTGCTGCTGCTTGGAGGTTAATGACCTTATGGTAACTGGAGGCTGGCTCCCTGGGTCGGAGAGCAGTTGTTAATTAAGGTCAAGGCTGTCTGCAGAACCCAGCCCAGAAGTCAAGCCCTACAGACAGAGGGCTTGAAAGATGCTGGAAATACCTGAGTTCCTCTCATCCACCCCCACCAAATGGAATGCCAAATCAAAGCCATACTTTACCATGAAACACAAAACTGCTGACATGAAAACAGCTTCTTTCTGGTTTTTCTAATTGCAGACCCTGGAAGCTGGTTTTATTATCCTTCCACCACTACTTCTTCCAGTCCTTCCTTGCTCGCAGGTCCAAAAAGTGCATTCTTGCTCTGATGTTCTCAGTCGCTCAGTCATGGCTGACTCTTTGCGACCCCGTGGACTATAGCTGGCCAAGCTCCTCTGTCCATGGAATTTTCTGGGCAAGAATACTGCAGTGGGTTGCCATTCCCTTCTCCAGAGGATCTTCCTGACCCAGGGCTCTTCCTGGCTGAAAGCATGTCTCCTGCATTGCCTGCAGATTTTTTTTTACCATCTGAGCCACCAGGGAATCCTGCGTTCTTGCTCTGCACACGAATTATCAAGTGTTGAGAGGAAGCTATTGGCTTCCAGGTACAGTTTTCTCCACTTCTTTTGGCCTCTCACATTTGCCTTTCATATTCCCTTCCCTGGGACCATTTACTAAAGAAAAAGTGGGGACTAAGAGGCTGGGGGAGATGGAGGATCCCACTCCATACTCTCCTTTGCAAGTCTTGCCCTTCAAGACTACCCTTGTGAGTAGTCACAGCAATGCTAATGATAGTTGTGTGATGGTGATGATAATGATGATGATAATAAAGGGTCTGAGAACTCACTTTCACTGCAAGGAATGGGCTGGCTTCTGGAGATGTTTCTGGGCTCTGATTACCTGCTAATTAAAGCAAAGCATTTATAGTCTGGATAGTAAGATTTCAGTGTCTGAAACTTGGTGGGCTCACAGGAGATGTTTGAAGAGTGGATTAAGGTGAAATAAATGTGAGCTGGTGAGGAAAGGGGTTCATTTAGACTCAGGGAGCCTGACCCCATGGTCACCATTGTTCCTCCCTGGGTATCACTGTTCACCGATGAGGTTAGTTGTGGCATCTGTTATTGATAATTTTATGGCTGTTGGTAATGGATGTCTCCAAAGAGCAGTTCACAGATGGACAGAAAGGAAAGAATCTTAAGGACAGGGCATAATAATAAACAGCAAAGATGTGAGTGATCAAAGGGAGTCAGATGGTGGGGTTCAGCTACTACTATTCACTCCCAGCCACACACATTCTGCAGTACACACCATGTGTACGGGGGATAATGCGGAGTGACATGGTCTCCTGTGCCCTCGGAGGGAAGACCTGTTCTTGTCTCCATTTTACAGATGCAGCAACTGAGGGAGCAGGATATCATTTACCCAAGGGCACAGAGATAGTGGAAGAGCAGGGGGTTTATGAGCTCAGACTGTCTAGGTCTACAATTTGCCTTTGTAACCAAAGAGTTTGCCCTTCACTAATATCTTACCAACCACAGCCATAGAAAATTTCAGAACATTCTAAAGGTGTGTGTTTAAACATATGAGCTGCTCAAAAATAAGATAATTTGTATTAAGCAGAGGTCCCTGACTTCCTTCATGCTCTCCTTTCTGTCTGAGCTGGGGTTACAGACAAGAAAGATGAGACCACATCTCTTTCAAATGGCTGCTTCCCTGAGTGAGAAGGGCCTCGGAAGTCATCTGGGCCCCTAACCAGGCGAGTGTCTCAGTCTCTGGGACCAAAAGTCATTCTCCTCTTTTGTGACAGGAATTAAAATGGACACTTCTTGTCATCTTGGGGTTTGGCCAAGGCTCCTGAGCTGAGACTGGGTGTCTGCACTTTCTGAAGATAAGGGCTGGGTCATCCTCATTGAACTGGCTAAGAGGTGACCAAGACCAGCCCCAGGGCTCCTACTTCCAGAGTGAATAAAGGAAGCCTAGGGGTGGGTTGGGAGGGAGATGGCCTGGAATCACTTAGATCAAGGCTGCCTTCGAGAAGAGAGACTGGGATCTTATTCTCAGCTGGATGCTTGCTCAGTTTGGTTCAGTTCAGTTGTCCGACTCTTGGTGAACCCATGGTCTACAGCATGCCAAGCTTCCCTGTCCATCCATCACCAACTCGCGAAGCTAGTTCAAACTCATGTCCATCAAGTCAGTGATGCCTTCCAACCATCTCATCCTCTGTCATCCCCTTCTCCTCCTGCCCTCAATCTTTCCCAGCATCAGGATCTTTTCCAATGAGTCAGCTCTTCGCATCAGGTGGCCAAAGTATTGGAGTTTTAGCTTCAGCATCAATCCTTCCAATGAATATGCAGGACTGATTTCCTTTAGGATGGACCAGTTGGATCTCCTTGCAGTCCAAGGGACTCTCAAGAGTCTTCTTCAGCACCATAGTTCAATAGCATCAATTCTTTGGTGCTTGCTAGTCCTTGTGGAAACTCAGGGGACAGGCGTGCCCCCTTCTTCACCTTGTGCTGTCTCTTGGGATTGAAAGACAAGTGTCCCCCAGGGTGTGGGGGCTCACCTGGTGAAGAGAGACCCTGGATGGAAGAGATGCCCCTGCCTGCAGAGCAAGGAGGGCAGGTCCTGCGAGAACAGGACCTTTACACCAGCAGCGTCACGGGTGACAGCAAACTGGGCCTAGGCTGAGCCATTTTCAAAGGCCCCCGACTCGGGAGGGCTGCTACCGGGAAGAGGGACTCCAGCAGCAGATTACATGGGAGTGCTGTGCCGGAGGGCAGGCTCTGAGGAGGAGGGAGAGGTTCCCCTACTCGGTACCCCCCAAGTCATGAGTGACACAATGTGGGGGCCCCAGGAGGCATCGCCCAAGGGCCCAAACTGTCCCCCTGAGCAGTCGGTCATCTGCCCACCAAGGGCATCATCGCCAGATGACAATAACACTAGTCATGTCAGCATCTCCCCTTTCCCTGTGGCTTTCATCCTGCTCCCCCAGCTCTGGAGGGGCCAGAAATAGGAGAACAGGTGGAGAGGAGATGGGCAAGGACAGAGAGCTAGCAGACCCCGCTCCCTGCCTCCGCCGGTCTGCGGCCCTGCCGCCCACACGGCAGCCAGGGAGAGCGGACACTGTGGAGTCGGAAGAGAGAGGCAAGTTTTGATTTAGATTGCATCAGACTTTTAATTACCTGAAAATGCGATTGTTCCAGTACCCAAAGGCAGCCAGCTCTGGGACCTGCTAGAGATATTACCTAAGGATGTGGAAGGGAAATCTGACAGGACAATCTCTGAAGGGAGAGAACCAAGCCATTTCCTGATGCTCACTTGATAAAGAAGATCACTGGCTGAGAAGCTCTGAGTTTCCTTCCAGATCCCCTCAGTGCCCCTGTCTGCTAATGAGGAAAGAGAAAGGAGATGCACATTTATTAAGCACTTACTGAATGCAGGCCCTGTGCTAGCACTTCGTAGCTAAAGCATCCCTAAATCCTCCCAACAATCCTGTGACTTTGGGATTCAGGACTTCTGTTTGATAGATGAGGAAACTGAGACCCATGGAGGTCGGGTGGCTTGCTGGAGGGCAGGTGCATGTGAGCTGGTGGAGACTGTGAGCTTCCTGAGGGCAGGGGCTGGGTCTGTGTGCTCACCTCTGCAGCTTCAGGGCCTGGCACAGAACACGTGGTTGGGAAATATTTGCCTAATCGACACCAGCCAAGCCCACCCCTTCCCAACTGTCCCTACGGCTTCTCTTGGGGACTGATAACCAATCCACTGCTGTCACTGCCTTTCTGCAACTTATACAAGAGTGCATGCAGGTTAGCAGAGTTTTATGTGTCATTGGGATCAGCCAGAGTTTCTTTCTAGAAAGCCCCCAAAACCTTTGCTCTGACTGAAAATACCCACCAGGGCAGGGATCACGTGTTCTTTTCATCGAGGAGGGGGTTGGAGGCCAGGCTGAGCCTCAGGGAGGTCAAGCGACTTATCGGAGGGGCCGGCATGTCCTCTAGCTGACTGGTGACCCCGCCAAGTGCTCCTCTCCCCCCTCCCCCCTGACCCCCTCCAGCCCCTCCGCCCACCCCACCCCCCCACCCCACCCCCGCCCACCCGCAGGGTGCTCTCGCAGTCAGCTTCCCCGTTATGTTGCAGAACATTGGAATTGGCAAAGCTGACGGAGGCTCCACACTGCAGAGGTTCAGAATAGTAGCTTAAGCAGATGTCTTGTCAAAACAGAATAAGAAACTGTGAAGAAATAGTCTGTGAAAACCCAGCCGCGTCCTGCTTCCTCTCATTTCTGGGGTAAAATAGAAGTGGAAAAGAAACCCCGTTTCTTAGTTCTGTCGGAATAGTGCATTTCACGCGTGAAGGCTGCGTGACTTCTAGAATGGCTATTCCAGATCAGATTCATCCTGCTTCCTTTTCTCACTGGCCTTTTCCCTGCTCCCCTCCCTGGCCCTAGCTGCCCTCTCTTCCCTCCCCTTCTCCCTCCCCATCTCTCCCCTCTTCTCCCCTGGGTTCCAGGGCTTCTGAGGCCGGCACTCTCTCCGCTTCCCTTTGTCTGAGGAGCAGAGGGGAGGCTGTGAATTATTGATGAAGCGCTGCTGAGCCTGGGGTGGCCCCAGCCCCTTGAGGGGGCAGCGAGACTGACCAGTTTGGGAGCCCATGGAGGGCAGGGGGCAGTTCGGGACGGGGGGGACTCTTGTCACGCATCCTTTTCTCTTTGCCAGGCTTGGGGCTGGAGGAGCCATTGCTGGAATGACTGGGAACCGGTGGGCAGACGGAGCTGGGAGAGGGGAGGTGTGTGTGCCACGTGTCTGCAGGGAATTTCCAGTTTCCAGTCACTGGGTATTCAGCCCCCTCTCTCTGCCCCTTGTCTGCTTCTCTGGGTCAATTCCCAGGAGCCCAGGGCAGCACCGTCATGGCTGGGGGATCTTGCTGGGCCCTGGGCTGCCGCGCTCAGGAGCAACTGCATCCCGGCTTCCCCACCTCAGCCCCCAGCAGGCGAAACCTCCCCAGCCAGATCCCAGTTGGGTCAAAGAATGAAAGACGAGGCTCCGTTTGTCCCAAGGCCATGGAACAACCTTAAGTGGAAACACTTGGTGACCTGAAGGACAAGCAGAACCGTAAATTATTCGGTCTTGCAGATATGATGGGCATTTTGGAGAGAAAGTGAAAAAAAAAAAAAAAAAGATTATTTCAGCGCTGTAGTCTGAAAGAGCTGAATCACAGTCATTGGCCTGCACGCTGCGAGGATTTTCTGCCTAAAGTAGCTTTCTCTGAGGAGCTGTTTCCTGGGCAGCAATGCTCTCCATGGAAGAATTTGCTTACTCCTTGAGCATTAGTATTGACATTGCATTGTGTGTGTGTGTGTATGTGTGTGTGTGAGAGAGAGAGAGGGCGAGAGAGACCCACTCAAGACAGTGAAATTAACGTGTAAGCAGAAATCCTTCTCCTTGTCCACTGCATCAGTGGGGTGAAAGAGAAGGCAGATTTCAGAGCCCTGTCTCTGCCCTCAGCATGGCTGTGTGGAGTGCTCTGTGGACACATTTGTACAGGAGAAGTCACCTGGTGAGGGGGGCCTCTCCCTGTCCCTTGGCAGAGCCCTGCTTGGACAGATTGTTGGGAGGGGCTCTCTCAGCGCATGGTTCTGGCTCCAAGCCTGGAGGCCCTTCAGCCAGAGCTTCTTTCTAGAAAGACCCGAAAACCTGTGCTCTGTCTCCAGAATCTGAGATACAGGAAATCGACATACCTTCTCACCCCCCAGCTTTGCTACTGTCACTGTCTTGAGCGGGACTCTGTGCCCCCAGGGGCGGGCGTGAGGGTCCAGGGTTTGTTCAGATTTCCTGTGGGAAGAGGAAGCAAGTGTGGGGCCACACTCTGCTTCATCCACCCCCTCCCTCCTGCTGCCTCCACCCAGGGCTCAGGAGCATCAGGGCACACAGATGCAGACAATGTGTGTGTGCGCACGTGCACACGTGCACACACACACAGGTCTGTCTCTCCTCTCTCCTTCCCCTCCCCCCACCCCCAGGGTGACTGAGCGAAGACATTGGCCACCAGATTGTCAAAGGACTAGGAAACGGTGAGCTGAGGCTGCTGGTGGCCTTGGTCTGGTTTGAATCTCCACCTCCAGGCTGTATTGTTTGTAACAAATGGATGTATTTAACAGAAGAGCCCATTCAAGTATGCTTTGGCATGGCAAATTGAATCCAGCCCTGGCTACGGCGGACCTGAAGGTCTGGCCATTCTGTTCCTGGAGACACGTGCCACAGCCGCTGGGCTCCAGGGAAAGAGAGGTTCGGAGGCAGGACCAAGCTCTCTGGGAGCAGGTAAAACAGTCAGACGGTGGAGGCCGCGTGGGTGGCAAATCCGCCTGGGCTTTTGGCAGAGTGGTGCTGCCCTCTGCTGGCAAGTCAGAGCGAAGTCATGGCTTGGGCCACGTGAGTTCTCAAGCTGCCCCTGGTTCACAGAGAGTGGCTGATTCTTGCTTCTGGGAGTGTCAGAAGGCGAAAGGGCATTTGATTCATTTTCATCCTGAAAATATGTGAGAGTTCTCTCTTTTGGGAAATACTATACCCTATGCCCAGGAGATAATGCAGAATAAAGGAGGGAATTAAGGCTCAATTAGCACCTTCTAAGGACCTGGAGACAGAAAAGGCAATGGCAACCCACTCCAGTGTTCTTGCCTGGAGAATCCCAGGGACCGGGGAGCCTGGTGGACTGCCGTCTATGGGGTCGCACAGAGTCGGACACGACTGAAGCGACTTAGCAGCAGCAGCAGCAAGGACCTGGAAAAGGAAATGGCAACCCACCCCAGTATTCTTTCCTGGAGAATCCCCATGGACAGAGGAGCCTGGCGGACTACAGTCCATGGGGTCGAAAGAGTCAGATGTGACTGACAACTAAGCACAAGGACCTGGAAGGGCTATGAAATTAATTAATACATTGACGCTTTTCTCTTTGTCAGGAAACAACTCTGAGAAATTATTAGAATTTGAAATGTGCAGATAAGGAAAGTATAGCTCAGAGAGATAAATAAACTGTCCTGAAGACACACAGCTAGCAAGCAGCAGAGCCAGGATTGACTGTGTGCTGGCAGGGCCCACTGTAGCATCACCACATGGATTAGGATTGCTCTCTGGGTGTGAGAGCGAGGGCAGCGGAGATGCCTAACTCTATGGGGAGACAGTAAGTTTCAGGGCCCTGCTTCTCCCCACTCACGGAATCAGCTTTTATCTAGATAACGGGTTACCTTGAGCCCAGTGCTAGTGAGAGGGAGTCTTGAGGGCTGGAAACACTAGTAGTATGGCTTTGAATTCCAGCTCTGACATTTACGAGCAGTCTGAGTTTCAAGTGACTTGTTTTCTGGGGTTGTTTTCCATCCATCAAATGAGGGGTATAGGTGAAGATCAGGAGTAGATGTCAAAAAGATCTTTTTAAAATGGTTTCCTGCCTCATGGATACCATGTTCTGAAAAAATTTTTAATCCACTGAAGTATGTTGTAATAATTTCTTTCTTCTCGCATTTTCTCTGAAACAAAGATATGTAACTGTCTCAGATTGGGTTCCCTGAGAAATGGATTCTAAGGTGAGATAGACATGCAGGAATCTGGGGGTGCCCTGTGAGGCCTTCTGTGAGGGAGGAAGGCTGGAGCGGGCAGATAGGGAGGTTGGACCTCTTTGCATTCGAAACAAAGGTCTTAGCCCATCTCTGGGCAGCACTGGAGCTGGAACGAGCTGCAGAATTGTCTTGGTTGGGGGAGGGGGCAAGCCTGAAATATCCCCACATCCATCAGTCAGGGGCTACCACTGTGGGTGAGGCAGCTGCCTTTGGCTGCCGGTGTGGTTCCTGGGGAGGGACCAAGCTGTCAACAGCAGCTGATGCTCCCAGAGCCCATGATGGAGGGCCTCTGTCCTGGAGGGGGATCTGGGTGGGGGCACCACAGCAGCCACTATGATAACTCTGTGTTGCCAAGGAACAGTCAACAGTGATGACCTTCAACCTGTACATTTAAGGCCCTATTGAGGGAATGTGTTAATTTTTATGTTTCAGGAGAAAAACACTTTATGGCTTCACTTTTTTTTTTTTTTTTTTTTTGTCTTCCCAGATCCTAGAGGTCTAGGAACTCCAGGTTGAAAATGTGGTCCCTCCTTTCTAGCTTTCTCTAATGACATGGTTTTTTGGAAACCTCAAGAGGCTTCCTTGGTAGCTCAGCTGGTAAAGAATCTGCCTGTAATGCAGGAGACCGCGGTTCGATTCCTGGGTTGGGAAGATCCCCCGAAGAAGGGAATGGCTACCCACTCCAGTATTCTTGGGCTTCCCTGGTGGCTCAGACAGTAAAGAATCCACCTGCAGTGCGGGAGACCTGGGTTCTATCCCTGGGTTGGGAAGATCCTCTGGAGAAGGGAACAAGTACCCACTCCAGTATTCTGGCCTGGAGAATTCCACGGACAGAGGAGCCTGGTGAGCTACAGTCCAGGGGGTCGCCAAGAGTCAGACACAGACTGAGGGACTTTCACTTTTACCCTCAAGGAGATGCAGCCACCAGGGGGCAGTGGTGGGTTCCTCAGCCGGCCTGCTTCGGTCCCCGTGGCGCCTTTGGGAGAAGGTGCCTTCCCGTGGGCTTTCAGCCCCAGACAGAGTGCACTGATTTGTGGCAGAGCTAGACTGCATAGCAGGGCTGGCCCACACTTACCACCTGGGTTGGGTACCCTTGAGCGGGACACGGACTGCACACCGGCCCGTGGTCGCCACGTCCTCCCATTCGTCTCTCTGGCTCCTCTGCCTCCCTTTCGGAGCCTTCTCTCTTCCTTTATCCTGAATGTCAGAGCATTCGGGTCTCCAAGAATCAGGGAGGGTGTTAGAGCCTTGAAGATGTTCGCTCTGCCTCTGCTGGGAATCCCGCCTAAGGAAATAGTCTAAAATATGGAGGATCCTTTACGCAGGAAGCTGCCCATCCCAATGTCATTTATAAAAGTGATGGATTCAAACCATTTCTAAATGGCAAACCATGGGGGAACAGTGAATTACGGTGCGTCAACCAAGTGGACTATTCTGCCACCCTTGAAAATTATGCGTGTAGGAAATAGCACAAGAACATGTTTATGGTTAGTTAACGACGCAGATTAGAGAATTGTATTATACAACCTGATCGCAACAATAGGAGATTCACAGACAGGACAGGGCTGGGGGCAAGGAATCAGGAACCATCACTGGGCTTGGGCAAAGGCACCACAGCAGGTGGATCTTAACCCTTTTTGTACAATAAAAATCCTTTTTTGGCTGTTTGGTGAGCCTGTGGACCCCCTTTCTCAGCATGCTATTAATGCATGAAATATAAAACATAGAACTTCAAAGGAAACCAATGGTATCGAAATATGGGTATCAAAACAAATTTGCAGTGTAGTAGTGTGTGTTTAAAATACCTTAAATAACAAGGGTTACCTAGCAGGAGGTCAAATTACCTATGAAGGGGTGATAAACACAAATAGGATTTCAAAATATCTGCGAAAACGAAAACATGATACAACAACGTCTGAGATTTCTGTCAGTGACGAAGTTGCTTGTACTACAGCTAAGATTTCTGTGATTTGTTGCCTGTATTTTTAATGGATCAAAATGTAGAATTTTAGTTTAAACCTGGTAAAATCAGTATGTCATTTTTCACATTCAAGTTCAAGCAGCCTATGAAATTCTTACAGGTCCTATGTGGAGAAGGAAATGGCAACCCACTCCAGTGTTCTTGCCTGGAGAATCCCAGGGACGGGGGAGCCTGGTGGGCTGCCGTCTATGGGGTCACACAGAGTCAAGTGACTTAGGAGCAGCAGCAGGGGTTCATGGACCCTCATTTAAAACCCTGCATTTGAGTCTCCCCCTTTTTCTTTCTTTCCTCCTTCCCTCCCTCTCCCTTCCACTCCTTCCCCTTCTCTTTCTTTCTTTCTGAATTTTGTGTAATAGACGTGCATTACTTTTACAATGTAAAATAACCAGGGGACTTTAATTAAGCAAATAGACAAAGTAAATGTGATTCAAGTTTCTTTGATTACTTGCATTCTCAAATATTATATCATTGAATTCTCAGGTTAATTCTGTGAGAGAGAGATGCTGTTAGTATAGGCATTTTGCAGATGAAAACACTGAAGCTGAGAGAGGCTAGGGGGCTTTTCCAAGGTCACACAGCCAGTAAATGATGGAGCCAGGATTCAAATGCAGGTCTGTCTTTCCAAGAGCCCAGTCTTTACTTGTTTCACTCTCAGTTCCGTTCAGTGTATCAGACACTTTGCAACCCATGGACTGCAGCACGCCAGTCCTTCATTCTCTTTCATTGTCTGTCCTTCCTTGTCTCCCGGAGTTTACTCATCGAGTCAGTGATGCCATCCAACCATCTCATCCTCTGCAATCCGCTTCTCCTCCTGCCTTCAATCTTTCCTAGCATCTGGTCTTTTCCAGGATGACTCATTGGTCTTTTCCTTCGCATCAGGTGGTCAAAGTATTTGAGTTTCAGCTTCAGCATCGGTTCCAGTCTGCTGCTGCTACTACTGCTAAGTCACTTCAGTCGTGTCGGACTCTGTGCGACCCCATAAACGGCAGCCCGCTAGGCTCCTCCGTCCCTGGGATTCTCCAGGCAAGAACACCGGAGTGGGTTGCCATTTCCCTCTCCAATGCATGAAAGTGAAAAGTGAAAGTGAAATCACTCAGTCGTGCCCAACTCTGTGCGACCCCATGGACTGCAGCCCACCAGACTCCTCCGTCCATGGGATTTTCCAGGCAAGAGTACTGGAGTGGGTTGCCGTTGCCTTCTCCGTCAGTTCCAGTCTAATGATGAGTAATTTGAATGTTGTGTTTGTATGTTTGATTTATTGTAGCTACTGTGAAGTAATCTCAACATTCTCTTGCTGAAGAACAGTTGCCTCTATTTAATGCTGTCTGTGCAATTCTTGGGAAACTGATGGTACTCTGGCCCCAGAATAAGAAAACAGAAGTTTCCCCGAGATGCTCTCTCAGTTCTCCTGTGGGGTCTGGAGGCACTTCAGCTTGAGTTTCAGGTGGGAGGCTTTCCCCTGAGCAGTGAGCATTGCCAGGGCTGGCTGAACTGCGACCTAAACAGAACAGCAGGGGCTGCAGTTCCAGCTGGGACGCGTAGGGTGGTGTTTTCCTGGAGGAAAGACAGACCCAGATCCCCACACTGCTTCCTGCAGCCTGGAGAGGTCACTAGTGCTTGCTTCGGCAGTCATGGCCACTGGAGGGCAGCATCGAGTCAGGATTGCACAGGGGCTCTGGGTCAGGGGAGCGTGCCTTTGGAGGGCTGGTAGCCCCTGTGGGACTGCACTGGGGAGGGACAATCCCTTCAATGACTCTGAGAGGTGTGGCCTTTTACAAAGGGACAGTATCATGTGGTGCTTACGAATGCAGACTCTGGAGTCGGCTTGTCTGTATTTGAATCCAGGTGTGTCATTTATTGGGTGTGTAACTTTGGGCGAGTTTAAGCTTTCTGTGCCTCAGTTTCTCCGTGGGGCTGATAAGAAAACTAAATGAATTAATACAAATTATGTACGGTTTCAGTTATCTACGGCTGCAAAGCATACCACCCCAAAATGAAAACTCTTTCTTTTGCTCATGATTCTGCAATTAAAGCACTGCTCCGTGGGGAATGCTTTTCTTCTCCATCGGATATTAGCTGGCATAGTTCAGATGAAGCTGGTTGACCCAAGGGGTCGTCCTCAAATGTACGGCAGCTCAGCTGAGGGCCGCCTGGACCTCCTTCTCCAGCAGGTAGTCAGGATGTTTTTACGTGATGACTCAGGACTCTAAGAGATTAAGTATAAAATCTCCCAGTCTCTTAAAGCCTAGACTAGAAGCTGGCACAGCATTTCTTCCATCACATTCTATAAGTCAACCCAAGATACAAGGCCAGCCCAGCTTCAAGGAGAAAAGGAAGAGAAAGAATCTCTACTTCTTGATGGGAATAATGATGCAGTCCAGCGATAGGAGTTATTGGTGGCCATCTTTGCTGACAATCCATCATGGGTATTTAGAACAGAGCCTGGGACAAGGAAACCCTCTGTAAATGGTAACTCCTATCACAGCTGAGCAGACCGAGGCTGAGACACTACAGATGTTGTCCTAAGATCACACAGTTGGTAAGGTTAGAGCTGGAATTTAAACCCAAGTCTTTCTGAATCCAAAGCACATTCACTCATCACATCATCATTACAAGCTGTGTGTTCTTGGTCAAGTCTTTTAACCTCTCTGAGCCTTTCTTCATGTGATGTCCGCTGGATATAATAAAGACAACTCCTGCATAGAATTATTTTGCAGGTGAAATAAGGAAATGCCCCAGAAAGTATCTTATCACCTACGAAGCATTATGGGAGCATGAATTATATTGAGATATGAATTTGAACATCATTCTTTCAGAATTTGTCTCTTGCTGGTGGAATCCAGACTCACATTTACCTCCTTTGACGCTAGTGGTGACTGGGGTGGCTAAAGGTGGCTGACAGGAGGCAAGGAGAGCACAGGAGTGATTTCCAAGTGTGTGGGGAACAGCCATTGACATGAGTGTTAGTTACAAGCCATTCTTGTCTATTCACTAAGGAAATTTCCAAGAACCATTGTCTATGAAAGATAATCTGAGGGCAGGAAGCTGATTTCTTTTGAGGTCTCTGGCCCTCTCCCTTTCTGAGGGCCAGTCTGGTGTTTGGGCTGTCCCCTCTGGTGAGTCTCCAGAGCCCCCTCTCAGTAGACCATGCTGTGCTGGGAGTCCTTCAGTCCTTTGGAGGGCAGACAGACAGACAGCTGTCCATCCCTGCCCGCTCTACCTGGAGTCTCCAGCTTGTCAGTTACCTTCTGTTAGCCATTCCCCTCACATGCCTGATCAGCTCTAGCTGCAAGGACCAGAAGCTGTGCTTTTATTAAATTTGATCCTCATCAAGATTGCATTTGGTGGTTTTCCAAGTTATGACTTCCTAATTAGCTCTTTGTTGAAGCTGTTTTTTATTGCTTTGCTCAGAATCAGTGGTAAAATAGCCCCTGGTTTTTTTTGTTTTTTTTTTTTTTGATGGTTTGGCCTCCTTTGGTTATTCTCCACCCCCTCCTCCCCCTCCCCCCAAAAGAAGAAGAAGGATGTGTTTCCTGAGTCATTGGATATCTAATCACAAGTTTTAGAATACCCTCAGAGTCACAGATTACCAGCTGTGCAGACATCTGCTTCCTGCTGCAGGAAAACAACCTCTCCTTGGGCTGGGGGAGATGGTGAGTGCGGGCTTTGGAGTTAAACTTTCTGGGTTCAAACGTTGGCCCTGCTCTTTGGCAGCTGTGTGATCTCAGGCCCAAGAAACAGGTTCTCTGAGCCTCAGCATCTTAAGCTTCACAATGTGAAGGA
Organism: Bos indicus x Bos taurus; assembly: GCF_003369695.1. NCBI lineage: Eukaryota > Metazoa > Chordata > Mammalia > Artiodactyla > Bovidae > Bos > Bos indicus x Bos taurus. Next base: position 25,824,623 of record NC_040104.1, read on the forward strand.
TAAATATGTAACATGAAGGTCTTGCTGTGAAACTCCATGGAGATCACACATATGCCCTCAACAACATCACTGGCTGTTATTACATCCTGAGGATAAACGAGATACTGTGAAAGAACAGGAGTGTACAGACGCCTCTATTATTATTAAGAATAGTTTACTCTGTGGCCTTGGGTAAGTCCCCTTATCTGTACTGAAGAAGGGGTTGCAAACTCAGATGCCTTCAGGAGCCAGAAAAATAGAGTATAGAAAAAATATAAAGTAGAGTGGATAGAATAAATGCTATGTTAATAGGTTTTTTTAAAACAACAGTGCATTGAAGGGAGGGTCCAAAGTTAAATCAGTTTGGAAAACTAGCTTAAACAAAATTAAGAAGGTCTCTTTCTGAAGGACTCCTCAGTGCCTTTTAAATGCCACCTGCACAGTGAATTTCTAAGGGAAGGAGAGCATACGTGGGTGGTGGTGGTGGTTTAGTTGCTAAGTCTCGTCCGACTCTTGCGACCCTATGAACTGTAGCCTGCCAGGCTCCTCTGTCCATGACATTCTCCAGGCAAGATATTGGAATGGGTTGTCATTTCCTTCTCCAGGGGATCTTCCTGACCCAGGAATTGAACCCGGGTCTCCTGCATTGCAGGCAGATTCTTTACCATCTGAGCCACCAGGGAAGCCCCATAGGTGGGTAGCATTTCCAAATCTTTGTGACTACAGACCCCTGTTTTCTACAAAGACCAGTGTTCTGCTGAAGGCACCTGGAAAATTCTTGGGTTGATGATCTCGTCAAATATCGCTTCCACTTCTGAAATTTAGGCTTCGATTCTGCTTGGTTCCCTACACTTAGGAGGAATTTCTGAGATGATCAAAGACAGCAAGTGTGGGTTTTTTTGTCCTTTTAAGTGTTGATTTTCACCAAGATTGTGACGAATTCTATCCCTGTGACAGCTCAGCATGGTCAGCTGTCAGTGAGACACACCTCTGGGTGTCACTAGTCCTACCCGAGCCAAACTTTGATCAGAAGCAGTCAGTGATGGGGCAGTCAGAGGCCAGGGAAGGAGGACAGTGCTGGGACTCATCTGTTATTTAGGGAAAACTGGAAAATTGTCTGGACCTAGACTTTAGCACAACATCTGTGTGAGGTTCTGAAATCCAAGTCTGGCAGCAAAGGCCATTTGAGGCTACCCTTCACTTTTGTGAGCTCAATACCTTGAATGAGTTTCTCCCCTTCAGTGAAGGGGAGAGGTAAAATCACGAACACTTTATGAGCACCTATAGAGAAAGCTGAGTGCAGAAGAATTGATGCTTTTGAACTGTGGTGTTGGAGAAGACTCTTGAGAGTCCCTTGGACTGCAAAGAGATCCAACCAGTCCATCCTAAGGGAGATCAGTCCTGGGTGTTCACTGGAAGGACTGATGTTGAACCTGAAACTCCAATACTTTGGCCACCTGCTGAGAAGAGTTGACTCATATGAAAGGACCCTGATGCTGGGAGGGATCGAGGGCAGGAGGAGAAGGGGATGACAGAGGATGAGATGTTGGATGGCATCACCGACTCAACAGACATGGGTTTGGGTGGACTTCGGGAGTTGGTGATGGACAGGGGGAAGCCTGGCATGCTGTGATTCATGGGGTCGCAAAGAGTCGGACATGACTGAGCGACTGAAGTGAACTGAACTGAACTATTACTAGTGAAAGTATTAGTTGCTCAGTCACATCTGACTCTTTGCAACCCCATGGACTGTAGCCTGCCAGCCTCCTCTGTCCATGTACTTCTCCAGGCAAGAATACTGGAGTGGGTAGCCATTCTCTTCTCCAGGGGGTCTTCCTAACCCAGGGATTGAAGCTGGGTCTCCCGCATTGCAGGCAGATACTTTACCACCTGAGCCACCAGGGAAGCCCAGGGGCTGGCAGGTAAAGAATCTGCCTGCAATACAGGAGATGCAGGAGACACAAATTCGATTCCTGGATTGGGACGATTCCCTGGAGGAAGAAATGACAGCCCACTATTTAGGGCTTCCCCAGTGGCTCAGCAGTGAAGAATCCGCCTGCAGTGCAGGAAACTCAGGAGATGTGGGTTTGATTCCTGTGTCAGGAAGATCCCCTGGAGGAATAAATGGCAACCCACTCCAGTATTCTTGCCTGGAAAACTCCATGGACAAGGGAGCCTGGCAGGCTGTAGTCCATGGGCTTGCAAAGAGTCAGACACAACTTAGCGACCAAGCAACAAAAACTATTACCAGGCCTCTGTAAGTTACTTAATCATCTTCCTCAACCTGTTTAATTTATGTATATGTTGGGGGACTCTCCAAGGTCTCAGTTAAGTTGCCCTGAACCCCAAATTCCATAGTCTGTGGGTAGCTAAAGCCCTTAATAAGGTTTCTGCTTCTTATCCTCTTGGGCACTGAATCCCGTAAGTGAGACCTCTACCCTGAACTCTCTGTGGACTCCCTTGGGTCTCAGAGAAGGTCGGTGACTGTGTTAAGATCACACAGCCTGTAAGTTTGGCTCCGTCAGGCTTGGCACCGATCCCTGCCTGACTCAAGCTCCCCATAAGTCTTTGGGACATCTGGGGACCAAAGTATCCTCAAGGGTAGGACAAAACTTTTCTAATAGCCACCTTCTTTGAGATGTGGGTTGGGTTTTCACGTAACCTCTCAGACCCTTACTGAATTATTGCTTCTTTTTCAATTTCAAGTTTTGGTGGCCCTGGAGCTTGGGTGGAGTTCGGGCACTAAATCAGCAGCAGGATAGAACTCTAAGATGTTTGGCTAGGGATTAAGACTGTGCAGAGCTGACTGATCTAATAAATCAGAATCCAGGAAGGAGGGGACTGTGTAAAGCAAAATCCAATGCCTCATTTACAAAGAGGGGAAAGGAGGCCTGGGGCTGGTAGGGATTCACCCAGTAACACAGCAGTGGTTCTGGGCTTAGAGCTCGGGTTGTTCCTCTCTCTGTCTATTGATCTACTGTATTCAGAGCCAGCAAGACAGAGCTGCTTCATAATCAAGTTGTCACTAAAAGCCGACCATACACACTGGTGGTGGGATGATGGGATGTCAAGGAATCACTGACCTTCCATCTGTTCTCTGGCCATCTGTCTAATCCTATGAGTTTGCCCTGAGTCCTGAAGCATCATCACCCTTAAAACATGGAGTAGGACCTGCAAAGATGTCTTACCTAGCCGGGGGAAGGTATTAATAGCATTAACAGCAAAGCCCTAATTAACTAAACATCTGGACCCATCAGAGACATTGGACTGCTAACTGATTGCTTTGAGAACTGGAAGGGAGCCAAAAGAAATACAAAGGTCTGGAGTATAAGCACATAGAATTTTAAAAACTGAGAGAAGATCTCAAATTTTCCCTTTGCTTAGATAGATAAACCAAGACCAGGAGAAGAAGTGACTTTTCCAATACACCCAACTGTCAGGCAGGGTCCACCCAGCTCTCTATCACTTCCCTGGGCTCTCCCCTCAAGGGCAGCTCTCCTGGTGTAGTGCCGAGCTCAGCTCCAGGACTCTGGGTATATGGTACATCACAGTCTTGGTAGATTTTACAAATAACTCAGAGGCTGATGGTGGAATTTTGTCACTGTACTCTTTGACACTGAGGGGCCTTTACAGATCATTTCCTGACTGTGACAACCAGAAATTAAAACGACCACATTGGTTGATATTTGAGCCCTTAGATGGGCGCAGCCCAGCGTCCTGCAGTGTATCTTGAAGTAGGATCCATGGAGCAGCTACTCAGAATTCACCAACTGTAGTTTTCAAAATGCAGATTCCTGGGTCTTGCACAAGGCCTGATGAATCCAGATCTATGGGAGCCAGGCCCTAGAACCTGCCTTTTGACATTCATTCTAGGCAATCTGCATGCACCCTGACATTGGAGAACCATCACAACAATGGAACACAAGCCTTGGAGTCAGGCTTCCCTGGGTCGGAACCCCAGCTCTGCCAGTTACCAAATATATGACCTCAGCATGCCTGAGCATTGGATTTCTCATCTGTAACATTAGGAGACCAATAATAATAACAACTCCCTTACAGGGTTACTGAGAGAGAGGTAAAGTGCTTGTGTGTGTGTGTGTGTGTGTGTGTGTGTGTGTGTGCGCGCGCGCGCGCGTGCACGCGCTCAGTTGCTCAGTCATGTCCAACTTTTTGGGACCCCCATGGACTGTAGCCCGCCGGGCTCCTCTGTCCACGGAATTCTCCAAGCTAGAAGACTGGAGTGGTTGCCATTCCCATCTACAGGGGATCTTCCCGACTCAGGGATCAAACCTGAGTCTCCTGCTTTGCAAGCAGATTCTTTACCGTCTAAGCCACCAGGGAAGCCCCTGGGAAGGCCCCAAAGCGCTTGACATCTGCTGAATATTAGCAGCTACTCTGATACCATTCTTTGGAGACAGCATCTGTTTTCAGCCGTTCCCTTCGCCCGTACTCGTCCGGGAAGTTCGGGGAGTAGATGACACAAGGGGGTTGCGGTCCAGTTCCCCTGGCAGGAACCCACAGACACTGTGGGCGGGGCCGGCGGTCAGAACCCGGAGGCCTACGGGGTCCTCCTTCACGGGGGCGGAGCCCCGCCCCTTCCCAGCCAGGCCCCGACCCCGCCGGACCCTCTTCCATCCCAAGTTCAGCCCTATTAGTTCCCTCCTCCGGCTCCGTGCAACCCGTTCTAATCAAATCATTAGCCCCCTCCTCTAGGCTTCCCTTGGAGAAGGCAATGGCACCCGACTCCAGTACTCTTGCCTGGAAAATCCCACGGATGGAGGAGCCTGGTAGGCTGCAGTCCATGGGGTCACTGGGAGTCGGACACGACTGAGCGACTTCACTTTCACTTTTCACTTTCATGCATTGGAGAAGGAAATGGCAACCCACTCCAGTGTTCTTGCCTGGAGAATCCCAGGAACGGGGGAGCCTGGTGGGCTGCAGTCTATGGGGTCGCACAGAGTCGGACACGACTGAAGCGACTTAGCAGTAGCAGCTAGGGTTCCCTGGTAGCTCAGATGGTAAAGAATCTGCCTGCAATGCAGGAGACCTGGGTTCGATCCTTAGTTCAGGAAGATCTCCTGGAGAAGGGAATGGCAACGCACTCCAGTATTCTTGCCTGGAGAATCCCATGGACAGAGGAGCCTGGCGGGCTACAGTCCATGGGTCGCAAAGAGTCGGACACGACTGAGTAACTAACAACAACACTGGAGGCCATATGGGGGCTCTAGGGGTTGCATAGAGTCGGATACGACTGAAGTGACTTAGCAGCAGCAGCAGGGGTCCGGAGAGCCCTGAGAGGTCCAGGCTCTGACCTGCCCCGCCCCCCTCCCAGGGGTGTATAAGGAAAGAAAGTGAAGTCGCTCAGTCGTGTCCGACTCTTTACAACCCCATAGCCTGTAGCCCACCAGGCTCCTCCATCCATGGGATTCTCCAGGCGAGAGTACTGGAGTGGGTTGCCATTTCCTTCTCCAGGGGATCTTCCCGACCCAGGGATCGAACCCTAGTCTCCTGCATTGCAGGCAGACGCTTTACCCTCTGAATCACCAGGGAAGCCGGCGGGGATGTGCTGCGGCTGAAAGGCGGGCCCACCCATTGTGCCGGGTCCCGGCGGGTGCAGGGACAGCGGCCACCTGCAGAGGGAGACATACACACATTTCAGAGCACAGTCCGCGGGGCTCCTCGAGGGTAGGGGGAGCTCTCTACTGGGAACCGGCTGGGGCTTGGGGTCAGCGTTTGTTCCGAATCTTCCTTCTATTGTGGAGAGGACTATCTGGGGATGTCCACAAGCCAGGGTGCTGCTTTTCCTCTTGTTGCTGGAAAACCGAGGGCCCGAGCTGGCTTGATGCCCGAGGCCTCAGAAGGTGCCTCGTTAGCCGTTGGTTTTATTTTCGCCACCCAGCCTGGCCCTGGCAGGCCCTCAGCAGAAGGCTGCCTGTGGTGCCTTTCTGAGGAGACTCTTGGCCGGGCAGGACCTGAGCCTCCTGTGCCTTTTGCATCTGAAGGAACAGAGCTGCGTGAGGAGGCTCCCTCGGCCTGGTTTCCTCCCCTCGGAGTGAGGGTGAGGAGCTTGGACCTGCCGTCTGAACCTGGCCTGAGTCCGTTCCCTGGCCGCCATCCTCTGTGAGCTGAGGGCTGAGGAAGCCCACCGCTGCTGCTCGAGCACCTGCCCTGTGCTACTGTGTAGCTCAGGAGCATTCTACTGAGGTGAAATTGAGGCTCAGAGAGGTCAGGTGACTTCCTAGAGTCACACAGCTAGTGAGCAAAGAGAACAGCGCCACAGGCCTATAACATTGCCAGGTTTGATGGCCGTGGTATCACATATGCTCAATCCTACAGCGACTACATCTGGAAATCTCAGTGTCTGACCCTAAAGCCCACGCTTTCCCCTCAAAACCTGTGGACTACTTTCCTATTTTCTCAGTCTTTCAAATTATTAAAATTCCCATTTGTCCCCTAAGTTCTCTCTTCCTTCTTAATCCCAGAGTACTTTGGTAAGAACTACGTAGTGGATTAATCATATTTCCAATTTTAGATTTGCTTGAAATTCCTAGTCTTGAAAATACCAATTCCTTGCTGACCCGTGCTCCTAGAAGCATAGGAGTCAGAACATCTCTTTGCTGGAGGAGCCCAGTCCCCTGCACATTGCCTTCACAGCTATCTGGCAAGGGCTCACATCTGATTTATTTTCACTGCAGTGAGAAATTGACAACCCTCCATTTTATCACAGAAATTAATGTCGGTAAAATGACTGCCTCAGTCCACTCGCTGCTTTGACACCACCATTAAAAATAAACCACGTCTGTGTGCAAACACGCATGCCTTTGTGCAGACTTGATGAGATGTGCTTTTCAGAGGTGCTGTAGTGCAAGGTACATGACACCAACGTGAAGATGTTTCTGTTTTCCTCCCGGCTGACTCTCCATCCACTGACAAAATGCCAGCTGTGGCCAGATGTCTAACGGCAGCTGGAGGAAAAGAACTTGGGGCTTCAGGTTTCTTCTTCTGTAGCGCTGGGCTTGCTCCAGATCACGGTGAATTCTGGGGTGGGTGGTCCATTAACGCTGCTTCCAGAAATATATGGACACCAGGCTGCATCCCCATCTAAGGGCTCACCACGGTGGTCCTTTTCATTTACAGTTGTTACAGGAAGGAGAATGGACCCTGGTCCTGCAAGGATCCCTCTGAATCAGGAGGGCACCATGCCTGAATTCTGCCAGAAGCCTCAGGTTTATCTGCAAACTTGATTCAGTGAACACCATTTGGCTCAGTCATGAGATTCTTCCTATCACTGGGGCAGCCACCTCTGGGCCTGGAAGACAGGGAGCCCAGGCAACTTGTGGCAAATGGCCAAGTCTGGGTATTGCCTGGGGTTGAGGTATTTCCGTGCTGCTGGTCTTATAGGAAGTTCATGTGGCGGACAGGAAGAAGAGCAGGAGAAAGAGAATCTGCACACACTGAGCACCCAGGCATTATTCTGGGTTCCTGCCATCTGTACAGTCACATTGTGAAGATATAAACTCCATCTAGTCTAGGATCCAAGGAAGAGAAGCAAGGTAACTGGGTCCCTGGTCACCCAAGTAGCACAGAAAGGTTCTGGGAGCAAACCCAGGTAGGTCCAGCTCAGATCCATGTATTTTCACACTCATGTCCGAGAGCAAATTTCACAAGTATCACAGAGGTGCCTTTATTTGTTTTATTTGGGCTCCACACTTTCTGCTACTGTCATTGCTCCAGGCAGTGAGAACACTGTCCTGGCAAGGGAACTCTACATCAGACCAGAGACTGGACAACGGAAGGTTGTTTCTGTAATATTTATCCCTGCAAAGTAAATATTTCTGTCTTCATCGTAGTCCAGAACGTCCCCGTTGACAACTTCATAGATACTTCTTTTTCTCCTCTCTTGAACATTGGGTCATTGCCGGGAACAGGATGGCCAAGCACAACTGTTTTTGTTCACTTTTGACTGTTGATGTCTCTCAGTCAAAGGAAGATAGGCGGGCTGGTGATCTGCTGGGGAGGGCTGGGACCTGCGGGGTGGGCTGGAACCTGCTGGGGGCACTGGGGCCAGGGCGGTGGAGGGAGGTGGCAGGCGAGGTCCCAAACGGTGGTGGTTCTGCGGAAAGACCTGACCCCCACCCCACCACCAGAGAGCAAGGCTGGGGCTTTCCGTGCAGTTTGGGACCTAGATGTATGGTTTTCCAAAGTCATCATGCAGATTTATTTCCTTCCCTTCTCTGTCTTTCTACTAGCACCTCTCAGAGAGGTGGAATAACCTGCCCAAGGTCATGCACTAGTAAGTTCTGGCTCCTGCCTCCCTCGTTGTGGGCTCATCGCTGCTCTGTAACTGGAAGGGCCTTCATGAACAGGCCTGCCTGTGTCACCTGCCTGTGTCTCAAGCACCTCACTCTGGCCATTTCACTCTGATCCCTTCCATGTACATATTCTTCCTGGTCTTTAGAGCTTTGCATGGCTGTTCCTGTTGCCCAGGACTCTTTTTTCCCTTTATTTAGCTTTCTCTCTGTCTTCCAAAAAAGAAAATGTCCTCAGGGAACCTACTCACAGTCATGCTCAGCTGAAAGGTCCCCTCTCCCAAAAGTCTCCTCCCTGGTCTCCTCTCGCTCCCCAGTGCCTGGTTGGGGCTCCCCACACCCCCCCATCTAACACTGCCCACACTGTGGTATAACTTTGGAGTTCATTTTCTGCGTCCTCCCGGCATGAGGTCTGCACACCTCTGCACAGCTGCCACCCCAGCCACTGAGAAAGCGCCTCATAGTAGGTGCTCAATAAATGTGGAGTGGATGAAAGCCTGAGTGAGGCCCTCAAGCCTCCCTGAGTTCACGTGCCCTCCTCAGGCCTGGCTCTTGTCTCAGCCACTGCCTTCCTTGGGGCACCACTTCTCTGAAGTCCAGGAGGCTGCTGGCTCTGTCTTTGGGGCTCAGGGGTCTCAGATCAGCCTAGGACACCCTGTAAGGGGAGTGTCTGCAGTGCCAGGACCCTGGAGAGACCCTCCAGACAGGGGCCAGATGAAGAGAGGAGTAGGGAAGGAGATGGGAAGGCGGTAGGGGTGGGGCACTCAGGGGAATCGGGGCAGGTAGAGTTGGATAGAGCAGGTGCATCTGGCCCCATGGCATTTGTGAATCCCGGGTGTCTGGGTCTTTAAAGTGGCAACTTGACCCAGAATTCCAGGGCATGATAGGATCTCTTATTGAACCCCAGTGAAGTGAAGTGAGTCACTCAGTTGTCCGCAACTCTTTGAGACCCTGTGGACTATACAGTTCATGGAATTCTCCAGGCCAGAATACTGGAGTGGGTAGCCTTTTCCTTCTCCAGGGGATCTTCCCAACCCAGGAATCGAACCCAGGTCTCCCTCATTGCAGGCGGATTCTTTACCAGCTGAGCCACAGGGAAGCCCATTGAACCCCAACTGCAGGTTAAATCTTGCTAAGCACTTCACGTACTTGATCTCATTTACTTCTTACAAAAGCACCTCCCAGGCAGGCCTGGGCCCTGTTTCCTGCACCACCTGATGAGGGGACAGAGGAGCACGGAAGATGAGCACTTGCCCCAGGTCAGGGGTCCGTCGGGCAGAGCCAGGTCTCAGGGCCAAAGTCTGTGCTTTGACATGTGGCATCTTCCTGAGGTAGCCTCCCCACCCCCAGCCGCACCCTGGGAATGCAAAGGGGGAGCTCTGGCTTTAATTCCAATCTAAGTGGATCTGATTAGCAGAATGGAGTTGAGCCAAAGTCATTAACTTTCATTTCAGATACACCGCCTTGGGTCCCCATGTGCCTCCGACTTGACAGGCAGCTCTGGGGAAAGCAAGACTCTGGTCCATGTAACACAGGCTTTCCGGATGCTGAGCAAGGCATCCTTGGGCTCTGCAGTTCAGAGAAGAAAAGTGGTTTCAGCTTCTCCATGGTCATGACATTAATGATCATCTCTGGGTGATGGAATTATGGGTGGGTTTTTTTTTTTTTTTTTTGTATTTTTAAAATTTATGAGTGAAATAATCAAAGAAAATCATTTTGACTAATAAATAAACAAGCAAGCAAATGTACCTGCAAGATGCCAAGGAGCTGTCAGAGTTCTCTGCCCTCGCTTGTGCATTTCTTTTAGCCTGGAATGTCTCCCTTCTGCAGTATAAGAAACATCCTGGGTCTTGGTCTCTGATTGCTCGTGCAGTGCTCCTAGAAGCCTTGTAATTTTCTGATGGATTGAAGTCTCTCTTATTCCTCATAGGGGATCCTTTTGCCCACACCTGAGTTTATGCTGAGGCAGTGACTTAGAGTGGGGAATGGAGACAGCTTCAGGATGGACTGGTCGCCAGGAAGACCTAGAGGGTTGGAACTTGCATCCCCCCAGCAACCTCTGAGGAGGGGAGGAAGCGGGCTGCAGATGAAGCTCTCTATAAAATCTCTTGAACAGGAAGATTCAATGGGCTTCGAAATTGGAGAATAAATCCACATGGTGGATGTGTGGGGTGCACCCCCATTCCATGAGGATAGAAGTTTTCCAATGCTTGGGACCCTTCTGGTCTTCATCCCAAGTGCCTCCTCCTCTGACTGTTCATTTGTGTCCTTTATCATAGCCTTGACAGCCTTTATGATAAACTGGCAAACATAAGTTAACTGTTTCTCTGAGTTCTATGACCCTCTCTGGCAAATTAATTGAACCTGAGGGAGTCGTGGGGGTCTCTGATTTATAGCCATTTGGTCAGAAGCATAGGTGACAACCTGGACTGAGGTGGGGGCAGTCCTGTGGGACTGAGCCCTTAACCTGTGGGTTCTGATGCCATCCCCACATGGACAGTGTCAGGATCGAGTTAAATTTGTAGGACAGGCAGTGGCCTCTGAGAACCGGAGAATTGGTTGGTGCTGTTGGGAAGACATGTCAGACTTTCCCCCTCCACATTATTAGCATCTTACCCATTTTGCAGGGCCCAGCTCAAATGCTGCCTCATCTGATCTCTTCCCAAGCCAAATAAACCTCTTCTTGGATGCCTCGTCTGTTGTCTCTCTTACAGACTAGGATGAAAGCTCCTTGTCTGTTCCCTGCTTTATCCTCAGGATCTAAAGGAATGATGGGCACATAGGAAAAATCCATACAATTTTTTTTTAGTGAATAAATGGATATTCTCATATCTTATTCTAAATATCCATCTCCTTCTGTCCTGTGGTCCATTCTCTGTCGTGCCAGGGCAGCCTTTGCTCTCTCCCTTCTCCGCTGGCCTGAGAGCCAGTGACGCGCTGATTTCTGTGGCCCCCACAGCACAGAGCTTGGCTTACTCTAAGTGTGTGTGTGTGTCAGCCGCTCAGTCGTGTCTGACTCTTTGTGACCCTGTGGACTGTAGCCCACCAGGCTCCTCTGTCCATAGGGATTCTCCAGGCAAGAATACTGGAGTGGGTTGCCAGTGTCTTCTCGAGGGTATCTTTTCGACCTAGCGATTGTACCTAGGTCTCCCACATACAGGCATATTCTTCTTCTTTACCATCTGAGCCACCAGGGAAGCCCCTTGGCTCACCATCAGTTCAGTTCAGTTCAGTTGCTCAGTCGTGTCCGACTCTTTTTGACCCCATGAATCGCAGCACGCCAGGCCTCCCTGTCCATCACAAACTCCCGGAGTTTGCTCAGACTCACGTCCACCGAGTCAGTGATGCCATCCAGCCATCTCATCCTCTGTCGTCCCCTTCTCCTCCTGCCCCCAATCCCTCCCAGCATCAGAGTCTTTTCCAATGAGTCAACTCTTTGCATGAGGTGGCCAAAGTACTGGAGTTTCAGCTTTAGCATCATTCCTTCCAAAGAAATCCTGGGGCTGATCTCCTTCAGAATACCTAAAAAAACTGAAAAGAAGCATTCCCCCCAAAAAAAAAGTTTGTGCGTGGATGTTCATTACAGCACTAGTCACAATAAGCAAAAGGTGTGGGAACAGCCCAGTGTCCATCTACAGATGAATGGATAAAACCAAATGTATGGTATTCATAAAAGGAATATTATTAAGCCATAAAGAGGAGTGGAGTCCTGATAATGCTACCTGAATCAACCGTGTACACATGCTAAGTGAAAGAAGCCAGATACAAAAGATCATATATTGTATGATGCCATTTATATGAAATATGCAGAATGAGAGACAGGAAGCAGATTAGTGGTTTTAAGGGATTGGGGAAAGGAGAATGGGAGTGACTCCTTACTGGGTACCAAATTTCCTTTTAGATCATGAAACTATTTGGAACTATATAGAAATGATGGTTGTATAGCACTGAGAATGTACTGTCACAGAACTGTACACTTTGAAATGGTTAATTTTCTGTTATGTGAATTTTGGGCTTCCCTGGTGGCTCAGCTGGTAAAAAGAATCTGCCTGCAATGCAACAGACCCCAGTTGGATTCCTGGGTTGGGAAGATCCACTGGAGAAGGGATAGGCTACCCACTCCAGTATTCTTGGGCTTCCCTTATGGCTCAGCTGGTAGAGAATCTGCCTGTAATGTGGGAAACCTGGGTGATTTTACCTCTATTAAAGAAAAATATGGCTCAGAGAAGGCAGTCAGTAAATGGTGCCCTTATCATCCCTTATCATTAATATGTCCCCTTCCCTCCCCAGCCAGAAATCAGCTTTCTGCAAAGACTGAGTGATATGAAGCTACAAGACAGGAAGAGCAGAGATGGGGGACAGGGACAAAGTGGGGACTAGCCACAGATTTGTCCTTTCCCGACCCTTTGAGCACTCAGTGCATTAGGGTCACCCTATAGCAAATTCCCTGGCGGGCAGAGAGACCCATCCCCCGCTTCCTGGGTGAGACCACGGGACGGCGCTGACATTCACGAGGCAGTCAGTTGAGGCGGATGTTTGCTGACACCCACGAGGCAGTCAGGGGAGCGGATGTTCCTTTGGTCCAGACCATGGACCTGGGGGCTGTGGCTGCTCCTCCCCCTACTCAGCAGCACGGCCAGCTCCCCTAGGCTGCTGCCTTCTGTGTATCAGGGGTGAGCTCCCAACAGTGTGCTCTGGCGTGGATCAGGGTCAGGGTCAGGGTCTGTGTCTCTGAGCCTTATGATCATGGGCCAGAAGAGACTCTAGAGCCTTCTGTCCCTTCTTATTTTGCAGACAGGGAAACTGAGACTTGGGGAAGTGGTGCCAGCTTGCTTTACTCCTTGCTCAGCCACTCTCCTCTGCAATCAGTTCAGTTCAGTCGCTCAGTCGTGTCCTACTCTTTGCCACCCCATGAACTGCAGCACGTCAGGCTTCCCTGTCCGTCACTAACTCTTGGAGCTTACTCAGACTTGCAATAGAGACTGGAACTTTGAATCATCCCTTTGCTGTGCAATGTACTTTTTCTTTAAGATTTTGCATCTTTGGATTAAATGGGCAGCTCTGCACTGTTCATCCAGGGGGAGCAGTGTGGCTCGCGGGAATGAGCGAGAAAGCTTGAATGGCCCAGGGCAATCTCTTCTTGCTAATAGCAACAACCACGTGTGCATTTTGAGATGGTTAGCATGGTGGTCAAAGCATAGATGCCAGAGCCAGGCTGCCTGCGCTTGCTCTCTCTGTGCCTCAGTTTCCTCATCTGTAAAATGGGACTAGTAACAGAGCACATCAAAACTTCCAGAGCTGTGCCTGGCACATGGCAGGGGCTTAATAAATGACAGTGACTGTAATTCTTACTGCTGATGTTAATTAGTATCATCACCTAGGGAAACCTATATTTACAGGCTGATGCTTGCCAAGGACAACTTCCCAGAAACTACAAACCATCAAACCAAGAGTGGACCGCATCATTCCCCTTTTGAAAAACTGGCCACAAACTGCATTCTTATAAAATCTAATTTTCTCGTTGATTTCCTGTTTGGGAAAAGCTTTGTCTTTGAAATCTACTGAAGGCTCTGCCTCGGCGTTTGAGACCGGTTTGCTCTGCCTGGAACACTGGCCCCCTTCACCAGTTCCTTCACTCTCTGCTCAGAAGTCAGATATTCAGTGAGCCCGTCTCTGGGCACCCTCTCCAGAATTCTAGTGACCCCATCTCCCTACACTTCCTATCTACCTTCTCAGCTTTGCTTTTTCCTTCTTAGCACCTTATCTGAGATATCTCATTCATGTATTTGTTGATCGCCCCCTCTCCTTCCCCAGCACCCAACTAGAAGGTAAGGGCTTTGAGGTCAGAGATTTGGACCATACTCTTCACTGTCTTTTCTCCAGTGCCCTGGGCATGCACAGTGCGTGACCCCACCAGTGTGTGTCACATGTGTAAGTATACAGGTGGGAAAGAGAATTTGCAGGCTGGTTCTGAATTTAGAATTCATCAACAGGGGATCTGTGCTTAGTAGAGAACTCCCTCTCCGAGACAGCCTTGGGCAGTGTTTGGCGTATGTCATTTCTTCTTTATGATAGCCTTATGAATGGGAAAGTTAGGCCTCAGAGAGATGACAAGACTCATAAGTCACACTGTTTATGGGTGTGACAGGGCCTAAGGACTGGACCCTCCCTTCCCGGACAGCCAGTGAAGCCTCTGCTCTCCCTGCACCCCAGCCTGTGCAGGGGGCCTCGCTGGGTGGTTTCTGAGCTGGCTGCTTTGCAAGGCCAGAAGGCCCATCCCTCCTCACCTGCCTGCCCATGTAGGCGGCTCTTGGCATGTGTGCTGAGTCAGGCGGCCCAAGCAGCTTTCCACGCTCAGAGGTGGCGAGCTAATTAAGGGCTCCAGAGCTGCCAGCGGATGTGCTAGTAGACGTTGTCTGAGAAGTTTGCCGAGAGCCACGGCCTGGTGCGGGGCTCCCTCCACCTTGGTCCCCAGGAGGCTGGGGTGTGGGACCAGCCAAGACCACCCACCATGCATATGAAGGGTGTTATATCAGACAGGAGTTAGAACCCAGTTAGACCTGGGTTCTTAAAGCCTGGCTCTGCCACTGGTTCGGGTGAGTTTCCCAAACACCCTGAATCTCCCTGCTGATAAAATTGCCGCAGTAATCAATGCCTGCCTCCAAAATTTGTGGGGATGATACATAAGGCTATATGTGACATGCTGTCCGCAGGTACAAAATAAATGTTCTTTTATATTTACTCATTATGAACTAAGCCCACTTATCTATAAAATGAGAGGTTTCTTTCAGTAGACATGGTCTGGCACATAAAAGCGGGTGAATAGAGGTTCGTCCCTTCCCCTCCTTCAGCCCCAAGAGCTAGGCCTAAGACCCCTGGCCCTGCCCTGGAGGTTTTCCATAGGCTGGTGATTCATGAACCAGCTTCCCAGAGCAGTTGGGCTGGGGGCTGGGTTTCATTTTGGAACTATTGTGTCAAAAGTTCCATTCCCCATCTCCCTTTCCTCGGACTATTACTAAGCCATTTAAAAAGAACAAATTTGAGTCAGTTCTAGCATGGTGGATGAACCTAGAACCTTTTATACAGAATGAAGTCAGAAAGAGAAAAACAAATATCATATATTAACACATATATATTGAATCTAGAAAAATGGTACTGAGGAACCTAGTTGGAGGGAAGGAATGGAGACACAGATACAGAGAACAGACTTGTAGACACAGCTGGGGAAGGAAAGAGTGGGATGAACAGAGAAAGTAGCCCAGACATATGTACGTTGGTGCTCAGCCATTCAGTTGTGTCCACCTCTTTGCAACCCCACAGACTGTAGCCCACCAGGCTCCTCTGTCCATGGGATTCTCCAGGCAAGAATACTGGAGTGGGCTGCCACTTCCTTCTCCAATGCATGCATGCATGCTAAGTTGCTTCAGTCGTGTCCGACTCTGTGCCACCCATGGATAGCAGCCCACCAGGCTCCTCTGTCCATGGGATTCTCTAGGCAAGAATACTGGAGTGGGTTGCCATTTCCTTCTCCAAGATAGCTGGTGAGAAGTTGCTATATCCAATTCATTTTTATTAAGTACCTGAAGGTGAGACTCTTAAAGCTAAGAGTGAGGGCTTTCAAGAAGGTCATATGGGGTGGTTCCAAAAGGTCAGATGCTGTGGGAGACATGGTAACTAGAGCTGTGAGCAGGACAAGATGCTCTCATGAAACTTAAGTCTGGCTGGAGTCAGGAGGGGAGGAAGAAAATAAACATGTATCAGAAAGAGAAAAGAAGCCCTGTGAAAGCAGAAAATAGAATCACATAATGGGAGGTGATAGAGGGGAGTAGTAATGTTATGTTAAATGGGGAGCCAGGAAAAGTATCAGTCAGAAAGCAGTATCTGAACAAGACTTGAAATATTAGGAGAGACCAACCGTGTTCAACACTGGAAGAAGGAGTGATAGGCTGCAGGAGCAGCACATGCAAAGGCCCTGGGGTGAGACAGGCCTTAACTAGTGCCCACACACTCTCTGGTGGAGCAGTGGGCTGCCCAAATGAAGCCACAACTCTGCTCCTCCAGCCCAGGCAAGGCAGGCAGGCAGGCTTCCTCCTCAACAGTTGGCTGCCCTTAAGATCCTGGGGGCTCCCAGGATATCCTTTCTGCAATTAATTTTCTGCAACTGGCAGAGGTTAATCATACCTGTGTTCCTCGGGACCCACGCCAAAGCAGCCCTTCTCACAGATGCTGGTTTAAATTAGAGGGCTTGTTTGCTGAAGACTAGATTGGGCAGATTCCAAACTGGTCCTACTCTGAGCTCTCCTGATGAGCAGGTGAAAGAATGCTGGGATAGGCTGGCATCTTGCACAGGTGAAGATGCCTGGTCCTGCCAATCCAGAGAGAAGCAGGTCAGACCCCATCGGCCTCCTGCTCAACCTGTCTGGGCTCCCCAGACAGAATGCCACCCAGACCTGCTCCTCTCCTGTGGGAGGGGCTCCACGCTTGGCCCCCGCCTTCCTCTTGTCTCCCCCACTCTGTGTGTTCTTCTGCCTAACTCCTGTCTTAGCTGCCTTACTTCCTGGGCCCATGGGGGAAGTTTTATTCCTTCTTCCAGCCTCTGCACAAATCCTGCCTTTTATACAAGGCCCTGGGGGAATCCTCTTCTTTTTCCTCATTTTCCTAGTTTCTCTTAAGCTCTTAAGTCCTTGTTCATAGTGACGTTCTGTTGGGGAGACTGAATTCCAGCAGAGTGTGGGCTCCTTGAGGGTAGAGGTGATAGCTGCAGCTCCAGGGGCTAGCGAAAGCTTGCATGTCATTCATTCCTTCATTCATCCATCCATTCAGCAGATGTTCATGGAGGGTCCACTCTGTACCAGGCTCCATGAGAGGCCAAGGGAAACAGCTATGGGGCACTGTGTTCCTTGCTCTAAGTGGCTCCTAGGCTCATGCAGGGGATAGGCCATGAAGAGACCATTGTAACACAGAGGGCTGAGCAGATCGGGGTGCAGAGCCTAATGAGGGGTGTCCAGTTGAAGCTGAGGAGGTCCAGGAAGGTTTCTCAGAGGAAGTGACAACTAAAATACGTGGACTGAGAACACTGAGGTTCGGGGGGATGACAGCTGGCCCAAGATCTCGCATCTCACATGGCAGTGAACCCTCAAGTCCAGGCCTTCGTCAGTGCCCAGTGCTCACAATCATTTGTGGGGTGAGTTCCCCTCCATCTATACACTCCCCTCCTCAAGTTAGCGCACACCTTTCTGATCCAGCCTCCCAGAGCAAGGAGGAAAAGGATCAGACCCACTGAGCCCGAGCCTGGGCAGCCTTGCCACATTCTGCTGCAAAATCTATTGTCAGGCTACTTCAACCTTTTGATGACTCACCAGGTCCTTGGAGTCACAGAGACTGTCAGCAGAATCCAAGGCCAGTGAACAGACTTCCCATCACAGGGTATCGGAGGACAGCTTTCTTCTTACTCACGGTTGCTTTTTATCCCCTCCCTATTTAGAAGATAATGCATAATAATTGTAGCAAATCTGGGCAGAAAATACAAATCACCCATAATTCCACTACTGAGAAATAAAAAATCTTAACATTTTGGTGTATTGAGATAGTTATTTTGGGATACTATTCAGAAAGTGCTATAATATAAAATTACTGCTTATTAATTGATGCAAATATGTGAATATGATTAACTTTATATATTTAGCTTGTAAAGACTTGCGTACTCTAGTGCCTGGAAGCCTCAAAGAAAGAGAGGAGAGGGAAAGGACTAGATTTATTGAGACAGTCGTTGTATTGATAATGCAAGAAGCAAGCTTATGTGATAAAACATTTATCTTGATGATGACCCCATCAAATGGATATTGTTCTCATTTCCATTTTTATTTAAATCATATAACCGAGGGCACAGAGCTAGGATGCAGTGGGTGACCTTGGGATTGAACTCGGTCTGTCTCACTCTCCAAATGCGTATTCCTTCCATATTACCATGTGATTTCTGTGGCCTTACCTGAGACCTCAGAGAGACGCATTTGTGTTGCCCTTGGAGATGGTCAAGCAGAGACGGCCACTGGCCATCCACTGGGTGCTAGCATTGTATCCTTATCAAGACGTCTGATGGGCTCAGCCCTGGGTGAGCCACTAGGACCACTCACGGGAGCAGGCCCACCCCTGTTGCCAGGATGCTTTTCTGGTCTCCGTAAGACTCAGAGGAGGGAAAGGCCTTCAGAGTGTCAGCCACGGGAATGAAAAGGAAGGATGACTTTCAGAAACTGCAGATACATCTTTCCACAGTGTAGTAGAAAATGCAAAGCTGAGGAGGGAAAAATTCAAATGTCTGCTGTTCAAAGAGCAGAGCCTATGTTGCGTGAGTCATCTTTTTAACAAAATACTTCCCCCAGATGAAGTCTTAGATGGGAGATCCATACGCAAACACATTAAAAATGGAGGTTTTTTTGCAGATTGGTCTGGGTGCCAGATCTCTGCACGTTGGGATACTCCTTCCTCCATTTGGGAGCAGACATTTAGCTGCTCACACTGGTATAACCATCCCTCTAAACTAGTGGGTCACTAGGCATTTCCCTGAGTCCTCTCTCTGCCCCTGCCCAACATCTTCCAACCATCTAGCCCCTACCACTTCTGCCTTTGACTTCTCAACAGTCCAGAAACTAATAGGAAGGGCCCGACTCAGAGAAGAGCTCTGAAACTCTGTTCTCCAGAGCCGTGGCTAGAACGCGTTCACTCTTTGCTCCCTGCCATACCAGTTGGGTTGGGTGTCACCTGTCTTTGGGTCTTGCACACCAGCCATACCCAACTATGAACATTTTTCTCACAAACATCATGCAGATTCTTCTTTCTTGGAATGCCTTCCTCTCCTCATTCTGCATGGTCAACTCCTATACATCCTTCAAGACCCACCTCTGTCACCTCCCTCATGAGGCCCTTCCTGCTATTTCCAGGAAGTTTTCATGGTTCCCTCTTAAACCTAACTCTGTTATGTTCCTTTTCATGCTGAGTGACAGACACCTGTTTACCTGCCTTTTTTCCCCCACCAGGCTCTGTGTGTTTTAAAAAGGCAGACTGAGCCCAAGTCATTCCCTCTCCAGTACATAGCCTGTATTAGGCACTCAGTCCGGTGGGATAAATGTCTCTAGGGCCCATCAGTTCATTTGCTTAAGGGCAAGCAGTGCTGGTTCTATATTTCTGAGGAGCACATTCTCTACAGAATTAAAGTATCTTAGAGGAGGGCTTTGTCTAACTCATCAAGGTATCCCCTAGTTCCCAGGACAGAGCCTGGCACACAGGATGCCCTCCACCCACGTTTATAGAAGGCAGAACATCCTGAATCATGGTGCTTTGGTAAATAGTATGCATGTGTTATTACCACAACCCTGTGATATGGGCCAAACACCATACTTATTTGTCTCCTGAGGGTATCACATGAGGCTGAGAGGTGTTAAGTGGCTTGTCCAAGGTCACTGGTAGTAACTGGTGGATCTGGGACTTGAACTCCAAAACCCAAATTCTGCTTCACCTCTGCCCTGCACTCTGATCCCTTCATGGGCCTGCATGGCTGGTGTGTGTGTATGTTACTTGCTCAGTAGTGTCCGACTCTTAGCGACCTCATGGACTGTAACTCACCAGGCTCCTCTGTCCATGGGATTCTCCAGGCAAGAATAGTGGAGCGGGTAGCCATTTCCTTCTCCAGGGAATCTTCCCGACCCAGGGATCGAACCCGGGTCTCCTGCGTTGCAGGCAGATTCTTTACCGTCTGAGCCACCAGGGAAGCACATCTGATCCCCATCCTCAGATATCCATCCTCCAAAAGAACTTGCCAGGGTACCCTCCTTCAGTGCCTCGAGGCCAGGTGCCATAGCGCAGGACGGGGTCCACTGCCCGGGAGGGAAGACTGGCCATTTGGGCTTTGTGCCCTCGGTGTGGCCGTCTCGGCCTCTGGGCCGCTAGGCACTGCCCCAGCTACTTCTGGGTCCCCTTCTTGTCACAGTCTGCCCCTTGTCCCTCCGTGTCCTTCACCACCCCCCACCCCCCATCTTTTTCACAGCTCTATTTCCCCTCTTGTCAACAGATCGCTCGACAAAATGTTTTCCATCATTGCCGGCTAATTTTAGCCCTTTATCGGAGTTATTTCCTTTGGTAAATAGCTTCCTGGCACGGGGTGGGCAGCCTGGCTCAGGCGCCAGTGAGCACAGGCGGGAGCAGGAGGTGTGGGGCGGTGGGTGGGCACTGGGGAGCCAGGGAAGAATCCAGCGACTCGGGCCAGGCCCGGCCCGTGGGGACTGCTTTCCGCTCTGCGGACAGGCGGCGGCATTAGCAGCAAGATGCTCATTCAGTCCCCGTTTCAATTTGTTCAACCCGTGCTTTGAGAAGGCGGCGGCGTGTGCGGAGGGCCTCGGAAGCAGACAATCAGCGGCAGGCGCCCAAAATAGCCTCGAGAAATCAGCAGCGTTTTTGCTTTGCTCCCGGCTTTTCGTGCCTGCGAGGGGAGGAAAGAAAGGATCCAGAGCATTTTCTGCGTCCAAACACACATCTCTTTTACAATAAGACAAATGACTTGTATTCCTGCTATTAAATCCAGCAGCGTCCCCTCCCCAACCCGCCACCCCTTCTCCCAAGACCTCGCCAACATTTCCTTTTGTGGCTGCGAGAGGAGAAAATAGCAGCAGCGGGCCTCTGCCTCCAACAGCTCTGCCGGCAAGCTCGGCTTTTACAAGCCGGGATTTTAATAAATTAACGCCACGCGTGCTGCTGCAGCTGCTGTAATGGCTTTCCAGAAGGTGCTGTGAGAGAGCCAGGCTCTGCTGGAGAGAAATGAGCCAGTGGTTTGCTGGTGGAAGCTTCCTGGCCCCCGTCAGAGGTTAAGCCAGGCGTCTGCAGGAGCCCCGAGTTTCTCTCTGAGTGCTGCCTGCTGACCCCGAGCCTCCAACAGGGCGGCAGGACCAGCCTCTGTTCCTGGAGGAGATTCTCTGATGGCCAGGGAGGCAGCGTGTGCCAAGGGGGAGCCCCAGGGGGCCAGCAGGAGACCTGGACTCCGGTCCCAGCCCTGCCTGACTCACAGAAGAGCCTCGTCCAAGCTGCCAACCCCCCGCCTCAGAGCAGTTCCTGGGAGGAATAAACTCCCAGAGAAGGGTGATCCCTCTCCTTTATAGCACATACCCAATGACAGCTTAACACTTACTTGTGGAATATTTTGACCATCTCTATCAGGAGTCGGCACACAGGCCCCTGGGCCAAATCTGACCCTTTGCATCCGTTCATAGCCTCAGCTGCTTTCACATTGCATTAGCAGAGTTGAGAGTTTGCCGTGCAGGGACCGGATGGACCCCAAAGCCTAACATATTTTCCCCTCTGGCTTTTCATTGGAAAAAGTTCATCAACAGCTGGTCTAGGTGGTTAAGTTCCGTGTAAGTAGAAACTGTATCCCCTGTGAAAGGTTTAGGGACATTCTCGAGGTTACTCAGCTAGTAAGTGGCCTAAAAGTAGATGTGCCCAAGGAAGGCTCAACATCCAGGGCTGTCAGAAAAGTTATCAATTAAATGTGCACGGATGGAAGTGAACGTGACAAAAAAGAAATCTCTCCCAAGAGTAAAAGTCATGTAACACATTGAGGGGTACGGTCAGATCTGGGATAAGGCTTCTGAGCAGGGACACAGCTTGGGCACACTCACCACCACTTTCTAACCACATGGCCTTGGGCAAGTATATACTGGAGCTCTTCCAGCCTCAGTGGCCTCAGTTGTAGAATGGGTACAGTAATCCTTACTCTGCAGGACTGCTGTGAGGGTTTAGCATGATAATCCAAGCAAAACGTTGCATAGTGTCTGGTAAATATTGAGAGCTGTCTTCAGGATTTGTTCCCCTCATTGGTCTTGCTTCTCACCTGAGCCTCCCCTGATAATGTCCCTCCCCTGGCCTCCATCTACGTGTCCTTCCCAAAGCAGCTTATTTGGTTAGATGGAGTTGGAGTGAGGGCCCTGGGGTCCTGAGTGGTAACAGAATGCAGAGGCTGACATATTTAAGAATCCCTGGACATGGGGTTGGCCTTGCCCTTCACTGAGCCATTTTATCTTGAGCATGGTACATTGACCTCTCCAAGCCTCACTTTCCTAATCTGGAAGATGGAGGGAAATAGACCCTTCCTTGTAGGTGAGAAATAAAGACTAGATGCGTTCATGTGTGCTATCTATTTGGAACACTCAAGAATAATAGGTAGTAAATGCTTAGTTTGTACTCCCTTCCCAGATGAGCTGGTTTAGGTAGATTCTAGTTTTGTCCGAGTTGTCACAGGAAGGACTAGTTTTGGGTATCTCTAGGCCCCTTGTGGACCACACCTTGGGGGTGAAAGGCTCTGAGAAGTCTTCTGTCCTGTCTCACTGAAGTGGAAAGTTTCATAAAACTCAGAGGCGTAGCACGCCAAACCAGCTCAGCTACAGTCCTGGCATGAAGACCAACCAGTGACTTTGAAAATGTGTGTTTTCCTGGATAAAACCTCTAATTGGACAATTGTAGGTCTTCTGGCTTTATGTCGACTTTATGACTCTGAAAGCTCTTAAGCTGGGGTGAGGAAAAATTTATGAATGGGATTTCTCTATTTCTGTACACTCTGACTCACACTGTTGACCCCACAGCGGGGCTGGGCTTCCATGACTTCTTCATTTCTCTTTGCCAGGTGGTCCTTACTCTGCCTGCTCCCTCGCTGAGCCACAGGTCCAGTGACAAGAACCCAGGCAAAGGGTTTCTGGCTGCTTAAAAATTTGTCCTATGCCCAGATGGATTTCCCAGGCAAAGGAATATGGTGCTTGGGAATTTTTCAGGGAAGCTTTACAGTTTTCTCTCAAATTTTGAAAGCTTGTTTTACCAGAGTTTTAAAGTTCTTCTCATAGAAAACTCTCATAATCTGTATTAAAGTCTTAGAGGAAAGTCTGATTTCTGGATAATAAACATTTTCTTCAGGTCTCTGCATCCAGGAATGTTTTGAAGGTAGGCAACAGAGCTACAAAAATGTGTCTGGACCAGTGTGGCAAGGAGACCGACTTCACTCAAAAATTGTGTTAGTTAGGGTAATGTAAGATGTGAGTGTGAGTGAACTCTGGGAGTTGGTGATGGACAGGGAGGCCTGGCGTGCTGCAGGGGTCGCAAAGTCGGACACGACTGAGCGACTGAACTGAATTGAACTGAACCTTCTATAACAAAAAGACCCAAAATATATAAAGGCTCAACATAATAGAAATATATTTCTTGTTCACATAATAGTTCAAGGCTGATGTTTTTGATCAATGGGTGGCTTTTCCTCTATCCAGTGATTCAGGAATTCAGGCTCCTTCATCCTATGGTTTCACCATTGCCTCTAGCCAGTGGAAGGTGGAAAGGAACGTGGAGAAGGCTCAGCAGCCTCATAAAAGCCTCAGCCTGGAAATGACTCTCATCATCTCTTACGTTCCATCAATGAGGTCACATGGCCACACCTGGCTATAAAGGGGGCTGTGAGCAATGCAGTTGCTCCATGGGAAGTCCCTTCACATGGATAACTATACTGTGGAAGGAAGAATCTGAATTTTAGGGGCAGATAATTCCATAAAGAATTAAATACAGCTGGGGTGCCATTGGGTCTAGCTCCTGGTCAACAGTGTCACTATCTCTGTCTGAATCCCCAGCTCTTAGAGCAATACCCAGCATGTAGTAGGTGCTCGGTAAATTCTGGAGCAAAGAACAAATGGATGAATCTATGACTATTCTCTCAGCTCTGTTCCCTTTGTCCCTGGCTTGAACCTCCGAATAGAAAAACCAATTTCCTGGCCAACTGCTTCTGGCCACCTGAAGAGCGCACCTGTTGGGCCAGACTCCAAGAGTTGATCAAATGTGCCCCCTCAAAGAATCCAGACACTTATCCAATTTACAAATGGCTTTTGTTGAAGAGAGTAAAAGTTATCCAAATTTAGGGTCATCTCAAATAATCTCCCGTATGGATGTTAAACCTAAGCATCTACAGGATTTCTGATTAGAAGCTCCCTTAGTGGGCATCTAGGTCCCCAGCTGTAAAAATGACCCAGCTTACAACCCCACCCCCTTGACAGTGGCTGTCCAGCATTGGCTTCTGAGAGAGAATGTGCTGGGATTGATCGGCGAGGTGCTCCATTGGCAAGGGGAAGGAAATGGTTAAGCAAGTCCCATGTTTTTGAGAGATGATATCAATCTATAAAATACAGATTCCTATATTTTATATAGAAAGGAGATGTGGAAAGCCCCTGCCATGGAAGATGTAGGCTGGACAGCCTAGATAAGGGGGTGATTGGAGCCAAGGACTAACTAGATGAGGACAGAGAGGGGTAGACAATCAGAAGAGGGTACGCTGGAAAATTCTCTTGGAAATTGAGATAGCTAAGGGCAAGGGACTGTCAGTTACCGTGGCTACTTCTAAGAGAGAAAAGTGGAAGCAGAGCATGGCGTGGGGTGGGATGGGGAGTCTGAGACTGACGTGACTCCTTCTGAGCTTGGTCAGCCTCAGTGGGGTGTTAGGGGCCAAATTATGTTCTGCCCTAATTCCTATGCCTGAGTCCTGACAACCAGTACTTCACAATGTGACTGTTTCTGGAGGGAAGGTCTTTAAAGAGGTCATTAAATTAAAATTTAAGTGGGCCCTAGTCTGATATGACTCGAATCCTTATATAAATAAATTAGGACATAGATACACACACAGGGAAGACCAGGTGAAGGCATGGAGAAGGTGGTCATCTGTAAGCTAAGGAAAGAGGCCTCAGAATAAACGAACCCTGCTGATACCTTGATCTTGGACTTCTAGCTTCTAAAGTTGTGAGAAAATAAACTTCTGTTGGGCTTCCCTGGTGGCTCAGACAGTAAAGAATCCACTTGCAATGCAGGAGACCTGGGTTCGATCCCTGGGTCGGAAAGATCCCCTGGAAGAGAGCATGGCAACCCACTCCAGTGTTCTTGCCTGGAGAATCCCATGGACAGAGGAGCCTGGGGGGCTACAGTCCATGGCGTCACAAGGAGTCCGACATGACTGAGTAACTAAGCACACAAATTTCTGTTGCTTAGGCCCCCAGTGAGTGGCAGTACTTTGCTATGGCAGCTCTAGAAAACTAACAGGAAGGAACTGAAGTCCGCTGCTCTTGCCCATGCCTCTCTCCAGGGCTTCTGCCGTGAAGTGGCTGCATGAACTTGGAGAGTGGGTAAAAAGGGCAGGAGGTTCTCCTGGGTCTCGAGGATGCCTTGGAGCCTACAGACCCACAGGCCTCCCGTGATGACCTGGGCACCACGGGTGCCTTCCAGTCTGTGAACACCATGACTGCCACCTCCTGGTTCCTCCTCTGTGCCTCCCTGTGTTGGCACCTGGGGGTCCTGAGACTCCTGGGTCATGGCCTCCAATCCAGGTGAGCTCGGTCCAGAGGGAGCCAGAAGTGCTGTGTCTCCAAGATCCTAAGATGACATGGCTTACAAAACACTGTCCATTCAGTAACAGTGTTCTAGGAGGCAGGAAATCCTCTGACTCCAAAGCGTGAGTTGTAAGAACAACCCTGATTTTAATCAAGGGAAAATGGGAGACCTGCCTGTCTTTGACGGAGAAGGCAATGGCAACCCACTCCAGTACTCTTGCCTGGAAAATCCCATGGACGGAGGAGCCTGGTGGGCTGCAGTCCATGGGGTCGCTACAAGTCAGACACGACCGAGCGACTTCCCTTTCACTTTTCACTTTCATGCATTGGAGGAGGAAATGGCAACCCACTCCAGAATTCTTGCCTGGAGAATTGCGGGGACGGGGGAGCCTGGTGGGCTGCCATCTATGGGGTCGCACAGAGTCGGACACGACTGAAGCGACTTAGCAGCAGCAGCAGCCTGTCTTCGAACCAAAGCAGTGGAGTCAGTCGGTGGTTCTAGCACAGGGCTGTGTGCTGTGACAGGGAGGGTCCTGGGAGAGAGTGGGTGATTCTGCCCTAGGCAGGGGGAGGTCAGGACCCTTGAGAGGACACATGTGACGGGGAGAAGGCCAGGCCGACAGGGCAGGAAGGGTATTCCCGGCAGAGGGAGCAGAATAGACAAAGGAACAAGATGTATGCATATCCACATTAGCAAGAGTGTATGCAGCGGAGAAGATGGAGGTGAGACGGGACAGACAGACAGTGAGGGGCCTGGCTGCAGGTCCTCAACTGCATCTAGAGCAGAGGGTGGGAAGTGAGACTCAGGCCAGGTGGGCACCCCAGGCACATTCAAAAGAGGGGCTCCAAAGCGGATCTCTCATCACAGCTCCATCTCCTTCAGAGGCTCCCTTCATGAGAGCACAGATGCTTGGTAACCAAGGGATGGTCTATTTAAAGCTGCTTGTGAGTTTCTTCTAGAAAGTATACTGCAGGCTGGAGAGGGAGGAGGGAAGGAGATCCATCAGGAGGAAGAAGGCCCTGAGAGGGAATGGTCTGCCCTGAGCCCACCGTGGGATCTAGGGCCAGTCCCCGCCTCTCCCTGGGCCTCACATCGTCTGTACCTCGTGGTGGAAAATTGTTCAGGCTCAAGGGGCAGCTGTGTGCGTTCAAAGCCGGGCTCCATCTCTTGTGGTGTGTATGCTTTGGCAAATTACTTAAGTGCTGGGCCTAAGTTTTCTCCTATGTTAAGGGCATGATAATGGTGCCTACATTTCAAAGGTGCTGTGAGTATTAAATGAGATAATGCACATAAAGTGCTTTTAACAGTGTCTGACAAATGCAAAACACTCAACATCAACTATTGTAAAACACGATGAGATGGTGACGATGCTGATGGACTAGCTTTGTGGGCTTTAAACACGAAACAGTATTTTTTTCCAGCAGAGTTGGAACTTGAATGTATAAGAAAGATTACATTGAGCTCTTCTGGTTGATGCCGGTAGAGACCCTGAGCCCAGACCCTCAGCATCCCTCCATCCACAGGGCTGTCTCCCATCCCACCCAGAATACATCTACAGAACTCTCAGGCTCCAAAAACTCAGGTTGAAAGCGATCGTCTCAGAAGATTGCTGAGGTCTCTTGGCTGCTCTTTTTGGCTTCTCTTTTTAATCTTTTTAATCCTTCTGAAACCTGAATATACATCTGGAATAGCTATCCTTTACAGCACAAAACCATTTGCAAAAGCATCAGCTGAACCAGGACTCAGGGACAGTCTGGGAAAGGCCAACCAAAGTGGACACAGAGAGGTGAGAAATTTATTTGAGCAAAAATCCTGATTGCAAAGACCCACAGAAAATCTGGTACCACCTTCTCATTTTTTTAAGCCAATACCTTTTTAGTTAAGGAATTTCACATGCTGTAATTCATTCCAGTGCCCATCAAAGTCACCTTAGCTCTCCCAAAACGTGAGTCAAAACTTATCCTCGAGACAGGCCTTTTTAAGAGATCCCACACTTCACCCACAGCTGTTCTGTCAGTCAGCCTGGTAGCAATTTTCTTAGCTGAGTTTCTTTTATCTCTACTTGAATAAGAACATATTGATGACATGCTTCAAAAAGTATCCCACCTAGAATCTATGTGATCTAGTTTTTCAAATAATTCGCTTTAGGGCTCTAGAAGTTGAACTGCAATGAGTACCTTGCTGTAGTAGCGAATGATCTTAAACATATTATTCCTTAACACATTTCTCGTGTTACAGTTGTGGCACAGTTTTCACTCATGACCTTAGCCAAAATATGAGCAGTCTCATTAGCACCGTTGCAATATGCTTACTGTGATGTAAGCAGAACCTGTGTTTCAATTTAGCCCCATTAACAAACTCTATGACAATATGACCCACGGTGGCCTTCTCACTAAGAATAAGGGTTTTTTTCACCTCCACAGTTTTTTTTTGAGGTACAGTTGATTTATCAGATTATATAAGATGCAGGTGTACAATGTAGTGATGTGTAATTTTGAAAGGTTATACTCCATTTATAGTTATTATAAAATACTGGCTATACTCCTCGTGTTGCGCAATATGTTCTTGTAGCTTATTTATTTTGTGCATGGTAGTTTGTGCCTCTTAATATCCTATTCCTGTCTTTTCCCCTTCCCCTTTCCCTCTCCCCACTGGTAATCACTGTTCTTTACATCTGTAAATCTGTCTCTTTTTTGTTATAGTCACTGGTTTGTTGTATTTTTCAGATAAGTGACATCATAGAGTATTTGTCTTCCTATGCCTTACTTATTTGGCTTAGCATAATACCTTCCAAGTCCATCCATTTGTTGCAAATGGCAAGATTTTATTCTTTCCCATGACTGAGTAGTATTTCCCTGTATGTGTATACCACACCTTCTTTATCCATTTATCTGCTGAGGGACACTTAGTTTGCTTCCATATCTTGCCTATTGTAAATAATGCTGCTATGAACACTGAGGTGCATGAATCTTTTCAAATTAAGGTTTTCATTTTCTTTGGATATATACCCAGGAGTGGAAGTACAATTAAAAATAGAATGGCAGTTCTGTTTTTAATTTTTGAGGAATCTTCATATTGTTTTCCACAGTAGCTTTAGGAACACATTTTTAAAAGGTGAGTCGTGCGGATGTGACCATCTCCACCTGTCACAGTCCAGGGTAGTTTCTCATCCCTTTGTCTCTAGATGGTTGGCACTACCCCTGCCCTGTGTTTGGTGCCCTGGCCTTGGCTCTTCGCCACTGTAGGACTGCATCTTGTTCTTTCACCTCCAGTCCTAGCACAGGGTCTATTTTTAGCTGGCACCCAATAGACGGTGCCTTCCAGGTGGCACAGTGGTTAAGAATCCACCTGCCAGTGCAAGAGATGCAAGAGACTTGGGTTTGATCCCTGGGTTGGGAAGATCCCCTGGAGGAGGAAATGGCAACCTACTCCAGTATTCTTGCCTGGAGAATCCCATGGACAGAGGAGCTAGGCAGGCTGCAGTCCATGGGGTTGCAGAGTCAGACACAACTGAGCAACTGAGCACGCATGCATGCAATAAACAAATATTGGATTGACTGAATGGAATTGAATATGGAAACTTTATGTGGCTGACTCCAAGCTGTATTTAACAATGACCCAGAAAAACCTGGATCCTGACTGCACGGCGGTTATTGATGGGGTGGGAAAATTACTAAGTACCATTATGATAGGGTTCATGACTTAACTGTTGAAAGATAAAATTCCAAAACCCATAACGGGCAGGGGTTTGCCTTCAGGATCTGCTAGGGCTGGTCTTGGGAGGACCCTGGAACACATCACCTGGAGGTCCTGAAATGGGAGATCTCCTTATTTCCTGGGACCTGAGAACCCACTGCAGAGCTCTTCCCAGCTTTTCCAGCATAAATAGAAGGCTGATGCCTTGTCATGCCCTGTTTTCCGAGTGCATACACTTTAGACGTGGACCCTGTGGCTTCCAGAGCACACTCCAATTTGCAGGCCAGGATGAGCAAAAGCTGGCAGAACAAGTCCAGTCTCCAGCCCTTTCTCGCTGCCTGCCCTCTGCTTCTCCCTCTGCATCTGCCTCTGGTCGCACAACAGCTGCTTCAGCCTCCTTGGGCTTGTCGCTGTTCTCATGCCTTAGCAGTCACGTTCTCTCGACCTGGAATGCCCTTTCCTGCACCTCTACCCCTTCTATATCTACTGAGCTCCTACTCATTCTTTAAAACAATCGCAAATGCCACCTCTTCTAGGAAGCCTTCCTAAATCTCTCCAGTTGGAATTTTTACCTTTTCATTCTCCCATCCTTCCATAGAACTTATACAGCATGTATGGTCTTCTGCTTGGGTTTGTGTTATATCTCTTACTTCCATTGCTATCTTATAAACTCAGTGAGGGCAAAAGATTTTTATTTTACTGTGTACTTGCATATATGTGTGAAGTCCTTGGATTTGGATTTTAATCCCTAGGTCTTTATGAATATGTAAATTTAGGCATGTTAGCTAATGTGTCTGTGTCTGAGTCTTAGTATTCCAATCTATAAAATGGAGGTTAAAAACCCTTTTTTTTCATAAGCTTATTGTGAACATTAAATAAGATGAAGTAATAATAAAAATGAAATAATAGTGAGAGCTAATATTGATTAATTGCTCACTTAGGCATTGATCTTTAAACTCTTTACAAATTCATTTAAAATTATTCATTTTTTAAATTTTAGAAACGATTATAGATTTGCAGGAAATTGCTAAATTGGGTGGAGAGACCCTTTGCACGCTTTACCCAGCTTTCTCCAAATCTTACATGATAATAGCACGTGGTTAAATGTTACATGATTAAAGCACAGTATCAAAAACAGGAAACTGACATCGGCATGATGCTGTGCGAGCACAGTTCTGTGTCCCCTTGTGTAGATTTGTGTAACCACCACCACAATCAAAATGTGGACCTGTCTCCACAAAAATCTCCCTTACGCTATTTCTTCATGGTACCAGCAACCCTTCTCCCTTCTGCCGTGCTTGATTCCTAGTTATTAGGGTGCTTTCCACCTGCATTTGGCTTTCCAACGCAAAACACTTTTGTCATCTCAACAGCGTTATTTGAATGGAATGACACAGTGTGTGACCTTGCAAGTTTAACCTTTCTCACTCAGCATAATCCATCCGAGTTGTTTTATGCACCAATAGTTCATTCATTCGTTGTTGTCGAGTAATATTCCATGGTATGGATGTACCGTGGTTTAGCCATCCAAGGACCTCTGGGTTGTTTCTAGTTTGGGGTTATTACAAATAAAGCTGCTACAAGCATTTACGTATAGGTTTTTATGTAAATCTAAGTCTTCACTTCTCTGAGACAAATGCCCAGGAGTATAATTTTTGGGTTATATGGTACGCATATGTTCAATATTTTTAAGAAAAGTCAGCTGTTTCCTAGAGTAGCTGTACTATATTTCACTCCCACCAGCACTGTAAGAATGGTTCAGCTTCTCCTCATCTTTGTCAGCATTTGGTGTTGTCGCTGTTTTTAATTTTAACTCTTCTGATAAGTATGTTAGGACATCTCACCATGGTCTTACTTGCATTTCCCCAGTAGTTAGTGATGCAGAGCGTCTTTTCACATGCCTATTCATCATCTGTATATCCTCTTTGGTAAAATGGCTCTTCACATCACTTGTTCATTTTCTAATTGGATTGTCTGGTGTTTTATCATGGAGTTTTGAGAGCTCTTTTTGCTAGCTATGAGTCCTTGATCAGATATGTGCTTTGCACAGTTAGCTCAGTTAATCTGCAAAACAATCCATGAGGAAGATGCTAAGGTGATTTCAAGGTACTGGATGAGGAAGCTGAGGCCCTGAGGTCAGCACCCTGCCTGGCAAGCAGCAGATGGGCAGTGAATAATCACCGTGAGCTATGCAGATGAAGCTCAGACCGTGATCAGGTGCAACTTACAAGACTTTGGTGGAAATGGTGAGACTGCTGGAGATTAGGAGGGGAAGGTAAAAGTTGAAGCCAGCAGTGAGCTGTGGTTGTTTAGTCACTAAGTCGTGTGTGACTCTTGCGACTCCATGGGCTGTAGGCCACCAGTCTCCTCTGTCCATGGGATTTCCCAGGCAAGAATACTGGAGTGGGTTGCCATTTTCTTCTCCAGGGGATCTTCCCAACCCAGGGACTGAACCCAGGTCTCCTGCATTGCAGGCAGATTCTTTACCAACTGAGCTACAGTGGCGCTAGAGGTAAAGAACCAATGTAAGAGATGTGGGTTCAATCTCCAGGTTGGGAAGATCCCCTGGAGGGGGACCCACTCCAGTATTCTTGCCTGGAGAGTCCCTATGGACAGAACAGCCTGTCGAGCTGCAGTGCATAGGGTGGCACAGAGTTGGGCACGGCTGAAGCGACTTCACAGGCATGCATGTATCAGCCTTGTTTAATGGGCTGAGAAGCTGAGACACAAGCAGTAGCACAGTAGTCTGTCTGGGAATCCCAGTAAACCTGCTACAATCATCCTTTCCTTTCATCCATGTCTTACATCTCTCCTGTGCCATAGGTTTGATGAACAGCTGCCAGTTTCACTGCAAAGGGAAGGGATTTCTCCCATGCCTGCCCTTTCCAGGGTACTAGGAAGCAGCCTGATGTCATGGGAAGCACAGAGCCAGGAGTTGGAATGCTGGGTGCTGGGCCCAGCCAAACAGTGAGTGTTATTGGAATTGAGCTCTTTGCCATCTCCACATCTATAAATTGGGAGTAACAGTAGCCAACTGGCAGGCTAGTTGTGTGGATTACATGGAGAGCAGAGGGTGAAACAGGCCTTGGTAGCACACATGGGTTCAGAATGGAGAGCTCTCTTTTCTATCTACGTGACCTTGAACAAGGCATTTAACTTTCCTAAGCCTCGTTTCCTTCTCTGGAAAATGGAGACAATCAGTTCCTCCCTTATAGGGATGGGGTGAAGATTGAGCCGAAGCATGTAAAGCATTCGCACAGATCCTGTCTCTCAGTGAACACGGTTCATACACGAAGCACGTCTTCACACCAGCATCTGCTTGTCTTACGTCGTTGTTCGGTCCCCAAGTCGTGTCCGACTCTTTGTGACCACATGGACTGCAGCACACCCGGCCTCCATGTCCCTCACCATCTCCCAGAGCTTGCCCACGTCGGTGTCCATTGAATCGGTGATGCCATCCAACCATTTCATCCTCTGTTGCCCTCTTCTCCTTCTGCCTTCAATCTTTCCCAGCATCAGGGTCTTTTCCAATGAGTTAGTTGTTTGCAAATGAGGCACCAAGACCAGGATATAGGTGCAAGAAGTTTCCTTGGGAGCAGATTCCAGGAAGCAGAGAGAGAGAGGAAGGGAGACAGGAAGGGAGTTGCTCTGTGGGCATCTGGGGCTCAGAGAGATGGTGGCGGACACACCCCAGAATCATTGCGCTGAGCAATGAGGAGGCTGCAGTGCTTACCCACCATCTCCCAGTCCTCCTAGGCTGAGGGTCACTCCTGGGGCAGTAATTCTGCTCTGCTTTTTTACCTGCTTTGCACTTGAACTAAGCATATTCCTACAACCAGAAAAAGAAAGAGAGAGATTCAGGAAGGCACGTATGGAGAGCCTGAACTCTCTCCAAGGGGACTTGGGTGGGTGCTGGCAGCCTCTGTTACAGTGCGTTAAGCACTTAAAACATTAACCCATTCTATCCCTACAACTACTTTAAGAAATGAGCTCTGTTTCCTTCCCCATTACGATCCAGCTTCCAAACACTCACAGACACATTAAGAAATGAAACTTCCACAATACCAATCCTTGCTCTGTGCAATGCACACTGAAATTTTCTGTATTTTTTATCACGTTATTTTAAAAATGCTATTTGTCACCCACTAAGCTGTTTTCATTACCCAGGAACGGACTGCAATCCACAGTTTTGGAAAAAAAAAAATGGTGCCCTAACATTTGATTTAATAGGACAATGTTGATGATAGTGATGATGTCATAGGACTGGCACCTAGCCTGGTGCCCAGAAGGTGCCCAGAGAATGTTGGTTTCCTTGCTTGCCCCTCTTGGCAAACCAGAGCCTGTGAGCAGCTGCCTCACAGGCTTACAGACAGAGGCAGGGGCTGGCCCAGCCTGTCTCCTGCTCTGACCCAGACTTGCCCCAGTGGGGTCTGCTTAGCCTCCTCCAGGGGGATGGGTACCCTCTTGGGCTGTGACCTCCAAGTCACCAGCTCCCCAGAAGCCAGCCCCTCCTTGGGAGATGAGGTTATGCCCTGTCCCCACGACGCTGTCACTTCCTTCCCTTGAGTCTTTCTGAGTGAGGATTGTTCCCCTAATCAGGATGGAGACGCAGCTCATTACAAGCTGGTGAGGCAACGGCTCTGTGCTCCAGGCCCGAGACAGGCTGTCTGGGAGCTTGGCCAGCTTCCCACTGCCCTGGACACCAGGGTAGTGGCCTCAGAGCAGAGCCAGCCCTCTGGGTTGGTTTACCCCCTTCCCAGGGGACACAGGCAGACAGACACTCTGCGGAGACTTCCACCGTTTCCACTATTGCAAAATCTCAGGCGTGCTCCGACGATGAATTTCTTCCGACCCTTCATGCTGCATCGAGAGCATCTCAACAACATCTTTAATAATAACTGGCATTTACCAGGCACTTATCCTGCACTGAGCACCACGCTGCACACTTTATATGCAGCATGTGAAGTTTGCGGTCTTTATAGCAAACTCACTATAGTGAGTTATAGTGTGATCATCCCCACTCCACAGATGCAGAAACTGAGGCATGGGATGTTTTCGTAACTTGATAAGCTCACCAGGCAGTTAGCAGCTGTCCCCGGATTCCACACCTGCTTTACACACCACCAAGCTGCCTTCAGGAACGTCACCCAAAGTCTCCCTTCCTCCTGATTTCCAACCCTGGCTTCACTCTGAGTGACGGCTAGGTGAGTTCCCTCAGATGACTTCACCTCTGGGAGCCCAGTTGCCCTCATCAGTTCCTACCCTTCCTTCCTCAGGCCGTTAGGAGGAGTAAATGAAATAATGTGTGTAAATGAATCTCCGACAGCTCCTGGTACGTTCATAGCTTCTCAATAAATCCACTTATAAAAGAGTCAATTCAGCTGTTTTCCCACTGACTTGATAGCATCCTGCAGCCATTTCCCACAGGCATGATGTCACCATCCCCAGGGGGATGACAGCTGATCTAGAAACCTCCCTGTGCTCGTGAGCTTCTCACTTGTGCCTTGTCTCACCCCACTGCCTGGCCACACTGACATCCCCCGGGGAAGAAATCTCCAGCATGACTGCTGTCTCTTGAAGGGTTATGAAGAAACCGTTTATTTCCTCCAACGTCAGACCCCTTCGCCCAGGCTGGGGGGAATCGTTGTGTGGTGGCGGGAGGGCCTGGTGCCGAAATCCTCATTAGCCGCAGTTTAATTGCTGCCTGCAATATAGGTTTATAATAACAGTAAGTCTCAATTAGTTGCTTGTTACTTGAGAAACAATGACTGATCGTGGCTCTTTTGTCTTTGCCCTTGTTCCAGCTTGATTCCCAAGCTGGAGGAGTCTAAATGGAAACCTTGGGGTTCTGGGGGGTGCATGTGGAATGTTTGCACCGTGGGTTGAGCTGGGGTACGTGTGTCCATCCGAGATGTGCAGAGGCGTGGCAGTGGTCAGTTCTCCCCTGCCGAAGAGGCTCTGCAGAGAAAAGCCCAGGGCCTTGATCCTGAGTGGATGATGAAGATGCCTCTGCTCTCAGGGCAAGTGGGTCAGAGACGTGCCACCCTCTGCACAGACAGACCTCACTGTGAACCGTGCCTGTGACCTGCCCCTCCGCTGCCCTGGGCCAGCAGGGGCGGTGGGCGAGGGGGTGGTGAATGGGCAGGCAGCCCTGCCCGCGAACCATGGCAGTGACAGGCACAGCCGGACAGCTGAGTTACTTTCGCGGGCGAGGAGGGGGTGTGCCATTTCCTCTGTGAGGACAGAGCCCGGGTCTCGGCCACGCCTCTGATCCACAGTCTAAGGGGGCCTTCCTGCCACACCGAGGAGAACTGGGGCATGCGGGGACCCCCGGCTTCCCCAGCACGGGAGGCACGCACAGCGACCGGCCGTCTGCGCTCCATGTGGGATGCGCTCAGGTAAGGCCCTCCTTGACTTTGTTCCCGTCTCCTAGCTTCAGGGCATTCTTGTCTGCTGTGAACCTGCTTTCATGCTGCTTGGCCTTTTCAACTTTTCCTCTCTTGCACCTGTGAGAATATTGTAGTGCTGAGCAGCTGTTGTCTTTGGAAGTCATGTAGTAATTAGAGCTAACCTGTGTGGGGAGCTTAACTGTCTGGCAGACACTTTGCTGCTTTAGACATATTTACTCATGGTCATCCTCACAGACAACTCCCTCAAGTAAGCGCAGTTCTTATCATCAGCCCTGATTTGCAGGTGGGGAAACTGAGGCTCGGAAAGTTTATGTGATTTGCTGAGGTCACCCAGCCCATCAGTGGTGTAGCTGGGGATTCCCTCCCGGGCAATTTGGCTCCATGGCCAAGCTTTTGACAGCTAGGTAATCCTGCCTCTTATTGGAAGAACTTGAACCCTTAGCAAACTGGGTGCCTCACAAGGCAAATATGCTGGCTGGTTTTTCTTTAATCAGCTCTGAATAATATGTCCTTTCATGGTCAGCTTTCTTTTCTTTTTTTGTTTTTAACAAAAATTCTTGTTAAAAATTCTTCTCCATTCCAAGTGTGTTCTCTTAAAGCTTCTCCCGCTGTGGACCCTCACGGGGGGCTCTGGCCAGACGCCCTCTCCTCTCACTGCTTCTGCAGTTTCAGGGATAAAGGAAGTGGGTGGGGAATCTTTGGGGCCTGGCCCAAGGGCTGTGACTCGGGCCACCCGCATTTCAAGGTGACCAAGTCCACTCTCCCAGCTCTCAGCCCTGTCCCAAGCATCCTGTCCTTCCTTCATGACCAACTTGTCAAAGGACAAAGCCACACTGCTGAGACTGTAATTTGCTTTTTCCTCCCAAGTTCTTTGGTCTCTTTCCCCATGAGGATCCTTTCCAATGAAATTGCAAACTATTTGGCTGGAGGAAGCCACTGAAAATTCATCCTTTCTCACGTTTTCCCTCTTACCTCCTGTTCATTTCATCCGTCGGCCCCAAACACGATGCTGTCACACTGTCAATCATCTGGGCTCGTCTGTGTTTGGTGTTCATTTGGAAAATTGGGTTTAGGAGGCAGAGATGCTCCACTCCATCCCAGACACAAAGGGGCCCTTTGAAGGTGCAGAGGGTGTGGGATTAAGTAAGCAAGCAAACGAACGTGGCCTTGGAGGGAGAGGAGTGTGGGAGGGTGAGGAGGAAAAGAAAACGGCTTCGTAAAACTGCCTCAGTTTATTTAGACAAAGGGAGCTTATTTGTGTTTATTCTGTGCTCACATCCCAGAGCTCCAAGGAATGCCCCTGGAATCTGCTCCAGAGGCATGAGGGTTCCGGCCAAAAGTCCCCTGAAGGCTGGTCTTTCCGGAGTGTCAGGTGAAATGTGGGCTTGGGGGCTGTCCTGTTTGAGAGCCCACATGAGGGGGACCTCGCGCATTTCCCCACTTCCCAGCCCTTTGCCTCTTCTATGCAAGTGCTTGCTTGTGCCTCTCCCTTCCCCAGCTTTTCACTTAGCTACGTGTGTCCAGAAAAATCTCAAGCCTCACAGGTCATAGCTCTTCTCTTCCTCTCTCCCCAAACCGCCTTGTACCCCTGTCTCAGTCTGGGGTCCTCCTAGACTGACCCTGAGGGAAGGATTGCAATGCACAGAGATTGTTTGGGAAGTAATTCCAAGCAGCACTGTGAGAGTGGGGGGTTGTGAGGCAGAGAGAGGAGGAGGTCAATAAAAGGGGCATTGTGGGTGGGTAACTGTTGTCGGAATCCGGGGCTCAGTCCTGTTGGGGACCCTCTGAGGGACACCTCAGAATTGGCCCACTGATGGGATATTTATCTACCAACTCACAGGCCTTGTTGGTTGAGGGGTGCTCCTGGGGTGTGAGCACCCTAGCACTTCTGGCCTGCCGTGTTTGGTGGCCAGGAATCTCTCAGGGAGGGAATGGCCCTGTGCAGAGGGGCACTGTCACTGTGGGTGAGCTCTAGGCTCGCCGATGGTGAAGCCAGGGTGCCAACAGCATCCGCTGAAGCAACCAAATGCTCACACATCATGAGCATTGGACCAAAGAATAACCTTGGGCAATGTTCACCTCTAACCAGTGTCATGTATATTAATCTTAAGGTTTGCCAAAACCTTAGAGGTAGGGCCGCTGTCATTGTCTACAGTATAGCATTGCGGCTGAGCACACGGACTCTGGAGCAGGAATAACTGGATTCAAGTCTCATCTCTTCTGCTGAGAAGTTGTGTGAATGAGTGACTCAGCCATGTGGAGCCTCAGTTTCCACATCTGAAAAATGGGAGCAACAGTAGTACCTATTTCATAGGGTTGTTTTGAAGACTAAGATAGTTACTACATATAAAAGTTCTATAACACTAGCTGCCCTCCAGAAGGGATTCAGTGAACACTAGACACAATCGTTCGACAGATGACGATGTCAAATTTGAAGGGTTGTCATGAGCTACACGGAGGATGCAAAACCTAAATCAGACTTTTGCAGCCACAAGCACCCTTTTCCTACTGTACCACAGGACTTTGTAATCATTAATTCATGAGAAAGCACTTTAGAAACTGTAAAATGCTTCACAAATACTTTGGTTATGACTATTTCCCGGTCCTTGTAACAGCAGATATAGTGTTGTTCTCTTGAGAGCGCCAGTCTAGCCTTTGAATTCTGCTCTCTGTCATTGCTGTAGAGCTGGCACTGGGCGCAGTGCCTGGGTGGACGTCAATTAAGTGGGTAAGTGACCCAAGGGCCCAGGACGGGCCCCACTGACACTTTCCATCAGACTTCCCTCCTTGGAACTTCCACTTGAGTCCAGCCTTATCTCCATCACACGCCCACAAGCCCTGCTCGAAAGTGCTCCCTGCTCCGCCTGCCTTCTGCCTGCTCCAGCCCTGACTGTCTCACCCACACACGATCTCACCATTTTCCGCTTCCCCTGGCCTCTCCCTTCAAACCTCCCTGACCAGCCCCTGGCTCAGAGCTGCCCTCTGCTTGCTCCTACCTCGACCCCAATATCTGCCTCATCTCATGTCCCTGCAGCATGTGCGAGAGGGGGCCCCCAAATCTTGCCTGGAAGCTCCTGTGGGCAGAGCCGAGTGGCAACCATCTTTCATTCAGCTACTTAAGCACTGTGGTACCAGACACTATACCTCAGTGGGTAATTAATTGGAAAATCCAGACACAGAGGATGAGCTTGGTCCATGGCTGGAGGAGCTCAGTCTCAGGGGAGAATAGCATGCAAACAGCCCTAACGATGACCGTGAATCTTGGTGGGGACACAGAGCTGAGTGCCCAGAGACTAGGATCATCTCTCTCTGTGCGCTACAGTCAGGGAAGCCCTCAGAGGAATGACACTGGAGCTGAGCTCTGAGCTTAGGGTTGATGGGGTTGCAAGGAGAAGCCACCTTCTCTAAGAAAAACCAGGTTGAGACAAAGAGGAGGGAGGCAAGGAACCTTTGGAAGAAAGAGCAGGAGCTTCCCCGGGAGCGGGGGCATCATCAGGACCCCTGCCCTCCTCTATCAGTGTCTGCCCTGCCCCTCTATGCACCTTCCTGTCCCCATACAACCCAACACGGCTCAACCCCGAGCCTACATGACCACCCCCACCTCACCCCTTGGCTTCACCATATAGTTCCCAGTACCTGCGACACTTACCAGCCCATCCCGGCTCTGATCAACTTTGGCCAGGGATGCAGCGGCATCTTTACAAAAAGGCCACCTCAGCCCCTCCACCCTGCCACAGTGCTGGGAGGGGAGGACTGCATCTCTGCAATGGTTTTGAAGGGGAGTGTGTTACTTTTTTGTGGCTGCTATTAAAATCACCATAAACTTGATGGCTTAAAACAACAGACATTTATTTTCTCACTATTCCAGAGGCTGGAAGTCC
Organism: Bos indicus x Bos taurus; assembly: GCF_003369695.1. NCBI lineage: Eukaryota > Metazoa > Chordata > Mammalia > Artiodactyla > Bovidae > Bos > Bos indicus x Bos taurus. The sequence goes on from NC_040104.1 coordinate 25,864,289, forward strand.
AAAGTCAAAGTGTTGTCAGGATTGAGCCCGCCCCCAACCAGAGACCTCTGGTTTTGCCTCTTCTGGCTTCTGGTGGCCCCTGGCACCCCTGGGCTTGTGGCAGCATCACTCCAGCTTTTGTCTCCATGTTCACGTGGCCGTCTCCTCAGTTGTTCCCTTGTGAGGACACTTGTCACTGGCTTTAGGGCTCAACCTAATCCATGAGCCTCTTGGTGTGAGATCCTTAACTCAGTTACAACTGCAAAGACCCTTTTTCTAAATAAGAGTCATGCTCACAGATTCTGAATGAATGTATCATTTGGGGGCCACTATTCAAGCTTCCACAGTGAGAGTCTGACAGAGAAGGGAAAGGAGTGTGTCCCAAGCTGGGGAACAGCACAAGCTAAGGATCATTGCTCAGGAAACAAAGACCTTACACCTGCAGGGCTTGCTGATGGCAACATAGGGGCCTGAGGTTAGGTGGGACCAGACCACCAAAGGCTTTCTGAGTGTCATAGGAGCTTTGCCCTTTCGGCAAAGAGGGGGCCACTGATGGTTCTTGAGCAGTGAAGGAGGATCATAAAATGTGTGGTGGGCAGAGCATTGTGGCCACCGCCTGGAGCTGTATTAGAGGCCGACAAGAATGGAAGGAGGGAGGTAGTCATTCAGTGAATAGTGACAAAGCACCTACTATGTGCTCTGTCTTACAAGACTTGGAGAATAGCAATGGAGAAAAAGAGCTAAACTGCTGCTGGTCTATTGGGTCTTAAAACTAAAGGAAGGAAAGGAAGAAAAAAGAAAGAAAGAAACAAAGATTTATCATAGTGTGTGCATGTGTGTGTGCTAAGTTGCTTCAGTCATGTCTGACTCTTTGCAACCGCATGGACTGTAGCCCACCAGGCTCCTCTGTCCATGGGATTCTCCAGGGAAGAATACTGGAGTGGGTTGCCATGCCCTTTTCCAATTAACTAGCGATAAAAGCTGCAAAGGAAAATAAAGCAGAAATGGGTATAGTGAGCAATAGAAGTTTCCTATACAGGAGATTCAAGGACGACCTCTCAGGTGAGGTGATGTTTGAGCAAAGCCTGAAGGAAGTGACGGAGGGAGCCATCAGGTTTCTGAGGAAACCGTATCCTAGGCAGAGGGAATGGTAAGTGCCAATGTCCTGAAGCAGGAACATTCTTGGCAGGTTCAAGGAATGGCAAGGAAGAGAGAGTGGCTGGAGGAGAGTAAGAAGGGAGAAGCCGTCGGTGAGAGCTTCAGAGAGGAAGTGGGGCCAGATCACACGGGACCTTGGAGGCTCTGGGGGAAACCTGGTGTTTACTCTAAGATGGAGAGACTTTGGAGGATTTTAAGCTGAGAAACATCATTGGACTTTAAAAAAAAAAAAAAGATTGCGCTAGAGGTATGTGGAGGGGTGATTAGGGGCTGGGGGAGAGTGTGGTGGAGGGGTACTGTGATGGTAGGGATGAAGGATGACGTTGGCTTGAAACGGGTTGTTAGTGGCGGGGTAGTGAGAAGCAACCAGATTCTGAATGTATTTTAATGGGTTTGAAAATTATTTATTTATTTATTTATTTTTGGCTGGGCTGGGTCCTCCTTGCTTCGTGGGGGCCTCCTCTAGTTGCCACAAGCAGGGCCTGGGGTTCATGGCAGTGCACGGGCTTCTCACTGTGGGGCTTCTCTCGCTGCTGAGCGCAGGCTTCGGTAGTCACAGCTCGCGGGCTCTAGAGGGTGGGCTTGGTAGCTGTGGCGCATGGACTCAGTTGCCCCGTGGCATATGGGATCTTCCTGAACCAGGGATCATACCCATGTCTCCTGCATCAGCAGGTGGATTCTTAACCACTAGATCACCAGGGAAGTCCCTGAATATGTTTTAAATGTAGAGTTGATGCGACTTTCAGATGGATTGCCTGTAGAGAATAAGAGAGAAAGAGGAATTTTTAAAAAATGACTCCAAGTTTAGGCTTGAGCCGCTGGCAGGGTGGGGCTGTCATTTTCCCAGTTGAGGGGTTCCATGGAAGGACTAGGGAAGGGTTGAGAGGTAGGGGACATACTATTTATTGGTGGTTTGGGAAATACTAAGTTATTGAATCTTGCTTTGTGCCAAGTGCTGTTCTAAACCCCTCAGAGGTATTGATTCCTTTGAAACTCACAGCCACCCCATAAAATGGGCACTATAACCACCCCACTTACAGGTGAAGACACTAAGGTACTGACAAGTTAATTAACTCACCCAAGGTCCCCCAGTTAGTGAGTTGCTGAGCTGGGATTAAGTCCAGGCATGTTTCTGACAGTCCCACAGGACTCCCGCCAGTTTTTTGAAAGGTCAAAGGGGAGGAGGTGGACAAAGGATATTTATTTAAGAAAAAAACACCCAGAGGAGATACTGACTTGCCTCTGCCCAGCCCCCACACTCATCTGGATCTTTTGGCCTTTGGAAGAAACTCTTAGTCCTCCAGCCCAGCTCCGTCTAAGATCCTCTTGCCAGGAGGGTAAAGGGGCACTCCTCTGTGCTGAATTTAAATGTATTTACCATTTCTTCTTATTCTGTTTGTGAAATGCTGGCTTTGTTTCTATCTGCTTCAAAAAATACACTGCAGGGGAAAAAAATGACTCGGTGGAAATGTTTAAGTTTCTGGGCCCCAAACCATTTCTAAATATTATTTTTTTAAAAAGAAAAATAATAATAATGAAAAGTGGCCTAAGCTCTGCATAGTTGAGAAGGCCTGTCCAACAGGGTGAGTGAGCATGGGCGTGTGGGGGCAGGAAGGAGAGGAGGAGGGGGAGGGGGCAGATGGCCCGTCTCGCATCCCCTTCCTGGTAGTGGCTGCCGGCTGCATCCTTTGCTTCATTTGTTTGCCTGGAAAGCATTCATGTCAGAGGCTGACTCTCTCTAAGGGCCTCTAGCAAGGACCCTGCAAAATGGGTCATTTCTTTTCTTAGCTGCATCAGATTTCAGATTTGGATGGCCTTTGGGATTCAGGGCTCAGGGCCCAGGGCCCAGGCTGTGTAGCCTCCCCAGGACGCCCTGTTCTCGTGCACCAGACCACCGCCCCCCCAGCCCCCGCCCCCAGCCCACCAGCAGCCTTCTGCTCATCTTGGAGTCTGTTCTGAGAGAGAGCTGGCAGATGATTTCAGGAAATCTGCAGGCCTGGGGAATCACACCCATTCACATTGAAGCAAAAGGTTAATGGGAATGAGCGAGAGGCCTGCATTCAGGGCTGATTTTAAATTCTATAATTTTATCTGTTTGAGTTCCATTTAAGTACTTAGAGAAAGTTCAGCAGAGATCTGAGGGTGGGGGGCTTGCTTGATTAAAGAGTTGGGGATAATTTGTGTGCAGCTTCTTGGCAGCACAGCCAAGCTCCTTTGTTTGGCTGTCAAGACCCAGCACAGGCTAAGCCTGCTTATTCACTTTTTATTTCAAAAGGTCTAGGATACTGGATGCTATTATGGGCCAGGTAATACTCTGGTTACTTTCACATTCATTGCTTTATTTCATCCCCACCCTAATCCTGAAGCCTAAATGTTATCACACTCACAGACAAGGAAACTGAGGCTCAGAGAGGTCACCCTGCCCCCGGTTCCCGACAAGGGCTCTGTGTCCAGTGCTCCTCGATGACCCCACCTCAGCACATCCATCTTGCTCCTCCCAGCACCACTGCTCCAGCTGCCTCAGCCAAGCTCTGCTCTGCCCCAGCCCTGTGTCTGTGCTCCGCGGGCTGCTCAGCTCAGGCTCTGGCGTCAGTCAAATCCAAACCCCAAACCCTGCCCCAGGCCCCTCTTTATCCTCCAAGAAGAGAGGCCATGAGGAAGCGAGAGCAACCAGATCCCTTCTGCCAAGAGACGAGGTGTCCCGAACACCATGGGAGTGGGGAGCGAGGTCTCCGGCAATGTTCTATTCTTGTCTTGGAGTTGTCGTTTATTTTTACACTTTCTCAGACTAACTGCCAACCCAAAGGTGGGGGCACAGCATGGCCTTACCTGACGACGTGACAGGAAGGCAGACTCTCAGGCCTCACTCCAGATCCACTGAGTCAGACGATGCATTTTAGCAAGACCCCCAAGTGGTTCAGAGTGCATGCACCGACCTCAGAGGTGCGATGCTCTGGCTGGTGGGACTCGTGTGTGACCACGGATTGCTTCCCAGCTGGGGAGCGGGGTCTTGCCCACAGGTCTCTCTCTCAGGAGAAGAATGACCCCCACTACTCAGGAGGTGACTCCGAGCTGCACAGTGGGCCCTTCAGCTTCTGCTCAGGCCCCCAGGGTTGGTTGTGACCCCCCAGTTCAGTTCAGTCACTCAGTCATATCTGACTCTTTGCAACCCCATGGACTGGAGCACGCCAGGCTTCCCTGTCCATCACCAACTCCCGGAGTTTACTCAAACTCGTCTCCGTTGGTCGGTGATGCCATCCAACCACCTCATCCTCTGTCGTCACCTTCTCCTCCTGCCCTCAGTCTTTCCCAGGGTCTTTTCCAATGAGTTAGCTCTTCGCATCTGGTAGCCAAAGTATTGGAGTTTCAACATCAGTCCTTCCAATGAATACTCAGCACTGATCTCCTTTAGGATGGACTAGTTGGATCTCCTTGCAGTCAAAGGGACTCACCCCTCACCAGATCCTGACTTCTTTCCCAGATCTCCCCCTTGTCTGCCCTTGGCACTGGGAACCCTCTCGGCCCAGAGCCAGGTCAAGATGTTTTGTTAAAACTTCCCGCTCGACTAGGTGAGGGGCTCTGCCCTGCTAAGCAGTGTGAGGGCAGCCGTCACGTGAGGTTGCAGCTGGAAGTTGACCGGCTCTGCGTTTCAGTGTATCTGGCTATACTTGACCCTAGATGGCCGGCTTCTGTGGACGGTACTCCTGGCCCTAAAGGCGCGAGTAAACAGGTATCTCTCCCTTACAGCTCAGCTCTTTCCCTTATCAGCCTCGGAGCCCCTAATGAATGGGTATGGCTGGGCTGAGTTCATGACTGAGGGATGAGAAAGCAAGCAGGTCCACTGAGCAGGAGGCGAGGTGGGAGCGCAGATTACCAGCTTCTTAATCACCGCGTGGAAGAGAAGCTTCGTGCCTAAAGGGAGCCAAGGATAAAAAAATAATTCGTGCCTCTGGAAAACTTTCAGCAGAGGTTCCTCTAATGAGATAATTGACCACAGAACCCTAGTCTGATTTCTTTATGATCTTTCGTGTTCATTTTTTATGCTTATCAGGAGCCTAAGTGCCAGAGCTCTCACATCCCCCTGAGAGGTACCTCTCTCCAGGGATTGTGCTGCTGCTGCTGCTGCTAAGTCGCATCAGTCGTGTCCGACTCTGTGCGACCCCATAGACAGCAGCCCACCTATCCCTGGGATTCTCCAGGCAAGAACACTGGAGTGGGTTGCCATTTCCTTCTCCAAGGGATTGTGCAGTGCCCATAAATGCATTATCCCCTTGTGTGTCCAGAACCACCCTATTATCCCATTTTACAGATGAAGAAAAGAACAGTACCAACCCGAGGGACCACAGCCAGTAGGAGCCAGTATGCAAAGGTGCAGTTTTCTGCATCACCATGTTCTACTACATCCCAGCAGAGCAAATGGGCCATTTAAGGGCTTTTCAGAGCTCCATTTATCAAAGACATGGAGTCAGTCCTTCTAGGAGAACTTGTGTTTTAACTGTAAAAGCGTAAGTGCATTTCTAAACAGCAAAATGCCAGGGAGACGCTGCCTCTCCTTGGGCCTCAGCTCCCACCTCCACCGCCCTGTAGGCCCTTGTGCACGGCGCCCAGGCTACCAGCTGAAGACCAGCAGATGTCACTGTGGAAAGTGAGCCTGAGAAAAGCAAGGCCAACTGCCTTGCAGCGCTCAGTGGTGCATGAATACAATGATGCTCTTGATGTCTTTTCAGAGGAAGGGGTGTGCAGGCCAAGTCCATGAGGCCTGTGAACTAGACTCCACCACACAAAGGTCCAATTGAGATGAGAGCATCCATTTCTTTTAGGGAAACTTGTCCTGTGTCAACCATGATCTGGGGGAGAAAAGATACCATATGCCATATGGGCAATTCCCATCTCTCTCTGTCTCTCTCTCTCTCACACACACACCCTCTCTCACTCTCACAAAATCTGGCTATCCTGACACTAAGCAGTAAGAACTCTCTTGTGAGAAACTAGAGTTTCCATCTCTCTCTTATAAAGCCAGCTCTGTTAGTTTCCAATTGCTCCTGTAACAAATTACTAACTCTGTGGCTTAAAAACAACACAAATTTATTATCTTCTGGAGGTCAGTCTAAAATCCAAGATGTCAGCAGGATTTCTGGAGGCTGTAGGGGAGACTCTTTCCTTATCTTTCCCAGTTTCTTTCTTTCTTTCTTTGCCTCTCAGTCTGTGGGATCATAGTTCCCTGACCAGGGACTGAATTCAGCCACTTGGCACTGAACACATGGAGTCCTAACCACTGGACTGCCAGGGAATTCCCACCTAGTTTTCAGAGGGTTCCTGCATTCCCCGTCTGGTGGCCCCCAGCTGGCCATCAATCCCATCACTCTGACCTCTGTTTTCACCAGCCCATTTCCTTCTCCCCACTTCAGCCTCTCTTCTGTCTTTAAGGGCCCTTATGATTACATTGGAGAAGGCAGTGGCACCCCACTCCAGTATTCTTGCCTGGAAAATCCCATGGACAGAGGATCCTGGTGGGCTGCAGTCCATGGGGTCGCTAAGAGTCGGACACGACTGAGTGACTTCACTTTCACTTTTCACTTTCATGCATTGGAGAAGGAAATGGCAACCCACTCCAGTGTTCTTGCCTGGAGAATCCCAGGGACCGGGGAGCCTGGTGGGCTGCCGTCTATGGGGTTGCACAAAGTCAGACACGACTGAAGCGACTTAGCAGCAGCAGCAGCAGCATGATTACATTGCGTCCACCTGGGCAATCTGGGCTAATCTCCCTGTTTTAAGATCTTTATTTTAATCATATCTACCAAATTACTTTTGTTGTATAAAGGAACGTATTCACAGATTCCAGGGCCTCTAGAGGGCTATGAGTCTGCTTACCGCAATAGCGTAGGCCTTTGTAAAAGCAGATAACACATGAAGTTTATTCATTAGTAACCACAGACATGTTTTTAGTCATTTACATTACTATAAAAGAAAAGTAAGAAATTCCAAGTATAAAAACGGGTACAAAAGTTGAAGGTGAAAGTTGACAAAATGGGAAGGAGGGGAGGGAAAAAAAGAAAATGCAAAACATATCAAGACCAGGTATGTAGAAAGACAAGGAAGGCCTGGAGAGAGAGAGTACGCAAGGAGAATAAGTGGGAGGTGGGGTGGAGAGGAGAGAAATGCGCAGGGAGACTGGAGAGGCGGAAAGGTGTTACAAGTGGAGGAAACAGCATGGACAAAGACCTAAGGACAGGATGGAGACACAGACGGCTCATTCTTCCTGCAGCTGTGGCTGGTGGTTTGCAGATCGGTCCCCTTTGGTGGACACTGGGCTCTTTGAGAGCAGGGACTGTGTCTTCCCTTCTGGGTACCCCGAGGGCTTAGCAGAAGACCTGAGCCCTGCAAACCTCACCCAGCCTCCTACCCATTCAACATCCATCCAACATCCATGCGTCCTCTTATCCATCTAATGGGGATCTTTACCACTGTGTCTGAGATCCCTTGAACAATTGATTCTTAGCCTTGTGAGCCTCTATGCCCTCAAAGATCCTATTCCCGCTACCCTCAAAAGCTGAGAGGGAGGGAGAAGGCACAGCTCAGGCTGTCCACAGGGGCTCTAGTGCAAAGATTTAAACTCAAGTTTGGTGTTGTTGTTCAGTCGCCCAGTCGTGCCCAACTCTGCGACCCCATCAACTGCAGCACACCAGGCCTCCCTGTCCCTCACCATCTCCCGGAATCTGCCCAAGTTCATGTTCATTGTGTTGGTGATGCCATCCAGCCATCTCTTCCTCTGACGCCCTCTTCTCCTTTTGCCCTCTATCTTTCCCCAGCTTCAGGGACTTTTCCAATGAGTTGTGACTTGGCCCTTCAAGAAGCAACTGTCAGACCTGATTTGGGGCATCTGAAGGGGAGACCCCAGCTGCAGTGCCCTGTAAAATGGGGGTTCATCAGTTCCTGGCCTGCAGGACTGCTGGAGGATGTGTGGGGAGAACTCAGTGGGGTTAGCTGCTATTCGCTGGTAGGTTTAAATTACCCATGAGGTAAACTGAGTTTGGCCTTTTATGTATAAATGGCCTTCATGATTCAACTTTATTCTAAAAAGGATTTGAGGAAGCTTAAAATATATAAACTAATGTAAGATGATAACCTATAGGTAGTCAAGGAAGTCAGAGAAAAGCAGAAAATAGAGAGGGAAAATCAGATTATATCCAGGGCAATGAGGCCTACAGGCTCACATATGCTACCTGGATGTGGGCTACCACTGTGACTCTGAGCTTTCTATAAAATGAACTGCCTTCAAAGTTTTAGAAGTCTCTTTTTGCTTTACGATATGCACATAACATAAATATCCTCTCACAGGGAAAATGTCTCATTGCTTGGAGAGCTTTGTCACAGCCTGCCCGCACCCAGCTCTCAGACAGTGGCCTTCAGTCTTTGGGAGGAAGCCCAGGGGTCAGAAGAGCAGAATGTGGGCACTTATTCTTTGTAGGCCCAGCAGATAGATGGATGGATGGATAGATAGATGAATGATGGTTGGATGATAGATGGTGGATACATGGATAAATGAATGGATGGATGGATGGATGGATGGATGATGTTTGGATGATAGACGGTGGATACATGGATAAATGGATGCATGGATGGATAGATAGACGGATGAATGATGGTTGGATAGATGGTGGATACATCATGAATAAATGGATGGATGGATGGATGATGGTTGGATGATAGACGGTGGATACATGGATAAATGGATGGATGGATAATGAATGGATGCTGAATGGGTAGGTGGATGGATGACAACAGTGGAAAGAGCCTGAACCTACCTGCCTATGTGCCTGGACATCACACACCATCTTGTCTCCATCCAGAATCAGGCTAACCCCCTCCTGGATCAGAGGGATCCAGCTGTCAAAGTTCTACAAGTGTCTGGGGTCCACCCAGTGTCTGGAGCTGAGGATGTGGATGGAATGGGAGGCTTTAGGAAAAGAGATCATGTTTTTAATCTTGCTTTAAAAATTATTGTTCTGAGTATGCCTTCTTGTTTCCTTTCCTACCTCCACCTGTACATCAGACAGGCCCTGGGTATGGGTGAGTCTCCCAGGCAATTCTGCCGTTGGCCTCCAGGCTGGGAGTCTCCTGTTGTTTGTTAGGTGATGGGGAACCAGCCATCCCATGCCCTGTCCAGAAGTCTGCCCAGTAATGAAGCCTTAACGAGGTGGAAGGCCAGCTGAGCTGTGCTTGGGATCTGAGCCTCCCCAGGACTTGGAGAGGTCACTACAATTCTCCCAGCCCAGGTTTCTCTGAGTCTGAAACTTTTCATGGCGAATAAGAGCCAAACTGCCAGAGTTGGAATCTCTGCTTCTTACTAACTGTGTGACCTTCAGCAAGTTACACACTTCTTGGTTCCCCAGTTTTCATCAATAAGCATATCACTTACCTCCAAGATTTGTAATGAGGATCGAATAAGCTAATTCATTTGCAGTAATAGACATAGTGCCTGACCCACTGTAAGCATCTCAGTGAAAGTAATGTAAGATGGGTAAAACCAGAATTGCCTTGCTCATCTCTTAGGTTTGCGGTAATATTCATTCATTCACACAATAGATTATTGAGCACTTTCTACGTCCCCCACCTGGAACTAGGGCCTGAAGGTGAGCTACCTGTCTTTGGGAGCCCTTTTGTGAAAGGACTTTGCCAACTGCAAGCTTATAGACAGAGGACTGTGCTTCAGTCCCTGAAACAGACATCTTCAAAACAGGACCAGCAGCACAACCTTCTTCAATCAGAGTTTAGGCAGCACCCCAGTTCAGAAAGCAGTGGAAGTAGGGCGGCTCTGGCAGCATAGATGAGGGTGTAGCAGGAGGCAAATCCTGCTGGTCCGCTGGCTCTGTTCCTCTCTGCTCCAGCCCCCGCACCTGGTGGCCCATAAGGCACCTTCCAGAAACCCCTTGGCTGCTCCAAGCACAGATGAAGCCCTCTGATTTGGCGTGGTTTGTGTCTTTCTTTTGGCTCCCACATCTCTCTCTCTCTCTAATGAATGTATTTTTTGAGCACTTTTCTGTTGACAGTAAAATAATGGCAAAGCACAGAGTTCTTGTATGCCCCCATGTGCCCCGCCTCCAACCCCACAACCTCTCCTGTGACCAGCATCCTGTGCAGGTGGTGCATTTGTTGCAATGCCTGCACTGATACAACGTGATCACCCCAAATTTCTAGTTTACAATGGGGTTCGCTCTCTTCTAAACACACTCTCTTGTTAGCTTCCTGATAGCTCAGTTGGTAAAGAATCTGCCTGCAATGCAGGAGACCCTGGTTCGATTGCTGGATCAGGAAGATCCGCTGGAGAAGGGAAAGGCTACCCTCTCCATTATTCTTGGACTTTCCTTGTGGCTCAGCTGGTAAAGAATCCACCCACAGTGCAGGTGATCTGGGTTCGATCCCTCGGTTGGGAAGATTCCCTGGAGAAAGGAAAGGTTACCCACTCTAGTATTCTGGCCTGGAGAATTCCATGGACTATAGAGTCCATGGGGTTGCAAAGAGTCAGACACAACTGAGCGACTTTCACTTCATCTGTCAGCTTGGTGGGTGCATTTCTGGATGCTGGCATCCAGGGGCACACAGCTCCATGGCTGGGCAGCAGAGGTCATGCTGAATGGGGGTGCCTGCTGTGTAGCCATGGCTTTCCTGTTCTCCTCAGAGTCTCCATCTGGAACCTCCCCCAGCACCTTCTATATAGCGGATGCTCAAGCCCTCCAGGCCACAGTGAGGGTTATGGTCAGGACTTCCCCCAATCCCTATGTGCCCTCTGTTTTCTGGAACTTCTCCTTAAAGACCCTTCTGGCCACTATAAAATTTTTGTTTTTAATATCCAACATGATCCTCTCCTTTGTGACTTTTGGCCCACCTCCTGTTCCATTCCTTCATCCTCAAAATACTGCCCAGAGGAGAGACAGACTGTGGTGGAAGCACCAGATGGCTGTGTGCTCTCAACCGAGGCAAGCTCTGAATGGGCAATTCGTAGTCATCGTCTGAGACGCTGGGGCTGCTAGTGCCCACTTGACTATTCTGGCTGACTTCCCTCGACAGTAAATATATACAACAAGCACACGCATGCTCGTGCGCACGCGCACACACACACACATATACCCTGAGTTTTCCAGCATTTAAATGGATTTGCACTCATATTCAAACTCTGCTTAGCTAACTTGCTTAAGTCCTCTGTGCCTCTATTTCCTCATCTGTAAAATGGGTACAACCATACTACCTCCTTATAGGGCTGTCATGAAAGTCAAATAAGATAATACAGGTAAAGCTCTTAGGACAATGCAGGGCACTGCACGACTATTCAGTAAATGTTGTTTTTGCACTTACTGTTATTACAAATGCAATATTTATATATACTATAATATATATGTGTTTTATATAATATAGCATATATCTATAATACTGTATTATATTAACATTTTCTGAGACAAGCAGTGCTATAAATGAATCAGCTCTGAAAGGGGCAGCGTTGAAGGTAGCAATGGAATGATTCACATATCTATCACCCATAAGCCTAGTTACAACAGTTTTCAGGTCCTGAGTCCCTGAGATGTGCCAGTTGATGTGCTTTGAATATTATTTCACTGCATCTTGGCAAAGCAACCATTAGAGTAGGCTTGGTTTTTTGTTTTGCCTTTCAGGAAACTAAACCCATAGGCCCTTCAGCTGGAGGCTCCAGCTCCCTCTGTACCAGCTGTTGGGGGACCCTGTCCTCTGCCAGCTGCAGCCCAGCCCTGTCAGCAGAACGCTGGCCTGTCCGCCAGCATGTTCTCCGAGCTGTTTGCTTTTACACTCCCCACTTTATCTGACAGCCCACACACAGCTCCATGGCTCGGGGGGCGTCTCCCCAGGCTACAGAATTTTTACAAGCAGCGCACAGTGGAAACATTGGCAGGCTTTTTTTTTTCCCCTTTTTATTTTCCAAAATACAGCCCTGCACCCTGTGTGTGAGTGTCCACAGTTAGGCCTGTGTGTCCTTCTTGGTGTTCAGAAGCTCAGAGACTGTGGCTTCCGGCTGTTTATGTGTCTATTTTAGTGTGAGCCCACCTCTATTTACCAGTATGCCAAGAGAACCATTTCTGCCTTTCGGGGTGTGTGACTGTGTGTGTGTGTGTGGTGTTTGTGGATCTCTGGGCTGCTCTGCCTCCCCCAGGCAGTGTCCAGAGGCTCACTTTCCCCTGCGTGTGTGTGTTTGTGAGCCTGTGTACATGCCTGCGTCTCTCCCAAGGGTGTCCAGAGACACGTGTAAACTATCCTTCACTCATGTTGTTGAGACTCTCCTAGGATACTTTGGCCCGGACAAGCAGGGAGAGCTGGGCATGGGAGTGTTTAGTCTGGAAGGCAGGCAGGCGGGCAGCAGAGACTCCCGGTGGAGCACCCAGGCGGCAAGCCGGACCCCAGGGCCCCTCCAGAGCTCTGGATGATGGGGTGGTGGTGGGGGACATGTTCCAGGGCCACGTCTGGGATCCACGGTGCTGGGTGTTCCTGCTTGGGCAGTGCTGGGCTCAGGATGATTCCTCTGGCCTGAGGACTGAGCCGGCTCTCGGCCAACCCCAGCCTCGTGGAGACAGGTTCCTTATTGTTCTTGTTTTCCTTTTCTGGTTTTTTTTTTTTTCCAGTCCTCAGAAGAATAGATTTTCATGCTGAATTGAAGCTGGATTAGCACAGGCATATAGAAAGAGCTAAGTCGTGTCCGACTCTTTTGTGCCCACATGCAATGTAGCCCACCAGGCTCCTCTGTCCATGGAATTTCCCATGACTCTCCCAGTACTGGAGTGGGTTGCCATTTCCTTCTCCATTAGCTCTTCCCTACCCAGGGATCGAACTCGCGTATCCTGCATCACAGGCAGAATCTTTACTGCTGAGGCACTGAGGAAGCCTGTATAGAAAGAGCAGGAGGCTTTAAAGTCCTGGTTCTGTCATACACTAATCATATAATATTGAGACGGGAACAGTTACTGAACTTCTGCCTCAGTTTCCTCACCTGTGAAGTAAGTACAATAGCATTACATTGCAGACTTTTTCAGGAGCTTAAACCATAAAATCTGTGGAGACGACCTCACAGATTCTCTATCCCTTTTCAGTCCTCTTGTCTCTGTGGAATTTTCTGGGTAACAGCTTAGTGACGGGAATAGCAATGCAATGCTATGAATTTCTAGGAACAAAGCTTTTTATTTTATGACCTAGTTGAGGGGCAGAGAGGAGGGCTTAGCTTCCCAAATGTTTTCTTTTTGCTGGCTTAAACCTTCATATTTCACATTAGTCAGTGTTCGAGGGCATTTAAGGAAACTGGAGGAGGGGGAGGATGGACTTTCTGCAGAAAGCATGTACCTGCCTTCCCAACAGGAGCAGGTTCATGAGCAGGGATCTGGGATATCCCAGGCGCATCAGCTATTAGCAGGCTGGCCATGGGGGTAACAGGTTGCTGCATTCCCTGCATGATGCTTGGACACTGTTTTAGGCAGTGTAGACTCCTTGCTAAACAAGAGACAGACACGGGTCCTGCCCTCAAGAAACTTCCAGTTTCTTGTGTGGAGATAGAAAGTAAACACAGGGACCAAGGAAATGCATACTAGCTAACTTGTAGGACATGAAGTTAAATATGGGCATTGTGATAAAGAGTGAATGGTGACATGTGGGGTACATGCATGCTTTGTCGCTTCAGTCATGTCCAACTCTTTGTGACCCCATGGACTGTAGCCCACCAGGCTCCTCTGTCCATGAGGATTCCCAGGCAAGAATACTGGAGTGAGTTGCCATGCGCTCCTCCAGGGGATCTTCTTGACCCAGGGATCAAACCCGTGTCTCTGACATTGGTGGGTGGATTCTTTACCACTGAGCCACTGGGGAAGCCCTGAGATGTGGGATACCACTTACAAAAGGTGGCCCTAGGAAAGGCCTCTCTGAAGAGACGGCTTTGGTCCAGACCTAAAAGATAAAAAAGACAGCAAAACAAAGATCTGGGACAGGAGGCAGGGGTAGGGAGAACTTCTAAAGTCTTCTTCCTCTTCAGAGTACACACCCAAGTCCTTACAGTAGCCAGTAAGTGCCTATGTGATCTGACTTGCTGCTCCACTGCTGTCCCCAAGTCTCCAGCCACAATGGCTCCCATCTACCTCAGGACCTTTGGACCTGCTATTTGTTCCACCTGGAGTACTCTTCCCACAGATATCCACATGCCTAGCTCACGCTAGGTCTTCAAGTCTTGCTTAAAGGTCAACTTTTCAATGGGCTTCAGACTCTCCTTTTACCCTATGCTATTTTCTAACTTACTTGTAATTTATTTATTTATTTTTGTATTTCTCTCACTCCTGGATGATAAGAACCATAAGGGTGGGTGTTTTTGTCTGGTTTTATTTGTTGATGTAAATAAGTACCTAGAACACTGCCTGGAGCATAACAGGTGTTTAATAAATACTTGCTGGATGGATGGGTGGGCTCCTGGGGACTCAAGGCCAGTCCTCATCACTAGAAGAAGCAATTGGTACAGTCTGAGTCTCTCCCATGGGTCCAGCCATGGGAGAGCCACGGGAGAGTTTCTCCCTGTGGTGATGGGGAGCCCCAGATTTGACATAAAGATGAGGGCCAAAGAAAAAATTAGCAGAAGAGTCCTGAGTCAAGTTGGGGAGAACAAGGATCTGAGGGTAGGTACCTGGGTGCCCCTGAGGATGATGAGAAACCTGAGAAGGGGAGAGTTAGGGGTGGGAGAGAGACAGAGATGAGTGGTGTGAGGAAGAAGTCCTCTCTGGGATACAGGAGGAGAGAGACCTATCTTAGCTAAAGCTAAGGTGTTGGGAAAGGGTGGAAAGATCCGCCAGTACCAACATGCATACCCAGACACACATGCCCACATTCTTATAATGTGGTCCCAGGCATCCATGCACAGAAGCACAGTGATGCTTCTCACCGACCTGAATTCATATTCACCTCTGCTCCTTACTCCCTGTGTATTCTGGGGTAAGCCACTTAACAGATCTGTGCCCTGTCTCTGATCCAAGGCTAAATATTCCTTACCTCACAGGAGTATTGTCAGGGTGATAACTTCATTATTAAATACATCGGCTTTGAAATCAAGTCCAAATTCAAATCCTGGTTTCAGTTTTTATGAGCTGTGTGTCCTTTGGGAGGTGACTTAACCTCTCTGATCCTCAGTTTCCTTAATTGCAAAACGAGACTAACATCAACCTTATAATAGAGTTATGGCAATGAAATGAGACAATCAATGGAAAGTAGAATATATGCTGCATCTGACCTGAAAGGACTCAGCACAAGGCCTGGCACATTGTAGATCCTCACACGCAAAAGGGGTGCGTGAAGAAGGCGAGACTGGCTGAAGTGCGTAGGATCAGCTAAGGACCAAAAGACTCAAGTGTGTGCTGGGCCAGGGCTCTGGCAGCTTGGGGTCCATGCTGGCCATGGGAATGGAAGGTTTTCTGTGGTGAAGTTCCCTGGTCACGGGCCATAGGAGCTGCAATTCTGACCTCATCAGTACTGGAGAAAGGAGGCAACTTGTGCAGAGGACAGTGTGCCTCGGACTTTTATGTAAGGCCTTTTCCCAAGTGGAGGGTTAATCAGAATTGTCTCCAAGGTCCCTTGCCACAGTGACCGCCCACCTGTTTCCAGGGCTTTCAAGAGGGTAGCTGGGAGCAGAAGGAAGCCTGGTGAGAGAGGGGCTCCTCCTGGGGTGAGGAGGAGTCTCCCATCAGGCTCCTGTCTGTGCCCTGAGGATGGCAGCCAGATGGGCGGCTCGTCCTGCCTGCAGGGTGACAGCTCGGGCTCCAAGATGGGGAACCGAGGTTCCCATCCCCCCCACTGCCTGTGGCATCTGAGACGGGTCCCTTAAGCCGAGCCTCTTTCCTCTTCTGCAAATGAGATAATGGTAACTCGTGGCCATGGAGGCCGTGGGGAGGTGGAAATAAGTTTACTCCTATGAAAAGCTCTGCGTGGGGCTGGCGCAGGGCAAAGGCCATGAAAATGAATGAGGGTTCCTTTCATCATGCCTGGGAGGGTCTCCTGTTGCTGACACCCTTGGAGCCGGTGCGTCTCCCTCCCACTCTGCCCCTGGGGTTTTGGCTCCCTGGATGCTTGCTGTCCTGGTCAGGAAGTGCCTTGCAGCCCGAGGCAGCCGGGGAGTTGGACTCGTCAGGCAGGAGAGGCGCCAGTGGACATTATGTTCCTTCCCAGGAATGGGAAATCGGGGATGTTCCTGGGCAAGGAACAGGGCTCTGGGGCAAGCACGCCGGGAACATCCACTCCCCCTCCTGTGGTGCTCCGAACCTCGCTGGCCCTGCTGGGCCCCGTGGCAGAGGAAGACACGTCACAGGGGCAGCCAGGCCTGCATGGGGCCCCTGGTGCATCTGTGCACACCCTTGCAGAGTATACAGTCCCACACGTTCACAAATAACCCCACAGCTCTGCACACACACAATAACACACTGACAGGCAACCTCAGATACGTGTTCATAGGTCCACACCCGCATGGCTACATGCTAATTTCTATTCATTTGTACACATGGAACCCACAGGTGCTGAAGTTCCAGCCCCGTGTGCATGCACTGGCGTATATACACAGGATATAATAACTTAATCATTTCCATCATTTACCCACACTCACGGCTTCCCAGGTGGCTCAGTGGTAAAGAATCCGCCTGCTAATGCAGGAGACACAAAAGACACAGGTTTGATCCCTGGGTCAGGAAGATCCTCTGGAGTAAGAAACGGCAACCCACTCCAGTATTCTTGGGACAGAGGAATCTGACGGGCTATAGTCCATGGACTTGCAAAGAGTTGGACACGACTTAGCAACTGAGTATGCACTCATACCCAAAAATACACACACTTTTACCCACACAATCATACAGGTGTTGATACCCATGAATACACAGGTGACTGTGCATACCATAATTATGCACGTGCATGTAATTCCACACAAGTAACCATGTACACCAAGTCCCCTAGCCGTTTAGCCTTCTGGAAGCATCCATTACTATCCTGTCCAAATACAACAGCTCAAGCCCTGTCACTGCGGCTCTGACCAGCGCCCTCTCCCCAGCATCGCCAGCATCGGCTGCTCGCTCCACGGTGCAGCAGTCTTCCTGGCCTTACTCCAAGCGCCTGAGGCCAGGACTCTCCTTCCAGTGCCCATCTCCATTCCCAAATGTCACTGCCGTGGGACCTCGTGGCCACCAGGCTTTTGTGGAAAATAAGAGTGGGCAGAAAACAGGTCTTTTTACCCAGAAACCAGGTGACAATTCTCTGTCTCCACAGAGTACACTCCCTGCCTGTTTGGGGTTCTGTTTTCATTGCCTCTGCACACCCCTCTTTCTCACCACTCTGAGTCCTTTCCCCCCAGCCTGCACTCATCAGACCTCTGCAGGTCTTAGGGATCTAAGCCCAAATGTCCCTTTAGACAGAGTAATTTAGTCCTCTCTTGTTTCTCCTTCCCCTCTCGGGCCAGGAACCAAAGAGGCCCATTAAGACATTTTCCTAGACGACAACAACTACTACTGCTAACAATGTTAGTAATAAAGCTACGTCAGAAAAACTCCTCTGAGTTAACTGCCTCTCTCCTAAAAGGCGGAGTAGCTTCTGTGTTTGATGTTAACGGTATTTTTTCTTACATGGACATCACACGCATATACATACACACACACACATACACCCAGCTTTGAGGAATTAATTTCCTTTTTCCTGCTCTACCCCCCACTTCCCCCTCCCATCATCAGGACAGTTGTTGGAAAGGAGGAAGCTGAGACCCCAAAGAGATCCCAGAATGGCAGGGGCGGGGCGGTGGGGAGGGCAGGATGGAGAAAGCTCCTGGTAGGAAGCGGGGCAGGGAAGACTGGATGGTCCCAGTTTTGGAAGGCCCCGTGTGTTCACTGAATCGTACCCTGCACTTCCCTGTCTCTCTGCCTTCTCTCTGCATCCTGGTTTGTGAGGCAATCCTGCCGCTCCTGTTGGTCTCCCCAGCTCTTTGGGAATTAGGGCCCATGTTTTCCCAACTTTGGGTCTCAAATATACCCACACAGCTTAGTGCAAAGAATGCTCAATAAATTACATATCTTTATCTTTAGTTCTCTGTATCTACATATCATTAATATTTATATCATCTATATCTATCTACATAGTAGTTTAGAGCAGAAAAAAAAAGCTGCCTGGCCCAGCCAAAAATCCTTGGCCTGAACAGCAGAAAGCCTGATTTCTGGTTCTGCCTCTACCACTCCCTGGCTTTTTGACACTGAATAGATCATTTAGTTTCTCCAGATCTCTCATTTTTCGTGTGCGAGGGGTTGAACGAGAACGGTGGTTTTCAAACTGGATTGCCTGGAACCCTAGGGTTCCAGGAAGCTGCCGTGGTAGGAGCAGGGCAGGAAGAGAAGAGGGCAGTGGCCGTCGGGCAGGCTCTCACTCCTGGGAGTGCAGCTCCTCCTGGCTCTTTGTTATCTACTAAGTTTTCCCTCAATTGCATTTAAACAAAGGGTCCTATTGTTTACAAAAGAAAAAATTTATAAAGCACTGGCCTAGATGCTCTCTGAGGGCTTTTCCAGCTTTGAGGAGATAGGACTTCTCATCTATTTCATCCCAGAAAGTGCCCTTGTAAGGAGAAAGCAAAACCAGTTCTTTCTCTCTGGGTTTAGGGCTCGTTTTCCTTTTGTTTCTGGGGTCACCACCCACCTTTCACCTCCCCACTAAGACTAGGGTGTTCATATCACACACCCCCACCTTACCTCTACTTCCTCAGACAGCAAATGAGGACCTTCCCAGCACTAAACTCTCAGGGTTTTAACAAGACACTGGTATTCAACAAGTGGTGAATGCAAAGCCCCAGCATAGGAGGTGGTATCTGAACAGTGACCTCTGAGCAGTGGCTTTGGTGACGGCCAGCATCCCAGGAGATGGCTGTGTCCCTGGGCATCCTGCCTGGCTCGTGGCTGGGGATGGCAAGCTCGGGGTGCAGACTGCTCCGTGCTGAGGAATCAGTGTGCTGTGAGGCATCTAATTAGCCATCATCTTCCCAGGAGACAGCTCAGTTGTGTAATTGTTATTTCTATATTTTACACACCCTCCATCAGCAAGAGAGACTCGGGCCAACCCTTCACCAGCTCCATTGTTTGCTTGCCTTCCAGCTGTGCCAATTGCCCTCTTCTCATCTTTCCACGGCTCCCACCCACCAGGGAACATGCCTGCTGGCGGGCAGGGTAGGGGTGCAGGGAATGGCTTTCACATGTGTCTTTAAAGACCCATCTCCAAGACCAGCACACTGAGAGCAACTGTGTTGGCTGGATTTCCTGTCTGGCTCGGAGGTGGGGGTCGTCCGTGACGGCATACCCTCCATGTGCCATCTGTTCGTAGGCAGAGACGTGATGTGGTGTGAAAGATACTGGGTTTGCCATCAAACAGGAGCCATCATTTTCTAGCAATTTAATTTACCTCTCTAAGCTTTGGCTTCCTTATCAGTTAAATCAAGACCCCAATACCTTGTATCATGAGGCTATTGCAGGCTTCTATCATTCAACACATATTTATTGGGTTCCCCTGGATGAAAGAATGTTTGTGATAGGGCTTTGCAAACTGAAAATTTTGCTGTCTAGATAGGAGTTATTTTCATCATTGCAGTCTGGCGTTGATTATCAGAGGAGCTTTTACCAGGTTTAGATTATCCAGACTCATTACTGTAAGATTATCAGACAAGCCGACCTCTCCCCGCCTGCTGTTGCCTGTTTTAGTGGTTTTCATCTTGGTCAGTCAGAGAGGCTGATTCCTTGGAGGAAGCCCAGTAGGGAGAGACTACATCCTGAAGCTGTTATTGATGGCAGTTTTTTTCTATTCCATTAGGATATGCGTTTGACCTCTTTCTTACGTAGAAAACAGAATGAGCAGTGCTAGGCTAGAAGCCATGGGCGCTGTAAATAAATACAAGCCCAGGCCCCTGACTTCCACACACTCCATGTAAGTGGGAAGGTAAAGATCCACGTGCTGTTTAGGAAGCACCATTTCTATGAGCAAGGCGCTTTGCCAAGTACGATAACCCATATGCTTCTCATCCAAACCCGTTAAATGGATATTACTAGCCCCACTTTGCAGATGACAAAACTGAGGCCCAGAGATCTTGTCACTTGTCTAAGGCCACACAGCTAGTAAATTCTATAGCCCGAAGAAGCTGCCTGCCTTTGACACTGGACTGTGCGCCCTGTGTCCACCTCCTGCTCTAGACTCTGAGCTCCTTGTGGGCAGAAGCTGTCACTATATCTGCTCATCACCATGCCTGGCAGAGGCCCCTCCTGAGATGCTGGCCCTTGAGCTAGCTCATTCTGTACCCCCAACTCGGCCCAGCCTCTCCCCACACACCTCGCCTGCTCGTCACATCCCAGAAGGACTTCGGCCTTCCTGATCTCCCTGCCAGCAGTTCAGGGCCCTCTGCTCAGCTGCCAGGTTGCTGAGGCAAGTGAAGGCTCTGACCGGGGCCTGGGGCTCCTGGCTGTACTCCTGGATCTGTCTCTGTCTCCCCAGACAGAAGGGGCGGTCCCTGGCATTCAGGGCCCCGGGCCCTCACCTGCCAGCAGGGCTGGGGGGATGCTCAGCCCGCCAAGCGGCTGTGCCGCTCGCAGCTGCCAGTGAAGATGGAGCCCGGAAGGCCTGGTCAGCGGTTGCCTGGGAGTTGAGAAATGTGCTGGCTCCAGCCTGGCTCCCTCATCTGAGAAATCAGGGGAACCTGACCCAACAGCCCGCTGTTTTGTTTCCGCAGTGTCTGGGGCAGCTGCGCAAATCAGGCCTGCCTGACAGAGCCGGGGCCAGGGAAAAGCAGACTGTTCCTTCCCTCTCCTCTGAGGTCCGTGTTCAACGGATCGCTGCCAGGGGAAGCATTCTGAGTGCTCTGCTCGGGCCAGGGCTGAAGTGCAGGGGCCAGGCCTGAGGCGTCACGGAGCAACCAGGCGTGTCTGGCTTCGGCCTCTGTCCCCCTGAGGTACATTGGGAGGATCCCTGCTCAGAATTCTAGTGGGTCTGGTTTGGATTCCTGCCATGCTGCTTGCAGCTGTGTGCCCCTGGACAAGTCCCTTGACTTCTCTGAGCCAAATGTGGATAATAGTAGCAAACTTAGAGCATGGCTGTCAAAATAGACTCAATGCAATAATATATTTAAACTGCCCAGCACATAGTAGATGCTTCATAAAAGTACATTCCTTTCTCCTTCCTCACCAGGCTGAGGTTTCCTGACTTTCCCTTGTCCGTCACCTGTGTCTACAGCACAACAGAGAACCCAAAGCTCTGGCTTCTATATCGACCACTGTCCAGAAGTCTTGCCTTGTGGGTTTTCCTACGACCTGGGCTGCTGCCCACATTGCCCCACATTGTTCTCAGCACACATGTGAGGAAGGCAGCGTTATGTAAACGTATCGGTTATGATCACAAATCTATATGTGATCATTCACAAACCTATGTGTTAACTCACTCCATTGATTCATCCATTTATTAAAAACCAAAAAACAACCTTCACTCAACTTTTCCTCTGAGAAAGGCCCTATCCTACACCCCAGGAATAAAACACAGTCCCTGCCCAGAGTCTACTAATGGGAAAAGTGGAACAAGTGAAGAGAGAAAGAAATTCCACAGACTAGATACACCAGGAGAAGCAAAGCACTGATTTCTAGGACACTTCAGAGATGAGTCCTCACTCAGCTTGGAGAACTAAGGTAGTCCTCCCAGAAGAGGTGGTGTCAGAGTACTGAAGGATAATTAGAGATTTTCTAGCCAGAAAATTAAGGGAAATTTTCAGGGAGAATTATTACAGGGAGAGAGAGTACGCACACACAAGCCTATTGGCTAAGAGAACGTGCCCATGTGTTAGAGTTCATGAAGTACGACAAAAAATTTTCAAAATTTCAGTGACTTCATAAGTTTCTTGCTTATGCAATGGCCAGCACTGGTATTCCTGGTCAGATGGCTCTAGATGGCTCTCTTTCGTGCAGTGATTCAGGGATGCAAACACTATCCATTTCTGATTCTGCCATCCTTTATAGCCTTAGAATCAGCCACTTGTAGCCATGAGCCCAGCGGGGGAATGAAATGACTTTTGGTGAGTACACAGTAGTACCTCCATCATCCTGCATGAAGAAGTTCTAGGGGCTAAAGAAAGTTGGAACAAAAGCTGAGCGACAGGGAGTGGTGAGATGTGGCTGTACTACAGACAAGACCAGAATGTGTGGGTGATATAGACAAGCTCAGGAGTTTTGATTTTTATCCTGAAAGTTGTGCAACATCATCAGAGATGTTTAAATGGGAAACTGCCATCATCAGATTTGCTTTTTTAGATGAACGACTCCAGCTGCAGGGTGGAGGATAAACTGGAGGGAGAGAGACTGCAGGCAGTAGAACCAGTCAGAAAAACATTCTAGTAACCCAGGCTGTCTTCCCTAAGGATGGGTGAGCAGTGGCGATAGGGAGGGAGAGAGAGCAATATTGTCCTGGGAGGCAGTCTGGGTCATGGATTGGAGTCTGCTTTGCAGCAAAGCTTCAAATAGCTTTTGGGTTCATGTCTAGTGCAATAGCTAATTGAACCTCAAGCTCATGAAATTACAGTCAATACAAAGCAGCTTATTTGAGCTCTGTGTTTCCACAGGCCTGAATCTCATGCATTAGGGACCTGGTCAATAGATGTGGTCAGTGCAATTGCTAGTTTTCGGAGAAATTAGAAATGGTGGTGGTGTTCTCCGAACATCTATGTGTTTCTGTTTTGCACTCTTTTCTTCATGTCCACTTCTCCACACATTGGTCTCCCTTAGAGAAGCAAGGATGTCCCTAAGTATTCATGGGAAAATGGAGATTTCCTTCCCCTTGGAAAGGGGCCCTGGGTGTGTGGCTGTCTATGTTCCCTGTCTTCCCGATGGCCCCACATATAACTCAGGGTGTCCAGGAAAGAACCCTACTGGCCACACGGTCTTGAGCCCAGGGGGCTGCCAGCTTGCCCCACACTGTGAGAGAGAAGGGATTCACGTCTCTGCAGGCAATGCTTTGCTTGGAATCTTAGGCAGTGAGTTCTATGATCTTTAAGTCTTCTTTCACTTACTCAGAAGGATGCTGGAACTTCGGGCTACCTTGCAGGTTAATCTACACAATCTAGTTGGTCCAGGTACACTTGGTATGTAGACCCACACCTCATGAGATGTGGCAGTGAGTTTCCTCCTAAGGGAGCTTCAGTGCCAGAAGTTGAAAATATTTAACTGGGCCAGATGTGCTCCCAGTGTAGCACAGCAGTTCCGAGTTAAGACTTCCACGAAGGAGCTAATGACAGTAACTCTGGGTCTCTTTTTCTGCTCCATTCGAGAATTGCGGTGTGGTCTCTGGCCATTTGAAGGACCATCAATTTCTTCGTGGCCTGACCGCTAGCCTCTGTGTTCCCTGACTACTGGCCTTGCCTGTGCTTTCAGTCTCTGCATGCTCTCTTCAGCCCCAGTTGACCTCTATGCTTGCAAACCCCTGACGCCTACCCTCCTCAACATTTCCTGCCAGTGCTAACACGTGCAAAATGTTTTGAGGTCCTTCATAGCTACTGGTGCTTTTCTCCTCTTGGTTTTTGGTGACTTCTTAGGTTAGACTAGTAAACTGGTTTTTCTATCAGATATAGATTTCTGACTAAGTCATTATTTCTGTAATTTACTGAACACTTACAGAAGCATTCTATATATGTTGTCTTATTAGATCCTTAGAATAACTGTGAGAGGTGCACTTGTAACAGACACTTACAGGATTGTCTGCCTGAAGCCTATTTTTCTAGGAATCCCTTTCACAAATCCATACGATTTCAGTAGAACCTACCAGGTTTCTATCTGGCCCCTCCCCTTCGGGCCCATGTGATTGATCCCAGGGTGAGCACTTGTCAAAGGCTGAAACAATCATTCCCTTTGGTGGGAAGTTTGGTACTGGGACTGGAAGAAGGGAATCCGTTTCTCTCTCAGGGTCTGAACAGTAATAAGCAGAACAGCGGGCCCTTCATAGCCATGCTTTCTACCGCATGAACCAAAACAGCAAGCTTTGAGCTTGAGAAAGCAGAACTGGGCAGAAGCAATAATGCAGTATAGAAAAACAGATATGGTGGAGAAAGGCCAGAATTCAAAGGCTCAATTTGCCAATTACTAGTCACGTAGTTTAGATCAATAATACAATACTAATGCTAGGATTATACTATCCAATATTATTGAGTCCTTACTGTGTATCAGACACCATTCCAAACACTTTACGTGCAGGCTTATCTGTCCTCACAACAACATAAGATCGTTTCTGTTATTAATCCTACCTTTTTCCCATGAGGACACTGAGGCCCAGCATGATTTATAATTTGCCCAAACATACACAAGTGGTTGGGGGCATCTCTTGAGCCTCAACTTCAGTTCAGTTCAGTTCAGTTCAGTCACAGTCGTGTCCGAGTCTTTGTGACCCCATGAGTCTCAGCACGCCAGGCCTCCCTGTCCATCACCAGCTCCCAGAGTTCACTCAGACTCACGTCCATCGAGTCAGCGATGCCATCCAGCCATCTCATCCTCTGTCGTCCCCTTCTCCTCCTGCCCCCAATCCCTCCCAGCATCAGAGTCTTTTCCAATGAGTCAACTCTTCGCATGAGGTGGCCAAAATACTGGAGTTTCAGCTTTAGCATCATTCCTTCCAAAGAACACCCAGGGCTGATCTCCTTTAGAATGGACTGTTTGGATCTCCTTGCAGTCCAAGGGACTTGCAAGAGTCTTCTCCAACACCACAATTCAAAAGCATCAATTCTTCGGCGCTCAGCTTTCTTCACAGTCCAACTCTCACATCCATACATGAGCCCTGGAAAAATCATAGCCTTGACTAGATGGACCTTTGTAGGCAATGTAATGTCTCTGCTTTTCAATATGCTATCTAGGTTGGTCATAACTTTTTTTCCAAGGAGTAAACGTCTTTTAAATTCATGGCTGTTGTCACCATCTGCAGTGATTTTGGAGCCCAAAAAAATAAAGTCTGACACTGTTTCCACTGTTTCCCCATCTATTTCCCATGAAGTGATGGGACCAGATGCCATGATCTTCGTGAGCCTCAACTTACTCATCTGGAAATAGAGTACTGGCCTTTGTATAGAAAAGTGTTAACATAACAGTCTGAGACTGCCATCCTTAGCAAGTTTTGTTCACAAGGTTGGCCCTTGTCTGCTGGATTTCCAGAGGGTTTCTACCATTCCCCAATAAGGATGGTACACTATGCCTGAAATGTTTGTGCAAACAATAAGCTTTGGCTTGAGGCCCCCTTGACACAGCTCTCCCTCATGTCTGTTATATGAAGCAGAGGATGTAGTAGACTCAGTACTTTGCAGAGGGTTTGGTCACAGGAGCACCTGTGAAATGCTTCAACCCTCTGTGAGCAGCCCCATACGGAGGGCATAGCCTCCCTAGCCCCCCGTGAGGCCCCTGGAGCCCTTCCACCACCACCACCGTTCCTATTTTTAACCCTCCAACAATTGCACTTTAGGATTGGCAGCCTATGCAGAATGGCAAAATATTTCTAGATGTTTCATCAACAAAGGAAGTATTTATTTTGAGAGGTTTTTCCAGTTTTTAATAAGGTTGTGCATGGGGAGGACACTTTCCGTTGCTATATTTTTAGGTTAATTCTCTGGGAAACTGACTGCCACAGGCCCGGTGACGTGGAGGTGGCTCAAACAAACCCACTACCGACAACAGACGCCCTAATGGTCTCCTGCTTCCTTTGACAGTGTGGGAAATGGAGGTTCGGGCGAAAGTGATTCCCTGGGTGTCTCCCAGGAGGCCCAGGGCCACCTTCTCCACCTGTGCCAGTGAAGCTAGGTGGCCCACCACCTACTGGCCTTGTATATGAGCAGGATCAGGAGTGATCCATGGGGAAAACGTGGAGAAAAGGCTCAACCGTTGGGATCGCCTCCTAGGAACCAGCAACAGGGTGTAAACATTCAATTCCATTCAGACCTGGTTGGCAGCCAAGGGATGGCTTGTCTGAGTTCAGCAGGGCGGCGGGGGAAGAAGGAAAGTGACTAACGGCCTCCTGCTCACTTGCCAAAACCTGTGTGTGTATGTAGATGAAGCCAGGTCTGTAAGTGCCAATAAGAAAAACAGAATCCATTAAGCAGGTAATTGAATTCAAAAACACCATTTGGGCTTTAAAACATCTAAATGGTTCAGGGCAAATTGGGACTTGGGGGCTTAAGTTAGACAGATAACAAATTCCATCTCATAACTCAGTCATCTGGAATGGCATTCCCTAAAGCAGAGCTATTAATAGTAAGTGTTCCGGGAATAAAGATTGCTTTGGTCAATAAGTTTAGGTAATGTCCCAGTCAACCAAACTGAATGGATATCTTTACTCTAGGACTTCTCAGACAGAGCCTACTCATGCATATCATGAAACTCCAAGAGAAGATTATAGTATAGTATTTTAATATAATGTATACATGTATGTTTTATATATATGTATATATACACACAAACATAACACTTTACATTATTATACACAGCATTCCACACTTCTTCACCTGAAGATTCCTCTTCCCATGCAGTATCTGATGGCATCATTTTTTCAGGGCCTGCTTTGGGAAGCACAGCCCTGGATAGAGTCACCCATTCCCTAGGCCTAGAGAACATTTTAGAATAGAAAAATCATTCTGCAAGGGAAAAGGTAAGACTGAAGGGACAGAGTTTGGCTAATCCAGTTCTCTGGGCCAGGTGGCTGGGTTGTAAGCTAAGGAGTACAAACGTAGGCCTCAAGAAAGATAGCATCTTGACATCTGGTCCTTTGGGGATTCTCTGAACCTGGATGTGTTACAGTCCAGGACCCACACCCAGGTGCTGACCTTATGAAGGGACACTGTGGCAATGATGTCACACCAGGTGGCCCTGAGAAACTGTAGACACTAGGGATTTGGGGCCTGGAAAAAAAGATGGCCCAGGACACCTTTAGCACTGCCCACAATTCTCTAAATCCCCCCGCTATGGAGAGGGGCTTGCCATTGCCTCATGACCCTAAGGGAGGAACATAGCCAGGGCCAGAGTTGAGTGCTTTGGAGAGGCAGTGTTTAGCACCACCCAAAGGAGAGCTCTCCAGGGATTGTTGCTGTCTCTCAGGCCATGGGCAGGCTGGATCCTGTGCTAGTTGATACCATCATCTGGAAGCAGGGGCTGATGACCTCCCGGTGGGGGCAGGGAGCTAATGCAAACTCCAGATGAGAAATGATTCTGAAGGTCTCTCGCAACCCTGGGGGAGAAGGCAATGGCAACCCACTCCAGTACTCTTGCCTGGGAAATCCCATGGATGGAGGAGCCTGGTAGGCTACAGTCCATGGGGTCGTGAAGAGTCGGACACGACTGAGTGACTTCACTTTCATGCACTGGAGAAGGAAATGGCAACCCACTCCAGTATTCTTGCTGGAGAATCCCAGGGACGGGAGCCTGGTGGGCTGCCGTCTTTGGGGTCGCACAGAGTCGGACACAACTGATGTGACTTAGCAGCAGCAGCAGCCCAACACTGGGATGTTTGACTCCAGGTAATTCAACTTTATCATATTGACAGATGACAGCATGCTCCAGGCTCCTTACCATCTACGTTCAAGTTATCAGCAGGGCCATCTCTTCTACCTACAATCCAATTTCCAATCCATCTATTACTCTCCAACTCCACCACCACTTCCGCAGTCATCTTCTGCCCAGAACACTCTAGGAGCTCTAGCAGCCACTTAGCAGGTTTCTCCACATCTACTCTTGTCCCCTTTTAACCCGTCTTACACAGCAGTCAGTGAGTTAAGACTCTTGGAAGAAGGGCTAACTCCTCACCGTGACCCACAAGACCCTTCCTGAGCTGGCCTAACACCACCGGTCCATCTCACCTTGTCCTGCTCCCCCTTTTGCTTACCAGGCTGCAGGCTTATTAGCCTCCCACGACTGCAGCAGGCTCTCACCTTCTGACCATGTCTAAAACACGGGTTTCTCTGCTCTTCCCCTGTCTGCTTCCTACTCATCCTCCAGGTTTGGGCTCAAATGGCACTTCACAGAGGCTTCTGTGTTCACCTTAAATAAATATAGCCATAAATATAGCCTTCCATCCTCACTGCCTCTGCTCACTTCTCTTTCACAGCTCTTTGTCTATTTCTTTCCTAGCAATTACAACAATCTGAAGCCTAATTTTTATTTCCTGTCTCTCCTTTCCTGATGTATCTGTCTCATCCCTTCTTCCCATGTCCATCTCAAACGCAAGCCCCCTGGGGGGAGAAACCTGGTTTTGTGACATGTATTCCCAACTGGAACAGTGCTTGGTGAATTGCAGGTACTAACAAAACTTGGCTAAAAAAATGACTGAATCAGTAACCACTTTATGTTTGTTGGGGGGTGGATCGGGTGTCGGGGGAAGTGTCCTCTCGAGTTAACTGCTGTGAGGAATCCCACTGGGTCTCCTTCATCTCCACATTCCCATGAGGGGCTGGTCCCTCCAGACTTGCCCCTCTGCCCCTTCCCTGCATGGTTCAGCCCCTCCTTGTAACACTCTAGGGAGGTGGCCACAGTCTGAGTAAGCTCTAGAGTGTTTCATCAGACCTGCACCAGAAAGCCCTCTCCTAAGTATGAGAATTGTTCGATAGAGTGTTAAGAACTCTTCCTCCCTGGAGTGCTTTTTAAGCAGGCTGATTTTCACCTTTCTGGGGCTGCCTTGAGTGACTTCCATCTGGAGGTGAAAAGTGAGACCAATTTGGGACTTGAATGACCTCGGGAGGCCCTCCCTGATCCCAATACCTCCATTCTTGTCAGACCTGGAGTTCCACCGCTGGGTTCTCGCTGTCTCCTCAATTATCTGCTTTGACTTCTTCCTCTCCACCTGGGCTCTGGATGCTCTAAGGCGCTGTGCTCGGAGTCGACGGCTTTGATTAAGCAGCTTTGATCTCTGTTGAGCATCTCGGAATAATATCTTTGCTCTCAGCATCTGTGCCAATTCCCGAAATAGTCTAGCCCAGCCAAGCAGGAGGGGGGCTGGATTGCAAAGTGTATTATAGGACAGATTTAAAAAGAAAAGGCAGCTGCAAACAGTCAGGGGGATGTGTGTGTGAGAGCGAGAGAGAGACATACTCCTGTAAATGTGAGCACCCAAGGCCCCTGGGAAATGATCACCATGCTCTCAGCATGCTCCAGCCCTGGGTTCACAGTGGCCGCCTGCTGCGAGAGTGGGCAGCTTGCAGCAGTCGGCTCCTGAGTCAGGTGGCAGTCCTGTGGCAGAAACAAAAACATCAAAGGCCTTTGCTTCTGTTTACTTGGCTTTCCTTGTTTTCACTAAGGCATTTTGAGATTGTCTGCCAGGTCGTGTTCTGCACGGCTGTCCCCCTGGTGTGGGCGGTGGTATGTGTGGGTGTCAGGGCAGGGCAGGAAATTACTGCAGTTTTGAGGTATTGATCGGAGATGCAATTATTAATTGTATGTTTGCCCCAAGATGGAGATGGCAGGGCTTCTCAGTACATGTGTTAGGTCTGGGTACGTGTTTACCATGAAGTTGGTATTTAGTGTTAGTCTCTCAGTTGTGTCCAACTCTTTGCGACCCCATGACTGTAGCCTGCCAGGCTCCTCTGTCCACTGAACTTTCCAGGCAAGAATACTGGAGTGGGTTTCCATTCCCTTATCCAGGGGATCTTCCCAATCCAGGGATCGAACCTGGCTCTCCCACACTGTGGGCAGGTTCTTTACCATCTGAGCCACCATGTAGCTTATTTAACGGCCTCCATGTAGTTAAACACGTATGTGTCTACATGTCTTGGGTTGGTAAGCCGTCCCCTGGGTCTGTGCACTGTGATGCCCGCCTGCGTGCTTTCCCATCACAGAGGTGAGCATCCTGATGCTTGGGTACACGTGTGTGCACACATGTGTCCATGGGCTGACACACACATGTGCACACAGCGGTCTGTGGGTCGGGCTGTCCTGGAGGGGTTGGCATGTTCACAGGCAGAAGGCTGCCTGTGTGGTTACATTTGCATAGGGTGGACTCCAGAAGTGGGTGCTGCCTAGAGGTGTGTGATGTCAGGACACTTTGAACAGTGAGTCATGATGTCCTCCCCTTCGGCGCCATCCCCTGGGAGCTTGTCCTTGTCTACAGCTCCTCCACAATCAGAAGTGGAGGAAAAGCATCTCTATTTGGAACCGTTTGTTCCCCCATAGGAAGCAGTCCTTGGTGCTGGGTGTTGTTACAAGAAGCCTTTGTTCCTCTGGTGGCCACAGGCTGGTGGATATGAATGTATGCATCTCCTAAACCCCTCGTGGTGAGGGCCTTTGTACTGAGGCTGAGGGAAGTGAGAACTGGGAGGCAGACTGTGGTCTCTCATCCTTTCTGATCCAGCCCTTCATGTGGGTTCCTTTGCTCAGAGGATCCGCCAGCCGTGGGTCACGGGACAGCTGCGGAAGCCAGACCCTTGCCAGAGCTGGGAGAAGAAAGCTTCGGGAAGGAGAAGTCTGTTTTCTAGGGCCATTAAGCCCAGAGCTGGCTGGGGTGTGGACCTCAGCTTGTTGGGTTTCCAGAAAAGGGGAAATCAGTAGCAGAGCTGGGACCTGGGAGGGTCGCATATCAGGACAGATGGGCCATCAGGTCAGGACGGGCTGTAATCAGAGCCCTGGGTGATGAACGGTTTTTGGCATTCTGTGTGGCCCAGGGGGGCCCTGACGGAAGGTCGCATCTGGTATTTCTCAGTGGTGGCTGCCTGGAGCGCTATATTGAAAAGAATTCTCAGGCCAAGTGGATTCTTCTGGGGGAAAGATGATGAGTGTATCAGTTTCCTATTGCTGATGTAACAAATTATAAAAATTTGGTGGCTTAAAATGGTGCGCGTTTATCCTCTTACAATTCTGGAGGTCAGAAGCCCATCACAGGCCTCCCTGTGGTAAAATCCAGGTGTCCGGAGGGCTGTATTCCTTCTAGAGGCTCTAGAAGAGCATTCATTGCCTTGCTCTTTTCAGATTCTGGCACCAGCCGTATTCCTTGGTGTGTGGCCCCTTCCTTCATCTTCAAAGTCGGCAGTTGCTGGTCAGGTCTTCCTCACACTGCAGCTCTCTGAGCCTGACTCCCCTGTCTCTGTCTTACACTCACAAGGATGTGCGTAATTCCATCGGGCCCACCCAGATCATGCGGCATCATCTCCCCAGCTCAAGATCCTTAATAATCACATCTGCAAAGTCTCTTTAGCCACAGCACATCACGCATTCACAGGTTTCAGAGCTGAGGATGTGGACGTCTTTGAGGGTGTAATTCTGCCTGCCATAGTAGGGATAGATTTGTAGTCACATCTGCCAAGGCACTGGAAGGTGCAGATTGGGGTGATGAGAATGCCAGATGCTGACCATCTCTAGTCTGGGAACCAAGAAAGGTAGAGTTAGACAAGAGATGTCAACGGACTGGGAGGGATGAAAAGAAAAGGAAGCTAAGATGTACTGAGCCTTCACTATGTGCCAGGCACTGACTGTAATTCAAAGACATGTCTCATTTCATTATCACCACATCTCTTTGATCGGGTGAAAAGGTGACTGGTATTCTATGGTGGAGAGAACTGAAGCCCAGAGAGGTTATGGGACTCATCCAAAGTTACCCAGCTGGTAAATGACACGGTAGAAATTCAGACCAAGTCCCAAACTAGCCCATGGCTGAAGCAGAGAACCAGGGCAGCTCCTGACATGGCTGTGATGGCCTTTCAAGTCGAACGGACTGCCAGAGGCAGCAGTGTCATCCGGGATCGATGACAGCGCCTGACGCGGAGTTTTTCTCTGGAGCCATGCCCACCTTGCAGATTATCCCCCGGCTTTGCAAGTGGGGTTGAGCGAGAGGCCAGGGCTGGGGGCTTCAGCCCCATCAGCAGAAATGCTAATGGCCTCCCGAGCAAATGTCAGAAAACGCACAGCCAGCATCTCTGAGTGTGACTTTACGTGAACGTGGTTTGCGTTCCAATTGTCTTTCATTGCCGACCTTGAGGGGCTGCAGAGGGAAGCCAGCTAGGAAAAAAAAAAAATGGATGTATGGGGTGGGAGCTGTTTCTTTTAATATAAATATTCTAATCGACACATCAGGATTGTTTGAAATGGGGCAGAGGAGGCTGGCAAGCCTGCTTCCTCCTGCTTTTTGTCTTTTGTGCAGACAAGTGTTGGGCAGCTGCTGGTGGCAGGCAGTGAAGTGGATTTATTACCATATCTGAGCTGAAGTCCCGTGGCTTTATGTGCCACGTGCCACAAACTGCTGGAGGTCAAGGGGCATAAGGGAGGGTGGGCTCAGTAGAGTTAGGGTGTAGGGCCTGGGGAGCTTGCCCAGGGTGGGATTTCTCGGAGTGCATGTTAGGATTGGTGGTGCTAGCCAGAGACAGGTGCCAAGAGATGCTTATTTAGAAAGAATCAGACAATTTTCAAATAGTAGTTATGCTCCAGCTACTATGCTAAATGCTTTAACTATAAAACCTTAATCCTATCACCAACACTTTGAGGTCAGTATTTCCCGAATTTACAGGTATGGTTGATGTGGCCCAGAGAGGTTAAGTAACTTGCACAAAATCACACAGCTTGAACATGGCAGAACCAGGCCTTGAGCACAGGTTTGACTTACCCTACAGCCCACATCCCTTCAAGCACTGCAAGAGGACACTGCCCCTGGCCGTCAACAGTTAGGCTCCAGAATTCCTCAAGAGTCTGCTGTAGGCAGGAGGCAGGTGTGCTGTGAAATGCCAGGCCTTCCTGCACCAAGCAAAGGTCAGGTAAGAGATGGCAGTTTCCCTCTGGGTGTCTGGCTTGAGCTGCTCTAGCTTGCCATCCTTGGGTCTGCGGTCAGGAATGGCCAGGTACATTTCCCTTGGAGAGCAGGCCTCAGCACACAGAAAACCACAGTCCTCATGCGGACGAGGCTGAGCACACACGGGCTTGCACCTGCGTGTGTTTGCCCACTGTTGCGGATCTCATAGGCTGACGGGCTCCCAGTAGGCATGGAGAGGCTGACATTGCTGATGTTGCCATGGCAGAGTGCAGAACAGGCCTCTGGTCAGACCTAGGGGTAAAACTCTCCCTGTCCCCCTCTACCCCCAAGCCCAGAAATTCATAAACCTAGCTGCGGTACAAAACCAGCATCTGCGAGGATGGGGGTCTGCTTCCACCACCAGCCGCACCAGCACCAACCCCCACCGTCATTATGACTGTGGGACAGGCTGCTTGGCCCCCTTCTACAGATGAGGAAACTGAGGCTCAGGAAAACTAAATGACTTATGAAGCTTCTTCAACAAACAAGCGGCAGTGCTAGCGTGTGCATCCATTTGTCCCAGCTATCGAACCTGTACCCCCACCCACCCTGCTGTCTCTGTGGCTAGTCACACTTAGGTGATGAGCACTGGTCCCTGATGGATGTGGAATGGATGCAGAGAGTCCGACCTCCTGACCCACCCTTTCCTGGAAATGAAGAGGGAGAGAAGAGGTGGGAACTGAGTAGATTGGGGGGGGGGGCGGTGCGTGGAGGGGCGGTGCCTCTGGCTTGTTCTCTTGACAGTACCGGCATTAGAGAATGTTTGGTCATTCAGCCCTGATTGTGTGCCAGACACAGTGCTAGGGCTTTCCCGTCACTCCTCCCCACCATTGTGAATTAGGTAGCTGCCGTCTCTGGGGTCGCACAGAGTTGGACACGACTGAAGCGACTTAGCAGCAGCAGCAGCAGACTCATAGGAAAATGAGAACACTGAAAGGCTCAGTTTAATAGTTTCCTTGCGTATGCATGAGTCAGGGCCTCTCTCCAGGCCAGGCACCCTAATTGGCAGTGATATGCTGGAGTTGGCTAGTACCTTGCATAAGAGCCAGGTATTAATTTTCAGCAATTTTGTGAGCTCCTTGTTAAAAAATAGTCATTATTAAAAATTAAATTATATAACCTGACAATGAAATGCATTGTATTAAAAATGAAGGTAATAAATACTCAAAACTCATCACTTCTTAATACCTTTACTACTTCCTGTGCTCTTAAAGTTATTTACGTCTACTGTTTCAGGGTCATGGAAATACTATTTAAAATACTGTGGAATGGTTTGCTGTGCTCAGCTCTTCCCAATGCTACATCCAATGATGTCACATCCGTAGCTTGCAATCAGCCTTGAGGGTGGTATTTACATCACAGAAATTGGCAGACATGCCAAATCAGGGCTGGTTTTAGTTCTCCTGGAGACCCAGCTTTTAAACATTCACTCGCATACCACGACGTAGGCCTCCACTGTGTCAGGTTTCAGGGTGGGTCCGATAATCCGGAGGAGGGGGTCAGGGTCCTGGGTCTGGGTAACCCAGCCCTCACGGTGGCTCTTTGGCTGGCTGAATGTTGGTTTGGTCCCACCATCGCTGATGCAGCTAAGGTGTGTTAGGTAGCACCAGTCCCCCCAAAATCACAAGGGTGTTTTCTTTCTACTCTGCTGTAGCCAGCCTTCAGGATAACAAAGCTAATATCAAATGTTTGTCTTTTGAAAATCATGCCCTGGAAGTACCATAATTCAACCCTTGTATAATTATTAACCAAATGTAGAGAAACAAGAGCCTATGAATAAGTCAAGAGCAAATTAAAATTACCAAATTTTAACCCACCTGCCAATGCAGGAGACATGAGAGATGCAGGTTCGATCCCTGGGTTGGGAAGATCCCCTGGAGGAGGAAATGACACCTGACTCCATATTCTTGCCTGGAAAATTCCATGGACAGAGGAGCCTGGCGGGCTATCGTCCATGGAGCTGCAGAGTCGGATACAAATGAGCGACTGATACACCACCACCTAGAAACAATTACTGTTAATACTTTGGTGTACTTTCCACCTGATACTTTTCTATGCCTTTTGTGAATACTTTTGGAAGGGTAATATTACACATGATATTATATTACTGGCTTTTTTCATCAACATTATATTTCAAGCATCTTTCCATGTTCATGTTTATAGCATCTGTTTTAGTGTATCTATAGTATTCTATCACTTAGACTTACAATATCTCCTCCTCTTTGGGGGCATTTAGATTAATTCCAGCTTTTCTCAAATATAAACTGTGCTAGGAAGCATATTCTTGTCATGAAATTCTTGTATATCTCCTCAGGATAAATCCTCTAGAGTAAATGTGCTATGTTAAAGGACATCATACAATTCAGTATTTATGTCCGGTCAGTGCGTTAAACATTCCCATCAGTTTGACCATTCAGTTTGATATCAAACCAAGGAGGTCTAAGGGACTTTAGAAATGAGACTATCACTCCAGGTTTTCACATGGTCTGGAAAGAATATATTATAAAGGCCACTTATAACTCATTAAGAAGTAAACAATTCACTTAAAAGCTGGACAAAGTATTTGGACAAACACTTGCCCAAATAAGATGTGTGGATGGCAGGTATACACAGAAAAAGACACTCGGCATCACTGACAGTCAGGGAAATGCAAAATAAAACCATAACAAGGGAGCTCTACACACCCGTTAGCGTGTCCAAACACAGGAGTATGACAACTCCCAAGTGCTGGCAAGGATCTGAAGCAACTTGGAAATTTCCTATATTGTTGTTGAGAATGTAAAGTGATGCCACTACTTTGGAAAACAGTTTAGCAGTTCTTATGAAACTGAACACCTACTTACCATATGTTATAGGTCGAACTGTATCCTCATCAGAAAGGGATGTTGAAGTCCTAACCCCGGGTACCTGTGCACGTGACCCTATGTGCAGATATGGTCAAGTGAAGATGAGGTCTTTAGGGTGGGCCCTACTCCAACATGACTGATACCCTTGTGAGAGGGGGAAAATCTAAACGCAGACATGCAAAAGAGAACCCTCCATGAAAACACAGATGTTGAGGGAAGAGGGCTGTGTGAAAACGGAGGCAGAGATTGGAGTTAGACTGCACAAGTCAAGGACCGGAGCTAGACTCTGGATAAAGCAAGAAAGAATCGCTGCCTAGGGGCTTCTGAGGGAGCATGGCCCTGCCAACACCTTGATTTCAGACTTCCAACCTACAGCACTAAGAGATGGTAAGTTTTTGTTGTTTTGAGTCACCCAGTTTGTGCACTTTGTATGGCAGCCCTAGGAAACCAACACACCCACGTGACCTGGAACTTCCATGCCTAGGTATTTAACCAAGAGAAATGAAACCGTGGAGTTACACAAAAGACTTGTTTACTTATGATCACAGCAGCTTTATTCATAACAGCCCCAAACTGGAAACAGTCCAAATATTCAACAAATAATGGCTATGAAAACTGTATTAGATTCATATGATAATTCCACCAATTAAGAGGAATGAACTACTACTGGTCCATGCACCAACATGAATGGATCTCAAAAACATGCTGAGTGATAGAAGCCAAGCAAAAGAGACCACATACAGAATGATTCCAGCTGTATAAGATGCCAGAAAAAGACAGATTTAATCTCTAGTGATCGAAAGCAGGAAGTGGCGCTTTTGGAGTGATGGAACGGTCTGTACAGTCATCCCCCACCTTATCCACAGTTTCACTTTCCATAGGTTCAGGTATGCACAGTCTGAAAATGTTAAACGGAAGATTCTAGAAACAAACACATCACAAGTTTTAAATTGTGTGCCATTCTCAGTAGTGTGATGAAGGCTCACGCTATCCTGCTCTGCCCTGCCTGGGATCCACAACCGCTGACATAATCAGCTTCTGATGTCCAGCGGACAACATGGTCATGGCTCGAGGATCCAGGATCATACTAAGCACCTTATCTTCCTTCTGACACACCGTGAGAGGGTCATAGGCTAACATTATGTCACAATGGCTACCTCATTCACCTCGCTTTGCCTCATCATGTAGACATTATTTCATCTCCCTTCATCACAAGAATAAAAAGGAAGACTATGGTACAGTAAGATATTTTCCGAGAGAAAGACCTCATTTACATGACTTCTGTTACAGTGCATGGATCTTTGCATGCTAAGTCGCTTCAGTCATGTCTGACTCTTTGTGACCCCATGGCTGTAACCTGCCAGGCTCCTCTGTCCATGGGATTCTCCAGGCAAGAATACTGGAGTAGGTTGCCATGCCCTCCTCCAGGGGAATCTTCCTGACCCATGGATCACACCCATGTCTCTTATGTCTCCTGCATTGGCAGGCAGGTTCTTCACCACTAGCACTGCCTGGGAAGCCCAACTTTCACTGCAGTATGTTGTTATAATTGTTGTGTTATTTTATCAGATATTGGTATTAATCTCTTAAGTGCCTGATTTTTAAATTAAGCATTATCATGGGTATGTATGTATAAGAAAAAACATAGTAACCACAGGATTCAGTACTAGGTGAGGTTTCAGGGTTTTGGAATGTGTCCCCCCTGGAGAAGACCAGAACACATTGTGTCTTGATTGTGGTGATGGTTACACAAATACCGCATTTATAAAGACTCATTGAACAGTTTAAATGGGTGCACTCTGTGTAAGTTTTTTTTTTTTTTTTTCAATAAACTAGGCCTAAAGAAGCGAGGGTCATGTAGTTCTGATGGCCAAGGCTAAACCTGAACCCCATCATCTTAGTCTTAACTCAAGAGAGCCCTTGAGAGAAAACAACACCCCACCCGATCCACTGTACAGAACCATTAGGTTTGCTGTTAGACCTTCTTGACATGCTTGAAGAGCCTTCCCCTGGAAGGCATTCTTCACAGCTCGTCTCCAGGGAGGATGTCTTTTCTCAAGGGTCCTGTATGAGCACAGAGATTAAGTAAGAGCTTGACTGAAGCATTTTCAACCTGCCTGGCCCCATCGGGGAGCAGAGCCCCAGTGCACTTCCCGTGGGACAGAGAGACAGAGCTATGTGGAGCCTGTGATGTGCAGGGGGCACATCCATGGCAGCACAGAGGACGCACTCACAGCACACCCCAACAGGCTGCCATGGCTGCAGAGGCGCCCGCACGTCTGTGAGCTCCCACTGAAGAGGGTGTCTCGGGGAGGCAGGACTGCCTAGAGGTCAGGAAGCCCCTTCACCTAATGCTCATTGGGCCTCAGTTTCCTCAGCTGTAAAGGAAGCACATGATACTCTGAAATTTCACTGTGAGAAATGAGAGAGAAAATATGTGAAGCTCTTGGCTCTGTGTGTTTTTGTTATTTAGTGGCTCAGTCATGTCCAGCTCTTTTGCAACCCCATGGATGGTAGTCCGCCAGGCTCTTCTGTCCATGGGATTTCCCAGACAAGAATACTGGAGTGTGTTGCTATGCCCTTATTCAGGGATTCTTCATTCTTGACCCAAGGATCAAACCGGTGACTCCTGTATTGGCAGGTGGATTCTTTACCACTGAGCCACCTGGGAAGCCCTTAGCACCATATGTTATGAGGCCGAAGCTCAATGCATGGGAGCTTGCTTTATCACTTGAATTATTATCACCAACCCTGCTTCACTAAAGAGTCTATCTTTGATCCAAGTGTAAAAATGAGGCAGGTAGACCAGCTGGTCATCCCCTTTGGCCTTCTTAGCCAAGGCAGGGCAGATGGTAGCCTTGACAGATGGCATCTGTTTCTAAAAACCATTTCTGGCAAGAGGATTCACAAAGCATAATAGGCTATGCTTCCATTCTCATCTAGAAGGATGGATATCTAGTTAAGACAGACCCTGGAGGACCCTGAGGGCAGGCATACGGACTTTGTATTGTGTACCATGCTTTGCATTGAAATGTTGGAACAGAGAGTACCCTGGAGAAAGGAGTGACCTGATCAAGATGGATCTAGGATGTTAACGATATTAAATGAAACCTATTGGGGGAAAAAATGTCATTTGTGCCCTCTGTGGTCCCAGCTGATAGGAACCTTCATCCAGGGTCTGTACCCGGATGCTCTGCGGGGGAGTGCTTGGCGGGATCTTGGCTCACCACCAGCACCCTTGGGACAGCTTCCTCCCAGGGCCCCTCTGGCCTGAAGGAGGCACAGCTGAGCCACAGTGTGAGTACTGGCAGGGTGCTTGGTCAAAGAAGCCCCGATCCCAGCCCTTCTGCAGATGTGCAAGGAAGCATGTCATTGATTGGCATTGAGGTGTAAATGTCTGGACAAATCTCTGAATGTATGGTGATATGGAGTGCTAAGGCAAGGCTTCCTCCAGACCCTGAGCATTCTTGATTGGATGAGCTTGGGTGTGCGGATGAGAAATATTTGTTTTCCCCCTCCTTTCTTCCCCTCCTTTTTTCTCCTTTAACTTCCCAGGTAATGCACATGTGAAACAATCCGTAACACAGAAGTATATGTGGTACTTCTGTGGAAGCGTGACTTCAACCTCCCTGCCTGCCCTGCATGCCCTTCCCCCTGCCCGGAGGTAACCACTGCGAACAGTTCATGCGTTTACATGCATATATGTCCATATACAACTACAGAGCTTTTTTCACATAAATGGAACCATCCCGTACATAGCTTTCTCCTCCCCGCTTTTTCACTTGGCAGCTTTCCATGGCAGCGCATATAAATTCACTTCTTTCCTTCTAATGGATGCAAAGTACTCTATACTTTGCATGGACTATAATTTCTTTAGCTCCCTGTTGATGATTATTTGGGTATTTTCCACCTTTTTTGAGACTATAAAGCATTTTTTTTTTAATTTACAAACCTCCAAGGAAGGCAGAAGGTTGCCCAGCATTGAACCCTAGCCCTGCACAGTCAGCTTCTCAATCACCATGCTTTTTCCAGGCTCCACTTAAGGCTCCCCCTACGTCTCAGCCTCTCCTGCCCTAGGCCTTAATAACATGTGACATTTGGCACAAGAACCGCAGAGCCATGGAGAAGCTCCACTGTCTCTCTGATACGCTGTGTTTCTTTAAGAGTTCTTGTTAATGTTTCATGATGGATGGCGACGAAACCTGGGAAATGTACCAGCCTGGATTCTTATAAAGTATCTGCTCGAACTAACTTAATATATTCATTTATTCAGTGTGACAGTAAAGAGGAAAAAAAAAGACTGTGAATGCAGAACAAGCTCTGGAGGGAGGTAAAGGAGGACAAGAGGGAGGGAACTAACCTTTATTAGGCCCCAGCTAAGTGCCAGGCATTTTCCATTTGTGTACTCATGAATCCTCCTCATGTACCCACGAGCTTACTATTAATAGCCTCATTTTGCAGATGAGAAAACTGAGGTGAAGCCACTCATTCAAAGACATGCAGACAGAGAGAGCTGAGATTCAAACGCAGATGTGCCTGGCATCAAAACCTCGCCCTCTTTCCATCTAACTCTGCCACTCCGGTTGCCGTGTTACTGGAAGATACCAGAGATAGTGAGGCATGACAATAATAACTAACACTTATTGGGCGCTTGCTGTGTGCCAGGTCCCATTCTGAACACATTGTGCATATGAATACGTTTATAACCATGTGAGGTAGTGAACTGCTGCTGCAAGCATTTTACAGACAAGGAACGCCAGGCTTAGAGAGCTGACATAGCTTGCCCTTGGTTGCAGGATCCTGGTTGGCAGAGCTGGGACTTGAACCTCTGCTTTCTGCCTTCCACCTGGATGACCTGACAGGCTAGAGCTTTAGGGGTGACTGCCAGGATCAAAACAGCAGCCTGGCACACCTCTGGGGCCCTGATCGGAGGAGGAAGATTGTCCAGCTGTTCTCTTGGTTTCCAGGGAGACAGATGTCCAATGAGGGGCAGGGGGACCATTTGCTTGGCATTTGCCTTTAGAAGACCTTCCCGTGCCATGTCCAGTGGCCTTGCGGGACCATGGTTAGCTCATGTCACAGCTTCAAGCCGAGCTTCTCCCTGAACAGCAAATAGAAATGACAGAATGCAGGGCAGTGAGTGACAGTGCGCAGGGACCTCCATCGCCAGGGGAGACTGTCTGCAGGAGGAGCCCCGGGTCCATCCTCGGTGGTGAGGGCCCATCCCCCATCTCACAAAGGACTCCATCTCACTTGTCGTCACAGAGCTTCCTGCTGTACTGGACTCACCAGCTGAGAATTCACGGGGCAGAGGGACCGGGAAATGCAAAGCCGCTGAGAGGGGAGGCAGCCTGTGCGTGTGTTTGAGGGACAGAGAGAAGGGCATCCTGGAGAAATGCAGTGGCGCCTGAGAGATGCTAGCACTGAGGTTGGGGAGGGAGCCCTGAGCCAGGTTGTGCTGAGATTTGCGGGTCAGGTTGACATTTTGGATTTAACTCCCTGCTGGAAGGAAAGATGTTGGGGGTGGGGGCAGTGGTTGGTTGAGTAGGAGAGTGATTTGATCTGATTTTCGTTTTGTAAGATTCCTCTAGCTACTGAGGAGAAGGTGGGCAAGAGTAGAAGGAGGTAAACTCAAGAGAACAAGCAATATCTGTATCACCTGGGAACATGCTAGAAATGCAGACCCCCCAGACCTTGCCCCACATACGCAGAATCTGCAGGCTCTGCAGGGGTGACAGTGAGAATCTAAGATATGATCGGACTCAGGATATATTTTAATGGGAGAGCTGACAGTGTTTGCTAATACTTGGGATGTGGGGTGTGAGAGGCAAAGCCTCCAGGCTCTCACCGGTCAGCTTGAACAGCTGGTTCCATGAAGAAGCTGTTTACTCAGATGAAAAATTCTGGGGTGGGGAAGGCCTGTAGGGGAGTTCTGTCTTGACTGTGATACAGTAAAGCTGCCTTTTAGACATCCAGGTAATACAGGGAGTTAGCTCTACAGATTCAGAGTTGCAGGGAGAGATCTGGGTTGGGGATATAAATCTGGGCATTTAATTCACGGGAACTTTGATTGAACATGACTAGGAAGGGCAGATGCTGAAGCTGAAACTCCAATACTTTGGCCACCTGATGCAAAGAACTGACTCATTTGAAAAGACCCTGATGCTGGGAACGATTGAAGGCAGGAGGAGAAGGGGACGACAGAGGATGAGATGGTTGGATGGCATCACCAACTTAATGGACATGAGTTTGGGTAGACTCCAGGAGTTGGTGATGGACGGGGAGGCCTGGCGTGCTGCAGTCCATGGGGTTGCAAAGAGCTGGACACAACTGAGCAACTGAACTGAACTGAGAGAAGAATAAGACCAAGGGCTCATGTTGGCCCTCCAATATTTCAAGTTGGAAAAAGCAGAGAGTCTAGGGTAGACTAGGAAAGCCACCATCCTGGTCATTCCTTTTTGAGCATCCAGTTTGTGGCAAGCACCTATGTGTGGTTTTTGTCTGTCTTTCTCAATGCAACTACACAGGTGTAAGTTACTTTGTACATCTAATACACCAAAAAAAAAAGCTGTGGTTCAGAGAGGGAAGGTATGTAGCTGAGACTCTGAACTCCAATCAGTTTTCCACGTCCATGTTCTTTTGTTTTTATGTCATGCCCAAGGCTGATCTTCAAGTGGGTTCTGAATACTAGGGAAATGTGTCTACGTCTGAGTTCCTGCCCATTTCCCATCATCCTTAGGCTCCCTGAAACCACGCCACCCTATATCCTGATCCGGCCAGCAGCATGTGGGTCAGTGATAGCAGGCAGGGTGGACCAGACAGGGGGCCTTGACTAGAAGCCTGTGCTAATGTCCCTCAGCCCCGAGCAAGGCTTGTCGGCTGTCCCGGGGCTCCAGAGGCCTGCACAAGCAGGAAGTGGGGCAGGGAGTTTTGAAGAAGGGCTGGGTGCCCTGAGAGGTGTGATGAACAACAAGTTGGAGTGATGAGACCTTGCCAAAGAGGAGCCTGCACTGAAAGACGGGAGCAGCTTTCTGAACACATCAGGGACAGAGGCATGGGGTGATAGAGACCCAAATATTACATCTGGGACACAGGGGGAGACTTGGACTGGGGAACACAGCCCAGGATCAGGTATTATTAATAAGAAAGTTGTTTTCATCAAGCACTTACTGCATACCAGACACTGTGCTAAGGATTTTTATATGTACTGCTATAATTTAATGCCAAATATTAATAGCTTTTATTCTATGCTATGATTCTGTATTCACTGTCTAATTAATTTTCATGACTCTATGAGGCAAATACTATAATTATTTCATTTTATATCTTAAGAAACTGAAGCACAGAGAGGTTAAGTAACTTGTCTAAGGTCACACAGCTAATAAGTGGCAGAACTGAGATTTGAACCCAAGGTGTCTGACTTCAGAGTTCAGACTTTTTAAATTACTATTCTATAGTGAGCACTTTACACATAGAAACTCATGTAATCAGTACGACAACCATAGGGACCATTATTATCTCCACTTTACAGAGGAATAAAGTGAACTTTAGAAAGCTCTGCTATTTATTAAGCGTCATGTACCCCACTCCAGTAGTCTTGCCTGGAAAATCCCATGGATGGAGGAGCCTGGTAGGCTGCAGTCCATGGGGTCACTAAGAGTCGGACATGACTGAGCGACTTCACTTTCACTTTTCACTTTCATGCATTGGAGAAGGAAATGGCAACCCACTCCAGTGTTCTTGCCCGGAGAATCCCAGGGATGGGGGAACCTGGTGGGCTGCCATCTATGGGGTTGCACAGCGTCAGACACGACTGAAGCGACTTAGCAGCAGCAGCAGCAGCTTAAACACAAGGAGCTGGATTACAGACCCTACTGTCTGAACTTTGAACCACCAGCCATAGCACCCCATCCATGCCACCTAATCAAAAGTGGGGCTGGCAGAGAGGGGACTTCGTGGCATACCCTTTGAGCGTGGAAGTCAAACTCCTTAAACCCCCTTACCAAGGATAAGAGGGACTCTGGGTCTGAATGAGCCTAGTAATGTGCTAGAGCAGGCTCTTCCTGATTCATAAAAGCTAACTGCATGCATTTCTTCCCAAGTCTGCAGTCTCAGATGTCACAGTAATTGCTTGAAATCAGTTACAGTGGGAGTCTTCACACCATGGAAATC
The DNA here is from genome assembly GCF_003369695.1 of Bos indicus x Bos taurus. Lineage (NCBI taxonomy): Eukaryota > Metazoa > Chordata > Mammalia > Artiodactyla > Bovidae > Bos > Bos indicus x Bos taurus. The sequence continues at coordinate 25,908,253 of NC_040104.1, forward strand.
AGCAAGGGCTACAAATCCGGGATTATTTTTTCCTGGAGAGCCAAGGTACCAGTGCACCACTGATTAGACTTGAACTGACATTTAGAATCAAGAACGCTCCACTGGGGCCAGAGGAAGGTCATGGAGTCAGGAAACCAGGTCCATCTCTGCACTGGTCCTGGGGAAGACGGAAATCAGCAAAAACGTTCTACAAATGGATACTTAGCAGTTCAAGTGTGCTGTGTTGTCATAACACCAGGCTCTGGAAATACATCAGTGACTTCAATAGACGTGTCCTTGATCTTGTCACACTTTGAGTCCAGTGGGGAAGACGGATAAAAATAAAGAGGTGGAAGTGTACATTTTCAAGTTGTGATATTGTGGAGAAAACAGAGCAGAATCGGGTTGTACAAGGAGTCAGGGAAAGTGGTTGTCAAGAGTTGACATTTACACCAGAGACCTCTGGGATGAAAGGAGACAGCAAGACCCAGGTAATGGGAGGAGTGTGTGTGTGTGTGTGTGTATGAAGGTGAAATACTGGGAAGAGAGTGTCAGGTCAGGTGGAGTGGGTAGTGGGCAAAGGAAGCATAAGATATGGCCAGATGGTGTGTGTGCTGGGGGTGGGATGGGAGGGGTGACCTGCTCTGATTTCTGACAATGAAAAATGGCTTTGGCTCACGTGTGGCCAGTGGGCTGGGAGAGTATGGTCAGAGTAGAAGCAGGGTGATCTCTTAAGAAGAAATTACAGGAACTTGGGCAAGAGAAGCTGGTGGCCTAGACTATACGGGAACACATTTGAGGTGTATTTAGGAGGGACAAGCTGATGGATTGATGTGGATTGCAAAGCAAGAGAGAGGGTGGAATCAAGGAGAGTTCCCTCGTCTGGACCTCAGTTTCCTTGACACGTTAAAGATGAGAGCCCAAAGCAGACTTTATGAATTCAAATCCTGACCCTAGCACTTGCTGGCAATGTTGCCCTTTACAAGTGACTCAGTCACTAAGGGCCTCAGTTTCCCCATCAATAAAATGGAACTCATAATCCACAGAGTTCTTGCAAGGTTTCCATGAGTTATTCTGTGTCAAGGGCTTAGTATAATATCTGAATTTAGTTAGCCTTGCCAAAAAAACAATGATTACTCTTAGGATTACTCTGTTGATCATTTATCTGCCTGCCATTAAGAAACGGAGCCTTTCAAGGCAAGCAGCTCTTGTTTGGAAAGAAAACATTCCAAAGAGGAGGACCATGGGCATCCCTTCTTTCTCTGTTTGTGTTCCCTTTCCCAGCATGAATGTGGCAGGCGAAGCTGTACGAAGTAAACACAGGTTCAGTGCTCTCAGATAATATCAGGTTAGACAGCACAGCAAAGGCCAGACAAACAGCACTGTTGGACAGGAGGAAACAGGCTGGCTTTATGCTGACCTCACCAGGCCATGGCGTGCCAGCAGCTGCCCAGTGGGGCAGGACCTCCCCGGTGTGTGGGTGGGGCCTCCATCCGGGAGCCCATCACCTGTGCTGTCTGATCCTTTCTCTGGTGTGGCCCGGGATGAGTCACCACTATCAGTCACCACCTCCCAGCCTGGACACAGTGATTCACTGGCTCCCCAAATTGACATCGAGGGGGCAGCAAGAGGTGAGGGCCAGAAGAAAACAAGGAAGAACAGCAGTACTAGACTGGGTTGGGAGAGACTGGAGGGGTACAGGGCACCGGGGAGGGGGAGGCGGCCAGCACATGGGCGGGGGCCAGCAGATTCTAACAGAAGCCAGAGGTGACCAACCACCCCCAGCTTCGGATACCTGACTCAGGGTTTCTCAACCCTCTGACTCCCTGTCCGCCCAGTCTGGAAGATTTAGACAAGGTATATTACAAAAGTAATAGGTAACTCTGGTTTCTAAATGTAAAACTGCAACGTTGGATATGTTTCTAACCCATAACCAGAGTTGTGTCTGCCAGTCTGAGATTCTGACATGTGATGGTGTAGCCCTGCTAGAGAATGGAGAATAATTAACCCCTTCTAATTATAATAGGGCTGTACCACGCTAAGTCGCTTCAGTCGTGTCTGACTCTTTGCAACCCTATGGATCTTAGCCCACTACTTTCTCTGTCCATGAGATTTTCCAGGCAAGAAGACTGAAGTGGGTTGCTGTGCCCTCCTCCAGGGGATCTTCCTGACCTAGGGATCAAACCTGCATCTGGTTCTTTACCACTAGTGCTACCTTGGAAGCCCAGTTATAATCGTATAGTAGTAGTAATTGGAGAAGGCAATGCCACCCCACTCCAGTACTCTTGCCTGGAAAATCCCATGGACGGAAGAGCCTGGTAGGCTGCAGTCCACAGGGGTCACAAGAGTCAGACACGACTTAGCAACTAAGCTGTCACCACCACCAGGTACCTCATAGAAATGTAATCATAGTGTTTTTCTGTTGGTGTCTGGCTTATTTCTCTTATCACAATGTGTTCAAGGTTCATCTGTGTCATAGCACGTGTCAGAATTTCATTCCCCTTTGAGGCGGAATAATGTCCCATTGTACGGACATAGCATGTTTGCTTACCCATTCACCCCACGTACATTTGGGTTGCTTCCATTTTTTTGGATTGCTATTGGGTGTGTTGAAATGATTCAAAGTCAAAAATACTGTATAATGAGATACATGGGTATCTTCTGTTTGTACGGTGTTTTTAACTTGTCAAAGGGCTTTTGAAACTCAGGTGTGTAGGTAAGAACAGGAGTTTGATGGCCAGATAGGCCTGGATTACAGTCTTGGCTTTGTCCCTTTACTAGTTGTGTGGCTTGGAATGAGGTTCTTAGATGTAGCATGGCACAGTGTCCTTATTGGAGAAGTGAGGACATTATGCCCAGTGTGGACGGTTATTATGATTCTAAATAGGAGAACAAGTGTGAAAAAGTTGAGCAGTTTGACATTTAATACTCAATGGCTTTCATTGTTAATTGTGTTGCTTCATTCAAATGAGAATCTATGGTTACGTAGGATATGAAATATTTGTCTCCTAAAATGGATAAGGAGACTAAAGCACTCAATGAATTAATGGTCAAGGTCAGATTAGAACCCAGGTCTCCTGAATTTCAGATGAGGGAGGATCAGGAAGATCACATTTAACTTATGTGCCAACCCCAATCGCTTGCCAGTGGCTGCCTGGAATGCAGTAGAGGAGTGCTGTGTTTGATTAGCAATGTCTGCCATGGGTGTGGGAATGGGCAGTAGGGGCCCAGCAGCCAAGTATGTGCCCCCTCTGGCCTGGATTATAGTTTATAGCATCTTTTACCTTAAGGGGGAAAAAAAAAGTTCCAAAGAGAAGGATTCTCTGCTGTGTGTGTGTTTTAAAACAGGTTCATTGCAGAGATAATAGGGCAAAAATGGTTGAATGAATGTTAGATTTCTAGTTTGCCTACCATCAAAGACCAGAAGGTTGTGGTCCAAAGCAGTTAAGAACAATATTAAGCTTGCCAGCTGATCCCACACCAGAAGACTGCTTGCTGTGGTCAGAGTCGATCTGGGTTTCAGAGTAAAGCAGCAGACAGCCCAAAGAGGCCTCACTGGCGAGACTGATTAAATGTATGACCAGCTCACTGTGTCCTCAGGGAGAGAATAGCAGTTGTTCCTTCTATCCGCCTTTCAACCTTTCAAAGTCCAAGTGGGTCTCGTGGCCCTGACTGTCCTCCCATCCCTGCCAGCCACCATGTGCCAGGCAGCTGGAGGGACAGTTGTGTGGCCCTGCAGAGTCAGCACTCCAGTGGCACCAGACAAGCCTGCCCTGGAGTCTTCCTTCCATTCAGGGGCTATCCTATGGTGAAGCTGTGCCCATTAGCTCCAGGATTCAGGTAGAAGCACAGAACTGCCCATAGGAGCACCCACCTGTCTCACCTCTGCCTGTGACACTGAGGCCCTAGGTCCAGTGACAGGTGGACTATGCCTTTCGACTTCATTCCACAGCCTGGTGTACCTTCCCCTTGCCACACTACCGCCTGATTTCATGTACATGTGACCTGATGCCAGCTAGGGCCCTCCTCCTGACTTGGGGGACCGTTTATACTTGGCTTGAGACCCTCACTCTCTGCCCTGTAGAGGTCCAAGGCTCTCCCCAGTTTCAGTCAATTTTAGAACTCTAGTGGGTTCCCGGTAAGAGATCCATCTGCTCAGTCCCCTTAAGTTCCTCCACTCTCGCCTCTTAGTTTAATGGTCCTTTTCCCACTCTGTCCCTGTTGACTCTGCACCACATTTTCTGGGTTAGAAACCCAATCTTTTTCACACAAAGCGATGTGTATGTGTGTAAAGTATACCAACGATTTGCTGGCGAGACAAAGAGTGGGGTATGTATTTCAGAAATGCTTGTAACTTTTCATATCAAATATTAGATACTGTTTGGGGGCGAGAAACAAAAAGAACAAAAGCTGATGTTTACTGGGTGCTTATCATATGGTAGGCAATAAATATACTAAGCACTTTATGTGCATGATCTGATTTGATTGGCCCTACAATGCTTGGAATTAGACACTATTGTTATGTCCCGTGTGTAGATTAAACTCAGGCTAGGGGCTTCCCTGGTGGCTCAGAGGATAAAGCATCTGCCTGCAATGCAGGAGACCTGGGTTCAATCCCTGGGTTGGGAAGATCCCCTGGAGAAGGAAATGGCAACCCACTCCAGTATTCTTGTCTGGAGAATCCCATGGACAGAGAAGCCTGGCGGGCTACAGTCCGTGGGGTCGCAAAAGAGTCGGACACGACTGAGTGACTTCACTTTAACTTTCACTTTAGAGATGTGTTTGAGGTTACATAGCTGGGAAGTAGCAGAGCTGAGGAGGTGAACTCAGGCAGTCTGACTTCAGAGCCATCACCCAAACAGCTCCTGTGCTCCCCGGCCTTCCCCCTCGACACCCGACTGGTTTGATTTTTCGTTGTCTGCTTCATCCAGCACCCCACCCCCCACAACCCCTGCATCCTGGTAACATATTCTCTTTCCTTCCCACTCTCATTTCTTATCTTCCTCTCCTTCCTTCCAGATAAGTGTAGAAACTCCAAAACTTTCTGCCTCTGTTCTGAAGAACAGTTCAAGTTTCCCCAGCCCTTGGCTCCTAACGTTTTCTCAGATTCCATCGAGGTTCTCAGCAAAGCAAAAAGCCTCTCATATAATAACATCCACACACCTTTGATGTTAGGCGTGTGGACGCAGACGGTGCAGGTTTTCTGCCCTAGGACAGAGAGGACAAGTGTGTGGCATGTGGCTGCCCCTCCCACTCCCAAGGCAGGCATCACTAATTAATGACAGCTCTCCTTCCTGCAGAGCCCAGACACAGCACAGAGCTCCAGAAAGCCACCGCCAGCTGAGCCAGGCTGTTGCATGGAATGAAACCTTCTTCCTTCTCTCCCACAGGGTAAGGCCATGACAGTACAGGAAGGGGACCAGACCATCCTTTAAGGGGAGAGGCGAAGCCTGATCCCCATCATTGAAGGAGACCAGGCCTGAAAGGTGGGCCTTCCAGCAGCCCTAGACTCCTTCTCTGGGCCTCCTTCTTTTAGCCTAGACTGTCTGTTGAAGGCTCTTTTGAGTGAGAGGAGAAAGTTAATCCTTTGTCACAAGAATGTTGGTCCCACAGCTGAGCACAGAGGCAGCTACTGGGGATCCCAAACTGTAGACAAACCAGATTTGTCAGTTTCTTGGCCCTGCCTGTGTTTCCTCATTGCTTTCCTTGAGTCTTTCGTAGTCTTGTTGCATATCTCAGACCATGACTGGGCTTCAGGCTGCTGATGGAGAGGCCATGAGTCCAAGATTCACTTAGAGCTGCCTAGAGAAGCACTCCCTCCCTCCAGCCCAAAGGATAGTTACAAGTTGACCAGAGAAATGAGTCTCCTAGAATAAGGAAGAGAGGCCGCCATCCTTAGAGCTTCTGGTGGGTGGTAGAGCTCTGAATTTCAGAAACGGAGAGCAAGATATCACTCAAATCTCAAGGCTCAGCCTGGTTGAACCTAAACCAGCAGCTACATCCTGAGGGCTTCAAGATACCAAGAGGCTCTTGCCAAGGAAGAGAATATTGAACGCCACCTGCCCAAGGAAGGGGAGGGAGTAGATGAACATTTATTGAGCACCAACTATGTGCTTGCAGTGTATAAGATATATTTATATCTGTTCTCATGTTCAATTCTCAGAGCAGTTTGTGAGGACTCTCTCCTCTTCACAGAAGAGAAATCTAAACTCAGAGAAATCAAATAATTTGCTTAAGTCACACAGCTACTGAGTAGAAGAACTGGAGTTCAGACCTAGGTGTTATGCAACTTGAAAGCCAAGGAGCTTATCACCTGTGCTGTATTTCCTGAGGGTAAGGACTCAGGGAGAGTAGCCCCAGGCCTGGGAGGCTGAGCAGAGAGAAAGCCATTGCCAAGACCATCACCATGTTCAGAGCTAAGGTGACCGCTTGACAAAACTGAGAAGTCAAGAGGTATGCATACTTGTGCCCACTCCAGGCAATGGCACCCCACTCCAATACTCTTGCCTGGAAAATTCCATGGACGGAGGAGCCTGGTGGGCTGCAGTCCATGGGGTCGCGAAGAGTCGGACACGACTGAGCGACTTGACTTTCACTTTTCACTTTCATGCATTGGAGAAGGAAATGGCAACCCACTCCAGTGTTCTTGCCTGGAGAATCCCAGGGATGGGGGAGCCTGGTGGGCTGCCATCTATGGGGTCGCACAGAGTCAGACACGACTGAAGCGACTTAGCAGCAGCAGAATCGGCCCACTCCAGGGACAGCAGCTTCTGCCCTGTGGCTCCTGGACTCTGTGGGCTGCTGACGACTAGTCAGGGTCCTCTTTTCCTCCCATCTCACTGTTACCCCTCACTGCTTTCAGGCCTTTGCAGCTGATGCTATTCCTGAGGCTGAGAAGCAGGTGGGGCATTGTTGGGCATGGGGCGGTGCTTGCCTCACACCCCTGCGCATGGCTTCCTACAGCTTATAAGCCTCTCTTTGCATGGCAGCTACATTCAGGAGGCTCAAGGAAGAGCCTTGTGGCTTTTTTTCTCTAAGTATCTGGCTCTTCTGCAAAATGGAGATATTAATATTTACCTGAGAAGGTGGTTGCTTATATTAAAATCAATATGTGTAAAAGCCTTAAGAGCTCTGAAACACACATCACCATTGCTCTTATGATCTGCTCATCTCTGACTCATAAGATACAGATTTGAGGACAAACATATCTCGAACTTCACACCATTCAAAGTGTTTATCATCTTTTCTTGGAAGAGCAGAGAAGCATTATAGAACCAATTTAATAATGAAACATTTGGCAGAGTGTTCTTAGCAATCTTCTTATAAAGAACGTTTTTAATCAACCAAAGTCTAAACTATGAATATGGTATTTGTGATCAATTACAATCATACTTTGATTATTTCATTCTAGAATTGTGACTCACAGTGTAAATTCAAAGAAAAAAATAGCATCATCATTACCATCATTCCACACCATCATCATCACAATCTTGTGTCACAGTCAATCGGACCCCCCTCCAGCGAATACACTGCTATTCTCAAACCCCCCACATGCCTACCAGGGAGGTATTATAAATCTCCTTCTGCAAATATACCGCTGCACTTCCAAGAGGTTAAATATCTGTGTTAATTCAAGTAACGAAGTTTCAGGGCCAGAATTTGAACCTAGTTTTATCTGATGTTAAAAAAAATTCACATGCTGTTTCCTCTATATTAATTGACTTCTAGCATTTCCCCTGACTTCACTAGCCAGGGATTCTGATTCAGTTAATCTGGGGCGAGGCCCAACATGTATAATGGAAGCTGGATTCCCTGAATCAATATCTCAGTTCAGTTCACTCAGTCGTGTCTGACTCTTCGCGATCCCATGGACTGCAGCACACCAGGCTTCCCTGTCAATCACCAATTCCCAGAGCTTGCTCAAATTCATGTCCATCGAGTTGGTGATGCCATCCAACCATCTTATCCTCTGTCATCCCCTTCTCCTCCCCTCTTCAATTGTTTCCAGCATCAGAGTCTTTTCCAAGGAGTCAGTTCTTCCCATCAGGTAGCCAAAGTATTGGAGTTTCAGCTTCAGCATCAGTCCTTCCAATGAATATTCAGGACTGATTTCCTTGAGGATTGACTGATTTGATCTCTTTGCTGTCCAAGGGACTCTCAAGAGTCTTCTCCAACACCACAGTTCAAAAGCATCAATTCTTCTGCACTCAGCTTTCTTTATGGTCCAACTCTCACATCCATACATGATCACTGGAAAAACCATAGCTTTTACTAGACAGATCTTTGTTGGCAAAGTAATGTCTCTGCTTTTTAATATGCTGTCTAGATTGGTCATAGCTTTTCTTCCAAGGAGCAAACATCTTTTAATTTCATGGCAACAGTCACCATCTGCAGTGATTTTGGAGCCCAAGAAAATAAACTCTATCACTGTTTCAATTGTTTAAGAGCTAAAATGACTGCTTGACAAAACTGAGAAGTCAAGAGGTATGCATACTTGTGTCCACTCCAGGGACAGCAGCTTCTACCCTGTGGCTCCTGGACTTTCCATTGTTTCCCCATCTATTTGCCATGAAGTGATGGGACCAGATGCCATGATCTTAGTTTTCTGAATGTTGAGCTTTAAGCCAACTTTTTCACTCTCCTCTTTCACTTTCATCAAGAGGCTCCTCAGTTCCTCTTTGCTTTCTGCCATAAGGTGGTGTCATCTGCATATCTGAGGTTATTGATATTTTTCTCCCGTCAATCTTGATTCCAGCTTGTGCTTCATACAGCCTGGAATTTCACATGATGTACTCTGCATAGAAATTAAATAAGCAGGGTGACAATATACAGCCTAGATGTACTCCTTTCCCAATTTGGAAGCAGTCTGTTGTTCCACGTCTGGTTCTAACTGCTGCTTCTTGACCTGCATACAGATTTCTCAAGAGGAAGGTAACGTGGTCTGGTATTCCCATCTCTTAAAGAATTTTTCACAGTTTGTTGTGATCCACACAGTCAAAGGCTTTGGTGTAGTCAATAAAGCAGAAGTAGATGTTTTTCTGGAACTCTTGCTTTTTCTATGATCCAACAGATGTTGGCAATTTGACCTCTGGTTCCTCTGTCTTTTCTAAATCCAACTTGAACATCTGGAAGTTCTTGGTTCATGTGCTGTTGAAGCCTCACTTGGAGAATTTTGAGCATTACTTTGCTAGTGTGTGAGATGGGTGCAATTGTGTGGTAGTTTGAGCATTCTTTGCCATTGCCTTTCTTAGGGCTTGGAATGAAAACTGACCTTATCCAGTCCTGTGGCCACTGCTGAGTTTTCCAAATTTATTGGCATATTGAGTGCAGCACTTTCACAGCATCATCTTTTAGGATTTGAAATAGCTCAAGTAGAATTCCATCACCTCCACTAGCTTTGTTTGTAGTGATGCTTCCTAAGGCCCACTTGACTTTGCATTCCAGGATGTCTGGGTCTAAGTGAATGATTACACCATCATGGTTATCTGAGTCATGAAGATCTCTTTTGTATAGTTCTTCCATGTATTTTTGCGACCTTTTCTTAGTATCTTCTGCTTCTGTTAGATCCATACCATTTCTGTCCTTTATTGTGCCCATCTTTGCATGAAATATTCCCTTGGTATCTTTAATTTTCTTGATGAGATTTCTAGTCTTTCCCATTCTATTGTTTTCCTCTATTTCTTTGCATTGATCACTGAGGAAGGCTTTCTTATCTCTCCTTGCTATTCTTTGAAACTCTGCATTCAGATGAGTATAGCTTTCCTTTTCTCCTTTGACTTTAGCTTCAGTATCTGGGGTGGTATAAAGGACCACAACAAGCCTGTGCAGAAACCATTGGGAGCTCCTGGTGCCAGCATAACCCTTACCAGTCTAGATGTTTTCAGAGCTCCTCCTCCAGCAGCCTGTCCGCAGCAGAGAATAACCACCACTCAGTATGGCTATTGTCAAGGGAGATTTGAAGTGATGACCTTGCACATGGGCGATGACCTCGCACACAGGTAGCCCTGGATGTTCACTTTCCCCCCAGAATTGAGTAGGTAGGCTCCCAGGCAGCTTCCAGAGCTTGTGACATTCTTTATGAACTCAATGGGCACTGACGGCTGGCTCTGCGATGATGCCCTCTCTCCCTGTGTTCCCCTCTGCCTTACTGTATTTCTTTTCGTTCCTAGGCTATACCAGGCTCTTTTCCAGTTCAGAACTTTTACACAGACTAGTGAGGAATAGTCTTACCCACCCCACCCCTCGACCTCCACCTCTGCCTTCACCCAGCTTGACAAGACTCCACCCTGGCCTCTCACACTAGAATCATTTCGCGTGTGTGTTAGTCACCCATTCCTGACTCTGTGTGACCCTATGGACCGTAGCCCACCAGGCTCCTCTGTCCTTGGGATTCTCCAGGCAACAATACTGGAGTGGGTTTTCATGCCCTCCTCCAGGGGGGTCTTCCTGACCTGGAAATTGGACCCGCACTTCTTATGTGTCCTGCTTTGGCAGGCAGGTTTTTTACCACTAGCACCACCCGGGAAGCCCTAGAATCGTTTCAGGAAGTTAAAAAAAGAGACTGTTCAGGCCTCACCCCAAGTCAGACACTTCAGAATTTCTGGAGGCGAGGCCTTTCCCCAGTATTTTTATATCATTCTCCAGATTGTTTTTATATGTAGCCAGCGCTGAAGACTGCTTATTGTAGTTAGTTCCTACTTGATTTAAATGTCACTTTCCTCTAGAAAGCCTTCCCCAGCCTACCTCTCCACCCCAACGTCCCCACCCCTGGACTGGGCTCATCCCTTCTGCTCTCTGCTCCTGTCATCAGGGTCCCAAGAAGCTACTGGCTCTCATGCAGAGTGACCGTGCCGGCCATGTTCACCAGCTGGGCCTCAGAGCCAGTGCAACCTGGATGTGCCTGCTCCGCTTTGCTGGCTGATAGAATGAGAACCAACAGATATTTTCAAAATTCCACAATTACCCACTGATGCCTGCTCTGTGCCAGACCCTGTGCTGGGCTCTGGGGATTTAAAGCTCAGTAAGGCATGGCCTTTGACCTCGTGATGTTCATAGTCAGGCAGGGAGGACCAAAGTGTGCACAAATAATTTCAACGTGACATCTGACTTGAGGCACAGGGGGAAGGTTGGCAACTTCTTCAGGCCTGAGGACACTAGTCGGGATAGCCAATACCCACTGGTGAGCTTTGAGGGACGCCAGGAGGTGGGGGGAAAGAGTGAAGGTGAGAAGACATCTTGGTTGGTGGGCGGCAGGACCCAGGTCTGGGGCTGGGAGGCTGGAGGAGGAACCATTCTGGGTACCCTGTGCCCAGAACAGGTCCTAGAACATGCTAGGTGCTTGTTAACAGCTTCTTGAGTGAATCAATGAATAAATGACTGGACGAGACAAGTCAATGCCTAATCTCTGAGAAACTGGAGAACTCATTGGGCAAGGATCAATGTGTGTTTTATAGGTTTCTTTGTCATGAGCTTATAATGAACAAGCAGTGACCTCTAGGCTTTAGGTCCAGAGCAATGTCATAGCTAAAAGAACACAGTGCAGAGACCAAAAGGGATTTCAACATAGCTCAAGTCCTTTGTTTGTGTTTCTCAAACACCATGAAAGTGACTCAAAATCCACAGTCATGCATCTCAAGGTGCTTGCTTGCTTAGTTTCCACACTCCCATCCATTGACCTTGTAATTCTCAGTTCCCTTGGAGCCTATCTTAGCCGAAGCCTCCCAGATTCCCCCAGGGGTGAGTTCTAGGGGCACCAGGAGGTGGGAAGAGAGAGTGAAGATGAGGAGACAGCTCATTTGTTGGGTTGCAGTTCCCAGGGATGGGGGAGCCTGGTGGGCTGCCGTCTATGGGGTCGCACAGAGTCAGACATGACTGAAGCGACTTAGCAGCAGCAGCAGCAGCAGTTCCCAGACCAGGAGCTGGGAGAGGTCCCATGCTGGATCCCAATGAATGTCCCTCCTCCCTCTGTCCTCCCAGGTCCAAGGAGATACCTCCAGGGAGGAAGAAGGACAGAGGAGGCAGGGATTCTGAGCAGCCAGAACAGGGAGGGAACTGTGTGGGAATGTATAAAAGACAACATTAAAGAAATCACATATACACAAGATTTGCACTTCCTGAAATGCTATTTCCATCAGTGACCTTGAAAAGTAACCTTGGTTCTTTCTATAGCCCAGTGGTGTGAAGTGTGTTTACAGTTTAACCCTGGTCTTGAATCATCTCAGTCCAGGTGGGATACTCCCTCTCTGTCCCTCCTTATTTGAGGCCCTTCGCATACCCCTGTTTCCAACCTCAGCTGAGGAAGGAGACTCTGAGCCACCTTGCCCTGTGCCCAAGCTGTGGCTGCCCAGAATTCAAGTGCTTTCCCATCAAGTCATCTATTCATAGAGTCAGAGGTGAGACTGCCAACTCCCTGGCTGTCTCTTCTGGGGTATTAAGTAGGCTTCTGTTGAGACAAAACACTCAAAACTGAGAATAATGTCCCATTTCATTCTTAAATGATTCCCTCTACACTGCAGGCCTATGGGAGACAATTAGAAGACCTTGGGTCTTTATCTATTGTCCATCCTCTTCGAGTACCAGTAAAATGAAGAATAAGCAGATGGATAGATAGACAAATGGAGGGATGGGCAAGTGACTGACCACATGGCAATTAAAAGAGATGAGAGGTCTGGCCGATAAACCCGCTGCACAGAAGGTTCATCCGGCAGCTAAGGTTTATCAAGCTACTCCTTGATGTCAGAAGCCGCATTGCGCCTTTCTGTGTAAAAGGTCATTTAGTTGCATAAGACATCTGCAAAATGCCCACATTCACTACCATCACCTTGGTCTCTTCAGCTCCATTTCATCTCACTTTCTTCCCCCTAAGTCCCAGCTGACCTTTCTGTTCTTACCTCACACATTCATTTTACATGGCTCTACCACTTCCTTGCGCTAGAGCCTCAGGCAAGTTCCTTACCCTCTCTGGGCCTCTATGTGGTCATCTGTAAAGTGCAGGTAACAGTAACACTTCTCTCATAGAGCCTAGGGATGACAGGATGAGTTAGTATATGCAAAGCACAATGCCTGATGCACAGCATGCACCACTCCAAGTGCTAACTCTATAGATCACCCACTAAGTGCCAGGAGTGGGGAGCCATGCTGTTCACAGCCTTGCTCACCTTCCTCCACTGGAGACACCTGCCTGTGATGTGGCTCAATACTTGTGAGCAAGGGGCTTTGAGCCAGAGGTACCTAGCTGCATGGTGTGCGCTTGGCCAGAGGGTCCTACCCTGTCCCTTTCCCTTTGCTTCTTAGAAAAACTCCAGGTCATTCAACTGCCTTTTGAGGCCGGGTTCCCACAGGGGGACCCAGCTTGCCCATGATGGCCCACCGTGGATGGGACTCCTTCCTGCCTAGTCCTGGGTGATGCCTAGTGGGTCAGAAAGGGGCTCCCACTTGGGATCCAGATTGCAAGTTTCTCTGAAATGCTAATCTAATCATGCCTCTCCCCAGCATATCATGACTACTGATGCTCTGGGGAGAAATCCTCCTGCTTTCAACTTGGGACAAAGTCTCATGTGATCTGGCTCCTGCCCACAAAGATCCAAGACCAGATCTCATCATGTCTACCTTGCACTCTGACCCAGCCTTTCTGAACCTCAGTCCCCCCAGTATGCTCGCATCTCTGGCCTCTGCTATCACTCTGCCTGGAACGCTCTCCACCCACACCCCGACACTCCCCTCCAGGGGCTGCCCCGACCCATTAGATCTCTGCTTAGCCCCCGGCTCCCCTAGCTATTCTCAGCCCCGAAGTCTGGATATGCTGCTCCCTGGCCTAACCCTGAGCTCCCCGGCGGTCTCGGCCTCGCTGGGTTCCCCGTGAGGTCCGGGAGAAGGGCCCAGGCCTCTCCTTGTCCCTGCTGCATGCCCGGTGTCTCTGCTGGGTCTCCACACACCATGAGCTCCATGTGCCCAGGTGCCTGCCTCTGCTCGGGGAGCTCTGAGAGCAGGGGACCTGTGCTCTCCCCTGCCCAGTTCCAAGGAGAAGGCTCAGCTTCTCTGTAGCTCCTCACCCAGGTTGTCTGGAGTCCTCAGGGGCCAGGGTGGCAGAAAGGGGCTGCTGACCAAGCACGTCTCTGACTCACTGGGCAGAGGAGGCAGGATGCGTGTGCTAATTGCCTGGTCCCTCCGCACGCAAGGAAAAGCCCAGGCTTTGAAGCTGCAGCTGAGTCTCGGAGTGGGCGGGAGAGGCTGATGAGGTGATGCCGTGGCTGCGGGCACCTCTGAGCCCACAGGAAATTATTAATAAAGAAATAACAACCGCGGAGCACTTTGTGTGGATAAATAATGACACCCTGTCTTCTCTGGCAGCATGGCCTAAGCACTTCCCAGCCACAATCTGGTTCATCTGGCCCCCTTGGAATGTCAAGGCAATTAATGGAGGGGCCCCGTGCATCCTTCCAGCCCCAGCCCCACCCCAGTGCTGCCCACCTGGCTAGGCCAGCCCTCCTGGCCCCTCTCCTCAAAGCTCCTGTTAAACTGGATGGAGTTTGGGGACTCCATCTAGTCTAAAATGACAAGTTGATTACATGTACTTCAACTCCAAATGGGCAGGATGAGTGGGGCTGGAGCCTAGGTGGAGAGGCAATTGAAGCTACATCCAAGCCTCTCATGAAACAGCGTGGTGATCAATTAGTGCCGTTTGCTATGTTTCTCTGATCTAGTTCTCAACTGTTTGTCTCAGACTGTTTGGCCTCTTTCTCGTCTCCCCAACAACCTGTACGTCCTTTAAAAGCTCATTACAGGTAACGAACGGGCTCTAGCGCACACGTGCTTGTGCTCACAGTCATCCCTCCATGATGGACGGTGTGATTTCTCCAGTCTTGTCTTCTTTATACGGGGCCTCTCATTTCACTGAACTTTTGTGTGTCATCCTTCAGCTGGGAGTGCCTCCTATTTATAGTGACTAAGGGAATCCTCCTCACCCTTTGAACTCAGCTGCCTCCATGAAATCTGTCTTGAGCATCCCCGTTCCAAAGGCATCTGGCGTTATTTACTCTCTCCCTGTCCCTGTGGCTCCTGTCTTCTCCTGCATCCAAATAAGCTTCTTGGGGTCAGCCTGAACCCCGCTCATCCCAGGAGCTCCCCTGCCCATCCCAGGAGCTCCCCCGCCCCACCTGCCCCTCAAGGCTTAGTTGCAACACTTAGAACAAGGGTTGGCACACTTTTTCCGCATAATCCCCAGGGAGTAAATACTTTAGGCTTTGCAGAACCATGGTGTGGTCTCTGTTGCATATTTCTGCTTTTCTGTTGTTTACAACCCTTTAAAAAATACAGTATACTAACTCATATATATGGAATTTAGAAAGATGGTAATGACAACCCTGTATGCGAGACAGCAAAAGAGACACAGTATAGATGTATAGAACAGTCTTTTGGACTCTGTGGGAGAGGGAGGAGGGGGGATGATTTGGTATAATGGCATTAAAACATGTATAATATCATATGAGAAATGAATCACCAGTCCAGGTTCTATGCAGGATACAGGAGGCTTGGGGCTGGTGCACTGGGATGACCCGGAGGGATGGTATGGGGAGGGAGGTGGGAGAGGGATTCAGGATGGGAACATGTGTACACCCATGGCAGATGCATGTTGATGTATGGCAAAACCAATACAATATTGTAAAGTAAAATAAATAAATTAATTCATTAAAAAAAAATGTAAACAGCATTTCATCTCAGGGACTATTCAAGAACAGGCCAAAGGCTGGATTTGGCCCATGGCCTTAGCTTGCCAGCTCCTGATTTAGATAAGCAGAAGCTTTAGGCACTCCTACTGTGTGCTTGGTGTGATTCTAGGTGTGTGAAAGACAAAGATGTACAAAACACATCCACATCCGTAGGGAATGTCCTGACTAGAGGGAGAGACATTCACAAACAGGCCATTTCAATAAGGTGATAGGGGTCCCCAAGAGAACTGTGGGGATGTAGATTTCCTGGGGAGGGTCTCTGATCTGAGCCTGAGCATCCATCGAGAAATGAGATGGAAGAGGGGAGGGGTGAGATCTAGGCAGAGGGGACAGCAGAGTAAGGGTATGCGGGGATAAACCAGCACTGTGTGTTCCGGGCACTCCAAGTGGAGGGTACTTAGCACAGTCCCCCGCACAGAGTACAAGTGCAGTGCTCGAGCAGCTCCCATCACAGTCCCGGCCAATGCCAGATCCTGAGTCGGCACTCAAGAAATCTTTGAGATTTGTGTGGTTGTTTAATTTCTTCTCCATATTTATTTAATTATCATAAAGGCACAGAGCTTGAATCCAACCCTTAGCAGTGAGACAGGCCCACTAGGGAATGGGTTGCTGGTCACAGTGACCACTGGCACATCTTCCTTGACGCGGGGTGTATTCCTGCCTCTGTCTCTACCTGACCTCAATGAAGCAAGTTATTCTGTTTCTCCAGGTGTTAACTCTCTCCCCATAAAACAGGCAGAATGATGGGACCTGCCTCTTGGAGGGACCTTTGGGACTCAGTGAGCCCTCGGCAAATGCCCCGTGAAGGTGGCCAGCAAGAGCACTCTCCCCTGTGTGGCCCCAGGACACGGAGGGCATTAGGGATGCATTGAGGGTGATTGGTACAGACTGAGCAGCAGATGGAGGGTGTGAGGAAGAATCCTGACAGAAGCTGAGAGCATACACATCCCGCCTAGACCAGCTTGGGCTCTGGACTGGCCGGCAGGGAGGCAGAGTGCCCTTCATCTCTGAGTCGTTCAAGGACCAGGGACTGTGAAGCTCCCAGCAGGCAGCTTATGGCACCTTCCAGACAAAGAGGATTTAGGTCTCAGAGAGTCAGGCAGAGACACAGGGCAGAGTTCCTGAGGCACAAAATGTAGACTTGTTGTGTGAGTCTGTTTATTTACTGGCTCCTAAATGGCAACCCACTCCTGGAAAATCCCATGGACGGAGGAGCCTGGTAGACTGCAGTCCATGAGGTCGCTGAGGGTCGGCGACAACTGAGCGACTTCACTTTCATGCATTGGAGAAGGAAATGGCAACCCACTCCAGTGTTCTTGCCTGGAGAATCCCAGGGATGGGGGAGCCTGGTGGGCTGCTGTCTATGGGGTCGCACAGAGTCGGACACGACTGAAGCGACTTAGCAGCAGCAGCAGCAGTCTTTATCCAAAGGAAATTTGAGACAGATCGCAAGAAACATGCTTACAAGAGGGTTGCTAGAAAGAGAAGTCGGAAACAACTGTACCCCAAAAGCTGGATTAGACATTGGATCTGGTTCTGAACCTCTCTGCGGCTGAGGCATAAGCAGAGGCCAGGGAGAGAAAGAGAAGGGGACAGATACTAAGAGTACCATTATCTTGGAAGGTATTCTCACACGGCAGTTTATCTGATGATAAACATTATTATCTCCATTTACAGGACCAAGAAGTTAGAGGAGCTACATTGTGTTTTATAAACGTATTTATGCACAACTGTGTTTATCGAGCATCTACTATGTAGCAGGCACTGTGCCCTATGCCTTATACACAGAATTTTAATTCTTTTAACAATTCTCAGGAGTGGATATTATTATTATCCTCATTCAACAATAATCCTCTTTCAACAACGACCCTCATTTAACCAATAAAAATCAGAGAGGTTAACTGATTTCCTTAAGGTCACACAGCTAGTATTTAAATCCAGAGGAATTTGATTCTAAACCTCTTGTCTCACCACCCTCTTAACCCAACTTCTCTGACAATAGGCTCCTTCACACTAAGTCCTATAAGGAATTTCTCATATGGAGTCTTAATTGGAGGGAGAAGGGGACACTGAGTGACATAATAGTCAGTTATAAAGAAATCCCGGAATTGGTTTTAAAGGAAGGATTAAAAGTTTTTATACATTATCTTTTTTTAAAAGTAACTGAACAATTAATTAGGCTGTGCTGGGTCCTAGTTGTGGTATGTGGGATTTTTTTTTTTCAGGTTGTGGCATGTGGGATCTAGGTCCCTGACCAGGGATCGAACCCCGGCACCCTGCATTGGGAGTGCAGAGTCTTAGCCACTGGACCACCAGGGAAGCCACCGTGCAGTATCTTTTGCTTTGATGAAATAGCACACGTGCACCAAAGCTCTGTGTCCTCCCAGGACCTGTTCGCTTCCTTCCGTGACGGGCTAGGCATGGGCCCAGCAGGACTCAGGGGCAGGGACCCAGGCTCCCTCCAGGACAGGATGGGCCGTGGCTGTTAGAAACAGCACATCCATTATGATTTGAATTTCCCGCCCTGCCCTGCCCTTTCCCCTTCATGGGGCTGTGTTTTTATGACACTCAGTTTGCTGCTTCTTGGGGCCAGGCACCTCCTCCGAGCTGAGCCAGCCTTTTATGGCCACGGAGCTAATTAAGTAAGAGCAACTCAGGGGCACTTGGAGAGTGGCTCTGGTCCTCGTCAGGCCTGGGATGAGCGGCCAAGTGCCTCTGGCCCGGGGAGTGAAGGAGCTCTTGGCTGAGCATCAAGCTCTTCCTCTCTCCTGCTGGTCCCACTCACCTTCTCTGTTCCCTCTGATCACAAGCGCTGCAGTCAGTTCTTCCCCAGGCTACCTAGGGGACCTTCGGAGACCGGCCTAACCATCACCATGTCCCAAGCCTTATTTTCATTTACACTCTGGAGGGATTTTTGCACAAGAGGACTGTGAGCACGAACTCTCAGAAGGCACACATGTGTCTGCCTTCCTTTCTGGGAAGACAGCCCTTGTGCGTGCTGCCCTTGACAGGCAGGAATGGCGGCAGCTCCCAGACAGTTTTTCTCAATGGAAGGTTACCAGCAACCAGCCCTGCAGGTTGAATTCCTTTGCTCCCTTCTCCCAGCATCAGAATGGGGAGTTTGTTCTCCCAGGATTGTTATCCTGGGCCAGGCTTAGATTCTTCAAGAAAAAGGAGACAGTCCCAGAAAGGAATCTCAATGGACATGTGGTGACAGCTGGAAGTTTCTGTGGGTGAGGTCACCCAGAGAGCAGGTTTCCCTGAATTTTGGGCTTCCTGGGTATTTCTTCACTTCTCTGCTTGGCATGTCAGCCTTTCTACCCTCGGCCTTCACCCTCAGGCCCAGTGCCCGAATTCACAACTTCTCTCCTGGCCTCTTTGAAACGTGCCACCTGTTCACGGTGAGATGCAGCGGCCACTGGAAGGGGAAAGAGCCAGCCTACTTGGGGTTGAATCTGGTGTCAAACTTTGGCAAACCTCGGTTTCCTCATCTGCAAAATGGGGCAATTGTGGGACCACCCTGTGAAGTTTGGGTGAGGATTAAAGTAGGGAATCCATGAAAAGGGATGAGCAGGGATCCTGGCACAGAATAAGAACTCAAAATAAAGGGGGGCTCGCCCTCTAACCTCACGGCTACTATCCTAACTCTCCCAGGGCCTCTGTGGACCTCTAGTCACATCCCTCACACACACAGCAACTTCCTCTTCTTGTCTTAAGTACAGGAAACCTCCATGATCCTTAGCATAGCGCGGAAGACCCTACACAACCTGACCCCAGCCCTCTCTTCCATTTCCTCTCTCATCCTCCCCACTTCCCCAACCTGCCCCAGCTCCACACTGCGCTTATGCACTTGAAACACTAATCGTATGTTCCCCAGATGCCCTGAGATGTTTGTAGCTATTGTTTCCTTTTCCACCTCTGCCATCTCCCACGTCGGTGTTGTTTAGTTGCTAAGTCAGGTCTGACTCCTTTGCAACCCCATGGATTTTATAGCCCCACAGGCTTCTCTGTCCGTGGGACTTCCCAGGCAACAATACTGAAGTGGCTTGCCATTTCCTTCTCCAAGGGATCTTCCAGACCCAGGGATTGAACCCACATCTCCTGCGTTGGCAGGTGGATTCTTTACCACTGCACCATATGGGAAGCCCCTCTCGCACGTCTCCCTTGACGAACTTCTATGTACCTTTTAAGGCTTAATTTAAATGCCCCCTTTCATGGAGAAATCTTCCCTGCCCACCATCACACACACACACACACACACACACACCCTCTCTCTCTCTCTTTCTCCTGTAGGGATCTTCCCCTGCACAACCATTGTACATGCCCCGCTGGAGGAGGCGACACTCTGAGTGAACATCCAGTGTGTTCGCCCCTCTCTCTTCTTCACAGTCCGAGAGGTTCTGGAGAGCAGAGACCATGTCATATTTCTGTATTCCTCTCGGCACAAGGCATGGCATACACTAGGTGCTCAGTAAGAACTAACGTAGGTGGGACCAACGCTCGCATCGCTGTTCTCCCGGAGGGATGTGCGTTGGGAAGTCTCCCCTCCCCCGGTAAATCAGGGCCTAAGGGCCTCTGTGTACAGTCATGTGGCTTGGAGGGGGGAAGTTGCCACATGCACAGCCATTTCCAGGGTCCTGCCATTAAGTTAGCCCCAAGTTCCCCTTAAGTTGTTGATATTTGCACAGCAATTCATAATTTATAGGTTTCTTTTCACAAATAGCATAATTAGTAATGATTGATAACAATAGCCAGAATGCTTACGTTCACTCTGTGCTTACTCTGTGTCACACATTTGACATGGATGATTTTACTTAATCTTTATAAAAACCCTATGAGGCAGGTAAGTTTATTATGCCCATTTTTACAGATGTGAAAACAGGCTCAAACTGAGAGTAGGGACGGTGGCCCTTAACCTCAGGCCCTTCCCTACCAAATCCTGCGATTCCTCCACCCACCCTGAGAGCCTGGGGAGCCTGGTGCTCGCTTGCACATCAGAAGCTACCAGGGACCTCACTCCTCAGCTCCCTAAGTTCTTTCATTTTTAATTTTTGGCTACACCTAGGGGCACCATGTGAAATATTAGTTCCCCAAACAGGGATCGAACCTATTCCTCCTGTGGTGGAAGTACAGAATCTTAACCACTGGGCCGCCAGGGAAGTTCTCTCCACTCTCTAATTTCTGATTTAGCTCCTTCCCTGTCCCCTTGCTCCTCTCTCCTACCCCTCGCTCCGGAGCCTCAATGGTAAGAATAATCTGGATTATATAATCTCCCAAATCCTGGTGTGTACACTGAAAAGGAAGCAAGCACTAGAGTGTGACAATCTTGGGTTCCAAACTGCTCTGCCACCTTCCATCTGGGTGTCTGTGGGCAGGTGTCCTAGCCTCTCTGTGCTTCCATATTTTCATTTGCAAAATGGAGATGTTACCACCAAACCCAGTGGCTTACTATGAGCATTTAGAACCTAGTTCAATGCCTGGATTATAGTAAACATTGAAATAAATGTTTCCCCCCTTACGTCTCCCTGAAAAAAAAAAAAAGAAAAAAACAGAAACCTTATATATATATATATATATATTTTTTTTTTTTAGAAAGCGATTTCTATGGCATTACGCTCAAGGAAACCATAGCAACCCGTTTCCTGCGGCTTGGTTTCCGGCCTTCCCCAGCTGTACAATGGTGCTGGGACACAGCCTTTGTTATCCCAATACCCCAGGGAAGATGGGAAGTCACGCGCTCTGTGGGGTGGAGGCATCTGCTAGGGAGAATTGCCCAGGCTGATGGTCGTGTCATTGCCATTGGCACCTCAGCTCCTGATGAGCTGAGCCTGGCCCCGTCCTGTCTCCCAGCGGTCAGGTCACAAGGGTGCCGTGGTTCCCCACTGCTGACTCAATTCATCTTCTAAGGCCTGCCTTGTTATGGGTCAGGCTGGAGCAGCTGGTTTTCTTTTTTATAGGGATAAAAGCAGCATTTGGTTGGGTCTGGAGAGCTTCCTGACTCTCCTTAGATCTTTAAGACATTTCCTAGGCCGTAAAGACACAGGGTGATTGTGTGCGTGTGTGTGCGCGCGTGAGTATGCGTGTGTGTGTGTGCGCGCGTGTGTGTGCCTAGGAAGCACGCCAGGAGAGGACGCAGCATGTCTGAAGGACAGAATGAAGGCTTCCGGCTACAAAGAGGCTCTAAGATCGGCCTCACAGAGCAGGGAATTCTGTGACCCCACTGGCCTCCGAGGCACGCTGTGGTCTGGTCCAGTCCGTGGTGACGCCACACCCAGCCGGCCTGGCTACTGGCACTTTGCAGAGAAGCTGCCCTGGGTACTTGGCGTAGTCAGACATGAACTGTGACACTCCAGCTATGGAAGGAGTTCCCAGCAAGCCATTCAGGCAAGAGTAACCTGGCTGCATCGCAGTGTGGGGCTGAACATCGACCAGGCCCTCGGGGACAGATTACAGGGGTCCCAGGCAGTGGGGAGGAGGGCAGCAAGGGGTACGGGGCAGCATCTGAGGTTGCTCTGGGTACCCAAGTGTCTGTGACTTGTTTAGTCGCTCAGTTGTGTCCAACTCCTTTGCGACCCCATGGACTGTAACCCACCAGGTTCCTCTGTCCATGGGATTTTCCAGGCAAAAATATTGGAGTTCATAGCCGTTTACTTCTCCAGGGAATCTTCCCAACCTAGGGATCAAACCCGCATCTCCTGCATTGGCAGGCATATTCTTACCACTGAGCCACTAGTTCATGACTTATGTAGCAAACTCAGGGCCTGCCCAGCCCAAAGTCTCCCCCTGGGCACGTGGTCCAGGCTCAACGGTTGATGGAGCTCCTTTGCTTTACAGAGGAGAGAACTGACCTGGAGAGAACAGAGTTGCCCAATGTCACACAGCTTACTAAGCACAGAGGTATTGCACTTTAGAGACAGAATGGTTCTTAAACATGATCTGTCTTAATCTCCTCAATGGATAGATGAAGACTCTGAGCTTTCAGGGCAAGAAAGGAATTTCTCAGGAGTACAGAGCAGAGAAAACCCACAGGCCCTGACTCCATGAGGGTGTAACTGGTCTACCCAAGGGTCCGTCAAACATGGCCCTTGGGCCACATCTGGCCTGCCACCTGTTTTTGTAAATAAAGTTTTATTGGCGCATAGCCATGACCTTTCATTCCTACATTGTCTATAGCTGCTTCTGTGCTACTAGTGTGTTGAGTAGTGACAGCAGAGACCATATGGTCTGCAAAGCCTAAAATATTTCCTATCTGTAATGGCTTATATAGGAGAAAAATCTGAGGAGGAGTGGATATATGTCTATGTAATACGTGAACCATGAACTTCCAGATGTTCAAGCTGGTTTTAGGAAAGGCAGAGGAACCAGAGATCAAATTGCCAACATCCTCTGGATCATGGAAAAAGCAAGAGAGTTCCAGAAAAACATCTATTTCTGCTTTATTGACTATGCCAAAGCCTTTGACTGTGTAGATCACAATAAACTATGGAAAATTCTGAAAGAGATGGGAATACCAGACCACCTGACCTGCCTCTTGAGAAACCTGTATGCAGGTCAGGAAGCAACAGTTAGAACTGGACATGGAACAACAGACTGGTTCCCAATAGGAAAAGGAGTACGTCAAGGCTGTATATTGTCACCCTGCTTATTTAACTTATATGCAGAGTACATCATGAGAAACGCTGGACTGGAAGAAGCACAAGCTGGAATCAAGATTGCCAGAAGAAATATCAATAACCTCAGATATGCAGATGACACCACCCTTATGGCAGAAAGTGAAGAGGAACTAAAAAGCCTCTTGATGAAAGTGAAAGAGGAGAGTGAAAAAGTTGGCTTAAAGCTCAACATTCAGAAAACTAAGATCATGGCATCTGGTCCCATTACTTCATGGGAAATAGATGGGGAAACAGTGGAAACAGTGTCAGACTTTATTTTTTGGGGCTCCAAAATCACTGCAGATGGTGATTGCAGCCATGAAATGAAAAGACGCTTACTCCTTGGAAGGAAAGTTATGACCAACCTAGATAGCATATTGAAAAGCAGAGATATTACTTTGCCAACAAAGGTCCATCTAGTCAAGGCTATGGTTTTTCCAGTGGTCACGTATGGATGTGAGAGTTGGACTGTGAAGAAAGCTGAGCGCCGAAGAATTGATGCTTTTGAACTGTGGTGTTGGAGAAGACTCTTGCAAGTCCCTTGGACTGCAAGGAGATCCAACCAGTCCCTCATAAAGGAGACCAGTCATGGGTGTTCATTGGAAGGACTGATGCTGAAGCTGAAACTCCAGTACTTTGGCCACCTCATGTGAAGAGTTGACTCATTTGGAAAAGACCCTGATGCTGGGAGGGAGCATCAAGAGTAAAAACAGTAGCTAACAGTTGTGATGGTGTGACAGAGTCTCTTAGAAGGTCTTTTTGTGTAGGATTGAACCTCACAGCAACCTGGAGAGATAGGTACAGTTAGTGTGATCACTTTGCACAAGAGAAGTTGAAAGCTGGAGAGATTTAGGAACTTGCAGAGCCTGCTAAGTGGTGGAACCAGGCGTGAACCAGGGGAAGGCTTACTCTGGGGCCCCTGTCCTCCACCAGCTACAGGATCTGGGTTGGGAGAAGGGGGAGGGCAGCTCACTTGAATTAGGAGAGGTCAAGCCGTGACCCTGTATTTTTCTTCTCCGTCCCTTTGTCAAATGCTTAGTGACCACTTTTTGAGCAAGAGTCACCATGGAGCTGTGCTGGATTCTGTGAGTCAAAAGGAGAGACGAGGAGAGAGAGAAATGTCAGGTGTGGAGCCTGTATCTGAGGAGCCCACCCCAGAGGACAGAAGGCAGCTACACAATTAATGACTGTTTTCAGTAGAAACTGGCAGTGTCAAAAGAGAAGTGCAGATAAGATGCCAGGGAATTCAAGGTGCTTCATGGTCTAGAATATGACATCACCATACGAATGTTCAGGATCAGGGGCTCCTATGTCAGAGCCTGGACCAGCCAGGCATGCGATGTAAACAAAGGAGCAGATCTCATTCGCATTTAAGACAAGGAAAACGCTCCTTGGGAAGAAAAAGCTCCCATAGTCCAGAGCACTAGGTGTGCAAGTGCAGACTTTGAACAGGAGCCAAACAGAACCTCTCTCGGGGCAGATAAGTCATGACCTCTGTATTATGTTGACTGGTATATACTGACATGAAAAGATCCCATGTTGCTAAATGTAAAAAGCAGACTAGAGAACAGATTAACATCTTTCAGTACTTTTTAAATGTATATGTCTACACACATAGAAATACACAGAGGGATGGCTGGCAGGAATTGCTCCAAATTTTTGACGGGATTTAGAGAGACTGTTATTTTGCTTCTCTGGGTTTTTTCCTCCATTTCTCCCCCCCACCTTTTTTTTTTTTTTTTTTTTTGTCAAAAAACTTCTATTACTTGCCTGAATTTTTATTTTTGATAGTTTAGAAGACAGATTATTTTATATGCTTTCCCAACTCACCATCTCCTAATTTCTACATTGCAAGATTCAACTCAAACATCCCCTCCTCCAGGAAGCCTCCCCTGCTTCCCAGAGTCGGTTTACCCATATCAGAACTCTTCTTATGTGGAGATTACTCTCCATTTATGTGTATACATCTGGTTCCTCACTGAAGGGGATACAAGACGTGAGCTTCCAGAAAACGGGGACTGTACCTAACCCATCTTTGTATTTCTAGCAATTACCGTGGAATTTAGTATACTATGTGCTCTACAAATATTTGAGGAGCCAAGGCCTGAATTTGGAGCTGGAGGCAGGAGAGGAGGCCCAGTGAAGAAGAGGCAAACAGTGGACCCAAGGGCTGGAAGGGAACAAGAGGCAAGAACATTCCAGGCATTAAAGGGAGCAAGAGGGCATCCGAGGGATGGTGGACCATCCCAGTTGACTGGAGTGTGCAATGTTTCAGTGAGAATAGAAGGAAATCAGGCTGAGAAAGATGGGGGAGGCTATGGACAGGGGCAGGAGCGTCCGACTTGGGAGTTTAGATGTTGTTCCAGAAGCCAGGGCAAGCCCGGTCCCTCCCTTACAAAGCATTTCTTACTCCAGGTCATCATTCCTTTCATCTCCTGCTCTGCGGCACCACGACCATCCCACCCAGCCCCTCTAAGCCCTCTGGCCAGAGCTTTTTCCTGCCTTTCTGGCACTGAAAGCAGTGCTGGCTTCTGTCCCGAGCAGCGTGACCTGCTGCCCATGAGTCAGGGGCTCAGCCATTCCTCAGTGACTAAGGCTGTTGCTTCCCGCCAGTTTCCCGTAACCGCCTGAGTTAAGACTCAGTCTGAATCACCGTTTATTGTTTTTAGAGTTTTGTTTTTTTTTTTTCTTTTCTCCCTACCCTCCAGTTTTTAAAATATCAACCGCCTCAGCCAGCCCAGTGGAGCTGAATGATGCTGAGGAACTAGCCGGCACACCCACACCCACAAAAGAGACCCAGAGCCCCACTCTGTTGAGGTAAGCAAGGCAGCTGTGGCTGTGGAGCCAGACAGACTGGTGTTCAATCCTGCTTCTGTCCCTGCCCACTGGGCTCCCCTGAGCAAGCCACTTCACCTGTCTAAACCTCAACTTCCTTATCTGTAAAATGGGGATGCATACGTGAGTGGCAAATCGTCTCAGTTGTGTCCAACTCTTTTTCACCCTGTGGACTGTCCCCCACCAGGCTCCTCTGTCCATGGGACTCTCCAGGCAAGAATACTGGAGTGGGTTGCCATGCCCTCCTCCAGGGGATCTTCCCTACCCAGGGATCAAACCCATGTCTCTTATGTTTCCTGCATTGGTAGGTGGGTTCTTTACCACTAGCATCACCTGAAGAGCCACAAAATGGGGATAACAATGCCTACTTTAAAGGGCTATCATAAGGATCGGGGGTAAAAATCTGTAAAGCAGCAGGCACATGGCAGGCATCCTAGGAGTGGCAATTGTTGTCAGAAAGTGGAGCTCCTTCGCTTGGGAAGGAACTGATGCAGGAGAAAGCTGTGGGTCTCATGCCTTCTGCCCATCTGTCATTTCAGAAAGGCAGGGCGATAATGAGTTCCTGAAATTCACATTTCCGGAGTGCATTTTAAGCTGATGAGAAATCACTTAGTTCTATTATGAATAGCCAACATTTACTGAGCACTTAGTATGTGCCTGGCACTGTTCTAAGTACTTTAAAAATTTAGCCATCATCATAAGCTCATTGAGGTAGGTACTATTATTATCTCCATTCACAGATAGAGAAACTGAGGCACAGAAAAGTTAACTAGCTTAGTAGAGAGGCGGAGTCAGGATCTGAATTCAAACGACCTACTTTCAGGGGACTGTATCGTGCACAGCAGCTAGTCTCTCAGGGATGTCCCTGGCCTGGGTGCTCTATGCTTTAACGGGGTCCTCATTAAATAATGGCAGTGTGCCATGCACTAAACTGAGGAGTCATCAGCTTTCAGTTTAATTTTCACAGCATTTATTAAGGATAGGGTTGATAGTCCTCATTTTCCAGCTGAGGAAATTGAGGCTTTGAGTAGGGCTACTGGTTAGTGGCAAAGTTAGTGCTTAAACTCAGTCCTCTCCTTCTCAAAGTTGGGGGTGGCTCCACCACTCCCGGTGAAACGGCTGGCTGGCTTGGCAGCAGGCTGATTTGAGTCTTTTTGAAGCTCATTGACCTGATTCTTTGGCAGTAATGCCCCACTGGTCTGCCTAAATCCTCCAGAACAGGAGACCAGATTGTTGGAGTCTAGCAATGGATTCCCCATCTTGGGGAAACCATCCTTTGCGCTGATGATGGTCTATGACTCTGAGGCCCCGGGCAGCCCCTGGCAAGTCAGGGTTTGAGGTCCAGGAACTCCGTCCACAACAGCGCACGTCTAGTATCCAGAGACTTGCATGGATGCCCACTGAGGACTTCCTGCAACCAAATGGTCAGGAAGCCACCTGGGGAATCTACACATACAGAGAGAAGGGGCTGATAATGCTTATGTGCTAGTAACAGTTGCTTCCATGTACTGCTTGCTAAGCACTGGGCTAAACCTTTTACATACAGGCATTAGCTCCTGTAATCCAATTATTATCCCCACTTAACAGATGGAACCACTGAGCCTTAAAGAAGTTAGTAAGCTGCCCAAAAGGAACTATGGACTGGGCACTGGATGGACAACATGGCCTAGTTAACCCCTGAGGGACCCCTGGAGACTGGTATGTATTTTGCATGTTTTCAGTTGAAAACATTGAAGTTCAGAGAAGTGAAGGTTCGCCCATGGTCTCACAATTAGGATGGAGGAGGCCTAGACTCCAGCCTAAGTTCCTCTGTGGTTTGTCAATTATGATAGCCTGGCCCCGGCTAAAAGTTAAATGACCTGGGTTTTAGTAGCTGCTTTCTTTGCCTTTTATACACAAAATGGGAGGTGTTGGATTAAATTATCCTTTAAGTTTGTTGCAGTGTTAATATTTTGTGATTCTCTGAGGCAAGAATGCCTTGGATTTGGGGGAACCATAGGTGGTCTTGTTCTGAGATCCGTCTAAGCCCATTGACCAAGGACAGCTAGGGAGAGAGAATGGTTTGGTGTTTCCACCAAGCAGGGTGTCCAGGAAGCAGAAAACCTCATGGCAACAGCTGGGGGATGAAGATTCAAAAATGTGTTTTCCTAAAAGAGAAAAGAGAGATATTGGGCTTCACCCCAGAGGCCTGCAAGCCCTGTACTTGCCCAGCATCAAGACGGAAGCAGAAGCCCAGAGTCAGGGACAGAGACAGCCACGGTTTAATGGATGGGGGACCTTACATGTTTGAACCAAGGTCCTGGAGCAACACCTCATTGTGTGCGGCAGATGGCCAGCAGGACATGGCAGTTGTTTTCGCTTCCAGTGGGGAGGGTGGATGGAGGAGTTACCAGATATAGGGGAAATTGACATCAGATTGGCTGTCAGTTACCAGGAAAACCAGTAGAGAAGCACGCCCCTCACTACCCTTTTGATAAGCTATCAAACTGGAGATGTTGTGATCTAAAGATTAGAACAGTCACTAGCTGGGGCCTGGGGGCAAGTATGTAGGCATTTACTGATTAGGTTCCATGATTAGAAGGGAAGGTCAGTCGAATGAGTGGAGCCTGGGGCTGGCCAAGCAGGGGATATACGCACAGCAAGAGAACCAGCATCCTGTATGGCCTGACCATATTGGAGACTTGGGCTGCCTTCTTCTTTAGCTACTTGTGTCCTGGCAAGGTTTGGATTGTTAGGTGCCCTACTTGGTGCAGAGGAAACCATGCCGTGCTGAGTTCAGCAAACTCCTCCACGCTGGCGTTACTTGTTGATTTCTCAGCCCAATGGTTGAGCTCATCCAAGAGGCCAGTGGACAGGACAGTCAGACAAGGCCCTGGAGCACCCCCAGAGAGCATCTGTAGGTCCCCTCTGCCCTGAACACAAGACAGCACAGCTAGTTCTGCCTCTTTTTGGCTAGGTGAGTCACTCAGTCCCTGGAAATCCCAACTTGACTCCACATTTGTCACTCCAAATGACAAGTACAGGGCCACGTCTCACAGGTCTTCAAGGCGGTGGAAGGATATTCAATTAAATCTTCAACACTATAACTCTATTAAGTTTAAAAAACCAGCCTTTACACTCATTAGCTTATCTGCTTCATTGTTGACAAGATCCTTTCTTTTACCTGAAAAACAATAGTGAATGGAGATGTTAGCAATTTGAAGGTTTTACATTCCTAATTTAGGAATACTAAATAAAAGTGAGCAAGCCAGTGTGCTCCTCCAGTGTTTTTCAACTTGCTCATTTCTGAAATCTAAAAGCTGGAGATCACTCAGAATATTAGTTTCTTTGTCTATAAAGTGGGGATAAGAATTAGGTCTGTTTGCCTTAAAAGGTTACTGCAGTGAAAAAAAAAAAAAAAAAGTGAGGTAATAGATAATCTGTATGTCCCTAAACTCAATTCAGGATAGAGTTATGTTTCCTCTTATGTCAACCATTATGGTCTGAGTTACTTTATTGGACATTAGCCCTTGTGGCAGTGTCCCCCCACTATTTCTGAGGGGTTCTCCAGTGTATTGCTTTACATGTGGTCCAGAGGGAATCTCAGGGGTTCTGCCATCCCATGGTACACTTTTGTCCCCACACCACAGGCTGGGTTATTTTTTTGTTAATTTTTCGGCCGTGCAGTACAGCATGCTGGATTTTAGTTCCCTGACCAGGGATTGAACCCATTGCCCCTGCAGTGGAAGCCCAGAGTCTTAACTGCTGGACTCCCAGGGAAGTCCTTCACAGTCTGGGTTATTCTTACCCCGTGTGAGGTCATTAACTGCTTGGCTGGCTCAGCTATCATCACCGCTGGCCTTCTCTGAGAGCCCAGGGGCGAAGAGGAAGTGCTTGCCTCAACTCAAGGTCAGTCTGGGTTGCTCCCACTTCTCAGAGGAGAGGCAGATACTCAGTCATGCCCCCTTGAGCATCACATAAATGTTGATTATCACCAAAACTTGCTGTTTCCTTGAGCTGCTGTGGCTTCCACCATGGTAAACAGTGGTGGCGAGGTGCTCTCTGGCTCCTGGATGGTGTCCATGTAGCTGAGGGCAGCCCACTGACCCCCAGACCCCTCATGGCCTCTCCATACAGCAGGTCTGATGCAGTTTTCCATGGTGAAGAACACCTCTCCTTCATCCCCTCAGCCATTCCAGAGCCTCATCGCATTTCCTGCACCTCCAGGGTGATCAGCTATGGAAATACCCCTTTCCTTCAAGGGAAGAGGCTTCCCTATACGCCCAGGCTGGTCTTGTCCCCTGTGGCCTAAAGAGCCACTGGTTGAACCTTGCTGCACACTGGGCCATTATACGCATGGTCCCCAGCACAGTGCTGGTATGTGGCAGGTGGTCACTGGGTGTTAATTTCCCATCCTAAGTCCTTCCCTCCATAAGTACAGATTCAAGCAGGGCCAGGACCTGGAAATCCACTTCTCAGAGAAAGCCAAAGATTCTTCCTGTGGTCAAACTGGAATTGCACGGGAGAAGGGGGCAAGGCCCCAACGCTGACCCCAGTCTATACCCACAGAGGAGCCCCAGCTGTGAAGTCCACCCTGGGCCCTGCTTCCACAGCAACCCCAACAGCTTCATCCCTGAAGGCCCAGCCAACTTCTCAGCTTGGTGTGTTTGGATGACTTGTCCTACCCTCTCTGTTTGGAAGCTCTGCCATCTGGCTTTGAATCATCTTAATTTCCAGCCTAGCAGGAGTTTTCCTCTTATTTCAAAGGCCCATGATATCATCCATCTGCGGGGACCAGTTGAGGACCAATCCTTGGGAATGTCCAGACTCAGCCATAGATAGGGGTGAGGAAGCTGACTCCAGGCTGGAATCGTGCCCATGGCCACACTCCTTCCCAGTCTCTACTTAAACAGGTCTGCTGATGCAGCCAGGCTGAGGTTGGGCCCCAAGATACTGTAAATGAAGAAGAGGAAGGAAGAACTGAGTGACTAGGGAACAGATCGAGGGCCCGCATAAAAGGCCATGCACCTAAATGCCTACGTTCTGCAAAGATGTGTTTTGTGCCTCTAGACCTAAAACATGTTCTTTCCTACTTAAGAGTCCATTGATCTGTTTGGGGTTAAAAGACTTTCATGCAAATGAGTGAGACCTCCATGCAAGTCAGGGATGACTGTGGGTGCAGCAGGGACTGTTCCTGGAGACAGGGGAAGCAGACCTATCATCTCTGCCTCTAAGCTGCTGTGTTACGCTTGCCAAGTCACTGTCCCTCTCTGGTCCTCGGTTCCCCCATCTGTCCAGTGAAGATGCTCTGGCCCCTAAGGGGACCTGCTGCTGCGGCCACGGGAGTTGTATGAGGTTACAGGATCCCACCCTGTACCCATTGCTGCCTTTGGATCTGGGCTCACTCAGAGCTCCTTTCCAAAGAGCAAATCTCATTATATCACTTCCCAGCTTGCAATCCTGTGGTGGCTTCTCACATCCCTTAGGGTAAAGTCCACAGTTCCCAGCAGGTTGAGGAGGTCTTGTGCACTCCCCTGGCTCCCTGTGCTTTGACTACACTGGCCTCTTTATTGTTCTATTCCCTGTGCTGTGCCCACCTCACCCTAGCGCCTCCCCATAGGCTCTGGGCTCTTCCTTTCTCTTAGGTCCCCTGCTTCTCCCTTGTATAACCCATCTCCTGCTTGTCATCATCATAGTTTGGTGTCTCTCCACCCACCATCTCCCAGGAAGGCAGGACCCTCTTGTTCCCCAGGTTGTCCCCAGCCATGTCGCCTGTGCCCTTAAGGAGGCACCAGACTGACAATCCTTGTCATTGTCACATCCTGGCTCTGTGACCTTCAACAAGGTACTCCCTTCTCTAGGTCTTACTCGTCTCACATAAGTGAGGGGGTTGGACTGGATTATAACATATAGTCATTAATGGGTGCTTATATTTTTGCAGGCCCTGGGCAAAACCCTTTATATGCAGTACAGGTAATTCCTACAGCAATCAACACTGTCATTAGCCCCATTTTACAGATGCAGAAATTGAAGATTAGCAAGTTCATCTCATTTTCCCAAGGTCACATGGCTACCAAGTGGCAGAGTCAGAGTTTCAACACAGGTTTGTCTGTCCGCCTCTGAACACTTAGGTCCTCTGCTCCTCCTTTGCATAACTCACCTCTTGTCATCACCATAGTTTGGTGCGTCTCAGACTGTGAGCTCACAACCACCTTGCCCCTTATCTAAGGGCACAGAGGCTCTTCACCTCCTCACCATATTCCAGGAGGGTGAGTCTGCCTAGAGTCTTAGAAGGGGCAGCGTGAAATTAAAGACAACTATGCTGTCAATACAGATTTCTTCCTGGAAGCAGGGAGACAGTGCCAGCCTTCATCCTCGCATCTTTGAAACTGTGACAGCTCCAGCAGCCCAATAGCAACTGTATTAATAGGTGAGAACCAGAAAAAAGAGCTGGAAAGATTTCTTGTCCAGACAGCAGGTCTCCAGTTAAAGGCTTCCCTCTCACCCTGTGCTAGTTTTCAAATTTAAACTTCCATTGAAGTAGCACATGCATTCAGAAGAGAGCACGCATTATACGTATAGAGGCGAATGAATCATCTCAAAATGAACACACCCAGGTAATCACCACCCAGGTCAAGACACACAACATTATCAGCAACCAGCGTCCCCATCAAGCCCCCTCCTAATCATTACCTTCCAGGACCTGTGTGTTTTGATCTGAGGATATTTCCTGGAGCTATAGAGAAAGACTGGGAAAATAAGTTATTTTTTAAATTATACTTTCATCTCCAGGGAAATTGTAAGTCTGCTGGAAGGAGGTAAAGGAGGGGAGGAAGGAATTCAACACTAGATGTACTAAATCCTCAGACATGACAAATGGCTGCAGGTTCCAGACTGTGAGATCACAAAGGTGAGAGCCTTGCCCTCGCTGCAGGGTTAGATCAGGCCTCGTGAGGAAGTCACACTCAGCTAAATCTAGGAGATTGAGCCCAGAGCCTCTGTGCCCTAGGCCGCCCCTCAGCCTCCATTCAGATGAGACTGCTGGGGACTTTAGCACTCTGGATGTGACTGCTGGGGGAACTGCTTCCTGGTTTCTTCAGAAACCACGGAATGGGATGAAAGGGGAGATGGGGCCCACAGAAACACCCCCCATTTGAGGAGGGTCTCCTTCAGAGGTGGTCTGTTGTCAAGCTCAAGCGTCTCTACGTAAGGGGAAAAAATATCCCACCTAGGACTTTGAGCTGCGTGATCATGAAGCCCCCAAGACCCTTGCATGGGTGGGGGGTTGGTTGTTGGCCTTATATTTGTCATATGTAGAGGAACAGCTTGAAGGTAGAGGAGAAGAGGGAGACAGAGGATGAGATGGTTGGATGGCATCACCGACTCAATGGACATGAACTTGGGCAAACTCTGGGAGATGGTGAGGGACAGGGAAGCCTGACATGCTGCAGTCCAGGGGGTCGTGGAGAGTCAGACACGACTTGGTGACTGAACAGCAACGAAAGAGGATCAGAAGACTCAGTACAGGGGAGGGTCAAGTGCTTCGGCAAGCACAGACACTGATCTAGATCTTGGTCTGTAGAATTCTCACTCATCCCCACAAACACTTTGGACATGGTGAGTTTAAGTGGTTTTGTGGCCACCCTCCTACTACACCAGGTGTGAGGCTGTTGTCGTGCTTCTCAGATGACACTGTGGAACTAGGGGGCACACAAAGCCCCGGGGTAAACCCACAGCTAGCGTCCTCCTGGGCATCAATTTCACTTTACATTTCGAGAATAGAACCTATAGGTATTTTTTAAAAGACAAAATGAGGATATATTATTAAATAGAATGACAAAATGTATCTACCTTTCCAAGACTTCAAAGAAAAGAGCTGTTGTCAGGAAGCTTTAGGTGGTTCCATTGTAGAGCTCATCAGTCACCTGGAAAACACATCAGCCATTAGGGTTACTTTTTGTGGACAAGTCTCAGTGAGACTCACCAAAGGAGGCATTGGTTCAGTGTGTACAACATAGGGAGACAGTTATTACCAGGCTGTATCACTGAGAAGGAGGTTGGGCTCTGAGTAAGGGTACTTTATAAAGTCCCCCAGTTAGCCTGGGACAGTCCCCGCTTATGCCTATTGTCCAGGCGTGATTATTAATAGCATCAATTTCCGCTGCCAAAGGAGCCCAACTTAGATGAAAAATCATATAGTCATTCTAGCTCTGCAAACCTAGCAAGATCATGGGAGGAGGCCTGGAAGCTCAGTTCTTAGCTGGGAGTAACTCAACAGAGGGTAAGCCTTGTATGTCCCCGAAAAGTGTTCCCAGAGACTCTGGGAATCTGTTTGGAGAATCCCGATGTGGTCTTTCCAGTGATCCACTCTTGGTCCCTGCCCACCCCACCCCAAGTCAAGGCAAACCTGCTGTGGACACAGATCATGTGACAATGCCAGGTCAGAGTCACAGAGAGCAGGCTGAGCCAGCCTCAGCCAGTTTCTGGAGCAGCCAAAGAGGAATCATCTACCGGAACAATGTAAATTCTAGTCTGAGAGGGTGGCATTGCCAAAGTCAAGGTGATGTGTCAGTTCCAAGGGATGAGGACAAAAGCATCATCAGGAAATGAGGCAAGAAGCCTGGAGCCAGGAATAGGATAAAAGTTTAGGAAGAGGTGTGCCAGGTAGAAGCAAGGGCTTGGGAATTGGGCGAAGGCTGTGACAACACTCGAGGCTGAGGGTTGGCGCAAGAGGGGATGTGCTGGGTGGGAGACATCGACCAGGCTGGACAAGCACACCCCAGACTGCATTCACAATTGGCCAGCGAAACTGCCTTTTCATGTCTGGCTACGGTGGCCTTGCTATGATTATCTTATGAGTAATTATTTTTACTACTCATAAAAAAATTTATTCATGAGGGAAGAGAGGGATCTTTAAAAAGGAAAGGGCTTATTTTAGCATTAACCCTTTTCTGATTATTTCCTTGGGGACAAATTAATCAGCCTGCCCCATCCATTTTAACTAGCCTTGTCAGAATGTGTGGGTACTGGGTATCGATGTCAGTATGGCAACCGGACAGAATGTCTTTCCCAGAAGACGTCTGTCATGTGGGTGCTGAGTTCAAAGAAAGAGACTGTTGTGGTTGCCAATGTATGATATGGACCATCATATGGGAATCGGGCAAATGCTGCAGAAGATTCACTGGTATCAATTGTAACACTTTCCTTTTTCCTCCCTATTTCTGCCACCTAACAGTCTCAGGCTACCTCTCTGGACCTTTCCTCTCCTGGCCAATGACTTCATGGCCAAAGTCAGGGCCAACACACCTGTGTTGAATGCTTGCTCCTTGCATGGAGCAAGAATATGGCACCCTGGCTACTCTGTCTTGTTCCCCTTAATCCACTGTTAGGGCTGGGAGGCCAAGGGGACAACCAGCAAGGTGTGGTTTCTGCGGTTTTGGTTTCAGCAGTGTCAGGGGAAGATTCTGAACCCTGGAAGCCGAAAGCAAATGTGGTAAGTTGAAAAGAGGCATCCTGGCAGTTTGGGGCTGAAAAAAATGTGTAAGAGTTTCAGAGCAGCCCCAGAAGGAGTTTATTGTTTTGGTTAAGGATGAAAAGTTGGGCTTACCTGGAATGAAATCCAGACTTGACCACTTACCAGGTGTATGATCTTGAGCAATTTAATTAACCTTTCTGTGCTTTAATTGATATGTATACATGTAAAGTTATGGTGAGACCTACTTCTTGGGGTCATTGCAAGAGTTAAGTGAGACAACACATGTAAAGTATTTAGAATCAGTCCCAGCACATAGTAATCACTCAATCAAATACTGTAACAAAAAATTAATTAAATTTCTCAGGACTCAAGGGAGAATATACTAGAACATATGAAAACGTATATATCAATTCAACACTGTATGTGACTGTTTTGAGTGGAATGGATGCAAAAGCCAAAGTGAAAGCCAAACTTTCCCTCAGAGCTAGAAAAATGATACTGATGAACCTATTTGCAAAGCAGGAAAAGGGACATGGATATTAGAGAGCAGACTTGTAGAGACAGTGGGGGAAGGAGAGTAGCGTTGAAACATACATTACCGTATATAAAACAGATAGCTAGTGGGAAGTTGCCCTATAACACAGGCAGCTCAACCTGGTGCTCTGTGATGACTCAGGAGGGTGGGAGGGAGGCTCAAAGGAGAGGGGATATATGTATACATATAGCTGATTCATGTTGTTGTAGGTCAGAAATCCACACAACATTGTAAAGCAGTTATCCTCCAAATAAAAAATGTTTTTAAGTTACAAAAAGGAAATTTTCCCTGGGGTTTGTCTGGGAACCTTTGTGAAAGAAGCAGATTCCAGTCACACCAGCAGGTATGAGGGAAAGCTCCTGGACGGGCTTTAAAGGTCTTCTAGTCCAGGTTCTTGATTTGCAGGTTGAGAAACAGGTCCCAGAGAGGGGCAGTGACCTAACCAAGGTCACACAGCAGTTTCCAGGCAGCATCAGGCATAGGAGCCAGATCCAGTGACCTCGAAACTAGGGCTCCTGTCACAACACTGCACAGACCAGAGTTTTCTTTCCTGGGGTCTGTTCCACCATCAAAGCTGAGCTTCACCCATGAGGAAGCCAGGAGTCCTACACAATGGCCTAGGCCAGGGCTTCTCAGATTTTAACATGCAAATGCTTCTCCTGGGCATCTTGTTCAAAATGCAGGTCTGGGTGGACCTAAGAATCTGCATTTCTGAAAGCTCCCAGGTGATGCTGCTAATTGGGATCAGACTTGGCCTAACAGGGCTCTAGGCCAGTGCAGTCCAATAGAAATATCATATGACCTGCATATGTCATTCTCAATTCTCTAGGAGCAACATTAAAAAAGAAACAAATGTCACTCATTTTCATACATTTATTTCACCCAGTGTATCCAAAATATTCTCATTTTAACATATAATCAGTATAAACATTATTAATGAGATATTTTACATTTTTTCATACAAAATCTTCAAAACTCAGCGTGTGTTTTACCCTTAGAGCACATCTCCATTCAGATTTGCTGTGTTTTAAGCATGAGGTTGCCACGTGTAGCTATTGGGTGCAGGGCAGTTATAGGTAATCCCTCTGTGGGTCTAGCCCTTTGCACCAGCTGACAGTAACCATCTTGGATCTTCCTCTGGCTTTTCCCACTTTGGTAGGCCCACCTAGCCCACTCTTTTACCTTTTTTGTGGGTGAGGACAGCCCTAAGCCTTGAAGAATAGCAGCCGAGGGCCGCACCAGCCCAGCTTCCTGTGAATACGGTAGCCTGTGCATGCTAAGTTGCTTCGGTTGTGTCCAACTCTTTGTGACCCCATGGACTGTAGCCCATCAGGCACCTCTGTCCATGGGATTCTCCAGGCAAGAATACAGGAGTGGGTTGCCATGCCTTCCTCCAGAGGATCTTCCCAATCCAGGGATCGAACTCGTGTCTGCCTGTGTCTCCTGCATTGGCAGGTGGATTCTTTACCCACTGAGTCACCTGGGAAGCCAAGTAAGGAAGGCCAAAACTCACCTTCCCTTCTTTATCTGGGTAACCCTGGGTTTATCTGGACCCAAAGACCTCTGTGTGACTGGCACAGTGGTGTCGGAATATACAATTAAATGCTTGAGAGTCTGTGTGCTCTGTTCTCAATTAGAAGAGCCCAACTGAGAATACTTTCCATACAGCTCAAGCCCTGCCACTGTCTGGCCTGGTGGCTGGAAGGTTTTTCTGTGGGGCCAACCATGACGGTGAGAGACACAGGCCGTGATTCCATGGCAGAGTGCCAGCATGACATCTGTGGGCCCTCTGTGACTTCGGGCGCGGTTCTGCTCGTGCCAAAGAGACATCAATGGATCATCCGACAGCTCTGACCGTGCTCACACACTGGTTGGGAGGAATCCCCGCACCGGCCCGGGGCCTCACTGGGGGCGGTTTCGGGTCTTGTCTGAGCCAGAAGGAAAGCTACAAGCATCTTCCCCAATCTGTGGCTTGCAGGTGACTCACCAGACCCTTCTGTTCACATGTACCCACATGTACTCCCCTGGAAGCCCATGTCTGAGAAGCTGGGGCATTTGGCTCCTTGACCAAATGTTTGCATTTTCTTGCTTTTGTCTGAGAAAGCTCATAGTTTGGTGCTATCTAATGCTAAACATATGAATATCTGGGAACATCTAAATATGCTGTGCTCTACAGACAAAACATCTACACAGGGATGTTCTGATGAATGGAGTTTTCCAGTAAAGCAGATACTGTTCCTTGTTTCATTCCTTATGGTTGCAAAGCCTCCTAAACCTGGATTGACTTTTCCTCTGCCTCAGCAAGTGGAGTGTAATGAGCAAAATCCGATCTTATCTAATCGTTGGCTGTCATTATTGCCTCCACAGACATTTTTGCGTCTTGATCGTATAGGCCATTTTATTTCATTCATTCAGTCGACAAATACATATCGAGTACC
This sequence comes from Bos indicus x Bos taurus, assembly GCF_003369695.1. Taxonomy (NCBI): domain Eukaryota; kingdom Metazoa; phylum Chordata; class Mammalia; order Artiodactyla; family Bovidae; genus Bos; species Bos indicus x Bos taurus. Next base: position 25,946,874 of record NC_040104.1, read on the forward strand.
TGCCATTGTTCTAGGTTCTGAGGATACGTCAGAAAGAAGTCCCCACTCTTTTGGAACTTGAATCCAAGTGTGTGCCTGTGTGTTGAGGTGAGGGGATGAAGGACAGGGATGAACAAGAAATGAGCAAATGACATATAAGCTTGGTAGTAAGTATTCTCGGTGCTGATGTGCACTTAATGGGCCCCACGCTGAGGCCACTGGGCAGCTGAGACTCCTCAGCAGTGGGCTGACCCCCACTCAGAACAGGTTTTGTTCCCTGCCCAGGGTCCCTGCTGCCTGGGGGCCTGACCGATACCTTCTCTCCAAGCTCAACAGCTCCCTAGTTCCTTCTGGCTGAGATTTGCCAATTAAGCAGATCATTTGGTGCCCGCCTGCCCCGATATTTTCAGGTTCATTTTCTCTGTCGCTTATCTGCCACCAGCCCATCTCTGCCTGGCTCTTGGTTTCCTCTGTGATTGAAGCCATGACTATGTGTGATGCTCAGCCTCCATAGGGTCCCCTCGTGACGGGAGGGGAGGCTGTGTTTGTGGTGAGATAGCAGATGGACTATTTGCACCGTAAACTTTCCCCATTGTCATGAGGTTGGAGCAGTGATAGCTAGAGGAAATATAAACAACAATTTTCCCTGCACTTTTCTTGTCTCTGTCAGTCAGGTGTGCCATGCTGACATGAACACAGGAGTCATTTGTTCTGTGTTTGAAGCTGAAATGTGCCATAAATACACCATGGCCCTTCAAAGAGTTGGTTCACAACAGCCTGTTCTAAGAGGCCACCAAAGTCATCTTTTCAGGAAAATAAAACAAAAATATGTTTACAAAACATTGCCCTTGGGAAAAGTTGAAAACATTTTTCCTATTTATGATCTAGTCTTTTTCCACTTGACAAATATTGATTGCTCTCTCCCAGCCACACCCCTGCCCTTCCTCCTGTTTTAGGTGGGGTCCCAATTCACATGGGCTTCTGGTGAAATAACAAATGTATTTGTACCTAGCCCAGGAGAGTCCAAAAGCCAGCCACGGAGGGGACATTTGAGGCCAGTCCTATTCTAGGAAGGGGACAGAACAGAGAGAAAAGACAGTCTTGGGAACCCACCGGAATAGGCTGTGGTCTTCATTAGAAAAAGTTTGTCATTGTAGCTGGTGAGAGAATGTTAGGAGACTGGATCTATCATTAAATATCATTAAACGATCCATATGAAAGTACCATTTGGGAGTCACAAATAGTCATTATTGGTGATTTCCAATAATGGTTCCATCTGAAAATGAACAATAGCTACTAGTTATTGATTCCTGCTTGTGTGCCAGGCATTGAGCTAAGCACTTTCCAGCAATGATGTCATTTCATCTTCACAGTATCCCCAAAGCATGGTGTCTTTTCCAGAGGCAGACTCTAAGATGAGGATTTGTGATTTCTTTAAAGAAGTACTCCCAGGAAAAAAGCAGGACAGGGACAGGGATGAAGCCAAGTGAGGGTATGTGTTTTGGGCAAAGTCTCAGCTCATCCTATGAAGAGCTGCAGAGCTTCAGTTACCTCTCAGTAACTCAAGACAAGAGAGCTGGGCTTTTGTGTGGCCACAGGCCGTCACTGGTAATGGGTGCCCCAGGAGCCCACGCTCAGGCTCCCTGGACTCTCTTGCACACCTAGGTGAAGGGGCTCCAGTAAGCCACTGGCGGCCTGTGAGCAAGATCAGAGGTACCACCAGTGGAGGCAAAGCAGGTGGAATCCGAGGGAGGGGAGGGCCACGGAAACAGTAAGGGGGCCCTGGCCTCCAGGCAGAACACCTTCAGAGTCCGCTGGAGGTGGGAGCTCATTTTATTGCCCTTTCACACGTGAGGCAGTTGAGGTTTAGAAGGATAAAAGGAACTCAGCTCTGGCCATGAAGAGGTAGGGCCAGAACTCTGCTGTCCCTAATTGGCCACTGTCATCCTCTCGGGGGCAGTTCCAGTGTCACAGGGGTCAAGCTGGTGGCACCTGGCTCATCCTTCCCTTAGACTGAGTTTTCAGAATCTACTTGTCTCATTTGGAGGGATTTGGATAGCAGGGGTAGGGCACGGCGGGGCTCACCCCAGTGTCCGACAGCCATAACCGGTCGAAGTCCTTTAAGTAGGGAGCTGGACTTTTCATCACATCAGCTCTCCCATGTGCCTCTCTAGGTGGGTAAAGGGGCTCTGTGAGATCTGCTCTCAGATGTCTCCTTCCAGGGGCCTAGAGGCTGTCCTCTGACTCAAGGGTGACTCCCACTCCCACGGCCATGGCTGATGGCAAAGTGCTGGGCAAGGTCACTGCCTGAGAAGGCAATCGCTGCTGTAATCCAGAGTTCACTCCAAGCTGAGCCAGACCAAGGGACGCATGGGCACCAGAATACCTGGGGAAGGCATCCCCTCTAGCTGTTGCCTCCGCCCACCCTCCCTGGCCAGGTGTGGTCACTTGCCCTCGGTGGCCTTCCCCCAGGGAGCTGAGTCAGAGCTTTCCAGCCCAGAAGTGGGAGGACACAGAGTCTGGAGGCTGGGTTGGAGTTCATAACTCCTGTTCATCCACTTACTAACTGGAGTGGTTTTTTGACTTTGTACCTCCATGCTGTCATCTATAAACAGGAAACGGCAATATTCTACCCTGCAAAGAATAAATAAGATGTTATCAGGCAGTGCCTAGCACGGAGTGGGCACTTGAGAAATGTTTGGTCCCAGCCGTTTTCCCTTGGTTTTGCTGGCACTGCTTCCTGTCCCATTACCTGTCTTAACTTTGGGTCATTGCGTGTAATTCAGTCCAGCTGCCCTGGTCTTGCTTGGGTGCAAGGTACAGGCCAGAGAAATGTGTCCTTTATTGTCATGTGTTTTGAAAGGTTTTGTCCCTTCTGGGTTACTCTCTGAGTGCTGTCCAAGAACACAAATGGCCTGCTTTTTTTTCCTCCATTGATCTTGACAAATGCAGAGCTAGCACCTGGCCCTCTCCATTGAATTCCATTATACTCCATATGCTGATAGCTCCTCAGATGAGCCCTCTTGGATGGCACACCACAAGAGAAAAAGCGAAACACTACAAGACAAGGAGATTCTGGGTCCTGCCCCACTCCAACCTTCTCCCCCATACATAGAAACACTGTCCTAGTTTTCAGCAGCCTAATTGAACATCCATCACATAAGGAAAAAAAAAAACCCTGGCTTGCCACCCACACCATTGTGCTAAGAATAACTTCTCTCCCAGCAGTAGAGCTGGTCAGAGTCATTTCCTAATGTTTCCATCTGGAATTAGGTGTGAGGATTCAGAAAGCGCATTTGTCCATTTTGAGTCTGAAGCTGGCATGGGCTCTGAAACTTGGAAGTCTGACAAAAAACCAAGAAACCTAGAGTAAACATCCAAACACTTAAATACCCCCAAATCTGTCTCCTGTTGAAAGCCTTTTTTCCCTTTTGTGTGTTGTTTGGATCTCATTGAGTCTGTTCTTCCTAGTCTGTCCAGGAGTCAGTTTTAAATACTGACTTTATTTACTGAGACGGGGTTCAGTTGAGCTCAGCATCTCACAGCCGAGTTCCCAAGCGCAGGACGTCTCGATGACCAGGAGCATGGGTTTACTGGTTTCAGGTTGAAATTGGCTTTTTAGAGTGATTGCATGCCTGGCTTTGGGGAAAGGATCATTTGTCCTTTAATCTTCCAAATAAATAGAATCATCCATTCATTCAAAATCTATTCCCAGAAGGCAAGCTTTGTGCCGGACACCGTGCTACTTAAGCACCAAGACCGTGAAATACACACAGTAAGATATCCTTCTCGACTCTGTTGGAGACTGGAGTCTGATACCTGAGATTCCCTAACTCCAGCAGCATGGCGGAATCATCTGGAAGCTTTAAAAAATATATATTATTTATTTATTTTGGGCTGTGATGCGTCTTTGTTGCTTCACAGGCTTTTCTCTAGTTGCGAAGAGCAGGGGCTACTCTTCGTTGAGGAGCACAGGCTCTAGAGCACCCCAGTTTCAGTAGCTGCTGCGCGTGGGCTCAGGGATTGTGGTTCCCGGACTCTAGAGTGCAGATTCAGTAATCTGGTGCATGGGCTTAACTGCTCCGAGGCATGTGGGATCTTCCCGGAGCAGGGATCAAACCCTGTCTCCTGCGTTGGCAGGCAGATTCTTTGCCACTGACTGAGCCACCAGGGAAGCCCTGGGAGCTTTTAAAAAAAAGCTACTTTGTGGGTGTGTTTTCTCAATCCTTACAATAATCTTCCAAAATATTGCTACTGTCGTCATCTTGAAGATGTGGAAACTGAGGCACAGTAGCAGGAGTCACTTGCCCAGGGATATTTAACATCTCGGAAAGGGCGTAGGACCCCAGGCGCTCTGCCTCCAGAGAGCTGCACTTACCACTGAACTGTCCTGCCTCCTCATGCATGGAAGTGTGAGAGGGACTGGCAGGCCTGGCTGGTGGGGGCAAGTGGCGCAAGAGAAACTAGCAAGGGGAAGCTGGAGAGGTGGGTTAGGGCAGGGCAGGAAGGGCCTCGGGCGCCCAGACTAGAAGACAGATTTTATCCAGTGAATGAGCGCAAGACCTGCCACCTATACCAATGAGAGCAAGAAGCCACTAGCTAGGGGGCTTGGGGTACATTTCTACATGACAGAAAGTAGGTCAGTGTTTTGGAAGGGAGCGCGGAGGTGCAGGCGCTCGGTGATGACAATCAGCTCTGACAGCAGCTCCGTGCTGAGTGGGGAGGAATGTGAGAAGGACCTCCTGCTCCTTCTCCCCACTGAACTCTTGCTTCAACATGTTATCTGGACCTCACGGGTCAGCCCCAGAGCAGCTGGCTCTGTGCCTTCCTTCCCTGAAAGCCGCATGACCTCCCCAGCACCGGTGCCCACCACAGCCTTCCCACGCAGCTGCCGGGTGCAGCTCATCAGAGCACAGGGGTGAGGGTGGCCACGGAAGAACCAGAAACCCGCGTCCCTGCCCTTGATGTAAGCCAGGACAGAGGCTGCCTAGCCCCTCGGAAGCAGTAGGTGGTAACAGTTAAACATGTGATCCTGGGTTTGAATCCCAGCTCCGGTGCTTAACTGCGTGATTTGGGGGCAAGTCCCTTAACTGCTGTGAAGATCAGTTTCCCCATCTGTAAAATGGGGTCACCATTCCTACCTTGCAAGTGTGTGTTTTAAAAATTGGAGCTATCAGTCATAACACCCCTGGTAATAGTGTCTAAGACTCTGAGCAAATGACAGCTCTTATTATGGTTAATGGCCATGACTGTATCCCAAGCCCCTGTGGGTCTTGATAGCCCAGAATGAGAGGCCCTTATTTTGCAGCTGAGAAAACGGAGGCCTGAAAGGGATCCATGGCTTTTCCAGGGTCACCTGGAATCTGAACAGCAGAACCGGGAGCGGGGGATACCTTTGAGAGGCCTCACCGAGCAGGGGTGAGAAGTTCAACTCAGGCTTGGCCTTGGCCACTCCTAGCCTTTGCTCTTTCTCCCTCCATGATGGCACAGATACAACCTTTCTGGAAGGGTTTTGTGGACGAATAAGCTGTCATTCCAAAGTGCTGAAAAGCACTCCAGGTGCCAAACCATGACTCTCCATGGATTTCAACACCTCGGCTGGCATGCCTTTCTGCCAGATGCACGCTGCATGAGGACTGCGTGTGTGTGTGTGTGTGTCGGTGTGTGTGTCTGTGTGTGTGTCTGTGTGTGTAGAGGATAAGGAGAGGGACAAGGAAGGAGAAAAACACACAGAAGAGTCCAGATTGTCCAGAACCTCTTTTTATACTTGAACCCCAGTACACTCTGGCTTAGCCCCCTGCCCTGTCACTCAGACAGAGCTGCCCTCGTTCTGCCCAGGTTCTTTGCAGCCTACTTTCAGTCACCTGCTGCGGGAAGGTGTGAGCCACTTTGCTCTGCAGCAATGATTTGCCCAGCCTTCAGTCAACAGAGTCAGGGACTCAGTCCCGGGTGGCTCTTGTCAAATAGGGTGTCATGGAAAACCATGGCATTTGGGATCAGACAATAAAGTTTTGAATCCCAGTTCTACTGCTTCTTGGATGACCTTGAACAAATTACTATTGCACCTTAGTTTCTTCATCTGTAAAAAGGGAGACATTTTGGATTATTTGAAGACATTAAATGAGAGGACTACCCTGACATACAACTGTTTCATTCCCACCCCAAACCCTGCTCCCATCCCAGTGGCTTCCTGCACCTGGATTCCCGAGGTGCCCTGGGCCGATACTGTGTGTTGATTTGAATTGTGGATTGGGAAGTCAGAGAGGTACCAGGATGAAGAGGTGGTTGTTGAAAGCACAACCTGCCTCTCCCAAAAAGGCATCTTTGTGGAGAGGATGGCCTCAGGACCCCAGGCGTTTGGGAGGAAAGCAACCATGTCGGGGACACCCACATTTGACACCCTGTGGCAGAAGAATGGCACAGTGCCCTGAATGGATGTCTTGGGTAGAACGCGTATGCTCATAGCCTGCCTGTGTACCTCTCAACCAACGGAGTTTGGCAGGAGGCCAGGTGGGGTGGGGGCAGATGTGAACTGGGGCTGCAGTGAGACGTGCTAGACCCCGCTGTGCTTCTCCCAGTGAGCAGAACTGCAAGGCAGATGTTTGCAGACAGCTTCCATGACCTCTCTCTAGCTTCTTTCCCCTGCCTGGCCCATTGTGTGTGCCCCAGATCTGGGGATACGGATCCCTGTCCCGGTGATGGTGGGTGGTGTCCATGAACCCCTCTCAGAGACGTAGGGGTCCCTACTGAACCCTAGCCTCAGGTTCTGGGTCTTCACTCAGTGTGTTAGCAATGGAAATGTCCACATACCCAGACACAACCACAGCAAGGTGTCATGCGGTGACCCCAGGGTAGGTGGGGGGCAGGTGACATGCGGTTGATGGGGAAGAACTGTTGCTTGAACTTACTGTATACCAGGAAAAACCATCATCATAATGGTGGTAGCAGTGATCATGAGCACTGATTAGTGCTTTACACATATCAATTCATTTAATCCTTCTAGCCACTGTAGGAGGGAGGTACTGTTATAAACCCCATTTTACAGATGAGAAAGCTGAGGCATTAAGTGGTTAAATAACTCATCAAAGGTTACATGGTTGGTAAGTGGCAGAGTTCAAGGCCATGCGGTCAAACGCATGCAGTCTAATTCCAAAGTTATCCTCTTTTCAACCACTGTACCCACCTCTACTGCCTCTCCTACTTAATCTTGCTCCAGAGTCCCAGGAGGTAACTGTAACCTCCTGCCACAGATGGCATATTGTTGCTGTTGTTCAGTTGCTGAGTCATGTCTGACTCTTTCTGACCCCATGGACTGCAGGACACCAGGCCTCCCTGTCCTTTATTGTCTCCCAGTTCAGTTCAGTTCAGTTCAGTCTCTCAGTTGTGTCTGACTCTTTGCGACCCCATGGACTGCAGCACACCAGGCCTCCCTGTCCATCACCAACTCCCAGAGCTTACTCAAACCCATGTCCATTGAGTTGGTGATGCCATACAACCATTTCATCCTCTGTCATCCCCTTCTCCTCCTGCCCTCAATCCTTCCCAGCTTCAGGGTCTTTTCAAATGAGTCAGTTCTTCACATCAGGTGGCCAAAGTATTGGAGTTTCAGCTTCAGCATCAATCTTTCCAATGAATATTCAGGACTGATTTCCTTTAGGATTGACTGGTTTGATATTCTTGCAGTCCAAGGGAACTCTCAAGAGTTTTCCAGCACCAAAATTAGAAAGCATCCATTCTTTGGCACTCAGCCTTCTTTATGGTCCAACTCTCATCGATGAAACAACTGAGACTCAGAGAGATGTGGTGACGAGCCCAGGTCACACAACCAGTTAAGTATCTATGCTCATCTGTGGGACTCTTTTCACTACTGAAGGACGTCCAGGAGAGCAACTGAAACCTTGACATCATCTCTTATGGGTAAGAGGGAGGAGTATGCGTTGGGGGCACCCAGGTCTTTGCTCACTGCCCAACCCTCCACCTCAAGCACAGTGGCAGGCAGGAAGGAAAGCCCCAACCCTGCCCCTTTGCCTTTCAGACCTCACCCCAGCATCACCCCCACATCACTTTTCCAGGAGCCGTGACAGCCTCAACAGTCTAGGTTCTTTCCTGCTAACGTAGCACTTGCCTCACTTAGTGATTATACATCCATGTGATTGTGTAAATATTGTCCATTTTCCTGATTACATTGTAAGTTCTATGACAAAAAAAAAAAAAAAGCCTTGGTCCTTATTAACATTTTATCACTAGTGATTAGCATGCTGTCTGGTATTCAGTGGCACTGAACTATGATTTAAGTAAATGAATGAATGAATAGAGCACCTACAAGAATCTAGACTCACACCAGGCCCTGTACTCCCATTATCCCACATCCTTGCAACAACCCAGTGAGCTAGTTACCATCATTCCCATTTTCCTGATGAACAAACTGAGGGCCAGAGATGAAGTGACCCTTGCTCAGTCAGTGGGAAGTGAAATCAACATTCACTTATGGGTTTGCCTGACTCCACCCCAGTCTTCTCGCTCCTTCACGTCACTCAGAGAAGAACCTGGAAACAGGAAGCAGTGATAAGGGGGGGAATTCCCAGGCTGTCCAGAGGTTAGGACTTTTCACTAGGACTTTCACTGCCAAGGGTGTGGTTTCAATCTCTGGTTGGGGAACCAAGATCCCACAAGCCACGTGGTGTGGGCAAAAAAAAAAAAAAAAAGGAAAAAAAAAAATAGCAGTGATAAATAGCCCAAGCTTCTGCTCTAGGGAAAGAAGAAGAAAATGGGTTTGTGGGTACCAGACAGGACTGAAAGTCAAGAATAAAGGACCAAAGTCAAAGAAAGAGCTAAAATGGTCATGGGAGGAGATTCTAGAAACCTGTGTTTGATAATTCAGGAGGAAGTCAGCCACGAAGACCCAGGTGCCTTGGAAGACTGGATTCTCCATTCTCCAAACTCAGCTCTTCAGGGTTTCTCCTTCTGCCTTGGGAAGGATAAAACCTTAAGAAGCAAATGACTGTGAGTAGGAATTCATTTGCCATCCCCAAATTTGACGACAGTCTTTGTGGAAACAAGGAAGCTAGGGTGATATGCTTGACAGTCTGCTTTGCAGCCTTAGGGAGTCTGAGTGTGTTAGATTCATATTTGATGCATGTCCAGACTGCCTTGAGGAAAAAATTTTGATAAATATATCAGTGCATGTCTAAAATTCTTGCACAATGTGGAGCTTCAAGAAAGATGCCAATTTTTTTGTAAAAGACTGAATGGTGTCTTGCCCCATTGTTTGTAAAACCATCTTTCTAAGCCAAAAAATAATAATAATAAAATCCTTGTATATTTTATTCTTTTCCACCCTTCAAGCTCTAAGGTTTTATCTGCCTTGGATTGGGAAAGCGAGTGGAAATCAGCACAGCTGTTTATGTTTAGTGGCTTCCAATGACCTCAGGGCGCAAAAGATCCTCACGGGTGTCTCTGCTTTGTTGACAGTTCTGAGACCAGCTTTGAGCTCAGCCAAGGGGTAGTGTGAACGAGAATTCCTTTTCACATGTGCCCAGCAGGGTTCATTTCAAGCACACTGGGACCTACTTTCCTCTCCATCTTCTCTCCTTCTGCGAGATCAGGACTCCGTCTTCAGGCTAGCATGATGGCTTATAGAGACAGTTTGGTAGGACAATCAGAAAAGGACGGATTTCCTAGTCCCTCTGCTCAGGGGTGGTCTTGGCACTTCTGCAGAGGAGGATTCTATTAGGAGCTGTTTCCCTGGAAGAGAAGGAAAACAGGGAGGGTGTCTGGAGTAACTGTTCCTGCCTGTCTTAGAAGGAGGGAACCCTGCTTGTCAGTGACTTTAGATAGACAGGCATCCCTCAGCAAATGCAGGGGATTAGTTCCAGGATGCTCTGATTCCAAAATCTGCAGGGTATTCAAAACCCTTATATAAAATGGTATAGTATTTGCATATAACCTACACACACCCTCCTAAGTAAGTCATCTCTGGGTTACTTACAATACCTAATACAATGTAAATGCTATGTAAATACTATGTAAATAGTTGCTAGGGCATGGTAAATTCAAGTTCTGCTTTTTGGAACTTTCTGGATTTTTTTTTTTTTTTTCCATCTGCTGTTGGTTGTATCTGTGGATGCAGAACCCATGGATACAGATGGCCAACTGTATATAGATCTTATATATATAACTAAACTGGATTTAATTGAACTAGATTTGAACTAAAATTGGATTTTAATCTTTCTTTGAGAGCTAACAAAGTTTCTGTCTGTTTGGGAGATGACTCAACTCCTCTACCTGAAAAGGCAGAGGGCAGAAGTGGATGTAAGCCAGCTAACTTCCCTATGACCAATATTTGGCACAAGGCTTGGCTCCCTATAGCTCAGTTGGTAAAGAATCCGCCTTCAGTGCAGGAGACCCCAGTTCGATTCCTGGGTCAGGAAGATCTGCTGGAGAAGGGAAGGGTACCCACTCCAGTATGCTTGGGCTTCCCTTGTGGCTCAGCTGGTAAAGAATCTGCCTGCAATGTGGGAGATCTGGGTTTGATTCCTGGGTTGGGAAGATCCCCTGGAGAAGGGAAAGGCTACCCAGTCCAGTATTCTGGCCTGGAGAATTCCATGGACTGCGTAGACCATGGGGTCACAAAGAGTCAGACAGGACTGAGTGACTTTCACTTCACTTTGGTTCTCTGTAGAGGATAATGAGCTTTCCTTGAATAAATAAAAGATTCAAACAAGTAAAGATGTTTATTTGAAAAAATGCAGAAAAATCCCGTGGAAAAGTAAGTTGAAATCAATTATAATTCCAACCCTTTAAAGCAGTGATAGAAAAATAAGAAATGACTAGTCCCCTAACTTGCTCCTCAAAAAATTACTATTAGTAGTGTGGTGTGATGCCTGCCTTCTCTTTTCTCTTAATAAATGTATGTATTTATACATTGTAAACACACAAATACATTAGCAAATTTTAATGGTAGCCAAAGTGAAGTCCAATTCTTTGTGACCCCGTGGACTGTAGCCTACTAGGCTCCTCTGTCCATGTGATTTTCCAGGCAAGAATACTGGAGTGGGTTGCCATTTCCTTCTTTCCGACCCAGGGACTGAACTCGGGTCTCCTGCACTGTAGGCAGATGCTTTACTGTCTGAGCCACCAGGGAAGTCAAACATGTATGTAAATAGTAGCCAAACATGTATGTAAATAATAAGGTAAATATCGCCATGACATATACATTTTAAATAAAGGAGAAAGAATGAAAAATACATACTGAAGGGCTACATGATTTTTTTTTCAGTATCCACTGTTGAGATTTTTTTTCACGCCACCATACCTTTTTCTGAGCACAGACCGTAAAGAGTTAACCGTGCTCCAAGCTCTCCTCCGAGAGCCCTGAACCCTGGGCACCACCACCCACCTCTCCCGGGGCCAGGAGCTCCTCTGCCGCAGATGCTCACCAGGCTATGAGCCTGGGGCAGAGGCAGAGGGAGGCAGGAAGGCTCACAGGAGAAACAGTAACGGAAAGAGGAAATGTGGGCAGGAAGCGGCCAGAGCATACTCGCTTCTCGCCTGGGGGCCCACACTGACCAGGGGTCAGGCTGCTTGATGCCATCTGCATGGCTGACTCTCAGGCAGCATTTGGGCAATTACCCGGCTGCTTTGGGGCTGCACGGGCAGCTAGAGTGGCTGTGTGTGTCTCTCTCAAAAAACAAACCTGGCACAGAAAGTAACAGAAGGCCTGGGTTTTTCCAGATTGGCCGTTCACATTGATTGAAATTGTCCAGGTTTTTGCCTCAGTCATCCCCCACTGTAAAATGTTGAGGGAGCAGTCTTTGTGGCATTTCATACAGCGACACTTTTCCATTTGCCTGTACCCAGGAGCTGTGCGTGTGCGTGCCCATTGTCGCTTCAGTTGTGTCCAACTCTCTGCGACTCCATGAACTGTAGCTTGTCGGGCTCCTTTGTCCTTGGGATTCTCCAGGCAAGAATACTGGAGTGGGTTTCCGTACCGTCCTCCAGGGAATCTTCCCGACCCAGAGATCAAACCCACGTCTCCTGCGTTGCAGGCAGGTTCTTTACCCACTGAGTCACCTGGGAAGCACGACCCAGGAGCTTTACTAACAGAAAAATGCTTGGGCCTCATCCCCAGAGTCTGATTTTATCGGCCTAGTATGGGGCCTGGGCAGCCCTGTTTTTTCCAGTTCTGCAAGTGACTCTCATGGACAGCCAAGGCTGTGAAGTCAAGTGTGAGAATCCACAGATTCAAAGTCATCTGAGTTCTTGCTTAAAAGACAGATACACAGATTCAGAATTCTAGATCTGCTGGGGGTGTGTGATTAGGGTTCTGTTCCTTTAACCCTCAGTGATTCTTAGGCTTTTATTGGAGTGTAAGATCTACTATTTGTCATTTATTTCCCTGTTTGCTTGCCCTGTTCTCTCAATTTTTCAGCTGTTGAAAAGGGCAACCCTCAGGCTAGAAACAGTGGTTGCATCATCCTTTGAATCTTGAGAATAGGGGCTAAGCATGTAAGTTTTATTTGTTCCCTATCATAATGCCCAGCATATAGATGTCTCTCAACAATTTATTCATTGAGTTAGTGATTGAGGCATACCATAGCTGATAAGTGAAAGTGAAATTGCACGTGGCTCAGTCATGTCTGACTCTTTTCGACCCCATGGACTGACTATACAGTCCATGGAATTCTCCCAGGCCAGAATACTGGAGTGGGTAGCCTATCCCTCCTCCAGGGGATCTTCCCAATCCAGGGATCAAACCCAGGTCTCCCACATTGCAGGCGGATTCTTTACCACCTGAGCCACCAGGGAAGCCCAGAGCCAACAAACCAATAGTTTACTAAATATTGTTTGACATTTAGTCAGGGCTATTGCCTTGGGCTTCCCAGGTGGCTCAGTGGTAAAGAATGTGCCTGCCAACACAGGAGATGCAGGTTTGATCCCTGGTTTGGGAAGATCCCCTGGGGAAGGAAATGGCAACCCACTCCAGCAGTCTTGCCTGAGAAATCCCATGGACAGAGGAGCCTTGTGGGTTATAGTTCATGGGGTCACAAAAGACTTGGACACAACTTAGTGACTAAAACAACAACAATTGTCTCAAACCCTTGTAAAAACACACACATTCACACATACTCCTTACACACCAGCCTTGCAAGTGGGAAAACCCACAGTCGTCACTTCTCAAAATACAACGCAGGGATCACCGCTGGGCATACAGATCTGCACACATCCATCTGTGGAAGAAGGTAGATTAGAAGCAAGTGCAGGGAAGGTGAGCAGACTTTCTAAACAGCTGTTCTAAGGTTCTTACCCCAGTTTCCCTGAAGTCTGAGATGGCTGGGCTCTCAATTCAGCCATTACCAAAAGATAAGCATTTGGGGCCAGCAAGAGATATTATTGGAAGTTGCCAACCCATGTCATAGAAAACTAAGGAAAAGTGCATATTTGAGAATAAGCCTTTCTAACTTATTTTTACTCCCCAATAAACTCAAGAATGTTTTGCTTTTTATATTATTCTGGAGAGTTGCAATATGTCCCTTCATAATTTATAGTAAGGGTCTCCAAGAGCCTGTTGATTCCTTCCCCAGGTCCCTGCATATTTTTTTGTGTGTGTGGTAGGCTGTGGTTTAGATGTTTCAGTCTCTCTTAGGACTGTCTTCTTGGGAGGTAAGCGCAGCTAGGGGTCTTTAACACAGATAAAGGGTGGGTTGATGGGGTTGGTCACTTGCAGATCAGCCCTAAAGACCAATTTACACTCAACTAATCTACCAGTGGCTCTTGTATAGGATCAGAAAGCAGTGTAGCTGGCACGTCCTGACCTAAGGGTGGTTCTTACAGCCAGAGAGGTGCCAAACCCTTCAGATTCTGATTCAGTGGTCCTGGGAGCTTTGGCAATATGTTTCAAATTGGGTGGTTTTGAAAGTTGAGAGTCTGACAGGAGAAAAAGAGAAGGGTTGTCAAAGTTGGGATTTAAAATAGTGGACTATCCATGATATATATTATTTTTAAAAAATAGCAATAAAAAGAAACTTGGATAGTGTGTTCTTTCCAAAGCAGTTTGCTGTATCTGAAACCAGTGACTCCTTTAGCTACCAGTGCTTGCCAAACTTATTGATTTCAAATGACTTCATTCATGTTAACACAGCATCTATGTGGAAGGAGTAACTTTATAGGACATTTTTATAATTTGAGATGATCTTATTTAAGGAGGAATCTTGCAATTATCTCTTTTGCCTCAGGGAAAAAAAGAGCTTTTCCTCCCATGTCTTGCTATAATGACAAAATTATTTTGCTGTAAAGAAAGAAAATGAGGGGAAGACAGGAAAAATATAAAGGGAGATGAAAACTGTTCCAGGAAAGAGCAAATAAAATTATTAAAGGGATGTGGAGGCCGGGAAAGAATTTGGAAACAGACTAAAAGATTCACTTGTTTTCCATCAAGAAAGATGAGAAGTCATTGGACTTTAAGTTAAATAAATCACACAAGTTAAGGTGCATGGTCATATATTTACCAAATCCTAGAGTATTAGGAAGAGGTACTTTTTAAAAAAGAGTGCACTGTTTTTCAAATTAGTACCTATTTGAGGGTCTCAGAACCCAGAAAATGACCTTGGTGCAAATATGATTTAAATGGGAAACCCAAGATGGCAAATACATAGTAAATACATCACTATGTCCATCCATTTCTGTACCCATGACAGACATTATTAATTGATCAGGCTGCTGTTTCCAACTTAATTAGATATACTCACCTTGGAATTCCGTTTAGCACAGGGTGACAAAAAGTCAGTTAGCTAGAGATGGCCCTTGAGATGAACCCATTTTGCTACCTATGATTTAATTTACTACACAAAGTGTGAGCTCCAGACCACCAGCCTGGGTGTCACATGGGAGTTTATTCTGAAATCAGAATCTCAGCCCCAGTCCAGAACTACTGAATGGAATCTGTATTTTAGCAAGATCTCCAGTAATTCTTATGTATATTAAGGTATATTACATATATTAAGCAGGGATATCACTTTGCCAACAAAAGTCCTATAGTCAAAGCTATGAGTTCTCCAGTAGTCATATGGATGTGGGAGCTGAACCATAAAGAAGGCTGAGTGCCGAAAAATTGATGCTTTCAAATTGTGGTGCTGGAGAAGACTCTTGAGTGTTCCTTGGACTGCGGGGAGATCAAACCAGTCAATCCTAAAGGAAATAAACCCTGAATATTCACTAGAAGGACTGATGCTGAAACGGAAACTCCAATACTTTGGCCACCTGATGTGAAGAGCCAACTCATTGGAAAAGACCCTGATGCTGGGAAAGACTGAAGGCAAGAGGAGAAGGGGATGACAGAGGATGATATTGTTGGATGGTATCACTGACTCAATGGACATGAGTTTGAGCAAACTCTGGGAGATGGTGAAGGACAGGGAAGCCTGACAAGCTGCAGTCCATGGGGTCACAAAGAGTTTGACTCAACTTAGTGACTGAACAACAGCAACATATCAAAATTTAAGCAGCCCTGACCTGAAAGAGCACTGAATGCCTGATGCATTCCTCAGAATCACTTGGTTAAACACTTGGTAAACCTAGATCCTTGGGCCCCAACTTCGGGACTTTGGTTTATCAGATCTGGGGTGGGGCTTATCAAACAAGCTTCCAGGTGTTGATGCTGCTGGTGGTGATCTGGGGACCACATTTGGAGAAAAACTACATTAAGGCCATGGAAATACTTTGGAATCTCTCCATAATCTTTAAAGTCAAAGACTGCGATATATTTCCATAACTCTTGCTACATCCGGCAGAACCAGAATTCTGGATAGGAGAGGCTCCAAGTTTTAACAGAGCATAGCATCTCTTATGATTTTATGTACCTGGATCTAAAGGGCTCTCCCTCTGGTTAATTGCCCCTGGCATCTTTCACTCATCTGTCTGATAACAATCTGGGTAGCTATTCTGTCCACAGCATTATACTCAATGCTGAGAGAATCTAATGCAGGTTAAAAACACATTCCTGACTTCAAGAGGCCTTCTCTTTAAGAAGAAAATAAACATGAAACAATAAACAACAAGGTAGCATCAGATAGAAAAGGGCTGAGTGCTAAGTAAGTGACATGGCAGACTACGTGTAATTTAGAGGGAGGAATACCTGGAATTGCATACAAGACTGTGTGCAGTTCAGCCTAACTAGAGAAGAAAGTTGCTGCATAGAATGGATGGAGGTAAAATGGGAGAGGGAGCAGGCCAGGGTAAGAGGCACCTTATTTCTTAATACTGTTTTAAGAGACTATCTTAAAACTTTGAAGTTTCCTACTATCAGGATAATAACAAATCAATGCTATCAACATTGAAAATTAGGCTATAGGGTGGGCATACTGTGAAAAACCTGTATCTCAGAGACAGAGAAGTGAAACAACTTTACGTAAATAGAAATGACTGGAGGGTGGCGTGGGGGATACCAGGAGCAGTAATTTAATAATAGGGATAATAATACTAACTTCTACCGGTCTTTCACATTGCCAAGTACCCGTGCTGCTGCTGCTGCTAGGTCACTTCAGTCGTGTCCGACTCTGTACGACCCCATAGACCGCAGCCCCCCAGGCTCCCCCGTCCCTGGGATTCTCCAGCCAAGTACCCATGCTACGTGACTGTAATGAACTATCTCATTTATCCAAACAATAACATAATGTCGTCAACTCCCCTCCTTACTCCCAGTAATAACCGAAGCTTTGTAAAGATGTATCTAAGTCAAAGAACTTGCCCGATTTAAATCCAGGAAGTTCTACGGGGACGGAGTGGGGGCGGGGGAGTAATCCTCATCTATGAATCGCGAGGGGTCTGGCCTGCCTGTGTCATCTCTTCCAGCTCTCTGCTAGGAACCCACAGAGCGCCTGGGACAGGAGAGAAATCCTCGAGCGGATTGAAGTCGAGGAACCTGTGGGGTCAGTGCGTCCGAGGCGCAGACAGAGAGGGGTTCCTATCCGAAACGCAGCAAGATTTTAGCCCGAGCCCGGCCGGGGTCCTGGAGCTTCTCCGGGCTTCCTCTGGCCACTCTAATTACAGTATGTGGTAGGTTGCGAGGAGGAACCGTCTGGGGTCGGCAGGCTTCGCGGGGGTATTGTATTTGCCTATAAATACTTCACATAGTTAAGTGAAATGTGCAGCCTTTGAAAGCTGGAGAGGAAGCCATTCGGAGGCCCCCCGGCCCGCCTGGAGGAGCTGGCAGAAAAGAGAAGAAATGGCTGGCGCGTCCTTCACGCGGGAGCCTAAGGAACCGCCCTGCCCAGACCAGATGGGGGGCCGCGAGGCTGCAGGCGCGACTCCGGAAGCCTCAGACCGTTAAGGTGACCAGAACAATTTAAAAAAGGAAACAAACTTCCCCGGAGCCTTCCCCGCGGGGCCCCGAGGCGGGCGCTTGCGTTCGAAAGGGCATTTTTCAAAAAGGTTTCAGGACGCGGGGGGTGTGGACCCGCGGGGGAGCGCGCGGCCAGAGCCGCGCTGCAGAGCGGCCACCAGCCGGCTTTGTACTTGCGGCCAAGCGCGGCCCCAGAGTTTCGGCGGCGGCCCTGGGAGTTGAGGCCACGCCCCCTTTGCAGAAGAGCCGCGGCCGCCAATTGGCCCGCCGCGGACCAATCGGCGCGTTGAGGCGGCCCGGGCTGTCAGCGCGCGCCGCAGCCGCGCGGGTCGCAGCCTGTCCTCCCCTTCGCTGAGCCCCGCATCCAGCGCAGCCTTCCCGGGAAGCGCGGCTGCCGCTCGCGAGCGCTGCCTTGCCCTGCCCTGCCCAGCCCAGCCCTCCAGCCGCGCGTCCAGGTGCCCGCGGCCCGCGGCCACAGCCTTGCTGCGCTATAGCGCACGGAGCATGTGCAGACCCTCGGGCGCCGAAGTGCTCTCTGCCCCGGGGGGCTTCTGGCAGTGGTGACTGACTGTCACACCTAAAGAGACCTTTCGGGGGCTCTCGCCGCGCCTCTGCGTCGCGGGGGGACACTGCGGTGCTTGCGATCAGAGCGACAGCTGCCTCTCGCTGAAGACGTTCTGGGCTGCGTGCGCCCTCCCTCCCTTCCTCTTATCGCTCCTTCCCTCCCATCCGCGGTTACTAGCCCCTTAGCTCGCCGGATCACACCCGCAACCTCCCAGGAGCGGGAGGCGTGGGTCCCCGCCACCCCTCTTCGAGCGGGGCCTCCTCACTTCGGAGATGCAATGACAAGTTAATATGGGCGTCCAAGCCTCAGGGTCCCAGGAGGAGAATCGCAAGAGGCAACAGAACCTGAGCGCCCAGAGCCCTTGAACGGGCCACCCAGGAGGGGCGTGAAATCCGGCGGCAGCATCCGTCCAGGTGGGACCCGCTGAGCGCCGCGCGATCAGTCCTCCGCCGGATTCCCGCACCGCCAAGGCCAGCTCGTCCGATTGCTCCGAGATCCCCGACCCGGGGATTTTTTCTTTTTTTTTCTTTCCCTCGGCTGGTGGTGGGCGCCTCTCGGGCCGAAGCCCGGCGCCTGCTCTGCTGCCCGCGCTGCCTTTAGCGGTCGCCTCCGCCGCCGCTTCCAGGGACGTGCTGGGAAAGCCGAAGCCCCGGGAGAAGATGCCGGCCATCCTGGTGGCCTCCAAAATGAAGTCGGGACTGCCCAAACCCGTGCACAGCGCCGCGCCCATCCTGCACGTGCCCCCAGCCCGGGCGGGCCCCCAGCCTTGCTATCTCAAGTTGGGAAGCAAGGTGGAGGTGAGCAAGACCGCCTACCCTAGCCAGATCCCCCTGAAATCGCAGGGGCTGCAGGAGCCGGCGGGGGAGGGGCTCCCGCTGCGGATGAGCGGCTCGGTGGAAAACGGGTTCGATACCCAGGTGAGAGGTGCTGTGTGCCTGGGGCACTGTTCTGGGGGGAAGGGTGAATACTTTTTTGAGGGTGGAGGTTGACACGCCTGGAGAGGGGAAAGGGCTACCCTGTGGGCTGAGAAGGGGACCGTTCCACTTAGGCCAGTAGATTGGGGGTTGCGCTTGGAGAGTGGGCTGGCCAGTGGGTGTGGCCCGGGTGACCGAGGTTTGCCTTAAGGAGCTCTGCGAGACGGGATGCGGGCTGCCTGCGGCTTCCTTTTGGGGGCGCGGTGGGGTGGGGCACGATCAGGGTGTCCTCAAAAAACCATGTGCCACACTGGAGATGTCAGGTTCTGCATGTCAAGGGGCTTGGCCCCAAGAAGACAGTGTCTGCTGCAGCGGCTGTGTGTCTGTCGGTTCTGCAGAGATTCTGTCCCTGCCGAGGAATGGTCCGAGACCTCGCTGGGCTCCACTCCCCCCCTGGCTTGGATGCAAGATCCAGGAAAAGAGGTCTAGGGGTGGCAGTGCACCGGCCCCCCTCGGCTTGGAGATACTCGGGCCTGCCCCATCCTTTGGGCTGACAGCATTCCAGGCACGGTGCTGGGACTGCAGTAGGACTGCCGGGTGCACCGGCGGAGGCAGGCAACCGGAGACTCCTAGCGTCTCGGCTGGCTGGAGCGATGGGGCGGGGGTGGCTGCCTTGGAATGGCGGCCCAAAGCTAAGCCCCTCCTTCCTGGGTAGTAGATCCCGGTGCCGGTAGCCCGGGTGACTGGGGGGTGCGGGTGTGGGGGTGGCTTGAACAGAATTGATGACTTCTACCTTTCCAGACCGAGCTCGCATCACCCAATTCGGCTGGGTGACAGGCCCTAGCCATGCAATCTCTTTTAAGGAAATCAGCAAGGGCCAATCCGATTCTCCTGGCTTCCTGCCTTCCCTGCTCCTTTTTTCCCCCCTCCCTCTCCTGGTAGGAGGGAGCAGGGGCACGCTGTATTTTCTTGGCAGTTAGTCAGCAGGGACTTTTGGGGACAGGCCGACCTGACGGATGTGACTGTCCCAGTCAGGAGAGGCGGAAAGCCAGCGGGGGAGGTAGTGTGGGGCTGGTGTCAGGGAAGTGGCAACAGACCAGCTGACCTTTTTGGCACTTAATCTCTGCTGACCCTGTCTCCACCTTCTCCTAGAGCTTTTTCTGATCAGAGGCTAGAACTCAACACATTCCTAGCCTTTCTGATGGAGGAACTGAAGCTGGAAGCTAATTGTAAGCAGACTTTTGGAACTCTGGGCTGGAGAAGGCCCTCAAAGCAGATTACGCTCCCACACCAGGCTGATAAGCATGCCCCTTGCTGCTGCACTTGCTAAACATTTTTGGAAGCTGACAGGTTTGAGTGATGGCGTGTGGGAGGAAGGCAAGATTTCCCCCCAATGCTGCTGGGCCTGTCTCTGCTATAGGGTTTTGTGCTCTGAGCTCTTTTTCTGCCGTTCATCACAGGATTTGTTCAGTGGTCTCTGAAACAAGAGTGAGCCTGGGGGCTGTGCTCTTGTGAGAGTGTCCCCTCCATCCTTGGAGGCAGGGCTGATGGGGTGTGGTGGGGTGTGATGGAGTGGATGTGGGAGGCCAGAGTGGTGACTCGGGGATGTGACACACACCCTCCATCCTGATGAAGAGGGCCTGAGGAATGAGGGCAGAGTGGACTCAGTGATCTTGCGACCAGGCAGCTGTTCTACCGCTGTCCATTCGACCTTTCACTTAACACACTGGGTTGGAGGACTTTCAATGGGCAGGCTCTGAAAAGGTGATTCATTACCGTTTTCTAGAAAAATGCTCTTCAGCTGCTGCCAGAGGGGCTCGTGTGGTCCGGTTCCCTCAAGGCTTTCCTCCTCCCCCACCCACGGCCCACAGTCCCTTGTCTGCCCCCACCCCGCCTCCCTTGCTCTCAACAGGGCCCTGTGTACTGACCACGAGGGTGGTTTGGATGGACCTTCCAGTGGGCTACCTGTTTTTGACAGCCTGCCTCCCCCCCTTTTTTTTCATTCATGGCCGGGCTTCCTGGTGGTTCTTCTTTGTGGCAGGTGCAGATCCTTGTTCTCATGGCCTCGCCCTGGCATCAGAGAATCACTGGCAAAGGGGTTTTCCTCTTCGGACAAGTCTTCTCCCTCTGGGCCTGACGCAGTGCATGTGCACCATCCAGGAAAGCCTCTCCATGCAGCTTGAGGACAGGGTCAGGCTTGGTAGTCCAGATTCAAAACCTGATATTTGTCACTAGAAGATCCTCCGGAGATGAGGAGTTAAGTGGCAAATGATATCTTGGGGCATTTGACTCCCTTTGTTACTCAGGGGCTTTTACTAGGCTGGGCTGTGCAATGGTCAGTAGCACAGGCTTTAAAGGTCAGGTGGATATCCAAGGTGTCCTGTCTCCACCATGTACAAGCTGGTGACCTAGTCCATTAACCTCTCTGGGCCTCAATGTTCCCATCTGTAACAATGGGCATTTAACGACCACACAAATTGTGAGAGGCTTAAGAAAAATAACATTTGCAAAGTGCCATATACACCTGTCTGTATATACGCATATACATACATCATAGATATATATTTATATACATATATAAGTAAGATATGTAAAGCCCAGTGTCTGGCAAATAGGAAACAATAAAATAAGCCATTTATATTGCTAAACCAAGAGATGGGGCATTGTTGAATGTAGATCTAATAGCCTCTCAGTGAGAAAAGGCATAGCTTATTCTGTCAAGCCCTTGAGAAGGTATCATTCAGTTCACAAGGGTTTACAGAACATCTGTCACATACCTAATATAGTACCAGGCATGGTGGGAAGGTGAGGGAAGTGCCTGACGTGCCAGGCTTTCTTTGTATGATCTCATTTCATCCTCACAGTAACACTTAAAGCAGATATGACTTCCTATGACAATAATTTCATGTAACATCTTCTTCAACGACAGTAATATAATAATGGCAAGTCATCACATAGCACTTCCGACATGCCAGGAATTGTTCTAAAAGACCTCATTTGATTCTTACAACAATCCAATGAGACGTGTTATTATTCTCATTTTACACTTGGGAAACTGAGGCAAAGGCTGGGTTAGTGACCCCATGAATAGCAGGAGTAGAATTAGAACTTGGACAGCCTGGTTCTGGACTCCCTGTTCTTAACCAGCATGCTATAGAGAGCAGATCATAGGGACTTTCCAGTTACTCACAGGCCCTGACTTATAAGACCACTGCTCTAGCCACTGAGCTGGAGGAGTAAACAGGACTCAGCAAGCTTGAGTGAGTGTCTCCAGGTCATCCTGCTCCAGGGTGGCAAGCAGGGAGTCCAGCTGTGGGTGGTCTGGCTTGCAGGCTGGTGGTCTTCCCCGTCTGCATAGCTGCCTCCCTCTTTCATGTTCTGGTGGAAGGAGAGGGTACATTAGACATGGTCTGGGCCTTGGAGGTCTTATAGTCTAGATGGGAGGTATAACTGATGGACTGAAGACGTCGGGGCACAGCACAAAGAGGGCTGAGAGGGCTACTTGGGGCTGGAAGGAAGGAAAAGGCCACGATGGCTGGAGAAGTCCAGAGAGCCTCACAGAGGGGGCTGGAGACGGTGGGTTCCGCGATGGGCAGGAATAGCTGGGTGGGGAGGAGAGGGGGTGAGATGAACATGTGGGGAAGGGGGAGGGCATGCAGTGGTGCAGAGCAGGAGTGGGTGTAGCCACAGGGAAGCCACGCCTTCACGTAACAGGTGATGACTTCATATTTAGTATCTTCCTTTCAAAAGGTGAGCATGAGCAAAGAACAAAGGCTTCTTGCAGTTGAAAAATTGGAATTGCCTGTTGCCTTCCTGGTCGATAGTGATCCTGAGCATGCGGGTAGTTATGGAGAGATGGTGTCCATAAAAGACCTGGTTCATAGCAGACCCTTGGGAAATGACAGTGATTATTATTATTAGTTTAAGGTTCAGAATCTCTAACATGGTGTGATATGGGGAAAGGAGACAGTTCTCATGGCTTATATTAGGCAGCAACTTATTTCAGCCAGTGATGGCCCATTCTCCCCCAAGCCTGTTCTCCATCTCCATCAAGTGTGAAAAGACCTGATGTAGCCAGCAACTAACTTTTAGGTGCAGCGCCCCTGTCCGCTCGCCAAGCCCCTCACCTTGAATTTCTCCCACAAACCTATAGCTGGGGCTCGACCCCTAGAGAGAGGAACTGTTCTGCAGCTGCAACATCCCTCCCAAGTCCCCCTCCTGGTGCTGGGATACCTGGGCCTCCCCCCAAGAATGAACATTTATAGCATCTGCTCTGTTAACATGGCGTATAAATTATGACCATGTGCAAAGAATTGTTTTAGAGACCTGCTCTGTGTTAGTTCAGAAACCCTGTCCGACCGACCTTCAGATAAGGAATGCTCATGAGCTATTTGAGGAGAGGTTAGCCTATTTTTAAGAAGCAGTTGCAGAGGGAAAAAAAATTATATATATATATATATATATATATATATATATATAATACTTTGATATTTCCTGTTTTTAGGAGCCTGGTGTTCAACTTGCAGCTCACTTCTTTAAAAAAGTAATTAAAAGTGATGGAAATCCTCTGTGGGTGTTTTAGATGTTTAAAAAAAAAAAACACAGACAAGGCCCCCCGGGAAGAGAATGCAGCTCCAAGCTTGCAACCTGTTGCAACTTTGCCCCATTGTGTTTTGATTAGAATCCTTGCTCCATCATCAAAGTTGATTATGGATTTGATTAGTGCATTTTTCTGCTATTGTGTTATTCCCTTTCTTCTCTTCCTCAGTTCTTGGAGGAGAATGTGTAGTATGGTTATCTGCCAACATGCAAGAATGTTTATAGTTCACGTATTATTGCTTATTTCATGGGTTAATTTTCTGAAAACACTTTAAGGGTGGGACTGGTGGCTCATTTAGAGTATCATTACGTGTGTATATATGTGTGTATATAAATGCATCAACTTCTGGTTATGTGTATATACACAAATACACACACATATACAAATCTATACACATGGAACAGCTTAAAGTAATAAGCACATGTGAGCACACACACATCAAAGGCCAGACTGGAGGAATTACAGCCCAATTTCCAGCTTTCAGAATAGCTTGATTTGCTCCCCGCTTCTCATACTCCCTTCCTCTGTGACCGAGATGGAAGAACCAAGTCTTGGTGTCCCATTTTATTTATTTATAAGATGTAAGAGATGTAGCTTTGAGAGAGGTGTTTTAATTAGGCCTTAGTGAAACTCCTAAGACTTAGTGAAGCCAGTCTGCAAAAGCCGAAACACCTAGTGAGATTTTGGACATTTGGCTTGAGAGATTCTTATTTCTTAAAATCAGTCTCAGCAGCAAGGAAGGGAACAGTTATGGGACATCTACTATAAGCCAGGTAGTAGTCTGCAGGGATTATATATATATATATACATATATATATGTGCGTGTGTGTGTGTGTGTGTATAATGTATATTATATATATATTATGTATATAAAATTTAGTATGAGGCACAAGAAACTGGGTAAAATGTAAAGTGGCCCGTGAATTTCATAGGAGGAAGATGAAACCAAGGGAAGTTACCACCTGGAGGCAGTTTTTGTTCATATTTATTGCTTTATTAATATTTGGCTGCTCCAGGACTTAGCTGTGGCCTGTGGGATCTTTAGTTATGGCATGCAAACTCTTAGCTGTGGCATGTGAACTCTTAGTTGTGGTACGTGGGATATAGTTTCCTGACTGGGGATCGAACCTGTGCCCCCTGCATTGGGAGCATGGAGTCTTAGCCACTGGAACACCAGAGAAGTCCCTGGAAGGCAATTTTAAGATGGTTGCTTAAGCTTAATTGAGAGACAGACCTGGGTTCAAATCTAGGCTTTGGGCAAGTTAACATCTCTAAATGTAAGTGTCCTTATCTATAAAGCAGAAACAATGAGTCTTAAACATTGTCCGTAAGAATCCAATGAGATAATACTGGGAGGTTGCTAACACAGAGCCTGGTATGTAATAAGCGAAAAATATGTGATATTGCCTCTTTTTATTACCCAAGGTCAGAGCCAAGTTTGGAAACCAGATCTGCCTCATTGCAAGCTCATGTTCTTTCTACCCTACCTCTCTACCTCTCAAGCGCATGGTTAATTACATGGAGAACAGGTGGCTTGCCCTGTGAAAGCAGAGAGCGTAGCGGAGCCTTTGTTAGATGAATGGGGAGCAAGAGTAAGTTAAGAACAGTGTCCTCTAAATGAGTCGTGTCCAGAGTTGTGAAGTGAAATCTTCACATTTTGGTTCCAAACATGCCATTTCTATAGCACTAACCAAGCTGAGGGATCTGCTGCAAACCAAACTTATGGGAAGCCTCCTTTGAACACCCAATCTGAACTGGTACTGTCAAGGTGGTTGAATGGAACTGGCCAATCTGATTGTGCTGCCCGGGACCAAGAATGGAACAATCCCATTGATTTGGCTTCTGAATGGCTTCTCATTGTTCTAAAGGCAGAAGGAAAGCCCTCTTCCCTTAGGGCTGGCATGATTGTGGTGGGAGCTAAACCTTGTGATCAGGTTGGTCATTAAGGTGCCCCAAGGCATGGCTGGGTGCCCAATGGTGTTTTACTAATAGCCACAGGGCCACTTTCAATGGTGACTCTGTCTCTTGGTCACATTGTTCAAAGAGATGGACAATGTGTTCCTGGAATGTCTTGGGCAGAATGGTTCATGTGATTTTGGGAACAAAACTGGGTCAGGCTTTTGTGCTTCAGTCCGCACAAGTCAGCAGTGAGTGACAGCTAAAAGTTTTCGCAGGAACCCCAAGTCGCCCACACAGAACCTAAAGAATGATTCATGACTTAGTGCTCCATTTCCCAAGGAAAACAGACCCTCTCTTGTGTTTTGCAAACAATGGCCCCACAGCCTCAGAATATTTTCTCTCTCCAAGTGAAACTTCAGTACCTCCCATGAATTTTGGTTTGTAGGTGTGGGGGCTGGGTCAAGATAATGGTGAGGTTCTTTTGGAGCCTTGGAACCAAATCAAATACTCACAAGAACATGATTATAATAATGGGAACTGACACTGACAGAGCATGGCACTGGACATGCGTCATTTCATTTAATCCTCACAACACCCCGTTAGATAGACGCTACTTCCCCAAGAGAACAGAAATGACAGTCCTGGGAATCAGCAGCTTTGGTTCTTCAGATACTTTGCTGCATGACCTTTGGTAAGTTACATTTTCTTTTGAGCCTCAGTTGCCTCATCTACAAAATGGGTAGAATGATACTTGCTCTACTCTTTTTTTTGGAGAGTTTTTGTGATGCTTAATAGAGGTGATTATTATGCATGAGACACTGACCTCATCATCTTCCACAGTTAATACCCTTCAAGGAGAGGTTAAACTACTTTTCCAAGTAGCACAGCTGGTTAAGTTGTGGACCAGAATTTGAACCCTTAACTGTTTGACCTCAAAGTCAAGGCTCTGAAATAGCAAGTATGAAAGCACTTAAAAAAAAAAATCTGAAAAGGCGTTGTTAATATGGAATCAAAGTAAACTGCTATAAAATTTATTTTGGCATGGTATATATGATATCTGGCTCCTCCCCTCTGCCCCAGAGTTTAGAAATATTGAAAATATTCATTCAATATTAAATAAATATTAGCTACTTCATCATATCATTTAACCTCTCTGGGGTTTGTAGAATTCCAAGTGCTCTCATGCCCCAAGGTCCAGTAAGGTGTAATCACTGTGTAACTGGCAGGGCTGATTCTGGACAGAAGAAGGAAAAATGGGGTATTTGATAAATTGTTGGCCTGCAGAAGCAATCAGATAAATTCAGATTATGGGTCATTCTTTAGGACACTGAGCCTGGGATCTTCCAAACCGACAATGTCATGAAAAACAAACAAGAAGAATATTAAAAGGTAGATGGGGAACTATTCTAGAAAAGGAGACTGAAGAGACATGATAACCAAATCCAATAAGAGATCCTTGACAAGCAAAGCCATAAATGCTAGAAAGGTCATTTTGGAGACAATGGGAGATACTTGAATGCAGATTGTGTATTAGGTAGTATTACTCCACTGGGGCTTCCCTGGTGGCTCAGTGGTAAAGAATCCACCTACAATGTGGGAAGATGTGGGAGACATAGGTTTGATCCCTGGGTTGGAAAGATCCCCTGGAGTAGGAAATGGCAACCCACTCTAGTATTCTTGCCTGGACAATCCCATGGACAGAAGAGCCTGGTGGGCTATAGTCCATGGGGTCACAAAGAGTTGGACACAACTGAGCGACTGAGCATGATTACTCCATTGTTGTTAATGGTTGGAAATAATGTAAGAAAATGTCCATTTTCTTGGAAGATACATGCTGTATTTAGAGGTGAGGTATCTGTGTGTCAGCAACTAATTCCCAAATGGGTTCAGGACAAAAAAAAAGTATATGTGCAGATAGAGGGAGAAAGCAAATGTTGTGAAATGTTTAAAACTGGTGAATCTAGATACATGTGCAACTCTTTCAACTTTTGTTTGAAATTTTTCAAAATAAAATGTTGGGAAACAAAAAGAAAGCCTTGGCAAAAGAGTCTACATTAGCAATCCCCTTGACATCTGTGGTATATCCATGAGAACATATATGAGGTAGGAGTGTGTGAAGTAAGAGAGTGTGTGTGTGTGTGTGTGTGTGTGCACTCACAATAAAGAGCCTGGCCAAGTTTGTTTCACTGGGATCTGGACTTCTTATCTCCATTCTGGTATACCGTGAGAATCTTGGCTTAATTCCTCTTCTTTTATGAGGATGGTTGTGGAAATTTTATGGAAATCATAAGATCCAAGTTTATTTGATAATCTCTTATAAAAATCTAAGACGTTTCCAAGGTTGAAAGTACAAAAGAGATTCTTTTTAATGAAGAAATTTTTTAAAATATGAAAACACCAGGTTGAATTTTACTCATCAAGGCATGGAGAAGGCAAGGAGTCTGAACAGAAGCAAGGTCCTTTCTCTGCTTTAACCCTCTTTCTCTCCTCACTACTTAGAATTCCTTTGACTGGCTCAACCCTTCTCATCCGTTACCCATTCAAGGTCAGGCTTAGTGTCACCTCCTCCAGGAAGTCCTTTGCCACCACCATGGTCTGAAGGTAGTCTGTCTCCTGTGTGCTCCCATAGCCTACTCTGAGCTCCTGTAACTTGAACTATGATTGCTTATTTAGACAGACCACAACTTCCATGAGGTCGGGGGGGTGACTCTCATGATCTCTGCCCGTGCTACATCAGCAGGAATGCATCAACACGTAGTAAGTTCTTGGTTCATATTCCAGAAGGAAAGAAGGAAAGGAGGGGGAAGGTAAAAGGAAGAATTGAAAAACAGGATTGAGTGTCTGTTGAGCACCAGCTGTGTTCACGAAGCTGTGGCTCAGCCATATGGCTCCTGTAGAACTGTCTGTCGGTGTATGAGCTCAAACGAGCCCGTGGTGGTGGGTGGCCAAGCATAGGAGACAGAGGGTGAAGCCAGTGTCAAAGCTCTCCAACCAGGTCTCGGGGAAACTTGCCTGGCTGGGTAGCGGGAAGAGGCAGATTGCTTTACACACGTTTCCTTTACACGAGGATGTCTACTGCATCCACGCTGTGGTTGCTCCACTGGAAGGTCTATCTGGATGTGATCATGGGGGTTCAGTAGACTGGAAAGTTTGTGCGGGTAGGACACTGTGGGCTCTGGAGGGCTTTGGCAGATCCCCCCACCAACAACTTGGAAAGGGGGACTGAGAAGTGTTCTAAAGGATTTTAGTTGGTTAAGACAAGAGGATAGGACCAGCCTTCCAGGAATAAGGATGATAGCAACCACTCGTGTGCCATTTCCACACAATCTTCACACTCAATCTCAGTCTTCACACTCACTTTCTGAGCCTGATTTACCAGGAAGGAGGAAAGCGAGGGGTCAATGGGGAGATGCCTGAGAGAGGTCTTTTTCAGGTCACACAGCTGGTTTGAACAGTAGCAGGATTCCTACCTGGTGTTTCTGAGTCCAAAATCTGTGCTCTTAACCCTTGTCTTCTTCTGCCAGTAACTAGAAGAGGCCTGAGTCCCATACTGGGGTACTGCTTTAAAAAAAAAATCAAATCTCCAAGCCCTCTGCTCCTTGGAACCTGCTCCCTGTTACCCTGGCCTTGACCTTCCCACTGTCTCCTTCTTGTTGGGGCCTCTGTGCCTGTCCCAGCCTGTTGCTAGAGGTTCTGCATTTACCAAGTGAGGAGCTCCACTGGCTTTGGCTCGCATCTTGCTGCAGTCTGGGCACAGGCTCCTCTCACTGCCTGCTGTCCCCCAGGTCACCCCCGTGCTGCTCAACCCAGCAGGTCCATGTGCCTGACAGCTGGCAGGACCTCTTTCCTGTCCTCCTGTGGCAGCTCTGCAGACAGTTCCCATTGCATGCTGATTTGCTTTGATTATTTTCAGACCTGGGAGTGACGCATGTTGACGTCAAAGTATGTGGGCCACAAAGCATCCCCGAACTGTCAGACCTTCCAGTTTGTGGACTTTGCTTGTTAACTATCTCTGGACAGAGGAAACCCTGGAGGGAAAAATACCATTTAGGCGATGAAACCAGATTTGTAAGAATCAGGCTCACTCGGGATGTCTGCTTAGTGATCTGTGCCTCTATGGACTGGATATTTGGGGTGTCTGAGCCAGTACGGACCCTGGAGGCCATCTATTCCCATAGCTCCATTGTCAGTGGTGAAACAGCCTAGAGAGGGGTGTGAGTTGCTCATGGTCACCCAGCTCGGAGGGCAGAGCCCAGGCCCAGTGTTCTCCCCACCTCTCTCATGGCAGTCAGATGTTCTGCTCTGAAGGGCCTGATGGCTTAAAGAATTGGAACCAGCCCTAAGCTATGTTCTTTCCTTCTCCATCTACTGAGTAGTTAAGATAAGTATTCTTTTCCTAAAAATTACTTTATTGAAGTATAGCTGATTTACAATCTTGTGCTAATTTCTGCTGTACAGCAAAGTGATTCAGTTAAACATACATATATATATATACACCTTCCTTTTCATATTCTTTTCTGTTATGGTTTATTGCCATATATATAAAAATATATATTTATTGAATACAGTTCCTTGTACTTGTTGGATCTCGTTGTTTATCCACTCTCTATATAAAAGTTTGCACTGCAAATCCCAAACTCCCAGTCCATTTTTCTCCCAGCCCCGTCCCCCTTGGCAACCACAAGTCTGTTCTTTTCATTCTTTCATATTCGAAAGCATTTGCATTTGGCTCAGTGGATCACAAAACTAGGACTTCTTTGTGGATGGCATGATTGTGGCAGCAGACCACCATTCAACATCTCCCACGGGCCAGACACTCTCCATACATCATCTCATTTAAGCCTCACCACAATGAGATAAGGCTGGTGGCATTTCATCCGTTTCATGTTTGAGGCTCAGAGAAGGTCAGTAACGTGACTGACACCGCATGGAGTCAGCTTTGAAACTCTCTACTTTCACATCCATGCTTTTTCTGCCCAGCATCTTAGACCCTGCTCCCCTAGGCTGGAAGTCAGAGAGACCCAGGTTAAGATCGGACCTCCCCATTTATTTACCAAGCATCTAACTTCCCCAGTGCTGGTGTAGGGCCCGGCACACTGTAAGTCCTCAGTAAATAGTTGTTGAACTGCAACTTGGACAAGTCAGTCCCACTAAGCCTCAGCTGCCCAAGGGAAAGTATAGCACTTCAGTGTGCCGTGTAGATCAAAACAATACTGTGTGTGAGACTGTCTGGTATGGGGCAGATAAGATCTACTGTGACTTACTGAGCTCTTGCTATGTGCTGGTCATTCTTCTAAGCACTCTCTATGGATTTTCCCATTTAATTATTATAAAAGCAATAATCTCTGAGGTAGGCACTTTGGTTATTATCTCCATTTTACAGATGAACCAGGGAAGGTAGAGCATAAGCAACTTGCCCAAGGTCACCTGCCTACAAGTGGAGGAAATAGGCCCAAAACTCAGCAACGCTAACAGAGCCTGCGTCCTCCCCCACGGCATGGTCCTCTCTCTGTGCCTCTCCTAATTCTAGTTGAGGGTGGGGAGGAGAGACGAAAGCACAGAGACGGAAAACAATCTGTTTAAGGTTCTTTAGCATGAGAGGTAGTAAAACCCAGATAAGACTTGCCTTCCTAAAGTAGCTGGGGCTTTGTTCTTTAAAAGATGCTGGCTTCCTTGGCGGCTCAATAGGTGAAGAGAATGCTTGCAATGCTGGAGGCCTGGGTTCAATCCCTGGGTTGGGAAAATGCCCTGGAGGAGGGCATGGCAACCCTACTCCAGTATTCTTGCCTGGAGAATCCCATGGACAGAGGAGCCTGGCAGGCTACAGTCCATGGGGTTGTAAAGAGTAGGACATAAGTGAAGTGACTTAGCTAGCACACACACAACTCTAGTGGGAAAGGACAAAACTATTTTGTCCTGGGAAGCTCTCACAAACTGGAGATGTTCACTAGGAATCAGTGACTCCCAATTGCCTTGGGGATCTGTGTGGCTTTCCCCTTGGGTCCCTGCTTCTCACTCATTTGGAATCATCTTCTCTGGATTGCAGAACAGAAACCAATATAAATTTGACCTAGTCCCTAGAAATGTTTACCTGGCTAAAAATATGCTGGCTTTGTTACATTTTAAGCCAAATTTAGATTTGAAGTATATGCGTTGCCCACACCCATGTATTAGGCATGAACTGTTGGTACATTTTGTAACAGGAAGCTGCTGGTTTTCCATTCCAGAGAACTGGAATTCAGTCAGAAATTTGTCATTTGCAAATGCCAGCTCTCACCACATTCCATTGCTGTTTTTAAGAACGTCTCGTCACCTGGAGTTGGAGGAAGCAGGCCATGGGTGAGGCCAGGCTGGCCAGGCTGTCTTGGTGTCTTTCTCGGGGTCTGGTGCCTTCCGAGCGACCTCCGCCTGGCTCTGCCCAGGCCCAGGCCATCTGCGCTGTGTTGCCTTTGGATTAGTGCATGGGCAGACAGGGGGCTTATTTTAGAACTGGAAGGAGAGGAGATGTATCAATAAAAAACAAAAGCTGGGAAGGAAAAAATCCATTCAGTGGTTTTAAAATATCTCTCCCTTAACAGGACAGATTATTTTTGTTTCTTAAAAACAACTAGGTGACTTGCTCCTAGAAACAGAGATGGAAAGACTGTAAAAAAGGAGGAGGCTGTTGAGGTGGCCTGGAGGTTTCACCACCCTGGCCCATTTGCACAGGACAGGTCTATTTCCCCCACCTCCAGAGCCCCTCCTGCTCCTGACCGGAAGACTCTGGAACCTCAGAACTGTGTCACAAAGACCTTGTTGCCTTACCTCTTTATTTTATAGATAATGAAGCCGAGCCTCAGGGTCCTTGCACCTGCTGCCTGGAATGTCTTCCCCAGATATTGACACAGCTCCTTCCTGCCTCAGCTCAGACGCCCCTTTATCAAAGGCACTTTTTCTGACCATCCTATATAAAAGAACAATCCATTCTTTTATATCTCCTTGTTCTGCTTTATTTTTCTCCAGAACCAGAGCAGTCTACTGTAGACATGCTATATATTTATTATCTTGTGTCTTCCTCTATTAGACTTTCAGCTCATTGAGAACTAGGGCTTCACCTCTTGTTCACAGCTATCTCCCCCACACCTAGAACAATGTCCAGCACTTAGTAGGTGATTACGAAATATTTAGTAAATAAACAATAGGAACTTGTGCAAGATTTCAGGCAGAGCTGGGACTAGCCTCTAGGTCTGACTCCAAATCCAAGATTCTTACTTACACCTACTTCTCTAGATGCTACTAAGAAATCTACAATGTGTCTCTTAAGATGGGAATGGGTTAAAATGTTCTCCCTTTGACAATTTTGCATCTTTTGTAGGGACTCTTACTGAAAAGGATGGATGAGTATCTTAGCACAAAGATCATTGTCTTAACCTCAAGATGTAGGTGAGTTAGGTTGGCTCGAAAAAGGTAGTATTTTTGATCAGGTTGGGGAAATCTTACCCTATGAGCAGACTTTTACTTGGTCCAAGTTTAGGGCTGGATCCACAGTAGGAGAGAGAGCTAAGAATTGGATTTGCCAACATACACTGCTTCCATTTTGTCTTCTGGTTTGCTTCTTTCTCTTCTCCTCTCCCCCACCCCTTGTTCCCCTCTCCCTCCCTCCTTCCTTCTTTCCTTTCTTTATTCTGGCTCCTTTTTGTACTTTAACCCCTGTTAATAAAAACTATGATCTCTGGACTAGCTATAATGGCATCATCTGGAGCGTTGGTAAAAACACAGAACCTTGGGCTTAGCCTCTGACCTTATGAATCACAATTTGCATTTGAACCCAAACTCAAGATATTTCATAGGCAAATTCAAGTTTAAGGAGCAGAAAAGCAATTATGCCCTTACCTCGTCAGAAGTGCTGAAGAGAAACTTCCTTCCTGTAAATACTGTTTCCTCTTCTGTGTGGAGGCATGGACCCTGTTTTCTCTGATAACCCCTCCGATTAGGGATGGGAGGGATGGACAGGACACCCCCTGAAAGAGGGTATCTGCAGATTCTAGAATCTGCAGCCGACGCGTATCTTACATTGCTGTGTCTTATGGAATTCTCCAGGCAAGAATACTGGTGTGGGCAGCCATTCCCATCTCCGGGGCATCTTCCCGAACCAGAGATTGAACCTGGGTCTCCTGCATTGCAGGTGGATTCTTTACCATCTGAGCCGCCAGGGAAGCTCTTATTCATTGGGCTTTGTGGCTAATGCCTGGTGAGTGTGATGCAAGGCTGGCATCTGTCTGGTAGCTGCAGAAGGAAGAAAAGTCCTGTCTTTGACCTGGGCGTTAAAGATTAGAGGACCTCAGCTCTCCTCTTTGCAGTGAGCTCTGGGCTGGTTGAGATAGCGTCTGGCAGCAACTGGAACCAGTCCCATCGCAGCCCTCCATCGGCTTGGAAGTCTGCTTTAGCCCCTTCAGCAAAGGGAGGACAGCCCCTGCCTCAGTCTGAATAGAGCCCAGCTCCCAGGATCCTTTGCTGTTTGGAAGTCTCCTAGTTCTCCTTGAATTGCAGTGGGAAATTGCATTGCAGGATGCCAGCATGTTGTGAAGGAGTGTGCCCCAGAGTACCAAGGGGAGGGGCTGGCTCTGGTGGTCATGCTGGGCTCTCTATCCCTGCTTAGAGAAGCCCTGTCAATGGGCAGGTGGCGTGCAAATGTAATCTGTCTCCCTGCTGAGGCGTTTCTTTCAGTCATGCTGCGGTTGGGTCCTGATTTGCAGAAAGCCCATTGATAAGAGCGGAGCAGATTAATTGAGCCCCTGAATCAGGCTGTTTGGTGAAATTATTGTCTAATGCTTTTAGAGGTGGGAGCTTTTTTTTTTTTTTTCCCAGCTCGTTCTGTGTAAATCAGAGCTACTTAAAAGCTGCTTACACAGTCACTGGTACCATAGAAACCAGCCATCCCTGCACACGCTCCTGGCCCAGTCCGTCAGGGGCCACTGTATGTGTAGGAAGAGGACTTAGTGGGCTTGCTCCAGCGTCCACAGGAGGGAGGAGGCCCTGGAGGAGATCAAGGGGGGCTTTCTATTCCTTCCTCAGCTCCCCTAGACTTGTCTCATTTAACCCCATCCAAGTCTCCTGGAGGAGGGACATCCCCCACCCCCTCAAATCCACACTGAGCCCTGATGGGAACAGAGAATCTGTCCAGTGACTGAAGGGTGATGAGTCTGATGCTAAGATGTTTGTAGGTATGTGCATATGTGTATGGGGATGTGTGCAGGCACAGGCATGCACAGGCATGCGTGTGTGCGTGTGTGTCCAGATGTTCCTAGAGGGGCTGGAGAAAGTCCATTCCAACCACTGGCCACACCATAGCATGTGAACAGTGTGAGGAGGCTGCAAGAGCACTGTTCTCAGAGTCAAAAAGCTTGAGTTTTCTCTCTAGACCCTCCTGAACAAGCCACGTGACCTGGGCATATGGCCAGTCATTCTTTGCCAGGACCACGTGGAGCTGTCAAAAAGAGAACACATGTCCAGACATCTCCCTTGCAGACACAGGCCTGGGGTGAGGCTTCTGTACCTGTATTTCTTAGGGCTCTGCAGGGGATTCCAATGCATGATCTGGGATGGGAGCTCTTGGATTTGAGACCGGCATTCAGAGAAGTCAGGACCATGAAGTAGGTAAGAGAAAGTGGTCATGACCACACAGACCGGGGCGTAGACTCCAGCTGTGCCCAGGTAAGGTGAATGGCTGACGCACTTGCCCCTTCTTTCTCATCTGCTCTAGAGGCATGAACGTCTCAGCGTCACAGAGCTGCTGTGAACGTTCCGGTGCAGGAAGCATGCGGCCAATGCCTGGCATATGAGCTCTCCATAAATGTTGGTCTCAGGCGCGTGCATGCGTGTGTGTGTGTGTGTGTGTGTATTTTCTGCTGTACTCTCATATATGGATAGAAACCTCTCAAGGAAGTCCAAGGAGAATCCAATTGGGAAATGAGATGGCAGAGCTCAATTATATTAATGTAATTTGGCAATAAGGAAACCAATTAATTCATTCTTTCAGTCAGTTATTAACAGGAAACGGGAGTGTGCAAAGAAAGGTCCTGTGGGACCAGAAGAGGTACCAAGCATGCCTCTCTCCCTTCATGACAGTGGTTCTTAAACTTCACTGTGCATCCTTACAACCCAGGTACTTGTTAAAAGTGCAGAATCCTGGGCCTTAGCCTCAGAGATGCTGATTTTGCAGATCTGGGTGAGGCCCGAGAATTTATATTTTAGGTAAGTATGATTAAGTGAACTTGCAGAAGATGGCCCACAGCCACCACTCTCTGACAAAGGCTGGTCCAGAGGGAAATATCAACTTGGATGATTAAAGAGAAGGAGGGAGCTAGGTGAGTTGGGGCAGGCAAGGATGGGAACCCGGATAAGCTGAGAGGAGCTAGGTTTGAATGTGAGATGCAGAGGAAATGTGCGAGATGCGAGGTGCAAAGAAAACAGGGCAACATCTTCAGGGTTTGGTGTGCTGAGCGCAGGAGAATGGGCTTTGGTTGATGGGGAGTCCTGGCTCCTGTTCTTGCAGCCGGGGGCTGGAGTTGCTGTGGAGGGTGGGCATCACACTGGATGTCAGCCCCTGGAAAGCAGTCACCAGGACTCCTGGTGAAGGACCATGAACCCAGAGTATGTGTCCCTTCATCCTCTGCTTAAGGCCCAGGCTGGCTGCCTGTAGGTTGCCTGGCAGTGCCCATAGAGTTCAGCATCTGTCCCTCTGTTGGCTCATTCAGAAATCAGAGCTCAGGAGCAACCTGGGGCAGGGAAACCTGGAGGGTAAAGTAGGCGTGAGATCCTCGGGGCCCCAGAGCGGGGTGGCAGAAGGAGCACAGTGCTGTATTTGAGCGTCAGCGTGAGCAGGGATGGGGCCTTAGTCAGTGTCCCAGGCCTCCAAGGGGCCTGGTGTCCCCTCGTTAAAGCCTGAACCTAGATAGTTCCCAGCAGTGGCCTTTGTGTCACCGAAGAGCACATTTCCTGAGTTGCCAGTGGCTTAGAAAGAGCTAGAAATAAGAAGGGATGGAGGGGAGACCCCTGCTTGTGTGCCAGGTTCCGTGCTACCTGCTCACATGTTTTGCCTCCTTTAGTCCCCACCTTGGGGGTAGATACCTGGAGTCTCGTTTGAGAAATGGAGAAAGGCTCAGAGAGGTAAAGCAACTTGCCTAATCCCACACAGCTAGGACTGGGCAAAGCCGGGGCTGGGACTCGCTCTGTCTGCTTCCAGTTAATCGCCCCGAGAGCCTCAGCGCACGGAGGGGAGGCCCTGCAGCTCTGCCCTCAGGTGCGGGCCCCTCGGAAGCCCCGCTGCCCCGGCTGGGGGCGGGGGGCACAGGGAGGGCAGCGCGCCCCGGGGTCCCGTGACGTGTGGGACATTTCTGTGCCCTCCGTCAACAATCCAATCTTCAGTAATGTTGCCCCTGGCTGCCAACTGCTTTCGCCACAGCCAGATGCCCCCACCCCTGACACCCACCCACACAGGCGAAGGCTGCGGCCAAGGGCACCCCGGACGGGGAGGGGGATGTGCCCTCCGAGGGGCCTCTGCAGAGCCCCTGAATGGCCCCATTGAGGCGCAGGCAGGATGACAATGGCCAGCTGGGACCCCCGGTCTGGGTCCGCTGAGGTGAGAGGGCTGGGGCCGGGCAAGCGGTGCTGGCTCGGAGGCCAGATGCTGACTTCCAGGGCAGGGAGCCAGCGCCTCTGACGCGCTCTGAAATGCCAGCTCCGCTTAACGGGGAGCAGCCAGGGCGGGCCGCACGCCCCTCCCGTGCCGGGAGGACTGGGAACCCGGCTCCCAGCCACCACAGGCCAGCTCTAAGCCTCCGTCCTTGCCCGGGGCTGGGCCCTGCTCCCTCCACACTGGGGACTGTGGGGGGCCTTTCCAGATTCCCCTTGGTCCTCACGGTCATCATTCTCAGATCGTTTGAAGAAATAAGCCCCCTCCAGCAACTTGGAGAAGGCAATGGCCCCCACTCCAGTACTCTTGCCTGGAAAATCCCATGGACGAAGGAGCCTGGTGGGCTGTAGTCCATGGGGTCGCTAGGAGTCGAACACGACTGAGCGACTTCACTTTCACTTTTCACTTTCATGCATTGGAGAAGGAAATGGCAACCTACTCCAGTGTTCTTGCCTAGAGAATCCCAGGGACAGGGGAGCCTGGTGGGCTGCCATCTATGGGGTTGCCCAGAGTCGGACATGACTGAAGCGACTTAGCAGTAGCAGCCAACAACTTAGGTGGGGTGGCTAGGTAAATCACAAGGCACCCAGTCCTGTTTGAATTTCAGATAAATAATGGATAATTTAAAAACTGTGTTTAAGTATATGTTGCTTGCTCAGTCACATCCAACTCTTTGCAAACTTATGTACTGTAGCCCACCAGGCTCCTCTGTCCATGGGGATTCTCCAGCCAAGAATACTGCAGTGGGTTGCCATGCCCTCCCCCAGGGGATCTTCCCAACCCAGGGATTGAACCCAGGTCTCCTGCAGTGCAGGCAGATTCTTTACCAGCTGAGCCAGCAGGGAAGCCCATTTTAAGTACATATCAAATATTAACAATCAATAAAGACGGAACCAAGATTTGGGTCCATCTGTTGTGTCATGGGACACACTTAAACTGGAAAATTATTGGTTGTTTATCTGAAATTCGCATTTAACAGTGTGCCCTGTGTTTTCAGTTGTTAAGTCTGACAGTCCTATCTCAGGGAGCCGTGATGGGCACATGTGTGGGGGTACCAGGGCTCGGCTATATTTCCCTCTGTGCTGCTGAGAGGGCCACGTGGAGGAGACCTCTCCTCCACAGACTCTGCACCTCCTGCTCCCACACCTGGGGTGCTGGAGGCTGCACACAGTAGGTGCTTTACTGAAAGGCGGCCACTGCCCAGTTCTCTTCCTCACCCCTACTTCCACGAGCTGCGTCTTTCTCCCTCAAATCCCGCAGTGGAAAAGGAAGCTTTGGGATGCATTTTGAGTGGGGGACTATTTACTGAGCACCTCCCTGTCACATTGGGCTGAAGCCTGGAGACTCAATGATGAACAAGTCAGATGTGGTGTCTGCCCTCAAAGGAGCTTACAGGCTAGAAGGGGAAGTGTGCAGTGAACAAAAGAGCAACTGTGATTCAGCAAGCCATGATCGCTGAGGGTGGTAGGGGGAGGCACACATGGGCTCTGGACCCCAGGAGGGCATCTCACCCACACCTGCGTGACCAGGCTGACACGAAGACTAGGGGCCTTGGAGTTAGAAATCCTGACTAGCCCTGTGGCCCCGGCTAAGCTACTGAACCTCGCTGAGCCTCAGTTTTCCTCATCTGTTAAGTGGGAACAACATATGTCACCTCTAGGACTGGTGTGAGATTCCAAGTAAAATGGTGAATGTGAACATGTACTGCCAATGCAGGGGTCTAGACAGAGTCTGTGTGTGTGTGTGTGTGTGTGTGTGTGTGTGTGTGTGTGTGTGTGTGTCGGGGTGTGGAATGCAGGAGTGGAAGGAGAGGGGAAACAAAGAGGGGCCAGGAATGCCTGGCCCCCTGCCTGCTCCATGCCCTTCTGTCCTTACTCCCTCAGCATGCTGGTTCTCTATCTGGCATTGTTATTGTCAGTCTTTTTTCTGATTCTCCTTCTGTCCCAGAGGAATAGC
The DNA here is from genome assembly GCF_003369695.1 of Bos indicus x Bos taurus. Lineage (NCBI taxonomy): Eukaryota > Metazoa > Chordata > Mammalia > Artiodactyla > Bovidae > Bos > Bos indicus x Bos taurus. The sequence goes on from NC_040104.1 coordinate 25,985,799, forward strand.
AGTGATATCAGATGTTTATATGGTATTTTACAGTTTGCAGAGCATAATGATTAAGAGCCTGAGCTGAGGATTCAAACAAGCCTGGGTTCTCACTCTGTGACCTCACAGAAGTACTTAAGTTCTCTGGGTTTAGTTTTCTCTGTCAAACGGAGCCTCACAGGCATTGAGACGATGGAAAGAGACCAGTCAGATAAAGCACTTAGCGTGGAGCCTGGCACACTGCGAGTCCCCAGGAAGTGAGCAGCTGCTACAGGCTGTGTCTGAGTATTGAAACATCCTTGAGGTGGTATTGTTAGGTGGAGGAATGATGGTTAGGGAGGTTAGGTAACCCGCCTAAAGAGGCATAGCCGGAGGAATGGCTGTGGAGGCTGCACCCCTGCCTTCTCTGGAGGCCTTTCTGTCACCTAGTCTTCAGGGGCTCTGCTTCTAGCTCTCATCCAGATGCCCCTCTGGGGACTAGCCTCCTCTCTGGGTTCAGGCCCTCCTCGCCCGTTGTGGTCTGGTCCAGACACCTGGCTGCCTCCCTAAGATCTTGGCATGCCCACTTGTGCTGGGCTGTGCCCTGCCCAGCCTCCTGCAAGGTAGAGAGAAAGAGCATCCTCTAGGAACCTGAGGGTTTATATGCCTCACGACATCCATTCTTCCTTTGCTGGGCTTGAAGTCTGAGATGTGGGCATTTTTATTACCCTCTTAAACCTTTTGTCAGCTGATAGCCGCACTATTATGCTGTTGGCAGGGATGCTGCTTTTATTGTCTTGAACACAAAAGCAGCTTTGAAAAGAGGGGGCACTTCTGGGGAGCAGGTGGGGGTGGGCTCTCACAGGAGAGGCCTCTCCACCGACTGCATCACCCTCCTGTGGGAGCAGACGGATGGCATTGCTCCTGTAGTTGGTACTCTGGTTCCTGATAGATAATGGTCCATAGTCCATGGTTGTTGAGGGGAGGGGAGAACTTCCTGTGTGCACAGCACTGGGGTGCACTTCTGGCCAGCATTGGGTTCGGTCCCCTGACTACCTTCCAGGGTCAGGCCTTAGACCCATTTTGCAGATGAGCAAAATGAGCTGCAGAGGCTAGCTGATTTGTCAAGTGACTGGTAAATGGTAGCACCAGCTTTTGGGCTCAGGAGTGTTTGGCTCTGGCACCCATGACTGGCTTTCTCTTGGCTACACGTGGGTCTGCATGTGGCATCTTGGAGGTGCTGGCTGGGGACCTCAGGTGCTCCTCCTAGCTCACAGTGGGCATTAAGCCACTTGGTGCCATGCAGTGCCCAGCCTCAGGACAGAGGACCCAAGCTTCTAAGGGAAGTAGGACAAGAGCTGGTTTCTGATCTTTCCCTCTTTCCTTAAAGGAGTAAAGGAATTTGGATACATGGAGGGAGGAAGGAGAGTGGTCCAAAGGCCAGAAAAGCCTGTGCAAGGTCTAGAGGCAGCAATGATCATGTCTGCTGTGCCTGACGGATGACACTGAAGAGGCCTGCTTTGAACAGATATTTATATGGGAAGGTGGTGTTCAAGGCAGTCTGGAGAATGAGGGCCTTGGAGGCCAGTCAGGGACATTTGGTCTCAGTCCCAGAGAATGGGGAGCCATACTGGGATTCTCCGTAAGGGAGGGCAGGCTGAAAATAGTGTCTAAGGGGGTTCATCTCAGGACACCAAGATGAAAAAGATGGAGACTGGAGGCCTGACTAGGGACTGTCAGCAGTCTTGGTACTACTGTTGATGATGGCCATGGTGACATTGCACACGGCTCACATTTGTTGAGTGCTCACTCGTGTGCTGGATGCTATTCCAAGAATTTTACCTGTACTAACTTGTTAAAAGACCACAGTGGACTTACAGGGAAGGCACTATTATCGGCCCCATTTTACAGATGAGGAAGCTGGCACAGAGAGGCAATAGAGGCCTGGAATAGGGCTGGAGAGGAACAAGTAGATCTAAGAATCACCAGAGGAAACATAAGCTCAGGACTTGGAACCGTGTTGAGGAATGAATGAAGGAGGGGAGGCTGTGTAATGACTCCAAGGAAAGCTGTTGCTTTTTGATAGGAGCCAGCTTCCCGGCTGGTAGTTATGGGTGAGGTGACCACCCAGCCAGCTGAGGCAAGGTCGTAGTTTCCTAAGTGCATGAGATAAAACGTAAATGCAGTATTTGAAAGGCAGAATATAATGCACCAATGCCAGACATGGATGTCTCAGCATGGATGACGTCATCGGCTTCAGGACGGGGACGATGGCATAAGAGAAGGGCACCTGAGATGGAGGCTTGTGCCAGCCTCCATTTCCTTCCATAAGGACAGCGTGCTGCCTCAAAACGTGACTTCCTGGGCCCCTTCTTCTTGAACCCTTTGCCCTTCCTTCCTACTCACACCCAGTCTGATGCAAAGCAATTCACGCACAAGCATTTCTTCCAGCTGAGTGAAGTATCCCTCCTTCTAGGTCTCATGATGGCATTTTAACAGATCTTCAGAAGCTTGGCTGATGGAGGTGGAGAAGTGAGGAAACCCCTGTGGGCTGGGCAGGGCCAGGATGGGCTTACATATCCCCCCACCCCCAAAAAATATACAGTGAGCGGGCTGGAGTCTCTGACTGCGCTTGGAATCCACAGGGCTTCCCTGGTGGCTCAGATGGTAAAGAATCCGCCTGCAATGTGGGAGACCTGGGTTCGATCCCTGGGTGGGGAAGATCCCCTGGAGGAGGCAGTACAGGCACGAACCGCATGTTCTCCAGGTCTGCCGTGGAGGCCTGGGCCAGGCCCGTGAGCCTTTTCTCAGGCTGGGAGTGCGGGAAACCTCCCTTGGCCCTCCAGCCCCATCTCCGTGGTATGTAGTCATTGTAAGCATGGGATTTCCCGTTAACTGGGCCAGAGTTGGTTCCTGACCTCATGCTTCCTTCTGTGTGACCTTACTTTTCTCATTTGTAACATGTAGATAGTAATAGTATCTTCCTCATAGCATTGATGGGGGACTAAATCAGAGAAGGCCTGTAACATGTTCATCCCAGGACCCAGCACATAGTAAGTGCTCGCTAAATGTAAGCTGCAGTTGTCATCCCAGCCCCACCCTGAGCCTTTCCAGGAGACTGAAGACTTCTTCATGGGTGCTCCGACTAAGCCGGGTAACCTGGCGGCTTGGTGCCGCTGGCGTCAGTGAGCTCAGCCTGGGCCCCTGCCCACTCTCCCTGGCTCTCCCAGCCAAACACATGGGTGGTTTGGGGGTGAGTGTTGCTCTGGGAGCAGCCCTGTTCCCTGGCATCCTAAACAGGGTCTTATAGAGTTCCTTTCCAGCCATGCAGAGGTTTCCATCAGAGGTAATAATAGTTCTAGGGGCTTCCCTGGTAGCTTCGTGGTAAAGAGTCTGCTTTCCAAGCAGCAGAGCGGTAAAGTGGTAAAGAATCTGCTTTCCAAGAGGGTTTGGTCCCTGGGTCGAGAAGATCTCCTGGAGAATGACGTGGCACCCCACTCCAGTATTCTTGCCTGTAGAATCCCCGTGGATAGAGGAGCCTGGTGGGCTACAGGCCTTGGGGTCTCAAAGAGTCGGACACGACTAAGCAACTAAACAGCAATGATAGTTCTAGCCAATACTTATAGACCACGTAGGGTGTGCCAGGCATTGGGCTGATTAATGTAATCCTCATAGCTATTCATAAAACACTGCTGTTACCCATGTTTTACATAGGAGGAGACAGGCACAGCAGGCCAAGTCAGGTGCTTGTGCCAGGACTCATACAGCCAAGGTCAGAGGCGGGACTCGAACACCTCACTTCTATGCCTTCTGAACAAAGGAGTCTGAAGCCTTTTCCTCTACACTATGCATGAGAGTTTAATCACCTCCCGGCAGCCCGGGAGGTTTTGCTATTTCTCCGAGCGCAAGGGACCAGAGCCATCTGTTGGGTGCTTTTTTGAGGGAGCTGGTGTGACTTGTTTCAGGGTAAAATGCAGAGAAATAGCATCACTTTTTTTTTTTCCCCCTGCATGGTAAAAATAAGCTGCAGGGATGCGAAGAACAAACTGAGGTTGGGAGGCTGACACTGTGGGGAGGAGGGAGCTTGAGTGCTGGGCGCTGCCCACCTGGGTGCCATCTGCCGCCATCTGCCCAATTTGGGGCCTGCATCAGCCTGACCTGCCAGCACCTGTCTGGCCGCCAGCATCAGCCATCAGAAACGGAGCACCTTTCCAAAGAGCTTTTGGCTCAAAGCAGTTCAAGGGGCAGAGAGAGGTCCATGGTTGGTGGTGGCAGTTCAAAACACACTGTCCCTTAGATGTAGCAGTGTCCCTGTCTCAGCCTCTCTGTATCAACCAGCTCCAAACAAACTGGGCATGGCTTTTGATCATGAAACACTTTTTTTTTTTAATGAAAAACTAGAAGTTGTTGGTGAGGTTGAGATTATGTTAATGTATGCAGTTTCCACTGCTGCTAAGATTAAAAATAGCTTCCTCTTAGGAAAACTGGAGCTACTCACTGTCAGTCTGCCTTCTAGGCCACCTCCTGTTGGGTTCCAGGGCTGCTGGGCACAATTCTGAGGACCTTCTTGGCTGTCCCAGGCCCCGGAGATTTGCTGAAGCAGAAGATAAAGAGACAAGAGCAGAGTCTTTAAACAGAATGTGATCTGAGCTTCAGTGAGAACTCTTGTCAGCATTAAACACCTAGGGAATATTCCAGTCCTTCTCAGGAATGCCCTGGGGCACCTGGCATCTGTGCTAGGTTTGTGCTAAGCAAACATACTGATTGATTTGGAGGTTGGTTTCAAATTCAATAACCATCATTTGTTGAATGCCTACCATGGGCTAAGTGATTTTTATACATAACATTTCTCATGTCTGCTCATAATACACGTACACGGTAATTACAATTGCTGGTATATCCATTTCACAGAAGGGATACCTGGAGGTCACTCTGTATATTTGACTTGATCAGAGAACTAATTGGTGGCAGTACCAGGATTTGGACTAGGTGTCTACACTGGTAGTTCGCCAGCCTGCCTTCCCCAGCCACCTGGATTCAGGCAACAAAATGCACGTGCACTTTTGACCCTTGAACTGCATGGGTCTACTTACATGCAGATGTTTTTCAATAGCATTGATAAATACTACAGTACTTCATGATCCACGGGTGGTTGAATTCCCAGATACAGAGGAACTGAATGTGCAGAAGGCAGACTACAAGTTGTACTAGGATTTCCCACTCTGTGGAGGGTCAGTGCCCCTAACTCTGCCTTGTTTAAGGGTCAACTATCATTTGGGAAGATTTGGGGACCTTTTCAGAAACTCACGAAGCTCCTATCCAAATTGCTTACACTCAGGAGAAAGAGGAAGGGAACTTGCCCCGGGTTGCTCAGCCGGCAAACTGGCAGAGCCAGATCCAGACACACCTGCCACCTCCAAAGCCCAGATTCAATGACGTCCTCTCCCCCAACTCTGCTGATCTGGGTGTTGATCGCAGCTACCCTTGGTGTTCACTTTAGTCAGGTTTCATCAATAAAAACGCTGGTGGAGCCTTCCTTTAGAGATAGCTTAGGCAAAGCCTCCCCTAGGCTTTAGAGGGCCCGACAAATACTTTTTGTCTAATACATAAAGAAAATTTCTTTCCAGAAGCCAACATGCCAGCGCCATTTGGACAGGCCAGCCTCATATAATTCCATGAAAGAACTTTGACCCCAGCTAGGAGGATCCACATTCTTGCTTCCCTGGAATTGGGGCCCAGCTATGGAGCCCAGGCCATCACTGGGGTAACTGCTGGAGCTCCTTGGGACATCTGGTCATCACCACGAGTGGGTAGAAGTTCAGAGGGTTCACTGAAAGGAGAACTGGGAACAGGGAGCCCCCCGCTTCCAGGTGTTAGGTGGGGTACACTGCCTGGTGTCAGGCTCTAGACGGAGTCTTTGATAATTTCTAGGAAGATACTCAAAAGCCTACTTTAAAGGACAATAGTGAGCACAGAGATAAGAAATTATGGGGGAAAGAAAGGAAGAAGGGAGTCTGTTTATTAAACATCTTCTATGAGGTATAGTGTTCGGTAGGGTGGGGAAGGGGAGACCAGAGTAAGGTGAATAAGAAGGACAGAATCCATGCTTTCCTGGATCTTAGATCCTGGTGAGGAAAACAGGCATGACTCACACCATTACACGGAGGAGGGCAGGGAACGAGGAAGGAGGCAAGGGGCCATCTGTCTACTAGAGAATTCCAAAGCACAGTGACACGGTGGGAGGTAGAATATCGTGATCTTAGACTTTGGGGTCAAAAAGGCTGGACTCAAGAACCTCCCTTGCTCCTTCCTATCTCTGTGCCGCTATACAAGACGCTTCACCTCCCAGCTTAATTTGCTCTTCTGAAAAATGGGGATAAGAGTTCCTGCTTCCCAGAGTGCTTAGGAAGGTTCAATGAAATCGTGCACAGAGGGAAAGCCCGTAGTAGGAAATCTGACCCACATATGGTGCTCACTGAATGGTGGCTCTTACTAGTTATTATCTGACGTCTTAGACTTAAGTAGATCCAAAGCAAGTGGGGAGGAGGTCTGGGGTAAGTGGACGCTCTGACCGTCCATTCAGCAGCTGGCAGTAAAATTGCACAGGAAGAGGGGACTGAAAAATCCACTGTTTCCTCAGCCCTTAGAGAAATTAATGATGGTTGTGATGCTCCTTGAGCCACGAGGGAAGGTTAACTTCTCTCTGATGTTTTCTGACTTTTGAGAAGGTGAGGATATATAGCACAGAACTTCTGAGGGGGATAAAAGGGACTAAAATATGAGTTTAGATGCTGGTTATGTTTTCCCTGTCATGTGGCCGGGCCAGGCAAAGCAGGGGCCCTAGATGTGTGTGTGCTGAGGCTCTGTCTGGAGCCTGTCAGCCTTGTCCGGGCTGGATTTCCAGTTTGGGAGTTGTAGATCTTAAATATGGGTGACAGATGTGGGAGAGGCGTATGCAGGAGATGAAAAGACAGCTCCATCTGCTTGGTTCTGGAGAAAGTAGGGAGACTGTGATCAGTAGGTGGTGGCTTTTCCTAGTGAGGAACTTGTGGCTGAGTTCTCAAGGGGGAGGTGGTGTTTACAGCCAACATTGACACCTAAACCGGATAGCCTGACCCCTGGTGTGGTGGCTGCCGTTGGCAGATGGGGCTTGTTTGTAAGGAGAGACCAGGGAGGACAGTTCCCGGCCACTGAGAGGGAACATCCCAGCCTCTCCCCATACAGGAGGTCACATGGGTTTTGGTGCATGGGCTCTTGACAGCAGTTCTCTGAAGGTGTCTTAACTACTGCCAATGGGAGGCTTCTGCTGCTATGCTGTTTGGCTGCCTCTGGCAATGCAGGGCTCTATGCTAGAGCCCAGAGCCACCCTTTGAGCACAAGAAGTTAGGTGCTGTCCCCTGGGCCACACATTGTACCGGTTGGAGAAGAGACAGTAGCTCAGTAGCTGGAGAGAACACACAGCTTATACCACGAGGTACAATGTAATTAGAAACATAAACCCATCTTCCCCTCTCCCCTTATAGTCCTCTTGGTCAGTAACATTTCAAATCATCTACGTGTATTGGACTTCCCTGGTGGTCTAGTGGTTTAGAATCCACCCGCCAATGCAGGGGACACAGTTCAATCCCTGGTCAGGGAAGATCCCACATGCCACAGGGCAACCACGCTCATGCACAACTACTGAGCCCGCACCCCTACAGCCCGTGCTCTGCAACGAGAGAAGCCCCTGCCAGGAGAAGCCGAGCGCCACGACTAGGGAGTAGCCTCCACTCGCTGCAATTAGAGAAAGCCCATGCGCAGCAACAAAGACTCAGCACAGCCAAAAATAGACGAAAAATGTTTTAAAAATAGTTCACATGTATCAGGTTCTATGCTAGTTTGTTCATGTATGTTTTCTCATTTAATCATAGCAACCCCATGAGACAGATTCTCACTTGATTCCCATGTTAATGTTGAGAAAATGGGTAAAGAGAGGGTAAGGTGTTCAAGGTCACAGATAGGAAATGCCAGAGTAGGAATTCAAACTCTGGTCTGCCCACCTTAAGAATTACATCAGCGGTCATACTGAGGACCCTGAATCCATCTGTTCTGAGGATCGATGGCAAATTTTTAAGGTAAAGTTTGCAAGCTGATGGCCCTTAGGCTGCATGAGGTCTGGGGATACATTTGCTTGTTTGGCAAAGCTTTTGGGAATAACTGTAGGTAGTGTTCTCACCACAGTCCCCACCACTCCCAGCTGTCTCACACCCAGCGGGCTGCATGGCCCCTTTAGTGATGTGAGTTTACTCTTCTTGACTAAGTCTTTCTTTTGCTTGAGTCAATGTTAGAAGGAGTGACAGTGTCCTGAGGGGGAGATGGCCCTCTTTTCCCCTCTTAGTAGGAAAGAAGGGTTGGCAGCTCCAGACTTGGCCAAGCTGGGCTGAGGAATTTTTCAAAGCCTTGGGTTTTCAGCTCAAAATTCAGCTTGCGGGAATTTAGGTTTCACAGCATATCTGAAGAGGAACATGGGTACGGAAATGCTTTATCCGGTCCTTGCAGAGGAAAAGGAAGATTCTTCCATACTTCTCAGTGCTCCAAGGAGACACACCTGGGAGATGGCCATTCAGTCCATGGTGAGGGGGCATTTGTGCTGTGCCCTTTGGGGACACCCCTCTATGAACAAAGTGCTGCGGGAAGTGCTGGGCACGATGACTGCCCACAAGCATTAAGGAACAATAAAACTTATTTACAAATTCATTAAGGCAAACTGTACTAATTGTTGGTGGCCTTGACATTTGGAGGGTATTTTCTCAAAAGAAATAGGGTACATGGTGATCCATGTCCAGGGAACATCACGAGCAGAGGCGTGGCGGTCGGAAAACACAGGAGACTCAGGGAAGGAGACGTACTGATGTTCGGAAGATGCAGACCAAAGAAGATCATGCCAGGAGAACCGAACCAGCGGCAATCCTTGCCTTGGTAGCTCAGTCAGTAATATTAATAAACATTTATTGAGTACCTACTGTATATCCAGGGCGGGTTAAAGCACATTATATATATATATCAGCTCCTCTGATGCTCACAATAAGCCTGTGAGGGAGATACTGTTTCTATCATTAGAATCATGTTTGCAGAGCAGGAAACTGATGCAAAGAGCTCAGGGTCACCTTCAAAGTCATCTACCTAGGAAACCCAGGTGTCTGACTTCAGAGCCGACACCCCTGACCTTTGCCCCATGCTGCTCCTGATAGCAGCCAGCAGGGATGTGACACCATGGTAAGAGGTGAAGACAGTGATTTAGATCCATAATGGCACCATTTTCAAAGACTGGAGTCAGGACCTTTTCCAGAATGGCCTCAGACCCCTTGAACTTTAGCCCACCAAGCTCCTGGGTCCATGGGATCCTCCTGGCAAAAATACTGGAGTGGGTAGCCATTCCCTTCTCCAGGGGATCTTCCCAACCAAGGGATCAAACCTACTTCTCCTGCATTGCAGGCAGATTCTTTACCATCTGAGCCACCAGGAAAGCCTAAGAATACTGGAGTGGGTGGCCTATCCCTTCTCTAGCGCATCTTCCCAACCCAGGGATCGAACTGGAGTCTCCTGCATTGCAGGTGGATCCTTTACCAGCTGAGCTCCCAGGGAATCTGAATGGCCTCAGCCTCCCCTAACAGTTTGTCTTCTCCTACTTAGCCCTCCCAAGTGTAGGCCCTCCCCTACACTGGGGCCCTTATACTCCAGTCCAGCCAAACCCTTTTGGAAGAACATGAGCTGGGGAGTTACATGGGCTTAGGGCAGATTCTGGATTACCACTGCCTGCCTCTGGTGATTCTAGGCAAGTTACTTCACCTCCTCTAGCCTCATTTCCCTCATCCGTAAAACATAGGTGATAATAGCTCCTGCCCTCCCGGCTTGTTGTGAGAATTGAAGGAGGTAAGTACAAGGCATTTAACACAGGGTCTGGCACATAGTTGGTACCCAATAAACAGCTGCTTTGAAGACAGAATTAATTTCACATGTGGTCACCGCCTAGCTCCAGGACTGGCAAGGGTGTGTATGTGCTTTGCAGGGTGGACTTACGGACTCTGTGCTGCCCTCCACCTGGGATGCTCCAGGTAGGACCTGGCGGCTAACAGTGGATGCGTTCTTCTTCTGCCCAATGCCTGTATCCTGGGGCACGGGTGCCAGGAAGGTTTCCAGAGCTGGTTCCCCTCCACTGCGGCCTGGCCTGGTGTGTCAGCCCTGCCTATCTCTAGATAGTAGGAGTAATGATACTTCAGTCCTGGTGTCCAGACAGCAGAGAATCGAGAGGCACCGGCGCCCTGATCCAGACAAATTCACCACGGGCAGGCCACACCCCTACCCTGATCCAGACCTGTTCCCCCACCGGCAGCCCAGGAGCCCGAGTTCCCCAACAGGGCCTGGGAAGCTGTGGCTGCTATTGCCATCTGGTGGTAGTTTGCGTTAATGCAGGTGTTGAGACTTCAACAATACCATATAGGCAACAGAGCTCCTGGCATTCTAGGGAGTGAAGGTCCGCTTCAACGTGCTCACAGTACTGGGGGCAAAACTGAGATCCAGAGAGGGAAAACAGGAGAAGGTTAGGAGAAACAGCACAGTGAGAGGAGTCTTGTGGCCTGGTTCAGATTCCACTCCCCTCATTGGGATTTCAGACAAATGACTGAACTGTGAGTCTGTGTCTTATCTAAGATGTAGTGAAAACCCTTCCCTTCATCTACTCACAAAACCATGAGGCTCCGAAGAAAGGCTTTAGACACTGCAGAGGGTTCCGTAAGTGGGAGAGGCAGTGGTTATGAGGTTGCAGCAGCAAAGAGAGGCCGGTGCTTCTGAACTTGTGTGTCTTCCCCCAGCTGGAGTCTCCCCATATACACACCCCCTACAGAGCTCTTTCTCTCCTTACCCTCTCTTGACACAGAGATCAAATGCTCTCTCTTTTACTGCTTTATTGCAAGCTAAACAGTGGCTATTGATGCTACACAGCTGATTGGCTATGGCCCTCCTGGTGAACACTTCGGCTTGTTCTTTTTTAAAAAACAACAAACCATCTTAAACAGTGTGCTCATTATACCTTTATCGTTGCACAGGAAGAACTGTAAGATGGATTCCTGAAAGCAGAATTGCTGGGTCAGAGTACATACTGTTTGGATTCTTGCTAAATTTGTATTGCCAGATGGCTCTCCGGAAAGTTTGTGCCAGGTTATACTCCCAGCAGTAGTGGGAGTAGAAAGTATCTCCACCTGGAGAATGAGTCCAGGGATCAGGTTGGACAGCAGCTTAGAAGACATGATTCCAGAGGCAGCCAAGAACTCTCCTTCCTGCCCCCACTCAGGACTCTCCTCTTCTGTCCAGCCATGGTGTCAGGAATTCCCACTCATTCCTGGACCTGGGCATTGTCTCTGGAAGATTTCGAGGTCTAGGAACAGACATCAGGCCCAGAGGAACAAGTCTGGGTTCTGGAAAAGGTAAGAACGGAAGCCCATTTGCATTTGTTAGCAACTGGGTTGGGGCTGTGTTACGACTCGAAAGGGCTCTCTGCCCTCTTGCCTTTATGGACCCTTCCTCCATCAAAAAGAGATATTAAAAAAGTGGACTTTATGACCTCACTGGTATAAAACAAGTATAATCCAGGCAAGATTGTATGCATTTTTTTCTTCTGATTGCAAAAAAAAAAAAAAAAATATTTCCATGGTCCTAAGCACAGAGTCAGACACGACTGAAGCGACCTAGCAGCAGCAAGCACTATGCCTACTGGGTAAGTTGGCCCTGGAAGAGGCCCCCAAGTGAGGCCTCCACACACCTGCTTCCCTCCTGTTGTCATTCTCCCTGACCCTGGCTCTTGACACTGGAAAGGCATGAAATTCAGGCCATCTGAACACAGCTGACCATCACATAAAGCACCAGGGTACTTTGGGGCAAACACTAAGAACAGTGGAAATTTGCAGTTGCAAGAGTGTTTTCACCAACATGGTCATCAATATTAGGCCCATTTTACAGATGAAGAAATAGAGACATTGACACAGAGAGAAGAGAAATGACTCGCTAAAACCTATGGTCAGTAGAAATAGAACTGTAGAGTCGGCTGCTCCCAGCTCCCTTTAAACACTCCTGTAGGGCCAGCTCTGCTGCCCAGCTTCAGCCCAGATCTCACGATACGCTTTAGTTCTCTGAACATAGTCAAGAGCGCGACTCTACAGAAGGCAAGGCAAGGACTGTGCCACAGCCTGTCAGGCTCGCCAGCGGAGCTCCACATATTTGGATGACACATGGCAGCCAAGTGCTTCTCAAATCTCTCCCTAAATAACTGACTTTAGTTTGTGAGTGTGTGTGTTTTTTTTGGCTAGAGTAAAATTGATTGTTGTACATGCCTGAAATCTCATTTTAATGTAAGCAGAGCATGATTAGAAATTCGGAATTAGATGGCTCAGCATTAATTACCTCTCTACTATATTTTTTTAATTTATGGAGTGTGTTTACTGTCGTTAAGTAGGAGAATGCTGGGAAAGCGTGGAAGGAGGACTGTTCAAGAGAAGGCAGATTTAATAGGAGCTGCAGATGGCAAAATTAGAATTTTTTAATTTAAATTTTGTCTGATTTCCACAGTCTTTTCATTCATCGAACCTCTTTGCCACACGTCCCCTCCATTTCTCTTTTAGGAATCCTGCTCTTACTCCCCTCTTGTTGCCCTGTGCACAGCGTCCGTCAGTCATATCTACCTTCTAGAGCATTCCCTAGCCCTGAGAAGAGCCACAGGACTAAGCTTTGTGAAGCTAGACTTTCATTATGTCCCTCTTAAAAAAGCGGTGATGATGATTATCATTATCGTCTACCTTTTATTGAATACTTATTATGTCCTCACTCCTATTATTTTACCTGTCAGTGGTGCTTTGGGGTAGGGATAATTATACCCAGCTTATAGATGTGAAACTTGACACTCAACAGAGGTGGGGTCAGTAATTTGAAGTCACGCAGCACCGATGAAGGGCTCAGATTTACCACCTTCCTTCACTCTGTGCCCTTCTCATGCAGGATGCCGGTCAGGAAAGGGCTGAGTCAGGCCAGCTCACTAGAAAGCTGGGAGCGGACAGGACCTGGGACACGGGCTAACTGCATGCTCAGATCATCCAGTGTTTGAGCTGCCCCGGGGAGGAAGCAAATCAATGCTTGTCCCCTTCCCGGCTTCCTTTGCTTCTCCCTGACTCTCTCCAGGCAGTGGTATTGATCTGGTTTCAAGTTGTTTGGTTTTTTATTTTAAACTAAAACTCAAGTAGCGTTGGGGTAGGCTATTCACTTAATGCATCGCCTCAGCAGTTATTTCCCTTCCAGGAAATAGCCGGTGTCGCTTTCCCTCCTGACAGTGATCCCATCTGGAAACCGAGAACTCTCTGCCCAGGTGGAGACCTGGGAGGGCCTGGAAGACTCGGCCGGCCTGCCAGGGCCCCTGCCCGCTGTCCCCGGGGCCCCCCTGACCTGGTGGCAGGGAGCTCGCACACAGCCCAGGAAACCCGAGCGCATGGGCTCCTGAGCGCAGCGTTTGCGGGATGTGCTGGGCATGTAATGAGACCTTCTGGAGGCTTTGTGGGAAGGCGCCGATGTGCACTGAGGCCTGGGGCAGGGCTGACCAACGCAGTGGTGGAGCCAGGGAGATTGAATTTCCTGCAGAGGGTATGGCCTCCAAGTTACATTTGGCTCCAGCTTGCTCAGAGGCCCTTCCAGATGCCCACGTGTGGCCTGGGGTCTTCACATCCGCCCCGAGAGAGGGCAATGCAGACCTGTTTCTGTGCATTTTACAGAGTAGGTCACCAGGGGTTGTGGAGTTCAGCTAAGCCAGCCTTGGTTATTGAGCAACTCAGAGAAAGACAGGGAGCCGGGCACTGGAAACCCAGAGCCCACCTCCAAGGAGTCTGGGAGAGGGGGAAAAGAAAGGTCTGTGACAATGGGAGTGAAACAGCATAGGCTGGGGCTGAATCCCACCTCTGCCGCTTCCCACTATTTAGCCTTTTCTGAGTCTCAGTCTCCTCACCTGTAAACTGGGTGTGATATCACTTGTACCATGAGCTCCTTGAAGACAGGAGCTGTGCCTGCCCTGTTGTCCATCTTATCCCAAGCACCTGGAAGGTGCCTGGTGCAGAGTAAGTGCTGGATAAACACCTGTGCAACGAGCGAACATTGTGCGTATTCAGTGTAACGATGTGGGCGAAATGCGTTGGGGATCATGGGAAGCACTTGTGGATGGGGGCTTTAAAACTCCCTGGCGGGCTGAGCACCACTGCTGTAGAGAACTGCAGACCAAGGAGAAGCAGCCTCAGAGGAGAACAGGGCATCTCAGCTGGGCTCCCAAGGCAGATCACGATGCTGAAAAGACAAAGATGTAGGTCAACACGATCGAGGATACTGACAGGCAGAGATGGGGGAAGGACTGACCATACTACAAGGCTGGTACCTGGCAAAAGACAGGATTGGAACCCCGAGATTCTAACTCTCCAACTGTCATGCCTGGACTCTTCCGAGGTCGTCTTTTACTCTTTTAAGTTTCACCGACAGATTGTTACAGGCATCTGCTGTAAGATGCTCTTAGAATTTCAAATGGACTTTTATTTTTAGCAGCATCTCACTGAGCGTTTGACAATGATTGATTCATTTCTCAATTTATTTTTAATAAGCTTAAAGGCTACAGTTGATAATTATTTATGGACACAGTTAATGCAGCATTTATAGTTCCTGACTCCACAGGCCTGGAACTCATTGTGTCATCATTAAAATGATGAAACTGAGAGGTGAGAGGAGGGGTTCATCCTCGCCTCTTTAAACGTCTGCTTCTCCACTCCAGTCACTGGCTCCCGCCACTGAGTTCCCGGTTTGACTAAACTGTCATTACGTTTTATTATAACTTTATTCTTTCTGTCCTAAGCTGGTTGATGAGGACCGGGAGGCAACCAGTAATTAAGCTCACCTGTCAAGAGTTTGGCTCCAATCAGAATGAAGTACATTCTGCAACTTCTCCCTTTCAATTCCCTGAATGTCAAGGCATCGGAATTAAGCTCCTTAGGGGAACGATACCTGACCCCAAAATGTTAGGAGAGAGGGTACCGAGATGGAAATTCAGTTAAGTTACCTACTTGCCACGACTTAGAAGAGCGGCGAGTTCTCAGGGCTGCTTGAGAAAACTATTCGTTTGTGAGGAAAATTGAGTTCCAAACCATAATAGCCAGTGGAAAGCAATTTCTGGGATCACAGCATTCAGACTTGATATTCATTTGTCCCCCAGAGAAGAAATTCAGGCGAGTCCAGAGACTTTGATGAAGAAAAGTGCAAAGTCCACAAAATATTTCAGGGCGGCTTGTCGTCTGCGGGGAGGCCTGCCTCATGTCTGTGGCTTCGGGGGAGCCATGTCAGAGACTTCGTTCCTTCTGCTGGGCCGTGCGAGCCAAAGGCTAGATGCAGCTTTGTTCTTGACTCTTGAAAATTACAGTCTGATGTACTTCAAAGGGATTCTAATGAGGACATTGGAGGCCCAAAGAACTCTGCTTTGCAGACTCCGTCTTCAAGGCGATGAAGTTTGGCACTGCTGATGTCTGTAGCTAACCTCTTGCTCATTCTGCCTTGCTTCTGCCTGATGGGGATCATCTTAAAGGGCGTTATCATTCTCACCTTCCTTTTTTAATTTATTTGACTGTGCCTAGCCTTAGTTTCAACATTGGGGTCTTTGTTGATGCCTCGGGGGTCTTCGTTGCGGACTGCGGGCTCTCAGTTGCAGCATGCGGGATCTAGTTCCCTGACCAGGGGTTGAACTTGCACCCCTTGCATTGGGAGTGTGAAGTCTTAACCACTGAACCACCAGGGAAGTCCCTATTCTCACCTTCCTTTTTCTCTCTTCGCTTCTGATTCACTCATCTCACCCAAGTGTTTTCTCAACAGCTCCTTTCTGAATTCTCTTCTCTCTTTACAGACAAGGTCTGGCAGAAATAGCCTTCCTTTTAACATGTTCCTTTCCCTGGTGACTCAGATGGTAAAGCGTCTGTCTACAATGTGGGAGACCCGGGTTCAATCCCTGGGTTGGGAAGATCCCCTGGAGAAGGAAATGGCAATCCACTCCAGGACTATTGCCTGGAAAATCCCATGGACAGAGGAGCCTGGTAGGCTACAGCCCATGGGGTCGCAAAGAGTCGGACACGACTGAGCGACTTCACTTTCACTTTAACATGTTTATTAAAGATGTTTTCTGAAAGCCCATCAACCCCAACGTTACTTATATCAATGTTCCTTTTCTCTCACCATGGTTGTAGGTCTCGTTGTTGGGGTTTTTTGTTTTCTCATATATTTTCCCCTCACTTCCATTGGCCTTTTGAACAATTCTTTAGTCTTTGTCAGGAAAGAACTTGCTATCCCAGGCTCTGCACACGCTTGCCACCTCTGTCCCAGTAGCTTGCAATACTGATGAGAATCTAGCAAACTTCCCCACGCCGTGTTGGTAGCCTTCAGCCACTCATTCTTTCAATGCTGTTTCCAGAACAGTCCCCAAAGTAGGAAGCTCCAGAATGTCCAGTCTGGAAGGGACTTAAACAAGAGCTCTATCCCTCGCTTCAGGTAGAATGACTGGAAGCCCAGAGAGGGAAAGCCAGTTGCCCAAAACCACACAAGAGGCAGAGACAGTCACAAGAGGGTCCCAGTCTTCTTCTTGGCCCTTTTTACTTTCCAGAATCATTTCTACATACAAGTGCTGGGCCAGAATCAGTATCCTCACTGAGCACAAACTGTACTTCTCATTTATAGAGTATCAGCGACGTGCCATGCATTATGGTAAGTGCTTTTAACATGTGTGCTGTGTGTGTGTGTGTGCGCGCTCAGTCATGTCTGACCCTTTGCAACCCTATGGACTGTAGCCCACCAGACTCCTCTGTCCATGGGATTTTCCAGGCAAGAATACTGGAGTGGGTTGCCATTTCCTTCTCCAGGGGATCTTCTCAACCCAGAGATCGAACCCTCCTCTCCTGTGTCTCCTGCACTGGCAGGTGGATTCTTTACCGCTGAGCCACCTGGGAGTCCCTAATTTTAACATATACTTGGTCTAATTCTCAGCAAGTACTCTGTGAGGTGAGATCCATTTTACAGATGGAGGGACTGAGGCGATGGTATGCTGGCCTGGCAGGCGCTAGCTCTTGAGAGCCGAATGTGTGTCTCTTCCCAATTCCGTGTTCAGTGATTCCATGCTGCTAACTGAAACAGGAGTATATACACCTCAGAAATGGGTGAATGCTACAAACGAGGGCTTTTCTCCATCCCCTGCACCCTTTCCCCAAGGAGATCCAGTGTACCAGTGCGCCCCTGGGCTTCATAAAAGCTAAGCAGCTTGCCCAAGGGTACACAGCGAGGCTGTGACAGCAACTCAGCCATTACCCCGTATAGTTAACAGGGCCAAGTTTTCAGACTCATCCTCTTGGGCGGAGGTGGAGCGAGACACCTCCTGTGTCTGGTCCACAGGATGGCGGTGGGGTGTGAGGTGCCCCCGTGCAGAGGTGCGTATCTAATTGGCTGGACCTGGCGGTCTTGGGAGCATTGCCCAGATTCACTAGCTCCAACCACCCTGGCTTCCTTGTCGTCTTGGGGTTTTTCCAAACTCATTCCTGACTCAGGGCCTTTGTCGTTACCGTTCCCACCTCCTTCAATGCTTTTCCACAGATCAACACAGAGTCTGCTCCCTCCCTCCCTTCTTGTCTGTGCTCTTCCCTAACCAGCTCATCAAAAACAGCGCCTCAGCAGTCTCTGTTCACTTCCTGTAGTTTATTTTCAGGCTTCTCATCACAGCCTGTCTTCATAGCACACAAGCGTGAGCCATCTGTTTTTCTCTCCAGGGTCCAAGGTGTGTCCTTTCAGCATCCTGGCCCTGGGGTGCAGACTGAGGAGGGGTCAGACGGAGAGCTTAATGATGAATCCATCCCGCTGCCACCGTTCTTAGCGTAGCCTCAGGCAGTCAACTGCTAGCTCAGATTCACTTGGAGAGGTGAAGGGCTTCTCCTCGCCTCTGTGATCTCATGGAATCTTCGAAGTCTACCACTATCATCATGCTCTCTCCACCCTGGAGCTGTTTCTTTCATTTTCCCACCTTCCCCCCTCAAACAGGCCAAGAGCCACATTTGTCAATGCTGATTTGCTAACAAATAATTAATCAAACATTTTAAGAAGGAACCTTTGACCTCAAGAACTGATTACATTCCCGTCTTAGAAGGTGAGTGTGTGGCTGTGTCCTTTAACTCTTTAAGAGGATGACTGGGGCTGATTGAGTGTGACCTTTACAGAAGTAAATACGAGGAGATTCAGGTAACAGCCTTCGAAGGAGCAGCTCCAGGGATCCTGAGCTGGGGGCCTGTTAATTCATTCTGACCCAAGGGTCACACTGAAGCTGTCTCCCACTTTTCCTGGGTCATGCCTGGCAGTAAACACATTCTCTCTCTCTCTCTCTCTCTCTCATACACACACACATACACACACACACACCTTCCTTTCTGATTTCAAACATTTTACAAGTCTATTGCGGAAAATTTAGAACACATGAGTAGAGCGTAAAAGAATAGTTAAAAAAGTACTTCACCCCTGAGACAACAACTGTGACTATTTTGGTCAGTTTCCTTTCAGTCTTGTTTTTTTCCCCTACTAATTAGCATCTATGTATTTTCTGACCTACATTTTAAGAAACTTAATACGTCATGGACATCTCTCCATATGACTAAATATGCCTATGCAGAGTCACTTTTATTAGCTGGAGAGTATTTAGTATATGCAGGCACCATACTTCATTCATCACATTTGGACATTCTATGTTGTCTCCAACTCTAGATTATCACAGATGTGATGGAATTTCTCATTGGTATATCTTAGACCAACAGGGATTATTCTCATGGTTATTAACTTCAGTTACTACAACTGAACACTGCGGTCTGCATGTTTATGTTGTTCTCAGCAGCCCCCACCCCCAGCCCTTCCAAATTCATATGTTGATTCCCTAATCCCCTAGGTTAGGGATTAAGAGAGGGGGCTTTGGGGAGCTTATTTTGATGAGATGAGGTCACAAGGGTAAACCCTCTATGATAGCAGCAGTGTCCTTACAAGGAGATGAAGGAACCAGAGAGCCTGCCTGCCCCCGCCCCTTCCCCGTGTGAGAAGACAGCTCTCTGTGAACCATGAGTGCTCTCACCATGAACCCCACCATGCTGGCACCTGGCCTCCAGAGCTATGAGGAATAAATGTCGTTTAAGTTGCCCAGTCTTTGGTGCTTTGCTATGGCAGCCGCCTCACTGAGACCCTTACTCACTAGAATGGTACCTACATGGCCACCTCTGGGCCTTTGCATGTTCTGTTGCCTCGGCTTTGATAGCCCTTTGCCAACTTTCCCCTCAGGCTTTTCCAAGTGTTTGTCATAGGTTTTTTTTTTTTTTCCTCCTCCAAGTCAGACATTTCCTTACATTTTAATATTTCTGAAATATTGAATGGCAATGACTGTAACAGCCAGTGTGTGCATTTGTGATGGGAGTGAGTCGTGGACTTGAGAAATATCATTATTCTTCGTCATCCCTCAAGGCTCAGCTGAAGAGTAATTCCCTGGGTTGAGGTGGTCATAACCCCTCGGGCTGTCACTCCCGTACTCACACTGCCCTGCACTTGCCTGCTGGGTTGTTTTCCCTTGCACAGGGACCTCCTTGGGAACAGCAAGAGTGTATTTTTCATTCCTGTGCCTCCACCTCCTGGCGGTTCCGCAGCTGGGCTTCAGGACGAGTGCTGAGGGCCAGGGTGGGAAGGTGGGAAGGCCGAATAGATAAATGGAATGATTTCCTTGTTCCAGGCCATTGTGAGCTCCTTTATTGAGCCCTTTGGGGGTGGATCAGAGTGCTTCACTTTTGTGGTTAATGCCCATTGCAGGCCACGGTGGATATATTTATTTGCTTTGGCTAAGGGCAGGGAGAAGACTCAGCAGATGGAGGTTTTGATAATTTGTGTCCATGTGGCTATAGAGAGCTTCTAAGAAACCACGTTACCAGCAGAGCCATTGTTTTCACTGTGCGTCAGAATGACACTCCAGAATCAGGGAACATGCTTGAATTTCAGCTTTACAAAAGGCTCGGCCTGTGATATCACCTTTCGGCTCTGTCCCTCTCGCCTAGCCCAGGTACAGTGGCCGTGAATGAAGTTGGCCATTTGAGCTCTTCAGGGCCCCTTCCTCCCAATTTCTTCCCCTCCCCCACTCCCTTCTCTTTGGCCCGAGTTCATCTTCCCTTATCGGCCTCCACACGACTTTTTGTCTCATTCTTCATTGATTAACTCCAGAGAGAATACAATACCTGTTATGTGGGAACACAGGCTGTGCAAAGATGGGAGGAGAGAGATGGTCCCTTTCCAGCTGGGAAGGTGAGTGAAGGTGTCATGGGAAGGCAGCTGATCCTTGAAGAATGGGGAGGATTTGGGTGGGTGAGGAAGAGGAGTCATTCCAGGTTCAGGCAGGGGTCAGGCGTGGGCAGGAAGGTGAGGACTGAGGCTGAAGCAGACATTCATGTGTAATGTTCATAAAGTGCCTGCTGCTTGCGTGTGTGGGTGAACTGGATGTCCCCTGGGTCTCTAGCTCAGGTGTCAGTGTGGGCTTTCCTCATTTTTCCCTTGTGACAACCCAACCTTCCAACTTGGTACCTCTCCAAGTTCAAACAGAAAAAAACTCCATAAGCATGACAATGTTGGTACCCCATATTAGTCTTACTGGGTATTTTGTCAGGGAAGTAGGGGAATGAGTTTATCTTGTATTCACTTCTGTTCAGTTCAGTGGCTCAGTGTGTCTGACTCTTTGTGACCCCATGGACTGCAGCAAATCAAGCTTCCCTGTCCATCACCAGCTCCCAGAACTTCTCAAACTCATGTTCACTCCATCGAGTCAGTGATGCCATACAACCATCTCATCCTCTGTCACCCCCTTCTCCTCCTGCCTTCAGTCTTTCCCAGCATCAGGGTCTTTTCCAGTGAGTCAGTTCTTCCCATCAGGTGCCCGAAGTATTGGAGCTTCAGCTTCAGCATCAGTCCTTCCAATGTCACAAACAACTGAAAATACCCAGTAGACATTTCTGTTTGCTCCAGAAGCCCTCCTTAGCCACACCATGATATAGAAGGGAAGGGAAGGGTTGCTCCCTCCTTCCCCAACTGTTGCTGGCCTTGTTTATCTCTTGAATTCTTCTCCTCCCTTTACATTCCTCTCCCTTTATCAGTCAGTTCTTACCACCCAACCTACATGCTACAAATCCCTCATGTTAATCAACAGCCCTCCCCACCCCACCCCACTCCACCCCTAATTTCTTGACCCGAGCCCTTGAGATCCACCCTCCTGCTTTATTTTCCAAACAAATGTATTACCATCCCCAAGAGAAGTTCTGGTGGCTATATAGTATCCCTCCTCTTATATGTCTGTTTTCTCAAACTCCCATGACAGCCCTTCTGTTGTCTTCGTTTTATAAATTAGACAACTGAAAATAAGAGAAGTGAATTGTTTTTCCCAAAGTCACATAGCAGCCAGAATGGCAGAGGTGAGACCTGAATTCTGGTATTTAAAGAAAAATGTATAATAACAATCTCCTGTATGTGAAGTGTGAGGAGGATGACTTTGATGGGAGAAGGAATAAACATGTATGTAGGGACTTGTATTAGTTTCCTAGAACTGCCATAAAAAACATACCCATGGCAGGGTGGCTTGAGATGCCACAAATTGCTTCTGTCCCAGTTCTGGAAGCAGAAGTCAGAAATCAAGATGTCAGCAGGGTTGGATCCTTCTGGCAGGCCTAAGGGACAATCTGCTTTACCTGTCTTCCAGCTTCTGGTGGTTGCTGGCAGTTCTGGAAATTCTTTGACTTGTAGACTTATCATCTCAATCTTTGTCTTTGTTTTCACATGGTGTTCTTCTCCATGGGTGTCTCTTTGTCTTCATGATCTTGTGATAAGGACACCAATCACTGGATTTAAGTTCAGTTCAGTTCAGTCGCTCAGCCAGGCCTCTTTATCCATCACCAACTCCTGGAGTTCACTCAGACTCACGTCCATCGAGTCAGTGATGCCATCCAGCCATCTCATCCTCTGTCATCCCCTTCTCCTCCTGCCCCCAATCCCTCCCAGCATCAGAGTCTTTTCCAATGAGTCAACTCTTGGCATGAGGTGGCCAAAGTACTGGAGTTTCAGCTTTAGCATCATTTCTTCCAAAGAAATCCCAGGGCTGATCTCCTTCAGAATGGACTGGTTGGGTCTCCTTGCAGTCCAAGGGACTCTCAAGAATCTTCTCCAACACCGCAGTTCAAAAGCATCAATTCTTCGGCACTCAGCCTTCTTCACAGTCCAACTCTCACATCCATACATGACCACTGGAAAAACCATAGCCTTGACTAGACGGACCTTCGTTAGCAAAGTAATGTCTCTGCTTTTGAATATGCTATCTAGGTTGGTCATAACTTTCCTTCCAAGGAGTAAGCGTCTTTTAATTTCATGGCTGGATTTAAGGCCCACCCTAATCCAGTACTTCCCTGGTGGGGCTTCCCTGGTGGCTCAGTTGGTAAAGAATCCACCTGCAATACAGGAGATCTGGGTTGAATCCCTGGGTCAGGAGGATCCCCTGGAGAAGGAAATGGCTACCCACACCAGTATTCTTGCCTGAGAAATCCCCTGGACAGAGGAGCCAGGTGGGCTACAGTCCATGGGGTTGCAAGCAAGTGACTAAACCACCACCACCTAATCCAGTACTAACTACATCTGTGAAGACCTTATTTCCAAGTAAGGTCACATTCTGAGGTTCCAGGAGGACATGAAGCTTTGCTCAGACACCATTCAGCCCAGTGTAGGACCAGTTCATGTAATTCCCAAAAGGTAATGGCAGGGCGGTTAGACTGTGAGCAAGGAACAATCATGAAGGCCTTTTGATGAGGATGACAGGATCCAAGCAAATTTCCACCCATTAACACCCCTGCCCCCTGCGTACTTCACATCTGACTGGTTCTGAGTAGTTCTCTTCACAGCTCCCTGCGCCCTGTTGCTTTGTTAAAGAGTTTAAACAGGGTGGGCTGCCTGCCGCAGGTGGGTGTTTACGAAATTTATTCCTTTATTTCCTTTCAGAGACTTTGCGCTTTTGGAAACTTTGCCTTGCTGTGCCCCATGAAACTGGCCAAAGCCTAATTCATTAGTCACAACAAATCTGCTCCTACTGGACACTGAAAAGACTGAACGGGACACCAGTTTCTTTCCAGGGAGTGCAGTATGGCTCCCTTGCTTCAGCCCCTTGAGTTCCTTGGACTTGTGCCCAGAGTCCCTTTCCTGAGTTGTCCCCAGTGTAGGAAGAGCTGCCAGGGCCTGGTCAGGCCACCTCTGAAAACCTTTCCAAGGACAGGAGCCAGGGACCGAGTCAGGACAGGTCCGCCTGCCCCAACCACCATCCCCCAGAGAGTCTGATCAGCCAGGCTGATCCCTGGGCAAAATCCTGCTGCCCAGTGAACTCATGTGCCAGCTGCAAACAGATGACAAAGCCCTGAGTGACCAGTTCAGTGCCCCGCTCTGACCCACCCCCAGCCAATGCTGGGCTATTTTAAAGTTACTTTGAAGCTGAGCGAGCCCTGGAACTTCAGGCCTGCTCTAGTGAGTGAAGCCACAGGCTCCATCTGCTTCTGTGGCTTTGCTGAGCCCTCAACTGGCCTAGGAGGATACGGGCGTGGGAGAGACAGACCCGCCTCAGTGGGTGTGCAGGAGCCTAGGGCTTCTGCTTATTTGGAACAGGAACTCAAGCAGCATGGCAGGGCTTCTCCATCCTGAGCCCAGCATGATGTCTTCAGCTTCTGGGGCTATAGGTGGGGTGGGGACGCAAACATGGTGTGGTGACCACAAGAGAGTTTGAATTCCTGATTCAGAGGCTTTCCCCTGCTTCTGGCTAGCTGTGGGATCTCAGGCAAACTCCTTGACCTCTCTGAACATCCTTTTTTTGCAGCTATGAAATAAAGTGGATAATTCCTAGTCCTCACGGGGTTTCAGAAGCAAGAGCTGAGAGAATTCACATCAGTGCTGAAGGCTGTATAGTATATAAGGAGAGGGCATAATGAGAAATGTGTAGCCCTCTATGGCTTCCCAGGTGGTAACTAAAGAACCCGTCTGCCAATGCAGGAGATGTAAAAGATGCAGGCTCAATCCCTGGGTCAGGAAGATCCTGTGAAAAGGGCATACCCACTCCAGTATTCTTGTCTAAAGAATCCCATGGACAGAGGAGCCTGGTAGGTTACAGTCCATAGGGTCACAAAGAGTGGGACACAACAGAAGCAACTTTGCATGCACACACACATATCTGTACATAAGAATAGCTTACTTTTATTGAGGGTATAGTTCCTGCTAGACATTGTCCTGAATACTTTTCATGGATTGTAGTATTTAATCCCCATGGACTGTAGCCCGCCAGGCTCTTCTGTCTATGGAATTCTCCAGGCAAGAATACTGGAGTGGGTAGCCATTCCCTTACCCAGGGGATCTTCCCAACCCAGGGATCAAACCCTGGTTGCCTGCACTGCAGGCAGATTCTTTATTGTCTGAGCTACCAGGGAAGCCCAGTATCTGATGCACAGTGGCCCTCAGGATTTATGTTACTGCTTTCTCTGTTTTACAGGTGAGGAAACTTTGGCTTAGAGAAGTTAAGTAATTTGCTGAAAGTCAAATAGCTGGTTGTGAAGGCCAAATTCAGGCTTAGCAGCCTGTAGGCTTCACTTCTAGTGTATGCTTCTTCTCTTAGTTAATCATAATGATTTTAAAACTGGCTATTGGGACTGATTCTTAGACAAAACCTGAAAATACACTGCCTCTAATTCTCACAGCAGCCCTGTGATACAAATATTATCACCTCCCCTTTAGAGATGAGGAAATTTGAGATGGAAGATTTTGTTCACTCCAGTTATTGCTTACCTCCAATTCTGTTTGAGCAATAGTGAACAAAACGGGGAGACTCCTGCCTTCATAGAATTTATATTTTTGTGCCAGGGAGACAGGGGATGAAATACATAGACTAAACAATTTCAAATCATGGTTCTGGGAAGGCATGAGACCTGAAGGTTAGAAAGAGGCAGCTGTGTGAACTGCATAGGGGAGAAGCTGTCTCAGGTGGGGAACAGCAGAGGTCTGTAGGGAACAGAGAGGAGGGAGCTCGAAGGAGTGGAGACAGGAACTCAGGGAGTAAGAGCAAGGGTGGTGGGGGTCAGGAGAACAGGAGGCAGTGGCCATGGTGAAAAGCCAGGTGACTCCTGTAAGAGGCAGCGTGGAGCAGGGACCCCTTCCTGCTGAAGCTGATTCTGAGGGCGATTGTGCTGCCATGTCATTGGTCACGTGTCTGGTGAGGGGGGATAG
Organism: Bos indicus x Bos taurus; assembly: GCF_003369695.1. Lineage (NCBI taxonomy): Eukaryota > Metazoa > Chordata > Mammalia > Artiodactyla > Bovidae > Bos > Bos indicus x Bos taurus. The sequence goes on from NC_040104.1 coordinate 26,011,140, forward strand.
CCAGACCTAGCCAGGGCAGGGTGGGCTGGTGGGCAACCTCCTCGGTGGGTGGGTAGGTGGGCATCAAGACCACCCCAGGGAGGCAGAGCAACTTCCTTTGCTCACCTTCACTCAGGCCCCAGTAGACTGTGTATCTTCATTTACTACAGATTTTGTAGGAACCCAGAATCCCATGGACAGAGGAGCCTGGCGGGCTACAGTCCATGGGGTCACAAAGAGTCGGACATGACTGCAACGACTTAACACACGTGTGCCATTTACAGAGAATTGCTGACGGGTGTTCTAAGGAGCCTAATGAGATTTTCCCCCCTGTTGAGACGAAGAAGATGCTTTGTGTGGTTGACCAGAATGAAATCATAGAACTCTGGGCCCAAAAGGTACAATCTTGTTCAACACACTCACTCAGAAGACGAGACTAAGGCTCAGGTGTTATTTATTTAGTGTTATAAAAGATTGTTGGTGAGTCTTGCTAGGGGAAACATTTAAAAAACAAATACACCTTCTCTGATTTAGTAAACAGAGTAAAAGAGACCGTTTGAATGAAGAGAGGCTGGCAGTAGAGCAGAGTAGGGCTGCTGGTCTGAGATAAGGGGTTGGTTCCCACACCTGGTACTTACTGGCTGTGTGTTCTGGGGCAAAGTGATATAATGTCTCAGTTTCCTAACTTGTAAAATATGGATAATAATGGACACAGCTCATGTGGACTGAATAAAGTACCATATATAAAGTGCCCTTCTCATAGTGAGTATTCAATGAATGGCTGCTGCTGTTAACCATTGTGGGTGGGGGCAGATGTACTAGATGGAGATGATTTAGTGATGCAGAGCATAGGAAAATGCTCAGGGATGGCAAGATGGTCTACAAATGTGATTGTCTTGAGCTCAGCCCTCCATAGCATCCCTCACAGTTGATTTTGATTAATTCCCCTCCAAAAGGTTGTTGTCTTATCATTTGCCTCTACTTCCTGAAAGGCCATTTCTAAGAGAAATAGTGCCCATGAAGCAAGAGTTCCGGCATAGGAATCAGAGGTTTGGAACAGAGGTCAGTCTTTCTCCTTTCAAGTGCAGCCCCAGGGACTTCCCTGGCAGTCCAGTGGTTAATACTTTGCGTTCCAGTTCAAGGCGTTCAATGCATGGTGGGATGCTGGTTTGATTCCTGGTTGGGGAGCTAAGATTCCACATGCTTCATGCCCAAAAAACCAAAACCATAAAACAGAAGCGATATTGTAACAGATTAAATAAATTTAAAATGGCCCACATTAAAAAAAGAAAAGAGCAACCCCAATACTTAATGCCAGTGTGTGAGCCTTGACGTGGCTCCATAGAGAGACAGGCTGAAGAAAGAGGTGTCCACCCTAACCCGGCTGTAACAGAGCCCACCTTTGTCCCGTCACAGCTCAATCCTGGGGCAACGCAGTAAGGGGTATTGTACGGTGGTGAAAGTGAAAGTCGCTCAGTCGTGTCCAACTCTTTGCAACCCCATGGACTATACAGTTCATGGAATTCTCCAGGCCAGAATACTGGAGTGGGTAGCTTTTCCCTCCTTCAGGGGAATCTTCCCAACCAGGGACCGAACCCAGGTTTCCCACATTGCAGGCAGATTCTTGTATGGTAAGGGGATGGTTTCTTTTATCTCAACAGATTGGTGCTATGGTTTCAGTTGAAATCATCATTTGACAGGGATGTCTGTTCTTAGTCATTTCCCTCCTGGCTTCAGAGAGACTATATGATCAGAAGATCCATGCACAACAGCCTTTGACGCACAGGCTCTGATAACTGACCATCCACTGGTGACTTAGCATCAGCTCCTTCCTTTGATGGGCTCTGCAGGGGCTGGGGCTTGCCATGCTCTGTTTCTTTCTCTGCAGAATGCAGTCCCCATCTTTCTGTTATGAAAACAGCATCTTTTCAAAATAAAATTCGAAGAGTAAGAAGAATTGAGAGCTCTTTGCCAGATAGAATTTAGCTGAGAGGACCAAATCCTGTCCAATATCTGGGTTAAAAAGAACCAGTTATGAAGCACAAATGCAGTTGACTTTGGCCCTGAGATCTATAGGGAGAACTAGGGGAGAAAAGCCACGAATCAGCAGCATGCGCAGTATTTGCTGTGTGCTCTCCCAGTCATGGGCGTGAGGATTTCTGTCCCAGGATCCTATTGAGTTTGGTTTGTGCCTTGAGGTGTGGAGTTTGGAAAGGTTCCAGTGCTGGTGGTTCTTCTGCTTTGGAAAAGAAATCAAAGGAAATCCCCATGAGAGTTCTGTTTCTTAGAAACCCGCTGCTCACCTGAGCCCTGTGTTCAGGAGGCCAGAGTGAAGTCTGAAGGACCTTGTACAGAATCTGCCCACAGGGGCTGCTGCTCATCTGAGCCGCGGCCCATAGCCAGAGACAGCATGATGTCAGAGATCACCCAGGTCGGGGTGGTTTGGTCTTTGTTGTTCGCTTGCTCAGTCGTGTCCAACCCTTTGTGACCCCATGAACTGCAGCACACCATGCTCCCTGTCCTTCACTAGCACCCAGAATTTGCTCAAACTCATGTCCATTGAGTCGGTGATGCCATCCAACCATCCCATCCTCTGTCACCTCCTTCTCCTCCTGCCCTCAGTCTTTCCCAGCATCAAGGTCTTTTCCAATGAATCAGCTCTTCGAATAAGGAGGCCAAAGTATTGGAGCTTCAGCATCAGTCCTTTCAGTGAATATTCATTGTTAATTTCCTTTAGGATTGACTGGTTTGATCTCTTTGCTGTCCAAGACACTCTCAAGAGTCTTCTCCAACACCACAGTTCAAAAACATCAATTCTTCACTGCTCAGCCTTCTTTATGGTCCATCTCTCACATCCATAGATGACTACTGGAAAACCTATAGCTTTGACTAGATGGACCTTTGTCGGCAAAGTGATGTCTCTGCTTTTTGTCTTGTGGGGAGATATAGACAGAACACAAGTAAACACATGTATTAATACGTTTATTAGTAAGAGAGTGGTAAATTCAATGAAGAAACTAGAAAGGGTAATGTGTTCAAGAGTTGTTCAGTGCAGACCAGTCTGGGGAGGCAGCTTTAAAATTGAAGCACTAATGTTATGAAGAGCCAGGAGCCTGGTTCAGGCAGTAGAATCCCCAACACAAAAGCTCTAAACAGGGACAGGCTTGCCTTGTTCAATGAACTTGACAATGGCCAGTGTCTCTGGAGCATCTTGAATTAGTGGCTTGTTTCAGCTTTATACTTGGCATACTATAACCCCAACTGGATTATCCAGGAATATCTAGAACTACTTTGGGGACAAGCAGAAATGACTGGTCAGAGGACTAATCCTTCTGTCCTTCCCACCTCCACATTTAACCTACCATCAAGTTCTGTTGGTTCATGCTCTTAGGTGAGTTTTCTCTTAAGTGAGTCTACTTCTCTTCATGTCCATGACCTTCACCCTCATCCAAACCACCGTCTGTCTCCCCACGTTCACTGAAGAAACTCCTAAAGCAGATTCCTCACATGCAATCTTGCCTAGATCTAGTCCACACATCATGTTCAGAATATTTTAAAACCTCAAATCTGATCATGTGTCACACACATACACACGCATCCCTCCTTGGTACTTGTTCATGGCACCTCTTGCTCTCCTATAATGATTTACAAAGCCCTATCTATGCAACTCCCCTGTTTCCTCCCCTAGACTTGTTTCTAGCCATGCTTCAGTTTCCACGTTCTGGCTGCACAGTCTCTCATCCAGTTCCACCATTATGCTGTACTAGTTCTGACCTCAGGGCCTTTGCACAAGCCTCAGTGGTTCCTGATGTGTTCTCCTTCCGTGCCTCTTGGCCTCAGCAACTTTTCAGGTCTTGCAGCATAGCTGGTCCTTCAGCAGGGATGGCTTCCTCATTCTTCCACACTGTAATACTACATAGATTCTTGTAGTTTCCTGGTCCCACTAGCACTTCACTTTTTTTTTTTTATACCTCTCAGCACACTTGTATTTACTTGTGATGTCTCTTTCCTGTACGAGTCTGTACTAGTCCAGGAGCTCCAGGAGGGCAGGAACCATGCCTGTCTTGTTCATTGCTGTGTCCTCCACACTTAGGAAGTGTCTGGAGCACAGTGGGTACTTCAGATGTATTCGTTGAAGTGATAAAGGGAGGGATGCTTACAAAGACCTTGAATCTGAAATGTTCTGCTTGAACGTGCTACTTGCTTTCAACAGAACGAAATAACAGGAGACTGTATTTTCTGTTCCCTTTCTCTACCCTATAGAGATGGTGATTGATATCTGGAGTTGAAGAATAAGCATAGCGAGCAGGAATTCTGGCAGATGCACAACCTGCTTAGGAAGTCTGTTCTTGCCTTCGACTATCAGAACAGTGTTATTTTCTTTGGCTGGAAGGAGTCTAAGACTGTGTGTACTCAGGGAAACGGTGTAGACCCACGGTGTGGAGTCAGGGCCAGGGGTGAGACTCCAATAATAATCAAGTGAAAGAGGGTTGTGTGAAGCCTGGTGGGGGACATTGCCTTTCTCAGTGGCTGAGGAATTGGAACATTCCCCTTGTGTCAATGTGGAAGTGAATGAATTAAGCTCCGTTTTTTTTTTTTTTTTTTTGCTTCGCCTGGAAAAATACCAGTGCTGTACTTACAGAGTTCCTGAAAGCAAAGCCCACGTGCCACTCAGTCTCAGCTCTGTGAGAGCCTGTTATAGGAAAAGAGAGGCAACATTCACAGACCATGGGAAGTATCACTGAAGTGGAAAAAGATTAGAGCCATGGATTGCGACACTTTTGAGGTTACTCACCCTTTTGAAAATCTGACAAAAGCAGTGGGCCTCCCCTCCAGGCCCCTTCTTCCTCCGTAAAATGTATATTCATATAACATTCTCCCATCCATGTAGACCAAGGAGGGCCATAGCCTCAGGTTAAAAATTCCAGTTAGTGGATCTGATTGGAAATTGTGCAGAAATAGAGATGACAATGGAGTACAACTTAGGCAGTGTTTGGTCTGAAGAATAAAATAGAAATGCTCCATAATTAGATTTTCCATTCCTGAAGTTCTTTACTTTTTAGAAGTTGGTTGATGCAAGGTGACTCTGTATCAGAGAGAAACAAGATAGACTTCTAGGACCTGAGGGCAAGCCACGCTGAGTGGCTCCCAGATTTAACCACCCACAGTGATCCAGCTACAAAATAGTGAGCACCTTGAGCTCAGGATTTTGGTCTGTTACCTTCGCTGCTGGTCTCTGGTGTCTGACTCAGTGCCTAGCACTTACAGATGCTCAGGAAATATTTATTGAATGCATTTTTATTTATTGAATGTCTATCCTAGGTTGCCCCCATTTATACTATCTTCCTCTCCTTTAGTTTCATTCTGAATTTATCAGATTCCTTAGTTTTGATTTATTTGTCTAAGAACTATTTACTGAGCACCCACTAGCCTCATGGTGGACCATCACTGTTCTCTAGAATAGAATGACATGAGACTGAAGAGCTCCTGCTCTGGGTTAAAGTCTCAGTTCTGCTGCTTAAGAGTTTCCTCTACTGTAAAATGGTGTGAGAATTAGCCAAGGTCGTGCACCTCAAGCACTAAGCACAATTCTTGATGCACATCTTTGTGTTATGTTAAAAAATGTCAGTCTTTTTAATCATTTATTACCTGGAGCCTTTACCATCTACTTTATTGACTCCTTTCGGGCCCTCTTTACTTTCTGAGCCCACATTTCTGAACCCCAGAAGTTACTTGTTATCTGTAGAGCAGATAGTATGTATGCAAGCTTTAAAAAGCTCCAAAATATTCAGTCATGAGTATACTTAAATGTTGGGCACTCTTCTCTATTTTTCCCCTTCTGTATTTCTCTGTATTTTCAATTTTAGTTAATAAGCATGTATCATTTTCATCAGTTAAAAAGTATAAGAAAAAGTATTATAATGAAAATATGCATTTTCAATTTTAATAAATTCAGAGGTAGAAAACAAGAATATTTTATTAGATCTGGACTAGAGGATCAAATCAGGAACTCAGTTTGTCCTTTATGTTGTCCGAATGAAAATGCCCAGACACAAACACCAGAAAAGGAAGAATGCCCTCCTGAGCGGTCACGGCTGTGTTCAGTTTAGTGGATGTGGGGTGAAGAACTCGGACTCCTGACTTTGTGTCCCAGCTTTACCACCGCTGAACTCCATGTACAACTAACTCCAGAAACTGTTTAACTCTTTAAGCCTCAGTTTTCTCAGTCAATTAGGGATTCCCTGGTGGCTCACATGGTAAAGAGGCTGCCTGCAATTCAGAAGATCTGGGTTTGATTCCTGGGTTGGGAAGATCCCCTGGAAGAGGGTATGGCAACCCACACCAATATTCTGGCCTGGAGAATTTCATGGACAGAGGAGCCTGGTGGGCTACAGCCCATGGGGTCACAAAGAGTCAGACATGACTGAGTAACTTCACTTTTCACTTTGACTTTTCTCATCAATGAAAGAGACAAATAGAGAACATTTTCCTTGTAGACTATTATGTGTGTGAATATCTTATTTCACACAAAAGTCTTTAGTATATTCTTTTTTCCAACTACATCAGTAACATCATCGTTCTTTACATTTTATGTGATGTTTGTCACAGTGGGCGTTCCAGAACTGAGGCATTTGAGGTGGCAGATGCTAAATGATCATCTGGATCAATATTGGCTTAACAGGACACTTGCACATTCTTACAGTTGTAAAGTCTCCTTCCCCTTCATTTTGGTGATCAATAATACTACTGTAAATATATTTGGTTTTTTGAAGTTCACAGGGTATTAATATACTGTAGCACTATGTAAATTTAAAGAAGTCATACATAGCATTTATCATCTTGGTATAAGAAAATGACATTCTGTATATTTTGTCCATGTATGGCTTCCCCAGTGGCTCAGTGGTAAAAGGTCTGCCTGTCAATTCAGGAGACTCAGGTTCGATCCCTGGGTTGGAAACATGCCTTGGAGAAGGAAATGGCAACCTGCTCCAGTATTCCTGCCTAAAGAATTCCATGGACAGAGGAGCCCGGCAGGCTACAGTCCATGGGGTCACAAATAGACATGACTTAGCAACTAGACAGTGTTTATACGTATCTCCACTTTGATGTCTGATCATCATCTTAAACTGATCATGGCCAAACCTGAACTTCGGATTTCTCACACCTGTCTTACCAACTGCTTTCCTTCTGCATGTCAGTAAATGAAACCAACATTTGCCCAGTTGCTCAAGCTAGAAGCATCCTTCATGCCTCTCTTTCCCTCACATCTCATATTCAATTGATGACACAAATTAAACTGTTGGTGGGAATGTAAATTGATATAGTCAGTATGGAAATTCCTTTAAAAATTAAAAATAAAGCTACCATATGATCCAGTGATCCCACTCCTGGGCATACACTGGAAGAAAACCGTAATTCAAAAAGATACATGCATCCCAATGTTCTTTGCAGCACTATTTACAATAGCTAGGACATGGAAGCAACCTAAATGTCCATCAACAGAGAAGTGGATATACACAATGGAATATTACTCAGCCATAAAAAAGAATGAAATAATGCCATTTGCAGCAACATGGATGAACCTAGAGATTGACACACTGAGTGGGGTAAGTCAAACAGAGAAAGACAAATATCATATGATATTACTTATATATGAAATCTAAAAAAAGGGGGGGTACAAATGAACTTACCTACAAAGCGGAAAGAGAGTTACAGATGTAGAACATAACTTACAGTTACCAGGGGTAAGGTGCGGTGCTGTGCTGAGTTGCTTCAGTCACGTCTGATTCTTTGTGATGCCACGGACTACAGCCTGACAGGCTCCTCTGTCCATGAAGACTCTCCAGGCAAGAAAACTGGAGTGGGTTGCCATGCCTTCCTCCAGGGGGATCTTCCCAACCCAGGAATCGAACCTAGGTCTCCCGCATTTGCAGGTGGATTCTTTACCATCTGAACAACCAGGGAAGCCCATGAATACTGCAGTGGGTAGCCTATCCCTTCTCCAGGCCCCAGAAAGTAAGATTGGTGGGGGGGTGGGGGGGGTGGGGGGGGGGTGATAAGTTGGGAAATTGGTATTGACATATACACACTACTATACACAAAGTAGATAACTAATAGGAACCTGCTGTACAGCACAGGGAGCACTACTCAGTACTCTGGAATGACCTACGTGGGAAAATCATCTGAGGAAGAGTAGATATATTTATATGTATAACAGATTCACTTTGCTGTGCACCTGAAAGTAGCAAGACACTGCAAATCAACAATATTCCAATAAAAATAAAACAAACAAAAACTCCCCCCAAACCGAATCCTCACCACAGCCACCACTCGCGTCGCAGACACAGCCCCCGTCCTCTCACTCAGGGTGGATGTGCCAGCAGCACCCCGAGCCCTTACAGCCAGCCTCCTGTGGTGGGGCCAGAGGAAGCCCTGACAAGGAGACCTCAGGTTGTGCCATTTGCTTGAGCAGGGCCCCCGGCATCCCCCTGCTCAGTGACTCTCTATAGTACTGGAAATGAAGCCCAAACAGCTTAATGTCCTTCAGATCTCAGTATTAGGGGAGAACTAAACGTCTAGTCAAGGCTATGGTTTTTTCAATGGTTTTGTATGGGTGTGAGAGTTGGACTAAAAAGAAAGCTGAGCGCTGAAGAATTGATGCTTTTGAACTCAGGTGTTGGAGAAGACTCTTGAGAGTCCCTTGGACTGCAAGGAGATCCAACCAGTCCATTCTGAAGGAGATCAGCCCTGGGTGTTCTTTGGAAGGAATGATGCTAAAGCTGAAACTCTAGTACTTTGGCCACCTCATGGGAAGAGTTGACTCACTGGAAAAGACTCTGATGCTGGGAGGGATTGGGGGCAGGAGGAGAAGGGGACGACACAGGATGAGATGGCTGGATGGCATCACCGACTCCATGGACATGAGTCTGAGTGAATTCCGGGAGATGGTGATGGACAGGGAGGCCTGGCGTGCTGCAGTTCATGGGGTCACAAAGAGTCGGACACGACTGAGCAACTAAACTGAACTGAACTGAACTGAAACTTCTGTAAAGCACCAGACAGAAACTGTTTTAGGCTTTGTGGGCCACATAGGCTCTGTCGCAAAATCACCTCCTTCTTCTTTGCCTTCATCTTTGCGTCTGTTTCTTTCTCCATCTGTCTCCTCCTAACTCTTTACAAATGTTGTAACAGTTTCCTATGTCTGTGAGCCTATTTCTGTTTTGTAAATGAGTTCCTTGGGGCCATTTTCTTTTTTTTTTAGATTCTACATATAAGTGATGTCATATGATATTTGTCTTGTCTGACTTACTTTACTTACTATGATATTCTTTAGGCCCACCCATGTTGCTGCAAATGGCATTATTTTATTTTATTTTTTTAAATGACTGAGTTGTAGTCCATTGTATATGCATACCATGTCTTCAGTGATGGTTACCAAAAGAGAAAGGCGAGGGAGGGTAATGAATTAGGCGTTTGGGGTTAACAGATGAACACTATTATACATAAAATAGATAAACAACAAGGACCCACTGTATAGCATCAGTTCAGTTCAGTCGCTCAGTCGTGTCTGACTCTTTGCGACCCCATGAATTGCAGCACGCCAGGCCTCCCTGTCCATCACCATCTCCTGGATTTCACTGAGACTCACATCCATCGAGTCAGTGATGCCATCCAGCCATCTCATCCTCTGTCGTCCCCTTCTCCTCCTGCCCCCAATCCCTCCCAGCATCAGAGTCTTTTCCAATGAGTCAACCCTTGGCATGAGGTGGCCAAAGTACTGGAGTTTCAGATTTAGCATCATTTCTTCCAAAGAAATCCCAGGGCTGATCTCCTTCAGAATGGGCTGGTTGGATCTCCTTGCAGGCCAAGTGACTCTCAAGAGTCTTCTCCAACACCACAGTTCAAAAGCATCAATTCTTCGGCACTCAGCCTTCTTCACAGTCCAACTCTCACACCCATACATGACCATTGGAAAAACCATATCCTTGACTAGACAGACCTTTGTTGGCAAAGTAATGTCTCTGCTTTTGAATATGCTATCTAGGTTGGTCATAACCTTCCTTTCAAGGAGTAAGCGTCTTTTAATTTCATGGCTGCAGTCACCATCTGCAGTGATTTTGGAGCCCCCAAAAATAAAGTCTGACACTGTTTCCACTGTTTCCCCATCTATTTCCCATGAAGTGATAGGACCAGATGCCATCATCTTCATTTTCTGAATGTTGAGCTTTAAGCCAACTTTTTCACTCTCCACTTTCATTTTCATCAAGAAGCTTTTGAGTTCCTTTTCACTTTCTGCATTAAGGGTGGTGTCATCTGCATATCTGAGGTTATTGATATTTCTCCCAGCAATCTTGATTCCAGCTTGTGTTTCTTCCAGTCCAGCGTTTCTCATGATGTACTCTGCATAGAAGTTAAATTAGCAGGGTGACAATATACAGCCTTGACGTACTCCTTTTCCTATTTGGAACCAGTCTGTTGTTCCATGTCCAGTTCTAACTGTTGCTTTCTGACCTGCATACAGATTTCTCAAGAGGCAGGTCAGGTGGTCTGGTTTTCCCATCTCTTTCAGAATTTTCCACAGTTTATTGTGATCCACACAGTCAAAGGCTTTGGCATTGTCAATAAAGCAGAAATAGATGGTTTTCTGGAACTCTCTTGCTTTTTCCATGATCCAGCGGATGTTGACAATTTGATCTCTGGTTCCTCTGTCTTTTCTAAAACCAGCTTGAACATCAGGAAGTTCACGGTTCACGTATTGCTGAAGTCTGGCTTGGAGAATTTTGAGCATTACTTTACTAACGTGTGAGATGAGTGCAATTGTGTGGTAGTTTGAGCATTCTTTGTCATTGCCTTTCTTTGGGATTGCAATGAAAACTGACCTTTTCCAGTCCTGTGGCCACTGCTGAGTTTTCCAAATTTGCTGGCATATTGAGTGCAGCACTTTCACAGCATCATCTTTCAGGATTTGAACTAGCTCAACTGGAATTCCATCACCTCCACTAGCTTTGTTCGTAGTGATGCTTTCTAAGGCTCACTTGACTTCACATTCCAGGATGTCTGGCTCTAGATGAGTGATCACCCCATCGTGATTATCTGGGTCGTGAAGATCTTTTTTGTACAGTTCTTCTGTGTATTCTTGCCACCTCTTCTTAATATCTTCTGCTTCTGTTAGGTCCATACCATTTCTGTCCTTTATCCAGCCCATCTTTGCATGAAATGTTCCCTTGGTATCTCTAATTTTCTTGAAGAGATCTCTAGTTTTCCCCATTCTGTTGTTTCCCTCTATTTCTTTGCATTGATCGCTGAGGAAGGCTTTCTTATCTCTTCTTGCTATTCTTTGGAACTCTGCATTCAGATGTTTATATCTTTCCTTTTCTCCTTTGCTTTTCGCTTCTCTTCTCTTTAGAGCTATTTGTAAGGCCTCCCCAGACAGCCATTTTGCTTTTTTGCATTTCTTTTCCATGGGGATGGTCTTGATCCCTGTCTCCTATACAATGTCACGGACCTCCGTCCATAGTTCATCAGGCACTCTGTCTATCAGATCTAGGCCCTTAAATCTATTTCTCACTTCCACTGTATAATCATAAGGGATTTGATTTAGGTCATACCTGAATGGTCTAGTGGTTTTCCCTGCTTTCTTCAATTTAAGTCTGAATTTGGTAATAACGAGTTCATGATCTGAGCCACAGTCAGCTCCTGGTCTTGTTTTTGTTGACTGTATAGCATAGGAAACTATATTCAGTATCTTGTAATAATGTATAATGGAAAAGAATCTGGGAAAGAATATGTGTGTACGTGTGTGTAATTGAATCACTTTGCTGTACACCTGAAACTAACACAGCATTGTATATCAATCCATATTTCAGTTTTTAAAAAATGTAATAACTGGTCTTAGCTCATGGGCTGACATAAACAGGCCAGGGGCTATAGTTGGCTGCTGACCCTGTTCTCCACGAGCTGGCCCGGTCCTTTCTCTCCAGCCCACCTCTCACCCTCTGCCTTGCTCACTCTGCTGTAGCCTCGGCGGCCTGCGGGCTCTCCATGAGCACAACCGCCACCTTCTGCTAAGGGCCCGGCACGCTCCAACCCCGTTTCCCCAAGACACTTCGCGGCTCACTTCCTTCCTTTGTTCAAGTTCCCGCCAGCTGGTGTCTCCTTGGCGCTTGCCCCTGCCTGCAGGCACACTGCCCCTCAACCAGCTGTACCCATTTTTTTGTATCACGTCCTATACATTTACCTCTTTGGCAGTTCTGCCACTGTAGAATGTCAGCCCTTGATGGCAAGCTGTCTATCTTGCTCCACGTTCTTTCGCCAACACCCAGAATAGAACCTGGTGCTTAGTGGTCATTCAAAAATTATTTGTTGGATAAGTTAATAAATGTAAAAAAAAAGTTCTGTTGCCAGATAGTTTTCAGCCCCTGTAATGTCCTTCATGCACAGCGAGGTGGCCCTTCTTTATAACCACTCAGCCCTGTGGGCTCTGGTTAGTGAAGACAGATCAGGTGAAGACACCACGCTGTGCCCTGGGTGACAGTGTGAGAAGCCAGTTCTGTGTGCCGTGGGGTCTGAAGGTGAATCCAAGTGTGAGCAGGGGAGGAGCAGAGGGAGGAAGGGAGCAAAGCCAGGCTTTGAAGTGAGGGGAACTGTCCAGCTCTCAGGAAGCTGACGTCACTGGAGCATCCCTGGCTGATAAGTGCTCAGTGGAGCCAATTCCTGATGTCTCCTGAGGATAGAGAGAAGCATCTCTTGGAACCATAGGAAGAGCACTGAGATAAACTGTCCCTCCCTGGAATATACAGCTAAGCCAGCCCACGATCCAGTTAGTAGAGACATTGAAGAGATGGTGCTTATCAGGCCCAGATGGGACATGGTGGAAAGGTCTGGTATTTCTGGAGCCACTGAATAGAACATAGTGACTTCCAGCCCCAGGCACAAACACCCCAAAATCTCCTGTGAGGGGTCCCTTTGGATTGGCAAGTGAGAGCGGTACATCTAGAGCGGGCAGGTATACCTTTCTCCCACCCTGCACCCCCACCTGGTCTTGTTCCATGCCTTGTTCCAGTCCAGAAGTCATTGCAAAAGAGAGGCTGGGCTCCTTCCACCCAGGGGGTGGATGGGATGCTGCATAGGTGGTCCCGTGGAGGACTCCTGGACAACTTGGTGCCAACATCCTCAAATTTTGGCTCAGGGTCAGACAATGAGCCTTGGATCAAGCAGTGAGTTTGGCTGTAAACTGACTCATACACCAGTCAAACCCACCACTGCCCCAAGAGCCAAGTCGGGAAGTGAAAAGATATAGGAATCTCTTCCTTGGATGCCCCTTAGCATAGAAACTAGGGAGTGTAGGACAGGGGAGCCTGTTTACTGTCGAGACTGTAGAATTTTATGTCCAAGATCAAGAGTATAGCTCTTGATTTTAGAAAATAAGACAGGTGTAGAACATGGGGGAAATTACAATGGTATTACAAACCAGACTGTCCATCACAGCTGTGCCTCAGGAGCTGGAAGCAGGAGGTCAGATGGCTTGGGATCTGATGACCAGTCTGCTGTGTGACTTTGGATTAGTTACTTGACCTTTCTGGCTTTGGTGTTTTCACTTGTACAATGGTAGCAGTAAGTCTTGACATCGTCATCTCACTGAGTTATTAGGATCACCAAGGAATTAAGAAAGTCTTTGCAAAGTTAAAAAGGCTCTAGTTATGTGTGACTTGATCCCTAATCAAGTTGTGTGAAATAGAAACAAGAAACATCCAATGAGCCCTGACCACGTGGCAGGCACTGTGCCCAGTGTTCACATGCGTGTCATATGTGATCCTCAACAGCAACCTTGAAAGAGAGCACTCCATGTATATGTCCCCATGAGCAGATGAGATCATAGGCCTCACAAGAAGTTAAATAACTTGCCCCAGGTCACACAGCTAGCCAGGGTGGACCAAAGTCTGAATTTAAGCAGTTTGTTTCCGGAGGATGCCCAGGACCATGGGGGCCTAGAGCCCCGATCTCCAGGCTGCCAGTCCAGCCTCTGCCTTGGCTTCCTTGGAGAAGATAACCACAGTCTGTCCAGAGAAGACAGATTCATCACTATCTCATCTCTGCAGAAGGGTTCAATCCCTGCCAACTGCACAGAGGCTGTGGGGCCTTGACATAGCCTGATGTCTACCAACTCCGAGAGCCAAGGGTTCCAACAGGCTCCTATATCCCCTCAGTCGTGGGACACTGGAGAGATGCAGGAAATAGGAGCTCCTCCAGGTGACGGGGGCGGGGGGGGGGGGTGGTCAGGTGAGGGGGGCAGAACTTTCTCACTGGTGGGCCTCTCTCCTTGCATGTGGAGTGAGTCTCAGAGAAATATTTCCTTGAGAAAGCAGAAGAACAGAGGCAATCTCTGAAGGGCAGGGCTGTCGTTTTCCATGTTCTCATCAGGAAGAAGAGAAGGAAAAGCAGTCAGCACTCCCTCCCCTCGGCCCCTCTTTCAGGAAGGGCACTGGGCAGCCCCACTGCAGGACAGCACAGCATGGGGAGGCACCGCTGCGGGGCAGGGCTCTTTGCTCAGAGAGCCTGGTATTATCCTGCCTGGTGGAGGTTGGTGACTTCGGCCAACAGGAAGTGGCAGATAAGAGCTTCTGGATGCAAGCCTTTTCAGGTGGCCCACGGTGGCGAAAGGACATGAAAATGAGTAGAAGAGGACTTCTTGATAGAGCTGTGGCCTTAGTCCTGGACCAGAGAGGACCCAGGAAGCCTGGGCTTGTCAAACATCTGAGGGGCTGCCCAGAGGCAGATGAGTTTGGAATGGCCCCCATGGAGTGGAGGAAGGGGAGGCAGGGAATAGTGTCAGGAAACACGCAGGAATCTCATAGACGGCAAGCGTAATGTAACAAGCAGATGCTTCCAGAAAGGAGAAGAACCACCCTGTGAGCAGTGAGTGCTTTATCACTGCAGGGGTCCAAGCAGAGGCTCTGGTAGAAAGGGAACCCAGGAATCCTTGAGGACCGCACTGCCCTGAGAGTCTGTGGTTGTAAGAAGAGAGAAGGTGGGAAATGGGATGGAATGGGATGGGAGTGGTGGCATATTCACAGGTCTGGCTGCCCTGGCCTTTTCCTGCCCTCAAGCTGGACCTCGGCTCTCCCCCCGATTCTGTCTTGGCCTTAATGCCCTGGGACCACCAATCTCACTGTTACTTTTCTTTCCCACAATAACTACTAACCCCCCAGCCCTGGCCTAATGCACCCTGCTTGTTTCTGGGTGACATTACTAGATAATGACTCATTCTGGCTGGCTGTGTTACCTTTCTCAGGTAATATGATGCCATCACCTGGTACAAAGCCCTTGCCCCTAGAGCAGTGGTTCTCAATCATTAGTGGGCCTCAGAGTGAACAGCAGGGCTTGTAAAAAACACAGATTGCTGTCATTGGAAGGACTGATGCTGAAGCTGAAGCTCCAATACTTTGGCCACCTAATGCAAAGAGCCAACTCATTGGAAAAGACCCTGATGCTGGGAAAGATTGAAGGCAGGAGGCAAAGGGGATGACAGAGGATGAGATGGTTGGATGGCATCACCGACTCAACGGACATGAGTTTGAGCAAGCTCCAGGAGATGATGAAGGACAGGGAAGCCTGGAATGCTGCAGTCCATGGGGTTGCAAAGAGTCAGACATGACTGAGCAATTGAATAACAGCAACAAGCAGAGTTCTTCATTCAGTAGGCCTGGCATGGTACCCAGAAATTGGCATATTTAAAAAGTATCCGGGTATTGGTGATGCTACTTGTCTGAAGACCACTCTTTGAGGATTACTGCTCTAGACAACCTAAAACCTTAGGTCTAAGGCTATGGATTCAGGCAAACCCATGTTGGAATCCCAGCTACGCTATTTATGAGCTATTATGATTGGCAATTTACCTAACATCTCTGTGCCTCCATTACCTGCTCTGTAAAATGTTGATGGTACCACTTTCAAAGAGTTATTGTGAGGTTGGAAGATGGTAATTAGCTTAGACAGTCTTGGGGACATGCTAAGTAGGCAAGTCCTCAATAAATGTTAGCAACTTTTATTTTTAGGATAAAACAATGGGGATTTTAGACATCTCATGTCCACCTCCATGGGACAGTGGTGTCAGAGCAGAGAAAGGCATGCATTCTCTTCCAACCACACCCCATGTGTTGGGCCAGTCCCATGTTATTCTTTCCCCATATACTCTGTGTGTGCTGGAAGGATGGGGATTCATTAGCAGTGGGGCCAGCCTTCAAATCTTGGTTTTATGTCAGGGGCCAGCCACATATTCTGAGTGACTAGGGGTGATTCTGCAGGAGGAGCCAGCTTGCATGTAGGACACAAGAATTAGAATGGGATCATCTAAGGTCTCTTGCCCCTTTTCTGTTGGAGTCCCAGAGCCCCTCTCACTTGTAACTCATATCCTGTTATGAAGATATAACTGATAGTTATAATAATTGAAGTGCAGACTTAAGTCTCTTGCTGCAAAGTCTCAAAATAAAGTGGGAGAATCTAGGAGTGACTTCAGATGGCCTGGAGCTGTTCTGAATGTTGCTGAAGAAAGGGATCCCTGGGAAAGCACATGCCAGATTCCACTCTGTGGGAGACAAATCGTGAAGTGGGTTGCTTGGAATTATAGCTGGAGAAATGCTTCCTCCATAGAGTTCTGTAGTCAGCTTTGGGAAGTACTCCATTTCTGGTTCCTATTTGAGCTTCAGGATGCTCATTAGCGTATTTAAGCCTCCCAGGAGTCCTGCAGTTAAGAGACATATGCAAACTGTTGAACAAAGTAAACTTTGCTTACTATCAATTTTCGGAAACTAGTTCTAGGAATTTACAGCTTCTGGGTGCCTTCAAACATAGTATCCCACCTGATTTTCAAAACAACTCTGTGAGGTAAATATAATCATACCCATTTTATAGAAGAAGAGACAGAGAGATTTATAACTTGCCCCAGGTCACAGAGCTATTGAAAAACAACCTACCATTGCATGATCTGAGAAAGAATTTGGTGCATTTGATGGAATTTTATTTGTAGTAACAACAATCATAAAAACCAAGCAAAACAAGCCAAAAACCAAAACAAAACCCCACTAAATGGAAATGGTACCTATTTTATCAAAACCATTTCAGTGGACTACATTTAGAGTATTTTTTCATGTTAGGGTCACATTATATTATGATTTTACCACAAAGAGAGATGGAACAGCACAGGTTAAGAGTGTAGATTCTACATCTTAACAGAGTTTAATTCCAAGAGATGTCCGTTGCCAGTTCTGTGACTTTGGGTGAGTTATTTCACTTTTCTGTCCTGATTCCCCCTCTGTAATTTTCAAATCTATTTCATAAGGTTTCACATGAGGTTTTACATGCAGAGTCCTCAGAATGGTACCTGACACATAGAAATTCACTGGTGAAAGCATCAATTATTATTACTGCTATTGCTTTTGCTAATAATACTCTTATTATGTAAAGTCCACTTGTCTTGAGAACCCATGAGAGTGGATTTGGATAGCAGCCAATAAGATCTAAGTCCTAGCTTGGGCCTCTCATTAAACAGCTGTGTAACTTTGAATGGTTGACTTACCCTCTCTGTGCCTCAGGGTCCCCTTGGAAAATCATGCCAGCCGTCCAACGTAGTTCATAAATAGTTCTAAAAGTAGTTACCTGGGTAACTGATGAGGAAGTGCTTTGATAAACATAATACCGGATCACCTTGTGTTGTCGATGCTCACATTTGACTGCAGCATGACCAGAGAAAGCTGTGAAAGGGGGCTGGCTTGAAAGTACCTCTCTACTCTTAGTCTAGGATCTGAGAAATGGCCTCAATTGCTGAGGCCCTTTGATCAACAGCAGCAGTAATTAAGGCCAGAGTAATTTCATGGGCCTACACGGAAGCCAGACGTGAGTTAGTGGTGCTGGGAGTTTTCCTTTGCTAAACAATAGCGCCCTCATTCTGGGATTTCCCGGGCTGTCCTCTGTTGACATTGGAATAGAGGGTGATTGTGTACACACATTCTCTCAGCTGGTGCATCTCAGACATCTGTTTCCTCCTGTTTTTCCTCATCTCAGACCCCGTGTCCTGGATCTAGAGTGCCAGGCCCGACCCTGTCCTCAGGGGCATTCATCGTGGTCACCCTTTTCTGGGGGGTGGAAGTGGGGTGGGGAGGAACCCTGTTGGTGGACTGTGTACACGGCTGTGTGTGTGGCCATTCCCTGTGAGATCAGGATGCCTAACAAGAGTGGAATCAATTTACCTACCATTTTTGTTCTAAGGGGGGAAAAAGAAACCCACTGGGGAATAATTTTTAGCCCACTTGTAGGATATGTGTGGCCCTTTAATCGTTCCATCATGTAACTTCTCCGTGAAAATCAATTGCACTCCCAAGAGCAGAGTTATTAGCAAGGCGCTCGGTTCCTCAACAGTCTCCAGGAAGTGTAGACCATGGCCCCTTGGGAAAGATACTGCCTCTTAAATTGCTAACCTTAATCCCCGGTGACCAGCACTGGCCCAGAATGAAAGGGCTGATCCCACAGGGAAAATAAAATAAACAAAACCACACCACCCTCTCCCCCACCAAACCACAAGCACCGAAAACCAAACAAAGCAAAACCCAGCGACCCAGCACACCCCAGTGAGTCTGAGGGCAGATTTGTTCCAAACTGTTTCTCTGAATCACTCAGATGCAAAACCAGAACAGAGGACAAAAATTAGAAGCCCTTGAACTTTCTTAAGTGCTTTGACAATAGCTTTCCATATTTCTGTGCCCGCAGTTTTGTGGCAGAATTTTTAAAAAAAAAATTTTTTTTTCTTTTTTTTTTGCTTAAGTCATTTATTTCACCTTATGTGAACCCCTAGCCCAACTGAGTAGGCTAGATAAGCCCCAAATAAGTCTTTAAGTCACTTCCCAAAACATCTTTGGGTCCCCCGCCCTGACAGCTCCTTCAGGTCAGAGCTGGAGATGGTACTCTTCAGAGGGTGGGAGTTAGAGGGAGGATGGACTGGGTGGAGGCCCTTCAAAAGGGGGTCAGAGGTCACCCAAAGATTGTGCAGTTTCTACCCTTTATCAGCTTCATTGAGGCGGTGGGAGGGGAAGGGGCTGGAGGAGGAGCCCCCAGGCCTGGGGTGTTGAGTAGAGCAAATAAATACCAGGGGCACCTGGCAACCCTCGGATACGAGGGATAAACAAGCTCGCTCTTCAGAGAGGTGTCCTCTGTTGTTTGGGACCAGTTCGGCTGCCCTGTAGAAGTCAAAACCTCTTGCCCTGGAGCTTTGAAGTTAGCCTTTACTTCCTTATTTGTTCACCCTGATTTTTTTACCCCGAGCCCCTTATGTGTTCAGCAGTGTTTAGGTTGACTATAGGGAAATATAAGGCAGAACTTCAAAAGCTCTCCTTCTAGTAACCTTTAAAGGGAAATATCAGATATCCAAATTCTCAGCAAACAAGTGACCCTTTAGTCTGAGTAACCGTGGATTTCTGATTTCTTCCCAAGGGTCTTCCCAAGATGCCGTCGTGTCTGGTGCATCTAGCATCCCAGTTCAGTTGGGTTTATTTTCCATACATTTTGCATGTTCTAGTGGAAGGAGTTATACACAGGGATTCTTCTGGAAGATGGGGGGAAGGGGAACTGGATGATCTTTATGCCCCCTATAGCCCTGACATTCTGAATTTGTCAATTGTGTTTCATGACACCAATGATAAGCCAAGCGCTATTCTGCATGTACAAAGATGAATAAAATAGAGCATGTGTTTCTAAGCAATTTAAAATCTAGTGGTAACAACATTAATAAATACGAATATCCATAACAGCAAATAAAATATACCATCCTAACTCCAAAAGAGGATGGGCTATTTTTATAAAGGCTGTCAAGAAGCTAGAAACAGACTGCTGGGGACCACAGAGGAGGGTGTGTTCTGATGGGGCAGGGATTTAAGAGAAGTTCACCCACTGCGTTAGTTTTGCTCAGGGTCCTGAAGGAACAACATTCTTCCAGGTTATCATCCAGCAGAGAATGGAGGGACAAGCACGTGCAACCTGAGGGAACAGCCCAGGCGAGGGTGTGGCGGTGTGCCCGTGGTAGCCTAGTCCAGGGGGTTGGACAGGCTAGGTGGTAGCCTAGTCCAGGGGGCTGGACAGATCACCAGGACGTTGGGAGGAGCGACTGGGGACCCTGTTCCACCCAGAAATCCTCAATCACCACCTGACCCCTGTCGCCGGAAGGAAGAAAGAAAATTGTGTGCTGGGAAGCAACCAATTAAACCCTGTTCATGGAACACATGACAGGCAGTGGCAGTTTGTATGCTGGGAGATGCCTTTACATAATTCTCTATCTTAAGAAAAAAGGGAAGAGGCAAGAGTGGAGAGAACTCCTTTGCTCGCCCAGCCAGCCCAGCCTTTTCTAGGGGCGTGTTCATTCATTCATTCGTAGATTGTCACTGTGACAAGGTGTCTGCCCCCTTGAAAGCCATACAGCTTACTCTCAAACCCTCCAATCACTTCTGCAAGGCCCCCTGCAGACCCCCTCAGTGTTCCCAGGCTGACCTTCAGGTTACTCAGGCTGGCAGAGGGGAGACGGCACCTCCCGTGCTCAGGCCTTCCTTGTCCCTGGCTTTCGGCAAGAATTTGTTTCTTCAGGAAGGATTAGTGCTTTTCTAAACTTGGGTGCTCAAGTCTGGAAAGCCTGCCAGCTGAGTACTTCCTCAAACCTTTTATTTTAATTTTTATACACCTTCTTTCCCCATAGCCAAGATCATAGGGCCCTTCCAGAGTGGGACAGAGACTTCAAATAAGCCTGAGAGCCTCTGGCAAAAATTTCTGCTCACAAGCCCTCTTCATTATCCCAGGGATGGCATTTCTGGGCTTTCATTTCCTGTATGTAGTTTGACAATAGCACAGACATTGCAGAGATAGGGGGTCAGGCAGACTGACCTGTCTGGAGGTGTCTGAGCTGGTTGAATAGAGTCAATCACTCTCCCTCTCTGACCTTTCTTAGCAGGGCTGTGATGAATAAGTAAGTGGAAGTTGATCTGTGCCACGCTTAATAAATAGTTGCTAATATGGCTAGGATTTTCATTTGACAGGTGGTGCTGGACTTTTCTGTGGTCCTTTCCTATTCAATGTCGGTTATTTGTGGGGGGCGGGGGTGGGGAGGAACAGCGGACTCCCCTTGTCTAGCTAACTGGCTTATCCCTCACTCTGTGGTGGCACACTGCTTCTGTTCGAAACTTTGTCAGCCATGGGCCAACCACATAAAAGCTGGCATGTCCCCACAGTCCGCCTCATGTGTGGGTGGAAAGGCCCCAGCGCACATTCAGGCCCGTCTGGAGAGCCCGTGTTGTCTGCTGCTGCCTGGGCCAGCCTCCACGGCGTCTGAACTTTCCCCTGTTAGTCACTGCTTTGGCTGGGAGAGTGGAAGACCCCTGTTAAACTGAAGTCCGTTATCTGGGAAACACATTAAGCCATTAACAGCTGGACACAAATTAGTTTATCAGACAGGAGCTGGACTTGCAGGAGTTAGGAGTGAGAAGGTGCTTATGAGCGAGGCAAAGAAAGTTCATAGAGGAGCTGGTCTCTGAGATTCTAAGCCTCAAACTGTGCTTTCTGGCCTGACTCTTCTTTCCTCTTCATTCTGCCTTGAGGAACAAGATGGACACCCCCACTTTCATTCTTGAGATATGTATTAAGTGTCCACCGAAGCTTGGGCTGCAGTTCTGAGTAGAGAGGAGGGAAGACAGACATGGGAATGAGCCAGTGCTGGATGGTATGAGATGGATCTCTTGGATGCTGGGGATGGAAAGATCTAGAACACAGGACACTGTTAGCAAAGGGCAGAACTCAGCCTCTGGGGCTTCAGCACCACCAGGGGCTGCCCCAACACTAGGATGTGGAGTCCTGCCTCGTGGCTACGCTGAGAGTGGAAGAGAGGCCACCCTCAGGGAGCTGGGCTGAGCTGAGGGTGTCACCTCCCGTGAGGGTCAGCGCTGAATTGTCAGGCCCAGGGCAAGGTCAGAAGACCACAGCCTGAAAAGAGAGGCCAGCAGCTGGGAGGAAGCAGGCCCCACTTCAGGGCAGACCCTCACAAACTTTATTCCCGCTAGCTTAGTCTTATGTGATTCACACGTAGAGAGGCTGATCTCTTTCTCTGAATTCACAGCTAAGGCCTCAGTGGGAGAAGACAGAAATGGGAGGAAGAAGAAGAAGAAGAAAAGTTCTGGGAGAGGCACCTGGTGAAAGAGAAACAGCTCTCCAAGGGATAGGAGGTTTAGGGTGCCATGTCTGTCCCTGAAAATCTGCAGAGTCCTGACACCTGGTGAATGCACAGCCATTACCCCTTGGAGTCACTCAGGGCGTCTGTGGATTGCTGTGACCTCAGTCTCCTTTTCCACACACCACTCCTCATTCAGGTCCTTATTCTGTCTTCCCTCTGTGACTTCAACAGCCTTCCAACTGGTCTCCTTCCCTCCAGCCTCTACCTTGTCAAAGCCATCCTCTTGTTATTTAATAGAGAGGTCCACCTAAAATGGGAACTTGGTCAAGTCACTCTCAGTTCATAAGAATTAAAGGCAGAGTTCCCTTCATAAGGACCTAGCCTGCTCCAGCCTGACACATCGCCCCACTTCCTGCCACTGCATCTTCACATTCTGACCACACAGAACCTGCCATGCTTTTTCAGTCCTCTTGAAACGTGCTATGCTGTCTTCTTGGGAGGCATGCCTCTTCTCTTCCAGCCTGCCTTCATCCTTCCCGATGGAGATCAGTGTCACCTCCCTGAATTTCTTCGTCTTGCTCATAACTTTTTTCTTTCTGGCCCAGCCGTATACAGCCGTGTACAGCCCTCTTTTGAAGCACTTGTTACATTGCACTGCAACTAGTTGTATATGTGTTGATCTTCCAGTAGAATGTATATGTGCATGGTAGGGGTGTGTACACACACACCCTCTGTTGATTCCCAATACCCAGCACAGAGCTGGGCAAGTGAATCATGGTAGGTGATCAAGGAGTGTTTGCTAAAGAAGCTAGCACACCTGTGATCTGATGGGTGTGAGATCTGAAAGCCAAGGCCACGGGATTCATTCTCTTTAATTAAAGCTGGGGCAGGTACCCTCTCAAAGGCACCCCCACCAGCTCCTCCCTGCACCAGGAGTGGTGTTTTCCATCTTTGACCAGCCAGATTTTGACTGGGAACCAAATGCTCATTCAGTGGCTTCCTAGAGACATGTGTTTTTTTTTAAATGTTCTAAGTATCCTAGAGAATGTGATAAACCTGTAGATGCTTCCCCAGAAAATGTACAAACACCCAGTCTCATAACATTTTCTTACAACCAGAAGGTCTCTGGACTCCAAGAAACCCCAGCTTAAAGCAGCTGCAATAGAGAGCTTGTGTTTTGCTCTCTCAGCCAATAAGCTTTTGTCCAGATTTATTTTCAGGAAAAAAAAAAGTTATTTTAGAATCTTGTTTTCCAAATACATAAGTATACTTTAATGTGGAATATGCTTTTTTAAATGATACCCGCTCTCCCCTTTCTATGTTTCCCTAGGATGTGCCCCTTCCCTGGAGGAGCAAAGATGACTGTCTGTGTTTCACTGTCCAGAAATATATGTGGAGATATACATTAAAGGGTCCCTTGCAGACATTCGGTCTAGGTCAGGGCCTCCAGCAGGATGTGGGATGTGGGCTGTGCTGCCCGGGACTGGCTCAGTCCTCACTGCAGAGGAAGTTGCATGAACTTAGAGAAGGTCAATTGTCAACAGTTTTCATTTCCTTCAGCTCCCACTCTGCACCAAACACAGTTCCAGGCACTTTGGGGGAACAAAACAGACAAGGTCTCTGCTTTTGTGGAATTTCTAATCTAATGGGATGAGGCAGAAAACAGACAAGAATACAGGTGGGTTAAACTCACAAAGTGAGTAGAACGCGGAAGGAAAGATGACAGTCCTGGGGTAGAAGAGTTTGGGAAGGAGAAGGTCGCTATGTGAAAAGTCAAAAGTCCCTTTGAGAAGGTGATGTGCAAATGAGACCATGGGTGGTTTAGGGGAAACGGAGACTAGGCAGAGGAACTATCAGGTGCAAAGGTTCTGAGGTGGGAACGATTTCCACATGTGTGAGAAAAAGAAAGAAGGCCAGTGTTGCTGGAGCACAGAAGTCAGGGGGAGAGGCTGGGAAATACAGCTGCAAGTCACAGAAACAGTTAGGATTTTTCAACCATGAAGGGAAAGCAAATCCTGAAAAATGTAGTGAGGTAAGGCAGCATTTTGATCTAGTTGCATGTTTTAAAGATCACTTTGAGAAGACCAGTACCCATTTTATCACCTCCCCTCATTGGGAACGGTTTTGACTTCCTGAAATGAATGCATAATCAGGCAATCGCATGAGTTCTATATCAGCAGGACAGAACCAGAATTTCCATCCCAAGATGTCAGTGCAGCCCGAATCGGATACAGCACTGAGGTCTGGATGGCACGTGCCACCTTGCCATGGGGAGTGGAAGGATTCCTGAGCCTTTTCAGGGTACTGAACATTGCTAGGGAGACTCGGAGAGTCAGTGCTATATTAAGGGACCCAAGCCAAGGGTTGAGCAGGAAGGTGAAGAGATGCCAGCCCCCCAACATCTCAGAGGAAGGCACAGGGTGGAGGGGACCGGTCCCCGGTCTGCGGCAGGTGGAGGAGGCAGAAGCGGAAACCAAGGCCACATCGCCTTTTCCTAGGCCCGCCTGTCCTCGTCTGCCCCCACCCCCTCCACGGATGTCTTTTCTTTGGCAGCAGCAGCCAGGTGTGTTTGAAAACACACCGCGTCCTTCACGTAGCAGGAAATAAATGTTGCTGGCGGAGCAGCGTGTGGGCTGGGGTGGAGAGTGTGTGTGTGAGTGTGTGTGTGTGGTGGTGGGGGGGTGACAGGGGGCGGAGAGGGTAGCGATGGCATATTCACCTCCAGTTGCTCTTGGGAAGCGTGTGTGTGTGGTGGGCGGGGTGGGGGGGGTGACAGCGGAGAGGGTAGCCATGGTATATCCACCTCCAGTTGCTCTTGGGAAGCGTGTGTGTGTGTGTGTGTGTGTGTGCGTGCGTGCATGGTGGGCGGAGCGGGGGGGGCGGTGGTGACAGGGAGCGGAGAGGGTAGCAATGATATATCCACCTCCAGTTGCTTCTGGGGGTGCGGCGGCCCCAGAGTGACCACTGTCGGACAACTTGAGTGAGTTCGGTGCAAAAACAAAATGTAGACGGAGCTGAGCGCACGTGGAGAGGGGCGCGGGCCGTGTCGGGGCTCAGGACCCGCGAGGACCCGGTAGCCACCGACTGCGCTCGGGTAACCCCCAGGGTTCCCGCCCCCGCGCCCCCTTGCCCCTTCGGACCTTCCCAATTGCTGCCTGGCTGCCCCGCCCACCCACACCCTCCGGGAGAGACTGAAGAACCTCTCCTCCGCAACCACCTCTGCCTCTTCCCCTCCCCCGAGCCCCCTGCCCCTATTCCGCCGCTCCCGCGGCGGGGGTCTGGCCCATAGAAGCGCCCGGGGCCGCGCGGGGCAGCCCGCGGGCCGGCGAGGAGGCGGAGAGCCCGCCGGCCCCGACCCCCCTCCGCCGCGGCCCCAGCGGCCCCCGCGCTGCGAGGCGCGGGCGCTCGGACGCAGGGGGAGCTGTTTGATTTGGCGGAGGCGGGGAGGCCGGCGGGGAGCGAGCGAGGGAGGCCCGATAGCCGGGCAGCGCGGGCGCCGGGCTCCCGGGGAGGGTCCCAGCGCGCGGCGGCTGCCCCGGGCGCCGGGGATGCCCGGAGGGGCCGGGGGCGGAGAGAACGACTCCGGACCAGGCGGCCCAACCTGCCGGGCGCGCGGGCAGGTGCTTCGGCCCCCTCCCCCTCTTTTTTTTTTCTTTTTCCTCTTTTCCTTCCCTCCTTGCCTTGAAGTAAGATGAGCGTGATGCTGTGGCGCTGGGACCAGAATAACACCACCATGAAGCTGGTAAGAGTGGCTTGCAGCCCTCGCTCCTAGGGAACTGCTCTGCTTTTTATTCCCCACCAACGGCCCCCCACCCACCCACCCACACACCCACCCACCCACACACCCCGGCCCCGCATCCCCATCAGGGCTGTCTCCCATGATGGAAAGTCCCCGAAGTGCGTCCGGTTCTTGGTATTTCCCTTATTGTTTTGAAAATAGATTTCAGGTGGTGTTTCCTTTTAAACCAGGAAAGTCGATGTGCATGCGTGTGTGTGAGCGATTGAAGGCGGGTGGGATGGGCTGCATTATCTCCCAGACCCTTCCACCCAGGAATTCCTGGGGCTCTCTGGGGTTGTCCAAGCCAGGGATTGTCTCCTGCGTGTAGGTCTGTGCTCTCAAGGCGGGTCCCGGCTCAGCGTGGTCTGTGCCTCTCTCTCCACCCCGCCCTCATTGTGTTTTGATACTTAGGGGTGCTCGCGAGTGTTGGTCTCTATTGAGGGTTGGCTTGTTGGGGCAAATAAACGTTGAGCCCAGCTTGAATATGCACCGCGACCTCTTCTCCCGCCTCTCACAATGCCTTCGTTTTCTTTCAAGTTTGTGAGAACCATTTAGGCTGCAGGTACTTTTTCCCTCCTCCGATTTCAAAAATAACCGCCCATCACTCTGGGGACGACTGCGGAGAGCGGCGTTTTTTCCTCTCTGCTCTAGGAAGCCTGAATGGTTTCTCCATAACAAGGATAAAAAGTGATCGGAAGGCTCTTCATGGGTTTTGCTTTCGTGACTTTTTTATCTGATGGTTTCAGCTGGCGGGGACCTTAATTCCCCGTGGAAGTTAGCCAGAACTGAGGCCAAGTCAGTTACCCCCTTGAATGTCAGTCTCCTCACTAAATTGGGGCAAGTTTTCACCTTGTTGAGCGGACTGCGAGCATAAGAAATCATATTTGTAAGTTTCTCACCAAAACTAAGGGCTCAGTAGGGAATAGGTATTATTAATAAACTGGAATTAATACTTTATGGGATGAACTCTTTAAAGATGCTGCCCCCCTCTCCAAAAAAAAAAAAAAATTCACAGCAGCTGTATTGGATACTAAGACGCTAAGTCAACCTAAGCTGGTTCTTCATATAATGAACTTATTTGTTGGAAAATCGGCACCTTGCTTTTCATACTTCTTGTGTTATGTTTGGCCTGTCTCACTTTCAGCTACTATTTTACAACTTCGTTTAATGTGCTGTAACGTGAGCGGACATTATGCACCTTCACTGCACTGTCAGGACTCCAGCTCCCTAATCCTTGCCTGGAATCTTTCTCCAACCAGACTGCTGTGGGCGAGCCCAGAGTTTTCCCTCCAAGTTACACCTGAGATGCTGCTCTAAGATCCAGCACAGGAAGTTTGGGTCCTGGTCTGGGCTGGCTAGTGATAGACAACCAGACCTAAAAGTTCTCAAGAAAAAAAGAAGTTATATCCCAGGCAGGGAAAATGTGGCGCATCACAGGGGATGGTTTCTACAGCTTTGGTGGCAGGTGGCTATGGTAAGGGCCGGCATGTCCTCGTGGCTCCAAAACAGCTGCCCCTTTTTAGCTTGTGGAGGGAGCATTCCCCCACATGGGTCAAAGGTCAGCCTTTATTGGGTCTGTCTTGGGTCTTCAGATCTGAGGCTCACTTTTCAAATGAACTGTGAGGACCACCCAAGCTAGCTGTGGTTCAACCCAAGTACCCCTGTGCCAGGTGGGGGATGGGCTGGAGGGGCTGGAAGAGCTGAAACCTCCTGGGAGCACTGGATGAGGCAACAGCTACTGTCCCAGGCAGGAGGAGCCATGGAGTGCACCTTGACATTCAGAGAGCCTCTGCTACCCTCAAGGATGGGCCCTCAGCTTTTCTGCAGAATCCTTGAAACCACGGCCGCGTCATTAGCTGACACCTCGTTAGTTTGTTTTGTGTTTCATCATTTGCTGATTTACCCGTTTGTTGTACGTTGACACTGTGCAGAGAGTCCTTTCATGGTGGGAGGCTGTGCTCTTTGGGAAAGAGTTGGCTCTCAGGTGATTCTTGGTTCGAATTCTAGCCTTGTCACTTACTAATCTCCGAATCAATTTTCTTCTTCTGTAAAAGAGTTTTATAGCCCCTTTCCCCAGGTGTGAACAGATGAAATGAGAATTCAGAAACAGGATCTGGCACCAAGGTCTGATATGTGCTGTGTGCATTGTCGCTGAGTTGCGTCTGACTCTTTGCGACCCCATGGACTATAGTCCACAAGGCTGCTCTGTCCACGGGGATTCTCCAGGCAAGAATACTGGAGTGGATTGCCATGCCCTCCTCCAGGGGATCGTCCCAACCCAGGGGTTGAACCCAGGTCTCCCACACTGCAGGCAGATTCTTTACCATCTGAGTCTCCGAGGAAGCCCAAGAATACTGGAGTGGGTAGCCTGTCCCTTCTCCAGGGGATCCAGGGGATCTTTCTCAACCCAAGAATCAAAGGAGGGTCTCCTGCATTGCCTGTGGATTCTTTACCACCTGAGCTACCAGGGAAGCCCCAAGTCTGATATTTGGGTGTCTAAAAATGGGAACAATGGTGGTTGTTATTGTTATTTTCTTCAAAGGTAAATGTTCTGCTCTCCATTGTGTAGTTGGATGAATGGTTTTTATCTTCTAATGAGCTTGAAGAAAACAAACCTTTTTTTTTTTTTTTTTTTTAAACCTTTGAGTCATTAGTGGTCCTCTGCAGGAAGGAACTCTAAGAAGTCAATTGTGTGTGAATAACCATCCCAGAATGGGGCCTGGGGCCAGAGGTGGGTGCCTGAACTTTTATCTCTGGTGCAGTTCAATAAACATGAAGTCAGTTAACCCTTAGCTTGCAAACTCACCGTTCTGATTGAGTAGTGGAACCAAAGGTTTTGCTTCGTGTTCTATTTTAAGGTTAACTGGATCAAAATAAGGCTAAGAGTAATTAGAAGCAAAACTTGCATCTTTATGTATTATCTCCGCAGGGGGATGTCAGAAAGGCACCTGCCCACCTCGGGTAGAAGCCAGTAGCTGGTAGAGTCTTCTCTGTCCAAATCCCATCTGACAGGGTCATGGAGCCTTTGATGAAAGTGAGAGGAGGTGACTGCTCAGGCCTGAAGCATCCCCTGGGAGGGGTAGGCACAGGCCTAGAGCATGATGTGGGTGGTTCTGACATCCTGATCACTGCCCTCCCCACCCTGCTTCCTTTCTTTGAGATTCTTTCAACGTGGGCAGGGCAGGGAGAAGAAAATGATGCCACTTCTGGAGCAGCTTGTGTCTTCTGAGAAGCGGCAGAGTCAAAGAATGAGGAGAGGAAAAGTGCAAGGAGGTCGGGGAGCGCCCTTGCTGCCTGTCCTCAGGCAGAGAGGTAGGCACTCCAGCTAGAGAGGCCCGCAGCCACAGCTCTGTTCAGGAACTGCTGGCCTTGGGACCTGGTTGCATAGCCTCTGTAGCCTTGCTCTGCTCATCTGTAAATGGGTATCACATTTGTCAACAGAGGTCCGTCTAGTAAAAGCTATGGTTTTTCCAGTGGTCACGTATGGATGTGAGAGTTGGACTGTGAAGAAAGCTGAGCGCCGAAGAATTGATGCTTTTGAACTGTGGTGTTGGAGAAGACTCTTGAGAGTCCCTTGGACTGCAAGGAGATCCAACCAGTCCATGCTAAAGGAGATCAGTCCTGAATATTCATTGGAAGGGCTGATGCTGAAGCTGAAACGCCAATACTTTGGCCACCTGATGCGAAGAACTGACTCATTTGAAAAGACCCTGATGCTGGGCAAGATTGAAGGCTGGAGGAGAAGGGGATGACAGAGGATGAGATGGTTAGATGGCATCACTGACTCAATGGACATGAGTTTGGGTAAACTCCAGGAGTTGGCGATGGACAGGGAGGCCTGGCATGCTGCAGTCCATGGGATCGCAAAGAGTTGGACACGACTGAGCAACTGAACTGAAACTGAACTGGGTATCACAGTGCCTCACAGAGTTACAATGAGAATTAGAAAGAAGTGTGTGTCAGACTTTGAACTCAGGGCCCGGTGAGTTGACAAGCAGTTGTTTCTGCAATTACAAGATGATCCCGTAGTGTGTGTGTGTGTCTCTGCACAGAGGAAACACTGACAGAAATAGTCACACTGTTATCAGTGCTCAGTTCTGGGGGTAGATTATCAAGAATTTTTTTTTTTTTTTTTGGTTTATACTTTTCCTTATATTTCAGTTTTTGTGCAATGACCATTATTTACATTTATCATCAAGGAAATACAGAAAATTGTACTGCCAAAACAATTATAGAATTGACATTCAGCATATTAATAGCTAACATGCATTGATCATTTACTTTGAGCTTTATTCCATTTCATCCTTGCCATAGCACTATGCGAGAGAAACTGTTATACCTGTTGTTGAGATGAGGAAATTAAAGTTCAGTTAGGTAAGTGACTTGCCTAAGATTCCAAGGTTAATTACACCCATGGCTGATTCATGTCAATGTATGGCAAAACCCACCACAATATTGTAAAGTAATTAGCCTCCAATTAAAATAAATTAATTAAAAAAAAAAAGATTCCAAGGTTAGTAACTCATAGAACCTCTGTCTTGTCTGATGGCAAAGGCCTTGCCTTGAATTGCTCTGTCATAAAACTGTGAGTCGGTCCTGGGGAGCAGCAAGACGTTCTGCTGAGCTGGGTATGTGTGAGTGTGCTGTGTACAGGCCTGTGCTCACTGCTATGATTTCTTCCTGCAGGGGCCTCTCTGTGAGTTTCTACCCACTATTATCCTCTTTGATCAGGGAGATGCAGTGAGCGAGGTAGGGAGGAAAAGAAGCACAGTATGCAGGGCCGGGTCATCACCCTTCAGTGTCCTGGAAAATGCTTACAGGGCCTTCCCTCAAAAGTGGGGAGAAAGTGGCTCTGAATGAAGAATAATTGAGAATAATGATGATGAGGGACTGTGCCTCTGACCTCTGACCTTTCCCCAGAGAGGCATTGATCACAGGCCCCCTGGTCCTGCCCGCAGCCAGGCTAACAAGCAGATTAAAAGAGGTCAGTGGGTTAAAGGGCCCCGTCTGCTTTTCTGCAGTTATACGGCTCCCTCCCAAAGGTAAGGATGCCACGGATGCTGCAGAGCCTGTGAGCAGCCAGATTCTGTGTTTCAAATGCAATCATCCTTCAGCTCTTATTCAGTTTTCTGTGCATGGACTTACTCTTGTAGTGAC
Organism: Bos indicus x Bos taurus; assembly: GCF_003369695.1. Taxonomy (NCBI): domain Eukaryota; kingdom Metazoa; phylum Chordata; class Mammalia; order Artiodactyla; family Bovidae; genus Bos; species Bos indicus x Bos taurus. Next base: position 26,042,252 of record NC_040104.1, read on the forward strand.
AACTTTGGCTTCTTCCCTGGATAGAGCTCGTTGACCACTAATCTGAAGGTATTCCCCTCTTCTGCTGGAAAATACCAGCAATTTCAGCTCTCAGAAACTTTTAGAACTTTCTCCTGCTTTCCACTAATTGTAACTGGCATAGATTTTTACCATTTTCCAGGTACTGAAATCGTCATGTCCATTGTCTTGCTAATTTCAAAAGTCTCTAGAACAAGAAATTCTATCCTTTCCTGGAGAAACCAGGAACATTTTCATGTGTATTTCTGCTGTGAGTAATGAGCCATCATAACCTTGATATGCTTTTTGGAATTGAAACCAATGCATGTAAGGAGGGTTTTGACTCTACTGGGAAAATAAAGAAATGAATATCAGGAGAGGAGGAAAGAAAACACTTGAAATTAGTAAGTGACTTCCTTAGGGTATCTTTTTTTTTTCCTTAAGGTAACTTTTTAAGGTAACATGTTTTCCTTCATTTTTGTGTTGATATGGTTGTTGAGATTTATAATTGGTCCCTCTGGTGACCCCGCAGTGCTCACATTACTTCTGCAATTATTTTTATGTGGAGCCAGCAAAAAAATACATATCAGTTCAGTTGCTCAGTCGTGTCCAACTCTTTGCACCCCCGTGGTCTGCAGCACTCCAGGCCTCCCTGTCCATCACCAACTCCTGGAATTTACCCAAACTAATGCCCATCAAGTCAGTGATGCCATCCAACCATCTCATCCTCTGTCGTCCCCTTTTCCCCTTGCTCTCAATTTTTCCAAGCACCAAGGTCTTTTCCAATGAGTCAGTTCTTTGCATATGTGTGTGTGTATATATGTGTGTATATATAGAGAGAGAGAGAGAGAAAGAGAGAAGATACATGATGCAAAGAGCTCACTCATTGGAAAAGACCCTAGTGCTGGGAAAAATTGAGGACAAGGGGAGAAGGGGATGACAGAGAATGAGATGGTTGGATGGCATCACCGACTTGATGGGCATGAGCTTGAGTAAGCTCCGGGAGTTGGTGACGGACAAGGAAGCCTGGCGTGCTGCAGTCCATGGGGTTGAAAAGAGTTGGACACGACTTAGCGACTGAACAACAGCAACAACAACGTATATGTTTTGTTTCTGGCTTCTGTCATAAAATTCCAGTCACCCAGAAAGCATGTGGCTAAGCTTCAGGGTGTCTTCAGGGTGTCTAGGCTGTCCAGGATATGTGGACCAGATTGCCGTCATCCATCTAGCTACGAGCCTAGGGCTATTGGCTAGGTGACACAGGGGCTGTTCCCAAGGATTTTTCATTTTGATCCAGATGTTGCAGATGTGTTGGCTCATACTACAAAGTAGCAGCCAAGGAGGTGGCGAGGCTGTGAAAAGAGAGGATAGAATGCGTAGATGCTGCTGCTGCTAAGTCGCTTCAGTCGTGTCTGACTCTGTGCGACCCCATAGACGGCAGCCCACCAGGCTCCTCCGTCCCTGGGATTCTCCAGGCAAGAACACTGGAGTGGGTTGCCATTTCCTTCTCTAATGCATGAAAGTGGAAAGTAGATAGATATTGTTTAAACAGTGTAATAAGAAGGTGTTATGGGGATGTATGGGATGGCTGGGAGGATAGGCGAGGATGGTCCTTGCCACCACGGATACTAATTGCATCCGTTCAGAACCCTTTGGAGTGGGACAAGCATTATACGTTATCTCTGTTGTAGCAGAGAAGGGATGTGGGCTCACAGGAATATGTTAGGACCCAAAACACAAATCTATGGGGAGGAAGGTGCTTTAATCAGAGATTTACCAGCTCACATATGTGCCCTGGATGTGTATCTGCAGAGGGTCCAGGGGGTGTCCTGGTTCACAACTGAAGCTCCTGCCAACTTCTCTGGCCTTGTTACCTTGGTGAAGTTTCAGGAATCCAGACTGCCCACTACCTCATTCCTGGTAGGAAAGCTCTTGTATGATAGGATCCTGTTTACTAGTGGATGAAACTCGACTCCTCCATGGCATTCAAGGCCCTCTAGGTGACAGCAGTGTTTTAAATCTTGCTCTGTAGGGCCTCCAGATAGAAGCTGTTTGTTCTAATCAGCATGGTCAACCCCGTAATTTTCTGCTTTCACTGCTCCCTGGGACTAAATGCTTCTTCCATCTGTCCATATTCTATTGTCTTCCAAAGCTCAAATCAAGTCTCCTTTCTTCTAAGAAGCCCTGTCTGACCACACGCCCTCTGGGATCTCTGACAGGCAGTGGTGCTAGCCTTCTTTGCACACTGCCCTGAGCTGACCACACGCCCTCTGGGATCTCTGACAGGCAGTGGTGCTAGCCTTCTTTGCACACTGCCCTGAGTCCTTGTGCTGCTTGTGTGTGTGCTGTGTCTCTGCTCCCAGACTTAGAGTGGCGTTTGGGGTGTAGGTGGTCAGCATCGCTTCCCTACCAGCTCTGCCACCAACCAGTCTGTGTGTCCTTGGAGACTATTACTTCATCTCTCTGAGGCTCCGTTTCTTCTCTATAAAGTGATCAAACTTCAGGGGTTTTGAGCAAGGGACTTCCCAGGTGGCACTCGTGGTAAAGAATCTGCCTGCCAGTGCAGAACACAGGAGATGCAAGTTCAGTCCCTGGGTCGGGAAGGTACCCTGAAGTAGGAAATGGCAACCCGCTCCAGTATTTTTTCCTGGATAATTCCATGGACAGAGGAGCCTGGCGGGCTACAGTCCATGAAGTCGCAAAGAGTCGGACTTGGCAGCACGCACGCACGCACGCACGCACGCACGCACACACACACACACACACATACACACACATGGTTTTGAGCAGAACAAAGCACTTAGTAACTGCTTGAGAAATGTTTGCTTTTGTTCCAGTGACAATAATGTGTTTCTTTACTCAACAGGTGTTTATGAAATGTTTCCTACAAACTGGGGGATATACTAGTAAACAAAAAGCTATTTTCCCTGTGTGGAGCTTATATTGTAGTGGAGATGATAAGCAAAATATATTTTTTATGTTGATGAATGCTATGGAGAAAAATCCAGCAAAGTAAGCAGAAGGATAGGGAGTCTGGGAGAGGTTTCTCTCTTTAGAGTGGTTAAGCAGTGGTTTACCGCAAATGCGACCTGGTTGTGTAATAATAACAATTATCATTATTATCACCCCTCATTGTAATAGACATTGTAAGTAGGTGACTGGATAATTTATTATCCAAGCTAAGACATTTCTGAGAGTAAAAAGGGTACTGTGAAGAATTGTACAGGGATACAGATGTAAATCAAGTCCTGTCCTGGGCAAAGTGAGATGCTTTCCTGTGTGTACTTGGTTATTGCAAGTATCAAGGCTGGCTGGAACATAGTATCATGTCAGGCAGGCCTAGTTTAAATCCTGGGTTCTGCCGCCTTCTAGCTGTGAGATCTTGGCCAAATCATTTAATCTCTTTGCATCTCAGTTCCCTCCTATGTTCTGTATACCCAAGAGGGGTTTTGTGAGAATTAAATGAGATGATGCATGTAAAGTATTCGGTACAGGACCTGAAACAGTTGCATAATGAATAACAGTTCATTACCATGATCATCACCAGATTGAGGGCCCAGATTGTTCTTTTTCGTATCTCTACCTGTGCCTGGGAAGCAGTTGAGGATATGTAAGGTGGATGAATGTCAGGACTGACTATTTGGCTGAGCAGTGGACTTGGGAGATAAACTGAGTCAATCTGCTGGGTAATTGTTTCCATCCCTACTCAGAGAATGGAAGACTTAACACATGTTTGGGTGCTGGACTCGAAGGCTGGTTGGGAGACATTGTGCCAAGGCAACCACAGGAAGAGCTGGACAGTGGGGTTCAGGACTGACTATCTTGGGATGTTAGCTCAGGAAAGGGCCCCCTGACTAGTAGCTTCCAACCATCCACTTCACAAAGACGGAAGTGGGGACCCAGACAGATGAAACGAACCGCCTCAAGGCCTCATAGCTTATCGCCAGTTTTAATGCATCTGCTAATACTCATCATGCAAACTGGTGCAACAAAAATTATAAAGAGAAGAGAGAGCACTTAGAATTCCACCTGGAAAAGCCACGTTTCTTTGGAAATGGGCCACAGATGACGTAACCCCGCCATATCCCATTACCCGGTACTTGGCGAATCTCTGTATGAAACTTGTTTTGGTGAAACTTGAGCCTGGAGAAGCCAACTAAAGTATATTACTTTCTCACTGTTGAATGCCTCCTAGACTTGGGCTAACATTTAATCTAAAGAGTAAGGTGATATTTCCTGAGATAACAATGAGTTCATGTTTTGAAATGAAGTGAACTGGGTTTATTACATTGATTGGCTGTTTTTTCAAGTTCTAACTGCAGTAGTAAATGGTCTCTCCACAAAGTAATGTCTGGCTGCCGTATGGGGAAAAGTGAGGAGCTATAGACATGGGAGAGTTCAGTCTTCAGAAGTTGTCCCACTGCCTCTCTAGTTAGGGGACTATTCCAGATTGAACTAGGTTTTGGTTTAAAGAGGCCCATATTTGAACACACAGATTTCTGACCCAGGACAACGTGGGGACAGCTATTGAGTTACTTTGTATTTCCTGAATCCATGCTGCATGCCCTCTGCTCTCTCACCTTCTTAAGTTGCTTCTCACTCAGTGAAGGTTGGCTGCACATCTTCTTTACACAAGGTAAAGAAAAGAAGAGTTCTCAGATAGCAAATTAGTCAAAAAAGAGAAAGCATGTATATAATCAGATAATGCTAGGAATCTGGAGGTTGGTGTGTGTGTATGTGTGTTCAGCTGCGTCCAACTCTTCGTGACCCCAATGACTATAGCCCTCCAGGTGCCTCTGTCCATGGGATTCTCTGGGAAAGAATACTGGAGCAAGCTGCCATTTCCTACTCCAGAGGATCCTACTGACCCAGGGACCGAACCTGAGTCTCTTGCGTATCCTGCATTGGCAGGAGGGTTCTTTACCATGGTATCACCTGGGAAGTTTGGTGCATTATCCTTTAACTTAGTTCCTGGAAGTGTTCTATATTATAAGAATGTACAGATTGATACACAGCTATAGACTTTTTCAAGGAGAAAATAGAGGTTTCAAGGCTGTGTATGGTGCAGTTCCGAGATGTTTCAGATGCTGAGCACTGTTGATTATATCTCCAGAGTAGCCACTGTGGATGAAGACACTGTGGATAAAGAATCCCCTTTTCATGCCCCCACCTTGCTTTTGGCTTGCCTGGACTCTGCAGATGCTTGCAGGGTGCCTGCTGTTGAGGCTTCAACATCTTTGCCTTCCCCACAACCAGCATAGCACCCGGCACACAAACCTGTTCAATGAATGGAGCAACTATGAAGTCACCAGTTTTCTTTCTTTCTTTCTTTCTTTCTTTTTTTAATGATAAGGCAATGGCTATTTTTTAGTTTAAAAATTCTGTTTTATAGTGGATTTACAATGTTGTATTAATTTTTTCTGTACAGCAGAGTGATTCAGTTATACATATGTACATTGTTTTTCCTATCCTTTTTCATTATGGTTTATTATAAGATGTTGAATGTATTTCCCTTGCTATACAGTAGGACCTTGTTGTTTATCTGTTCTATATGTAATAGTTTACATCTTCTAATTCAAAACTCCCAGTCCTTCCCTACCCCCGTAAAGCGGTGTGGAATCACGTGAAATGTGGTGTTGCGTACTATAAGGTTAGTGAAATAACTGGAGGGAATCTGAGCTGCAGAGGTTCCTGGGTTCTCTCTGGTGGTTCCCAGCGAGTCTGGGTCCTGGCTGCAGTTCCTTTTCCTGCCACTTGAGGTCCCCTCCAGGTTCAGTGTGGGTTGACTTTTTTGGGGTGTCGTAGCTGCAAGAGAGTGGCCATTATTCCAGGAGGTTTCTGATGTCATGGCTCCCAGTGGCTCCCCAGGGGTATTGGGCCTGGGAAGCATGAGCGGTGTGGATACGGGGCTCTGCCTTGGCCTCCCCAGGGGGTAGTCTTTCCCCATCTCCTTCCTTCCCCTCCATCCTCCTCCTCATACACGTGCACAAAAGATGAGACCTTTACCTACCCTTGTTGGAGAATAGAGTTCTGGACTGAAGCCTGGAGCAAATCACCAGGCCCTTTAAATGGGAATTCAAGTCATCCTGAGGTTCAGTTATCTTCATGGTTTTCCTGTGTGTCCCTGCTGGGAGTTGGTGGTTTTGGGGCTCAGCTCTTTGGAGTTCATTCACCTTGTACTGTGTGTGGGGTATAGTTTCGCTCTGGGAGTAGAGGGGGTGTAGGTTTGGAAGAGGCCCTTTTGATTCTGCTCCTTGGTGTCACCTGCGCAAGAAGACGAGCTGCAGGTCGTGCTGCCTGGCCCTCTGAATTTCCCTGGCCCAAGACTGTCAGCTGGAACCGTGGTCTTACACCTGCTCCAGGTCGTGAACATGCTGTCTGTCCCAGGGGCCATGCTCTGTTCTGGTGAAGACAAAGATGATGGCGATGTCATGGCTTTGGTCCCAGGGTTTATGTTTTGGTGAGCTCCCAGTAGAGTGAGTGAAAGCTCAAGTAGTGGCCTGGGAAAGGCATTCTTTGGGTAGGAGCATTATTCTGGAGCAAGATTGCCAGGGCTGGCCAGCTGGTTGTCAGAAGAAGGGGAGTTTAAAGACTTCTGAGGCTTTTATCCTGGGAAAGCCAGGCTGTTGCCCTATCACTGCGCAAAATTAGGATCTCAGGAAGGGGAGCAGGTCAGAGAGGGAGAAGAACGGAATGTGATGGATTGGCTTGGCTGCGCCATATTGGAGTTATTTATATCATTTTTTGAATTTTTATTGAATTCTTATGTAAACTGTGGCCCAAATTGTGCAAGGGGGATGGATGTGAATGCAACATAAATCAAGGCTGTGCCCTCCCTCATCTTCCCGCCCTAGGGACAAAGACAGGTGACCTTTATTAACCTGGACAAAGATAGGTAGCCTTCACTAACCTGGATAAGCACTTTCTGGCATGCCGCCACTTTTTAAAAATTTATTTTTATTTATTTTTTGGTCAGGCTGTGCAGCAAGCTCAATCTTAGTTCCTTGACCAGGGATTAAACTGCTTCCCTGAAATGGTAGCACAGAATCTTAACCACTGGAGCACCAGGGAAGTCCCTGGTATGCCCCATTTAACTCCCCAAATCCAAGATTTCTGATAAATCGTGAAGATCATGACATAGATCTGAGACCAAAGGAAGGCTTCCTGCCTTGTCTTCTGTGAATTGGCCAGAGTTGACCTAACTGGACTCCCAGATGGAGACATTGAGCAGAGAAAATGGGTCAGAGGTGCCTGTACCCCAAAAGTAAAAGAGGCTGCATGGACTAAACTCCTGCCTTTAAACACAGTTCCTTACCTTCCACCCATCAGTAACCGGGACCCTGAAGAGCACCGGTCTCTGCCAGGCCAGCTTAGACACAGCGTGTCCCGTGGGTGTGCAGATGGCAGCCAGAAGTACTACTGGTGCTTCCTTCTTTGGTGGATCTGGTGGGATCTTGGGAAAGAGAGAAAAGGGGAGCATTTCTGTTCCTCCCCAACGTGCTTCCCTGCTGTCAAGCTCTCAGTCGGCCACCTGGAAAGGCCAGGCTCACACAGGGCTAACGTGCTTCTACAGAGGCTTGGGCACGAGCTGTGTGCCAGCCACTCATAGGAGAGCCATGGTCTAAAACAGGACTCCGTCATCATCCTGAGGCTGTAGACTAAGTGCTGTAGGAGAAGAGAGGGAGGCAGCCTGTCTGGTGCATTGATGCAGGCAGCAGGTATCGCATACCTGGTGCCTGTCACCATTGCCATCAACTTGTTCCAGAGGTTACTTGTCTGAGCCTCAGTTTCTCTATCTGGAAGATGGGTAGAATCCTTTCCTCCAAGGGGTGTGAGAAATCTTGAGGAGAGACGTGGGTAGTGGCATGATGGCATACATAGAGAGGTGCAATACACAGCAGTTGCCAGAGAAGTCAGACCCTGCTGAACTCAAACACAGCAAGGATGGGTACCGCAGGGAAACCTTGGAAACCTGGGTCCTGGCAGTGAGCTTGCAGAATAGGCAGAACTGGGGGCGGGAGAAAGGAAGGTGAGTGCAAACAGGGTGAGTGGCAAGTCTAAAGAGACTCCCATTTTTTAAAGTTCTTTTCCAAATTATAGAATATTGAGCAGAGTTTCCTGTGCTATACAGTAGGTTCTTGTTGGGTATCTATTTTAAATATAGCAGTGCGTGCATGTCCGCCCCAAACTCCCAATCTGTACTTCTGAGACTCTCGTGTTTTGATTTTACGAAATTTCTTTCATAATTTAGCAGCAGAGAGGATCATGAGTAGGACCACTGGGTTTTTGGAGACCAGAGAGAGAGGACTCACATTCTCTCCTCCTCCAAGGAGCCTGCTTGCCAGTCCTGCTTTTAACTTTCTTCATTTCTAAGCAGTGTGGTTCCAAGGACAATTTAACATGAGTATTTCCAATTTAATATGTCCCAGATGCGGCATTAAGTAACCCCTCACACCATCTCCTCTCCTCACTTCTGAAAGTTGGCCTTCCTCACCCTTGGCACTATAGACATTTGGGGCCAGACAATTATTTAACTCTAATTTATAGCAGCATCCCTGGCTTCGACCTATGCTAGAATATTGAGTAGCGGACCCCTCCCCCTGACCAAGTCATGACAGTCAAAAATGTCTCCGTAAATTTCCAGATGTGCTCTAGGGAGCACAGTCACCGCTGATTGAGAACCACTGCAGTAAATGGTCCTCCATTTACCGGAGGCTCACAGCCACTGAGGACCCAGCCTGTTGTCCTCCTCCCTTGCACGCCTTCATCCCAAGAGCAAGTACTTCTGCTTGAGCCTTGCCAACAGATCTAAAATCTAACCACTTCTCGTTTCCTCACGTGGCACCGTCATCTTTCATTCAGAGAACTGCAGTGGTCTCCTGACCAGTCTCCACGGTGTTACCATTGCCTACTTACAGTCCATTCTCCATACAGCAGCAGAGTGCTACCCCTTCCTTCTCTTGCTTCAAGCACATTTCAGTGGCTTCCCTTTGCACAAAGAATAAGATCCAAACGTATCACCTTGGCTTAGAGGCGCCTGCACCGAGCGCTCTGCCTACCTCCCCATCTCTTGTCTCTCCCTCCTTTGACTGCTCACGGGGCTCCTGCACCATCCTGCCTTGAACTCACCATGTCTTTCCCACCTGAGGGTGGGGGGGCGGTTCATCTATGGTTCCCTTGACCTGGAATGCTCTTCTCCCCACTTTTTACATGACTGACCCTTTTCTCATCATTCAGGACTCAACCTAAATGGAGACCTGACCTTCCCTGATCTATCTATCTTATGCAGGTACTCCCTTCAAAATCTCAGTCCCTTGTTTTTTTCTTCCTCCATCACATCTATTGCGGTTAGTAATTGGTTGCCTCCTTAATTAGATGGCTGGCCTCCATGAAGGCAAGAAACATGCCTGACTGCTTCTTAGCCTATCTCTAGTACCAGGCACAAGAAAGATGCCCAATATGAGTTGACTGAATGAATGAATTAATCTTATCACCTTCGAGGAAGAGAGACACCATTACTCTAGTTTAAAATTGGTAGCCGCAGACCTCTGAAATTAGACTTCCAATAAAATAAGTAATATACCAATTTTCTTCTTTGAACCTCTCAGGACTGTTAGCACATTGCCTAACAAAGAGCAGCTGCCCCAGGAAATTGTTGAATGGATGAATGACTCAATCTTCTGTAGTAAGAATTTATATAATACGTATTATATGAATACCTAATGAATAAAATAAGCAGACTTTAACCGAGTAGTTGAAATTCCAAAACCATTTTTTGATCTCCTCAAATAGGGATGGTTTGATTATTCCCCCAGCCCCAACTCCAGTCTTGAGATGCTGATGCTATTTTCAGCTGTTATTGTTGTGTAGTTTTTCAAAGTAGTTGGAGTGTAATGCAAATGACATGCTGCCTGGCCCATAGTAGCATTCAGAACATGTTTGTTGACTTGAGTTCAGTCAGGCCACTTGAAAAAAGAGAATTAGGAAGGTCAGTGCACAGGGAAGTGAATTTGGGTCTCGTCTTGGGAATGTTTCAGCAAATCTACAGGTTATGATTAGAGAGAGAGGCAAATTTCATAGCCTTTAAGAATTTACTATCCGATGGGAGAGATGAAGACTTTGAAGAACTGGAGAGCATATAATTATGCTAAACAGCATAGTACTGTTTTGAATATCTTCTGAGTTGCTTTGATTTAGTATTGGGGCATTTTTTTCTCCTCTTTCTGGACCAGACTCAGCTGTAAGAAGCATGGAGAAGTAATGAAGATTCTTGACATTCTCAGACTGCTTTCTGGGAATCCTGCAAAGTCCCGACTTCTCTGATGACTCTTCTCATGGCTGAGTTCAAGAGCATTTTGCAAACCCGGGCTTTGAATCTGGGAAAATGCTTTATGACCGTTTTTATGACCTCAAAGCAACCCTCGAAGGCGAGTTATTTCCCTGTCTTTGCCAAAGGGGAAAAACCAAGGGCCTGGTAAATTGCCCAGGATCTCCCAGACTCAGATGCTCGCTCGTGGGCGGCTCTTGTGCTCCGGCCTCATGCCATCTCCTCCGTTTGATGTGCCTTGGCTGCCCTGGGAGGGCCTGTTGGCAAGCTCCACTCCCAGCTCTGTGGACTTCGTGGTCTTTCCCAGGAAGGAGGAAGGCCCATTTCAGAGAACCATATACCGTTAGAGCTGTGACATTTTGGTACAAACTGCTAGTCCACTCCAATCCTTTCATTCTTGGGCCAGCTGACATCCATAGAAGCAAAGTGATTTGCTTCCTCTCACACCCTAACGTCTCCAAGCTCCAGCCCATTGTATTTTTTTGATTCCAACACAGTTGTCTCTGATTTAAAAAGTGTCCTCAGCACTCATGAGATTTCATTTTTTTAGAGGCAGGGTAGTGCTGTGGGCAAAGCAAGGAGGTTTTTTTTCTTTTTCTTTTGATAGGGCAATGGTTAAAGTAAGGCCTCTGGAGCCAACCTATCTTGGTTCTTGTTCCAGCCCAGCTGTCCACTGTATGACCTTGTTTAACTTGTCGGGGCCTCAGTTATTCTCATCTGTGAAGTGGAGATAATCACAGTACCTGGGGTGTATTGAGAATTACATCAGTCAATATGTGTAAAGGTCTCAGAATAATACCTGGAACAGCATAAGGACTATGAAAATGTTGCTCTAGTGTTTATTATTATGTGATTCCAGCTTCTCCCCCGCAGTGTGATTCTGGGCGAGTTGTTTGACATCTCTGAGCCTCGGCTTCCTCCTCTATGGGAATAATTCTGGCCTCACAGGATTGTTGAATAGATCAGAAGACATGCATATAAAGCACCTGCCTATAAGTAGGTGCTGAGTGAATGGCCAGATCTTTTACCACTTCCACAGATTTGAGAATGTTGTGTTTGGGAGGTAGTCAGACACAGCATCTACCACCAGGTTGATGCTTAAGTTGTTCCTTTCTCTTTCCATTTCCAGAAGGCAGGACTCTCGGGGTTGAATCTGCTGCCCCTTCCAGGGAAGAACTGCAGTTGCAATGACTTATTTTAAAAGAACATTGCTTTTCTTTTTTATTAAGCAACTATTGAGTACTTGTTGGGTGGCAAGCCCTGTTTGCACACATTGTCTCCTTTAATCTGCACAATAGCCCTATGACATAAGTGCTATGCTCACCATTTATGCCTAAGGAAACTAAGTCTCAGAGGATAAAACTTACCATGAGCCACACAGTTAGTGACAGAAGAAGCCACACTATTGAATCCAAATCAAGCTGGCTTGAAAAGCCTGTACCCTTAACCAGTCACTGCTGGGACCGTGCCAGGCCTCGGTTGCAGGTGAGTCCTGCGGGGGTGGTGACGTCACTCACACCAAGGACACCAGAGGAAGATGGAGCACTCTCCCAGGTTAACCATTACCACCTCCCCAGCTGCCAGGTGACAAGCGGGCAGAGCAGAGGAGTCCAGGACTCCTCCTCTTGCCCTCCCGCCCAGCCCAGGCACACGTGCACCAATCTGCTGTAGCCTGGGAGCGTGCCCAGCCCGCCAAGTTACCCTTCCTGCCCAGGTGCGGAGCCCGTGGGGAGTGATCTGCAGGCCTGGGGCTGGGCAGGAAGAAACTGAGCCTGAGAGCTGTTCTAAGACACATCTTAATCTGCCGAGGAGAGCGACCCTGTCCCATGGCTGTGGGTGAATACTGCCAGTAGGAGAGTTAGGCGCTTTGAGCGCTTGCCTCGAGAAGTTCACAGGTGAGAACGTCTGGGACTGGTCGCCTTCCCTAAGCTAGGTAAGAGCCAGGGGCAAGCTGCATGCTTGGGATGCAAGCCCAGGCTGTAGACCTCTGAAGGGCAGGCACTCAGTCCCCCAGGGGAGAGTATGGCTGGGCTGAGGGTGCGGGCTGGTAGGGATGGAAAGCACATGGGACTTGGGATTGACTCATTCTGACTTCAGCCCTGCTGCCCACTGGTTACATGACTGCCGGCCTCGTTGACTCCCCTCTCTTACGGAGGCAGTCGTGCCTCCCCATCGAAGAGGATTTCCAGCGGGGCTTTGTGGTGTGCTGACTTGAGTAGAGGTGCCAGGCACCCAGGATTTGCCTTGCAGATGTTCCCCTTCTGCCAACTCTGTGCAGCCCCACTGCTGGGCCCCCAAGGAGGGAGCGACCACTCTGGGCCTGCCGGAGTACTTGTTCTTCTCACACACCACTCATTTATACCCCTAAGTGGTAGGGCTGTCTGCTTAGTTGCTCAGTTGTGTCCAACTCTGTGCAACCCCATGGACTGTAGCCTTCCAGGCTCCTCTGTCCATGGGGGTTCTCCAGGCAAGAACACTGGAGTGGGTTGCCGTGCCCTCCTCCAGGGGATCTTCCCAACCTGGGGTCGAACCCAGGTCTCCTGCATTGCAGGTAGATTCGTTACCGTCTGAGCCACCAGATAGTGGGAGGTGATTGAATTCAAAACCTGAAAGGAGAACCTTACTTTTGCTTGTTTCCATACCAAATACATATCTAAGTCCAGGTCACTGACTTTAGGAACTCCTGTGCCAGTGATCTTCATGGGTCCCTTAGCCTCTGCACTTTCCCTTATAAGGTTTGCTGGAAGTCAAAGCCCTTACTACCAGGGGAACTTGATTCTAAGTGGTAGAAAGCATGGCCCCTTCTTGGTGTCTAGCCCAGCTCTGTGGTCTGCTCCCAGGGCGAGCACTCCTTGGGAACAAGCACCGTTCTCTAGGACTACTGGTGACCCACGTTCTAACTGGCACGCACATTAGGCTTCCAGAGGGATGAAGGAAAAAACTCTTCCTCCCTACTGCCACCCCTCTGCTGCTCTTTGAGGAAGCCTGGAGGCAGAGGTCTTCTCTGCAAACTTGCCAGCAGTGATGGAACTCAGCCTCTGGCCGGGTGCAGGCTCTTCTTTCTTCAGGACTTCCGGCTCCTTTAATAGGTACCCTTAATTCTCTTATCTCTGCCTGCCTTCTGCATTTACTGAAGCATAATGCTAAACCACATTCTTCCTTGGAAGTTACAGTTCGTTCTGGGGAGGTTTCGGGCTCTTAACTTTGAAACTGCAGAGTGAGAATTGGCTCAGATCATGGGGGCAGGTAGGAGACAGTGGAAGACAGACAGGGAGCTCCTGACAGCCCAGTTTCCATTGAGCTGTTTTTTCTTTACTCTGGATGGAAACGCTGCCCTGAGCTTGTGTTGATGCCTCCTTTATAGAACAGCAATTGATTGTTGTTCAATTTGAAGAGGTTTGCTGCCCATCTCTGACTTAGAACTGGTACCTGGGTATATGGTTAACTTCACTTTTATGATGGACAATTTTAGAAAAGCCAATCAAATCAGGTAAAACTTCAGCCAAGTCATCATTTATCCATCCAGGAAGTTTTGATTTGGTGCCAAAGTCTGCCGAAGCTTTTTCAGTTATTTTTCTGCACTCCCTTCAGTCTCCGCTCCTGTCCCCTGGCCTAAGCTTCTTGCACCTGGACTATTCCAGCAGCCAGGTAACTAGACTCCCTGCTTCCAGTCCTGACCCCAGCTCTCTGTCCATTCCTCTCACGAGGGCCAGAGTGACCTTTTGAAAACTTAGATCCTTTTGCTCCCTGTTTAAAGTGTCCTATGACTGCCGGTTGAGTGTCGAATAAAATCCCCTCCCCCTACTATTGTGGCTTGTGGGGTCTTGTGCCATTCGCTCCTGCCTGCTTCCTGAAATCACCCCATGTTACCCTTTTCTATTTGAGAGCAGGCACTAGGGATAATTTCCTGTTCTCATAATTTCCAGCTCTTTCCCACCTCTAGGCCTTTGTCTTGGCTGTTCCCTTGCCCAGAATATTCTTTTATTTTTTCCATAGAGACAAGATTTATAGAGTACTATTTCCATGATTTTACCTTCTGGAATATTAAAAGTGTTCATTACAATGCCTTTTCCCCCTTATTTATTTTTCCAAACTTATTTTAAAAAATGTTTTAAATGTATTTACTTTTAATTGAAGGATAATTGCTTTACAGTATTGTGTTGGTTTCTGCCATATATCAACATGAATCAGCCATAGGTATACATACGTCCCCTCGCTCCCACCGCCCTCCCACCTCCCACCCCCCACCCCTCTCGGTTGTTACAGAGCCCTGGTTTGAGTTCCCTGAGCCATATAGCAAATCCCCATTGGCCTTCTCTATTTCGGATGATAGTGTATATGCTTCCAAGTTACTCTCTCCATTCGTCCCATACCTCCTTCCTCCCCACGCCCGTGTCCATAAGTCTGTTCTCTACATCTGTGTCTCCATTGTAGCCCTGTAAATAGGTTCATCCGTACCATCCTCCTAGATTCCATGTATATGTGTTAAAATACAATATTTGTTTTTCTCTTTCTGACTTACTTCACTCTGTATAATAGGCTCTAGGTTCATCCACCTCATTAGAACTGACTCAAATGTGTTCCTTTTTATGGCCGAGTGATATTCCATTGCATATATGTACCACAGTTTCTTTATTCATTCATCTGATGATGGACATCTGGGTTACCTCTTTGTCCTAGCTATTGTAAATAGTGTTGCACTGAACTTTGGGATACATGTGCCTTTTTCAATTTTGGTTTCCTCAAGGTATATGCCTAGGAGTGGGACTGCTGGGTCATACGGTAGTTCTTTGAGGAATTCCCTGGTTTTTTGAGGAATCTCCATACTGTCTTCCATAGTGACTGTACCAGTTTACCTTCCCACCAGCGGTGCCAAAGGGTTCCTTTTGCTCCACACCCTCTCCAGCATTTATTGTTTGTGGATTTTTTGATGATAGCCGTTCTGACTGGTGTGAGGCGATATCTCAATATACCTTTGATTTGCATTTCTCTTTGCGACCCCGTGGACTGTAGCCTACCAGGCTTCTCTGTCCATGAGATTCTCCAGGCAAGAATACTGGAGTGGGTTACCATTTCCTTCTCCAGGGGATCTTCCTGACCCAGGGATCGAACCCAGGACTCCTGCATTGGAGGCAGACGCTTTAATCTCTGAGCCACCAGGGAAGCCCAATAATGAGCCATGTTGAGCATCTTTTCGTGTGTTTATTAGTCATTTGTATGTCTTCTTTGGAGAAATGTCTACTTAGATCTTTTGCCCACTTCATTGGGTTGTTTGTTTTTCTGGTATGCAGAAAACTGCATGAGCTGCTTGTATATTTTGAAAATTAATCCTTTGTCAGTTGTTTCATTTGCTATTATTTTCTCCCATTCTGAGGGTTGTCTTTTTATCTTGTTTCTAGTTTCCTTTGCTATGCAAAAGCTTTTAGGTTTAATTAGATCCACTTGTTTATTTTTATTTCCATGACTATTCCCTTGCCTAGAATATTCCTCCCTGGCTCTTCACATGACACTTACCTCTCCTTTTATTCTCAGAAGTCTGCCGTGCTCCCCACCACACTCCATCGTAGCGGTGCCCTCTGCAATCACTACCCCGTCACTCTCTTTCCTTCGCTTGTGACATACCACATGCACGGACACATCTTGTTTATTAATGTATTAACTTATCGTCCATCTCACTCAATTTATAGGTAAGTTTCATGAGTTCAGGGACATATCTTTCTGGTTTTCTGCTGAGTTTCTGATACCTACCACAATATCTGGCTCAAAGGTGGAAGCCAATAAATATTTGTTAAATGAACAAATGGCCAAATGAATGTGCAAAGTACTTCGCAGGGTCCTCTGAAAGGGAACATCTGTACTTGGAGTTGGAAGGAGGCATCCTTTTCACGTCACCTGAGCCAGCCAGTGTTCCTCTTCCCCCTAGCTGTCCTTAGCATCCCACATCAAGTATACTGTTGTCCTGTGTGTGTGTGCTCAGTTGCTCAGTTGTGTCCAACTGTTTGCAACCATAGGAACCATAGCCTGCCAGGCTCCTCTGTCCATGGGTTTCTCCAGGCAAGAATACTGGAGTGGATTGCCATGCCCTCCTCCAGGGGATTTTTCTGATCCAGGGATCGAACCCATGTCTCTTGCATCTCCTGCATTGGCAGGCAGATTCTTTACCATTGAGCCACCTGGGAAGCCCTGTGTACTATTGTTACAAGGGTTACTTTGCATGTGGAGTCTTACATTGCATTTCTCATGTCCTCTCTGAGGTCCTAGTCTTGTGGACAAGCTGTAGCTGCCAAAGAACCCAACCTCGCTGCCTTATGCAGTGAATATGACCTCAGTCCCCCTAAACTGTTACGGGCCAATGTGTTAGTTACAGTGACTATTACAAACATTTCCCCAGAAAACTTTTTCCCTTATCAGATGTGTTCTAGGATGTGTTTTGTGGCATCTCGGCTAAAAATGACCATGGTAGGTCCACAGGGAATTTGGACTTATCCTGCCCAATTAGCAGTGAGTTACTTCCTTGGCCTTATTCTCAATCTTTACTCCTATGTCCTCTTACAGTGGGTTTTGGGCAACTCTTTAAGTGCCAGTAGCATTTCTGTGGGATGGCTAGGGAGAAAATCACGCCCCTCCTTTCCCCGTCTTAATAGTGAATATGCATCCTGGGGTTATCTGAGATTTCAGCCATAGCTCTATGGCTGAGGGAGTCAGCCCCAGCCAAGTGCTGCTTTTATTTGGCACCAACTGTATGCCAACACATTGTTTCTTGTCTTTTTTAGAAGCCAACTTCTCAGAGGAGAGCTGGTGTGTTTGCATCCCACTGAGGGCGTTTGACCCCTTGTGGTCACACCTGCTCCAGTTTCAGGAAGGGGGCATCCAGTCGGAAGGGAAGAAACCTATGACTCTGAGTATTGCTCCGAAGCCCTTATCTCCCACTTGACACTGGCTGCAAAGGAGGGGAGGTAGACTGTTCATTCTAGCTTCAGGATCATTTATGTTCATGAATATTCACAAGGATCCAAAGTAAACAAGTAGTTTCCAAAAGGGTATATCCAGATACTAACCTTTCCCTCCATTAACATTCATTTCCTGGAATAATTTAATACAAGCCTTTCTCCTCCAACCCTCGGATTATATGTATTGAAAATTGTATTTAGATAAATCAGTTCAACTAAAAACAATCATTGAAATTAATGATTTCATTTAGAAGATGTAGCTGCATCTTTCTGTCTTCCTCAGCACCCCGTGGAATGAAGAGGCCGCTTCACTGGCTTCCCTTCCCAGGCTCAGGAGTGAGGCAAAGGGGCTTGAATAACCTGCCCAGGACCACAGTCTCAAAAGCCTGTTGATATTCCTGATGCTATCAGTCAGTCTTCCTGGAAGACCAGATTATTTCCAAGACCCTGAGAAGTGGGACAGAAAGTTATGTAAAATGAATTATGAACATTCTCAGAGTCATCTCATATTATCCTGATAAGATCATTTGAAATTCCCCAGAAAATTTATTTGTAAGATTGGACTTAAGTCAAAGTCGCCCAAGCTTAGTCATTCTGATGCCATCTTTATAGTTTTGCCATATTTGTCTACCACTTGTCTTGCTTATTTACTTACCATCTTTCTTCATGGTGACTACTTAATTTAAAGCAATTTGTTTAAAGAGCAAATGATATATTTCATCTACAAATGCAAAAACAGAAACACTGGGCATAATAGAAAGTAATCAGAAAAATAAGTACATGGCTTAAAATAAGAGATTCACCAGTGTGCAGTCTAAAATTTTACAAAGCATACCCCCAGGGGTTCATCTACAGCTCTTGTGAAATACAGACTTATAAAGCAAATCTAACTCTTATTGACCAGAGAGAAAGGAAGACAGACCAGGGAAAGAAGGAGGAACTATTAAAGCTCACAGAATGGTCAGAAGGCTTTAATCTCTTAGTGCTGAGTTTGCCACCTCATAAATGTGAAAATTTGTCTGAGGGACAGGTCTGCTTTTGTCATCCAGATTTGCTTTGGGACAAATGTTGGCGGTTATTTCTTTTTCCCAGCATATGATTTTGTAGATACTTGGAGCCCTTGGCTGTGGACACAAACTGTTGGGTAATATACACTCTTGTCTGTCAGTTCCACAGGATCGAGCTTTGAGAGGTACTGTGGGAAGATGCCTACTTAGGCTGAGTCAAGTATAGGGATGAAAATAAATCTGGATCTCTGGACTCATGTAGTGAGTAGCTCCTACAACCAGAGCTAAGTGTTAAACTACATCTACATCATGTGATAATTACTGAGCTTGGGAAGCTGAAGAGCACAAATTGGGGACTTAATAACTTGGTATCAGTCCAGGAGCTAGGAACTGTACTAGGTAACTCAAGCAGGAAGATATTTAATATAGGGAATTGGTAACATACAAAATTGTTAGGAAGGACAGGAGTTAGGAAGGTACAATTGGGCTTGTCAAGACTGAACCATCACAGCTGTGACTTAAAGCGCTTGTTATGTTCTAGAGCTGTTATACTCCACCTGCCCACCTCTGATTCCCATCAAACTGATGACCAGATACGGAAACCTGGAGTCTGACTCCACAATCACTCCCATTTGTTGTAATTTGCCTGCCAGCCCCCTCTGCCTCACGCCTGCCTTCCAGACCTCATGCAGGTACAAATCATTGGGCAGAACTTAAATCACACCCAGAACCCCAGCTGCAAGGGAGCCTGGGTGATGCTTTCAAACTCTGCAGTATGGAGGTGGAAGAGAATGTAGCAGGGGCAGAAATGAATGCCAGTAAGCAACATAACCATGGAAGAGTAAGGCAGGTAACTAACCAGGGTAAGTGTGCAAATCCCAGTAACATAGTGACAAGCAATACCAGCAAGGTCACAAGTAAGAGAGTCCGGTATTGACTTGACCTGGACCTTGCAGAATTCTGGTCAGGGTGTGCAGGCGGGTGTGGTTGAGAGGTTCTAGATCAAGGAAAGCCAGAGGTGGGGCAGTGCAATTGGCAAAACAATGCTCCCAACCTATCTTCTGGCATGAAGGCTTAAAAATCTACAGTACCTTTCTTTCTTGAAAGGGCCCTAGGTTCCATGCATTATACTGGATACATTTTACATGGAGTATTTCTGTTTTTCCTTTGTTATTGTTCTCCTGTTGTTCTCCTCAGAGGTCCTTCATAACTCACCGTGAGACTTTGCACGTCCGTTAGACAGCTGAGCCCTGATGCTATGCCCAGGTGAGACTGACACTGAGACCCGTGTGCCTGGTGACCGAGCTGCACTGCCTCTCTCAAGCAGGAGGGAAGAGAGGCTGAAGCAGAGACTGAGGCCAGGTTATCATGAGCCACAAATGCCAGGCTTCAGACTCTGGACTGATCTTGAAGGATAAGCATGGTCACTAACAGGCAGATTGGGAGGGAGCTGGACGTGGTGGGGTTGCCCCATGGATCTAGCGGAAGAATGTGGTCTTGGTCCATGTGAGAAAAGGCCAGAGGCGGCAGTAGATGAGCTTTTGTTCCTCTAGGTTTTTCCCTTCTTCATCACTGGTTTTTCAAAGATGGTGAACTCTTTACCTAACTGTTCCTGCAGGTGATTGTAGGTTTCATTTTCGTTGGTGAAGCCGATTCCTTCTGAAAAGCATTTTCCCTTCACTCACTGATTGTTCTGATCTTAGACTATGGCCCAGGATCAACATTCCAATACAAGCCATTCTCTCTTTCTCTTATACTTTTTTTTTAAATGCTTTGACAATGACATTGATGATTTGATTTAACTTCCTACCTGAGCTTCTGTGATCAGGGTAGTCAGTGGGAGTGGGCCAGCTTCTGTGGAAATGGGCCATGAGGTATGACAGTTCTACTTGAACGGAGCCAGTGCTTGGACAGTGGATGTATTTTCAGTTCAGAAATACTTGGTTTAAATTCCTGCTCTGCTCCTCTTTTGGGGAGTTATAGGACTATGGGCCCCCTCAGCTCCCCTGAGCACCGGGCTTCTCTACAGAGTAGGGATACAGTGCAGCCCCCCATCCAGTGGTCGGAAGGACTCAGTGAAGTCATGTATGTGGTTAGCATACATATGGTAGGAGTTCTGGAAAGTTGGGCTCACCTTCCCTTTTCTGCTATTTGGGAGTGGTGGGAGGTGGTGCTGACCAGCTGCAGTCAGTTGGTGTGTACCTGGTCCAAATGACTCAGCCTTCTAGGGTTTTCTCTCCTAGTGGCCCTGGTCTGAACCCCTCTCTCTGGTCCCCAACAGCCTCAGGGTAGACAGAGACACATTCCAGATGCTGCCCAAGAGAAGGGCCAGTGAGCCAACCCTGGGTCACGGTTGCCTCCCAGTGAATAAAAGCCCTCACCGAACACCACGTGCTGGTGTTTGAGTTCATCTCACAGCTGCAGTGCCCCCACCCAGTCCTGAAGATGTGTCTCTCCTTTGCGATCACAGATGGGAGTGCACTGCTTCTCAATCAGTGAAACCCTCTGACACGAGCTCCTCCACAACTCCCACTTCTCTGCCGGTGCAGGGAAGCTCGAGGCTTTTGCAATTCTCCAAGCATCTGGCCCATCTTATCCAGATGACATTTGGAATTTTAATCTTCTAGTTATGAGTTTTCGTAAATCTGGTTTGAAATCTCACTGCCAGTCTCCTCTGCTGTGGGAAAATGGTTTTAGAGGGATGTGGGCAGAGGGTGCTTCGTGCATGTGTGGGGGTTACTAGAAAGTGAAGGGGGCTTCTTGCAAAGGGCTTTGGGGTTCAGAACTCACTCTGTGCAAGCACTGTGTTGGGTGCTTTAAAGGTTATCCTGAAGCTCCTTTCACATGATGCCCATTGCACATATAGAAGACAAACTGAGATTCAGATATCTTAAGCAACTTGCCTGAGGTTACCAAGTGAATGGTGGAAGTGAATTTTTAAGTCTAGGTTTAACTGACTTCAAAGCCTGTAGCTTTTCCAGTACACCTGACTGCCTCCCATTTATCTATGGGTTCCTGAAAGTGTATCCCCAAATCCGTGGATCTGAAGTCCTGGGACTACCCTTGCTGGTGTTCTTTTAACCCTTTCAGCACTCACTCATCTCCTCCAGACTAGAGAGGTGAGCACAGGCTTGGGCCCCTGAAAAACTTGGCCAAGGTCACACAAGAGTTGGGACTTCCTGTTCAGGTCATGCAGTAAGATTGAATGTCTTAGAAGGGGAATGACATGGATCAACTTGAGCAGTTATTGAAGGCCCACCCTGTGGCAAATGGGACAGTCTTATCCTCTTTCTCTTGGTTGATTGGAAGCATTCTTATGCTCTTGTGAACTCTCAGAGACCCTACTGTTACACCTTCAAGATCCTTGAGGATCCTTGGCCCTCATATTTGGGGAAACCAGAGGAGAACATTTTTATAGGACTTAGAGGTAAGGGGGAGAGTAAAGAGAGCCCTCTGGATTACATATCTTCACTGAATCCATTCTACAAACACTCCATGTTCTGTCCCTGTCACCAAAACTCTGCTAAGCAGCAGCAATGCCAGGTAAGTAGAGCAAATCCTACAAGGGGTCCCAGCGTGGGCAGAAGCTTACGATTTGGCATCAGTTGCCCTGCCCAGTCTCTGAAGACCAGCCTAGCTAGGTGGCGCGCTGCAGCTGACCAGACATCTGAACTGGTGTGAGGGACACGGGGACCTGGGGATCCCCTGGAGCTTCAGCAGGTCTGGCCCTTGCCTTGGCCAGGACAGCCCAGCATTTGCTTTTTCCTCCTGCAGAGCATCTGAAAACGGTTAAGGGAGCACAGTCCTAGACACAGCGGTAGCAGGAAGAGAGCAGGTTGTGGGTGCCTTTCAGACCCTTTCTTTGTCTCCTCCTTGCCTTGTTCCACACATATTGACGAGGGCCCCAGAGCCCTGAGAGACTTGACTTCATGTGGACTCGAGTGTGTGGACGGAGCAGTCAAGAGAAGGCTGGAACACCCGTCTTTTCAGGAGAGTAACTTGATGGAGAAATTGTTTGAACTCCTCACCCCTGGGTTTCTGCCCAGGGCCTCAGACTTGGATAGAGGAGCGTATCTTGGCGGCTTTTCGGAGCACAGGGGAGACCCTCATCTTGTACTGAATTGACACACTTTGCTTGATGCAGAAGGGACACAGGTGATGGTTTTATAATGTCCCCACCCCAGCACCCTCCCCTTCACCCTGCTGCTCCTCTGTCCTCCCCACAGCCTGACCCAAGTTCCCCTCGGCCGGAATTGAGTGTGTTGTGCTCGCTGGCGGTTCTGTACAGACAGTGGCACCGGGCCCACTTTGGATAAGCCCAGTGGGGTTTTGTGGGGTCCTCTGGATGTTCCAGCACTTAGTGGATGGCCCACAGCCTCACAAAAGGAAAGAGAGCTCCGGCTTGCTGCTCCCTCCTAAACACATCTTAGAGATCTTCGCTATTCTTAAATCCCCAGGGTTTGAGAAACAAGAAACGTTCCCGTTTCCTCGATCGTATAAAGGTAAATCAGTTCTTCTCATTTCTAGGTAGATACCCTGTGACCGGCGTAGTAAATTCCTCTCCTGACCAAATGGTTTTACTCTGAAAATCCAGGCCCTGAGCTGATCTTAAGCTTGTTTGTTGTGGTCTTTAGTTGCTAAAGTGAAAGTTAATCGCTCAGTCATGTCCGATTCTTTGCGACCCCGTGGACTGTAGCCCACCAGGCTCCTCTGTCCTTAGAATTCTCCAGGCAAGAATACTGGAGTGATTTGCTGTGCCCTTCTCATGTCCAACTATCTTGGGACCCCATGGACTATAGTCTGCCAGGCTCCTCTTTCCATGAGATTTCCGAGGTAAGAATACTGGCATGGATTGCCACTTCTTTCTCCAGGGGATCTTCCTGACCCAGGGATCAAACCCATGTCTCCTGCATCAGCAGGTGGATTTTTTTACTGACTGAGCTCTGAGGGAAGAAGCCCCAGGTTTAACTTTAGGCGAGGCATTCTGCCCTTGACATGTCTAAATCCATAGTCTATCCATGGGTGTTTCAAAATTCAGTTTTACCACTGAGCCATCAGGGAAGCCCGATCTTAACCTTAGCATAGGTTTGTGTGTATGTGCATGCACAGATGTGTGTGTATTTTCTTTGGAACTTCTTTGTGCTTCCATTGTACTGTGATTAAAACGTAAGGCTGTGTGGAAGCAGAGTTGGAATCTCCAAACACGTGGGATCCCAGACTCTAGCCTTGGGTCATTTCTGTAAGCTTGCAGCTGCAAAATATTCCCCCATTCTGGACAAAGCTTGAGGCCAGATGAACGCTGGGATCTTACTTCAGGACCCAAAGTATTCTTTAGTTAGTGTCCAATACATTTCTTCATGGAGTTCTTAGGCCTGAGAATTTCAGAAGCACAAGAGAGAACTTTATTTTTTCAGGGGGGTTTGAGTTTTAACCCCTGAAGTAAGCTTCCAATTTATTTTTCCTTGTCCGATTGCAATCTCCCAGGTTGCTGACAGTTCGCCTTTGAAATGAGTCAGCTTTGATCAGGGATACGGCAGCCAGATGGGTCATCTTTGCTGCCTGTGGCTTAGTCCAACCAGTTTGGCAACCGCAGGGTCCCATCCAGCGTGGAGGGTACAGAAAGGCAGACACAAAGACGGCTGTGATGAGGGACCCTGCCCCTGACTCTAGTCAGCACACTGGCCCTCTGCTCCCTGTACCTGTTGGGTCTCCCAGCAAGCAGCTTTCCAGCCAGCCTTCCCCTGCTGTGGGGAGAAGGCTTTTGCTCCCACCCTCTCCCTTTGCTGAGAACTTTGCTGAGTCTCCTCCAAGCATCCTGCCAGATTGTTAAATGGTAAACAGGTTGTCTTCTCCACCTCCCACTTTCCTGTTCCTCTTCCCCCTTTATGGCTTCCCTCTCCCCAGGTAGGTTGCCAACAGGGCTGCTCGGGATCCTTGTCTTTCCCAGTAGAGAAAATTGGCTTCAGGCTCCACTCATGGCAGTATGACATCAGTAGCCCACATCATGGACCACTGGAAGGATGCGGCTGGGCTGGCGCCCTCTTTGGACATGATGATAGAGGGCAGCGAGTCTGTCCGAATTTGAATCCTGACCCCATTCCTTACTTAACTGTATGGCCTTGAGCAAGTTATGTCACCTGTTGAGTTTCAATTTCTTCAAAATGTAAAATGGACAGAATAATAGTCCCAAACTATTGCAACTGTGAGGATTTCAGCCTAAGCACCTGTCAAGAGCATCTTATAGTGTTAGGTCACACAGTAGGGCTGAGTAGATGAGAGTTAAGATAATTGTTTTTCTTTTAATAGTCATCGTCATCATTGTCCCTCATCACCGTCTGTCTGGAGAACAGCCAAGTGGGAAAGGACTGCAGCTTTGTTCTACAGACTGTTCAGGGGAAGTTGAAACACTCATTATATGTAGACTCACGGAAGACTTATTATGCCACCTTCTTTCCTTGAAGGGCTGGAAGGATTCATCCCTGGGCTTCTACCCCAGCAAGCAAAACCAAAATTTAACAAAAGGAAGAGCTCTCGAGGCAGTGTCAGATAGCCTCCTTAGGAGTTGAGAGTTTAGATAAACTTGGCAGTGGATTTTTGTATCAAGGCAGAGGGAGATCAGGCAGGAGGGCTTCCAACTCTACAACTGACTCTACTTCCAGTTCCGGGAGGCTGTGTGCTGTTTGTGTTTTGAGGAAGGCCACCTAGCACAGAAGATGTCACACTTTTACAGCAACTTTATGGCACTGCTGGGGCCTCCCCTGACCCCTGTGATCTGTAGACTGATTTCTTATCATTATATCTTTTAAACTAAGGGTATGTCCATGCTTTAATTTTGGCTTGGATGAATGATTTATTCAGAATACTTAACAAAGCAGTTAGGCCTCATTGTGCCTGCCTAATGTGTGTTCATCCTGGGAAATGCTTTTGTGGGGACAAGAGAGGGTCGGTGGGGATGGGCAGTTTGCAGGACTTTTGCTCTCCCACACTAATAAGCCAGCTGGGAAAGCCTGGGTTGCTCAAATTTAGTACATGTCTTCATCTGATAGAAGCTAGTAAGCCTGACTGGAGCACAGAGGTGAGCAGGCCTGTCCTCTGTTGGTTCTAAACAGTCATTGTGATCGCAGCGAATGGCATCCTTTCCATTTCTCTCCGGGTTTGTCATGTCCTTGTGCAAAGACAGTTGTGCATTCCAGACTGGGGTTTATTTTAACCAGCAATACAGATGTTTCTGCTCTGGTGCATGATTACATTAAAGCTCAGCCAGCGGTTTACCGTGGCAGGAGACTGCCAAGGTTAATATTTCTGCAGTACATTCCCTTCTGTTGGTTCTTGGCACCAGCCAGCTCCCAGGTGGGCATCTATCAGAGCTCTGCAGTGGAATCAGAGTATATCTATTGCACTCGGATGGAGCCTCTGACCACACAGTGCCTTAAGTAGGGGGCACCTGTCCCAAGCAGGGGCCCATGTCCTCTGGTGAATATCAGCTCACCCTTTCATGCCCCTCCCTAGTTGTAGAAGTTGCCACAGCAGCTCAGTTTGGGATGGGGGCAGAGGACAAGGGAGCACTTGGCAGTGAGAAAGAGTGGGAGCATAGCTTCTTGATGAGGACAGATGTGGATTCAAACCCTGCGCAGCTCAGGTGAGTCTCTTACCTCTTAGCGTGTCCTTCTCTGTACCAGGAGTAGTAATCCCTGCCTCAGAGGATTCAGTGAGGACTCAGAGGTGCTGCCTATAATTAATTGGGAGGAAGCAGAGTGCCCTGGCTTCCCAGATGGCTCGTGGTAAAGAATCCACCTGCCGATGCAGGAGACTCAAGAGACGCAGGTTCAATCCCTGGGTCGGGAAGATCCCCTGGAGAAGGAAACGGCAGCCCACTCCAGTATTCTTGCCAGGAAGATCCCATGGACCCAGGAACCTGGTGGACTCCAGTCCATGGGTCACAAAAAGTCGGACCCAACTGAGTGCACACACAGAGCGCCCTGGCTCGGGAAAGTGCCTGATGAGAGCGAGAGCTGCCCAATGACTACTTGGAAACACCCTAGTGGCGGAGGCCCACAGGCCCAGGAAGCCCAGAGTGCTTCTCCTGGCTTTGGCAGTGGAGAAACTGTGTACAGCAGAACCGGTTCTTCTGCCTGCGAGCACCCAGGAGCCACGTTAAAAATAATAGCAGCCTGACTGGTTTGGCGTGTGCTTCCTCTGCCTCTCCCCATCTGTGGCTGGTGGAATTGGGAAATGATCAAACAAGCATGGGCCTCGTCTAGGAACATTTGGCAAAGGTCAGAAGAACTTGCAGGAGGGGAGGGTGGGATGAAGTGTGAGACAAGGGTGAGATGTTTTGATGTCATCTGTGGCCAAGTGCTTAATGACTTCCACTGTTGATGTTCTGAGTTCAGGTCTGCTGGTCAGGTCTGAGGGGAGCAGCCCGACATGCACTTCAGGGTGATGTGGGTGGGTGGATTTCTTCACTTCTCTGCTGCTTTGTAGGGTTATCTGGTGGAAAGTTTGTAATGGTCATCCTAGCTTTGTAAGACTCTAGTGAAGAAGGGATTGTCGAAAAAACACTTATTTTCAATTATGGTTTCAGCCAACTTATGTCTAATTGTCTAGGATTCTTTTTTTAATCAGTGCTGTGCAAACCATCTCTCTCACACCCCAGTGCAATGGCCATTGAGATTCCTAAGCCTGAGTCTTGCAAGATATCCAGGTGCTTCGTGAGTCATCAAGAAATGACAGTCTTGTTTATTGCATTTGAAATGCAAGGTAGATTTTATGCCCATCTTGAGGTAATCAATTGATGCTTTTGGGGCTTCCCTGGTGGCTCAGAGGTTAAAGCGTCTGCCTGCAATGCAGGAGACCTGGGTTTGATCCCTGGGTCGGGAAGATCCCCTGGAGAAGGAAATGGCAACCCACTCCAGTATTCTTGCCTGGAGAATCCTATGGGCGGAGGAGCCTGGTGGGCTACAGTCCATGGGGTCGCAAAGAGTCGGACACGACTGAGTGAGTTCACTTTCACTTTCACTTCACTTTGAACTATGGTGTTGGAGAAGACTCTAGAGAGTCCCTTGGACTGCAAGGAGATCCAACCAGTCCATGCTAAAGGAGATCAGTCCTGAATATTGGAAGGACTGATGATGAAGCTGAAACTCCAATACTTTGGCCACCTGATGTGAAGAACTGACTCATTGGAAAAGACCCTGATGCTGGGAAAGATTGAGGGTGGGAAGAGAAGGGGACAACAGAGGATGAGATAGTTGGATGGCATCACTGACTCAATGGACGTGAGTTTGAGTAAACTCCCGGAGTTGGTGATGGACAGGGAGGCCTGGAGTGCTGCGGTTCATGGGGTTGCAAAGAGTCGAATACGACTGAGCAACTGAACTGAACTGAGGTAGTCAGTTACCAGTGATCAAATCTGTGAACAGTATTCAGGGAGGGAAGCACTTCCTTAATCAGAATATTGTGATAATCAGGACATTCCATTTCTTGGCAAACGACTGAATGACAAATGACATTGTGGACAAATGGCCATCATGTTCCCCGCTGTTCTAAGTCATGTTCCCGTTCATGTTCTTCATCCATCATTTCCATTCTTCCTTCTGTCCTTTCATCCATCCACTCATCTATCCAACAAAAACTTACTGGCACTCAACTTGCAAAGAAATATGGAGATAAAGATCATAACTCCTGCCCTCAGAGCCCTTCAAATGTAAAGTAGGAGTCAAGACCCTTAAGAACCTAGATGGAAAGCCTAAGGAAAATTTTTAGGGGGAAGAGTGGTATTTGAATCAACTGGTCTTTGAGAAATGCACGGGATTCCAATGTGTGAAGCCTGTGCATTCCTGCTGCAGGATCAAGGACCCAGAGGCTGGAAAGAGGTGGTTCTCTATAAGAAATTGCCAGTGGTGGCACTGGACTAAATTCAAGGGGAAGACTGGAAAATCAGGAGCAGAGGCTTAAGTAACAGTTCTTGAAAGTCAAATTTAGACTTTGAGAGTTGACTCTGTAGGCACTAGAGAGGGCTTTCAATGGCAGGTGTGGCCAAGGGCAGGCTTTCTGGCCCTCCTTGAACATGCTGATAGATTTTGACAGGGCTTCCACTTTTTAAGTTAGGTGTTGGCCGAGAGATTGGGGGGCAAGTCTCGCAAAGGGTCGTGGCTGACTTAGCAGCTCCAGGCTTACGTAGCATCACCCACGATTCCTCTCATGGCTGCTGATTTCTTTCCAAACCTCTCCTTCCTTTTCAGTTTTTCTCACTCTTATGGATAATTTCCCACTGTGTTCAGACACTCCTGTAAGACCTGCTCTCCAGCCTCACCTCTCAGTCCTCTAGGAATTTGGGAGTTCGGAGAAGGGGTTTCAGCCTCCATGACCTCTTCTATCTTTGGAATCTGTCCCTTGGCTATAAATAAGGCTGTTGCTTGGTGCCAGTATTGATGGTATTTGCAGCTGTCCTCTGGGAGACCGACTCAGACGAATAACCCATTTTCAAGAGGACATGGCCATTAGGTGACAGCTATTTATGGTTCCTATTGACTAGACCCAAACCTGAACTGTCGCTGACATTAAAATTTCATGTGCCGGGAGCCGCCTTTCCTTATCTGGTTGTCTCTGTCCATTTATTTGAAACATCTAACTGTGTTTAGCTAGGTTCTTCAGAAAGAGGAGCTGCAGAACGTTGAGGGAGTTCTGTGTTCTGGTGGCTGTGACTTTCCCCAGGGGACCTCTCATTCCCGCAGCAGCCCTCTAAACTGGGGTATTCGCACCTCCATTTCACAGAAGAGAATGCTGAGTGTCTCAAGGTAAATTGCTTGCCAGAGCCACCAGGTCAGTCGGTAAGCGACAGAGCCAGGATTCAAACCGACTTCTGCCTGGCTTCAAAGCCTGGATAATTTCCATGAAGCCATGCGTGTCTGATTTCTGAACTGGGAGTGTCACCCCGGAGGGTTTTATTTATTTATTTTGTCCCCTGATAGTTCAGTCGCTTGGAGTTAAGTACTTGATTGAACATGCGATTTTTAAAAGTGTGTTCATGCTGAATTTGCCTGGGTAGTCACAGCGTTCCATCTTCATGGAGTTTCTTTCCCACACCCTTAGATGAAAATAAACAAGGCCCTCAAATGTCAGGCGAGATTCCTTCTGGCTTTATAACCTAGTGTGTTCTGTAGCTGGCTGAATTCTCCAGTGAACTTCTCATTGGAAAATATTCCTTTCCTGAATTCTGTTTCTCCATCAAAGGGATATTACGTGGTTTGTGATAACTCTTTCTTCGTGGCCATGACATTGAAGTGCTGAGGAGGAAATGGTCCTGCACCAGTCATCTCTGGTGTCATCAGATCTCTTTCATCCCAAGCACCTGTACGTCTTCACCCTAAACATTGAAACATGATCAGGCCTGGGACCAGGGGAAAAGAACATCTTGATTGCTATAACATGTTAATGGCGACTCTTAGAAGGAGGAAGGTGTAGTGGTTAAGTACCTGGTCTTTGAAAGTGGAAGACCTGAGTTGAGTTTCAGCCTTGCTTCTTGTTAACTGCTGGACCTTAAGCAAATAACATCTCTGTATCTCCGTTCTCTGATCTTTAAAGTGAAGATTCATTTCTGGGGAGGGGGTGGAGAATTGATTATAATATTTTCATATCTTTTTTTTTTTTCTGGAAACAGTGAATTCTATTTGTATCGTTTGAAGTAAACTTAATTAGCAGAGGGCATTCTGTCCTTGAAAAAGCCATTCAGGTTATCAAAGAAAAGTGCAATTGTTTATCTGTGGAGTTAGAAGTTAGGATGGCTCAGAGGGTAAAAAATCTGCCTGCAGTACAGGAGATACAGGAGACTTGGGTTCAATCCCTAGGTCGGGAAGATCCCCTGGAAAAGGAAATGGCAACCCAATCCAGGATTGTTGCCTCAAAAATCCCATGGACCGAGGAGCCTGGCGGGCTGCAGTCCATGGGATAACAAAGAGTTGGACACAACTGAGCGATCAAGCACACAGAAGTTAGGGTAAGGGGTGAGGGAGGTTAGTAACAGAGGGGAAAGGAAGGAGCTTCAGGGAGCCATCATCTGTTGTGATTCTTATTCTGGGGATAGCCCTAAAGCATGTTCATCTTGTAAAAATGTGTTCCAGAGCTTAAAACTTGCTTTGATTGCTTTTCTGCATATGTTATATATGACAATATATTTTTAAAAATAGAAGTCAGTAATCCCAGGCTCCCAGTCCTTCCCTCCCCTACCTCCCTCATATTGGTTTTGTATGCCACCACTTGCTAATATTTTGAGATGAGAAAAAGCAGTGTTAGAAACCTTCTTTTGCAGGACATACTTAATAACTGTGTTGCCCTACTCGCTGAATAATGCAGATTTTCTAAATATTAAGAAGTAACTTGGGTGTTGATGAAATGCTCTTCTTTCTTCCTTTCAGAGGCAATCTGTATGTAAAGCATGATCTGATAGTTCTCAGTCCTGCCAGGGCATCAGAATTCTCTAGAGAACTTTGAAAAGAAAGGCAGGTGTTTGGGTCATTCAAACCTACTGAATCACTCCTTGGAGGTGGGATGTGGGCATCTGGGTTTTTTTTAAAAACTCCCCAGGGGACTCTGCACTGCTCATGTAACCAGCATATTGGATAAATATCATGCATGGATTGTGGACAAAGCCTGTGAGTTTTCTTTTTTTTCCTGCCATGGGATGAAAGCTGTCATAGCCCCTGACCATTCTGTTCATTTTTACAGACAGTCCTGTGGTCAACTAATTTGCAAAGACGGTCTCAGATGAGAAATTAGAATACCCCGTCTAATATTTTTAATGTATTTATTTTTAACTGGAGGATAACTAATTTACACTATTGTGTTGGTTTCTGCCATACATCAACATGAATCAGCCATAGTTATACATATGTCCCCTCCCTCTTGAACCTCCCTCCCACCCCATCCCACCCCTCTAGGTTGTCAGAGAGCACTGGGTTTGAGCTCCCTGCATCACACAGCAAATTCCCACTGGCTATCTATTTTCCATGTGGTAACATGTATGTTTTGATGCTACTCTCTCAATTCACCCCACCCTCTCCTTTCCCTACTGTGCCCGCAAGTCTGTGCTCTGTGTCTGCAT
The DNA here is from genome assembly GCF_003369695.1 of Bos indicus x Bos taurus. Taxonomy (NCBI): domain Eukaryota; kingdom Metazoa; phylum Chordata; class Mammalia; order Artiodactyla; family Bovidae; genus Bos; species Bos indicus x Bos taurus. The sequence continues at coordinate 26,073,635 of NC_040104.1, forward strand.
CTCCATTGCTACCCAGCAGATAGGCTCATCACTACCATCTTTCTAGATTCCATATATATGCATTGCTGCTGCTGCTGCTAAGTCTCTTCAGTCGTGTCTGACTCTGTGCGACCCCATAGACAGCAGCCCACCAGGCTCCCCTGTCCCTGGGATTCTCCAGGCAAGAATACTGGAGTGGGTTGCCATTTCCTTCTCCAATGCATGAAGGTGGAAAGTGAAAGTGAAGTCGCTCAGTCCTGTCTGACTCTGAGTGACCCCATGGACTGCAGCCTACCGGGCTCCTCCGTCCATGGGATTCTCCAGGCGAGAGTACTGGAGTGGGGTGCCATTTGTTTTTCCCTTTCTGACTTACTTCATGCTGAGCAGTAGGCTCTAGGTTCATTTACCTCATGGGAACTGACTCAAATGTGTTCCTTTTTATGGCTGAGTAATATTCCATTGTACATATGTACCACAACTTCTTTATCCCAATATTAATCAAAGCCTGAACGTGAATCCAGGCGCCTGCAGAGGAAGAGTGAAAGCGGTCCACCCTCCTCCACCCCCCAGGAGGGAGGCAGAGAAGAAAGGTCCTTACTCCATGGGTCCTTTGGTCCTTTCTGAGCTCACTGCCTGCTCTTGAAAGCTATGTCTTTCTTTTGTGGAGCACTTCAAGGGCCATTTTGTAGGACCCCAGATGAACCCTTGTGTGTGCTTCCTCCAAGAAAACACCAAATCTCTTGTCCCAGCAGTGGGTGAAAGTGAAAAGTGTTAATTGCTCAGTCATGTTCTACACTTTGCAACCCCATGAACCCTCTGTGGAATTCTCCAGGCAAGACTGCTAGAGTGGGTAGCCATTCCCTTCTCCAGGGGATCTTCCTGACCCAGGGATTGAACCAAGGTCTCCTGCATTCCAGGCAGATCCTTTTCCATCTGAGCTACCAGGGAAGCTCCTAGCAATGGGGGCTGCAGGCTAATATCAGCCTGTAATCATCTCCTGACTCCGTCACAGAAAGCGTCAGGCATACCCTCACTCCCTCTGGATTCTCAGGGCAAGAGCTGGATCTCAGAGCACAACATCCCGAACTGCAGGCATGTTCATCTTGGGCTCCCCAGGAACTCCACTGAAGCACCCCGACCCAGATTTGAGTAGTGGGTACAGCATGTGTTTATAACACAGAGTTCTGAAGTTGTAGCCTCCTTCTCCAGATCCTGTTTGTCTGCTTTTTAATCTCTTTCTATTCTCTATCCGATGGATCAGGGAAGGTCTTGCAGCTGGCTCTCCAGGATTTCTTTGAAATCCTGCATTTTGCACATTTGTCCCAGGCTTCCTTTGGTGCCTCTGGCTTAGAGGCAGACCACTTTGTCATGCTGAAGTGAAGTGAAGTCGCTCAGTCGTGTCCGACTCTTTGCGACCCCTTCGATTGCAGCCTACTAGGCTCCTCCATCCATGGACTTTTCCAGGTAAGAGTACCGGAGTGTGTTGCCATTTCCTTCTCCAGAGGATCTTCCCAACCCAGGGATCAAACCCAGGTCACCCAAATTGTAGGCAGATGCTTTACCATCTGAGCCACCAGGGAAGTCCCTTGTCATGCTGAGCGACCTGCATACTAGCCTGTGGGATGGGCTGTCAGATCTCACAGGCTCTGTTTTGAAACCTTGAGTAAGTGTGTTAATCTCTCCAAACCGCAGGTGCCTTATGAGTTACTAACTCAGATTGTGATGATTAAACGACAAATACCTGTCAAGGTCTTAGTGCCTGACATATAGGAAGTGCTCCCTGGTACCCGTTATCCAGTTTAGTGCAGCTGAAACTCTGTCCGTCTTGGCTGCCCTGTTTAAAGCTTCATTTGCTGATGGGCAGCCAGCCGGAGGGGCTCCGTCACTGCTGCTGCTTGGAGAAACACTTCTCTGGCTCAGCCAATTCCTTGTCTAGAAGCTTCCAGGGACGGTCCCATTAAGAAATGCTCACAAAAGCAGGGTCACCAGAGCTAACAGAATTAAGCAAGTTATGAGGCAGTAGAAAATGCAGTTAGATTTGCATCTGTGAAGCAGATGGCCAGTACAACATGATTGAATTAGTTGTATTATGTTGGCGGAAATTAATTTGTCACTTTATTTTTTTTTCTTTTGTTTTTTTAAAAAAGAGAGAGATGTGATTTTGTTATCTCTGGCAAAAGTGATCTGTAGAAAGAGTGTATCCTTTAATGGAAAACATGGGATATGCAGTAGGGCCTTGAAAAACCCTTGTCTTGTAATTGTCTGTTAGTTGGTACAATTATGTAGAATGTAGCCCAGAAAAACAGAAATGCTGCCACCTACTGCTGGTGAAAGCTGGCTTGTGTTTCCAATCATAGGAAGGATGGTTTTTTCCCCTCTTAAAAATCTCAAATCATGGGGCCACTGTGAATTAAATGCACTTCGGAGACTTTTTTACTTACTGAAGATCTTAGGATATGGTGTATTCTAATTACGTTGTTTATTACAACGTCTCACATCATATTTTGATCTGGTAAACTTGAGAGAACCTCAGGCATTTTGATTCCTCCTTTTAAAGGTGAGGAAGAATCAAATGCAGAATCTTTTTTTAAGAACAAATGGGATCTTTTGGGTTGGGGCCCAGGGTTGTTAACTAGGAGATTCCCAACACATTCTTTGGGCACAAATAGTTCTTTCATGGCCCTTTTGAAAGGATCAAAGCAAAACCTGGAGTTTTGAATGGCCCCCTTTTTTTGTTAAGTCCTTTTATCCTTAACAGTTACTAATGAGCATTCTAGGAAATTCACCCTTGCAGGAAGTTTCTTGTATATAATAAGGGAAGCATAGACTTTATATACATGGCATACGTGAATAGAGTGTGAGTGTGTATAAATTATGTTTCTGAAATTTTGTGATCCTAAGTTTAACTTTGTGGTTTAGTCGCTAAGTTGTGTCCGACTCTTGCGAACCCCTGGACTGTAGCCTGTTAGGCTCCTCTGTCCATGGGATTCTCCAGGCAAGAATACTGGAGTGGGTTACCATTTCCTTCTCCAGAGGATCTTCCCGATCCAGGGATCAAACCCAGGTCTGCTGTACTGCAGGCAGATTCTTTACCGACTGAGCTATGAGGGAAGAAGCCCCAGGTTTAACTTCAGGCAAGGCATTCTGCCCTTGACATGGCTAAATCCATAATCTATCCATGGGTGTTTCAAAGTTCAGTTTTCAAACCTGGCAGCATAGTCAGTTGTGGAGCCTTGAATTTTATCTTCTTACATGAACTTTTAAAGTAGATTTTAATTTTCAGAAAAGCTGGGAAGATAGCACAGAGACTTGCCGTATACTCCACACCCAGTTTGTCCTGCTTTTAACAATATATCACTAGAGTTCATTTGCTGCAATTAATGAGCCAATATTAAAACATTATCATTAACTAAAGTCTGCATTTTATTCAGATTTCTTAAGGTTTTTTCTTTGTTTAATTTGATGTCTTTTATTTTTTCTAGACCCCATCCAGAACACCTCATTGCATTTAGTTGCCGTGTCTCCTTAGGCTTTTCTCGGCTGTGACACTTTCTCAAACTTCCCTTGTTTTGGATGACCCTGACAGTTTGGAGGAGTACTGGTGAAATATTTGGTAAAGGGGCCCCCTCCCAATTGAGATCACTCTGATGCTTTTCTCATGATGAGACCCAGACTGTGGGTTTTGGGGAGAAAGACCACAGAGGTCAAGGGCCACCCTCACCACCCTCTGTCAGGGCACCTGCTGTCAACATGACTGACAGGTGTAGAGGTTGACTTTGCTCATCCTTCTGGGTTGGTCTTTGTCAGGTTTTCCAAAAAGGTACTCTTCCCCACCCTTTCCATATTGTTCTCTGTGTGCAGCCCACGCTTAAAAGGAGTGGCAGTGCATGTTGCACCCCCTTGAGAACAGAATATTGACATAAGTTATTTGTAATTCTCTTTGCATGGGAGATTTTTCTCTTCTCTGCATTCATTTATTTATTTATTCAGTCTTTTATTTCTCAGGCTTCGTTGGTGCCTCAGATGGTAAAGAATCTGCCTGCAATGTGAGAGACCTGAGTTCAATCCCTGGGTCTAGAAGATCCCCTGGAGAAGGGAATGGCTACCCACTCCAGTATTCTTGCCTGGAAAATTCCATGGACACATGCATGTGGACTCCTGGATATTTGTTTATTACTTTGTGTTTTAATCCAATGCTTCCTTACTCTTGTTGGTCAGTTGTTCCAGCATTGGCCATTAGGTGCTTTCATTTAGCTCCTGGGTCCTGGTGACAAACCCCATCCACGTGTTTTTGGTGTAGGGACATATCCTTCCTTTCTGGCACTATAATATACTCCAGGCCTATCTTGAATATTTTCTGTTGCATTCCAAGATAATCAGCCATTTCTCCAAGGAACTGTGGCTCCTTATATTGTAGGTATATGGTATGAAAAACCAGGATATGGACACTGTATGTGCTTGTTGCTATTGGGATATCTTTGGTTTTAGATCCTTTAGAAACAAGGAAATAAATGTGTGCCTACTAATCCATGTGTCTATAGATACTGTATCTAAGTTAAGATAAACATTAGTTTATAACAAGGAGAAGGTAATGGCAACCCACTCCAGTACTCTTGCCTGGAGAATCCCATGGACGGAGGAGCCTGGTAGGCTGCAGTCCATGGGGTCGTGAAGAGTCAGACACGAGTGAGCGACTTCACTTTCACGCATTGGAGAAGGAAATGGCAATCCATTCCTGTGTTCTTGCCTGGAGAATCCCAGGGATGGGGGAGCCTGGTGGGCTGCCATCTATGGGGTCACACAGAGTCGGACACGACTGAAGTGACTTAGCAGCAGCAGCAGCAGCAGCAGCAGCAATTTATAACAATATACTATTGACATATAGGTCAGTATGTAGTTGTATTTTTTAATTTAAATTAATTTATTTATTTTAATTGGGGGGTGATTACTTTATAATATTGTAGTGGTGTTTGGCATACATTGACATGAATCAGCCATGAGTGTACGTATGTTCCCCATCCTGAACCCCCCTCCCACCTCCCTCCCCATCCCATCCCTCTGGGTCATCCCAGTACACTGGCCCTGAGCACCCTGTCTCATGCATCATACCTGGGCTGGCGATCTGTTTCACATATGATAATATACATGTTTCAGTGCTATTCTCTCAGATCATCCCAACCTTGGCCTTCTCCCACAGAGTCCAAAAGACTGTTCTTTACATCTGTGTCTCTTTTGATGTCTTGCATATAGGGTCATTATTACCATCTTTCTAAATTCCATATATATGCATTAGTATACTATATTGGTGTTTTTCTTTCTAGCTTACTTCACTCTGTATAATAGGCTCCAGTTTCATCCACCTCATTAGAACTGATTGAAATGCATTCTTCTTAATGGCTGAGTAATATTCCATTGTGTATATGTAGCACAGTTTTCTTATCCATTTATCTGCCAATGGACATCTAAGTTGCTTCCATGTCCTGGCTATTGTAAACAGATGCAGTTGTATTGAAACTCTAAACCGTTATTTAGTTTATAAACTAAAAATAGTTTATAATTTATATAGAGCTTCCAATTCAAATCAATTACCACATGGATCATTTTAGCCTTCCTCCCTTGCTTATCTGAAACCTCCCACTCCAGCAGTGAGAAATCCCTGTGAAACTTATTAAACACCCTTGTGCCTCGGCCCCATGTCCTGAGATTGATTTAGATGCCTACCTGGGATCCAGGCATCTGTATTTTAATAAACTCTAGACAGGTCCGATTTTTCCATCATAGGCTCATGTGCCATGCACTCATCTTTATAGCATTTGCCACAAGTGCCCTCTGAATCTTTTTCTTTATTTTTAGTTGATATCTTTATTTGATTAATGCCTGTCACTCTCTCAAGACAAGAAGTTCCAATGTCTGTTTTGATCGTCATTCTATCCCCAGTAAGTGTGTGTGTGTGTGTGTGTGTGTGTATAATACATTATATATATATAAGTGATGTGTTAAGTCACTTCAGTCATGTCTGACTCTTTCCGACCCTATGGAGTGTAGCCTGACAGATTCCTCTGTCCTTGGGATTCTCCAGGCAAGAGTACTATAGTGGGTCTTTGATAAATATTTGTTGAATGAATGAGTAAAATTACATATAGCATGATTGAGGAGAAAAGTGATTTACTGAACTGTTCCTACATGCCAAATGCCTTTCTAGATGCTTTAGAAATATGGTTCAGTTTGGAGACTTGAACTGGGTCTGACTGAGTGGGAATCACGCCCTTTCTGTTGAGGAATCCCTACCATAGGAAGTGCCTGGTCTCCTGCTTTGCATGTCACTGGAGCTCCCATTGGCCTGCGTGCAGCTGTGTGGGTGGCCCAGGAGGAGGCCAGAGGGGGCGAAACGGCAGCACCCATTTAGAGCCTCAGTTCTCCATTAGGAAACCAACTCCTATTTGGTTTGGGGAGGGGGTGTTTTTTCCTGCCTTTTCATGTTTACAATGAAGGTGACATTGATTTACAAGTCAGTGGGCTGAAGCAGGGAAGGGAGACTTCCATGGATGGAAAAGATCAATTAAATGATTATCCCAGCTGCCACACACTAATGCCTTTCTTACTGAAATTTAGAATCCAGGAAGCAGAAGGCCGCCGCATTTAGCCTTTTACAGGAAATCTAATTGCCAACTTTGTGATGCCAAGGTTTATTAAATTGGGAAGAGTTGATATTAGCAGCTGGCATTTCAGGCATTACGGAAAGCTTCCCCCTGGCCACCTGGAATTCTAAATGACTTCCTCTATTTCTTTTTAAGTACTTTGGCTGAAGTTTTAGGAATTTAACACTTTTGTGATTCATATCTTTCTGTTATTTGGGGGCGGGCGGGGGGTGTTCCAGGGTGCTGGGGCTTAAAACTCATCAAGAAGTCAAAAATAGTGAATTCCTACTATGTGCTAGGCACTGGGCTGGTGGCTGGGGATTCCAGCCAGGGGCAAACCCACAGATTTCTGTCTTTTTAGAGTTCTCCACCTAGAATGCTCGTCCTCTAGATCCGTGGGTCCCAGACCGCAGTTGCATGAGAATCACCTGGAGAGCTTGTTCAAGTCCAGACCATTGGGGCCCAACCTCAGCGTCTCTGACTCAGGAGGCCTGGACTGGGCGCTGAGAAGCTGCATTTCTGACAGGTTCCCAGGTGATGCTGATACTGCTGGTCTGGGACAACTGCTGCCCTGAGACTTTGCAGGATCGCTGCCGTTTTGCGGTTAGGTCTTGATTTCAATGTCCGTTCCTTAGGGAGGCCATTCTTGAGTTCCCTGCCATAGCGTCACTCCATCTGTCACCATTCAGTCTCTGTTGCATTTTTTCTCTTTTTTTGGCTGTGCCTTGAGGCTTGCTGGATCTTAGTTCTCAGACCAGAGGTTGAACCCACGCCCCTGGCAGTGGAAGCACAAAGTCCTCCCCACTGGACTCTCAGGGAATTCTCATCTCTGTGTTTTCTTTATAGCATTCTTTATAGCATTGTTCTCTGATACTAACTTGCTGATTAGTTTATTGTCGAGTGTCTCTCCCAGTTCTTGTCCTCCGTAGAAAAAAGCCCCATAGAGTATTCTTACTGCTGCCTCCTCCCAACCTAGAGGGGATACTTGCTGCAGAGTATGTGCTCAGTGAGTACTTGAATGAATGAAGTAATCAATACAAGCATAGTGAGTCTTCGGAGAGAGGGGCATAGGACGCCATGGGAGTGTAATAGGTAGCCCTCAAGTGGGGAAAGACATTTCATTGCATCCTACACAGAGCAGTTTCTGCGCATGGCCTTAATATTTGCTTCAGACACCGCACACCAACATTTTGCTGCAAAGTTATAGGCTGTGGGGTCAGCTGGGAGACTGGTAGGCCACTCTAGATTTGCTTAATTTTTCCATAGCCTTTTTATGGTCCTGTCCCCACTGAAAACAGGTGATCTAAAGAGCAAGTCAGGATTGAGTCTAACAGGCAATTTGAGCACAGAAGGTTTGGTGAGCTCCCAGGTCTCAATTGCTAGACTTAACAGGAAGTGAGCCGTGCCTGAAAAACTTCTAGGGACCTTCCTCCTGAAGCCTCCGCTTATTGAAATCTGGAATCCAAGGGCCCTGCACATGCCCAGTAGCCTTTTCAAAACCTCTGCAAATTTGAATGAAGGCTCACACTTTTCCTTTGCAGGAGCAAGATCTCTGGGTAGAAACATGCAGATTTCTGTCCATCAGCCTTTTAGAAGAGATAGAAAGGCAGGCATGCTTGTGCCTTCTTTGACAAAAACAATGTCAGGAAGAAGAAAACACACCCGAGGGTACCACACAACTAATGGTTTAGAGAAAGGTTTTCAAAACCCCTCTGCAAAAGCTGAAGCATCAGGCTTCTTCCCTTGTGCCGCCCGGTTCAAGTGAAGTCTGTTCAACCCTCAGCCTTTGCCAGGCCTGAGTGAGAGGGGAGCGAGTCCCCAGGTTCGTGTGTCTGGGACAGCAAAAGGAACTGTGATCTCTTTTCCTCGAGTGTGTCATGAAAATAGAAACACAGTCTGATTACTTTGGAGGGCAAAGTGCATGCCATGGGGGAACTGGAGGCGGGGAAAATGGCCGCAGGATGGGGCTGAGGGCCAGCGGGCCGCCCAGAGCGTTGGGGTAACACAAGTGGCCACTATTCAGGAGGTGGCCTGTGTAAGAAAATCTGACCACAGCAGGAGCGTGACTTCAACTAAAATTAACCTTCGAGGCTTCACACGCCTCCGCAGTGCTTTGAACTAGACACCCTGGGCGGGCGCAGGCCCTGGACTGCAGGGACTGCGGGCTGTGGGTCGAGCCATGCCTATAAGCATCAACTTGTGGGTTCCTGCCCGGGGCCAGAGTCGGGAGTCCTGCGACCATTATAGAGTGGTAAGCCACCTGGAGGGCCACCGGCAGGGGCCCTGGGGGAGGTGATGAAGTCTGTCTGCATCTGGGCTTGTGTTTGGAGACAGCTCTAGTTTGTTTTTTGTGCCAGCTGGGACCAGGAGCGCTTTCATCTGCAGAAGGCTTCGCTGAGCTAGCTGTCACCTTGCTGTCGCCTTGTACTTCCTGTGTCCTCACAGGGTGAGGACCCAGTGGTGTATTTTTAGAGCAGATGGGAAGAATCTGTCTAGAAATTGTTGATGTCCTGAAAAAGATACAGTTGCCTAAACCAAAGGCAACAGCCCCGGGGTTGGGGTTGGCGGGGGCGGCGGGGGAAGGTCGAAGATGCTAACAGGTGTGGCAGGCCTAGGCCTGTGTTCTCACTTGTGGGTCTCAGCAGGTGCAAACCGGGAGTGAGACTGACCTCTGTTAAGTGGCTGAAGAGGTATAAGGGAGTACTCAGGGGCTTCCCTGTAGAAAGGATCCGTCTGGGAAGCGATCACTTGTTCTGTGAGAGTGGGAATGGCCCAGGCAGGGACACTGCTGACCTCTGCCAGCCCTGGTCGGGCAACCTGGACAGGCTGTTTCAGACCGGATGGCACTTGCCTTCTGTGACTTTCCACCGATCCTGGGGGCTCCGTTTGGGAGCTTGAACACAGCGAAAAGGCAAAATGTACTTCTTTTCCTTTCTGCCTCCTTCCCCCTTAGACCATTAATGTGACCTTCAGGCTGATGGCCACCCTGATGCTTGTGGCTGAGGGGTTCTCTGGGTGGATCAGACTGGTCACTTGGCTATGTTTCCTTTAGTCTGCAAACAATGGTGTAGTTTATTGTCTTCTCCCCCAACCCAGCTTTCTAGGCAACATTATGTTATAAGGTTTAGTAAGGGCTTATTTTCTGGGAGTGTGTTTTCCTTATTTGTCTCGTGATTACTGTGTGTACCTGACCTTGGAATGCCTGATTGTAAAATGTATAAGTCCGCAACATGTTTGCTTAGATCAGCAAGTAGTCTGTACCTTCCTGTACGTGCAAGGGTATGAATGAAGTTGGCATGAACGATGGAGGAAAAATCTCCCTGCATGAAGCTATCTTCTGATGCAACTTGGAGGCCATTTTCCGTATGACCTGTCTATGGAGCCTTCCAGGTATTTTTTAGCTCCTTCCGTGGCCTCCCTCCTCCAGGCGTGTTGGCTTATTAGAGGCCGGGCCCTGCTGGTACATGGACATGATTGTGTCTTTTGCTTTAGAGGTCTAACCACACCCAGGCCAAGCGTGATTGATGGGAGTGTCTTTGGGTTATTATTTTTATGGTGACTTTTCAGCTCCAGGACCTAGGCCTACTACCCCAGGGAAGAGATTTCTTTTGAGGTAGGATGTTAAAAATAGACATTTCGGTAGGAGGAAGTTGTGGTATGTGGTTCTGAGCATCAGTGAACACTTCTCACGTGTTGCATGGGGATTTCCATCTGCTGCTGAGTCTGACAGGACAGACACGGAATTCGAATCCCGATTTTCTTAGGAAGAGGATTCCCTCCCCTTCTGTCCTAGAACTTCCTGCCATCCCAGCCAGCCAACGACCTGGCCTGGTGTTTGTTCCTGCCGAGCTACATCCCCATGGTTGGGCTGAGTGAGAACACCTGGGCCGCTGTGCTGGTGCTCAGCTTTAATCGGCTCAGCTCTCCTGTTCCTCATCTGTCAAGTGGGGAGAAGCAATGTGGCAGTCTCCCCTTTTCCCCAGAATTGTGGGGTGGCTCAGGTTAGACTGTCTCTACAGAAGAGCTTTCTAAACTGTAAGCACCGCAGGTGGGAGGCAGTGGCTGAGCTGTAATTAGGACTTTATTCTTCTTCTTGAGACGAATCAATTGGGGCTTTCTTCTAGGACTTTGTAGAATAAATAGTATCTTTGTGCAAATCATTCTTTTGTGCTGTGGGCCAGGTTGGCCCCTTCTTTCCCGGGGGCCAGCTTGGTATCTGGTAGTCTTCCTAGTGAAAGCCTATTGTAGAAATACAAAACACAGAAACCCCAAGACTCCCCAGGCCTGAGAGCTCTGACATCTGGGCTGGAGAGGAGCCCAGGGCACAACGACCACTTCCACTGTGGCCAAGTCTCTTGGCCATGGAGTTGCTCAGAAAGGAAGGAGACTCCTACTAAACAGAGACTGAGCAGGGCAGCGTGTCCTGGGGCGGAGCAATGCCAGCCACTGCTGGGAACTGCCTGCCTCCAGAGATTTTTAAAGCCTTTGTCACACAACTTTCCCACAAGTGGCACTGTGCTGTCCTTGCCAGGCCTAGTGCCTCTCTGCCCAGTGGGATGCCGCTCTGATAGTTTTTGAGGATGCCAGACCTTCTAAGGTTCACCTGGGAGCCCCTGGACCTTCTTTGATAAGCATTGTCATCCCTCCTTGGGTACTTGTGTGCATGGGCTCAGAGGGGCTGCACATTTTTCTCATCAATTCTTAATATAAGTTCAGGAGACCTGGGTTCGATCCCTGGGTTGGGAAGATCCCCTGGAGGAGGGCATGGCAACCCACTCCAGTCTTCTTGCCTGGAGAATCTTCACGGACAGAGGAGCCTGGCAGACTACATTCCACAGGGTCGCAAAAAGTCGGACATGACTGAGCGACTAAGCGCACACACACAAGCACTTGGTACCACTGTCTCCGTTTTACTGATGAAGAAACTGAGCTTGCCTTTAAGTGACTTGCCTAGATTTGGGTACATTCAGAGGTGCAGCCAGGATTTGCTCTCAGATCTGGCCTCACCCTTGTAACCATGGCACATCATTTTTTCCTGGTCACTAACAAAATTCAAAAAATTCGTGGATGTTGTCTTTCTCCTGTGCCAACCATAAACCTGCTTGGAAGTGAGCAAGGAGCAAGGAGATGTGGTACCCCATTTATTTTCCAGGGCCGCTCAGCTGTTCCCCTGCCCCCTTTCTCTAGGTGGAACCAGAGGAGAACCCCATCACCTTCCTTTGTCCTCGTCTCCAATTGCAGCCCCTGATGCAAGAAAGGAGCCTGCCCCAACCTCCATGTATGGGGTCTTTTCTGGACCTGCTTTTCCCTGATGAATCAGTGTGTTTTGGCTCTTGAATCTCAAGAAACCTGACCTGGGGGAAATCCTTCAACTATCATCCTCAGGTTTCCTGGGTAAAGGAGCATCCTTAAATAATTACCAAGAATGCACACAGTTTGTCCTGGGGGTTGTGAATTTTAATGAACAATGTATTGTTTATATAAGCCGCTCACCTGCAGTGATCTGATTGGCCCTGAAAAATCTTTTTAACATTTAAAGAAAACCTCTCTCCTAAACTTGCCAGTGTGATTGCCTTTCCCTGTATCCATATCCTGACAGTAAAGTATTGATGACCCCATTGGGAATGTAAATGTTGGCTGGGAACAGTGACTCACTAGGCCATCCCTGGCAGAGTTGCGTACCTGGGACCTCAGAATGGTGGAATGGAGTGGAACACTAGTCAGGTGAGTTTTGATCGCCAGGGTCAGGCTGAGACAGGGCCAGGACCCAGTGCCTGGGCACCGGGAGCTTTGTGAGCTGAGCCAGTTGGGACACCTTGGTGGGTGGCGGAGTCCGTGTGAGGAGCAGGAAGGGGCGAGGCAGCTTGTGGACCATAAATATTTGGGAGACTAAAGCCAGAATCCAAGAGACTGTTGTGCAGGAGAGGATGAGGCAGCCAAGAGGGCCCGTCAGCCAGCATTCCTGGAGTGAGTGCCTGTCCACGAACACCCTGTTCCGTGCCGCACAGGGATACAGAGAGCTGGCCGTCCACCCACTTGGCCCTGTGGACAAAGCTCTTCACTCTTGAATATGAGTCACCTAATCGTGGCTCTCTCCTGTCCTGTCACCCACTGAGACGCAGGACTTGGCACCTCTAGGCCTTCCTAAGGATTCCACTTGCCCTAGAAAGCACTGGTAAGAATATAGATTTTTATTGAAGATTTCAAAGGATAGAGTTTATATCGTGTACAACTTTGTTAAATGCCCCCTTGATCTCGTTTCCAGGGCTTCTTCCCTCCTCCCACCCACGCAGCTTCTCTGCTTCCCAGTCTGTCCAGCTGCAAACCTCTTGTCTCTCTCCCCCTGAATTCTTTCTTTCTAATGCTAAGCTTTTTAGCACTCACCTAAATTTGCACACTCATACCCACTATTTTACGTAACAAAAAACCCTCCACCTTCTTGTGGGGTAAAGGGGAGAGGGAAAAATAACGAATATCCCCCCCTACCTGTGTATGCCTACTGGTGGTCAACAGTGGGCTCACAACTGAGAGAGAGCACTCGCTGCTTTCCAAGATCAGTCCTCCTACCGAGGCTGACTTCAGACTACCAAACAGCATCTCTGAATTGAGTTCGCAAGTTGTTGTTCAGTGGCTCAGTCGTGTCCGACTCTTTGCAGCACACCAGGCTCCTGGAGTTTGCTCAAACTCCTGTCCATTGAGTTGGTGATGCCATCCAATCCTGTCATCCTCTGTCGCTGCCTTCTCTTCTTGGTCTCAATATTTCCCAGCAAGAAATGTGCATAATACTATTTCCCTCATACAGATAGCAAGAGTACTGGAGTGGGTTGTAACAGGGATATAATAGATGTAAATCAGTTTAAACATAAACAGTAGTAAAATGTAGAAAGATGAATGGAAAGTGATGAGTTTTGACTCTGACCACCTTTAAAAATTTAATTGTAAGTTTATATAATTTAATTTTAAAGTATATATAATACTGTTTATGTACAGGTCAGAAAGCCTGAGTGAATCTGTGATGACATACAGCAGATCTGTGTTAGTCTTGCAGCGGTGGTGGAGGGATGGATGGATTACAAAGAGCTGCAAGGAAGTTCTTGGGGTTGGTGGAAATGTCTGTTATCTTGATTGTAGTGGTGGTTTCATGGGTCTGTATAGATCAGAATGCATCAAATTGTACAGTTTAGATATATGCAGGTCATTAGATGTAAACTAAATCTCAGTAAAATTAGAAAAAGAATTTTAAATTAAACAATTTTAGATGAGATATTTTCTTTTTTCAGGATGTTCCATTTTCTAAGTTCAGCTTTATCATACAAAAGAGTACATTTTTATTTGCTTCATGTATATTTTATTGTGATCTCATGGCTGATTTGACTGTATATTTTTAGGTCCATACAGGGCCATATATTTAAGTTTGGGGATAACATAAAAGGGGTTTAATTTAAATTATCCTAACTTTCTTCAACTATAACTTTAGAGTTAGATCACTGGAGGTTCTTCTGTCACTGAAATTCTGTCGTTGTGATTATGGATGAATTAACTGGTCTCTTGGGATTCAGAATCGCCTCATAAGACAGCACTGTATCGGGATCAGGAATATCTACTGATGGAGATCAGGAATGTCGCATCATTTCCTATTCATCCTTTCAGAGAATGTTTTGAATAAATTTCAGGCTAATTTGGTAATGCAAAGTTGGACAACCAGAAAACAGTGCGGCCCAAAGGTGAAAACTCAGTCTTTGGTATCTTATTTTTGATGCAACTGTAAATGGGAGTGTTTTCTTAAATTTCTCTTTCTGATAATTCCTTTATCACTAATGGCTGGTTAACAACCAACTCACAGATTTCCTGAAAGTTTAACCAATCAACTCTCCTGAGCTAGTGCAAGGCTGCTGGAGCATATTGTGTGTGGGGGTGTGTGTGTCTTTTTAAATAGCACTTTAATATCCAGAGAAGGCAATGGCACCCCACTCCAGTACTCTTGCCTGGAAAATCCCATGGACAGAGGAGCCTGGTAGGCTGCAGTCCATGGGGTCGCTAGGAGTCGGACACGACTGAGCGACTTCACTTTCCCTTTAATATCCATGGTCAAGTGGGTCCTGCTACTATGTTGCTGGAAGTTCTCCCAGGGAAGTGTCACTTACCAGTGCCCATTCGATACCTTGTGCTAAGACTGGTCTGAAAGATACATGAATCATCATCTTGACTTAAGGAGCTTTATGTTATAGGCAGTGAAGGGGAACAAATTCATTCATCCATCCCCTGTATTCATCTGCCTGTCCATCTGAACATTCACCAATCTACCCCTCTCTTTCTCTTCCATCCATCCACTCATTGACTCTGCAGTAAATCAGTAAGTACTTGTTTATTGAGCTCCTGTAGTGAGTCAGGCATTGTGCTAGAGTTTCAGAGGTGTGGAAAACTTGTTCTTTACCCTGGAGAAGACCCTGTTGGACATGTGAATGGTTATAGTAGCCATGATGAAGACATGTGCAGAGTGCTTTTGGAGCCAGAGAAGAGGGAACAAAGAATTTCCTGATGGGAGTGAGACAGTGAGTTGGGAATGGCTTTACAGGGATTGACACCTGACTGGGCTTGTAAGACACCAAATAAGCATTTGCCAGGTGGTGGGGAAGAGATGGCTCTGCTGGAGAGAGGATGGTGTGGGCAGAGGCACAGGGCTGGGAGCTTGTACACAGGTATATCCAATTGTAGGTGTATTAGGAGTTCAGAGGAGGGAGAGAAGCCTGGCAGTCAGGGCTGGTTTCCAGAAAAGAGAATCCTGCTAAACGGAGGGGTGTGGAAGGACACACCAGACCAGAAAACCCACAGGTGGGGACCGAAGGTTAACATGGCAGAGACCCCATGTGTGAGTGGCGTACCAGAGGGATCTGTGGGTGGGGGGCATGGAGACAAGGCAGGAGAGGAAGCTCACATTTAAATGTTCTACCTTTATTCCAGGCACTGTGCTAAGCCCTTTGCAAACATTTTCATTTAGTCCTCACAATAGTCCTTGTAGTAGATAATTATCCCATATTACAGATGTGGAAACTGAGGCTCAGAAAGTGGTTTGCTCAAGTCACAAAGCGTTGGCATACTGTGCAAATATGTGCGGTCCCTTAGATCTAACATTTCACTTTATGCACTCAGCAGTCCTGTGAAGAGGAAACTGAGACTCAGAGAGGTTAAGCAACCTGCCAGAAGTTACCTAGGACTCCAAGGTAACTGGGCCCAGTGGAGCCAAAATCCTGGGGAGCCTGTGCTTAGGGAGCTAAACTGAGGCATTCTGGCAGGACAGAGGGTGACAAGCAACAATGGTCGGCATCCCCTTACCTGCAGCCTGCAGGTAAGGGGAACTGTGCAGGCTTGGAGGACCGGAAGGAGGCTGAAGTTTAGAAGGTTGTTTCATGACCAGACTGGAGGGAGGTCTGTATTGTTACCCAGGGTGTCACCAGGTGGCCACCCTGCCAGCCTGCTCTCAAAAGCTCTTGAGTTTGGGAACGTTCACACTGCAAGAGTGTGCTCAGCAGCTCCCCCTACCGGCAGCCCCGTCTCTTCCTCCCCTCCTTGCCCTCCTGGAGGGGCCTGGTTCCCATCACAGCCAAAGGGGAAGCACTTGGAGAGAAAGTATCTCTTATCAGTCAGTAACTAATGAACACAGGAAGGGAGAGAAAATACTAGAGAAATTTCAAGTGGGCTCTGACATTTGACTTTCTTGGAGATGCTAGACATCCTGGTCAAAAGCTACTCAGATCTTCTAAGGTTGGAGTGGGTGAGAGGGAGTACAGCGGGGGGTTTATTTTGAAGCCTCTGGTGGTAGGTCTTCATCCTTATGTGGCCTTGTTTGACTTTCCAGGGAGGCCCTCGGGAGATCTGGGTGCACATTTGAGGTGAGAGATGATAGCCGTAGGACCAGGTGGCCTGGGTCAAATGGAGCGTCGCCTTTTATTAGCTGTGTGACCCTGTGTACGTTTCTTAACCTTTTAGAGCCTCTGTTTTCCGGCCTGTAAAATGGGGATGATTCATTTAGTCCACAGGTATTTGGTGAGTCCCTACTGTGTGCCAGGCACCATATTGGATGTTTTGGAAAAATTCAGTGAGCAAAATAAGAATTTCTGTTCTCCTGCAGCTGTCACTCTGGTGTGGGAAGACGTTGTAGATGACAGGTACGCAACGCCTGGCACTCAGCAGGTTCTCAACAGCAGCCCAGCTCCCCTTGTGCACAGGTGGTGGCCATCAGCTGGGAAATGAACAGGAAAGGACTGTGTGTCCTGTCGAGAGTGGTGCAGAGCTGCACTCATCCCAGAAGCACAGGGCACAAGCACGCCAGGGGCATCCCAGGCATCAAAGGTGACTCAGCCTAAGGTGTGGGGTGAGCAGGCACCTGTGTGCTCCTCCCCGAGATCTCGCCAGTGCCTCCCAACAAGTTCGCCAGCCTGGTGTATTTTTCTAGAGGCACAGTTTCAAAACCTCCAGAGTTGCTGTACACACCCACCTGTGACTGGTTGGTGTTCCCGCAAGACAATGCCACCATTGTGTGGCTGTGGGCCCTTCCCCCGCAGCCCTGGCTCACTTCAGGCTGGAGAAACTGGGCGAGTTTACTCCTGAACATTTCCCATCTGGATACAGCCCAGCGGTGGGAACCCCTGTTGTATTGGCCTTTTTATTTTTGTGATAGTGACACTGCTATGATGTTGGCTTTGTGCTTTGGTGACGTGGGAAAGTGTCAGCCCCCGTCTTGGGTCCATTAGGCGTGAGTGACAAGTGGCCAGCTCTGTTCCCAGGGGCAGGAGCCAGGGACACTGAGGTGGCTGCTGTGCAATGAGCCTTGCGCTCTCTGCCTGCTTTTCCCACGCAGCTGTGATGCTCTCCCTTTTGTGGCCGGCGGTTCCCACGTGGGTCTCTGAGGAGCTGTGTGGCCTCTTTAGGAGCCAGAGTCTCTGCTTTCGAAGGCTGCATTCTTGTGTGTGAAATTGGGAAAGTCATTTCCCCTCTCAGCCTCTGTTTTCTCATCTGTAAAATGGGAGAAATGATACCTGCCTCACAATGAGTTGGGAACTAAAGGAGTCGATTGTTGGGCAAGTGCTCACAGTGCATGGCATCGTCCTCATGGTAATACTAACTGGCACCACCATGCTGTGTGCCCTTGCTATGCGCTGGGCATTATTAGATGTCCTCTTTGCAGTCTTACAAGAACCTGAATAGCGAGTTGATCCATTTTACAGATGAGAAAATGAAGGCCCAGATGTATAGTTTAAGGAACTTGCCCGTGATAACTTGCAGGAAGTGGTTGAGGCATGTCTGAAACATAAGCAGTCTGACTCTAAAAGGCGCTCTCCTTTTATCAGCTCACTGTAGAATTTGGCTGATGGTAGGTAGCATCTTGTACAAGAGCGAGATCTAGCATAGGCAGCTGCTCTGGCAGAGTTTGCTCAATGCACTGTGGCATGCTTGTGGCTCTGAGCACCTTATGTTGACTTGACATCATTCAGGGGTAAAGCAGAAAGAAAGGTGTTGTGGAGGTGGGGGAGGGGAGTGGTGGAAATTCAAATTAGTGGCAAGCTCTGCCCTCCTCTACTTACCTGCTCTGTGTTGACATGTGTGTATCCCTTTGGAACAAGTGTATACCTGTGGACTGGTGTCAGGGTGCATCTGGTTATGCAGGCAAGTAGGTTAGAGATCTCTTTAAGAAAATTGAAGCTATCAAGGGAACATCTCAGGCAAGGATGGGCACGATAAAAGACAGAAACAGTAAGGACCTAAGAGAAGCAAAAAGATGAAGAAGCAGTAGCAAGAATACACAGAAGAACTATACAAGAAAGGTCATGAAGAGCCAGATAACTCAAGAGCCAGATAGACATCCTGGAGTGAGAAGTAAGTGAGCCTTAGGGAGCATGCATCACAACGAACAAAGCTAGTGGAGGTGACAGAATTCCAGAGGAGCTATTAAAAATCCTTAAAAAAATGGTGCTGTTAAAGTGTTGCACTTAGTATGTCAGCAAATTTGGAAAACTCAGCAGTGGCCAGAGGTTACTCCTGTTAGAAGCAGAGAGAACCAGCAGTGGGCGCCTTTGTCAGCCTGCTGCTGTCTTCTGGGTCCAGACAGGGATACATACTCCTTGGTATAAACAAGTTCTGTGAATCCGGTTCCAAAATGTATATTGAGCGTGGGGACTGGCAGTACCATTCGGCACATGCTTGGGTTGGAGATACAGACCCTGGTCACATCTTGGTGCTCTGGGAGCCCAGCTTACTAGCAGTCTCACTGTCTAGAAACCAGCTAAGAGCCAAGAGGCCTCCCCTTCTGACCCTCAGAGCATCAGAGGGGTACCACGAAAGCTTGCACACTTAGATGTATTCTCCTCAGTGGAAAAGTCCCATTAAGGCCCTGGCTTGAATGGTACTTCTTTTACTCTACACCCAATTTTAAAGGACTCTGGGGTCTTAAAGACAGTCCAGTAACTCTGCAGCCTTAAGGGCATCCTGGAATGCATCAAAATGCTATTCATAGTGATATCCATGGGTCCTCAAGGAAAACATGGAGTTGGATTAATTTAAAAAGCACGATTCATGATAATCTTAGGAAAGAGTCCCAGTGACATAGTTAAAAACGGTGGCTTTCAAAAGAGGAAGCTCTCAGCAATTTAGAATGACATATTCCCCTGAAACATACATTAATTTGAATATGAATGCATGCGTGCGTGCATGCTAAGTTGCTTCAGTCGTGTCTGACTCTTTGCAACCCCATGGACCATAGCCCATCAGGCTTCTCTCTCCATGGGATTCCCCAGGCAAGAATACTGGAGTGGGTAGCCATTCCCTTCTCCATTTGAACATGAGTAACCACTATTTATTCAGTGTTGGGCTCCAGACGCTGTGTTAACCACTGACATACATGCTCTCATTGTGTCTATGAGGCATACCTGCATATCACCACCACGTTAATGAGGGCCCCCCTGACTCACCATGGGCCACCGGGCTGGATGGCAAAGATATGGATGGAAGAGTCATTGCCCTCCAGGGTGAGTATGTAGTAAGAATCAAAGTCACCAAGCAAAACCGGATTCTTCCTTTGAGAAAACAGCAGCCCCAGTGTTTGGGCTCAGCCTCTGCTGTCCTCTATGGCCTTGAGCAAAAGATTGGCTGCTCTGGGCTCCCTGTCTTTTTCCAGTGTATAGGGCTGGGGCATCATTCGCCTGTTTGAATGTTTATTTCAAGGCAGTGATTTTAATCAAGGCAGGGTCTACCTTATGAGAGGATATCTTAGACTGTGATGGGGAGAGCGGGAACATGGGAAAAAGCCACCAGCTAATAACTTCAGGCCCCTCACTTCACACCAGGCGGTTGGAATGATCTGTGGACATGTGACCACACCTGTGGGGTAGGACCAGGCTTCTTGCTAGCTGCTAGGGATGCAGAAGGGACTGTGGTAACTAGCTTTGCCCTTAGTAACAAATGGTGTATTTTGATTTTCTTAAAACTGTGACTGATTGAATAATCACTCTTTGTGTATTCAGGTGCTGGGTGGACACTGTACGATTGTTGCCATGTCATTTTTGTGCTTCGGGACAATCAAAACTAAGCCATTTTAACCACACACTGCACAGTCATGAAAGCGATATGATGTTGAAGTCTACAGTGAGACCTTGAATGGAGTCCAGACAATAGGTTCTCTTTACAACTGATTGGCTGGAAACCACCTCAGATGCTATTAATAAATGACTAGTGTATCTTGAATCTCCACTCTGGCATTTCCTGCTGAGAGATTCATTTGCACCCTTTTCCTCCTGTAACTGCTGTGCTAATTCTATCTTCTGCCTTTTGGATCCATCAGGCAGCCCAACATGTTGGTCTGGACTTAAGAGTTGTTAGGGTAACGACTTTAAGTGCAGTTATTGTATAGAATTTGGGGAGGTTTCTTCCTTCCAGTGCTAGCCATCCCCCCTTCACTGGAGAGCTAATTGCAGTAGAAACTTGGCACCTTCCCCATTGGTTTAACAACAGTGCAATTTTTATCAGTTTTCTTGTTACAACTAATAATCGGGTTCTTTACCTCACTTGATCTGTCAAGACTTTCCTTCTTTGATTTCAGCCTGTTTGATATGAAATGAGGTGGAGCTGTAAGCAAACAAACGACACGCTGCTTGAAATCCTGTCAAGGCTCATAAAGTGAATCAAAACGAATTCGTTCTCAGCTGTCATTGTCTTTCTTCCCCTTTTTTCTTTTTGAGCTTTGACAGAACTCCTTTCCCTCACCAAGTGCTTCTGGAGCACTGACGAAGTCTCCCGCCAGAGCCTGTGGGGAGAGTGGTGAACTCAGTGAGACGAGTCAGAGTGGGAAAGACTCCTGCAGATACTAGTGGGAGACAATTCTAGAGCCTGTTCCTCTAGAATTTTTACTCTGGAATGATGTGATAATTTGGAGTTGGATGTGGTGATGATGGTTTTACTCTTTCCCAAAACTGTGTGGTTCTTTGCCTTGCGCATTTCTACTGAAAGGTCACCCATCAAGGATCGGTGGGCTCCAGGGAGCCCACCTGGAGCAGCAGCAGTTCTAAGTCTCTAGAACCCTGGGGAAGGAGAGGTTCTGGAGAAGTTGATTCTGGATGCCTGAGGCTCAGAGAGGATGCCCTGCGTGCTATCGCCCTTGCTTAAGATCTTTTAAACACACTGTGTTCCATTTTCTGTTGAGTTTCTGAACCTGATGAAGTCCTTAATGACTAAGGATGTGGTGAGCTTATTTTTCAAAGGTACTTCTAGGAAGAATGGTAGTTATTGCATGGGCTACTGAAACAGTAATTGAGGGGGAGGGCCCTGAGCTGTGTCAGTGCTTAGCATGACCCATAAAAACTGTATTTCTTAAAATGAATCTAGGCATTTTCCTGTGACTCATTTCTTCAGAAAGTTGAGAGCTAGGGAGAGGAAACTCCAGATAAATTAATGATTCTTGTTTGGGTCCTGATTAGTGAGCTTGCACTATGGAGTGATTTATTTTCTCTATTCCTTCCTCTTTTCAATCAGTAAAGAGACTTGAGATCCTGGTTTGAGTATTTGCTGAGAGCTCACGTTAAGTCACCAGTGTAATCAGTTTCTCAAGGATCTGCCTTTTTGCTCTCTTCTCAGCTCAACTCCACAACCACTTACCAAGCCCCTCCTGTGCCCCCTTCTTGAGAGGCACGTCTGGGCCCAGTGACGGACAGGACACCATCTTTGCCCCCAGTCTGCGAGTGGGGGTGAGGTGATGGTGCCAGTGTACAGGTTCCCTGCTTTGTATGCAGCTTGGGATGCAATTGGGAAATCAATAGTGAACTTCATGGAGGACCAGCATAGGAATGGAGTTCTGCTGCGTGGTCCCGGCGGAGGCCCTCAGGTGGGTGGGGTGGCAGGAGTTCAGAGGTGGGGGAAGTGTGAGGTCCAGTTTTCCTGGGGTAATAATAATTGTAATTATTCCTGAGCACTTGCTCAATGTAGGCACATTACACCATTCAGTCCCTATGACACAGACTGGCTACTTCTTTCTGTAAAGAACCGGACAGTAAATATTTGAGGATTTGTGGGCCAGAAGTCTGTATCACAATTATTCAGCTGTGCCATTGTGGTGTGTAAGCAGCTACAGATGGCAGATGGATGTGGCTGGGTTCCCACAGAGTTTTGTTTACAGAAGCAGGTGGCCCATTGGGTTTGGCCTGTGTACAGTTGGCCAGTCCCTGCCTTATTGTGTATTTGGTATGATCCCCATTTTATGGAGGATAAAACTGAGGTACAGAGAGGTGGACAGAAATTCACTTGCCAAGGGCCAGCTTGGCTTGGTCAGTGCCCAAGCCCATGCTCTTAACTTTCACACACACCACCTGCCCTGCAAGGTTGGACACTGGCTGGGGAAGAGTGGGTGGATGCGAAGACTGCCTTGAGCAAGTGTGAAAAGTCTACCTTTAGCTCAGTGGGGAGCCGTTGATGATTTTTGGAGCAGGTGACAGGATTAGAGGTGTGCTGTTGGAACATGCAGTGGTGTGTAGGTGGATTCACCACCTACAGGAGTTCACCTACAGGAGAAGAAGAGCTCTTGTTTTAAACAGCTTTGAGTAGAGACGGTCACTTCTCTAGCAGAGCCATTGCTGGCCACTGTAGAATTAAGTTCTCCCTGGTATACCAGATACCTGCGTGGCCTCCCCAGGACTCCACACTGTGTGTGTGTAGGTACCCCTGGACTTGCTGAGAGAAGCTTGCTTAACCTTGGTTTCCTGCTGATCTGTGCACACACATGGAGGGCTGGCTTTAGAGAGAGTATGTCTGTTTTAAAATACCCTTAATCACCTAAGAAGGGAATAAGCAGAGGTACCTGAGTTGCTTCCCACTCAGCGGGGTTCTTGCCTATGGCCTGTTCTCACCTCAGCTGGCGGTTGTGGGGCAGATGGCTTTAAGCTTTGGGATATTCTCTTGGTCTCTGGCTGCCCACTCCAGTATTCTTGCCTGGAGAATTCCAGGGACAGAGGAGCCTGGTGGGCTGCCGTCTGTTGGGTCGCACAGAGTCGGACACAACTGAAGCGACTTACCAGCAGCAGCTTGGTCCCTCAGACCCTCAGCTGGTAGGATCCCTCCAGGGCCTGAGACATCCCGGGGGGTATATCTCCTACTTAAGGATGGATGCCTCACTGTCCGTACCAGCCTGGCCGGTTTCTGGCCTGCTTGTCTTTTCCATCTACCCTGGTTTGTGATTGCAGAGAGAGTGCTCCAGACTCTTGAAATTGTACCTTGTGATGGAAGAGAAGGGGAGTGAGTCCTTGACTCATTTGTGTCCTGGAGGTTCAGGGTAGAGGCTGTGGCTGGTTTTGTCCTGGCCCATTTTATAATGCTGGGAGTCACCTTTCTCGTTATTCCTTTTATTTACTGGACACTTAGCATGTCTCTGGAGAAGGCAATGGCACCCCACTCCAGTACTCTTGACTAGAAAATCCCATGGACGGAGGAGCCTGGTAGGCTGCAGTCCATGGGGTCGCGAAGAGTCGGACACGACTGAGCGACTTCACTTTCACTTTTCACTTTCATGCATTGGAGAAGGAAATGGCAACCCACTCCAGTGTTCTTGCCTGGAGAATCCCAGGGACGGGGGAGCCTGGTGGGCTGCCGTCTATGGGTCACACGGTGTCAGACACGACTGAAGTGACTTAGCAGCAGCAGCAGTAGCATGTCTCGGATTCTGTGTTCTTTATGTATATGGACTTGTTTCACCCTCATAATCACCTGATGATGTGTAGGTGTTATTATTTCCCTCGTGAGCACACCCAGGCCAAAGGTCACAGATGTACTAGGCAGCCTGGCAGCTAATGTTTAAAGCTGTCTGCTCATGCCTCCTCATGACCACCCACTGCCTCTGCTTCCCGAGCCCCACGTGGGTGAGGACAGGGGCTTCCAGGTGGCACTTCACTGAATTCTAAACAACTACCTTCTGAAGTAGGCCTGGCTGTACCCATTAGCTGGATAAACTGAGGCCCAGGAAAGTCAAGTGACTTGGCTAAGAAAAGTCACGTGACAGCAAGGGATCGACTTGGAGCTTTTATCTATATGTAAACAGTTATTTCAGCGTGAACATAACTGAATAGAGGAATGAGTCTCGTCAGTAGGAGGGTGTCACGGAGGGGCTGAGTGATTTGAATAATTTATACTCATATTCAGAGAAGTAGTGTTGAGCGCATCTAAAGGATTCTAGAGCCAGTCAGCCAGGGTTCAAATCCTGGGCTTTGCCCCTTCCCGGTGACCTTGGATTAGTTCCTTTACCTCCCTGCACTTCAGGTTTCTCTTCTGAAGCATAGACGCAGGAGTGGCATCTACCACACAGAATGAGGATGCAGTGAGTTAATATGTGTTAAGTATTTGTACTAGTGTGGGGCATGTATTAGGCTCCGTGTTAGTTGTTACTCAGCTCCTACTCTGTGTAAGCCACTATTTTTAAAAAATATATTGTATCAGTCCTCATAAGAACTGACAAGTACACAGTATCGATCCCATATTGCAGATAGGAAAACCTCGGCTCAGAGAGTTAAAGTGCTCAGCTAAGGTCACACACCCATTCCTCCACACCTGCCCATCGGGAAGTTCTAACGTGCCTCTTGCTATTGTAGGTCCTTGGGCTACATCATTGAACAAAACAACCCCAAACCCCAACCCTGGGGAGCCTCTAGAGTTGGGACTTGAACCCTGGTCTTTCTCTTTCCTTTTTAATGTTTTTCCCCTTCCCTCTCTCCCTCTTAACAATTTCATCCAGGGATCATTGACCTTTCAGACTGGCCATTGTAGTGATCAAGATGGCACTCCACTTCCTTAGATATTTCTCAGTGTTTGTGAAATTGAAAAATGATCTTGCTGTATTAAATTTTTGATCTGACAACTTGGGAGTCTTGAGGGAAGAAAGTAATGGACAGGAGTTTTCTGTTCCCAGCACTTGATGAAGTAGAAAGGGCACGTCCGCCTTGTCCACCCTTGAGAAGAGGCCTTCACTGTCCCAGTTGGAGTAGTCAGAGGCGCCCCTCCCTGGAAGGGTCCTGCTTTGCAAGTCCAGGCACTGGCCCTTGAACCCACATTTTGGGAGTTTTGAAGGGCAGCACCCCACTGTATGAGACTCCTCTGATGAGCAGAGTGTTGGGAAGAGCAGGATGGAGGGGGCAGGGCTGGGGCAGGGGTAGGGCTTCCACTGCTCTGTGAGTCCCTCGAGATCTCAGAGCAGGCCGGCTGATGGAGGTGCAATGATGGGCTGCATCATTGCAGTGGAAACCTCCAATGGGTTAGTGCATGAACTGCAGCCGCTGACATGGCCCAGCTGAGAGAGGGGACACTTCTCTTAATGAGCAGCCATATGTTCATTTCCCTCCTGGGGGAAAAGAAGAAAAGGTTCTGATAAACACCTTGATGTTCCCCCAACAAATTCACAAGTCCTCATAGGAAACTTAGCACGCAGACCTGATGAGGAGCTTTTCAGTTTTGTTTTCAGCTTGTGTCACCGTGGGAGAAAGTTTTCAGGCGAGAGTCCTCCTGGTTTGTCGGCCTGTTGGAAGAAAACACTCTTTGTGCCCGTGGCTCTGTGACTGGGAGGGGCGGGTCTGTGTGTCCCGCAGAAGGGTCTGCTTTCCTGATCCCGTGGCCGCCCAGCCTCTGCCTTGCGGGTTGTGCTCACCAATGCTGTGTTTAAGTGTGTTGGAATTTGCTGGGGGATTTTTGTTGTTGTTGCCGTTCACAGAATCCCAACAGTGAACATGATGCCGGGCTTTTAAATTAAGCTGATTAGATCTGAGATGATTGTGAGGCCATTAATAACTCCACTCACACAAGAGTAATTGAAGGGTGCTGTGTTTTGGTACTTGGCTCCCTTACAAGGGACCCAGGCTCCTGAGAACTCCTTTCCCTGAAATGGCCCATGAAAAGATTGCCCGTTGGGTGGTAACCTCCCCATACGTTTTCTCAATAAAGAGAAAAAGATGCGAAGGGGCCGGGTCGGGCGGTGGGGTGGGGGAGACCGCGCCTGCATTTAGAGCCTCAGCCTCTCAGAGCCGTCTGGTGCCGACTGTTTAGTTCCGTGTCCCCTGTCCCATTCAGACCTCTGCGTGTTTTGAGGCTTTCTTTAGCTTTCTCCTGAGCCTTTGACGGCAGATCTCTCAATAGGTGAAAGCCCGGCTCTGGCCAGCTGAATGCCCCACGGGCACAATGCACTGCATGTTAATGGCGAGGGCTGGCCCCAGACAGCTCGCTGGCGGGACAGTGGCTCCTGTGCTGGCCCCGCAGCTGCTGGGAACGCTGAGATGGGATCTGACGGGGTTCCTAAAGTTGCCCGTGTGCTTTCTTGCAGATCTACACGGACTGGGCCAATCACTATCTAGCCAAATCAGGCCACAAGCGTCTCATTAAGGATCTCCAGCAAGATGTGACGGACGGTGTCCTCCTAGCCCAGATTATCCAGGTTGTAGGTAAGAGCAGATTTGACCTCAGGGGGGTGGGGTTGAGGGGGGTGGGTGGATGAGTTACCGTGGAGACCAGTCCAACAGGGGTCGAGTCTGGCAAGTGGGGATGGAACCCTGACATCATCTGAAAAGGCAGTGTTTGTGTCCCGCGTGTTGACGGTTTATTTGACTCTGTTTTGTGCCGGAGGAGGCTGGGCACCAGCTCATTTTTGCCTGATAAGATCACCTACAGAGCAATCTCATCTTGATTTCTCCAGGAAGAGACTGGCCATGGCTGGGGGGAAATGCTTGTGGTTTATAGAGGGGCTGTCTGTCCCCCTTCTTCCCTCCTATCATCCTTCTGGCTCTCTTATTGCCCCCTCGATGATGTGCTTTTTTGTGGATTATTCTGGAAATATTTCCAAAAAAAGAAAAGGCAACATGAGGCTGCTTCTTCCTTGTGAACTTTAATTGGGTCTCAGAAATCAAAGGCTCAGTCTCTGCAGAGGGCTGGTTCTGGTTTTAATACTGGGGGAAGGGAACTGGAGCAGCGGGATTTTTAATGCCTTGGCCGTGTGCTGCAGGAGAAGAGGAGTTATTCTGGGCAGGCACGTGGGTGGAGGCTGTGCACAGCTTTGCCTTGGTTCTTCAGGGAAGCACCCCAGTGGTCCTGCCTGAGAACTCAGAGCAGACCGTGGAGGCGGGAGGTCAATTAGATGGCATTAGGCTGATTGTTGTCGCTGGCAGCCTCGGCAGCCAACTCATGCCAAGGGAGAAGAAAGAAAAAAAAAAGAAGCCCCAGCCCCTCGGGCGTGTTGTTATGGAAAAGTTGCTTATCCTTCAAGTATGAGAGGCAGCCGTGTGTAGCTGTAGCTCTGCTCACGTCTGTGGAGATCGTACCTAAAAATACAGGCAAGTAGGCCTAAGGTGAAACTTTCAGAGTGCCGTTTAGAGAGAAAGATGCTTCCTCACTGTCCTAAGATTGAAGACCAACTTCCATTGGTCCTTCTTTTTCTTTCCTTTCTCTCTCCTTCCCTGTATTAGTTTGCTGTTGCTATATAACAGATTGCCACAAACTTAATGACGTAAAAGAACGTCTGTTCACTACCTCACAATTTCTGTGCATCAGAGGTACACACACGGCTTAGCTGGGTGACTCTGCAAGGCCAGAGTCAAGGTGCTGGCCAGGGTAAGTTTTCATCTGGAGTTGACTGGGTAGGAGGGTCAAGCTTGCTCAGATTGTTGAGGCCACTCCCATCTCCTAGAAGACCCTCTCAGTTCTTTGAGACATGGGTCTCTGAACATGGACTCTGCTACCTGTTTCCCCATCTTTAAAATGGACACATGGAATCCCCCTGTGGTCCAGTGGTTAGGACTCTGTGATTCCACTGCAGGGAGCAGGACTGCAATCCCTGATTGGGGAACTAAGATCCCGCATATTATGTGGTGCGGCCAAAGGGGAAAAAATGATTTTTAAAAAGCAATTAAAACAAGTGAAATAAAATAGGCACAGCCATGCCTGCTTTTGGGCTTCGCTGATAGCTCAGTTGGTAAAGAATCTGCTTGCCATTCAGGAGATCCCAGTTCGATTCCTGGGTTGGGAAGATCCCCTGGAGAAGGGAAAGGCTACCCACTCCCATATTCTGGCCTGGAGAATTCTGTGGACTGTATAGTCCATGAGGTCGCAAAGAGTCGGAAGTGACTGAGTGACTTTCACTTTCATACCTGCTTTGTCTGATCTTGTGGCAATCTTGTGAAGTGTAAAGTAGACATCAGACGTGAAACGTGCTTGGATACTGTGAAGTGTTTCTGGATAGGACTTGGTAGCCACTGCCTCGAAAGGTATGTGTAGAAAGATGAAGAGGCCTTGGAATCAATGTCAGGGTGTGTCATGATAGACCAGTTATGTGTGTCAGGGCCCAGAGTTGGTGAATGTGTATGGCGAACTTACTAAGCGTAGTGCTGTGGAAATATAAGCTATGGAGATGTAAGCTGCTGCTGCTGCTAAGTCACTTAAGTCGTGTCCAACTCTGTGCAACCCCATAGACGGCAGCCCACCAGGCTCCTCCGTCCCTGGGATTTTCCAAGCAAGATCACTGGAGTGGGTTGCCATTTCCTTCTCAAGGGGATCTTCCTGACCCAGGGATTGAACCCAGGCCTTCTCCATGGAAATGTAAGCTAGCACAGTTTTTATCATTGCTCAGGAGGATGCTTCCCTGAATCTATTCTGATGAGATGAATCCCCAAGACAATGACCTCTCTGAGCCTGAGCTACTAGACTGTGATTTCAAAGGCTCAAGTTAATACCACCAATTCCCAGAATTGGAGTCCTAGAGACTCCATCTTGTGCTGAACAGAAGTCCAGTGGTTACAGTTGCTCTTTGGCTGGAGACCTCCTCCTACTGATTCTTGAAAAGTCAGTTTCCCTCTGATCCCCTACCTAGCTCTCTCCCAGGCAGAGCTGGAGGGGACCCTCCTTTGTCATCCCACTGACTGCTGTATTGGGCCTGGCTCTCCATAGGTCTGGCTCTGAGTCATCTTCCTTCCTGGGTTCACAGCACTGAACATGGTGTCTGGTGTGCAGTGATGTTCACAAGAAGCTGAGCTGATTAGTTTAGGGATGAGAGTGTCGCTCACTGCAGCCATGGCTTCCCTAAGCCTGCGTTGGCTTGTTTCCCACAGGCGGCCTGGATGTTTCCCCTTCTCAGTGTGTAGTGTTCTCCTGAGTATTCCTCTCACCTCTTTGTCACCCTCCTCCTTTCCAGGATGGGCTGCAACTCTAAGGTTTGGAAGTGAGTGAGTGAGTGAAGTTGCTCAGTCGTGTCCGACTCTTTACGACCCCATGGACTGTAGCCTACCAGGCTCCTCCCGCCATGGGATTCTCCAGACAAGAGTTCTGGAGTGGATTGCCATTTCCTTCTCCAGGGGATCTTCCCGACCCAGGGATCGAACCCAGGTCTCCCGCATTCCAGGCAGATGCTTTAACCTCTGAGCTTTTAAAAGCCTCAACCTGATGTATGAATTGCTTCTAGGAAAAGTAGTCAGCAGACTCTATTAAATGCTTCCTAGGATGGGCAACTAACTACCTCCACAGCTAGTTCTAATGATGGAGAGTTAGAGTCTTTTAAAAGCTCTTCTTTCATTAAGTCAAAATCTGCCCCCTCCATGGTAGTATCTCCCTGCAAGTGCTGGTTCTACACTCCAGGGCTACAAAGAGCAATCTGATTTGAGACAACTAGAGCATCAGTATAACTGAGGGCCATTGTGGATTAGAGTTGGACTGTGAAGAAGGCTGAGCGCCGAAAAATTGATGCTTTTGAACTGTGGTGTTGGAGAAGACTCTTGAGAGTCCCTTGGACTGCAAGGAAATCCAACCAGTCCATTCTGAGGGAGATCAGCCCTGGGATTTCTTTGGAAGGAATGATGCTAAAGCTGAAACTCCAGTACTTTGGCCACCTCATGGGAAGAGATGACTCATTGGAAAAGACTTTGATGCTGGGAGGGATTGGGGGCAGGAGGAGAAGGGGATGACAGAGGATGAGATGGCTGGATGGCATCACTGACTCGATGGACATGAGTCTGAGTGAACTCCGGGAGTTGGTGATGGACAGGGAGGCCTGGTGTGCTGAGATTCATGGGGTCGCAAAGAGTCGGACACGACTGAGCGACTGATCTGATCTGATTGTGGATTATACCCATGGAATAAAATAGGAGTGTACAAATCTATATGCTGCTAGATAAATAAACAGATGATATATCAATGGAAGAGAAGAGAGGCCTCAACAGGAGAATGCTGGCTGATGAAAGGAGAAGGAGTTGCAGCTGTGATGGTAAACGTTCGTTAAGGCAAGAATCACCAGTGGGAGCTGAAATCCAAGGGAGAGCGTTTGATGGAGAGCAGCTGTGTGCGTGGTCTCAACGTGGCTCTTCACGGATGCTGTATTAGTTGCAAAGGGAAATATAGTTACCACATGGGAGAATCAGGTGTCATGACCAGGTGACCAGACTACATCCCTGATGAGAAGCAGCTGGATGTCATGTGCTTCCTGATAGGATACCTCAGAAAGATTGCAACATCACTTCACGTTGTATTGTACTCAGGGGTTAGAAAGCCTGAAGCCCATCACAAGGACTCTCAGATAAACCCAAATTGTGGAACATTCTATTGGAAAAAAAAAAAAAAAAACCGCCTGAATTGTTCCAAAATGTTAGTGCTGTGAAGGACAAAAAAATGTGGCTGAGAAATTGTTTAAGAAGAAAGGACACTAAAGAGACCTGACAGCTAAATGCACTGCATGATGCTGGACTGGATCCCATTCGGGGGAATAAAACGCAGTAAAGGACATTTTTGAGTCAATTGACTAAATTGGAATATTGGAATTAGAGCAATGTTAAATTTTCTGAAATTTAGAATCGTACCGCAAAAAAATATCGTTGTCCTTTGGAAGTACACACCAAGAATAAGGGATATGACCCTTGGAGGCTACACTAGGGCTTCCCAGGGTGTGTGTCAGTTGCTTCAGTCATGTGTGACTCTCTGTGACCCCGTGGACTGTAGCCCGCCAGGCTCCTCTGTCCATGGAATTCTCCAGGCAAGAAAACTGGAATGGGTAGTCATTCATTCCCTTCTCCAGGGGATCTTTCCAACCCCAGGGATCAAACTGGGGTCTTCTGCATTGCAGGCAGGTTCTTTACTGTCTGAGCCACCAGGGCTTCCCAGGTGGCTCAGTGATAAAGAATCTGCCTGCCAATGCAGGAGACACAAGGTTCACGTGTTTGGTCCCTGGGAAGATCTCCTGGAGTAGGAAATGGCAATCCAGTCCAGTTTTCTTGCCTGGAAAATTCCATGGACAGAGGAGCTTGGTGAGCTTCAGTCCACAGGGTTGTAAAGGAGTCAGACACAACTGAGCCTACACTAAAATGATTCAGGAAAAATAATGACTACCTATAGACAGAAGGAGGGTGTGAGAGAGGAAGGGAGAAAATGAGAATGGATGATGTTATAGGAAATTCTCTGTACTGTTCCTGTAACTTTTCTGAAGGTTTGAAGTTATTTTAAAATAATTGAAAAGAACTCACCTACATAAAGGTCCATCAAAACTTGCAGGCAGAGAGATTGTCCTTTTAAGTCACAGCCTCTTCTAGATCTAGGAGGGAGGAAGATTGTGCATAATGATAAAGGGCTCATGTGCTGTGAGGCCTGACCCATGATTAGGGAAAGGAGATGCTGGGTTAGCAAGGAGGGAATCAAGGAACGTTTCATCAAGGAATGTATCTATAAGCCAAGACCTCAAACTGGGAGTTAGCTGGGTGAAGTGGTCAGGGAGGGCTTTCCTGGTAGAGGGAATAGTGTGCAGAGATCCTGGAGGGTAGAGAGCCAGACACTCAACAAGGCAAGTAAGGCAAGGTACAGGGCTAACCCAGGAACAAAGCCAGTGGTTGAAGACTCGACTTTCAGGTTGGGGAATCTAACCTTTTCCTCAGCTAGTTCTGATGGTGGAGAGTTGGAATCCTTTGAAAACGAAGATGTTTTATGTGAAGGAAAACCTTCAATGCTCTTCACAGATGCTACTCCTAACTAAGTCTTCATCGAGCTCAGATAGGTCCTAGGCCCTAGCCTTCTATTTATCCATCCCCCTCTTCCCAGATAGTGGGATACCTTGGGGCCCACACTTTTGCATCATTGGCTTCTACCCGTTGGGCAGAAAATGAACCCTCTGCTGCTGCCTCTTGCTGCCCTTGCTCTGGTGACTGAGGGTTGAGTGTCTGTGTTCAGCCTCTTATTAGTATGATTATCTTCTTGAGTCCTGAGCTGCCCAAAGCCGGCAGTTGCCTGCCAGCCCATCAACGGTGCCATGTCCGTGAGTTATTAGAAAGGTTTACGAGGCCAGGATAAACAGCATGAATCAAGAGGGAGAGACAGGCCTCCCTCCCTCTGCTTACATTGCTGTCACTCAGGGAGGATGCCAGAAGGGGTTGGAGTGAGCAAAGGAGAGAAGGGGGGCGGGAGGAAGAGAGGACAGAAGAGAGAGAGGGAAACAGGATAAACAAAAGAGGCTTGGAGAGAAGGAGGAAGCCAAGACGGAGGGGAAGAGATTCCCATCAGAGGTGACGAGGGCTGATAGCAGCTCATTCTCGACCACCATTTGGGCTGCCTCTGAGCACAACCAGGAAGTTCACACAATCTGCGGGACTCTACTTTCTGTTTTTGACCTGCTACCATGGCATGACCTTGGGTAAGTCATACACCTTTCAGTGAGGGCAGGCGGTTTCTCTTTCTGGACATTGGCAGGATGGCCAACTGCCCTGAACATACATAGGTGCCAAGCATAGATGCTTGGGCTCCTGAAATGCTCTGAACTCTTCCCAGGAGGTCTTTTGAGAAGTGACGAGCTTGATTCCATACTTCTTAAAGTGCACTGATGCTTTCCAATGACTAACTTGTCACCTTGCGTGCAGACAGGTCCGCATATTAGAGCTTGCTGGAATAAATACCACTGGCACTTCAGCATGCCAGTTTTAATGACTTTAATGAGGACTTTGGGGGACATGGCTTTGCTTCTTTGGTTTTCTACTTTGGGGCTGTAGCCAAAGACCCCCTATGCTGAGTTAGTAAATTCAGCTCTGAAGACCAAGCTCTTCTTCTTACCAGCACAATGAGAGCTTCTATTATTGCTTTAAGTATTTATGACCACTGCAGAAATTCTTGATGGACTTCCCTGGTGGCTCAGCTGGTAAAGAATCTACCTGCAATGCAGAAGAGCTGGGTTCTATCCCTGGGTTGGGAAGATCCCTTGGGGAAGGGAAAGGCTATCTACTCCAGTATTCTGGCCTGGAGAATTACATGGACTGTATAGTCCATGGGGTTGCAAAGATTCGGACTTGACTGAGTGACTTTCACACTTTCACTTTCACAGAAATTCTTGAGAATTTAAAGGAGAAGTATTTATATTACATGAAATTGGTAACTAGGAGGTCTGGGCTTTTGCAATTTTTATTAAGTATTTATTTTGAGTTTGGGTTGAGTCATTTGACCTCTTCCCATGTCTTCTTTGCTGCTGCTAAGTTGCTTCAGTCATGTCTGACTCTGTGCAACCCCGTAGATAGCAGCCCACCAGGCTCCACCATCCCTGGGATTCTCCAGGCAAGAACAGTGCAGTGGGTTGCCATTTCCTTCTCCAATGCATGAAAGTGAAAAGTGAGAGTGAAGTTGCTCAGTCGTGTCCAACTCTTTGCAACACCATGGACTACAGCCCACCACGCTCCTCTGTCCTTGGGATTTTCTAGGCAAGAGTACTGGAGTGGGTCTTCTTTGCTGCTGCTGCTGCTAAGTCTCTTCAGTCGTGTCCGATTCTGTGCGACCCCATAGACGGCAGCCTACTAGGCTCCCCCATCCCTGGGATTCTCCAGGCAAGAATACTGGAGTGGGTTGCCATTGCCTTCTCCAGGGGATCTTCCCGACACAGGGATCAAACCCAGGTCTCCCACATTGCAGGCAGGCGCTTTAACCTCTGAGCCACCAGGGAAGCCCAAAATATTACTTTGAGCCCCTTTTTTGGTGGGGTTGGGGGTGCGGCAAGAATACTGGAGTGGGTTGCCATTCCCTTCTCCAGGAGACCTTCCTGACCCAGGGATTGAACCCGGGTCTCCCGCATTATAGGCAGATGCTTTACCATCTGAGCCACCAGGGAAGTCAAAGGTATATAAATGATCCTTAAAATGACTTCTCAGGATTACAGTTATCCATCCTTCACTTTAATGAGCATCAATGAGCTGGGTATTGATTGGAACCCAATGACTTATAACTTTGGCCATCACGAGTGTCCAACTGGAAGATACCTGGAGTGGCCTTGATTCTCAAAAGCCATATATTTATTCTTCCAGTGTTGTATATCAAAATCCAAGGTCAGAGTGCTAGCCTACCATAATTTCCAGTGTATGAAGGAGTGCCAGGTGTCAAGGAGCTTTCTTTTTTTTCCACCTTCAGGACATACATTTATATACACACAAGTGAAGGGGCAGCTGCCTCAGAATAGGCAGTAAAACTTCGATTCATTGAAATATTCAGAATAGTCCTTAGTTCCTCTCAACAAATACATGTTGAGTGGCTACTATGCGCCAGGCACTGCATTAGGCTCTGGGCTTATAGCAGAAACCAAAGCAAAATGAAAGTCCTTGGTTCTGTGGAACTTACATGCTAGTGATGCCTTCTGGCTGACTGTATTTTCTGGTGAACTGAATAACAAATATCTGTGAGTCATCCCATTCATTGGGCATCTTTTATGTGCTTTTTAAAGGCTTTATGGCACCTCTTTGGGGAGGAGGGAAAACCAGGTGGAAGAAGCTTCCTAAAATGCCTATCCCAGTGTTCTTAAGAGCTAAGAAAACTCAAGTGGCTCCCGGAAGACCAAAGTCTTCCCAGATGGGTCATAGGCCTAAATATCTATTACTCTGGGCAAATTCTAAAGAAGGGGTAGATGAGGCTGAATATATACTAACCAGCCTGTCTCTGGCAACTAGGTTTTTAAATAATGTCCTGCCACTAGCTTGCTTTCTTATTTTTTACTCCTCTCTCAAGGTAGAAATGCTGGAGGAAAAAATAAACCCAATGGAGATAACAGTGAACTATATTTAAGTACAGGTGTTCTAAAACCTTAGTGTCGTGGGAAACTGTTTCTGTTATGCTTTTCAGATGCTTTTTTAAAATGTCTTTTCATGAAGTTTTAGATGTTACAGTCATTAAAATTGGATGTGATATATATAAATTTTGCAAGCACTTACTGAGCTGTAAGGATACAAGTGTGAAAAACGAAATCTACCTGTCTGCATAGCTGGGGGAGGCTAGAAAAGGAGTTACACATTAGGTGGCTAAAAGCAGCATAGAGGCAGTTTCCAGGGTGCTGGGAGAGCAGAGAGACCTAGGGGGCCTTATCCTGCTGGGGTGGTGACATGTAAGGGGATGTGGGATTGGGAAAGAATCTTAAAAAGTCTTCAGAGAACGCAAATCTGTTGTCCTTTACTGTGAAGTCCTAGCTAGGTTTCTGGGTTAAACTCAGATGGAAAGATCAAAAAGGAAAATTTTATTTTATGTATTTTTACACAGATGATAAAGAGTATGTATACTTGGATTAATGATTGCTACCATACAAAGAGGGCTTCCCAGGTGGCTCAGAGGTAAAGAATCCAACTCTCAATGCAGGAGACCTGGGTTCAGTCCCTGGGTCAGGAAGATCCCCCGGAGAAGGAAATGGCAGCCCACTCCAATATTCTTGCCTGAGAAATCCCGTGGACAAAGAGGAGCCTGGTGGGCTACAGTCCATGGGGTCGCAAAGAGTCAGACACAACTGAGCAACTGAACGACAACAACCATGCACAGAACTCTCACCGTGCCAGGAACTGCACTAAGCGTTTTACTGGCATCATATAATCTTCTTTTCACAGCTCCTCCTGGAAAGTACGTAGTATTAGCTCAATTCTGCAGATGAGCCAACTCAATTTTATAGGTGAGGCAATGCAACAGAGAGGTTGTATTACATGGCTAAGATCACACAGCTCAGAAGCTGTAAAGTTGGGCTTCAAACTGGGGTATCTTTGCCTCCAAACCTCTATACATACTGCCTTTCTTGTAGCACTGCAGTTGCGAACCCAGGTGTCCTCGGCTGTATCTTACAAGGGTTCCTTTAGCCTGAGGAGGAAATTCACCATGGACAGCTGGGCCTTTCTTCCTTGTTTTTATTTGATTTCCAGCTCATGCAGTTCAGTCTCTTCTATCACTTCTCTAAGTAGGTCGGCGCTCTCTTGACTTCAATAGAATATGTTCCAGATTTAATCTGGACATACTAAATGGCATGGATGTGTCATTTTTAAAGTCTCACTCTCTTGTTTTTCCATTGGGAGTAGGATCCCAATGGGAATAAGATCCACTTTGGGAATAGGATCAGGACAGGCAAAAGCAACCTTAATATTTCTGGCTAAACATGGAGTGAGAGGCTACCATCTGTGCCTTTTGTCCCCAGGAGCTGCAGTGTGGCTACATGGATCTCACTCTGAAGCACCCCATCTTCTGTGGGGAAGTTGCAGTTGCCTTTTCAGAGCCTAGAGCACAGTCATAGCTCAGTCCATTTCCCAGCGTGCAAACATTTCCACCCTGCCCCATCACTCCAAGACTGTCGCCAGTGCAGTTGTCTCTGCCTTAGATGACGGCGACCTTGCCCCAGCTGTCCCTGGAGGACAGCAGCTCGATGAGTTAAGTCCTGAAGCTTGCTAGAAGCGTCTCAGTATTTCACATGCCTGTGCTGGTTGGACAAATCCCAGAATGGGCCTTAGGATTTGCCTGGCCTCAAGGGTCCTGAACATCCCTGCTTGCAGTGTCTGTGATAATTAATTTGTTTTTCTGACCCGTGTTTCTTTTTTCAGCAAATGAGAAGATCGAAGACATCAATGGCTGTCCGAAGAACAGATCGCAAATGGTAAGTGATACACGGGCAGTGAGTGTCTGTGTTAGGTTAGTAAGCCCCGCCTCTAAATGATAGTGGCTGTCTTGAAAACATTCACACCACGAGCTTTACTCTGGGGGATTATATTAATAAACTAACAGCCATTTCCAAATAACCATGGTTTGCCTCTCTGACATTTGTTGGCATTTACTGAAAAATAACTGTGATTTTTACGTAGGTCGTGAGACAGGGAAAATGAAATATGGTCCTTGTTCTTAGAAACAAGTTATACAGAACTGGTGCAAACATATCCTTGTTTAGAACTTGGGCCGCTAGGACTCTTTGCTTTTTCCTCAAG
This sequence comes from Bos indicus x Bos taurus, assembly GCF_003369695.1. NCBI lineage: Eukaryota > Metazoa > Chordata > Mammalia > Artiodactyla > Bovidae > Bos > Bos indicus x Bos taurus. The sequence goes on from NC_040104.1 coordinate 26,110,974, forward strand.
GACCTACAACCTTTTCTGTTTGTGTGTGGTGCTGGGGCACAGAGTGATGGGATCATATGACCCAGAAACTGGGGCATGTGTTCTGGTTGCCTTTAGAGGTTAGAATGATGTGAAATCAGAACTGTGACAGGCAGTGTGAAATGTTTGATCACATCCAGACCACGCGCAACGTGACCGTGACAAGTGACATTCCCTCTGGTGTGATATGCTTAAGCTCTGATATTATAGCTTTAAAAAATCTTTTGAAATCTATTTTATTCTTGTTTCATGTTCTACACATAAATCTTTGACTTAAAATTCATGATCACTGTTGAGTTCAGAGACCATTGAATGGTGATACTCCGAGTACTCAGTTTTCCCCTTTGCAGTGCTTTTCAAATGTATTTCCACAAAAAATGTATTCACAGAAGTCTTTTAAGATGACACTGTGATACTTGTTTAAAATATGAAGGTGGCAACTGAAGGACAGGTTTGTTTTTTTTTTTTCTGGATGTTAATTTTGCTTCCAAAAATCTTAAAAAAAAAAAAAAAAAAACAGACGTAATTTGTTTTTCTCACCTCACCCTGCTCCTGTTGAGTAGGCACGATTGGATAGTTTCATTCCAGAATACACTGAAGTGATTGGCATTCCTTGGGTTAGCTGTTTAATTTTCTGAATTGTTATCCCAATGAGTGGACTGATAGCTTTTCAGTCAACTTTTTTTTTTTCACACACACAGTTCCTTGTTATAAAGAGAAGTGAATGTCTCTGGTAGGGGTGGGAAGAAGGGCTGTCATTTTTCATGTTAAATTCTAAAACAAGTTTCTCTTTTTCTGTTGTTCCACTGGAGACTGTGTTTCTTCTTGTTTGGCCCAGAGAGCAGCCAGTCCTCACGTAGGAAAGTCCCCGTGCAGACATCTCATGGCTGTTTTGACTTGTGGGAAAGCTTGGCTGCTATTTTTGCTAGAGCTACTGCAGCTGTCTGGTGTATTAATAATTGAGAAAATTTGGAAGATAGAAGACTTAATTTTAGTGCAGGCATTTTACATATGCAGTCAGAGCATCCCATGAAAGAGATGCAGTATTTCCCTCTGGGGTAGAAATGGATGCCTTTGTTCCAGTCCACGGTAATGCAGATGTGGACCTGGCCGGTGAACCTCGTGAACCTTTTCTTGTGTTCGGTCCATCTGTATTTTCTGTACCTTCTATCTGAGATGTTTGTTGTTAAAGTCTACTTTCAAGCTTCAGAGGTCATACCCGTCACCTTGGATTCTTCTGTGCCAACTTAGTAAATATGTATCCGTGCCACATTGCACCAACAGTTTTGTGGTTTCTCTATAACTCTTTCAGCTGTGGAAGTCTTGGGTTTTTGTTTTGTTTTTTTTCATGGACTGTGTGTTTTTTTTTTAAGAACACTGGAATATGAAATTCTAAAATTGTCTATGATAATTAGCTCCAGCTTAGAGGTGGGGCGGCAGACCAGGTCTGGTGGTCAAAGTGGCAGAGGGTAGTTCAGCAGACAGGATGCGAGTCCAGGGAAATGTCAGAACCTGTGCCGCAGCCCCTCCATCCCGTGGGAAGTGAGGAAGATGAGGATAAGGGCTCCAGGGGCCCTGTCCTTTCACCTACATCACAATGACAGATCCCGCAGGCAGCACTCGCCTCGGGCACACGCTCCGTGCAGCTTACACATAAGCACGGGCGTCGTTCCGGCCGGTAGGACGCTCTGTGTACACCCGTGTGGGCACGTGCATCCTACCCGTGGGAAGCACCACTGGGGAATATAGCATAGTGGATGGGCCACCATTTCTAGATTCTTAGAAGGTCAAACTCCCAGTAAGGCTTCCCAGTTAGGGCGGTCAGTGATAAAGATTTGTTGTTTGCTAAATGTTGCCTATTTGGAGGAGACCAGAAGGCAATGCGTATGGAGAGCCTCATGTTGACCAAAGGAAGATGACACGGAGAGGAGATTTGGGGAGCGTACCTGCTGGGAAGGTAGCTGTGATTGTGTAGAGCTAATGTTCTTCCACCCTAAGAGAACAGAGCATCTTCAGGGGCCTTAAATAATGGAGCCAGAATCAGGTTTGCTTCAGAGCAGGGGAAATGGGTGCTATTTCAGCTTTCAAGGGGCAAATCATTTCATTAATCAGTGGGCCTGCATGAGAGCTTCGATTTTGCAGGTGGGGCACCCCCTCCTCTTCTCCTATTCCTTTCCTCCTGACCCACCAGGCTACCTGGAGCTCCACTCTCGAATTCCTGCCCTCCAGGCTCAGCTTCAGGTTCTGCTCTCTCCCCAGAGAATGTGGAAGTGAAAGCGTGTAACTGTGGCCTATGGACTAGAGAATGCCCTGGGGCCTTGGTGCAGAATCACGGTGGGCATGGCCCTGAGTGCTTTTAGCCCGTCAATCAGCAGAGGCTCACAAAGTGCCCACCGATGCCAGGCGCTGAGCAAGGCCTCGTGAGTACCCAGGTGAAGGAGATGGGATCCCTGTCCTCAGGGAGCTCAGTGATGAGTGGGCAGGAGACCGGAGAACCATCTGAACACTGGAATAGTGCTGTTCCCATAGACATCTATGCGTGGTACATGGTGGACTGTTCCACTCCAGGACAAGGGGAGCTTTAGGAATAACTGGGTGAGTCTTGAAAGGTGAGAGGGTTCCCCATGGGGGATAAGGAGTGGAAGAGGATTCCTATTTCTGGACATGCTGTTCACCTGAGGATGTCGTGGGCCCTGCACAGGCAGTTTTTTAGCCTTTGCTCAGGGGTGCTACCACGTGCCATCAGCTGTGTCTGGTGAGACTCTTCTGGGCTTTTACCGAGGTCAGCCCTTTGTCCTGTTGTGTCTGAGGTGACGGATAGAGCATGGAAGAGCCCAAACTAAGACAAACCCATAGACATGGCGGTCTTTTCAGGCCTGGACCAAATCTTCTGTAGTCATCATCACTCCCCAGGTGGCAGCATTTCAGGGAATAGCTCCATTGGACCCTGGAGTGAAGTTTTCTAAAGGAAAATATCCATGGTAATCAACCCCTGTGGATGGCAGGTGGGGAATGGTGGTTAATATCAGCACTCACATGCATCGATTCACTGCTTTAAGACCTTTCACATAGGAAAGCATATCACTTCCCATTTCTTTGAAGAGACCCTGGTGCTGGGAGCAGAGGGCTGTCCTCAGGGACAGGCAGAGCCAGGGCCATGGGCATCTCCTGCCGCCCTGTCGTAGCCCTCCTAAAACAGGACTGCGTCTGCAAGCGAGATGCAGGGAGCATGACGGCGGCTTCCCTTTCCGAGCGAGCCCAACCTCAGCTTGCGTTGAAGGAGTCCTTTGCTCTCTTTCAGTCTGACCTAGATGCTTTAGGGGCCAAATCCTCGGAGATGGAGCTGTAGAAACAACACTGCCCACCCCACCCCTCAATCCATCCATTTGGCCCTTAAATAGGTTTGTGTCTGTGTGTCAGAGCTGGTTGAAATGTTTTGTCTGTTTAGCATTGCCATGGCAACCCTTGGGGCATCTTTTTGGCTTTCAAGTGGTGTGCTGAGCGGAGTTCTGTGTGTGTTTGGAAGGAGAAACATTGCTTGGAGCGCAGCCAGCGGGCGCTGGGTCTGCCAGTGCCTCGCGCCTTGAACCCACTGTACTCCAAGACTCTGGCTCACTTTGGAGCCCAGGAGAGGACGCCGCAGGGGGTGGCTTTCTGTTTTCATCATTATTATTTTAAGTAGTTTGGCTTTGTGTTGTTGATTCAGAGAGGTGCAAAGTTAGCAAAGCTGCGGGTCCTTTCAGGCCCTTTCAGCGGAAAGTCCCGGCCTGTTTTCCCCTCTGGCTCTGGCCTGGGGTCATCTGAGGCCTCCTAGTCCTGCCTTGCCTGCTAACCTCCTCCTGGGCTCTCTGGGAGTCCTGCCTTCTTCCCTCAGCCCTTCTAGACCTAGGGCCTGCCTGGGCTTGGGAACCAGACAGGCCACTTTCTGATTCCTTCTCTGCTGTCTGTGGCCTTGAGCTAATTATTTAATCTCTTGAAGCCTCTATTTCCTGTTCTATAAAGTGGGCTTGATAATACAAACCTCATAAAGTTTTTGTGAGGACCAATGAGGCTGTGGAAGTGATGATAATAGATGGGAGTAATAATAGTGAAAATAAACTCTAAGGCCCATCAGTGTTTGCAGTGTGCCGGGTGCCTCAGTGCTTCACAAATACCCTCCCAGCAGCTCTCTGGGGTAGATGACCTCATTGCCCCCATTCTCCTTAGCACGTGGTCAGCACTCAGTCAAGGGTGTTTCTCCAGTCATGATGATATTAGTAGTCAGGAACTAGGGGACAGAAAACCTTCAGAAATCTGAGAAGATCTGCTGGCATTCTTCTTGACTCACTCACGCCCTGGGATTTTGCATACGGTGTGAGCCACTCAAGGGTCACAAAGGCCTCTGGGGCTCCACAGACCCCACGTTTGATGCCCCTGCTGCTTAGGGCACAGGTCTGCTCCTCACCCTGTCCTTTCAGGGGGCCCCTGTGGACAAAAGTCAGCACCTAAGTTCCCAAAACAAGAGGAATTTGCCCCTAACTCACTCCAGTTTTCTTGACTGGAGAATTCCATGGACAGAGGAGCCTGGGGGACTGCAGTCTATGGGGTTGCGTAGAGTCAGACACAATTGAGCAACTAATTTATTTACAGAAGGATAGCACACTGGCTTTCAAACTTCTGTTCCATGAGCAGAACCCCTCCCCCCAAAATAAAATGATATGTGGCACCCCACATGTAAAAGTAATAAAAACTGAATGACCGCTTTACATGGGATTAGGCAGCAAAGGGGAGGACCATTATAGATCTCCCTTTGACCAGCCTTTTCCCTCCCCTTCCCCACTCTCACATTTGCCCCTGAAGCCCTCTTTCAGAAGACCAGCTCCTGAAAATACACAGTGCAATGAAGCCTAGGGCCCCCTACCCAGACATCAGGTTCCAGCTGTAGTCAGGTCTAGCCCATCCTCTGGAGAAGGCAATGGCAACCCACTCCAGTGCTCTTGCCTGGAAAATCCCATGAATGGAGGAGCCTGGCAGGCTGCAGTCCATGGGGCCTCGAAGAGTCGGATACGACTGAGCGACTTCACTTTCATGCATTGGAGAAGGAAATGGCAACCCCCTCCAGTGTTCTTGCCTGGAGAATCCCAGGGACAGTGGGGGGTCCTCGTGGGCTGCAGTCTCTGGGGTCGCACAGAGCCGGACATGACTGAGTGACTTCACTGTCATGCATTGGAGAAGGAAATGGCAACCCACTCCAGTGTTCTTGCCTGGAGAATCCCAGAGATGGCAGAGCCTGGTGGGCTGCCGTCTATGGGGTGGCACAGAGTCGGACACAACTGAAGTGACAGCTGCAGCAGCAGCAGCAGCAGCCCATCCTCTGGTCCTCCTGAATCTCCTCTAGAAAAAGAAACCATTAACTAGGCCATGTTCACCTCTGACTTGTGGAGGTTACAAGGCATCCAGACCAAAAGCATGTATCCTGGAGGCCAGCTGTTCCTGGCGTAGGACATGGTCCTCAGGCTCCCAGGGGACAAATCTCTCTAACAGGGTGGTTTTAAGGGGACCTGCCTCTCTAACAGAGTGGTTTTAAGGGGACCCATCTCTAACAGGGTGGTTTTAAGGGGACATGACTCTCTAACAGGGTGGTTTTAAGGGGACCTGCCTCTCTAACAGAGGGGTTTTAAGGGGACACATCTCTCTAACAGGGTGGTTTTAAGGGGACCCATCTCTCTAACAGGGTGGTTTTAAGGGGACCTGCCTCTCTAACAGGGTGGTTTTAAGGGGACCCATCTCTCTAACAGGGTGGTTTTTAGGGGACCCATCTCTTTAACAGGGTGGTTTTAAGGGGACACGTCTCTCTAACAGGTGGTTTTTAGGGGACCCGTCTCTCTAACAGGGTGGTTTTAAGATGTGCGTGAGATGGTCTGTATGATGTGCCCACACTCTGCTGGGCACAGAGGAAGCATGCAGCCAGTGTTAGCTCTTAATAGGGTGATGGTTTGTCAAGATACCTCAGTACTTTTGCCTGGAGAATTCCATGGACAGAGGAACCTGGTGGGCTATGGTCCATGGGGTTGCAAAGAGTCGGACATGAGGAAGCATCTGAGCATCAGTATTTCTCAAGAAATAGATGTTTTAAGAATGGCCAGCTTTGGGTGAAGTGTTGGTTAAACAGCATGGCCCTGGGCCATCCACTTGGCCTCTCAGCACTGCTCTTCCTCCCCCAGGAAATGTGGGGAATAATAACTGCTTTATGATTAGAGGCAATTATTGTTTATATTTTGCACATGGAGATCGAACTTTAAAAGGTTATTTTTTTGCCTCAGATCACTCACCTAGGAGGCAGAGTAGGAGTTTGAACCCAAGACTGTCTGTTTTGAGAGCCTGTGATGGTCGTTTCTGTGACAGAGGACAAAGAAGGGACGTAACAGTCTCCACCTCCCAGTCCCTGTTCTGCTTGTTCTCAGTGGTAGATGCCGTAGAACCAGCTGGATTTAGCCGGGAGTTAGCGAGAAGGCAGCAGAGTATTTCTGGAGAAGGCCTGAGTTGACCTGTTGGTGGAACTCAAGAGCTAGAAAAAGGAGCTAGTGGCCCCCAGAGAAAGGCAGTCTCTTGAGATGCCCAGGGTGAGCCCTGGCGCCAGGTACCTCCAGCCGTGTCCTCCATGGAGCTTCCTGGGCTAGGGCAAGACTGTCTGCAATGAGATCAGGTTTCCAGCTCCAGTGACCTTGGGCCCTCCCAACAGCTGTCAGAAAGCCAGCCACATGCCTGGGGAGTGTCTGAGATCCTTGGGCAGCTGAGTTGCCTCGTCCCTGGGCCCTTGGTCCTATTTTTACATGGCCCTAAGGCCACACACGTTACAGAACCAAGAAGGAATAAAGAAAAGTCCACAGGTCCCCTAGAACTTAAAGTGGAGGGTTGGAGAGTCCAGGGCAAAGATGGGCAGGAAGCACCGACTGCTTCCTCTTCAAATGGCACAGCCAGTATCATTGTGTTATGGCCAGCAGTCTCTTTCAAAAATGATGGCCATCTCCACATCTGTCTCTTTCTTACCTCTTTGGTCACTTCTCTGTTCAAAACCATCGTTAGCTCCCCATGGAAATTTGCATCCTCTTGAGTACACATTGGAAGGACTGACATTGAAGCTGAAACTCTAATACTTTGGCCACCTGATGCAAAGAGCTGACTCATTTGAAAAGACCCTGATGCTGGGAAAGGTTGAGGGCAGGAGGAGAAGGGGATGACAGAGGATGAGATGGATGGATGGCATCACCGACTCAATGGACATGAGTTTGGGTAAACTCCAGGAGTTGGTGATGGACAGGGAGGCCTGGCGTGCTGTAGTTCATGGGGTTGCAAATAGTCAGACACGACTGAGCGACTGAACTGAGTTCACAAAGAAGGGCCTTCACGATCTAGTTACTGGTATCTCCTGCCACTTGGCCACTCACACTGTATCCTTAGCCACACTGGACTTGGAGTGCCCCACGGAGGCCATGTACTCGCATGCCTCCCATTTTGATGCAAGATGTCCAGTCTGCCCAGGAGACCTGATGAGTGTCCCAAATGGGTGATGTAACCTTTAATATTCAGGTCAGCTGTTAAGTAATTGAGATAATTAGGTGTCTTTGCCCCTTGTGTCCGCAGATGTCCAGTGCCTGCGTGTGTCATAACTTGCTCTTTGTGGTTGTCGTTGAATTGTCTTCTTAAAGGAGATGCTGTGTCTTTCACCTGAGGATCTAAGCATCTATCACTTAAAATACTAGTATATAGTAGGTGTTTAATAAACGGATGGATGGATGGACAGACGGAAAGACCAAAAAAGGAGCTGGCCTGGATGTGTTCATGGGGTTAAAGGATTATAATACAGTGTTATTCTCATATCATTATCTACTATTGAGCAGTGATTTGAGTGTTCACTTGGAAGTTCTTCATTCGATTTAAGAAATGGATATTTAGCACTGTTCTAGAACTATCTTTCCTTCTCTTGATTCTTCTCTTCCTTCATTTATTCAGAAGATCCAAGGACCTTGTAGCTAATTTTTCACTGACTGCATTATTTTATGTTGCTCAAGGTAAGCGTTTTTAGGCCTCCTTACAACTACCAGAGTTGGTTAACAGATGATAATAAAAATGAAGGTAATCACTGTTCTTAGTGCTGTATAGATGTTAATCCACTTTATTCACATAACAACCCTATGGAGTGAAGAACATACCTTGTTCGCTGCACTGAAGGGTATGGAGAACTTAAGAGTCTGATGCCATCTGCTGTGCTGTGCCAGGGGCCACGTGTGAGTCATGTTAAAGAAACTTGTCCATTTCCCCTCGTTCTGTGCAGCCTAGGGTTTCTGCCTTCGGGTTCTGTCAGGGTTTTATATTATTATGATTTTATATTATTGTGTTGTTAGTCAGTCATGTCCTGTTCTTTGCAACCCGATGGACTGAAGCCTATCAGGCTCCTCTGTCCGTGGAATTCTCCAGGCAAGAATACTGGAGTGGGTTGCCATTTCCTCCTCCAGGGGATCTTCCTGACCCAGGGATAGCACCCGGGTCTCCTACGTTGGCAGGTGGATGCTTTACCATCTGAGCCACCAGGGAAGCCCATATATTAATAGCAAATACTTACACACGAAAGTGCAACAATGTTCTAGACATTTTATTTTCATTATAACTGATTTTTTTAATCTTCATAAAACTCTCTGAGAGCATATACCTTTATTATTTCCATTTCACAGATGAGGAAACTGAGGCAGAAAGAGGTTTAGTAACTTATCTTAGGTCACACAGCTAATAAATGACAAGCTGGGGTTTGAACCCTGGAAGCCTGACGTTATTCCCTTTAGTCTTATACTAGTCTACATATAAGGAAATGGATTGGAGAAGGAAAAAAAAACAAACATGTGGAGGTGCAAAAATTAGATTTGTGATGCTATCTCCTTGTATAAGGAAGGGCAGAGTTTTGGGATGAGGCATTCCATCAGAGAAGAAGATTTGGGATGAAGAAGAATAAGCCTGGACCCCGGAATCAGAAAGACCCGGGTCTCACATACTGGGCAGTTGTGCTGGGCAAGTTGCTGAAAATTTGAATCTTTTCCCTCATCTGTAAAAGGCAGATGATTATGGAAGCTCCCTCTAGGGTGGCCAGAGATAAGTGAGAGGTGGTAATAGAAGCACCTGGCATCATCCTGTTTCATGAAGAGAGCACATGAGACTGTCATTTCCTTCCCTGTTTACAAGTCCCATCTTTCCCAAGTATTGACTTGTGCATGAAAAAGGTCTTTCCTATTCAAAAAGTAGGTACTGGTGTGGTAGGCTGAACAATGGACCCCCAAAGATGTCTACATTCTAATCCTTGGAACCTGTGAATATGTTCTTTTAAATGATAAAGGGGGTTTTGCAGAGGTGATTAAATTAGGGATTTCAAGAGAGGAGGATTATCCTGGATTAAATGAGCAGGCCCAGTGTGATCACAGGGGTCCTCCCAAGACAGGAGGCAGGAAGGTGAGAGAGAAGATGTGACCATGGAACACAGAAGCAGGGTCAGAGGAGAGAGAGGAGGAGAGGAGGGAAAAATGAGAGGCAGGAGGAAGCGCAGAGGGAGAGAATGAATGAGAGAGAACGAGGTTGGAAGATGGAAGAACGGGCCATGAGCCAAGGAATGCAGGTGGCCTCCAAAAGCTAAAAAAAGACAAAGACGGGTTCTCCGCTAGAACCTCCAGCGTAAACGCGGCCCTGCTGACTCCTTGATTGCAGCCACTGAAACTGATTCTGGACTTCTGACCTTCCAGAATTTTAAGGTAATAAATATATGTTGTTTTAAGTTATGAAGTTTGAGGCCATTTGTTACAGCAGCAATAAGAAACTAATACACTATGGGATTGAAACGAAGTAACTTACTGTTTTAGGAAGCTATTTATAGCAGAGGCTCATTTTACCACTGTGAGCCTCTTGGTTCCTGAGTTGATTGGAAGTTGCTTCCCTCCATGGAACACTTCAGAATGGAGATGTGCACATCTGTACACTAACACAGGTCATTGCAGGAAGGTGTGGGAGGCGAAGGCCCACATTTAGTCTCCAGCACTGTGACCACATGTGGGCCGCCTCAGATACCGAGCTGTCGTGGGAATGGCAAGTGCCATTTCATCTACTGTTTAGAGGTGGATACACGGTATTCCTGATGCTCCACAGCAAATGTACGTTTGTCTTGTAGTCAATATGACATTTAAGCACACTTTTTGAGAAACACAGTTTATAAGCTTAGGTAATCCCATCAAAGCTTTGTAGTACATATAGTGTGGGTTTTTTTTTTTTTTTTTTCTTGTTTTTATCTTTTAGTTCAATGAAAAGTTCCATATTTGCAACTAGGTATATTGAAAGTGCTCAGATGATGTCAGATGAGTGAGCTAAACAGTAAATTCTCCAGATCTCCGGGAGCTTTCCAGAGAGTGGGACGATGGTATCTGTCAAGTTTTAATATGTGAAATATACTATGAACTTTTAAATGCTATCAAGAAACTTGAGTCATCCTAGGCCCCCAAATTTTCAGATCCAGTCTTTTCTTTCTCAGTTTTTTAACTTTGTTATAAAGGTGGGTGGAAACGACGCCACGATTGGAGGTTCTGCAAAGCCTCTTGTGCCAGGCTGCTCCAGCTTTAGTGCACAGGGGGTCTCCTGGAGGGCTTGCAAAAGCAGTGCTGGAACCCACCCCTAGAGTGTCCCATGCAGTAGGTCTGGGAAGGAGCTCGATAATTTGCATTTGTAACAAGCCAAGCTCTTGGATGATGTAAAAAAGTTCTCTTTGGGGATATGACTGCAAACATGCATTTCAACATCTATCAGTTTGTAAAGTTCTTTAAAAATTTAAAAGTTAATCTATCTAAAGGTTAATTTTAACTAATTTTTTTAGGAACACTATGTAATTTTTATTTTTTAAATGTTTTGATATAATTTTTTAACACCAAAAACATTTTGTACTGGGGTATAGCCAATTAACAGTGTTTGGATAGTTTCAGGTGAACAGTGAAGGAACTCAGCCGTATGTAGACATGTATTCATTCTCCCGCAGACTCCCCTCCCATCCAGGCTGCCACATAACATTGAGCAGAGTTCCATGGGCTGTACAATAGGTCTTTGTTGGTTATCCATTTTAAGTATAGCAAACACTGTGTATTTTTGATTGAGATATAAATGACATGTAACATCACATTTGTATCAGGTGTACAAACAACGATTCAGCATTTGTGTATATTGTGAAATGATCACCACAGCAAGGTCTAACTAAATATTTTGAATGAACCAATCAGTTTACTTTTGGAAAGATGAGGATGCATTAGACATCCTCCTGTCTGAGAACAATGGTAAGTTCTAAATCCGTAGGATCTGAATTGTACACGCGGCTGTGGTCTTGGAGTTTGCAAGTGTCTTCTCTACTTTCCAGCTCACTTAACCTCTGTGACCCTTGGTTTCTTCCATTGAAAACCCAGGTGATAATCCTTTAGCACGTTGTCCTTAACTGCCTGGCATTAACTTCTTTGAGGGCGGGGTCCCTGTCCATCTGCCCATACCATGACCTGGCATCTGCTGGATGCTCAGAGAATATTAACTGAAGAAATTCCCATTACACCTACTTTGAAACTGAGGCATTTTAAGTGTCAACATGTGGTGCTCAATATGGTTAAAGAGCTTAGCAAATGTGAGAAGGGGTGGGGAGAGGAGAGCTTCAGATTGTCCTGAGCTGAAAGAGAAATTGGATGGTGATTTATAACCATGTGGACTGTGCTTTATATAAAAGTAATCCGGCTTCATGCTTGGATCCATCTCCCTATGCATGTCTTCATGGGCTTCTTATGTTTCAGACTAGCCCCAAAGGGGTGTTTTTCCTGTATTCATCTTTGTATTTTGTTTATTTTTCTATGAACCAGAACTTAGTGAGAAATTCTTGTTGGCCCTTTGATAAGGCATACTTAGCCTGTGGTGCCTGCATTAGGAACTGGTCAGTAGAGGACTGCCAGTGTGCTCACTTAAGCAAAGAGTAGAGAACAGTGGCCAGCAAGCTGAATTCAGGTTCCAGAAGCCCTTTTGTAAGAAAAACTAAATGGCTGCCAACAGTTAGATAAAAATCAATATACTTCACAGTGATCTTCCAACTTTTTTTAGGGGGAAAAAAAGTTGTCAGTCCTGGATTGATCACAAACAGTGATCTTCCAACTTTTTTTAGGGGGAAAAAAAGTTGTCAGTCCTGGATTGATACTCCACTGACTAAATCTGGATGCCAGCTGCCTCCTTTAGGTATATGTAGAATGCAAGGAGATCAAACCAGTCAATCTCAAAGGAAATCAGTCCTGAATATTCGTTGGAAGGATTGATGCTGAAGCTGGAGCTCCAATACTTTGGCCACTTGATTCGAAGAGCCAACTCATTAAAGAAGACCCTGATACTAGAAAAGATTGAAGGCAAAAAGGAGAAGAGGGAGGCAAAGGATGAGATGGTTAGATAGCATCACCGACTCAGTGGACATGAGTTTGAGCAAACTCCGGGAGATAGTGAAGGACAGGGAAGCCTGGCGTGCTACGATCTGTGGGGGTCACAGAGTCGGACACGACTGAGCACCTGAACAGCAGCAGCAACAGGCTGCATTAGCCACACTCCCCACCGTTCCCTACTGTCTTACACCCAGGCTTTTTTACTTAGTTTTTGTCTACCTGCTTCCTGCACACATTTGAGGTCTTTTACCCGCAAACTGTTATGTTCTCATAAGTTCTAATTCCTGATCTTTCTTAGGAGATCTAAACTCTGGCATATGGTGGTTTTAAAAAATCCTTTTGGGGAGCATTTTGACATCAAAATAATGCTGTAATCTTTATATTGATTTAAATAATTACTGCCCTAGAAGATTTCAAAACACTGTAAAAGAACATCAATATCGTCCACAAAACATGTTCAGAAGGATGTTGGAGAAGTCACGCCCTCCTCTGTGAAGTGCTCTTCATCTTTCTGATGTAAAGATTGGGCTTAGTTTGAATGGATTAATTATTTGCCTATCTTTCTCCAAGGAAATGAATGACGAAACTGGGTGATGATTCTTCTCCTCCGCAGCAATACTGAACTCCAGCTGTTTGGTTGTTAATGCCCATGTGTATAGGCTTCATAGCTTACAAAACATCGAGTAAGTGTTTGCATTCCAACCCTGCCATTTAATAACCGTGATTTTAGGAAGGCATTTAAACACTCTATGCCTACATGTCCCCATATGAAAAGTGATAATACCTATCATATCTAGTGGTGAAAATTAATTGAAATAATAATGTATGGAGAAGAATCTAGTCCAGTGTTTCATGTTTTCTAAGAGTATAAATATTAGTTTCTTGGGAGGAGTCTATAAGGCTTTCAAGAAAGGGATAATTATCTCCATTTTACTAAAAGGAAAACTGAGGCTTGGGGAAATTAAGTACTTTTGCTCAGAGGGAGCCAAGAACCTCTGAGAAACAAGTGGTGCCTCAGATTTCACCTCTGGTCCTGAGAACTCCTTGACTCGCATCTCCTCCTTTGAAATATCCTCTTAGTACCGATGCCGTCACAATGCCAATGATGACTCCGTGGCATGAGTTGGCTTTTCCTGCAGAGTAGATTGCCACGTTGGTGCGAATGTGGGAACAGTCATGTAGAGTTGAATAGGAGGGCAGAACCTGACCAGAGCTGCTGCTTTCTCACACTTTCCCCTGAAGGAACAGGAAGGCGAGAGGAGAGGGCCTGTGACCCGGGCTTCCCTTCACTATTGTGAAGGATGACTAGTGCTCGCCTTCGGTGGGAAGTTTCGAGATGAAGCAACTTGGAATGAAAGTCTTACCCTGGCCCCAGTCTGCTGCTCTAAGGGGAGAGTGCAGAAGAAATTCTTAGAACCAGAGCAACGGGCCTTTGAGGGGTGAGCTTATGGATGCTGTATTTTTTTCTGACTGTGTATATACAGTCAAGATGTATCATCATCAGTCTTATGAAACTCCTTGGAGAGACACTTGCAGAGATTTGATTCTGAGTCTCAGAATTTATAGATTCTTTGTCAGTGGCTATAAAGTGATGAACTCTTATGATCACCTGGCAATATAATTTTAGCTTTTAGGGGGAATCATCTTCCTAATATGCTGATAACAGAGAGAACCATATGAAATAGCCAGTCTTTAACTATTTTCTACCTACAAAAATGGCAGTTTTATCTGGTCCAGTGAAATACTTGACAAGGATGGAAATAGTAACAGATTAGCATTATATGACAAGAATTGTCAGCATTTCTTCACAGGTGCACTAGCAGTCTTTAGCCTTGGGAAACTTGGAGGATATCCTGTAATAGAAGCCTCCTTGTCTCATTTGCTCTCCTCTTTCAGTGACTTTGCCCACACCTCCAACACTCTGGCAGCAGCAGTAAACAGAGCTGAGTTATTTTAATTCTTGAGTATATTCTTAATTACTTTTAATCTCATATACTTTTTGATTGGTTGACAAGTAGCTCTTTGCCTTGATCACAGATTTTGAAACTTGAAACTATTGACCAGATCTAGTTTCTCTATGTGCTACTTGCAAAATCTCCCAAATTCTTTATTAATGTTCACTAGGAAGCCATAACAGCTTGTGAATAAAAAAATGGATTTAAGTGTGATGTATGTGAAAAGTCCTAATATTATGCCTGGCATGTGATAATGGTATTATGCCTAGCAGCATCTGAAATTGGAGTGGGCACAATGGTGATTTTTTTTTTTTTTTTTGGCCACACCTCACGGCTGGTAGAATCTTATTCCCCAACCAGGGATTGAACCCAGACCCTCACAGTGAAAGCACAGAGTCCTAACCACTGAATTGCAAGGAAATCCCCAAATATGCCATTTCTCTTTTTTTCCCTAATGGCGATTTTTTAGTTGCATCTTCTGCACAAATTAACACAACAGGTGATATGTATTAAAACAAGGAGAGGCTAACAGAGCAGTTGGCGTCCCTTCCTTCCAGCCTTCAGCACAGTGAGAGTGCGAAGTCTTGCAGGATTCTGAGTTGAGTATTAAAACATTTAAATGTATCTGGTTGGCTTTGCTTCCCTGGTTATCTGTGCTACCAGGATACATCTTGCACTCGGTTATTAATATGTCATGCTATCCTCAGAACTGTGGGGCAGGAATCCATGGATCAGCTTTGTTGTGTGTCTGGCTCTTTTGCAACCCCGTGGACTGTCGCCTGTCAGTCTCCTCTATCCATGGGATTTTTCTGGGCAACATTACTGGAGTGGGTTGCTATTTCCTCCTCCAGGGGATCTTCCTGACCTAGGGATAGAACCTGTGTCTCTGCATCTCCTGCATTGTCCACCTCTTTACCACTGAGCAAGCCCAGTCCATGGGTTGGATTCTCATGAACAACCCACAAGGAGCATAAACAATGGACATTGGCAAGTCGGCTGAGCCACAAAACTGAGTTTTTCAGGTTAGTGTGAGGGAACTGGTCCCCAGGCTGGCCTTCATCTACAAACTAATTATCCCATTACTCTGTTCTTTTGTATGTGTTGGCTTTGTGGGTGATAGCGGTATCTCCACAACTGAGGATTTACTGCACTCTTCGGGTATATCAAGGATCTACTCTTTGGCTTTGTTTTGCATTTATGATCTGCTGCCTCTTGAAGACTTTGTGGTGTCTTATGAGTTTAAGCATGGGAATATGACAAAAACTGGAGAAGGCAGTGGCAACCCACTCCAGTATTCTTGCCTGGAAAATTCCATGGACAGAGGAGCCTACGAGATAGTTATTAATATCAGCATTCCTGTGCTACAGATGATGACTTTGAGACTTGATGCAGTTAACAGTTTTCTTAGGTTTTTAAGAGTAGTTTCTCAGGGAACTCAAATCTAGTGTAGAGTTCAAAATCTGTATCAATAGATCCGGACAGGATTAGGGGACAATTATTAGTCCACGGGTCGGATACTCATGAACAACCCACAAGGAGCATAAACAATGGACACTGGCAAGTTGGCTGAGCCACAAAACTGAGTTTTTCAGGTTAGTGTGAGGGAACTGGTCCCCAGGCTGGCCTTCATCTACAAACTAATTATCCCATTACTCTGTTAATTAGGGGACACCTAATAATTGTGATAGAATGCAAGTACCTCCAGGAGAGGGGACTGGTGAGAGGATAGTAGCAGGCCCTTCTGTCTTGGCGTGAGGTGGTTTATCAGCATCTTTGTTAAGAGACAGTTACATGTCAGGTGATAGAGAGGAAATCCCAGGAGGAGGAATAGAAGGCAGACCAGATAAGCTTGTCTAATTCTCTCTGTTTTGCCAGAGGCCAACTCCAGACACGGCACTGGGCATGTATGGCCTGAGCACTATTGCCAAGGGACAGTCATATCAGAAGTGACAACACGCTAACAGAAACTGCCAGTTATCGGGCACCTACTGAGTACCACGTACACGTTTCCTCTCATGTAATCACCACCACCACCCTGTATGATCCGTGTAATGCCCATTTTACAGATCAGGTCACTGAGGTTAAATTGCTGATGATCGTAATTCAGTAAATGGCAGAATCAGGATTTGAACCCAGATTTGTCTGACCCCAAAGCTTGTGATACCATTCTAATGGCAGAAAGTAAAGAATTAAAGAGCCTCTTGATGAAGGTGAAAGAGGGGAGTGGAAAAGCTGGCTCAAAACTCAACATGCAGTAAACTAAGATCATGGCATCCGGTCCCATCTCTTCATGGGAAATAGGGGGGAAAAGTGTAAGCAGTGGCATATTTTATTTTCTTGGGCTCCAAAATCACTGCAGGTGGTAACTGGAGCCATGTAATTAAAATATGCTTGCTCCTTGGAAGAAAAGCTTATGACAAATCTAGATAACATATTAAAAAGCAGAGACATCACTTTGCTGACAAGATCCCTATTGTCAAAGCTATGGTTTTTCCAATGATCATGCATGGATATAAGAGTTGGTCCATAAAGAAGGCTGAGCACTGAAGAACTGATGCTTTTGAATTGTGGAGCTGGAGAAGACTCTTGAGAGTCCGTTGGACAACATGGAGATCAAACCAGTCAATCCTAAAGGAAATTAACCCTGAATATTCATTGGAAGGACTGATGCTAAAGCTGAAGCTCCAATACTTTGGCCACCTAATGTGAAGAGCTGACTCATTGGGAAAAACCCTGATGCTGGGAAAGACTGAGGGCAGGAGGAGAAGGGGACAACAGGATGAGATGTTTGGATGGCATCACTGACTCAATGGGCATGAGTTTGAGCTAACTCTGGGAGTTGGTGATGGACAGGGAAGCCTGGTGTGCTGCTGTCCATGAGTCGGATGTGACTTAGCGACTGAACAACAACAACAAAGCCTGTGTTTTATCCTGTAAATATCACCCCTTAAGCCCTCATCACTCTCCTTTTAGCATCTGTGTCAGCTCTTGACGAGACCTCCACTTGGACTAATCAATCCCTTTTGGGAGTGCTAGGAGTTAGGGATCGTTACTCTGGCATTGTAGCAGAAGAAATGACGTGCAGAATGATTTCCTGAAGAAACACGCACAGAGGCATCCTCTGGGCCTCTCCCATGATACTAACCCCGCAGGGCGTTTCGCCCTCAGGAGGACCGCTGAGTCTGGAAGCAGACACATTGCGGAGCTCAACTCTAAGCATCTGATCTGGGGCCTCCAGAACGAGGGCTGATTTGGAGAACTTAGCCATGGCTCCCCTTCCAGGTCTCTCTCTTTGTTTCAAGGGGAAAATCGAGAAGTCAGAAAATAATTGGGCAATGAAACCATCCTAGGCAGTTGGAAGCAAAGTGGAAAAAGATAGCTACTGGAGGAATTCGAGATTCTTGTTTTCAATTTTCTTCTCTAGAGAGTTTTTTTTTCCGTATCCATATGGACTTACCCGTTTGCTGTAATAGCAGAGAGGCTCCTATAAAATCTTGTTAAAAAGGAATTCTTGACAACATCTTAGAAAGCCCAAGTTATAAATATCTTAAAAGATAAGGAGGATACCATTGCCAAATTAAAGGAAGCAACTGGGCAAGGCGTTAAAGCAGCAGAGAAACAGTCTGACAGAAACACTCAAGCCCCATCCAGCCCCTGAGTCCCTCATTCTGAAGCTTTCTCTTTCAAAGCCACCAAGAGAGCTAGAGATGAATTTCTGAAAGCTTTGAAGCTTGAATGGCCAGAGCTGGGATAGCAGGTATGGAGCGCTGTGGCCAAAGATGGCCTTATGTGTCTGCCTAGCATGTAGCAGCATGTGGGGCTTGCAAGGGAGATACTCCTGAATGTTTCCCCACCTGGGAGAATTGGAAGCACGGGCTACCTCCCTTCTTTCTGGGGCTCCCTTCTAAAATTAGAACTACTTTGTCTGGGCCCTGCTGCTGTGTCCTGCAGTGGTGTGCACTCCCAGGACTACACTGTGGCCCGTGACCATGTGACCATTTGAGGTGGTTGAACACTGACATAGGTGGAGAAAAATGTGAAACTGGGCAATCACACATCAGGTCGTGGTCCCCAGAAATGCAGAGCAAAAAGACAACACTGGTGAGACAGGCATTCAGGAGGACAGTTCCCCAGAGTACTTTTGGGTCTGGTTTCATGGTTGGATTTCTTTTACTTTTTTCCTTCTATTTTTGTTTTTGGAAACTGGCAATGGGAAGGAGTGTCAGGAGAGCATGGAGGCCTGGTAGATAGGAAACAGACCTTCCCAGTAAATGTGACCACAGGCGCAGCCCTGCCCTTCCCACCCCTCCCCATCTCAGTGCCCAGTCCGGGTGTCACTGAAGCCCCACCTTAAAGGCACTGCTTGATCCATCCCTGACATAGCATAGCTCATCCATCCTGAAGCTTTCAGACCAGCCTGGAAGGGCTTGACCTGGCTGCTGTTGCCATGGTAACGGAGTGCCAAGGCTTCCCTAAGAACAAGAAGGACCCTTGCCTTCTCTCCATTTCTGCTTCCGTTCCTGAATGTGGCCCAGTGCTCTGCTTTGGCTCTGGGTCCTCGCTCTCTGCTCTTCTCCATTGCTCCCTGGCCTCTAGCCATTTTGACTCTCTTTTGGTTCCCAAAATGTGCGAGGCCGCATCCTGCATGAAACCTGTGATGTGGGTGTTCTTCTCTTCCCCACTCTCAGTCCTTGGCTCACTCTTACGTCTCAGCTCAAATTTCCCTTCGACAAACATATCTTGAGTGTGTACAATGCACCCTATGCTCTTCTGGGTGCTTGGGGTTACATCAGTGAAGAGAACAGACAAAGGCCTTATTTCTGTGGACCAACTTTCTATCTCTTCCTTGAATTCTCACCTGACCCCCCATCCTTCCAGGCTTGATCAAGTCCTTTAGTACATGACAGATGCTATCAGTGATCTGTTTATTTAATGCCAGCTCCCCTACCTTAGACTGTAGACTCTACAAGGTCAGGAATTATGTCTCTTTAATTCACCACTGTATACCCAGTACCAACACACTGCCTAACACCCTGAAGGTGCTCAGTAGATATGGGTGAAGAAATGGATAAATAGATGGATGAATGATAATTGTTTTTGTTGACAAGTAGCAGTATCAGGTGTGAGGATCACACATACTTCTGGAAGAAAGTTGTTTGTGCTAAGAGGCTCAAGAAGAAGCCATACAGTGCTTTTCAAGTCCTTAGAACTTACAGGTTCTTGCTCAGCCTTGTCTGAGGTCCGGGTGTCCCACTCCCGAAGCTCTTGAGATTTCATGTTTGTTTGTTTGTTTTTAATGACTATGACCAAGCCTGACTCGAAAGCAGCATCTGTTTGCCTCTCTTGTCAATTTCATCTTCTCAAGATGGAGACCTCCAAGGGGCTTGGTGAGAAACTAATCAAAACTAGCACCCCATTTACTTGGTCTGCTTGGAAGCCTACCTTCCCCTGGGCTGTGGTAGAGATGGTCTTCATCTGGATTAATCAGTTTCATGCACTTTGCAGTCAGCTATGCTGGTATTCCGAGTGAAATGCTACCATGACAACTGCCACAACAGATGGTATTTGATCAGTCTCTAAGCTACAGAGGAGATATACAGCAGTGCTTCTGAGGTTTGCATACTTTACGTTATCATGAGACCCAGTCCGGCCTGAACCAGGACTGAAGTGTAAAGTTTTCCATTTGCCTGCCAGCCCCCTCCCTTCTCTTTCCAGTTGTTTGCCATTTGTTTTGATTTTCCTTGCTCCCTGCCTGGCCTGGATGTAGATGTATTTCTGGATGTGGGAGAGCTAGGCTACAGCATACTTGGTCCATGCAAGTTGCCCTGCAGGTCTAATGTTTAGAGACTGTTGAGAAGCTATTCAACTATGGGTTGGAGATCCTGGCTGAGAGTGAGGGGAAAGGCTTAAAATTGCCAGCCTTTCTCTCTCGGATGTTCTTGGACCACACAGGGTGGAGGCCACGTATGGCCCCAAAGCAAGGGAAACCCTGGGAGTGCATCTTGGTCTCAGTTTGTCCCCTTACTCTGCCTTCTCTTTCATCCAGCTCCTTTCTCCTCCCAGGGTCTCTGGTGTAGTGGTCCCATTTCTCAGCTTCCCGTCTCCACTCCAGCTAGCATTACAAACTCCAGGAGCTTGATCTCAGAGCTCTTGGACCCATTTCTATGGCAACAGCTACAGCAGCCTTCTCACCCAGTGCCCCTCCCCACCCCCTCTGCAACACTGGAATGTCAGACTTTGCACAGATTTTTTTTTCAGCTAATTTTGGAAAGCAGTTTATATTGGCCGCTACGTGTTAATGAACAGCTTCGGTTCTATTTACATACTTTGCTGGTGAAGAGTCTTTTCCCTCGCTCTGCCTCTCAACTTTAACAGGATCCGCATCCTGCATTAGATGTCTGGATCCCATATGAACCACGAGCCTCTTTAAAGATGGGCACCTCATTGTGCTCTGATGGGAACCCCAGGGGCTGCCACTGGCCAGTCCCCTCCAGGGATGATGTGGTGGGAGTGTGCAGTCTCAGTCATAAAGGAGGCTGGATTGTGTACCTGAACAGTGTTTATAAGAAAACCTTAAGGTGATTTTGAATCACAAGAGAGCCTGGATCAAAGAAACAGTCTCCCCTTCTGATCTCATTCCAAGTGAAGCGGGAGGTTGGAATCTACATCTGACCTTGCTCCCCAGCCCCGTGCCCTTCCTGGGGTACAGATGAAAAGAGTGTGGGTCTCTGCTGCCTTGTCAGGCATGAGTTTTAACCTTAATGGAACATTATTAAAGAATGGATTTGAAACTTGAGGAATGTGTTTTGAACTCCTCCTGTGAGCAGAGAATTCATGGTAGAAGGGGAGAAAAAATTCAGGGCGCTTGACGGGCTTATGAATCGTCTTTTAAATGATGAACCAAGTTCTTATTTTTAGGTTTTATGTTTTCTGGGAGTGCAGCTCAGCCATCTGGATAGTGTTCCCGTTTCATCTCCTCTTTAGGAGAAAGCATTCCTGGTGCCCTGGGGCCTCCTCTCTTCACCTAATGGAGGGAGATCCTAATGTTTCCCTTGTTTATTAGATGCTCTGGTTCTCCTGGAAACGGAGGGGAGTCGGGGTGTGTGTGGACCCTAAAGAGGACGATTGTGTAAATGTGGACTCCTGGACTGGGAGGAGAGCTCTGCACCAACACCAGCAAAAGAATGGAGCGTAGTACCTGGCACAAAGCAGACATCGCATAATTACCTTGATTGAATGAGTGATTAAAAGAATCATCTCAGATTTCTCACTCTTGGGACTGCTGACATGTGGGGTTAGATAATTCTTTATTGGGAGGGATCTGTGTTAGTAGCATCTGTACCCTCTGATGTCAGTACACTAGATGTCAGTTCCCTTCAGGGTTATGACAACCCCGAATGTGACCAGATGTGGCCAGATGCCCCCTGGGCGGGGAGGGTTGCACAAAATCCTCCTTTCCTAGTCTCCTTTACTCAGCGAAAAACTACTGATCTAAATTATGAAATTCGTTGACAGAGTGATAGGACTGTTAAAAAAAAAAAAATCAATGAGAGATGAAGTGTTCTAGGTAACCCATGTATTCCTCCCCTTAACAGAATTTAACATTTAAAAAGAAAACCCGTGGATCAATTGAAGTGTACCAAGGCTAGCCTTGCAAGAAGAAATTACCACGGACTTTAAATGATGACACATGCATCGAATGCTCCAGAAATATGCTCCTTGGAAGGGAAGTTCTGTAGAATTGCCATGTTGTAGAAGAGCAGACGGAGAAGGCAATGGCACCCCACTCCAGTACTCTTACCTGGAAAATCCATGGACAAAGGAGCCTGGTAGGCTGCAGTCCATGGGGTCGCTAAGAGTCGGGAACGACTGAGCGACTTCACTTTCACTTTTCACTTTCATGCATTGGAGAAGGAAATGGCAACCCACTCCAGTATTCTTGCCTGGAGAATCCCAGGGACCGGGGAGCCTGGTGGGCTGCCATCTCTGGGGTCGCACAGAGTCGGACACGACTGAAGCGACTTAGCAGCAGCAGCAGCAGCAGTAGAGCAGAGCTTTCCCTGACTATCTTGGTAGGTGTCCTTTTTTTGTGTTCAGTATCACACTGCCACAGTATTGGTGAAAAAAACTTAAACCTACCATCTCAGTCCACCCACGTGACACTTCCCAGGATAAATAACAAATACACTATTTTTGATTTTGCATTATTAAGTTCGGGGCAGTCAGCCTTTTCTGCTTCTCATTTTCCATGGGGACATGATTGCCAAAACCTCCTTTCTGAGCTGTGCACCACAAAATATTAAAAGAAGTAGGTCTGGGTCCTGTGTAGCGCAGGGAACTGTATTCAGTGTTCCTGTGATAAACTATAAGGAAAAGAATATGGAAAAGAATGTATATATAACTAAATCATTTTGCCGTACAGATTAATACAACTTTGAAATCGACTATACCTCAATAAAATTAATTTAAAATAAAAAAATAAACATACACACACACCCCCCAAAAAAGTGGATAGGATTATAGGAAGAGACAAGTGGTAGCAGGAGGATTTTATCATTTTACCATGATTTCAATATTAGTGCCTTTGTATGGAGGCAAAAATCCTTTTGACTGGTTTTGGCCCATTACCACTGTGTACAATAGCATGAATTCTCAACAGCAGGGTTTCATAATAGAGTGCAGTCACACTTAGAGGATTTTTATTGCACTTCTACACAGAAGCTGGCTGCTCTAAAATACCTTTGCACAGGATCTTCCCAGCCATTGTCTTCCTTCTTCGACCACCCCCTTACCCCCCACTTGCCTCCAAGATGGAAGCATCTGAATTGTCACTGTCGGTCACCCTGCTCTGGAAAGAAGAAAGGAGCTCTTAAAGCCATCTCATTTTTCCTCCCGCTTTGTAAGATACGACTTTCTGCCATGGTGGCAGGCAAAACCCATAGCATCAGCATTTATTTTATCTGTGGGAAATTGCATTCTACCCCTTTTCCTAGAGATGAAAGAATGCCTCCCAGATGAAGACCCTGGAAGCTGGGAAAGAGATGGGAACCTGAGCTTAAAAAAAAAAATGCGAGGATGGAGCAGATTCTTTTTCAGTGGATGCAGTTTTATTCAGGTGTCCCCAAGCTTAACTTAACATGTTTAGAAGCTGTGAAGACTGAGAGCAGAGAGTGCCAGACATCAGGGGAGGGTGGACATGAACTTTAAGAAGCCTGTCTTGGAGCCAGACTGTACCAAATGAGAGCTCGTAAAATGGAGACACTTTACTCTGTGGCTACGAAGGAGCCATCAGGATGTTGCTTGGGGGAGGAGAGAATGGTCACAAGCACACTGTGATAGTCATTTATGGGTCCAGAACAAACCCCTTGGGTCAGATACTGGTTTGAGCTCATAAGTATGTGGCTGGAGCCTGGGAAGTCGGGCAGAGGCTGGGGGGTTGTAGAGGTAAGGAAGACGTGAAATGCAAACTCTGTGAAATCCAAAGTTCCCTCTGTCAAGTCCGAAGCAATTTCTTTTATTTATGGTTACCACTGACATGAATCAAGCCTGAACATTTTCCTGTAGACCTAAAAGTAATTAACCCTGACAACTGAAGTCAAATTAGACCTTTGGGAATGACCTAATTGCTCTCTCCTGTGGTGGGGGGGCCGGGGGGACGTGAGCTTGCCCTTGGCGGTAGCGTCCACCCTGGAAAGCCTGGAAGGCCTCCCAGACTCGGGTGGGGCCGGGTCCCTTCTTGCCACAGAAGATACAAAGGACAGAGAGGTTGGGTGAGCTGGCAGCTCTCCTCGGTCCTCTGCGATGCCTGCCATCCTGAGAATTTTGTGAGTCAACACTACCCAGATTCCTGCTGAAATTCCCATTCACTCTTTTTATATTTGACTGTTCGCCTCCTCGGGGGCTGGAAACCTCTCCCAGCTGCTGGTGGGGGGGTGGGTCTCCTAACCTCATCCCCACCTCCATGTTTCTGGCAGCTGCTCAAGCGTTCAGGATAGCGCTGGTGACAGTGATCCACACGAGAGCTCCGATTTCACCCTGGTTATTTTTGGCAGCCATGAGCAATCCAAGGCCTCGACTCTTGGCACTGTGTGTGGTTAGGATATTAGGTAACCTTTTCCTGTGCAAGTATAGACAAAGGAGAGTCCTGACCCGCATCCATCCATCCATCTGTCCATTTGGCATTTTCATGTCATTTTTTTCCTCTTCGAGAAACTTAGCAAAATGCACAATAAACCCTCTCTCTGACATAGCCTCTTGTTCCTAATAAGCGATGGCTCTGGAGAAGGCTAAACATTTAATGAGTGTATACTATTGGTTTTTTTTTTCCTCCTAGATTGAAAACATAGATGCCTGCTTGAATTTCCTGGCAGCTAAGGGAATAAACATCCAGGGACTCTCTGCGGAAGGTGAGTGAGCCCTTGTCATGAAGGTACCCTTTCACTGTTCGAAATGCCCAGCTGTTACTTATTGATGATGTTTATAGAGTTTAGCCAGTGGGTCCTGGTAGGCTCTTCCAGTCCTGTTTCTTTCTGGTTGTGAGATTGCTCAATGCTTGTCTACACTTGAGGATGCCACTTTTTGGACAACCTGAAGAATCACTCCGAGAGGGCCGGTCCAACCACTCCAGCCTTGTCCGCCTGGCACAGAGGGAGCAGTCAAGACGGAGCTGGTTCTCTCTGAGAAGGGTTTCATCACACAATGCCGATTTGATTCACATGACCGGAGAGTCAGTTAATTATCAAGCCAGGCCTTATCTGTGGGAGAGAGAACACTTAACCACAGAACATATTTAAATCGTACAGGTTCCCAGGGAAAGATGCCTAATCCTTATCTCTTACTTTTATTAGAAGAAGCAGCACTTTGCCTAGCTCCAAAAAAAAAAAAGCACGTGATTTATTAATGAGATGCTCCATTCTGACATCCTGATTAGTTTTTAATTAACTCCAATTTGGTGGCTAATTAACACATTAGTGTTTGCTGGTGGTTTGCTGTTCAATTAAGTGTTGGTCTGGAGATGGCTGGTCTGAATTCTTAGCCTCCTCAGGCAACGTCTCGCTGTGGAAACTCGCTGTCTCTCTCTCTCTCTGTGTCTCCTGTTTGTAAATACAAGCAGCTGCCAGCTCCAAGGCTGCCACAGGCCCCGGCATCCTCCCAAACTCATTAAGCTGCACCTGCCTCCAGTTTTCCCAGAACAGGTAGAGCCGTGTGGGCTTCAGATGACACCACCCTAGCATGCTTGTGTTTCGCAAAGTTGCCTGTTAGCGTCAACTCGGGTGGTTAGGGTGGGGAGGCGGGGAGCGCTGAGGAAAGACGCAGCCCCGTGGAGCAGGTAAGTTTGCAAACGTGAACCTTTTGGGCCCTGTTCCTTACCTTTGCCCTGCTGCGTGGTGAAAGCTTGGTTGTCCTGGCTGGGTTTCTGGACTGTAGTCTCGGTTTTGGAGGTGGGCGGCCACTATTGGTATCTTATGTCTCTGATGGCATTTCCCCAAGTGGGACCTCTAATAGGCTGGGGCTGTCCCGGGTCAGACACGATCACATTGCTGCTTCCAGAAGTCTCTGAGTGAGTTCTTGGTGATCAGCCTTCATCTCAGCTCAGAGAGAAGGGTCCACGGAGGATTGCTTGGTCTGGGCTGTGGGCCCTCTTCCACCGGGGATGAGACCTGGGCTGAATGGCATGTGCCATGCACCTTGCTGGGGCGTGGGTGGTTGTTGGTCGTATTTTCATGGAGACGTAGGGAGATGCAAATTTCTGTTCCAAGGAGCACATGACTTCTTCCTGGAAGAGAGTGCTGGTGCTGGTGTAGGTGGCAGGCACACATTCCTTCTAGTTCCTGGGCGTGATTAGATCCCAGGCGTGTGCCCTCACAGCAGAGCATCATCAGGGGCTTCTACAAGTTATGCGTAGCAGAAGGAGCTCCAGGGGATATAGACTGTAGGCCAGCTCCATCTCATGTGGTCTGAAGGTGACCCTAGCCACCCTGCCATCCATCTACCCATTGTCCTGCCTTCTGCCTGCCCTGGCTCTCCCCCGCGCCCACCTGCCCCATCTTCTCTATACCTTAAGGCATAGAGAGTCTACTCAACAAATGTTTGTTGAATGAATAAGTATCAACTGCGCCCAGGTAGCTTAGTGAAAAGAATCCACCTGCCAATGCAGGAGATGCAAGAGACCTGGGTCCCATCCCTGGGTCAGGAAGATCCCCTGGAGGAGGAAATGGTAATCCACTCCAGTATTCTTGCTTGGAAAATTCCACGGACAGAGGAGCCTGGTGAGCTACAGTCCGTGGAATCACAAAAGAGTCAGATACGACTGAATGCACACGCACGTGCTTTGAAGGCTCTTATCTGCATCAGCTTCAGCTCTCACAACAGGTGATGGAATTTACAATAGACCAAGTTATAGATGAGGAGATTTTGCCTTAATGGAATTGTGAAGCCTATAGTGAGTGAGTGGCAGGGCAAGGTGTTGAACCCAGGTGATTTCAGAGCTCACGTTCATGGTGTCTGGGGACAGCAGCTTGAATCCCAGCATGCCATGTACAGGTGAAAGCAATCAAAACAGATGCAGAACCTTTCTTCTAGCAGACACTGTCTCAGAAGATGCTGGGCAGCTCCCAAAGGCACATCCTGCAGAGGCACCAGCCCTGGCCCCTGGTCAGTGGTGGGATGTGGCCCCTGTGAGTCTCTGAGCAGAGAAGAACAGACTGGAACCAGTGGGTTGAGAATCAGTCACTGGGCTATAACCATGAAGTGAGTTTTTCAGAAACTGCCCCCACCTGTGCTATGCTAACCCCCATCTTTCCTGCTGGGTTGAGGCTCATTTAGAATCTGGGCCAGAACCTATTTCTCTTTAGTCTTGCACAGTTATTAGGAGAGGCAAGAGACATAGGTTCCATCCTGGGTCGGGAAGATCCCCTAGAGGAGGAAATGGCAACCCCCTCCATTATTCCTGCATGGAAAACTGCATGGACAGAGGAGCCTGTTGAGCCTTAGTCCATGGAGTTGCGAAAGATTCAGATGCATGCACGTGCTTTTAAGGCTTTATGTCATAAATTTAAGAGTAGATTTATGTCAATATTTAAGACTCAGTCTTGTTCATTTTTAAACTTCAATCTCCAACTCAAAGCCTTTTCCTGGTGTCCCCCCAGAGCAGGTGGCTTTGGAGGACTGAAGGGGGGTGGGGCATGATGCCTTCCCTCCCCTTCCCTCGTCCCTGCACCTGAGCAGCCAGGATCGGGGCCAGAGCAGAGAAGCAGAGTTCTGCCAGTGATGAAGCTGCTGTCATTCTCTTGGGTGACTATCATTGCCACTGTCCCGGGTGGGGGTGTCTGTGTGCCCAGCCGACCGGGCACTCAATCCCACGCTGCTTCCAGGGTCTGGTGGTCTTGGTGGTCTGGTGGGAGATTTGACCAGCTTTTCCAGCTCACCCCCAGCTGGCAGCATTCACCTCCCATCCCCCCTGATTAGGACTCTCTCTGTCCGTACACTGAGGTGGTCCCAGTAAAGCTGTAGACCTCAGCCTCGTGGGTCCTGCCTTACCCACCATTGAGCAGCAGGGATGTGTGGGCTCTGTCCTCTGGCTGTAGCAATGGAACAGACCTCCCGGCACCTGGATGTCCCCACCTTATGGTCTCTCTCCAGCTGTTTCCAGCTTAGGAGGCCCACAGGCAGCTCTGCCAAGTCTCTTCTAAGCAGGTGTCCCCAAGGGGCCCTGGGGTGCCAGCCCCACCACTTGGAGTAAATTTTCTTGGGGCCTCTACTCCCTTGACTTGAAGAAGTGCACGGACCCCACCTTCTTCCTCCTTGGGTGACGGGAGGGGATACCCTGTCTCTCAGATCATCAGTCACGACCACCCTCGCTCACCCTCAGTGCCACTCTCTCATCTGGATCTTCTCCTGATTTGGGGTTGGGTGGGGCGAAGTGGGTGATACTGGTCTTTGATGGTAAGACTGATTCTGGACTAGCACAGTCCTGTGGGGGTGGGGGAGCGGGTGACTGGCCCCAAGTTTTGTCAGTTCCTAGAACTTACAAATCAAGAGTACTGAGAGCATTTTATCCTCAAATGAGTCTTAGTCACAATTTCAGGGTTATAGGAAATACCTCCATTTGACATACTGTTCAGTTATAGGAAAGGAAATCATATACTGAAAACTCACCATGTGCTATCACTGGGCTGAGAGCCAGACACAATTTTTACCTGATTTAATACCCCAGCAACCTTCTGAGGTTAGGATTATATTACCCCGTCTTAAAGATGAGGAAACTGAGGCCAAAAGAGAATGTTACATGTAGCAAAAGGGAGGCCCGCAGGTAAGCATTGATCAAGCTACTGACAGCTGTTGATTTAAAGGCCTGGTGTTGTCTACTGCTCACCACTACCCACACTTCCAACCACGTGCATTACCACTAGAAAATCATTATAGTGTTTAAAGAATAATGTCATATTAATGCTTTGTGTTTTGCTTTTGAAGATGATTGAGCACCCCAAGGTTCCTCCTCTGATTGAAAAAAAAAATCAGTGGTTGGAAAGCCCCACAGGCACATCGCCACTCTTTCCCAGTGACTTAAGCAGGTTTGGAAGCCGGGAGGGTGTATGCACCTGTCCTTGAAGCGTTTCAGCAGCTCAGGGCCCTGCCCTGACCTACCTGCCTGTGAGAGAGCCACAGGGAACCTTCGTTCCAGGGCAAGACAGCCAAAGCCTGTGAGCCACGGCTGCAGGCCAAGGTGAGCCCTGAGGAGACACTGCTAGTTTGCAGCTTCTCGCACCTCCTCGGTGTTTCCAAAGGTCGGACCCATCCACTTGCTCCTGGAGACTGGCCAGAGTCCTGTGAGCTTGGGCCTCACTCTGCCTTGGGTGATTGTCTAGATCCCTTCAGCCCCTTTCCTACCACACTTCTGTCACCACTGTCTGTAAACCTGTCCCTGGGAGGAAGGCCTGTATCCCTGGGAGTGTTGGGTTTTTTTTCCTTTTGCAATGAGAACTCTTTGGATTTATTCTCTTAACAACTTTTATAGATAACATGCAGCAGTGTTAATTATCTTATGTTGTACGTTACATGCCTAGTTCTTATTTATCTTAAAACTGGAAGTTGGTACATTGTACATTATACTGGATGAAGGGAGTGCCTTCATCCAGTTCCCCCACCCCCACCTTTGGTAACCACAAATCTAATCTCTCTCTTTTTTTTTTTTTAATAAAAACAATTGTTCACTGATTAGAGACAAAGTTTATCTTCAGAGTTCATAAAGAGATCCTAAAAACTCAATAGAAAAGGAGTTATATCAATACAACAAGTTATTCTCTGAAGAGGAAATGCAAATGGCCATTAAACATAGGAAGAAGTGCTTCACCTAACATTCTGGAAACTACTAAAGTAACCTGATACACCTACTTTTCATGCATCAGATGATTAAAAATTGAAAGATCTGATAATATCAAGTGATTGAGAGGTAGGTGCTCTTATCAACTTTCCTTGTAGGAATACAATTTAGACTATTCATCTGGCTGATCAGATTCCATTAAAATCTGAACTATTTGTTACTCATATATTCCACTTTTCTATGTCTCTCTTTGAGATTATACCCGGGAGTTTTGAGAACACTTGGCATCTCCGCTGCCTGGCCCTAAGCCCATTCTCCCGGGATGAGGAAGCAGAGGTTGCGAGGGGAAGGCTTTTCTTATCCAGCGCACATTTGCCAGGCACATCCTATATCAGGGGCAGTGCTAGGCACCAGGGTACATGGAGAGTCGTGTCAGTCGTACAAAACCAGCTTCAATTCCAATTAATAAGAGAGTTATGCCGGTGGGATGTACAGGATCCAGTCAGTGGTACCCAAAGAAAGGTAACAGTCAGCTCTACCTGGGGCCGTCAGGGGGCGTCACAGAGATAGTGATGCTTCCCTTGGGTTTTACAAGATGAGTAGGCTTTCACCAATCGGAAAGGGAAGGTGAAGGGGAATTTAGATAGATGTTAGGGCATAGTAATGTGATGGGCACAGAGGACTTGCTTTCTATCAGTCTTGCAGGTTGCAGGCAGGATGATGCTTCCAGATGCCTCTGACAAGGAGTATAGGGGTTTGGCATGAAGTCGATCCCTAGGTCAAGAAGATCCCCTGAAGGGAAGGGAAGATCCCCCCTGAAAGGAATCTTCTCTAAGCAGCGCAAATCCCAGGTTGCTGACTTGATTAGTTCAAACCTGGGTTTGTGGCCCTGATAGCCAGAGACCTGATGCCGAGCTCTCCTCTCATTTGGAGCCAGGAAACCGGAGGTCTTTTTGGACCCTTAGGGTAAAAGCAGCAGGCGGATTGTCTCCATTGTCCTCCTTCGGGGTCTCTGAAGTTCTGCAGTTAGCGGGACCGTTTCTGTCCCTTGCCAGCAGGGGGCGCTGTGGGCTCTACTCCCACCGCCTCATCCACTTCCCCTGTGGGCACTGATGGGCTTGATGAACAGAAGGTCTTCCCCAGTGGGGTTACATAGACGGCACAGATAGGATCCACAGCCCCAAATCAGCGGGGTGACCTTACACCATGGCTTAAGGGGATTGAATAGGAATCCTGAGTCTACAGTGTAGGCAGCCTTGCCTTGGCTCCCAATCCCTTCCCTACAAAGCAGCTTTCTTTGTATTCGATTATTCCAATGCTTGTGCCTAAGTAAATCAGACTTGAGGTCTCTTTTAAATAATGTTGAAAGAAAATAACTCTGTTATTCTCCCATCTTGCCCAACATGCTCTACAGCATCTATGCAGATTAGGAGCAGTGAGTGGGAGTAGAGTTCAGTCGGAACCCAAGGCGATTGAGTCAAGGCAATACTGAATTTTAGTGGGAATTGGCCTATGGTCTGTACAGTTTATTCTTCAGTTTATGGGCAGGTGGCCATAGGAGAGAAACCAGAGCAGGGCTTTTGTCCTGGTTTCGATGCCCCGCTAGCTCGTGTCTCCTTAGACAAGCCATCTCTCTCTCTCTCTCTTTCTAGGCAAGAATACTGGAGTGGGTTGCCTTTCCCTTCTCCAGGGGATCGTCTTGACCCAGGATTCAAGCCCAGGTCTCCCACATTGCAGGCAGATTCTTTACCATCTAAGCCACCAGGGAAGCCCATCTCTCTCTAGGTCTACTTTTTTTTTTTTTTATTCTTTCTAAAGATCAAGAGTGTGAGGATAGTTGATCAGAAATAAAATGATGCTGTTTTTCCAAAGCCTTAGGGAGTGTCTCGGAGAAGGCAATGGCACCCCACTCTAGTACTCTTGCCTGGAAAATCCCATGGACGGAGGAGCCTGGTAGGCTGCAGTCCATGGGGTCGCTAAGAGTCAGACAGGACTGAGCGACCTCACTTTCACTTTTCACTTTTCACTTTTCATGCATTGGAGAAGGAAATGGCAACCCCCTCCAGTGTTCTTGTCTGGAGAATCCCAGGGACAGGGGAGCCTGGTGGCTGCTCTCTGTGGGGTCACACAGAGTCGGACATGACTGAAGTGACTTAGCAGTAGCAGTAGGGAGTGTCATGGGGTAACATTTTTGTGGGCTGGTGGATTTTGTTTTTAGAGAGCCTGTGTAGCCAGCTTACCAGGCCTTGTGGCACACAGACAAATGCCATTTGGAAATAAGAAAAGAACACAATTCTAACTATTTTGGATACTGTCTGTTAAAGACCACCCATGGCATGAACTGTGTGTCTCTTAACTCCAAACAGAGCATTCACTCTGCTTGAGTCTGTGTTCTGAAATGGATAACATGTGGTCTATCCATATAACAGGACAACACCTAGCAATATGCGCAGGTAAACCTTAAAAACATGCTCCATGGAAGAATGAAAGTGTAGTTGCTTAGTCATGGCCAACTCTTTTTGACCCTATGGACTGTAGCCCGCCAGGCTCCTCTGTCCATGGAATTCTCCAGGCAAGAGTACTGGAGTGGGTTGCCATTCCCTTTTCAGGGGATCTTCCTGACCCAGGGATTGAACCCAGGTCTCCTGAATTCTTCCATGGAAGAAGCCAGATGCAAAAGACTACAGGTCACATGATTCCACTTACAGGAAATTGGCCCAGAATAGGCCAATCAATGAAAACAAGATTAGAATTTGCCTGAGGGGATGGGTTTGGGACTTGATTACAGATGAGCACTTTTCAGGGTGCTGGAGAATCTAAAACTAGAATTTACTAAATTTACTGAAGATCATTATACACTTGATTTTGTGGTTGTAAATTATACCTCAATAGAGCTGATTTCTTTTTTAAAAAGAGATGCTTACTGAGTTTTCTCTAAAATGAGATGATCATGGTTGGCTTTCTTCTTGAGGCCTATGACTGTCTGGAGGGGATGTGTAGGAAGGAGGGACAGCTCCTTAGGCTTCTTGTAGGTGAAGAGCCCTGTACTCTCCAAAGGCAGCAGGTACAACAACCTTCTTTTCTGAACCAAACAAGGAAGTACAGAGACAGGCTTTTATTTTCTCATTTAATCCTGTTAATCTCCATAGCATCCCTATGGGGAAGGTGTGGCACACACTTAAAGAAGAAAATGAGGCTCCGAGAGGTTAACTCTTGGAAAAACTTTGAAGTCTTCAAATGATGGACTTGAGAAATGCAAACCCCGGTCTTTGTGGCTCTAACAATCAGTGATCCCTATAGTAAAAATGCTTCCTCCTAAGAAACAGTGTATTCATGAGAGCACTGGGCCCTTTCACAAATAAAAAGAGGTTTTTGGGAAGAGTAGAACAGTTCTGAGCAATAAATGACTGAACGTCATAGGGAGAGACTATGACAAATCCGGGTCCATTCATCTGCCCTGGGCTGGGCAGGTGGATTGTGAGGGAGCTGGCGTGGACACACCTACCTTTTGCAGGAGCAACTCCTGATCCTCTGGCTTTGCTGTGGAGTTGTTAGTTCCTCCTGCCTTTGTTTTTCTTGCGTGGTTTTTTAAAAAATGTATTATGGAATGTTTGACACATTCCATAATAAAAGAATACTTCTATTATAGAAGGAGAATAAAGAATATTTCTGTGCCTGTGAGCTAACTTAATAAGTAAAACACTATCCACTATCTGGGTGCTTTTAAATTCATGACATGTGATGGGGATGTAAGCAAGCCAAGTTATACCATATTGGGTGACTGAATGAGATCATGTATGTGAAAAGCTTCATTGGTATATGCTAATTAGTAATAGCTCTATAAAAGACACTGAAATCTTACATAGATTTCATCTATCATGATTATAGCTCTATTTTCATCATCCAGGGAATTCTATTTTTAGAGGAAATTGTTTTCCCGAGTTCCTTAACAGGTCCTGCCCTGCCTGCCAGCCCTTGATTCTGGCCCTGCCCCCCGTCATTGTCCAGCTGAGTTAACCAGGGGGACATCACCTTACCCTCCACCTTCCCACGAGGAAAATGCCCATTTTCAAGAAGAACATGGAGACTCAGAGGTTGCATCTTGCAAAACCTCAGTCTATAGACTGAATCATCCCATCCAGACCTCACGTCCTGTGACATTGGTGTCCTTGTCAAAACATTTAGACGCAGCGGCAGAGCAGGCCGTGGATGTGTTCTGCTTTGGTTTCCTTAGGATGGAGAAGGAAGCAGGGGTGAATGGTTAAAGCTGAGCTTACCCAAAGAAATGGGAGAGGGGGGGATTTTCCCACAGTTGGGGAACTTTCTGTGCTCCCTGCATCGCACACAGTGGTTTATAAGCATCTTTACTTGTCCAGGTGAGCCCTGGCTTATACCTGTTGTCCTAATGTAATTAAGAGTGTCTCCTTCTCACTCTCAAAAATGCCATATGATAAGATGTCACATAGTGAAAAAAAAAAAAAAATTTTTTTTTAATGCTGATTATAAGTCAGCCTTTTTAATATTTTTTAAATTTTTAATTGGAGGATAATTGCTTTGCAATGCTGTGTTAGTTTCTGGTGTACAACAATGTCAATCGGCTAAAAGTATACATATATCCCCTCCCTCTTGAGCCTCCGTCCCACCCCAGCCCTTGTCCCACCCGTCTAGGTCATCACAGAGCTCGGAGCTGAGCTCCTGTGTTATGCAGCAGCCTCCCACTAGCTGTCTGTTAACACACGGTAGTGTATTATAAGTCAATGCTACTTTCTCAGTTCATCCCATCCTCTCCTTCCCCCACTGTGTCCACACGTCCATTCTCTGCAGAAGCCATTATTTTTAAGGCATGTAGCTGGAGCTCTATGGGAAGCTCCCACAGGATTCTGGAGCTGTGGTTGTCATACAGGAACCAGGACCGGTGAAAGACGTTTACCAGTGTGCCTTCCCCTGTCTGCTCAGATTTGATCTGCAAAAGCACCTTGGCAGCAGGGCAAGCTGTGAGTGTTGTCAGGTGAGGCCCAGAGAGATTCAGTGACTTGCTCAAGCTAGAACGTGGTAGCAGCAGACTGAAATTCATGCCTTGCTTTTCCAAAGCCGGGCTCCTGATGGTTTTCTCCCACAGTTAGCACAAGCTAGCTCCCAAAGAGTGAAAGCTGGATTCTAGTAGTCTGTATTGTCACTTTCTTCAAGAGCCTGGAAAGAGGAGCTCTCCAACAGGAAGTAATTCAGCCTGACCTAGTCAGCAAATCACACCCAGGGCACTGGCAGGCTAACAGGGGATAAGCCTTGCTTCTCAAAGAACCCCATTCATGCCTTCTGCCCTTCAGCTGGCCATTGGAGGAAACTCTCGTTCCTTTATCAGCATCCTCTTGCCAAGCCTTGGGTAACCTGAAGATGTGTGTTACCCACACCGGGGGTGGGGGCTTCCCTTCCTCCAACCCCATTCCCTTTAACTCCCTTCCCAATTCAGAAACATTCAGCCTAAGGGTGGAAGTAGAGAAAAGCAGACACATTAATTTGCTGACAGAGGTCCGTATGGTTTTTCCAGTGGTCATGTATGGATGTGAGAGTTGGACCATAAAGAAAGCTGAATGCTGAAGAATTGATGCTTTTGAACTATGGTGTTGTTGGAGAAGACTCTTGAGAGTCCCTTGGACTGCAAGGAGATCAAACCAGTCAATCCTAAAGGAAATCAGTCCTGAATATTCACTGGAAGGACTGATGCTGGAGCTGAAACTCCAATACTTTGGCCACATGATAAAAGAACTGATTCATTGGAAAATACCCTGATGCTGGGAAAGATTGAGGGCAGGAGGAGAAGGGAACAACAGGACGAGATGGTTGGATGGCATCACTGACTTGATGGACATGAGCAAGCTCTGGGAGTTGGTGATGGACAGGAAGCCTGCTGCAGTCCATGGGGTTGCAAAAAGTCGGACATGACTGAGTGACTGAACTGAACTGAAGGGTGGAAATGAAGCAGAGGGAGCCCCCAGGTTCCCCCTTCTCTGTCCCACATGCTGGGTGGCCATATTGTTTTACCCTCAGGGTCACTTTAGACCCTGGCCATCAGCATCTGGTGTTAAAAGAACTGTAGAAAAGGAGGGATTGCCCAAGGAGATATACCATTACATCCATAGCTCCTGCCTGGAAATAAATATTTCATTCCTTCTCTGAAGCTCTTTATGCACGCCTTGAGGCAAATACACTTTAAAATCTGAAAAATTCCATCTGGAATGAAAAATTTTCTTAGCCCCACTCTATACACACATTTTTTTTTTTTTTTAATGTAGGGGGAAAAAATGTTTTTAATGTGAGTTCTTTGCGGAAGCAAGCCCTATGGCTTATCCCCATACCCACCCCAAACTCAAGTTGTTTATTTGATGGACAGGAGACAGCCATGTATCTGAGGGCAGGATGATTGAGCAAGGTTAGGTGAGGATTTTGGAGTGGGCCGGCAGCTACTTGGCACGCTCCGGGTGGCTTGAAGCATGGAACTGGGATTTGGGGGTGCTGTGTAGACACCAGTGAGTTTCCCCTGGTGCCTCCATCCCTCGAGCCCTTCCTCTGCATTCTGGACAAGCACAGTCTTGCTCGGGACTCTGTCTTTTTCGGTTGTGTCCTTACTGAGAACTTCCTCCTCGCGCTCGCCAGACATCCCAGTTGCAACTTGCCTCAGGTACCCACTGTAATCCCAGTGGGGAGAAATCAGCTAATTTCTCTGGCCAGATTTTAATTGACTGTGATACCAATTAAGTGTTCAGGAAATCTGTCCTATCCTAGAGGAATTAAAACTCATGCGGGGGCTGATACTGCCTCCTAAAAGGGTGTGAGACAGGGCTCCCCAGAAGGGCTTCCTCCTCTAACCAGAATCTCCCTATTGTCTTGCAGAGATCAGGAATGGAAATCTCAAGGCCATCCTAGGCCTCTTTTTCAGCCTCTCCCGGTACAAGCAGCAGCAGCAGCAGCAGCCACCGCCGCCCCAGAAGCCGCACCTCCCCTCGCCACTGCCACCCCCCGGGTCCCAGGTGGCAGGGGCCCCCTCCCAGTGCCAGGCTGGCCCTCCTCAGCAGCAGGTGCCAGCCACCCCCCAAGCCCCGTGCCAGCCTCACCAACCAGCGCCACATCAGCCGTCAAAAGCACAAGCCGAGATGCAGTCCAGGTGGGTGCTCCTCATCAACTGATAATTCGGCTTTTCTCAGGGTCTTCTTCACACTGACCCCCTTCTAGCCTGCGCCCCATGTGGTTCGCATTTGCGCTTCTGTAGGTCTGAGAACTACCAGTAGTTTGTGGGGAATCAGCATGACCTTGAAATGGATGTGCCTGGTGGAGATGGGGGCTATTAGAGATCAGAGTCGCCAGGCGCTCCTGCCTTAAACTCGAGCCTGTTAACACACACATGCTCATAGGCAATAAACAGCCCCTAAAATAGACTTCAAACTTCTTCTGCGTGTCAGCCTACAGGCTGGGTGTTCAGTGTTATACATACAAAGCAGTTTCGCTTAGTGGAGGCAGAAGTTCTCCAGCAGATACCTCTGTTTTGCCAGAAGAGAAATCCCGAGAACCCAGAAGAAAGATAGCAAGTGTTTTTTAGCAGGACGAGGGGGAGCCGTTCCCAGTCAGTGTGCCTGGGTTTTGTTGACCTTGGAGACGGAGGAGCAGTGTCTGCTATGGCCCTCTGCTGTTTGGATCAGGACCGAGTTTTTGTTGGTGTTTCCAGAGCATCTTGCAACAATGGTATACCAGCAGGACGACAGAACAGTTACCGTCTACTGGGTTCACATGCTAATAGCTGCATTCCTAAACAACACCGCAAAAAATCACCTCATAAAACATTTAATGAGGGGGAAAATATAGAGGAGGGGATTAGGAACTAGAAAGTTTTTGACTCATAGCAAAGTTTTGGAGAAAGCTTTTTTTTTTAAGCTATAACACTTTAGCTATCAAGCCTAAATGCCACCACTCAAATTGACTGGTTGATTTCATTGACTATGTGCTACAGATTGATGGCTTTTTCCTTCCAGTACCAGCACTAATAATCATAGGTTTTCTCACACACCGTCATACCCTTGGTAGCCATTTGTAGTTGGGCGAAGCACAAAGTGGTTGAAACAAAGCAGCTGCCCTCGAGATGGTTAATGGTCACAGCTGTATTTCCCCGGGAGAAGTGCTGCTTCCCAATTGTGATTGTGTTAAAACCAGCAGTGACAGATGTGATGTAAATCAGAACCCCTAATTAATTATCTAATTATATCCAATTTCATTGTGAAAATTTGTGGGCCAGTAGGGATGCCTGGACTAGCAATGAGCCCTGGACAGCCAGGCAGCCAGCCTCCACACCTCTGCCCTGAAGGGCCCCCTGGATGAAGCCATTCTGTGATCCCTAGTGGGGTCAGGATGATCACATGATCTGGGCATCATATCCCACACTGCATGCTGCAGAGTGCATATTCCCTGGAGAGCAACTTGCAGGGGAAGGGTTCTATGGGGGGGAAATTGGTGCCTGTTCCCTACATCCTACTGGAGGAGGCAGGCAAAAGTGGGAAGAGAAATATCAGAAGTGGTAGTACAATAAGATAATGGGATTCAGAGGGATTGGGTTCATAATTTAAGTTGGGTTGATAGGTTTCTCGGAGGAGCTGACACCAAAGTAGAAATAGGAGTGATGGGGGCTAGCCATGCAGGTGTGGCATAGATCAGGGAGAGGGGGAGCAGCTGGTGCAAAGGCCCTGTGGTAGGAGTAAGCTGGGCAGGTTGGAGGAGCCGAGAGAAGGCTAGTGTAGCTGGAGCTCCGTGGGCGAAGGGGAGTGTGAAGTGAAAGGCAGCCTTATAAGCAAAGAGAGCTGCCACCATTGACATGAAAGACAGTGTGACCAGTCACCCCTGGAGCTGTGTAGTCCCATAGCCCTGAAGCAAGGTCATAGTGACAGCTATACAGGCTGAAGAGTTGGTATTTCATTCTAAAGGTAACTAAGCCAGTGGACAGTCTTGACCAGGAAGGAGACTTAATTTACAGGTTGTTTTTTTTTTTTAAATCACTTTTGTTTCTCTCTAGAGAATAAGACTGTGGAAGGGTCAAGAATAGAAGGAATGACCCCAGCTTAAGAGGCTTTGTGATCTTCTAGGTCAGCGGTCTCCAACCTTCTTGGCACCAGGGACCAGTTTCGTGGACGACAATTTTTCCATGGACCAGGGCAGGGTGGTGGTGGTTTCAGGATGATTGAAGCACACTGCATTTGTCGTGCACTTTATCTCTATTACTGTTACATCAGCTCCACCTCGGATCGTCAGGCATTAGCTCTCAGAGGCGGGGGAATCCCTGCTCTCGGTGACAGCGGCTTAGATCAAGGTGGAAGAGCAAGTATGGAGGTAGACCAGTTCAGGCTATTTTAGAGGATGAGCCAACAGGACTACAGGTAGATTGACTGGAGTGAGGGAGGGAGGAATCACAGATAAGTCCTTGATTTCCGGCTTGAGTGGTTAGGCAAATGGTGGCATTTACTGAGATAAGGAACCTGGGGGGAGTAGGGGGAAGGACATGTGTACCCTGGGAATCTTCAGAAGAAGATGTAGAAAGCATTCTCAAACTGAGCCATGGAACTCTTCTTATAAGAGGGTCTCATTGCATATGGTTCCAAGGAACACGTGTTGAAAAACACTGGGCTTGTGTCATTGAGCTTTGATAGCCCGAGGCATCCTTCGCCACAGTAAGCTTTTGTCCTCTCAAAAGAACCAGATGTCTCAGTCAGGATACCCATCTCCCAGTAAGAAAAAGCATCCTCTTGTTCATAAATGCTGTACCTAGGGGGACTTCCCTGGCCATGCAATGGTTGAGACTTCCACTCCACTGCAGGGCGCACGGGTTCCATCCCTAGCCAGGGAAAAAGGATCCCGCATGCCGTGTGGTATGGTCAAAAAACTGCAAGAGCGAAAAATAGATGCTTTGCCTAAAGAACAGCCACACTCACTTAAGCCAGGTTTTAATGTCCATTTTTTTCAGAGTGGTTCCTGCCATCGTCCCCCCCGACCCTGCAATGTGGTGATGAGACAAGTCGGGCCCTGGAATCGTTCTGTGTCCTCCTTCACCCTTTATTTGGCCCGTATTGGGTTACCTTAGCAGATGACTGGTTTTATCCGTGACATACTGATGCTTTCTAGTTTTCCTTCTGGAGGATAATCTTGTTCTCAAAGTCTAGAGATGTGATACTCCATACTCATGCACTGGCTGTAAATTTAAAAACAATAAAGTCACTTCTCTGGCTTAGTTCCATTGTATTTCTATCCCCGAATTCTGATAGCCCAGATCCCAAGGGTAATGGTTCAGACCCTTGATCATTAACGTCAAATGTTGATACAACCCCCAAATACCAGGTTTGTGTTGATCCTTCCTTAGAGCTCCACTAGACACAAACATGCCTAAACATCATCCCTCTCAAGAGAGCAAATACTAAAACTTGACAACTTTTCCATAATGTTTATTAATTAAAAAAAAAAAAGAAGAGTTGTGGAAGCTGAGCAAGGAAAATTGAGATACTGGCATGAAGGAGAAAGTAGTTCCTCCATGGTAACTAAATGGAGACTCACTTTTCTTCTCATCAGCTTTTCTCATTAATTTACATGATGGGTGAGAAGTCAATCCACCTTTTACCTCGTGAAGTTCCTCTCTATCTGTGTCTCCTTTACATCGTATCAATATTTAGCTTTTTAGAAAAAAAATACAAAAAGAATTGCTTTTTTAAAAATTCATTCTCTTCTGTCTTCCTTCACATCCTAGGTTTTGTGACACCAACATTGTATTTCTCACCTCAGATCCTGTTATGAACATGTTATAGGTGGTATGGACACAAGAAAGATAAATATTTCTCTCTTTCATAAGGCAGTAAATAAGTTGAGCCATTTATTAAGTCCATCCATGATTCTTTATATTCATAAGTTTATGGTTCAAAGCCCAGAACATAGCAAGTTCAGAAGATTTGAAATGGTCATTGCTGATACCATGGAGAGCAAACATTCCCAAGACCAGCAAAACTTGAAAACATCTCCACCCTTATTTGGGCTTTGCGGGTGGCTCAGCTGGTAAAGAATCTGCCTGCCAATGCAAAGACACAAGAGATGTGGGTTTGATCCCTGGGTCAGAAAGCTTCCCTGGAGAAGGAAATGGCAACCCACTCCACTATTCTTGCCTGGAAAATCATGGACAGGGGGTTGGTGGGCTACAGTCCATGGGGTCACAAAGAGTCAGACATGACTGAGCACACATACCACCCTTATTTAGGGTCAGCTTAGTGGGATATTCAGGACATTCCTCCAAAGAGCACTCCAGTAGAATAAGCATGTGGAGTAGAAACATCTGAATACTTTAGAAAGGTACAAAGTTTACTTGTCAGAGACCCCTGGCTTTAGGGTCTCATTGTAGAAGACTGTGTAGTGACTGATGGCAGAAAAGAGATTTGGAGTTAAGAAAAAGAAAACCACAAAAGTTCTTAGATAATCTTGAACAGCAATTTCCTTACATTGGAATTTTATCAAATTAGACCTAAGAAGAAGGCTGCATGTTGTAGAAAAATCGGGCAGAGGGAAACCCGGAGGCTTTTTTGCTGTGTCTCGGGACTCCTGTTGATAATTTGTCTAACGCATCTTCTCTCCTCTCACGCATCTCTTCCACTTTTTTCTTTCCTGTCATGCAGTGCATCTTCCAAGGACTCATCACAAAGCAAAATCATCCGCTTCACTCTGGGTCAGAAAAAGATCTCTAGGTTAGACCTTGTCCACGTCCCGCAAAGCATGGTTTCAACCCGGCCCCTCATCCCCTTTGTCCTGCCTGCACTTCCTTTTGGTCCTCCGCTCCCTGACATGTTTGCGGTTTGGGAAAACCAAACATGCTTTGGCTGATGACCAAGTGCTGAGTGTTAGAGACTTGAGAGTGGCCTGGGGCTGAAGGGGTGTGTGTGTGTGTGTGTGTGTGTGAGATTTAGTTGTACTTAATGTTTCTGCATCTCATTGAGTCTTTTTGTCTTCGATTGCTTGGACATCAAAGTCCATTCTGATTTAGAGAGGTGAGTTTTTAGATGGCTTTCTATAGTAACTTTATGATGAGTTTGACTCCCTGCTCTATCCTGGCCCTGATCCCACCTCACCTGCATCTTGTTTTATGTGTGTGATGCTTTTTGTTATTGGTGCTGTCGTAAAATGGCTAACGTGGGGTTGGTTTTCTCCTGAGTGTTTAAGACCTGAAGCATGAATCTAATTGTTCAGAGGAGACGAAGCAACAAGGCAACTATGTCTCATTTTTATTTCTGGATGCTCTTGTGTACATGGATGGATCACCTCAGTTCCCTGAAAATAAAAACTAGGCCTGCTCACTGATTAATTCTCTTGACTCAGCTTGGCGTCTACCGCATCCTGTGAGGACCCGTGCCAGGATATGGGAAACGCCAGTTATATCCTTGTACCTACTGTGTGTTAAAGGTATCAACAGCTAACATTTATTGAATGTGTAATTAGGCCCGGTATGGATGCATTATCTTAATCTTCAAGTCAGTCTCCTTGCGGTAGGTCATGTTATTATCCCCGTTTTACAGATGAGGAAACGAAAATGTAGGAAGTTCGGTAAATTATCAAAGTCACACATAAAGCAGAAAAAGCAGGACTTGAGCCCAGGTAATCTTACCCCAGACCTCAGTGTAACCACTTCGGGGCAGCTCTCCCCTCCACCTCCTCCTCCATGAATTCTGGTACGCGACTTAGCAGAGCACACCAGGGGTTGTTGATGCTGGTTTTTAAAATCTTACATTTCAACCATTCCTCCTGGCCTTTTGCCTCATGATGTCCTTGTAGCATCCTGACAGAAATAGAATCTCGTCCTCATTATTCTCAGCTAGTATTTCTTTTCATTGAATCTGACTTCAAGCTAAAGGGATGCCCAGACTGTGCTTCTCTCCGTATTCGTGTAACCCATGGCTACAGAAGGTCTGCTTGCCCCCGCCGCGCCCCCCCCCCGCCTTGGCTCTGGCTGAGTGCCTTTTCTAATAGTTAACTTTTCTAACAAGCTTACACGTGGGGAGGCCCAACTCAGGATCCACCTGGCTGTGGGGAGAAGCCACAGGGCAGCTGCTTTTCTGTAGAACAAGTCAGCCTGTTAGGCAGACTTGGTACTGGGAGACCTGCCGGCATCACTGCCTCTCATAGCCGTGTGTCTTAGTCTGCTCATGCTGTTATGGCGCATCACTGTAGACTTGGTGATTCAACACAGGTTTATTGCTCACAGCTCTGGAGGCTGGGAAATCCAGGATCAGGGTGTCAACCCCATCGGGTTGGTGAGAGCCCACCTCCTGCTTTCCAGAGGGTTGTGTTCTTTCTGTGTCTTCACATGGCAGAGAGCAGAGAGAAGCAAGTTCTCCTGTCTCTTCTGAGGCAGCTCCACCTTTGTCTTGCTGATTGCCGAACGTAGGGTAGGCAAGGCGTGAGTGGGGAAGCTGAAAGAAAATGAGAGGAGCCATAGGAACTGCAGACATGCTTTATTCTGCTGTGGCCATTGCAGCAGACGCACGGGCTGCTTTAGGTGGTGTTTATATAGGTACACGTGAACAAAGGTGGCACGTGGCCAAGTTAGTACGTCATGATACTTGTGCGCATTGCCATAAATGACCGTAGCCGTTTCATAACCAGGCCAAGTCATTGTTTATAGGATGTGGGGCGAGAGAGCCTGACTATCGCCATCTTGGCTAACTGCTATTCCCCTGTAAGCTTCATGACCTCATCACCTCCCCAAGACCCCTCTCCACATCCATCACACTGGCATGACAATGTCTGCATTTGGGGAGAAGGGAACACAGACATGCAGTCCTTAGCACTGTGCCACAGAGCGACTGCTTTCCCTAACTGCACGAGGCCCGAGCCAGATAGATGCCCACTGCCCCCCCACACACAGTGAACTGGGATCCCATTGTGTGTGTGTGTGTGTGTGTATCATGCAAAGTCCATATGCAGGAAAGGAAGGGGGTGGGGATCGTGGAGGAAACCTGAAATCTGGTGTTTGTTCCCACGATGTGCTTAGTTCTGAAAGAGAGAGAAGACAGGAGCTAGTTGGGAAATAATCTAATTGAAAGCACATGCGCATCCCCTGAATGATGTCTTATCAGTCCCAGATGATGGAAGGAGGTGGAGTTGCAGGGAGGGGTGGGAAGAGAGGAAGAACTGAATAATGGGCTTGTCTGCCCTGCCCTGGAGGCGTGCTGGGCACAGGACTTCCAAACTGACCCAAAGGCAAGGTCTGGCTTTCTATCAGAGTCCTGGTGCTATGGACTGCAGCCCACCAGGCTCCTCTGTCCATGGGATTTCTCAGGCAAGAATACTGGAGTGGATCGCCATTTCCTCCTCCAGGGGACCTTCCGAACCCAGGAATCAAACCCTCTCCTGCAGCTCCTGTATTGCAGGCAATTCTTTACCTCTGAGCCACCAGGCAAGCCCAGCCCCTCACCT
This sequence comes from Bos indicus x Bos taurus, assembly GCF_003369695.1. Classification (NCBI taxonomy): domain Eukaryota; kingdom Metazoa; phylum Chordata; class Mammalia; order Artiodactyla; family Bovidae; genus Bos; species Bos indicus x Bos taurus. The sequence goes on from NC_040104.1 coordinate 26,155,205, forward strand.
AGATTTCCTTTTGGATGCATTTTGTTTCTGATGAGCCTGATAAAGGGATTGTTGTTGTTGTTCAGTCACTCAGTCGTGTCTGACACTTTGCGACCCCATGGACTGCAGCACACCAGGCTTCCCTGTCTTTCACTAGCTCCTGGAGTTTGCTCAAACTCATGTCCATTGAGTGGGTGATATATAATGATCATCTGAATTAATTCACCCATTCCAGCCCATTTTAGTTCACTGATTCCTAAAATGTCGATGTTCACTCTTGTCGTCTCCTGCTTGACCAAAGACATCTTCTTCTATTATTTGCCTGACACTCCTCCTTGCCTTCTCCTCACCCCCACTTTCCCACCACTAGCCTTGAGCAAAATCTTAATAAAGATTTTAGCTGATCAGGCACCACCGGGGAGTTGCAGTAAAGTTCGGTTGCCAAAAGAAACAGCCCTGCCTACCCCTCTGGCTGAGTTGGACACCTCTTCCAGGGCTCTAGAAATAAGCCTCTTTTCAGGTGCAAATACTGATAAAGTCTCTGGAAATAAGTCTCTTTTAGGGTGCAAATACCGGCCTGAGCCAGACACCGAGACAGGCACCAGGGGTGTTGAGCTGGGAGGGAAACCTCACCTTGAGTCTACAGGGAAGGAACTGATGGAGGGAACTGGTACAGGGATAAAGAATTTCCATGAATTTCCACCTCTGATCACTGTGTTGTGTTGATAAGAGATCTTGGTATCCCTGGTGAGCCTCAGGTATTTAGGCCTGTTCTACCTGTGGGAGGCTTGAAGCCTGGTGACTAAGAGTGCAGCTTTGCAGTCAAACCTAGCAAACCCTGTGCTCACTGCTTACTATGTTACCTGGGCCGATTAGTTAATCTCCATGAGTTGGTGTTTCCTTGTTGGTAAAAAGTAGTCCTGCCTCACTTACAGTGCTGTGTGGATTAAATAAAGCCGTTGCCAGGCCTTTGCTGCCTGGCATGTATCAGTCCACCGTAACTAGCAGATAGGCTACTGTTGATGGTTTCAGCTGATCTGGTCCAGCTCTGGGGTGTCCCACAGGGCTGATCTCTACATGACCATCTGGTGGAGAGGAATCAACGTGGCTAATAGTTCAGTCCTCTCCACCCAGCTGCTGAAAAGCAGATGCTGTGGAGTTGAGAGACTTGGCATTTAATCATCTTGTCTAGCAAAAAGCATCTCCGATTATGACCTCTGCCCACTGAGGTCTTTAGCACGTGCACACAAGCTGCCATCTTTCCAGGATGGGGAGTGGGACATCTGCTCCTGGCCTTTGAAGTGGTTTGTGGGAGAACCACTTTCTTCTTCTCATTAGCAAGTACAGCAAGTGGAGCCAGAACACACACGCAGGTTATGTGCCAGGAATGGCAGCCTTACCGCCCTGCCCACTTGGCTCTGCACATACGTGTTGGAGACATTGACCACGGGCTCCCAGAGCAGCAGGGTTTTCCTTCTGCTTCTTTGTTACGCCTCTTCCCTTAAACATCATTTTTTCAAAAAGCAACATGCGTGTTTCAGAGAACCCATCTGTGTCTTCTCATTTCGTAACTGTTGTCTAGACCCGGAATGGTCACAGGAAGCAGAGTCCCTCTCGCAATGGGGCTGTTGGAACCTTCCGGCACTCTGGATGAGGCAGGGTGTGGATGATTTGAGGTTGACTTGCTGCACTCTCTCTGCTTGTTCTGATGAGTCGGGCACTGCGGGGCAGCATCTGTTCTGGTACCTGCTGCTGTTCCCCATGAGCAGGACCCAGCTCTGCTTTGCTGCTACTGCTACTGCTGCTAAGTCACTTCAGTCCTGTACGACTCTGTGCAACCCCATAGAGGGCAGCCCACCGGGCTCCCTGTCCCTGGGATTCTCCAGGCAAGAACACTGGAGTGGGTTGCCATTTCCTTCTCCAAGGCAGCAAAGTGAAAAGTGAAAGTGAAGCTCTGCTTTGGAAGGATGCTAAATGGACAGATAGCAGCTGCTCCCAGGCCAGGAGAGAAGTGGTCCTGATGCGCAAGGATGTTGACAAGAATCAGCTTCAAAAGGTTGGCTGGGAGCCTGTATCATTGGAGACTGGAAGCTACTCTGCTTTTCAGCTCTAGCTCTACTCTCAGCCCCCAGGATGACTGTTGCCTTGCTGGAGGACCGGACCAAGTCCAGTATTCATAGTGTGATGCTGAGGCTGGCCGCACCTGCTTTTCTAGCCTCGTTTCCTCCCGCGCTGCCCCCCCAAACCCCAGCACACACCAGCCCTTTCTTTCCTCCGTGCTTTTCTGTAAGCTTCCCTCTTCATAAGCCCTCTGCCCCTTATCTTCTTGCCCCCTACTCACATTCCAGACACCGATTCTTTCTCTGGGTCGCTTTTATTTGGAACCTTCCCTGACCATCCACCAACTTCCAAGGTCATTATTTCCTTCCCAGAATTACTTCTCACCTTTCATATTCTTTTATCAACACATATGTAGTTTAGCTAGAGTCCATCAGCCCTTAAGATCTAAATAAGACCAAGCTCGAACCCTGTGGTGGTCTTTTGGGGCTGCCATAATAAAGCACCACAGATTGGGTGACTTATAAGCAGCAGAAATTTATGGCTGACAGTTCTGGCGACTGGAAGCCCAAGGTCAAGGTGCCAGCCTGGTTGGATTCTGGTAAAGGCTCCCTCGTCCAGGTTGTGGGCTGCCGACTTCTTGCTCTGTCCTCACATGGTGGAAGAGGCGAGCTAGCGCTCTGGGTCCTCGTTTATAAGGGCGTTAATCTCATTCATGAGGCTCTGCTTAATGACATCATCAACTCCCTAATACCATCACATCAGGCATTACAATTTCAGCATACGAATTGGGGTAAGGAAGGACTCAGGAACTCAGACATAGCATATCCCTTCTTCAGTTTGTGAAGTCCAGTGCCCTCATGCAGATGGCTCAGGTATCTTTGGTTCTCATGGACACCTTTGGCTTTGAAATCCTGCGCTTTCAATTCAGTCTGAGTGAATTGAGTTGTGGATTGACTCATCCCAAGGGATGTTTCGGTTCCCTCCTGGGTGGATCCAATTGAAGCTCTTTTCCTTACTTCCTACCCGCTACACATTCACTTGTGGCCTTAGTTTGTGGGGCAGACTCTGCTGAAAGTTTCAGAGGAATGGAGGGGCTTGCTTTGGGGCAAGCAGCTGTCCCACCCCATTCACAACAGAACCCAAGTTTTAAAGTACAGTGTTCACAAGGATTCCTTCTGACACTCGGAAGGAGTTACTTGGTCTCCATCCAGTTTTCCCATTTGGTCAAGTTAAGGGTGCTGTTCTTACTAGGGTGTGATGGTGGTGAGGTAGAGAGTGATATGAGTTGGCTTGAGCTTTATGGTGGCTTTTGATGGCTCGGTATGTGCTACCCATCTTTATTTGCCATGTCAGCTGCCCTTGAGGCCTTCCAGACCTCCTCTTCCAGGTCTCAGAAAACTTGGCACAACCTGCAGCCGTTTAAAGGATGGGTCCATCTGTGTAGCACCTCTGGGTTCTGACTCAAGGAGGAGATGCTGGTGACCGCACCTGGGAAACCAGAGCTGTCTCAGTTAATCCAGGACTGAGGATGTCTCAGTCTGGGGAGTGGAGCTCACAGATGGCTCAGAGGTACCCCAGGTGTAAGTCTTTGTCACAAATACTTGGATGAAGGAGTTGTTCTTCTCCATTGTTCCTTAGGGAAATGATGAATCCTGTTTGTCAAAGCCTGCCATGCCCCTTTGGAAATGTTGATCTCCAACTCTTGTGTGTGGATTTTTGTCCAGGTCTCTTCTGCTTCTTTAACTTAAATCTATTTCCTTCTTTATTTGTGCGATTCTTTTTTTATACCATAGCATGTTTTCTTTATGACCGTGTCCAGTTCCTTTAGGAATCTACGCTCAGCAGAGAGGAGGAGGAGGGGAACCAACCTGCAATGAGTACTTAAACAGCAGGCTGGACATTAAGTCCCATTTCAAGTTTACAGTTATCCCATGGGATACTTTACTATTATTCCAAAGTGACAAACACAGAATATGAATCTCAGATTGTAACACTGGCCCCATATTATGTCTGTATTTGAAAGGAAAAAGCTCAATTTATCCACTATATCACACTGCTTCACAGAGGACCGGGTTGCCCACCTCATTCAAAGATGTGGCCATGCCATCCATTCCTGATTTCTTGCCTCTGTAAAGGCTCTGTGCTGCCCTGAAAAATCTGTGGTCCAGTCCCAGGTTAGAGCAGGGAGGCCTCTCTGGCAACTCTTTTCCCTCCTTGATGCTTTTTGCTTCCCTGTTCTTTGCCAATTCCACACTGGATAAACGGCTGTGGCCTGTGTTAGCCTGCACCACTTAAAACTGTTACTATGACATCATCTTGGAACAAGTCCATCATCCTTTTCCAGGCCTATCTGTGGGCAAAAAACTCGTGCAGAGTCCAGCCTGGAGGAGCCCCACGTCAGCACCTGCAGCAGCTCCACCTCTGGCTGTGAGTCCTCAGATAACACTGTCCATCTTGGAGGCTTTACAGGATGTTGTTTGCACTGGAATCAGAACCTCGAGGTACCAAGATCCCTTTGCTGGGCCTCTTCTGATTGGTTAAGCTGGCACTTCTAGTCCCCAAACACAGGTACTGACATTGCTGGTTCTGCATCCCACTCTGTGCCTGTCTTCATGGGGTGACTATCTTCTCCAAATGAGATGGGGAAACTTAACAGAGAGGTAAATCCCCCTACTGTAGTGAGAAGTGAGGTCTTCTCTCCGCCACTTTTTTGGGGGAAAACTCACCCCCTTCCTTCTCTCCTAGCTCCCAGTTAAGGAACTGGGCCAGCTTTTTCTTGACTGTATGAATTTTACAGTCCTCTCACACCAGCTCATGTTCTCTGCTTACTCTACAACCATCTTTCTTGCTTAGCCAACAAGAAAAAAGTTTAAAGTGTTTGCCTGCTTCTATCTAAAATGCTTCCAGACTGCAGACTTCTTTGGTGCTTACAGATTTGTGTGGAAAGAGAAGGCTGAAAGCTTTATGAGATGAAAATTCAGACTTATCACTAAATCTAATGCTGGTCAACTGAGGTTCCAGGGGCTTTTAAACACTGCTAAGTGGGTTTTAGCTGAAAGATATGACTAAATATTTCATCATTTATTCATCTTTCAACTTTAATGATTGGAAACAGTCTGCCCAGTGGTCCCTGAACAAAAATTCTGATCTGGGGAGTCTTAGCCGTAACTCTCTGGGGAATGGGCCATAATATCTTTAGACACATTACTAAAGATTAGTTTACTGATTTTATTCCCCAAACCACCCCAAAAATGAAGTGTTTTATTTAAAGGGAAAGTGTGTGTTTGTCTTTAGGCTAACAGATTCCTGCTCATTTTACAGAAGGAATATATGATTTTATCTATCTACTTAAGAGAAGCTGGGCTTCAATCTCAGAGTAATGTCTACGGAGACAGGTTGTCAGGTGGTTGAAGGAAAATGTATGTCTGAACAAATGTTTCCATCCAGGCCATAAGTTTTCATCGCAGATGTGTTAGGTTCTGAGGTAGCAGTTCCTTTTATGTCCATCATAAGTTAAGTCTTTTTCTTGATACTTACATCCCTAGATTATGACCAAAAAAACCATTTTCAATATCTTTCAGAAGAAATGCACACATAAAGTAAACAGTTTAGTGTCTTAACCGGGCTTTATGTTCCACTCTTGATAGAATTTGAGATGACATGGTTTGGTCCTATTGAAAATTAAAATTACTCATCCAGGAGAAAAACGAAGATGAGCTTTGCTTTATTATTATTATTGGTCATCCTGTGTGGCTTGTGGCATCTTAGTTCCCTGACTAGGGATTGAACTAGGGAGCATGGCATTGAAAGCCCAGAATCCTAACCACTGGGCCACCAGGGAACTCCTGAGCTTTGTATTTCTAATCAGCAAACATAGTCGTATATTTCTCTTTCTGTGCTCAAAGGAAAACAGCCCATACTTTACCTTTGGACTGAGGTCATTATAGCCTAGATGTTTGTGGTGGTCTCACTGAGTCCTTGGACTAGCAAGCCACCACAGATCCGATGTCTTGAATGGTTTCTCTCACCTCTTGCATGGCTGCAGTTCCTTCTTCTGAGATGCTGCTGTTTTCCTGAGACTGAAGCGATGACTCCGTTGCTTTTGCATTTTAGACTTCCAGGTCCTACCGCGAGGGTATCCGCTGCAGGCAGCGAGGCCAAGACACGCGGAGGGTCAGCCACTGCTAACAACCGACGGAGCCAGAGCTTTAACAACTATGACAAGTCTAAACCGGTCACTTCCCCACCCCCACCATCAAGCAGCCACGAGAAAGGTAAGCCACTTTCTTGGGGGTCCTTTCTGACATCTTCCTTTATAGCAGATCCAGTTCCTTGGGGTAAGTGTGGGATTGCAAATACAGTGAGGGGAACTGTTCAGAAGAACATGCTTGGTTGGCAGGACCTTTATTAGCAGAGGTATTAATAAGGTGGGGAAAATATTACATTTTCATAGTTTCCAGCAGGAATAGCTATGTTTGTCTGGGTAGGGCCCAGAAGACTCATAGAAGCAATATAAGAGTTCGCAATTTGAAAATAAATTTTCATAGAACATGCTCTATAGAGTAGACGATTCTCTAGAAATGAAGCTTTGTGAGCTGATAGGTTTTTACTCATCAGAAGTGATGTGAGGACAATTAGGAACAAGAGGATTCTCCCCCTTTGAAAAAGTCAGAAGTGTAGAGTGGCTAAATGAATGTCTTGGCTACACAGAAGGAGTAGGCAGCATTCCTCTTGGTATGCTGATACTATAACTCTTACCAAAAAAGGATACATTTTTTTCTTTTTTTGACCGTGCATAGTACTGAAGTTTTAGGTTATGCGGAAAAGGTAAATAGCCCCGTGGGGACTCTTGCATAGAAGCTAATAAAACAGACCTTTGCTTGCTGCAGTCTGTGTCTCATGAGACATTGGAGAAATGGGGAAATTGAGACAGCTTTGAAGAGTCTTCAGTAACAAGCAGAGCCCTCCTTTATTCCTCCCAGGCAAAGTGGGCTGGTCCACCTCCCTTCCCCCTGCTTCTTTCCTTTTCTTTACCATACCCAAGAATATTCTTGTTAAAAGTGTGTTTAAATTACAAAAACAATATATGCTTGTAAAATGGTACAAGTTTATATCAAAGAAAAGTTCTCCTTCATATGTTCCCTGAAGGACACCAGTATAAACTATTCTGTGCATAACCTTCCAGATGCATTTATATACATACATAAGATAGAAGAGAACTGATTTTGTTGCGCTCCTATTATGTGCCTCATTGAATCCCCCCAAGTTGTATTGTTATCCCCTCTTACAAAGGATGGAGCTAAGGGAAAGAGAGATTAAGTACTTCCTGAAGTCACAGCAGAGAGTGAGAGGTGGAGATGGAACTGAACTCAGGTACTTTGGTTCCAGAATCACAGTTTATACAGTGCTTTTCCTGAAAGTAGAAAGGAAATGCTCTAAGCTTTGCTCATTGAGAGTTGGTTAGAGGTGTGCAGGTTGAAGGAGGTGGGGAGAAAGGAGAAGATGTTGGGGAAGCCTGTGCAGGGACTTTCTGCTAGATTGGCCTGCCCTTGTTCCATAATCCTTTGGGGAGAAGAGACATAAAAAAAGTTTCAAGGATGGATGTGAGGCCAGTGTCCAAAAATTGAGAAAATAAGGAAAAGGTTCGCCGTGGAGGGAACACACGCAGGAGGGTGCAGGGTTGGTGGCCGGACCTGTGTCCCAGGGCCCACAGGATGCAGGGTCACTCAGGCAGCCCAGCCGGGGCTCCCCTCTGACACGGGGGTGGCCGCCAGTCTGCTTCTGTCCCGGGCGGGGGTTGCCATGTGCACCCCAAGCGAGCAGACAGCTGGGAGGCCTTCTGCAGGACAGTGGCTGTGGATTCTGACAGAGGCATCGTCCCAGGGAAGGACTCCAGCGTCAAAGGAAGGAAAGTCATATTTACTTGTGGAGCGCGTAGTATTTCCCAGGGACTTTGATTTTCTCGATATTACTTGATCTTCACAAACATTCCATGAGGTAAATATTAACTCCGTTTTATAGGTAAAATGAGGCTAAATGAGATTAGTAACTTTCCCTGACTGGTAGTTGAGTGCTGCAGTTCATGTCCGCGTCTAGCTCCTAGAATTGAACTCCGGCTCTGTCCTGTCCCCTGGGATGGCTGTGAGGAGCGTCAAGTGAGGGAATATGCCTGAGAATGTTCTGGAAGCTGCAACATGCTCACAATCCTGTAAGGATTTGCAGTGATAAAAATTACTGGTTGGAGGGTCAGGTGCACGTGAGGTACATTTATTAACCCTCTCCTGCCCTGAGGAGCTGAGGGAGAGCAAGCTTGGGACAGGCCAGGGTACTTTTTATTACTTTTCCACTGTCCTGAGGTAAAGGGTTATGGAATTTTACCTTCAGAGACTGTCATTATCTCCTCCTCCTTTCTTCATGGCCCCTGTGTTCTCCCTTGAATCTGACCTTGCAGACTGAAGTTGGCAGCTTGCATGCAAAATATAGTTTGTGGTCAGGGAACAGAAATAACTCAGCCACCTGGCCATGTGTAAGACACAACAGGTACTTACGTGCATTAGGTATCATTCTTCACCTGGAGAAAGCTTGGAGAGAGAAACCCTCATGAGCAGATAAATTGCCATTCAGTGTGGTTGGAGCTATAGTTGAGGTGTGGACTGCTTTCCTGTGAGGTCAAGTCTGGGATAAGAATAAGAATCTCATTACCTGTCCTTCCTTGAAGCTTTCTTGTGGGTCAGTCAGACCTGGGCAGCACTGTGCTCTGGCTTCTCACTCTCAGATGAACCAGGTCGTCTGCTTTTCTCTGTGACCCCGTGGACCTAGGATTTCCAGTCCTAGAGTTTGCTCTAATCATATCAGTAAGTTCATTATTCTGTCAATAAATGACAAAAATATTTCAACATTTAGTCCCAGTTTTAAAAAAGGATTAAGAGGAATAAAAGGAAATTGTAATGAGCAACTTTTCAAAAACCCCAGAGCACTTTATACTTTGTGCTAAAGCATTCCTCTTAAAATCTTGTCCAAAAATACAAACTCCCCTTTTGTCATCCTCACTGAATTTAGTTCTGATTATACTGAGCAATCAACTGAGATGTAAAATAAAAGAAAATAACAGGTAGTACTTCCTTCTGAGTTAGGAAAAAAACGTCAGGACTCACAGAGTTCATTACGTTGTCCCTTAGGGTGGCCAAGGACATAGGTGACACACAAAACCCAGAAACGTTCTGTGCAGCAACACATCCTGTTCGTTTTCCTAGAGATTTAGGTTCCAGATTTTACAGGTTTGGAAGAAAGTTTGCAGAGCCTTAGGCTTTAGAAAGCCTGCTGGTCGCCTATTGCATCGTTATCACTCTCACGGTTTGGATCCACCTTTGGATTTGCACTCCTGCAGGCAACAACCAGGCCAAGCCTTGCCTGGCCTGAGTGTGACAGGAGGACCCTGCAGAATGCGTCTGCAGCATCAGCTCTGAAATGTCTGTCAAGGGATGGCAGGGACTTAGGGTGGCCCTTCACCTCCTCTTTTGGCTCTGAGCGACTTTAAGGCTCCAGGCCAGAATTTCAGATTTTCAGGGGAGATGAAATAGCTGGGTCTTTTTTTTCACCCCCCAACATGTGTGGCATGATCTGTTTTCTCTTCCTTCCACTCCCTCACTTATATCCTCTGAATGGGTAACACTGCCAGAAATTTAATACATTTCTAAAATATTTAGTCCATCATAGAAATTTGGAATGCTTAGTATTCCTAGACCGAATTCTATGCATAAGGAGAATGTTCTTTTCTGAATAATAATGTTTTCTTCATTTTATAGAAAGAATATCTTTATTTTCAATACAAAAATAATTAAAATATTCAGGCAATACAAATTTATTGAAAGAAAAAAAAAGCCTATGTAATCCCACTTCCCAAACAAAGCTACTGTTTACCATTTAATTCATATTCCTCTTTTGGGCTTCCCCAGTGGCTCGGTGGTAAAGGATCCACCTGACAGTGTAGGAGATGCAAGAGGCGTGGGTTCAATCCCGGGGTCAAGGGAATGGCAGCCCACTCCAGTATTCTTGCCTGCAAAATCCCATGGACAGAGGAGCCTGGCGGGCTACAGTCCATGGGGTCGCAAAACACTTGGACAGAACTGAATGACTAAACAACATTTTTTTCATGCATTTTAAATCATAGTTAAATGTATATACTGTAACATTTTGATAAATTTTTCCTAATGTTCACTCTTTGCCAGGAACTATTTGAAATGCTTTATATAGGACACTTTAAGTCTTATAAATAAAATCAACAAATCATGGACAGACATTTTTTAATGGATCATTCATTTTCTTTCTTCATAAAATTGTTGCATGGTATTTCATTGTATGAACTTACTTTAATATTTTCAGTCACGGTCATTTCGATTGCTTCTAATTTTTTGATGTTATAAATAGTTTTGAGGTTAGTGTCCTCATGTGTCTTTTTTGCATGTATACAACTGTTTCAGTGAAATTGCTTTTTGAAGGGTATGTGCACATTTTACATGTTTTAACAGTGTCCAATTTTGTTCCCCAAAGGTTATCCCTATTTATAATTTCAAGCAACAGTGTGTGAGAGGATTAGTTTCTCTCCACATTTGACACTTTTATTTTCATTCTCTTGGGAAAAAAATATTTTGTCTTAGAAATGAAGCAAATTATTTTAAGATGCTGAAATATATAACAAGATCGTTTGCTAAAAACTAATTTTGGTACTTTGCTGAGAGTCACAACTGGTGACTGTGGCATAACGCAAAAGCACTTGGGTTTGAGATCCAGCTCACTCCTACCTAGCACTCAAGACACTTCTCCAGGCCTCAGCTTTCCCTTCTGTAAAATGGGTCTAAAGTTGTCTATCACTGAGTCACTGTGAAGTAATGAATTCTTTGATTTTAACTGGCTGTTTGGCTCCACCAGCACTTTCTAGTGGGTTCCTTTCTCAAGTCTTCATTCTCTGTGTCACTTTCTTCTTCCTTGTTCACTTCTGCCTGTCCTGAGCAGACAAGGAGAGCCAGACACGGCTGGAGATAGGATTTTAAGAGCATTTAGCACAATGTCATGTCTGAATAACATTGGAGCCATTGATTTAGAATCTGTGTGGTGGAGTAGAAGGATGCGCACTCATCTTCTGCAAGAATTCCAAAATTACAACTTGCTACTGAACAACCATCGACAGGATAATGTTAGTTCCCACCAAAAAAAGATACCCCATGTCCAGGGGCAAAGGAGAAGCCACAGCAAGATGGTAGGAGAGGCAAAATCACATTTAAAAATCAAACCCCATACCCACCAGAGATCCTCGGAGGACTCAAACAAAACCTTGTGTGCACCAGGAGACCCCACAGAGGCTGAGCCAGACCTGCCTTTGAGGGTTTGAGTGTCTCCTGTGGAGGTACAGGTCAGCAGTTGCCTGCCACAGGGGCAGGAGCTCTGGGTGCAGCAGAGCTGGGTGTGGCATAAGCCCTCTAGGAGGAGGTCGCCATTAACCCCACCATAGAGCCACCAGAACACAGGACTGGGGAAACAGACTTGGAAGGCACAAACAAAACCTTGTGCGCACCAGGACCCAGGAGAAAGGAGCAGTGACCCCGCTAGAGACTGACCCAGACTAGCCTGTGGGTGTCCAGGAGGCTCTGGCGGAGGCGTGAGTCAGCACTGGCCTGCTGCAGGATCAGGAGCACTGAGTATGGCAGTGCATATGGACCTTTTGAAGGAGATCCCATTTTCTTCATTATCTTCACCATAGTTTGGCCTCAGGTCAAAAAACTGGGAGGGAACGCAGCCCTGCCCGTCTACAGAAAATTGTATTGAAGATTTATTGAGCATGGCCCCGCCCTTCGGAACAAGACCCAGATTCCCCTACAGTCAGTCTCTCCCAGCAGGAAGCTTCCATAAGCCTCTTATCCTTATCCATCAGAGGGCAGACTGAATGAAAACCACAATCACAGAAAACTAATCAAACTGATTAGACAAAGGACCACAGCCTTTGTCTAACTCAGTGAAACTATGAGCCATGCTGTTTAGGGCCACCCAAGACAGAGGGGTCGTGGTGGAGTGTTCTGACAAAACGTGGTCCACTGGAGAAGGGAATGGCAAGCCACTTCAGTATTCTTGCCTTGAGAACCCCATGAACAGTATGAAAAGGCAAAAAGATATGACACTGAAAGATGAACTCCCCAGGTCAGTAGGTGCCCAATATGCTGCTGGAGATCAGTGGAGAAATAACTCCAGAAAGAATGAAGGGACAGAACCAAAGCAAAAACAACACCCAGTTGTGGATGTGACTGGTGATAGAAATAAAGTCTGATGCTGTAAAGAACAATATTGCGTAGGAACCTGGAATGTTAGGTCCATGAATCAAAGTAAATTGGAAGTGGTCGAATAGGAGATGGCAAGAGTGAACACTGACATTTTAGGAATCAGTGAACTAAAATGGACCGGAATCAGTTCAGTTCAGTCGCTCAGTCAAGTCTGACTTTTTGCAACCCCATGGACTGCAGCATGCCAGGCCTCCCTGTCCATCACCAACTCCCAGAGTGTACTCAAACTCATGTCCATTGAGTCAGTGATGCCATCCAACCATCTCATCCTCTGTTGTCCCCATCTCCTCCCACCTTCAACCTCTCCCATCATCAGGGTCTTTGGATGGCATCACTGACTTTATGGACATGAATTTGAGCAAGCGCCGGGGGTTGGTGATGGACAGGGAGGCCTGGCGTGCTGCAGTCCATGGGGTCACAAAGAGTCGGACACGACGGAGCGACTGAACTGAACTGATAAACTTGTCACTTGGTGGTTGGCAAGGCAAGCTCTTTATCAGGCTTAGTGAATGGGACAGGGAAGCACGAAAAAGTGGCCCATGTTCTGCTGTTAATCAAGATACTGACCTAAAATTACAGTTTAGATGAAGCTGATCCAGTGGTCCAGGTCACGCAAAAGAGCGCATGGCTGCTGTGCCCGTGTTTCATGTCGCCTTATTCATCACCATTTGTGCCCAACTTTGGGCTGGAGGTTGTGACAGTGAGGACTGGGTGCTGGACCGCTTGAGGGAGGGGTGGTGCTTACTCTTGTTGCTCGGTCGCTCAGTCGAGTCTGAGTCTTGAACTGCATGAACTGCAGCACACCACGCTTATCCATCACTATCTTCTGGAGCTTGCTCAAAGTCACGTCCATAGAGTCGGTGATGCCATCCAACCATCTCATCTTCTGTCACCCCCTTCTCCTCCTGCCCTCAATCTTTCCCAGCATCAGGGTCTTTTTCAATGAGTCAGCTCTTCACATGAGGTGGCCAAAGTATTGGAGCTTCAGCTTCAGCATCAGTCCTTCCAATGAATATTCAGGGTTGATTTCCTTTAGAATGGACTGGTCTGATCTCCTTGCAGTCCAAGGGACTCTCAAGAGTCTTCTCCAACACCACAGTTCCTTGTGGTATAATAGGGATGTGCTCAGAGTTGTGAAGAAGAAGGCTGAGGAAGAGAGGCAATATCATTTGTCCCGATTTCCATCTGAATATTTTTGCTGAGAGCAAAGGAAGGGGAGTTTGGGAAGGAATGACGCATCCACCGTTCCGGTCGGGAGGACCTGTGTGGGCTCAGGTGTTAGTAGCCTCACGTTTTAGTAGCCTCACAAGGTCCTGCAGAGGGAAACTTCTGCAAGATCATTTCAGTGTTGGGGTAGGGGTCATCAGGGGACCCCTGCCATGCCAGAGCTGTCACCCCAGACAAGGGGAGAGCTTGAGTACCTGTCTGGGCTCATGGGTAATAGTCACCTCAGTTTGGGGATCAGATGTGACGTCACCACTACCCTTCAGCCTGAAGCCATCATTGAGCCATCTCAAAGGTTTGAACCAGGGTATCATTGTGTTTAAAGAAGTCTCTCCTGTTACCTAATGAGTCAGGTTCCACTGCTCGCTGCTTTACAAAATCAGTTCTCACAGATGTTGATAGAAAGGAAAGGTACCTTTGACCAGAATGCCAGCAATCTGGGGAGATGGTTGACTCACTGTTCCCCCAAAACCCACCTCTGAAGATTCAGCTAAGCCTTGAAAGCTTTTAGAGGGAAACAAGGAAGTAACCTGAGTTAATCACTAAGATGGGGGTCAGAGTCCTCACCATCCCCCCATACGCAGACTTGTGTGCAGCCTTGTCGACTCCTTGTGGTCTTCCTCTAGATGTTATCTTGGTCACACAGTTATTTCTGAAGATTACTGAAGGGGAAGCTAGGGCAGAGATCTGCTTCGTTAATTACTTATTCTTCATTCCTACTTCTTTGATCAACAGAAACCACCAACATGTTAGGCAGAGTATTATCTATCTATCAATAGATCTGAAAACTGTGTTCGGGCCAGAGATGAGTAGGTCATGGGGGTGCTGGGTTTAAAAGTTAGTTACAATGTCACTTTGCTAAAGTGACAAGAAAAGGGGCTTCCTGCTGAGGGGGTTTCCTGCAAAGAGCTGAGAGAACCATCTAGCAGTGAAGCTCAGTGACTCAGCTGTTAAGGTGGGCAGGCAGGATGAAATAGATGCTTCCAAATCTAGGGACTTCACGTGGCACTGAAGGGGAAAAGCAGGTCTGGCAGGGCCTTGCACCAGCTGCACCAGTCTCTTGGGCCAGAATACAGTTATTTCAGGAGAAAAGTTTTGGGCCCTGCAATTAAACAGAAAGTGTTTCTCTTGAAGGCAGCCAGCTGACTGAGTTCTGGCCCTGTCATCTCCCAGGAGTGTGGCTTTGGGCAAGGGCACTGCTCACCGGGGCATGTGCTCAGGGTCTCACTGAGACCATCAGAGGCCACACCTGGCACCCTTCCACTCCGCTGGAGACTGTCAGGAAGGTTGTAAGCAGGGCAGTGTGGGCATTTCTGTTCCATGGGGTGGTCCTCCCGGCAGTGTAGACAGCAGTCCACGCAGCATCCAGGGCCCATCACTGCCCCCTCCTACCTCGGGTGACAGCTCAGGTGTGAAGAAACAAGATCCACAGGGGGCAGGTGGAGGAGTTCCTCTAGCTTAAAAGCTGCGTGTCCCACAGGAGCCAGTATTTCCTGTGACAGCTCCATCTGCCTAACTTCTAGGGTTCCCGCAAGACTTGGGCCCGATCGGTAGTCATAGCACTCAGAGAAGTCCAAAATGATGGTGGCCTCCAACAGGCATTTAGTCTTCATTTACAGCTGTTGTCTGTCCAGTTGTGGTGTAACTATCCAGGGTCATTTTTATCATGAGCAGTGTTGCTTAGTAACATAGCTGACATTCTGTCTTTATCAAGTTTCCAGGGGAAACAGAGATAGAAGGTCAACGCAAGGTCAAATTCTCATGCAGAAAGGGAAAGGTTTTGTTAATCCTTTCCCAACATCAGGTCACCTCACTTGGCAGAGATTCAATATGTTCATCTGTGAAGCAGCAACAGGCTGCCCTAGCCCTGGTGATGGGAGAAAGTCAGATACCAAGTGTTTGTTTCCTCCTTTTTTGTAGAGTTCAGTTCAAGTTTTCTTTCCTTGTCTCCTCTGTTGGTTGAAGACATTTGTATGCAGGGTGTGACTTGTTTCCTAATAGCTGGAGTTTATTGGCATGGTGCTCATTTACGTGGCTTGAAACAGTTAATGCCTTCTGATCTTTCTCAGTGTTGTGGAGTCAGCTGGTTTGCTGTTAATGGTGCCCTTTCACAGGTCAGAGGGTGGAGGTTATGACTCCTGCAGTAAAGGCAGGTTTCATTTTTCTAGTTTGCATCTCACACCCTGGTTCCCTCTTGTTCTAAACAAATTATCGACGTTGCCTAATTGAAGAGATGAGAAGTCCTAAAACACACGGCCTCTCTCCAGAAGAGTACCTCCACAGTGGTATTTTTACGCTCCAACATGTGTATGCAGATGGCCCTGGTGTGATGGGAGAGGGACCAAGCCCCACATGGTCTCTGTTAAGTCCGAGGTGAACAGCTCACGTCCCATGGTCTGGTGGGACCGTGAATTCAAGACTCCATCATTCCTCAAGGTCTGATGAATGGGCCTCCGGCACCAGCATCCTTTGAGGTTGTTGCTTAAGAGAGAAATCCTGAAGCTTTACAAACCTAGTCCTTCTAGGTCAGATTTCTGAGTTAGAGTCGGAAAGTCTGGATTTTACACCCTTATCCTTCTTACATCACTGAAGTTTGAGAACCTCTCTCTTAGGGGGAATTCATGGTCCCCTTTGTCGGGCAATTAAAGGGCAAGCTACCTTCTAACTGCCCTGCAATTGTCAGCAACTACTTTGTTGTGTGTTGTTAATAGGTAATAGAGATGAGTGCAGGAAGACACCCAGACTAATGCCTAGCATATAGCAGGAGCTCAGTTCATCGGGAACCGTTTACACTGGCATTGCAGGATCTCAGTTCCCTTATCAGCGCTCGAAGCCGTGAAGCAAGAGGTCTTCACCACTGGATCACCAGGAAAGTCTTCAAATGTAGCTAAAAACACATGGTCTTAGTACTTGCTAACACATTTGAATATCACTTTATAGTATGCAGGACACTTTTATGTAATTAGAATTATTTGATGTGCGTGCTTTTTATTGTACACGTATTCACGTTTAGTCTTAGGAGTTAGCACGTTATACTTGTAGACCTACCTACCTTGCACAGGGTCTTTGGATCTTTTGATTTCTTGCTATTGCCTCACTAATCTCTAGTGAAGTTCTTAATTTAGGAAAAAAAAAAAAAATCATTCACTGCTCCCTTGTTTCAGTTGAGCTAATGGAAAATAAGGAGATGGATTTGGATCCCAGACTTCGGTTGGAAATATAAAAAGGAGAGTTGCCCCTGTGGAATCTAGATACAGTAACAGGGAACTCAGGGCAAGGAGGTGGTCACAGGGAGCCGGTGGCTCATCCGCTCTCTGCGTGGAGAATCATCTTCTGGCTCTTTGTCTGCCTGCACTTGGAGAGTCTGGTGTTACTTGGTGAGTATAAGACATATAACTCTTATAAGAGTATAGGACATGTACTCATATATGTCTGGTGAGAGGAAGGGTGAGTGCCAGCAGGACCACCTGGGGAGGAGCCTTTATGGTGCTCCTTCCTTCACATGCTCCGTGCTCGCTTCGGTCCTGCACCTCTAGCATTAAACTAAAGTCAGACCTGAAGGTGAAAGCACTCTGTCTGGCCACCTTCGGGAGCTGTTTTCTTGATCTACTGTGTAATTCAGAAGAGCCTTCAAAGGAGGAGACGCATCAGTCCCTCCAAAGTGTCAAACTAATAATACTCGAGCCATCGTTTTTGCAGGGAGAAGAATAAGAAGGATGTAACCATGTTTGTTTTTCTCTAAATAGGGATGTGTTTCAAAGCCATGCGTGAGCTCATGGTTCTGCTATACATCCTTCCTCAAAAATACGATAAACCTGGATTTTTGTTACAGAATGAATGAGTCGAGAAAAAGAAAAGAAACCATTTAGGAAGATGAAAGATCTATTTGATTGGTCTTATGTCAGGAACTGAAAATAACTGGTGGATGTTCATCTCATCTTCAGGTGATGAATTTCAGTATTTCTTTCGCTTCCATCTGCTGTGTGGAAAGTGTCACACACACACAGATTCAATTTAATTTCAAGGATCATTGGTAAGGAAAAGTATTTATGTTTCTGGGGGCTCCCCTGGTCATTTTTATCCAGGTGTCATCTGCAGCCAGGGCTTAGTTTAGTTGTTCATTTAATGTTCTTCTTTTTTAGAAAAATATTTTCCTTCTCCAAGTTAGGTATTTGACAGTGTTTATTAACATGAAAAGATAAATATGAGTAGGGATAAATGAGATTAACTTTTCTATGAGCATATGGGGACTGTATTCACAATGCACAGTATAAGAAGAGAATGCTGGTTAGAACAGGGACTGTTCCTGAACAGTAAAACTTTGACAGCTTGGGACTTCCTTGGTGGTGCAATGGCTAAGACTCTGTGCTCCCAATGCAGGGGGCCCAGGTTCCATCCCTGGTCAGAGAACTAGATCCCACTTGCCGCAGCTAAAAAGATCCCGTGTGCCGTGACTAATGCCCTGTACAGCCAAATAAATACATATTAAAAACAAAAGCCTTGACAGCTCATGTAGCTGCACCAACTAGGTGAGGAGTTCCTTGTGAACACGTGTGGCTGCCTCTGTGCTGAGGACGTGGCATCCTCAGGCCTAAATGAACCTGACAGATAAAATGCCTCTTTCTTAGCAGCAGCTTGCTGTCTGCAAGCTTCCGAGTCTATGCATTTCATTAGGATTCCATCACATGTCAGAGAACCGTCTTCCGATGAGGGTGTCAACTGAGGATAATTGAGAACATTTGTCTCCGGCATAATGGTCACAGTCCATCTCTGCTGTGGTGGAAGTGATGCATGGGCCATCAGCCGGTGCCACCCCATGGAGATAAATGGTTGTGCCACACAGCGGCTTATGCCAAGGCATTGTGGGCACAGTTTACATTCTTAGTGTCCCAGGACCTCCTGCCATCAACGGTGGCAGCCGTGTCGATTCATGGGATTGGCAAGGCTCCCCAGACTTAGTGGAGATTCCAGAGATCTTTTCAGTGAAATCTCTTATTCGAGATTTCCATCAGCGGCCTGTCCTACTTCCTTCATAAGAGCAAAGTTCAAGAAGCCCTCTCCATATCTGAGGCTCCCTCCGCCTTTTGCAAAATGGGAGAATCAGAGCATTTTTATGAAAGATGAAAAGGAGTAGGCAATCAGGGATCCGTAATAACTCACCTTGAATAAAGCAAGGATACAGAAAAAAGTCCTTTAGCTCAGAATAGTCCAGGACAGTGAGTCTCTGCTGCCCCCTACTGCCCAGGTTTTGTATCGTGTTCGAGTCTAGGGGGAGGGTGACTCTAGACTGTCTCAACATTTTCTTCCAGAGTCTTCCAACCAGTTGTTCTCACAGTTTTGTAGAATGTATGAGGACTGAATAAAACCCACATCGTGGCGTGATCAGGTTGCTGTGGTAAGGTGGGAAAGCTTCCTCTCCAGTGGTGAGGAGCTGACAACAGGCCAGCACTGAAGTCAGTCTCCGCAAGGATGTCCACTCTCGCCCTCCAGTGGGCCACCAGCTGGTGGATTCAAGACTCAGGATTCACCCTAAGGATAAGGGTCTTTGAAGCTACTTGCTGCTTTTTGCTGCAAGAAAAGTTATGCTAGATTTGGCTCCAGTTTTAAGAGGTGGGGAATTCCAGCCAGACTGTACAGTATGGAGTAATAGTCCCCCCTCTTCTTATTTGGCTGCGTATTCGTGTACTTGAAACTTTTCCATCTGTTCAGCATGTGTTCAGGTGCCTCCTCTGTCTTGGGCATCACGCTAGTAACTGAAAATTTGAAAGTGAAAAAACAGACAATGATGCTTGCCTTCATGGAACCGACAGTCTGGTAGAAGAGACAGCTGTTACACATAGCCCAGGTGGCCTCATCACGCCGTGTGATACTGGCTCTTGAGAAGAAGAGAAGAGCTATGAGGAAGAGTGTAGGAAGAATAAACCTAAGTCTCTGGATTAGGCAGAACCTCATCAGAGTGTGAGACCCAGAGAGATATTCTTTGCTCAGAACATCCATTCACCCACTCAACAGTTAGGAACAAAGGTGTTATAGGGAACAATCTCATGGAGAGGGACCTGTTTTATGGAAAGAGACCGGTTTCCTTTTAGAAATGGTCTGTATACTGGACCAGCTTTTTTTCTCCCTCTAGCTACAGAGGGCAGGGCTTCCCTGGCACTAAAGAATCTGCCTACAGTGCAGGAGACCCGGGTTTGATCCCTGGGTCAGGAAGATCCCCTGGAGAAGGGAATGGAACCTACTCCAGTATGCTTGCCTGGGAAATCCCATGGACAGAGGAGCCTGGCGGGCTACGGTCCATGGGGTCATAGAGTCTGACACGACTGAGTGACTAACACACACAGAGCCACAGAGGGCAGAAATAAAAAAAGACAAGGAGGCAAACTTGGGTTTCATTTTAAAAACAAAAAAGTTTGTCACTCTTGTCTTCTCACAGTTGAAAAGGCTGTCTGGGGTATAGGGAGTCCCCTGACTCCAGGGCAACAGATATGGAGGCTAAGTCATCACTCCCTAAGGTTTATAAGGAGGATTCCTTACATTAGCAGGTAGATTGGAACAGATCCTCCCTAAGATCCCTTGAAAAGAGAGGATTTGATGATCCTAGGCAAAGGGTAAAGTTGGTGTGATTTTAGTAGGTCCTAGAGGGGCCTGGTAGTGACACATGCTCCCCCACAGTTGTTGGGGTTTCCAAAGCCCCACGTTTGGATTGGTTCCATTGAAGATCTCCATTCATCCCAGCCATATGCTTTATTCTTCATGCTGCTTACCCTTTAGGGTTCATTAGTGAGCAAAAGTTGCATTCATGCAGATAACAGCCTGTATGTGATTTGCGATGACTTCCATTACTCCATTCACATACTTGGGGAAGATTTCTCCCTTAACTTCAGATACATTGGCCAAACTCATGTTCTGAGGCCATCAGAGAGGCCACAGACGAGGATCCCTGCCAGATGGAAATAGCTGTGACCACCGAGTGAGAAGTTATGGGTGCTTGGTTTTAGCCACCTAACATTGAACTCATTTCCGTTTCTTTGCCCTCTGCTGCTGCTGCTGCTGCTAAGTCACTTCAGTCGTGTCCGACTCTGTGTGACCCCATAGACAGACAGCAGGCATCAGGCTCCCCCATCCCTGGGATTCTCCAGGCAAGAACACTGGAGTGGGTTGCCATTGCCTTCTCCAATGCATGAAAGTGAAGTCGCTCAGTCATGTCCAACTCTTAGCGACTCCATGGACTGCAGCCTACCAGGCTCTTCCATCCCTCTGCTGAGACAGAAGATAGAAGGTGTCCCTGCACAATTGTTTTTTAAAGCCTATTTTATGTATGTGCTGTAGGGGGCAGCATTCATTAGGGAAAGCCAGAGACAGAGTCTACCTTCTAGGAAGAACCTGAGCCCTGTTTGTTAAGAATTCTGTGCACCTGAGACTCATTCTGTCCTGTTCATGCACAAATGAGGCTCTGGCCCTTTGGTAATAAACCTCCTTAGCCAGCCAGGATTACTTTGCTTCATACTAAATTCATCTGGTCTCAAGTGAGTACCCCTGGGGGCAGAGTGACTTTTCCACGTAGGACTCAAGTGCTCGGGTGAGGAGTCTAACCCAGATTGCCTGACTCCAAGCTTTTGCTCTTTTAGCCAAGTTCAGAGCAATTTTGGTCTCGAAACCCTCCCATCAGAAATAGTGATTGTTTCCCCAGGAGCATCTTCAAATGCATGTGGGATCTAAACCTTGTGGGAGTGAACCTTTTTCGGGACGTTAGCCTTGATCAGGTTGGTGAAGCAGGTTCTGACTGGTTGGACTCCTATCTCCTCTGGCCCTAAAAGTTCTGGTTTCAAATAATAGCTATTATTGCTTGCAAGCCTATAGGTCGATGAGTCAGCTCTGTTGAGGCGTCATTAGGCTCTGGTGATCCTGGTGGGGCTTGCTCCCACGTCTGAGGCCACCTGGCTGGTATTTGTGGTGTTGGCTGGGTTGTACTGGCCTTGGCTGAGCCAAACCAACTTTCTCTGCTGGTCTCTCGTCCTCCAGCAGGCTGTCCTGGCTGTTCCATGATGGTGGGCAAGTTCTGAGACAGGGTTGACGTGTGCAAGGCCCTTTGATGCCTAAGCTCTGAAAAACAACTTCAGTTCTCTTCTGCTTCACTCTGTTGGCCAAAGCAGGCCACCCAGTCTACCCAGGTGCATGAAGGAGGAGATGCTCTGAAATCACCTTGCAAAACATACAGGATCCAGAGAGGGTTGGAGACCTAAGGCTGTCTTTGCAGTCAATGTCCCACACTATATAAGTTGAAGTATGTAAGTTTTAATGTGTGTGTGTGTATATATATACACACACACATATAAATATGTATATATTTATCTGTATTGATATTAATTAGATTGATTTGACTTGTCGAGGTAACTTATACTGCAATCACAAGAAAATACATGTATAATATCATATATAAAACGAGTCACCAGTCTAGGTTCAATGCATGATACTGGATGCTTGGGGCTGGTGCACTGGGACGACCCAGAGGGATGATATGGGGAGGGAGGAGGGAGGAGGGTTCAGGATGGGGAACACATGTATACCTGTGGCGGATTCATGTTGATACATGCAAAAACAATACAATATTTTAAAGTTAAAAAATAAAATTAAATTAAAAAATAAATAAAAATAAAAACAAAACAAATAAAAGAAAGAAAATGAGAATATGGTGACCTCATTAAAGGTAAAGCTGAGGGCACGCAGTTCTGCAAACTCTCAGGGGGGAGAGTGGCTGAAGCATCCTTGGTTATTTAGTCCCATGGAAATTCTCTCTGACCAGCAGACACAAGCCATTCACTGCAAGGATGAAAGCCACCTTACTTTATGAGACCCACCCCTCCTTTGCCCACAGTAGAAACTACCTGTGAAGTAACAGCCTAAGCCTGTTCTCAGGCCTCTGGGATCCCTGATCTTCACATCCCCTTGCTCTTCTGCTTTCTCTTTTCCATACCAACTGGCACAAGTTGTCACATAAGGAAGATGGTCTAAATGTCAGCCTGGGATGCAAGACACCGGGAGTCTGGCCCTAGCAAATCCTCTTGATGGCTGTGTGACTTTGATGGCTTCTTCAACATCTCTAAACTTCCAGTTCTTCAGCTCTAAGATGGAAGAAAGAATGGCACCAACTGCAAAGTTATTGAGAGGATTACCAGAGCTAAAACATAGGGGAGAAAACACCCTGAATTATGGATATAATGTTCACTGAATGTGTGAAGTCATGAAAGTCACGAATGACTTCAAGGGGCAGAGTAATGGCAGTGGCTGAACTGAGAACTCCAGAGAGCCGGTTCTTCACACCTGGTCTGTTGCTTAGGATCAAAAGTCTAAAGCCCCCTCATAGAACCTCTTCCTGCTTAGCTACATCTCCATGGTGAAGGATGTTTCTGAAAACCAAGAGACCAAGAAACACGCAGTACCCTTCCCTGAAAGAACAGCTTGTTAGCAAATGAACTCTTGTCATAGCTTGGTGAATATTCACCTGGTTCTCTTTTGGTCCTGGTATCTTAGAAATATAGTCTATTGATTCTTTAAATCCCCCCACTGCCACTCATTGAAGGAGGGGCAATTTAAGACAAAATTACTGATTTAGACAAGCAGGCACATTGGAAGAAACATTCATTAGGTTGCCTGTTTCTTTCTTTTTAAATAAATTGACTACTAAAGAAAGGGAAAGAAGATACATCTTTCAGCAGAGTTTTAAGCAAAAGGACATTAGCCAACTTAATAATACTCCTCTAAAACAACTTTAAAGGTCATGATGGATGATTTTTGCAGAGTGTTTTGGAACAAAGGACCCTTGGATCGGTAAAGGATTTCTTGCTGAATGTGATTCTGTTTTTCCTTTTGTTTATCCATCAGTCTGGGTCGTCTGATCATCTTAATGCATCTAAAACAGCAGTTTGAAATAACCTGCTGCCCTGCTCCTGGGAGCCAGTGACTGAGACATCTTTGGAGAATAAGAAGAAAGACATTATAGCTGAACTAGTGACAACCCAGGGAGAGGAGTCCGGGCATACCAAGATTCCATGGCTGTAGCCTTGGGGTGTCCATCAGCCGTAGTGGTCACATCTTGGCAACCAAAGTAGCTGCTGCTGGCCGGAAATCGATCAGGACTGTTCACGCTCATTAAGGAGTCCCTCAGTTCAGCCCCTGGCATGAAACACTTCAGAAATCATCAAACAGCTGAGGTAGAAGCTAGATTCCTTGAAGCGCTTCCAAAGGCTTTGGCATATCTGCCTTTTGGATGAACTTCACTAAACAGAAAGCTTTTCAGGTTTGGGTCCTGGCCGGGGGAGCTCCCTGGGCACCCGGCATAACACTGAGGTGGTGGGGGAAGGTGTGAGGAGGAGGTTGGCTCTTCCTGGCACACCACTCTCTCCCTCCCTCCCTTCCCAACTCCTCCGTATTCCCGCTGCCCGGCCCCTCCACCACCACCCCGCCTCCCCTTACCTCTTTCTCACCTTCACTCTCCATCTGCAAAGATAACTTTTCAACACTTGAAGAAACAAGCATTTCGGAGACACTGGGTTAAGGAGCAAATACCTGGGTATCCTTGGAGTTAGCTCTGTCCAACAGAACTCTCTGCAGTGATGGTGGTATTTCACATCTGTGCTGTCTAATGTGATAGCCAGGAGCTACAGGGGGCTGTTAAGCACTTGAACCGTGGCTGCCGAGAATTGAGGAACTGAAGTTTTAGTATATCCACTGTAATCATTTGGACGCCCACATGCGGTTAGCAGCTACACTGCAAGCACCTCTCTGGGTTCTAGTTCACGGAGCCACCAGAGGGTCTGCTGCTGAAGTGCATCGTGAGAGAATGGCTTTCTAGTCACAGAAGACCATCGTATGAGTCCAGTTATGTGAAATGTCCAGAGTAGGCAGGTCTATAGCAACAGAGAGTAGCTGTGTGGTTGCCTGGGCTTAGGGATCAGGGTGGAGGCAAACAGGGGGCGTGGAGAGTGACTATTCATAGATTCAGACTTCCTTTTTGCTATAATAAAATGTTTCAAGATTAGTTGCACGACTTCATAAGCATACTAAAAACCAGTGACTTACACACTTTTAGTGGGTAAATATAAAGATCATGAATTATGTCTCTCTAGGGCGTAGGCTACCCACTCCAGTATTCATGGGCTTCCCTGGTGGCTCAGATGGTAAAGAATCCACCTGCAATGCGGGAGATTTGGGTTCGATCACTGGGTTGGGAAGATCCCCTGGATGAGGGCATGGCAACCCACTCCAGTATTCTTGCCTAGAGAATCCCCATGGACAGAGGAGCCTGGAGGGCTACAGTCCATGGGGTCGCAAAGAGTAAGACACAACTGAGTGACTAAGCACACAAAGTGGCTTTTTAAGAAACGGCTTCCTTTCTTTCCACATTTGAGCAGGCGTTCTGACCACAGCTCTGCTCCTGCTCGGTGGGTTTTGTTGTTAAGCACCTTCCCCTTCCTGGGCCTGTTTGCCCTCAATAAAATAAGGGTATTGCCTTTGCCACCAGGGTA
Source organism: Bos indicus x Bos taurus (assembly GCF_003369695.1). Lineage (NCBI taxonomy): Eukaryota > Metazoa > Chordata > Mammalia > Artiodactyla > Bovidae > Bos > Bos indicus x Bos taurus. The sequence continues at coordinate 26,180,325 of NC_040104.1, forward strand.
AAGCAGAAGAGATTTCCCAGTCCTCTTTTCCCTGTATCTATTTAGCTTTAATCCAGGTCAGAGGGGCTGATCCCTGGGACAGAGAATGAGCCCCCACCTTCTAAGAACCCAGTTCCAGAAGCTCCCCCAGTTTCAGGAGAGCCCCAGACAGTGAGCCAAGCTTTGAGGTGGGTAGCAGAACAGCCTGCTCTGTCTCTTCTCTCTGGAACCACAATGTAGAAAGCTTTTGGTTGCTGGAGTAGGAATTTTAAGTCATGGCTGAGATATTTATCTTTCTGCCTTTGATCCAGATAAAAGCCGATGGTAACTTTGAGTTGTCATTTGATCTAATGCACAGGAACAGGTTTCCGTACCCTCGGCGAGTGCACAGATTCCCCGGGGGCAAGGAGAGATTCCTGGTTGTGAAATGCCCGGCAGCTTTCCGTGGTCTGTGGTTAGGGGAGCCTGTGGTGTCTCTGGGAAGTCCATTTCTTCAGGAGCAGGCTTGTGCTGGTCTTTTTCTTCTCCCACCTCTCGTGTGGGCTTTTGTAAAACTGGCCTGTCAAAGTGTCTAAAATCAGAGACAGGAGAGGAAGTAATTGTTATCTTCCTCTGCCTCCTCTTCATTGCTGTCAGAAAGCCTTACCTGAGTGTCAGCAAGCAGCTGTTACAAAGGCCTGCCTTATAAATAACTCCGGGGCCTGCTTTTGGTGTAGGTGAGATGGTGGACTACGAACAGAAAAGGACCTCTTAACAATTGTCATGAAGATAACAGTCGGGGCAGCTGCTGGGTTTTCAGGTTTTCTTCTGTGCCTGTGAGTGTTTTAGGTACTTTGCATGCATAGCTTCATTCAATCTCTCACAACACCACCAGGGATTGTCACTATCTGATCCATTTCACAGATATAGACACAGAGGCTCAGAGTGGTGGAATAGATTGCCTATGTCATGCAGCTAGGAAGGGCCAGAGTGAAGATTTGAATTAAGATCTGCTTGATTTCATAACTGGTATTTTGCCTTTAACCACCGTGCTCTCATATAAGCTAGCTTTGACTAAATTACCAATCAACGAGACCCTTTTTGTGTCAGGTACTGTGCAAGTTGACTCAGACGGTAAAAGAATCTGCCTGTAGTGCAGAAGACCTGGGTTCGATCCTTGGGCTGAGAAGATCCCCTGGAGGAGGACATGGCAACCCACTCCAGTATTCTTGCCTGGAGAATCCTATGGGCGAAGGAGCCTGGAGGGCTACAGTCCAGGGGGTTGCAAAGAGTCAGACACAACTGAGCGACTAGGCACATAGCAGACACTGTGCAAATTACTGGAGCTGCTGCTATGACCAAAACTGGCACATGCCGGATGAGTTGCAAATTAAGTACAGGGGAGAAAGCATTCTAGACAGTTGCTGTTTAGTCACTAAGCTGCGTCCAACTCTTTGAAACCCATGGACTGCAGCACACCAGGCTTCCCTGTCCTTTACCCTCTCCCAGAGCCTGCTCAAACTCATGTCCGTTGAGTTGGGACGCCATCCAACCATCTCATCCTCTGCTGCCCTCTTCTCCCCCTGCCCTCGGTCTTTCCCAGCATCAGGGTCTTTTCCAGTGAAGTTGGCTGTTATCAGGAGGTCAAAGTATTGGAGTTTCAGCTTCAGCATCAGTCCTTCCAATGAATATTCAGGACTGATTTCCTTTAGGATTGACTGGTTTGATCTTGCTGTCCAAGGGACTCTCAAGAGTCTTCTCCACCTAGGCAGAGGGAACAGCTTGCAGAGGTGGGGAGGGTGGGGTGGGTGAGAGAGAGAGTGACAGAATCAAGGGAACAGAAGTTGAGAGCTTTCTGCATGTTTCTGAAGCAGGCACAGTGATCTTAATTCTACCCAGCAGATCAGTGCTAGACTCTTAAGTTCCAAGCAGGCAGGGAACATGCCTCATGTTTAAGAAATCCTTGCCAAAAGAACAGCTAGTGGTGGAAATGGGATCAGAACCCAGGTTTCCTGAATCTGTGTAGTGTTCTGGGCAGTCTTCTTACTCTTGAACTCTCGGACAATTCCAAATTGGTCTTGGACAGTGGGTGACTATGATACTGTGGTTTATAATAAGAAATATTTATTTGGCCTTCATTCCTATTTCTGGCAGAGAGCCCCTAAAACCCTTGGAGTTTCCTATATTCTGAGACTGTTGAAGGTGTCTTTTGTTATGTTAATGAGGTGACTAAGGATGGGGGCTGGTGACCAGTGGAGCCAACCTCTGGATTAAAGGGTTGGAACTTTCAGTCCTATCCTTGGCCTCCAGGGAGGGGAGGGGCCTGGAGACTGGAGACTGATTTCAAGCAGCAGTGGCCAAGGACTTAATCAATCATGCCTCTGTAATGAAGCCACCATAAAAACCCAACAGAATAGGGTTTGGATAGCCTCCAGGCTGGTGACCCAATAGAGATATGGGGAGAAAGGAGGTCATGGAAGCTCCTGGTCTTTTCCTGGTACCTTGCTCTAGGTGTCTCTAACACCTGGCTGTTATATCCTTTTATAATAATAAGCCGGTGATCTTGTAAGTAAAATGTTTCTCTTGAGTTCTGTGTGCTGCTCTAGCCAATTAGTAGAATCCAAGGAGGACGTTGTGGGAGCCTTCAATCTAGCCGGCCAGTCAGAAATGCAAGCTTGTGACCGAAGTTTGAGGTTGGTAGACGGCTTGGAGTGGGAAGCAGTCTGGTGGGGTTGAACCTTTAACCTGTGGAATCCATCACTAACTCCGGGTGGATAGTGTTAGAATTGAGTTAAATAGTAGGACACCCAGCTGGTGTCAGAGAATTGCTGGGAGGTGAGGTGAATCCCATCCAAACACACACACACACACACACACACAAACACACTCACACTGAAATTAGTATTCAAATCCTTTTAATGACCTAGTATACTGACTTGGGCCAGTCAGGACAGAAATCAATTTTTATAACATTGCTGCCAAAGAAATCCCAGCATGGGGGCAGAGCCGCCCAAGGAGTTTTGCTGACCTGATGAGCTTTCAGTGAAAGAGAAGGCACGTTGTGGTCCAGTGATGGTTTTATGTGTGGACACAAGGAACGTGACCGAGCTGGGTGGTGGTGACGTCCCAGGCCAGCTAAATCCCAATGAGTTTCAGTGTCTGCGGACACACGCAATGGCTTCTGCAGCCAACCGTGGCGGTCCTGATGGGTGAGATGATGGGTTGCAGGGTTCATCAGTGAATTTCTACTCAGTGAGATCTCAACCAAAGGGCTTCTTTAGTGCCTGCATTCTAATTTCTGAGCAAAATGTCTAAGTTTGAGGAGAAAGAAAGATGAGTTAACTGTCAAAAGCAAGATGAGCTAGGGCCAATGTTTTTGAGATAAAAAAAAGTAGAAGCAAAATTTATATCTGGATTCTAGGACATTTTGGCCTCTTTGTTTGCAAAAGCGTGATGCTCGTGCATTTCTGTATCTCTTGGAAAAGGCTATTCTGCTTTCAAATGCCCACAGCATGGAGCAGATCTTTATATTCCCCTTAAACATATGTGGACTTCAGTGTCTATACTGCTACTGAAGTGTTAAGTAAAACAGAAGTGTGTTTAAATGTAGTATTTTAGAATGCCTCTTTATCCACCCCAAATTGGTCACTGTGTTTCTTTGTGTTCCTATAACCTAGCACAGAAGATACTCATTCAGTGAATTACTGTGTCCTGCAGAGTTCATTTTGTTTTATTTTTAATTGAAGTATGGTTGATTTACAGTATTGTGTTAGTTTCAGGTGTATGACAAAGTGATTCAGTTGTAGGTATGTATATGTGTGTGTGTGTTGTTGTCGAGTCGCTAAGTTGTGTCCGACTCTTTGCACCCCATGAACTGTAGTTCACCAAGCTCCCCTGTCCATGGGATTTCCCAGTCAAGAATATTGGACTGGATTGCCATTTCCTTCTCCAGGGGATCTTCTCAACCCAGGGATCAAACCTGCATTGCCTGCATTAAGATATTTAATATAGTTCCCTATGCTCTCCAGTAGAACCTTGGTGTTTATTTTATGTATAGTAAAGTGTATCTGTTAATCCCGTCCTCTTGATTTAGCCCTCCCCCGACATTTCCCCTTTGGTAACCATAAGTTTGTTTTCTGTGAGTCTGTTTCTGTTTTGTGAATTAGCTTATTTGTATTATTAGATTCTACATATAAGTGATATCATATAATACTTGTCTCTCTCTGTATGACTTACTTCACTTAGTGTGATATTCTCAAGGTTCGCGTATGTTGCTACCAGTGACAATATTTCATTCTTTTTTATGACCCATTATATGTATATGCCACATCTTCTTTATCCCTTCAGCGATTGATAGATACTTAGGTTGCTTCCGTGTCTTGGTTATAGTGACTAGTGCCCCTGTGAACATTGGGGGCGCATGTATCTTTTGAAATTAGAGTTTTCCAGATAAACTTTTCCAGATATTTGGCCAGAAGTGGAATTGCTGGATCATATGGTAGCTGTATTTTTAGTTTTCTAAGGAACCTCTATACTATTTTCTGTAGTGACTGCATCAGTTGACATTCCCACCAACAGTGTAGGAGGGTTCCCTTTCTGGAGAGTCCACTTTAAATGCCCATCCTCATGAACACCATCCCATTAGTTTAACTGGAAATCCTCCCCTGGGGAACATGACCCTGTGGCTGTGTCTCTTCCTAACCCTAGGATGGTTTTCTGGGGATCCAGGCTGTTTCTTCCTTCTCCCTGTACCCTGCCTGCCTTTGCAAGGACCATCACGTTGTGCATTTGCTCACCCAGCATATTTGCCTCCAGACTGGCTTCCATGAGCTGAAAATTTATTGGCATCTCAGAGGGAAACTTAGATGAAGCAGACACTTTGAGTGCATAGTTTTATTTAAGACAGGGACAAGTCATGTAATTTGAGTTGTCCAAGGGAAACCATGCATTCCTGGCTGCTATTTTAAGACTCTCCTCCTAAACTGATATCCTTCAGGTTTATTTGGTTTAACTCCTGCTCTGGAAGTTGGCTTGTTTCTGCTCATCAGAGTTGTCATGAAAGCAGCTCCTCCAGGATTCTCCTGGACAGCTGTGGAATAGCTGGCATTTTTCTCTCCTTTACTCTGTATTGACAGCAGGTTTGAATCACTCTGCCCTGTTTTCTGTAACATAACCAGGTCAGAAATCATTTGAAAAACATTGACAATGCCTAATTTGATCTACTTTTCAATAAGAGGGTGACACTGTCTGGTACATTGTTTGTTTTTGTGATTGGAGACGTATTAAGAAGACAAAAGGACCTCCCTTTCTGCCCTTCCTATTTCCTGCTGACCAGCATGAGGAGGGATCCTTTCACAATTGGAAAGATCCTGTCCACCCTCTGCTTCCACCCACCTTCTTGGAAATTCTTGGAGACTCTGTCTGCTCCAAGCTTTGCTGCTGGCCACCCTAGTTGGGTCTTTGCTTCCTGGATCTCTTAAACTCACCCAGATCCCTGGCAGAGCTCTTCCTCTCCATCTAGAGAGTCAGAAGTTCTCCAAAGGAAAATAAGCTAGTAAAAATTTAGCCAGATCTGCCCACGTTTGTGCCTGCCCCACTGCAAACCCAACTCATGCCTGCCTTTCCCTGAGAAGAGGACTTTGAAGCACAGAGGAGAGGGAGGCAGGCAACCCTAGTTCCAGTTCAAGGTCAGCTACTAACTTGACGAGTAACCTTGAGCAGTAATCAATCATGTACACTAGACCTTAGGTTCTTCCTCTTTCAAAAAGGGCATCACCCCAGCCGACTGAGCATTTGCCTGTCAGCTCGAATGTAGGTATTGCCTGGTCTCCCAAAGCAAATAATGCTCAGGATAAAACTTTTTCTTATCAGAGCCAAAGCAGGGACTTCGCCTATGGGAACAAACTGCCATTTAACCTGGATACCAGCTGTGTGGGCACAATGACCCAACTTGTACCCATGCCGGAGAGCCGACTTAGAAATTGTTAGGATTCTCACAGGACTGTTGACTGTCATGTCAGTAGCTCGGTAGCTGCCATGATGGTAGTATTTACACCGCAGAAACCAGCACACACTGTAAATCAGAACTTTTTTGGTCTTCTTCCAGAGTTGTTAGATATTCACTAGCCTACCACAGGATTCAGAGGAAACTGATTTGCCGACTCACGGGTGGAAGAAGACCCAGAGTCCTGCGTCATCTTTCTGAAAGTGTTACGTGTTGCTGATTTTGTTTTGTTGGGATGAGGCTGGGGTTACATTGCTGTCGGTCAGCAGTGTTTCTCCGGAGTTCCTGTTTTGCTGACATACTCGAGCTTGTGGATCACGAGTCTCCCCGTCCTGTGTTCAGTATCCCTCTGTTAGCACTGGAACCACCCCCCAGTCATTCTGTCTTCAAGAGTGACATAAGGCTTTGGGTCTAGATTTTCTTTCTGAACGTTTAGGGCCATGGAGGGGTTATGGTGTTGCAATACAAACAAACACCTTCAAATTGAAAACTGGATGTTCCTATTCTTAAAAAGCCCTTCGGCTTCCCTGCCACTGGCAATTTCCAGTGGCCATGTTTTGTTTTGTTTTTGAGGCTCTAGCTTCCTACTCTCTTGTTCAGTTGTCCTCCTCCTCTCCTGTGCTGAGCAGTGCATCTCTAAATGTTTTCTTGGCTCCTTCCAGACCATACACCAGAGCCGCATTTTCCCCACTCAGGGTGGCCCATATCCAACATATTTCCTAAACAAAGCTTCTAAGAGGAACTCTGGTACCAGCTGTTAAAATCCTACTGTTTTTTTTTTTTTTTTTTCACATTCCTCCATCTCCAAAGCATGGGAGCTAACCACCTCCAGTTAATAATTCATTTTGGCCTCTCACCTTCCGAGATGGCCCACGTTCTGTGAAGTGGGTTTCTCCCAGGGCTTTTCTTGCCTTTCGAGACAGACCGCATTCTGCCTATGGAATGTGTATCTCTGAATAATCCACTTCTTATCTTAAAAAATAAAAATAATTCCTTTTAACTCTAAGCTGGTGCACAGCTTTGCTGTGTCAATTTAGTGCATTCATTTGGTGCATGTGTTGAGTGTTGACTTTCTACCATTATGGTTTCATGAAGTCCATCGGGGACGTAGTTTGTGGTGGGAGGGAGTCCGAGATCACAAGTTATCTGATTTTCATGAAGAAAATGACTTGTGTTGAGAAGGGGAGACTTGTAAGTGAAACCTGGAACACGTCATTACCGTCTCTCCCGTGTTTGATTGTTTAGAGGGAGCTCGCCTGCCGTCTCACTTGGCTCTTTTGCCATGTGGAATAGCTAGCGGTTTCATGCAGGGGCTTTTATTGTTCAAGTAGGCAGCCTCCGTCAGTGCTGTTTTCTGCCCTCCTCGTTCTCACTCTTCCCCCCACCCCCACCTATCTCACCTTTTAGGTTCCAGCTTGGATTTGTTTCCTCTAGAAAGCCTTAGCTAGGCTGAGTGAGAACCCCCTTCTCTGTGCTCCCACAGCATTCTCCGTTGTTTTCCTCAGTGACCACGTTTTGTTTTAAGACTCTAACTTCCTACTGTATTGTCCAGTGGTCATCATGCTCTGTGGTTATCTTGTCCATCCTTCCTTTGCAGGTGGGGACTCAGCTGCATTCTCCTTTCTGTCCATTGCCATCACCTAACTTGGTATCCAGAGACATTAGATAAATATTTGTTCATAGAGTAAATGAATGAATTCATGACTCAACTACAAGATAATCATTTACAGCTCAGACACTGGAGCCAGTAGACGTGCACCTCTCCTTTGACGTGGGACCAGCTACGTAATCTTTCCAAGCCTCAGTTCTCTCATCTGTAAAATGGGGATGTTGCAGGATCTACTGTTTCAGATTATTGTGAGGGGTAAATTAGACAATGAAAGTCAGTTACTTAGATTAGTGCCTTTTATACAATATATGTTAAATAAGTTACTGAGCTGGGATTTTTTTTTTTTTTAATATTTATTTTGCTGCCCCAGGTCTTGGTTGCACCATACAGAATCTTTTTAGTTGTGGCATGTGGGATCTAGTTCCTCAATCAGGGATTGAACCTGGGCCCCCTACACTGGGGCCACAGAGTCTCACCACTGGACCACCAGGGAAGTCCCTATTGAGCTATTTTAATGACTAAATCATGAGGCGTTAAATGATAAGGAAGTAAACTGATATTTTTTGGTATATGTATCAAAATGCAACAACTTTCAGCATTTAACTGGAAGGCAAATTATCCTCTTTCCAGATAACACTTAAAGCTATGTCTGTGATTCTTCAGTAATAGATACTGATGTTTACAAGTGCAGCTTGAAGCATCACATGGAGCTTTCAGATAGACCCAGGTCCTAAGGAAGAGAAATGGGATAACATGCTTTTGAGAAAAAACCAAATCAATAAGCACTGAAACATAAAAGCCTCTGTTTCTGCTGTTTACTGGCTTAACTAGTAAATACAGTTAGCTAGAATATCTCTCTTCAGTTATTTAAAGCATTTCTAATTAGCATCTTTGCAGTAACAACCGAATGATGTTTATCTAATCCTTATGCATGCATTCAACCACTTGATCAAGCAACATTTATCCTGTATCTGATACTGAGGAGAAAAAGATGAGTGAAACAGAGCCCCTGGCCTTGAGGAATTAGCATTCTAGAGCAAGATCAGCAAACCATATCTTAAATGGCCAGATGGTAAATATGTGGGACTTTACGGGGCATGGGATTTCTGTTGCAAATACTTAGTTCTGTCATTGTACTGAGGAAGCAGCCATAGACAATATGTAAAAGAATGAGCATGGTTGTTTTCCAATAAAGCTTTATTTACAAAGTTGTAGGCATCAACAACAAGGACCTATTGTATAGCAGAGGGAACTGTATTCAGTGTCTTATAATAATCTATAATGGAAAAGAATTTGAAAAAGAATATATATATATTATATACATAAAATGGAATCACTTTGCTTTACCTAAAACTAATATAGCATTGTAAATCAACTGTACTTTATTTTTTTTGTTGTTGTTGGTTATCCATTTTATTTATTTTTATTATTAATTTTATTTTATTTTTAAAATATAAATAATTTGTTTCTGCATGAAGGCTGTCTTGAGGTGCTCAGACTTCTCGTTGTGGTGGCTTCTCTTGTTGCAAATCACAGACTCTAGGGTGCTTGGGCTTCCGTAGTTGCAACTCATGGGCTCAGTAGTTGTGATGCATGGGCCATTTGTGATCCTCCTGGACCAGGGATTGAACACGTGTTTCCTGCATTGGAAGGTGGATTCTTAACTGCTGGACCACCAGGGAAGTCCCTTGGCTTTGATTTTGTAGGTCTTTTTTTCCTTCTCTTCCTCTTTTGTTCTCTTCTCTTGTGGTTTGATGACCATCTTTAATGTTGTGTTTGGGTTGCTTTCTCTTTTGTGTGTGTGTCTATTGTAGTTTTGAGGTTTGCTGTTCCCATGAGGTTTTGATATAGCAGTCTATATGTGTGCAAGGTTATTTTAAGTTGCTAGTCTTATCTGTGCCTAGTGGCAATCCTTTAGCATTTGTTGAAAAGCTGGCTTGGTGGTGCTGAATTCTATTAGCTTTTGCTTGTCTGTAAAGCTTTTGATTTCTCAAAAAAATCTGAATGAGAGCCTTGCTGGGTAGAGTATTCTTGGTTGTAGGTTCTTTCCCTTTATCGCTTTAAACATATCATGCCACTCTGTTCTGGCCTGCAGAGTTTCCACTGAGAAATCAGTTGATAACCTTATGGAAGTCTCCTTGAATGTTCTTTGTCATTTTCCCCTTGTTGCTTTTAGTTTTTGTCAGTTTGATTACTACATGTCTCAGTGTGCTCTTCCTTGGGTTTATCCTACCTGGGACTCTCTGTGCTTCCTGGACTTGGGTGACCATTTCCTTTTCTACGATAGAGAAACTTTCAGCTATTATCTCTTCAAATAACTGCTCAGGTCCTTTCTCTCTCTCTCTTGTCCTCCTGGGACCCCTATAATGAGAATGTTGGTGAGTTTAATGTTTTCCCATAGGTCTTTCCCTCTTTCCCCTTACAGAAAACCATCCAGTTCAATGTATGTGCTTTCTTTCAGTTGTACGTGTTCTTGTAAGATGTTATTGTCTGTTGGGTATGGTATATTTATTTATACAAGTGATATGTGCTCTAAGTCTCATTATTTCCTTCCTGTTTTTACTTGGCGTGATGCATATTGCTCTGGTATGTGTAATTGTTGCTTCTAACTGTAGTACAGTACTCCTTCTTATTTTGCAATTGGGTCACCTCTAGCTCCTTACCACCACAAACAGTGGAATAAACCTTCTTAGTGATGTCATCCTGTGAATTTAAGTGGAATTTTTTTTGAAACATATATCCAGAAGTGGGGCTTGCTGGCCACGAAATGCAATGACTTATAACTAAGAACTGTCTTACTCAAACTTACTACTTATCAGAATAATTCAAAGTTTTTAAAATAATAAGATATTACTTTACTAAGCTGGCAAAAACAATAAAGCTGAGAATACCAAGTATTGGCAACCAAGTTTTGGCAGGGATGTGGGGATAGTAGGACCTCTTATGCAGTTGGTGGGAGTGTGAACTGGTGCAAAAAGGCTAGAGAACAAGCAACTGTACTTTAATTAAAAAAAATAAAAGATTTGGCCATCAGGCCCTGGTTCGCTGCCCTCTGTCCTAGAGGAGATAGGTACTTAGATTGAGGTGAGTCTGGACCAGGCGAGGTCAGCACCAAGTGCTAAGACCTGTGAAGGATAGAGAGATAAGAAGAGGGTGATCTGAACTGTGAGCCTCACCGGGAGCCATGGGTAGGAGAAGTGGGAGTGCTGGGTGAGTAAAACAGAGCAAACCAAGACCAGGAGGAGGAGCTGCGTGGCTTGATGCCGAAGTAGGTGATGCTGGGGTAACCGGGGTCAGCTGTCCCGGACCTGCACTAACCAGCACAGATCCTGGCAAAGAACTTCCTGCTCTCGGGAGAGCTGATGGAACCTCCTGGAACCCACCTGAGGACTTCTGTGAGTTCCTGGAGACTGCATCGCCCCAGATGCTCCCTGGGGAGGCTATCTCTGTTTTACCTGCAGCCTCAACACTGAAGCCTGTTTCCTTGCTGGCTTCCAAGAAACACCTACTTACAGCAAACATTTCCAGTTTTTTAGTAGCTTTTCTGGCAGTTTATGGTAATGTCACAGGGAATGACATGCTGACATCATGTGTCCCCTAGCTTGCTTCTCCTGCCCACTTCATGTCCCTCTTTTTCTCTTTTTGATGGAACCAAGCAATTATTTCTTTTATCTTCTGCAACATATACAGATTCCCTTAGGACTTCAGCCTCTGGCCCAGGTAGCTTGTTAAGGAAAATCTCCCTACAGATACAGTCTCCCATTCTAACAAAAATTCTGGTGTTCCCTTTACCCTAATAGACAGCGCCTTCCCAGAAATAGGCTACTACCCACTGTTTATCCCACACCCACCCTTGACTCCAGAGCTTTGGACCCAGGTCTATTAATTTTTCAAAGGCGAGTGATGGGGGACTTCTCTGGTGGTCCAATGGTTAAGAATCTGCCTTGCAATGCAGGGGATGTGGGTTCGATTCCTGGTCAGGGAACTAAGATACCACAGGCAGCAGAGCAACTAAGCCTTGCACCAGAACTCCTGATCCCGCACACCACAACTTGGTAGTCTACGCACTGCAGTGAAAGATCTCACCTGATGCAACTAAAAGCCAATGAAGCAAATAAAAGAAATAAATTAATTAAGCTATTTTTTAAAAAGAGAGAGAGAGAGACGGACAGTGAGGGTGGGGCTGCCAGCTATAGCCTCTACGTTAGACCTTGCCTTGAATTTCGTCTTTGCGTTTGCCTGTGTGTTTTCAGGCCAGTGACTTGATCTCCCTGAGCCGGATTTGTTGTTTTGTGAAATAGACTCGACACTGCTCTCCTCGTTATGAAAACTCAGGGGGAAAATCTCATTGCCAAGCTTGGTCCTAGGTGGTATGGGGCTAACGCCAGTTGTCTTTTCCTGCCTCATGTCCTCCGCTAAGCCCCAGGTGGGGTGCATAAATTTGCATTTGGGTCTCTGTCACTCGTTTACATCTTTGTTACTGTGCTACATGTCTCTTGATAGAGGAAGTTTAGCCATTTGCCTTCAACTTGTGGCTTCTGGACTGACCGTTGGGAGGGACTTGATCAGTAGCTGGTTTGAGATTATTTGAGACCATCAGCTTTGTTTTGGCTTCTCAGCCAAATTTCACGAAGAATGAGCATGGTGTCTGCATGTCTGTTTTTTTCCAGCGTGGACTGAGAAATGACTTATAAGGAGCCTTCATTGTGGAAATAAATTCAGTATGTGCGCCGAATAAAGGGAGTACGTGTGTGCTGGGTGAGCAGAGAGGGATAACATTCTGATTGAGTTATATGTCCCATTTTTCATTATGCCCAGAGGCAATGGCTATGCCCTCGGAACTCTTGGTTGTAATTAGTATCATGAGTGCCTTTGGCTGACCAGATTTTACCTTGATCACGTGAAGAATCTATATATTTTAATTTTAATCATTTGGTTTGGGTGCCTGGACACTTTATTTCCTTTTAATACTTTGTAAAGAATTAAGTTCTACAAGTTCCATCCAGGGACTTCCCTGGTGGTACAGTGGATGAGAATCCGCCTGCCAGTGCGGGGGATATGGGGTTGATCCCTGGTCTGGGAAGATTCCACATGCCTCAAAACAACTAAGCCTACGCACCGCAACTACCGAAGCCCATGTGCCTGGAGCCTGTGGTCCGCAAGAGAAGCCATCACAATGAGAAGCCCGCGCACTGCAGCAAAGAGTTGCCCCCTGCTAGCCGCAACTAGAGAAAGCCCGTGCAAAGGACTGAAGACCCAGCACAACCAAAAATAAGTTTAAACAATTAAAAGATGTGGGGAAAAAATTAAAGTTCTGTGCAAGGGTGACAGAACATAGTTTGCATGACTTCTGGGACTGCCTCTTGCTCCCAGACTGAGTGAAGTAACCCACTCTGCCACCCAGAGTTCTATAACATTCTCCTGTCACAGTGACTTCACACTTTGTTGTTACTTCTGCTTTATGGTCTGTTTCACTCATAAGAATTAGAACCCCTTAAAGGTATGGATTTTATGTCCCTTGCTTTATCTCTAGCACCTGGGAAATGACCTGGACTAGAAGAGTCAGAAATGTTGGAGGGATGGGATGGGATGGGATCTAATGGATGCAGGAACAGATACTACACGTTGTGGTTGTTTTAGGATTCCAAGTAGAAACATCACCAAATAACTTTGAGCCTCAATCACATCCCTGGTTACTGTACCTCCAGAATTCGTTATTCAAGATGACAAAGATCCCCTGGAACAACATTTAATAAGCTTTGGCATGTGTAAGTGTGTGCTAAAACCTCCAAGCCAGTTCGTGAGCGAGCCTGGTTTCCACATTATATATCATAGCTCTGCACGCGGGTAAGAAGCTTCTTGAATCCTTTTCACCGTCATTCACGTGAAGAGCCTTTTGAGTCTTACAGAAACAGAGTACATGTTGCCAGGAGTGTCTGAGTCATCATGGAAGACAGTGAGAGCTGTGTATTAACTGGGTTGTCTCCAGCGAGCCTGGGGAGATGGACGAGGTACACAGGCCAAGGCCTGCCTTGCACGGGGCCCTGGTTCGGAGAGATCAGAAGGAGCTTGCCAGCGGTCTGCAGTCAGCCTGGATGGGGCCGTGGGAAGTTTCTTGCCATCCCTGGGTGCTTTGGAATGCACAGGGCCCAGGAAGCAGTTTTTTCCTCTCTCTATGAAATTGGGTCAGGAAGAGCTTTTAGGGTGCCCCCTGGTCCCGCTCCGCTTATGAAGACAGTAATTCCACCAGTACTGGTTACGGCTGTCCCTGACTTCAAGAAAGCCCAATATTAGTAGGGGGATAAACGTGAATATGTATGTAGGTATTTTTGCAAAATGTTTTCCCATCATTACTCCTTTGCTCCTCATAGTGAAGGAAGAGAACTTCGGTCACCATCTCTGTTTAGTGGAGTGCACGGGTTAAGAGCATGAACTTTAGTGTTCACATTCTTGCTTGGTCACTTCCTAGCCATGTTAGCAAGTTGCTAACATCTCTGAACTGCAATAAACCTGGTTCATAAGATGCTTGTGTGTGAATCAAATAAATCATTAATTAAATGAATTAGGTGAATGAAATTATTGGGTGGGCCCAAAAGTTCATTTGGGCTGTGAAACCCCAAACAAACTTTTGGGCCCACCCAATATTGCATGAACTTAGTACAATATCTGGCACTTGGTTAGCACTCAGTGAATGGTAGTTAGGGACATTAGTTCTGTTTCTACTTATGAATAAGCTGAAGTTCAACCAAACTAAATGACTAGGTCAAGGTTATGAAATTGGATTTGACCCCATTCATTAAATTCTGTCCGGCGTGATTCTAAGGGTGCTGTTGAGTAGCACAGAGCAGAATAAAACAACTACTTTCCCATTCTTGCTACTGCATCACGATTCTCTTGTTCTGAAAAAATGTCTCAACTTTACAGCAGAGTTACTAGATTTATCTAAATGAGTGCTCCACTTACAAAAACTGAAGTCTCTGCCCCCAGCTTGTCACAGCTAGACCTGCTGTATAGAACTAAATAGACACCTGGAGGAAATCACTTCCCGATTTGGGTGAATAAAGCTGATGAGCAGTCTTTAGGGACATTTTCTGCCTCCATGGGTGTCTTTCCCCCCCACCCCCCAGAAGAAAAAAATCCATTTTTCCATTAAGAAGGCGACTGTCAGGTGCAAAGGCTCAGAAGTCGGTAGAGCTGGGCGTAGATCAGCGATGGCCACGAAGCCCCGGAATTATTTGATCTATCTGATACCACGTGTCTGCATACTTGGCAGAATCAGGATAAATGACTGCTTTTTTCCCCTCCTGTTCCTACATGTTGGGCATATACAATCATAGATAGTGAATAATAGTCCAATTCAGCTCTCAGTTTCTGCATTGATTCCCCTGGAGAAATATAATAAGTTAGTCCTTTGGTTGGTGGCTGATTTTGATTGGCAGAAAAGATAACAGCAAAAAGATTACATTTTGCCAGCATCCTAAATTCTGAAGAACAAAAGCCATACTTAAGTTATTGCCCAGCTGTTTGACATTCCCATTTTTTTTTTTTTAAAGAACCTCCTAGAGAGAAAAATTCTCTCTTTCCTCTGGGAAGGAGTTAAAGGTCAGAGAATTTCCATGTAGCATTTCTGAGAGCTGTTGACAGAAGAGTTGATGAAAATACCACTGTTTTATACCCAAAAAGGAGCATGTACTTTGACAGTCCAGTTTAGGGTCTCATGTTCAGGCACGTAGACTGGGAGTGTAGCCAAAGTGTGTGAACTTTGAAATAAAATTGCCTGGTGCTAATCTGTTTGATCTTGAGGCACTGAACACCTTGTCCTCAATTTCTCCATTGGCAAAGTGGAATCGTTATTATCTATCTCATTAGATTTTTAAGGTAAATGAAAAAAGTCAATACAATAAAAATGCTTTCTAGCATGGTGTCTGCATAAAGTGCAGACCTGTCAGTGTTGGCTATTATTCTTATTAATATAGGATTATTAACGTTGTTAAAGGTTTTTTTTCTAATGGAAACCTTTCGTCAAATAAAATCTTACACGTAAAGAGAGCTGCTCTGGTAGAAGTGGAGCAGAGAACATATAAAAGCAGATTGGCTCAGCTCCCCTTTTCCACAATTGCAGGGAACACTCCCTCCCCCGTCCACTCCCCTGCTTGGCCGTGGAGCCCCGAGGGCCCCCATCTTCCAAGCTGTCTGGGTCTTTGACCTCTCATTGTCCACAGAGCAGACCTGAGTCCCGGACCTGCCCTGACTGGGGTCACTGTAACCCTTTCTGATGGTTTGCTGTCAGTGGGCCAGAAAAGCAAAGAGAAAGGAAGCTACCTGAGTAAGAAGGTGTCTCCCATTTCTGCCTTTTCCCAGATCCTCTCTTCTCCAGGCTGAACGTCTCCATCATTTTGGCCACTCCTTGCTGAAAATGGTTCACGGTCATCCTCAGATTCTAGTCCTTATCCTGGGCAAGTTAAAAATTCCAGCATGTTGTAGTAAGATGAATTCTTTAATAGCTGGATGCCCGTCACCTGGGAAGCTAGTTAGGCCTTCAGCCGTTTGGAAGGGTCTCTCTGCAGAGATTCTGAACTGGGAGGTTTGGGGTAGGGACAGCAAAGCTGCTTAATTTAACAAGCCCCAGAGTCCTAAGTTCAATGCCAGCTATAACGTTTACTGATTGGGAGACCTCAGAGAAGTCATTACCTGACCAAGGATGTGTTCCTTTTTGCAGAAATGAGGGACTGAGGTAGTGATCTCTAAGAAGCCTGTCCAGGTCCAAAATCTAAAGTTTTCCCTGTTCTAGCTCTGGTCTGAGCTGTGCACAGCTGGGCGAGACCCTTACCTTGTTTGTTCTGAATGCCATCCCTGTGTTAATACAAGCCGAGATCACATCAGTTTTCGTGGCTGCCGTGTGTCAGGACTGAGCCATAGTGAGCCTGTGGATAGAAATCTTTTCTGACGTCCCCCTTCACAGCCATGACTGCTGCTTCCTGTTTTCATGTAGCCTTTTGACTTTAGTGCCAAGCCTTATCCTAATCCTTTTGAAATGAAAAGGAACAGGTACATTATTAAGGATATTTAGTGTTCAGAAATGCATGTCACTGCACAAATCTCATGATTGCATGAGAACATTCTGCAGTCTACTAGATTATAGCTTCCCAGGGGGTATAAAGACGCCTCTTCTCCCCTCTCCTGTGCGTAGCTCTCCTGGTTAGTGACTGTTACCTGTTGGACTGCTGTCTTGTCTGATTTGGGTTATGTACCTATCTTCTGCCCACCTCCATTAGGGCAGTTTACCAGAATACATCCTGTGATAAGGCTATTATTCCTTTAAGCTATCCCATAAGATCAGTTCTATGACAAAAATACATACAGGATTCATACTATCCTGTATCATTTTGGATATCCCCAGGGCAAGTGGGCATATTTAAGGCTCTGAGAAGTCCTAAGACAAGAACATTGATTGCTCTTTAGCCATCTGTTTTCTAAACTTACCTGAGCCGAGGGCCCCTCTCTCTGTTGCTGCCTGTTTGTACTGTCTGGTTTAATACTTGGTTTGGAGGCCCCTGTTTTAAAGAGCCCATCCCTTGCTCCAAGAAAAACCAAGAAGACTGGACCAGCATCTTAGGCAAGGAGAGCCTGTAACATTCTTTAGCCAGCTCTGTCTTGGGGGGCAGAGGTGGGAAGAGTGTATTTATAATAGCATACAACCATCGCGTTCTGCCAAGAGCTGTTAGCTGTGGATAGTGGCCTGCGAGAATGAGATTTGCCCCCATAAAGTGTTTATCGTCTCTGTGAAATTTCATACACCCTTAAAGCAAGGGAGAAGGCTTTCTACGGCCAGTTTTGTATGTTCTTATAGCCATATATGGTACAAGATAGAGAAATGGCTTGACAAATTAAAACAAAAGCTTTCTTCTGAAACATATTGCTTAGGATTTTGAACAAATAAGTTCAAGAGAGAGAAAAGAGTTGTTTTGAGGGTGATATGGCTTTAAGATGCGAAAGATAAAAATAGGACCGTTTTTTTTTTATTTTTAAAGAGATCTTCCTTTGAGTGTCAAGAGTCAAATGATTTGTCTCCTTACCCAGTGGAGTGGGAGGATTTACAAATATGCCTGGGGCATCTTTTGATGTAAAGGATATATGGGAGGGAGAGAAAGATTTTAAGAGTTTATTCTCTTTCTAAGGTGTTATTACCAGGTCAACCATAAGCCCAGTTGTATGTTAATATTTCCAGCAAGTTAACTTTTGTTAAGTTTTCCAGTTCTTTAAGGCAGTAAGTAGGATTTGAAAATGTACCTTGTGAAACTGGAGAAAATGTGGTAATAACTATGCAGGAAAATGGCACTCTCTTATAAGAAAATAAGACTCCTTTTAGCTCCATTTAGGGAAACAAATAACCTCTTTACCCATTTGGTGCTAGTGGTAAAGAACCCTCCTGCCAGTGCAGGAGACATGAGAGACACGAGTTCGATCCCTGGGTCGGGAAGATCCCCTGGAAGAGGAAATGGCAACCCACTCCAGTGTTCTTGCCTGGAGAATCCCATGGACAGAGGAGCCTGGGGGGCTACAGTCTATAGGGTTGCAAAGAGTTGGACACGACTGAAGTGACTTAGCACACATGCATGCATGCACGCACACCCATAGCTTCACTTGGTTTTACCCAAAGGAAGCCACTGAAGAGGAAGAATTACCTTGTCATACATTAAAACAGAACATAACTGTAATGGTGGCAACTGTCAAGGGCCTCTTCTTCTATTTCTTCTGGGGGGAGAGTCACAGAGGGGGAACTGGGAACAGAGTTGGCTTCAGGTCACTAGGAGAGTGCATTTTTACCTTCCACACATTTATTTTTGGTTACACCCTCATAAGGTACTGGCCTATTTGAACACAATCTCTTTGGTGACTTGGTATAGCAAAAATTTCACCATTCATGGGAGAAAAAGCATCACCAAGGATTCTAGTCTTCTGAGTCCACTTAGCTGTAAGAGAAAACTGGCAGGGTTAGCCAAGAGGGATAAGTGAGGCATGCCTGGTTTTTAACTTGGAGCCATATGGAGGGATTCAGTGTGGGTGATCATTGTCATTTGTTTATTAACATCTGGGCACCCGTCACTGCACCACTTATGCTAAGTGAAACAGGTCAGTCATAAAAGGGACCAAGGCATGAATTTCCAACAAGCATTTCTGGGACCTGGCACATCAGTTATTCTTTTAAGCTAAGTGTGACCACTCACTGCAACATGGGGCAGCAAGGGTTAGGACCCCAGAGAAGGCCTGGCAGAGCCTTCTGCATCTTTAGATGAAAAGAGATGGCTTCTGGTTTCTGGAGGTTTCCTAGAAGAAACAGACTGGGGGGGATATGTCTAGGTAGGGATATGGGGCAGTGAGGGGGGCAAGGAAGTACTGCAGTCAGAAGCTTCATCAAGGAGTCAGTGATGGCCCATGTGAGGAGGAAAAAGCCTAGTGGTGTAATTTGCTGCAGTTTCTTCAGAAGGATCACTCTTCTTTGAAGTAGATGTTATTTTTTCCAAGGTAGAATAAAGTAATACTTGTAAAGCAATCAAAATTATGTACTTTTGTGTGATGCGTTAACCATCAAACTGACAGAGAAACTTTAACAAATATTTATTGAGCTCTTATTGTGTGCCGCTGCAGTCCACAGGATCACAGAGAGTTGGACACGTCTGAGCCACTGAGCAACAAATTGTGTGCCAGACCCTGTGCTAAAACCACTGGAAGTAGAAGGAGTAAACCCCTCATCTATTTAGGCTGTGGTGATCAGAATTCTGTTACTTGGACCCAATTACAGACTTCTTTGTGTGTGTGTGTGTGTGAAAATTCCTGCCTTCTCCCTAGACCCTAAACACCTTTCTACCTACTGTCTCTATGAATTCAGCTTTTCAAGGGCCTCTTATAAGTAGAATCAAATGGTATTTGCCTTCTGTGACTTGTGTAACATCTTCAAGGTTCATCCCTGTTGTCAGTTCAGTTCAATCACTCAGTCGTGTCTGGCTCTTTGCGTGACCCATGGACTGCAGCACTCCAGGCTTCCCTGTCCATCACCAACTCCCAGAGCTTGCTCAAAATCATGTCCATTGAGTTGGTGATAACATCCATCCACCCATCTCATCCTCTGTCGTCCCCTTCTTCTGCCTTCAGTCTTTCCCAACATCAGGGTCTTTTCCAGTGAGTCAGTTCTTCGAATCAGGTGGCCAAAGTATTGGAGCTTCAGCTTCAGCATCAGTTCTTCCAATGAATATTCAGGACTAATTTCCTTTAGGATTGACTGGTTTGATCTCCTTGCAGTCCAAGTGACTCTCAAGAGTCTTCTCTAACATCACACAAAGTTCAAAAGCATCAGTTCTTTGGTGCTCAGCTTTCTTTATGGTCCAAGTCTCACATCCATACATGACTACTGGAAAAACCACAGCTTTGACTAGACAGACCTTTGTTGGCAAAGTAATGTCTCTGCTTTTCTCTACTTCCGCCCTTACGTTGAATGTTTCTGAATTTGGAAGGGAGTTAAAGGGATGGGGGTGGAGGAAGGGAAGCCCAGGTGGAAGATTGACTGGTTTGATCTTCTTGCTATCCAAGGGACTCTTGAGTCTTCTCCAACACCACAGTTTTCCAAATTTGCTGACATATTGAGTACAGCACTTTCACAGCATCATCTTTTAGGATTTGAAATAGCTCAGCTGAAATTCCATCACCTCCACTAGCTTTGTTTGTAGTGATGCTTCCTAAGGCCCACTTGAGTTCACACTGCAGGATGTCTGGTTCTACATGAGTGGTCACGGCATCGTAATTATCTGGGTCATTAAGATCTTTTTTGTGTAGTTCTTCTGTGTATTCTTACCACCTCTTCTTAATATCTTTTGCTTCTGTTAGGTTCATACCATTTCTGTCCTTTATTGTGCCCATCTTTGCATGAAATGTTCCCTTGGTATTTCTGATTTCCTTGAAGAGATCTCTAGTCTTTCCCATTCTATTGTTTTCCTCTATTTCATTGCACTGATCACTTAGGAAGGCTTTCTTATCTCTCCTTTCTATTCTTTGGAACTCTGCATTCAGATGGATATATCTTTCCTTTTCTCCTTTGCCTTCCACTTCTCTTCTTTTCTCAGCTATTTGTAAGACCTCCTGAGACAACCATTTTGTCTTTTTGCATTTCTTTTTCTTGGGGATGGTCTTGATCACTGCCTCCTGTACAACATCAGGAATCTCCGTCCATAGTTCTTCACGCAGTCTGTCTATCAGATCTAATCCCTTGAATCTATTTGTCACTTTCAGTGTATAATCATAAGGGATTTGTCATACCTGAATGGTCTAGTGGTTTTCCCTACTTTATTCAGTTTAAGTCTGAATTTGGCAATAAGGAGTTCATGATCTGAGCCAGTCAGCTCCCAGTCTTGTTTTTGCTGACTGAATAGAGCTTCTCCATCTTTGGCTGCAAAGAATATAATCAATCTGACTTCAGTATTGACCATCTGGTGATGTCCATGTGTAGAGTCGTCTCTTGTGTTGTTGGAAGAGGGTGTTTGCTATGACCAGTGCATTTTCTTGGCAAAAGTCTGTTAGCCTTTGCTCCAGGTATCTCTTGACTTCCTGGTTTTGCATTCTAGTTCCCTATGATGAAAAAGACATCTTTTTTTTTTTTTTTGGTGTTACTTCTAGAAGTTCTTATACAACTTCATAGAACCATTCAACTTCAACTTCCTCAGCATTAGTGGTTGGGGCATAGACTTGGATTACTTTGCTGTTGAATGGTTTGCCTTAGAAATGAGCCGAGACCATTCTGTTGTTTTTGAGATTGCACCCAAGTACTGCATTTTGGACTCTTCTGTTGACTGTGAGTGCCACTCCATTTATTCTAAGGGATTCTTGCCCACAGCAGCAGATATGTTCGCTCTTGTCATCTCCTGTTTGACCACTTCCAATTTGCCTTGACTCTTGGGCCTAACATTGCAGATTCCTGTGCAATATTGTTCTTTACAGTATCGGACTTTACTTTCATCACCAGTCACATCCACAGCTTGTGGTTGTTTTTGCTTTGGCTCTATCTCTTCATTCTTTCTGGAGCTATTTCTGTAATCTTCTCCAGTAGCATATTGAGCACCTACCAACCTGGGGAGTTCATCTTTCAGTGTCATATCATTTTGCCTTTTCATACTGTTCATGGGGTTCTCAAGGCAAGAATACTGAAGTGGTTTGCCATTCCCTTCTCCAGTGGACCACATTTTGTCAGAACTCTTCACCATGACCCATCTGTCTTGGGTGGCCCTGCACAGCCTGGCTCATAGTTTCACTGAGTTAGACAAAGCTGTGATCCAAGTGATCAGTTTGGTTAGTTTTCTGTAATTGTGGTTTCCATTCTGTCTGCCTTCTGATGGATAAGGATAAGGGGCTTGTAGAAGCTTCCTAATGGAAGGGACATCCCTATTATTGCAGGTGTCAGAATTTCCTTCCTTTTGAAGGCTGAATTTAATACTCCATTGTATGTGTGTGTGTGTGTGTGTGTGTATAAAGAAAGAGACATTGATATATCTCACACTTAGATGATTCATTCATTCATCCAAACAGTATCCATTGTTTATGCATTGATAGACATTTGGGTTGCTTCTGCCTTTTGACTATTGTGAATAATGTTGCTAGGAACCTGGGTTTACAAATGTCTGTTTAAGTTCCTCCTTTCACCTCGTTCAGGTATATACTCAGGAGTGGAACTGGTAGGACATATTCTATGTTTAATTTTTTGAGGAACTGCCATTGTGTTTTCTACAATGGCTGCACAATCTTCCGTTCTCACAGTAATGCACGAGAGTTCCAATTTCTCAGCATCCTCAGAAACACTTGCTGTTTTCTTTTTTTAAAAAATAATAGCCATCTTAATTGGTATGGAGTGGTATCCTCCTGTGGTTTTGGTTTGTGTTCCCCGATGACTAGTGATGTTGAACATCTTTCTGTGTGTGTATTGGTCAATCGTATATATTCTTTGGAGAAATGTCTGTTTAAGTCCTTTACCCATTTTTATATCATGTTGTTGTTGAGTTATATGAGTTCTCTATATATTCTGGATATCCGATGTATGATTTGCAGCTATTACCACTCATAGGTTGTTTTTGCATTCTGTTGATTATGTCCTTTAATGCAGAAAAGTTTTTTTTAACTTTGATGAAGTTCAGCTTACTTGTTTTTTTGCTCCTGCTTTTTGTGTCATATCCAAGAAATCACTGCCAAAATTAGTGTCATGAAGTTTTTGCCCTGTGTTTTTCCCGTAAGAGTTTTATAGTTTTAACTCATACATTTAAGTCTGATCCATCTTAGGTTAATTTTTTAATATGGTATAAGGTATGAACCTAGCTTCATTTTTTTGCATGTGAACATCTAGTTTTCCCAGAAAATATGTTGAAAAGATGACCTTTACCCCATTGAATATTCTTGAAAATTATTTGACCGTATACGCAAAGGTTTATGTCTGGTGGCTCTTGTCCATTGGTCTATATGATTGCCTTTGTCAGTATTGCAGTGATGGCTTTGTAGAAAGGCTTGAAATCAGAAAGTATGAGACCTCCAACTTCGTTCTTTTTCAGAATTACTTTGTCTACTCAGAGTCCCTTGAGATTCCACATGAATTTTTGTATGGATTTTTCTATTTCAACAAAAACATCATTGGGATTTTTATTAGGGACTAACTTAACAGAGGAACTTTAAATAAAATATTTGTTTATATAAATCATCATTCTTATTCTAACTTGGATGTTGGGAGCCTATGGAATTGTAGACACAAAATGATCCTTAGAAAATATGGATTCAGAGCCCAGCTCCTTCTACTCCATGCCTTTCCCCTCTCTGACCACTTTTCTTGGCAATTCTCTTGACCCCTTTCTCCATCTTTCTGTACCTCCAAGGCTCCTCTCCAGGGAGGAGTTGGAGAGAAACTATATTCGTGCCCAGGCCTTTAATATTAGACATTGATTACAGCAGTATTGAGAAGGCTTCTCAGGCCAGGCTGCAGAAATCCTGCAGAACCACTAAGTGGATTGAGCGAGATCCACTTACGTGTCCCTCTGTGGTCTGGTGGCTAACATGGTTGTAGAGAAACTAACAAGAGCAACTCTGAAAGTAATCTCCAGCCTGTGTGGCTAGAGTCCATGCACTTAACAACAAACTAGCAAACTAGCAAACAAACAAAACTGGTTTCAGTTATCCTAACAAATTTGTATACTCAACACTGACATCTTAACAAATTATAGGAAATTGTATAGGCCCAATATATAGGCCCAAAATTATAGGCCCAATGGTCAGACCTTTTCCTGAAGATTCAGGCTAGACCCAACCTCTGAGCAGGTTTAAAATCACAGTAGGGTGACAGGAACTAAGATCAGCTGGCCTAGATTGTGCTCCCTGGGTGCCTGTTGCCCCAGCCAGACCACCAACATCTCCCTAACTAGGAAGCTGGGGACAGAAGGGACCAGGGGCCACTGCTGGTCCTCGTGGAGGAAGAGAGGAAGAAATACTTGTTTATCTGCCTTGGACAGTATTTTCATTTAGAAAGTGTTTTGGTTACTGTCAGGGAAGGTTAAAGGCTGGTTGCCAGAAAAACCAAATTTTCCCTTACCCACAGGAGGATTCATGCTCTCCTTAAACTCTTTTCTTCAAAAAGCCTTTTCTCTTCTTCAAAGCCCTCCTGTTTCTGCAGCATTTCAAATGAGACTTTTCCTTTTTGCGGTGGTTTGTCAGTTGGTGGTGGGTGAACCTGGTGAGCTGGCCTTTTAAAGCTGAGATCAGACCACGGGGCGTGGTTCACAAACTCTGTTCGGGGGCCCTGTGATCAGCATTCCAAGTGCAAACTAGGGGACTTCCTTGCTGGTCCAGTGGCTAAGACTCCATGCTCCTAATGTAGGGGGCCTGGGTTCGATCCCTGGTCAGGGAACTGGATCCCACATGCCTCAACAAAGAGTTCTGCTGCAACTCAGACCTGGTGTAGCAAAACATAAAATACAAACTAGGGCAGAATTTACCAACATCTATTACATATAATAAGTCATGGAATTTTGCATATGGATATTTGGGATGTTTATTGGGCATGATGTAATGTATTATTCTTATTATATTTAGTAGTCTGAAACTTAAGCCCATTATCCTTAGAATTACTTTTGGCACAAAGACCTGATTATGTTCCCAGATCTGACCAATTCCCAGCAAAATGTCATGCTAAACAAATACATATAAATAAATAAAGCTCTAACAGTAGCCATTTCAGATTAGTTTTAAACCTAGTCCTTTTTGGGGCCTTCCGCCCTGTGGCTCAGACGGTAAAGCATCTGCCTATAATGCAGGAGACCCGGGTTCAATCCCTGAGTTGGGAAGATCTCCTGAAGAAGACAATGGCAACCCACTCCAGTATTCTTGCCTGGAAAATACCATGGACGGAGGAGCCTGGTAGGGCTACAGTCCATGGGGTCGCAAAGAGTTGGACACCACTGAGCAACTTCACTTTCCTTTTGATTGATTGCATTTATCAAAAGAATAGATTGAGTATGAAATAAATATTTTAAAAATAGTTATATATTTTACATATAAAATCAGTATTTCTGATTTAATGAAGCAGTGTTTCCCCAACTTTAGTCTTTCACAAGCTTGCTGTGCGAGTCTTGCCAAATCAGTAAACTGCTTGTGTTTTTATTTGTTTCATAGTTTCCTTAAATCAACTCAAATTAAATCTGCGTCTGAACCGTCCCATGAAACTGCTGATTTATATGTGAACTGCTTGTCTTTTATGATATGCAGCAGATAAATAGGTAACTTTTAAAATATAAACATGTGAATCCATGTGTCATCAGAAGTGTTCATCTCACTTCCTTCCGTGGACCACATACCATTGTTGGGAGAATGCTGGTGGTCAGAGCATTTCTTTCATGCTTTCTTCCTTTCTCTCTCTAGAGTTATTAGAGAGAGAAGTGTTCTTAATTTTAAAGGACTCACCCCACCCTCTCTCTCCCTCATTTGTCTTCCTGGAACACCAGATTTTAATTCACTAGCAGCTCATCCAAGGTTGAGTATTTCTTGGGCCTTTCCTGGCGGTCCAGTGGTCCAGGGCACAGGGGCGTGGGTTTGATACCTGGTCAGGACACTAAGATCCTGCATGCCACATGGCCAAAATAAATAAAAGTTTGAGTATACCTTGACCCGGCCCATTTTCTGCATTTACTGGTAAGGGAAATGATTGAAGTTAAAGACACACCTGTATGTCATAGCAGGCGGTAACCATAGAACTTAGCAAGTGAGCCTAGCTGTGTTCTTGGGGCCCAGCCTCTCCAGGCCTCTTGGAGACTCACTGAGATTCAAATGGAAGCAGAGCTGAAAGGACTCTAGAGAAAAGCCTACCCTCTTACAAATGGGGGATGGAGGGGCGGAGTGGTATACCTCAGCTGGTATCACACTGGCCACTTTGCCTGCCTCCCCGGGCCTCTCCTGCATTTATCTCACACACTCAGAAGCCTGGTAGGAATCACAGAAGCCTAGTGTTAGAAATGGCTGCTTTCCACCTCAGCCAAGGTCTGAGGTCACAGGTGTGATACCCCAGGAATGACAGAAATGTGTCCAGTTCACCTGCACAAGACCACTCATGACCTGGAGCCCCTTCAGTGTTTAGGGGAAGAGATGGTGAAGGACAGGGCAGTCTGGCATACTGCTGTCCACGGGGTCACAAAACGCCGGACACGACTGAGCGACTGAACAACAGCAGCAACTGGCTGTGACCTAATTCTAAAGTATTGATGGTCTGATGGTGCTCTGGTGCCCAGTAGCCCTACTCAGGGAACTTCTGTTCCAGAAACCAAATTCAGAACCATCCCCTCGGACTATGTCTTACAGCTATAATGAGCAGCCTTGAAATGTCCCCAAGATCCTATAACAAGGGGAACCCAGGCAAAATGCCAAGTGGAAATTCTGAAGCTCTGAGTCCTAATCCTGAGTTTGGACTGAAAGGTTGTAATAAAACCCTAATGACTGATCACAGATTTTGAGTCTCTCTTGCCTTAAGTGTGACTTGCAAATGTTACAACTACCCACCAACAATTCAGAAACCATTTAGTATTTTCTATGCTCTGGCAGGCTTAGGGAAACAAGGATGTATGGGGGCAGGTCTCTGCTCTGGAGGGATTCACAGACCAGGGGAACAAGCAAACCCATAGCGCCTCCTCCATGAAGCTCTCCCAGAGTCTCTGGGGAGAATCAGGAGATCCCAATCCTCGGGTCTCCCGGAACTATGTGCCACCCTCTACAGCCTTGACATTGCTTCTGTGCTCTGTTTTGAGGTCTGCTGCCTCTTTGAACAGTGAGTTCCTAAAGGCCAGGGGCTATATTCCCAGTGCCTGGTGTAAGTAGGTGGCCCTCCAAATGCTTTTATAAAAAGGGAAGTTTGGACAGTGTCCTGGAGAAGGAGAGTAGGTAAAAATACCAGGTGATGATGCAATGAACCGGTAGTTCATTCAGCCCGAGGGTCTCAGGGAGCTTGACAAAGGATGAAGGCATTGAGCTGGGGTTTGAAAGACAGGAGTTTCTGGGAGCCATCTGGGGACAGCCTGGGAAGTGACGATGCATCCGTCATGTGAGCCCCTTCTTGCACCTGGCAGCCTTCCTGAAGGAAACACACGTCTTTGATTGGCCTACACATTTCTCTTAGACAAGTCAGGTGTTTGGTTAACTCTGGATCAGTCTCTAACTGGTTCGTAACAACTGATTGCTAGCTGTGCATGTTAAGATTTAAAATTACACAGAAATGCTAGGCAGGGGCATTTCTTGTCCAAATTATTTCAGGCGAGCTTTGTAAGAGTTCCAGGGAATGTGTGGGAGCAGAGAAGTCACAGTGATGCATGTGCTTCTGCTCAGTAGGGAGTAGTTCTGAAACTTCTTTAGAAAAGAAGAGCAAACCTCTGATCCCGATTTGCTGTAGCTCCTATAAGGACATTGTTGCAATCTCCCATGCCCCACTCAAAACCCTTTTCTCTGGGACTTCTTTTCTACCAAGTGATAAAATGTATGTATTGATTATATGAATTATCTGTTCCTCCCCGCTAGAGTGTAACATCCATGAAGGCAGGGATCTCCGCGTTGTCATTGATGTATCCCAGTGCCTAGAAAAACGTGTGGCATATACTAGGCACTCATTAGATTTGTTTTTAATTTTTTAAAAATAATTATTTTGGCTGCCGTGGGTCTTCGTTGTGACACGTGGGCTCTTCATTGCTGTCCTCGGGCTTTCTCTGGTTGTGGCAAACGGGGGCTACTCTCTAGCTGCGATGTGCGGGCTGCTCATTGCAGTGTCCTCTTATGTTGTGGAGCACAAACCCTGGGGCATGGGGGCTTCAGAAGTGCGGCAGGAGGGCTCTCTAGCTGTGGCTCAAGTTTAGTTGCCCCACCGCATGTGGGATCGTAGTTCCCAGACCACGGAGGGAACCCGTGTCCCCTGCATTGGCAGAGGGATTCTTAACTACTGGGCCACCAGGGACGACCCATCTTTGAATGTTGATATCAATGAATTTACTGAATATATGAATGAATATACTGAATGTACGAATGAATGAATATTTCTGCCTCAGATCTGAGCCCAAGTAAAGGGAAGGACAGCAGTCCTGAGAGGGTAGAACTCGCGATTGGAGGGTCACTGCTGCCCTCCAGAGAGCTGGCCTCCGTGGCATAGGCTGCCTCCTATCCAGTGGCTGGGCTGGTTTGTCCCCCACCATGGATGTCGTGAATATACTCAAGCAGTAGATGAGGTAGATGCCCTGAAGTCCTCTGGTCATCTAAGTGGCTGTCATTTAGTGTTCTTTATCGCGGGAGGTAGCTGGGATGCAGTCCCAAAGAGCACTGTGTTGCGAGACCTGAGCCCAAATCCCACACTGGACCATCTCCTGTGGTGTGATGGAGGGTCAGTCATAGCCCTCTCCAAGCCTCAGTCTCCCCATTCTTCAGACGGGGGCAGTGAGCCCCTCTTCTCAGAGTGCCTAGCACGATACCTCCTGAGGCCAGGAGGCCCTCCATGAGCAGCGTGTCCCACTCGAGGAGACCCTCCGAGGGGCTGGCGGTGTGGGTGGGTTCCGCAAGCCTGTTTCCCAGCCAGTCCCCAAGCTCTCCCCAGGAAAAGATCCAGCAATGCGCCGTGCGTTTTGTAAGGGAGGATCGCACAGCAGCCCCTGCTCCAAACCCGAATCCCTGGGAAGTCAGGAAGATGTATGTGTTTTAAAACATTGGGAGGTCTGCGTTGGATCACCCCGGAGCTGCGGCTTCCCGCCGCACCGCCCCCCCTCCCCCGGAGCAGCTGAGAGGGAAGGGAGGCCAGTTCGTCTGCCGGGAGTGCTCCCGGCTCGTGTCCCACAAGGGGCTGCCTTCGCTCGGCTTTGGCGGCCGTTGACTTTTAAATCATAAAAAGCCGCTCTTATACACAGTTTACTCTGCTGCTCGAAGGCGGTGGAACGTAGGTATTTAAAAAGGGGAAAAAAAAAAAAAAAAGAGCAGAAGAAGCAGCCGTTAATCCCGCCAGGCTTCTGGGCACTGGAGCAGTTGCGGATGACAAAAGTTAATTAGAAACATGAGCAGTTTAACCGAAAACACTTGTGACAATCGGAAGGACAGCCTCTCGCGTTGGAGAAGTTTTCTTAGGGAATCGTTGCGGGAGAAAGTGACTGCGGCCGGGTAAGTCGTGTCCCTGTGACTTTGCAAGTGCGGGGGACGGGCTCTTTGGGGGCCGAGGTGCTGCACCCTGTCTGCGCTGGGCAGGCGTGGTCGTGGGTGGGCGCGGGGATGGGCTCACAGCTGTGTCCCGGCCCCCTTCCCTCTGACAGCTGTCCCTACGTGGAGGATGGCGCTGTGTGGCTTTGCCTGCTGCCTGAGCAAGGGAGCTCTGACGTTCAGGTCATCAATCTAGGCTGCCTCGGTGCCTAGCAGAGTGCCAGTTTGGAACCTGCCCGTCTCCGAATAATTCCAGTTCTAATTTGGAAATGTTTTGAGGCTTTTCTGAGAAAAGGGGCTGGCTGGGAAACTACACCCTGTGTGCCAAGGGGGAAGCCTTGACTTTCAGATAACCTGCGTGTTTTCCTGCTGACGGTGAAGCCTCGTGCTCAGTTCATACTCTTAAGCTCGAAAGCCTTTTTTTAAACTCCAGCCTGCACCACATTGGTAACTCTTTTAAAAGTGCCAACATAGGGAAAACGTATATGCTTTGATGGGATTTAGCAATTTCTGTGGGTAATTACGTCTGTCAAGATTATCCTTGGTTTCTCTTTTTTCTGGATTTTTTTTTTTTTTGGAATCTGTTCTGTGTTAATGTCTCTGGTACATTGTTTACTTAAAGTTGGATAATCCTCCATTGTTTGTCTCTGATACATTGTTTTCTTAAAGTTGGATAATCCTCCATTGTTTCCCTTTAGTTGGATAACGGGGTTATGGGTTGAATCATTCAAGACAGGAGATATTTCTTGTACCATTCCCGCACAATCAGTGGTGGTGTGGATTTTTGTTTGTTTTCCCATGAAGTGTGTGCTTAATTGTGCCACATGCATGTGGATGTTAAGGTCGGTGTGCATTCACATAGCATACGCCAAAATGTGGGGGGTGGGTGGGGGGGAGGGGGGGAGGAGGGGATGTGAACAGTGCTTGATGGAGCGTGGGAGAAAGTCAAGGTGGAATTTAAATTGAGACACAGGTAGTGGAGCTGCGTGGCATCCGGGTTGGAGCGATCGGCCGCCCAGCCGTGGCCGACGCCCTCTCGTGATGAGTGCAGGTCCATGCATGTAACTCAGGTCTCCCTCTCTTCCCCGTCTCCGCAGAGCCTTTGGCGAGCCCTGCATCCTCCCACCCCGCAATGAGCGAAGATGCGCCCGCTGCTTTGGAGGGAGGCGGCGGGTGTGGCCCTGCTAGCTGCGGCGCCTCCTCGGCCATCCCCCAGCCCGGCTCGGCCTCCAAGCCCTGGCGCAGCAAGTCGGTCAGCGTGAAGCACAGCGCCGCGGCCGCCGCGCTCTCCGTCAAGCCGCCCACGCCGGAGCCCCCCCGGCCCGCCCCTGAAGCCCTGAAGCCGGCCCCCAACAATCAGAGGTCCATGCTGGAAAAACTAAAACTTTTCAACAGCAAGGGGGCTTCCAAGGCGGGCGAGGGCCCGGGGTCGCGGGACACGAGCTGCGAGCGGCTGGAGATCCTGCCCAGCTTCGAGGAGAGCGAAGAGATGGAGGCGGGCGGACGCCCGCTGTCCGCGGCCGGTCCCCCGTCCAACAGCCCCAAGATCGCCCTCAAGGGCATCGCCCAGAGGACTTTCAGCCGGGCGCTGACCAACAAGAAGAGCTCCCCGAAAGGCAGTGAGAAGGAAAAGGAGAAACAACAGCGTGAGAAGGAGAAAAGCAAGGACCTCACCAAGAGAGCCTCGGTGACAGAGAGGCCGGACCTCAGAGAGGGGCCGAGAGAAGACCCCAGCGGGGCCGCCCTGACCGAGATGCCCAAAAAGTCCTCCAAGATCGCCAGCTTCATCCCCAAAGGGGGGAAGCTCAACAGTGCCAAGAAGGAGGCCCCGGCCCCTTCCCACAGCGGGATACCAAAACCAGGGATGAAGAGCGTGCCTGGGAAATCCCCAAGTGCCCCCACGCCTTCCAAGGACGGGGAGCGAGCCCGGGGTGGGAAGCCGAGCTCGGGGCTCCCCCAGCAGAAGCCCCCGCTGGACGGCAGGCACTCCAGCTCCTCCTCCAGCCTGGCATCCTCGGAAGGAAAAGGCCCCGGAGGGACCGGCCTGAACCACAGCATCAGCAGCCAGACTGTCAGTGCGTCCGTGGGGACCACCCAGACCACAGGAAGCAATACTGTCAGTGTCCAGCTACCTCAGCCCCAGCAGCAATACAGCCACCCCAACACTGCCACCGTGGCGCCTTTCCTGTACAGGTAGGAGCAGCTGCCCCCCTCCCCGGCCCTGCCCAGCCCTGGGCAAGGGGTCTTCGGGGGCAGGGGTCTTCCGGGAACATTGAGGCTGACAGCTCAGGGGCCCCGTGATCAGCTCCTGATAGAGACATATGTGGTGTGCTTGAGGGACAGTTAATTCAGTGTGGCTGGGGCGTGGGGGTAGGTTAGAAAGCTAAAGATAGGAAGGAAAATGTGAGTGATCCTAAGATGCAGAGGAGTGGCCCAGGCACACGGGGACCCAGGGACTTGGCAGAAGCAGCCTGAACAATAGCTAGGAGGGTGGTTTGGTTTCACTTGACAGGCTCCGAGGTCAGTCCTAAAGCATCCTGAATGTACTCTAAACGATGAAACACAAAACCACCTTGCTGCGCAACTGAGACTTCTCACAGAGAGGCTCACCTTGAACTTCCAGAACCTCAGTTTGTTACCCCGTTGCATGTATTTTTTTTTCTTTTCTTCTAAAAAATTTTTTTTATTTTTATTTTTTGGCTATACTGTGTGGATTGTGAATTCCCCAACCAGGGATTAAATCCAGGCCACAGCCGTGAAAGCCCGGAATTCTAACCACTAGGCAACCAGGGAACTCAAATATTTTTTCAGTCCCTGCTACGTGCTGGGATTTTTCAGAGGGGAGAACAGGATGAGGAAGAAGGGTAACCATAAGGAAGGACTAGTTCTAGAAGGACCAGAGAACTTGGGTTGTATTTGGGGTGACAAGCCTGAGTGTTTCCACGGTCAGTCCCTCTGCCTGTCTCTGATGGCACATCCAGGGGACCACAGGAGACCACGGGGAGCCCGGTGCTGTTGTTCTGGGTGTTGTGGCCTGTGAGAGCCTCTGGTTACACCACGCACCTGTACAGGATGGGGGACATCGTCTCTGTGTGATGCTTGATTCTTGCGATGAGTCCTGTCTGGGCAGATGGAAGCCACCCAGCCCTGCTCTTGGGGGTCCCAGAGCCCTGTTCACAGTGCTCAGCTTGATCCTGTGCTCGAGACCTGCCAGGCAGTGGGCCACTCTGCACAGCTGAGTGATAACTAAGAGCCGTCTATAGCACCGAGGGGACCAATGGTTTAGTGTCACAGTCCAGGCTCTTCCTTTACAGCTTCTACGCAGCTTATACACACACACACACACACACACATATACCCATAGGCGTGAGTGCACATCATGGTCAGTCACACGTAAATAAGGACACAAGTACACACTCACACATGAAATGTGCATGCACCTATGCATGTATTCACACGTGTGTTCGCATACCTGTTCATATGCACAGACTCATGGCCATACTTTCCGCTTCCTCAGTCTGCATGGTTCCGCAGTGAATTAGATGTTTCTGCTCTCTCTGCCTGAGGTGAGTTCTAGTTCTGTTACCATTCCTGCCAAGAGTTGATAGGAAGACTGGTTCAAGCGATTGATTGCAGAGTCAAGCCCACAGCATCCAGCCCGTGAGGGAAGGTCAGGCTTCTGACGAGAAGCTGTTTCCTTTTCCTTGTTCACTCTCCCCTTCAGGGAGGGTCACACCAGATCTTTTTAAATGGGAGGTGGTCATCTTTGTATTAAATCAAGTCATCAGCTCGGCTAACAGTCCTGAGAAGGGTACCAAGGCTTAGATAATGATTCAGCACTGGTCTCCATGCTCAACTTTTTATACAACTGTTTTCTGATCGTGGAGGCAACTGAATTGCTTGCCGTGAAATTTTTATTATTGCGGTCACGTGGATAATCTTAAAGTCAGGCATATTCAGGCTGCTATTCCCAGATTTTTGATTTGCATTTTCAGAATTAAAATATGTGACAGTCTGATCACGGTCAATTCCACTCTCTCCGTTTTTTTTCCTGGCTGTAATCATTTGAAAGATTCTAAACCATTTAACCTCTATTTTTTTTCTTTTAATATTTCAAGATTTTTCTATGAGAGGAAAAGCTCTTAATGGTAAAGAGCTAAAGTCCAACAGATGGGAGGGAGAAAGCCTCCCGTGTGTTGAACCCAGAAGTTTGTGTTCACCCCGTGTGATGTCCTTGTTCCTCCTCTGAGGTGCCTTTCCTCTGGGTGAGCCTGGAAAGGGGCTGGAGAGAAGAGCCCTGGGATAGGAGTCAGGTTGCTTGACTTGGTCTTTTGTTCACTTGTGCGTCCCTGTGTGGCCTTGGGACCTGGCTGCAGGCACCGCTGCTGAGTGTGCACCACATGTGTGCAGAAACCCAGATCATTGGATCGTTCTCACAACTCCACGAGCTGGCTACCTTTTTTATCCCCATTTTTCCGATAAGCAAACTGAGGCCTAGAATAATTAAATAACTTGATCTACGTCAAAGAGCTGGTAGTCAGAAGAGCTCGTGCTTATAGCCAAGTCTCTCTACCTAGAGGGACCCAGTACTTAACCATGAAATAGTCTTGACTGTAAATCACTCCCTCGTGCTGAGCCTCATCTGTAAATTGAGGAGACAGGACTAGATCAGAGGATTTTAGAAAGTGGTTTAGACTCCATTTATGCTCCAGGTTCTCTCTCTCAAGTTTACAGCTCACTGTTTATTACTTAACAGTGCTCCCCCCAGAACCTCTCATGTTAATGATGTTACCAAGAGGAAAAGGAAAATAAATCATTTTTTTAAAAAAATCACTTGGAATGAACTATAGTTACCAATTCAGAAGACACACTGGACACCTCTGTTGCTTTATACTTCGCTAAGTGCTTTTGTGTGGCTTCACCTGTGAGTTTTGTAGCAGCCAGGGGAGGTCGCTGTTGTAATCCCATGTCCAGATAAGGGTCCCGCCTCTCTACAAGGTGCAGTGATTTCCTGAGATGTACGTGGCTATCAAGACTGCAGACTCCAGCCAGCTCCATGTTCAGACCTCCAAGTCCAATGCTCCTTCTCTTACCCGGAATCTTTCTAGACTTAAAAACTCATTTATCCATTCAGCACACCCTACCTGAGTGCCTGCTTAGCATATGAATTGGAGCAGTGTTCTTAAATGCCCACATCAAAAGAGCCAGTCTTAGCCTTCAGAGAGCTCTTAATCTAATGGAGGAAAAGTTTATTAATTAGATCTTACTGTAATAAGTAGACATCAGGAGAACAGAAACGCACAAGAGGTGGAGTCATCCGCTGGCCAAGAATTGGGGAAAGCTTCCAAACCAAGATGACACCGGGGCTGTGCCTTCAAGGCAGATCAGGAGCAAACTAAGGAAGAAAGAGGAAAAGAGCCTTCAGTCAAAGGGCACAGTGACTACAAAGACAAAATTGTGAAGGGCTGGGTATGAGCTGGGACTGGAGAGAAGCCACATGTGGGTGGAGCACAGGGCAGGGCCGTGTGTAAAGGCAGGAGCGCCAGGAGACGGGTTGGAAATGAAGGAGGAAGAATCCTGTGAAGTAGCGCATCCTCTATCACAATAAGGACTTTAGGTCTTATTCTGCGGGCAACGGAAAACCATTAGAGGCCTTTAATCAAAAGATGAAAGATCACATCAGGGTCACTGAGGTCAGTGGAGAATAGAATGGGGGGTGGACAAGACCTGGAAACAGTCTAAAACAGAGATCACAGTTCAGGTGCCTGCTTGGGCCCGCAGAGGTGATACCACAGAAGCAGCACCCTGAGTGGTTCAGGGTGAATGGGACTCCGGGAAAGGGATCCTCACGCCTCCCCAAAGGGGACCGCCACCACTTTTCACCAGCAGGTGGCGCCCTGCAAGAAAGTGAGCTCAGTCCTTCCAGACTTGCTTTTACTGAGAAAAGGACAGAAATCCAGATTTTTTTGGTGACCTCTCTCCAGTTTTAAATGTGGACATGAATTCAAAAGCTTTGAAAGATACTAGGCAGACCAGTAAGAATCATCCGTGGGCTGGTTTCTATATCTGGCTGTCATTTGTAAGCTCTATGGCTGGAGGCAATATACCTGTTCACCGGCCTGGGCAGAGATGATGAAAGCTTGGATTCTGGTCAAAAGAAGGAGAGGAACACAGAGAGCATGGAAATCCTTTAAATTCAGAGATGATGGGAATGGGGAACCGATGGCGTCAATAAGAAGGCAGAGGTTGGGGGGAGTGTAGATGGATGATGTGGGGCTTATCGGTACCTCCCCCACAGTCTGTTTTAGGCAATTCACATTCTTGGCAAACACTTTTTCATAGAGAGTGAAATCTGGTTGAATTAGCTGAGGATGCCGATGAATGAATAACATTACACCCAGGGTTATGTATCCGAATGTAATTATATTTGCCTGGCACGCCTGAATAAGCAGAGGTAATTGTGGCTAGAGCACATTGCTTGATTGTCTCGATTTGCTTGACAAATAAGGGCATGGAGAAGGTTTGGGGAAGTACAGATTTCAGTCAAGTGTTGAAATAATGATCAGTGAGACCTTTCATCTCAGGAGATCTGAGCTCTGAATCAGACCTGGAGGGCAAACACACCTGCTTGGCACCCACTCCTGGCCGGTTGTACAGTCACCTCTCCAGAGACAGCCGTGTCAGGAGGATCTGAGCGGGGGGTGGGGGTGGCGCACGGGGCTGCCAGTGGAATCATCTTCATGCTTGGCTTGCTGGCATCGCTGGTTACTTAGAAGTGGCTCTTTGGCACAGGTTAAATGATCCAAACCGTCGGGTACTTGCCAGCCTTTCGCTGGCTAGATCTAGCTCCCCAAAGGGGACGCAGAGACACGTTCCCCAGTGAAGGATTGCAGACCCTCCATTTGGGTGATGAATATTTCATCTTTTACACTTCGGTGGCTCTCTCTGTTTCTGGGACATCGCTCCATGTGCATCGATGAATTATTTAGAATCTGTCTGCTGGTCTGCTCTGTTCTAAAGCTTCTCACCAAAGGAGGGGCTCACAGGGGTTGTGATCAGAGCACAGTGGTCCAGATGGGGTAGTTACTGCTTGTGACAAGTATGTCTGCTCTGGTTTGTGTGTGAAGGTCCCAGACAGACACCGAAGGGAATGTTACTGCCGAATCCAGCTCAGGGGGTGTGACCATGGAGCCCAGCCACTACACCAAGAGTGGACAGCCTGCCTTGGAGGAACTCACTGGTGAGTACAGAGCCCTGGAACTTCCCTGTCTCGGGGAAGTGAGGCCTCCCAAGCAACCACCGCTGGAAGTGCTGAACCCAGCTCGTCGTGAAGTTGCTTCACTGTTGCTTTGATTGATGAGCCAGACTGATTTTCCGTCTTCCTGCTTCCTTTTTTTTCCCCTCTTCTCTCTCTCACTATTCCCTCCTTCCCAGACTATAAAAAGTCTTTTACCTGTTGGTGAATTCTGCTTTAAGCCATACTCCACCCCACTCATGTGGGGGCTCTGGGCTTGGGACACTTCACCTTAAATCTCCTTGTTCAGTCTTCAGATAGAGTTGCTTTCCAAAAAGAGTTAGAACTCTAAAATGTTTTGACTTTTTTCAAATTTCCTTTCTAGAAACACTGATTGAAAATTGTTCTGAGCATCCTCAGACAGTTGGAAAGAAGATTTCAGCATATTTCTTTTACCAAAAACAAAAGTCTAAATTTTATTTAAATGTAACCTAGCAAGGAGCGGCTTCCCTAATCATTCAGATGGTGTTAAGGAATCTGCCTGCAATGTGCGAGACCGGGGTTTGATTCCCCAGTTCGGGAAGATCCCCTGGAGAAGGGAATGGCAACCCACTCCAGTATTCTTGCTTGGAGAATTCGATGGACAGAGTAGCCTGGTGGGCTACAGTCCACAGGGTCGCAAAGCGTCAGACACAACTGAGCGACTAACACTTTCACTAGACAGGAATGATGATTAAAGGATGTCATATCATATAAAAACATAAAATCTGCAGTTGTCATACAGTTAATTCCACAAATATTTATTAGCGTTATACCGTCACAGTGTTCATTTAAAGACACAGAAGTAGCATCAGAATTGAATTCCTGCTGCAGCGCATTCTGAGCCACCGCTTTCCCTGTGCTTATCCCTGTTCCCAGCTCTGTGCCCTGCGTCCCAGCAACTTATAATCAGGGAAGTGAGTGGGAAGCCATATACTGAGCAGTGGCTGTTTGTTATTCTTTGCATATCATACCACTTCCTGGGTTGGGTTAAAAACTAAATCCATGTTTAAAATCCATTTATTAGACTAAGTATCTGTGACCGCCCCATTTTAATAGCCATGGCACAGCAGTGGAGTTGGTATGCAGCCCGTATGATCGACTCATCCACCCGTTTGACCATTAACTCTGAGTGTTCATTTCAGAGGATCTAAGAGGTTTAGCTCTTTCCCTCTGGCTCTTGCTGGCCGGGCACGTTGAGGAGACAGAGAAGTTTCCAGCCATTTGTAAGTGATCCATCTTGCAGCGGTTTGGGGCCCCACATTTGGGATTGATTTTACATTTCCTTCTCTCTCAGGTTTTAGCTCCCTTGCATGTGAGAACCTGGATGGTGCAGGAAAAGGGTCAGCTCTCAGGAGAAGGGTATGGGGGTTAATGACTGCTCAGGTCTCCACACACATTCCAGATCGTGTTCATATGTGCACACATCAAAAGAGTCAGGCCAGTGATCCAGCAGCTGGCATGGGTCAGACGTGTGTCTTGTGGAGGAGTGTGGATTCATGTCAGACCCAGGGGCTCAGTGAAA
The DNA here is from genome assembly GCF_003369695.1 of Bos indicus x Bos taurus. Classification (NCBI taxonomy): domain Eukaryota; kingdom Metazoa; phylum Chordata; class Mammalia; order Artiodactyla; family Bovidae; genus Bos; species Bos indicus x Bos taurus. The sequence continues at coordinate 26,218,420 of NC_040104.1, forward strand.
TTTACATCTGAGAAGTGAGGGTGGCAGCCGGAGACCATTCCACGTAACACTTAAATTTCAGAGGGACGGATGGCAGCCTGTGATCTTTTCAGTCCTTTTTCTTTTCCTCCCCATGTCTCCTGTGCATCAGGACAGCAACCAAGTGAGAGCTCAGAAAGCCTGAGATGCTGTCTATGGGTTTGGGGACCAGAACTGTGCAGCCAGTCATGGCTAATCAAGCACTCTTCGGTGTGAAGTCGAAGGGTTTTAGTTGCTAAGGAAACTTTCTGAATCGGGATAACTTGTCTTTACATGTAAGAAGTGAAACTCACACGCGTGGCTGTGTCATGTGTGTGAATAGTCTTGTGGAGACATCACACAGCACTGTGCATGTATGAGGTTGAATTCAGCTTATCTACAGCCAGTCGCTTGAAATGACCACAAATGTGTGTGTCCAGGAATTGCCATTTATGAGACTCTTTGATCTGTTGCTTAGTTCTTTCCCCTTACTCATGCAAGTAGGTGGACTGTCCTGTGGTGCTCTACCATTCACACAGTTACAGGTGAGATATGCAGCTCAGATTGTAGCGTTAGGAGGAACCACACCCACTCCTTATCCAGTCCGTGAATCCCTTCTGTCATTCACTGACGAGTTGTCTTTCAGCCTCTGCTGGAATACTTCTTGTGATGGAAAAGCTATTCCTTCATGAGGCAGCCCTTCCATACCTAGCTGGCTTTACCTGGTAATGGAGTCTTTTATCCTTCCATTTCTAAATCACTGGACATAATCCAGCCTCCTGAAGCTCACGGACAATTTCCATTCCTTTCCTGCAGCAGCGTGTCCCCTAGCCTCCCTCTTCCAAGTAAAAACTCCCAGTCCTATCCGTGTTCCCCGTGTTAACACCCTGCCATCCTCACATCTGCTCTGTGTGATCAGAACGTGCTGTTCTCTCCATCGTAATGCCTGGCTTGGGAGGGGACTGCCTTGGGCAGGTGAGGAGAGTCACGGGTAAACATGGAATGGTTCATAGTAGATGGGCTTCAAGGGCCCAGTCATTTCCCTTGGGGCACTCTGTGTGTTTATTTTGTTCAGACAATGAGTTGGGACGGAGATCTTATACTGAGCCCATCTTCCAGCATGCAGAATGGGCAGTTTAGAACATCATCACCTGAGCAAGGCAGGTGGATTACTAGTCTGTGCGTCTACATTGCCCTTGGAATCTTTGAGGGGAGCATATATTTCCCAGTGGGACTCCTCGGGGGAAACAGTTCATTCAGATTCAATGAGCCCTACATTTAAGCGGTGAAACTCATGTGTGTGGTTGTATCATGTGTGTGGCTGTACAGTGAATAATTTTATGGAGACACTACGTCGTAGCTTGTAAGTATGAGGTTGAATCCAGCTTATCTACAGCCAGTTCCTTGAAATGACAACAAATGGATGTATTTAGGGATGGACGTTTATGGGACTATTTGGTCAGTTGCTTAGGGATATCACGTGTCATCTCATCTGATCCTTCTAACCTAAGGGAAGGACTTTTATCCCCATTTTACAGATGACATTCAGAGAGGATAAGTGATTTGTCCAAGGTCAAGTCGCTAAGAGTCGGACACGACTGAGTGACTTCACTTTCACTTTTCACTTTCATGCATTGGAGAAGGAAATGGCAACCCACTCCCGTGTTCTTGCCTGGAGAATCCCAGGGACGGGAACCCTGGTGGGCTGCCGTCTATGGGGTCGCACAGAGTTGGACACGACTGAAGCGACTTAGCAGCAGCAGCAGCAGCAGCAAGTGGCTAATAAGTGGCAATGCCACTGTGCAAACCTTTATCTGTTGGAGTGCACAATCTGTCCTTTCTCTTTCACCCTACACTGACCAGACATTTTTGGGGCAATAAATATTTCTTGAGCATATCTAGATTTGTGTGGGGGTTACCACGAACAAAGGTGAGTTACAACTCTGTGTCAAAGACCTTTGTCTTAGGAGACTTAACACAGGCAAATGTGTCATTAAGACGTCAGTAGGGACGTGGACATATACAGACCTGCCTCAGAGACATTGCCAGTTTGGTTCCAGACCACTGCAGTGAAGTAAAGACTGCAAGAAGGCAAGTCACACAGATTTTTTTTGGTTTTCCAGTGCACTTCTCTGGTGGCTCAGAGGGTTAAGAACCCACCTGCCAATGCAGGAGGTGTAAGTTCAATCCCAGGCATGATGCCCTGGAGAAGGAAATGGCTACCCACTCTAGTATTCTTGCCTGGGAAATCCCATGGACAGAACTGCCTGGCTGGCCACAGTCCACAGGGTTGCAAAAGAGTCGGACACAACTGAGCGACATGAAAAGCTGTGTGTTTCCACTATATTCTAGTCTATTAAGTATGCAGTAACATTATGTCTAAAAAAACAACGTACTCTTTTGAACAACGTACTTAATTGAAAAATACTTCATTGCTAAAAAAATGCCAACCATTGTCTGAACCTTCAATGAGTCATAGTCTTTTTGCTGGTGGAGGGTTGGAAATATTGGCAGAATCACCAAAGTGTGACACAGAGACACGGAGTAAGCGAGTGCCGATGGAAAAACAGCACCAACAGACGCGGTCAAAGCAGGGTTGCCACAAACCTTCAGTCTGTAAAGATCACAGTATCAGCAAAGCACAATAGAACAAGGTGTGCCTGTAAACATAGTTATTATACTGTTGTGCATGATTAAGTTAATTAATGAAGATAATTTGAAAACTGGTGCCTAGACTTAGCTTCATAATAAATGTTCCCTGCAGGGCCTGGAGCCATCCAAAAGATCAGTACCTTTTTTTGGCAGCCTTTACACAGATAAAATGTGGCCAAACTGGCAGTGAAAGATATTTAATTGATGGCCCTGTGGATAGATGCAATTACATTCCTCCAAAGCCATTAGGGGAAGGTAAAGTAGACATTCATCACTGCTTTCGTTTAAAAACATGGACGTTCGTATGTACTTTAAAGAACTGGGTGGGAAATGCAGGTCTGACTACTTTTCAGATAAGGGAAAAATGCCTTTCAAATTTCTCTTGGTTAGGAGCGGGGAGAAAATTGAAAACACTGACGTTTTCAAGGCCAGAGAGTTTGCTATGGCAGATTTCTTCATAGAATCAATCATTGAACCCAGCCTCCAGGCACCACCGTGTTGAGAATAACCTAAGAAGTGGTCATCTGTCTCAGAAGGAGAGTTAATTCTATGCTTTTTCTTAGCTGCCTGTTGCCCTGTTGATGACACTTGCTGGAAGTTCCACTTGGTGTCTGCTGAAATCCCACTTGCTGTCGCCCATGTGTACCATATTCTGTATGGAGCTTAATTTAGAAATACTGCTCAGTACTTGAAATAGTCATCAGCTTTAAAAGACCCTTGATGGTGGTCTTCTCAGCTCTCCTGAAATTACTCTGAGGGAAAGATGTGTGATTCCTCTCATCACTATTGTAGTTATTCAACTTTTCTTCTCCCCCCATAAGCCCAAACAAGACAGAATGGCCAGACACCCCCAGGCCGAGGCTTCTCTGAGAGGGGGTGTGGCTTCCTAGCTTGTATGTGGCCTCTTTCTCCTGGGCTGTTTGTGCCAGCTTCACCTCTCCAGACCAGTGGAGAGGTGGGAATTGTTGGGAACATTTAGTGGGAAATGTTGCCCAGGAATGGAAGTCCCTCGTCCCCCAGAGAGAAGCCTGACTCTTCTGGAACGTTGCCCACTCGGCAGCACCAGCTGGCGTGATCAGGTGGGCGCTGCACTTCGGGATCTTCATTTAGTCCTGCCACAGTCCACTGAGACCAGCACTGCCAGTGTCTTCTGTTAGGACCGTGGCGTGTGAAGGGCGGAGAGGGTGACCTCTCCTCTTCCTCGTGACCACTCAGCCAGGGAGGAGAGGAGCCAGAATTCAAGATGACGTAACAAATCAGGCCAAGAAGGCAAACCTCTCTCTGTAGAAATATTAATGATCAATAGGTGCAGATCTTTTAGCCACTACAAATGAGCCATCTATAATGTTGCATCAGGGCTTCCTTGGTGGCTCAGTGCTAAAGAATCTGCCTGCCAATGCAAGAGACACGGGTTTGATCCCTTCCCAGAGGAAGATCCCACATGCCTCGGAGCAGCGAAGCCCAGAAACCACAGCTACTGAAGCCTGTGCTCCACGATAAGAAAAGTCACGGCAATGAGAAGCCTGCACAGCACCACAGAGTGGTCCCTGCTCACCACAACTGGAGAAAGCCTGAGCCACAGTGAAAACCCAGCACAGCCCAAAATACATAAATAAGTAATGTTGGGTCAGTAGATAGCAGCGCCTACTATGGAGGAGAAAGCAAAAGGCCTTTCCCACTTCTGTGGGCAGGGCTCAGACCTAACATGTGTCTGTCTTTATGGGAGACAGTGTGGGAATGTGTTTACTGTCTCAGACTCTGTCTTTGTCTCATAAGCTAGACCTCACCTATTGCTGGAGGAACCTGCAGGGAGATGACAGACTTCTCTACTTAGGTTTAATGCCTTCCTTCGGGTATTCCTCCATCCATCCATTCATTCACTCGCAAATCCTTCTTGAGGATGTGTGATGAGCCAGGTCCCGAGCAGGCAGCATGGTTATGGTCATGGACACGACTGCTGTTCCCATGAATCTCCCCATCTACCTGAGAACTTAAACAGTCTTCACCTTTGTCTCTCCAGGGGAGGATCCCGAGGCTCGGCGACTGCGGACGGTGAAGAATATTGCTGATCTGCGGCAGAATTTGGAGGAGACCATGTCCAGTTTACGGGGAACTCAGGTTACACACAGGTACCTGGAGCGTGAATCACTTCCCTGAGTCGGCTGGTAACTTGATTATCACATGGCTGCTCCTGCCGTGGTGTGTTCCTGCTCTAGCCACATAAGTGATTTAGTTAATAATGGAATAAATAACCTGGATTGCCAATGTGCTGAAATTCACTGAGCATACCAGATGGCATGCAGAAGTGTCAGGAGCAAAAATCCATAGAGACGGATTCCTTCCCAAAGCAGGAGGGATGTGGCAGACCAGCTGCGTTGAAATTTCCCTTTGCTTGCGTTTTCCAAAATGATATTGGGCTGTTAAAATGAGCAGGTGAACTGTACTTGACCTGTGTGATAAAATGAGTAACTTGCATTCCTGCCTCTCTTCTGATCCCCAGCACTCTGTAACGCTGTTAGTCATGCACGTGTATAAAGCACGTACGGAAATATTTATAAAAGCGGAGGATCATGTTTAAACCACAGTTTCGTTGGATGAACTCTAGGATTACGTTGGAAACATTTATCAGCTTCTTTTCACTGTTGAGCGAGAAGGTGAAGAGGATGCAGCCCTGGGCATCCTTCATGATTTGGGCAGAACCAGGTTTTACGGTTTGTGTTTGGCCTTGACGATCAAGGTAGAGGCCTAGTTACCCCTGTGAGCTCCCAGGTCAGGGAGGTCTCCTTTGCTTCTTCAGTTTCAGTCTTTTTGATAAATGAACACAGCGGGAGATTGCTGGGCTCCCCCTCTGCCTGCAGCTTTGGCAGAATAGGATTAAGCACCATGGGTTCTTGAAGACCAGGGCCTAAACCTTGCATGCATGTGAAGTCGCTTCTGTCTTGTCCGACTCTTTGCTACCCCATGGATTGTAGCCCACCAGGCTCTGCTGTCCATGGGATTCTCTAGGAAAGAATACTGGAGTGGCTTGCCATGCCCTCCTCCAGGGGATCTTCTGAGCAGGGATGGAATCCACGTCTCTTATGTCTCCTGCATTGGCAGGAGGTTCTTTACCACTAGTGCTGCCTGGGAAGCCCACCTAAATCGCAGGGGTTCCCAAGATGAGAAATGTCAGGCAGGCTGCTTCCCGGATCGGAGGGAAAGAAAAGCAGCTGGGGTACCTAATTGGTTCCTTTCAGAGGTGAGTACCCCGGGGTGGGATGGTGCTGGCCTGGAGCCAGGCACTGGCCTACCCCTCTGTGATGAGATAAGTCACCTCCGTCCTTCCACCATCATCACTGAGACTGACTGAAAGTCGGTTCCAGCAGTTTGGTGGATTTCTCGGCTCAAGCTAAGATGCTGATCATGAGAGGAGGGAAAGCGTCCATGCTTTCTTCTGTAGGAAAGGACTCTCACTCTCTCTGCCTAGTTAACACATTATTGACAGGGGGATTTTTGTAGAAACTAGCACCTGTGGCCAGCGATTTGTTACATCAGTGAATATCGAAACACTCCCATCAATAACGTTCGGGTAACCAAAGACGTATTAATACCTCTCTGGTCGATTAGTTGTTAAGAGACCCCGTGTTTCTCATCTTGATGGTGTGGCAAGACCCGGGACGAGCTCAGTCTCCTGGCAGATTCAGACCCAGCTAGTTTCATGCGTCACCAGCCCAGACACTCATCTCTCATTTCTGGTCTTTTGCCCCCAAAGTTTAATTGTCATTTTGGACAAAAGAGGGGAGAAGCAAATGTGTGGGGGAAATGCATGTTACAGAGTGAGAAAATCAGGGCCCTCCCCACCTGCTCGGTCTGGAGAGAGCTGAGGACGTGAAATGTCTTAGGACCCCGGGGAGGACGGGTACCTCCCGCCTTTAGGAAGGAAGAGATGAAAGGCAGCATCCAAGGACAAGCGGGCAGGCGCTATGTCCCATCGTTATCAGTCCAGCATGGTCTGTGTCCCTTCCTGGGTTACAAAGAAGACTGGTTAAGATCATTTCTTTAAAGTAACTGGGGGCCTGCCCTGGTGGTCCGGGGGCTAAGACTCCATGCTGCCAATGCAGGGGGCTCAGGTTCGATCCCTGGTCAGGAAACTCGATGCCACATGGCGCAACTAAAGATCCCTCGTGCTGCACCTGCAACTCGGCACCGGCAAATGAGTGAATGAAAAGTAAATATTAAAAAATGAAGTAACTGGTCGTGGGCACTTGTACCACGTTTTAGGGGAAAAGTCCCCACTGGGCTTTTCGCAATGTCACTCAGGCATGCAGCTTCATCTTTTCATTTTTAACAGCAGAACTACACTGGGTGGTACGTTGGTACCTTATTTTTTGATCCTGTTTTGTATATGGGAAGTATTTCGTAGTTCTAGAAAAGAAATTAAAGAGGATGTAAACACAAAGACCGCTGGGCACATCGGGGTCTAACTCAAGGCCGATTTTATGTCTCTAGCACGTTGGAAACCACGTTTGACACCAACGTCACCACAGAGATCAGCGGGCGCAGTATCCTCAGCTTGACGGGCAGGCCCAATCCCCTGGCCTGGAGGCTCGGCCAGTCCAGCCCTCGGCTGCAGGCGGGAGACGCCCCCTCGATGGGCAATGGGTACCCTCCCCGAGCCAACGCCAGCCGCTTCATCAACACCGAGTCAGGCCGCTACGTGTACTCTGCCCCCCTGCGGAGGCAGCTGGCCTCCAGGGGCAGCAGTGTCTGCCACGTGGACGTCTCGGACAAGGCGGGAGATGAGATGGACCTGGAGGCCGTCAGCATGGATGCGCCTGGATACATGAGCGACGGGGATGTGCTGAGCAAGAACATGCGGGCGGACGACATCACCAGCGGGTGAGTACCTGTGCTGCTGCTCTTCTCATGGAGTGGCGGCCTGGCACCTGCCTTCTCTTCTGCGGGACTTCCTAACGTTCTCTGGAGTGAGGTGTTCGTCACTCAGTCATATCTGACTCTTTGCGACCCCACAGACTGTGGCCCGCCAGGCTCCTCTGTCTATGGAGTTCTCCAGGCAAGAATACTGGAGTGGGTTGCCATTTCCTTCACCAGGGGATCTTTCTGATGCAGGGATCAAACTGGGGTCTCCTGCACTGCAGGTAGATTCTTTACCGTCTGAGCCACCAGGGAAGTCCAATGTTCTCTGGGGGAGAGCAAACTGCCTTCCTCATGTCCTGTCCATGTCGAAGGCTGTGTGCTGTGGAGGGGAGCCTTCTGGGCCGAGAGACACACGACCTGGGCTGCAGTCCAAGCCTGGCGGTAACTCGCTGGGCGGTCCCAACCAGGCTCCAGACCATACTGTGTCAGTCCTTTAGCAAACCTTATGGGTAGAATCCAGACCCCTGAGCCTGGTGGGTCTGGCCCTTCAGTTCAGTTCACTTCAGTTGCTCAGTCGTGTCCGACTCTTTGCGACCCCATGAATCACAGCACTCCAGGCCTCCCTGTCCATCACCAACTCCCGGAGTTCACTCAAACTCATGTCCATCGAGTCAGTGATGCCATCCAGCCATCTCATCCTCTGTCGTCCCCTTCTCCTCCTGCCCCCAATCCCTCCCAGCATCAGGGTCTTTTCCAATGAGTCAACTCTTCCCATGAGCTGGCCAAAGTACTGGAGTTTCAGCTTTAGCATCATTCCTTCCAAAGAACACCCAGGACTGATCTCCTTTAGAATGGACTGGTTGGATCTTCTTGCAGTCCAAGGGACTCTCAAGAGTCTTCTCCAACACCACAGTTCAAAAGCATCAATTCTGCGGCGCTCAGCTTTCTTCACAGTCTAACTCTCACATCCATACATGACCACTGGAAAAACCATAGCCTTGACTAAACAGACCTTTGTTGGCAAAGTAATGTCTCTGGTTTTGAATATGCTATCTAGGTTGGTCATAACTTTCCTTCCAAGGAGTAGGGTCTTTTAATTTCATGGCTGCAGTCACCATCTGCAGTGATTTTGGAGCCCAGAAAAATAAAGTCTGACACTGTTTCCACTGTTTCCCCATCTGTTTCCCATGAAGTGATGGGACCAGATGCCATGATCTTCGTTTTCTGAATGTTGAGCTTTAAGCCAACTTTTTCCCTCTCCTCTTTCACTTTCATCAAGAGGCTTTTTAGTTCCTCTTCACTTTCTGCCATAAGGGTGGTGTCATCTGCATATCTGAGGTGATTGATATTTCTCCCGGCAATCTTGATTCCAGCTTGTGCTTCTTCCAGCCCAGCGTTTCTCATGATGTACTCTGCATAGAAGTTAAATAAGCAGGGTGACAATATACAGCCTTGACGTACTCCTTTTCCTATTGGGAACCAGTCTGTTGTTCCGGGTCTAGTTCTAACTGTTGCTTCCTGACCTGCATATAGGTTTCTCAGGAGGCAGGTCAGTACCTGCCTCTGAGGGCTGGCTGTTCTCCATTCTCCTTCTGCTGCAGCTGGTTTTGTGTTCCTTCTCATCAAGCTCTTCCCTGCCTCAGGGCCTTTGCACTGTTTCTCTGCCTCGGTCCTGTCACCCAGATCTCTATACTGGTTCCTTCTGGCTGCTCTGCCAGCATCTCTTTAAAGGGTCCTCCTTGACCTTTCAACTTCAAGTCCTATATGTGACTTGTCCCAGGCCTGTTCTCCATCACTGTATTTATACTCATTTGGAAGCTTATCAGTGTTAAGAATTATCCTGGGTGTGTGTTTCACTCACTCGTGTCTGATTCTTTGCGACCCCATGGTGTGTAGCCTGCCAGGCTCCTTCGTCCATGTGATTATTGTCAGGATGGGTTTGTATTTTATTGTCTCTCCGCCTGCTCCTGCTTACAGCAGTAAGTGCCATGATGCAGCAGGAGAATCCGGCTTGCCCACCACTGAATCCCTAGTGCCTTGTACATGTAGGAATATATAAACTTTGCTGAACTGGCAAGCACACAGCTGCATGGATGAAGGAGCAAGCCCAACCTCCCTGTAACATGCGAAGATAAGGGGAGTGAGGAGGTGATGTCTGAGCCAGGCCGTGACCCTGTGTGGCCTGAGGCTTGGCTTCCTGCGTTTGCCCCAGTTGCAGATCCCCGTGGAAGCTGAACAAGCATTCATCTACCCCGCTTGCCCGTGATCCCTTCATCTGTTAACCTGGCTTGCCCAGAAGTCCTTCAAGATCTTCCCCTCCTCTAACATTCTAACAGGTAAAATTACAGATAATAAAAATCAGGCATGATGATCATGCCATTCATTTTCCTGAATGTAGTGATCAAGAACCCCGTGGGTGAGTCAGTATTTTCTTAATAATAGCTTGTTCTCCCACTACGTGCCAAGCATTGTGCTTTATATATATTATCTTCTTCCCTCACAGCAATCCTTTGAAGTAGGTAATATCATAAATCCCCATCTTATGGAAGAGTAAACTGAGGCTCAGGAAGGTTAAACCACTTGCCCAAGTTGAGTAGTTAAGAGGCAGGGCTCAGGGCTAGTGCTTCTGAACGCAGCTCCTTAACCAGTGTACCGGCCCATCTTCTCCAGGATTTCATTGCCGTGTTGAGATAGCACAGCTACTTGAGTTTATTTCAGAATTGATTTACTTAGTTCTACCTGTCTGTCCAGAAGTGTTCTTTTATTTAAAGCTTACAGATAGGAGTACTTTGGCTTTCTGCCTGTTGCTTGTAGAACCATCCCACGGTGAAATCTTGGAAGACAGGCGCCTCCAAACTCTTACTGTGCAACAGCTTTCTGCTGCCCTCATAGCTGGGACAGTTAACGGTAAATCAAATGATCCTGTAAACTTAGAGCGTCATTTCGTGTCTCTAGTTTTACATGAACAGGAAAACAGTGTGCGTGAGCATGCGTGCCAAGTCACTTCAGTCGTGTCCAACTTCGATCCTCTGGACTGGAGCCCGCCAGGCTCCTCTGTCCATGAGATTTTTCAGACAAGAAGACTAGAGTGTGTTGCCATGCCCTCCTCCAGGGGGATCTTCCCAACCCAGGGCTTGACCCACGTCTCTCTTGTCTCATGCGTTGGCAGGTGAGTTCTTTACCACTATAGCGCCAGCTAGGAAGCCCATGAAAACAGTAATATCTGCGTATTACTAAAATTGCATATAATTTAATCTTTTAAATTATTTTAATAATTTACAATTAAATTTTTATTAAAATTAAAATAATTTATAGTTAAATTTATTTAATAATTATTTTAATTCTTATTGTTAAGAAGACCATTGGTATTCAGCATGGTGTCAGGGTTATCTTTATCACTTCCCACTGTGATATACAACCAAACATTTTGGGATTATTTTGAGATTTTCTTATTTAAAGAAACATTTATTCTCTTGTCAGGTCAGTCTTTTAATAAGTGAAGGCATGTTTATTTTCATGTACTACCAACAGTTTCCACAAGGTGGCGACATTGAAACACCCTGAACTGAACCTTAGGGATGTTACAGTGAGACATTCCTAGTCTCTTTAGCTATTCAAACCAGAGCTGTTATGCCTGCTAAAAAGCACAAATGCTTACGTTTCACTTCCTGCTTTGGGAAGCTTACATTTTTAGCAAGTGAGATAGCACTTAGAGCAAGTGTAGATACAAGTGTGGAAATGTAAGCAAACCACCCAATTATTGAAATCGGAGCACGCTGGTCTGTTTCCAACTCCCTCCCTCTCCCCCCACCAGTTACTTTTAATGTAGAGGCTTACCTGCACAGTGAAGAGAGGCGGCCCAGATGGCATCTCACACTCCTCCTAGTCGTGACATTCTAGAGCACTAGTGAAGCACGACTCCACTCTGTGGAAGTGCGTGTGAGTTTCTCCTTTGAGGTTCAGTTACCCGCTTGCCTTTATATGCAGAGCTCAGGGCACACCATTTAATGTCCTTTGCACTCCGTTCTTTTTCCTTTTATAAACATGACAAGGCTGTAGATATTGAAGGACCGGCCCTTTAGTCTGTGCTTCAGAATCTGCCCAATAAGCCAGATTGCTGAGGCAGCTGGTGTAGTGGAAAGAAAACAGACAAATATCAGGTAAGATTGAATCCTGCTCTACCACTGCTGAACTCTGTGACACTGAAGCCCGTTATTTAGCTTCCCGAAGCCTTGAAGCACTACAATGAATTTCGTTTCTAACCTTCTGCAGTTAGATTTCTCTTTGAGGTTTTATCTAATTAATGGCAAACGTCTGATGAAGACACACAGTTTCAGACAACGTTCAGATGTCATATCAGCCTCAAAGATCCCAGCACTTGGGAACCGTGAAATGACTACAGTTTTCACCCAGATGTTTGCTTGACTTAGTGGAAGCAGCCTTGATGCATGAGTATTCTATAAATCAGTGTGGAGGCTCTTTGAGGAAAGTTCTTGTAAAAGTTTACAGCAAGTTTATTTAGTAAGACTGATGTGGAAGTAAATTCTAGTTTCGGAAAACCCACGGCCTTTGTTTTTAAAATGACGCTGGACCTCAGCTTGGTCGAAGAGCTGTTTTTTGATGTCTCCAGCTCCTTGTCACTCCTGGATATGAACGCATGCGCACCTGTATACCATTAGGGTTTCCCTAAGGCGGGGCTGACGTTACGTGATTTCCATGGAGTTTACTAAGGAACTAAGGGCACACGCCTTTGGCCTCTGTGTGCGTGTACTCACTAAACCCTCCTATTTCACTTAGCATGTGCCAGGCATGTCCAAGTACTTTATAAGAAACCGCCTGACCTCACCACTTCATTTTATTAGACTGATAAATTGGAATTCAGCTGTGGTTAGTGGAAAAGGAATTAAAAGTAACAGACGTAGATGTCTCTTACTAAGATTTGGTCTGTGAAGCCGATCCATCTACTCATCTTCCCAAACTTCAGCGCGCCATATGGTATAGATGGAAATTAAAGGGACAGACTTAGAGTCCATATGTTTGGAAAGTTTTTTTTTTCTTTTCAAAGGAGTCGTTGAGTTGTAATAATGTTCCATACTATGAATATACCTCCCTTCCTGGAAAAAAAGAAAAGACCATTTAAATTCAACATCAGAAATTTCTCTAAGAGTCTTTGATGGCTTTCCATTGCCTGTGGGAACAAATGTCAACTTCTTAACAGGGAGGCTGCTGATGGTCTTTCCCTTAGCTGCCCTCCCAGCCTGCACCCTGGCCACGTCGGTCCTCAGGTGCCCCGTACTCCCCAGTGTCCGGCTTGTGCTGTTTGTTACCCACGGTCGTCTCCTGCATTTGCAAAGCCTTGTGCCATAGGACCTGTCTCTGTCTCCCTGGAATTTCTTTCCCCTCAAGCTTATCTGACTTTTCAAAACAGAAAAACCTCCTCTGTGGTGCGCTCCTAGACTCCCTCAGGCAGAGCCAGCTCTGCCTCATTTCTGGTGGCCTTGATCCACACCCAACCTTGCGCTTGAACCTTTTGCTTTGCACAGGAAGTGTTTGAGGGGGACTGTGTTGAGGAAAGAGTATGGTCTTGAGAGGCAGGCAGATTTGAGATTTAAACTTGCCTCTGCCAAATGAGGGCTTCCCTCATAGCTCAATTGGTAGAGAATCTGCCTGCAATACAGGAGACCCTGGTTTGATTCCTGGCTCGGAAAGTTGCCCTGGAGAAGGGAAAGGCTACCCACTCTAGTATTCTGGCCCGGAGAATTGCGTGGGCTGTATAGTCCATGGGGTCGCAAAGAGTCGGACACGACTGAGCGACTTTCACTTCTGCCAAATGAACTAAGAACAAGTTTTCATTTGAGAATTAGACACAGACCCTGAGGATCGCCTGGGAGAGTCCCGGATACTCAAGAACCGTCACGCACAACGTGTGTGTGCGTGTCTGTCCTCCGCCACACGTGGAGCTCCCAGAAGGCAGGCAGTACCCGTGATTTGTCTCAGATTCTAGCACAAGTAGGAATTTAACAAATATTTTGTGAATGGTCTGTCCTTCATGCCTACCCTCACAGGACTCTGGGCTTATATAACTTGCCACCACCAACTGTGTTAGGCAGTCATTCTATTTACAGAACACTCAAGAGAAAATCAATTTAGCCTCTGGTATTTCTTTTCAGTGCAACGCATAGCTCCACCTAGTGGCGCATACAGGGTGTGATGCAGTGGTTTTGATTGCTTCTAACTCAAAGAATCATTTTATTGGTTTACAACTCAGAGCTGGTGTTATTCAAGACTGAGAGAGTGGAGAGTGTAGTGTGTAGTGGTTGGCTCCTCTTTGAATGTGGCCTGGCCAGAAGTCTAGTGCAGGAGAGAACACGGGGCTGTGAGCAAGTACATCTTCAGAGTTGGCTTTTCGATGATGGCAGTCTTCTCTGCTGGGTGTCAGGGGTTACTCCATCAACAGATGCCACACATGCCTGCTGGGAGACTTCACCCCTCTGAAGCTGAGGAACCCGTCCTCACGAATCCTTACCCCTCCATAGAAATGTCATGGCATGTCTTCACTCCAGCTGTGATGACAAAATACCATAGGCTGAGTGACTTCAATAACAGACATCTGCTTCTCATAGTTCTGGAGCCTGGAAGTTCATGATCAAAGTACCAGCATGGTCACGTTCTGGTGAGCACCCCTTGCTGGCTTGCTATGGTCCTCCCAAAGCAGAGAGAAGCAGGTCTGGAGTGTCTTCCTCTTCTAAGGGCCTTAATCCCACTTGGGGGCCCCCACCCTTGTGACCTCTTCAAATCCATTTAACTTCCAGAGGCCCCATCTCCAAATACCATCAAACTGGTGACTAGGGCTTCACCATATGATTTTTCAGGGGTGGGGGAAACACAGACATTTAACCACACAGGGTGTTTTATGCTTCCGTGCATCCTTCTCATGCATAGCACCCTGTGTTGCCTTTCCCATCATTGCTTGCCAGGTCACCTCCTCCAGGAAGCCTTCCCCGATTCTATCCAGGCAGAGCCAGTGATTCTTTCTTCTGGGCTCTGATCATCTTCGACATACCTGTAATAGCACTGACAGCATTGCACCAGAATTATTACACATATATAATGTGTGTATAAAATCAAACCAGGCATCCATACAAAACACCTTTTCAGATTGTTTCAGTACACTGATTATGAGAAACGGACAGAGCCCATGCCTGTTACCAGCTCTTAAAGGTCAGAGTGCAGTCTGTCTTACGGGCTCCCCTGTCTGCATTGGCTAGCACAGTGCCTGTTCCATAGTAAGTGACCAGTCGATACCCACTGACTAAAGGCTACAGGGACCTTCAGTGAAACAAGAGCGGTCACAGGCCTCTGAAAGAAGATGCGCCTCAGGTTGAAGCCCCTTGAGCTTGACGCCCTGGCCACATGGTCTTCCTTTCCATGGCTCTATTTATTCCAAACCTGTGCCTCCCTCAATCCCAGCGAGCTGGACACCGACAGTGCAAGGGAAAGAAAGTACGAAGGCCATACGCCATGGGGACGGGAGCGAAGGTGCCCTGTTCCTCTCTTCCTTCCTTCAGAGACCATCTTGGGACAAATGAGGGAAGCATTTCTCATCAAGTCAGCATAGGATACAGCCGGGCTCTTTCTTCTCTGCTAAATGTTTCTCTTGGTCTTTCCAGGCCAGACCTGAAGTCACCTTGACAGGCTGTTGTTCCTGGCAAACTGATAGGGAAGGAAGCCAAAACACTCCTTTTGGCCAAAATGCATGCCAGAGCCAAGAGAAACAGTTTTAGGTGAGGCTGTCCTGAAAGGCGCTAAGTCATGATAGGGTCCAGCGGATGTGGCAGGTACCTCTGAGACTTGAAAAGGTGGGCTCATGTTTCTCCAGGTTGATCCCTCTGAAGTGATCTTGGTTTTGGGGTTCCTGGAAGGCTTGGGAGTTCCAGGTCTCCCGTCGGACACTGGTCAGGTCTCAGTGATGTTCAGGAGGCTGAACTGCCATGGAAAGGTGGAGACTGCTGTCTAGACAGATCTGTAGGGCCTTGGGCAGACCACTTGTCCCTAATGCCCTGCATTCCTTTTATACACACTCACACATCAAAAATCCAGGGAGCTCCCTAGCGGGCCAGTGGTTAGGACTCTTTACTTTCAGTGGGGAAGGCACAGGTTCAATCCCTGGTTAGGGAACTGAGATTTTGCAAGTCATGTGATGTCAAAAAACAAAAACAAATTGCAGTGGTGCTCCAGCGTGAAGCCTTGGGCCCGGGGTAGCCCAGTGTGCCAGTGGTGGAACTGGGCCAGTTCCCAGTCTTTCAGCCTCTCTGTTCCTCCCTGCTTCCCTTGGTGTTTCCTCACTTCCCTTGGTGATTTATACAAGTCTTAGCAGTGTATGAATTCACAGAAACCAGGAATGCTTGGCCCCTTCTGATACTTTCCTTGGTGTTAAAAATCATAGGCAAACCCTGAGCGAGCACAGGGGGTTGTGCAGCGGGCAGGATTCATTTCCCGAAGTGTCGGTGAGCACACGCCAGCTCTCCTCACCTGGCTGTGATGTCATCTGACCCGGGCAGCGCTGCGGACTGATGGCCCTGGCTACCAAGATGAGTAGTCTGTCCCCAGTGGCTGGGGCAGCATTGCTTTTGAGCACGTCTTCTTCCCCACACCGCAGACTTGCTTGATTTACTGAGTGTGGGCAATCACTCAGCCCTTGTAGGCAGCTGAGCAGGCAGTTTAATCAGAGGAGAAAGAACAGTTGAGCTCAGGACATGGTGAAAGTAGAGAAATTCTCCAGCTTCCCAAGCCTGCTCGCGCCACTGTCGGCAGTGACGATAGATTTAGCAGGCAGAGGACAGAACGCAAAAAAAGATTTCCTGGAGAACAGCCCTGTGGAGAAATGAAGTGTGGTCCAACTTTGACATGGGCAGCTCAGACCGTTACTCATAAGAGCAAATGTTGGCTTAGTAATTTATGGGGAAGAGAGGGGGAAAAAAGTGGGGGGAGAGGGGTGCCTTGTCTTCTCAGGAAAACTGGGCCCCGACTGCTTGGGAAATTCCTAGCTTGCTTTGAGATTTGATCCCTTCCCACTCCCACCCCTGACCGCAGAATCCTGCAGGGAAGGAAGGGGAGGAGTGAATGAAAGTGGGCGCTTTGGAGAGAAGAAAGTCTTCTGAAGGGACTGCCCGCCGCCTGCTTGCCCATCCTCAGCGACATCCTCCCACACATGGGCTCCCCTGGACCTGGAAACCCTTCCTGGGGCCTGCCTTCTGGGGAGGCTCCAGGCAAAAGGCAGTAAATTGCCATTTAAAAAGTGTTTACGGAGTTGGTTGTGTACTGGAGACTGTGCCGAAGACAGGAAGGCTGAGGGAAATGAATGAGATGCAGAGCATCCCTGAGGATGCTCATGGAACAGGCAGGTGACAGGTCAGTGTCAGGGCGGGGAGCTCCGGAGAAGGGAAGCTGCAGTGCCTTCCAAGAGGACAGTGAGTGGAGACGAGGGTGTGCTGGGAGCTGGGGGCCGTGGCACGAAGGCCAGCCTGGCTGCTCTGCTCTGGGCTCGGTGCCCCGGAGCACGCTCCCGGGCCCGTCTCAGAGCTCTTGTGTGGCTTCAGTGAGTTCATGCCCGTGAACTTGGCCCAGAGTCTGCGTGGACAGAGCACTCAGCACTGTGTGTGGTGTCCCCTACCAGCAGCAGCTATAGCTCCTTCAGGACCTGTGAGCTGAGCCTTGAAGGATAAGCAAGCAGCCAGGCAGACCGAGGTCAAGAACGAAGGCATGAAGACATAATGGGTGCGGGGTGTAGTTCTGTAAGAGTGGTGCGTTGTTTGGGGGTGGGTTGGCTGGAGATTCAAGACGGGTGGGGGTGGGCTCAGGCCAGGAGCTCTCAGAGCCCAGGGTCGGGTGACACAGCTCTGGGTAAGGCCAAGGCCCCAGGAATGGGGACATGGGGTCAGAGAGACTCTCTCCTAAAACTCCGCCTGACCTGGGGGCATGGAGGCGCCAGAGAGTCAAGGCCAGCTCCCGGGCTCCAGCCTGCGCAGCATTGTCTGAAATAGCTGATGTCTGTCCATCCTTTGCCAGCTTGCCCTCTTGCCTCTTGGCACCGCTCACTGCCCTTAGACTGTCTCAGGCCTCCAGGCCACCCCCGGACCAGGGCCGGCTGAGTGTTTCAGCAGAGTATGTGGCAGCCTCTGGAATGTAGTTCCCTGGGCTTTAGGAAAACCCCACTCCCACAGCCTTCCAATTCTTGCCCTGGAGAATTGCTCCAGGCCCAAGGGGGAGGCTGACCTGTGCTCAGTAGTTAAGTCTAACCCAAGACAGATGGTGGTAAATGTTCACAGTGGGAGGCAAGATGTGGGGGGTCTGACAATAGGGCAGGCCCCGAGGGGACCTCTTCTGTTCTCACTTTCTTCTCTGGGGACCAGGCTTCCCTCATCTACAGATGAGAATATTAACGCCTGGAGTTGCGGTGACCGATTGAATGAGGTGACATGCGCAGAACTGCTAGACCCTTCCACACCGTTCTCATAATAGTGATGGTGTTGCCCAGATTAAATGGGATAGGATGCACATATAATACCCAGTTCAGAGCCTGGTGCGGGGTAACAGTATGCACTATATCCCATTCCCTTCTGCCCTTCTGTTGGAACAGACTTCCTGCCCTTCACAGGGCTCTTCGTTGGTGAGCATCATCAACGCAGCCGCTTTGGCCTTACTCAGATCAGCCCCACGTATCCAACCAAGGGAAAGTCTCCATTAATCTGTGCTGCAAAGAGACTGCATTTTTAATTATTTCAAGTCAACACATTTTTAACGAGGGTCTCCTCCATCCCAGGCCTTGCTCTGGGGTCTCTGACCGACAGGATCAGTTCTCAGGCTGACCATGTGGTACTCCTTCTTTTGCGATCTCACTTTTGATCAATATAGGTCCTCGTCAGGATAAAGCGGGGACTGTGAGCTCACAGTTACCAAAGGATGCTTACACATGCAGGAAAAACATATGCCTACTCCGCAGCTCTCGATGGATGATGGATTAGGGGCCAATGTATATCACACATCTTCTGTGTGCCAGGTACTATATATATTCCTGAACTTTATAGGATGTTTTCATTTTACTAATAAGAAAAATGAAGAGCCAAGAGGCTGATTGTTAACTTCATTGCTTTTAAGCCCATGAACGAGATTTTTAACAGATGGCTGCCCTTCCCTTCTTTCCCTTCGTGTGCCGGCATTTCATTGTGATCTTGGTTCCTCTATTTGTTCTAGTAGAGTATTTTCTGCTTTCTTCAGGACTACCCTCTCTAGTAGAGTCTGCAGGCTCCTCTGTCTCTACTCAGTGTTTTGCAAAGGTACCTTTTTTAAAAAAATTCGTTCAATCGTTTACTTATTTTTGGCTGTGCTGGATCTTCGTTGCTGTGTGTGGACTTTCTCCAGTTGCGATGAGCAGGGGCTACTCTCTAGGTGTGATACACGGGCTTCTCATTGTGGTGGCTTTTCTTGTTGCGGAGCTCAGGCTCTACAGTGAGCTGGCTTCCGAAGCTGCAGCACGTGGGCTCGGGAGTTGCGGCTCACAGGCTCCAGAGGGCGGGCTCAGTGGTTGTGGCACATGGACCCAGTGGCCCTGTGAATGTGGAATCTTCCCAGACTAGGGATCGAACCTGTGTCCCCCGCCTTGGCAAGCAGATTCTTGAACAATGGACCAGGGAGATCTGCAAGCGTACCTTGAGCGGAGAGATCTGTGTCACAGGTAGACCCGAAGGTCCTCTGTATTTCCTGTTTAGCCTTTGCATGGCTCTCATCTAGAAAACCCAGTCTCATTTATCTTTGTCTTCAGCTTATAGAGCACCGAAAGCACCCTTTCCAGCTATTTTGCAAGGGCCAGCAGCTACAGAGTGGCTCTACAGATTTATGATGGCAAGGTTGGAGGCCACCAAGCTCGAGTTGAGGTAAAGATGAAAAGAACCATTTGGACGAGGTTGGGAGTATTTTGGCCCTAAAATAGACCATATGTGCCTGAACTGAAATCAAGATAAGAAACTGAAATTTTGTTGAGAACTCATGATCCTCTCACCATGCTGCTCTGGAGACATGGTCGAATGGAAGAAACTTGAGATTCATGGTCAGAAGATCTGACCTTCATATTCCTTGTGTGACCTTGGCGAATTGGGTTCCTTTTCTAAGCCTGTTTCCCACTTATTCAGTGATAGCCTGCTTCTTCAGTGTACAGAAAAAGAAAGGAGATAGTGTTTTGAAAGCGTTTGGCACATACGGAACGGTCTTTCCTTTTGGGGTTTTGGAATCATCGCCTCTATTTGCTTTCCTGCTCTTTTATCCTACTTAGAATGTTAATTAAGATGAGGTAATACCATTTCTTATTCTTAAGCACGATAGCCAGATACATGCTAAGTGGGTGAGAGTCTGTCTGTGTATTAGGGTTCGTCAGAGGAAAAAACGGTGTTGCATCTCAAGCCCAAAGACAGCCTAGAGGTGGAATTTTCTCTTCCCTGGGAACATCTGTCTTTTATTCTCTTTTGACTTTCAACGGATTAGATGAAGCCTACCCATATTTTGGAGCATAATCTGCTCTACTCAAAGTGTACTAGTTTAAATGTTGATCCCCTCTAAAAAGCAGCTTCACAGCAGTATCTAGGCTAATATTTCCCCAAGTGTCTACGTATCACAGCCTAGCCGAGTTAACCCATAAAATTAACCATTACAGCCTGCCAGCAGGCTGTGTAGTGTGATCAGTAGGAATGAGTCATCTGGGTCAGGAGGCAGCTTACCTGTGGTCTAGAGACAAAGAGCAACACACCTTGTAGAAACATCTGTGAGGGCTCGAGGCTAAAACATCCTACCTGGGATATGACCACAAATCACGAGTCTGTACATGCCTTGGAAAATCATCACACCCCCTCCAGAATTCCCAGGTCCTGATAAGAAATCTCCCCGAGAAGTAGAGGTTTTGATCTTTCCTCTTAATCCTGACATGGGCGCCTCTGGAGGGATGATGATTTTTTTTGAGACTCCAGAGTAAAATAGGATTCAGAGTCTGAGGAGAGGCCCACATCTGTCTCCAGGATCTTCCAGCTATAAATCAAGCCCATATTCACCTCTTGATCTTATAACAAGCTGGAGACGGGGGTCTGTGTTTCCCTCTGCTGCAACGTTGGAGTCCGTGTCCCAGTTCCCAGAGCTTTGTACTTGTCATTGAGCAGGCATCTGTTTTGAAATGAGAAATCTCACATACTTGGACAATGAAGTTTAAAGGGTAAAGTCAGCTCAAGTTGTTAGGAACGTGGGACAGAATAAATGTGGTGTTGGCTCTGCTGAGATGGGAAAAGGCCACAGAAGTCAACCAGCCCGCCTGCTAGCATGCGGCTTTTTGCCTGTCCTGCAGCAGTGGTACCGGAATTCACAACAGCTAAGCTGCTTTGGGGTCTCTCTCATGGGCTGGGCGCTCAGTGGAGCTCATTACATGCGTTATCTCACTTGTCCTGTACATCAGTTTTTTGAGATAAGGGCTGCTTTTCATCTTCTCTTTATGATTGAGAAGACCAAGCTCAGAGAGGTTAGGTTACTTGATTAGGTCACACAGCTGGTAATGTTACTCAGTCCAGACTGGTACCACTCACTGCACAGCAGCCCAATATATTGAGGGATGTGTTGTTGGGTAAAGGAATGGCAACTTTATTTAGAAAGCCAGCAGATGGAGAGGATAGTGGACTAGTGTCCCAAAGAACCGTCTTATCCAAATTGGAGTTCAGGCTTTGTTTACACTGAAAGAGAGGGCACGTGATTGGTTGGTGCAGACTTCTTAAGGTCAGAATCCTTCGCTCTTGCAGCAGCCCACTGTCAGTCAGATGCTATGTTCCTGTAATCCTCAATAAGACACATGTTATCCTCTGTTCTACAACTGTTTTTCTCTATATGAATGGAAAAGTGAGCCTTGAGAAGTATCCTGTCTATTTCAGGCTATAGACAACATTCTCAACTTGTAGCAAAAGTAATAGAACACAAAGCAAAAGAAACAGATCCAGTATGGAGTCACGTTTGTTCTTCCCTATTACAGTAACTGATGGGACCAAGTGTTTAACCAGGCTGAATTCAGAGCCTGTGCTCCAGAACGCTGTAGTATGGCTTCTTGCTATATCTCTAATTATATGGAGGGCAAGACCAAAAAGGAGGAGTGGGCGTCTGTGAACATTACAAACCCTTGTTTTCCCCTGTGCCATATTGGGGAGTGTTGAAACCATATAAACAGATGGAGGGTGATGTTCAAAGGGTAAGGCTTGGAGTGTTGAGCTGCATTCAGACTTTCACTTGGCCAATGCTTGTGGAAGGACCAAAGAGGCTGTGGCTGAGGTGGGGGCAAAAATGGATACTTTTGTTTGCCTCAAAAGCATTGTTTTGAGTTTCCTTTCAATTAAATGGCTCAGGTTTTGCTATAGCATTAGAAACACTTGTATCAACAGTCTCCAGGTACTGGCCGGCAGACAGTGAGTGAGTGGGGGCAAAACTGATGTGTGTGTTTTGGAAACAAAAACCAGTGAGCTGGTCAGAGTCAGGAAGGTTCAGAGTTTGAGCCCTTCCTGCATGGTGGTTTCTTGAAGCACCTCACTGCAATGTGGCTTCAGGCCATGAAGTCTCATCAAAGTGGGCGTTTTAGTCACTGGCGGTTTCCAGCCTTTGTGCATGTGATACGTGAACTTCTCTGAGGAAATTGTAGTCGTGTAGCCTCCCACCCGCCGCAAACCCAAACAAAACATACAATTACAAGCTCAGCGCCACCCGGAGACCCCAGAACCATGCACGGCACGTTAGAGCTTTATTAATCGAGTGACTTTTGCCTTACGCTGTGGGAGTTGTTAATTAAAATCACTCAACCGTTGAGTTGGAAGAGAGGGAGGGAGACAGAGAGATTGAAGACAGCTAACAGCCGGGCTTCCCTCCCGCCTTGGCAGGCTGGCGCAGCTATTTTAGAGGTGGACATAGGCTTTACGGTTGAATAAACCCTTCTCCAGAGGTGTGTGTGAGGTTTCCTGGGAACGGCTTTCGTTTAATGCCCTGCAGCCAGGCCTCCTGCGCACAAAGCTTCTGACCAAGTATGCAGAACAGTTAACAATAAGGATCATGGTGATAAAAATAGCGGCTACCCTGTATTACTGTTTAGAGAGCGTTTCTAAATGCCTGGCTTGGTGTGGGGCGCTTTATACACCTTGTCTCTTGTCAGCCTCACTGTCGTCCATGTGGTCGTCCGCTCCTCCCAACAGGGATGCAGGGACCCGCAGGGCATCCGTATCTTGCCCAAGGTCACAGAGCTGGTGAGTTAGGGAGCCGGGACTCCCACACACCTGACTGCAAAGCAGAAGGGCATCCACCCTGTCTCAGGGTGTTCATTGAGAACCCTGTAATCTGCATAAACATGTTAAAAATCTAACCCCTCTTCTCCCCCCCAAACCTGCTTCTCCTCTTATATTTCCATATCCATTTCTCTTCCACAGCCAGAAAATCAGAAAGAATCTCAGACTCTTCTGTTCTGTTGTTCCTGGAAGGCTGGTCACCAGGGACAGTGGATTCGCTCTCTTCACTGTCTCTTACCGTGGTTTCTTCCAGTCTTTCTGCTCGTGTTTCTCCCCCAGATGACTCCATTTGCCCTTTGCTTGCTTTCTGCATCTCGGATCCCAGTGCTTATCCAACAAGTCCATCCTACTCTTGGGTGAGAAAACTCCTTCTAGAGTATTAATCTGATTACATGATCCCTGCTTATCATTTCTCAGTGGCTCCACCTTGTCTAGCGGGCAAACTCTTGAGTTTCTGTGGCTGTTTAATAAATGACTCCAAAATCTGGCAGCTGGAAAGCAGTGTTTGATGATGCTCACAGGTCTCTGTCTCAGGATTGGGACAAGATTACGGCCGAGACGGCCTGTCCGTGCTCCCCACGTCTGGAGTCTCAGTGGGGAGGCCCCCAGGGCTGGACCTGGCTTAATAGTGGGGGTCCATGCTGCTCCATAGAGAAGGCGATGGCACCGCACTCCAGTACTCTTGCCTGGAAAACCCCATGGGTGGAGGATCCTGGTGGGCTGACGTCTATGGGGTCGCACAGAGTCGGACACGACTGAAGCGACTCAGCAGCAGCAGCAGCATGCTGTTCCAAAACTTGTTCACTCACACGTCTGGCACTTAGGCTGGGACAACTTGAAGGTAAGGACACCCGTACCTCTCTCTGTGGCTTGGCTGCCTTTGAACCTGGAAGCCTCCAAGCCCCAAGGACAAGTGTTACCGTGAGCAAAGCAAAGGTGGCCTTTTCTCCTCTACCTTGGAAGTCGCAGAGTGTCTCTTTCACCCAGCTGTGTTGGTCAAAGCAGTCACAGGCCTCCAGATTCACTAGAGGGAGTGTAGATCCCACCTCTCAGGGGCACCCTGAAGAAGACCATTCGGGGTGGCAATGTTGTGGAGCCGTCTTTGGAAAGTATATCTGCCCCATCCCACCCTGTGCCTTGTCCAGCATGCTGAGACACCTGGCCCTCCATGGTCCTCCATTGGAGGCTAAGTTTTGTGAAGACAGAGCTTGTCTGTCTCACTGACCACGTATCTCCTGTGCCCAGCACAGTGCTTGGCACAAAGGAAGCCCTCATTTTCATGGGGAACTAATGAGGGATCTGCTTGCCCTGGCCCACATCTTGTCCTCTCCACTGTCCCCTGAACGCCCATTCCTCCCCCACTGGCATTCTGGTCCTGCCACTCTGGACCACTGACCTTTTCCTTGGTAGATGTACCATGCGCTCAGACCTCTGTGCCTTTTACACGTGGTTGCTCTCTCTCTGTCCATAAATCCCTCCCTGCTCCGTTCCCACCCACCTGCTGCAGTCCTTTAAGAATCTGCTGAAGCTGGGAAGCCTTCCCTGACGATACCAGCAGACGTCAGCTTCCCTCCGGTGGGTCCCAAACAGCTGGTAATGCCTTGCAGATGGCTCATCTCGGTTCCTTTTGCTTTGTCTGTTTGTATAACTGTCTGTCCCCTAGATTAGTATATCTGTGAGCAGAGGAATTGTGTCTTTTCACACCTGCATTTCTAACATCTCCTGCCAGACCTGCTGTATATGCTTAGTGATGTGTTTGGAATGAAGGGAGAGAGAAAGAGGGTAATTATAACAGTGGTACCACTGGTACTGATGCTCCTGCTGTTGCTGCTAATAACGGCACCCAGTGGATTGCTTTTAATGTGGCAGGTGCTTTTCAGGCATTATATCATTGAATTCTTAGAGAAATCCTAGGAAGCCGATAACACTGTTATTATCCCCATTTTATACACACGGAAACTGTGGATAAAAGAGGCCACTTGTCCGAGGTCATCCGGCTACTAAGCAATACAGCCAGTTTCAGGAAGCTTGAGGACTTGGTGCTGCCACCTGCTGGGTTTTAGGTTATAAAGATATCTCTTTATAAAGATATAAATCCTACCTTCAGCTGGATTGGTAGGATAATAATGTGGGAAGTGACAGAGTATCTGCTGGCTAGACAGTGTCTCTTTTGTTCTTGGTGCCAGGTTTGAAGAAGTTCAGAATCAGGCAAGGGTTTGTTTAGGGAAGGGTGACAAGCAAGGAAAAGGGTTTGAATGTCATAGACATGTTCATAGAAGCTAGATCTGCTTGACATGGAAAATGCTTAGAAGAGCAATAGGTTCAAAAGGACCAAGCTGAGACTGTAGGTTAGACTTCCATTTTTTATTTCCTAAACACAAAGGTGACCATTAAAAAACATGCCGAAAATCAAAGCTATCCAAAGTGGGCTGGGCTCATTGTAAGAACGTGAGCCTCCTGTTCCTGAGAGTAATCAAGCAGAATCCGGAAACCTGTTTCCACGCGTTGCAGAAGGAATTGTTGCATGAGATGAGAAGCTGAGAGAAGGGACCTGTAAAAGTTCTTCCCAGCGTAAGATTCAGGGTGTTCGGTTCCCATGGAAATCACTGAGGTTCTAATAAGGATGGAGCAGAGCTGGGTGTTGGGCTCAGGAGAAGGTCTCTTTGACAAGCCAGGTTTCCGCAGGTCACGCTGGCCTGCGGGTGGTAGCCGGCACCAAAGCTATTCCTTCTGAAAATGTTCTCACACAAGCCCCCTTCAGATAAGCTCAGAAATCAGACCCGCCTCCTTCCCCGTCTGCAGGTTCTGGACTGGCGGCTTTTGGAGGGCCTGTAGAGAATCACTGTCAGCTCAGCGACTGCACACCTGCCCAGATGTTCCCTAGAGTCACACTCTCTCGGTTGTGTAATGAAATCAACAGGTTCTTAAAGTGTAAAAAGGTTACAGTATGGAGTAAGCTCGCTCTAAGGATGCAAGGTTGGGGGTCTCTGCTTTGCCCCTGCTCAGTTTGAATGACTATTTCAGCCTATCCATCTCTCATTCTTATGAAAGTAGAAACATTTGAACAAGTGGAAACCTCAGAAAGTCAGGGACCCCATTCCTTTGTCTGTGCAGCTGTTGTGACTGCGGCTCCTACAACCGTGATGGAAGGTAATTCGAGTATCCTTGTAGACAACCAGCTTTTGCTTGATTCCCACTCCGGAGGTCCCTGCTCCAGGTTCCGGCTCCCTCTAGGCCCGCCCTTCCCAGCAGCAAGCTCCAGCTGCCCAGGGGGTGCCCCGCCCCTCCCTCCTCGCACCACCCGCGGCTCTGTCTGTCCCCAGGCTGGCCCATTTGCCTGGATGCTGGACTCCTGGGTATCTCCTGCCCACGTGACCCCCTGAGCTCCAGCAGCTGCCTCGCTGGGGGAAGATGCACCCCTGTCCTTCGTGCAAACATGTCTGTGGCACTGTCCAGGTCCATACATGTTGAATTCGAGGGGTACTTTTGCCTTTCCAACTGAACTCCCTGCTCCGCTGGTTTCACTTTTTACTCCGTTTTAGAAAAACCACAGACAATGGGAATTCAGCCACGGGACAACATGACTGCCTTCAGCTCCGGTTCAGGAGTCACTGAGAGTGGCACTGACATTGTTCCCTACACGGGGAACTCTGTTCATGCCATGCTGTCCCTATAATGGGACCTGTGACCCCTCCTTCCAAGCCTTTCTTACTAGCTTTCCCTGCGTGGGGGGCCCCCAACTTCCTAGAAGTCTTCCTTGAAGCCTTTAGCTAACCTAGCCTCTGTGAATATATTTAACTTTTCTCTAAATAGATTCAAGGATGTCTCACTTCTTTATATTCTCTAAATCCTTAAGACACATATTTTATTTATATTAAAACAACTTAATTCTGGGTTGTTATTTATTCTTTCATTTAGTCCACGAAGAACATTTGTTAGGTACCTATCTCAAGAGTTCTAATCACAATCTAGGGACTGTGGGCAGTGAAGCAAAAATATAAGCTCAAAAACAATAATTATGATAACCATCATTATAATAATACTGGTCCTACACTTATTGAACTTGTTGAGAGACTGGAACACAAGGAGATAAATAGATAAAACAGCTGTAACAAAATGGAAAATAGGGAAACCAAACTTCAGTTTTACTATAAAAGATTTGTTGAACATGATAAATTTATTGAGCGCAAAAATATATTAAAACAAAAAGACACAGCAGTGACTACTTCCTAGCTGTGTTTCCTTGAGTAAATCACTTAAATTCTGAGTGTCAGTTCCTCATCTGAGAAATCCTCAAACCAAGTAATCTTGCGGACCTCCCCCCAACTCCTGATCTAATATTCTGTTGTTCCGTAAGACTGTGTATTACAGGTTTTCTTCTTAATGCCTGGTTGCATTTAAAGTTTTAGAGGTACAACCTTTTCAGGTTGGTATCCTAAGTGGGAGGTGGGGAAGATGATTTTTTAAAAAAACATCGGATATTTCAACACCAAGATGATAGAGAAGGCAGAGTATGGTGAAATGAGACCGCTGCGTGTCAGTGTAGAGGTGAACACAGGGGTTTTTGAAATTCTTTCCCATTCTGGTTTATCATGATATTGAATACGGTTCCCTGTGCTATGCTGTAGGACCCCGTTGTTCATCCATTCTGTGTATAATGGTTTGCATCTGTTCTCCCCAAACTACCAAGCCATCCTTCCCCCGTGCCCCTCTTCCTTGGCAACCAGAAGTCTGTTCTCTGTGTCTGAGAGTCTGTTTCTGTAGATAAGCTTATTTGTGTCATATTTTCAATTGCACGTACAGATGTTATCATATGGTATTTGTCCTTCTCCTTATGACTTACTTCGCTTAGTATGATAATCTCTAGTTTCATCTGTGTTGCTGGACATGGCTTTATTTCACTCTCTTTTATGGCTGAGGAGTATCCCACTGTATATATGGACCATGTCTTCTTTATCCCTCCCTCTCTTGATGGACACTCAGGTTCTTTCCACGTCTTGGCTATCATAAATAGTGCCGTAGCGAGCATAGGGGTGCACGGATCTTTTTGAATTATGGTTTTCTCCAGATAAATGCCCAGGAGGAGGATTGCTGAATCATATGGCAACTCAAGCATGGTGTTTTAATCATTGAGGAGCACATCATTTGTTTTTTGGAGTTTGTACCACGTTGGACCCCAAGGCACATTTTGGAGTAGGATAGACTTTTACGAGCTTTGGTAGAAAAGGGCATTTTTCTGTGGCTCAGGGACTCAGGTATTATCTGGGGTATGCTCAGGTGGGGGCTGGGCTCCCTTTTTTTTTTCCCCAGTGGCCCTTAGTTTGTACATGAAGCCTTTTCACTTTAGGATTTTGTTTTGTTTTTAGGGTTTTTGAGAATTTCGATATGCCCTGTTTAAGTGATTTACCCAAGGAAAGGATTATGCATTGCAGCTGTTTGGGGGGAAGGGGTGGCACCCCAAAGAGGTAGCCATGAGATCTGCCTGCCATGGCTCAGGGCAGGGAGGGCCCTTCTGTGCTCTCAGCCACAGGCTGGTTCTCTCCATGTGAATGTATCCGGGGCTACTGTTGGGACTGTGCAACGCATGCTTAGATGACCTCACTTAATATGGAGGGCTGGTGCTTACACACTTCAGTCTGAACTCTCCAGAAAGAAAATGACTGGTTCCCCTCCTCACAAAACTTTAACTCAGTGTTTTTTGGATGTTAAAAAAAAATTAATATCCGTTAATGTAAAGGCAGCACACTCTGAATTGAGAGGAGAGGGGGTGTGAGAAAAAGATTAGGTGTGTCTTTAGAGAATCAATGTCTCTTTAGTAGTTCCACATGAACCAAAATTCTGCCAAACTTTATAGAATACTTTATAAAAAACATTGGGCCTTTTTAGTTGTTTGTTTAAAATGGTAGATTTATAACATCAAATATGCTTTTTCAAACTCCTGCCCCACCCCAGCTGCGGCCCACTCCCGTGGAGAGCCGCCGCTCCAGGCTGCCTGGGTTCTGATTCTGAAGGTGACTGGTGTTCATGGACAAATGGAAAAGTGCACAGGGTCGGGCATCCTGTGTTGTCAGCTGTTGTGTCTACTGAGCTCGCCGGATTTAGTGGCAGGTAATTCGAGTATCCTTGTAGACACTCAGTTTTGGCTTAATCCCTGTGTTTGAAGGCCAGAGGCCTATATACATATTTCTTTGTGGTTGGAAATATATGTATTGAATTCCATTTAGAGTGAGTGCCCAGAATAATGAGTTTCTTAATGAAACTGTTACCTGGTAGAAATTTATCATCTAAGACCACACAGTGAATCAATCCACTGTACATTTTATTTACTTTTTAAAAATATTTATTTGTTTATTTTTGGCAGTATCGCGTCTTCCTTGCAGCATGCACAGCTTCTCTTCCGTTGTGGTGTATGGACTTTCCAGTTGTGGCACGCGGGCTCAGTTGCCCCACCACATGTGGGCTCTTAATTCCCCAACCAGGGATGGAACTGTGTCCCCTGCATTGGAAGGCAGATCCTTAACCACTGGACCGCCAAGGAAGACCCCACTGTACACTTTAGATCCTTTGTAGTGGCACTTGGAGGTCTGTGTGAACTAATTTACTTGCTCCAACCCAAGGCTTCCTGGCAGATACCTTCTCATCCTACAAGTTGCCACTCGAGGGTTCCTTCCTCTAAGAAGCCTTTTCTGGCCCCGCGCCCTGGCCTGGCTCTTGCTGAAGCCCATGTAAACATTCACACGTCTGTTTCCCCCACCCAAACACTGAGCCCCTCAGGGTCAAGGAGTGGATCTGATTCTTGTATCCCCAGCACCCAGGCCAGCACCAGCCTTTCAGCAGGGGCTGCATAAATATTTATTAAACAAATGAAACCAGCTCAAAAGCGGGACCGTCTAGGATAGCAGCCTGCATATGGCTCTAGTGTGGTGCTTCCTGTGGCCCCCCAGCTGTTTGCAGAAATCTTTGCTGAGGCTGGGTGATAGTCCAAGGCCTGCTTTATGCCTCAGACTTCAGAAGAGCTTGCCTCCCAGTTACATTAGTCACCTTGGTCCTCCTGTTCTCAGTGAAAGTGAAAGTTGCTCAGTTGCGTCTGACTCTGCAACCCCATGGACTATACAGTCCATGTAATTCTCCAGGCCAGAATACTAGAGTGGGTAACTTTTTCCAGGGGATCTTCCCAATCCAGCGATCGAACCCAGGTCTCCACATTGCAGGCAGATTCTTTACTGTCTGAGCCACCAAGGAAGCCCCACCTGTTCTCAGTATTGCTGGGCATTTCTTTCGGGTGGGGTCTAGGTAAGACAAAGTGAAACGTACATGAACCGAAATTCAAGTGCCAGCTGGCTTCTCCTCAGTTTGATGGTAACTCTGGTTATTACTAAGGGGTGTCTACCAGGAACCAAAAGGGAAAGAGACTCTGGATGTCTGATTCCCACCACCAGGAGCTCTAGTTATCTTGGAAAGGAACACACAATTCAGAATGCTGGCACAGATTCTACCGACTTAAGGTGACAAGTGAATTTGTGTTGTAGAGAACTTTAGAGGTCGGGAGTCATGTCAGAAATCATGGGAATGATAAGGTGTAGCAGCAGCCAGAAAATTGGCAAGCATGTCCCAGTGCATAAGAAGTGCCTAGGAGGACAGACAGGTTCTCTTGAGCAAGCAGAAGGCTGTTTCAGGGTCAGGGCATCTAGTTATGATGCCCCTGCTGAGCCTTCCGCAGATGGCCCCGGTCCTCTGCGTTCTCTCCTGTCCCTTCCCTGTCTGGGCTTCCACAGTTGGACTTAGGCTTGCAAGTCCACAACCAAGTGATAATATTTTAGAAGGGCCGTAAAGTTCTAAAAACTCTTATCAGGCATTGATCTGAGATGGAGAGGCCATTAGGAATCAGGAATCGGGTACACTAACCATGCACGCGCTCCCATAATATGCAGGGCCAAGACTAGTTACTGTGAGGATTAGAAATTTAAGTTACTGTTACACTGTAGTCACGTTTTGGTGACTCTTGAGCTCTTAGGGAAACTGAGGTCAGTCTAGCTCACAGTTCCTCCATCCAGGGCTCCAGATTTAAGGCAGCATTTCTGAAAGCTTGATCCTGACTACAGGAAAATTATTTACCAGAGAAAGAAAGGAAGTATGGAAGGAAGGAAGGGAGAGAAGGAGGGATGGAGAAAGGGAGAGAAATTTACTTACATATCTGTTAAAAATATAGGTTTGGGGGAAGGGATGAATAGGGGAGACAGGACATCTTTAAGGCAATACAACATTACCTGTATGAGACTGTGATGATGGATACATATTATTATGCATTTATCAGAACCCTGAGAGCACAGTGAACCCTAATGTAAACTATGGACTTTGGTTAATAATATATCGATATGATTGATAATAATGTTAGTTGTTAGTATCAAATAATTATTAGTATCAAATAATAATGTGTCAGTATTAGTTCTTCAGTTTTAATAAATGTACCACATTGATACAAGATGTTAGGGGAAACTGGTAGTAGAGGGGAAGGAGTTTAATGGAACTCTGTATTTTCCTCCGTGAAATTTCTCTGTAAACCTCAAAATGCTCTTAAAATATAAGGTCTATTTAAAAATGCAGGGTTTGGGCCCCACTAATGGCATTCTGCATCTGTGAAGCTGGGGCCTTGAAGTCTGCATTTTTCTCAGGTTCCCCAGATGATTTGGGTATATTCTCAGGTTTGAGAATTCCTGGATATCAGTCAATCTCCTTTCACCATC
Organism: Bos indicus x Bos taurus; assembly: GCF_003369695.1. Lineage (NCBI taxonomy): Eukaryota > Metazoa > Chordata > Mammalia > Artiodactyla > Bovidae > Bos > Bos indicus x Bos taurus. Next base: position 26,250,017 of record NC_040104.1, read on the forward strand.
TGTTTCATTCCAAGAAAGAGCTTAAAGGGGCTTTGTCTAGAGAGCTGTCTCCTGTGTGCTAGAATGTGTTTCATCTTTCAGTAGGTGGACAAAAAGCTTCCTGCTTGTGCTAGAAATACTTGCTGCAATCCCACACTGACAGTTGAACCACAATAAAGAGAATTCAGGCCAGACCAAATTCCAGACATGGGGACTGTCAAATTTCCAAAGCATGCAGCCTTTCTTCAGGAGGGTGCCCTGCCAACGCCCATTTAAAACAAGCATAGTTACAGGTTGTAATGGAAAATTTATGTGTGTATTTATTTCAGTGGGCTTCCCTAGTGGCTCAGTTGTAAAGAATCCGCCTGTCAGTGCAAGAGACATGGGTTTGATCCCTGGGTCAGAGAGATCCCTTGGAGAAGGCAATGACAACCCACTCCAGTACTCTTGCCTGGGAAATCCCTTGGACAGAGGAGCCTGGTGGCTATAGTCCATGGGGTTGCAAAGAGTCAGACATGACTTAACGACTAAACAACAAAAATTTATTTCAATAGGAGTGATAAATAAGGGTTAATTGTTGTAATCCTGGGCTCTCTGTGTGATTGTATATTTTATTAGTACAGTTACAGGATCCTTAGGCAAGTTAAACCAAAATGCTCTGGCAATCACGCTAGATGGAATTTTGTTAAGCTTGTGAAAATCCACGTTGCATCTTGCAGAAGATGCAAGAACTATAACAGCGTGTTGTCATCACCACGCAGGAATTTTACCACTTGCTCAGTCTCTCCTCCGCTGGAAGTTTGGTGGGGGCAAGCCCAAACCCACTGCAGTGATAAAGTAGAGTCTGTATGCTAAAATTCAAGGTGACTTGTGAGTTATAGCGATGCCATGTGCCACTGCTGTGTCCATTTACAGCAAAGACAAGTGAACACTTTGCTATTTGTAAACTATATATGTTGAGGGGACAGACCCAGCTGGGATCCACTTCTGCTCTAACTCTGCAGAGGGGCCACTAACATGGGGCCAGGTTGGGGTGGGTGTGGGTGAGCTAACTAGAACTGGATACTCATTTTGTATATATGTGAGGTTGACCTCCACAGCTTTCACCGGTTTCTCTAAGGAATCCACAACTCAAGAAGATTTAGAAATTTCTGCTTTAGATAATGATCTCTAGACTATTTTTGGTTGTGTCAAAAAAGAGCTTGTTCCTCTGTGAGACGTTGTATTTGTTTTTTAAACATATATGTGCTTTCTCTCTGAAATACTGTGTATACTGTGATACCTGCCTATACCCAGGATTTACAAGTGACATGATAAGAAAGAAAACAGGAGCATTTTAGTTTTCATCACTGTGGGTCATCTTATGCCCCCCACTAGGGAGACCACTGCCTGAGGTCGTTGCTTTCCATTCTTTCATGCATATTAGAACCTCCTAGGGTACTTGTTGAACTGCAGAGTCTGATGCAGGAGGACTAGGGTACCATGGTTCTGTAAGTTGCCAAGTGATGCTGAAGCTGCTGGTTCAGTGGTGGGTAGAGGGTGAGGCAGGTGTTGATGTTTGTGGCATGACCCCCGCAGCGTGCCTTCTTCTCTCTTCAAGCAGCTTCGCAGCACCTGTCTTTTGGAAATACAGTCTATGACATCACTTTCCCCTAGTGACGCTTAACTGGTGCCCCTGGGACTCTCTGACTCCTCCTTCCCTCAGGCCTGCCTTTTCCTGCTCTTACCTCTGTCCCCGTGGCCTGCCAGGATTGAGCTCTTGTCTGACTAGCTTAGCAACATCTTTGCAGCACTCCCCAGAGAGGTGTGCTCTGGTGACTAAGTAGCCAGTGTAGGCTTCAGACCTCCTGAGGCCGACTCACTTCTGTCACAGGCTTGCTTTCCTGCTGCACCAGGGTCAGAGAATTGAGCCTGGACTTCTGGCTCGCTTCACAGCCAGGACGGACTCTGTAAGATGGAGTGAGATACAGATGAGCCATGGAAGAAGCGGGTGCCCCTGGAGCTGTGGATGCTCCAGGTCGGCGGCTGCTGGCCGTTGAAGGAACTTCCCTGCAGTGAAAGTGATGTCTGCCTGCCATGGCCCTGTTCTGTGCTCTGAGCCCAGGTGGGCGCTCTAGGAGTGAGCGAATAATGGCAGATTCTGCTAGAGAGGGAAACTGAAGTCTCCTATCCTCCTTAAAAGTGCAAGATACAGCTTGGGGATTTCCTGGAGAAGCAGCCATCCTAGAGTACAGTGGGAGGTGGTGCCCCATCCCTGCGCTGGGCAAACAGGTAGGAAACTGGTCCTGTGGATCTGCACCTCCTCCCCTCTGCCGGCAGGATTGTTGGAGGAGTTCCCCAAAAGACATGAACACCATAGAAATGTTTCTTGATTATTCGTGTTGCCTATCTGTATTATTTATGCATCAAATCTTATTATTGCAGGGAAACCTAACCAAGAAAGACACTCGAACCTTAGACTTTTTCTCCAGAGGCTGCCGTGGGTTTTGTTTCATTGCATGTCAGTTTGGGATGATCCATGATAGGGCTTCCCTGGTAGTTCAGATGGTAAAGGATCTGCCTGCAATGCCAGAGACCTGGGTTTGATACCTGGGTCAGGAAGATCCCCTGGAGAAGGGAATGGCAACCCACTCTAGTATTCTTGCCTGGAGAATTCCATGAACAGAGAAGCCTGGAGGGCTACAGTCTATGGGGTCGCAAAGAATCAGATACAGCTGAGCAGCTAACACTCACACACACACACACAGACACACACACACACACGATAGAGAAGCAGCAGCACCGTGTTCTTTGATTAGGATTCACCTTTATCTGGTTTTTGTGTTAAAGCTGTGTAGTGGCTAAGAGCTGAGAATTGCTCTGTGATATGTTTCTTGTCATTGAAGGTGGAAGCAGTGGGGGGTGGCTTGGTAAATGTGTGATATTTGTCTCAGCTTTTATGCCTAAAAACTGAGGGCAAAGTGGTTCCCATAGTAACATTTTAGGTGCCTAAATTTTAGTGCTTCAGTCTTCTTATTTTGCTCGAGAGGAAAACTGAACTCTCATAAGTCTCCCAAAAAGAACACTGAAAAATTTAAAAATCTGGTTTTTTTTCCCCAACCATATTTTTGCGTTTCAAATATGTCTCCGCTTCAGCTCAACGTAGCAGATTGTTTTCTGTCATGAAATCAACTTTCTTCAAAAGGATTCGGGCGGCTTTGTTAGACTCACTTGTTGGTCTGTCCTTCTATGACCCAGAGTGGAGTTTATTCATCGCACTTCTAAGAGGCTCTAAACTAAAGGGATCCTTTTACAGGTTTGTCTAGAAACTCAATTTACATCCTAATAAACTTCAAATATAAATGTCAGGCCTTTTGTCATGGAGTGAAGAGCACTGTGAAAGCATTTGTTGTTTGAGGACTTGGCTGCTGCCAAAACTCAAATGCAAGGACTTTTCAGCAGCCCACATCATTTTTTTTAACCTTATACAACAAAGTATGTGTTGATACATGTGTTCATATATTTATATTGATGTTGGCAGGGAATAGCTTTTATGTATGCAATTCTTTTATTCCATTTTTCTTTGCTGTGTTCACATTTAAACCAAAAGTGTGTCCAAAAAACACAGACACGCTGCCATGTCTTTGAAGAAAAGTAATCACTTAGGCTTGATTCTTTTTTTTTTTTCTGTTTGTATTGCTTTCATTTTTTGCATCTGAGAGTTTTTCACTTTTTTATGTTGTGCTCTAATAGGAATACACTGGACTCAGTCAATGTACAAATTGCTTTCCCTTCCCTTCTCTTACCTCCCCCAATTCTTGTCAAAAAGTGATTTCCTTTGTGATTATTGAGAGCCCCTTTGTGTTCCTTATGCTCCATGTTGGGAACTTCAGGATCGAGGGGTCCTCTGTTCCCCCCGCTCTGAAGGTGGCTCATGCCAGTTTCACTTGTTCGACATTGGTGCCTCACCACGCACATTTCAAGGTGACGAGATCTGTCGACAACGCTGGAATCAGAATCTAGCGTATTTGTTCTGACAGGTCCTATGAGAGTCCAGAGCTTTTTCATAGCTCCCGTCAGTTACTCGGGATGCACCTATTCTGTTGATAAAGTTCCTTGTCCTAGGCATGTTGCCTTCGCAGGTCTCCTTCAGTTTGAGGGATGGTGAGGTCTACTCTGCAAGGCTGATCATTCCCTGAAGGTCTGGGGTGCCTCAGATGGGATCCAGACCAGTAGCATGTTCTGGAAAATCTACAGGAGGAAATATCAGTGAGACATTGCTCACCAAAAATAGAGTGTTGAATGATGGAGGTATCGAAAAGTCAGTGTTCTCTTTCAAACGAAAGCCTGAACCCATTATTCATGGGCTTACTACCGTCATGGCTTACCCAGCTTCCAGACAAAGGTCTCAGCCCCTCCTGGCCGCCAAGCCCTTCCTGACTGGGCCCCAGACCCCTTGCAGCCCAGCTCCTGTCTTTGTTCCTGCTGTTCTGGGAACAGTGAACTACTTGCCATCCTCTTACCTTCCTCCCAGCGTTTGTACTTGTCATCTATGTGCCTAGATGGATCCTCCTCCTTTGACTGGCAGACTCCTGTGCACCCTTCAAAGGCCAACTTAAACAGCATCCCTCTGTGACCTCCGTCCCCTGTGTGGGCAGAGCCTGTTGTGCATCTGTCTGTACTGTCCATCTATCTACTGCCGCTCATCATGTGGTAGGAGAGCTGCCTACTTACGTGTCTGAGAGCCTTGTCAGTTTTGAGCTTCACCAGGGCCGGGCAGGAGTGAGATCTCTGTAATCCCAGCCTGGCATAGGGCCTGGTACACAGCATTTGTGGAATTGGAGGGGAGGAGGGACTGCGGTGTCAGTACTCAGCGACACAGGCCGTCACTGCTGCTTAGAGTAACGGTTGTTCAGTCGCTAAGTCATGTCTGACTCTTTGTGACCCCATGAACTGCAGCACGCCAGGCTTCCCTGTCCTTCACCATCTCCTGGAGTTTGCTCAAACTCATGTCCATTGAGTCGCTGATGGCATCCAATCATCTCATCCTGTGTTGCCCCCTTCTCCCCACTGCCTTCCCTCTTCCAGCATCAGGGTCTTTGCATCAGGTGGTCAGAGTATCAGAGTTTTAGCTTCAGCATCAGTCCTTCCAATGAATATTCAGGGTTGATCTCCTAAAGGGCTCCTGAGGTAGCAGACCCTGGGCATTATAATGTCTCAGTCAGCCCACCGTGGCCCTGTGGGATTAATCAGTAGTTCCAAGTATCCTGCAGATGAGGAAGCTGAAACTTGGAGAAATTACCTGCCCCCAAAAGTGACAAAGCTGGAATTTGAACCCATCTACCTGCACGGTGATCTTGACCTGTTTCATTGTCTTCGTCTAAAAAATAGAGATAAAATTAACACTTGCTAAGACTCTTTTGAAGATGTCAGGATTTCTGTGAGACACTTAGCACAGCATCCAGCCAGCATCAGTAACCCTTAGTACTTGCTAATAGCGATGCACACAAGGGCCCTCAGCTGGCATGAGGCTGGGGAGACTGAACCCAGGACTCACTGATGACACAAGCCATGCTCCCAGCTCTGATGTTCATGAGCCACCCTAGCCTTGAAAAGCAAGAAAAACACCCACAGACACCCTGGCTCTTTAACAGAGGCCCCTCCGCTCCATCCAGGGACCTCTGGGGAAGCAGCAGAAGGTGGAGGATAGTGTTGAAATCGTGCAGGTGCTTGGTGGCTTAGCCAGGACCCCAGCAAGCAAACATTAGGATGTTACCAGCACCTCATTAGGCTCCCGCACTAATGATTTATTTCCCCAAGGAGAAGGAAAGTGTGGCCCTGATGCTCAGGGATTTGGTCCCTAGATCAGCTGGTTCCCTTCCTTGTGACCTCAGGCAACTCATTGCATCTCCACCCAATGCAAGCCTCTGATAAAGCTCGCAAGATGGGACCCAGCCATCCCACCCAGCCTCCTGAGCCTTCAGGACTACAAACCTTTTCACCCTTCTGCTCAAGGGCTAGTGCAACACACCAATGACTGCGTCATCTCTAAATTATGCTTCCTTAAACTGAACTGATGAACGTCTATATTAATGTATTCAGTACGAAATTTGGGTTGAACCAAAGTATGTGTATTTTTTATTGAGACCAGAAGAGTTATTTAAAGATATATTCAGGGCTTTTTATACTGTATTTGGTGGAATCATAATTATAGAAATAAGAAATTTAAGTTCTTGAGTGTGAGGCTAGTTAACTTGCAGTGAGAGGACATAAAATTTATTTTGAATATTATTTTAAAAATTATGATTTAATACATTTTTACAAACCTATGGAGGATGAGGTAAATTCCCTCTTTTCCTTAACCACTTCTCCTGACTCCTCCCTCCCCCCGCCTCTCTCTTTCTCTCATACACATGCATACATCCATAAAATGAATGGAATAGATTTGTAAGGAAACTGGATTGTATCACGCTGGTAGCATTCAACTCTGGCTTCCAGTCTTTGGTCCATTTGAGAAGGCAGAGGATCCTGATTTATCCCTGACTCCTCCACTGGGGAGGAGTCATCTCTCTGCCTAAACAAGATCAGAATTCCCAGTAGCAGCTGCCAAGCTAAATTAGCCTATTCGGTCACACAGTCACATCTCTCTAAGGCCCCCCACCTTTATCAGTGGTCAGTTTTTGACACCTTGCACCTGGCAATACCAGGCTGGAGGCTGCAGCACATCTCAGCATTCCAGCTCTGGAAGCGCACCAACCTCTGCTCTTGGCCTTCACAGAAAGCCAGGGCTATATATGTGCAGGCCTCCATCTACATGTCCAGGTACGTGTGATTGCCCGACCGTGTGTGTTGTTTCACCAGCAGTAAAAAAAAAAATGCAGCAGGGAAATGCAGGCTTTAATTAGTTTGTTTGTCCTTTGACAAGATCTCCCCAGTTGAAAAATTTTTGTTTATCTCTATGGCTGAGCAGGCTTTGCTAAAATCGAAATTAACTGCCTTGCTTAATGGTGCAGTAGATTGTGTTTTGAACAGCTTCTACCGAAATCTCCTTGAAAGGACATTTGATCTAGAAAGTCTAGCCTCTGGCAGAGTTACTGCATTTTGGTGTAGGTCCTTTTGTTCCTCCTCATGCTAGTTGTAGGATGCACACATGGAGCTCACCACTGTATCTACTGGGTAGTGGCTGGATGGATGGACAGATGGGTTGACTGACAGGTGCTCAGTTGTGTCTGAACCTTTGTGGCACCATGGACTTTAGCCCATCAAGCTCTTCTGTCCATGGAATTTTCCAGGGAAGAAAACTGGAGTGGTTGCCACTTCCTCCTCCAGGGGATCTTCCTGACCCGGGGATCTTCCCGACCCGGGGATCTTCCCGACCCAGGGATCTTCCTGACCCAGGGATCGAGCCCACATCTCCTACATTGGCAGGCAGAATCTTTACCACTAGTGCTGCGTGGGAAGCCCCTGACTGGCAGGTAGACAGTTCAATTGCCATATGACTTAGATGTCAAATTTTCTGACGTTTAAGAGGAAGGAAAACCTGTAATTGGTTTCCTCCCAACACGTTTTTGCTAAACTTCGCCCTATGACAGTGTCTTTGGATTTCATTCAACAAAAGCAATACTTGTTAAGCGCTTAGTATGTGTTAGGACGTGGAAAATAGATTTGAACAAAATAAAATAGTCCCTTCTCAAAGAGCTTACTATCTAGTGTGGGAACCAAGAATCAAAAAGTCATTACACAGGGTTTTCCTGGTGGCTCAGTGGGAAGGAATCTGCCTGCCAATGCAGGAGATACACATTCAGTCCCTGATCCCGGAAGAGCTCACACCATGTGGAGTAACTAAACCCGTATACCACAACTACTGAAGCCTGAGTGCCCGGAGCCTGTGCTCTGCAACAAGAGAAGCCACTGCAATGAGAAGCCCTCACACCACAGCTAGAAACCCTTGCAGTCGCAAAGACCCAGCACAGCCAAAAACAAATAAATAAAAAAGTTTAAAGTCATTACACAAATCATTATTTAACTATAGCTATGATGGCTGGAATTTTTTGGGTTTTCTTTTTTCTTCTTTATTGAGGTCTAAGTCAAGTACCATAAAATTCTTTTTATTTTTTTAATTGAAAAATTTTTTATTCTTGGCTGCACTGGGTCTTTGTTGCTGTGCATGGGTTTTCTCTAGTTATGGCGAGGGAGAATGGCTCTCTATTTGTGGTGTGCAGTGTTAGTCGCTCAGTCGTGCCTGACTCTTTGCGACCCCATGGACTGCAGCCCACCAGGCTCTTCTGTCCATGAGATTTTCTAGGCAAGGATACTGGAGTGGGTTGCAGTGGGTTGCCATTTCCTTCTCCAGGGGATCTTCCCAACCCAGGGATCGAACCCAGCTCTCCTGCACTGCAGGCGGATTCCTTACCGACTGAGCTACAAGGGAAGCCCTTTTCTTTGAGCCCCTTTTCGGGAGGGGGCAAGAATACTGGAGTGGGTTGCCATTCCCTTCTCTAGAGATCTTCCGGACCCAGGGATCGAACCCGGGTCTCCCGCGTTGCAGGCAGACGCTTTACCTTCTGAGCCACGTGTGCAGGATGCTTATTTACCGTGGTGGCTTCTTTTGTCACAGAGCACGGGCTGCAGAGCGCAGGTTCAGTAGCTGCGCCTCGGCATAGGAGATCTTCCCAGATCAGGGATCAAACCCAGTCCCCTGCATCGGCAAGCGGATTCTTATCCGCTAGACCATCGCAAGTCCCTAAAATTCATCATTTTAAAGTGTGCAATTCAACCACAAACAACTGGTTTGACCGACTTCAACAGATATTCCGTTATGTTGGCTTTGTGATCATTAATGTCACAAATAGGGGTGAAAGGGGCCACCAGAGAAGTCGGTTCAGATGCGGTATCCTGGACGCTGCCCTAAGGGAGAGTTCTCGTGACCCGAAGCAGAAGCCCTCACCCAAGACGGCTCCTGTGAGAACTTTCTTCTGTAACCCTACTGGTTCTGGAAAACTTCCACAGCATCCTATAAGTCCATTTTTCTAAGACTATATTCCAGGAAGTTCCTAAGCTAGACATAGAAGAATCTCAAGTATTGAGAACTCTCAGGATCAATCCCATATATTCTAAAGCCAAGATACCAAAGGCAGTGAAACATTCCATGATGTACTGATAGCTCAGCTGACTGTTGCAGCAAAATAATCACTCATTCATTGGTCTTCTCACGCCCTGTTATTGGACTTGAAAAGTAAATCACTTGTATTTTCAGATGCGTTGTAAGTCTGATGGGCCCCATGGGGGAATTAAAGGGCTCTGAGTTTGATTTCTGGCTCTGCTCAAGTTTTGCTTTGCATTCTCCTCTGGAGATGGGGATGATGGCACAAGCAGTCTCCTCTGAGGGGTGTCTTGGAGTAACCAGGGTAGATGAAGTAGAGCTGCTTTGGACCTGAAGTACTGCCTCGTGCGTGCGTGCATGCATGCTCAGCCTCTCAGTCATGTCCGGTTCTTTGCGACCCCATGGACTGTAGCCCGCCAGGCTCCTCTGTCCATGGGATTTCCCAGGCAAAAAAGCTGGAACAGGTTGCCATTTCCTCCTCCAGGGGATCTTCCTGACCCAGGGATCGAACCCATGTCTCCTTCATCTCCTGCAGGCAGATTCTTTACCACTGAACCACCTGGGGAGCCAAACTACTTGCTACTGGTAGTTAATCTTTCAGGAGCTGATCTGATTGGTGGATAGTCAGTTATCTATGCAGAAAGTCTCTAGGGGTCTTCCCTTCCCATGACAACACTGATTTCATAGGAAGATAGCTCTGTGGCATCAACCTAAAGTTTAGATAAGTAACATTACTGTTATTCAGAGAGCTGGGACACTCCCCTAAGACATCAGTATCAAAGGTGAAATTTACCATTGCACATACTTTAAGATAATCACTATTTTAATAACATCTTCTGTTTATGTGATCCTTTACAAATTATAGAGCACTTTGATACTCCTTATCTTACTAATTCCCATGCCCATCTGGTGACACAGGAAGACTGTGATATTCATAGAGTTTAGATGAAAAATCCAGGACTTGCCCATGATGACAAAGCTGGCTCTTGTATCCTCCATCTTTTCTTACCAGCCTTCTTAAAATCTTGCCTGCTTTTTCCCCTATGCTGTTCTGTAATATTTTCCCCTATGATTTGCCAGTGACTTGTCAGTTCCCTTCAGAGTACTTAGGTAAAACACCTGCTTTTGTAATTGCTGACATTAAAAAGAATGTCACGAATGCATTTTTTCACTAGTTCCCTTCTGCTCCATAGATCCCTGTGAGTTTGGGTTAATCAATCTGAGTTTAAATTTTGCTAACAAGCTGGTGTGGAGAAGGCAATGGCACCCCACTCCAGTACTCTTGCTTGGAAAATCCCATGGACGGAGGAGCCTGGTAGGCTGCAGTCCATGGGGTCGCTAAGAGTTGGACACGACTGAGCGACTTCACTTTCACTTTTCACTTTCATGCATTGGAGAAGGAAATGGCAACCCACTCCAGTGTTCTTGCCTGGAGAATCCCAGGGACAGGGGAGCCTGGTGGGCTGCCGTCTATGGGGTCGCACAGAGTCGGACACGACTGAAGCAACTTAGCAGCAGCAGCAGCAACAAGCTGGTGATCCTTTGGGTTGAATCAGCTGAGTTATCTCGAGGCTGTGATCAGTGACAGAACCTCCGGAAAGCCTTGGTTCCTTCTGTCTTAGGGCACAAGATGGCCACGCAGGGCTTCTGGATATGAACGGCAAGATGGTCCATGACTTGCCCTTAACCAGATATTTGCATCATCCCTTTCTCCTTTCAAAGGTACATGACCGATGGTGGACTTGGCCTCTACACCCGCCGCCTGAACCGGCTCCCTGATGGGATGGCTGTGGTGCGAGAGACCCTGCAAAGAAATACCTCCCTGGGCCTCGGAGACGCTGACAGGTAAGCCTGCTCCACTTGGGGTGGCCCAGATGTGGAGGTGACTCCAGTGGGGCCTGAGAAATGAGGGCAGTCATAGTGAGAGCCAACGTGTGCTGCTTTAACCTACCAGAGGCTGGGAGGCCTTGAAGCCAGGCCTGAGGTTAGGAGCTGGCCCAGCAGGTGGAAGAGGGCTCCTGACCGGCTCTCGCATCCTGCCTCTAGGTGGTGGATGATGGTTCTGACAGCAAGAACCCAGGGAGTTCAGGCTGGGAAAGTTTTTGTTGTTGTTTTACTGTTGCTACTGCATCTTTATCAGTTCAGCAGGCCCTGGGGATCTGCTCTGCTTCCTCCAGTACCCAGCTTTCTAGGTATTGCATCTTGGCAGGAACAGAGTCCCTGGTGATGCACAGAAGGTCTGTGTGCAGAAGAGAGTTCCCCTGGCCATGGCTGAGCAGGCTTCCCCCTAACTCTCTGTTGCCTGGTGACAAGAGGCAGGGCTTAACCATGTAGTTTATACACTGCATGCTGAGTGGTTGTCATGATTGGGCTTGACCAGTCTTCGTTGCTTCAGAAACAAAGAAGAGCGTCAGAAAACTCTGTAATAACGAAGAACATTTGGCCTACAAGTTTCTAGTCTTTGACACAAGCCGATTCTGTGACTATGAACTATCTGTTAAGGAAGGGGTTTGGGCTGTATGGTTTCCAAGATCCCTTCCAGCTCTGATGTGCTGTATTTCTGGATTTCAATACCCTTTAATGATCTGATTGTTGAAGGATTTTTTCTGGCATACTTGACCTCTTGCCACATCTGGGTTGATGAGACAGAACATGGAATTTAGATGTGAGCGGTTTGAAATCACTCTGTTCTTTTTGGAGGCGAAGACTCGTGTGTCAGAAGGCCAAATATTTGTTGCACCAAACCAGCTTCTTGCATTTCTCTTAGCAGGACATAGTTTCTAACAGAGAGTGAGATGACTTCTGTAGTTCCCTGGCTTCAGAGAAATAGGGCAGCATTATTAAAGAGACAGACCCTGAAGTTTCCCCCGGAAATGGAATTTGCTGAAAAGGAATCTTCACCTTCTCTTGGGGAAGACTTGGAGGCTTGGGCTGGTGTGAAGAGTGCTGAATTAGCTGTCAGGAACTTGGCACCTGCCCAAGGCCTAGGCTCAACTACCAACTCAACCATGTCCTCCTCAGAGTCTCCTCCACCTCCAAGGTATGATTTATACCGGAGAGGACTAGAGACTTACCACTACAGTGCCAATTCAAGTTAGCTTTTCCCCTGTGATTTCATTTAAAGTATTGGTTTAAAAATTCTATAGAAAGACAAACCATTTGAGAACTACTCTAAGGCTAAAACTCTCTATGACCAAAGTCTTTAGAGTAAATATTAGCAAAAGAAAAATCAGTTGTTGTAACACCCCCATTGGAGCGTTCACAACTAGTGAAATTATTTTGTTTATTGGTATTCTCTTGTAAACATGGAATTGCTCGGTAAATCTATTAGCATAAAGTGATGGCCTTACAAGGTACATTTCCCCTTGTAGCAAAAGCAGTGTCTGCACAGGCAGTTTAATTTAATGCTTCAGTGCAGGGTTAATGACATGATTACGGATCACAGCTGAGCTTGCTTTTGCCCCTGGAGGTGGGAGATTTGGGTTTGGGCTGAAAGACGGGCGGCATTTGTTTCGTTGCTCCAGCTCAGTCTCCACGGTTAACAAAACAGACAACAGTGTCTTCTGGTTTTCCCCAAACTGGAATTGCTCAGATGTGATCATTTAAGACTAAATGGATAATGAGCCAACTTTTAAAGAAAGAATTCAGGTGGCTTACAAAAAAAAAGATTTAGTAATCTCATAAATCTTCTATTTTATGTAAGTTTGGACCTGTAGGCAGTGAGATATTCTGTATTACTCTTTTTTTTTTAATACTGCACTACCATTTATTAATTTTATTTATTTATTTTTGGCTGTGCTGGGGCTCCGTTGCTGCACACAGGTTTTCTCTAGTTGCAATGAGTAGGGCCCACTCTGCGGTTGAGATGCGTGGGCTTCTCATTGTGGTAGCTTCTCTTGTTGCAGAGCACAAGGCTCCAGAGCACGTGGCTTCAGTAGCTGTGGTGCACGGGCTTAGTTGCTCTGCAGCACGTGGGATCTTCCTGGACCAGAGATCGAGTCTGTGTCCCCTGCATTGGCAGGTGGATTCTTAACCCCTGGACCACCAGAGAAGCTCCTATATTATTCTTGGATATGTTAAATTACTTTCTTCAAAGTTAGTGTAAACAGGCCATAATAATGCTTTAGCTTTGGCTCAGTTGAAATAGTAGTAGATTGGTTTCTTCCAAATTCTTCATGTAAGTGTGCATAGTAAGTCACTTTAGTAATGTCCAACACCTTGTGATCCTATGGACTATAGCCTGCCAGGCTCCTCTATCCATGGGATTCTCCAGGCAAGATAGTGGAGTGGGTTGCCATGCCCTCCTCCAGGAGATCTTCCAACCCAGGGATCTAACCCGAGTCTCTTAGGTCTCTTGCATTGGCAGATGGGTTCTTTACCATTAGCGCCACCTGGGAGGTCCTTTTCTTGTAAATCTTCCTAAAACTATGTTCTAAATGCTGCTGCTCCTGCTGCTGCTAAGTCGCTTCAGTCATGTCTGACTCTGTGCGACCCCATAGACAGCAGCCCACCAGACTCCCCCATCCCTGGGATTCTCCAGGCAAGAATACTGGAGTGGGTTGCCATTTAATGAGTGTTCCACAAAGTGCAAGACTAACATTATTGGTACAGAAATAATTTTAAATGGTAGATAGGGAAATACTTCTTTTTAACAATTACATTTTAATTAAAAAAAAAAAAAACCTTGCAACTAGCATCTCAAACTTATGATTTTACACACATTTCTTAGGGTCACGATAGTGTTACACTTGGAACAATTTAATGTAAAATATCAAGGAATAATATCACAGATGGTGTGCAGATATATTAAAAAATAAAAAGTATCATGCACATGGCTGCAGGCTAGGTCATCCTGTTCCTATCCCTAACTAGAAATATGTTGTTTAAGTAATTTAGACAAGTGAAAAAAAAAAAAATGCAAAGAACCTTTCCAGAAGTCTTCCCTTCTAACCTAAAAAAAGAGCTAAGATACTTCCATGAATTTTTTTTTTTAATAAAAAGCCCAGTCCTTAAGGATTCACGCACAAGCAGTAAATTACATGAGTTCTACAAAAGAAATAGGAAACAGACTGAGAGATGATTTCTGATGAGACCTCAGCAAAGGGATGGCAAGCCCACTGTGCCATCACTTACAAGCAAGAACATCACTGACCTTGGCCCTTCAGCCCCAGAGGACAGCTCCCAGGGAGGCCCTGAAGGACACCCACCCACCCACTCACCAGGCAGGCTGAGGCTGTTGGCGGCAGGATGTGGCTGGGGTATCTTCAGGGTTATTAAAAGTAACTGATAGGAATGTGTACTTTCGGAGCCTGGGAGACAGAGACCATGTCTGCTGGTGAGTCTCGTATGTCACCAGCCGGCTTCTGAGAAATAATAAATGACGATCGTAAATTCAGGATGCCAAGCCTGCCCTTGATCTCCTGTCGCTCTTTAGGATTGCCACCCGTGGGCTCTCGTTTTGACCTGATAGTCATCGGGGAGACTTTCAGCAAACTAGAGCCAGCCGGCTCTGAAGGAAGGATCAAAAGGGACAAACGGAGGTGGCTTATTACAAGCTCTTGGCCCCAGATGACAGATACGTAAAGAGAGCTGTGACATGGAGGTCTGTGGACTAGCAGGCTGGGAGGAGGAAGGGATACGACAAGGAGGGCCCAGGGGCTGAGCTCACAGTCACAGGGTTTGTGGAACTCAGGCCGGTTGCAGGCACTGCTGTCTCCTGGGAACCCGTCGAAAGTTCTTGAACTTCAGCAGGTTGAGTGCTTTCAAATATTAAAGCTCAGCTCTGGGAAAGTTTCCATTCTCAGGTCCCTTTCTCTGTCCCTTGAAAGCACGCTGTGGCCCTTCCCCGCATGCATAGTGCCGTAGTGTGCAGTGGGTTCAGGCAGTTAGATGCTCCCCCCAAGGTCACGTACCTGTCACTGACAGCACGCAGAAGACAGAAGCCAGGCTCCTGTGCACGTGGACCCCGAGCAAGACTTTGCAGTTACTTGGTAACTTTCTTCTCAACCCTTAAAACACCAATTGCTTTTGTTCATTTGGTTTAGTCGCTAAGTCACGTCCGACTCTTGTGACCCCACGGACTGTAGCCTGCCAGGTTTCTCTGTCCATGGGATTTTCCAGGCAAGAATATTGGACTGGGTTGTCATTTTCTTCTCCTGTGAATCTTCATGACCCAGGAGTTGAACCCAGGTCTCCTGTATTGCAGATGGATTCTTGACTGACTGAGCTACAATTTAGGTAGTAAGAAAAAAAAAACCAACTAATGTCATATGGTAAAACATCAGCCTGAGACTTGAACAAAAATGAAAATTTCCCTCTAACATCACCAAACATAAAGGAGAAACTATTTTTTTTTGTTGTTTTTGTTTTTTTTCTTGTTAAATTACAAGATTTTCTTTGCCCTCCAAATTCTGTACAGTTTACTTATGGAGATGGCTTTTCAGTTGGGCTTCAGTCATTGTACAACTTGACTGTGCATTTGGGACCCAGGCCTCAGTGCTCAGACCCATCCCAGCTTCAGCTTGAACAGGGAGTCCTGCAATTTGAGGATATGACTGTACAACCTGGTATCTGACCAGCCTGCCAAGCCAGGCCCCCCTCCCTCACTGGGAGTGTCGCAGGATCTTCAAGCCCAGGACTCTGCTTGGCTTTGTGATTTGTGTGGGACAGCTTGGCCTCCTGGCACCCAGAAGTGCATTCACAGATTCGGGCCCGACGTGGAGAGAGAAGGTGAATCCAGGACAGAGCTCCCCAACCAGCAGCTGGAATTGGTAGGCGCCCTCACCATGTGAGGTGAGCTATTTCTTAGGCATCGCCCCTGCTGGGATATGCAGACTGGAGGGAGCACCGAGGGGAACTTCTCCCATTGTCTTCCCTTTCAAGCCTGGGATAGGGAGAAAAACAGCCCCTCCAGAGACACCCAAGACCTAATCCCAGCACTTGTGAATATTTTATGACTTGTGGCCAAGGGAATAAGTTTGCTTCGTGCATGCTCAGTCATGTCCGACTCTGTGTGACCCCATGGACTGTAGCCTGCCAGGCTTCTCTGTCCATAGGATTCTCCAGCAAGAATATGAAAGTGAGTTCCCAATTCCTCCTCCAGGGGATCTTCCCGACCCAGAGATCAAACTCATGTGTCCTGTGTTGCAGGTGGATTCTTTACCACTGAGCCATCCGGGAAGCCCAGTAAGGTTGCTTATCAGCTGACGTTTTAGATGGATTGCCCTGGGTTATCCAGGTTGGCCCAGTGTAATCACAGATCCTTAAAAGTGGAAGAGGCAGGAGAGGAGGGCAGACTGATGAGGTCTGAGAGGTACACTGTCCATCCTGGTTAGCTTTGAAGATGAGGGAAGGGACCACAATCAAAGAACACAGGTTGGGTGGCCTCTATACAGAGAAGGCAAAGGAACAGATACTCCCTGAAGCCTCCAGAAATGACCTGAGCTCTGCTTACATTGTGAGTTCAGTCGTTGGGACTCAACTCAGATGAAGAACTGTAAGATAGTACATATTTATTATTTTAACCCCCCCAAGTTTATTATAATTTGTTATAGCAACAATGGAAAACAAATACAAACTTTTATCAGAAAATAATAATAACAGGTATAGTTGCCATTTCCTGATGGAGTGCTATATGCCAGGAACTGTGTCCAGCACCTTACAAACATTTGGTCATTAATTTTTAACCTTGACCCTTTGAAAGGAGTTATTATCCTAGTTTCATAGACTTGAGTCTGTGAGAGGGTTCGTAAACTCACTGCAGGTTACATGCACACCTGACTGGCTGGTGTCCGAGCTGGGACTGAAACCCAGGCCCAGCAGACCCCTCCACTGCCAAAGGCTCTAACCACCTACCATCTGGCCCACTCATCTGCTCGCTCAGGGAGCCCCCTGTGCGTGGATTCCTCTTTAGCTCTAGCCCTTCTCTCGGTGTCATCTCATTGAATGAGGCCCTGCTCACTAAAATGTAAGCAGAGCCCAGATGGCTGGAAAGGTGAACTCCATCCTTCAGGGACAACGGACAACAGTCTGCACTAGAGGGAAGAGGAGATGCTTCTTACTTGCTCTCCCTGCATCCCAGACTTTGCACCCAGGGACGCTGCAGATGGGCTGACCCTCATCCTTTATCCTGTCGTGATCTCAGGCCTCAAGGAGAAGGCCCTTTCGTTACTTATGGAGGATAATTGCTTAACAATGTCGTGTTGGTTTCTGCCATCAGTTCAGTTCAGTCGCTCAGTCGTGTCCGACTCTTTTGTGACCCCATGGACTGTAGCACACCAGACTTTCCTGTCCATCACCATGTCCTGGAGCTTACTCAAACTCATGTCCATCAAATCGGTGATGTCGTCCCCTTTTCCTCTCATCTTCAATCTTTCCCAGCATCAGGGTCTTTTCAAATGAGTCAGTTCTTCGCATCAGGTGGCCAAAGTATTGGAGCTTTAGCTTCAGCATCAGTCCTTCCAATGAATATTCAGGACTGATTTCCTTGAGGATCGACTGGTTTAATCTCCTTGCAGTCCAAGAGATTCTCAAGAGTCTTCTCCAACACAACAATTCAAAAGCATCAATTCTTTGGTGCTCAGCTTTCTTTATAGTCCAACTCTCACATCCATACATGAGCGCTGGAAAAACCATAGCTTTGACTAGATGGACCTTTTTTGGCAAAGAAATGTCTCTGCTTTTTAATATGCTATCTAGGTTGCTCAAAGCTTTTCTTCCAAGGAGCAAGCATCTTTTAATTTCATGGCTGCAGTCACCATCTGCAGTGATTTTGGAGCCCCCAAAAATAAAGTCTGCCACTGTTTCCCCATCTGTTTGCCATGAAGTGATGGGACCAGATGTCATGATCTTAGTTTTCTGAATGTTGAGTTCTAAGCCAACTTGTTCACTCTCCTCTTTGACTTTCATCAAGAGGCTCTTTAGTTCCTCTTCGCTTTCTGCCATAAGGGTTGAGTTATCTGCATAGCTGAGGTTATTGATATTTCTCCCACCAATCTTGATTCCAGCTTGTGCTTCATCCAGCCCAACATTTCTCATGATGTACTCTGCATATAAGTTAAATAAGCAGGGTGACAATATGCAGCCTTGACGTACTCCTTTTCTTATTTGCAACCAGTCTGTTGTTGCGTGTCCAGTTCTAACTGTTGCTTCTTGACCTGCATACAGATTTATCAGGAGGCAGGTAAGATGTTCTAGTGTTTTCATCTCTTGAAGAATTTTCCACAGTTTGTTGTGATCCTCACAGTCAAAGGCTTTGGCATAGTCAATAAAGCAGAAGTAGATGTTCTTCTGGAACTCTCTTGCTTTTTCCATGATCCAGCAGATGTTGGAAATTTGATCTCTGGTTCCTCTGCCTTTTCTAAAACTAGCTTGAACATCTGGAAGTTCACGGTTCATATACTGTTGAAGCCTGGCTTGGAGGATTTTGAGCATTACTTTTCTAGCATGTGAGATGAGTGCAGCTGTGCAGTAGTTTGAACACTCTTTGGCATTGCCTTTCTTTGGGATTGGAATGAAAACTGACTTTTTTCAGTCCTGTGGCCACTGCTGAGTTTTCCAAATTTGCTGGCATATTGAGTGCAGCACTTTCACAGCATCATCTTTTAGAATTTGAAAGAGCTCAACTGGAATTCCATCACTTCCACTAGCTTTGTTTGTAGTGATGCTTCCTATGGCCCACTTGACTTCAGATTCCAGGATGTCTGGCTCTAGGTGAGTGATCACACCATCGTGATTATCTGGGTCAAGAAAACCTTTTTTGTATAGTTTTTCTGTATATTCTTGCCACCTCTTCTTAATATCTTCTGCTTCTGTTAGGTCCATACCATTTCTGTCCTTTATTGTGCCCATCTTTGCATGAAATGTTCCCTTGGCATCTCTAATTTTCTTGAATCTCTAGTCTTTCTCATTCTTTTGTTTTCCTCTATTTCTTTGCATTGATCACTGAGGAAGGCTTTCTTATCTCTCCTTGCTATTCTTTGGATCTCTGCATTCAAATGGGTATATCTTTCCTTTTCTCCTTTGCCTTTAGCTTCTCTTCTTTTCTCAGTTATTTGTAAGGCCTCCTCAGACAACCATTTTGCCTTTTTGAATTTTTTTTTCTTGGGGATGGTCTTGATCCCTGCCTCCTGTACAGTGTCACAAACTGCTGTCCATAGTTCTTCAGGCACTCTGTCTATCAGATCCAATCCCTTGAATCTATTTGTCACTTCCACTGTATTATCATAAGGGATTTGATTTAGGTCATGCCTGGATGGTCTAGTGGTTTTCCCTACTTTCTTCAATTTAAGTCTGAATTTGGCAATAAGGAGTTCATGATCTGAGCCACAGTCAGTTCCCAGTCTTGTTTTTGCTGATTGTATAGAGCTACTCCATCTTTGGCTGCAAAGAATATAATCAATCTAATTTCCGTATTGACCATCTGGTGATGTCCATGTGTAGAGTCTTCTCTTGTGTTGTTGGAAGAGAGTGTTTGCTATGACCAGTGCGTTCTCTTGGGTTTCTGCCATGAAGCAACTCAAATCAGTTATAACTATGTGTGTGTGTGTGTGTGTGTGTGTATATATCCCGTCCTTCTTGAACCTCCCATGCACCCTTCCGTCCACCACTGTATGTGGTCACAGAACACCAGGCTAGCTCCCTGCATTAAACACCTTCCTGCTAGCTGTCTGTTTTACACACGGTGCTGTGTATATGTCCGTTCATCCACCCTCTCCTTCCCCTGCTGTGTCCACAAGCCCATTCTCTATATCTGCGTCTCCGTTTGAGAAGGCTTGCTCTTATACAATGCTGGGCCAGTTTACCCCTTGGTCTCCTTGCAGGTTTGGAGGAGGGGTCCATGTTTGTGGATTCCGACCTGCTGCCCACTTGTGCCATTTGCCAGAGTCCACAATTTCATGATTCCCGGCCAGGCTTGTCCTTCCCTTGAGTGATCCCAGAAACCAGGGCCCCCAGAATCTACAGAGAATCTGCAGTCATTCGAAGAATTCTCCCTGCTCCTGACTTACCACTGTAGTCCCTGCAGCATGGCTGGAGTTCGTCTACCCAGAGTTTGGGGGTCTGCAAGGGTGCATGGCTGGAGCCGTGGTTTAAGGAGAGCTCCCCTAAAATGTTCCTTCCCTTCCCCTTGCTCTCTCCCCTCTGTGTCTTTTGTGTGCTGTCGTTTCCTAATCTTCCCATCGTCACCAAGTAAGGCAAAGGGGCAAAGTTTCGCCTACTTTTATCTCATCACATTTCATGCCATCTCTGGCTATTTCCCCACATCCAAGTGGTGGGAGTGAGAGACTTAAGACCTGCTCTGCCCCACTGCCCGGTGGGACTCTCAAGCCCCAAGGAGGGTATGGCCATGCAGCACAAAATAATCCAAATTAGAAGTCAGTTGCTTGGTCACGTGAGCCACATTTCAGGTGCTCCCAAGTCCCACATGGTTCAGGGCTACGCTGTTGGAAAACACAGACACTCTTCAGTAGATAGACAGCGTTTCATCACTGCAGAGAGTTCTTTTGGGTAGTGCTACTATAAACCAGCTCATTGCTATTTCTAGAGGCAGCTGTGGGGTTTGCCGTGGACGGACCAAGTGGCTAGACAATACCTCTGAGTTTCATGGCTTTGTCTCTAAAATGAGGACAGTATTCACATGCAAGGGTCCCCAACCTCCAGACCACGGACTAGTACCTCCTGTCAGATCAGTGGCAGCATTATAGTAGAAATAAAATGCACGATAAATGTAATGCACTTAAACCATCCCCTGTCACCCCCAATCCATGGAAAAGTTGTCTTCCATGGAATCAGTCCCTGGTGCCAAATAAGTTGGGGACACTGTGGTATGTGCATCACAAGACCATTGTAAGGAGGGCCTGAGGTGAAGGTAGGGAGAGTCCTTTAAGAAGTACCAGACAAAGATAAATGCACTGATTTTTCCTCAGTCCTGCAAGCCATTCCAGGCAATCTGGGCTCTACCCCTCTGCCATTCTGTTTTCTTTATATTTAATTACTTAATAGTTAAGCCCTCTTCTTTCTATAACAGCTTAGAGTAACGATGTATAATGAAAGAACAATCGTAAATTAAAATAATGAAGCATTAGGACAGGGCAGGGGAGTGTAAGTGAGAATATGACATACAAAAAAGGGAGAAAATTGAGAATACAGGTGTACATAAGGTCCTCCGTGGTTGCATATTTTCGTGGTAATTCACCATGGAGTTTCCCACCAGCCTAAGTGAAATGAGCTTTGCCTTGTTCCGCCACCACCTTTCCGGTCTTTGTCTTGTCTTGCTCGCGACAGTCAGTTGATCTCTCTGTGTCCTTCTCGATCGCTCTGTCACCCCAGCCCTTCCCCTCTCCTCTCTCCTTCTGCTGGCCTGCCCCTTCTTACTGCCTTACAGCTGCCTGTTGTGTCCACTAGTGCGCCCAGCATTTTCCTCCTCCTGCATTCCAGGGTTGTACTCCATTCCATGGGGAGAGGAGATGCCTCTAGCATAGTGCCCAGCGTCAGGGATCTCCGCTGTGCTTGCTTTCCACCCCTTCCCCCTTTCTCCTCCCCGTGTGTAGCAAGAGAACAGAAACTAGGAGAGAGTGAAAGTCATTTTAATCTAAAAGCTCTTAAAGGAGCCTCAGGGGCAAACCTGTATTTCCGTGGTAACAGGGTAATAATTACTGCACTGGCTTTTCCCAGGTGCCTCTTTTCTGCTGGTACCACTACCTTCCTTTTTAAGGGAGAGTGTCTGCTTGTGGAATGGGTGGGCAGAGGCCACGTGTGCTGAACAGGGGGCTAGTGCTGACAGGAAGCAAGCCATCTGCTCCTTAAGCTACAAAGGAATTCTCCCAGGGGGTTGTAAAGAGAAGAGAAAGAATTCATCCAGTGTCTGCGGGGTGTCATTTCTCATGTATGCAGTGTTTTCACTTAAAAAAAAAAAAAGCTGTATAGTGGCCCCACAATTTCACTCCCTAATGTTGCTCAACTTCATAGCTTTGTTCCAGGTTACACCATAGGAGAAGCACAGTGGAGTGTGTGTGTGTTGGGGGATGGAAAGGACAATTGCTTCTCCAAAGTACTTTTTCCAAAAGTGGTTCCTTTTCAGTAGTTGCTTAAAGGTAATTTGGAGACTCGATCGTTCTTCTGTCTGTGGATGAGATAATATCTAGCAATATGAAAGCAAGAGAGGTCAAAGAAAAAAGTCCAAACGGAGCACCTTTTTCTGTGCTTCCTCCCCCAGCAACCTGAAGCATAGGCCCCCCACCCCAGGTCAGAATCTGACTACACCTGTGCTCTGGAACAGAAAATAGTATGTTTCCATCCGAGTACCTAGACAAGTCTTTACATCGGTCAGTATAGGCTAGGTTGTGCCGTGTAACAAGCAACTCCCCAAACCTGCCCTCAGTATCTAGCCACTGTATGTCAGTGGGAGACTGTAATGTACATCATTCTCACCCTAGGACCCAGAGTGCCAAAGAGATGACTGTTTAGAGGACTGACCATCCCCATGGCAAAGAGAAGACATGCTCTCTCTTAAAAGCTCCTACCTGGGAATGGCCTCCGTAACTTCCACTCATTTGTCTTTGGCCAAAGGAAGTCACAGGGCTACACTTAAATACAGAGATCAAGAGTACATTTTTGCTGGGGACCTGGGAGAAGTGCTTAGTGACCATCACTGTGTATCACATGTAAGTGGCAGTCTGAGCCTAATGCCAGCCCCACCCCACCATTATGTAACCAACTCCGAATCATGCAGTTCATCACATATTTACTACATACCTATCAGAAGCTGGGCACCATGCTGCCTAGTCTGGTTGATGGCCTTGACTATCAACCAGATGGGAGAGCGTGAGCACATAGATGAGGACCACGTTGACTGAATTGGCTGATGAATGTTAGGCAATGCTATGGGTCAGTTGTATTTCAGCAAAGTATTTGGACTGTGTCTTGATACATGACAGTTTATAGAAAATGCTGATGGTTGTTTAATATTGATGGAGCATCTCCCATGCACTAGGCCCTGGGGATCCAAAGGGAAATCAGACCATCATCTCTGCTCCCTGCCCTCAAGAAGCTTGCAATCAAATTGAGGAGAGCAGAGCCTCAGTAAGCCACATGCTAAGTGCCAAAGAGATTTATGGGACCTGGAAGGACTGGAGTATCCCTGGGGGCTAAATGTCATCCTGTGACGGGAACTTGTTGTTACTGTAATAAGCTACAAGAGGTTTCTTTTCCTGTCAGTGATGATTTGAGAGATCCTTTAGAAATACTACCCAAGTGTCAAAATAGGCCTGCTTATTTTATTATCTGTTTGGGATTTTCCTTTTGTTTCCTTTAATATCTTTGTCATGTTTGAAGAGCAGCCTAGCTGTGATTTCTGTTACTGAAATATAAGAGCTGATGAAATAAGCCTGGTGTAGAAGGAGTCCTTACGCCAGCTGTAGAAAGTGTTCTGGCTAAGTGTAGCCTTTAGGCTGGTCAATACGGGACACTGTGCCAGCTCAGAGTTTCTGTTCAAGGTTACCTGGCATTCTAACGTATTTTCCCAGCACTGCCTCTTCGAAGAGAAGCTTACCGTGCAAGGTG
The DNA here is from genome assembly GCF_003369695.1 of Bos indicus x Bos taurus. Classification (NCBI taxonomy): domain Eukaryota; kingdom Metazoa; phylum Chordata; class Mammalia; order Artiodactyla; family Bovidae; genus Bos; species Bos indicus x Bos taurus. Next base: position 26,273,637 of record NC_040104.1, read on the forward strand.
GCATGAGAGGGTCCCCTCTGCAGCCCTCTCACTCTGCCGATGAGGAAATCGAGGCCGGGGGAGATTGTTAGAGGTCCAGTGACCACTCTGTCCTCCAGGCTCTGGGGAGCAAAGCTGCCTCAGCGAGAGTTTGGAGAGCATGAACAAGTAACTGATGAAAGTGCACGTTATCTCTTAGGTGAAGATGAATGCAGTCCATGCAGGAAGGGATGGAGTGCTCTAGGAATCAAGAGTACTGTCCTAGATCTCTTCTGCCATCACTGAGCATCTTGAGTAAGATGCTTCCCCTCCCTGCACCCCTGTTCCTTCATCCACGTGGTCTGACCTACTGATGTTTAAAGTCCTTGAGCTCCCAGACTTGGTGTTCTTGTTTGTCACTTGAAGGACAGAGTACAGAATGACTCAGGACTGTGCTCATCCACACAGGGCCGGGACCCCACCAACCTTTCAGCTCTGATGGTCTCGATGACAGCTGTTGTTGTGTGATGGCATTTCGAGTAAGAATACAGTGCTCACCCCTGGTCCCTGGTGTGTGTAGACCCCTCTTCTGCATGTAGCAGATCTCCTCCAGAGGAGAAAAAGCCTCAAGGTCCATCCTCACTGTGCTTCAAGGCTAAGCCAAGAGGCACTTAGCAAGGGAGGCGGGTAGCAGTGTTGCTCATGGCAGGCACAGGCTGAAGGACCAAATGACATCTTGCAAAAGGGGAAGGCAGGGCAGACAGAGCTGTGATCAGAAGTGGTGGGGCCTGCACCTTCCTGACACTTTGGAGAAAATCCATTCATTATACATGATAATGGGTTTTGCTCTAAACTTGGAGCGTCACCAAAACTATATTTGGAGCTGAAGTTCATGGGACTGTCGTCTTGTTTTCATCAAGATAAAATTCCAAGTGACTGATAAGCCATGAATTGTATTTATTTTGGTGGATGTTTTGACTCAGGACTTAGTTAGACTTGGAAGGACATTGTTCCCTAAATCAGCACTAGCGGGGGCCCTGCCTGTCTAGAGGGGAGTGGGCTGCCTTGAGGATGAGCCATTGGGGGGTGGGGGGACTTCCTGCACTATGATTTTTTCATGCAGTTGGCAGGCTTTGTATGGTCTACCAGAGTCCTGCAGAGCAAAACTAGGAGTGGATTTGAACAAGACCATGAGCTTTACAGATAAGGAGACAGGCTCTGAAAGGTGACATTCCTTCCCAAAGCCACATTGCTGTAAGGGGCAAGGATAGGATTTGAATTCGGAAACCTTTGCTTTCCATCATCCAGGTTGCCTCCCTGTTTGTTCAAAGGCTCGATGCCATCCTTCCAGAAGGGACCCTCACTGGAGGCTCCATGAGTGAGGGGTGATCATCTCCTTAGGACCTTACACCGGCTGAGGGTGCTTGTAAAGGTGACCGCCCGGGGACCTTTGAGACAGGGCTCTTTCCAGTCTGATTTTCTCCACCAGGAGGCTCAGTCTTAAGAAAGCCTGAGGGTGTGGCCCAAGCCAAAACTCTAGCCCTTCCCTCAGCAGAGTATAGGGATGCTTGAAGCTATGGGAGTGATGTTTTCCTCTTAGGGACATCTGACTTCTTTGGTTCCAGAGCTTCCAGCAGAGGTTTCAGAGTTGCGTTGGTCCTGCTGGTCACACCTAGTGGCCCTCGGGGTCTGTCTCCTCCGGGAGTGGCCTCTGCCGTGGACCCCGGTGGCTTTCGTCTCAGGACGTCAGGAAGAGGAGGCCGGCCTTGTCCGAGCCAGCTACAGCCTTATTGTTTTCCCTCATCTTCTGCGTGCTTTGATGTATCTCCCTGATTAATCCGTGGTGCTCAGTCCTGTAAAATTGCCTGAAATGAGATCTGAAGAGGGACTCTGACATTTTGAGGGATGTTGCAAGATTGTGTGGTGGAGATTAAATGGGGACTGAGGGAAATGAGATGGTTGCATGGCTCAGTGGGCTCAGGGCCCCTGACTTGAGGATTTCTGTCGCTGCCTCTCCGTTTAAGCTTTTACCCTGAGATGTGGGGAGAGGGACTCACAAACCCTTGGGTGGCAAATTGAGGCTTGAAAAATAATCCTCCCTGGCTACCTCTGTGGGCTTCCAGGACACGACCCATGGGTCCCTCACGAGGGTGCGGTGGCTTAAGCCCTAGAGGAAGCGAGCAGCAGACCCGCAGGGCATCTCGGCTTGGGCAGGAGTCTGGGGTGTCGTCCTGTACAGGTACAGGTGGCTCCAGAGGGTGAGTCCTACGGGGTGTCCTCCTGTTGGCCCGAGTACCATGCGGGCGTACATAAGTGGGTCTCCAGGTACCCGCTGCCTTGTTCTGCAGGAGCTCCTGCAGGAAGAAATGATAATTTCTCGATTTGTGGTGTGGGACAGCTCACCAGGGCTCTGGGTACACCAGGGATGGAGGTCCCCTGGGAGGCTGTCACAGCTCCTCCCTCGGACTCTTGCTAGTTTGCCGTCTGTGGCTCTAGCCTCTGAGCCTCATTGTCAACAATGGCTACGCTTCTAGGGATTCTCCCCCTAAATGCTTTAACCTCCCAGAGGACCCAGTGAGGAGTTTGCCCCGTTTCACAGATGAGTCCTGGGTCAGTGGATCTAAGTGACTTGCCTGGGGGCACATGGGCAGTGAGTGGCAGAAGAGCTTAGATTCCAACCCCATCTTCTCCCTGGGGTACTGTGCTGCCCGTCTCTAAAGGAGGAGGGTGTGCCAGTGCTGAGTAGTTATGGATTCAGCTGGGTATTGCAATTTTCGGGAATGATCTCCTGGCTTCCCTTACCTGCATAACCCCCATTCATGCTCCAGGATTGGCCCCAGCCCTGTCTTTCCTAGGAGGCCTCCTTGCCCCCTCTTCTCCTTCTCTAACCCCAGACAGGGTCCTCTGGGGACCTCTCATCCATCCGGGTCTGCCGGTAACCTATGTTTTGCTCTCCGGTAGCATTTAACATGCCTTTGGAATTGTCTGCTCCTAGGTGTGGTCTGTGGAGAAGGCAATGGCACCCCACTCCAGTACTCTTGCCTGGAAAGCCCCATGGATGGAGGAGCCTGGTGGGCTGCAGTCCTTGGGGTCGCTAAGGGTCGGACACGACTGAGCGACTTCACTTTCACTTTTCCCTTTCATGCATTGGAGAAGGAAATGGCAATTCACTCCAGTGCTCTTGCCTGGAGAATCCCGGGGACGGGGAGCCTGGTGGGCTGCCGTCTATGGGGTCGCACAGAGTCGGACACGACTGAAGCGACTTAGCAGCAGCAGGTGTGGGCTGTGTTTTCCCAGTGTCTCAGTGCAATATAGAGACACAGGAGACGCTGTATTGGAAAGATACTTTATCCCTGGATTGGAAAGATCCCATGGAGGAGGAAATGACAACCCACTCCTGTATTCTTGCTGGAAAAAAATCCCAGGGACAGAGGAGCCTGGTGGGCTACAGTCCATGGGGTCCCAAAAAGTCAAGCACAGCTGAGTGATTGAGCACTCACAGGTATGGTATCCCCCGCTAAACTAAAGGGAGGAACCAGAATGCTGTCTTACTCTACTTAGCATTCCTGGACTCTGCACAGGCCTGGCATATACAGTAGTAGATGTTTGCTGTATAATTAGTTAATTAATACTATCCTAAGAATGATTAATAAGACTTACTGAATCTTTAGGTTTCCTCTCTTTCTCATCTAGTTTATGGGTGAGTCTTGGGCATAGTCCCTTCAAGTGGTCTCTCAAATCTCTCTGCTGCTTGCTATCTCGTCTGCCATCACATGGGCCCAGGCTGCCATGGTTTCTCTCTGAACGCTCACTCTGGCCTCCTGACTGGGCTCACTGTCTCCTCCATGACCTTCATGTGGTGCTTTCTCCACCCAGCAGCCATTGTGACCTTCTTAACACAGATCCACTACCCCTGCCTTTAACTACCTCAGTGGATTTCCCCTGCACATAGAATGGAATGCAGACTTCTTAGCGTGGTCTCCAGAGTAGGAGGCGTTCTGTTGTTCCATTGCATGCGTGCTCAATCGTGTCCAACTCCTTGCAACCCTTTGCACTGTACCCTGCCAGGCTCCTATCCATGGGACTTTTCAAGCAAGAATACCGGAGTGGGTTGCCATTTCCTCCTACAGGGGATCTTCCCGACCCAGAGATCAAATCCGCATCTCCTGAGTGTCCTGCATGGCAGGCAGATTCTTTACCTGTTGAACCATCAGGGAAGTCCAACCCCTGCCATCTTTCTGGCCTCATTCCACTTTTCTCTCCCCAACTCAAGTCCTGGAACTCGCTGAGTATCTCCTTTCAGAACCTTTGCATATGCGATTCCTTCTGCCTGGAATGTGCTTCTCACCTTCCCCCCTTTTTATAAGGCTGGCTCATTCTTATCCTTCAGGTCTAAACTCAAATATTTCACCCCCTTCTCCGAAATGACTCCTGACCACTCTCTCAAGGTCTCAGCTGTTAGTGTCTTTTGCAGCATCCAGTTTATTTCACACCCCTTGATGGCATTTGTGCTGATTTTTCTTTATTTGTCTGCTATGTCTTCCTACTAGGCTGTGTGTATCAGGACAACAGAAACTAGGTTAGTTCTGTCGGCAAGTGAATCTCCTACCTAGCACAGTACCTGACTCAGAAGGGTGCTCATTATAGATGTTTGTGAATAACTGACTGACTGGCTCTGTGATGCAGGGCCAATATGCAGAATACTTAAAACCAGTGAGATGCAGGCACCAACTGACCAGGGCAGGCACTGATCAATCAGAATGAGGTATCAGTGGCAGTAAACAGCTCTTAACCGCCGATACAAATCAGTTCTAGAGCTGTGGCTTACAGTGATCCATCCCACGCAGCCTTGTCCAGTCTTCAGTTAACCACAGCCCCAAACTGGACTCAAAATTGGGTTTGTTAGTGTCCAGGAGGTTCTCTGGTGGGAGACCGAATGGTTCGACCTAGCCTACTATCTTTCTTGGAAAAAGATTTCAAACCTATGACCCCCTGACATGTTTAGACTCCAACTTGACCACCTCCCAGCCACATGACAGAGATCAGTTAACCATCCTGAGCCTCTGTGCTCTCGTTTGTAGAATAGAAATAATGAGCCCACTTCGTCGAGTTGTCGTGCAGGGGTAATGTTAGCACAGTGCCTGAGCCCAGTTAAATCCCCTCCATGAACAGCAACCGGTTTGTAAAGGATTAGAGTGCCAGTCACACACATGGGGAATGAGAGACACAGGAAGGTTGAAGAGCCTCAGCTGAGGGCCCAGGATGTGAGCACAGGTCCTGCAGGCCCAGTTGCAGCACTGTGACCCCCTGCCCCCATCACCTCCCTCCTGCAGAATACCCTTCTCTTTGTGATTCTGCTTTGGGGCAGTCTCAGCTCCCGTGTCCCTGCTTCTCCTATCCTGGAGGAACTCTGGCAGGAGGAAAAGCGGAAGATATCATTTAAGGCCTGAGCCCTGCCATGAGAAATTGGCACAAGCTGAAGTGATCAGCATGCCCAGACAAGAGGTCTCACTCTTGAAACTGGCAGCCTCACCACAGTAGAACAACATCAGAGGTGCAAACCTGTTCAAATCCTCAGCAAAGGTCTTGAAACAGAACTTGAAAGGGTTTATGACCCTGGGGATTTAAATGTCTCTCTAAGCCAAGCTATAATTCCGGCTCTGCTTTTAGAAGTAAAGATCAGAGCCATAATTTGAGGAGGGCCTCAGAAGGCACACTGATTATGTTTCAAGACAAGCTGTGGGCCCTAGGTGCTGTGGGTGGGAGGGCCTGGGGTACAGACCAGGCAGGGCGCATGGAGGGGAGGGGACCAGGGAGTAAGGCAGCGTGTCGAGCTGAGGCAATTAAATGCCCTTGCTTCTCACTTTAAACAAAGGCCTGAGATAGCCTCCCAGAGGGCTGTGCTCTTAATGATCTGGAATAAAAGGCTAGAGAGCAAAGCCAGCAAGCTGGTAGAGCTAATGCAGGCACTGGCCTTGAATGTCCCTGCAGGAAGTCTGGAGCTGGAGCCCAAGGCCTCTGTCCACAAGCTGTGTTTATCATGCTAATGACCAACCACTCCGTCCCTAGCACCCGCCCCCACCCACGTCAATCCTAGACTTCAAATCTGAGCTCCACTGGAGCCAGAGAGCCGGGCCCCTTTCTCCACAACCCCCACCCCAACCGCTTCATGGCATGGTCTCCCATGCTGTATTTCCTGGCACTGACCCTCAGCTCTCACGGCCGCTATGCTGTTACCCCACACATCAGTCCCAGCACAGCCGCAGTGATCTCCCCAAAGGCAGATCTGATCGTGTGCACCACTCACCTGCCGAGAAGCACCTGGAATGGTTCATCCAGCCTTGGCCCCAGCTGCCACGCCAGCCTCGTAACCCGTGCAGCACCAAACCTTCACAGCCGCCCGCACACTCCACAATGTTCCAGGTCTCTGTGCCTTTGCCCACGGGATGCCCTCTGCTGAGAATGCCCTCTCTGACCCCGCTTTGCCAGGCTAACACATACACATCTTCCAGCATTCATTTCCAATGTTTCCTTACTTGGCACCTCAGACTTAGTAAGTTTCCTTACAAGGAGCTCCCAAACGGCCCTGTGCAATTCTTTAACTTCTGACAAAATCTTGACTATTTTTTTTTTAATGTACTAAACTTGAAAAACAGGGATTATCTTAGTTATTGCTGAGTTTCTAGGACCTGATAATATAGTGTCTGGCATGCAGTTGGTGCTCAGTCAACATTTATTGAACTGAACTCCTGCTTTTTAATCAGATGAGTTACGTCTCCCCAGCCGGAGACCTTGGCTTTTCACTATGGACACGGTTGTTTCTCTTGTTCCTCAGTGCTGATTCAGCCCTTAGCAGCATGGGTGGCACAGAGTAGGTCTTCATCGAAGATCAGGTGCCAGTCTGACTGAGATGACTCAGGCATGGCTGTCCCTTCCATCCGGTGGAGCACTTACCAGGGAACTTAGCATATGTGGGCTTCTGGGCTGACCCTATGGGTACCCAGGGGTCGGGAGTGGTGCCTTCTTTAAAAATACCAAAGGCTTCTCCATTATCTCAAAGACCAGCTCATGAAAGGACGATGTAGGCAGAGGAATGTCGAGGGGACGTTTAGGTGGATCTTGGAAAACAAGTTGGGTATCTGAGTGGTGAGGAGGAAAAAGAGCCGTCTAGATTTGGCAGGGCGGAGAAGGCAATGGCACCCCACTCCAGTACTTTTGCCTGGAAAATCCCATGGATGGAGGAGCCTGGTAGGCTGCAGTCCATGGGGTCGCTAGAGTGGGACACAACTGAGCGACTTCACTTTCACTTTTCACTTTCATGCATTGGAGAAGGAAATGGCAACCCACTCCAGTGTTCTTGCCTGGAGAATCCCAGGGACAGGGGAGCCTGGTGGGCTGCCGTCTATGGGGTCGCACAGAGTCGGACACAACTGAAGCGACTTAGCAGCAGCAGCAGCAGCAGATTTGGCAGGGAGGGAAATGGGATGAAGGGAAAGGAAGTCCCATCTCTGCAGGCTGACTGTGTGTTTTCCAGGCTGGCTAGTGCTTTGCTTCAATACAGAAAGCCTCACCTTTAGTAGCCATGTCCCCCTGTGCCCTTCAGAAGTCACCTCTCCCAGCTCCAGGCTGCAGCAGAGGTCATCTCTGTGCCCTTTGAGAGGAGCCTTCTGAAAACAGACGCTGATAGACTGAGGCAATAGCTGACCTATCTGCAGATACCCTGGGGCTCACCGTAGTAGAACTGACCTCCTCCTAATGATTAAACACTACACAAACACCCAGTGACCAGGGTGTCCCGCCGTAAACGGGCTGTAAACCCTGGACTGGGGCGGGGGCAGGGGAGCAACAGCTGTTGTCCCACCAACTGGAGGAAAGGAGGCTGGAGAAATGCTTTCTGCCCTAAGCAACGAGCCCTGGGGCAGGTACCCAGAGAACAGACCCAGAACTTCACTTGCCACCAAGAGGGAGGTGGGGCGAGGGAGTGGTGGGGTTCAGAGGTCACTGAGAATGGAAAATAACAAGTGCCTCCCTCCCCTCTGCTGTGTTAGATGCATTAGTGTGCATCAGTGTGCATCCCAGCCTGGTGGTAAGTTCGTGTTGCAGACGGAGAAATAGAGCTAGTAACCCATGGGGCTGGGTTCAAATGAGGTCTTATGTTATATTCATCTGCATACCCATTATGAGGGGAAAACTATCACCACCACTTCGAGTCTCATAATGCAACTGACTCAGAGAGGCTAGGTCATTTGTCTGGAGTCACACAGCAAGCAGAACTAGTCCCAGGTCATCTGGCCTGCGTGCACAAGCCCTCTTCATTATCTCAAATGACCACACACTGCCCCCAGCCACTCTTCGGAGGGGTCAAGGGACTCAAAGGGCCAGGTGTGGGAAATTGCCTCTCCTATCTGTAACCACTGCTTACCATCTCTAGGTTACCACTTGAGCCCAGCAGGAGAAAGAATCACACCTGTACCTGTTTCTGCCTTTTGACTCTCCAGGAAGGAGGCCACTGGGACTTCCTGGTGGGAAACGTTGGGGGTTCACGCCCAACCTCCTGTGCACACGCTTCTTAGTGGTTTGGAAGGGCCAGACCAGGGCTGTAGGCATGAAGCCTCTTGAGAGCTGGGGATGAGAATGAAGCCTCTTGAGAGCTGGGGATGAGAATGAAGCCCTCTCGACAAGCCCACTTGTCACCAGTCATCTTGATTTATTAGAATCCACTGTTCCCATTCTTCAATGAGTAAAACTACCATTCCATTCATGGGATTTAGGGTTTTTAGCTTCTGGTTTTGTCATATTGTTAATAACGACAATAATGGTAATAGTGTCTAGTGGGTACTAAGCCCATAGAGAACTCGAGTGGAGTTAAGAGATATTTGAAAAGAAAACATCCAGAAATGCATCCAGCCTCACCTGCTGGCAAACCCTGGAAGCCCTGAAAGTGTGTCTCAAACAGTGTGGGGCTCTGCACCCCAGAGGCACAGCCGCCTGCTGGCTCTCCAGGATCTCAGCTGGGTTCCCAGCAGCGGTGGTCACTGTGCCGACCCTACTTTCTCCCCCGCAGCACCTCCAAAAGCTTAATCTGTTCCTGCTGTGTGTCGGAGGGGAGCCCGCCAGGCTTAGGTGTCCTTCAGAGGACCGGTGTTTCCAGGGTAATCCACTCCTCCTTTGCACTCTGCTTTCCCTTCTGTGAAATGGGCGTATGACGTCCTGGGGTCTCCTCTCCCGTGCAGCTCACCAAGTAGGGCTCTGACCAGAGCAGCCGGGACCCTCCCTGCTGCCAATGAGGAGATTTGGTGCTAATGGAACATGAAGTGATGTGCTGAGGGCTGGCAGTGTCGATGCTCTGATCAGGTTACAGTTAATTCTCTCAGAACCTCCTTCCATGGGAGGCACAGTCTTACTATTACTAGTCTCATAAATTCCCTTTCCCTGACCCGGGGCCTGAGTGTAACTTGAGGTGGTGCTGAAAGAAGATAGCATCTAAATCCACTGGGCTGCTTTACAGGCTATAAGCTTTAGCTCCCTCCTCCCCAAACTTGCACTGGCCCCTCTCCAGGTGCCTTCTGATGGGCTTTGGGGAGTCAGAGTTCCTCACTTGCCTCTCCTTTACTCTCATGCTTCTTTGGATTCAAGACCTCAAACCCGAGGCAAAATGTAGTGGTTAAGAGCAGAGGAATAGCCCATCACCCAAATAATTTGGTCTGCATAGCCCAACCCCTGCTTAGCCACTTGCTAACCAAATGACTTAGAGTAACTTACTACAAATAATTAGAGGCCCTTCTTAATGGAGTTGGTGTGAGACCCACCAGTGAGAACCCCAATAATTGAGAGCACTTATTCAGAAGGAAGATTCAGCTCCAAGGCAGGGCAGGAAAGAACTTACCTTCTGTTGTATGTTTGCTAGACTGTGAGCCTCTGACCATAAAGACCCTCTGTGTCTGTCTTAACACTTTAACAACCAGGTCCTGGGAGGTAAATGTCTCGCTCTAGAAGCCCCATCCATGTCTGTAAATAATTTCAATGCCAAGTGGCTCTGCTTATTTTTTTTTTTTAATTTACTTTATTAACATTTTCTCCATCACTTCTGAAGACAAAACAATAAACAAAACAAGAAACCAAATCCTGAATTGTAGAGTTTGCCAATTTCTGTGATGTAAAATATCCCACCATAGATGGCTTTCGTGTTGTAAAAGCAGAACAAGGGGAAATGAGTCCTTTCTGGACTGAGAGCTGTTCAATTTGGAGAGGAACGCAGCAAAGGGAACTGACATTTCTGAGCATTTCCTGCGTGCCTGATGGCAGGCTAAAGGCTCCAGGTCTCAGCTTATTTCATCCTGCCAAACTCCTTCCCACAAAGTCAGTGTGACCTTTACTTTTCACGTCAGGAAACTTAAATGAGGTGGAGAGAGGTGAACTTATGTGAGGTCAGACAGCTGGAGGAGCTGGGTTAATCATATTATAGTAGCAGCAGCAGAAATAATAGTAGTAGCAGTAATAACAGCAGTAACATTAGAAGAAGTAATAGCAGCCGCTAATATTTATATAGGACTTACTATGAGGCAGGTGCTTTACTGAAATCTCCTCACTTAGGCCTCAATGAGGTATGCTTGAGGTATGCTTATTTTGCAGAGCAGGAAAGTAAGGTACAAGGTTGCTAAATAATCTGTAGTTGGAGATGGAGCTGAGACTGGAACCCTGGTCTCCATAGACCATTTTTCTTCTTGTTTTCGAGAAAGCACTAGCAAGCACTTTGTAGAATACAGAAGAATTAGATTATTAAGGAAAATGGTGGCCCTTCCTTTCCTAGAGATCTTTAGAATGAGACTTGTTGTCCACATGCACAGAGTGTGTAAAAGGAATTTTCCTGGAGCTGTAGGGCAAGGGTGCAGGGACCCATGAGCCCAGGTGGCACTCGTGGTAAAGAACCCACCTGCCAGTGCAGGTAGGTGCCAGAGAGAAGGGTTCAGGTCAGGAAGATCCCCTAGAGAAAGAAGTGGCAACCCACTCCAGTATTCTTGCCTGGAGAATCCTATGGACAGAGAAGCCTGGCAGGCAGGCTACAGTTCACAGAGTCACAAAGAGTCAGACACAACTGAAGTGCCTTCGCTCACTCATAGGGCAAGAGTACAGGAACCCCTGAGCTCCCCTGGGACCTAGCCACATCTCTCCAATGCCGATGGGGCTGGCAGTGTTATTATCACTGAAGAAAGAGATCTGCCCTTCTCTGGAGTGAATGACAGGTTAGAAAAGGCTCTCAAAGTCTAAATTTAGGCAGCAGAGTGTATTCATGGTATTCATGGTCACCAGGAAAAGATAGGTTTGACAGGTTGGCTGGAGGACAAAAGCCAGTCCTTAAAGAAATCAGTTCTCCTACGTCAGGTTCAGTATTTATCTCCATTGATTCATGTGAGCCTGTGGATCAGCGGCTGCAGCAGGAGTGCTGGGTACGGGGAGGCGGCTCTGCTGGGGTCTGCCCCATCAGCCAGCATTAGGGTAACTGCCTACTCCACCCAGCCCCGAACTTTGGATCTTGGCTTTGCGGTGCTATTGAGAATTTGTCAAAATGTTTTCTGTCCACAGAATGGGAGAAGAGCATCATTGTGCTTTACTCCTTGCTCTGGTCTTATGAGAATGCGTCAGTGCTGGAGCCCTGTTTCATGGAGGCAGGAGGTGGTGGTAGTTTAGTCCCTAAGTCGTGTCCAACTCTTGCAACCCCATGGACTATAGCCTGCCAGGTTCCTCTATCCCTGGGATTCTTCAGGCAAGAATGCTGGAGTGAGTTGCCATTTCCTTCTCCAGGGGATCTTCCAGACCCAGGGATCAAACCCAGGTCTTCTGCATTGCAGGCAGATTCTTTGCCACCTGAGCTACGAAGGAAGCCCAGAGGCAGGAGAGCAGAACCCAGATGTTTCAGAAATCTTAGTCTGTGTATTTGAAGCCTCACTCAATTAATCTGCTTTTGCATTACTAGGTAGGCCTCCTTATTTAAATGTGTATTAAAATGTTCAGTTTTCTCTCATAGTGACTTTTCATTTTACTAAAGTTTGTGTGTCTGTCTTCATTTGTCTCGGTGTCTTTTGTCTCTCACCTTTATTGTCCTTTCTTCAGCTATTTCTTGAGGTATAAAACCTTCCAGAGCTTTCCCTGACCCCTTGACAGCCAACAGAGATTTCAGGGACACAAGCAAAGCATGCTTGCAAATCAGCACCTTCAGTGCTACACACAGGACTCTGCTCAGGCAAAGACAGAGGCTCAGATGAAAATCATTCACACCACACCATGTCCACCGGGTAGCCAACACACTCTGGAAAAGAAGTTCAGCGCTGTGGAGATGACTAAATTTAGATTTGTGTATTTCTTTTTCTGCTTCTTGTGTCTTTGATCTCCTTGGCAGTTGAAAATTGAAGTTCCTCAGATCTTTTTCCCCCTGGTTATTTTCTAGATAAACCATTTGCACAGAGCTGTGTGTGTCGGCACATGCTTAATTTCCCTGGCATCTGATAAATGTTTTGAAATACAGTAATGCTGGAAGCTCTTTTCATTACCTTAAAGTGCTTTGCGTAAATAGAATTGATTCTTTTCCTCGACTGCTGTGGTGTTGCTGCTTTTTTTTTTTTTTTAATGGATAAGCTCACTCTAACTAGCTTCCCTTCTTATCACTTCCATCCTGTTCAGCCATCTTTTCTGCTCCTTCCTGCAACGTTTGCTGGCAAATGAGATTTCATGGGTCCGCTTGGCTGCACAGGTGTCTGTGAGACCTCCCTAATTGTGGGATGGGAACTGGGGATCCCTGGTCTATAAGAAGAGAGCTATGGAGTGGGGAGGAGTAAAGCGGAATGTGGGTTGGGGGCTGGAGATCTGAGGTCTCACCTTGGATCTGTCAGTAAACTAACTCTCTGATCTCAGGCAAGTTACTTCCTCTCTGCCTGAACTCACCCCTAAAGTGAGAGAACTGAGCCACATGGCACCTAAGTTTCATTTCAGATCTGAACTTCTAGAGTGACCTCATTTAATCAGATAGCCAACCCTGTGTAAGATTTGGAGTCTGGTGATTACAGATGAATTGCATGGAGGTGGGTGCTTGTTGAATTCAGCAAAGTCTGAACAGAATTCTTCAGAACTTAAAACCGATGAGCTGGGAGATCCTGGTGTGACTTGGAGCTCCCATGGGCTGGACATAATTGCTTGTCAAAAAAAATTACATAAAATGCAAGCCACTTAAGGAGGTTTCTGAACTGGGAAGTGGAGCTGGGTAACTTTCCATTGGTATATCTGCATCCCTGCTTCCCAGAGCTTTTCCAGAAGCACTGAAGGTGTCTGAGCTTACCAGTCCCTGTAAGGGTAAAGTTTAAACTCTGTTACTGGGCTTACTGTGAGCCTCAGCTCCCTTTATTCACTGCCCCTTCACCGCTCCCCTCTGCATCCACACTGAACTGGTTGCCATTCTCTGAAAATGATCCTTTCTTGCTTTGCAGAGGCTGTTCCCTCCATCTCTGTCCCACACCCACAGCTTGGTTCTTATCCTTCAAGGCTCACATTAAGTGTCACCTCCTCCAGGAAGCCTTCCATAACCACCCCAACTCCCAAGGCCAGATTAGCTGATCCTCCTATTTGCTTCTTTAGTACCTTGGAACTCTGCCCTATCGGAGCACTAAACACAGCATATTATAAAATGTCTGCTGCTTGCCTGTCACCTCACCTGTACTCCAAGCATCTTGAGGGCCAGGCCTGACTTACCATCATACCCTCATTGCCCAAATGAGAGGCTGACCAGCTAGGTAGATGAGTGTTAGCTCACCCAGCTCAGCTTGTCCGTGGAGCCAGAAATCACTCCCAGGGCTGCTCGTCTCCAAACCCCACCTCTTTTCTGCTCTAAGACTTCTCACCTTGACCCCCTCTTCCCCTAGTTTTAAAGTCCACCTCTCTTGAGACAGACTTCCCTGGTGGCTCAGACGGTAAAGCGTCTGCCCGCAATGCAGGAGACCCGGGTTCAATCCCTGGGTTGGGAAGATCCTCTGGAGAAGGAAATGGCAGCCCACTCCGGTATTCTTGCCTGGAAAGTTCCATGGACTAAGTAGCCTGGTAGGCTACAGTCCATGGGGTTGCAAAGAGTCGGACACGGCTGAGTGACTTCACTTTCACTTTCTTTTTCTTGAGACATCTTCTGTAATCTCATAAGAAACAAATTGTGGAGAAAAAATGGAATTTGTGTCTCAGATGTTTGATTTAGAGCCTCACAAGACTCTGCTCCATGTGTAAGACTGGACCCGAGGAAACTTAACGTTGATTGACATGAACAGCGCAGAGCCCACCGTGCTAACAGGGCTCAGTAATAGGCTTTTATCCCCTCAGTTTGCCATGACCTTCCCATCCCAGATGTGTTTGTGGGATAAGTGTATTAGGTACTTTTTTGATTGGTTGGTGTGTGTGTGTCTGTGTGTACACGCGCATTTTGGATTCCAGCACCAATTTTGGTTGGTTGGTTGTTGGGGGGAGGGGGGTGTGTGTGCACATTTTGGATTCGAGCAGCCTTATTTATCTATTTTGGGCTGTGCTGGGTCTTTGCTGCTGCGAGGGCTTTTCCCTAATTGCGCCAAGTGGGGACTATTTTCTCGGTACGCGGGCTTCTCATTGCTGCGGCTTTTCTAGTTGTGGAGCACAGGCTGTCGGACGTCAGGACTTCAGTAATTGTGGCGCACGGGCTTAGTTGCCCCAGAGCATATCATTGGCAGGCAGATTCTTAACCACTAGACCACCAGGAAAGTCCCTCCAGCAGCTTTGAATGTCCTTGGACTTTATAGGAAGGGACCCAAGTCTGTAATATGTGTGCAGCGGTGGCTCTTATCAGAACACAGACATACCTCTCATTACTGCTAATTGCAGTTCTCCACGGAGTGATCTGGACTCAAACTTCCTGGTCTGTGACTAGTAACCTATAACATTGGCTACATACGATACATTACAGTATCTTCCAGGCAGCTGCTCTTTAGGTAAATTAATACCTGGGGCTCTTTTGCCTTTTCTAGGAATCTTTAAGTTCTGTAACAGGCTTTCATTTAAGGCTGTGCAAGGCTTATTTCACCAGATTGCTATTTGGAAGTTCTAACAAAACACCTTTATGAATAGCGGCTATAATACCTTTAATCCTCTAAACTTCCTGATGTTTTAAACTAAGTGGATTGCTAAGAATGAAACCAGGCTTTCCTGTCTCTCTGGTCTCTTCCTCTCCCCAGCTCTGCAGAGGTGCTGGGGTGCAAATTCTTTCTTGTTATTAGGGCACTGAACTAGAAAAGACCAGGGAATACCATGCGGTTTCTCCAGACTCCAGGTTTTGTAATTACTTGGCCTGGTCTACAGCTTTTTTAAAAAACACATTTGGGTGAGGTTTCTGTTTCTCAATAAAGATCAGATTTTTGTTTGTTTTTTTTTTAATTAAAAAATTTTTCTTTTCCTTATTAAAAAAAATTAACATGTTTTATTATGGAAAAATAGAAAATACAGACAAGCAAACAGTAGGGGGGGAAGCGAAATGTCATCATAACATATGACCCAGTGAGAGGCAGCCTCAGCACCTTGATGATGTCTAGACTATTTTTCTGTGCGTGTAAGCAGCTTACTCATCTTGTGCTGTGCTGGGCTTAGTCACTGTCGTGTCTGATTCGTTTTGACCCCATGGACTGTAGCCCACCAGGCTCCTCTATCCATGGAATTCTCCAGGCAAGAATACTGGAGTGGGTTGCCATGCCGGCCTCCAGGGGATCTTCCCAACCCAGGTCACCCTCATTGCATGCAGGTTCTTTACCATCTGAGCCACCAGGGAAGCCCTTATTCATCTTATTTTTGGGGAAAAAAAGAATTTTCTTGAGCACTTGCTATGAGCCAGGTGCCGTTCTATACTCTTTACTTATATTGAATTGCTTAATTTTTACAGTAACTCTAGGAGTAGGAGTTATGTTGCTTAAGCTATATGTCCACTATATGTTGCTTAAGCAATATGTCCAAAGTCAGGGAGCTAGAAGTGGCTGGGGATTGTAACTCTATAGTTCTTAATTTTAACTGCTGTACTATATAACAACTAAAAAATGAAAAGAGTTTTTATCTTCTACTTTTGTAGCTTGACACTACCGTGTAAACACCTTTTTATATCAGGATCCATCGGCATCATTTTTGACAGCTTTCCATTCAATAGTGGAGCCATAATCAGATGAACTCTTTCCCCACTGAGGGTTTTTCAGGGTGTCCCACTCCTTTTGTCATCACAAAGAACAATGCAGAGGCCATTCTTGGAGCTAAATGTTTGCATTCTACTGTGAGCTGCAAATAAAGACTGTATTCTATATTTTCCTTATAATTCTGACATTTGTGCATGCACATGACACTCTTGGGCATTGTTAGAAGAACATAGTCTTAAGTATGTTCTGGCTACTGGTGATGGGGCTGCCCTGAACCATTCACACACTTTTCGTCCCCGCATCCCATTGTTCCTGGTACCATGTTTGGGGAAAGGTTGGCTGAAGAATGGAGTTTCTGTCTGGGTGCAGCTAGCTGCCTGCAGCTGAACCTGCAAATTTAGTGTCAGCCTGTACTATGCTCTGAATTGAATGAGTGTTTTTGTCTTTCTCTCTAAACTTCAAGAAGAGTACAGAACTGGGATCTCCTATGATGCTTTCTACCCTTGGAGCCAACTACTCCTATAAAAAGGGAAGGAGGAGGGGGAGAAAATACAGGGCCCATCGTATAGGCTATTGTCAGTGTACTTAATACTCGATGGGCGAAGTGGCTATTGGTGATGAAGAAAATTCTCCCCAGTGTGCCAAGTACCAGGCTCAAGGCCAAAACTCAGAGGTGATGAGGTGGTTTCAACCATGGCCTCTGCTTAATAGGGTCTTAGCAGCAGTGTGCCCTTGGGCAAGTTACTTACCCCACTGCTTCTCAACATCCTTATGTATTTTAGGGATAGTAATTCCTAGTACATAGGAGATAATACCTACTGTATAGGGAATGTCAGAAGAATAAGATAAGATTGGAGAATTTAGCACCTGACTGCCATTATAAGAATTCAATAAAAATGAGAGCTTAAAAAGAAATCCCAAGAAGGATACTGACCTAGGCATATGGCAGACCTGTTCTTCAGCACTGATTAGCTTTATGGCCTTCCATAGCTTATCTCACGTGGCGGAGCTGTAGACCGTCTGTGAATTGAGGATAATTAAAAAAAAAATCTATCTTACTAGACTATTTTGAGTTTTGGTATCAACAGTGGACATCCGTGGCACACAGCTGGTTTTCAGTACCTGTAGCAAAATTTGTAAACACTTACTATATGCCAGTAACTGTTTTATTTCTCTTCCCTCATTCAAAACAGTTTTCCTCTGAGAGACTGATGGTCAAGTGGAAAGAATGTAATTCTTAACCACTCTAACTTTTTAGCTACCCTCTCCACTAGGCAAATGAGTTGGGCTCTTGGCCAAACCTTTTATTTTCCCTTTGACTTAGACAAGATTGTGGTTCAGAGATTGTGAACCTATTTTACACTCCCTATAAACTCAGAAGGGAAACAATGACATACCAAACTAAGGGCCAGGACAGCTCTTCTTACAAGAGACTCAAGGTTGTGAGAAAGGTTCTATGGGATGAGGTTTTTACAGCGTTGAGGATAACACCTGACACCTAGAAAGTCTACAGTCCATTCAGGGGCTGTCCCCAGCAGGACACAGAGGGAGCTCAAATCCACAAGGCGAATGAATTTTTTCTTGCAGAGGGATTTCAGCAGGAGATCTAGGGGTGTAGACTTGCATAAGTGTTCCTGCTTAGAGGGGTCTTAGAGAACATCTGAGGTGGTGGTCAGCTCACTGAACAGGCCAGCAATCTGAGAGCCTCCATCAGGCAGTGATTGAGCTGCACTCGGCCCTGAGTAGTGTCTTCTCTGCTGCTCTGCGGGACACCTCCAGCCTGAGAGCTGAGTGACCTGGGGCCAGAGGGAGCATCTTGGGTGTGTGGAGTAACAAGACTGGAGTCTCCCAACCGACCGCTGGCTTAAATCCCAGCCGCTCAAGGCTGCCTGTGATTAGCCCCTATGTGTTCCCTTTCCAGCTTTTTCCCCGTCCCCGGCTCATTATCTCACCCTACACCGGACACACTCAAGGATGTCCTTGCAGCTGGAGGCACGTGTTAAAAAAAGGCCAGAGTGGCTTTGAAATATTTTATTTGTTACCCATCCATCTTCATAGAGATAGATGATATCCCAGCTGAAAAACAAATATTTGAACTCTTGGGGTTTTCCCTATGCATCCAACCCCTTATGGCCAATGGTATTGTTTTCAATTTCCTTTAATGCTTTGTTTTTTAAAAGACCAAATTATCAAGTGGATTTGCTTCTTGGGTTTTTTTGTTGTTGTTGTTCTAAGTAACCGGATTTATTACCATCACCACAGATGCAGGAAGGCCTAACTGAATTATTCCCCAAACACCAGACATACTAACCTTCCAGTCTGCTATTACTCCTTATTGGCTGTGGGGATAATGACAGGAATCTTTGTGGCTGTTATTATTAGCCTAGGGTGTTTGGCATGGTGTTTTATCGGATGATCGAGATTTTATTATGTGGAAAGCTATAAATAGGCACAAATTTAAAATGTTGCACCAAATTGTCAACTTTCAGCATGGCACAGCATTCCTGTACAGGCAGCCTAGGCACAGATTTATTCTGACTTTATAAGCAGTAATCTCTTTTCTCCTCTCATGTGCTCCACAGCTTACTATGCTTTTCTTTCATGTCATGTATCACGGCTTGCAATTAAATGCATGTGTTTTTTTATTTGAATGTCTGAAATCCCCACAAACACCTCACTATAACCTCCATGAAGAAGAGAGGGAGACCATTTCTCTTTTTCATACTGCTGCTTCCCCGGCACAGTGCCTGATGCATAAAGGTCAGCACCCAGCCGATATTTTAAGGAGAAAAGCTTAAATATCACTTCCAGAGATGCCTTTTCTGACCACTCTATTTAAAGGAAGTGCCTCCGGTGACTCTCTTTTCCTGTACCCTGTTTATTATCTTATCACTTTTCCCATAGCATCCAGAATGACTTTCCTTGTAGAAACCATGATGTCATAGCATTTGGTAAAAGTCTAATTTGGGCCAAGCCCAACAACATTAGAAGTAGCTAAAGGACTCTAGGTCACCTGTTACCAGTGGCCCTGACCCACTGAATGTCGTAGTGGCATCTGTTGGCACAGTGACCTGGAAATGTTTGCTATTCTGAGCACATGGGGTCATGGAAAATGGGCAGGATTTGTCCTCTGAGGCTGTGGGTCTCTTATAGTTTTTGACTGTGAACAAGACAACTAGGTTATCTGAGTTCCAGTTTGTTTTTCTATGACATAAAGATAATAATGAATGTGTCCACCTAGTTGTGAGAATTGAGATGTATAGACAGTAAAGTGTATAGATCTGAATTGTTGTTTATCATTGAAAATAGCTTTGACCTCATGTGTCTTTTGTTGGAAATGCTGCCATTTGGGAGTTGGTTTGTTGTTGATTGGCACCCTGTTAGAAAAGGCATCTCTGATGTTGGATCGAGGATGAAAAGTCTAGGTTTATGATTTTAGGCCAAAGATGCTGGCACCTGGGGTCATGTTCTCTAGCCTCCCCTGTCCAAGGTTTTGCTAACAAGCCTGTAGTTTCAGATTCAGAATGGGAGGGAGATAAACACAGATAACAGAGTGGGTACTCTTCCTGGTGAATGAAGCCCTTTGTTTAGAGACAGAGGAGTGTGTGTGCGCTTTCGCGTATGAGGACCCACAAGTGTGAGCTCCAGACGAACCCCAAGAATTAGCAAATTGAAGGTAACAGAAATTGCAGACCCTCAAGATAAAACATCCGACGCTGAAATGTGGCTCATTCTGTCTTTATAGTAAGATTGAAGGATAGTATCCTTCAAGTATCCTCTTCCCTGGAAAAGGAGAGTGGGACCCACTATCTGTAAATGCAGAGAATAAGCCATAAGCCCCTCAGCAGGAAAGGGAGATTTTTCACTTATCCGATAGATTCTGAGCCCCAGCAAAGAACTGGGGGAAATGGAGGAGTTAAGCCACACTGGCAACATCTCCAGACTGACAGCACCTTCACTGATACGGCACCAGGATCACCTGTTACTAATGGGTAACATCTTGTCTTACCCTTGGCCCTGGGAGGAGATCTCTCAGGAGGAAAGCAGACAGTACTCCTGCCCTCAAGGAGCTTACTGGTTGTTTTTTTTTTTTTTTTTTCTTTAAAAATAAACAAATAATGCGCTGACTGGTTAAGTACCATGGGGTGTTATGGAAGGTAACTGGCTCAGAGTCTAGAGGGAATCCCTGAGGAGGTGACATTCCACCCACGACCTGAACAAGGAGATGGAGGCAGACATGGGGAGATGTGGACGGAGAGCATCACAGGCAAATGGAACTCAGCGCAGGGCCTATGAAATAGAAAGAGACCTCGTATGTGCCAAGGCCCATGTGGGCCCTGTACTTGAAGTTAATGAAAGAGAGGCGCAGAGTGGCAGAGGGAGTAGGCAGGAGTCAGATCCCTTTTAGGCTGAGGGAACAAATTTGGATTTTATCCTAATGAATTTGGATTTTATTCTGAGTTCCCAGGGAAGCTACTGAAGGGTTTTAGGAAGAAAAGCAACTTGACCCGATGTCTCCTTGAGTCAGATCACTGTCACTACCATGTGGGTGAGGGATCCTAGCAGAGCAAGAGGGAAGGCCAAGCAATCAGGGAGGTGGTTGTTGAAGGAGAGAGGCAATGGTGGCTTGGACCAAGGTTATCTTACGGAAGATGCTGAAGAGTGATCAGGTTCAAGGTGTATTGGAGACGTATAGGCAAAGAACTTGCTAGGGGATTTTATAGGAGCTATGAAGGAAATACTGATTAAGAGATGACTGATGGGTAGTGGTACATTGACTGGGAAGGGGAGGATTCCGATTTGGGAATGGAATGCCCACCAATTAGAAGTTGGAAACAATCGTTTCGCCTGAGATGCGTTAGATTTGAGATGTGTTGTGTGCACCCAAGGGGGTCAGGATAGAGAAGCAAACTTCAGAGTGGTCTGTGCCTAGTCTTTGAAGCTGTGGATGAGATCACCTAGGGAAAGGCTAGGTAGGAACGAGCAGGGGACAAGAGACAGAGCCCGAGGGGTCTGGAGAGGAGGAGCTTGAGCAAAAGGACAGAGAGGCACAGCCAGTGAGGGAGGAAGTAGCCAGGTGCAGATGATGGCATGGAAACCTGTGAAGAGACCCGTTCCAGAAGGAAGACGCTGCCAAACCTGGCTGCATGCTGCTGAACACTTAGGCAGCAGAAGGATCTTTGGCAAAACTTAAACCACTGATGTTCTTGGGAGAAACAAAACAGTTTCAGTGGGGTGATGGGAACACAAGTCTGCCTGGCAGGTGGAGGAGACAGTGGACCATAGAAGCTGGGATGGAGACAGCTTCTTTGACGTGTTCTGCTGTAACATAGTTGTGGAGGAGAATATGGACGTGGGGTTAAAGAAAATTTTATTTGATGAAATAGGTGATGTATTTCCTTGGCCAGTTAGTGGGGAAGAGCCAGTAAAAAGGGCAAAAACGGATGATGTTGAAGATGGAACAAAGTAGACTCATTAGTATTATTTTAATAAAAGTATTTATAGAAATAAGTGAACATCTTTTTTAGATTCATTTCAGTGGTTTTCTGTTTTCTGTAATTACCTGCTATATTCTAAGAATGCAGTTTTATTCTGCTCTTTGATACCTGGGTAGAGTTGATCAGCTGCATTTTGATTTAAAAAATAGCTCTGTAAGTTAACCTGAGAACCTTCACATCATTGATAACATTGTTTCTGTGGAGAAGAATGGTATGTGTCCTAGAAGGTCTTTGGAATCTGGCCTGTTTGGAAACCAGGGTCAGAAATAACAGGGGAAGACTGGCTCTTTGGAAAGAGTCAAAGGGCATCTGCTCCCACAGGGTTGGCTGACCTGCCTTCCTCTCTTATCTCCTCCTATTGCTGGAACGCTTAGCTATAGTGTGTGTTGCCTTTCAGAGCATGGGAAAGCCCTACCTAAACCTTACCCTGCAGATGCAGAGAATTCAGAGCGTTTTGTATTAAAGATGGGACCTTTTAACAGCAGGGAGAGGACCAAGACCCTTTTAAACTGCATTGTCTCATGTAGTAAAGTCACCCTTGAAAAAGTTGTGCATAATTGAAATTATATATTCAGTGCTGAAGGAGATTTACAGAAACTTGTACATGAGAGGAGGTTCCTTTATTCCCCTGCCAGTGCGTCCTTTCTCAGAGGAAAAGCCTGACTTGCCAGGCTCTCCTCAGGGACCCTCCTCCCTCCCTTTAACCCTCTGACCTGACCTCCTTGGTTTCCTTTGCTTCCCTGCTCACTCTACTCCAGCTACACGTGGTTCTTGAATGTGTAAGTTGTATCCTGTCTCAGGACCTTTGCGCTGACCTTTCCCTCTCTCAGAAGGCTCTTACCTCCAGATAGTCACCTAACCAGCTGCCCCACTTCTTTCAGATCTGCAGGACTCATCCGTTCCGGAGACCTTCCCTAGCTACCCTATGTAAAATTTCAGACACCCTCCTTGACAAATCACAGCCTCTTTCCTACATTACTTTTTTCTCCTTAGCACTGATCACTGTAACATACTCTATAATTTACATTTGTCTCATTGATTGTGTAGTTCTATCACTGAACAGTAAGTTCCATTTGAGTAAGGAATGTTTTGTCTATTTTGTTGATTTGCATAGCAGGGTCTTGGTAATATCAGTTAAATGAATAAATTAGTTACCTTGGCAATTAATGTGGATGGTTACATATTATATTAGCTTATAACAAAGAACAACTGCAGCAAACAGTGGAAATTTTTTTGTGTGTATGTATATGTGTCTTTCTGTATGTATGTCTCCATATATGTAGTCTCATTCCACCTAAAGTAACCCAGAGGTCAGCCAGATTCTCAAATAAGTCATGTTGTAAAGATAAATTCAGTTTCAGAGACAGGGATGGTTTAAAGCATCTTTGTCAGCCAGAGTTTGAGTCCATCCTGACTTTGTCTCAGTAAATCTAGGCTACACTGCCCTCCCCTGAACCCACCCCTCCGGGTCCCGGCCTCAGCCTTCCACTCACCACTGCAGAGACAGGCTCTGGCCACAGGTTTTCACCTGGGGGAGGGCCCTAAGGGATGAGAGGTGAATGATTAACTTTGGTCGAGACTCCTTCAAGATTACAATCTCGGCTCCTGGACACACTTGCTTTTTCTTTCACCTGGGAAGCCCCACTAGACCCTCACTTCCTTTCTGAGCTGACCTTTTATTGTCCCCCTTTTGGGGTGGGGGTGGCTCTTCATTCCCCCTTTGAAAGGCTTTTGTTTGCTGAACAAATGTTGACCACCCTGAGACCTTGCTCTGGGCCAGTTACTGCTTCCTTGCCTACCCTCTCCCCTCCCCAGACACACACACACTCACACAGAACCCCCTACCCCCTCCCCAAGTCCCCCGACCCTGAACTCTGATTGGAGAGGCAGCCCGGCCAGGGGGAGAGTCTTTCTCTGGGAAAGCCTTTGAAAGCAGCCGGGAGCCGACTGGTAGGATATTTGGAGAGGGAATAGGGCTTTTGGAGAGCATCTTAGTCCTTCATTTTAAAATAAAGACTTGTGGCTCTGACATTATTTTGATTTTGAATTTTCACTAGTAAAACAGTTGTTCATTGTTCTCTGCATCTGTTTACATAGTTTCTCCTGAATTCCTTGATTACAGGTTTTAATAGGGATTAGTTGGTGCAACCCCTTCCCATCCCAGAACTGGAACTCTCTCCCATCTCACCTCCCCTCCCAGCTTATATACCATAATGTTTAAAGTAGCCATGCATACACCGAGCTTCCTTTAAAAAAACAAAAACCAAGAAATTAATGCATATTTTTGTTGGCACTGCCTCAAAATTGACATCACCAGAAATAATTTGCGTCATTGTTAATTGTACAAATAGGTGTCTCTTCCTTCCCAGGTTCCGCAGTTATCTCTGTAGGCTAATCATTTCTCTCAAATGCTCCGCATTCAGTTGTGGGTGGAATTAGTTAAGAAATGTTACGGTCAGCGATTTCTGTGTCATCGTTAATAGCCGCAGCATTGGCGGAGAGACTTTTCCTAACATTTTAGCACAATCCACGGGTGTTTAGAATATCCTTTCACGTCTAGATTTTATTCAGCTTGACCAACTGTTCCTGGCTCCCTTGGGACCGTATGAGGGCCCTTCCACTAGGTGCTTTACGGTAACAGTTTCCAAGTTTGGTGTTAGCTTTTGCTTTGCTGAAACTTTTCACAGCTGACTTGATACCAGCACTCTGGCCTGACCTCTCGCTCCTTTGGCACTTTAGGGGTTAATTTTGTTGGTGGATCCGGTTTCTTTCCTGGGCAGGGGAATGGAGATCCCCCTGAAGCTGGTACTTTAGTAGCCGACTGCTGGTGCCTGGGATTCCCTGGCCCGGTGTGGGCTGGCTCGGCTGCCTGCCTGGCTGGCTGGCTGGCTGGCTGGCTGGCTGGCTGACGGAATTGCCATCGTGAGATTCATTCAGCTTCTTTGTCTGCTTCCTCCGAGGATCACAATGTAGAATGCTCTGGCCTAGGAACCTGACAAGGTAGGACGATATTCTGAAACTCCTAGGGCTTGGGGCAGGGTGTGGTGCTCCTGCTGCCCTGGGTGGCACTGGAGAGTGGGCAGAGCAGCCAGCGGTACGGCTGCCAAAATTGCCGTGGGCTACGTAGTTGGGGGGGCTGGTCACGGGTCTGGAAACTCATCATCTTTTTCCTTCTCACCCCCATCCCTTTTTATTTTAACCTTGATAGTCCTAAAGGCAGCTGGAGCAAATGTCCTTGGTTCACCTGGACATTTGGGTAATGTCAGTGTATTCCAGACCATCTTATCAAATGAAGCTGCTGAGACCAAAACACTGGCTCTTTTAGGTCCGTATTTCAGCTTTTAGGGGGAGACCTTTGAGCCTGGGTGGGGTGGGGGGACGGGAGAACTGGAGAGAGACACCGTTGGGCCCCGGGCAAGGACTGCTGGTGGGGCAGAGGGCTCTGATTAAAACGACTTGCAGTTGGTTTTGTTTGGAATCTAAGAAGCCGGGTGAACTTGTGGTTGTGTTTACTAATACTGCAAATTACCGGGTAGGACCTTTTTTTTTTTATTATTCTGGAAACTAGGCTCCAGGAAAGATGGCATAGATTTAAGTAGGAGTCCTTTTCTTGTTTGTTAGGACTGCTCTAAAGCTGCCCAAAGAGGAACATTTCTATTTTTAAGTCGGACAAGGGGGAGAGGAAACAATGTTCATTGCCACCTACTACTGGCCAGGTATCTAACAGACATTGTCTCATTTAATTTCTCTTGCAAAGCCAACAATATTATTTTTAATTTGAGGTGAGGCAGTGGGAGCCAGGAGAGGCTAAGGAATGCACTCAGGGTCACACAGACACTAGGTGGGACTGGCCACCACGCTGCCTTCCTTGTTGGGCTTGGCGGATGGCTCAGGATGGTTTTATCTGTAAGTTTAAATGTGGGTTCAGCTGGATGAAGGGCACTTTTTATTGTGGAGGACGTGCCAATGTACACATGATACTTGCAAGCATGGCCTGCCTGGGCCTCTCCGATTCGGCTCATTTCTGGAGAGGGGTGGCATCAAAAAGAACTGCACTTTGGCAGCAAGACCTACCTGAGAGTTTGCTAATCTCTTTGAGGCTTTTGGACTCTAAATAAATCTGTGACTGGATTTGTTGCTCATTGGATTTATATGTGGTTGAGGGAGGAGGCGGAAGCCCAAGTGAAAGTCAAACGTGGGAAGGTCAGTAGCCTTGAAGTTGGCCTGGGGCTGCTGGAGTCCCGGAGTCCCCACCCCGGCGTGTTAAGGCTCACCCAGGCTTGGCAGTAGTCGCTCACATGTGTGCCTGGGGTGGCTAGTTGGCTAGGGTGGAACTGCTTTTGGGTCCCAGAGCTGATTTAGAGTGTTTGTTTCCTGACTTGGGCTTCCTTCCCTTCCCATCCCATCGGCCTTAGAAAGGGTAGCTGAAGGGTAGGCCCCTGACAAGTTGCCCTGAGTGAGGCAACTGTTGTTCTATCCTGGGCATTCAGGTTTCCAGACGCCTAAGATGTATTGGGAGGTGACTGGGAGTATGTGTGGGTGGGTGGGTGGTGGTAATGGAACCACCACATCTTCCTTCACCAACAACTCTAGACCTAGGGCAGCCAGTCTGGGATTTCTTCCCTACCCCAGCTTTTCTATAATTACATGGAGAATACTTTGATTCCATTAAAAGGTGTCCCAGGTTTGGGGAGGGCAGTTTGGAGGGAGAATGAATACATACATATGTATGGCTGAGTCCCTTTGCTGTTCACTTGAAACTATAACAACTTTTTCATCAGCTATATTCCAAGACAATAAAATTAAAAAAAAAAAAAAAAAAAAAGGTGTCCTGGGCTTTATGCATAGCAGTTGGGAGTTCTGAGTTCTTATTTGACTGTAATTCCTTGAAAGCCTCTTTGCCTCTGCTCTTACATAGAATGAGAGCTTGGGTTTTAGAACCATGCCAATCTAGCTTCAAATCCAGCTCTTTTTATTATCTCTGGCACGGTGGGCAGGTCACCATAGCCTCTGTAAGCCTCAGTTTTCACATCTGTAAAAGGGAACATCAGTAGTTTGTGCCTTATAGTCTAATAGAAGTGTGTGGGGTAATGAATGTAAAGTGCTTTAGCAAAATCCCTGGAGCCCACTGTTATAGCTTTTTAGCTTCTGTTCGCCAGTATTTTCATGAGCCATCTGATAGGCTGAGCTGTATATGATATGCTGAATTCTGTTGATGTTTAGGGTACTCTTATCTTCTGGTACACAGAACAGCAGAATCCCAGAATTTGCTGCAATCTTTGGCAAAAGCCAGGCGGCTGTGGACCAAGTGTCAGCAGCTTTCTCTGGTGGAGCCTTGGAGGAGAGAGGCCTTTGTGCAGCTGAGGCCAGCAGACATGCTGGTGCCTATGCTAACAATGAGGGTAGAGGGCATCCGGACCAGAGCCCTGGGTTTGGTAGCTCAACCAGCCCCTGGAGCCAAAGGAGGAATTTCACGCTTACTCAGGGGACCACCTACTTGTTGAGGGAATGAGTTACCAAAATGGGACAAAGGTGCCGTGGGGTGAAACTCAACCCCTGACATTCTGAGTGCTACTAAATCCCCTCGGAGCCTTCTTTATGGGGTTCCTGTTTCCCTCTCTCCACCTCAAATGATTGGCCTTGCACCTGGCACCGTCTGTAGAAGCTGCTTCTCCCTCGGGACCCTGCCCATTTATGGCAGCGAGCTCTTGCACTAGAACTTCATCATCTTTTTCATATTGTGGGCCTGCCTCTCCTTCTTGTGGTCTTTGCAGAGTCCCTGGATCCCACCCTGCAGCTGACAGGAGCTGGCTATCTCCTCTGTGCCTGGAGTTCTGGTTTGGTCCCCAGGAAAGGCTTCAGGGGCCTGGGTGTTGATCAGCACCAGGTCACAGAGGAGGAAGTCTGGGTCTTCTGGAGGTGAAGATACTGACAAAGTGAATGGCAGGGCCCGGGTTCACACTGAGATCTGTTAGATGGGCCAGAAAGTTCATTTGGGTTTTTCCAAAGCGTCTTACAGAACAACCCAAACTTCTTGGTCAGCCCAATATTTTACTTTTTTTTTCTTCAGAGCATGTGCTGCCTCCATCTAGAGCTTCAGAGGCTTATGGTACCCTGGCCCACTGCTGGATGAAACTTAATTTATTTGGATTAGTATCTAACTCTGTCCTGGCTTTTCATTCGAACTCCGGTTCTGGGTTATTTTGTACTGCAACAGCAAACTGTATAGGCTGATTGCAGGGGGAAAACCTGAAGGGCGACTTGCTTGCTCATAGCTTTGTTCAAGTGGCTCTCTTTTATTTACTAATATTTTTTCATGTGGGAAACTTGAACGCCCTTCTAATACACATGACAAGTGTTCATGAAAATGTGTCAGTTGAATAGATAAACAAGATGGTTGCGCATTCTTGGATCTGTATGTGAATCCCAGCTTCAACAATTCCTAGCTGTATGACCTTTGGGCCTTTCTTTCCAAGGGTCAGTTGTCTCATCTCTCAAATGGGTATAGAATTAGTCTCAATCTCATGGTACCCAGGAGAAAATATAGGTAAGCCCTTAACACTAGTTATTATTTTTATCATAGAGTTGGGTGGATTAAATGAAAGAATGCAAGTAATATAATTAGCACGGAGTCTGGCGCAGCTTTAAACTTCAATTAAAGTTGGCTCTTATCATTCTCAGATAGGCAGCAAAAGGATTTTGCTGGAGTCCTGTTGCATTCTTTGAAGGTGGATTTTCTTAAGGGGCCCCAGCAGTGGTTAGAGGAGGTGACGCTCCTGAGAAAAGCTCCTGGGGAGGAAATAGTTAACATACCTGTCCGGTGGGAAGTGAAGGTAGCCAAACCCTTTCCCTTCCCCGGGGGTTACTGCTAAGCCCCGGTTGGACTTGCTCACTCATCCACACCAAAGGATCTCATTCCGCTGGGCCCTGGGGTTTCACGGGAACAATTGCCTTGAACAATAGCCAGAAAACAAGTTCCACCAGTCTGGGGTTTTGCAAGTGAATGCAGCTGTCTGGCAGGGGGCACGGGGCCCTGGAAATGGGTTCTGCCGTGATTCCGGAGCAGAACTGGAAAAGTGAGCAGGTAAAGCCGCGACCCAGCCCTGGGTGGCTCTACAGTTTAGTCACCAGGAGAGGGGCAGGCGGGAGGGCGGGGGCTGGCCAAGACAGTTCCTGAGAATGTTTAGGGCCTTCTGGAGTAGACCCAGTCTTTGGATGGGGGTTTTGGGTGGAGGGTGATTAAGATCCCTTGCTTAGTGAAGGCTGCTTTTGAGGACCAGAATTACAGTACTTCATCTCTTCTAACCTTCTGTGGTTTATTAGTGAGCAGGGAACGAATATTTCTCTACAAGCCGATTTTTTTTTTACAACATCATTTAAGCATGTCTTTCCCTTGCATAAACAACATTATCTCACAGGGAGTCCATTTGGAAAGTCTAATGACCCTCCAGATCCTTCAGTAACTCCTCTTCTCAGAGCAAGAGTCTTTTGCTGAAAGCCAGGATTCCTCATGCCTGGGCGTGTAAATCCTAGTGGAAAAATCTGTTTAATCATCCTTCTAACCTTGGGGCTCGGTTTTGCCTTTTTACTTCATGGAAGATGAATTTGTACATATAGTATCACATGAATTCAGAACCATTGCAGATTCCTGCTGTTGAGATGAAGTTGTAAATACAATACCACATTAATTCAGAACCATTGCAGATTCCTGCTGTTGAGATGAAGTTGTAAATACAATACCACATGAATTCAGAACCATTACAGATTCCTGATGTATCTACAGACTCCCCAGAAGAGCTTGATATTAAAAATTTGTCCAGATTAGAGGTGATTTCTCAGGGGAGCCTGGTGAAAGCAGGTTCTGTGGAATGCTAACTCCCCACAACAGTGAGGGAAACAGGGAGTGTGAGAGGCTGGAATAATTTATGATTCTTTCACCTGCGGTTTTCATAGCTGATAGCTTGTGTTTGGGCTGTTAAAATTGTGCTTTAAGTCCTCTGAGTGGCATTTGAATTCCTGACACAGTGATGTCAGCATCTCTTGTAAGACTCTGAAACTGGATCTCCTTGTTTTATGGGCCTTTCCATTTTTGAATAAATTTTCTGGTCACTTTCGAGAGCCTTGACTGTGGTTCAAATGCTGTGTCTTGGCCCACACAGGGTCTCTCTGATATTATGCGTGATTGCTGTCAGTCACTGGAGGTTCTTTTCAGACGAGGCTGGTTAGCAGACAGAGATTTCAAAGCTGACATATGTGTCCTCTCCCTCTCATGAGTCGTTGGATGACTCTTCAACGCACACAAACCATGCCCAGTACAGTGCCTGGCATTTGGTAAACACTGCCAGTGGTGGCTTTATACGTTAGGTAAGATTGCATCTTGTTCCTTTGTGGATAGTGTGGTCATGCAGAGCCTCTATTGTGGATTGGGTTGTAATGCCTGTGTATTATGGGGTCAATCAGGTAGCCTTGTTGTAGTTCAGTTGCTCAGTCGTGTCCACTCTTTGCGACCCCATGGACCGCAGTACCCCAGACTTCCCTGTGCTTCACCATCTCCCCGAGCTTGCTCCAATTCAAGTAGCCTGTATGAGTACAAAGGCTCAGGTTGGGGTGGTGTCAAATAGGAAAGCTGAGGTCTGTCTATAGAGGGCAGTTACAACTCATCCCTAAGTCCTCCTGTGTGTAAGATATCGACACCTATCCCAAATATTGAAAAGACTCAGCGTGGGCTTCAAAAAGAATCACTATGAGATGAAATCAGCAGTGAGGAAACCCAGAGACTAGAAAGTGTAGTGACCTCTTTGGCAGCTTTTGCTGAACGAAAGGAGATGCTCTGATCAGTGGGGACCTTCAGCGCCCTTTGCCTCTACTAGCTTTTCTCTGAGCTTAACCCCCCCAGGATGCTGGTTAGAAAGCACCCTCTGGGATCGCTGTGTCCAGCTCCTTCACTGGAGACAGAGAACTAGAGGGTAAGTGAGGTGTCTGAAGTCTTCTAGGAGGCAGTTCTGGGGAGGGCAGGGGCCAGGGCCGGGCTCTCCTGGCTCCTTGGCTTTGCCACCTGCAAGCCTTGAAGGAGAGAAAGAGCGCCAGCGGGCCTGGGCTTTGGCACGCTGCCGACTGGCGCCTTATGCTGGCACTTGGTTGGTGGTTTGAGGGGCTGTTGAAATCTGTAGAAGTGTCAGAAACCAGTGCAGTTTCCGCTTGGTGTCCTTTGCTTACCTTCCTGTTTTACGTTTTCCTCGGGCTCTGAGCTCTGCCTTCTTGGCTGCCACATCTACCGGCTTTGCGATCAAGGGTGGGGACCACTGAGTCATCTTCGTATCCCTGATACCTTGCGTGGTGCCTGGCACGTAGAGGGTGCTGGCTGACAGGGTGAGATGAACAAAATTCAAGGTCCCTGGTTCCGGATTCAAAAACACTGGAGTTCAGGAGTCTTGAAGAAAAATAGCAAGTATTTGATGGAATTCTTTCCACCCACCATTGGCAAAAATACGTGAAGGTCGTTTTCCAGTCTGATCACTTATGCCTGTAGTCGTGACGTATGACCACCAGTGGAGGACTTTTCATTGAGTAGAGAAAAAAGTACGCGGCCGTGATCTGGGTAGGAAATGATGCTTTTTGTTGATGGTTCTGAGAAGTCAACAGAAGCATCTTCTTGCCATTTCTCTAGATGTCCCAGCCAAAGAATTTATAGGGCATAAACATCATATGCTGTTTTGGAAAAAAAAAGGGAAACCAGCCAAGCTGTGGGCCCTATGCCCCTTGTAGTTTCCTGTTATAGAATCTGGGGAGGAGGAGGCCCTCGGGGCTCTTCTGGTTGTTTCCCAAGGCTGTTGACCACAGTGCTGTTTCCACTAACACTTTTGGAGCAGTTTTGAGTAATCTTGGCAATCTTACAATATAGAGTGAAGGTGAAGTGGAACAGGAAAAACTGGTAAAGAGAATAGATCTGTCTTGTGTTCATTTATTCTTCTGGTCATTCATATATAAAAATCATTCATTCATTCACAAAATGAAATCTTCTTTAATGTTTTTCTCAATGTCTGAGGAACACTTTTGTACCCAAAGAGAGTGTCTTAGAATTAATTAGGTTTTACTATTCAATTTATTAAAGCTTTAATTTTAAACCTGTGTTTTCTTACAAATCTTATCTGTAAGTCAAGTACTTTGCATAAAGTAAGAATGTTTCCACCTGTTATTTTGATTAGTACTTTATTAATTCAAACTTAACAAATTGTATTTGACTGATTAGTACTATTTGCGAATCTAGATAAATTTCCTGAAATACTTTAGATCACATTTGTAAACTTAACATACCTGGCTTCCTCAAGTTCTTCAAACGTTGGATTGGATAGACTTTAGTAGCCTAACAAGCAAAATCTTTCTAAGCACTTAAACAACCTTTGCAAATCAAATAACTTATGACATTTGTAACTTCACTTTGTCCAAAACAATTCTTTGTACAGTCTGAATCCAATTCTTAAATCTTTCGTCTTAAAAATCTCAAATGAAAAATCAGTACTCATTTAGATTCAAAGCACAAGACATTTTTAGATTCTCTAACATGCCATATATTTTTAAAAATAGTATAAATTATATAGATTATCCCAATGATCACCAAGCTTTTACTCTATAAAATGAAGCATTAATATTAGGATTTATTTCATTATCTCCCTTCATCTTTTTAGACCGTTCCAAGGATTTAAAATCACTTTACTCCCCAGAGGGGAGGAAGTTCATCCTACCGAGTGGGCTCAAAACCCTCACGTGGATTTTCACAATCAGATTCACGAGCAGGGTGCAGGAATGGCCAAAGCATTTCCAGAATGATTGTTCTGGGCCATGGCTGAGTGCACTGCAGTTCTTTCCGTCTCTCGATCCCCTTCACTGGAATTTTGTGTCACGACACTGCAAACCCAAATCCTCTGAGTTACTTTAAAATTTCAGCCATAATCAGGTTTTGTAACCTCTTTCAACATTTATCTTCTGACTTGGGTCAACAGACTTATACCCTGTCCCACGTTGTACCTAATTTCCTTTGCCGCTTGATTGGATTCAACGAATGTTCTTACTGCCTGAATGAATTCTACATGCTTTCCACATTTTTCCCATCTGACTTTCAGCCACGCGTCTGGAGTCGTTTTACCAACAAATTGCAATCCCCCATTAGTTAGCACCGGCGTACCAAGTGACAAAAGCATAAGCAAGCTAGTTTTGAGTAAAAGAAAGACATTTATTAGATCTCACTGTTTGGTCTCCCAGAGGTGGCTTCTGACTTCTAATCTGCTGGATGCAGGAGCTCATGTGGTGTCATTGCTCTTGCTTCTGCTTCCCTCCCTCCCTGCTAGCTGCCTAAGAGGCAGCCAAGGATGAAGGGCCCAGCCACAGCTTTAGGCTTCCTTTGCTTTTCTTCCAGACTGTGCATCATTCTCAGCATCTGCCGTGTGGGGACTGCTCTTTTAGGCAACGTTGAAGAGATCATGCCAGCACTTTATAAGAAGTTCATGGGCAACTTGAATCTCTGAGAGGGGGCTAGCATACCATGCATTCTCTTCTTGGGACCACATTGTTATCACAGAGCATCTTATGGAACTAGTTTTCCTTAGGATGCTTCTTGGAACTCCCTGACAGTGATCTTGGTGGCCCAGGACCATTTCAAATATCCTGAATTTTAGAGAAGGGACAAGTTGGAGCTAAGTGACTTTATATCTAGAGAGATTCGCCAGTGTCCCCAGAGAGCCAGAAGTGAGGGGGACGTGGCTAGTTTTCTGAGCTCGGGGACAGCTCTTGTTTCTGGTGCACAGACAGCGCTGGGGACCCCAGGGCAGCTCGTGCTCAGCATAGACCTCTCTTGCCATTGCTCCTTCGTCCTCCTTCTCGGTCTCCCCACTCCCACTTCTCTGCGGGGTAGATCCTTGATTTGCCCCTTCTGGGCTGACTTAGTTGCTAGGACCCCTATCAGCTCAGGGTGGCCCCGTGATGCTCTGTGCAGAGACATGGGAGAAGTGTGTGCGTGAGGAGTGCCGCATGTCCCCCTGCGACAGCATCTCAGTGTTCAGAGGGCACAGAGGAAGAGCGGGTACAGTTTCAAGGCAAGGAAATCTGGAGCTTGGATTCGTGGGCGCCTGTTACTAACTTCCCCCCTTCCTCCTCTCCAGCCACGCTCCTCTCCTGCATGTCTTCTTTCTTCATCCTTGGATTATAGGAAATTTCAGATACCTTCAGTGGCTAACCCCGGAGAGCAGATGCAATTAGAGACTCGGGAGTTTCTTCTCATCATGAGTGGTCGGAGTCCTTTTCCATCTGTGCTGTCACCCTTTTCCCAGCAGAGCCTTAAACGGTTGCCAGCCTAGGTTGTGTCATCCACATCCGTGTGTCACCCATAGAGCAACTGAGGCACAGCGGTTGTGACATGTCAGAGCACAAAGTGGGAGGGAAGCGGGCTCAGAACCCACTGCTGGGGCTGCCTTTGCATCAGAATGTGCCCCGCCTGGCCTGCATACACGCTGTATGCCTGGAGATGGGGGATGGGGAGGCTGGCATTGCTGCTGTACCGCTGCCCTGGGGGGTGGTGGTGGGGAGGGTGGGCATTGGGCTCAGGGAGAGTTTCCCAGCCAGCCCTGCCCTGCATTTGCTGAGAGCCCTGGACGGCACTCTCAAAGCCTGTGTCCTCATTAGGAAGCTAAAGCCACCCGTGAGGGAATAGGAGCGTGGCTGAGAATACGTGCAGGTACTGAAGAGTTGGCATTGGCAAGTGCTCAACGAACGGCCAGGTGATGCAGGCCAGAGGGAGCACGTGTTCTCAAATTAGACAATTCTGCCTTAAACCCAATTCCAAAGGGGACTGAAGGGGGGCACTGGGCAAGATACTCATTCTTTCAGCCTTGGTCCCTTCACCCGTCAACTGGGGAGGGGAACGGGTCCCTTGCAGGTGTGATGTGAAGAGCGGAGATAGAAACGACGTATCGGAAGCACCTGGCCCGATGCCTGACGCCCAGGATGCACTGCTTACTATCACTGGGCGGATCCCTGCGGGTGCTTAGAAAGTAAGACAGACCATCAAAGAGAGAACGACTGGAAAACTGCAAGAGCGTGCAGAATGAACCCAAATGCGGCAGACTGTGAATTCAGAGGAGGGGATTGTCAGGGTGGGCTGGAATATTTGGAGAAGGCCTTAAAGGAGGATTTGGGACCGGATGGAGGCCGGGCCAAGCCAGTGGAATCACAGGCAGGAAGTTGCCTGAGACCTGGAACTGCAGTTCCTGCGAATTCATGCTTAGTGAGCCTCCCCCTGAGCCCCCACCCTGCCCGCCTTTACCCTCCCTGCGTGAGAACCACCTTTGCATGTTTCCGCTGCACTTGTGTGGGACCCTCCAGGTGGGCTTTAGAAGCCAAATTGGTGGGCTGAAGGGAAAGGTGATGAAGACAGCTTTCCACTAAGCTTCGTCTTCCTGCCTGATCAGCAGAGCTCAGATAGGCATCCTATGAGCTGGCGGAACAAATCAGAACTTCCTTTTCATTACTTGGGAGCGGTGGTTTGGGATGCTCCTGACTTTCTAAGTCTCAGGGGCGTTTCTTTTTGTGTATGTGTGTATATATGCATATATATATAATGTATGCCACAGTTTTTAAAGATTATTATACTCCATCTATAGTTATTGTACAATGTTGGCTGTATTAGCTATGCTGTGCAATATATCCTTGTAGTTGATGTATTTGATACATAGTTTGTACCCTTAATCCCTTACCCGTCCTGCCCCTTCTCCTACTCGCTCTCCTCACTGGTGACCATCATTTGTTCTGTGAGTCTATCCCTTTCTGTTACATTCACCTCTTTGTTGTATTTTGTTAGATTCCACATGTAAGTGATATTCTGTAGCATTTGTCTTTCTCTGACTTATTTCACTAAACATAATGCCATCCAAGCCCATCCATGTTGTTGCAAATCGCAAAATTTTGATCTTTTTTATGGCTGAGTAATATTCCATTGTGTGTACATACCACATCTTCTTCATCCGTTCATCTGTTGATGGACACTTAGGTTGCCTCCATATCGTGACAGTTGTAAGTAATGCAGCTTTATTGGGATGCATGTATCTTTTCGAATTACTATGTTTGTTTTTCTGGATGTATACCTAGGAGTGGAGTTGTTCTGACACTGGCATTCTGAGGCATCAGAGAGCCGCTCTGCGGGCCTTTCGGTGAGGCACGGCTCCCTGTGGAGGGCTGAGTGGTGGAGAAATGTGGTTACGTCAATGCTTTATCATCACACAGCCCCGGATGCACATGTTGGCCCTGCCACTCCTGCTCCGTGACACGCCAGCTCCCGAGCCTGGGCTTCCTCCTGGGGAAGTGGGCCCTGTCGTTTGCCCGTGCGCACTGACAGTGGACATAATAGAGAGCCGTGTGTCGTCACAGGAAGGAGGGGCAGCTGGATTCAGGTCCTGCCCGGCATGCTGTCTGACTCTGTGCCAGGTGGCATACCTTCCTCAGCCTTGGTTTCCCTACCTGTGGCCTAGAAAGACAGTAATACTTAGCTATTTCCACTCCGTCAAGTAGAGCAGTGTCACGGTTTATGCTAGAAGCTTACTTTATAGGTTCCTTAACTTCCCACTCTATGTGTCTAAATCAGCAGGTATTTATTGAGCACCTGCTGTGTACCTACCACCCTGCAACCAGACCTGCTGCCGGGGATAGGGAGCAGGTGGGAGGAGGGGACGCTACGGATAGAGGGACCAGGGAAAGCCTTCTGGGGAGGTGACTCTTCAGAGAGGAGGGGGAAGGCATCCAGGAAGAGGTACAGTAAATGCAAAGCCTTGAAGGCGAAAACCCAGAGCTGGTGAGCAGTAAAGATGGGCGTCCTTGGCAGGACTGACTGGAGGAGGGGCTGGATCACAGGGTCTTGAGGGCCAGAGTAGGGAGTCCTGAGAAGCCCTGAGGGATTTGAAACAGCAGAGCAATAGATCTGACTTGTGTTTTACAGAGACCGTTCTGGCTGCTGTGGGGAAACTAGATGGCTGGGGACCAGAAGAGGAGCCTGGAGCCCAGCTGGCCTGTTGGCAGTCACCAGGCAGGGCAGAAGCAGCCAGAACCTCTGGGCGCAGGGGTGGGGGCAGCCGTGCACACCGGGAGAGACTCTGCAAACAGAGGCAGGAGGACCAGGGGGCGCCCCGAATGTCTTGGTAATGGGAAGCAGGAGATGGTAGAAGGAAAAAGAGGAATCTTTGCTCGGAGATTTGACTTGAGTGGTGCGGGATGAGGGTCTTGACGGATTTGAGGATTGAGAAATGAAGGACTCTATTTTTGATGCACCTTGAGATATTATCAGAGTTGTGTGTGTTGTGTTAGTCGCTCAGTCGTGTCCGACTCTTTGTGACCCCACGGACTGTAGCCCTCCAGGCTTCTCTGTCCATGGGATTCTCCAGGCAGAAATACTGGAGTGGTTTGCCATTCCCTTCTCCAGTTATTAGAGTTAGAACTGCCAATAGGGTTGATGGGTTTCTGCCGATTTTTGCACTTCCCTTCTCTTGGCTTTCTGTGCCAGGAGTGGGGTCCAGAGAATCCTACAGCAGCTCTTCTTCCCCCTCTGAGCCGCAGGGAGGACACCCCTGCTGACTCATTCTCTGCCCACTTTCTGCTCCATTCCCCAAACTCCCTGCTCCTCCTCTGTCTCTGGAGGTGGCCCTTGGCTTTTGAAAGCTCCCCAGGTGATGTTGAGGATGGGGTAGGTAGTGTGTATGTGTTTAGTCACCTCTGCTCAGGAAAGTACCGCCTTTTAGGGGAAGACACATAACACCCACTTCCCCAGCTGCCAGATGAAAGCAGTTGGATGTCACCCTTGAAGATGAGTCACATTAGAGGCAAAGGAGCTTTGTCTGGGGCTTTGTGCACCAGGAGCCTTTGGGGATGGTACACGTCCGTCTGTATCGTCAGGCTGAGCTGGTGCGGCGTGACGTGCTCAGGGTGTGTTTGTCTTGGCAGCTGGGATGACAGCAGCTCCGTCAGCAGCGGGATCAGTGACACCATAGACAACCTCAGCACGGATGACATCAACACCAGCTCCTCCATCAGCTCCTATGCCAACACGCCTGCCTCCTCGCGCAAGAACCTGGATGTGCAGGTAAGGAACAGGGTTCCTCCCAGGCTCCCCCAAGGCCCCTGCCAGTGGAGAGCCTTGGGCTTGTGGGCCACGGGAGCCATTTA
The DNA here is from genome assembly GCF_003369695.1 of Bos indicus x Bos taurus. Taxonomy (NCBI): domain Eukaryota; kingdom Metazoa; phylum Chordata; class Mammalia; order Artiodactyla; family Bovidae; genus Bos; species Bos indicus x Bos taurus. Next base: position 26,311,468 of record NC_040104.1, read on the forward strand.
GGGTGGGCAGAGTCCCCAGGTCCGTGAGAAGAGGCCCAGCCTCCTGCTCACTGCCTGTGGTCTTGTCTCCTGATTGTGTCCTCTCCTTGCAGGGAGAGGGGGGGTGGGCAGCGGGGTGCTCAGAATAGGAGTCGGGGGGACTCACTGCTCTCACAGCGGTGGCCTTGGCAGAAATCACCTTTCCTTCCCGGAACTCAGTTTCATCATCTATTTAGAAAACAACAGCAACAGGGATATTGGACTCAATTGGCCATTCTTAGCGTGGAATGTATGTCCACAGGACAAGGGTGGGCCTTGAGAGCCGCGGGGTGGGGGCAGGGCTAGAGCCCTGGCCCAGAAGACCAGTACGTACCAACCAGAGGTTGGGAACTGCTGCTCGGTGGGTCCTATCCTGCCAGTGTGTTTTATTTGGGCCACAGTATCACTCAAGGTTTTATAAGTTCATTATTTCACATAAAAAGTGAGCTTCTGATTTGTCTTGAAAAATCAGACGGTATTGCCTCTTTGAGGCATTGTCCACAACCAACAAGTGTCCAAGCATCCCCCCACCCCAGACACACACGCTTTGGACAGGGCACCCATGCCCCAGTGTGTTGGCCAGCTGCACCCTTGCCTAACTGTGCCGAGTCACCGAGGTTTCCCACCCCTGCTCTAAACTCTCAGAGCTAATGTTTCAGAGGCAGTGCTTCCTAAGCAGTTTTGTGGGGGCGTGTTTGTGTGCGCTCACAGCATCCCTTGGCGGTCAGAGGGGTTGGTTCTGATGAGCCCAATTTACTAGTGGACAGGTGAAGTGACCATCCTCACACCTGGTTGCTTGCGCTGGGACTGACCGGCTGTGGTAACCCGGGAACACGTGGGCTGGAACCCTCTTCATGATGAGTCCCTCCCACCTGTGGGGGCTGTGGCCTCAGGTGAACCCCTGTAAGGGTCCGATGGGGACAGAATCTCCCAGGAGGGCCTCGCGAGGGCAGAGATGGCACATCCCCCGTCTCTAACTCCCTTCCTTTCACATCCGCTTCCTTTCTCCGCTCTTTCTCCCTCTGGACAGATAGGAGCCTCTTTCAGAGTCTCTCTGCTTTCAAAGGTATCTTTTTCTTTGAGGACAGGGCTAAATAAAGGATGTGTCAGAGTGTGGGAGTCATTCTGTCCCACAGAAATGTAAACACTGGCCGCCTGATGAAATCTGTGAGGTGTTGCTTCTGGGATTGCCTGTGACTTCTTGAGTTTTCATTTTTAGCCCAAGTTTCTAATTATTGTTGGTGAACGAGGGAGGCTTGTAGTGGTTGTTAAGGGGAAAAAAAAAAAAAAAGCTGCCTAAATGAAAGGGAGCATAAAGATTTGGGGAAGCAGTGCTGAAATGTTCCATGTCTTGATCTGAGTGGTCCTTACGTAAATATGTTAATTTCATACAATTTCTTCAAGTTATATACTTAAGATTGTCCATTTAGTGTATGAATGCTATACCTCAATTTTTAAAACTTGATTAAAAAAACCTATCCGTACCATTCAAGGGATGAGTGTTTAGTTATTAGATACAGATTAGAGACACCAAGCCAGACTGTGTGCCTACCACTTGTCAAATGTTATAATACCTACCCTTTCCCTTTCTTTGTGGACACTAAATGATTTTTTTGAGACTCCTTCTAGTTTCAAGGTAACCACCATCAAGCTTCTAGACTGTCCTTAGAAACTGAGCTGTGGAACTAAGAGAGAAGGAAAGACAGACAGACAGAGAGGAGAGAGAGAACGATTTGTAAAGTAGATTTGCTCACTTGCAAGGCAGGAAGAAGCTTGCTCCTGACATGCTCGCGGAGCCAACAGAACACTGTCAGAACAATCTCCTTGTCTTTGTTCCCTTCTCACAGAGCTGGAATTAGAATCTGTTTTCCACACCGACACAGAGTAAACATCTGGAGTTTACAAATGATGCATTTGAATTTGATTAATGCCAAGACCCCCTCCTCTCTGATCAGCTCTTTGCTTTCATCTAGCAAAGGTTACATCAGAAAAGCTTCAAGGATATGACACAAGCATATCTTTTGATCAAGAGCAGAAAGTTAATGTCAAGAGTATTGTAAGGAGTTTACGATTCATTGGACTGGGTTTGTTTTTTGTATTTTGTTTTTTTGCTACAAAACTACCTGAGTTTAAAATATTTGAGTAAAATTAAGTAGATACCAGAATAAAATGTAGATTTGTAACCACAGTTACTAAGATTCCTATTGAGCTGGTTTATTTGGTATCTCTTTGTCTCTGTCCAGGGAGCATCCCTGAGTATCTGATCCACATAAATCACCTCCTTCTCTCCTCCCCTGTGCCACTCTGAGGAAGGCTAAGGACCATTACTCCACTCCAGGCAGCATCAGGCAGCGGGAACGTGTCTGCTGCCATCCTCCCAGGGCTCATTCAGGTTCCCGTCACACACTGGTTTCCTTGGACAAACGGGCAGCACAGACCATCCCAGAGGCAGGGAGAAGTGGTCCAATGTGTCGGGAAAGCAGGTTGAGGACAGGTTGCCTGCCTAGGTTTTCATGTTTGAAAAGCCTCTGAGGACCAGCCAACATCTAAGGAACAGGGAAGCAATCGCCTGGAAGCCTACGCAGCAGCCTCGTTTAGCTGTATCAGAGAGGAGCTGGGTCCCGGAGGAGTGATCCTTGGGGATGGAAATCCCCTTTGTCTGTGGGTGACTGTTTCCTCCAGTGTGCTGGAGCACAGGGAGGGTCTTTGATGGGGGCACCCATGCCCAGGTACCCAGCACTTACTTCTGCTCACTGTTCCTCAGTGTGCTAGGCAGAGTCCCCCAGCCTGAGCTCTGACCGCCTCTTGATTGACTTTCTCCAAGAAAGCTGGGGAGTCTGCTTGTAGGGACAGGGAAAAAAAACATGGCCTTGAAGTCAGGGTTGAGCTCCCAGCTCTGTGACATCCTTGGATGAGCTCAACCTCTCCAAACCTCTGCCTCCTCATCCATTAAAAAAAAAAAAAATCACAGTAATTAAGACTTATCTTGAAGGGTGAGTGTGAGAGAGATACAGACATACTTTATCTGAACATGCTTTCTTGGAGCCAAACTTAATAATAGAGAGACAAATTCCCTGTTTACCTTCATGCAAGACAGAACTAGGTTAAATGCTAACATGCTGGAGATTTTCAGAGGCAGGACACTTGGTGACAGAAAGCTACTCTTGGGCCCTCCACATTGAGCTCCTGGCAACCACTGTCAGCTCTCTGAGACACTCGTCTGACTACCATCCCTGTTTCATGCACAAGGTTGCAATCTCAGGGAAGTTCAGCCACTTCCTCCAGGGTCACACACGCACAGGAGTGGCAGCACCTAGGACTTGAACTCAAGTCTGTCAGAGCCCAACCCCCTGCTTTCCCCCCACATCCCGCCCCACGGCTGCACCTCACTCTCCAGTGCCTGGGTTCCATTCCCTCACTCTCAGAAGACTGACCCCCCTCTCCACAGTCCCTCAGGAGCCTGGGCTCTCGAGGGAAGAACTCTCCCATCTTCCAGGCTCTCTCCCTTCCTCCTTGATTATGGGTCTCTCCACTTCCCTCTTGACTATTGAATGAGTAAGTGGACTTACAGGTAGGGGCCGCAGGGAAATCTATCTAAAGGAGGTACCGATTGAGAAGGGAACAGTTGGCAAAGGGGAGGGTGCGTCTCCACGTGGCCGTCTTGCTGGGCCTCCTGTGTTAAGCTCTGGGAACAGAGAGGCTGGCCCTTCTTCGTCTTTTAATCCCTCCTGGTGCCACCATGTGATCTGGCCCAGAGCTCGGAAGGGGATGTGAACTCAAAGCCAGCAGTGTGTCTGGGGGCACACGCTGCAGTGCAGAGAGCAGCTGGGATAGCTTCCACCCTGGACCGTGTTGGGGCTCTGATGGTTGGATGACTGTTCTTTCCAGAGGGGTATTCAAGCTGTAGTTAGACTGGGCATGTGTAGACTCTCTCTGCCATTGGTAGGGAATCAGAATTCTGGGGGTCCCACCCAGAGGCAGGAACTGCTCGAGAATTGGACTTGGGGAACCACTGACCAACCAGGTTGGAAAGAAAAGTTTCTGAGAGTAGGTGATGTGTTAGGCACCCTGGCCATGCAGCATCCCCTCATCCTTGGGCTTATCATTTGGGAAGGCAGCATAGCATGGTGGCTAAAATACGGGCTCTGCACGCAGGCTCCCCAGAATCCTTGCACTGCATGATCTTGGGCAGTCTTCTTTTCCACTCTGTGCCTCAGCTTTCTCATGAACTGAAACTTCCTCACAGGGTTTTTTTGGTGAAGATTAAACGATACATGTAAAGCACTTTAGCCCAGTGCTAGCACACAGTAAATGCGTAATAAATTTTAATTGTTATTGCTATTGCTATTAGCATCACTATAATTTGATCAGAGAAAATAAGGTATAGGAACATTAAAAGAATAATTAATGCAGTACCCCAGGATGTGGTTTGTGCTAAGTTTTTAGTACCTCTTAGTGTATAAAAGAATGTGTTAGAATGTATTTGAACATAAGCTCCAGGAGGTTAATGATTTGTACTTTGTTCTCATTAAGCATAGTACTTCTGGTACCTAAAAACTTGCTTGATACATTGTGGTATCAAGTAAATATTTATTGAGTGAATGTTTCCAAAGCCAAGATATTTTCTGCCTCAGGACCTTTGCATGTACTCTGCCCCCTACCTGGTATGCTCTTCCCTTAATCTCTTCTCTCAGTAACTTTCTGTTCATTCTTTAGGACAGATCTTCAAAAAGGCCCTACCAAACTGCCATTCCCTATCCCCATCGTCATAATCTAAATTACATCAGTGCTTGTAATACTCTCTCAGACTCCTTGTCCTTTTCCATTTATATGTCTTGTATTTCCAAGCTTCAGGAGGGATGAGATCCAATCTTACTCACAGATCCTCAGACCTACCATGGTGCCTGGCAAACCATGGGTATGGAGGAAATTCTGGTTGAATGAATGCACTGGAAGGTTAAGGAAGGACTGCAGGCTGGGGTGCTTGGGACACGGAGCGAGTCCCATGAGTTTCTGCTCCTCTGTAAAACGGATGAAGATGAAGACAGTTCTGTAATACTTACCTTCTTACCCTCCTTGACCAGGTGGTGGTCCAGATTGGATGAGGTCATTTTGTTAAAGTGTGCGATAGCTCGAGAAGCATGTGTTCACTGATTTCACTCATTTAATCATCGAGCCTTGATTGCTCACTTGCTGGGGACATGCCTCTGTCTGTGTCCCTTGCCGCAGCTGAATGACGAGCTTCTCATAGCCCGGGAGTGTGTCTGTCCTCTTCTCTCCATGCCTCGTACCTAGCGGGAACTTCAGCATGTTTAAAGAATGGTCGAGTAACCGAAGGCACCCGTGAGATGGCAGAGGGAGAGAGAGGGGCGGCTGTGGTGGTGACAGAGAGGTGGTTGAACTTGGGCTGCTTGTCTGTATGGAGCTTTGTTCCCATTCAGCCAGTGTATTCCCTGGAGGAAGCCATCAGTACCGATCTCAAATGACAGGCATCGGGCCAGATTCTTGCCAGGGGGTCATTCTGATTTCCTTCTTTGCAGATGTTGCCCACTCTTGGTTGTGAAGTGTGGCACGTACGGGACTTGTATCTCAGGGGAGCCACCCCAAAGTGTTTCTGACCTCGCTTCCCTTCCCTGGTCAGTGCACTCCTTCGCCCTGCTGAAGTCTGCTCGGACTGGTCCCAACCCCAAGGGAGGCCCCCAAAGCTTGCTTTCTGGTTAGCAAGTTACGCCTTTTAACTGCAGCAAATCATTAACATCACACTTCTGTCCCCTCCTGGGCTCAATGGCCAGGAGGTCAGGCCTCTTCCAAAGAAAGCTGGCTAATTATATCCCCTGTCTGCACAGAATCCCACAAGAGGAGCAAGCCGTGGCAGATGGATGGAGCTGGGCTGGGAGCAGGCACCCTCTGGCTTGTAGCACCCGGGGATGTGACTTCTGAGGAGTCCCTTCTTCTCTCAGCCCCTCTCTGTCCCTGATTCGAGGGGAGCTAGCGGCCTCAGTCTCTCCTCACTCTCTGTGTCAGACTCTCTGTGTGATAGACTGTGGTGCTCAGGAGCTGGCAGAACAAAGGGGACCTGGGCTGGGGACTGGGAGCTGCAGAGAGCTCGGGCTGCTGGAGTTAGAGGAGGCACGTCGCCAAGGGCAGAGCTGGGGGCCTCAGTTCTTGCCACAGCCCCGTCCTCTGGTTCTCCTGCGTGGAACTCTCCCTCTCTTTTTCCTCTGGCTCCTTTTACTCTCCTCCCTCACTCCCTTCTCAGACATATTCATATTCTTCACTTTCCTTGGACCCAACAGACCAGGCTTCCTAACAAGATAACCAGTACAAAGGCTTAAACATTTTAAAGTGGGCATGTGTTATTTTCCCCCTAACTTGTCCAGGGCATGGGCCTTTTTGCTCTGGAGTGAGGGGCTCCCTAGCCTGGGGTTTGAGAAAGACTGATTCAGAGGGTCTCCTTCACAGACTGACGCCGAGAAACACTCACAGGTGGAGAGGAGTTCCCTGTGGTCCAGCGAGGATGTCAAGAAGTCAGACGGGGGCTCAGACAGCGGCATAAAGATGGAGCCCGGGTCGAAGTGGAGGCGGAACCCGTCTGACGTGTCTGATGAGTCCGACAAAAGCACGTCAGGCAAGAAGAACCCCGTCATCTCACAGACAGGCTCGTGGCGGCGAGGCATGACGGCTCAGGTCGGCATCACCATGCCAAGGACGAAGCCGGCTGCCCCGACAGGCACGCTCAAGACCCCCGGAACCGGTGAGTCAGAGGCTCGCGCTTTCTCGCATGCGCACTTGTCAGTTTCAAAACCGGGAAAGCAGTCACGCTAGCAGGGCTTGATGTTTTCAAGTCCCTGTAAATGTTCAGGTATTACTTCTTAGGGTTTGGACTCTGCTCATAGCCAGCTTTCAGAAAGATTCATATCTTTGCCTTTTTCCAAGTGGAAATTTGTGAGCATGAGAGCCTCTTAAAATCTGAGGACGGTTCAGCTGCTGAGACGTGTTCAATTGGTTGAAGCATGGTCAGGCTCTGAGTTAAGGTACCCAGTGAAGACTATTCAAGGGCACATGGTTATGAGCTGTTGATATGCTGAGTCAGTATTGCCCGTGATTTAAGGATGTGTATAAACAAGGGCAGAGTTTTTGCAGGAAGGCAGGATACCCACTGAAAATGTTAGGGATAGCTTTTTAATGGATAGAGGGAGAATGGTCAGTAAAAGACAAGGTCTCCTTCCCAGATGTGTCAGTGATTGGCTGGCTTTGCTTTATTCTGGGTAAATGTAGACTGCTTTGCAAATGAGGAAAATCACTGACATCTCCTAAAGGCTCATGGTGACAGTCGTAGATGAGATTATCTTTATAAAAAGCTCTCTCCTCTGTCTCCCAAGGGGACTGCTTTCCCCAGGAGAAAGCAAAGTAGTTCTTTGGAGTAGGGGAGAATTTTAAATAGTCTGAGTTGACTGAGCTGGCTTCTTAATATGGAGGCTAACTTTGCTGATTTCTGTCGCAGGAAAAACAGACGATGCAAAAGTGTCTGAGAAAGGAAGGCTGTCACCCAAAGCCGCCCAGGTGAAGCGCTCCCCATCAGATGCCGGCCGCAGCAGTGGTGATGAATCCAAGAAACCCCTCCCCAGCAGCTCCAGGACGCCCACCGCCAACGCCAACAGCTTTGGGTTCAAGAAGCAGAGTGGCTCTGCCGCTGGTCTGGCCATGATCACAGCCAGCGGGGCCACCGTCACCAGCAGGTCAGCCACACTGGGCAAAATCCCAAAGTCATCCGCGCTTGTCGGTCGGTCCACTGGTCGGAAGACGAGCATGGACGGGGCTCAGAATCAGGACGATGGGTATCTGTCTCTCAGCTCCCGGACGAACTTACAGTACCGGAGTCTGCCCAGGCCCAGCAAGTCTACCAGCCGGAACGGGGCCGGGAACAGGTCTAGTACCAGCAGCATAGATTCCAACATCAGCAGCAAGTCAGCCGGCCTGCCGGTGCCCAAGCTGAGGGAGCCTTCCAAAACAGCCCTGGGCAGCTCTCTGCCAGGTCTGGTCAACCAGACCGATAAGGAGAAAGGCATCTCTTCCGACAACGAGAGCGTGGCTTCCTGTAACTCGGTGAAGGTGAACCCGGCACCCCAGCCTGTGTCCAGTGTGGCTCAGGCCACTCTCCAGCCAGGGGCCAAGTACCCTGATGTGGCCTCTCCCACGCTCCGCAGGTAAGTGGCTGAACAGCACTGAGTGGAACTGGAATATGTGATGTGGAATGGCATCCCGGATTCATAATTTCCTGTTTCTTAGCTGAAACCAACTCTGGTTTTCTCTGCTTCAGTCCTCGAATAAAGCTGTTTGGTCGGATGCTGCCAGCAGCTTTGAGTATTTTCCCGTGTTGGTGTGAAAAACACAAGCCTCTGAAATCCATCATCCTGCGTTTGAATCCTAGGTCCACCTTAGGTAGCCACCATGTAACCTCTCTTAATACTTCTGCCTCCATTTCCTCATCTGTAAAATGGGGATGATGATACCTACCTGTGACCATTAATCTATGTAGCCATATTTAGCCCATAGTAAGTACTCAGTAAAAGTTAGTTACCATCGAAGAAGAGTTCCTAACACACCCTTAGATCTAGAAGAGGAGGTCAAGGAAAATAGGGTTTTTTTTTTTAAAGCTGTAACTCAGATTCCTCATCATTATGCCAGATAGTGATCTTAGCCTGATCTTTTCCCCAAATAATCCAGTATCCCCCCACACACGTTTTTTTATACTGCATGCATGATTCCAAATTAGTCTCTGAAATGTTAGCTTCCTTTACAAAAAAGAAAAAAAAAAAACAATTCTTAACAGCAGAAGCGTTTCTGAAAAATAGAATTTCCTTTCAGTTTACACAACTTTTTGCCACATTATAACATACAGTGGGCCATCTTTAGAACTGCAGCCGCATAGGGCACGTTCATCCTACCTTTTCAGGAAAGAGTAAATCCCGAGGATAGAAAATTTAGCAGTGGAAAAATAAAACTTATGTGCACATGTACATATTTGGGAATGGATAGGAATGTTTGCAGAGCCTTCAGAAGAAGCATTCCACTTGAAGGGTATAATGAAGCAGTTCACTGTTCTTTGTCTAGACTTGATTATTAGAATTTCAGTAATGATTATTTTTTCAGGGGAAGGTTCTATTGGGCTGTTCTTTGTTGTTTTAACAGGTTGCCTTGTAAATGAAAATTTTCTCTGCTTCTTGCCTCAAGTGTTATATGTAATATTCTCTCTTTGGTATTATAGATTTCCTTTAGTAGCTACAAAGGCATTTTACTAGGCCCTGAGGCTAGTGTAATAGAACACTTGAAAATGCATGCAGCTTCTTAGGCTCTGAACTGAGCACCTTGCAGCCCATTCCAAGCAATTACATTTTTCCTAAATTAGGTGTTCTGAATTCTCTCATTGTGCATGAATATGAAGGAGAGGAGTCTTAGGTGAAGTGTGATAGCTCTCTTCAAGTGGTGTGAAGGACTAGCAGAAAAAAGATTGGACTTTTTCTGTGTAGTTACATATAATAGGATTAGGAGCCATGCGTACAAGTCAGGAAAAGGTGGATTCGATTTTGGTTTTGTAACAACTGGAAGTGCTTGGCAGTGAAGCCAGTTAGCCTTTGGAGTAGAGCAGTGAGGGCCCTGTCACTGCAGGCATGTGAGTAGTCTAAAGCCAAGGTTCTGCAACAGAATACTTCTTTCTCTGTCACCAGGCAGAAAGTGTTCTTCTCCTGTCACGAGACATTGTAGTGAGGGTGGATGATGTTTATTTTTTTCTATAGTAATTGAGATCTGTAAGGACTGTTTAGGCTTCCCAGTGGCTTAGTGGTAAAAAAAAATCTGCCTGCCAAGCAGAAGACGCAGGTTCGATCCCTGAGGTGGGAAGATTCCCTGAAGAAGGAAATGGCAACCCACTCCAGTATTCTTACCTGGGAAATACAGGGGCAAAGGAGTGTGGCGGGCTACAGTCCATGGGGTCGCAAAAGAGCTGGACACGATTTAGCAACTAAACAACAAGGACTATTTAGAGAGGGTGGTGGTGGTTTAGTTGCTAAATTGTGTCCAACTCTTGCGACCCCATGGACTGTAGCCTGCCAGCCTCCTCTGTCCATCCAGGCAAGAATAATGGAGTGGGTTGCCATTTCCTTCTCCATTGGAGAGGATAGAAGATCAAATTTACATGACTTGACTAGCTGGGTAGAAGGCAGCCTGTCTAGTATGTAGTGGGTTTCATTTCTTTTCCAAGATGCCTGTTTCATAAGAGTTTTAGCGGATGGAATCAGGCCATTGTTATAAGAGCATGGACTGTGCTTTGACTTTAAGGTAGTTGCTCCATCCTACCGGAGAACTCTCTGCCTACGGAAAAGGGGAGTGTTTGTGCCATTCCCTCTGTCCTTGGTAGCACACTTTTGGTCATGAGCAGTGGGGGAGATGACGTGCAAGGGCATTTCTGTGTGTCTGTCTCAGAGACACCGTTCACACCTGGCATGTCTGGTCTGACATCTTGTGAACCCCTCAAGGTTTTGTGCATATCACTGGGCAGCACTTGCTATCTGGCCCTAAAAGACACCTCCTTCTTGCCCGGCTTTCATGCAAGAATGAATCTGGAGGATACATTGCCCAGGTTGCCTCCAGATCTAGACTCCTGTTCCTGATGCTGCCTGTTTGCTCAGAGATCAGAAAAACCAAATCCTTCGGAGCTGAACTGTCATAAATGAGGGCGTGCTTTGCACCTGGGGTCACAGATACAAAGATGATTAAGACAACTGGTTTCCCCTCTAGATGTTCCCTGGAGAGGGGCAGTTTTCTAGTTACTTTATTTATGTAAAGAAAGAGAAGCAAGATCTTGAAGTAGCGAAGGATAGGCCAGTAGAAGATTACTGCCCGTCTCCCTTTCGCTCAGATCCAGGGTCTCAGCGGCAGCCTAGAACTTGAAGGTGGAGCCTTTGCTTCGCCAGCACCTGGCCTGTTGTATCTTTCCCAGGGGACCACCTCCAGCCCTGGGAAGGACCCCACCTCCCTCCCCAGGGACTCTCACTGGCTCCTGCGCCCCACTCTACTTTGACAGCCCAGTGCCCCCTGGCCTTGGGTGTTCAACCCACACAACCCTTTGTCTCTTCGCAGACTCTTTGGTGGGAAGCCTACCAAGCAAGTGCCCATCGCCACAGCCGAAAACATGAAAAACTCGGTGGTCATCTCCAACCCTCATGCCACCCTGAGCCAGCAGGGTAACTTAGAGTCCCCCTCGGGCAGCGGTGTCCTGAGCAGCGGGAGCAGCAGCCCTCTCTACAGTAAGAACGTGGACAGCACCCAGTCCCCCCTGGCCTCCAGCCCCAGCTCTGCCCACTCGGGTCCCTCCAACAGCCTCACCTGGGGCACGAACGCCAGCAGCTCCTCGGCCGTGAGCAAGGACGGCCTGGGCTTCCAGTCGGTCAGCAGCCTCCACACCAGCTGCGAGTCCATTGACATCTCCCTGGGCAGCGGAGGGGCGCTGAGTCACAACTCCTCCACCGGCCTCATCGCTGCCTCCAAGGACGACGCCCTCACCCCCTTTGTCAGAACCAACAGTGTGAAGACCACACTGTCGGAAAGGTTGGTGCTGTGCGTTTGGCTGCCTTTATCTCCCCGAAAGACTCCCCTCCGAGAGTCCAGACATTATGTTAGGAAGCCCAGGTGTTGTTTACCTTTGCTGGGCGATTTCTCTCTTTCGGATCACTGCTGTCTCTCCAGGGGGAAGCCAGTTTGGGTTGGAGTAAGCTGGGCTCTGCTTCCTGTTATCTTTCTCACTGTGGTTACTCTCAGTGCGTGGAGTTGCTGCAAGTCTCCTGGGGGCAGATTTCATGCTTCCGTTTTAAAATGGCATTCCACCTGCGAGATCCTTCCTTTTTATCCTGTTTGTTCATCACCTGCTTCTTTCCCTGCCCTTGGAATGGTGCGGGCTGAATCAGTGGCGGCTGCATCCATGGAGTGTGTGGTGGGGTGCTCCTTAAGCAGCTGAGTCGACGTGGCAAACACCCTCCTACCACAGGGCTGCTGGGCAGAGTGATAGGAAATTACGCACCCAGAGTCTTCCCCAGAGCTTCGAATCTCACTGTAGCAGTGATAACATATCTGCCTTCTCCACATGGGGAAGAAAGCCAGTATCAGCCCTGGGAATGAGGAAAATGTTCTGGTCATTGTGTGTGACGCCCTGCCCCCTTCCTTCCGATCTAATGCTGCTTCTCTTGTTTTCCACCTGCCTGGCCTTCTAGCCCTCTCTCTTCCCCTGCCGCTAGCCCTAAGTTCTGCAGAAGTACTCTGCCCCGGAAACAGGACAGGTAATGACATCGTAGGCCGGGGACCCCACCGAGCCTCTAGCATCCTCTGCCCCACCCTGTGTCGAGCCGGATGTTTTGTGTGAGGCTGTTGGCCTGTGGCTTCCGCTTGTGTTCGTGGCCCCGCTGTACTCTGTGACCCAACCCCCAACCTGAGACATGCCCGTGAGGGTGAGTTCCGCTGTCCACAGAGCTCGGGAAGAGGTGCACTGGGGCCGGCCCCTCTTCTCCCAGCTTGGGAAGGAACCTCAAACCTGCCACCTGGAAAGGGGCGGCAAAAGCTCTCACTGGCATGTCAGCCTACCCCGTGGCATGCTCCTTGCTCCCTGGCTTCCTGCCCTTTTGCCTCCCTCCCTTCCCCTTCCAGGCCCAGACATGATCTACCACCCACCACGCGGCTTGGCCCTCACCTTTGTCTCCCCTCTGCCCCTTCTCCCCACGCAGCTGGCTCTTTGCCCTCTCCAAGGCCTTTGCTGCAGTTTGGCTCTGTGTCTCGCGGGCTGTTGTGTTCTGGGTGCCCATTTTCTGTAAAGATAAGAAGAACATGGGGAGTGCTGTTGGCCCCCAGCTGCCCTGTGGGTGGGCCTCAGAGATGGATTATTGACTTTGAATTTGTGGGGGAGCCATGGCTTGGCCAAACATAATAAGCAGATGTTGTTTCATGCTAGGGGAAAAAAAAATTAGCGAAAACCCTCTTCACCATGTCAATAGCAAAAACGTTGCTTTGGTCGGACTCAGAGACCAAGCCTTTTAAACCTCGGTCTTTGGAAATCCGAACGTTGCTCTGTTCGGACTCAGAGACCAAGCCTTTAAACCTCCGTCTTTGGAAATCCGAATGCTGTGACTTTGTCAGCCAGCAAGTTGTAACATGCCCCAACTCTGCCCAAGGCTCAGCTTCTAGCTCCACCCAATGAGGGCCTCGAAAACTGAGAGGGATCCGGAATCCACTTGTTACAGATGAATTCCAAATATGCAGACTGCTGGCCTCTTGAAACCATCCAAGTCCCTTCTTTCACTTGAAGTCATCACCGGAGGCATCTGGGGGTGGGCCAGAGTGGTTACGGGTGCAGGGAGCCCTAAGCGCTGGCGGTACCGATGGGCGACGGGCCGAGGAAGGCGTGGGCACTGCTTCAAGGTGGGGGCAGCCCCTGGGTTCGGCTCTGAACCTGTGGAAAAGGAAGGAGCAGTCGGGGCCGAGTGGCTCGGGCCCCCTGGTGCCGGGGTTGGAGGCGCCCAGGTGTGAGCACGGGCCTCGGTTTCCTTTGTCGCTGTGGCTGTGTTGCATGCAGTGGACTTCTCCCCGGTGAAGTGAGTCTCTTCCTCCAGATCTCTTGGCCCCCCTGAGCCTTTCCCACCTCACGCTGCCTGCCCTCCCTGTGCTTCTCCGAGGTTCTCACGTTTGTTTTAACTTTCCTACAGTGACCCGCACCTTGATAGGAACACTTTGCCTAAAAAAGGACTCAGGTATCTGTGTTTCCTCCTTGCATCCGTGCCATCTGCTGTGGCTCTGGGGCTTGGCTGTGTGACTCGCTCATGGCTGATCAGGGTGCGGGTGGGCTGGGGGCCCCCGCTTTGGCCCATGCGGCAGGACCCTGTGGACTATGGCTCTCCCTGCAACCCTCTTGTTCTCATCTCTCCATTTGTTGGCTTCTTTTGCTTGAGCAGGGGCTGTGCTCTTTCGGGCTTACTGTGGTCAAACCATCTCATGACAACCATCCCTGAGCATACCCGGAGAGCAGTTACTGCTACTTCTGGGGCCAGTGGGTTTAATCGCTGATCACTTCGCCATGACCATTCCATCCACGGGCTGTCTTCTGAGAGAAAGGATATGACTTGTAGCATGTTGATTTGTCAGCCAGGACATGAGCAAAGGAGAGAAATATTCCCCTCCCTCCCCACCTGCAGTTTGAGGATTTCTGACTTTTTGGCCCATAGAAAGTTGCTAAGGACAAATGCTTTGCACTTGTCTGAATATTCTAATAAAAAACCAGGCCAGTTTTCAATGCTCCACAAGATATGGGGTGATCTTTTTTTTAATGTAAAGAAAGAAAAGACTTTCTTTCCAAGAGGGAGTGTCCTCTCATTCACTATAAGTGATGGCTCATTTTTGACTCTGGTCCTGGTGTAACAAGATGCTATAAGTCACCACTGCTCACGCCGTTCACCTCACTTTACCACCCAGAAGAACTTCAGTCCCACCGCCTGTCCCGTGATCTTAATGTCATGTGGTTGCAGCTGTCATTTCTCTCGCTCTCTACGCACCTCGTTCTTTGTAGCATCAGCTTCACCCCGCACTAAGCATTAAGAGCTTTCGCGAAACATGGAAGTTGGAATGAAATGTTTCATTGCTGTCATGTATGTCGGTAGTTAATATCCAGCAGCTCTTAAGGCTGAGAGCGTTTTGACCAGTAATGGAAGGTAGGTATCAATGCTTCCTTTCAACAGGAGCTCCAAGTGCAGCCAAATCTAAGAACCTAAGAAGTATTGTAAACTCCCCAGCAGGCCTCCCGAGGGAGGAAGGTTCAGCCTGTGGCCTTCGAGGGGGAAGCTGGCAAGGCCTGTTGTATTTAACAGTTTTCATCATGCCTGTGAGAGCTACTTGTTGGCACTCGGGCTAGTGTTTAAATCATATCCACTCTTCACGTGAGTTTGACCTTGATGCCCCACTGTTGCTTCATGTGGAAGCTCACTTCTGAATATTAGCATTTCATAATCCTGCGTATATTTCCGGAGCAGATCTATCCTATAAAATTATGTAACTCTAGCTTTTAAAAATTGTTTGTTTTTTTTTTTTTTTTTTTCTTAACTCAGAATGGAGATATGTGACATGGTATCCTCAGCCAATTAATGGGACCTGGAAAGTCCAATCTAGTAAAAACATTAAGGAACAACCATGTCTATATTCTGAATTCTCACTGGGGCTCCCTTTTTGGCTCACCCACTCTGTATACACACATATCCGGTAGTCATCCCACCAGAATCTGTCTATAAGTCCAGAGCACTCTGGTCACTTGGGCACTTTGGACATTTGAGATGCTGCCTGTGGGCATAATGAAGAGAGCATGGGTTTGGGGACCAGGCGCATATGGATTGACACCTCGGTAAAACGGGAATAATAGCACCTGCTTTGCTGGGCGAGTCTCAGGCTTCAGCGAGATAATGTCTCTGAAGGCACCCGGCGTGTTGGAGACATTCAGTAAATCATGACCAAATTCGTTTCAGAAGCAACGAGGAGGTGGGCCTCGTGTGAGACCCAGTGATTTGGGGTCCCCTTCTGAAGACGCTTTTCTGCCAGATTACAGCCGCTGCTGTCAATGTTGGTCTCACACCTTCTGCTCCGTGTCTGCTTTCTGATTCTCTGTGATTCATGGCCGCTTATTTGCGCTTCAGAATGCAGATGCCAGGAGCTATCTAATTAAAACTTCCTCAAAGCTCTGACAGCAGCTGGTTTCATTGCCTCAGTCCTGTCAAGGTGGGGGCTTTGAAATGACATCGTCATGAATCAACATGTTACAGATACGCCCAGGGATGGCTCTTTGAGCATTTACCAATCTCGTCCCCTTTATGTAGTTCCCTTTAGGAACTGCCGTTTACCCCAAAGACAGCCAAGTAGCCAGAAAGGTTTGGAGAAAATCTGTGAGTTGCAGAATGTGTAGCCATCTGATTTTTCAAACCTCAGACTTTCTTCTTACATGTTTGGCTATCCATTTTCTTTTTATATGTTTATTATCCGCTCCAGGACGCTCATTCTCATGAACGCTGTTCCTAGTT
The DNA here is from genome assembly GCF_003369695.1 of Bos indicus x Bos taurus. Taxonomy (NCBI): domain Eukaryota; kingdom Metazoa; phylum Chordata; class Mammalia; order Artiodactyla; family Bovidae; genus Bos; species Bos indicus x Bos taurus. The sequence continues at coordinate 26,327,586 of NC_040104.1, forward strand.
AATCCCAGCCTGATTTCTGTCTGTCCAGGTACACCCCCACCTCCCAGCTCCGCACACAAGAAGACGCAAAAGAATGGTTACGGTCCCACTCTGCAGGAGGCTTGCAGGACACCACCGCCAACTCCCCTTTCTCCTCTGGCTCCAGTGTAACTTCTCCTTCTGGAACAAGATTCAACTTTTCTCAGCTGGGTGAGTAGCCACTTGGCATTTAACGATGCTGATCGGCACCTTGGGGAAGAGGTTATCTTGCATTTTGAGAGACATGTGGTCATGTAGCTCTCAGTATCTGATCAGCCCTCAGCAGTGAAGTTTGATTACAGGCAATTGATACCAAAAGGAAAGAGAAAGGTTTCTTGCTTCTCTACCAGTTATTTTCTCTACATGGTTGATGTAGGTAGGGCAGACTATCCATGGAATGAAAAGCATGTATTCTAATATCTCTGAAGAAGTACGTTCCACAGCATATCCCATATTTGGTCATCCTCCTTGCTTTATTAAACCGGAAATAAAGATCAAGTTTTGATTGAATGAGTATTCTTGGAAGTGCCTACTGGTGACATAAGGCTTTGACTGGCACAATGAGGAAAGGAAAAGAATTTGTAACACAGTCCCTGCTGGCATGTCAACGGATGATTTTTTAGAAAGGCAGACACCCACACAGACTCATCAACAGGTAAATGAGAATAGTTCACAAAGTTTTATGTGAAATCATGTAAAAACTGAATGTGATCTAATAGCAAGTATTATACAGAGAGAAAGGAAGGACTAGTCCTGGCTTGAATGACTGAAGAAGGTTACATGGAGGTGGCAGGATGAGAGCTGAGCCTTCCAAGATGGATACAGAGGGAAGTATTTTTTTCCAGTCTCATCTCATTCTTCAGAGAGGCAGCCTTTTCTGATTATTGTGAATAAGAAACTCAGTCTTTAAGGACTTCTAATCAAGGAAGGCTTAACTCTTCATTTTTAATGAACCGAATGCACTTCTAAACTATTTTACATTACTGAGTGGACAGGAGTTTAATAAGAAAGCCAGTTTCAGCTAAAGTACATGCACCCCCTTTGCACTGAAGCTCTGCAGGCACCACTATGAAATCTCCCCATCAGAGACAGTGAGACCTGTGTTCCTGTTGTTCTTTTCTCAGCTGTAACTCTTTGAAGCAAGAGTTTCTTGTCATGCACAAATGCTTCCCATCTGATCAAAAGCCCAGCTGAACTATTTTGGGCTTTTGGCTTTAGAGAGAATTGTTCCAGATGAGCCCAGAGAGTAATTAGCTCATGGCTGGGAGGTGACACTAGCTTGTCTGAACGTGCCAAGTGGGAAAGCTGGGGCCCGGAGCCTTGCTTTGGAACTGACCCACCTTTCCTCCCTTATTTTTAGCTCTAAGTGTGTTTCTCAAATGCTGATGTGACTACCTTTGAGAAAACAGACAAAGGGAGAGGAGTTGACGGGGCCAGAGATGGCCGATCGTCAGCAGCCTCCTCTCCATCCCCTTTAGGGACATGAGCCTCCAACCTTTTGACTGACTCCTTTCCTTGCAGCGAGTCCCACCACCGTCACCCAGATGAGCTTGTCCAACCCGACCATGCTGAGGACCCACAGCCTCTCCAATGCCGATGGGCAGTATGACCCGTACACCGACACCCGCTTCCGCAACAGCTCCATGTCCCTGGACGAGAAGAGCAGAACCATGAGCCGCTCAGGCTCATTCCGGGATGGGTTTGAGGAAGGTAAGCAAGCCAGGAGGTTCACCCTCTTTCCTGGCGTGCAGAGTGGTTAGCGGTCCTCTAGGCTGAATTCGCGTCGTCAATGCAAGAGCCCACCCACCTGAGTTTCCAAGTCACCCACTTGAGCTGGGGAGATCTGAACAGTAGGGTCTGACTCTCAGTTAACCTTGCAGGTCTTTAGGGAAGAGGCTGCTGACAAAACCCTGGTGAGCCCTAGAGTTGACTGAGTTCCACTGTGAGGCTCTGGCTCAGCTGCTGGCGCACCATCTTGGCAACACCAGTTACAAGAAAGTTCATTTTTCTGTGCCGACGCACCTGGATCACTTTGGGGAGCTGTGGGCTGCCATACTTCTCCACTTCTCTCCAGAATCTTCTATCTCTTTTCTCAAGCACCAGTTTTTTTTTTTTAAGTTTGTTGCATTCAGTTTTGCCCTTTTCCTTCTTTGCTTGCTAACTGGGAATATTTGGGGTAGGATTTTTATGTTTTGTTCGATTTAATCAGAATTTGGGGGAGAAAACTACTGTGGGCACCTTCATCAGCCATCTTCCTACTTCAAATCATTTTTCTTCTTCCTTCAGGCAAGGTGTGAGTTAGGGGAGTCAGCAGCCAAAATGTCAGGCACGTCCCCCCACCCGCCTCCCAAAAAGCAAAGGTGAAGTTGATAATATACTTGTGTCTTATCATCCCTGGTGTCTTACCAGTGATGAACATGGTTAAGGACATGGGGTAATACTACTGGGGTTTGAATTCCAGCTCCACTACTTCTTAGGTATATGATCTTGGACAAATTAACTTCACCTCTCTGTGTCTTTGTATTTTCACTGATAAAAATTAGGAGTACCTGGGTCCTGAAATTCTGAGAGTTAAACAAGAATATATATTTATAAATGTTAATCCAATACTGCTAGTACCTGTCGTAGCCTGAACACTCAGCTTCAGCATTGATGTCCTGGCAGCTGAAAGTCCCCAGCCAGAGGAGGGCCAAACGAGGCTGAGAGCCCTAGCCCTGGCTGTACCTTCTTTGCCAGCGACAGAATGGAGAGGGGAGTCATAGGCGCATCCCTCTGCTCCTAGCCCCTGTGAGAGTGGGAGAATGTGCCCAGCGTCCTCCAGGTAGAACAAATGAAGTTGTGGTTGTTGAGGAAATGCCTAAATAAGTCCAGAGGGGGAGAAATGCAGGACGTTGGTCTCTGCTCTGCCCAGGGTTCTTTTTAACAAAAGTTTTAGAGTTTAGTTACAGAGCACTTGCCCCCTGGTTGATCTTCCTTCGTTCTCTCCACTCTGATTGTATCGTTTGCATCCAGTGGCATCCAGGGATCAGACACTAACTAGTCTGTAAATCCATATATGGGAACCCACTGGGATGGTGGATTAAGGAGGAGTGGAGCCTGAGTCACTGAGAATGTTTTGCTGGATTTAAGAGCTAGAAATCAGTGCTTTAACCACTCAGAGCATAGAGGAGGGCATGTTGATCCTAAGGTGAAGGAGTAGGTCGTTTGTCTTGAACTTTTTTCTGCTGAGTGGGCGAGCAGAGCATGGCCACGAAGCATTTCCCCACCCTCCTGATGATGACTCGAGTCTGGAGTGTGCCCTCTTCATCTGCTCTGTCCTGTATGTAGCTGAGTGAACAGTGTTCCGTCCTGCAGCTTGTCCAAACAAGCGCACTTCATCTCATAAAAGGTCCAGGACCATTACAGTGTCATCATCAGATGGCTTTTATTTATTCCATCTGGAATCAAGCTGCTGTCAGGCAGCACAACTGTGGGATATCTGGGATGTTAAAGTGACATTGATAAAAAGGGCTTGCCCACAAGCAGTGTCTAGACTTTTGTAAACCCTGATGATTCATGGTGACGTGGAACTCACATGCAGAGGTAAAGTCAAATTCAGGGAGAAGGAGTAGGGGCTGTTGTCGATGTCTATTTTGGGAAATTTGATATCAGATTGATTATATTTCTTCCAAAGCTGTTAAATTACAAAAGCAAAATAGGGCTCATGCAGTTAGGTGTTTTTAATTCCACTGGCTGAAGACTTTTTCCCCACCTCTTGAATATATAAACTCCTGGTGTTGCAGAAACATCTGGGAAAAAAATTCATATCTCATGTTTGAACCAAATAGAACCTCCTCATAAGAGGCAGTTAGGTATATCATATGCCAGAAAGCAAATATTAATAGAAATTTAGGAAGAATTAGCACAAGTCCTTGTGTGAGGTTTTTGTAGGATTTAATTAACACTTTGCCTTTTGAAGGAAATAAAAGTTATAAATATGTAGATGAGTACAAGCATGGCCCAGGTGCAACCTTTCAAAGTTATTTCAGGTAAATTAATTTCCATCAGGCACATTATGCAATCTTCAAGTCAGCTTTAATAGCGAACTTTAGAGAGAGGCTTGAGGCATTTTTCAAATGAATGTCTTTGGAGTAAAAAAAAATCCAGAACTTTACCAATCATCCCTAAGAACTGGTGCAGTCTAAACCAGTTTATCTGGAGCCCACAGAGACAAAGCCACTTATTAGTAAATAAATCCTGTATTGCAGCTCTCCTGTGCTTCTCGCCCCTGAGTTACACTTGGATTCAAGTCCTGGTACCTCCACTGTTAGCACAGTGACTTTAGGTAAGGGACTTGCTTTGGTCAGCCTATTTCCTGTTCACTAAAATGTGGAAAATAATTGTACCTACTTCAAAGGACTGACATGAAGATGAGGTGACATAAATCCTGGAAGGCATTTGGTAGAATGACTTTGAAAGGGGTTTTTAGTAAGTACTCAGTCAGTGGTAGCTACTGTAACAGTTGTGTGTTTTGTTTTACCCTTCTCCCCGTGGGCCATTTCAACCCTGTTTTGTTTATGGCAAAATTGAACAGAAGTGACTTGGGGACTTTCTGCAGCCCAGACTACTAGGTCCTGAACTCCTGAACTCTGAGCCCTCTGTTTTTTCTGTTCAATCCTACTTTACACTTTTCCTTGGCCATAGCTGGGCTCTCTTACATGAACCTTCATCAGTGTGGTCTCAGTTATGCTTTCTTAGCTGGTTGAGAGGGTGGCCCAGTAGCCACGAGAACCGCATCTCATCTCACTGACTCCTTCCACAGCCCCCAGTAGCAGAGGGGGATCTAGAGTGCGATGGCCAGATTCGTGTTCTCTCTCCACTCCTGACTACCTGTGTGTGCTTGACCACATCTCTTAACCCCTCTGGACCGTAGTTTACTCCTGCGTTCATTAGGGGTGGAAATTCCTGCCCTACTGGGAATATTACCTACACATTCTCTGTAATGTTGAGGATCACTTCAAACAGTAGTATAAGTGAGAGTGCTTTGATTAGTATGAAGCTGAATATGTACATTATATATATATGTGTGATGCCCAAGTGTGACAGCAGAGGCTCTTGTTTGCTTTGTTGGCTAGAATATGCCCAGTTGTCATTCCATCATGTGATTTCACTCCTATCTGTCCTTTAGGTTGGGGTGAAGTCACATTCTTCTCAAACACACTCTGTGTGCTTGCTTAGTCCCGGCTTGTGCCTGTGTAGATTGAATGAGGGCTTTAGGAAACCATTCTAAATATACCAGAAGGCTTTACCAAAAACAGACAAGTAAACCTCAGAAACCAGTAAATGAGGTCACTCAAGGGCAAAGCCATCTCCAGATTTCTGGTCCGCAGATCCTGTTCCTGAATGCTGTAGGACCTTACACGGGTCGCTTACCCTCTCTGGGTTTCAGATAGTCGGTGGCAGAGGTAGCCTAGATATTCTCTGGTTCCTTGTACCTTCAGATTTTGGGAAGTATAGGTCTAGGGAGGAAGCTGCAGGGCATGCCTCTGCTGCTGTGGGCTTTTTAAGTCTTGTGTGCGTTTTGTTGTCCAGAAGTATCCCAGCCGCATAACCCAGGCTCTGCCTTGGCTCAGCGTACTTGAAGGAGAGCCAGCTGCAGTGATTCAGGCAGCCACACTCAGCTCAGGGTTGATCTGGAAAGCAAGGACTCTTCCTTCGGACCACAGCCTTGCTGTTACTAGTTATGAGTAAGAGGAGTTAATTATAGAGAAAAATAATTACCTCTACCCGAAGCCTGCCAGATGTGCCTCTCTCTGCGTGCGGCCCCAAGCTTGCCCTGAGATGTTGCTGAAGGCAGTGTCAGTGAATCCATGTGTATGAGGGAGAGAAATAAGAGACAGACTTCCATTTTTCAGCAGCCAAAGTCCACACAGAAGCCCTGTGCAGGCCTCTGGAGCCAGCGTCTGGCAGGGCAGTGTGATGGAAGGGCGGCTCCATGCTACTCACATCTCTTCCTCCAACTTGGCCTCCACTGTCATTTCCCCCCTAGTGTCTGTGTCATGGGGCTAAAGTAACTTACCCTTTTGGATCATTAGACCACTAGGTTGGGGCATGAGAGACTTATTTTAATGTGTGGACATATTAACACTGAAAGCCATTATTGGCCATTAACACCTTAAATTGACTTTTTATGGGCACAGGCCAGGTAAATGATAGATGGAGGAAGAATAGAGGGAAAGATCTAGAACCCCAGGCATTGCTGAGGAGGGTGGATGTAAGTAGCAATGCAGGGACGGCCTTAGGGCAGCTGGCAACTTCTGAGAGAGGAGAGGACCAGAAGTGCAAGCCCAGGATCTGTGTAGTCCGAGGAGAGAGGAGGCTGCCCTGGTGGCCTTCTGGGAAATGAGGTCGGGTTCCTGAGAAGATGACATTTGAGCTGATTCTGCTGGAGATCTGAATGGGCAGGGATGGGAAACTTCCTAAACCAAGGGAGCTGCCCTGGAAGAGACTGTGAGATGGCAAAGAACTTCACAGGTCATGCGTGAGGGAGCTGGGCAGGATTCAGAGTGTGATAGGAGAGCCTGAAGGAAGGCTGGGGATCGGGACGTTTATTGGGAATACATTGTGGAGGCACCAGGGAGGTTGGCGCAGCCGTTCATGAGACATCTGTGGGCAGGTAGCTTCCGCTGACCGCCGATCCGAGTTGAGGTCACTCCTTGGGTGGGAAGTGAAAGCTGTTTAGTACATGTGCGCTCCTCCCCAGCTTCCCACTCTCAGATCACAGGTGAGAGTGCAGTGTGGTGGGGAGGGGAGGGCCATTCCACTCCTGATCAGGGAGCCTGTGACCAATGCAAAGGTCTGTGATTTCTCCACAGGCATATTTCTATCTTTCAGGCAGTTTTTTGGGAGATTACTAGGAAAATGTCATTAAAGAGTCTGGTTTCCAAGAAGAGAAGTCAGCCAGAATACCTAGTCCTGATAAAGACCGTGGCTTAAAATTATATGAAAACAGATAATAAAATGTTTCCATGGCTTGGGGCAGAGGGGAGCGTTGGGGGCAGGAGGTGAAGGAGGAAAGTACAGGATGGTTCTAAGTCCCAAAGTCCAGTCACAAACAAGGAAGAGGACACTTTGTAAACATGACAAAAATCAGAGGAAGAACCTAAGTTTCAGTGGATATGTTTTCTAACCAATGTTCTACTACATGATCATCTTGAATGAATTTACTGTAGCCAACAGCCAGCCTCTTATATTCAGAATAGTCAGCTCATCATCTTTTTTCTTGTACAAAGGACGGATGCTAGCAAAATATAAAATACATTTGCCACACAATTTTAACCTTAAGGGACACATAAGGAAAAAGAAAGGGATAAAATCTGCTGGAACAAAGCAGGTAGCACTTGCCTCTGGGTAATAGAACTGAGTCACACAATTGATGGCAGTGAATATGCTTCTTAACACTTCTCTGTACTTGAAACATTTAACTTATTAATTATGTATTATTTTGATAGTCAGAAGGGGAAAGTATTTAGAAGGTTGTGGGAAATAAAATGTGCCAACAGAAAAATGACTCCCATAGAAAATTATTCCTTACTTGACTTTGACCTATCACCGAACCAGACAAGGTTGGGTCACGGTGAGGTTGTTGCTCCAAGCCTGGTGTGTCTTCTGATGCCTAGTTTCTCCTTCCCTTCCACTTTCGGGCTGCCTAGTAGCCAGCTGTACAATTGACCTTTTCTTTTTCTTTTTCTCATAGTTCATGGATCCTCACTCTCCTTGGTTTCCAGCACGTCATCAATTTATTCTACAGTGAGTATAAATCAATGCTGTATGGCTATGTGTGTCAAAATAAAATATAAGCATGTCTCCTAGAGAAAGTATTTCCATCATAAGGGGATCAATTAGTTAGGGAACACAATTTGAAATTTACAAACAGCTATTGATTATAATGTACCAACCAATAAATCAGAGGCTGACTTTTGTTAAAGTGGCATTGTGCTTCAGGTAGTAACTGGTTAGAATGTATGAGATTCCTTCTACTGTTTTTTCTTTCTTTTTTTAAAAAAATATTTACTCACTTATTTGACTGCATGGGGTCTTAGTTATGGCATGCATCATTCAGGATCTTTCGTTGTGGCACATGGACTCTCTAGGGTGGCACACAATCATAGTTGCTCCGTGGCATGTGAGATTCCAGTTCCCCAGCCAGGGATCGAACCCGCTTCTCCTGCATTGGAAGGCAGATTCTTTAACTATTGGACTACCAAGGAAGTGCCAAGATGGCTTTTTCAACTTTGTATCTCCCTGTTTCTTTGTCTGTAAAGTAGAAAGAATAGAAGTCCCTACTTTGTGGAGTTGTACTGAGAATTAAATATATGAAGATTACTATTCACTGCAACATAAATTCCTGGAGGACAAGGACTTTTTTCTGGTTTTATTCCTAGTGCCTAGAACTGGGCCTAGCACATAGTGTTCAAAGAACAGGTTTGAATGAAACAAGAAAATGCAGGTAAAGCAGTGAATAGAATGCACACAGCACAGAGGCAGCTCTCATAAGTGACAGCTGTCAGCCGTGAGAGGGCTACTGAAAAAAAGCCACATGTGACCAAGTAGTACTGGATTTGTTCAGGATGCTTTCTGTAGCTATATGCGTGACTATTTATCTTAAAAACTTTCATTCGGGAATTCATATAAAGGAAAAAAACATTTGATTAATTGGAAATTGGGGGTTCTTTAGACCTTCATTCCATGAAGGACAGATGTTTTAATAACTCAGATTTCGGTAATGCCAGGTATCTGGGCTATGTTGTGGGCCAAACTGTAGATAGCCCCTTGTAAGTTAAAGGCCATCCCAGAATCAAGTTAAAGAGCCCAGGGCCTGACTGTTCCTTCTTGGGCATGCAGCGAGCAGACAGACTTCAGTGGTTCTTGACGTGGTGTGAGTTGAAGGACCTAGAAACATTCTCTTCTGTTCCTACCACCTTGTTCCTCCAGCTCCAAAATAACCTCTTTCCTCTGCTACGTCATCTTGTCTGAAATGTTATCAGAGTCTGGGCTTTCATCTTAAAGGCTTTATATATAGTAACTTTGGAAAGGGGTCATTCAAGCCATTATCCAGGAAAGCACAAGGATGGCCTTCTAACGGTCAGCAGTTGAGGCCTCTGAGTCTTCCCCTCTAGAATGAAGCTCTGTGACGTGGGTACCAGAGAGGGTACTTGCAGACCTGGAGTCACTTCCTGCACAGTGTTTACTGGCCCCAAGTACATGCTGGGCTCTGGGCTGAGCCCTGAGGTCTCTCCCCTCCTCTCTGAGGTGGGGATAGTAGCCTGCTGCGGAAAGCAGAGTCCAGAGGCGTGGAAGGCACGGGGCAGGGGACGTGGGACTCCAGTTCCACAGGCTTGGTGTGGTGTTGCTGCAGCAGACATTTTGGTGCCGAAGCCCCAAGTTTTCCCAGGGTTTCCTGGCCACACGTTTTTCACTCAGAAAAGCAACACTTAGGGGCTGGCCTGCATCAGCCAGCCTCAGAGCAAAAAGGACAGGAGCTCTTCACCTGTGAGAATTCGACGGCAGGAAGCTATCACGTGCAGTTCCCGGCTGCTGCCCCTCCGTGCCGTTCATGCCAACCACTGGGAGTTCTTCCAGCCACAGGCTCTCTTTCGGTAGCTCTTGTTCTGGTGTGTGGACCTGAAGCTGGTGTTTTCATGAAATTTGAAATTGTCCTTTTGGAGTTGATATAAATTCACAAATTACCAAAGACCTAATAATACTAATACTTTTTAATTCCATGTTTATCTGGATAGCAAGAGACCTGAGGCCTAACCCTAGTTTTTTCTCTTACTGTATGACTTTGGACAAATTACCTCCTTATTCTCCATTTTACCCTTGGCCTCAGGGAGCTAGGCCAGGTGGTCTCTGAGGTCAGTGAGTCAAGGGTTCCCATGTACTGTCCTTTCCATGAGCCTTCTCTGAGGATATAAGTTGCTTTTGCAGACTTAAAAAAAAATAGTCTAACCTTTGAATGTTTTCATTGATGGAGTGGGATGCTCATTCCAAGGAAAACTTCAAGTCTGACCAGACTGCTACCACCAAACAGTGGTGTGTGGTCCCTTATCTATTATTAGCTCCTTGATGATGATGAAATGCTGAAACAGATGCTTAGGCGCCTTTGCAAATGTTAAGGTAAACAAGTTCGTATTTGTTGTCTAGAAAGAAATCTTTGGAGTCTGTTATGTTGCCACCAACTCAGACCAAAGAGTCTGTTTAATACCCTGGTGTTTTAAAGGCTCTTATTGAATGATAACATGCTTCCCCCCCGGCCCCTCCCCCCCCCCCGAAATCTCTAATTCTTAGATGCTCAAGAATGTTCATTCTGGCTGAAATTTGCCTGTAATTTTAATTACAAAGGAAAGAAAAGACAGCCTGATGCTAAACAAATGCCACAGAGAGGTCATGGCCAGCTCTCAGAATAGAAAAAAATTGCGGAGGGCACATCTGGCATTAGACTTGCTTTCTTGGTCAGTAGGGAGCGGCAGCTGAGTTCCCAGGGGAACTGCTCAGTGGAAGCTCCAAGACCCAGAGCTTCACTCCGAGTTCCCAGATGTACACTAATGCGGTGGCAGCTGGGGGCAAGATACAAAACGCACGATTTCTCCAGGCTGCTGTTGTGAACCCTGGGCCCAACCCCAGAGACAAGTGGGCACAGGGACAGACAGTGGTAGCAGCCTGAGTAAAGAGCATTAGTTCTGCTGATAGAAGTGCTTAGAAGTAGGGCTGGTCCTCTGTGGATGGTTCAGCCTGCTAACAGACCTCCCACTCGCCTCCCAAATGTTAGATAGCTGTGACGTTATCACTATTCACTTTTCTCCTTTGGATCAGACTCAGAAGCCAGGGCCTTATTTCTGGAAGGCCTCCAGGAGAATGTCACTATAGTCAAAGAGCCAGGAGTATGTGCTGGTTAAGATCATAGGCTCTGGAGCCAGACTACCTTGGATCCAATCCCAGTTCTACCACTTATCAGCTGTCACCCATGGGCAAATTATATTAGTACCTTCTCAAAGGGTTGTTATGAGCATTCAATGAATAATAAATGTCAAGTGCTTAGAACTGTCTTTGCCATATAGTAAGTGTTTAATAAAATGCTACTTATTATTACCAGAATGTAAACAACATGAGACATGAGGGACTTGGTCATGTTCATAGCTGTATCCCAGATTATTAAAATGGTGCTTGACACATAGTTGGAAATCAGTAAATATTTGATAGGTAGTGGTGGTGGGGATGAATTGATGGACAGGCAGGCAGGCAGACAAAGAGGGATGGCTGAGTAGTATCAGAGAGGGAAGAGTAAGCAGTGAGGACATCTCCCAACCTTCTGAAAGCATGTCTTAGATAAGGAGATTGTCCAGCTGTGTGACTTTAGGCAAGATACCTAACCTCTCTGAACCTCAAAAGGAATACCATCCTACTTTGTGGAGTCACTGCAAGGATTAACTAACTTGGTCACAGTGTACCTAAAAATTAGTTTCTGCTGTTGGGAATCAGCCTGGAGAGAGGGCCTTCTGGGGCAAGATCACAGGTGGGGAGCAAGGTGTGAGGGGCGGTCAGACCAGCTACCCACTTGTCCCAGCTGATGGGTATAGGAAACTGCAGGGCCTGATGAATCATACCCCTCTGCGTTCTAACCGGCAGGAGGAGACACCAGAGTCAGATGCTGATCTTTAAAAGTAATGGGTTTGCCACTAGTGAAACTGGATTAGGACACACATAGAGGACTCAGGACATAATAGAGTCTTTACTGATCTTCACTCACCTACCTGGCTGCTCCACCCCAAGAAAGTACAGATGTGGCGTGTGGAGAGAAGGCCATTGGACACTTACAACATTTCCAAGAAAGCCTGTGTTGGAGGTTGTGGGTTTCTTCTTATATGTGCCCCTACAGGAACTCCAGAAGAGAGAAAGAATGGTTCCCCCTGCAATAGGTTCCCCCCAACCTACATGGGCTCCCCCTATGGGAAGAGATAAGTAGCTTATAGTCTCTGGCTGGTTGATTGCTGTGTCACCACAGACCCAGGGCTCCGGATGGAATGTTTTTCCAGTAAGAGAGTCTACAGGCTTTGTCCTTACTCCCCAGGGTCACAGGTAACTGGGGGCTCCAGATGGAGCATCAGGAACATGCCGGCCATCTTCCTTCTTATAAGCTGGGGAGTCTTCAGGCTGGCTGATGGGGCCTCCCAGTCCCCTTCACTTCTGGAACCTTCTTGCCCTGCTGCTGTTTCTGCTTCAGTGCCCTAGGGAGATGAGAGGGAGGAATAAAATGGGGCAGAATTAACCTATGAGCTGTCCTCCCTGTCTCCCAGGTAGGATTACCAGATTAAATATAGAATGCCCAATTAAATTTGAAATCCAGGTAAACAACAAATAATTTTTTAGTATAAGTGTGTTCTCACTGTTGCATGGAACATATTTAAACTAAAAGAAAAAAAAATCTAACTGGGTGCCCTGTTCTTTTTTTTCTTTTTTTTTTTTTTTAATTTGCTAAATCTGGCAAGTCTTCCCCTGGCTTATCCCCTTCTCATCACCCCGTCTCCGTGTCATCTCCACGTGGAAGCAGGGGGCTCCTCACAACCAACATAGCTAGAGTATTTCCTAATTCTTCCTAATTTCTTAAAATAATACACTTTTTGTATTTGGCCTTTCTGATTGGTCACATGAATTGAACCGGTTTATTTAGAGAAGTTCATTGGAAAAGAAACTAATGCATCTTTAAGACTGCTGCAAGTGTCCAAGTGTGGCCCTCCAGTTGTTCCTCAACTGGTCTAATTTCTTCTATGTTTTTCTTTACAGCCAGAAGAAAAATGCCAGTCAGAGGTAAGGAACATTTTGCTAGTTGGATTTCGTCTTTCACTATGGTCAGTTCCTTCTCCCAGCTCATCCTGGAAGTGGACTCCCAAATCAAGTAACTCTGTTCCTTGTCATCTTTAGATCCGCAAACTACGGCGGGAACTGGATGCCTCCCAAGAAAAAGTTTCTGCTTTGACCACCCAGCTGACAGCAAATGTGAGTGTGGACCCAGAGCGGTAGCCGTTGTCGCCCCTGAGCATTATATAGGCAGAGTGGTGTAACGAGAGAGACACGGGCTCTGGTATCGAGGGTGTGAGTGTCAGCTCTGACACTTACTGGCTCTGTGCTTTGAGCAGACTCTTTCACTTCTGAGCCTGCCTTTGCTCTTCAGTGCGCTGGGAGATGATAATACTCAGCTCTCAGGGGCGTAATGTGATCAGTACCTGAAATAGATTAAGTGCTCAAAATGGTTCATTTTCCTTTCTCTTTCTGGAAATTTTCATCTTAAGAGAGAAAAAGAAGAAAATCTAAGACTCCACAATAAATGGCTGACTGCTCTGTAATTATTATATAATATACACAATTACGTGTTCAGGAGGCACTGCCAACCAGCATTCAATTCAGCAGCTGTTTAAGTGCCAACTATGCCCCGAGCAATGTGGGTTCAACAGCAAAACAAGCATAATCACTGTCATCTTAATGTTCTTTCTGTGGTACAGCAGAGAGACAAAACAGTTTTGCTATGACATGATAGCTGTTATGATAGCAATAAAGGGGGATGGTTGTGGGAATACCTAAGAGGAATGCCTAGATCAGTTTTGATGGGGCTGGGAGAAGTCAGGAAAGGCTTCCTGGAGGAGGTTACATCTTAAGATTGCTGGGTAGGGGAGGATGTATGGGAAGGACAGCATTCTAACCAAAGAGAGTAATTTGTGCAAAAGCCCAAGGTGAAGATGTTGCTGCATTTGGAAACTATAAGAAGCTCAGTGTGCTTAGAATCTATGGCGTGGATGTGGGGGAAGAGGGCTGGGGTGGAAGGGAGAAGGAAGTGGGAATGAGGGCAGCATGGAAGAAGGGCAAAGGTCAGGCCACATCATGAACACATTCATCTGTTAGGTGGTTAAGTTAGCTTCCTAACTGTGATGTGGTTACAGGATTTGCGGGGTCAGAGTAGAGGCAGAGATCTCCTACCACATCAGACCAGTCTGTAAAGGTGCCCTGCCACAGGGCTGTGAGTCGTCAGGGCTGCGGCTCAGAGCCTGAGGTTTTGGAAGGTGCTGAGATGCCTCAGAGGCAGGGCTTCCTGCTTGGGAGCGCACAACCAGTCTAGGACCATAGATTGTGAGTGTGAGCCCGTCAGAAAGCCACCTGCGTGATCCCAGCACGCTGTTAAAATGAAAAGCAAAAAGCTGTCTTCCTTGGACCAGGACTGTAATTAGTAAATATCTGGAGCTTTTGCCCATGTAATTCCTGGTTTGAGCCTGAGTCGACTCGAGGAAACTTTCCATTTCATTTTAAAGTCTGCACATGAAGTACCTAGCAGAGTGCTAGACCTTAATTATAGGCTCAGTAATTGCTAACTACTCTGAACTAGTCATTCTCCTGTGCTTTCTTACATTTCTGGAAATCTGTGCTTTTTTTTTTTTTTGCTTTTTCTCCCCCCCACTTTTTTTTTTTTTTTTTTTGGCTTTTTTTCCCCTAAACCCTAGTATACTAGGCTATTGTGTGTTTTTTCTAATCCTTCTTTATTTTCTTAACTTTTTTCTCTATTACTGTATCCTAAAAGATCAGAAATTTGGAACTTCCCTGGCGGTCCAGTGGCTAAGCCTCCATGCTCCCAATGCCGGTGGCCCAGGGTTCAATCCCCAGTCAGGGAACCAAACTAGATCCTGCTTGCTGCAACTAAGACCTGGTGAAGCCAAATAAATAAATAAATACACACAAAAAAGAAGATCAGAAATTGATATTAGATCTAGAACTTGAGTTTTAGAGTCTTTTTCAAAGACTGAGACATTATCTCAGGAATCAGATGCATGTCTGCAAACCAGAACCAGTGAGCCAGGGGTCTCCTTGAAACACATGAGGTTTGACAGCAGGTGATTTGGAAATACTGCCCTTATTAAGAACTACAGCTGTCAATGACTGCCCCTTACTAATTGAAAAATAGTCATTTATTTATCAATGAACTTGATTAATTCCTCCAGTGACCTCATGCTGCCCCCAAGGGACCTTTCACTGGGCCATTTGGAACTCTCCTCTGTGATCCAGAAGAGGAAGAGTGAGATCCCTCACATTACTCTTATTTCACTAATCCGGTTTGCTCCTCATAAAAGCCACTGAATCCCATATTGTTTTAAAGTAAATATTTAGTCTTGCCACACACCACAGGCAGTGCTAACGTGTTTCACTGTCTGCCATCTTTCTCGCAGGCCAAGCCGTGTTTGTTTTTTCTGGGACACACTCCTCAAAGCCACCTTCTCTGGGTGTTTTCATCCCACTTGTGTTTGTTCTCCCTGGGAATGTGAGAATGCTGCTTGCTGAGAAGGCTGTTGTGCGGCTCTGGACCAGCCTCCTGGCCCGTATTTTCATAACTGAGATCATGACTCAGTCCTTTTGCTCACCAGCAAAATGCGATCCTCTGGTTCTTTGGAGCACATGTGGTTTCTTCTTGAGTTTGCAAAAATACTCTCTCGATAAGCAGTCTTCGTGGGGTCAGGTTTTCGCTTTTGTTTTAAACGAAAAAGTTTTCATGCCCACAAATAGAATCTTGGGTGGCAGTCAAATGAGGAATTGAAATAAATGGAAATTCAGTCATTTACATTTGACCTTGTCATTCCTTTGAAGTGCCGGGGTAGCAGTCAACTTGTTCACCTCCATGCCCTGTCTTCATTCACTATGTGACTGTCTCCAATCTGGTTGGCTTTTGTCCTGCCACATTCTCCAGAGCAGACTAAAGCGTATCACTTTATTTTAAAATGCAAAGGCATTTTCTCAGTTTTTCATGAGAGAGGGCATGCAATCGGAAAGAAGCTGGCCAATCCATTTAACATTTGTATCACAAGTGCTCCTGTCCCCTGCCAGCTCCTACTGCCAGTGGAAAAGAGGCTCAACAGTTGATCCTAGAGGTGTCTTATCCTCAATCTCCCTGTTTCATGAAGTCTAGTAACAGAGGCCTCCCACTCACCCCTCAAGTCTCTCCTCCCTAATCTGAAATGTGTGCTGACCCTGATCCCCTTACAGTCTAGGGTGATGGCTCCTCTCCCACCCTTGTCTTCTTCACTCTGTGCATCTATCATTTTTGTCTCGAGAATTTTCCACAACCATAAGGTCTCACTTCTCCCAAGACTCAGGTACCTTGCTGGTCCTTCTGGTTCCTCCTGTGACCTTCTGTGTATCTACCCACCCCACTCCAAGGACCTTTTCTTCATCTCTCTACACCTGTGTTCTCAGAATATCTGTTCCCAAACCCCATCTGTTCCCGCAGTCTCTAGTCATGCCTGTGTTTTGCAATTCCCTAACAGCTTATAGATCATTTTCAACCACATTGTGTCACTCAACGCTCAGAATCACCCTGGGAGGAACAGAGATGCGGCTCCCATTTTACAGATGAAACAACTGAGGCCTGCAGGGTTAGATGACTTATCCATTCTTTATCCTTGGTTTTAACAATATTATCAGGATCCTCAGTCAACTCACTGCTCTCTCACCTACTGCTCTATGGAAGAAGGTTTAGTGTTGGAACACAGAGTTGCATCTTGCCCTTGAAGAGGATTGTCTGCCCCAGAGAAAGGGGCAGACAAAGGAGCATCACATCTCTCAATTCTAAGATACACATTTTTTTTTCATGTTTCTAACATCTCTTAAAATTGGATGCATATTTCAACTATAATTGGCAGCATTTTTAAAGCTGTCTTTGTAATATATAGGATAATGGCATGTCTGATGCTGTCTTCTACAGAGATATATAAAAGTGCAGGGGAGCCCCAGGGAAAGTCCTCACTCCAGGGGGAACAGGGGGCAGGTTCTCTGAGGTGGTAGCAGATGGGCCTTTTGGTGGCTTTTTATTAACCAGGATTATAACAGGCAACATCTGCCAACCACTTTGTTCGTCCATTCTGTAAACATGCTTAACGTGAGCCTCTACTGTGAGCTCGGTGCCTGGGGAACGAAAGGTATCCTGCAGTGTAGTAGAGACCGGCGTAAATTAGTGATCCCAAGTGTGTGTGTGTGTGTGTGACTGTGATCCCACAAAGTACACAGTAGACCAGTGTGCTTGTGTGAGTGAACAGGAGGGAAGCAGCCCAATCTGGGAGTCTCATGAAGACATGTGCTGAGCTCTCTCGAGACGTGTGTGTAAAAATCAGCTGGGGAGGCAGCTAGGGGAAGGGCATTCCGGGCAGAGGGGAAAGTACGCAGAAAGGCCCTGAGGTGGGAAGAGGCACGGGATGTTGGAGAACGTGAAAGGATAGAGTAACCAGATCGCAGAGAGTGGTGGGGAGTGGGGGCTTAAGAGGCTGAAGAAGTCGACAGGAGCTCACCCACGTGGCCCCGGTAAGATTTCCTTCTTTAAGAGCTGGCACCGTTTAGGCAGGCCTGCCTTGCAAGGTGGATTTCCCAGCTGGCTCAGTGGTAAAGAATCAGCCTGCCAAACAGGAGACATGGGTTTGATCCCTGTTTCAGGAAGACCTCTTGGAGGAGGAAATGGCAACTTGCTCCAGTATTCCTGCCTGGAAAAGCCCACAGACAGAGGAGCCTGGCAGGCTATAGTCCGTGGGGTCGCAAAGAGTTGGACACCACCTAGCGACTAAACAGCAACAGCAAACCTTGCAAGATAATGTAACCGCAGGGAAATGTGTCTTTCCCCTCTAGGCTCACCTCGTGGCAGCCTTTGAGCAGAGTCTTGGAAACATGACCATCAGGCTCCAGAGCTTAACCATGACGGCTGAGCAGAAGGTAAAACAGGGTGCTTCTTCCCTCCCTGCTTAGAATTAACAGACCTAAAAACATGATCCTGTTTTATTCCAGGAAACTGTATAGATTGTAGTGTGCTTGTTGGACTATTGGAATTGAATCTGAAAGAACAGGATTTATTGAGTGAAAATATGACTTGGATGGAGTGGTGGTAACTGCACTGGCAACAGATCTTAGTCCTATTTGCTTTCCTGTGCTCACAAACGCCTGTTGAAAACTGATCCAGGCTAATGTTTGTGACAAAGCTTTCCTGCAGCTCCTTCATTCTCTCCTCTCCTCTAAGCTGATGCTAAGCTGACTTCAGTTGAACTCAGTACAGAATGATTTGGGGATGACCAGTCTTTTTTTCTGTTCCTCAGGATTCAGAACTGAATGAGTTAAGAAAAACCATTGAGTTGCTGAAGAAACAGAACGCAGCTGCCCAGGCTGCCATTAATGGAGTAATTAACACCCCGGAGCTCAATTGCAAAGGTAAAGGAAGAAAAACAGCTTTCAGTCTGGAGACCTGCCTGCCCTTAGGAACCCTCCCCTGACAACATATGATGCAACCACCCTTCCAGAGGGTGGGAGTCTGTGTCAGTTGGACAGGTCTTAGAAGACACGGTGCATCCAGTTAATTACAGCTTCTAGGAAGAGAGCTGTTCTGGCTTGTCCTCTTCTCTGATATATCTCAAAATGGAAGAAGATGTATCTCTATTGACCAAGTATCAGAGTATTCCACAGCCTTAGTTTCACTAATGCTTTGATATTTACAGACTGACGTGTTGTTGTTGTTAACTTGGTCAGTCGTGTCGGACTCTTTGCAACCCCATGGACTGCAGCACGCCAGGCTTCCCTGTCCTGTACCATCTCCCAGAGTTTGCTCAAACTCCTGTCCACTGAGTCAGTGATGCCATCCAACCATCTCATCCTCTTTTGTCCCCTTCTCCTCCTGCCTTCAATCTTCCCCAACATCAGGGTCTTTCCCAATGAGTTGGCTCTTCTCATCAGGTGGCCAAAGGATTAGAGCTTCAGCATCAGTCCTTCCAATGAATATTCAGGACTAATTCTCTTTAAGATTGACCGGTTTGATCTCCTTGCAGTCCAAGGGAATCTCAAGAGCCTTCCCTAGCACCACAGTTTGAAAGGCATTAATTCTTTGGCACTCAGCCTTTTTTATTGTCCAGCTCTCACATCTGTACATGACTACTAGAAAAATTATAGCTTTGATTATATGGACCTTTGTCGGCAAAGTAATGGCTCTGCTTTTTAATACACTGTCTAGGTTTGTCATTGCTTTTCTTCCAAGGAGCAAGTGTCTTTTAATTTCATGATTGCAGTCACCGTCTGCAGTGATTTTGGAGCCCAGGAAAATAAAGTCTGTCACTGTTTCCATTGTTTCCCCATCTATTCGCCATGACATGATAGGACCAGATGCCATGATCTTTGTTTTTTGAATGTTGAGTTTTAAGTCAGCTTTTTCACTCTCTTCTTTCACTTTCATCTACAGGCTCTTCAGTTCCTCTTCACTTTCTGCCATAAGGGTGGTATCATCTGCATATCTGAGATTATTGATATTTCTCCTGGCAATCTTAATTCCAGTTTGTGCTTTATCCAGCCTGGCATTTTGCATGATGTATTCTGCATATAAATTAAATAAGCAGGGTGACAATATACAGCCTTGACATACTGCTTTCCCAATTTTGAACCAGTCCGTTGTTCCATGTCCTGTTCTAATTGTTGCTTCTTGATCTGCATACAGGTTTCTCAGGAGGCAGGTCAGGTGGTCTGGTATTCTCATTTCTTTAAGAATTTTCTACAGTTTGTTGTGATCTACACAAAGACTTTAGCATTGTCAATGAAGCAGAAGTAGATGTCTTTCTGGAATTTTCTTGCTTTTTCTATGATCCAGCGGATGTTGGCAATTTGATCTCTAATTTCTCTGCCTTTCCTAAATCCAACTTGTACATCTGGAAGTTCTTGGTTTACATACTGTTGAAGCCTCGCTTGAAGGATTTTGAGCATTACTTTGCTAGCATGTGAAATGAACTCAATTGTGAGGTAGTTTAAACATTCTTTGGCATTGCCTTTCTTTGGGATTGGTATGAAAACTGACCTTTTCCAGTCCTATGGCCACTGCTGAGTTTTCCAAATTTGCTGGCGTATTGAGTGCAGCACTTTCACATTATCATCTTTTAGGATTTGCAATAGCTCAGCTGGAATTCCATTACCTCCACTAGCTTTGTTCATAGCAATGCTTCCTAAGGCCCGTTTGACTTTGCATTCCAGGATATCTGGCTCTATGTGAGTAATCACACCATCATGGTTATCTGGGTCATGAAGATCTTTTTTGTATAGTTCTTCTGTGTATTCTTGCTACCTCTTCTTAATATCTCCTGCTTCCGTTAGGTCCATACCATTTCTGTCCTTTATTGCGCCCATCTTTGCATGAAATATTCCCTTGTTATCTCTCATTTTCTTGAAGAGATCTTTAGTCTTTCCCATTCTACTGTTTTCCTTTATTTCTTTGCATTGTTCACTTAAGAAGGCGTTCTTATTTCTCTTTGCTGTTCTTTGGTACTCTGCCTACTGACGTGGGGCTGCCTGAAATGGGTTCATCCCTCATTTGTCCCGGGAAACATTTTGGAAGGAATTGCTTTGTCCTTATGTATGTTACTTGGGGTGGTGGGGGAAAAGGTAGGCATGAGGAGTTACATCAAAAATGAAATGGAGAGTACTGATAGGTGATAGAGCTGACACTTTTGGAACAGTCACTGTGTTCTGAGCACTACGCTCGGTGTTTTAATGATTTCGTTAACCCGTTTTCTGTCCACAACATGCTTATGAGGGCGATGCTGGTCCTCCCTCCACATTGTACTGAGGGGAATAATGAGTTTTAGAGCCGATGATCCCATCCTGAGGCCACTGAATGTAAGAAACAGAAATGGGACGAGAACCCACGTCTGCCCTGAAACCAGCTCTAAAGACAGAGCTGTTGGTGTCGTCTTGTGCTTGTGGGGAACACTGTCTGCAGGGTTTATTTTGGTCTCACTGCTTTTGGGGCAGTGTTATTTCTGGTACCAGTGTCAGCTCAGATGGCAGGCCTCCTGGAAAAGTGAGGCTGGGGTGGCGTGAGAAGGATTGATAAGAGCTGACCAGGCAGAACAGATGGAGAAGAGCATCCCAGGAAGAGAGAATAGTAGCTGTTAGGTGGTGAGAGGACATGGGCATGGCATGTCCAAGGGCATGAAAAAGCTGGTGCAGCAGGAGCAGAGAGAGCAAAGGAGGGGGCGCTCACAACACAAGTGACTGTTGCTGCAAATTGGGGGCACATTGTCGTGTCTAAAGCTCAAGAGAGCAGGTGTGGGGGAATTCTCACTGAGCCTCCCCTGACTTCTGTTGGGCAAAATGAGAAGAGTTCTCCTTTAACTGATCAAAGAGGGCATGGCCCCCACCTACTCAAGGACCTTAAACTCAGCATCTGGGAACAGCAGGTGAGGTCTAATGGGAAACAGCTAGTAGTCCCTGGGTGTGTGAATTTGGGTGTAAATCCCGGGGCAAAGGAAAGGGCAAAGTCAGCAGCTCCTGACGTCTTGGATCTTGGGTCTCCAGGGAATGGAAGCTCCCAGGCCACAGACCTCCGCATCCGCAGGCAGCATTCCTCCGACAGCGTCTCCAGCATCAACAGCGCCACTAGCCACTCCAGCGTGGGCAGCAACATAGAGACCGATTCAAAGAAGAAGAAGAGAAAGAACTGGGTGAGTGTGCCTCCAAAGACTGTCATGCCGACTAACAGAGTTGGTCTCGGGAACAGTGTGCCCCGGATATAAAGCTCTTAACTTCACAGCATAGACCCTTGGGAGTCGATCCAGTGAAGTGGCTTGTGGACAGGTTTCTACTAAAGTCAGTGTCGTGCTCAGCCAAGCACTAGGATTCATGAAATAACCGCCTCCTTGTAGTTTTACTGTCTCACAAGACTTTATGTGAAGCGCTCGTCTTTTATTTCATATGTGTCATTTCTTCCTCATCATAGGCTGGCCACAAAGTTCCAGATACTAGAGCAGGGCTACTATTACGTGGTTTTTTCCCCTTAGTTCCAAAGTGTTTTTTGGAGTGTGTATCACTGGCCATCCCATCATTAACCGTAGTCCTTATCTACTTATTTACATGATTGCCTATGAGAGCATTAAATCACCCACCCTTCTGTTTAAAATGTTTTTGACCCTTTGCTGAAAGTAAAAGTTTCATGAAGTGGTTGTTAGCAGTTAGTGAGCGGTTGAATTGGGAGGGGGGGCGGAGGTCATAACTCAAAACAGCAAATTTAATAGAAGCAGTCTCCCATGCAGTGTTTCTCCATGTTTCCATAACTCCCTCCAGCTACTTGACTTTCTGTACAATGGCCTCTTGAACGATTTTTCCCATTCTTCATGGAAAATGCCACTGTCCTCTCCCCACTCAATTTTCAGTTCTGCTGACCGGCTATGGAGTTCCGATTGACATTCACTGCTCCCCGACTTCAGTGCAGGGACACCCCAGGTTGATCTGAACTTGGCCAGGACTCACAGAGCCCCGTTTGTCAATGCTCACAGCATCGTGTGTTCATAGTAGCTTCAGTGTCCGCATCCATTCCATACACTTCTCATTCATTCTGTGTTATCTTGGATGGGTGGCGAGGTCTGGTGATGGAGGAGTTGAGGATTCAGTCATTTTGATTATTAATGACTTGCATTGGAGGCAAGCGGAAAGGCCAGTTCCGGGTGATTCTCTCATCTTTCTGATTAAATCTTTCCTTACATTACTGATGGCTTTTTGTCAACTCATTTGCTGTGACTTAAATAAAATTAACTCATGCTTTGTTTCTAATACACTGTTGCTAAATATGGTCTGATTATCAAAGTGATGAGAGAATTATTTTCTATGAAAAAATGTGACTATCCTTTTTCCTTAATTAAGGAAATAAAACTTAAAGTTTTTAAGACAGCTTTTGATTATCAGTGCTATTGGGGAGGATGGGCAGTTGGCGTCCTCATTAATCCCAAAGGTCAATGTTGTCTGATCTTTGTAAGCTCCTCCTTTACCTGGCATCTTACCAGAGGTTGAGCAAGGATTTAGGTGGATGTGCGCAGATCCTTCCGTTTCTCTGACTACTCTCTGGAAATAAGACTGGAAGTAGGAAATGGGAGAGAAATGGGATCCAGACTTGACCAGAAGCTGGATGTGCAGTTTGTTATGGGTGAAACTTTGATGGGAGAAAATTCTCATTATTTCTGAACGGCCCGTTTTCTGAATTTCACAGTGGTTAAGGAAACTCCCAGAATGTGTTTTCGGAAGGAAAAAAAAAAAACTTTAGAAGAAGAAATTTACTTTCTAAAAGAACGTTTTCAAGATGAAGCTGTATTTTTTGGTCCTAGGAAAGTATGTGCTTATCATGGCTTTCAGAGAAAACATCATACTTGTAATTTTTTTATGTTCTCAGAATTTTCAGATCCATTTCATGGTTTAGGGAATTTGTGATATACCAGTTCCTTTTTCCCAATATGGTTAATACATTTCTTTAAAATATCTTTTTTTTTTTGGAGCAAGGATCGACATGGCTAATTTTCTGCTTTTACTATGTGTATAGAAGGACAGTAGGAGCTACTGAGTACATAGAGAGCTATGCGGCCATGTTAGGACTGGTGCAGCAATAAAGCTACCCTTGCTGAGAAAAGAAGACATGCTTAAAAAAGAAAAAAAAGACTTAGAGATGACTGATTAGAGGTGGGAAAGAATGAGGAGTGTAGGAAGATGGGGCCGTCATTTCAGCCAGCCAAAGAAGTTTGTAGAGCTTAGATTGTAGGCACCTCCAGACACGCTGTTTCTCTCCTTCCATAATTGGAGAAGATAACTCTTAAGCTTTGAAAGATCCCTGGTCCTACCAGACACCTCCTCTCTGTATGGTGTTTATTATGAGCCATGCCATGTCTGAAAAGTCCGAAGCTTTCCCCGTCTCTGGCTTTCTCTGTTAAAAATGTGTCTTTTTTCCTCCCCCTTCCCCATTTTTGCTTGCGTTTTCTCTGGCAGGTCAATGAGGTAAGCAAGACCCACGTGAATATCAGATACCAAGCTAACCCATCCATTGATATGACTAACCTCACCCGCATCCGTCACCGTGTCTGAGCACCCTGCTTTGTTGCCGTGTCACCCCCTCCTCCCCACATCGTCTGCTGAGCCAGGCTCTGTCTTGCTGTTGGCATCTAGTCTTGACCCAAGAGTAGGCATGGAATGTCACCCGCAGGACCAGTCCCCTGAGCTGTCAACACCAGATAACTCTTCTTCCCTTAATGCACTGATTCAAGAGAGCTGTGGGGAACCTTTTCCATGGCTGGGAGGAGAGCGCGGGAGAAGTAATTTGCTGTTCTGCATGTCTGTTTGCTGAGGCCTGAGGGGTGGGCCCGGCATCTGCCAGCCTGATAGTCCTGTGTATTCAGTTACGCAGCTCCTTCAAGCAAGCCTTCGGGAAGAAGAAGTCCCCCAAGTCAGCGTCCTCCCATTCAGACATTGAGGAGATGACGGATTCTTCTCTGCCTTCCTCACCGAAGCTACCACACAATGGATCCACGGGCTCCACTCCCCTGCTGCGAAACTCTCACTCCAATTCTCTGTAAGTCTGCCTGCTGGGGTCGCTCTGGTCATCTTTGGCCCCTGAGAGCTCTCTCCAACAGCAATGGCTAGGAGTCCTGCTACGCTGTCTCTGCTCTTTGGGGTCCTTTGTGTATTGCATTCCTGGGACTCTGCATGTTCTTTCCATGTTTCAGGACTGGAAAGTTTTTCATTCTGCTGGCATTGGTGTGGATAATTAGCTGGCTGGTCTTGGGCAAGTGGTTTAAACTCTCTTTGTTTCCATTTCTCTCTCAAATTGGGACAGTGGTTGTCTCCTTATCCTGTCCTAAGGATTGAACAAATAAGTAGATGTGAAAAGCTGCAGCCGGTATGCTCTGTTGGGGGGACGATGGTATAAGTGTTGGCAGTTTGGGCTGAAATTCTGGTTCATTTGGGTGGCAGGGCTGAGAGAGACTACACTTTCCTTCTTGGATCAAAATTTAGTGTTGATTCTTTCTCTAAGGTCAGCACGCAAAAGCTAGAAGTTTAAAAAACAGAGTGATTCAGTGACCATTCTCTTTACCAATATGTTGTAGCATGATTCAACACCCTGAGCTCTCCCAGTTGATTGTAAATGAGTCAGTTTGTACAGAGCTCTTTGGGAACACAGCTGGTTGAGTGAGACAGGCGATTGCTCACTTGGCCTTGGCTTAGGTGCCGTTCCCCTTGACACAGAGTTACATAGAAAGGAAGAATCATCTGCTCTTGCCCAGACAAGCACCCATGGTTTCTACTGAGCACCCACTCATCATCGTTCCATCAGTGCGCAGGGAGACACTTCTGTGTCCCATCTCAAAACATGAGGCCCAGACTCTGGGGGCAAGAAGCTTGGTCAGGAATGGCTTGGGACAGACAGGCGGGGACCCGGGTATCTGCTCAGAAGGCGGCTCAGCTGACTCCCTGCAGCAGCAAGAGAGATTGCCCTTGCCCCACAGGACTAAGTTCCCTCAGAGCCCTTGGTGTCACCAGGCAAGAAATGGAAGAAGAACTGGCACTCAAGCGGGCTGCAAGGGCAGTTCCCATGAGACGAGACAGTGCCTGGGAGAAGCGGACCACTGTGGTTGGGGTCAGATCAGCCAGTGAGCTAGGGGTTGTGGGTGGGGAGTAGACACCTGAGTGAGGTGGTGGACACCTCAGTTTCCTCACTGGTGAAAGAGGGATGAGTTCCATCTCCGTCACTGGATTCTCTTGAGTGGGGGAGTCAGATCCCTTGCATGCAGGGCCACCTCCTTCCTGTCTCAGGAGGCCAGGGCTGTGGGGCCACCCCCAAGCCCACTCAGCCAGCCAGCCTGCCCACAGAAGACAGAGGCCTGCACCAGCATCCCAAGTCCAGCTCACCCAGACGGGTACAGGAAAGGCAGGTGAGAGGGTGAGCCAGGACTAGCCCATCGCCTGCTCAGACCACACGGAAGACAGGCAGTGGGAATGAGGAGGCAGAGTTTAGGGCCCAGACTTTTATTTATGAACCCACCCTCCAGTGAAGAATTGTCTCCATTTTACATAAATCAGCGACTGCTCTTCTCTTGGTGGGGGGTACCCTGGCAAGAAGGTGGGGATGGGCACTTCCATTCTGTGCAAAGGTGTAAGCCCAGGCAGCACGGAGGGTTGGACCGTGGCTCCTGCCCAGCACCCTGTGTGCCGGCATACGGGTTAAACCAGTTCTCTGGAGCACGGTCCCGTCTGCCCTGCAGGGTGCCCAGGAGGCGCATAAAGGGCCAGCTGCCCATGGCTCACCTGCCATCATCCCGGTCCAGTTGTTTCCTGAGCAGGAGAATAGGAGAGCCCTCATCTGTTCTTTGTGGGTTGATACGGACTTCTCATATGTCAGCCTGTGTGAGCAGGACACTGTTTGAGATGGTTCTGGAGACACCAAAGAGGATGTTACCCAATTCCCACCGCTGGGGATTAGGGCTCGTGGGGACATGACCACGTGGAGCTGATTCCACTCCTGGGGTCTGCTCTGTTCCAGGCGCCATTCTTGGCTCCAGCGACAGCAGTGTATAAGAGAGTCAAGTCCCCACTCCATTGTAGACCCCGTGTGTCAGGGGGCGAGACGGTTGTCAAACATGGAAAGCTGGATAAATGAGAAGAATCTGATAGTGTGAAGGGTTCATGCTGGGAATTGAAACAGTGTGTTGGGATGCAGAGGACCTTGACCGCAGCTGCAGACAGGGTGGCCTGGAAAGGCCCCTCTGAGGAGGTGATGTTTCAGCCAAGACCTGTGTGCCAGGAGGGATCCCTGGTTAGTTCTTGTTGGTAACGCTTTGACAGACTCAGTCCCAAAGTCAGAGGCTTCACCCGTGGCTATCAATCGCTGCTTCCCTCCAGACCTAACATGGACATCCGTCTTGAGCAGGCGGCCTGCCACGTGGCGATGCTGGCACCCAGGCTCCGCCTGTCCTGTGGGCCCGTGTCCTCTGTGTGTCCAGCCTCAGGCAGGGAGGGAACAGTGTGGGAATCCTGCAGGCAGCCAGGGTGCACCGGGCCTCTTCCCACTGACCACTGAGCAGGGCTTACAACCTGGGAGGGGAGAAGTGAAATAAGTGTGCCCCGTGGGGTGGGGGTGGGGGCCCTCAGTGAACACGTAGATGACTCCGCCTCCCAGCCAGCAGGGCAGCTTTCCTGGTGGCACCCGGAGCCAGGCCTGGTGTGTCTGAGAAAGCTGGGTACGGCCAGCGTGGCTGCCGCATCGTGGGCATGTGGAAAGTCGTGGGGAGGAGGCGGCACCAGTCTAGAACATGTGAGGCTTTGAAGCTGTAGGTGAGTTTGCGTCTGATTTCCTGTGTGTTGCGGAGGCCTTGGAGAGTTTTCAGCAGGAACGTGAGATTGTCTGAATTAACATCTCACAAGTGGAGTGTGAGGAGGGAGACTGCAGCAGAGGCTGACAACACGCTCCCCTCGCTGCCCAGCCCCCGCCACCCCCCAGTGCTCTGGCCTGTTTCCTGCTGTTTGAACTTGCCACTCACGGTCACCACCCCTGGGCCTTTGCCCTTTCTGTGCCCTCTGCCTGGCACAGGCGGCTCAGTGTTACCCTATCAGCAAGGCCCAGCCTAGGCACCTCGTGTGAAACCACACCCACCACCAGCCAGCACTCCCAACAGTCCCCTTCACCATTGCAGATATCACCTGCTGTTATGGAGCATCTCCTTGGTTATCTCTTCTTTGCCCCAATTCTCCAGTCTCCAGGTGAAGCTCCATGTAGTTAGGTACCCTGTTGGTTTTGCAGGCATTCAGATATTAGGTGGAATGAGTAATTGATGCTAATGGTGAGTCCTGGGTGGACTTAGGATATATTCCGAAAGGAAAGCTGATAGCACCAGGCAATGGGGCATGTGAAGGGAAGAGAAGAAATGTTGAATATTCCTAGATTTGCAACTTGAGGACTTGGGGATGTGGAGGTATTGTTTCTGGGATGAGTGGGAGACACACACTGGGCCAGGAGGGGAACAGGAGCTGTGGTTTGACCGTGTGAGGTGTGAGATGCCCAGGAGACATCCTGTGGAAATGCCAACCGGCCTAAAGTTCCTAAAGGTTGAGATTTGGGAAACATGAGCTCACAGGTGGTTCAAAAGCTGGGAAACTGGAGGGATCCTCTAAGGAATTGAATAGACATGGGGGAGAGACAGAGGGATAAGGACTGAGTTCTGGGACTCTCTGATATTTGACGTTCAGGAAGAGAAAGTAGAGCAGCCAGGGAGGTGAGTGGAAACCCAGGGGCAGAGAGAAGAGTCCATTTGGAGGAGGGAGGAGTAACTGGGCCAGAAGCTGCCAGGCAGCCAAGCGCGTTGAGGCGAGGGTGGCAGCCATGCACTCAGCCTGTGGGGCTCCTGGAGCCCAGAGCCAGAGCGCTCCCTCCAAACCCAAACCACTTTCCCCAGAGGGACCGGGTGGGGCCCACTCTTGGCTCGGCAGCCTTTTCCTGACATTCCACAGCATCCACGCACACTGGAGATGTTTGTTTTGGGTCTGGTTTTCCAAAGGGTGGGCAGAGAGCAAATGGTTCTTTCCAGCCTTGAAGGGTTTGTAAGAATGTGCAGATCTAGACATGAGAGGGCGTTCAAAGAAGATACCAAAGGCAGAGGAGTCGGAGCTCGGAAAAGTTCCTACAACGTGGGCGGAAGGAATGGCCATGTGGGAAGGCAGCGCTTCCCGCACTCGGGATGTGTTAAATTAGGTATGCCCCCAACCCTGCTTCCTGGGCAAGATGGCAGGAATATGGTGGCATTAAGTGTTAGGGGCAGAGTAGGAAAAATTAATATCAAGTTGCTTCAGTAAGCAGTTCACGGAGGGGACGAGCGTGTGTTGAGTGCCTGCAGGATATAGTTCTAGAGCATGGCCCTGGGGTTAAGCAGACCCACCAGATATCTTTGTGCTTCTCACGTCTTTAATAGGCATGTCAATTGGTTTATGCCTCAGTCTCCCTCTTCTTAAAATGGAAATAACTGTAGCACCTCTTCCTGAAGTTGGTAGTATCCGTAGTACATTAAATAGTATGCTGCAGATGCCCAGTGCGGTGGTCCATGCATTCAGTAGCTGTTACGTGGGGGTCAGTGTGATCAGATGCAACAGACGAGAATCCTGGTCCTAGAGGAGTCAGCAGTCGTGTAGGGAGCGATTATTGATGACACAGCAGAAGTCTAGGGGAGGCGGGAACCAGGGAGAACATCTGGCGTGGGCAGTTGGCACAGGGACTGACTCTTAGTTGGGGCTCATTTTCAGCATCATCTCTGAGCTGTAGGGCACCCCTCCTGGGCAGCCTTGCCATGCTGTGTTTCTGAAAAGTGACCTATTTGGGGGTGGTGGAGGGAGGTTCATGGGGCGGCCTTGAATTCTTGGTAGGGTTACTCGTAACAGACTTTCTTCCTTTGTAAAGTTATTGTTTGGCCAAGCTTCACAGAGTAATGCATGTGATAAATTCCACAAAGCGGGTGCCAAGGAAATGTTGTCTCTCTTTGCTGAGAAAGCTTTCTGGGGAAAAGCACAGACCATGTGAAGGAGACTGGAGCAAAATGCCTTGCCATGTGACAGACAGACAGTGTGAACCAAAGCCGATTGTTCTTTGCAATGACCTGGAATCTTCAAGTTTGGATGAGACAGGGTTTGGCTAAGACCAGAGTGTCACAGTGGAATTTTGTTCAGACTTTACACTCCATTTAAACCAGGAAACCATAGTCCTCTCTCAAGAATGAAGCAGTTTTTCCAAGATCCCCTTGAAAACCTCCCAAACCCCAAAAATATATGTATATTACATATATGTGACTATATAGTTAAACCCCACAGACCACAGTCACAGAGAGCTGGGAGAGGGTGGCAGTGGGCGGAGGGGGAGGATATGATTTCTAAAGACATTACCGTCTCTCTAGCCCAAATCTGTCTTAGTCCTAAATCTGTGGGCCCCAAATCTGTTTCTCACAGGTATGAAATGGGAATAATTAGGAGATTTTCAAGGGTCTGTTGGAGGTCTCCGAAGATTTTTGAAGTGAAGTTTTATTGGCTGCTGACAACTTTTTAAAAAGAGGTGGTTTTGTATCTCTCAAAACAGTTCAGGGTGCAGGTCAAGAAAACAACCACAAAAAGATTTGCCTGTTCAGGTGTTAAATTTTTCTTCTAGTCCTTTCGGTCCCCCAAATACAACTGCGTCTCTTTTAACAGTGATCACGGGCCTCCTGTTTGGCAGTTAACATGTCCAGTCTCTCTCCTGGTTTCACAGGTCAGGTTTGCTTTGACCTCACATCTAGTGCTTGGGTCCTGGAGAGAGGGCTCGCATGATTATTTCTGCAGACCACATGCTCACCATGTCATTCAGAGATAATCAGCTTCAGCTTTGTGACTTTCTGAACTTGGGCTTTTTTTTTTTTTCTTTCTTTCTTTTTTCTGTTTTCAGTCCAAGAAATGTCCAAGCTTGCTCTTCTGGATCACCCTGCACCTCAGCTCCTATCATTGAAATCAACAGAACCTTTTCTAAATTGAACTGTCTTTTCTAACATTGCAGTTCATCACTACTCTTATGATCTCCCAGTTTGTGCTGATTTGCCAGGTAGCAGAAGGACAGACCTCAGTAATCAAATAAGGAACCCAGTCTGGAAGCACCACCTCTTAAAACAGGGACTCACGGGGTCCCACAGTCCCCTGATCTGGTGTCCAGCCGGGGTAGGACTGCTCACCACTGTGTTTCAAATAAAATTTTGGTTTTCATGTCATACCATCCTCTCTGCTAATGACCTGAGATGTTTTTTTCTTCCTTGCCATGGGCTTATTAAGCAGTGTCGGCTGGGGGAATGAAAGAATGTTTCTCTCTCTGAACACCTTTAAAGGAATGGGCTTCAGAACATGACCAGAGACAGACTAACATCGCCCACCTGTATCTGTCGGTTTTTTCCCCTTTTTGGCAAATAAAAATCACCCTCAGCTATCTGCGCCTGGAGGGTCTAATCTTTAAAATAGACAGTGGACCTTGTTTCTCTGAGTAGGTTTTGATATCAAGGGCTATATAGTGTCATTATAGGGGCCCAGCTTGTGTATACTTCACAGAGGGTGTCAAAGCCCCAAGTTACTGTTCTCTTTGGCTGGCTTCTGTTTATCCCTGAATCTCTGGAATTTGGCTAAAGGGCATACCATTCAGATTGCCAGAACTCTGCAAACAGTGTAGAGAAGCAATGAAGTCTGTGAATTTCAGGTGCTCTTGCTATTGTCACTTCCAGGAAGCTTCCCTCATAGCTCAGCTGGTAAAGAATCCACCTGCAATGCAGGAGACCCCAGTTCAATTCCTGGGTAGGGAAGATCTGCTGGAGAAGGGATAGGCTACCCACTCCAGTATTCTTGGGCTTCCCTTTTGGCTCAACTGGTAAAGAATCCGCCTGCAATGCGGGAGACCCCAGTTCGATCCCTGGGTTGGGAAGATCCCCTGGAGAAGGGAAAGGCTACCCACTCCGCTATTTGGCCTGGAGAATTCCATGGACTGTATAGGCCATGGGGTTGCAAAGAGTTGGACACAGCTGAGCAACTTGCACTTGCACTTTCACTTCCGGGAAGCACCAGGGAGTTGGATATACGGGGTCCTTTGCCGTCTGAGCCACCAGGGAAGCCCCTTTTATATAGGATTACTCCTGAACAAACCTGATGATGTAGTGGCCGGGGGCAACTCAGAGGAGCTGCACTCAGAGCTACCTTGGTCAGCAACACTTCTCTTTCCCTAGCATTTCGGAGTGCATGGACAGCGAAGCTGAGACAGTCATGCAGCTCCGAAACGAACTGAGAGACAAGGAGATGAAGCTGACCGACATCCGCCTGGAAGCCCTCAGCTCTGCTCACCAGCTGGACCAGCTGCGGGAGGCCATGAACAGGATGCAGGTGAGCCCCAGGCTGCAGGGGAGGAGCTGTTCCTGCCAAGCTCCCGCCCCCCCGCGGGACAGCCTTCTGCACTTCCGGGTTGGACCCTTCGCCCAAGGCTCAGCCTGACGCCTCTTCCTGCGCCAAGCCCTTTCGAGTCCTGCAGCTGGGAGTGTTAGGGCGGTGCCCTCTTCTGAATCCCTATAGATTTGTTCTGTCCCCGGCTCCTCTCACCTTCTGATGCAGACTGAAGGCATCTGCGTCTTCTGAGCTATTCTCTTTTGAGTCCCTTCCTCTGGATGTGTGAGCACCAGTTCTTAACACACAGAAGGTCCTTCACAAATACAGAGTAAAAGACCCCTGTGGGTTCTACCAAATCGGACCTCAACTGGAGAGCAGTGTTTCCCAAAGGAGGTTCCATGGAACACTCATTCCACAAGAGGCTGTGTGAAAAGAAAGCTCCTTGATCAAATTTGTTTGAGAGATACTGCATGCTCTGTGCGCCTCTCAGATTTAAAATGCGTACCAGCTCGTTAAAGGCTCTGAGATATCAAGTCCTGCAGTAAAGGCCTGGGTTGAGAAACCCAGAGGTTTTCAGACTTCTTAGATATGAATTCTTCCACCTACCACCCCTACTCTGGGAAAGATTTCTGAGGCCTTTGTCAAAGAAGGCCAGCTCTCAGACCTTCCCCTGCCAGAGAGGCCTTCTGTATACAGCAAAGGAACCACGTTGAACAATGTCTCTGAGAGTGTAACTTTACCTCGGCCAGGATGCACATTTGATCCCTGCAGGGAACTTTCAAATTCCTCCTCCAGAAAAGGCTTGGTCACAGTATATCCGCCCAGTGAGTGAGTTTCTGCCTTCCCCTTTACAGAGTGAAATAGAGAAGCTGAAGGCTGAGAATGACCGGCTGAAGTCAGAGTCTCAAGGCAGTGGCTGCAGCCGGGCGCCCTCCCAGGTGTCCCTGTCCGCCTCCCCCAGGCAGTCCCTGGGGCTCTCCCAGCACAGCCTGAATCTCGCCGAGTCCAGCAGCCTGGGTGAGTGGGGTCACAGGGCCTGCAGTTGGCCCTCTGGTCTCTAAGCAGGAGCCCCAAGATGAGCAGATCAGCAGATCCAATGAAGAAGCAGAGGCGTGTGTGCACTTAGGGTGTGTGTCTGTGTGTATGTGGGTGTGCGTCCGCTACCAACATGAGCCCAGCCGTTAGACTGCTGTCATGCTTTGCTCCAGTGCCCCAAGATCGCCAAGCCATGAGCTTGGATCCCCTCGCCCACCATGCTGAGTTGTGTTTGATCCATTCTAAGAGGCTGACCTGCGAGCTGTATGCTGCCTACCACCCCCTCGTGGTAAACGGTCCCACTTGGGATGACGGCTTGGTTTATGACCTTCCTGCCTTGGGGCTGGATTCTAGGCTGGCTGGATAATTAGCGAGCACCATCTAGGTTTTCTTTGTAAGCCTACCGAGGCTGACGCTTTTGATTTCGTATCCATGAGGCTGCTCTTGCCATCGTTCTGGTTGAGTCTCCCTCGCACTTCCATTCAGCAAGGTGCATCAGCCCGCTGGCTCCTCGGTTGGCCCGCTGTTGGTTCTGTGGTTGCACTCTCCATGCTGCCCCCTCCCCTCCCCTGCCCCCGCCCCCACCCTGTGGCCCCTGCACGGCGACACTCGGTCTGTCCTGCTGCTGTGCCGACCAGCAGCGGGGGTGTCAGGAGGCCGGCTTTGCTGTCCCATGTGCCTAAGGCTGTCGATGTTTTCCATTCGCAGACATGTTGCTGGATGACGCTGGTGAATGCTCGGCTCGGAAGGAAGGAGGCAGGCATGTTAAGATAGTTGTCAGCTTTCAGGAGGAAATGAAGTGGAAGGAGGTTAGTTGGATCCCTTACCCTGCTCAGCCTGCCCCTTCCCCAGGTAGAACTGCCTAGCGTAGTGATTCCATCATCACACCCATCATCTCGGAGCCTGGGTGACTTAGAAATAGTACTAACGCTTTCCCTAACTAACCCTAAATCCCCAGCAGCATTTTGATGCCACAAACGTGAACAAACGGCCCTTCCCTATCTCTTGTGTTTGGAAACTCTATAAAGACTCCTTAAAATTGGTCCAGGCTGCCCCACTTTCAAGTATCTAACTAAACATTAACATCAATCAGAAACGGCTTGTCCGAATTTAGTATGTTCCCAAAACTCTTCAAAGGCAGCTAAGCACATTTATTTAGCACAGAAGGTACAGAAATAAGCTGACCAAATTCAGCTGACCAAGAGCACCAGTTTTATCCAGTCGTCAGAGGTTGCTGACCAAGTAGACCCTGGGAGACAGAGGTGGCCAAGCCCAGGAGCACACAGGTGCTGGCAGTGGAGATGGTAGGACATCCTGATTTGCTGAAGCTGGGGCATCTGAGTGATATATTCTCTTCCAGGGTCCAGAGGTCATAACCTCATCAGACTGTTTTAGGGTGGGGGGCAGGGGTTGATAATCAAAGTTGATTTTTAGTCATTGATTAAATCCAAATGATGCTGAGAATGACCACCTCTCCCATAAGTAAGAGGCCTCGTGAGCCTCTAATGTAAGTCCCTTGAGGTTTTTGCTTGCTTATTATTTCTGAGTATTTTAGCCAACATGCTATTAAAGGCTCTGAGATCTTGGGAGCCCAAAGTGGCCATCAGAACACAGCGTCTCTAGCCAGACTTCTGTGCCAGAGGATTCCACATGTGGGTGGCCATCTAGCCTCACTAAAGAGGGGAGCTGCTAGGGGTCTGAGCATCATCTAGTTTAGAAAGATCCAATAAATAACTCCATTTTCAGAGCTCGGCTGGTAGAGCGATAGATTACCAAGGGGGAAGTCATTCTTATAATTTACGATACCTGTGAATGCCTTTTATTCTAATGATCATCAACACAAACAGATCTAACACTTTATAAAACTTTGTCCCTTTCCAAAATGGTGTTGTTCTGGATCACCACAACATCTAGATGAGGTTGGCTGCCCAGATTTTGTCATCTCCACTTTACAATTGACAAACCCAGGACCCCAGCATCACTTACCTAAGGCAAGTGGTGGGGCCAGATCATCGCACTGCAAGACAGGTGCTTTCTTCTCTGCTCATGTTGCTCAGCTGGCAAATATACCCCCAGCTCTCCCCACTTCTCTCTACCCTCCTAATTATATATTCTTATCAGCATGTCAGGTATTTTAAAACCAAACAGAAAAGAATGTTCTACTGGTTTCCTTTAGTCAGTGTGATCAGTTAGCCCCTACTATGCAGAGCTCTGTGGGCAGCGAGGCAAATGAAGTAGAAAAATATTATTTTTGTGTGTGAACTTCTGGGAGTCTTACTGGTTTTCAGAACTGAGCATGTTTAAAATTTTAACTAGAAGAAAAGAAATCAATACCATTAAAAAATAGAAGAAAAGAAAAAAATCCCAAAGGAATTTAAGATATAACAAGGAGACAAACTTGATAGACAAATAAGACAAATACCTCAAAATAAACAAGCACAGACTATATCATCATATAAGTTGTGTACAGAACTATTGAAGCAGTGTGACTGCTGAGCCTGGTGTGTTAATCATTGAAGGCTTCCTGGAAGAGGTGAGTTCATAAGCAAAATTTGGAAAGGGAGAGATGGCAGAAAGAGAGAAGAGAGTATTCCCCACAGGGGATACGTGATCGACATCCACATGAGGTACACGTTCAGTAAAAGGTTCTAGATTCTAGAAAGGAGACCCTCTCTTCCTGACCCCTGGGTTGTGATAGAGGAGGAAAGTGTTTAAGACAGTTGCATTAGGTCCAAGTCACATCTGGTGTTAAAGCAAATAGGACCTATGAGCCCCTCTCAAGCCACCGGTGGCGTTCTAAGACAATTCGAGTCCTCTGCTAGCCTGAGTCAGAAAGGATCCACCTGTTTTTCACCTGTGGCCATCTCACCCTTAGGATTCCAGACCACACCTCTTCCTCATCGGCTGCATTGGAGTCAGTGGGAAGACGAAGTGGGACGTGCTTGATGGGGTGGTTAGACGGCTCTTCAAAGTAAGTGCCTCGTGGAGACAGCCATCCAAGTAGGGGCCTGGGCCTCGGGAAAGGAAAGGGTGGTTTGTTTCCTGAACCTGGTCATTTCTTGGGCTGTGTCCCCTCTCCCACATTCTTCCGTTGCTGGGACTTATGCCTGGTTGTCAAGGGAACAGAAGGAGGATGCTAAGTACAGACTGGTGACAGGACCAACAGACGAGAACGTCTGCCCTTTGCAGAGGTCGGCCAGCCAGCGAGGGGCGTTTCGCCAGCCCTGAACCGTTGCACGAGCCTCTCAAAGTGAACTGCTAATGGCCACGTTCTGTCTTCACCTTAGAACGGCCTGTTGGGTGCGTCTTGCACTGTGTGTTCTGGGGCTGGGGCCAAGACATCACATTTCCACCCTTCATTTAGGTGAGGGGATCTGATCCACCTTGCCCAGGGTCCTGTGCCAACATTTCGGAGTCTGTGATTTGTGCTGTGTGTGACACTGACTTCTGACCCATGGCTAGTGTCAAGGATGTTGGCACAGTTACTTTTCTGTTCGTTCTAATCACATCATTGGAGTGGGTGTTCGCCAAAGGAGAAATAACTAATGAGCATCTAGGTGAACCTTGATGTATTGGTGATCTGAAAGCAGCTTTTAGTACATTTTTTGGGCTATTGCCCTAAAGTAGGTCAGTGACCAGAGTGTTCATTCATCACATCCCCAAGTATTAATAATAGCCCACATTTTTTCTGTGTCAGAGACCATATTGGTCTGGTTGTTGGTCTGATTTCGAAATCTGACTTTTAACCTAGTACGCTCTAGTTTCCCAGCATCTAGACTGAGGTGGCTTCACACAGAGAAAGTTGTGTCCTTGGACTCAAGCTTGCTTCCCATTTTGGCAGACCAGTCTGCAGAATGGGACGGGGTAAAAGGGTGGAAATGGCTTAGGGCAGACCAAGCCTGCTGCCCCGGCTGGAACCTTGTCTCTGTTCGTGGGCAGTTGGGACATCCTTGGATTAAAATGACCACAGATCAGGCTGAAAAGAGCCAGGGACGTGTCACAGGTGAGAAGTGAGACCATTAAAGGCAGCAGCTTGTTATCAGGATTCCATCTCAGTTGTTTGGCTACCACAGAGCCTGTGGACTTTGTTCCAAGGTCACTGACCTAAAACCTCTCAATCACTCATCTAATTTGGAACACTTTCCAAATTAAACACGTTTGTTTATGTAAAACTCTAGAGCTGCTTTTTTTTTAGCAGCCCGGAGTTTTGTTCCCTTTGTCATTTAGTATGGCCCTTGACCTGAGCCAAAAGAAGGGACTGGTGGAGAGATTTCTTATCAGAATTTTCATGCATTTCATGCACTTCTTCATGCATTTTCCAGCCCCATTCACAGGCTCCAGTGTCTTTAAAACTTCAGGTGAACTTAGAGGAAAGGCACCATAGGTTCTCTGCTTGGTTTATCCAGACTACACGTTCACCATCTTGTGAGAGTTTGCCACCCTCCCATCACTAACCACATAAATCTGTGCTTTAGGGGGCCTGTGATATGAGGACACCGCCCCCTCCATTGAAAGTCAGCTCTTCTGCCCCCCATTCCATAGGTCAGTTTCAACTCAGGCATCAGCTGGGGAAGAGGAGAAGATGATCATAAATCACCCAATGAAACCGTGAGTCTTCCACAGATTTTTTCCCCACATCTTTAACGGGGTCTTTATTTGATTTTTTCCAGGAGTACATCATTCACATTGACCCAGTGAGTCAGCTGGGGCTGAACTCTGACAGCGTCCTTGGCTACAGCATCGGGGACGTCAAGCGCAGCAACACCTCTGAGACCCCCGAACTGCTTCCCTGCGGCTACCTGGTGGGGGAGAACACGACCATCTCCGTGGCGGTCAAAGGTAATCCGGCCACGTGCAGGAGGGGAGATTCCAGAATTGCATTGTTTGTTCTGTGACTTGGCATAGAAACCAGTGGCCAGGATTTCATTTGTGTGTGTGAATGTGGGTTGTATTTTTTTTCCCCCTGCCACCACAGTTACACTTACCTAAGCAACAGTCTTCAGCATTTTCAACCGCCATTGGAAACAAACAATTTTAGTTTATTGCTGAAATTACATAACAAGAGGTCCCATTAGCCTTATGACTCTGACATAATGGAATCTTAATGTTGAAATGGGGCTCTGCTGATACCTGTGAGTTACTCTTGCTGGCAAGCCTTGGACACGGTCCTGCTCTACAGATGGGAGAGGCCACAGGGCACTGTGGCCAGGGAGGAGTCACTCAGAAAACCCCAAGAAGCGCTGACACTCCTGCCCACGCAAGATGCTACTCAACCCTCTGATTGCCTCATCACCCAGAGAGGCTACACCTCAGGCCAAACTGTATTCTCTGGAACTTTAGACTCACAGAGTATGTGGGGGGAAAAAATTTCATGGCCAAATAATCATTATTCCCATCTGAGTTTGGGGGTGGTGAACAGGCATATGGGTTCTCTAAAACCTCTGTCCTTTAATGTCCTGGGGCTTCCCTGGTGGCTGAGACAGTAAAGAATCCGCCTGCAATGGAGGAGACCCAGGTTCTATCCGTGGGTTGGGAAGATCCCCTGGAGAAGGAAATGGCTATCCACTCCAGTATTCTTGCCTGGAAAATTCCATGGACAGAAGAGCCTGGTAGGCTACAGTCCATGGGGCTACAAGGAGTTGGACATGACTGACTAACACTTACCACTTTAATGTCCTGATTCTTAACTGTTAAAAAGGCTGAATGATCCAATCTTATACAAATGCATATGACTGCAAAACCCCTTTTTCCTATATTTTATGAACCACCTAAAGAAGAGATTGCTAAATACTGTTCTAAGCTCAACCTTCACAGCATCTTATATCTTCCCCAGAAGGCACTGATTTTGACTGTAGTTTGGGGGCTGTTTGATGCAAACTTTGTCTCCTGGTTGGGAGGTTTTCCGAAAGCACCCAGCATTCTTCATCAGTAGGAAGGAAGGTCTTGCTTCTCTGGTGACAAGCAGCAGGTTCCTGTTTGAGCCACATACACAGCCTTATTTGTTAGCATTCATTCCACAATTGTGGCCTTGGGCTGCAGGTGACAGAAACCTACTCAAAAACTAGCTTTAGCCAAAAGGAAACACACAGGCTCAGGTACTTGGAAAATCCAAGCATGGACTTCAAGCACAGGTGGAACCAGGAGCTCCAGCAATGCCGTCAGGACCAGGCTTACCTCAGCTTTGCTTATTTATTGAATTTTCTGCACCTGGCTGATCAATGGCCCTGACTCATCCTTCTAAACTTAGGAAGCTTTTAAAAGAGGACAAGTGTAACAGGAAATTCTTAGGGGTGATTCTGGCCTGTGTGTGCAAGCTAAGTCGCTTAGTCATGTCTAACTCTTTGCAATCCCATGAACTGTAACCCACCAGGCTCCTCTGTCCGTGGCATTCTCCAGGCAAGAACACTGTAGTGGGTAGTCATGCCCTCCTCCGGGGGATCTTCCCAACCCAGTAATTGAAACTGCTTCTCTTAACATCTCCTGCATTGGCAGGCAGATTCCTTACCACTAGCACTACCCGGGATTCTGGCCCACTGTGAATCAAATACTCATCACATTACCAAACCAGTCACAGGGACCAGGGAGAGGCTTTGGCTCAGCCTGGCCACACACCCAGCTTTGGTAGATGCAGGTGCTGGTCAGCTCTGCTTGGACAGCTGGAATGAACTCCCTACAAGAGCCCCACTGCAAGGAGAGAAGGGAGGGCTGCCAAGCACACCCTAACAACAGCTGTCCACCCCGAGAACCCTTTAAGGAAAGCCTGATACGCCATGACCTTAAATTGCCTTTCATCCACGCTGGCGAGCAGGTGAACGCTGGAAATGCTGACAGGTAAAAGGAGTGACCCATTACTTAGATCAGACCAAACAGTGGCAGGATTATCTGCCTCCCATCCAGGCCACCCCACCGTGGAGTTGCAGGTGGTGCTGCTCTCAGCACATGAGGTTGTTTCAGCATCTCCAGGGGTGAGCTCGGGCTTGTTTTTAAGTGATACCTGAGTCTTCTGTGTTTCCCTGTAGTGCCTGACACTTAGGCCTTCAAGGCACTAAAAACCACCAAAGGATTTGAGCTGAA
The DNA here is from genome assembly GCF_003369695.1 of Bos indicus x Bos taurus. Lineage (NCBI taxonomy): Eukaryota > Metazoa > Chordata > Mammalia > Artiodactyla > Bovidae > Bos > Bos indicus x Bos taurus. Next base: position 26,367,474 of record NC_040104.1, read on the forward strand.
AGAGATCCATGAGCTGCAGATGATTCACCTCAGTGGTACTGGGGCAGGGGCTGTGGCTTTATGTGCTCTGAAGTGAGTTCGTCTGCAAAGTACTCCTTCCCTTGGAGTTTATGGCAAGAGGCTGAAACAGCACTGAAGAGCAGAGAGAGGGGTTTCAGTGTGTTTTAATCCCTGCCCTGTGTTGTTGTTAAGTTTAGACAGGAGACCCCACCCCTTTCCCCATACTTTGCATCAAGCTTTGAGCCAGTGTAGGCGCTATTGAGACCAGTTTTAGGAAGGTTTTAGACCTGTACCCAGATGTCATTGGGGATCCTTCATCAGGGTGATTTGTTTTTTGTTTTGTCTCTAAGTTGTGTCCAACTCTTTTTAAAACCCCATGGACTGTAGCCCACCAGGCTCCTCTATCCATGGGATTTCCCTGGGCAAGAATACTGGAGTAAAAAAAGAATACTGGAGTGGGTTGCCATTTTCCTTCTCCAGGGGATCTTCCCAGCCCAGGGATCAAACCCACATCTCTTGTGTCTCCTGCATTGCAGGTGGACTCTTTACCACTGAGCCACCAGGGAAGCCACTGGAATAGTCACTGCATTGGTTGAGGAGGATTGGAAACAAGCATATACTTGCATTATGGGGATCTGTTTGTAATGAATTAATTATGTAGATGGAAAAATGCTATTATAAAACAAAATAAGTTCCTTTCAATTTATTTTTTCCTATATATAATGGTTTCTTGAGGTACTTTTTTTAAAAAAAATTTAATTATGAAATTATGATAACACATTTACAGGAAGACTTGGAAAATATAGAACAAAGTTATATGTAGTTCTATTATATTACTATTATTTTTTAATCAGATAAATTAAGTTTTTAGTTGGAGTTTCAATATCAAACTTTCAAAAATTAATAGAATGAATAGGCAGAAAAGTAGAAGGATATAGTAGACTTGAAAAGCACTATGAACCAACTCAACATAATTAAGATTTATACAGTTTTCACACAGCAGCAGGATATAAATTCTATTCAAGTTCCCATAAACTAAACCAGGAAACAGTGGAACATATCTAGGGACATATAAAACAAGATGCAAAAATGTCATGGTCTAAAGGTATTGAAATCATACAGAGTCTGTTCTCTTGTGGAATTATGTTAGAAATCAGTATCAAAAGACATTTGAAAATAACCAATATATTTTCAAGTGCAATGCGACGTTTACCAAGAGAGATCTTTGACTCAGCCGTTGAAAGTTGAGGTGCTTTTTTAATAGAATTACCTTAGGTTCTGGACAAGTAACCTTGTCTGGATCCTCTCTTGAGAATGATATCAAGAAAACAGCTCTTAGAAAGCCAACAGCCCTGAGTAATGAAGTTGTTCCAAGAGAGGAGGGGGAATGATCCTCATGTCGTGGGAGAGGCTCAGAGTAGGTCTGCCAGTATTTACATCCCCAAATCAAATGATCCCTGCTTGCATTTTTTCTCTTTTTAATAATAAAAGTGTTGATACCTTCGTGGTGTATCTCAGTGTGGGCACGCAGGAAAGAAAGAGGGTGAAGAGGCAGCCCACGGGTCCAGGTAGACACGGGAGATTCACAATAGATCTCAGCGAGCACCACCGCTAACGGTAAATCCTGAAAAACAATCTAAGCGCAGCGTCTTAGGAATTCTGCAGAGGACAGATGAGAACCAAGTGTCCAGACACGAAAGGTAAACCTGAGTCTGGAACCATCAGCCTAGGCAGGGGCCAGAGTACAGGCTGCTGGGGAGCAGGAAGCCTGCAGTGTCCCTGGGTGGGTGGGGGTCTCTGATGAGGGGGCTGCCCAGAAAAGGGATAGCCCAGGGTTTTGGCAGGCAGAGAGCCACCCGCTCTGCCAGGCTGTGAACACTTCCTGTCTCTCTCAAACACAGGGCTCGCAGAAAACAGCCTGGACTCACTGGTGTTCGAGTCGCTGATCCCCAAGCCCATCCTGCAGCGCTATGTGTCCCTGCTCGTGGAGCACCGGCGGATCATCCTCTCGGGGCCCAGCGGCACCGGGAAAACCTACCTGGCCAACCGGCTGTCAGAGTACCTGGTGCTCCGGGAGGGGCGGGAGCTGACCGACGGGGTCGTCGCCACCTTCAACGTGGACCACAAGTCCAGCAAGGTGAGGCGGTCGTTCGGAGGCTGCTGCTCAGCCCTTTCAGAGCTACTGAGGCCACCACCACCCTGATGGCAAAGCAGCGTTTCCTACAGTGCTCACCTTTGCTGGTTATAAAAGTCTGGGAAAGGAGGGTAGAAAGGATCCAGCGGAAAGGAAGGCTCTGACCCCAAACTCGCCAGCAAGAAGTTCCACGTGTAAGTTGATGTATTGGGTTGGCCAAAAAACTCATTCAGGTTTTCTGTGTAAGTTTACGGGTTTTCCGTACATTTTGGGTTTTACGGAAAAACCTGAATGAATTTTTTGCCCAACCCAATAGTTTATTTCTTACTTCCCTGCTATGAGTTGGGCATGATGCTCAAAGCTGGTAGTTCTTTAACCCAGATGCTTCCATTTCACTTTACCAAGAATTCATCACATGCCTACTAGATTCTCCTGTTTTCCCAAAATGAAACCTTCTTTTGTGGAGCAACAATAACAATACGAACAACAGCTGTCATTTACAGATGGCTTGCCCCTGAAAGGGGTCTCCCCACAGCAGGACCTTCAAGGAAGTAGTTGTCATGATCCCATTTTACAGAGGAGGAAACTGAGGCTTGAGGCTGATGGCCACGTACCTAAGGCTACTCATATGGTACTGAGCAGTGGATTGGGGCTCAAGTCGATGTCTTAAACCCCAAAGTCAACAAATAGGCTTGGTTCTGCCTCTCAGGGAGCAGTGGAAATGCTTGGACAGTCTGCCTTGGTCCCAGCTTAGGGTTGTGAGGTGTCTTCTCAACCCTGTTCATTATCCGTGCAGTGGCTGTTTCTGGGTGTTTCACTCTGAGTGCCTCTGTGCAAAGGGGCTGGGGGATCAAAGGTGAATCAGAAGCAACTCTTCCACCTTAAGAATCAGTTGGCATCCTTGAAGATGCAATGCCCAGACGTTCTGTTTCAGTGGGTTGTGTGGGGCTGGGACTCCATGCCATTCTCAAGTTCCCAAAGTGACGTGGATACAAGGGCAGGGCTAAGAGAAGTGGTCAGAGCCCCCTGAACCAAGACCCTCTGAGAATAAGCTCAGGGAAGGCACCCTCTCCTGGAACCAGCGAGAGAGGATCCCAGGCACATGGCTGGGGCTGTCAGGCCAGGCTTGATTTCAGCGTCCACTGTCTCCCCTCAGCCAGTCCCCAGCTGTACCCGGTAAGCCTGAATAAGGGAGGGAGGGCTCCTAGCCTCAGGAGCCCTGTCCTTGTCAGGCGCCTGAGGCCGAGGACCCATGATGGGGAGAAGCTAAAAGAAGGGAAAATAGCTAGTAACTTTAAAAACTGGGCTTCTTCTTTGCTAAAAGCCGCATTTTGACTTAAAAGGGAGGCCCAGCCCTGCACCCACCCTCTGTGCTGTCTCAGGCGGGTCACTTGACTGAGGGATGCCTCAGCTTCCCATCTGTAGCACGGAGACGGTCACAGCACCCACCAACAGGAGCTTGTATGTGTGAGGCCCCAAGCCATGCCTGGCGCTGGGTCACGCCCGTTGTCACTGTGACACTAACACCATCAGATAGTGGTTCTGGCTTCAGTGGCTGGTCCTTAGCTCTCTGTTTCGGCCTTTCCCCATTGCACGTTCTTCTTTTTCTTCCTTTTCGGACTTACCTCTCACTCCAGCCGAGCTGGGCTGTGTTCTACTCCCTGCTCCAGACACTGCCCTGCCCATTCTTCACAGTGAAGACCAAAGCATATCCTTTCACTCAGACCTTTCAAGACCCCCTGTGCACGGAGATGGCCTCCCTGCACCTGTTCATTGTCTGTCTGCCCCAACACTAATCAGCAGGTCATGGCGGAGAGGCAAACTTTGCTGTGTTGATTCGTCAAGGGCTTATAAGCGGCTCTCAGGTGGTGCCGTGGATGCACAAAGATGTATAAGGCACCTGCCCTCAAGGAGCTTCCTGGGAGGCTGGCATAGTAAGAAATATCGAGAAAAGGGGCAGCACTTCCAGAGAGTGATAGATCGTGTACAGAACCATGCCTGGGCACCCTCACAGTGCTCTTGCCGGGTTTCCTGTTGCCTGGAGAATTCCAGAAGGCAGAGCTGAGACTTCCCCAGTCTGCATTCTTCTGCACCCAGACTGAGGCCTTGAAGTGCCTCGGGGATCAGCACGTGATCCCCGAGTGGTCTCAGGAAGCACCCCTCTGCCTGTACCGGCCCAGGTGATGCCCCGAGCACGAGCATCTTCCTGGGGGCGTTCACGAGCTCCTTCCCCCCTACTCCCCTGGGTTCCACAGGAATTGCGCCAGTATCTGTCCAACCTCGCCGACCAATGTGCCAGCGAGAACAACGCCATGGACATGCCTCTCGTCATCATCCTGGACAATCTGCATCACGTCAGCTCCCTGGGCGAGATCTTCAACGGGCTGCTCAACTGCAAGGACCACAAATGGTGAGGGCGGCTCCGGACGTCGCGGGCCCGGGAGAGCAGCGCATGCGCGTGGCTTGGGGCGGGGCTTGTGGGAGGGGCTGACACCAGCCGGTAGCCATGTGCTTAGGTGCACGGGGACCCTCTTCTCCATTTCCTTCATCCTTCATTTCCTCCACAGCCCTTACATAATTGGCACGATGAATCAGGCTACCTCTTCTACTCCCAACTTGCAGCTTCATCACAACTTCAGGTAAGGTGTCTCTTTTCAAGTACCTGTTACATGCCTGAAACTATGCTTATTTTTCCCAGCTTAGTTCACTTGACTCTCACAAAAGCCTCAAGTCATTAAATTTATCCTTCTAAGTTTACAAATGGGGAGATTAGTTGACTTGTTGAGGAGGTCATACAGCCAGTCAGTGGCAGAACCCGGGTCTCTTGTATGCTATGTCCTGGGGTAGCGGTTGGTACCTGGGAGACAGCTCTACTCAGGGGCTATAGGGAAGTGGACTGCATGTCACCCGTGGCTCATCTCTCTGTCCCAAGTGACACAGAGCGGTGAGAGCTCCTTAGAGTGTCTCCACTGGGCGGGGTCTCTGGCCTTCAAGCTCCAGCTGCTGGGAACCTTTTGCCCCAGCCACGTCCTGCACTGCCCCACTACTGCAGGGTGGGAGGTCTGTTATGCTCAGCTGTGGCTGCTTGCCTTTGCCACTGCAAAATGCCCTTTGCTCTGGCACTTAGCTGGCTCTGTATATTCCTCTCCTGCCTGGACCCTTAGATAAGGTTGAACAGCTGTCACCCGGGATGAGACCCCTCCTCCGGTCATTTTCATGGCCACTCTGCTGGCATCTCTGTTGAAAGTAGACCTGAACTGTAATTATCCGAGAAATACCAACTCCTTTGGGTCACTGGGATCATGGCTTATCTCTGCATCCAGGACGTCCTGGTCTTGTCCATTCTCTTGAATGTCCTTCAAGATCATTCTCTTCCCCCCTGCCCCTCCTCCTTCCCCCGTCACTGCCACGCATCTCCCAGAATCCTGTTTTAGTCATTTTCCAACAAGTATGCCTACCTGGACCTTGGGCCACCTGCAGGCCATCCCCTATATCAGTGACAGCTAGAGTGAGCATTCTAGAATTCAAACCTGACCCTAAACCCTAATGCGAGAAGTCCTCGAATGGCTCCCCAGAACAAAATCCAAGCCCCTTTGGGTTGGCGGGTCAAGTCTAAACTCTGGTTACACTGCACCTCTGGCAGTTTTCCGAGACGCCCCATGCTGTTGTTCACACCCCTGCTGGTGCTGCAGCCTGCACTCCACCCACCGCCCGCCCCACCCCCACCCCAACGCCTGCTCTTCCTTCTGTTTCTGCCTTGCCTCATGCAGCTGCTCCATCCGCCCCCTCTGGTCTCAGCTCAGACATCCCCTCCTCTGAGGAGCCTTCCCTGACTCCCCAGGTTTCGTCAGGTCTCATTTCTTTTATCTCCCTCCTGCGCTAGACTGTGAGCTCCTGGGGAATAGGAACTCTTGTCTCTGTCATTGCTTACAGCCCCACAGCCCAGCACAGGGCCTGGCACAGCACAGGAGGCAGTTAGCTAAGTGGTCAGAGCTCAGCCTCTGGAGTTGGACTGTCTTGGTTCTAATCTTAGCTCTTCCTCTAAGATTGTTGACTAGCTGTTTGATCTTGAACAAGTGAGATTTTCCATCTGTGCCTTGGAATTTCTATCTGTAAAATGGATAGTGGTCATATCTGTAGTGTGGGGTTGCTGTGAGGAATTGTGAGTTACTATACATACAGTCGGAGAAGGCAATGGCAACCCACTCCAGTACTCCTGCCTGGAAAATCCCATGGATGGAGGAGCCTGGTAGGCTGCACTCCATGGGGTTGCTAAGAGTTGGGCATGACAGAGCGACTTTACTTTCACTTTTCACTTTCATGCATTGGAGAAAGAAATGGCAACCCACTCCAGTGTTCTTTCTTGGAGAATCCCAGGGACAGGGGAACCTGGTGGGCTGCCGTCTATGGGGTCGCACAGAGTCGGACACGACCGAAGTGACTTAGCAGCAGCATACATACAGTGGGGACTTCCCTGGTGGTTCAGTGCTTAAGATTTTGCACTTTCAATGCAGGGGACATGGGTTCAATCCTTGCTCAGGGAACTAAGATCCCACATGCCTCAGAGAGGGTGAGAGGTATGAAGAGAGTAACATGGAAACTTAACATTACCATATGTAACTGGAGAGCCAGTGGGAATTTGCTGTATGACTCAGGGAACTCAAACCAGAGTTGTGTGACAGCCTAAAGGGGTGGGATGGGGAGGGATATGGGAGGGAGGTTCAGGAGGGAGGGGGACATGGCTATATACCTAGGGCTGATCCATGTTGATAAATTGGCAGAAAACAACAAAGTTCTGTAAGGCAGTTATCCTTCAATTAAAAAATAAACTAAATAAAAATGTATCTGTGCAGTGTTCAGAGGAGTCCAATTTCAATATTAGCATATTCACCTTCCAGCTCTAATGAGCTTTGATTCATGAAGTTGACCCCGGGCTTTGCCGTGGAAAATTTGTGACTCCTTCCAGGTGGGTGCTTTGTGCCAACCACACGGAGCCCGTGAAGGGTTTCCTGGGCCGGTTCCTGCGGCGGAAGCTCATGGAGACGGAGATCAGTGGGCGGATGCGGAACGTGGAGCTGGTGAAAATCATCGACTGGATTCCCAAGGTCTGGCATCACCTCAACCGCTTCCTGGAGGCGCACAGCTCCTCGGACGTCACCATAGGTAGGGGCAGGGCAGGCGGGCACGCTGGGGCCGGAACTGCCGCTCCTGGAGCCCCGGCCTCCTCGGATGGCTGGCCCTGGGCCCTGGCAGCTGGACGCTGCACCGGCCACACAGATGGAGAAGGGGACATAGGATGGCCACAGCCTAGACGGACCCCAAACTTTCAGTCACCCACATCCTGGGACTGTGTCTCTACCCTTCTCTCTCGCCCAACTCTCTGCACTGATGAGAGGCAGAGAGAAGTGTCCAGCTCTAGGCTGGTATAAACTTTTAGGCTAGGTGCGGGGCCCCCAGCCTGGGGCTCCCCCAGATGGAAGCCACCCTGTAGGATTGGCTTTGCTTTATGAATAATGTTACTAACATTCCTGAAGCTTAGGCTTCAGAGAAAAGAAAAAAAAAGAAAATCACTGGTCATCCCACCATCCTGACATAATCATTGTAATTTGAGCTTATTTTTTCTGTCCGTGTCCATACATGTTTTATGTATTCTCAATCATAGTGTACATACAATGCATTCTTTTTGTTTTCCATTTCACATTGTCTCATGAGTATTCTTTGTTGCTCTCCAAAATAATTAGATGAAATAATTATTTTGTGATATAGTCAGATGTGGGTATGCCATCACTTCCTTAATCATTCCTGTTCTCATGGACGTCTGCCGTGCTTCCATTTTCAAAGGTTAGACAATACCACAGAGACCGTATTTCTCCAGAAAGTCTCCCCTTCCCTTGGGGTGATTCCCACCAGGCGCGAGATCCCAGGGTAGGGTTAGAGAGCCCAAGGGCCCACCACGTGGCAGCTGGTATTTCTGCTGTCACTTAGAAAATGCAGGGTCCCTCCTGTGAGGGGTGCTTGGGCTGGCTTCTCCTGCTCCCCACCCATTTCAATTGGACGGCTTTTCCCTGTGGTCCCCAGGCCCCCGGCTCTTCCTGTCGTGTCCCATCGACGTGGATGGTTCCAGGGTGTGGTTCACTGACCTGTGGAACTACTCAATCATCCCCTACCTCCTGGAAGCCGTCAGAGAAGGACTCCAGGTGAGAGCACCCTGCCCGTTGACCTCCTCAGCTCCAGGACGGTTCTCGTGACCAGCACTCTTGTCTTCATCTCCCCCCAACCCAAAACTGACTGATGTGAGGTGGCCGCTCCTCACCTGTGAGGCCATCCTCTAGCCCAGTGTAGGACGCACTGGGCTGCAAATCCTGGCTCTGCCATTGTTAGCTGTGTGACCCTAAGCAAGACATCCAGCCTCTCTGTGCCACGGTGCCCTCATCCACGGAAGAGAGAACGATCACACCCCACCACAAAGAGTGTTGCCAGGGTTCAGTGACATCATGGCCAGCAAGTGCTCAGCGTCATGAGTGCACAAGAAAGGAAATATGTCGCATTTCACAGTTTGCTTAAGTAGTCTTATGTCTGCTATTTGGTTCAGGCTCAGCATTTATAATGAGGCTTGGGCAGAGGTTTTTTTATTTTAATCTCCAGTTTTAAGAGATTTTCAAGAAAAAATTATGACTTAGAGTAAATAAGTGACTTGCCCCAAGGTCAGGAAGTGAAACTTTAAGAATCTAGGATTTGGCATTCTCTGCCCGACACCAGGACCCCTCAGAGATAGATGACTCTGGTGCCCATGTGACTGTCCATCCCTCCTGCCCAGTTGCAGCTGGAAAGCCCAGACCCTGCACTTCTCACTCAGCCTAGGGGTTAATGCTAGGGGCTTAGCGGTAAATCGGAGTTTGCAGTAGTTTTATTGTTGAGTCTGGAGGTAGCCTGAGAAGGCTGTCAGCTTTCAGGACCACTCTGAGGAATTAGCAGGTGTCATACACAGTTGAATGGTCTAGAAACCAGCTTAGCAGCTGGGTTTCTAAGGGCTGTGTTTGCTTGGTACTGGGCAGCGGGAGACACATGCTACTGTTAAAGGACCCGTTTCAGGGGATGGTGCTGTGTGCACACCCACGTGTACGTGTGATGGTACACACAGGACTTGCACACCTGTGTGCATATGGGTGATGGCACACTTTAGTGGGGTTTGTCATTTGCGTATATTCAGCTGAGCCTGTCATTGTATCCCTGTAATGTGTAACAGCACTGATGGTCTCCAGAGACCCTCAGGACAACCAGAGCTCAAAAAAGAAGATGGTGTGCCTCTGGTCATGGGTATTTCATTGGCCTGGAGCATGTAGGCTACAGATTTAAGCCACAAGTGATTGTGAAGGCAGAGGGTAGCAAGAAATGAGGCAGTCCCTTAACCAGTCCCAAATCAGTTTGTTTGAAGATCATTAATCAATGGCAGCATTTTATATTTTTTAAAAATTGTAATTGACATATTCATTTCAAATATACAATACAGTGATTTGATATTTTTATGCATTATGAAATTACACCATGGTAAATCTCATTACCATCTGTCACTGTGCAGAGTTATTACCATATTATTGACTAGACTTATTTACTTCACAACTAAAAGTTTGTATTCCCTTCAGCTATTTCTCCCATTGATGGCAGCATTTCTATTTCGCTGAAGGTGGATTTTATGAGGGAAAAAAGAGTAAGACCTCAGATCTCTGCAGTGGAATCTCTCTAGGTAGACAAATTCACTGGCCTGGGTTAAGTAACCATCATGTATTCTTTACTCAAATGGATTTGTTAGGACCACAAACCCAAATGGCCACCCTGTCACTCCTGTTTTTTGGGGCCAGTGGAAGTATTCCCTGCCCCTGCTAGAATCTTGAAGTCTTTTTCATTCCAGAAGCCTCTCTCTGTTCCCATCAGGGGCTTCCAGGGACTATAGTAGGCAGGCACCTCTAGGAAACTCAAACTGCTGGAAAGAAGCGGAAGGAACTGCAGCAGAGGGAGAAGCAGGTCCCTTCTATTTCTGCCTCACCACCTACTTCTCCCCTTTGCTTCTTTACCTAAATATATCCTCTGTGTGCTTGGAAAAACTCATGGGAGCTGTTGAGTAAAGGTTTCCTGCCGAAAGAGGCGCTAACGGGGAGGCGGAAGCTCGGTCTGTGCTCCAGCCGTGAGCTGTAAGGTAGAGGCCCCTCGTTGGTCCTCACCAAGGCTGGATGGTGCTAACGCCTTGCTGCTTGGACCTCAGCTTCAAAGAAGGCCTGTGGGCACAGCTATAAAAGCACAGTGAGATCTTCCCTGCCTATCCTGGAGAGGTTGCTGATGAGTTGGTTATAAGGGCAGTAGTTTTCTTTCCTACAAAGATCAAAGAGTCTGCAGGTGAAAGGGCTTTGGGGTGTCTGTGAAAGAGCCCATTTAGGACAAGGGACAGAAACGCACCACCTCAGGAGACCCACCCGTTCTCTGTGAGGCAAGAGAAGTCATCCGCTCCTTATGCTGTTGAGGTCGTTTGACAGACAGTCTTGCAAGAACATGGACACAACAGGGAGGTAGCCAGAGTTAGCCTTATACCACGTTGCTCAAAAATGAGCCCTCCTGCCCCAAACCTGTGACTTCGTGCCGTTCTTTAGTCCCGGAGACCCCATAGAATCTGCAGATTCGTGAGGAACTTTGGGATGTTCTTTGTGTCTCTAGTTTTGAAGGAAAGTTTGCTGAGATTTATTGAGTGGCTGTTGCCTGCCAGACACTGTGCCAGGGGCCCGACAGACATGATCCCATTTAGTTCTCACAGCCCAGTGTGCACCTCATAGACAGGAAACCAAGGCTCACGGGAGGTTTTGACCCTTTCCCAGGAAATGGCAACCCACTCCAGTATTCTTGCTTGGAGAATCCCAGGGACGGCGGAGCCTGGTGGGCTGCCATCTGTGGGGTCGCACAGAGTCGGACACGACTGACACGACTTAGCAGCAGCAGCAGTTCACTTGCTGGGGTGTGGATGAGCCACCGTCGTGGCCTGTAGCTAACTTCTCAGTTACTTACAAGATTTTCCAGGCTGTCCTAAGGCCCCTGCTCTATACCTTAGATGCTTCAGGTGGCTCAGGGAACCCAAGTATTTTGTTTCATAGCATGAAGTTATACGTAAGATTTCATTTGACAAAAAGATTCTCCTATTTAAAAAAAAATTCAAAACTCCTCACTCTGCTTGTTACCTGGAGTCCCGTGCTTACTGTGTGCTGGGCACTGGTGGGCCATTTACTCCTTCCTGACCCTTCGAGGTGAGTGATGTGGCCATGAGGTGAGTGCACTGTGGTTCAAAGCAGGCAAGCCCTTGGCCAAGGTCATATGCTGAGAAGGGGTGAAGCCCCCAGATTAGGCTTAGGCAGGACTACCCATGGTGGTAGACAACACAGAGACCCCGCTGCAATCAGGTCTCACCATGGGCTTGCAGTCAGCCCCTCAGTGGGCACTGCCTTGCCTAGAGGAGATGTGGCATTGCCCCCTAGTGGATACCAGATATCATTGCAGGTTTTGACTCCTAAGTCTTTTTCCCAATAAAATTTGTGTGTGAGCGTGCACACACATGTGGGCATGCGTTCACAATTGCTTGGAGGTTCTTGCACAATCTGTACCTTGATGCCCTCGTGTGTGATAAACATGTGCATCCAGAAAGTCATAAATCAGAGTCAGTGGCTGAGGTTTCAGTTTCCAATGTCAAGGATCTCTATTCCTGACCCAGTGGTCATGCCAAGCTCCTCCCTGCTTTGGGGAAAGTGAATGTCCTCTCTGTCTGTCTGTGTGTACAGCTGTCTGCTATTTCCCAGAGCTGCCTCAGGGCTCTGCCTTGGGACCAAGGAGCTTTGTGATAGATCCTTTGCTTGCCACGGTACTTACCCAGCCATTCATCACTTGGACTTGAACATGTCTAGCAGCAAGTGGGGAGACTTGTGAAAATATTCCTTGTTCTTGCAAATGATGTTAGATGCTCCTAGAGTGCTTTTGTCTTATGACTCAGCGCCCAGCCCTGTTCCTCTTTAGAGCTGTCGATGTTAACACTTGCCAAAGTATCTAAAGCCTGCAGAGTCATTCAAAAGACTTCTGCTGGAAGAGGGGAGAGCAGGGATCATTGATCAGATGACCCAACCTACTCTGAGATCCTGGGTAGAACTCCCTCCTCTAAACCTGAGATTTCCCAACTGTAACCTGAAAAGTGTGGGCCAGGATTTTTTTCAGCCTGGCTGTGCAGAACTACAGAGCTCCTCAAACTACCGAGTAATACTGTCTGGGGAACAGAGCAAAAATTTAAAAGCCATGGGGCCAGACTCTCTATGAACTTGCTGAGCTTGGATTCTAGACTCTGTGATTCTGCAGCTCTGACTGTCTCCTCTTCATCTTGGAGGATGGAGACAGAAGCAGGAACTGTCAGAAACGACGTTTGGTTCAGCCTCCCACACGTGAAATCTGGCATGGGAAAGTCAGCTGAGCTCTATAGGGAAAGACCTTGGAGGGAGAAGCTAAAAGTTGCAGAAATATTTCTAATCTGCCAAGACTTCTTCAGTTCTAAAAATCCCCAAGTGCTTGTGTTTCCCTTCCTCCCTGACCCGCACATGTGCACACTTGCACCTTCACGTGATCCCCTGCTGCACAGACTGTGAATTGCCTTTCGAATGCCAGACTGAATTCTCCGGCCTCGGAGTCACCACTGCCCCCGGTTAAGGAAGATTTCACAGTAGACAGGGCTGGAGGGCGCTAGACGGGAGGGGCCCTGGTGTCTGAGGGCCATGAGCTCATAGGAGGCTGTGTCTCTGGAGTGGAGTCGGAGGCAGCTGTGGATGAAAGGAGGTAGGGGGGCCTGTCTGCAGTGTGGGCAGGGCAGGCATTTCCCGGAGAGATCAGAGGTGGCTTAGCAGTGGTGAGATGGCCAGAGGGACAGCAGGTCCAGCCCAGGTGACGTGTCCTCGTCGGGCGGATACCTGGCCTGCATCTCCTGGCGCCGGTTTTGGCCGAGCCACGTGACTCTTGATACCATTGAGTGGTTCAGAGTGGAGTTCATCAGGAGGGGTAGAGAAAGGAAAGGCTCAGACAAGGATGCTGGGTCCTAGCTCTGAATCCCAACTCTGCTCTGAAACCTTTTATAACTGGCTCTTCTCTTTAAGTCCCAAGTTTTCCAACCAGTAGATGAAGGGGTTGGGATAGGTGACCCCAGTTCCTTCCAGCTGAGTTAGCCTGTGACCTGGGAAAGACGTGGTTCTAGCTGTCAAATCTCAGCTCTGCTGTACTCTCAGCCCTCTCTTCCCACACTCCCCCCTGCCTCAACTGTAAGAGTCCTGGAAGGACAGACAGACAGGCTGCGGTCCACATGTAACTCCACTCCCGAGCCCCCTGCACACCTGGTGGTCCAGAGGGCTTTGGTTCTTTGTGCCCCTACAGAGGGGTGCCCTTCCAGAGCCACAGAGGGGGCACTGTCCTGGGTGGGCACATCTCATCCTGGCTATGAGCACAACTTTGCCATGCCTGCTCAGGCTCCAGTGGTTCACACGCCTGGACAGACTTGGATTCCAGTTCTGCCTCCTCTCCTTCTGGAGCCCGCTTGGGTAGTGATACTTTCTCTCGGAGTCACATGGTGGTAAAACAAGATATTTGTCAAGTGTTTCTCACAATCCCTGGCGTGCAGTGAGCTGTAAGGTGTGGTGGAGGGGGTGGCCTTGAAGAGGAAAGCTACAGAGAGGGCCTGTCTGTATGATGTGCCAAGCTGAGCCTTGGAAAGTGGTGCAGCCTAGGTTTTTGTTGTTTAAAAGAATGTCTATGTTGCTTGTAATTGCCAGGAGAAGTCACTGAAGTCACTGTATTATTAGATATTTCTGACTTAAGAAAAGGAGCTTGGAGGCATGGCACTGGTCTTACACAATTTTGTGTTAATTTCTTCTTTAAGAGGAAATCAGTTGTCTTGAACAATTCTGAGAAATACATGAGGGAGGAGAAATGGTTGCAAACCCAGGACCCACATGGAGCCCCTTTAACAATTTCCTGTTCTAAAAGTGACCAGTACCTCTGCAGAGGGCCCCTGAAAGTCAGACTCCCTTCAGGAAATGGAGTCTTATTAAGCCAGGGCCATTGTGGTTTCCACCTGTGGTCCTGATGCCCAGCACCCCCATCTGTGTGCCATGGTGGGGGGTCCTCCTCAATGGGACGAGAGCATCTCTTTCAAGCTCCGCATTCAGTGACATCACGTTGATAAGTGACTGGCCACAGTGAGAGTATTTATACCATGGAAACTGGCAAACGCTTCAAATCAGATTTTCAAGTTGGATCACAAGGCTCAGCGTTTAGGGTGACACGGTGAGCCAGTGGCAGAGGTGAGGTGACCTAGGTCAGGCTCCTCCAGCGTTCTTACTCCTGGGTCACACCACCTTTGGTCTCAGCACCTTGGATGATTTCCTTAGGATAGAATTCTGCAAGTGAAATTACTCCATTAAGGTATGCATAATGATGCTGGGTTTGGAGAGTTTTTCAGAAAGCTGCAAAACCAGGACTGCAGAGGGGTCTCGGCCCACCTCCTGACTGCTCTTTCTTTGTCTGTTTCCAGCTGTATGGAAGGCGGGCCCCCTGGGAGGATCCCGCCAAGTGGGTGATGGACACCTATCCTTGGGCAGCCAGCCCACAGCAGCATGAGTGGCCCCCTCTCCTGCAGCTCCGGCCCGAGGATGTTGGCTTCGACGGCTACTCCATGCCTCGGGAGGGGTCAACCAGCAAGCAGATGCCCCCCAGTGCCGCTGAAGGAGACCCGCTGGTGAGTTCCCTGCTTCCAGAGCAGCTTGGCGTTCACTGAGCACTCACTGTGTACTGGGTGTGATACAGGGCGTGCTGGAAATTTGGAGATGACCGAGCCCCGGTCTTGCTTAGGAAGGTTAGACCCATCCCAAGCTTGGGACATTTTGGCCAATATTTTCTTCCTTGTATTTAGTTTTTCACTAATGCCTTTGACCCCCGTGAAAGTTTGCAGGTAAAAGGTTATGAATTTGGTTTTTCCCCCTAAACGTGCCCTCTGCTTTGAGTTCACCTTTACGATGTCTGGTCCTGTGCCGTTAGACCCTCCCACTAGTGACTGAGCAGAGGCAGAGCATGCTAAGGGCAGAAGTTCGAACCAGAGTGTCAGAGCTCAGGCAGAGGGAGGTCTGAGGACAGGAGGGGCTCGTGGAGCAAAGGCCAAGGGGGCCTGAGTGTGGGTCCCCAGGCCAGTGACATGAGTTAAGTCCTTAACGCTGCCTGAGCATCTTTACTCCACAGATGCTAAAGCAATAAAGGCCCTTTAAGAAGAACCTGGGCCAGAGGCTGTAACCCTACAATTCTAGTACTCTCTGCCAATGTAAGACCCGTGCGTAGGCATACTGTGAAATTAGAGCTGCATCAGAAGTCCTATAAAAGAAGGTGGAAGCACATACACCAGAACCTTGCATGGTTAAGCGACCGTGGTCATGCTATAAATTCAGCCCTGAGCTCTCTTAGCAGCTTTCTGCTGCTGCTGCTGCTAATTCACTTCAGTCGTGTCCGACTCTGTGTGACCCCATAGACAGCAGCCCACCAGGCTCCCCCATCCCTGGGATTCTCCAGGCAAGAACACTGGAATGGGTTGCCATTTCCTTCTCCAGGAGGTCTTTCCAGTCCAGGGATCAAACCCACATCTGCTGCAAGTATCCTGCATTGTAGGCAGATTCTTTACCGCTGAGCCACGGGGGAACCATTATTAAAAGCGAAAGTCCTAGAACTCTTTCTGTGGATTCAAGCCGATACACTCTAAGTTACATAAAAACAGAATTTGGGACATCTAGAGGATAGAATGGTCAGCTCATCCCTGGACTGTCTTTTCTTAACCAGAAATATTTGTGTCACTAAACACAGAAAGCATTTAGGTAAGACCCAGGGTTCTTAGAATAGTAACACAGAATTCTCCTGGCAACCTCTGGCCCCCAGAGGTCATCTGTGCCGGCCTGGCCACCCCTGCACATCAAGTCAGCTACTTGGTGCTTCCCCCAAGTCCTGTTCTCTCTGCCCAGGGCCACAGATCTTGGCTTTAATAGCCCTCTTGTTTACTGACCTCTTGCCCTCCTGAGACCAAGGACTCCAGGAGGACAGGACTGTGTTGTTTTCACTCCAGACCATATACTGCGGGTACACAGGGGATGTTTGATGAGTGAATGAATAATCCTGGCTGTGAAGGATTTTCCTTCACGTTTCTGCTCCACCCCATCGCGCTTGTGGCCATGCGGATGGACACCAGCCTGTGGTGCTTCTGTGACTGGCTCACCCAGGCGTACTCTGCTAGGCATCTTGAGGGGCGGCTGGCCAGTGGGGCAGCCAGATTTCATGCCTGGCTGCAGCAAATCTGAAGATAGCTCAGAGACGCTATCTTCCTAATTTTGCTAGATCCAATATAAAAGATATACACACACAATTTATAGTTGTAAATAAGAGTCGCTTTCGGTTCCCCATCTCCATGTCAACACAGATGACCCACAGACTGTGAATCAGGGGAGATACAAGAACATTGCCTTTGAACTCTTAGGACAGGTGATGATGGTGGTGATAGCAGATGTATCACATTTATTGAGTAGTTACTATGTGCTGGGCCCTATGCTAAGGGTTTAGCACACATCCTATCGTTTGGTTCCTTCCTTCAGCCCGATGGGATGGGCACTGCTATTCTCTCCAGGCTATAGATAAGGAACTGATGGATGAGATATATTAAATAATTCCCCAAAGGTTTCTGAGTCGGAATCCAGGCCTCCGTGGGCTCCGAGGCTCCACCTGTAGCTGGTGCTGTCCCCCCTCCCCATGGAAGCCTTGGTGGGAGCTGAAGCCACGGGTGACTCTAGGGAGCCCTCTGGACAGAGCTGGGGGTGCAGACGGGCTGGATGCTTACTGAAGGGGAGCCATGGGCCTCGAGGTCAGTGGTGCCGCTGTTTGCGTTCCAGAAGCTGGGGCACTTGGCTGGCATCTCACCCAGGCTGAGGGCTACACTGGGGTGAGGTGCTCTTCCCAAGGGTGAAAATATAGAGGGCTTTGGGTTTTCCGACCTCTGTGTCTGGTCATCCACAGCATAAGGTAATAGAGTAGGTATAATTATTCACACATGACCAGTGAAGAAACTGAGGTGTAGAGGTTAAGTCACGTGCCCCAGTCGTTCAGCTCAGGGTGGTGGAGCCGAGATTTGAACCCTGGAAGCCTGGCTCAAGAGTCCATGGAGCCTGGCTCCACCATCTCTACGGTGGGCCACAGCACCAAGGTGAGTCTGGAGGATGGGGCGTGAGCTTCGGAGAGGCCGGAGGTGGGCGGCTCTGCGCAGACCAGGAGCCCGCTTACGCCCCTCGCTCTTTCCCCAGATGAACATGCTCATGAGGCTGCAGGAGGCCGCCAACTACTCCAGCCCCCAGAGCTACGACAGCGACTCCAACAGCACCAGCCACCAGGACGACATCCTGGACTCGTCCCTGGAGTCTACTCTGTGACGGGGGCCGGGACCCGGAGCCCGCCCTCCTCCCTGTCCAAGCTCCCCCATCCTCCTCGCCCTGCACCGGCCTCCCCCGTGCCCCCCGAAGACGCCCTCCTGAGCCAGCCCCCGGCCGCCTCGTGAGCACTGCGGGGAGCCCCACGCCCCTCCTTGCCCTCCAGCCTTGACCTGGGTGCAGACGCCCCGGGCTGGCTGCCTCGGGCCCGAGTCCTTCACAGCGAAAACTGCCCTATCTTCCGTTTTCATTACGGTTCTGTCTTGTTGCCGTGACCTCGGAAAGGTACTTCTCGGGAAAGGACCATCACCGTTGAAACGAGAGGGTGGAAAACAGCAGCAGCAACAAACCCTCCTGAAGCTCTGAGACCAAGCAGCCTCCTTGCCCTGAGCTGCCCGGAGATGGAAGCAGAGTTAGAAACGGAGACAGCAGCCCGGGTCCACCCTCCCCCCCACCCCCAACCCCGCCGATGCTGTTCCACCCTGCCGACGCCCTTCCACCCCGCCGGCCCCAGAGAGACCCGGTGCCCGCCGGGGTCCTTGCTCTGGACGCCCTCAGCAAACCGCAGAGCCACATCACAGGGCGACCTTAGTAAAAGCAAATCGTGCTTTCTCTTCTGTTTGTTTTCGAAATGGTGCTCTCCTTACCCGAGAGGTATTCCGCCTGTCCCAGCTCACCCCCACCTCTCAGATCTGTCAGCCTCCGGTTCATCCTCCAGCGAGAGTGCACGGCCGAGTGGACGCGGCTGTAAAGGCCAAGCTGCATGTGTCCGAGTCCTTCTCCCACGGAAACGCGTCCAGTCTTGTTCCTGCTAACACTGTGTACAGTCAGAACTGGTCTACCTTGGCGAACCCATCACCTCCTTTGAAAATGAGGTCGACTTCTTCCTTTCTGACTCTTGATTTTGAAGGGTTTTTTTTCCCCTCTCCTCCCCCTCGTGGTCAGAATCCATCCTTTGGTGAACGTGAGAACCGCAGGAGTTAGCTTTTGGTTTGGTCCTGCTGAGTTTTGGTTTTCAGTTGTCCATCTTCACGGTTCTACACACTCGCCGCCTCCTGCTGGGGCTGCGGTCGCTGTGCCCTTGAAGGTGGGGCCAGGACCCCATCCTCAGCGCGTGGGTGAGCGGGACCTTGCCTTGCCTTCTCGTCCCTGAGGCCACAGGACGCATGTCGACACCTCCAGCGTGCCAGCCCCCAGCCTCAGGGCCGGGGTGGGAGGTCACCTCGCAAAACACTTGCACTTTCCCCAGTACCAACGGGACATCACACAAGTCAACAGGGGGGGGTGGCCGCCCCCTTCCAGAAGCCGCAGCCTCCGGTGATGAGTCTTGCCTGACCTCTTCGGTGCTGACCTTCCCAAAGCGATGCCTTACTGGTTTTGTATTCACCGTGATCATTGTTGAGTGTTGTGCCTGCCTGGGGTCTGTTTTTCTGTTTTCCACATCAGAGCAAACAGGGCTAACAAGTCATGTACTCACTAGGAGAACTCAGTTAATGTGACTTTTCTCATCTGAAAGACTCTTTCGTGTGGATGCGCGACTATGGAAAATGCAAAAGGAGAAAAAAAAATCAATTTTTTTTTTAGGTTCTTATCAGCTAACACCCTGACTAGACAGCAGTCTGTCTTGTGCAGGAAAAGGCAAAAGTTCCCGCAGTGTTACATGGCATTGCCGAGTCATGCTCTGCTGGTACATGTCTTCAACGTGCTGATATTTTCTCTACAGAGTGTGGTCAGTCTTTGAGTCATTTGTTTCTGTTTTATTTTTATCAGACCCCTAGGGGGGGTTTCTCTATTAATGATCAGGGTTTTTAACTCCATTTTTTTTTTTTCACATTTCTGTTTCCAAACGTCCCTCTCCCAAACATGTTATTTTCTTCCCACAAGAGCTTGACCTGAAACCACTCACATGACATTGGATGACACCATTTACTTCCTCTTTAAAATGAAAAGTGAACTGTGTCCCACTAACAGGTGAATGGCAAACCTCTCGACGTGCTCTTTTCTTTAATCTTAATTTAAAAAAATCTTAGCAGACTGGGTTCTGCTAAGCCTTCCTGAGTCATCTGGGTGTGTGAGTGTGTCTTACTGTTTTGTTTTTCATAAAATGTTCGAAGCATGTATTTTAGCCTGTGACCTCGGGGCCACCACCCTGAGCCTTCTGTGTAAACCTGAAGAACAGTCCTCCTCAGTCTTGTCTCCCGGCGATGACCTTATACGCTCATACTGTGAATTTGGGAGGAGGCACAATGAACTACTCCTCCTCATGGGCAGTTTTCCCAGTCACCTGGTGAGTAGACACCTGCCAATATCCTTTGAAACGTTTCTTTTGATGACTCCCTCTTCACTCTTTATTTCTTGCCCCTCCCACCGGGGCTGGGCCCAGGGCCGAGACCTCTGTCCCTGGTGCTGCCTGGCAACCGCATGGTGGTGTCCAGGAGCGTAGCCTTGCACCATTCACAGCTCGGTGTCTTTCCTAACATTTGGGAAGCAGGGTTGTCTGATATGCACATTTCTTACTTTAGTCCTGCTTTCCTTTTGTGTCGCTCACCTTTGACAAAGTGACTTTGTGCTCATTTAGGGCTCTGTCCGAAATGCTTCCATTTTTGCCTTTTTCTACAGTTAGGCTAATTTTGAAAATGTCTGAAATTCTATGCAACATTTGTGTTGAGTTACCGATGGAAGCCAAAAGTTTTCTTCCCAAACTGCCGAGAATTTTACAGGCCATAAATGAGATGGGAATTCCTTTTAATTTAAGGAGGTGGGTGGGACAGGGGTGGGACACGGAACGAGACTTACCTAGATCTTTGTTGTAATCTTGGGGACATTTTTTTATTTTATTGTTGATGCTTAAACTTCAAAATTCTGTGTATTCAGATTTGATCGTGGCGAATCTACTTCAAAAGAAAAAAAAATAATCCAACTTTGTGGATATGAAATGAAAGGTTTGCTGTTTTGATCTAGTTGTTTCCAGTGGAGCAGTTTATGAAATATGTTCTATAAGATGTACATTTTTTCATTGTAACATAGAAATTGTAAATAATTGATTAAAGTGCTGCATTTTGATGAATTTTTTCTAGCCATTTTTAAAGAGAAAACTAGGAATTGAGTATTTTGTGTACGGTATGTTTCCTTCCTCCCTCCCTCCCTCCCTCCCTATTTAATTTTCATTGATCATGAGGTTTTTGGATTTGCCAATGATCTGCCGGAGATCATGCCCCACGTCATAGAGAATAAAGCTGATGATTGTACCAGTCTTAAATTATTCATGATTCAATAAAATTGATGCTTATTTATTCAGATGAGTGGTTTGACTTTTCTGTGCTGGATAACGTCCTCATCAGAGTTCAGTTTCATGCCAGGGAGAAGTCATCCTTCTTTGGATGCAGCAAACACAGGAAGAGCTCCCCAAATCTGCAAACCCGTCTTTGCCTCTGTGTCATCAATGTCGTGCCTCTTCTCAATTTCTCACCTCGGTTATTTCTTGCATGGAGCTCATTAGCAATGCAGGACTTCGGGTTCCTCGCAAGCATTGAGTCACTGAGGACCTTGTGGAAACGCAGATCCTGATTCAGCAGGTCCAGGGTGGGGCCTGTGATTCTTAGTTTCTAATAAGCTCCTGGGTGATGCTCACACTTGGGTCCTACACTACACTTTGAGGCAAGCCCTATCAGTATCCAGCTGCCCCACCCTTCCCCCAGTGGACCCCTTGGCACAGGAAAGATTTCTTTTTAATAGTTTTGTTCACGTATTATCTTTGGCTGTTCTGGGCCTTTGTTGCTGCATGGACTCTCCTCGTTGTGTATTGAGTACCTGCAGATGGCCAGGTGCTTTTCCTGAATGCTCCAGTATAATCTGCAGAATGACCCAGAGGAGGTAAATATTCTTACTCCCGTTTTATAAGTGAAGGAAAAAAAGATAAATGGCTCAGAGAAAACAACTTGCCAAGGGTCCTGTAAGCTAAGAAGTGAGAGAGTTGGAGTCTCAGCCCTGTATTCCAACCCCAAAATCCTGCTTCTCACCTTAGGGGCCATTCCACACTGCAGGTGATACCCATCGCAGAGCACAGGCAATGGGAGATGTTATCACATCTAGGCCTTCACTTTTACCAGCAACAACAAGAATTGTAAAGGCTTGACTTGAAGTGAGGCATGTGGGGTCATTGGGAAATGGATCCTACCCAGTGGACTCAACTGCTGGTGACGTGAAATGTCCAACTCACTGTAACCCGCAGCAGTGGCCCAACCGGGGGGGGGGGGGGGGGGCGGAATAAAGAATCTACATGTTGAGAGTACACAGTTTGTAATAGCTGTCAAAATGAAGGGGAGCTGGTACAATGGTGTGTCAACCAGATATCCTGAATTTCCAAGGTTTTCTATGTCAGATATTCTACCCATATATAAAATGGGATATTATTCAGCCACAAAAAAGGAATGAAATTGCACCACTTGTAGAGATGTGGATAAACCTGTCATACAGAGTGAGGTAAGTCAGAGGAAAAAAATATCATATAATATCACTTAACATGTGGAATCTAGAGGAAAATAGTAGGGATGAACTTACTTGAAAAGCAAAAATAGAGACACATGTTGAGAGCAAACTTATGGATACCGAGGGGAAGAAGGGAGGGTGGGATGAATTGGAAGATTGGGACTGACATATACACACTGCTATTTATAAAGTACTATAGATGACTAATGAGAACCTGCTGTAAAGCTCAGGGAACTCTACCCAGTGCTCTGTTGGCCTAAATGAGAAGGAAGTCTAAAAAAGAAGGGATTTGGTATATGTATAACTGGTTCACTTTGCTGTGCAGCAGAAACTAACATATGACATTGTAAAGCAACTGTACTCCAATTAAAAATGTAAAGAAAAATTGTACCCCCTGGCTACACAACATACTCTGATGTTATCCAGGAAATATAATGAGCATGTTTAAAAGCCGCAGTGAGTTAGATGACTTTGTCACATGGGTGGGATGGGAGCTAGGCGTTTAAGTACTTACCCTGTGTGCCAGACCCTGCACTGAGATGTCACTTCCTCCCGTGTAATCACAGCATCTCTAAGAGGTGGAAGGTGGATGGCTATCTCATTTCCAGGGAGAAAACTGACGCTGAGTGATAATTAATTTACTCTACAAAAGAACTTTATCTGATTCTATCTATAGAACTATCTATAGAACTATCTATAGAACTATCTAAGAACTATATCTGTTTATCTGATTCTAAAACCCATGCTTTTTCTGCCACACGATGCTGCAGTCACTTTAGGTTGGACTTTGTGGGGAAAATTATACATCCTTCTGCGTGAGTTATCTATAGCTGTGTAACAAATTACCCCCATATTTAGCAGCTTAAAACAACGAACGTCTCTCAGTTTGTATGGATCAGCTTGGTGGGGCTGGGAAACTCAGAGTTCCTCACAAGGCTGTGTTTGACATATCTCAAATATTTATAAGAAATATTTAAAGCAAAAACTATAGAAAGCATTATATTTAATGGTAAAATGCTGACTGTGTTCCCTTTCAGATTAGGAGACAGATAAAGATGACTCCTTTCACCAGGTAACATCATAGAAACCCCATCAGTGCAGAGAAGCAAGAGAAGTAAGTCCTGAAGATTGGAAAGCAAGAACCTGGACTGTTTTTCTTCATAGAGAGCATTCAGTACTTAGGTCACCCAAAAGAATTCACAGATAAATGATTAGAAATAATAAGTTGAAAAAAATTGCTGGATACAAAGTCAGTGTAAATTTATTTAATATCTATATGCACCTGAATTTAAAATTAAAAAACTTTAAAATCCAATTTAAGAGCATCAAAAATAGCAATGACCTAGGACAAAAGAGTCTGAAATGCAGTACTTAGGTCTAATCTCAAAAACAACAGAATGACCTCAGCTTGTTTCCAAGGCAAACCATTCAGTATCACAGTAATCCAACTCTGTGCCCCAACCACTAATGCTGAAGAAGCTGAGAGAGATGACTCTACACATGGACATCACCAGATGGGCAATAGTGAAATCAGATTGACTATACTCTTTGCAGTCAAAGATGGAAAAGCTCTAAACAGCAAAAACAAGACTGGGAACTGATTGTGCTTCAGATCATGAACTCCTTATTGCAAAATTCAGACTTAAATTGAAGAAAGTAGGGGAAACCACTAGGCCATTCAGGAATGACCCAAATCAAATCCCTTATGATTATACAGTGGAAGTGACAAATAGATTCAAGGGATTAGATCTGATAGAGTGCCTGAAGGCAATGGCACCCCACTCCAGTACTCTTGCCTGGAAAATCCCATGGATGGAGGAGCCTGGTGGGCTGTAGTCCATGGGGTTGCTAGAGTCGGACACAACTGAGCGACTTCACTTTCACTTCTCACTTTCACGCATTGGAGAAGGAAATGGCAACCCACTCCAGTGTTCTTGCCTAGAGAATCCCAGGGACGGGGAAGCCTAGTGGGCTACCGTCTATGGGGTCGCATAGAGTCAGACACGACTGAAGCGACTTAGCAGCAGCAGCAGAGTGCCTGAAAAACTACAGACAAAGTTCGTGACATTGTACAGGAGGCAGTGGTCAAAACCATCCCCAAGAAAAAGAACTTCAAAAAGGCAAAATGATTGTTGAAGGAGGCCTTACAAATAGCTGAGAAAAGAAGAGAAGCAAAAGGCAAAGGAAGAAAGGAAAGATATCTATCTGAACGCAGAGTTCCAAAGAATAGCAAGGAGAGATAAGAAAGCCTTTTTAAGTGAACAATGGAAAGAAATAGAGGGAAACAATAGAATGGGAAAGACTAGAGATCTTTTCAAGAAAATTAGAGATATCAGGGGAACATTTCATGCAAAGATGAGCACAATAAAGGACAGAAACACTATGGACCTAACAGAAGCAGAAGATACTAAGAAGAGGTGGCAAGAATACATGGATGAACTATACAAAAAAGATTGTAACGACCCAGATAACCACAATGATGTGATCACTCACCTAGAGCCAGACATCCTGGAGTGTGCAGTCAAGTGGGCTTTAGAAAGCATCACTGGGAACAAAGCTAGTGGAGGTGATGGAATTCCAGCTGAGCTATTTCAAATCCTAAAAGATGATGCTGTGAAAGTGCTGCACTCAATATGCCAGCAAATTTGGAAAACTCAGCAGTGGCCACAGGACTGGAAAAGGTCAGTTTTCATTCCAGTCCCACAGAAGGGCAATGTCAAACAATGTTCAAGCTACTGCACAACTGTGCTCATTTCACATGCTAGCAAGGCCATGCTCAAAATCCTCCAAGGTAGGCTTCAACAGTATGTAAACCAAGAACTTCCAGATGTACAAGCTGGATTTAGAAAAGGCAGAGGCAGAGATCAAATCGCCAGCATCCATTAGATCATAGAAAAAGCAAGGGAATTCCAGAAAAACATCTGCTTCATTGACTACACTAAAACTTTTAACTGTGTGGATCACAACAAACTGGAAAATTCTTTAAGAGATGGGAATATCAGACCACCTTACCTACCTCCTGAGAAACCTGTATGCAGGTCAAGAAGCAACAGTTAGAACCAGACATGGAACAATGGACTGATTCCAAACTGGGAAAGGAGTATGTCAATGCTGTATATTGTCACCCTGCTTATTTTGTAACTTGTATACAGAGTACATCATGCAAAATGCCATGTTGGATGAAGCACAAGCTGGAATCAAGATTGCCGAGAAATATCAATAACCTCAGATATGCAGATGATACCACCCTTATGGCAGAAAGCAAAGACGAACTAAAGAGCCTCTTGATGAAGGTGAAAGAGGAGAGTGAAAAAGCTGGCTTAAAACTCAACATTCAAAAAATGAAAATCATGACATTCGGTCCCATCACTTCATGGCAAATAGATGGGGGAACAATGGAAACAGTGGCAGACTTTATTTTGGGAGGCTCCAAAATAATTGGGGATGGTGACTACAGCCATGAAATTAAAAGACGCTTGCTCCTTGGAAGAAAAGCTATGACAAACCTACATCATGTATTAAAGAGCAGAGACATTACTTTGCCAACAAAGGTCCATCTAGTCAAAGCTATGGTTTTTCCAATAGTCATGTATGGATGTGAGAGTTGGACCATAAAAAAGGTTGAGCGCTGAAGAATTGATGCTTTGGAACTGTGGTGTTGGAGAAGACTCTTGAGATTCCCTTGAACTGCAAGGAGATCCAACCAGTCCATCCTAAAGGAAATCAGTCCTGAATAATCATTGGAAGGACTGATGCTGAAACTGAAGCTCCAATACTTTGGCCATCTGATTCGAAGAGCTAACTCACTGGAAAAGACCCCGATGCCAGGAAAGATTGAAAGCAGGGGGAGAAGGGGATGACAGAGGATGAGATGGTTGGATGGCATCGCCAACTTGATGGACATGAGTTTGAGTGAGCTCCAGGAGATGGTGAAGGACAGGTGTGCTGCAGCCCACAGGGTCACAAAGAGTCGGACATGACTGAGCGCCTGAGCAACAACAATGCAATGTGTATGGATTAGATGGCTCAATGGTGTGGAGACGTCAGTTCCTCCAGAACCAAAAAGGTCTACAGAGCTGATGCAAGCCTGCTCAAAGAATTGACATAATTTTTATGGAATTGACAAGATAGTTTTATAATGTATATTGAAATGCAAAAGATGCACAGCAGGATCCTCTATGACCCACCTCCCAGAATATTGGAAATAAAAGCAAAAATAAACAAATGAGACCTAATTAACCTTAAAAGCTTCTGCACATTAAAGGAAACTATTAGCAAGGTGAAAAGACAGCCTTCAGAATGGGAGAAAATAATAGCAAATGAAGCAACTGACAAACAACTAATCTCAAAAATATATAAGCAACTCCTACAGCTCAACTCCAGAAAAATAAATGACCCAATCAAAAAATGGGCCAAAGAACTAAATAGATATTTCTCCAAAGAAGACATACAGATGGCTAACAAACACATGAAAAGATGCTCAACATCACTCATTATCAGAGAAATGCAAATCAAAACCACTATGAGGTACCATTTCACACCAGTCAGAATGGCTGCGATCCAAAAGTCTACAAATAATAAATGCTGGAGAGGGTGTGGAGAAAAGGGAACCCTCTTACACTGTTGGTGGGAATGCAAACTAGTACAGCCACTATGGAGAACAGTGTGGAGATTCCTTAAAAAACTGGAAATAGAACTGCCTTATGATCCAGCAATCCCACTGCTGGGCATACACACTGAGGAAACCAGAAAGGAATGAAATGCAAAAGATGAAGCATAGTCAATGAGGAAGAAGACCAAGAAGAGAGAGAGTTCTCTACCAGATATCAGGACTTTCAAAGATCATGAAGTCCGTGTGCTATGGTGCAAGAACTCACAGATGACTCAAAAAAACAGAATAGACCTTCCCCAAATAAGCCCAACACACTCTTGCTTTACTGCATGGAGTAGTGAATAACGTCTCAGACCAAAGGACCTAGTTTATGGAGACCTCGTTGTAGTTTTGATTTGCATTTCGCTGATAATTAGAGATGTTGCGCATCTTTTCATGTGCCTGAGGGCCATCTGCATGTCTTCTCTGGAGAAGCATCACAAGGCACGCGCTGGAGCAGACACTGTCGATGACTCGATCCACAGCCCTGGCTTCACCTGAGTCCGCAGTGGACAACTGAGGCTGACAGCATCCCACCGCAAGGACCTGCCTCTGAGACCTTTCTCTGGTGCCGCAGAAGCCTGTCCACTCAAGTGCAGAGCAGCCCACAGAGGATTTATGCCCTTGGGGACAACTTGAAACCAGTAAGATACAGTAGTTAGTAGATTAATGGCCAGCTTTCCCGTCTCTCTTTGGGATGAGTGGGAGGCATGTTCTACAGCGCTCTGTGAAAAGTGAAAATGTCATCATTCAGTCATGTCTGATTCTGTGACCCCATGGACTGCAGCCCACCAGGTTCCTCGTCCACAGAATTCTCAGGCAAGAATACTGGAGTGGGTTGCCATTCCCTTCTCCAGGGGATCTTCCCAACCCAGGGATCAAACCCAGGTCTCCCTCACTACAGGCGGATTCTCTACCTTCTGAGCCACGGGGAAGCACCATAGAGCTCTTTGGAGGCTCCCCAAATGGGATTGATTGATCCAGTTGCCCACAGTGGCAATCAAGGAACGCTTCCCTGGCTTTCTCTCCTATCACCTTGCCGGTGCCCTGAGACACCTGGGGCACTAGAATGAGTCCACCCTAAACTCTGTGCCTCAGGCGCTTCCTCTGCCTCGAAAGTGCTTCCCTCACAGATTAACAGTCTACACTCAAGTCCTTTCTTGGGATCTGATAAGACAACTAGCATCTGCACTCTGAGTTGTAACTAAGGATTGAATTATGTTCCCTAAAATCATATGTTGATCTTGAGCGACAGCGATGTAAGATGGCAGCCACCGTGGGCTCAGACAATTTACGCAAACCGAATATACAGCCTTAAAATAGAAGAGTGGACCCAGATATCCAGAAGCCCCTTGTAAGATCTGTAACAAAAATTAATCTGAATGGAGTTAATAGTTCTAATGGAGTGGTGGACCCAAGAGCCACATCAGCGCTAGCAAAGTGGCAGAATTCATACAGCATTAGAGCTGTCCTGTAAGAGCTCCAGCCCCTAATGATGTCTAAAAATATGAAGCCTCTTCAGCTGCCCTGAAGGACAGTATTACAGCAGTTAATGAAAAAGAAAAACCACAGGTCTCCCCATACCTCCGTTCGATTTAAGCAGTCTCCATTTTCCACAGTAGTAAATTTTCTAGAAGCGTCGTATAGACCTCAAAGTACAGGAAAGGAAGCTCCCAATCAAAGGCAGCGTAAGAAACTTGTTGTTGTTTGGTCGTAACTGATACTAATTTTTTGTCCACTTGAAATATATGTTGTGCTATAACAACAACAACAAAAAATGTTGAAATCCTAACCCCCAGTACCTCAGAATGTGACCTTATTTAGAAACAGGGTCTTTGCAAGTGTAATTAATGAAGAGGTTCTACTGCAATAGGGTGACCCTTAGGGCACTGTGCCCACTGTCCTTATACGAAGATAGCAGAAGGATATGAGGGACGAGGGCCACGTGCAGATGGGGAGACAGGAGCTGCGCAGCTGCAAAGCAAGGATGGCTGCTGCCCACTTCCACCAGAAGCTGCGAAGAGGCAAGGAAGGATTCCACCCAGAATCTCAGAGGGAGCACAGCCCTGCCAACACCTCGTTTCAGACTTACAGCCTCCAGAACTGAGAATAACTTTCTGTGCTTTAAAGCCACCCAGTTTGAGAGACTGAGTTACGGAAGCTCTAGGAAAGAAGTACACTTAGATACCCAACAGAAATACGTGAATACATATGTTGTTATTGTTGTTCAGTCACCCGGTCATGTCTGACTCTTAGCACACCAGGCCTCCCTGTCCCTCACCATCTCCCGGGGTCTGCCCAAGTTCACGTCCATTGCATCATGGACATGGTGATGCCGTCCAGCCATCTCATCCTCTGATGCCCTCTTCTCCTTCTGCCTTCGATCGTTCCCAGCATCAGGGACTTTTCCAATGAGTCGGCTGTTCCCATCAGGTGATCAAAATACTGGAGCTTCAGCTTTAGCATCAGTCCTTCCAATGAGTATTCAGGATTGATTTATCTTAAGATTGGCTGATGGTATATTGAACACCTTCAGACCTGAGGGACTCACTTTTTGGTGGTGTATCTTTTTGGCCCTTTATACAGTTCATGAGGTTCTCACGGCAAGTATACTGGGGTGGTTTGCCATTCCCTCCTCCAGAGGATCATGTTTTGTCAGAACTCACCAGTATGACCTGTCTGTCTTCGGTGACCCTGCACAGCATGGCTCATAGCTTCATTGAGTTATGCAAGCCCCTTCACCATGACATGGCAGTGATCCATGAAGGGGTGAATTCAGATATGTACCAAGAAATATGTACACAAATGTTCAGAGCAGTTATCATGGTCAGTACAAGAAGACCTGGGAACAGTTCCCACATCCACTGACAAAATTGTGATGTCAGTGTCCCCCAGCCACGAAAATATTTGTGGGTGGGTGCTGAGTGAGTGCTGAATGAGAGCAGTCAGAGACAAAATGATGCTAAATGTGATTCCATTTACATAAGGGTCACACTACCGTCAGGCGTGGGCACGCGTGTAGGTTTGTAAAACTATTGGGTCAGCCAAAAAGTTCATCCAGGTTTTTTGTAACATCATTTTGGCCAACCCAGTAGAAAGAAAAGCAAGGATGGGAATAGTGGTCAGGAAAGCTAAGAGGCTCTGGGTTGCTGGCGGCATCCTTTTTTTGGTGACTTGGGTGGTGATTTTACAAGCAGCTGCTTTTCTAATAGATCATGGAGTTATGCATCTTTGTGCACTTTTTCTTGTGAGTGTTTTACTTCACAATAAGTTTGTACAAAGTAGACACTACCCCAGGTGCCCGTGTGGCCACAACACCCAGTGAGTGCCGTAGGGCAGTGGAGAATGATGTGCCTGGTCGTGAGCAGACTGAAGTTCCCAAATCCAGAACTCAAGGATATTCGCTGTGTCCACCTTGACACTAACCCATGTGTGAGCTTGCACAGGGTAACACCAGTTCCCTACACCTCAACCCCCTTGGAGGTAATGTGAGACTAACCCCACCTGTCCTGCAGGATTCAGGGAAGAGATGCATCTGGCGGTGCCACATGCTGCGAAGAACTTACTCCGTCTTCCTCGTCCTCCCAGCTCCAGCTCCCCTGGCCCTGCTGTCTCTGCAGTGTGCCAGGGAACGGAGTGCCTCACCGCCAGATGGCAGAACCAGATCCAGTATGGAAGGAGGCGGAGAGGCCCGTCTGGAGCCCAGGCAAGGGGAAATGTCCTGAAGGTCAGGAATAGGGACCAGGCTGCTTTCTAAGACAGTAAGTGCCCCACCACCGTGGAAGAGCAAGCACAGGCTGAGGGACCCCCTGACACAGCAGCAGCAGGGGGATCCCAGCCCTGGTCGGCAGGTGAGTTTTGGGGGGTCTTTGGAGCTTACTTGGCAAGATTGCTTCAGACGAGGCACAGTGGAAAGAGCATTGCTGTCTAGAGCCCTGAGTGCCTGGCTCCTGTCCTGGTGTCTCCCTCGGATGAGGGCCACCTATTTTCAAGGCCATAGTTTTCCCATCTATGTAATGAACTAGCTCAGTGTTTCCTGACTACCCCTAGCCCAGGAACCACACGGCCTCCCTTTAGTGCGTGGGGAATCAGAATGTGTGGACGGCAAGGCCTCTCCCAGTTCCTGCCATTCCAGGCGGCAATTAGGGGCAGCCGTTTCTACTCACGGGGCTTCCCTTGTGGCTCAGATGGTAAAGAATCTGCCTGCAGTGCAGGAGACCTGGGTTCGATCCCTGGGTTAGGAAGATCCCCTGAAGAAGGGAATGGCAACCCACGCTACTATTCTTGCCCGGAGAATCCCATGGACAGAGGAGCCTGGAGGGCTACAGTCCATGGGATCACAAAGATTTGGACATGACTGAGATCAGCCCTGGGATTTCTTTGGAAGGAATGGTGCTAAAGCTGAAACTCCAATACTTTGGCCACCTCATGTGAAGACTTGACTCACTGGAAAAGACTCTGATGCTGGGAGGGATTGGGCAGGAGGAGAAGGGGATGACAGAGGATGAGATGGCTGGATGGCATCACTGACTCGATGGACGTGAGTCTGAGTGAACTCCGGGAGTTGGTGATGGACAGGGAGGCCTGGTGTGCTGCGATTCATGGGGTGGCAAAGAGTCGGACACGAATGAGCGACTGAACTGAACTGAACTGAACTGAGCGACTATCACTTTCACTTTTACTCACAATGGCCACCAGGGGGCAGCAAAGCCCAAGCAATGCCAATTCTCCATTGGAATGGAGCTGACTTTGCAAAAATTTTTTCTTTTAAAGAATCTATTTTTTTTTTAATTATTCATTTATTTATTTGGCTGCATTAGGCCTTAGCTACAGCACATAGGATCTCTGTTGTGTCGGGTGGATCTTTTGCCGTGGCTCACAGACTTTCTAGTTGTGGCATCTGGGCTTAGAAGTTGCAGAGCATTGGCTCAGTTGCACTGCAGCAAAATTTTCTCTCCCTCCTTCCTCCTGCCCTCTCCCTCTCTCATTAAAAAAAAAAAAGAAACCACTGGATATTATCCTCAGAAAATTGAGTAGTATTTTCCCTGTATCCTATGCTTGGAGGATGAAGCTGCATTCCCTATAAAGAGAACAAGAAAAGAAATTATTGTGTGTTAGACACCTTATTAAGCCAAGTAATTTGCCTTCATGTGGCCTAACAATTGTGTGACTTGGTATCATCATCCCCACTCTATAGAATGTTTTAAGGGACTTGTGCAAAGTCTCACTAATAAGGATCTGAACTCACAGGCAGCCAGATTCCAGAGCTTAGCGTCCCTCCTACACCACAAGGCACCCTCCCCCTGCAGCTGCTGAGACGCTCACATCCATAATCTCATTGGTGTCCACCCCAGTCCCGCATATTAGGCCGAGAAGGCCCTGTTGCACTCAGAGGAGGAAACTGCAGCTCAGAGAGGGGAGGGAAATTGTCCCAGAACAAATCCTGAGCTAACGGTGCCACAGGAACAAGAACCCAGGTGTCCTGGCCTCCTTTCCTGAGCAATTGGGGAAGAAATCAGGCACACGAGCTCTGGAGTTGGATAGAATAGGTTTAAATCCCAGCTGCCCTGTTTGTAAACCGTAACCCTGAGGAAGCTGTTACTCCCTGAGCCTCAGTTTGCTCATCTGTAAAATAAACATGAAATACCCACCTGTAGATGCTGTGTCCTATCCCAGCATCCATCTTCCTCCCCTTCCTAACTACACCCTGATACTGCGAAAGCATCTACCCCTCCCCCCACAAGGTCATGTGACTCAAGGAGCCTGACTCCCATCCCATGGTGGAGTCATGGTCTAACGTAAAGACCCTGGTCCATTTCCTAAGGCATGGGTCAGAAATAGACCTAGGATGCAGTTTGTGGGAAAGTCTTTGGGGGAAGGGGTCACTTATGAGAGAGTTTCTTATTTCTTAAGAGAGATCCTCAGGGGAGAAACGCTTCCTCTTCCTCTGACTATTGTCATGTCTGAAAGGTGACCCCCCAACCTGGTGTAGTCATCTTATTCCCCGCCCCGAGGATGAAGCAGTGTAGAGGGGAGCAGAGCTGAGACAGAACCGGGTCCTGTGGTCCAGCCACTGACTCATCCGTGGCAGGAGTCCCCCATCTCTCTGGACGCCCAGTTAAATGAGATAATCCATGGAGTCCGAGGAATCCAGGTTTCTGTAAGTAGACACTGGGAGGAGGCCTGACAGAGGCTTGAGGGAGGTCCACCCGCTGTGACGAGTCCTGTAAACCGCCGAGTGCAGCGCCTGGTGGCTGCCAGCACTAAACCGACGGGAGCTGCTTCTCCACCGGGGGTTGCTTGCCCACCGTGGGACAACACCACCAAATACTCTGTGCGGTGTGGAGTGCTGGCCAAGACCCTGTGCCCCGCATTGGCCTCCCTGGGTCTAAACTCCAGTTCTGGCACTTACATCAGAGGTGTGTGACCTTGGGCCAGTCATTTAATACTTCAGTGCCTCAGTTTCCCCACCTGTGACATGGAAATGACAGTAATG
Organism: Bos indicus x Bos taurus; assembly: GCF_003369695.1. Taxonomy (NCBI): domain Eukaryota; kingdom Metazoa; phylum Chordata; class Mammalia; order Artiodactyla; family Bovidae; genus Bos; species Bos indicus x Bos taurus. The sequence goes on from NC_040104.1 coordinate 26,400,755, forward strand.
GTACCTGCTTCTTAGGGTTACTGCAAAGGTGAATGAGCTGAGATCTGTGAGGCTCCCAGAAGTGTGTGACACGGTTGTAAGTGCTCAAATGTTAGCTGCTATCGTCATCGCTGTTCTGAAAAGGTTACCAAGATCTTGGCAGGCTGGAATTTATTTTGACCTCCTGCCTAGTGATGATGAATGTAGTTTATGATAGCTCAGTTGGTAAAGAATCCACTTGCAATGCAGAAGACCCTGGTTCGATTCCTGGGTCAGGAAGATAGGCTGGAGAAGGGATAGGCTACCCACTCCAGTATTTTTGGGCTTCCCTTGTGGCTCAGCTGGTAAAGAATCTGGCAGCAAAGCGGGAGACCTGGGTTCAATCCCTGGGTTGGGTTGGGAAGATCCTCCGGAGAAGGGATAGGGTACCCAGTCCAATATTCTTGCCTAGAGAATTCCATGGACTGTATAGTCCTGCTGCTGCTGCTGCTAAGTTGCTTCAGTTGTGTCCGACTCTGTGTGACCCCATAGACGGCAGCCCACCAGGCTCCCCCATCCCTGGGATTCTCCAGGCAAGAACACTGGAGTGGGTTGCCATTTCCTTCTCCAATGCGTCAAAGTGAAAAGTGAAAGGGAAGTCACTCAGTCGTGTCCGACTCTTAGTGACCCCATGGACTGCAGCCCACCAGGCTCCTCCATCCATGGGATTTTCCAGGCAAGAGTACTGGAGTGGGGTGCCATTGCCTTCTCCGAGTCAGACATAACTGAGTGACTTTCACCTTCACCTGTGATGGCAGTGCTTCTAGTCACCAGAAGAGGGACCCCTTCTGAGGTCCAAGAAAGATTTTTTTTTATTTAAACTTTTTATTTTGTATTGGAGTACAGCTGATTAGTTCTCCCCTGGTAGCTCAGTCGGTAAAGAGTCTGCCTGCAATGCAGGAGACCAGCGTTCAATCCCCGGGTCAGGAAGATCCCTGGAGAAGGAAATGGCTACCCACTCCAGTACTCTTGCCTGGAAAATCCTATGGACAGAGGAGCCTGGCGGGCTACAGTCCATGGGGTCACAAGAATCGGACACAACTGAGCAACTAAACCACCACCGTAGACGATTAAGAACGCTGTGATAGTTCAGGTGAAGAGCGAAGGGATTCAGCCACACATGTGTACGAGTGAGCTCTTAGCAATGAATTGTCGCAGGAGATGCGTACTGGCAAAGCGAAAGACTTTACTGGGAAGGGGTGCCAGGGTGGAGACCTAGGGTGAAGGAGCCGAGGAGACCTGCTCTGCCATGTAGCTCGCTGTCGTATGATTCACGGTGATGGGGTTAGCTTTCTGGGCTGTCTCTGGCCATTCATCTTGCCTGTGCCATATTTGGTGCCATTCATCTTGCCTGTGCCATATTTGGTCTGACTCAGGTCCTTTTTGGTGGCATATGCATCTCTCAGTCGCCATGGATTCCAGCATGAGGGTTTCTAGGAGGTTGGTAGGACATATTATGGGCTGGAGTCTCCTCCCTCCTTTTGGCCCCTCCTAAATTCTCCACCTAGTGTGTTCTTTATCTGGACCTCCTGTTATGAGACAACTCATGTGAGGTGTTATTATCATGCATGGCCAGGATGGGCAATTTCAGCTACTGGTTCCCTAACTCTGGGAGACCTGGGTTCCAGTTCAGACACTGCCACAAACTTGCTGTGTGACCTTTATAGAAACATTTCCATCTTTGGGCTCAGTATGGTCAGATATGTAAGAGAGGGACCACACCCTTGAGAGCTCTTCAACTGCTGACCTCTTCCATTGCTCCCCTGGCATGTCTTTGCTCTGTGTCCAGATGTGAGTGGGCCCTAGACCCCCTCAGGTACCAGGATGGTGAAGGAACTTGGCAGGTGTCTGTGGGTTAGGATCCTTCCTCCTGCTCCTGTTAGGAGCTGACTGCGGAAGTCCTGGGGCCACAGGGAAGTGCAGTCTGTTTTAACGCAGCTGTCATCTTGAAATTCTTCCTGAATTTTGAACAAAGGCCCCTGGCCTTCCATGCCACCCTGGGCCTCGCTGATGATGGAGTGGCCTGCTTTAGGTTCATGTGCCTGAGCCCTGAGTCCATTCGCTGAGCTGGGTGTGGGGTTAACCAGCCATGCCGACTGAGAGTGGGGAAAACTGGCTTGGCAGAGGCAAATAGACACGCTCTAACCAAGAGGAGGGGCTGATGCCTCATGGGCAAAGTTAGACAGGTGCCCACATCAGTATGGAAGTGGGAAAGGTGCGAGGAGGGGTGGAAACTCTGTGCCAGTCTAATGCCTCCTTACCTTGAACCTCCACAGTGAGTGCATTTTTGTGGAGAGCATCACACAACCGTGTTAGTGATACTCAACCCTTTCCCATGCCAGGCACTGTGCTATTTCCCATTTCATCCTCGCTGCAACCCCATGACATGAGTTTATTAACCCAGTGCTAATGATAAGTATTATCAAGTTAATACTAAAGTTAACTAACATAAGTTAATAGTAAATATTAGTCACTTAATGTTAAGAGGCATTGTCTCTTCATCCCAACAGGACAACCAGCTAAGGAGTGCCACCCACAAGCCCGTGATGGGCACAGTGGGGTGAGAGGCTTCCTGTGTGTTCCCGGCATCCTCTGCTCCCACCCTGCATGGTCCCCATCACTCCACTGCAATGGCCGGTTACCTGAGTCTCCTCTGCAGATGGTGAGCTGAAGGTGTGCTGGACAACCATGGGGTTCTGGGACCGGGCACAGAACTTGGCTCCTGTCAGTAAAGGCGATAGGGACAGACAATAAAGAAAGATAGAAGGAAATGCAGATGTTTAAAGGACTCTGCGTCAGGCAGAAAAATGAGAAGGAAATGGGGAGGAAATTGAGATAGAAGGAAGCCAGGTGCAAGGAAGTTCGGAAGGTAAACTCCATAGGTGTGCTCGGGAGATAAAGTTCCATCAGCAAGGATAGAAAAACGGCTGACAAATGGTGACCAGCAGAAGCAAGCAGTCCTAACAGTGCATCAGACTGATAATAGAACTTCGTATAATTTAGTGGAATATAATCTTGTATTGACTTGTAGGCGTGCTGATGGTTGTGATATTGATATTTGCATTCCAATACTGTTTTGTGAGCAATGCATGTAGGTTAAAGCAAATATATTGTGTGCGATAACAATCATTCTCACATATTGTGAGAGAAGAGAGATTAAAAACATGCAGTAGGGAACCCTGTGCTGCTGTAGATCATCAATATGATTTCTCTGTCTCTCTCTCCCTCCCCTGAAAGGGCAGAGAAGCAATGATATTACAGTACAAAGCAACACATTAAGCCACCAGGTCTTGATATCTAAATACCGTTTCCCATTTAAAAAAATAATCCTGAGCTTCTTGGAGCAGTGGCTGATTCCAGGTATGGGGCAGAAAAATTACAAGGTGAGCCTGGAAGTTGGTTGTCCCAGAAAGCACGGAGGCGCTCAAGAGCTACTGGAGACATATCTGAGGGTCACAGAGGCCAGCTTAAAGGGACTCCCAGTGGCTGAGTCTGAGCATCAAAAAAACCCAATGATACTGATGCATCATAACATAATTTAATAAGACAAACATCCCTGGATCCATGGAGATAGCCAAAGGTTAAAAGTGCTGCCACTCAGAGGTGTAGTGTTCAGCCTCAGGCCTCCTTCTGTTGTCAAGAAGGCATAAAGAGACCACCAGGAGGAATCTGGGGAAACAAAGGTTAGGAACAGTTCTACATACATAATATTGTGAAGTAAAGACTCCAATACTTTGGTGACCTGATACAAAGAGCCAACTCATTGGAAAAGACCCTGACGCTGGGAAAGATTGAAGGCAGGAGGAGAAGGGGGCAGCAGAGGATGAGATGGTTGGATGGCATCACCAACTCAATGGACAAGAATTGGAGCACACTCCGGGAGATAGTAAAGGACAGGGAATCCTGGTGTGCTGCAGTCCATGGGGTGGCAAAGAGTTGGACACAACTTAGCGACTGAATAATAACAACAGCAGCAAAGAGACTTCATGGTGAAAGTGAAGTGAAGAGAAAATCCCTGACTCTTTGCGACCCCATAGACTATATAGTCCATGAACTTCTCCAGGCCAGAATGCTGGAGTGGGTTGCCTTTCCCTTCTCCAGGGGATCTTCCCAACCCAGGGATTGAACCCAGGTCTCCCACATTGCAAGCAGATTCTTTACCAGCTGAGCCACAAGGGAAGCCCACTTCAGGGCGAGAGAGGAGGCATTTGCTCACCTGTGTTTTAAATGGGAATTGCACTAGAGTTCCAGATTTCCTGCTTTCCCCAGGCAATCTGACCCTCATTCCTGCATGGAAACAATCAGCTGGAAAGAGCAGCAGACTTTGGGATGGGCTCTGCGTCCTGCGGCTCACCAGTGCTGGGCCCCTTCTCTTTGTGTCGCCTGCCTGGTCCCCGAAGTCATCAGTAGTTATGACCGGTACTTAAAACTGCGCCTCTGAGAGCTAGAGTCTGCGTTAGGAGTCAGAGTCCAACCACCCTCCCCACATCATGCAGCTACCTCCTCTTTAGCCCCCATTCTGGGGAGAAGGAAATTATCACATGAAATAGGGGGAGAAGTAGATTGAACTGGAGTGAGACCACTCCCTAGGCATAAAGAGTAGGATTTTCCAAAACAATTCAGTGGAAGGCTTCCTGATTAATATATGAAGAGGGAGGCTTTTTTGGGGTGGGGAGGGGCGGGGAGGCTCTTTTGAAGGGAGGCCAAATATAATGATGGGACGGAATTGAGGGATAGGGTTAGGAAGCAGGTGAAGGGTTTAAGTTCTTAAATGCTGCAGAAGACATTGGTGGTTGTGCACCCAATAATTATCCTACTCTTCTTCTGACTCACAGAACCCCAACTTCATTCAGGCAACAATGTACCCCACCACAGAAAGTGAACCATGATTCAGTTCAGTTCAGTTCAGTCGCTCAGTCGTGTCCGACTCTTTGTGACCCCATGGACTGCAGCATGGCAGGCCTCCCTGTCCATCACCAACTCCCAGAGCTTACTCAAACTCATGTCCACTGAGTCGCTGATGCCATCCAGCCATCTCATCCTCTGTCATCCTCTTCTCCTCCTGTCCTCAATTTTTCCCAGCATCAGGGTCTTTTCAAATGAGTCAGTTCTTCACATCACAAGGCCAAAGTATTGGAGTTTCAGCTTCAGCATCAGCCCTTCCAATGAATATTCAGGACTGATTTCCTTTAGGATGGACTGGTTGGATCTCCTTGCAGTCCAAGGGACTCTCAAGAGTCTTCTCCAGCACCACAGTTCAAAAGCCAAAACGGCAGCTCCTTTGTTAGTGATGGGTTTGGTCATGGACCTGGATCCAGTTCTGTCCAATGAGACAGAATATGTGGATGCTGTCATGTGAAGAGGTGATAATTGGAAATACAACAGGCATCTTGCCACCATTGGGGAAAAAAACTCAAAAACTCAAAAGCCAACGTGCTAAGGAAGGTTGAATAAAAGGATGAAAAGAGCATGGTATTGATGATGTGTTGATGGACAAACCATCTCTAGGCTGCCCTTTATCCCGTTCCCATGGACTAGGGGAAACATTATGTTTGGTGTACAGCTACTGTTGTCTCTTTAATGGTTCCAGGCTTCAAAAAGCATGGTGGGAGTGGAGAATCTACAGACAAGGCAATGAGGAAAGCGTGGCCTGGTCCATGGAGAAGTGGCAGCATCCTGTTGAGGAGAGGGACACAAGAATCCTAAGTGATGATGAGCAACAGAGATAAGAGGTCACCCTTAGGATTGCTGGAAGGAGTTGAGTCATTATAGCTCCAGGAAACACTGCCAAGCAGACAACTTGAAAAGAATTTAAGAGGAAAACCTCTTCTTTCTCAGTGGGAGATGACCTTGAAATGAGAGAGGGAAGCTGATGATTCAAGGTGGTAAGAAAGTATAAAGTTATTAGCATGCAATGCTCTACCTATGGAGCATGATAAGCCATGCCAGAGAACCTATGTTTCAGGCATGATCACCTGATGAAGAAATATGCTGCTGCTGCTAAGTCATTTCAGTCATGTCCGACTCTGTGTGACCCCATAGACAGCAGCAAGAACACTGGAGTGGGTTTCCATTTCTCCAATGCATGAAAGTGAAAAGTGATATTGAAGTCGCTCAATCGTGTCCGACCCTTAGCGACCCCATGGACTGCAGCCCACCAGGCTCCTCCGTCCATGGGATTTTCCAGGCAAGAGCACTGGAGTGGGTTGCCATTGCCTTCTCCAATGCATGAAAGTGAAAAGTGAAAGTGAAGTTGCTCAGTCGTGTCCGACCCTCAGCGACCCCATGGACTGCAGCCCACCAGGCTCCTCCATCCATGGGATTTTCCAGGCAAGAGTACTGGAGTGGGGTGCCATTGCCTTCTCCAGGAGGAAACATGATGTTTGATCAAAGGCTGTTTTGGTCAAAAGCTCACATCCTAGATGAGCTACTTGATGACTTGTTTGTGTTGTCACTACCAGAGGTGGTATAAACTAGTAAAGGTTGAGACTATGGCTTCTGGAACAAGACTCTTTAGGTTTGAAACTTTGCTTTGTCACTTGATGGTTGTACGACCTCCGAGCCTCAGTTTTATCCAAGCAAGAATACCAGAATGGGTTGCCATTTCCTCCTCTAGGAGATCTTCCTGACCCAGGGATCGAACCCACATCTCTTACATCTCTTGCATTGGTAGGCAGATTCTTTACTGCTAGTACCACCTGGGAAGCCCATCAGTAAGTGTAAAATTAAGTTTATTATAGAATCTACCTTATAATGTTGTTATTAGGAATAATTTAGGCAATAAATAGGTTATTTGTAGACTAGTACCTAGTAAGCAGATTTTAAATGTTATTACTCTGTCTACCTGTAACCTTGACCTTAAATAAGAGAAGTCCACCTTCATATCCCAGTTTCTGCCGCTAGACTGGAATCCAAAGCAGTGTGCCCATCTTTGCTTTATCAAAACTCACTCCCTCTTTGTCCCCACTCCCCCTCTGTGGGAAATCACATTTTCCCTAATACCCCCTCGCTCCTTGGCCCCATTCAGCATGTATCCCTGAGTTTACCCCAAGGTTCATTCATCCAGAGAAGGCTTCACCACCTAGATTACTCCTGGTTCTTGTCTTTTACCTGAACTCCAGAAGCGCCTGTTGTCAGAGCCCTGTCCTGCCTGCCTGTTTGCCAACTTGCTCAGTGGCTGCCATGTCACATCACAAAGACTGTGAGCCCCGGCATGGGGTGCCAGGCATGGGAACGTGTTCTGTGTCTTCCTCTGCATCCTCCCCCACCACACACACACCTGATCTGTGCCCATCAGAGCCTGCTAGATGTGTGACTAACATCATTCAATCATGTACCTCCCTCTCATCTTCACTCCCACCCCAACTCTAGTCCTAATCACCAAATTCTTTTTCCCTTTTTTGTGGGGGTGGGGGTGGGGGTTGTGCAATGCAGCTTGCTGCAGTGGAAGCACAGAGTCCTAACCACTGACCTGCATGGGAATTCCCTCCTTCTCTCCTTATGTATCTTTTGTCAACCCACAAACATACTCCAGAATCTGCAGACTTAAAAAACAAAGGAAAAGGCAAACCGAGAACCTCCCTTAACAACACATCCCTTTTCCAACAGCTGTTCCATTGCTCTACTTTTTTCTATAGCCAACCTGATCGAAAAACTTGACTATTCTTGTCTCCTGGGACTTTCAGACTTTTTGATCATGACCCATAGTAAGAAACACAATTTACAAAGCAACCCCTGTCCTTTACACACACAGAGTGTGTAAGCACATACACTCACACAATCACCCACACTCACACACATGTACTAGGACACATACAGTCACACAAACACACATATGAAATAGAAACAAACATTTCATAAAATATTATTCATGGAAAATACACTGAGACTTTCCATTCCATTCAATGCTATGTTATGCCATTTCAATTAAAAAAAAAAACAAAAAAACACTAACTAACTGCTATAGACTGACTGTGTCCCACCACCCTACCTGCTGCCACCAAATCCATATGTGAGACTTGGTCCCCATGGTGATGATATGTGGAGGTGGAGCCTTGGAAAGGTGATGAGGTCATGAGAGTGGAGCCCTCATGAATGGGATTAGTGCCTTTATAGCAGAGGCTTGAGAGAGCTCCTTCACTACTTCCTCCAGGTGCAGAAGGCATCCTCTCCATTTGAGAAGATGACTGTATACCTGGAGGTGGTCCTCACAAGACACTAACCCTGCCAGCACCTTCATCTCAGACGTCCAGCCTCCAGAACTGTGAGAAATAACTGCTGTTGTTTATAAGCCACCCAGTCAATGGCATTTTTATTGTAACAGCCTAAACAGACTAGTGAAAGTGAAGTCGCTCAGTCGTGTCCGCCTCTTTGCGACCCGTGGACGGCAGCAGCCCACCAAACTCCTCCGTCCATGGGATTCTCCAGGCAAGAATACTGGAGTGGGTTGCCATTTCCTTCTCCAGACTAAGACACTGCCTAAACTGTTGCTCCACTTCCTTTCTCCTATTAACACTGTGACATTGAGAAACGTTTAAATATATTTAAGGTCAAAGGACAGTACAATCAACTTTGTGGTTACAACTGAGAATTTACAAATATTAACACTGCTATGTGTCCTTCGGACTTAAAAACATGTCCCCTACACTGCCTCCACCCAGCTCCCCTTTCTCTTGCTCCCTCTTTGGAAGCAGAAATTGAGCTTGTATTCTGGCTGTGTTCTTAAACTTCTACTAAATCTATGTTGCATCTACAAAAAGATATATTTTTCTAAGTATTTGAAATTTTTGTACGTCACATTTAAGTTTTGGGTTTTCAATTCACGTCACTTTTTGCATAAGATGTGAGCTCAGGATGGCAAGTGTATAGGATTTTGGACACAGTTGTCCCAACATCCTTCATCAAAGTACATACTCTCTCTCCATTGAACGAAATGCCTTCTGTATCAAACAGCAAGGTTTTGTGTATTGGCTCTGTTTCAGGGGCATTTCTTCTTTAATTCACTTCCATCTAGCTTACATCACCATCTCTTGACTAAAAGCAGTCTTCTCAGGGTCCCTGATTTATGTCTAGTGAAGTTGTTTCTATTTTCATCTTTACTGCCCTTTCAGAAGTTTCGGGAGAATTGGCATCCTCATACTTCTTTGACTCTAGGACAACCTACTTCTCCTGGTTTTCCTCCTGCCAAGAGGGCTGCCCCCTTTCCATCTCCTTTGCGGGTGCCTTCTGCTCTACCCAGTCCCAGCACTCCTCCTTCTGCAACCCCTCTTTGGTTCAAAAACAAAAGAACACAAATATGTTTCCAAAGAAGAGAAATGAAGCCAGGCATAACCAAAAGAGGAACATAACACATCCCTTTTTATTACCCATCACCTAATTCCCTACAGGCTTTCCTTGTGGCTCAGCTGGTAAAGAATTGGCCTGCAATGCAGGAGACCTGGGTTTGATCCCTGGGTTGGGAAGATCCCCTAGAGACGGGAAAAGTTACCCACTCCAGTATTTTGGCCTGGAGAATTCCATGTCCATGGGGTTGCAAAGACACAGATACAACTGAGCCACTTTCACTTTCACTTTCTGCTTCCCCTCAGAGGTACGTGGACTATTTATTGGTGGGGGGGAGTGCAGAGCATGTGAGTTGCCCACACGCCCTCCCCCCATCCACTCTCCCCTTTATCTTCTGTAATCTAACTGCTCAGAAGTTAGATTAGGAAACATAAAGCATTGACCAGCTTCAACTGGTTTTGCTTCCTTAAAAATAGGTTGTTGATTAATCAGACCTGGAGTCACTTCGGAGCTAGCACTGCGCATGTGCAAGATGGGACCGCCACCCCCACCCCCACCCCATCCCCACCCCACCCCGCCCAGGTCTCCAGGATGATTCCAGAATCAAGAATCTTCTCTCTAGGGAACTCAAAGAATAGAAATGTTGCCACCCGAGTTCTTTAGGAAGCAAGAAGTCCTTCCAATATTAAAAAAAAAAAGTCCTGCTTCAAAGCAGTACAAGTAGCTCTGTTACCATAGGTGGACTGATTCCAGACTAGCCAGTCAGCTTCCAAGTTCAAAATTCACTTAACCCTGGATAGGGCAGACAGCTTTGATCCCGGCCTCCTGTCTCCTTGTCAGTCGACCCCCTAATCAAGCATTTTCTTTTCTCAAAAGCCAGTGCCATGGTATTGGCAATGGCAACCCACTCCAGTACTCTTGCCTGGAAAATCCCATGGACGAAGGAGCCTGGTGGGCTGCAGTCCATGGGGTCGCTAAGAGTCGGACACAACTGAGCGACTTCACTCTCTCATGGTATTGGCTTCTATGCGTGTTAGGCAGCAAGCCCTTGCTAGGTAACGTTTCCCTCCCACACAGCTGTCTGCAGCTGTGTGACTGAGTTCTGGCTTGAGATGGAGAAGTGGAATTGGTGTGTGCAACTGCAGAGATACTCCCTCAAAGAAAAAGACCGACTCTTCTCCTGTTTGCTCCTTTCTGCAGTTTGGTTGCCAGAACAGCCGCTTTGTTGTTCATGTCCGCTTTGGTGTTGTGACATGTTCGTGTCACTCAGTCATGTCCTACTCTTTGCGACCCCATGGACTGCAGCACACCAGGCTTCCCTGTCCTTCACCATCTCCTGGAGCTTGCTCAAACTCATGTCCATTGAGTTGGTGATGCCATCCAGCCATCTCCTCCTCTGTTGTTCCCCTTCTCTGCTGCTGCTGCTAAGTCACGTCAGTCGTGTCCGACTCCGTGCGACTCCATAGACGGCAGCCTACCAGGCTCCTGTCCCTGGGATTCTCCAAGCAAGAACACTGGAGTGGGTTGCCATTTCCTTCTCCAATGCATGAAAGTGAAAAGTAAAAGTGAAGTCGATCAGTCGTGTCCAACTCTTCCCAAGCCCATAAACTGCTCCCCTTCTCTGCCTGCCTTCAATCTTTCCTGGCATCAGGGCCTTTTCTAATGAGCTGACTTTTTGCATCAGGTGGTCAAAGTATTGGAGCTTCAGCTTCAGCATCAGTCCTTTCAATGGATATTCAGGACTGATTTCCTTTAGGATGGACTGGTTTGGTCTCCTTGCAGTCCAAGGAACTCTCAAGAGTCTTCTCCAGCACCACAGTTCAAAAGCATCAGTTCTTTGCCTGGGACCCTCCAATATGGGGGAGTGTTTTCCCACAGGAAGTAACCGTGTGATGCCAGCTGGCAGTCCTTCAATTCAACTCAATGCTGATGCTCTTCACATGCAGATATGTCAGCTGCCAGGAGCAAGTCTCAGCCCCACAAGACTTCAGGTGCCAATTGCAAGTGCAGGTCTTCAGCTGTGTTTCTGACCAAGCAGCTGTAAATCAGAGGTCCCCATCTCGCCCAGCTTGATTTCCATTGATTTGCTAGCGTGGATCACAGAACTTAGGAAACCAGTTTGCTTATTAGAGTGTGTGTGTGCTCATTTGTGTCTGACTCTGCAACCTCACGGACTGTAGCCCTTCAGGCTCCTCTGTCCATGGAATTTTCCAGGCAAGAATACTGAAACAGATTGCCGTTTCCTACTCCAGGAGATCTTCCCTACTCAGGGATCAAACCTAAGTCTTATGCATAGGTAGGCCGATTCTTTACCACTGCACCACTTGGGAAGCCCCACTTACTAGGTTATTGACTTACTATAAAAGAATACAACTCAGGAACAGCCAAATGGAAGAGATACACGGACTAAGGTATGTAAAAAGGGGTGTGGATCTTCTAGGCTTTTTGCCAGCCTAGGAACTTTCCGAACCCCTTCCTTTTGGGCTTTTATGCAGGCTTTGTTATGTAAGTTGATTGATTAAATCATTGGCTATTGGTGATTGAACTCAATCTCCAGCCCTTCTCCCCTCCCCAAAGGTGGGAGTGGGACTTAAAGCTCCTACCTTTTAATCGCCGTGGTTGGTTCCTGCGGTCCCATTCTTAGGTATTTTCCAGAAGTCACCTTATTAACATAAACTCGGATGTGGTTGAAAGGTGTTTGTTATAGATATCAAGACACTCTCTTACCACTTAGGAGATTGTGAGGGTTTTAGGAACTCTGTGTCAGAAAGGGGGACAAAGACCAAATATATATTTCTTATTATAAGTCATTATATCAGAGACCCTAAGACAGAGAAGGCCTGAGATGCTGTTCCAACCCCAAAGAACTTGTATACAGGAGAGGAATATGCATACTGTTGACGAGTAGTTTCAAGGGATTAGATCTGGTCAGCAGAGTCCCTGCAAAACTATGGATGGAGGTTCATAACATTGTACAGGAGGCAGTGAAACCTTTGTTATTTGGGATTTTTCTCACATCCAAAATTGACCTAGCTCAAGCTAGATACCCTTTTGGAGTCTTTATTAACACGTGTATCTTTCTTTCCCATAAGTGAATTCATGTATGAGTCTGTGGCTGATTTTTTTCACTAAACAATACAGTTCACTCCTTGGTCCTCATCACCTTCCATACTTCATTCATTCCTACAGCTTGTGGATCCTTTTGACCCTCACCCTCTCTTCACCCTCACTGTCACCCCCCTAGTCCAAGTCACCACTGTTGTTGTTCAGTCGCTAAGTCTTGCCCAGCTCCTTGTGACCCCACCGACTGCAGCACGCCAGGCTTCCCTGTCCTTCACTATCTCTCAGAGCTTGCTCAGACTCATGTCTATTGAGTCAGTGATGCCATCCAACTATCTCGTCCTCTGTCATCCCTTCTCCTGCCTTCAATCTTTCCCAGCATCAAGGTTTTTTCCAATGAGTTGGCTTTTCACATCAGGTGGCCAAAGTATTGGTGTATTGGAACTTCAGCTTCAGTATCAGTCCTTCCAATGAATATTCAGGGTTGATTTCCTTTAGGATTGACTGGTTTGATCTCTTTGCAGTCCAAGGGTCTCTCAAGAGTCTTCTCCAGCACCACGGTTTCTTTCCTTTTTTTAATGAGTAGCAGAGCTAAATTTTTTTGTTGTTTCACTGTTGTCATTATTTTGGTCCCTGAGGCTTGCTAGATCTTAGTTCCCTGACCAGGGATTGAACCCACAACCTTGGCTGTGAAAGCTTCAAGTTCTCACCACAAGACCTCCAGGGAATTCCCCTACCATAATTTCTAAGTTTTGCCAACTGATCATTCTGCTTCCACTCTTGCCTAGAGGTAGAACCAGTTTATTCTTCGATCCATTTTTCACCTAGTGTTCAGTATGATTTTTTTTAAAAAACTGAGCCAAGCCATGTCAGTCTGTGTTAAAAACCCTTCAGTACTTTCCTGCCTTATGTAGCATGAAATTGAAGCCCTTTAACAGGCCTACAAAGCTGAGGGGCATCCTCTGACTCCACTTCTTTTTCACCGCTGCATGTCTCTTGATTCCTTTCTCCATCATCAAGCCCTTTGCTGTCTCTGTCATATGTCATCTGGAGCATCCTTCCTACAGTATATGCCCCACTGCCGCTGCTAAGTCGCTTCAGTCATGTCCGACTCTGTGCGACCCCATAGACAGCAGTCTACCAGGCTCCCCCGTCCCGGGGATTCTCCAGGCAAGAACACTGGAGTGGGTTGCCATTTCCTTCTCCAGTGCATGAAAGTGAAAAGTGAAAGTGAAGTCGCTCAGTCGTGTCCGACTCTTAGCGATCCCATGGACCACAGCCTACCAGGCTCCTCTGTCCATGGGATTTTCCAGGCAAGAGAACTGGAGTGGGGTGCCATTGCCTTCTCCGATGTGCCCAACTAGTACCTGCTAAAATGTCACCTCCTTAAAGAGGCTTTCCCTTAGCTCGCTTTGTGCTCTATTTCTCTTATAACCCTCATCACAATTTGTAATTATATATACATCTGTTCACTGACTTGGTCAGTCTCTCCCTCTCCTGCTTTCTCCAGAACCAAGGACCCTGCTTGTTTCAAGTATCAGTCCATCCTCAGGAGCAACCAGAGATCCAGACACACAGAAGGAACTCAGTAAATACCTGTCAAATGAAAGAACCCCGGTTTAGAGTTAAGAAACTTTGGTTCAAGTACCATCTTAACTGCTTACAGGCTGTGCCACCTTGGGGAAATCAATCAACTTTCTGAGCCTATGGGGAACATGCGGAAAATGAAGCCTGCCCTGATTATCTCATAGGATTGAAGTGAAAATCAAACGAGATGAGGTAAGGTCAACTTTTTAAACTATGAACAAATGTGAGGGGTTAATTTGCTGTGGAGGTGGAGAAAACATGATGTGAGAACTTAGAATGAGAACCTACTTTCTCAAATACCTGAATGTAAAGTAGGCCTCTGTAAACTGGTCTGTCCAAGGCCTTGTTAATAATAACTGTTGATTCCTGGTCATTTCCTCCCATTATACAGCTGTAAACGGAGGGTTTTCTTGGCATACAAACTTTAGCGCTACGTACACCATCAGTTTCAGTAAATGAGTCCTTTTGAATTAAGAATGAGGAGTTTAGTGGCAGCTGCTAGCTGAAATGAAAGTTTTTTGCTAAGAACAATAAAACCTTCCCTTCCTTGCCCCTTGATCTGCTTGGCTTAGTTTGCTGGTGATGGCTGGGGTGTGGTATTTACAGAAAAGTTAAGAAAAGTGCAGGAGGTGGCCTGCTCCTTTGCTCTGGATGCCTACGTGGTGTAAATAATCCTCTTTTAATCACAGTCTAAACATGTTCCTAAAACAAGATGTTGGTGCCAAAAAGAATTCCAGGAGGCATTACTCTGATGGTGGGGGGCTTGGAAGGGGGAGTAGGGATGAGTGGGTTAAATAATAGAATCATCAGCCCCACTGGGTTTGGGCAGGGGGGTGGGGTACACACTTTTGTTGTGTGGATTACCAAAGAAAGAATTGAAACTTCGCTTTTCCTTTTAATAATCACCTTACTCTAATAGTACTTCTGCTGTTTAAACTGTAAAGAATGTGGTCCTGTTTTCTCCTTCACAACACATCTATACAAACACATTGGATTTTTTTAAAAGAAATACTTTATTGGTGGATAGTTTTAGATATCTACAAAGCTGCAAGAATAGTACAGAGTTCCTGTATCATCACTTATCTTCCCTAATGTCAACATCTCACTATGGTACATTTGTCACAGTTAAAAAGCGATATTGGTATATTATTATTATTATCAATTAAAATCAAAGCTCTATTCAGATTGCCTTAGTTTTACCTACTGTCCTTTTTCTGTCCTGGGATCATATTTGATTGGGATTGTTTTGCTTTTTTGTTTGTTGTTTAAATGTTTTTAAAAATTTTTCTATGAAAGTATAGTTAATTTACAATATTGTATTTGTTTCTGTGTTTAGCAAAGTGATTTAGTTGTATTTATACATGTATATATTCTTTTTCAAATTGTTTTCCCATTTAGGTTATTAGGGAATATTGAGTTTCCTGTGCTATACAGTAGGTCCTTGTTGATTATATATTTTAAATATAGTAGTATGTGTATATATAAATTGGAGAAGGCAATGGCACCCCACTCCAGTAGTAGTATGGGCTTCCCTGGTAGGTCAGATGGTAAAGAATCTGCCTGTAATGCGGGAGACCTGGGTTCGATCCCTGGATTGGGAAGATTCCCTGAAGGAGGGCATGGCAACCCACTCCAGTATTCTTGCCTGGAGAATCCCCATGGACAGAGAAGCCTGGTGGGCTGCGGCCCATGGGGTCACAGAGAGCAGAGAGTCGGACACAACTGAATGACTAAGTACAAGTGTATGTCAAGTCCAAACTCCCAGTTTATCCCTGCTCCCCATCTTTCCCCTGGCTGGGATTGTTTTTACATCAACATCAAAGTCATTAAAAAAAAAACCAAACACAAATGTAAAAACAGGGAAACTATTTTTTTTGTTTTTGTTTGTTTGGTTTTTTTTGAGAGCATAAGTTTGCAGGCTTACAGGTCTTTGCCAGGAAAACCATTTCTTTTTTGTGTTTTAAGCCACACCATACAGCATGCAAGGATCTTAGTTCCCCAGCCAGGGATCGAACCTGTGCCCCCTGCATTGGGAGTGTGGAGTCTTAACCACTGGACAGCCAGGTAGGTTCCATAAAAAAAAATTTTTTTTAATTTATTTGTTTTTAATTGGAAGATAATAGAAAAACCTTTTTATAGTTATTTAACAACATCTTTCCAAATTCAGACTGTGGGTCTCCAGCTAAAGACACTTTTTAAAAGAAAGCATGAATATCTACCCGAAGGACCCTACGTAGAGGCTGCGATTGGTAGTGGAGTGAGGAGAAGGAGAGGAGGCTTGCATTCTGTGGCGCCACTGCCCTTAGTGGAAAGAGATTGTGCTGGAGTCTCTGCCATCTCAGTAATTAGGTGAAAGTTATGCACCCTCATTTTCTTGTTCTTTGTATGCAGGTATTGATGCTTCCATGGGGGTTTGTAGTAAATGTGAGTTGCAAAGTAAATGAAAGTGTTAGCAATATGCCCCGCATACCAGGACTCAGTAGCCATTACAGTTATTCTTTTATATTTAAAGAAAGGGAGCAAGGCATTTTGGAAATGTTTTACTCAGGGACTGCTTGTTTCAGTTCATTGCCGCTGAATAAAAACACCTTAATGTCACTGACCACAAACACACTCAGCCACATTCTTCCCTCTATATGGTTTCCTCTTCCTATGCCATAAAAATCATACCATCCTTCAAGACCTGGGGCAGATTTCTCCACAAAACATTCTCAGATGCTCTCAATGCTGGGAAAAGGGGATAACCAAGATCTATGAGTCTGTTCCCTCATCTGTAAAATGGGATTTAAAGTAGTCATGGTGGATTAAGGGAAATAATGTACATAAAATGCTAATCACCACATCTAGCACAGAGTACGATCCTCTGAAATAACCAGCATAACAGCAACAACAATAATAGCTTTTATTTAAGACAGGCAGTGAGAATGGAAGGAACAGTAGAAAATCTCTTAAGGACTTACGTACCAGGACAGACCTTGGAGGTTGATCCCTTGTATGGAATGGATGAGAGGAAGAGATGGGGAATGGCACTTGTCTCTAATTTTTGAGCAAGAGAAATGAAGGCTTTCTTGGAGTTATGGACAAGACTTTGGTGAAGTTTTTTAATTGTTGTTTTGTTTTTGCTTTGTTTGAATGGAGTGTTGCAACTAGGAAATATGCCAGTAGTCCTGGGCATGGTGGAATTTAACAGGTTCTTAGGATACCTGAGGGCAGGTATCCAAAGACTGCTGACTGTCTGGGTCTGGAGCTGAGGGGAGAGATGTCTGAGTGCCATGTTGGGGTGTGATAGCTTATGGTGAAAGATGTTGGATTCGTGATCTCCAAAGAAGAAGATTTAGCTTTGGGACCAGGGACCAGGCTTGATCACACAAGAGCTTTTGTGTGGCAGAGTTTTATTAAAGTGAAAAAGGGACAAAGAAAGCTTCTGACATAGACATCAGAGGGGGGACGGACAGTGCCCCCCCTGTCTAGTCTTAGCAAGGGAGCTCTATACTTTTTAACTGGTTTTACAATAAGTCAAAAGAATGTCTCAAGGTTGTAAAGATCTTGCTAGACCCACTCCCACAATTTACATTTTAAGATGACAGGATTAGTCAGAAGTTTCTTGTTAAGGAGAAACATGTCCTTGAGCAAGATACATTTTTATATTGACTAAGACAAAGCAATGTAGAAAAAAATGTTTGTCCTTTTCTCCTCCTTGAGAACTCCAGACCCCTATCTCCTGGGGAACCCTGGACTTCTTATCAACCTCCCTGGAAATTGACTCTCTCAGGTGCCCCATCAAACCAGAGAGAGGGGGAGA
Source organism: Bos indicus x Bos taurus (assembly GCF_003369695.1). Taxonomy (NCBI): domain Eukaryota; kingdom Metazoa; phylum Chordata; class Mammalia; order Artiodactyla; family Bovidae; genus Bos; species Bos indicus x Bos taurus. The sequence continues at coordinate 26,418,504 of NC_040104.1, forward strand.
TCACTGGCGTAACTCATAAAGGAAGTGGCATCAGGGACTAAAGATAAAAATCTTGGGAAATATCTACATTAAGAGAAATACAGAGGGTGACGAGCCCAAGGATGAGGCTTCTCCAGCTTGAGGGGCTGAGAGACATCCGGCAGTAGCTAGAGGGGAACAGAAGAGGAACGAGATTTTTCAGGGCACATTGCAGGGAAGGTCACGTATCTATGCTGATAGGGAGGTGCTAATGAGAAAGATGGGCTGGAGATGGATCGAGGATATCTGGAGGGAAGGGAAGAATTGACAGAGGAGTGAGCAAACTGAGGACCTGGGGAAGGCACCAGCTGGGGTTGCGTCTGAGTTTTTAAGTGGGAGTGGTTTGAGCTTAGCCAAATATTAGGTCGGCCAAAAATTTCACTCGGGTTTTTCTGTACGATCTTACGGAAAAGCCTGAACAAGCTTTTTGACCCCACCCAGTAGTTCCCTTCCATCTCTCCTCTAGTAAAACACTTTGTATGTTTAAAGGATGGACTCTCAAAGTGTGATGTGGGACCCTTGGGCGCCCCCGAGATCCTCCCATAGCACACAGTGGGATTTTCTGTACAATAGAGGCTGCATGTGCCGTGGTGTCTCCTCACGGCTAATGGGAGTCTTGTGTTTCTTAGAATTTTCTAAGGCGGTGACTTTAGATTTATGTACATGTTTAGTGATTAACTTAGTTTTTTTCTCAGTACTTCTGTTGTGCTTTTACAGCTGTCTTCAGTTATACCTGCTATGACATCTGTAACCTTATTATCATCCAGTAAATTGCTGTTTTGAAATTCCCATATTTTCCTTGCATCTATGCAGAACCATAAGAAGTACAGGTGGTTGTCTTGTTTAGCAATAATATTTTTAAATTTTTGGAAAATGTTCCACTCTGTGAGATTTTGCCAAAAACTACTATTATTTTATAATTTTATATTTTATTTTAAAATGAAAGAAAATGTGCAATATATTTTTCTTATATTTAAGGGTGAATTGTTGACTTTTGAAATGGAGACTAAAAGAGTCACTTTCTCAGTCCATTGCTGCACTGTCTACTTCTGAAGATGCTAAAACCGATAAAAATAACATATCAGAGTTCAAGGAAGGCAGGAATATACTACTCCCATTCCCCACAAAAACAAAAATGAAAATTGGATGAAACAGTAGAAAAAGAAAGAAAATATGGTAAAAGTTAATTTTGTAATATTTGGCCTTTCTTGTTTTATACAACAGACCATTTGGGAATAGATGGTTCCAATTAAATTGTACATCATTCTGAGATCAATCATTCAGACTGTAAAGAAAGGAACTGAATTGCCTTTTTAAAACAAAAACAAAAGACACTGTTTGAGAATTAAGAACAGTTTGTTACAGATTTTCAGACTAGAAACAGAAAGGCCACTGGAGTAACTCACTGAGTAACTTAGCGTCTTGCATTAGCTAAGGAACTACCCTCTACCGCTGAGAGACTAATTAAAACCCTGTAAAGCCGACAATGCTGAACACCTGCTGGATGAACAGTCAGTAAAAGAAATCATGATGGTGCCCATCTCCAATGATAGAGTAACTCATCAAAGACAGAGTTAATAAACCATCTGCAAAACTGTACCTTTGCTTTGAAAATGGACAGATCTGCACAGCTGCCCAGACATCCTATTCTGTATTCCTTAGTATTCAAAACAGATAATCATCAAAGAATACCTGGAAATGCTTGACAACAGACATAAAGCCTGCTGAAATATTTAAAGTGTTGAATACCTTTTTGAATCTTAGGTTTTATTCAACCACCACCTTGACGTTTTTAGTGACAGCTCAAAGCTGGTTGTTGGTACAAGTGCTGGCACCTTGGCACAAATCAAGGCAGGGGTGCTACACTACGCCAGTGGGCATTGCTTTCTCTGCTGACTGTTGCCCAAAGACAGCCAGTTTCCATTAAGAATGTGCTTGGTGGGGCAGGAAAAAGAATTAATGTTATCAAATTCCAATGCTTGTAATCCTTTTAGTGCCTTGTATGATGACAGGGGAAGTGTGCATGAAGCATTTCTGCTACATCCCGAAATGTGATGGTTACTTAAGGAAAAGCACTTGTGCGGTTGAACTAGCCACGTTCTTCATGAGACTTCATTTTTAAAAAATATTTATTTATATTTATTTGGCTGTATTGGGTCTTAGTTGTGACGTGTGGGATCTAGCTGTCTGACCAGGGATCGAACTCAGGCCCCCTGCTTTGAGAGCATGGAGTCCTAGCCACTGGACCACCAGGGAAGTCCCCAAGACTCCATTTTTTTAAAGATTTATTGTATTTTTGGCTGTGCCGGGTGTTCGTTGCTGTGCACAGGGGCTACTCTCTAGCTGCAGTGCCCAGGCCTCTCATTGCGATGGCTTCTCTTGTTGCAGAGCACAGGCTCAGTAGTTGTGGCACGAGGGCTTTAGTTGCTCCATGGCGTGTGGGATCTTCATGGACCAGGGATCAAACCCATGTCCCCTATAGGCACATTTGTATCCACCGACCGCTAGGGAAATCCCGAAAGGAATTTGGATTTCAAATTGCTACTAACCTTTAAAAAATACCGCTTGTCCAGTTTTGCTCTTGTATCAAAGAGCCACAATCACATAAGGTTAATCAAATACTTCTTTTCCAATTGCATATTTCTATGAAGCCAAGTTTTATTCCTATTGTAATAGATTGTATAAATAGATAATTCAGCTGTCTCCTATTAAGCCAATCATTAAAGAGCTTTGCAGAAATCTAAAGTGTCAGTCTTCTGACTTTTTTGTTTTGTATATATCAATATTTACCTTTTGTAAAATATAGTGTTTATATGACTATTTAACAAAATTGTTTTAAAATGAAGTAATAAGCATTTATTACTTCCATTTGTTACTCTAAGATCCCCTGGAGGAAGGCCCGGCAACACACTCCAGTATTCTTACCTGGAGAATCCCGTGGGCAGGGGAGCCTGGTGGGCTACACAGTCCATAGGGTCACAGAGTTGGTCCCAACTGAAGTGACTTAGCACAGCAAGCACATAAGCATTTAAATTTTTTCTCAGTGTTAATTTCTTACACCAAAAGTATTAATAGATAAAACAGAAACAAAAAAAATCTGTTAGATGTTCAATGATTTTTAACAGTGTAAAGGGTACTGTAAGGCATTGCAGTTTGAGCATCACTGGTTTAGGTTCAGGGAGCAGGGCTAGTGATAAGAGAGATTCAGGTGGATAAGAAAAGTTTTTAAATAGCCGTTAATTTTTTTCTTATAACTGCAGAATATTAAAAAGCCTAAAACTCTATTAAGTGTACCTGTTGGTTGGAGTTTGGTTAAATGGGTTTTTACCAGTTTAGTCAAGGAAGCAGGCTGGTGTATTAAGGTTAGAGGCACCTGAATTTGGATTCTGGCTGAGGTAAGCAGGGGGAAATTACCAAAACTCCTGGCCTCAGTTTATCCATCTGTAATGTGGGATAATAATTTCTAAGTTAGACGGGTTACTGTAAGGATAAAACTTCTTGTAAATCTTTGCTAAAGTGTGATCTGTGGACTAACAAGGGTGAGTGAAAGTTGCTCAGTCGTGTCTGACTCTTTGTGACCCCATGGGTTATACAGTCCTTGGAATTCACCAGGCCAGAATACTGGAGTGGGTAGCCTTTCTCCTTCTTCAGCGGATCCTCCCAACTCAGGGATCGAAGCCAAGTCTCCCATATTGCGGGCAGATTCTTTACCGGTTGAGCCACCAGGGAAGCCCAAGAATACTGGAGTGGGTAGCCTATCCCTTCTCCAGTGGATCTTCCCAACCTAGGAATCGAACTGGGCTTTTCTTCACGGCAGGCAGATTCTTTACCAACTGAGCTGTCAGGTAAACCCTTAACAGGGGTTAGCAATGCTAAATACTCTGAATCATGATCCGTATTTTAATGAGATCCCCAGGTGATCTTATGCTCCTTAAAGTTTGAGAAGCACTAATATGTAAGGCCCCTAGCAGAATGCATGCCTGTCGCAGGTGCTCAAAACAAAACAAAAATTTTCCTGTTAATATTTACTATTCTTCGGTTTATAACTATTTTAGTCTTTTGGACTAAAGTAATTGGTTTGGTTTTTTTTTTTTTCAAATATTTATTCATTTATTTGGCTGCACCAGGTCTTAGTTGCAGCATGTGGGATCTAGTTCCCTGACCAGGGATCGAACCTGGGCCCCCTGCTTTGGGAGCTGAGAGAGTTAACCACTGGACCAGCAGGGAAGTCCCTGGTTTGGTTTTTAAAAACACATCTGACCAGTTAATTTAGTGTTTTTCTTTTACTTTATTATTGGTCTAAGTAGCCCTTCAACTCATTTGAAAGATTTAGAGCTTTCAGACATATGGTTTAGACTCTAGAGGGTCTCCATCCCTCCTTTTAATTTATTTACGTACTCAACACATATCAAACACCTAATATGTGTTAGGGACTATGCATAACACTAGGTACTCACCCTTGTGAAGTTCTGCTAAAGGAATTACTTAGAGCCAAAATGTGCCATTTTCATTGAAATATGTATGGGGAGGGAGGAGGGAGGAGGATTCAGGATGGGGAACACATGTATACCTGTGGCAGATTCATTTTGATATATGGCAAAACCAATGCAATATTGTAAAGTTAAATAAAATTAAATTTTAAAAAAATGTGCCATTTGTAATCCTCAGGAAGTAAAACTTTGTGCATGTAGAGGAATAGCATACATTAAAAGAAAAAAAAATTCCAGAGTATTTTTTTTTCCTTTTCTGGATTTTCTTAACTTTTATTTTATTTTTAAATTTCATTTGCATTTATTTTTTGTGACATTATTCCCGGACTGTAAGTTTTTTTTCTTCCGTTTCTTCTGGAATATCTTTTTCTTCTGTGCAGCCTCCTCTTCTGGTTTAGGAATAGTCTGTTCTTTTTCAGTTAGGATCGTTTCAGTGTGGTAGGGAGAGCTCAGGTACAGGTTAATCCCACCGTGAGCCCCTATTTTGGGGGCTTTGTTCACCTGGATGTGCTCAGTGAGCAGAGAATCTACATCTAAGCCCTTCAGTTCAGCTTTACTCTCTGCATTTTTGAGCATGTGCAGTAAAAATCCAGCGCTCTTTCTGGGCCACAGACCCTGTGTCCAGCCCCACTGTTTGGCCCGTGCACACCTACCTACTCCAACCTACTGACAATGGAATGGCATATGTCACTTCTGTAGAGTGACATCCTTCAGATACTTGGTGACTTTTCAGATACCCTTAAGGACCTGGGCAGTTTCATGAGTGTTCTTAAAGTGAACACAAGGATTTGAACCTCTGCTTTGCTTGATTTTGTGGGGTTTTCTGGGTCAAGTGAATAGCACATCATTTTTAGAGGTCACCTCGGGCTGCTTACCCCAAGAGTTAACTTTTATTAACATAGAAAAAAACTTTATTTACATCACAGAATACTTTTTGGTTTGAATTTTATATGGCCTTATGATAATATTGCTTACCTCAGGGACTTCCCTGGTAGCCTAGTGGTTAAGACTCTGGGCTTTTACTGTCCTGGCATCAGTTCAGTCGCTGGAGAGGAAACTGAGATCCTGCAAGCCACATCACACACATGCACACACACACACATATTTTTTACCTCAAGTTTTTTCACTTGCCTGACATAATTTTGACCTGGAATTTTAAATCTTCGAACATTTGAGTTATTTTTCCAATACTGAAAAAATTCTGTACCTATTGAACAACTCCCTATTTCCCTATGACCCCAGCTCTTCAACTGTAATTTTACTTTTTGTTTTTATGAATGTGGCTATCTTAGATACCTCATATAAGTATGATGATATGGTATTTGCCTTTTTACTCCTAGCTTATTTCACTTGGCGTAATGTTCTTAAAATTTATTCATGTTGAAATGAGAACATGTGACAGGATTCCTTTCCTTTTTAAAGTGGAATAATATTCCATTGTGTGTGTATACCACTTTTTCTCTATTTATCCATTGATAGATATTTGGGTTGCAAAAGCTGTTGTGAATAATGGGAGTGATGTGAACACGAATACCTCTTAACTATTAAAGATCATGCTGGTATGCACACGGGTGTGCTGCTAGACTACTTTGATGTAGACATGAATCCATCCCCATGCTAGCAAATAGTTCTTCACTGTAAGTAATAACTGCAGGCTTGAACTGGCAGAGAGGGAAAGGTGGGGCATTTCTGGTCAAGATTCCATCTCTAGATATCCCTCCGGGCAACAGCAGAGAAAAGGAGAAAATAGGGTTTTCTGGTCTGAAAGGTCAGAGAAAAGGAGAGAAAGGGTTTCTGGTCTGAAAAATTGTCTGAAAGGTCAGAGAAAAGGAGAGAAAGGGTTTCTGGTCTGAAAAATTGCATGCCTACCATATGCAGGACACCATGCTAACATTTTCATATGTGTTGAGGGGGAAATGTGGGATATTTCTTGAAGTAAGATAATTATGATAGTTAAGATCAGTTTTGCTCCAAATTCCCATGGCACTGAAGTGATCCCCAGTGTCACGCATGGGCCCAGCAGGGGAGGATATCCTAACCTTAGCATGGAGGGGGCTTGTTTTGTTTTTTTTTTTTTGAAAAGAGTTGAGAATGAAATATATTCAAATTTCAAATATAATACAAACTACTGAAATTTAAGCTTGACAACTTCTTTCCAGGCTGTCGGAGTATCAGTTCAGTTCAGTTCAGTCACTCAGTCGTGTCCGACTCTTTGTGACCCCATGGACTACAGCACGCCAGGCCTCCCTGTCCATCACCAACTCCCAGAGTTTACCCAAACTCATGTCCATTGAGTCGGTGATGCCATCCAACCACCTCATCCTCTGTCGTCTCTTTCTCCTCCCACCCTCAATCTTTCTCAGCATCGGGGTCTTTTCAAATGAGTCAGTTCTTCACATGAGGTGGCCAAAGTATTGGAGTTTCAGCTGTGACACTTCACTTTTGTCAGAGTATATGTTAGCATAATAACCAACTGTGTGTCTGTGACCCATATGGCAGAGATCAGTCTCTCCAAGGGCACAGAGCCTTTGCCAGAGTTCTAACTGATCCTATTCACTGGTTGCTGGTTAAATAAATCATTGTTGCTGACAGTCCATCTTGAAAGAACTTAGTTTCAGTGGGGAGTCCCAGAACCTGTATCAGGTTCCCTAGTACTGCCTGTAGATGATATTGCTAATAAAATCAGTTCCTACACAAAAATCAAAACCAGCTTCGAGCTTTCCTGGGGACTAGGAAAATATGCCTTCAAGGAGGGAAAGAAAAACCATTGCAAACTTGAACCATTTAAAGTGACTTTCATTGATTTATTTTAGTCTATCAGTTCAGTCCCCAGAGTAGGGGAGAAGGATGACTCCAGACTCAATTTGTTGGTGTCACTTCACTGGAGCTATTTTACTTGTAACCATAGTGAATTTGGCTATTTTATGGTAGGGCTTCCCTGGTGAGTCAGATGGTAAAGAATCTGCCTGCAATGCAGGAGACTCAGATTCGATCCCTGGGTCAGGAAGATCCCCTGGAGAAGGAAATGGCTACCTACTCCAGTATTCTTGCCTGGAAAATCCCATGGATAGAGGAGCCTGGTGGGCTATAGTCCATGGGGTGGCAAAGAGTTGTTAACTGACTAATAACACAACAACAATGGTTCAGGGAAGCAGAAAAGGCACTGGCCTGGGAGTCAAAAATGGCTTCTAGTCCTAGCTTGACCTCTAACTAATTGGGTGCTTTAGACATGTGCCTGTCCCTCTGGAATATGAGTATACCTTCTATAAATTCCAGTGGCCCTTGGACCAGAATAGCTCCATTCCTCAGACTGGAATAGCTTTAACAATCTGTGAGTTAGGGATATTGCTTGATCATTGTGTCCATTCTACTTTTTATTTGGCATTTTTCATTTAATACATATATACATATATAAAAATTTGTACACAGTAAAAATACAAAATAAGTAATTTCTTCATAAGTTATGCAATTAAACAGCTACCTTTTTAAAGTTTAAAAAGCATTGTAAAAAGGAAAGAAGAAATCTAGTCAGTTCTTTATATCATTCATAATAACCTTGGTATAAAATATCCATACACGTGTACAAAATAGTGTACAGTTCATAAAAGCTGTGCAAAGACAGCAAAGTTCCATGAAAAAAAAATCAAAGAGGCTTGTGGGTCTCTATCTGTTCACCTCAGGCCCAATGCTCAGTGGAACATCCCTAGTCATGATAAAAGGGCATAAGGGAGAATGCTTGGTTCATATACCATAGATGCTGAAATAGTAAAGAAAATACTTTAAAACACACGGACAGAAATACAGCTTGACTCTTCCTCCCATTTAGAGATCTCACTTCTTTGCCCAGAGAGCACTGGGAATAGGACACACGGAAAAGATTTAGTGTTTATGCAGTACCTTAGACCAGAAGGCACAGGTTTGTGGGTTTTTTTTTTTTTTTTTTTAGTTCTTGAGCTTTCTAAGGCCATTGCTATAGAAGACTGGGTCACCAGAGTTTGGAGTTGGCTAGGATGTGGTTGCTACCTAAGATGGGGATGTAGAGGGGTCTGGGAAGTCAGGGGTCTTGAAGTTATAGGCTTGATATTGTGAGATATCCTGTCTCGGTTTCCTACTTCATACAGGCTTTCTTACAAGGTTGTTGCTGCTGCAGCCAGTAGCGCCTGGCACACAGCTTAAGCCAGGCTGTAGGAGTGAACACCCCTACTGTGTTTAAGATAGCTTGCAATAAAACACGATAGACAGGACCCCTTGTGGAAGAGTTAAGGCTGGGACCAAGACCTAAATTTAACTTGTGCGGAGAGGGCTGTTGAGGGAGGGGTGTAGGGGAAAGAAATGTCGTTTGGGGCAACGGAAGGGGCCAGGGTGCCCTCGGACAAGGTGACTTCTGCAGCAGCGAGCAGCAGCGGGCCGAGTGAACACGCACCGAATCCCACCTCTTCAGTTTCAAAGCACTCGTAATCAGTACCCCGGGGGGCGCGGGGGCTTCTAAGACACCGTGATCTCCTCCTCGCCCTCCTCGTCGTCCTCGGAGTCGGAGAAGTCCGAAGCTTTGTCCGGGCTGCCTGAGCGCGCGGGCGAGGTGGGCAGCGGCGCTTCCAGCCGCGGGTCCCGCAGGTGCCGAGGGTCGGCGGGGGCCGCGTGATAGACCAGGCGGGGGCGGGGGCTGCCCGGGCCCTCGTCCTCCTCGTCGTCATCGTCCCCGGGACCCTTCTGGCCCACGTCGCTGAGGTCCGGGTGCGGGTTGAGTTTGGTGGGAAGGGTCTGCTCGCGGCAGCCCCCGCTAGACAGGAGCTCGCGTTCCTTGGAGTTCCGCCACTTCATGCGTCGGTTCTGAAACCAGATTTTCACCTGGGGCCAAAGGGGTGAGAGCAGGGGAGAGGGGAGGTTAGCGCGGAGCCCCCGCCACCGTCTTTGCCAGCTCCCCACCCCTTAAAGTGAGTTGGGACGCCACGTGGCACTTTCCATTCAGCCCCCAATCTCATCCCCGCCACCCACTTCACGCATCTCTCGCCGGGTCTTAGGGTACCTGGCCGAGGTGGGCGGGGGTGGGGTCGCTGCTGAGCCTGGGAGAGACGGGGCAGGGAGAGTGGCTATCTATCGCGAGGAGCCTCCGCGAAGCCGGCTCTCGCCCCTTTCATCCTCTCTAGTCCTGACCACATCTGTACACTGGGACCTAAACGGTTTCCTAGAACCCTCCCATTTGGACCATGCCTGGCGGGAGGGGCTACGGGGAGACCGCCCTCACCTGTGAGTCTTTCAAGCCCAACTTGGCCGCCAGCTTCTTGCGGTCCGGCTTGCTGATGTACTTCTGCTTCTGGAACATCTTCTCCAGCGCCTTGCGCTGCACGTCGGAGAACACGGCTCGACGCAGCATGCCCCTGCGAGGCTTGCCGCGGGCGGCCAGTGGCCAGGAGAAGGTCCCCGGGATGGGCACGACGCTGGAGGACGCTGCGGAGGCCAGGAGTGCTAGGTGAGTGAGTGGGCGGTGTCCTGCCCCGTCCGCCCCTCCTTTGCGGCTTCCTTTGGTTTTCCTTTCTGATCCTTCGTCTCTTTAAAGCTCTCCTTTTTCTCCCCCTGGAGAATAGGCTACGAACCTACAAACCTGCGAGAGTGAAAGGCGCTTTCCGCCCAAATAACTTTCCCTTTCAACCGTGCAAACCCGGATTAGGTAAAACCACGGAAACACAGAAAACAACCCCCACAATAGCCTGTTTCGTTTTTCCATTCAACGGTCTCAGGGAAACCAAACCTGCGTGCATCAGCTAATATAGCAGGAGAAAAAAAAAATAAGTTACAAAAGTAAAAATAGCCAGCCGAGGCCCCTTGGGTTTCCCCCCTAAGCTTTTAGCACATTGGTGGCTTTTGCATTCTTTGGATGAAAATGAGGTGCTTTACTGATTTGTTAGGAGAAAATCCGCTTTGGATTTTTTTATTTTTGGAAAAATCCAATCAGTATTCATCTTTTTTATATTAATCTTTCCTCCCCTCATCCGCAAAACGTAAAGAATTCGGCCCGAATACATGAAAAGTGGCAGCTAATTAGCACATTGACCGCTTCCCAATGGGTATTGGCATGATAAAAGGAGGGGGTAGGGGGGTGGGGGAGAGTTTCGCTTTAAGGGAGGGAAAAAAAAAAAAAAAAACCCCAAAAGAAACAGAGACTCTAATGAAGCGTGAATGGTAATTGTGTAGTAATGAACTAACAGAAAAAGACTGAGGACAAGCAGCGAAAGCCATATATTACTGGGACAAAAGAGATTTACACTTTCAAACTAAACACAACTGCAGGCCAAGACCATTGGGAGAATACTGATGGCAGAGGCTTCTCTTCCCCGAATCATTTTCATTAAATGGACATGAAAAGCTATTTATAAAGCTCGGGTTGTTTTTGTTAGAGCATTGAGCTGGGGGAGAAAGGGAGCAAATTCCATTAGCAGCAACAGCATGAATGGTGGGAGGGGGGACGGTTGGTGAATTCTCTCTCCCCCTTTCAAAAATCAATTGCGTGTTTCTTTCGCTGATATTGGGAAGTGCTGTCGAGGTTTTACTCACCGCCCCCCACCCCCGACCATACCCAGTCTCCCTTCCCTTTATAAGAGTTCCCGTCTCCTCAGTCTTGACCAGCTGTAGAGTTTTGAGTCATCACTGGGATTGCAGGATGAAAACTTCGTGGAACCTGCTTAAGGTGTTTCTCCTTTAAACTGGGACCCAATTATGGACCTCCCTCCGACTTCCAATTTTACGAGTTCTACGGTCTTTAAAACGGTTTGGCGGTGGGGGGAGGGTATGATTTGGGAAGTCGGGCTGGAAATAGAGGGTTGGGGGTGTGGGAGGATCTAGTCCCCCTCCCCCGGGCGACCCCAGGCATCCCACACAAGAGGGCACCCCATGTGGTCTTGTGAAAAGCCCGAAGCCCTGAATGAGTTTTAAAGAGAAATTAGCCCCGGCTGGTAGGTGTCTCTCCTCGGCTCGGAGGGGCGAGGGCTGGTCTGTGTGTGGCTGCCCGGAGGAGCTGACCAATTGGTCATGGTGCTGAAACCTTTGTGGGGAATCGTGGCCAAGTGCACTGACTCTGTGGGAAAACGGCGGCGTGAAGGGATGCCAACAGTTCCGCGCCGGGAAGGGAACCGCCTCAAATTGGGACCATGACAATTCCTGCTAATTTGTAGAGCAGGGAATTGGTGCAAAGTGTCAAGCAGTCACTGCTTGTGCTAAATAGGGCATCAAATTGGCGCGACGGATTCGTGAATGTTGTACGTCTCGCAACCTCTGAACCAGAGCGTAACCCCGTGGGGTGGACGGAGAAATATGGCTTCGGGGCAGGGAGCGATGGGGTGGGGCTGGGGTGACTCCAGCCTCCTGAAAGGAAGGGGGACGAGACTTACCTGGGAAATAAGAAGATCTGATGAAAGGCTGGAAAGAGCCTTCAAAGTAGGGAAAGGCAAAGGTCTTGGGAGGGACACTCTGGAGCAAGGTGGGAGACGTTTCTGGGAGTGAGGGAAGGAGGAACAGAAGGAGGAAGACAGGGAATTTGATTAGGTCACCTGATTATTGTACAGGACAGTGAACACATGACATGATTACATCTTAGGCTGGTTTCAAAGGCTTCTTCCTCAATGAAAGAGTAAAATAAATGTTTCCCTAACACTGTCTCATCTGTGGAACTCTCCCCATAGTCCTCACAGTCACTTACCCACCTCCCCCCAATATCATCCTAGGCGCAAACAAGATGGGTAGAATTGGAGCGGGGGAGAAAAGAATTGCAGACCCACAATACTTGTTAAGCTAGTAAATATGTTGTCTTGGGTTTAAGAAACGGGCTTCCAGAAGCTGGAGGGCAGAAACGCAGAGGCCCAGGGGCGTGCGCTCGATTTCCCTGCACCAGGTACTGTGCGCGCTCAAACTGCAGGTGTTCACATTCATTCTGAGGGTGGGGCGAACCTGGCGGCTTTCCTTTCTGGGAATCGTCTGGACCTACGTGTCACATTGCTTGACCTGGGTCCTCGGGGATCTTGTGTTAAGTGTGTGCGCTGCTGTGTGCGTGGGTACCCGCTGCATAAGGGAAACTGAGGCCAGAACAGAACAGCCCTCAGCGTTTTGCTTTCACTTACCGGTTCTGGGAGCCGAGGAAAGGATGGCGTTCACTCCAAACTTCAGAAACGTGGGCTCGCTGGCAGGGGAGACGGCGGTCTGCGGTGAGCCGCCCCGCCGGCTGCCCGGGCCCGGGGAGCCCAGGTCCGAGGCTCCGGTGTCTGTGAGAGCCGCAGGGGCCCCCGGCCTAGGGGGCGACATACTGGGGGTGGGCACGCTGCCTCGGGGCAGGTAGGCGGGGGGTCGGCTGATGCGGATCAGATCCTCCACCAGGAAGCTCGAGTGACCGGAAAATGCCGACTGCAGGGACTGGGGCAGCGTTAAGGTGGGCGTGGGGCGCAAGAGGCTGGGGTACCCGGCGGGGGGCGCGAGGAGGCCAGGGAACATCATTTTAGGCGCAGGGCGGGCCGAAAAACTTCTTCAAATGGCCAGGAGGTAAATGCCTGACTTCCCACCCCTCCCACCCCCGTGATGCCCTCTCTCTTGGGCTTAGCAAACGTCTTTAAGGAAGGATCCTACTTGGGCGTCTGCGAGTCCTCCGTAGTCCTCCCGTCGAGGTGATGGTTTTATAGTGGCCTGCCCGTTAAAGCGCTTTGAAAAGTGACAGCTCTGACAATGAAGTTCAACAAAGTTCTCCACTCGAGCTTCATTCGCCGGAGGCTCTGGGCGATCTGATTGGCGCAGGGGTGCAATTTATGATTGGATTAGTCTTCATAAGCATGGCCCGCACAATGGGCCGGCAACAAAGGCTGGCGCGCATCAATTCTGCGTATCGACCGCCTCTTTGCAATACAGTGCGCCCCCGAAGCTCTCGCCAGGAGTTTTTGTTCTGGAGCAACACCCGGGCTAATTAAATGCCTATTTAGAAGTTTCAGATGACATCTTGCCTTATAGAAAAGGAATTATTTAGAGAACACACTAAATTTATTTGCAGCTCCCCTGCTGAGCCTGTAAAATAAATCAATAAATATTCATAGAAACTCATCTCCAGGCAATCAGTAAAATAATCCTCCCCCCTTGTGCAGAGGGCAATGAAAAATTTCAAGTCAATGAACATAAAAATATACTCCTTCTCCGGTCTCTGCCCTCCCTATACATTACCCCAGCTGAGGCATAAAGCAGCTGTGAGGGGTGGGTTAAATAAACGTGGAGTAGAGGAGTGCTGTTCTAAAATACTAGGGAAACTTGAAATCGATGCTTTGGAGCTATTGAAGGGCATCCCTCGGGGGTCGGAAGAGGGAGTTCTTGGTTTATTTCATGTTGGGAAACTAATTGAGAGAGTTGGTGATACCTGAACAGTAATATGATTCTCCTGCAAACCCCTGCAACTTAGAAAACAATTTTCAGTATCCTGTCTTTAGAAGTGGCACAGAGGAATGAACCACAGCTAACCCAGAGGAGGATCAGAGGGGAGCCTCGAAAAGGGGCAAGGTGGCAGGGTTCCATTTCCCAGGGCTTACCTCTGCTGGAAGCTGCCTTGTGCAAGGAGACCTGAAGGCTCTGGGTGCTCCGCTGGCTCTTTCCCAACCTCTAGGAGCCCTTGGCAGTTTCGTTTGAAACTCACAGCATGGACTTTTAAAACCACAGCAGCAGAAGTTTGGAATTTGTCCTGAGAGGGTCCTACCCATTGCCAGCACTTCCCAGGGCATAGTTTTGCTGCTTCTTAACAACGGCAATGTACAAATGAGTGAAAACAGAGCGAAGGGTGAGGTCCCCAAAAATGTTGGTCCACACGAGGAAAGACGATTCTTACTTCATTTGGTACCTCAAATCAGAATCTTCCTGTAGACCGCACTTGGCTTTCCTCTGGGTTGGGGCTGGGGTGGTGCTGAGTCTCAATTCCGTTCCTCGGCTAGATAACAGATGTGTTAAATGTCCCATTCATTTCTTTAGTGTGGCTGAACCTCCCCAAAGAGAAGTGTGCAGCCCCGCCAGGCCGCCCTGATCCTATTAACCATGAACTAACTGTCACCTTCAGCTGGTTTTCCTTTTTGCTTTTTAACACAAAGCTTTCTCAAAAATCTTATTAACCAGCTTTATTTCTCTCGATGGTTTTGTTCAGGGCGTTTTGTGTTAATGATCTCCATGTCGCTGCTTTAACCATTCAATAAAAGTGCATCTGTGATTTATATCACATTAAACCAGAAATAGAGCCCGCTAAAGCTCTCCCTTGATTCAAATTAAAAAGTTATTTAGAGTTGGGCTTGGAGCCGAATTAATGCTCCAAGAGGACACAAGTATGGAGTTTCTGAGCCCAAGGCTGTTTATGGAGGCATTCTGGGGAGCAGGAGGTGGAAAACCACTCAGGAAACAGCATCTTTTAAATAAATGGCTACTTAAATAGGGAAAATGCATTGCTGAAGTTAACTGGAATCCCCTGGAATTGAAAGAGAGACATATTTGAAAAACTTCAAATGTTCCTCTTTTAGAAATTTTGCCATAAATAGGGGAGAAAAGGGTTTAAAGTATTTGAACATCTGTGCTCTCACATTGTCACAAAGTTTTCATTCCATATCATCCCTCCTACCAACTGCTTTCTGGAAGCAGAAAGAACAGCTCTGGTTTGTGCGTTCCCTCCCACCTCTCTTCTTTTTCTCCTCTTCTTCATTCTAGTCCTTTCCTCCTCTTCTCCTGTGTTCCTTCCCTTCTTCCTTCCATACCCCCGTGTTGGGTTTCTCATCAAGTAAGAGGGCTCAGAGCTAGAGCTTCTGACTGCAGCCTACTGGAGACAGTCTACTTTTGCAGGATTTTGTTCTGAGGGAAGAAAGGACTCAAAGCCAGTCTAGGGCCTTCCTAACCTCCCCCCTTCTCTAAACTTCTTCTCCATCTGGGGTATTAATATTTCCCTGGTGTAGTTTTTACAATTAGTATCGTGCCCGTAGAGCCGCTCCTTGATCCCCACCCTTACACACACACACACACACACACACACACACACTGACCATTCTGCCTCCCACTAGACTGACTACTACTAACGTTTCTTCTTTTAAAAAGGGGGGCCTGACACTTTTTGGAAGGTGGGTCAACCCCTTGCTGCGATCCACGTGTTCTCGGGCTCCATCTCCATAGCTTCCTAAAGCATCCCTAAGAGGAAAAGTGAGGGCGGGGTGAGGGCTGGCGCCCGTGAAAAGGCAAAGTAAATCCCAAGGAAGCAAGAAATCAGACGAAAGGATCTTACTTGAAGTGATCTCCTTGAACGCGTCTTTTCAAACTCCGCCATAGCCTAGGGGGCTGCGCGGTGCGGCGTGGTGCTGCGTCTAAGACCTGTGACTAATGCCGTTTGACCTGGGCCCACGGGGTTTTGTGCGTCCTGCCATTCATTGTAATGTCGTTATCTTCGAGTTTATTTCAGAGAAGTCATTTGCATCCTCTCTCCCAGAACGGGGTTTTCTGTCTGTTTCTCTTTCTGGGGAAAAGAGAGAATCGGAGGCTCGGATTGGGGTGAAGGCCCTCGTCTGTGCCGCGGACACACCGCTTGCCTGGGGAGGCCTCGGCAGAGGGAGCCGGGGCTCCCGGGGCCTCCCGGCCAAAGCTGTCCGAGCCTCCCTGGGCAGGCAGAAAGGACTCCTGGAACCCGTCTGGGGTTTCCACCCCACCCCTACTCCCGGGGGCCATGGAGAGAGGGCGGTCCCTACCCCACGCTCGGAGCTCTCTGGCCGCTGCGCGCCCTCTCCAAAGTGGGTCTCACCGCGAGCGCCAGCCCGGGTAGGCACAGGCCACCCGTGGGGAGGTGAAGGGTCTGCAAAGTAAAGAGTGACTTCAGATTCCTTGCCCTCCTAAAAGATAACGAACGTGGCTTCGGGAAGACTGGGACCCCAAGTTCACACTTTTTGCCAGAGTTCAAAGCCGTGGAGCTCCCAACGGGAGCTACCAACCAAGAGCGCTTTGCAAGTTGGCGGGCTGGCGGGCTGCGGCGGCATCGGAATCAGCACCCGCCTCCTGGCTTCTAGAGCCCCGGGGCAAAAGGAGGAGCTGACGGGCGAGGCAAAGGAGGAGAGCAGCGAGGCTCGGGCTGAAAGAGCTCTCCTGCCGCCCCAGCTCTTTAGGCGAGTCGCTCTATTAAGACACCTCTAAGGGGTTCACCTTCAGAATAGGCCACAAGGAGCTACCGGCTGCCCCAGCCCTTTCTAGCGTCTCCCCCCACCCTTCATTCCTTTCACACACACTCTCCCCCGTTTTCCTTGAAAATCCTTCTATTGTGCCAATCAAGCAGATGGTTTGCAGGAAATATAGCTTGGCCTCGCTGACCGAAACTAATTTTAACTAGCTTTCCAAGCCCGAAAGGTTTGTTTTGCTCTTACAAAATAGCCCCCAAAACAGCTGGCAAGGGTGAATTAAACCCATTAAAGACACATTTATAAGAAATTATATTCACTTAGATTGCCTGAACCCCCTTGTGCAGCCTAAGAGGGGAGATGAGCGCATTTAAATGAAAATGTCGCTGAATGCTCCCCTCCTTAACGTAGCCTGAAAGTCTCAAAAACATTTTACTAAATAGATTAACTTGACTATTGTCTTGCATCACATTTATCAGCTTCATTAAGTGAATAGCTGAACAAATATATTACGCATGCATGAAAAGCTCTTTTTCCAAGAGCCTCATTGTATCCTCAGCCCTGACAGGTGGTTAACTGTGTGTTGTGTTTTTTTGTGGGTTTTTTTTGTGTGTGTGTGTGTTTTCTTTTTTTTTTTTCCAAACCCAAAGAAAGGGGATCTCTTTAAAACAGAGCTGTGCTCAGGCCCGGCTTGGCGGGAGTTTAACTCTCTACTTGGGCCCTGCAGCCAAGCGATAGTAGCACCATGAAATGTTGACAGAGGCGATCTGTGCCCATTCAAGATAATGAAAATGAAATTTTGGTGAGCTGAGCCTTGAGTGTTTTTTCTCTCCATTACTCCAACCTCCTTGTCTTGGAAATTAATTTTATAATGCTTCTTTTCAAAGCTGATGTCTCCTCCCCCCACCCCCATTAAAAGTAAATTGCTTTTGCCTTTCCTTGGTTAACTGGCTCTCAGAAGACAGCGGGGTTAAATATCCTTTTAACTTACATTTGGATCCGTTTCACTTGACTGTGTGTCTTGGGGGAAAGTCCTTGTCTCCTGGGCCTAGGTGTCCCTGTGTGGGAAACCAGTGATTGCCTTAGAAAGCTTTCTAAGGTCCCTTTCATGTCTGATCTTCTAAGGTTTAAAAACTCTGCTCTTTGTCAGCCCACTGCAGGCCTCAGCTCTGCAGGGAGGACCCGGGAGACAGCATAGACTGCATTTCCGGGCACCAGGGGCAAGGCCTGAGGGGAGGGAAGAATCGTGGAGGGAGCTAGAGGCTTCAGGGCAGATCGACTTGGCTTCTGCTCCTCAGGTCTCTGATCTGGAGATCCTCTAAGAGCCCTTAGGCTAATGGGCCCTTGCACCCCACCCACGATCTCACCCTAGTGGCTCCCAGTGCACACTTCTCTTCTACCCTGGCAAAGAGGTGTGCCCCAACGCCAGGGGTAAATCAGGAAGTGACCCTCCCTGGCTTGGCTCCTGGGTCCTGGGCGGTGCATATGTCAGCCTAATTACTCCTTGCGCCCCCCTCTCCATGAACCATTTCCTCACAGCCCCCACCCTAGCGTCCCCACCCCCCCACCTCTTTCTCCTTATCTCAAGCTGAACTATTGACTTCCTGTCCCAGAATCTTTCTGGATAAAGAGGCTGAAGTTGGCTGACAGGCACACTGGGTGGAAAATCATACAGGATCTTTCTCTGGACCTGAAAGGGCCACTTTTGTCAGGGGTGGGACAGAGAAGAGAGAGAATATGAAATGTATTCTGTTTTTCCTTCCAGGCCCAAGGACTCACGGCTGGGGAGCAGGTGCCTCTTGGGGAGGCTGGGTTTGTGTTGGGGGTGGGGTGGGGTGGGATGGGTGGAGGTGGCCCCGAGGGAGTTGGAGGTTTAGTTGGTTGGGTGGCAGATCCCAGAAAAGTGAACGGGATTGCCCTCCACTACACGCACTTGGAGAAGAGAGGACTCTGAGAAGAGTGGCTGTGAGAAATAGATGCTGCCTGGTTTGCACCAATCTTTCAAGCTCTCTCTCCCTCTGGGGAGCTTGTTGTCTTAATATTAAACCTTAGCCCAACGTTTAAGAACAAGGGACAAAGATTTTTGCCAATGGATTGAGACCCTCTTTCCTAAACCGGAATCTTGCTTCACTTTCTCCTTTCTTTTTTCTCTCTTCATGTTAAAAAATCAGAAGCTGTGTTCTCAAGTATAGAAGGAAGCGGAGTCATTGTAGACCTAGGGCCAGCTGGTTAGAGAAGGTGGGGGCAGGGGGAGGAGAGGGAACATCCTTGGCTAAACATTTCGAACTCTTCAACTCATCTTTGAAATTTAGAGATTGCCCCTTGGGGGAAAGAGGTCTTTTTTTTTTTTTTTTTTTTAAATCTATATGTCCATGGGAGGATTAGAGGTAAGACTTCCAGTTCTTTATAATGTGAAAGTTAATTTTAAAAATTATTTTTCTTCTGACAAATAGGGAGTCTTGCTTTGGTCAGAGGAGGGAACTGTCAGAGAAGCTGTTGGAACCATGAGTCAATACTTAAGAGGGAAGTATTCTGTAGTTTGTGGGACTCTTACGTTGCTGGAGGTTTACTTGCCTGAGGCTGAGGTGGTTTACAGGTTATTGCAGGAAAGGGAGAAGGAAAAGTACCCCCAAGACTTTTGCTTGCTCTGCAGTTCTGCTCAATCAGTTTAGGGAAGTTGGAGGGAGGCATGAGAGAATGTGACATTCCTCTTACATGGGGAAGGGATGGAGGAAAATAGTCTTACTTTAGGTATTACCTATATTGCACAAGGGCCTAACTGGCAGCTGCCACCTGCCGGAGGAAAAGCAGAACATTCTCTAGCCTGCTCACCCTCCTCCATGACCAACTTTCCCCTCCAACTGCAGAGAGAAGATAGTCATCAGACAGAAATGCCTTCCATTTCCTTCCCCCTGGTTTACTCTCCATTCTATTCACATCTCCTGCCTCCTTAGAATTAGTTATTTAATAAATAAATATTAGTTATTTAATAAATAAATATTGATTATTTAATCCCTGTTTGCCCTTCCAAATCTACCTCCTACTCCTTCTCCCTCTGCTTTTGCCCTAAGAGACTAGCAAAATGAATCTAGGTATCTTGCTGGTTGGTTTCATTTGTTATTGTTCAGTCACTCAGTCATGTCCAACTCTTTGCAACCCATGGACTGCAGCACACCAGGCTTCCCTGTTCATCACCAACTCCTGGAGCTTGGTCAAACTCATGTCTATTGAGTCAGTGATGCCATCCAACCATCTCATCCTTTGTTGTCCTCTTCTCCTCCTGCCTTCAATCTTTCCCAGTATCAGGGTCTTTTCTAATGAGTCGACTCTTCATATCAGGTGGCCTAAGTATTGGAGTATTGGAGCTTTAGCTTCAGCATCAGTCCTTCAAATGAATATTCAGGACTGATTTCCTTTAGGATTGATTTGTTTGATCTTGCTGTCCAAGGGACTCTCAAGAGTCTTCTCCAACACCACAGCTCAAAAGCATCAATTCTTCCGCACTCGGTCTTCTTTATGGGCCAATTCTCACTTCCATACATGACTACTGGAAAAACCATAGGTTTGACTAGATGGACCTTTGTTGGCAAAGTAATGTCTCTGCTTCTTAATACACTGTCTAGATTTGTCATTGCTTTTCTTTCAAGGAACAAGCGTCTTTTTTATTCCATAACTGCAGTCACCATCTGCAGTGATTTTGGAGTCCAAGAAAATAAAGTCTGTCACTGTTTCCGTTGTTTCTGCATCTGTTTGCCATGATGTGATGGGACCAGATGCCATGATCTTAATGTTTTGAATGTTGAGTTTTAAGTCAGCTTTTCCACTCTCCTCTTTAACTTTCATCAAGAGGCTTTTTATTCCTCTTCACTTTCTGCCATAAGTGTGGTATCATCTGTGTATCTGAGGTTATTGATATTGCTCCTGGCAATCTTGATTTCAGCTTGTGCTGGCATTTCACATGATGTACTCTGCATTCAAGTTAAATAAGCAAAGTGACAATATACAGCCTTGACATACTCCTTTCTCAATTTTGAACCAGTCCATTGTTCCATGTCCAGTTCTAAATGCTGCTTCTTGACCTGCATACAGGTTTCTCAGGAGGCAGGTAAGGTGGTCTGGTATTCCCATCTCTTTCAGAATTTTCCACAGTTTGTTGTGATTCACACAATCAAAGGTTTTAGTGTAGTCAATAAAGCAGAAGTAGATGTTTTTCTGGAATTCCCTTGCTTTTTCTATGATCCAATGGTTAGCAATTTGATCTCTGGTTCCTCTGCCTTTTCTAAATCCAGCTTGAATATCTTGAAATTCTCAGTTCACATACTATTAAAGCCTAGCTTGGAGAATTTTGAGCATTACTTTGCTAGCATGTGAAATGAATGCATTGTGCAGTGGTTTGGTTTGAACATTCTTTGGCATTGCCCTTCTTTGGGATTGGAATGAAAACTGATCTTTTCCAGTCCTGTGGCCACTACTGAGTTTTCCATATTTGCTGGCATACTGAGTGCAGCACTTTCACAGCATCATCTTTTAGGATTTGAAATAGCTCAGCTGGAATTCCACCACCTCCACTAGCTTTGTTCATGGTCATGCTTCCTAAGACTCAAGATGTCTGGCTCTAGGTGAGTGATCACACTATTGTGGTTATCTGGGTCATTAAGATCTTTTTTGTATAGTTTGTGTATTCTTGCCACCTCTTTTAATATCTTCTGCATCTGTTAGGTTTCAAGGGATTAGCTCTGATAGAGTGCTTGAAGAACTATGGTGAGAGGTTCGTGACATTGTACAGGAGGTGGTGATCAAAACCATCCCCAAGAAAAAGAACTGCAAAAAAGGCAAAATGGCTGTCTGAGGAGGCCTTACAAATAGCTGAAAAAAGAAGAGAAGCAAAAGGCAAAGGAGAAAAGGAAAGATATACCTGTTTGAATGCAGAGTTCCAAAGTATAGCAAGAAGAGATAAGAAAGCCTTCCTAAGTGAACAATGCAAAGAGATAGAAGAAAACAATAGAATGGGAAAGATTAGAGATTTCTTCAAGAAAATTAGAGATCCAAGGGAACATTTCATGCAAAGATGGACACAATAAAGGACAGAAACAGAATGGTTTCAGTTAGTGGGAGCCAATGGCACCAACTCAAGGATAGCAGAGAAAGGTTGGGATATTTCTTCCTCCCACTCCCTTCTTGGTTTTTGTTGCATTTCTGTGAGTAACTGTAACTGCAGCTCCCAAGTTCACCAAGCCCTGGCAATATTGTCT
Organism: Bos indicus x Bos taurus; assembly: GCF_003369695.1. Taxonomy (NCBI): domain Eukaryota; kingdom Metazoa; phylum Chordata; class Mammalia; order Artiodactyla; family Bovidae; genus Bos; species Bos indicus x Bos taurus. The sequence goes on from NC_040104.1 coordinate 26,440,410, forward strand.
TGTCGACCTCCTGACCTTTCAGACATAGGGATATAATGGGATATAATGGCTTCACACTGTTGCTAGGCTTTGGGTGCAGTAGTACCTCTTGCTTATTCCCTTAACCCCGTCTGCACTTCTGTAAGTGGCTTCTTCATTGGAAATGCTTGCTGCCGAACTCCTGACTGAACCTTGTTCTCCATTGTCCTTTCTGTCTATAGTTTCAATCTCCCCTTCACCAGAGGTTCTTTCAAACTGTGCTTTTTCAAAAGGACCCTCCCTTGGCCTTATATCCATTTTTAATTATATCTCCTTACAGACTTCCTCTAACTTTTGTGAGGCCTGAGACAAAACTATAGATGGAAGCCTGTGGCCCACCCTACTTCATTTCCCACTCTGACTCCATCCTACATCAGGAAGGTCCTGCACCCCAGAGTCTGGACCCCTGGTCCGCATATCCACACCCCCTGCACCTCTCTCCAAAGACATGTGGTTCATGTCTCAGGTTCAGGGAGAGGCACCCTAGTGACATCGTCCACCCATGGGAAGATAGACCTAGGAAAAGACTTGTGTCGGCTTTGAAAAGAGACTTGGTTCCATTTGGACAATGAATTCCAGACCCTAGAAGGGAGCATATAGGCTGTGGGTGAGCTTGTCCCCTTGGTCATGTGGACATGGGTGGAGCTGGAAGGAAGCCAGACTGGGGCCCTCTCTAAAGTTCAGGGCTCAGTTTGAGCTCCCTGTTTGTTCAGGTTGAAGCATGGTACTTCTTTTACAACCAGACTTTCTGAGAGTAATGCCTAATCTTGCTTCCTTCCATTCTTGCCACCCCTATGACCTTTCTTCACCTGCTGCCACTCCATTCCACTGAGGTGGATTTGTTGGTGTCCCTGATGCCCTCCCTGCTGGCAGTCAATGATCTTTTCTTATTCAATGTGGCCTCAGTATTTGTCACTGAGGACCTCTCCCTTCTGGCTTCATGATCTTCTTTTTTCCTCCTCAGACTGTTCCTTCTTGCTCTGTTCACGAACTCTCATTTTCTCCTCTAAGCCCTTAGATGGTAGCATTACTCTGGGTTCTGCCTTCGGCTCTTCCCCAGACAGTTACTGAAATTTTACTCATTACTTATTTTGTCCCTACTGAGCACTTGCCTAAGTATGTCCCACTCTCACAAACCACAGTGCCTTTGGGCTTGAGGATCCTTCTAGACTCTCAACACCTGGCTGACTTCCATTCATTGGGAAAGATTTGGCTTGAGCTTCACCTCCTCTGTGATCCTCCTCTGATGTACTCTGAGGTCCATGCCCCTTGGATATTTTCTTGTAGTACCTAACACCTTTATTACTGCATTTATTACCCTCTATTTAGAGTTGCCAGAAAAAAAGTATTGGAGGTACAGCTACATTTGAGTCTCAAGCAAATATTATTTTAGTGCAAGTATGTCCCAAATATTGTGTGGGATACACTTATACTAAAAATTGTTTATCAGAAATTCAAATTTAACTGGATATTCTGAATTTTTATTTGCTGGCAACTATACCTGTTGGAGTAATTTGTGGATTTGTTTCTCCTGTAGACCATGAACTCCTTGAGGGTAGGCACCATGTTCTTTGACTCTGTGTCCTAATGCCTGGCACATGGCAGGCATTCAGAGAATATGTGCAGAGTGATAAAATCTTCAAGTTCCGTGAGCACTCACCTGCCTCATTTCAAAGGGCCTTTTCCTGCTTAAAATTCAGTGTGGTTAGTTCACTGATCTCTCTTCTAACCTCTTCTGCTGCTGCTGCTGCTGCTGCTAAGTCGCTTCAGTTGTGTCCGACTCTGTGCGACCCCATAGACGGTAGCTCACCAGGCTCCGCCGTCCCTGGGATTCTCCAGGCAAGAACACTGGAGTGGGTTGCCATTTCCTTCTCCAATGCATGAAAGTGAAAAGTGAAAGTGAAGTCGCTCAGTCGTGTCTGACTCTTCGTGACCCCATGGACTGCAGCCTACCAGGCTCCTCTGTCCATGGGATTTTCCAGGCAAGAGTACTGGAGTGGGGTTCCAGTGCCTTCTCCATCTAACCTCTTCTAAAGTCTTATTATTAGCTCTTCATTTTGTGTTGTTGGGTTCTCTAGATGGTAACCAAATGGGATAGCTCCCAGGTTTTCTCAAAGACTGTGTGATTTTCATTTATAACTCCTAGGGCAGTTCTCTTTGCTTATTTGAATGATTAGCTGATGACTTCTACTGGCATTGTTAGTCATTATTAGATATTACTAGCTAATATGCTTAATTGACTACGTTTACAGAGAGTCAACTTCCACAGCACAGGAACCAAGCTCAGATGAACACAAATACACTAACTCTTGATCTCACAGCATTAAATTAAGTAAATGTTTAATTTTTGCAGTGTAAGTAATGAATGCTCTGGCACATCCCCACCCAGACCTTAGGGAAGTATAAATATTTATGTTATATAAATATGTATATATATATTAATATATACACAAATATGTATGTATTAATATAAATATATATGTTAATGAACTCATCACTAAGAGAAATTCTGTTGTTCAGAAAGCAAAAAATTGCTTTAAAAACTGGTGCCTGTCAGCTAATCTTTATGTCTTAGGTATAAAATCTGCTGACGTAAGACAGAAAGTCAACACAGGTATGGGCATCAGAATTGGTTAATTATGGTGGAAAGGGAGTTAAAAGAAAGCAGGAAGCTCAGAGAAGATGCAGAGATGTCCAACTTATCGGAAAAGAAAGTCAGAGTGTAGAACTAGAGTGCCCTGTCCAATTCAGTAGCCACCAGCCATGTGGGACTATTTAAATTCAAATTAGTTAAATACATAAAGAATTTAAATAAAAATAAAAATTAAATTAAAATTTGAACACAAATTTAAACAATTTTATTAGAGTATAATTGATTGACAGTGTTGTGTTAGTTTCAGATGTACAGCAAAGTGAATCAGATTACATATGCATGCAGGCGTGCATGCTCAGTCATTCAGCAGTGTCCGACTCTTTGCAACCCTATGGTCTGAAGCTCACCAGGCTCCTCTGTCCTTGGGCTTCTCCAGGCAACAATACTGGAGTGGGTTGCTGTGCCCTCTTCCAAGGGATCTTCCCGACTCAGGGATCGAAACCGCATCTCCTGCATTGCACGCGGATTCTTAACTGCTGAGCCACCGGGGAAGCCCATACACGTGTATATGTCCACTCATTTTTAGGTTCTTTTCCCATATAGGCCACTATAGAGTATTGAGTAGAGTTCTCTGTGCTATACAGTAGGTCCTTATTAGTCATCTATTTCATATACAATAGTGTGTATGTGTTAATCCCAATCTTCCAATTTATCCCTCCCCACCTCTTATTCCTGGTGACCAGATGTTTGTTTTCTACATCTGTAGCTCTATGTCTATTTTGTATATAAGTTCATCTGTACCCTTTTTGTTTTAGAGTTCACATATAAATGATATCATATATTTGTTTTTCTCTGTCTGACTTACTTCACTCAGTATGATAATCTCTAGGTCCATCGTGTGTTACTGAAAATGGCATTATTTCATTCCTTTTTATGGCTAATATTCCAGGGCATATATTATGACATCTTCTTTATCAGATTCTCTGTTGATGGACATTTAGATTGCTTCCATGTCCTGGCTATTGTAAGTAAGTGCTGCAGTAAACCTTGGGATGCATGTATATTTTCAAATTATGATTTTCTCCAGATATATGCCCCAAAAGTGTGGCTGCTGGATCATATGGTAGCCCTAGTTTTAGTTTAAGGAACCTCCATACTATTCTCCATAGTGGCTGCACCAATTTACATCCTATCAACAGTGTAGAGGGTTCCCTTTTCTCCACACTCTCTCCAGCATTTTTTGTTTATAGATTTTTTGATGGTGGCCATTCTGACCAGGATGAGGTGATACCTCATTGTAGTTTTGACTTGCATTTCTCAAATAATTAGTGATGTTGAAGATCTTTTCATTTGCCTCTCTTGGCCATCTGTATGTCTTCTTTGGAGAAATGTCTATTAGATTTTCCTCCCACTTTTTGATTGTGCTATTTTTAAAAAAATATTGAGTGACATGAGCTATTTATATATTTTGCTTCATTTGCAAATATTTTCTCCCATTTGGAGGTTTACCTTTTTGTTTTCTTTATAGTTTCCTTTGTTGTGCAAAAGCTTTTAAGTTTAGTTAGGTCCCATTTGCTTTTTTTTTTTTTTTCATTAGTCTAGGAGATTGGTTGAAGAAGGTCTTGCTACAGTTTATGTCAAAGAATGTTCTGCCTGTTTTCCTCTAAGAGTTTTATAGTATCTAGTCTTACACTTAGGTGTTTAATCCATTTCAAGTTTATTTTTGTGTATTATGTTAGAGAGTATTCTTATTTCATTCATTTACATGTAGCTATTCCGTTTTCTCAGCAACAGTTATTGAAGAGACTGTCATTTCTCCATTGTATATTCTTGCCTCCTTCGGCATAGATCAGGTGACCATAGATGCATGAGTTTCTCTCTGGACTTTCTATCTATCCTGTTCCACTGACCTGTATTTCCTTTTTTGTGCCAGTACCATAGTGTTTTGATTACTTTAGTTTGTAATGTAGTCTGAAGTCAGGGAGCCTAATTCCTCCAGCTCTATTTTTCTTTCTCAAGATTGCATTGGCTATTCATGGTCCTTTGAGTTTTCATACGAATTGTAAATTTTTTGTTCTAATTCTATGAAAAATGCCATTGGCAATTGGGGATTGCACTGAATCTGTAGATTGCTTGGGGTAATATAGTCATTTTCATAATACTGATTATTCCAATCCAAGGACATGGTGTATCCATCTGTTTGTGCCACCTTTTATTTCTTTCATCAGTATCTTATAGTTTTCTGAGTATAGGTCTTTGGCTCCTTAGGTAGGTTTATTACTATGAATTTTATTCTTTTTGATGAGGTGATAAATGAGATTATTCCCTTAATTTTTCTTTCTGATCTTTTACTGTTAGTGTATAGGCATGCAAGAGATTTCTGTGTATTAATTTTGTATCCTGCAACTTTACCAAATTCACTGATAAGCTCCAGTAGGTTTCTAGTAGCATCTTTAGGATTTTCTATGTATAGTATCATGTCATCTGCAAGCAGTGACAGTTTTACTTCTTCTTTTCCAATTTGAATTCCTTTTCTTTCTTTTTCTTCTCTGATTGCCATGACTAGGACTTCCAGAACCATTATATGTTGAATAATAATGGAGAGAGTGGATATCCTTGTCTTGTTCCTGATCTTGGAGGAAATGCTTTCAATTTTTCACACTTGAGAATGATGTTTTTGCTGTGGGTTTGTCATGTATGGCCTTTATTATGTTGAGGTACGTTCCCTCTATGCCCACTTTCTGGAGAGTTTTTATCATAAACGGATATTGAATTTTGTCAAAAGCTTTTTCTGTATCTATTGAGATTATCATATGCTTTTTATTCATCAATTTGTTAATATGGTGTAACACATTGATTGATTTATGTGTAATGAAGAATCCTTGCCCCTCTGGGATAATTCCCACTTGATCGTGGTGTATGATCCTTTTAATGTGTCGTTGGATTTGGTTTGCTAGCATTTTTGTTGAGGATTTTTGTGTCTATGTTCATCAGAGATATTGGCCTGAAATTTTCTTTTTTTGTGATATCTTTATCTGGTTTTGCTATCAGGGTAATCGTGGCCTCATAAAATGAGCTTGGGAGTGTTTCTTCCTCTGCAATTTTCTGAAACAGTTTTAGAAGGGTATGTGATAACTGTTCCCTAAATGTTTGATAGTAATCATCCGAGAAGCCATCTGGTCCTGGACTTTGGTTTCTTGAAAGATTTTTAATCACGGTTTCCATTTCCATGCTTGTGATTGGTCTGTTCATATTTTCTATTTCTTTCTGATTCAGTCTTTGAAGGTTGTACCTTTCTAGGAATTTGTTAATTTCTTTAGCTTGTCCATTTTATTGGCATATAGTAGTAGTAGTATACTACCACTACATTGGCATGCAGTAGTCTCTTATGATTCTTTGTATTTATGTTTGATAATAATAATGATGATATGAGCACCTATTTAGCATCTACAGAATCTCAGGTATTGCTTGAAGTGCTTATGTATCAACTCATCTTCACAGTCATCTCAAGAAACAGAAGCAGTAGTTCCAACATTTACTTTATTCATAGAAGTAGATATTAGATTTCAAAGAAGTGAACTTTGTGAGGGTAAGGGACCCAGAGTGAGGGGAGCTCTAGTTCCTCTCTGCTCTGACAAAAGGAGATAGATATAGATGAACTTTAGTTCTCCACTGGCTCCATTTTGGAGAGTGTAAATATAAAGTACTTAGCACATATCACCTCTGTTGGGATGATTTTGGCTGCGTTAGCAAAAAGACTCATCCAAAAATAGAGTCAACTACAAGGAAAAATTATTATTTCATAAAAGAATTCCAGAAGTATAACAGATCCAGAGTCTGTTAATTTGTTTTCTCATATATGTCATCAAAATCCAGGTTCTTTTTCTCTGCTCTGCCATCTTCAGTGTGTTGACTGATCTCTTTTGCTGGCTGCCTCACAGTGTCGAATGGCTGCCCCAGTTCCAGACATCAACGTGAAGATGACAACACCCTGCAGAAGGAGAGTCCACTTATTGTCTTCCCTCTCCTTTTATCAGCAGGAAAAAAAAAGTCTTTTCCAGAAGCCCACCTTGGAGGATGTCTACTGTGGTCTCATTGGCCAGAATAGTGCCAGGTGCTCAAATCTAAGCCAGTCAATAGCAAGAAAAATGGAATTACCTTTTTTTTTTTTAATCAAATGGATCAAGGGTCATCTTCCTAGATTCCTGGAAATACATGGGTGTTAGATTTCTGAACAAAGAAAATACTAATTGGCAAAGGAAAAGGGGTGTGGCTTTATACAGGCAACAGTGTCTATTGCTTTGTGTCAAATAAAGCAAAGTGTTTAAAATGTGCCTTACCAAAAGCTAGACCCATGATGAGTACTCCTAGCTGCCAGTTACTAGTCTTTCTCCTGTTTTTAAAATTTTTTGCTGACCACCACCGATACTGCCAGTGGGCACCAATATCCATTCTTCTCATTGTGAGCACACAGACCACATTTCCTAGCTTTCCTCACAGTTGGATGGAGCCATGGACTCTGGTCTAGCAGTGGGATGCTGGCAGAAGTGATGGCGATCACTTCCAGTCTTGGCATATGAAGTTTCTCATGTACAATCGTTTTCACTTTTCCTTCCACTGGGACATGACGGCCATATGTTGGAGTGGCAGGGATACAGTATGGAATGAACCTAGACCCCTGAGTCATGGCTTGGAGGAGTGCCACCCATCTTATATTGGACAGTGCCAAAAGTAAGAAATAAGCTTTTATTATAAGATTTTGGGTTTATCAGAGAATTTATCCTATTGTGACTACTGTATCCATCAAAATACCTTCCTTGTACCTTGCTTTTTGGGCATAGAGGCTGCAGATCTGGTGTGCAGATCCCAGGCTTCTGAGATGGTAATTCAAACATGTGTAAAATGCCATACATGTTAAAAATAAAACCCCTTTTATGGTAACTTTACTTAAGCACTTCCAGTGATAAGGAGCTTACTATTTCTAGCAAGAGGTAACCTCTGTTTGGTGAGGTAACATATTAATGAAAGGTGGCAAATACAGTACGTGTGCATATAGTACAACTGATTGATAGTTGCATTTAAACTACTACGTAGAGAAGGATTTTAAGATCATGTCTGGGGACTTCCCTGGTGGTCCAGTGGTTAAGACTCTGCACGTCCACTGCAGGGGCACACGTTTGGTCCCCGGTCAGAAAACTAAGATCCCACATGCTGCGGGGTGCAACCAAAAAATAACAATAATAATAACAAGATGAGATCCTCTCTGAGCAGCCTGGGAAAGTTTTCTGCTCTTAATTAACATTGCCTTCCAGGACCTGGTGGCAGAAGTTGTAGACCCATGTTCCATATGGCATCTGTGGTTTGAGAACTATGAGAGCTACCAGGAGAAAGCTCACAGAAAAAAAGTTTGTCATTAAATAACAGGAATCAGGGGATTGGATATTGGGGTGCATTTCTAGGAAAGATAAGACAGTTGCAACAAAAATTATGCCTTCCATTTAGTGACTACTGTGCTAATGCTTTATATACATATTATTTCCTTATCTTCTCATAACAAGTCCATTTTACAGACAAAGACATTGAGGCTCAGAAGTATAAAGTAGCTTGTAGGATATCATGCGTTTAATTTACTGGCAGAGGCAGATTTGGACCAGGGTGGTCTGATCCAGAGTATGTCTGTCTGTGTTGTCTAAGGCTGTTTAGAGCCAGATTTCTGAACCTCAGTTTTTGTTGCGGGGGCTGTGTGGTACATTGTAAGATGGTTAGCAGAATTGCTAGCCTCTAGTGGCTCAGACGCTGGGAATGATTGAAGGCGGGAGAAGAAGGGGATGACAGAGGATGAGATGGTTGGATGGCATTACCGACTCAATGGACATGAGTTTGAGCAAGCTCCGGGAATTGACAGACAGGGAAGCCTGGCGTGCTGCAGTTCATGGGGTCACAAAGAGACAAGACTGAGTGGCTAAACTGAACTGAGTGGCTCAGATGGTAAAGAATCTGCCTGCAATGCAGGAGATGCAAGTTCAGTCCCTGGGTTGGGAAGATGCCCTGGAGAAAGGAATGGTAACCTAACCCAGTATTCTTGCCTGGAGAATCCCATGGACAGAGGAGCCTGGTGGGCTACAGTCCATGGGGTCGCAAAGAGTCAGACGACTGAGTGACTCATACTTTCACTTTCCACCCATTAGATACCTGTAGTGTATTCTTCCTTCCCAGACAGAGAAAAATGTCTCCAGACACTGTTAAATTGCCCCCCTGGCTGAAGATCACTAGGTTAGAGGAAGGCATATCCTATGTTCTGGGCAGTCAGGTGATCTGGGAAGGGGCTGAGGAACCATATGGGAACTTCGGGGGCAAGGGGTCTCTTAAGGTAGCCTGGAAACCTTCATCACATGCAGAAGGCAACAGCAATGGGGAGACTGAGTTCCTGAAGCTCATGCATGAAGTTTCCTAGATATTTCCTGTTAAGAGGCAGGACTGAATAGAGCTGAGCTTTCAGGAGAAGGTTCTAATGGCCCCAAATGGTAGTTATAGGAAGGATGTCAGGTGAGGATTTTAATCACACTGGTCACTCTGAATCCCACTTAGAACCTACTTCTGCCCCTCTCTCAAAAAACCAAGTGCTACATCTCCTAGTCAGTAGATATGGAAGGATTGTTTGTTGAATGAATGGTGAACAGTTAGACCAAGGGAAGGGAAGAAAGCAGTTGCACTTATTTTTGAGTCAAAATATGGTATGAAGCAACATTTCTGAAATAGCTGCTAGATCTATTTGGCAGACCCTAAGCAGTACATTTTAGACATTTGGAAAAGACACCAATGTTCAGATGAAAGAGAAAGACAGTGTCTCTTCTAGTGAAAATCAATGACCAAAATCTAACACGTTCCCTCAATGCCTCTTTAACTTTTAAATGGAAATGTATTTTAAGGATTTCCCTGCTAGGACTTCGTGCTCCCAATGCAGGGGCCAGGGTTCGATCCCTGGTCGGAGAACTAGATCCCACCTACTACAACTAAGACCTGGAGCATCCAAATAAATACATAAATATTAAAAAAAAAAAAAACTGGAAAAAAGAAATGGAAGTCTATTTTATGTGAAAACAGAGATGTTCTCCTTTGGTATAAACAGAAAGAAAGTTGCTTTGGAAAAAAGTATAAATGGTATTTGGCAAAACCAATAATTTTCCTTGTAGGTAAGTGTTCTGAGGGAATGTTCATTTGCTTCAATTCTTACTGCTTATTTCTCAAAGTGAGTAGATTCTTGATACATGTGTTTAGTTAGAATATGTCTTAAAGGATTTCTCAAAATCAGAGCCTGTAGAGGGATCGTGGTTACAGAAGTTAGCCCTAACTTCCTCAATTCAGGAAGATAAGAATTACTGTGGGGTCACTGTCCTCTAGCTTTGAAAGTTTGAAAGGAATTAGAGAGTATTGAAGCCAGTTAACTGCAAAGCTGATCAACATACCAACAGTGCAAATTTATGATCATGTATAACTTCTGCCCCTCTCTCAAAAAACCAAGTGCGACAATCGCTTGGTGTTGCTTTCTAAAAAATAAAGCTGGCTTGTTTTCATCCTCTCTCATTTCCATTTTCAGCATAGAACAATTCACAAATCCATATTTTTTTTTTACTGTCACCATTCAAGATATTTTGCTCTGGGTTAAGTGCTCTAAATGGTAGAAAGCATGAAGGGAGCGGAGGCGTTTTGGTCCTTGCTATTCACATTTCTCCTGTTAATCTAATTTCCAAGGTATGGGCTCCAGAAACTTAGCTGCCCACATAGAAAAGCTTTCCCCCCACCTGGTGGATTGTTTAGCCAAGCTTTTTAAACGGGCAGAGTTTGGGGTTGGGGGGCAGGGAGAGAAATGAATGTTTTTTTGGGTTTTTTTTGCAAGTTTCCATGCAGAGCAATGGGAAGAATTTAGTGGTTGTCAACACGAGTTTAGTACAAAGGTATGGTATAAAGTGTTAGGTTCATTTTGACTGAGCTTCAGGTCACGCAAGCCTAGGGAAACCTGTGCTGCTATTTGCTTCTTGTGTGTTTTAAAAAGAGTTCAGAAGAAGCCAGGGAGGGAGATGAAGCGGAGGTGGGGGGGGCGGGTAGCGTCCGAAGGGAAGGACGTCCTTTAAAGGGTGGCTACTTCAGGGGTGTTGCTCGCAGGGGCTCTCAGCGACTGATTGTGTGAAAGGGCAGCTTTGAATGAACAGCCCCAGCCAGGCCTGATTTTGAACTGTTTTTCAGTCCTTGATTCCTACAAACAAAATAGAATACCTTGTCGAATAGAGCCCATTGAACGAGGATGATGGGTTAAGAGCAGGGGTACGAGGTGGTAGCGTGGATGCTTGTTTATCCAGGAGGAGTTGTCCGTTGTTCCTGGGGCCGGTGAAAGGAAAGACGCCAGAATCTGATGGCTGGGGTAGCATTGATGTGAGGTAACGGGGTAATCGGATTGAAAGGGAGCCATAGTGTTCATGTCAGTTCACATCTCGTCAAAGGAATAATATGAGGTGCTACCTAGCTGAGGCTTTGGCCATGGTTTGGTGGGGGGGTTCAGTTAGCAAGCATCCAGGCCTCATTGGATTCAAACATAAATTAATTCTCACAGGAACATTGCCTGATTAATCTATTTGCATAATAGTAGAAAAACTACAGAGTGGTTACTCTTTTTTTTTTTTTTTTCCTTCTGTGGGGATTTGGACAAGAAAAGCTTTAAATTCATTTGAAAGAAGGGTGTGTGAGAAGTCAGCAGAGAAAGCCCCCTCTAGGGCTCCCAGGGCTGCTTTCTGGATGGAATGGGTTGGTAGTCGAAGCAGGGCCTGTTCACTCAAGACGTTTAACTGTTCCCGGCCAAACGCCACCTACTTTCAAGTCCCTCTCCTGGCACTTGCTGTAGGGGACTTAGCTCTTGGCTCAGGTGATAGGATGAGGCTCAGAGGAGGAACAGGCCATCTTCCCCAAGTGGACAGTCCGCCTTGGTTCACATTCTGGTCCAAGAAGATCATTGTTTCAGAAAATACATAGATAGGTTCTGTTCATGGGTGTTTGGGAAGATAATCTCAGGTCTCTTTGCCATTCCACAGAGAAACAAAGTAATTTCATTGCCAAAACTCAAGCCATTTGCAGCCTATTTTGACTAAGTCCATCTATTCAGGAAGTACCTGCTTTGCACTGCCTGGTTTGTTGTATATTGTGGGTGTGTCAGTGGGATCAGTGTTATCTTTTTAAGAAACTGCATTATAAAAACCGAATGGACCAAAAGGGACTAAGGATTCAAGAGTTTCAGATTTTCACTGTCAAAAGTTATTTTTCCTGCAGACATTTCAATAATGGAAATTTTAAACGTTGCTATGAACATTACTTAGCAAAGCCAGCTTTGATTACTTCCGTCCTCTGCTCAAGAATAAAGAGCCTTCTTCTTGTAGACCCATAGACACTATCTTCAGTGCTTCTTACCCATTCTTTCCACCTTTAGTCCCTCATCTTCCATTGTTGTGCTGAATAAAGCCCCAAGCCATTCAAATGAAGCTGCCCTGTTGGCTCAAAATACTTCTATTTCTACAAGTTCCAGATGGAGATACTTTTAAAACAATAGCAGGGAAAATCCTAGTTTCTAATTGACTTCATGGTTAATTCCAAATTTTATAATGAAAGCGTCTTGCTATAAAAGAAATGCCTGTGGAAGTGCTCAGTGAAGGTTACTTTCACTGTCCCTTCCCTTGACTGTGTCCAGAACAACAATGAGAAAATTCCCTTGTTACTTAGGAACATCCAGGAACAAGAGCTTAATACAGCAGAGAGGGAAAAGGATGTTCTGGACAAGTCAGCTGCGTTGTGGCTGCCAACCAGCCTAGGATCCCCTTCTTTGCGATCTGTACTCCCTCATCTCCTATTAAGAAGGGTGAGCCTCCAAAAGTTCTTTTTTTTTTTTTTTTAAGCCTTATTTTCCCAGAGCAGTTTTAGTTTTATAACAAAACTGAGGAAAAAGTATATATATATATGAATAACCTCTCCCATTATCAAAAACACTTACCAAAATGGTACACTTTTGCCAACAATGACTCTACATTGATACATGATAATCATCCAAGTCCATAGTTTACCTTAGTGTTCATTCCCTGATATTGTGCATTCTGTGGGTTTGGATTAATGTATAATAACACATATTCATAATTGCAATGCTATACAGAGTATTTTCACTGCCCTAAAAGTCCCCTGTGCTCTGCCTAGTTATCTTTTTCCCCTACCCAGCCCAGGTAACCAGTGATCTTATTATTGTCTCCATAGTTTTGCTTTTCCCAGAATGTCATCTAGTTGACATGCCCTCCTCCAGATGGGCTTCCCAACTCAGGGATCGAACCCGCATCTCTTGTGTCTCCTGCGTTGGCAGACGGGTTCTTTACCACTAGTGCCACTTGGGATGTGCCACCCCCGCCCCCGCCCCTGACGTCATACCGAAAAGGAAAATCTTTCGTGGCTGTAGTTTCCAAAGAAAACTTATTGTTCATTATTCACATAGATTAATTTGGGTCTGCAGAGCCAGCCCTTCAGGGACTAATTGATTGCTTATTTCCTCCCAGGCACACAGTTTTCTCTGATGTGGATCCCGCCTCCACGAGACCAAGGTTGTGGCTCCAGCTGTTCTTTTAATTCACCATGACCTTGGGTAGTCACTTCACCTTTGCCCCCTGATTTTATCAAGTGAAGAAATTGATATCACGTCTAACTTTCTCAAAGGAATATTGTTACAGAGAAATTAGTGGATTTTTGAAGGACTTAAAATATATAACATGTAAATGTTAGTTGTCATTGGTATTTATGTTGTCATTGGTGGTGATATTATTATCTCTACCCCCACAACCACTGCTAAAATAGTTAATGCTAATACTACTGCCTATTCTAATTTTATGCTTCTTTTTCTTTTTACAACAAGAACTGAAAAGCAGAGAACCATCAGATCATGCCCACATCCCTGGCAACAAGTTATTTTTTCCCTTTTACTTATTTATTTATTTAAGGGTGCACTGGGTCTCATTGCTTTGCACAGGTTTTTTCTCTAGTTACCACAAGCCAGGGCTACTCTTGCAGGCTTCTAATTGAGGTGGGAGGGCTTCTCATTGCGGTGGCTTCTCTTGTTGCTGAGCACAGACTCTCGGCATGCAGGCTTTAGTAGTTGTAACTCTTGGGCTCAGTGGTTGTGGCAGAGGGGCTCAGTTGCTCCTCGACAGGTGAAATCTTCCCAGATTCTTATCCAATGCACCATCAGGGAAGTCCCTATTTTTTTTCCCTTTAAGAGAAAGATTCCTCTGCAAGTCCCTCTCAGTTGGCTCTCCAAAGCTTGTCATAGTGTATACAAGTCACTGCATGGGTTGGCCATGGATAAGCACTATGTATTAAATAACTCAGGTATGATAACCTGTGACCAGGAGCTGATTTTTCCCTCCAGGGGACATTTGGCAATGTCTGGAGATGTTCTTAGTTGTCACACATTTGGGGAGTAGGAGGTGCCAGGAGAATGCTGCTGGCATCTGGTGGAAGAAGCCAAGAATGCTACTATTCAACGTGCAGGACGGCCCCCCTCAAAGCACTTTCTGGCCCAAAATGTCAATAGTGTCAAAGGTGAGAAACTCTGAACTGACCGAAGGACTTTCATTTTTCTTCTAAATTTATTATAAGCAGGTTTGCTTTTTAATTTTTTACTATTTTTGGTTGAGAAATAATTTATATATGGTGATATGTGGAGATCTTATGTTTAGTTAAAGTTTGATCACTTCTGGCAAATGCAAATATCCTTGCACATCAGATTCCTATCAATATGACCATATCCATAATCCTTAAAAAGTTCTCGTGTACCGATTCCCAGTTGGTTCCCTCCCCACCCCCAAAACAACCATGGTCTGATTTTTTTTTTTTCACTGTAGATTATTATGCCCATTGTTTTGGAATGATAAGGATGTCCTGTTTGGAACATGGCATTTGGTTGGGCTAGTTAGAGCAGAGGTGATTAGACCCCAGGGACCAGGGAGCTGGACCACAAGAGTGGGACTTGAGAGGTATGAAGGACAAATCACATGCAAAGAACAGACAAGCAAGTAGCTGGCATCAGAGAGATCCTGCAAGCCAACAGCCGGCAGAGAAAGTCAGGTAAGTAGCAGAGAAGTAAAGAAGAACCAGGACAGGGAGCAGGGCCCTGGTCATGGGATTCGGGGAAGGGGCTGGGTGAGAGCTGTTGGCTGACTCAGGCAGAGCCGGGCTGCTTGAATAGAAATGCATGTTGAGAACCTGGTGTGGCGGTGTATTTGTTTCGTAGGGCTGCCCTAGCCAGTTACTGCCACCTTGGTGGCTTAAAACAATAGAACTTTATTCCCTGGGCCTAAAAACCCAAACTCAGTGTTGGAGCACTAAGCTTCCTCTAGAAACTCTAAGGGGACAGTAAATTCTTTACCTCTTTCAGCTTACAGTGGCCGTCAGCTTTCCTCGCTTCCTTGACTTGTGGCTACATCCCTCCAGTCTCTGCCCTGGACTTTATATTGCCTCCTCTTCTTCTGACTGTTTTCCTCTGTGTGTCTCTCTCTTTTTGGCTGTGCTGGGTCTTTGTTGCTGCATGCAGGCTTCCTCTAGTTGCAGTGAGCCGGGGTTACTCTCTAGCTGCTATGGGAGGGCTTCTCATTACGGTGGCTTCTCTTGTGGAGCACAGGCACGAGACTGTGCTGGCTTTAGTAGTTGTGGCGTATGGACGCCACAGCTCTGACTCAGAGTCTAGAGCGCAGGCTCAGCAGTTGTGGCGCCTGGACCCAACAGCTTTGACTCTCAGAGTCTAGAGCGCAGGCTCAGTAGTTGTGGCGCCTGGACTGAACAGCTTTGACTCTCAGAGTCTAGAGCGCAGGCTCAGTAGTTGTGGCGCCTGAACTCAACAGCTTTGACTCTCAGAGTCTAGAGCGCAGGCTCAGTAGTTGTGGCGTGTGGACGCCACAGCTTTGACTGAGTCTAGAGCACAGGCTCAGTTGTGGTGGTGCATGGGCTTAGTTGCTTTGCAGCATGTGGGATCATTCTGGACCAGGGATTGAACCAGTGTCCCCTACATTACAAGGCATATTCTTAACGACTGGGCCACCAGGGAAGCCCTGAGTGTCTCTTGTAAGTATACTTGTCCTTGGATTTGGGTCTACCTGGATCATCTAGGATGTCTCATCTCAAGGTTCTTAATTACTCTGTAAAGACCATTTTACCAAAAATTAATAAAACATTCATCAGTTCGAAGGACTTGATGTGCACTTTTTTTTTCTTTTCTCTCTTGGAGAGGAAGAATTTTTCAGTTTACCACCAGGAGCAAAGTTGAGAAGAGAAGTTTCTAGAACTGGTCTATGAAGTCAGAGGGAGCCTACTGCAGGGCTGGCTGAAAGTGAAGCTGATAGTCCACAGATCTCAGTTCCTTTATCTTTCTCCAGTCTAAGGTTGGAATTAGTTCCAGGGAATGAAGGACAATAACATTTGTTGCACGTAGAGTACTGCCAGGCATAGTGGTAAGTGCTTCATTATTAGATTCCTTTAATTCTAAAAAAGACCCTCAGCGGTAAATGTGCCATTTCCCCCTCTTCAACTGTGTATTTTGGAAAGAATCACTCTTAGAGAAAAATTGAAAGAAAAATACAGTAAGCACTAATATATCCTTCATCTGGGTTCACTAACTGTTGCCATATTGCCTTGTCCTCAAAGTATTCACTTATACATCTGGGGAAAGGAACCTGAACCATTTGAAAATAAGTCATAAGTCTCATGGTATTTCAACCCTAAATAAGTCAGCATCATTTATGTGTGATTTGACACATAAGGAATCGTTACTTTTATTTGATAAATGAAAAAGTGGAGTCTCAGCAATGTTAGGTAAAATTTTCAAAGTCTCAGAACTGAAGTACAAAGCCAGTGTTTGAGTACAAGGCTGTCTGACTCTCAAAGCTCATGGCTCTTTCTGCACATTTTAATTCATTTGTCTATTTATTCAGTGATTTTGTTGGGACCAGCAACTATAATACGCTGAGGATACATTGGTGGATAAGGCATGCAAGTTGGAAAGATACATGTTGGTAAACAGATAAATAACTAAGATAATTTCAGGGTCTGTGATGAACAAGAACTGGTAGGGGAGTAGCGGTGTACAGATTAGGAGATTAAAAGAAAAACAGCTTGTGGCCCCTGCCTTATAAGAGATTGTAAGGGAGCAGGATCCTTAGAAATTAGAAGTGAGATTCTTAGCAGTGAGGAAACTTCCATTCTTTCTCAAGAAGCTTCAGCAGGAGATGCTTTGCCAAAAGAGAGGACGGACTAAGAAAGAAGAAGACATGGGATCCTGGAAATAAGAGATCCAACCCAGAAGAAAAGCAAAGGGAAATCTTGGGCAGCAAGACTAGAGGGTGCAGACAGAAGCAGGAAGATGGAAGCGTGCAAGAGAAGACACAGAACTGAAGATCAGCTGATGCGTTTGAGCACATGGTAAAGAGAGGAATATTTAGGGGTGTTTTAAAATTCTGAGAGAGGGTCTTGGAAGAACTTAATGATAACTACCCAGAGAGCTATGTAAAGGAAAAGAAACTATTAGCTTCAGGAAAAAGAAAAACAAAAGGCAATGTAACCATAGGCTAATACTAGCTTAACATTGCACAATATTTGCACACATGTAGTAAAGGATACACGTAATGGTGATTGTACCAAAAATAGTGATATAATTATTGTGGTAGAGTGGTAGGAGGATTGAGTGTGAGGGGTAAACCTTCACTGTCCATTATGGAAAATCAATGCTGCTACTGCTGCTAAGTCACTTCAGTCGCATCCGACTCTGTGTGACCCCATAGACGGCAGCCCATCAGGCTCCCCTGTCCCTGGGATTCTCCAGGCAAGAACACTGGAGTGGGTTGCTATTTCCTTCTCCAATGCATGAAAGTGGAAAGTGAAAGTGAAGTCGGTCAGTCATGTCTGACTCTTACGGACCCCGTGGACTGCAGCCTACTAGGCTCCTCTGTCCATGGGATTTTCCAGGCAAGAGTACTAGAGTGGGTGCCATTGCCTTCTCCGATGGAAAGTCAATAGCTGATGTTTAAAATGTACAAGTCAGCAAATGGAACTAGAAGCAAACTGTTCAGAAATATGGAGGATATATTCATGTTGGTGTATGGAAGAAACTAACACAAGGTTGTAGAGCAACTATCCTTCAATTAAAAAAAAAGAAATATGGCGGTAAATACCAGAAGAAATTTTTTTAAATATAGGAAAATAGTTATATCTCAAAAGTAGGAAGAAGAGGCTAAGGATTATTATTGTAAGATTTGCGGTATTATTTAATAATTAAATGATGTGCATGTACTACTTTGATACAAAGTTTCATAAAAATGAACAGAAGTTGGTAGAAGGGAAGGAAGAGAGGGAGGAAGAGAGAGAGAAAGCAAGGGTAGTCAGAGGGAGGGCAAGAGGCTGACAGTGTTGAATTCCCTATCCTCTGCCCATCTGGAAGAAAAGCTCGTGGCTGGTTAGAACAAACGAAGATTCAGGAAAAACAGCCTTGGGGAAGATAAGGGCAAGAAAGGGACTCTGATCATTCATAAACTGGATAATCAGACCTTAAATTATTTAAATTCAATGTTCTAGAAAGAGGGCTGTGTATCCAACAGAAAACAAGGGATCAATACTCTTTAATGTTGAAGCCAGATTCTCTAGATTTGATCAAGTATCCAAAATACTTCTTATCACATGAGCTCTTAAGATCAAATGGTTCTGAAGACATTTTCTTCTTGAAAATGTACAGGCATTTTCCTCATTCCTAACTTTCATAACAACTTTGATGAGTAATAAGTATCAGATCAGATCAGTCGCTCAGTCGTGTCCGACTCTTTGCGACCCCATGAATCGCAGCACACCAGGCCTCCCGGTCTATCACCAACTCCCGGAGTTCACTGAGACTCACGTCCATCAAGTCAGTGATGCCATCCGGTCATCTCATCCTCTGTATAACTAAGTAAAATTGAACTCCCAGCTTGTGTACTTTACCTTTTTAAAGACTGAATAACTCATCCAAGATTTTTTCCAAATGCTTCTTATTTTCAAGAACTTCTGGAGTCCAGGGATAAAAAGAAATAAGACCTCAACTTTGCCCTTGATCTATTGTACAGGGATATTGAAAATATTTTAAATTAGGCCACAGGGCATAACATTTATATCTTTCCATATTCTATCAGATTTGCCAGGGCAATCCATTTTGTATTTTTAAAGCATTAACACTCTGAAATAATATTAACATTGGCCTATATTTTTGTTCTATTAATAATATTGCTTGCATTTTCTAGACCTTTCTGTAAAAGCGTTTTTTTTTTTTTTTTCCAGTATTTTCTGAGTTGTTATGGTTACAAATCCTCCTAAATTTCATTTAGGATAGAGGTATTGACATACCATTTTTAAACTTTCAGCTCTTATTTGTCCATCTCAAGTGTCTTGAACTGCTGAGCTTCATCATAGCTGTGCTATGTAAAGGGTTATTTTAAATTCCTTTTACTTTTTAACCTGCTACCGAGTTTATGTAAAATGGTGGAACCATTTCACAGAGTCACTCCTGTGAATATTTGCCTTGCACATGGTAGATAATAAATAGTTGATTGAACAAATTTAGGATTGATGAACTGTTCTTATTTGGGGTCATAGTAGGTGAGAGTTAGTTTGAACATATATAGAATTTAAACACAATCTGAAGGGAAGTAGAATATCTTAGTGCCCTCCCTTCAATCCAACACCAATTCTTTTAGCTGCTATTTGAAACACTTGTGAATTATTTGCCCAATGGTAGGTTTGGGAAGCCCTTCCCCTACAATCCAGTCTCCTGTTTTCTTTGCTATTATCTTCAACTACTGAATCAGATCCAGAAAACCCCAAACTGACTTTCTTTGAAGTTAAAGACTTTTGGCTCCACCCAAGCCTAGGATGTCAAGTGAGAGTAACAAACATTACAAGGAAGAAAAGAAGGGCATACAGAAGGTAAACATTCATTACTATTTAGAATATATCGTTTCAGATTAATGAATATATAATAGAACTGAAATAACACACCCCAAGTAGTCTAAAAATTTTTCTATTCCCATAGAAGTCTCTGAAAATCTAGAAATTTTAGTACTTGGATTATAATCATTTAATAGAGTTGGACTGAATTATATGAAAATATTTGGCCTTACTTATCTACCATAGTTTGATTATGTTACATAATGAGATAGAAATTTATGACATCTAAAAGTCCCCCCCCCCCCCATTTTAAATAGCTAGTCATTCATTTATAACCAGATGAAGGTTTATTTGAATGTATTCAAGGAATGGACTTACTGGGGGGCTCAGTGATAAAGAATCTGCCTGCCAGGGCAGAAGATGTGGGTTCAATCTCTGCATCAGGAATATCCCCTGGAGGAGGAAATGGCACCCCACTCCAGTATTCTTGCCTGGGCAATCCCATGGACAGAGGAACCTGGTGGGCTGCAGTCCATGGGGTCTCAAAGAGTCGGACACTACTAAGCAACTGAGCACGCACAAGATCAAAGGAATGGCTCTTGATCGCAGGTTATTTCCAAAAGAGCAGGGGCGGGAGAGTACAGATGTTTAGATCCTTTGCACAGGACCAACGATGGAGGGCTCTCCAGGGTCATCTTGCCTCACTCTTGCCCTCATTGAATCCCTTCACCCCACCCCACCTTTTCCACAATATTCTTACCCTATCTGGGCTGCCAACTATGTGATTTATGATTCACAGTTAGAAGACTGGTCAACAGTATGTTGACTGATTGGTTAGACAGCTGCTACACAGGTTAGTTTGAAAATATTAAGAAAATTTTTACACTGGCAACAGTGGGACCATAATTATACTATTCTCAGGATATTTTCGGTTCTAAATAGCAGCTTCACTGTTGCATCAGATGTTTTTATGAACTTATCTTTTTTTAAAAAAAAAAAAGACCAGGGATTGAACCTGAGGCCCCTGCATTGTGGGCGTGGAGTCTGGACCACCAGGCAAGTCCCCTTTTAAAAGAACCTTTACTGGCTCCCTATGACAACTAAGTACAACCTACTTTGGTACTTAAAATGGTAGGAAATTCAGACTTATGTCCAGAAAAGAGAGGTGACTATGGTGTGAAATGTATTGCTTCTCAGACAAAAGTACCATCTCTGTGTGCTCTTAGAGTCAGAGTTCATTTCATGATAAAAGAATCACTGAAGTGGAAACCAGGGCTTCCCTGGTGCCTTAGCGGTAAAGAATCTGCCTGAAATGCAGGAGATGTGGGTTTGATACCTGGGTTGGGAAGATCCCCTGGAGGATGAAATGGCAACCCACTCGAGCATTTTTGCCTAGAGAATTCCATGGACAGAGGAGCCTGGCAGGCTACAGTCCATGGGGTCCCAAGAGTGGGACATGACTTAGTGACCAAACCATCACCACCAAAGTGAAAACCGGTGAGGATATTTTCCCCAAAGAGTATCTCTCTTCCTGGCTGCCTTCTTATTTCCACCCTACTCTTATCTCAGTGGCTATTTTAATGATTTCTGAGTTAGGAAGAATTTTATAAAGTTTTATCTCAGATGAGAAATTTGAAGGGATATTATAGTTCTGATGAGTGAATTCCCGGTGGAGCTCCCCAGTAATAGCTATTCAGGATGAAAACAGTGATGGTCTTGCGGCTAGCAGAATGAGTGAGGTACTGTGAAACTCTGAGCCTTTTGCGGAGTGGCTCTGGGAGGTGGGTGTGCTTTACTGGACTTTGGTGAATAATTCTAACTTTGTCATTTGAGTTTTTAAAAAAATTATTATTATGAATAAACATGTCGGAAGAGATTTATGTAGGGGATCATAGTTTAATCGTTCTATTAGTTGACACAGCAAGAAAATGACCCAATAGTTATGAATGACAATGTAAATCAAGAATACTTTTTACATAGTGCCCATCTCCAGAAAAACATTTTTCTCCTAATGTTGAAGGACCCATAATGTGTCTTTTGCCAAAGAGAGAAAAATGTTTTCCTTCCAAGCTGGCATGGCACGCATGCTCAGTTGTGTCCGACTCTGTGAGACCCTACAGACTCTAGCCCACCAGGCTCCTCTGTCCATGGGATTTCCCAGGCAAGAATACTGGGGAAGCTGCTGGTAGCCTAAATAGCTGCCAACAGGGAAAGCAGGCTGTTTTCTTTTAAAAGCCTAATAGAACTCTCTTGGAAACGGTTCTAGGCTCTGGATGAGAGGGCCAGAGAGCTGCTGAGAAGCACATTCTGTAAAAAACATTTTTCTATCTTCAAACATTCTTTTCTGACTGTACATCCCCACGCTGAGATTCTCTCTCCTAGGGTCCTGCCGTCCTAACCACCTCACCTTACTGGTTCCTCTATAAAACTAGCAAGCAAAACTGTTTCTGCAAAGGGTGCATAACTGAGCTGATTAATTTAGATTCATTTTTGAATGAATTGATTTTTAATAAATTGGCTAGGAAGTAATTCGGTTGAATGTCCCTCCTTTCACAGAAGGGCAAATTGAGGCTTTGAAAAGGTCTTGTTTTCTCGTTTTCATGCACTAAAATGCCATCTAGATTCCAGGAAGCTTCTTTGTTTTTAGGTCTGTGGGAGGTATCTGCCTTTGGCGGGGTTTGATAGGAGGGTGTTTGTATTATTCACAGTCAGGCTGGGAGTAATTAGGTGAGTAATAAGCACTCACTCAGTGTCTGCAGTGGAGAAGGTGATGGCACCCCACTCCAGTACTCTTGCCTGGAAAATTCCATGGATGAAGGAGCCTGGTGGGCTACAGTCCATGGGGTCTCGAAGAGTTGGACATGACTGAGCGACTTTACTTTCACTTTTCACTTTCCTGCATTGGAGAAGGAAATGGCAACCCACTCCAGTGTTCTTGCCTGGAGAATCCCAGGGACAGGGGAGCCTGGTGGGCTGCCGTCTCTGGGGTCGCACAGAGTTGGACACGACTGAAGTGACTTAGCAGCAGCAGCAGGAGTAGTGTCTGCAGAGTCTCCACAATTCAGTGCCATGCAGAGATTAATCAGAGGGAGAGCACGCAGCCCTCCAAAAGCCTCAGACCTGAGTGGAGATATGTATGGCTTACCCTCACCTGAGTAAGGATCTGGGGGAGACAGCAGTAAGGTAGCGCTCTGCCCAGTACAATCCAGGCAACTGTCCTGGATTGAAATAACCCTCAGGGGGTGCTTAGAAGCCCTAAATTAAGTCCTGACTCTGCAGCTTCTGGCTTACGATTGGGCAAGGCTCTGCAAGCTTTTTGCTAGTTTTTTTTGGCTTGTCAGTCCCTCTAGCTGCATCTCAAAGCAAGGTCCTCACTCTCTATGCTCCAGCTGTGCCCCTCTCCCTCCACCCACAGGACCTTTGCACAGGCTTCGCCCTCTGCTGGGAACACTCTCCTGTACACCCCTACCCCTATCTCATTCCTACTCTTCCTCAAGTACCATTTAAAATGTCACTTCCCTAGGGAAGCTTCCCCGACATCCACAGGGAATCTTCCTACTACAGTGTTGGTCACAATAGTAATCAATTTCTTTCAAGATTATCTGGCTTTTATTTTTTGTCTCCACTAGATAAGGCAGAGATCAGGGCTGGTTAGTTTACTATTGCTCCCCTTTGAGCATATTGTCTGACAGAAGGTAGATGTTTAATACACATTTATGGAGTGAATGAATAGAAGCTATCACTTAATGCCCTGAACCTCAGTTTACTCTATAATAGGAATCATAAATTCTATCTCTTATGCTTGTTATATAGGTGAAATGAGATCTTGGGCTTGAAAACATCTTGAATGGTGCCTGGATGTAATAGACATCAATAGATATAGAACAAAGACTTTTAAAATAATAGTACTTAGCTGTGTGAACTGCACTTAAGTGGAAAACCTTGAGTGTTTGTTGTTGTTGTTGTTCTTGCTAAGTCTCGTCCAGCTCTTTGCAACCCATGGACTGCAGCACACCAGGCTCCCCTGTCCTTCACTGTCTTCCAGAGTTTGCTCAGCCAACTCAATTCACTTATTCAGCAACACCATTCATATGATGCTTTATACTTCGTGAAGCTCTTTTTTCCACATCAAGTGGCAGATTATATTTTCCAAAGATGGCCCTACCAATATGTCTATCCCATTCCACATCATCATCTCACAAGGTCACAGTCATTCCTGTGGAGAGGTGAGAGGTCTGTGTTCCCTCTTTTTGAATCCCAGTGGGACTATGATGGCTGTGACTGAGGGAAAATGACAGATGTGTGTGTGTGACTTCTAGCTCGGTGTCCTGCCTAATCAGACACTTACACTTTACACTGCCACCATGCTGTGAGGAAGCCCTGAGGTCATCAAGAGTCAGCACTGACCTTCAGATGTGTGAGTGCATGAACCCTCTGAGATTCCAGCTCCAGCCACTGAGCCGCCCCAGCTGATATAGCAAATGGAGCAGAGACTAGCAGATTTGTGAGCTAGGTGAATGTGATGGATTGAAGCCACTCTGCTTTGGAGTAATGGTTAGGCAGCCATAGATGACCAGAGCACGTGTCATCACAGACTGTGCTGCGCTATTCAGTGAGCAGGGTGGGTATCATCGCTTATTCCCATTTTCAAGATGAGGGAGCAGAAGCTCGCAGGGGTTCCGTGACTTCCTCAGGATCACACAGCTGGTAACTGGTAAAGCTCTAGTATATGCATTTCTAGGATTCGTCTTCCTAGTACTCTCAATGTCCTGACTGTCCTTACATTGGCCTCAGAAGTAGAGGGTGGTACCAACTTTCTGGGAAATCCCACCTCCTTTTTAAGTTGGCTTGGGAGGCTTGGGGCTCCCTTCTCTTGGGGCTTAGGCTCCTTCAAATATTCAAGTGTCCTAGTCACACACTTCAGCGAGAGGAAGGAGAAAATTGCAGCAGATTATAGCCTTGTTGTTCAGTTGCTCAGTCGTATCTGACTCTTTGCGACCCCATGGACTACAGCACACCAGGCTTCCCTGTCCTTCACTAACTCTCAGAGTTTGCTCAAACTCATGTCCAATGAATTGGTGATGCCATCCACCATTGAGTTGGTGATGCCATCCAACCATCTCATCCTCTGTCATCCCCATCTCCTCCTGCCTTCAGTCTTTCCCAGGATCAGGGTCTTTCCCAATGAGTCAGCTCTTTGCATCAGGTGGCCAATATGTTGGGGCTTCAGCATCAGTCCTTTCAGTGAATATTACAGTCTTAGATATAGCCTCAGATAGTACTTAATTTTGCAAGGTGCTAGGCATCCCTCATGCCATAAAACTTCTCCATTGAGGCTGGGCAAATGTTACTTACACATGTACACTGGAGAGACAGAGAAAGGTTCAGAGAGATAAAGAAACCAATTGGAGATGTATCCACGCCTCTTGACTTCCAGGTATGAGTAGAATTCTTCGAAAGGTTTACTGCCTCCCTCCCTCCCTCCCTCCCGAACACCCATACATGAACTCTGGCTCACTATCCTGCATCACTATGAACTCGGTGGAAAGTCAACTCCACCGTGACATCAGCTTTGATTAGTTCGACCAGAAAAGAAGCATCACAGTGATTAAGCAGAACACATGGCACCTAGCAAATGCTCGGTGAGGCAGGCATGTTTCAAAGGCTCCTGGTGATGACAGGTTGAAATCTAAACTCCTTTGTAGTGGGCACACAGCTCCTTCTGACTCAGTCTTTTCCCCACTCAGCCTTGTCTTCTGCTGCAGGCTCCTTGCCCATCACACTCCAGCAGCAACAAGACTGCTATCACCCACCCCTCCGGCCTTCCCTATCCCAGACTGTCTTCTGCTGACAACTTCTCCTTCTTCAAATCGCAAGTGCTGTTTTCTCTCAGAAGCCTTCCCTGAAGCTTCCAAGCCAACTCAGAGTCAAGTCTTACAATGAAGCAATTTTATTTTCCTTTCTAACTGGACGCACTAAAATCAAAGAGACTTCCACCTCCAAATATTTTCATTTCCCAGTCCTAAATGCTGTGCCTATCGCAGAGAAGGTACTTAGAAAAGACTTACTTGATGAATAAATGATCTTATTTAATCCTTATGACCACTGCATAAAGTCAGTGCCTTTACAATCCCATTTCACAGATGGTGAAACTGAGTTTAGGAAGATGAAGGGACTTAGGGTATCATGGCTAAGTAGTGGAGCTAGGTATCAAATCCAGGAATGTCTACTACCTATTCTTTCTGTCATGCCACAGCTTGGCTGCCTCACCATTCGGGGATGGTTGGATAAACAATTCGAGAAACAACAAGAAAGTCCTCTATAGACTAAGGTCACCCAGAGCTTTCTGAACTGCTCCCAGGAAGTCCCTCACCTGCTCTGAGAATCAGCACAGCTCAGAACACACCTTTCAGATTAGCTGGTGTGAGTAAGGGTCAATGTCCTTTGTCCCTCACATGATTATTTTTTTAAAGTAGAAACATTTTCCTGATCATATAAGCTATTATTTCCACATCCTAAACTCTCTAGAATAGCTTGAGACTTGAGCTGCTCCTGATTCTCATCAAGGTTTTTATGTTCCTGTGGACCCCTTGTCTCCCCCTCAGATTAACTTCTATTTGAAGTTTTGATTCATTTCATTATGCATTAATGAGGAGTTCTGAACTCTCTGTTGCTCTGAAACAGGCCCTACTGGTCCTGTTGGCTGTATGGTTGCAGAGGAAATGATCTTCTGCCACATAGCTATAGAAAGTCGAGCGGCAG
This sequence comes from Bos indicus x Bos taurus, assembly GCF_003369695.1. NCBI lineage: Eukaryota > Metazoa > Chordata > Mammalia > Artiodactyla > Bovidae > Bos > Bos indicus x Bos taurus. The sequence continues at coordinate 26,466,760 of NC_040104.1, forward strand.
AAGTAAATTAACCCACCATTTCCACAAAGGGATATGCTGAGAATTGCCAACAATATTTATGTGGGCATTGTGCTCCCAGATACACTTGGATGGCAGTGAATTGTCAGTTACTATGACAAAATGACTGAAGAAATCAATCTGCCAAGTATGAATAGCTCTCAATGGACTTCAAGGTTCTCAGGTTAAGGGACCCGCAAAGCTGACAGTGGTTGGGTCTCGTATCGATATGACCTCCATTGGGGAGCATGTAAATTAGCAGAGATGGAGGCAAAGAGGTCTGATCCCCCGGCCCCCTCTCCCAAGAAGGGCATTTTCCAATATTCACATGGAAATGAAAGACCATTTTAGAAGGCCTGGAAATCCAGCCACGTTAATCTGTTCAAATCAGACGTTTCTCCAGAAGAACCTTGAAGGTCTTTCTAAAACACATACCTGCCCAATTCCAAAGAGAAGCTGTGAGTTTCACCTTCTCATATGACCTTTTCTTCCTCCTTATTTATCCTCTCTTATTTATCCCAGCCTCTAGCTAAGTCATATTGGATTGTACAAAAAGTAGCACATTGTGGATAAACAAGTATGCATCTCTCTGTCTCTGTTCATATGTATGTGTATACATACATACACACCCCAAATAAGTTATTTTTCAGATTCTTCTCCATTGGATTCGCCATCCCTGGGGTCCTCTCCATTTCAACAAGAGTGATTTTTAAACAAAAGCTTTTTGTGGGTGAGTACTGGGTAAATTCCCATTCTAATAAAAAGAAAGATAAAGCTATTCATTTGGAGCATCCAAATGGTTTGTAAGGATTTGACTTCTGGAGTGAGATTTGAGAGGAAGACAATATTGAAAGCCATAGGCTGTTTGATTTCATTTCTGTTATCATTGCTGTGATTTGAGGGTGACTCATGTAAATCCTTTATACATAAAAAACCCATAAACTCAAGTTTTGAGGAAATTTGATGTTCTTTGTTCTAAAGGCAAAGAATTATTAAAGAAATTATGACCAGAAAAAATAAAAGAATTCATTTTTCTATACCAACAATCTGAAATATCAGACTTGGTTCTATTTCTTACCAACTAGTCTTCTTTGTGAGCTCTTTGAATTGTGTTTTATGCATTTATTTCTATTTTTTATAATTTTATTTATTTATGTATTTTAGGCTGTACTGAACCTTCGTTGCTACACAGGCTTTTCTCTGGTTGTGGCGAGTGGTTACTGCTCTGTGGTTGCAGTATGCAGGCTTCTCATTGCGGTGGCTTCTCTTGTTGCGGAGCAAGGACACATGGGCTTCAGTAATTGAAGCACGTGGGCTCAGTTGTTGCAGTTCCCGGGTTCCAAAGTACAGGCTCAATAATTGCAGCACACGGGATTAGCTGCTCTGAGGTGTGTAGGATCTTCCTGGACCAGGGATTGAACCCATGTTTCCTGCATTGGCAGGCAGATTCTTTACCACTGAGCCATCAGGGAAGCCCCATACATTTAAAATAGACTAAGAAAAAATGCTAACGTAAGAGTATCTTCATGTAAACATGATAACATGAGAACTGGTAGAAGCTATAGGAGTGAGAAAGCCTGATTGGGGACTTAGGATAACCATGTAGCAGTTGGTAAATCTGGGCTGAACCCCAGGTCCATCACATGCTAAATGAGGATAATTACAACTATGTCATGATTAACGACACTGAGAATTCAGAGATGTCAAGTTGGTTCTTTGTAGTTGGTAAAAGGCACAGAGTCTTCTCTGGAAAGGTATTATGGAGGATGAAAGGAGAAACTCTAAAGGACAGCAAACAGTATATAATTCAGTACTGAATATTGTATTAGGATTTTGGAAGCAGGAGACTTGAGTGAGGGTTGAAGGAGTCAGGAAGGGCATAATGAAAGATGCAGAAATTGGTCTGGGACCTTGAAAAACAGGTCCAAATTTAGTATTATGTAGTTACTCAATATTTTTAATATGTAAAGAGCTCTTTAAAATCAACAAGTCAAGCATACCAATAGGAAAAAGTGAAAGAGCATTAAAGATACTCCATAAACAACAAAAATATCAAGAAGCATGTTAAAATATTCAAGTTAATAATGAAGGAATTTCAAATAATAGCATGCTTTCCCCTTTCCATTTAGTTGGTAGAATTTTTTTTTGGAAAATATTCTTTCCCAGCAGTGAAAATATCATTTTGCATCTTGGGGGGGGTGGTAAATAAATACAACCATTTTGGAAGACACAATGGCAATAAAAAAGAACATGAAAAGTGTTGTTTAATCTTGATGAAATCATCAGAGATGTTCACAAAAATACAAATTATTTGTACAATGGGGAGCTACCTCTAGTAGCAAATAGTAGAATTATTAGATGCCTAACATAGGGAATTGGTTTAATAAAGTTTGACATATAAAATTAACAAGAATGTTTTCAGACTTTTTGAAGGCATGGGAAAATGTATCCAATATAATAAACAATCAAAAAGCCAGCATGAAAATTATATATAAGATATGTATTCTATTAAAAATGTGCCTATACATGTATATTATACATGTAGACATAAATGTATATTAACAAAAAAAAGGAGAAAGTAGTGATGGTTTCTGAGTGACAAGACTATGGATAATTTTTATTTTCTATTTTACAATTTTTCTAAATTTCCTACATGAATAATAAATGCTATTTATTCCTTTGTATCTATTGTGGTTTTGCACTTAATCTAATAGAAAAGTACTGATGTTACTGTTTTGCTTTATCGAAAATTGTTCTATTTTCTTGGCTATTTTCTTGTTGTCATCCCATTGGGTCAATGATCTATTTTTGCTACTCTAGAATCTTCCCCAGATGCCATATTTCCCACTGAATTTAGAGGCACACATCATCTTGTCAGATCACCTTTATGCAGCGTTCTTTCCTCCTTTTGGCCAGATCACCTACTTTGCAAGACTGTAGCAGAGGCATCAGAGAATGACACTTAATGAAGAGCATGACCTCTAATCTGATTGCCTGGGTTCTGTGAAACCTTAGGCGAGGCATTTAACCTGTACCAAGTATCTCTTGCAAGACTTCCCTGGTGGCTCAGACAGTAAAGTGTCTGCCTATAATGTAGGAAACCCGGGTTTGATCCCTGGGTCGGGAAGATCCTCTGGAGAAGGAAATGGCAACCTGCTCCAGTACTCTTGCCTGGAAAATCCCGTGGACGGAGGAGCCTGGTATGGTAGTCTACAATCCATGGGGTCACAAAAAGCCGGACACAACTGAGTGACTCAACTTTCACTTTTTCTTTCAAGTATCTTTTGGGAGTGGTGGATAGTAAAAGATGCTTAGTGAATATTTATTAACTTGGTGAAATGAATGACGCAAGAACAGAAAATAGGAAAAAGAGAAGCCTTAATACCTACTATCCTATATTTACTGCTTTCCATGACAATTTAAAATGTGCCTTCCTGCTCTTGAGTAGAGAACCAAGCTATTTTAGAAAGAATAAGCTTGAAGCAGAATTCAGACCATCAGGTAGTTACTGTCTTCCTTGTGCAGGAAACTTAAAATTTCTAAACTCATTTTACTCATCTGTAAAAGTGGGGACTGGTAAGAGTTCTCGTGATGATTACCTGTGTAATAATACTGTTCAGTGAATATTTTCCTATACGTCCACCCTCAAACCCTCTGTCTCTGTCCCCAGGACAAATGAAATGTATCTTTCCAGGCACTTCATCCCTATAGCTCCGGCAGCATCTTCTGTGGAACTTGGTTAACCCAATTGTAATGACAAACTGCCTTCTCATCAGCAAAATTACAATGACTGATGCTACATACAAATAGTTCCCTTTGATTCATTCTTTTTCAGACTTCTTTTTCTGCTGTTACACTTAAAATTTCTCTCTAGCTTTCCATTTGAACTTAATTGGCAGAATCAGCTTCTAGTAAACATTTGTCTTTCTTGTCTGTGAAAATGTCTTCCTTCTACAGTTCTGGAAAAACTTAGCAGATTCATTCTTTTAAAGGAAGTGATTATTTGATAAGTGGTTGCAACTTAACTCTAAATGTGGTCATATTTAGTCTCTTTCTGGCTTGCTCATGTCTTCCTTAAAAAAAAAAAAAGAGTAAAACTAAATAAGTCCTCTCTCACTGAATTTGACATAGATGATTACGAATGACTTTAGATATAAACCCAGTGCCCTATGAGGCAAATGATTTGAGCTCACCCTATGAGATCTATAATGTTTATAGTTTTAAAGAGTGGAAGAGATCTGTTTGGGGAAGTAATTATAAGAAAGCCAGATTGCAGAGAAAAAAAAAAAATGAGAAAGAACCCAATGGCATTGAATTCTAAAACTCTGCCAAGCAAGAAACCAAGGCAGGAGATGTATAGTTCCGAAAAGGGTTCGCCTCCTTTTGAACCTTTATATTCTCTAATCCTTGAAACAGGTTTGCTCTCTTGTTCACATTCTCTAAAGATCCAAAACAGCTGGGTAAAATCTGGAATAATATAGCGTTACTGTTAACATGTTTAAATTGAGATCAAATCTTAATCTTTTTCTTTTCTGTTTATTTGCTTCAAAGGGTTTCAGGGGCAGTGATGTGAATTATTCTGCATGTGCTTGATAGATTTTAAGCTTTATGAGAGGCAAGTTGCCTGCTGACTTTGTGAGCATGAAAAGACCACTCTGACCGGGGTTTTCAGATTCGGTTAGTCTGAGAGTAGTGATTCATGTGGGTCGTTATTGCCACAAAGGCAAAAGACTTGTCGAATTGGACTAGGTGCGTAGCACAGCAGGTGGTTTAAACTAGGTTGTCCCTTAACCTTAAGACAAGCAGGGAAAATGTTTAGGCGAAAAATCTTATTGCAGTTGGTAGCAAAACTCCCTGATTTTCCAAATACTGAGTTCTGAAGGAGATTTTAGCATTAGAAGATTAAAAACTCAGATATCCTCAGAAGATTAAAAACTCCCATATCCTCATATCCAATGACTTTGTTCCTCTATCTTGGCTTAACTAAGATTCATTAGTAATTGCATTAACTTTTTTTCAATTTCTCCTTCCCTGAAACTTCTGAAGCAAGTAACAAAATTTTATCAAATGAAAACTTTTCCTCAAAGAGCCACATTAAATCAACTTATGTAAAAGATGCATTATTCATAATTCAGTTAAAATGTAGAGTATTTATATTGGATTATCTTATATTCCTTTCATAAAGATGTAAATTTGGAACACCTATATTTAGTAGAGGAGTTAAAAACAGTTTCATCTGCTCTGAATAACTTTTTTTTCATTGCTCAAACAGATATCTCTAAGTTTTTTTTATCTCCTGTCATTTCCCTAATGAGAAAAGATGTTAAGTGTCCTTACAAAATTTTCATTTCTATTTGTTTCTGGAGAATTCCTGTCATTTCCCTAATGAGAAAAGATGTTAAGTGTCCTTACAAACCTTTCATTTCTATTTGTTTCTGGAGGATTGTTAATCTAAGTATACCATGAATATGGCCATACTTCTGTATAAGGAAACTCTTTGTTTTTTTTTTTTAAGAGATCTGGTTTTAAGAAAAATCAGATATATTAATATAATAAATAGATTAATAAGATGGTGTTTATTCTCATTAGAAAAGTCTTTTTCATTTGACAGAATAATTTGCACTCGAGTTCCTTTAAATGTAGCAATATTTATGCATTTGAAGTATGATTTTACATAAAATGAAAATTTTCTGTAAGTGTATTTATTAGTGCTAAAATCAGTACTTACATTTTATTGCATTAGTCTAATTATCTAGATAATTATGATTTTTAAAAAAGATGTACTTTCCCTTGAACTACTCACAAACTGTGAAATATTATTTATGGATCATTAGAACTGGAAAGGAATTCAGAAACACTCTAATTAGAACCTGTGTGTCCATTTGGGGCTCATTGTTGAGCTCGAAGCTAGAGCGGAGATGCAGAAAAGTTGATCAGCATTATCAATTTATTCCTGCTCTCATTTTGGAAGTGTGTTATGTGTGTGCGCTTGTGTTTGGTTTAAGAGGTTGGCCAGAATTTCACAGCTTAAAAATGATCAAAGGCACGTTTTCGACAAGCTTTTATTCAGCAAGTGGCAAATGTAAAGGAAGGGATTTTAAAGTCTTTATATATGCTTTTTATTTCTAAAATACATGTCATTCAGCACAGATAAATGTAATAATTTTAAATGCTATTTGGCCTTTTGTTCACCTCCACGCTACCGCCCTCTCACCGCTGTTTCTTTAAACGTCTGAATTTGAGACATCTTTTGAAAATCGCCCCCGCCCCACGCTGTCCCGAAGACAACACCCATTCCAAGTCGCACACGCCAAAAAGAACTGGCCAGAGAGGGAAAGGGGAGACCCCTTACAAACAGATTTTAAAAAGGAAAACTATCAAAGCAATTTTGCCTTGGGCAGTGACAACATACCTACCAGGCTATGACCCTCAATAAAAATCACGTTCAGAAGTGATGAAAAGGCTAGCGAAGCAAACTGTCAAACAGGAGGAGGCAGAACCCTTGAGGGAAGGGGCGCGTTCGTCACTTTACAGATGTAAGGAGGACCGACCGGCAGGGGCTGCTTTAGAACCGCTCCGAGCCGGCCCTGCACTCAGTTCGCGCTGAAAGCTGAGCGCTGGGCCTTTTGAACTCTGGCCGCTCGACAGAAAACACTCTTTTGAAAGAGGTGGCATTCACTGGGCTGTCAGAATCAAGCAACACCAAATTAAGGCGCTCGTAAAACCGCGCTGGGCTCAGAAACAGAGCCTCTTGCTTTTAATCCCGACATTTTGGATTAATATCAGGTGTTAATTTCAAACATTTAGAGCAGCCCTTTGGAGGAGACGTCATAATTTTGGGACTTTTTTTCAATGCTAGAAGAACTGAGAGTTGGGTCACGAGCACCTCGGTAGCATTAATTACGTGCGAAGGGAGTAATGGTGAAGGCAGGCAAAGATCGAAACACTCCTCTGCGTTTCTCCAGGTCCTTTTCGGGACGCGGCAGGACTGCGCGCGGGAAGCGCCCTGGGCGCAAAGGCTTTCTGCAGAGTGCTGGCGCCGCGGCTCCGGGAGAGGACGGGGTCTGCGTCCTAGCAATCGGCCGGGGTATTGTGAACACCACCGATCGAGATTCTCCCCAAGGGTCGCCTAGAGAGGGTTGAACTTGGAGTTCCTTCTCTTTTTGAGTGCATTGTGAAAACAAAGAAGGTCCACATTGAGCCCCCTGGTCTGCGGGTGCGGGTGCGTTTCAGACCGGTGTCCTGGCTGGAAAGTCAGCCGCCCCATGTCGCACCCCCCACCCCAGACTCCGCACCGTTGGGAGCAGTGGGGTCCGCAGCGCATCACACTCGTTCCTGTAGGCCCAGGGGGCCCGAGGCCAGAGCCCGACGTCTGCAGAGACGCGGGCACCCTCTGCCCCCCGCGCGCCCCACCGTGGGTTGCCGCTTTCGCGCCGGTGGCTTCGGGCCGGCCAGCCCTTCTTCTTTCAGCACAAAGAGTTCGAGGTGCATTGCTTTCTTTGGCGTAAAGCCCTCGCCGGGTCAGAGTGAAATCTCCGCTTTTTTTCAGGAGCATGGCAACACAAAAGGTTTAAGGGGGGAAATTGTTAAAAGGAAGCCCTTTTCTCTTTAGGCTGAATGCAGTGGGGAGATTAAAACTTTCATTTGAGATTTTGCAGTATTCATGGTGGTGGGGCCATGAATGGGGCCGAGTCAAAGCCCCCAGCGCTGCTGTGTGTGCCCTTTTATCTCCCGCACATCTTCAGACACAGGTTGTTTTGCACTTGAAAGAGGGGCGAGAGGGGAATGTGGGATTTTGACAGCTGATATTGGCCTCTGAACTCTTGATGGGGATTTTCTAATTAACCCCAAGTACCCATCAGGTGGCCAACAAGGAATGATTTCTGTCAAAGAGGGCAAAAAGTTTCCCATTTTGATCCGATGGACGGGAGGGAGAGGTTTTAACATTCAAAGTAAGGAAATTTAGGAAGAGCCTCTAAACATAGAACTAGAAAAAGCCTGATGGAGCAGGTTGGGTTGGGGGAAGCAGCTGTGAGGACCCCAGAAAGAGAGGCCCTGTAAGGGCCGTCTTGACATGGCCACCATTAGAACACTTGGGAAAGGAAAATGTGGTTCCTGAGACTCAGAGAAGATGACTCTGAGAGCTTTGGAAGCTAAGTTAGCTAGGAAGTTTGGGTGGAGTGCTGTAACTTGTAGTTTGACTATTGTGTCCAGACTTGGGAATTCCCGCCCCCCCCCCCTCCTTTTTATGTTAGGTAGTTTTAATTCTAGTTCAAAGCCAAGACTCTTTGCTGAGACCCTAGCATGTGCTAAAATCAACTCCATATGGTTTTAGTAAATGCCTCCAGTTGAAGAGATGATGGAAATGGTATATCAGCCTTTGTCAATGAAGAGAAAACTGCTGATTCGTTGGTTCAAAAGCAAAACTCTTTAAGAACAAGTCCCAAAAAGAAATAATTAGTTTGGAAGATGAACTTCCAAATTCGAAGTCCCTTGGGGGTTCAGTTTCTGTGTATTTGGGGGTGAGGTCCCTGCAGAGTATGTGTTTACAAAGGGCCCCAGGCAAGTGATTCTTCTGATTGTGTTAAGCTCCAGAACAGTGTTTCCCAGGTGTCTCTGATTATATCAGGACTAGGAATGCTCAGTGTTCATCTTCGTACTGAAAAGTCCAGTGGATAGTTCTGAAAGTCTGTATTTTTAACAGACTTCTCAGAGTGGTTCCAAGGGTCCCAAACCTCCTGTTTTTTTCTCCTACAACCGCTGGCTGCTGCTTCCTGGTCTCCTTTGCAGGTTTCTTTCCATCTCCCTGACCTTTAAATGTTGAGAATGCTCGACTGCCCAGTCTTTGGTCCTCCTCTTTCTAAGCCCTCTTCCTTGGTGATCTCACCTAGTCTTGTGACTTTCTACTAGAATCCCAGGTTATAGAGCCGGTTCAGATGTGCCCTAAAGTCTAGATTCTCCATCTAATTGTTTGCCTGGTATCTCCACTTGACCTTGACCTTTGCCCTAGAATTCTTTCTTACAAACGGAAGGCTGTTTCGGCTACAGCATGTGACGGTGGGAAGGCAGTAGAGGTGAGGCTGGAGAGGAAGGTGAAACCATATTATTAGGGCTCTTTAGGCCATAGGAGCGGAGAAGGCAATGGCATCCCACTCCAGTACTCTTGCCTGGAGAATCCCATGGACGGAGGAGCCTGGAAGGCTGCAGTCCATGGGGTCGTGAGGGTCGGCCACGACTGAGCGACTTCACTTTCCCTTTTCACTTTCATGCATTGGAGAAGGAAATGGCAACCCACTCCAGTGTTCTTGCCTGGAGAATCCCAGTGACGGCAGAGCCTGTTTGGGCTGCCGTCTATGGGGTCACACAGAGTCAGACACAACTGAAGCGATTTAGCAGCAGCAGCAGCAGCAGGCCATAGGAGGAGTCTAGATTTTACTTAAAGGGTCACTGGAAGGCTTTAAGGGTGTAAAGAGTTGGGGAGACATAGCAGGATCTAATTGAGTTTTCAAAAGGACACACTGGCTGCCATGTGAGGAAGGAATTGAAGAAGGGCAAGGAACACAGGAAATGGAAATTCAGATAGGAATCTTTTGCAGTAGTCCAGGTAAGAGATGATGGTGGCTTAATCCAAGTAGAAGCACTGGAGAAGGAAAGAAGTGGACAGAGATGATTTTGAAGGTAGTCACAACTAAACTGAAGGAAGGATCTGATTGAGAACATGAAGAAAAAGAACAATCAGGGTAGCACCCTAATTTAGGCTTAATAATTTCGATATTGTGCCATTTACTGAGAGAAGTAGAAGGCAGTGCTTCCTAAATTTTTTCATATTATAACATGTATAAAAAGTGACAATATTTGTAATATATAAACTAAAGAGGATTTATATATGTCTGTGTGGCTCAGGCAGTCAAGAATCTGCCTGCAACGAAAGAGGCCTGGGTTTGATCTCTGGGTCAGGAATATACCATGGAGAAGGGAATGGCAACCCACTCCACTATTCTTGCCTGGAGAATCCCATGAACAGAGAAGCCTGGCAGGCTACAGTCCATGAGGTTGCAAAAGAGTCAGACATGACAGCAACTATGAGGCTTGGTGAAATTTTTCATTATATTTTCTTTACATACTACTTTGACAAGAAAAAATAAAATACAAAGTATTAGGGATGATATATCAAATGCATTTAAGAAATAACTCTTAAATAAAATTTCTTTTTTTGAAAACAATTATTTATTTTCGACTGTGCTGGGTCTTTGTTGCTTTGCCTGGGCTTTCTCTCGTTGCGGCAAACAGGGGCTCCTCTTTGTTGCGGTGCTAGGGCTTCTGTTGTGGTGGCTTCTCTTGTTGCAGAGCATAGGCTCTAGGTGCATGGGCTCAGGAGTTGTGGTACATGGGCTTAGTTGCTCCCCAGCATATGAAATCTTCCTGGACCAGGGATTGAACCCATGTCCCCTGTATTGGCAGGTGGATTCTTATCCACTGCGCCCCCAGGGAAGTCCCTTAAATAAAATTCCTTAAAGTTAATAAAGTTAATGAGTTGTTTTGGAACATTGCTTGGAAACAATAACAACATTGCTTTAATGAATATGGCTTTTCTTTTAAATATCAGATTTTAAAGTTGAAGTGTGTGTGTGTGTGTGTGTGTGTGTGCACACTCAGTTGTTCACTTGTGTCTGACTCTTTGCAATCCCATGGATGGTAGCCCACCAGGCTCCTCTGTCTTTGGGATTTCTCAGGCAAGAATCCTGGAATGGGTTGCCATTCCTGGAGAAGGGCATCTTCTCCACCCAAGGATTGAGAAGATCCTACAGTGGTCAGGAATCACCTGCATTGGCAGGTGCTTTGTTTACCACTGAGCTACCAGGGAAGCCCAGCTACACACGATTCTGATCAAGACTGTTTAATGGTAAGCTATTCCAATTCTTGAAAATCACAACAATGAAAACCATTTTTCATAACACGAGACAAAAGTAGAAAGAAATACTCTTCCAATTGTTCAGCAGTTTCAAGAGTTGTAATTAAGTGTAATTAACTTTTAACATTGAAATCTCTTGTAACATTTCTAATGGATTTCAAATCCAATAAAATATTTTCAGTTATTAATTGGTTCATTCATTTATTGAGGCTTACTAAGTGCCAGTTACTGTTCTAGACACACGTCAGTCTTTCAAAAGAATGATTGAGCCCTAATTTGTAGAATCCACTTCTTTGCCAGGACTTCATTTGTCATAATATGTCACCTGATTTATGTGAAGGGAGAGGGTAGAAGCGACCACCTGGAGCCCACCCGTGTGGCCCCTAACCCCTGACTCTCTGTCCTGTGCTTCATGCTTCTTGAGCACCCGGGACACCTCCAGTAGCCCTGTGGGTACTCTGCAGCTATCTGCCAAGGAGATGTTCCTGCCCAAATAACCGAAAGCCAGACATAACTCTTTTTGTTTGCTGATTTTGGGCTTCATGAGATTGCTGGGCATGGCATCTGGCCCTGCTGTTTTCAAAGGATGCTTGGATAGCTGCACAGGGCTAGAGGCAGCTCTCCTAGGGCCTCCAATGGCCCCAGAATCCAATTGGCCACTTTCACAACCTGACACCCCATGGCCTATGTGGGTGCTATGGCACTGTGGGTAAGGAGCTCTAAATCAACCAGTTCTAGTCAGTGAGCAGAACTGTTACAGACAGAATTGTGTCTCCTTCCCTGTTCCCCCATCATGCCCCTTCACATAAGAAGCCCCAGTCCCTAATGTGATTGTGTTTGGCCTTTATGGAGGTAATTAAGGTTAAATGAGATCATAAGGATGGGGCCCTAATCTGACCTGACTGGTAAGAAAAGACAGACAGACCTTGGGATGCACACATTGTGAGGAAAGGCCATGTGAGAACACGGAGAAGGCAGCCATCTACAAGCCAAGGAGAGAGGCCTCAGGAGAAATCAGACCCGCTGACATCTTGATCTTGGACTTCCAGTCTCTAGACTTGTGAGAAAATTAACTTCTGTTGTTGAAGCCACCTAATCTGTGGTATTTTATTATGGAAGCCCTAGCGAATTAATGCAAAAACTGAACAAAAAGCAGAGGTTTTTTCAAACCTGGCTCCCCAGTTGGGACAATCCAAGGAGCTTTCAGTTCAGTTCAGTCGCTTAGTCGTGTCCGACTCTTCGCGACCCCATGTATCGCAGCACGCCAGGCCTCCCTGTCCATCACCAACTCCCGGAGTTCACCCAGACCCACGTCCATCGGGTCAGTGATGCCATTCAGCCATCTCATCCTCTGTCGTCCCCTTCTCCTCCTGCCCCCAATCCCTCCCAGCATCAGTCTTTTCCAATGAGTCAACTCTTCGCATGAGGTGGCCAAAGTACTGGAGTTTACAATACTAATGCTCGGGTTGGCACTTCCCAGGTGGCGCTAGTGGTAAAGAACCCACCTGCCAATGCAGGAGACATAAGAGGGGAGGTTCAATCCCTGGGTCAGGAAGATCTCCTGAAGGAGGGCATGACAACCCACTTCAGTATTCTTGCCTGGAGAATCCCATGGACAGAGGAGCTTGGCGGGCTACAGTCCACAGGGTCGCAAGGAGTCGGAAGCGACAGAGCAACTTAGCACGCATGCGCTTACGCACATATTACGTCCCCTCCCCCACCCACACTTCTCACCTCAGAAATTCGGATTTGATTGGTGTGGTGTGTAGGCTGGGGTGTCAGGACTTTTTCGAAGCTCCATATGTAAGCCTAAATGTCAGCCAAGGTGAGAACCACTGGGGTAATGGGTAGAAGTTTCAAGGAAGCAGACTTGATTTGATTAGAAAAAACCAAAAACGACAACAACAAAATTTACTTTGGGTCTGCAGGAGACTCTTGAGAGTCCCTTGGACTGCAAGGAGATCTAACCAGTCCATCCTAAAGGAGATCAGTCCTGGGTGTTCATTGGAAGGACTGATGTTGAAGTTGAAACTCTAATACTTTGGCCACCTCATGCGAAGAGCTGACTCATTTGAAAAGACTGATGCTGGGAAAGATTGGGGGCAGGAGGGGAACGGGACGACAGAGGACGAGATGGTTGGATGGCATCACCAACTCAATGGACATGAGTTTGGGTAAGCTCTGGGAGTTGGTGATGGACAGGGAAGCCTGGCATTCTGAGGTCCATGGGGTCGCAGAGTCAGACAGGACTGAGTGACTGAACTGAATTGAAATGGTGAGACCCCTGCCCACCCCACCCCCCAGCTCCCCATCACATCACTGAAAGTATTTAAGCTGAGGTTGGAAGGTACAAGGACTTCCTGGCAGGAGCTGAACCAGATCACCATATTGCCATTCTCCTGGGAAATGGATCATCCACCCTGTCACCCCCCAGCATCCAGCCTCACCCTCGCCTGACCCCACGCATGTGGCCAGTCTGCCTGAGCACCCTGGATCCCTTTCCCTGGGTAGTTTCTGCTCTGCAGCACTCAATCCCTGGTCTGTCTTATTTGAGGGTTTCTGTATGACCTTTCAGGTCCTCACCATCAAATGAAGAGGCTAAAGCTTCTTCTTGATGTATGCTAAGCTTCTTTCCAAATCTCAGATTTCTTAATTTTAATCAAGTCAGAATATAGCTTCCTGATTGTAACAGGAGATGGGAATTAAGTGAGCAACTTCAAGGCATATCAGGTTCCTTGCTAAGAGAAAGGCAGATTTAGTCGATGAGCTATGCTTATTGCTATACAAATTGAATTAGTAGGAAATGAAAGGGTCACCTGCTGGAGATGTCCATTTGGCCTTGGTGGAAAAATGCTTTTTTAGACTGACTGCCTGGGAAAGCTTAAGTTTGTTGTGGGCACACCTGTCAGCCTCATTAGTGGGTTTTTTTTCTTTTTTTTCTTTCTACTAGATGCTTATTATCCTATAAATCAGCACAGAAGAGAGGGTTATATCAAGCATTCAAGTGACCTCTGTACATCCCCTAACTCTTAGAAATTGTGGGCTTGTCTGGAAGGGGAGTGATCAGAGACCTTTCTGCTCTTAGGTCTTAGAACCTTGAGTGGGATTTGCCTTCCTGGAGGCTTTATTTTTCCTTGTTGTATATCTCGGGACTCAGCCTGCTCCTGTGACTTTGGGTCCTACCCCAAATCTCCCCTCTGGGATTCTTCTTAGCGCAGGTAGGGAGCAGCATACACCTGCTCTGTGGCCCTTTTTATGCCATCTCTGAAACTAGCTGTGACACTTTGGCATTGAACCATTTGATGACTGAAATATGGGAGGAATTAACAAAAGTGGATGTAACAGTGACTTTAAGCCTCACAGAGTTTAAGACTCAAAGCCTCTGACCTACTTTTCTTGCTCATTCCTGGTGGAAACTAAAAGCCTGTCATGAGAATGCACATCATGTGTGTGAACGTGTGTCTATGTGTATATATATAAATATATATATGAAGATATTTATTTTAAAGAATTGGCTCACATGATTGTAGAGACTGACAAATGTGAAAGCTGTGCATTTGCACCATGTGGATGTATATAGATTTGGGGGGTTTCTTTTCAGTTAAGTTGGGATTCATCCTGGGTTTTTAAATATCTTTCCATGACAGTACATACAGATCTAAAAAGTGCTCTTAAGCAATTTCCGCTTCAAACTAATTCAGATAAACCACTGGTTTCTGTTTTCCTTATTAAGTATGCAGTTATATTCTTAGGCCCCACGAACAATCTTGGCTTACAAGTCAATCTGCAGCCACGTGGATGTGTCTACTATCATGGGTTGAGTTGTATGCTTACCAAGAGAGAGTTGCTTGTTCGCAAGCCTTTTTATGCCAGTTGTTCTTCTACTGTAGTTATATGATTTAACTAAATATGAGACAAATCAATGACATTTCAGTGCAAAATGAAAGAGCTGTTGTTCCTTCAGAAACTAAGTTTGATGTCTTGGGATTAAGTTTAAAGATGATCACTAAAACAAATTGCTAGCCAGGTAAAGAAAACTAAGACTATTAGGGAAAAAACAATAAAAACAGAAGGTTTTGTACTTGTTCCTCAAGTGTCTCTAAGTTCTCCATAGGCTAAAATAAAAATGAAGCTGGAAATCATATGTGATTATTAAGGGTGTGTTTTCTGTAAGAAAGGTGATGCAGAACACCAGTTATAAGATTTGTCCTCAAAGAAAAGCATAGGTCCAAATTTAGGAGATTGGCAGATTGATGTTTGTATACATGTTTTAGATTAAAATAACACATTTTAGATAAGTCTGTGTGTATTATTTTGTGTAATCCTCTGCTTTAACTGCTCCTTCAAGTAGCTGGCCAATTTTCAACCCTGCCTGTGGGAGCTTCCACTATATGAAATGATAGGGGAAGGTACCATGGCATATCATCCCATCTCATGCTGTAATACACTATTCATGTTTCTACATTTACCCCCTCAAACTAGATAGTAAGAACAAAAGTGTATCAGGACAGCACACGACTTTTTAAGGTCATTTAGTGACCTTGTTTCTCCCTGTCTCCCCTCCCCACCATAACTACAGTGTCCTAGGTACTGCGGCAAGTACGTATACCAGTTCAGTTCAGTTCAGTCACTCAGTCGTGTCCGATTCTTTGTGACCCCATGAACCGCAGCACGCCAGGCCTCCCTGTCCATCACCAACTCCCGGAGTCCACCCAAACACATGTCCATTGAGTTGGTGATGCCATCCAACCATCTCATCCTCTGTCGTCCCCTTCCCCTCCTGCCCCCCAATCTTTCCCAGCATCAGGGTCTTTTCAAATGAGTCAGCTCTTCGCATGAGGTGGCCAAAGTATTAGAGTTTCAGCTTCAACATCAGTCCTTCCAATGAACACCCAGGACTGATCTCCTTTAGGATGGACTGGTTAGATCTCCTTGCAGTCCAAGGGACTTGCAAGAGTCTTCTCCAACACCACAGTTCAAAAGCATCAATTCCTCTGCATTCAGCTTTCTTTATAGTCCAACTCTCACATCCATACATGACCACTGGAAAAACCATAGCCTTGACTAGACAGACCTTTGTTGGCAAAGTAATGTCTGTGCTTTTTAATATGCTATCTAGGTTGGTCATAACTTTCCTTCCAAGGAGTAAGCGTCTTTTAATTTCATGGCTGCAATCACCATCTGCAGTGATTTTGGAGCCCCCCAAAAATAAAGTCTGACGCTGTTTCCACTGTTTCCCCGTCTATTTGCCATGAAGTGATGGGACCGGATGCCATGATCTTAGTTTTCTGAATGTTGAGCTTTAAGTCAACTTTTTCACTCTCCTTTTTCATTTTCATCTAGAAGCTCTTTAGTTCTTCTCCACTTTCTGCCTAAGGTTGGTGTCATCTGCATATCTGAGGTTATTGATATTTCTCCCGGCAATCTTTTTTCCAGCTTGTGCTTCCTCCAGCCCAGCGTTTCTCATGATGTACTCTGCATATAAGTTAAATAAGCAGGGTGACATTATACAGCCTTGACATCCTCTTTTTCCTATTTGGAACCAGCCTGTTGTTCCATGTCCAGTTCTAACTGTTGCTTCCTGACCTGCATACAGGATTCTCAAGAGGCAGGTCAGGTGGTATGGTATTCCCATCTCTTTCAGAATTTTCCACAGTTTATTGTGATCCACACAGTCAAAGGCTTTGACATAGTCAATAAAGCAGAAATAGATGTTTTTCTGGAACTCTCTTGCTTTTTTGATGAGCCAGCAGATGTTGGCAATTAGATCTCTGGTTCCTCTGCCTTTTCTAAAACCAGCTTGAACATCAGGAAGTTCACGGTTCATGTATTGCTGAAGCCTGGCTTGGAGAATTTTGAGCATTACTTTACTAGCGTGTGAGATGAATGCAACTGTGTGGTAGTTTGAGCATTCTTTGGCATTGCCTTTCTTTGGGATTGGAATGAAAACTTACCTTTTCCAGTCCTATGGCCACTGCTGAGTTTTCCAAATTTGCTGGCATATTGAGTGCAGCACTTTCACAGCATCATCTTTCAGGATTTGAAAGAGCTCCACTGGAATTCCATCACCTCCACTAGCTTTGTTCATAGTGATGCTTCCTAAGGCCCACTTGACTTCACATTCCAGGATGTCTGGCTCTAGGTGAGTGATCACACCATCGTGATTATCTGGGTAACGAAGATCTTTTTTGTATAGTTCTTCTGTGTATTCTTGCCACCTCTTCTTAATATCTTCTGTTTCTGTTAGGTCCCTACCATTTCTGTCCTTTATTGAGCCCATCTTTGCATGAAATGTTCCCTTGGTATTTCTGATTTTCTTGAAGAGGTCTCTAGTGTTTCCCATTCTATTGTTATACTCTATTTCTTTGCATTGATCGCTGAGGAAGGCTTTCTTATCTCTCCTTGCTGTTCTTTGGAACGCTGCATTCAAATGGGTATATCTTTCCTTTTCTCCTTTGCTTTTCGCTTCCCTTCTTTTCACAGCTCTTTGTAAGGCCTCCTCAGATAGCCGTTTTGCTTTTTTGCATTTCTTTTTATTGGGGATGGTCTTCATTTCTGTCTCCTGTACAATGTTACGAACCTCTGTCCATAGTTCATCAGGCACTCTGTCTATCAGATCTAGTCCCTTAAATTTATTTCTCACTTCCACTATATAGTCATAAGGGATTTGATTTAGGTCATACCTGAATGGTCTAGTGGTTTTCCCCACTTTCTTCAATTTCAGTCTGTATTTGGCAGTAAGAAGTTCATGATCTGAGCCACATTCAGTTCCTAGTCTTGTTTTTGCTGACTGTATAGAGCTTCTCCATCTTTTTCTGCAAAGAATATAATCAATCTGATTTCAGTGTCGATCATCTGATGATGTCCATGTGTAGAGTCTTCTCTTGTGTTGTTGGAAGTGGATGTTTGCTATGACCAGTCCGTTCTCTTGGAAGAACTCTATTAGCTTTTGCCCTGCTTCATTCCGTACTCCAAGGCCGAATTTGCCTGTTACTCCAGGTGTCTCTTGACTTCCTACTTTTGCATTCCAGTCCCCTATAATGAAAAGGACATCTTTCTTGGGTATTAGTTCTAGAAGGTCTTGTAGGTCTTCATAGAACTGTTCAACTTCAGCTTCTTCAGCGTTACTGGTCGGGGCATAGACTTGGATTACTGTGATATTGAATGGTTTGCCTTGGAAATGAACAGAGATCATTCTGTCATTTTTGAGAGCATTAATAAGGGGTTATTGTTTAAGCTACAAAGTTTAAGTTGACTAGTTAACCAGCAATAACTGATAGTCATTTACCCTTGAACCTTTGGAGATGGTACTTAAGATGGAAGCTGAATGCTCTACAATTGTGTGTGTGTGTGTGTGTGTGTGTGTGTGTGTGTATGTGTGTGTGTGTGTTAGTCACTCAGTCATATCCGACTGCGACCCCATGGACTTTAACCCTCCAGGCTCCTCTGGCCCTGGGATTCTCCAGACAAGAATACTGGAGTGGGTAGCCATTCCCTTCTCCAGGGGATCTTTCCTATCCAGGTACGGAACCTAGGTCTCCCACATTGCAGGCAGATTCTTTACCGTCTGAGCACCAGGGAAGCCAGAATGAGCAATTTTTTTTTCAATTACTCGAGACTTCGATATAGCGTATGTTAGAAATGCATGACTCTGAATATTGAGTTGTGGCTGTTAATAGCTCTTAAAGATTGATGACTTTTAATGTATTCTGATGAAAAGCATTCCTGGGAAAGGGCTAGGTTCATTTTACTTAGATTAACTCTGATTTACGTCACATGAACATCTCAAATCTTAATGTTCCAGCAAGATAATCACATTCTTTTGCTCATTAAGTAGAAGGATATGATTTCAATTTGGCTTCTTCTTGGAGAGCAGAAAATTGCTGAAATGATACTAATGAAATGCTCACTGACTTACATGCCCTTAAAAATATCTCAATTATTTGTGTCAATCTCTTTTTTTTTCCTTTGGCCTTTTCCCATATGCATCTACTTGGCATGTCATACAAAGGGATGTCTTCCCCCAGAGGGGGAAGAGAATGTTCACCTGTTTTTAAAAGCTGCCATCAGGATCCTGACACAGGTGAAGAGTTTTTCTCTCATCACTACATTATTTCCCTGAACAGATTGTAATTTCATCAATTTTCCATGCTTATGGTCATGAATGCTTGGCATTACCACATCTTAACATTAACAAAAAAGGAATTTCATGGTTCTAGTTTTCATTTGAAGACAAAGAAGGCATGAAGACCTCATTAGAAATATGGTGTGTCTCCTACTGGCTCACTCATGCTTTCCTTTGCTTTCTCTTTCCTTCGTGTTGATGCCAAAGGCAGACACTGCTCCCCTCCCTCTGTGCTCCCCCAGCCATTCCCTCAAACTCCAACAGGAACAAGGAGGTCAGAATCTTTTCAGAAGCCAGTGGTTGTGATACCTACACTTGGTGATACTTAAAAAGTCTAGATTCTTCTCCTCTTTCAGAATCAAAGAAGTAACCATTCATGGAGAAACTTAGGTAGCATTTATAGTAACAGATTTATTTCCCTTTGCATTTCCTAAACTACTAATATAGCTTTGAAATGAGATACGTGCATTTTTTGTCTTTCAAAATTTGAAATTGTAAATTATGATAAAACCTAAATGAGGAAAGAACTCTGTCATGTGGGGAAGTCTGTTACTCCTTGAAGTTTTTTCTGATTCTCCTGGTTACCAGGTATATGACATTGGGCAGATTATGTAGCTTTTCTGTGCCTAAGTTTTCTCACATATAGAATGATAATAAAATCATTCCTTGGTTTCCATGGGAGATTGGTTCCAGGACACACAAGTATACCAAAATCCATGGATGCTCAAGTCCCTTATATCAAATGCATGCAATCCATGCACATCCTCCCTATATTACTTACACTATCTAACATAATGTAAATAGTATGTAAAATAGTTGCTGATGCATGCAAGTTTTGCTTTTTGGAACTTTCTGGAAGTTTCTTTTTTGTCCTGAATATTTTCAACCTGTGGTTGGTTGGATCTGTAGATATGGAACCCACAAATTTGGAGGGCCAACTGTAGCAAAACCTACTTCACAAGATTGCACCTTGAGGCTTAAATTTGTTCAGTTCAGTCACTCAGTCGTGTCTGACTCTTTGCGACCCCATGGACTGCAGCTCACCAGGCTTCCCTGTCCATGGCCAAATCCTGGAGCTTGCTCAACAAACTCATGTCCGTCGAGTCAGTGATGCCATCCAACCATCTCATCCTCTGTCTTCCCCTTATACTCCCGCCTTCAATCTTTCCCAGCATCAGGGTCTTTTCCAATGAGTCAGTTCTTTGCATCAGGTGGCCAAAGCATTGGAGCTTCAGTTTCAGCATCAGTCCTTCCAATGTTAAGTTTACTAATATCTGTGAAATGCGTAGGTCAGTACTTGGCACATGAAGCATTCATTGTTTTTAAATTATTTATACACACTTCTGTTTTAGAATTGTACTCTTCACAAAAACTTTCTCATAATCTCTTACAGGAATTTGATGTTTAACAGATTACAAAGGGGTTTTTATATGGTTCTCAAAGCCCCGGGGGTGTGAACAGAGCAGGGATTATCATGCCCATTTTACAGATGAGGAAAATTTAAACAGAATAATCACATGATCCAGCAATTTCACTTATAGATATATACCTAAAAGAATTGAAAGCAAGAACTCAGCAGATATTTGTACAGAAAGGTATATAACAGCGCTAAGTCACAGTAGTCAAAAGATAGAAGCAACCCAGATGCTCGTGATGCATGACTGGGTAAACAGTGGGGTATTAAAATGAAAACAAAAGCCTGCTCCTTCTTTCCTCTGATACTCTACAGAATAGCCCTTGACTTGCTTTTTTTCTGTAACCATTCTCTCTGGGTATATATAAGCAAATATATATATTTGGGTGGGGGAGGGGAGGAGAGACTACTTTTTTGAAAAGTTCATGGGATTAATGGTACTATTCAATAACTCATTTTTCACTTGATATCCTATCTTTAAATTCAGAAGTAGATGTTTACCTTATTCTTTTTAATAGCTGCATAATGTCCTATAACTTTCCCCTTTTCCTCCCCTTTCCCTTTTATTAAAAAAACTTATTGAGTTATATTTTAGATATAAGAAAATACACCTATTTAAAATGTGCAGTTCATTGAATTTTGACAAATGTATGTATCCTCCCTGCTAGTCAAGACATAGAACATTTTTATCACCTCCAAAATTTCCCTCACAGATATTCTCTCAAGAATATGTATATTCTTTTGTGAAATGACTGTCAGATTTTTTGCCCATTTGAGAAATGGATTGCTGTCTTCTCCCTGAGTTTAAGTGTTCTTTGCATTTATTCTGGACACAAGTATTTTTCCAGGTATGTGTATTGTGAATACTTTTTCCTAGAAGTATGAGACTTGACCTTTCTTTTTCTTGACACTCTTTCTTGAAAAATCAAAGCTGTTAAGTCTGTTAAAATTCAATTCGTATTTTTCTCTTATTGCTAGCGCTTTTCTTTCATGTTTAAGAAATCTTTCGGCAGATTTCCAGAAGTGTTAGCACATGTTAACACTGGCATGTGCTTCCATGCCCTGCTGGGTTGCCAGTCAGTGGGGGATCAGCTGGCACTGTGAGCTCCTTCGCGGGGCAGCCTAACCATCTCCACTGACTGCTTGGGCAGGGAGAACCTGAGGGCCTGTGCCTACTTCCTGGCCCACCTCCACAAGGATCATATGAAGGAATTAAGAGGCCCTTCCTTGAAAAGAAGGTTGAAGTACAGATGAGGAAACTGAGAAATCCGAGAGGTTAAATAAGTTGTCCAAGATCATGAAGCCAGTAAGTGGCAGGACTCGGATTCCCCCCAGCTTGAAGGTTTACTTATACTGTTCCCTGTTACTAAAGGGTTGTTGTCAACTAGCCCAAAGTACAGATTTGGAGGAGAAACAAATTATATTAACTGAAACTCCTATCCAGATTTCTTTCATCGATGAAGCATCAAGTGAGAAGGGAGAGATTGTTGTGACTCTCTGACCATCTGGTCCTTGCCCAGGGTCAATTATGTTTATATCTCAGGGTAGTAACAGAACTGTCATACAAGGGGTATGTCAGACTGGCAAAAAGAGAAGCTGCCAGAATGGAGCTTCTGCACTCTGTGGGCAGAGTACAAAACATCCAGAGTGTGTACTTAGATACTGCTTTCTGCAGTCCAAAATATTATCAAATTCCCAGTCGAGAAGGAGTGTCAGTAAGTGGAATGTCAGAGCTGGTTTGAAGCTGGGTGCTTGTCTGTACCATACGGTATGGCTGAATTGCAAAGCAGCTGATGAGTAGGGGTATTCACCAACCTTAGTGACGAGTCAGAGTCTAGGTTCACGAGGATAATCTAGACATGTTTAGAAACATGCCTGACATCCTTCATAGCATCACCGACTTGATGGACATGAATTTGAGCAAACTCCAGGAGACAGTGAAGGACAGGGAAGCCTGGCATGCTGCAGACCATGGGGTCGCAAAGAATTGGACATGACTTAGCGACTGAACAAAACCAATAGTTCTTCATGTCATAGAAGACTACAGCACTCAGATCCATGAATGTCAGCATTCAAAGGCAGAGGAATATTTTCAGTGGAATAAGTTACCCTGCGGACTTACTTCCAAAAATAGAATTTCACTCCATACCACCAGCATTAAGCCATTCAGTATGTGGTTTGGAGAAAGAGCCAGAAAAACCAATGTCACTGTGAGGACTGGACAGAGTTCTTACAGAGGTCCCCCCCTCCTTTTTTTTTTTTTTTTAAATTCACTCCTCCTACAATGAGATTAAAGATACTTTGAGCCACATTTGTCCTATGAATGTAACCAAACTCAGGTTTCACTGCTCCCCACTCAAAAGTCAGTACCCAAGGGGCAGTTGTGGGTAGAAAGGAAAATTGTTTTTAATCAGAATGCCAGAAATCTGGGGAAAAGGCAAACTCTTGCTCCCCCCAAAACTACCTTCTGAACCAGATTCTGCTCAGTCATGAATGTTTTTAAAGGGAAAAGGGGAATAATCTTGGTTAATCATTGAGATTGGTATTCAAACTCAGCCATCTTCCACTGTGAGCAAGTTTGTTGACTCCTTGAGATCTTTCTTTAGATGTTATCTTGTTCACACAGTTGGTTCATGAGATTACTGAAAGAGGAAGCTAGGGGAGAGACCTAGTCATCTGTTAATTACTTATGCTTCATTTCTACTACTTTTGATCTGAGGAAAGAGCCAACAGGTTAGGCAAGGTATTGTGTGAGCCAAGAAAAGTGTGCCAGGGCTGGAGATGAGCAAAGCATGGGGGTACCTGGTTGAAAGTTAGTGACAATGTAGCTTCACTAAAGTGACCAGAAAGGGGGTTTCCTGCTGAGGGCAGTTTCCCGCAAAGAGCTGCTTATATCCAAATATGTGAATGACATATCCAAATGTCATTCTAGTAGGCACAGTTATAGATGAAGTTAAAGAAATCTTAAAGCCTTCATGCCAGTCTTCCCAAGGTATGGAGCCAAAGTATAAACCACTTGGAAAATTGAAGAGAGCTGGAACAATTCACATGGGCTTTCCAGGTGACTCAGTGGTAAAGAATCTGCTTGCCGAGTCCGGAGATTCAGGAGATGTGGGTTCAATCCCTGGATCATGAAGATTTCCTGAAGAAGGAAATGGCAACCACTCCAGTATTCTTACCTGGAAAATTCCATGCTCCGAGGAGCCTGGCAGGCTACAGTCCACGGGGTTGCGAAGAGTCAGGCATGACTGAGTGACTAAGCACACAGAACAATTCACGTAGGCTTAGGAGGGTGACAATGATCTCTTTGATGATCCTCTCCCAATACGTTAAAGGCACAGGTTCCAAACCATCAAACTCTTCACCCTGAGGTATTTCCCATGATGAGTGCGATATCATAAAACCAGCCTGACAAACTCAGAAAGCACAGGAAAAGCAGAAAGAATGCCAACCTCCCTTTGGGCAAATGTTATAGATTGTGAAGACTCCATGAGTGAAAGTGAAGAATTAGAAATCCCAGTTTCATCTCAAGGATTTTCCTTTAGATTGCTTTGAATTTTATAGATCAATTTGTGGAAAACAGACATTTTAATAATATCGAATCTTCCAATCTGTGAACATTTTAGTCTTCTTTAATTTCTACCAGTTCCATTTTTTTTGTTTGTTTTTACTATACTGTTCCTAACTTATTTTGTTAGATTTATCCCTAGGTATTTCATATTTTTGATGCCTTTATACATGATGTATTTAATAATACAAAATCATTTTTTTCTTTGCTTTCACCATTTAAAAAATGCCATTCTGTTATAGTTTGGCTTGAGAAATCAT
Source organism: Bos indicus x Bos taurus (assembly GCF_003369695.1). Taxonomy (NCBI): domain Eukaryota; kingdom Metazoa; phylum Chordata; class Mammalia; order Artiodactyla; family Bovidae; genus Bos; species Bos indicus x Bos taurus. Next base: position 26,491,036 of record NC_040104.1, read on the forward strand.
TGATAATCCTTATCTTCATTCTTCTAAAGGTGTTGTATTTTTTGCTCTCTGACTGCTTTTTAAGATAGTCTCTTTATGATTGGTTTTCAACAATTAAGATATGCCTCGATGTGTGCTTTTATAGGTACTCTGCCAGGTCACAGCCTCTAGGGAACTCACATGTCTCCTCGCACTGTGCAAACTTCCGCAGTTGTTCAGCTGACAGCTCTGGAGGGCTTGTTCTTTGCCTGGACTGTGGAGTCCCACGCGTGTGTGTGTGGCTTAATATTAATATTCACAGGCTCACAGTACTCTACGCAGATTTAGAGAGTTCTTCCACTGTGTAGCTCTCTTTTCAGTACTTTTCCTCACAAATTCTGATTGTCTCAGCCTCTCTGAAATTTGACTTTTCTCCTCTGTTCCATGAAACTACCATACTCTGGATTCGCCTTGTCTGCTCTGAGATTTGGAAAATGCCAGCGGAAAGAAATCTGGGGTAATCATCGTGCTTAACCCGCAGCCCTGAGCTAACTCTTATCCAGTGTGTGAACATAATTGTTCCATTTATTTGTTCAGTTTTCATGGTAGTTTATAAGAGGGTTAGTCCAATATTTTCCTTCCATTTAAAATATCAAAGAAGAGGGAAATTTTCCTTCCCCCCATGATTTGTTGGTAGGATGGCTATATAATTTGTTATATATATAATTTATTGTCTAAATCTGAAATCTTCTGAGAGTTAAAGAGTATTCTTAGTAATTACATGGACCCTAGAGGGTCCTTAGGTACCATAGGTTACTAAGATTCTGAATATAGATGCAGTGGGCCCTTCACACCCTTGGGTTCCATATTTGTGGATTCAACCAATTGCTGCTCGAAATACTCCAAAAAGAAAAAAAAAAAAATCCGGAGAAGCTCTAAAAAGCAAAGCTTGAATTTGCCATATAGCAGCAACTATTTACATAAATATTTACATTTTATTCACAACATTAACACAGCATTTACATTGTATTAGGTATTATACGTAATCTAGGGATGATTTAAAGTATTCAGGAAGATGTGCATAGATTATATGCAAATACTACACCATTTTATATAAGGGACTTGAGGATCCTCAAATTTTGTTATCTGTGAGGGGTCCTGAAACCAATCCCTCATGGATACCGAGGGATGACTATATAGCAAACATTCTCTTAAATACCTGCTCTCAAAATGAGCTCAGTTAGCTGCCGGGTGCATAATGGAAATTTAGGGACAGCATACCTATTATAGGAACAGATGAGCACCACATTTCTTTGGTTTAACTCTCCAGAGAATTTTGAAAGCCTCTAATAATTTTATTATTTGTGGGAGGAGCTTATTTTTCCTACTATATTTCAAAAAATATGAGTCTTAAAAGGGGTGCAAGTTATAGACTTAAGAGCCAATCAGGTGTTATAGCAACCTTTTCACGTGTGAAATTCGGGATTGTTACAGACAACAGCTGCAGATGATACAAAGACCAACAAAAATCTTTTAATGGTGGAGTTGGTGGTGACATAATGAAAAGAATGCTGCATATAATTTCCAGAATGTTGCCAGTTATTTGAAATAAGGCCTTTAACAAGTTACTATACCTGTTGCAATTTCAAAGGCTTCATCTGTAAGTACCCACCTATTGATTTCCTGTTACATACATATTTCTTACCAAATGCCTAGGGCTGATGACTCCAGATAGAGGTGACTGACCAAGCATAATAGCAACGACCCTGTATTGAGTGTTTGCTACATGCCAGGCTTGTGCTAAGGTGTCACTTGCATTATTTCATTCAACACTTAAAACAACCCAGTAAGGTGGGAATATTTTGAGTTTAGCAATGAGGATACTGAGGCTCAGAGGAGGATGAGGGGGATAAAGTCACACGGGTCACATAACTATTAAGAGCAGAATCCAGGAGGTGTCCATTTGTGCAAATACCAGGGGCTTATCCTTTCCATGGCCTCCTTCCCAAGGACATTGCCTTTGTGGCACGAATATTAATGAGGTGAATGAGGAGAGAGGTGAATGAGGAAGTGGTGAATGAGGAAGAGGCCAAGGGGTGCCTTTCTTACGGAAGAGAAGCGCTGGTTTAGAATGCTGTACTGCCAAGAGCACAATTGCTTGACCTCTCTGAACATCAATTTCTTTCTTTCTTTCTTTTTAACATTTATTTGGCTGTGCTGGGTCTTGGTTGTGGCATGTGGGATCTAGTTCCCTGACCAGGGATTGAACCCAGGCCCCCTGCATTGGGAGCACGAAGTCTTAGCCACTGGATCACCAGGGAAGTCCCTGGACATCAGTTTCTTAATATGCCAAATGAGAGCACTGGATTAGATGAGCCCTTATAAAATTATTTTCTATGTTTCAATAGTCTCATCTTTCCATGAAGTTGAGTCTTAAAAACTCAACTTCAAAATTTCTGAATTCTAAAAACTTCTCAACGCTTATCTTACATGCCACCAGGGGGCGCTATGCAGGAAAGATGAGCCAGGTTATCGTTCGCCACCAAAAACCCTGCTAGATTTTTCTAACTCTCCCAGGAAAACCTAAGGCTTTCCTCAGACTTAGAAGCATGGCTTCTACAGAACAGATGCTTGATAAATATTTGCTGATGATAAGGAGGAACAGACCGGGTGAAGACGTGAAGGAGAAATCCAGAGAGCTGGGTTCTGGGTGCTCACCCTGCTACCAAGAAGCTCTGAGATAGTCATACAGTCTGACAGGGCTTTGGTAACTTTTTCTGTAAAAGGAGAATAATGGGGTTATTGGAGGAAATGAAACCATATATTTAAAAGCACCTTGAGGAGGACTTCTCTGGTAGTCCAGTGGCTGAAATTCCATGCTCCCGATGCAGGAGGCCCAGGTTCAATCCCTGGTCAGGGAACTAGATCCCACACATCACAACGAAGACTTGGCACAGCCAAATAAATGATAAATAAATATATATATTTTTAAGTTAATAAAAGCACCTTGAAAAGTATTAAGTGTTGTATAAATATGTTGTCGTTGTTTATTCACTAATTTGTATCTGATTCTTGTGACCCCCATGGACTGTAGACTGTCAGGCTCCTCTGTCCATGGGATTCTCCAGGCAAGAGTACTGGAGTGGGTTGCCGTTTCCTCCCCCAGATCTTCCCGACCCATGGACTGAACCCATGTCTCCTGTGATTGAGCCACCAGGGAAGCCCATATAAATATGACAAGTAAAGATATGTCCCTATGAAAACAAACCCCCAAAACATTCTACTCACCTGTACATTATCCTCCTTAGTAAATGTTGCGCCCAAGCCCTGACACCATGCACTTTTTGCCAAGGGCTTCCTCATGTGTTCGCCTGCTTCTCTTTCCTGATGTTGATGCAGAGACAATTTTTAGCCTAGTTAGCACATTTCTGGACACAGGGGCTACTCATGGGGCAGCTGGTTGTATGTCCTGGTTGGGCCTGAGATGTATCCAAATTCTTGCCGTGATAGGGAATTATATACACCCTTGGTGTGTTTTTTTAATTCATTCAGTCTCTGGCATTCAACACGCACCCAGAGATCTCTCTGGAAAAACTGGGGAAGTTGGTTTGAGTCTCACCCACTGGGTCTTCCATGAGTTCTTGATAAATTACATGTTCCTCCATGGCACCTCTTACTTCATTTCCAATTTAGCAAGAAGTGAATCTTAAAATTTAGAAATACGTAACTTATAAATATGTTTTCAGTACTTTCTAGCCCCAAAACACAAATCTCTGTGCTTTCGCTGTCCTGAAATATATTCTGCTGAGATGATGTTTTCCTCTTCCTCTTCTAGACTGCCCCACATAGATTAATCTTCTTCAACACCTTTAGAGTCAGACCATTCCTGGAATCCCCAAACTCCAGTGTTTTCCCACTTCCCATTAGAAAGCGGTCAAGTTCCTCCAGAGCCCACGATGTCTACCCATCTCTGTTTGCAGCCCACGCTGCTTCTGTGTCTGTCAGCTGCACTCCAGTCCACCTGCAGTTGCCTCTGACTTATGCGCATACTCCAGACTCTCCTGCCTCTGCTCCTGTCTTTCCATTCCTACCTGCATATGGCCAAGTCCTGCCCGTTCTTCCAGGCAGAGTTTAAATACCAGCTCTTTCGTGGAGTGATTTCTTCTTCTCAACTCTCAGTTGGTACTATCTGCTCTAGGGAGCTATGGCTTTCTTCTCCCTGTGTTAGATTTATCTCTGTATACCCACATGATAGATTCCCTATAAATATTCGCTAGGCAACACAGATGAATGGAATTAATCTAAAGAGCCTTTAGGGAGTATCCCATTAGACTATGGATCAATCCAAAAATTAAAGGTTGTCTTTTCTTTAAAAGTAGTTATTTATAGTCATTTCTACTGTCTTAGTTCCCCAGCTGACCCCTTGCTGAGTTCTCTGCCTGTTTTTGCTTTTTTTCCACATTAAATTTACAGTTTATATCAAGCTCGATTGTTGTTCTTTTTTTTCCTGTTCCCACTGTTCTCATATCTCTTTACAATGTATGCAATTACATGAGCTGCCTTAGAGAGTGAGATCAGGTTTTAAATCTTGTGATTAACCTTTCACATTAGGAGATTGCCAGCTCCAAATTTCTCCTGCACTTCTCTTGTTTTGCTTTGGACTAATTTCTCTATTTCATCTCTTTTGTTTTGTGTTACTTGGTAACTCGATTCTTAGCTGCATCCGACCAGCTTAGGAGAATTTCTTGCCTTGCTACGTTTTATAGAATGACTCGTTTGCATAAAATCAAACAAATCTATACATGTTGAAAAACACTCTGCATAAATCTGTCTGGTAAGAGTTTCCAGGTGGTTGCCAGAATTGCAAAGTTCTTGTTATTCTGATATTTTGAACACAGGATCTTAGGAGATGTTTTGAAATTTTACTGAAAATGCAAATTCCATGTATTTGCACATGGAAGATTTTCCTAAATAGACAACTACTTAGCTTTAAATTGGAACATGAAATTGGAAATCTTTTCAAATTCATAAAATGCTGAGTTTTTGGTCTCTATCTGTTGAATTCTTATTTTTATCCAATTTTTTTAATTATAAAAAGAAAAAATCCTTAGCGTTTAGAAGGCCACTTTTGCGTGTGCAGTAGAAAGTTTTTTGCCACTGACCCAGCAAAAATGATAAAGATGTGTATTTTTAAAAATACATACACATGATACATTCCTTCAGGAAATGAATAATATATGAGTAAACAAGATATTAGATTTTTTAAAGTCTTTTTCTTAAGATCCTTGCAAGAACTTCCAAGAATACTTGATTTCCTGGCAGTTTGAATACAACTAACATGAACAATCAGTATTTAGACCTATGAAAGAGGTTCATTTATAGTAATTGGTTATAGACAACAGCCTAGGATAAAGTTAATTCCAACCTTATCTGAAAACCCTAACAGTGTTAAAATGGATGTCTAACGTGTTATTAGTGATATTTCATCTGAGGACCTTATCAAGTTGCACACAGCAAAGCCCTTGTCATTGATTTTTACTCCCCCAGTGTTAGGATATGTTTCATTAATGCACAGCACTTGTGTTCTGTGCTTTACATTTGGGAACAGATTTAAGTATTAAGTGCCTCTAATGTCTGCAGCCAGGGGATCCTCTCCGAATTTGTAACAGTGACCAGAACAGACCGCACTACACTCTCCAAATGGTGCAGTTTTGCATTTGAATGTCTGAATTATCCCGGTTTCTTAGAGACGACCACAACGCCAACATCTTAAATCCTCAAAATACTGTCCGCTTCATTGAATGCTCGTGATCTAAGCATATGTGTAATTATTCTGTAATTCTCCCCAAAATGTGATTCCTTGGAAATGCATACTAGGTTTCTCCTATTGTAAATGCAATGACTATTTCTTTGTGGCCACTTCTTTAAATACGGTAACAAGCGAGTCTGTGTGTCTGGGTGAACCGCCTTGATAATGATGATTTCTTCCCAAGCTCTCCTTGGGACACCCATTGGGGAAAATGTGCCCTGCATTTGTGTAAGAGCTGGGACCCTGATCACAAAAAGACCACTTAAGATGGTGTACATTACAACTAGAGGATTTCTCGCCAGAAACAGGCCTAATGTCACTCACAATAGCCTTAGAAATCGTCTCAGAGAGTAAGTTGGACTTTGCGCGTGTTACCAGAGCCAGCTGTGGTAATCCATGGCTGCGTACAGATTTTAGAGAAGAATAGACTCCCATGCTCCTTAAAAAAGCTTTGGATGTGGCCCACCATGGAAAATTAAAACATACACTTTAGAAACTGACAGCTGTAAAGAAAAGTGGTGGTGGAGGGGGTGGGAAGAAGTAGACCAGACGGTTGGGGTGTATTTTAACTTTGGTTTTTCTTTTAAAGATTTGCAGATTTTTCGGGAGAACCCATCAGTGGGAACCACCTTGGGGTTAGAGCAATTGTTGCAAACTGAGCTCCTGTGTATGTGGAAGTCTTTTGCAAATGGTTAATGCCCCATTCTGATGTGGCTGGGCTGTTGTTATTACAGCCCCTCATTAATTCCAAGGCGAGTCAGTTAATTTGGCCTTTTGGTTTAGCAGAGTGCAGTGGTTTTGTGGCTGTTTACTGGTAAATACAAACGAGTGAGCGTGGCGTTGGGAGTTGGGGGGAGGGCGGGGTGGGGGGAAGAAAGTCAGCTTGCAGGGTCATAGCTACACTGTGGATAATTTGGTAATCACTCCACAGCAGGTGTTTGTATTGAGTAATTCCTCCTCTTGGCATAATTTTGCAAATCACTTGGCTTTTACAGCCCATGCTGTTCCTGCAGCACCATTTCTAATGGTAGCGTTCCGAATGATCTCAGCATCGCGTGAGCAGGGACATTAGCTTCCTCCTGGTCCATGTCACTTACTTGTTTATTCTTGGCAATACAGTTTTTAGAAATTTAAAATCTGGGAGAAAATGGGGGGCTAGAGTAGGAAAGTCCGTCTTATTGATCATTTAAAAGATTTTTAAAGTTTGAATTAAGGGAAAGCTGTTTTGATCTTTTCAAAATTACGCAAGCCACAAATGAAGAAATGAAAAGTTGGCACCTTTGGCTCTGAAGAGGGGAAAACAGCAGCTGGAGGCAGGGGGAAGGAGTCAGGAAATGAAGGGCAGGGGTGGGCAACAGCCCTGATAGTAGAGGCCTGTCCTCTGCACTGAACAGGCCCTCACGAGCGATGCCGAGGCTGTGCCTCCATTAGATTTAAAGAGACCAATTGTATGTTGTAAAGTAAATTTTAGAAGTTTAAAAGCAACGAAGGACTGCTTATCGCTATTCTCTGGAACTCTGCATTCAATTGGGTATATCTTTCCCTTTCTCCCTGGCTTTTCACTTCTCTTTTTTCCTCAGCTGTTTGTAAAGCCTCCTCAGACAACCGCTTTGCCTTCTTGCATTTCTTTTTCTTTGGGATGGTTTTGGTCACTGCCTCCTGTACAGTGTTACAAACCTCTGAAGCTAAAGCTCCAGTACTTTGGCCACCTGATGCAAAGAGCCGACTCGTTGGAAAAGACCCTGATGTTGGGAAAGATTGAAGGCAAAAGGAGAAGAGGGTGGCAGAGAATGAGATGGTTAGAGCACTTCACTGACGCGATGGACATGAATTTGAGCAAACTCCAGGAGATGGTGAAGGACAGGGAAGCCTGGCCTGCTGCAGTCCATAGGATTGCAGAATGTGACACAACTTACAGACTGAACAACAGCAACAAAAGAAATGAAAGAAAGAAATTATGAACTCAGGACCCACTGTGTTGCTTAGAGATTTGGATCGCTTCCCAAGGAAAGAATGATGTGTATAAGATCAGCAAAGGATTTCTGAGTTCTTCATGTCTGTTTATATTTATTTTTAAAGTACTGTGATGTATCATTTATCTGGATATTATTTATTTGTCAATCTGAAGAGAATGCAAATTTAAAACGGCTTCTGAGCAGTCAAAATATGTGTTCCTAAATCTGCTCACTAACTTTATGACTGAGAAAACCCCTCAATACTCACTCAGAGCCTAATTACTTGTACGTTACAAATACTTCTAACACATGTGGATATCCGCTTCTCCAGCTCATAAAAGATTAGCAGGAGCATAGCAGATGGGGAACAAATGAGGAGAAGATCTCAGACATACTGGGAGCAGTAAGAAATAATAGCTGACAGCTTGATTGTGAAGGGGGAGACAGAAAATCCATATAAAGCAAACATAACGTGATGAAAGCTTAGCAGTCTGGAACCATTAGGGGTTTATAATTTACCAATCCCAGAAGGACTCACTCTGTTGTAGGACAGAATAAAAACTGATGCTTGTAATTATGATTTCGAGTCATCAAGAAAAAAACTGTGTTGTTAAATGTGCCTGTCTTTTAAAAAGGCATATTTAGAATAATTTCCACTGGCACTGGCTAACATTAAAATGCAGGCCTTTGTGCTTGAAAAGCTGACCTTTGGTAGTTTGGAAATTTCTATTTATGTGGAGATTATTTCTCTCTCCATAATGCCAAATAATTAGTACATAAAAATTCCTTGTGCTCTGAGTTTTGGCATAGCCAAATGTTCTTACTCAAACTGAATTTTGTAACTATAATTCTTTCTCTAGTGACACACTGGTACAGTGAGGGGAGAAGAAACACTAAAATGAGCCAGAAAGGTTTTTTGGTCCCTGCTCTACCCCTGAGATGCCAGGTGTTACGGGGAAAGTCAATTAATTCTCTGGTGCTCAGTTTCTTACCCATTCAATGGGGTTCTCTGATTCCATATAATTTGACTAAGATTTTTTTGAGATAGTAGCTCGATAAATGATAGGTGATTCTCCTTGTGCTTGATTCAGAGACAGAGTACACAGGTTGCCTTCCATCCTGTGGGGATTAGGGAGACTCACCTCAAACTTTATCCTCACCAGCATCCTGTTAAGATATTTTAAAATGATTCTAAAAGAGCTTGGAGCCAAAAATGTTAATTACTTTTATTTCTGAGTGGTGAGAACACAGAAGATTTTTCTTTTCTTATGCTTTTCTCATACTTCCAACATTTCTAAAACAAACAGGTATTATGAAGAACAAAGTATAGAAGCTATTTTTAAAAATATAGACACAAAAGAAAAATTTGAGGCCTTTTAAACACTTAAAGAAATTCAGTCTTAAAGACAGAGCTCATTCAAAATGTTGTTGTTCAGTCGCTAAGTGTCTGACTTTTTGTGACCGCCACGCCTCCCTGTTTCTATCTCCCGGAGTCTGCCCAAGTTCGAGTCCATTGAATTGGTGATGCTATCTAACCGTCTCATCCTCTTTCTCCCTCTTCTCCTTTTACTTTCACTCTTTCCCAGAATTGGGATCTTTTCCAATGAGTTGGCTCTCCATATTGGCTGGGCAAAGTATTAGAGCTTCAGCTTCAGCTTCAGTCCTTCCAATGAATACTCGGGACTGATTTCCTTTAGGATTGACTGGTTTGATTTCCTTGTAATCCAAGGGTCTCTCAAGAATCTTCTCCAGCACCACAATTTGAAAGCATCAGTTCTTCAGCACTCAGCCTTCTTTATGATCCAACTCTCACCACCATACATGACTGCTGGAAAAACCATAGCTTTGACAAGACGGGCCTTTGTCAACACAGTGATGCCTCTGTTTTTTAATACACTGTCTAGAATTGTCATAACTTTCCTTTCAAGGGGCAAGCGTCTTTTTTAATTTCATGGAAACTTGGCAACTGTTTTCTCTGCCACATTCAAGACTCTCAAAATCAGTGGCAATTTTTCAGACTTGAGGAGTAGCAGTGGCATCCAGCAAACCAGGGAAATGACATTAAAAGAAAAGTCCCCAAATAAACAACCACTTGTAACCCTGGACTCCCAGCTGCCTCTGTCTTCTAGATTATCATGGCAAAATATCCTCCTTGCTAGGAATAATCTTCATTGTGACTTGTCAAACACTAATAAGAAAGGAGCATTTTTCTAGACTCCGAATCTCTGGGTAATTTCCCCAGGATCATCTCCTTGGGTGATTGTTAGAAAATCTGCAGCCTACCCGAAACCTGTCTAAAAACAGTGGAGAAATAGGAAAGGATCCAGGAGGCTGATGAAGCTCTGTGGATATTTAATGTCCCAGGAAACTGGGCTGCTTGAATGCTAGCAACTTGGAAACCAGTCGACTGCAGTTGAGGAAAAGGGGCCTGGCTGGGACAGCCCCAACTTGGCAACAGCTTGTGGGGAGTAAATCCTCTCACTCAAGGTTTTGCTTAATCTGAATACATTCAGTTTCAAAATCTGCCCTTGATCTAAGCCCCTTAAGCTTCTGGGGGAGGACTAAGGGCCTTCAGGGTCAATGCCAATAACAAAAGATGAGAAAAATGCCCCTTTCCTCATATCTCATTGCTGCGTTCTATAAATTGTTAACTTACTGCAGAAAATGTTTCCTTTCAATGAAATTGTCTTTGAGGATCCCTCCTCCCTTCATTTTAAGATGACATTGAATGCCTCCTTTTTTTAAGACGTTCAACATGGTTAATAGAAGGAACACCAGACAAAAGGTTAGAAAGCCTGAGTTATAACCCTGAAGGTGCCCCACCAGCAGTGGGACTGTGGCAGATCAGCTGCTCTGAACCTCAGTGTCATCAGTACAGTGAGGTATTCGGGCCAGACATATTTTTCTCCTAACTGTGGTCTTTGTTCAGAGAAGGCAAGGGCAACCCACTCCAGTACTCTTGCCTGGAAAATCCCATGGACGGAGGAGCCTGGTAGGCTGCAGACCATGGGGTCGCTAGGAGTCGGACACGACTGAGTGGCTTCACTTTCACTTTTCACTCTCGTGCATTGGAGAAGGAAATGCAACCCACTCCAGTGTTCTTGCCTGGAGAAACCTAGGGACGGAGGAGCCTGGCGGGCTGCCGTCTATGGGGTCGCACAGAGTCGGACACGACTGAAGTGACTTAGCAGCAGCAGTAGTGGTCTTTGTAGCACTTGTCTTTAAAGGTACTTTCTCAGGGATGTGTGTTAGTCACTCAGTCGTGTCTTACTCTTTATGACCTCATGGCCCTGCCAGGCTCTTCTGTCCATGGAATTCTCCAGGCAAGAATACTGGAGTGGGATGGAGTTGCTGTTCAGTCGCTTAGCCGTGCCCAACTCTTTAGACCCCATGGACTGCAGCACACCAGGCTTCCCTGTCCTTCACCATCTCCCAGACTTTGTTCAGACTCATGTCCATTGAGTCGGTGATGCCTCCAACCATCTCATCCTTTGTCATCCTCTTCTCCTCCTGCCTTCAATCTTTCCCAGCATCAGGGTCTTTTCCAGTGAATTGATTCTTCGCATCAGGTGGCTGAAGTACTGAAGTTTCAGCTTCAGCATCAGTCCTTCCATGAATATTCAGGACTGATTTCCTTCAGGACTGACTGACTGGTTTGATCTCCTTGCAGTCTGAGGGACTCTCAAGTGTCTTCTCCAACACCACAGTTCAAAAGCATCAATTCTTCCACACTCAGCCTTCTTTATGGTCCAATTCATAGCCATGAAATTAAAAGACGCTTACTCCTTGGAAGGAAAGTTATGACCAACCTAGATTGTATATTCAAAAGCAGAGACATTACTTTGCCAACAAAGGTTCGTCTAGTCAAGGCTATGGTTTTTCCAGTGGTCATGTATGGATGTGAAAGTTGGACTGTGAAGAAGGCTGAGTGCCAAAGAATTGATGCTTTTGAACTGTGGTGTTGGAGAAGACTCTTGAGTCTCTTGGACTGCAAGGAGATCCAACCGGTCCATTCTGATGATCAGCCCTGGGATTTCTTTGGAAGGAATGATGCTAAAGCTGAAACTCCAGTACTTTGGCCACCTCACGCGAAGAGTTGACTCATTGGAAAAGACTCTGATGCTGGGAGGAATTGGGGGCAAGAGGAGAAGGGGACGACAGAGGATGAGATGGCTGGATGGCATCACTGACTCGATGGACGTGAGTCTGAGTGAACTCCAGGAGTTGGTAATGGACAGGGAGGCCCGGCGTGCTTCGACTCAGGGGGTCGCAAAGAGTCAGACACGACTGAGCGACTGATCTGATCTGATACATGACTACTGGGAAAAACCATAGCTTTGACTATATGGACCTTTGTTGGCAAAGTGATGTCTCTGCTTTTTAGTATGCTGTCTTGGTTGGTCATAGCTTTTCTTCCAAGGAGCAAGCTTCTTTTAACTTCATGGCTGTTGTCACCATCTGCAGTGATTTTGGAGCCCAGAAAATAAAGTCTGTCATTGTTTCAACTGTTTCCCCATCTATTTGCCATGAAGTGGTAGGACTGGATGCTATGATCTTCATGTTTTGAATGTTGAGTTTTAAGCCAGCTTTTTCACTCTCCTCTTTTACCTTCATCAAGAGGCTCTTTAGTGGGTAGCATTCCCTTCTCCAGGGAATCTTCCCAACCCGAGGATTGAACCCAGGTATCCTGCATTGCAGGCAGATCCTTTACAGTCTGAGCCACAAGGGAAGCCCATTCCCAGGGGTAGGGTGATTATAATGAAATAAGTTTGGTGAACACTGAAGACCAAGTTGCTCCTTGGAGATTCACAGTCTTATTAGCATATTAAAGGCTCTGAGAAGTCCTGTAGTAGAGAAATTTTTTCAAATGTTTTCAAACCAGTATTTCCCAAATTTCTTTACTAAACCAGGAAGCCCTTTTGTCTGGTAATTCCCACTGTGAAGCCAGAGTCCCTTTCTGACAATGACAGAAAAGGTTCTGTGTCTGGTCTCCATTTTAGCAGTTACATGAGTATTTATGTAGAGGATGTGATCAAAGTCAAGGCATGATATATTTTACGTTGTTGGAGGCTCAAGATTGGGAGATATAATTTATTCATTGGTTTGGGGAAGTAGGATCTGAAGCTACCCTGTAGTTACCTTAGTTTCTATGGCTGTTGTAACAAACTGTCACACATTTGGTGGCTAAAAACAGCAGAAATGTATTTTCTCATGGCTATGTTGCAGGAAGGGGGACCCCTTCCAGGGCCCCAAACTGGGCTCTTGTCTAACACTTGAAAATGAATTGTCCAAGGAGACACATGTGCTGACAAAGCAAGAGATTTTATTGGGAAAGGGCACCTGGGTGGAGAGCAGTAGGGCAAGGGAACCCAGGAGAACTGCTCTGCCACGTGGCTTGAGTGTTGGGTTTTATGGTGATGGGATTAGTTTCCGGGTTGTCTTTAGCCAATCATTCTGACTCAGAGTGCTTCCTGGTGGTGCATGCCTTGTTCGGCCAAGATGGATGCCAGAGAGGATTCTGGGAGGTGGTCGGACACGTGGTGTCTCCTTTTGACCTTTCCTGAACTCTTCCGGTTGGTGGAGGCCTATTAGTTCTGTGTTCCTTACCGGGACCTCCTGTCGTAAAACAACTCATGCAAATAGTTACTATGGTACCTGGCCAGGGTGGACGGTTTCAATCAGTGTGCTTCCCCTAACAGGTATTTTATTGACATTGCGTAGTCTGTATACAAATGCAATCGCAAGTTCCTATGTGTAATATAAGACCCTCTGTCCCAGGCGTAAAAGCAGTATTAATGTAGTAGTGAAATGAGTATGAATTCCATTAGTCAAACTATGGGCCCAGACCTGTCACTTAATATCTACATCACCTTAGGAAAGTTATTTAATCTTCAAAACCTCAGTTTTCTCATCTGTAAAATGGAGATGATCATAGGACCCACCTCTGTAGAGCTGCTATGAGGATTAAATGAGATGAGGACTGTAAAGAACTTAGCACAATTCCTAGTGCTTAATTGTGTCTGACTCTTTGTGACCCTGTGGGCTCTTTGTGACCCACCAGGCTTTTCTGTCCAAGGGATTTTTCAGGGAAGAATACTGGAGTGGGTTGACGTTTTCTTTCTCCAGGAAATCTTCCTGACTCCGGGATTGACCCCTCATCTCCTGTGTCTCCTGCGTGGCAGGTGGATTCTTTATGCGCTAAACCATAGGAGAAGCCCAGCACATTGCCTGGTTAATACTAAATGCTTAATACCTCCTGGCTGTTATGGCAGTGCATCTAATCAGGGGTGGAGGTGTGTTCTGGGAGACCCCTAAAGCAGTAGGAGCGATGTGTAAACATCTGGAATCGTGGCATATGAGGATGACTATCCTTGGGGGGCACGAGATCTGTCTTCAGACATACGGATGTAGGCCTTTAAGCCACAGCGATACCAAATAGCAGCCACCATGGGCTTGGAAGTAAAAGTCCCTTGTGATTTCTGGCTGTTGGAAGAACTCAAAGAAGGCCAGAAAGGAGTAAGAGATGGCACAGCTAGCTGGGATCTAGACAATAACAATGACAGGACACTTACAATGTGGACATGGATGATGATTGGGCCACCAAGAACAATTTATGAAAACCAGATATACACCCTTAAAATAGAATGTGGACCTAAATACCCAGAAGCACCTCCCTTTTGTACAATTTGTAACAAAAAGTCATCTGAATGGAGTTAATAATTCTAATGGAGTGGTGGACCCAAGAACCATGTCAGTGCTAGCAGAGTGGCCGGATTCATATAGCATCAGAGTTGTTCTGCAAGAGCTTTGGTGCCTAATGGTGTCTAAAGAAAATATGAAGCTCCCCCAGCTGCCTGAGACACTCCCTGGTAGTTCAGATGGTAAAGAATCTGCCTACAATGCGGGAGACCTCGGTTCAATCCCTGGGTTAGGAAGATTCCCCTGGAGAAGGAAATGGCAACCCACTCGTTTTCTTGCCTGGAGAATCCCATGGACAGAGGAGCCTGGCAGGCTACAGTCCATAGGGTCGCACAGAGTTGGGCATGACTGAAGCAACTTAGCATGCATACATCAGCCTGGGAAATGAATATTGGGTTCTCACCCCTGTCACCCTCTGTTGTCATCGTCAGCTGATGTGTTTGTGTGTGTGTGTATGTTTTTCTTTGTTTTGTTTTTTTAGCTCAGGCTTTGATAAGGTGAAAAAAATAGTCATCGGGGTGCTGAGACCTGCCAGCCCTCGGAGTCCTTGGTGGTTACACTTGGAGAAAGGCCCCAGAAAGCACTTGCAAGCACACACAATCTCTCTGAATGAATTGTTTTCTTTTCCTGTAATTGCTTTGCCCTTAAAAATTGAAGAAGTTATAAACAGGGCTCTCATTTGGTCATCCTTGCAATTCATTTAGGTCTAATTTGAAAGCTGACAACCGGAACAAAAAGAACATTGAATTTGGTGCATACTTTGGTTTTGGTACTGCTGCTTCTCTTGGTTGTTAGCAGGGATTAAGAAAGAACTCAGAGTGCACAGCAAATCCTTGAAACTCCTGGCAAATGGCTGATTTTTCCACTTTTCTGTTCAGGACCACTAAATGCTTAGATGTGGATGCATACCGAAATAAAAGCATTTCATTGTGTTCCAAGACTATATATATATATATATATACACACACACACATATATATATACATATATATATATATATGAAAGGCAATGCCAAAGAATGCTCAAACTACTGCACTCATCTCACACACCAGTAAAGCTCAAAATTCTCCAAGCCAGGCTTCAGCAATACGTGAACCATGAGCTCCCAGATGTTCAAGCTGGTTTTAGAAAAGGCAGAGGAACCAAAGATCAAACTGCCAACATCTGCTGGATCATTGAAAAAGCAAGAGAGTTCCAGAAAAACATCTATTTCTGCTTTATTGACCATGCCAAAGCCTTTGACTGTGTGGATCACAATAAACTGTGGAAAATTCTGAAAGAGATGGGAATACCAGACCACCTGACCTGCCTCTTGAGAAACCTGTATGCAGGTCAGGAAGCAACAGTTAGAACTGGACATGGAACAACAGACTGGTTCCAAATAGGAAAAGGAGTATGTCAAGGCTGTATATTGTCACCCTGCTTATTTAACTTATATGCAGAGTACATCATGAGAAACGCTGGACTGGAAGAAACACAAGCTAGAATCAAGATTGCCGGGAGAAATATCAATAACCTCAGATATGCAGATGACACCACCCTTATGGCAGAAAGTGAAGAGGAACTCAAAAGCCTCTTGATGAAAGTGAAAGAGGAGAGGGAAAAAGTTGGCTTAAAGCTCAACATTCAGAAAACGAAGATCATGGCATCTGGTCCCATCACTTCATGGGAAATAGATGGGGAAACAGTGGAAACTGTGTCAGACTTTATTTTTCTGGGCTCCAAAATCACTGCAGATGGTGATTGCAGCCATGAAATTAAAAGACGCTTACTCCTTGGAAGGAAAGTTATGACCAACCTAGATAGCATATTGAAAAGCAGAGACATTACTTTGCCAACAAAGTTCCTTCTAGTCAAGGCTATGGTTTTTCCAGTGGTCATGTATGGATGTGAGAGTTGGACTGTGAAGAAAGCTGAGCACTGAAGAATTGATGCTTTTGAACTGTGGTGTTGAAGAAGACTCTTGAGAGTCCCTTGGACTGCAAGGAGATCCAACCAGTCCATCCTAAAGGAGACCAGTCCTGGGTGTTCATTGGAAGGACTGATGCTAAGGCTGAAACTCCAATACTTTGGCCACCTCATGTGAAGAGTTGACTCATTGGAAAAGACCCTGATGCTGGGAGAGATTGGGGACAGGAGGAGAAGGGGACGACAGAGGATGAGATGGCTGGATAGCATCACCGACTTGATGCACATGAGTTTGGGTGGACTCCGGGAGTTGGTGATGGACAGGGAGGCTTGGCATGCTGTGATTCATTTGGTCACAAAGAGTTGGACATGACTGAGCGACTGAACTGAACTGAACTGAACTGAATTCTCGTTGTTGTTTTTCAAGAGCTAGAAATCCAACTTAAACTCAATTTTTTAGAAAAGGAAATTAGTAACTTTACCCCTAACTTTGGTCTTCCTTTGTGGCTCGGCTGGTAAGAATCCGCCTGCAATGCGGGAGTCCTGGGTTCGATCCCTGGGTTGGGAATATCCCCTGGAGAAGGGAAAGGCTACCCACTCCAGTATTCTGGCCTGGAGAACAGGACTCCCCACTGTATAGTCCATGGGGTCGCAAAGAGTCAGACATGACTGAGTGACTTTCACTCTCACTTTCACTCCTAACTTAAAAGTTTAGGGAAACACTAACTTTGAGCCTCATTACATACATAGATTTAGACACTGTCCTTAGGATTTGTCTTTTTCTCTCCACCACTCTGTCTATCCTGCCTTTCCTCTGTGTTGATTCTATTCTTAGGTAGACTGTGCTCTCATAGGGTAAAGATTGTTGCCAAGGACACCAAGCTTTCTCTTAACTCCTCAGCGATTCAACCAATTTCCAAAATATCCTGAAATTGATTTTCCAGGTTGTCAGGGTCCTGTAGCAGAGGCAGTTTTTCAGATGTGAGCAATCCAGGGTTGAACTCTGAACAACCAAGCCTGGGTCACATGTCTATTCCTGAACCAACCCCATAAGCAAGGATTTGAAATGCTCTGTGTGACCACCTTGGATCACACATTTGTTCCTGAGCTGCACCCCATCCCCCCAGCTTACTAGTGGGGAGATGGGGTTTCTAAGCACACTCAAGTAGCTTTCCCAGAAGGTGTGAGAATGAATGAAAGACAAATGAAAGCGATATATGTGTGTCCCCTATGGCTGCATTAGGGACCTGGTGGCAGATAGTGAATAGAATCTTTCCTCTACCTGGCTGACTGCTCATCTGTTGTTCTGGCTGGTTCACTGTGCCCTCGGTAGAGTCTAGGTGGAGAAAGGCTGAGATTCATTCAGATACCAGTGTTAACATTCTCTGGTTTGTCCAGATACCAGCATTAACATTTCTCTAATTCACTCAGATACCAGCATTAATCTTCTCTGATTCATTCAGATACCAGCATTACCAACATACCAAGATACCAGACACCAACATTCTCTGGGGCTGTCCCCCTCCTGTGTCCAGTGGACCCAAAGCTCCTGAGTGTATAATGTATCACCCAACCGGGACCACTGTGAGAGTGAAAGGAAATAAGTATTCTAGGACAACAGGCAGAAGCCAGGGCTGTCCCAGGGACTCTGGGATGTGTAACTGTCCTGTATTCTGCCAGTGTTGACAGAACCCTTACTGTGCTGGCTCTGGGGCAAAGCAGCGGAAAGGGTGTTAATTTGGGATGTTTGTTCCAGCTTCTTTCTCTCCATGAACTGTAGCCTGCCAGTGTCCTCTGTCTGTGGGATTTCCCAGGCAAGAATACTGGAGTGGGTTGCCATTTCCTACTCCAACAAATCCAAGAATGCAGGATATTCCCATTTATGAGTGTCTTCTTAGTGTCTTTCATCAAAGTTTTACAGTTTTCATTGCACAGATCTTTTACCTCCTTGGTTAAATTAATTTCTAAATATTTCATTTTTTGATTGCATTGTAAATGGGAATTTTAAATTTCTTTTTTGATTAGTTTGTTCTTAGTATATAGTATAGTATATAGAAACACAACTGATTTTTATATGTTGATTTTATATCCTATTACTTTACTGAATTCATTTATTAGTTCTAACAATATTTTACTGGAATCTTTAGGATTTTCTTTATATAAGATCACATCGTCTACAAACAGGGATAGTCTAACTCTTTCCTTTCCAATTTGGATGCCCTTTACTTCTTTTGCTTGCCTAATTGCTCTGGCTACATTTTCCAGTGTTTTCTTTTAAATGTGGTTGACATACAATACTAAATTTGTTTCAAGTGTACAGCATGGTGATTCAACATTTAAATACATGACAAAATTCTGGTACTATATTGATTGGAAATGAAAGAGTGGGTACCCTTGTCTTATTCCTGGTCTTAGAAGAAGAGCTTTCAACTTTTCACTATTAATTTTGATGTTAGCTGTGGGTTTGTGATATATGGCCTTTATCATGTTGAGATACATTCCTTCTGTACTTAAGTTGCTGAGAATTTTTATCATGAAAAAAACGTTGAATTTTTCAAATGCTTTTTCTGTGTCTGTTGAGATGATTATATGATTTTATCCTTTATTCTGCTAATGTGGTGTATTACATTTGTTGGTTTGCATACATTGACTCATTCTTGCGACCTAGGGATTCATAAACAAAAGAATGAAATTGGGTCCTCATCTTACATCACACACACAAATTAACTTGAAATGTATTAACATGAAACTATTCATCTTCTAGAAGAAAGCAAAGAAAAAGCTCCTTGACATCAGTCTTGCAATGATTCGGGGGAAATGACACCCATAGCATAGGCAATAAAAGCAAAAATGAACCAAAAGAATTACACCAAACTAAAAGGCTTCTATACCACAAGGGAAGCAATCAACAAAATGAAAAGGCTACCCACAGAATGGGAGAATATATTTGCAAACCATATATCTGATAAGGGGGTACCATAAAAAATATATAAGGAACTCATACAACTCAGCAGCAAAAAGCAAACAACTCAATTAAAAATAGAAAATGATGCTCTTGAAGGTGGAAGATGGGATAGCTTTGTGGACAATTTTATTTTTATTCTTGTATGAGGTTCAGCATCATAGACTTCAACTATATTATTTATTTTTTTTCTTAGAGAATTCTGGACTCTGGATAGAAAGTGTTCTTTTCCTCTTCACTTTGGTACCTACATTGTACTCCTGAGTTTAGGAGACTGAAAGAGTAGCTAGAAGGATCCAAGTGCCCTCATATGATTTTGGTGACCTTGTGCTATTTGAAATCTCTTCAGATAATTTCTTGGGTATATCACCTCTTAAGAATGGATTGATGATGAGTTTAATTTCATGTTTTTTTTCTGGACAAATATGGGGTTCGCCAGGCCAGGACTTAATTTGATAAGAGCATTCTAGTAAGTAAAAGTTTAAATACTTTCCATTTCCTGATGAGAAGGTATAGTCTGTGCAAACTCTAATCATATTAAAATATTTCTCAGTCAGTTCAGTAGCTCAGCCATGTCTGACTCTTTGCAACCCCATGGACTGCAGCATGCCAGGCTTCCCTGTCTATCACCAACTTCCAGAGCTTGCTCAAACTCATGTCCATCAAGTGGGTGATGCCATTCAACCATCTCATCCTCATCCCCTTCTGCTCCTGCCTTTAATCTTCTGCATCATCAGGGTCTTTTCTAAGGAGTCAGTTCTTCACATTTCTATCAACTGCTAATTATATCAGTGGTCTTTCTTACAGGACTTAATAAACAGTTTATGTGTTCCATTCTCAAGGAAACTTCCTCTCTTAACTTCTATGGCAACTCATTTGTACTGTTCTAAGGATGCTTTTTCTTATTAATACCTTTCTTTGTATAAGGAACAGTATTTCTCCTTCTAGACTGTAAGCTCCGTAAAGCCTATGACTGTGTTTCCCACCTCCATGTCTCCACCACGCCCTGCAGAGGACAGGTGATCCTCAGTGTTTTGATGGATGAATTAATATATGATTTGGAATTTAGGAGAGGAGGAATTGATGACTTTTTAAAAAAATACATTTTTAAAAATTTGCAAAATACAGAAAGTGAAAGTGAAGTAGCTCAGTTGTGTCAGACTCTTTGCAACCCTGTGGACTGTAGCCTACCAGGCTCCTCCCTCCATGGGATTCTCCAGGCAAGAATACTGGAGTGGGTTGCCATTTCCTTCTCCATGGGATCTTCCCAACCCAGGGATCGAACCCAGGTCTCCCACATTGCAGGGAGATGCTTTAACCTCTGAAGCAAAATACAGAGACAAATAGAAAACAGACATTATCTATACCCCTATTATTGACAGTCACTATAAATACTTCAATTTATCTTTTTTTCTTAACATATATTTAGACAATATATTTTGCCGTAAAATTGCAATATTACTTAAATACAGGTCTGCATCTTTTTTAAACTCCTTACTATGTAGTTTGAGCATTTCCTAAGTCATTAAATATTTTTCCAAAACACCATTTTGAATGGCTACATACTATTTCAATGATGACTAGATAATGATTTATTTGTGGACATTGGATTGATTGTCATATGGGCTATTATAGACATGCTTTGACGGACATCTTTATGCAAAAAGAGAATGCACAATTTGGTATGTTCTTAGAAATAAATTTATTATGCCTAAAGTTTAAGAGTTTTTGGTACACATTTTCAGTTCCCTTCCATTTTTCTCCATGTGTACGGGTGTGCTGTGTGCTAAGTTGCTTCAGTCATGTCCGATTCTGTGTGACCTTTTGAACTGTAGCCTGCCAGGCTCCTCGGTCCATGGGTACTCTCCAGGCAAGAATCCTGGAGTGAGTAGCTGTTCCCTTCTCCAGCCATTTTTCTTCAAAGGTGTCTCCAAATAGTCATTTAGTAGATGATCCTTTATTCACAGGGGTGACACAGAGGAGGACCACCTACTGCAGATAGTAATAATGACATCTGCACAGCAGGGTGAGTTTAAAAAGTGCTTCTTTCTTATTTCTTTTGTAGCTAGGAGTTATTTTCTACTCAAGCAGATATTATTTCCATCTTACAAATGAAAAAAAAAACAAAACCCTAAAGCTTGAGAAGATTAAATAATTTGTTCAAGATCTCATAGCTCATCAGAAGTTTTATGTTTCTTTCAATTACACGTGTTCAAGACACAAAAAGGAGATGGGGTGTATATGGAAGGATAAATTCAACAGATGTAACATAAAGAATCTTTGATGGTTGGAAATAGAACCTCAAAGGAGAGAGTGGCACATTTTGTGAGTAGATTAGTGAAAAAAACCTTTTGGAGCTAGGGCTGTCAATTTAGATTCTAGGAACATTTCACAAAGGGTAGTCCCTTAAACTTAAACTCCTAAACCTCAGAAATACTCTCCAGAAATACCTTGATAACTTTTTATCTTTGTGATCCCCTAATTATGTCTGGCTGGAGATTGCATTCTAGGCTAGAAGTGATTTTATCAGGAGGAAAGGTTGTCTAGAACTTGTTTTAGGTCCCCAGGCGCTGTCAGAGCTAGAAGGGACTTTAGAAATCATTTTAATTCCCTCATATAAACTAAGTCGCAGAGAGGAGAAGTAACTCACTCAGGGTCATAACAGGATCACACAAGGTCTACACAGTGCAGATCTAACAGAGTAAGTACAGAGAAGGAAACAGGTTAAAATAAAGCAAAGCAATTTTTTTTTTAAAGGTCTGTACCAAAGGAGGTCTTAATTCACTTAGCACAGTATGAGTATTCCTATTGTGTTACATCCAAAAGCAGTTTCAATTTACACATAATGCAAGGAAATGTCTGCGTAAATCCCTCAAATAAGCTTTCCTGTTTTTTTTTTTAATTACACTTCTTTTTTTTACTTTTAGTTAAATGATTTACTTAATAGAATCTTATGAGAGTCCTACAGATAAGAAAACAGAGTCATGTATTACCAGGCATCTTAGTAAAGTGTAAGTAAATCAGATCAGTTGTTTCTGAACCTGGTTGATTTTCAAAATCACTTGGAGGACTTTTTGAATAAACAGATTGCCAGAGTCCCACTCCAGGGATTCTGATTTAGTAGGTCTGATGAATTAGACTGCTTCCTCCCAAACTTATTTTCAAAAAAAGAAAAGATTTTCAATTGTAAACTGCATCCTTGAAAATAAGATCATGAATTCGCAAGAAGTCTTAATACATAACACAGAATGCTTTTTTTGAAATGTCAAAGTCAAGTGACCATTCCTGTTTAAAAATTAATTCGGAGTGACAATAGATACTAAGTGTCTATCCAAAATGGCCCTATACTTAGAAAGGTCTGAAAAAGTTAAGTTAGGAAGGCAGTAATAGTCAATAAATGGATTTTCTGTTGTATATATGTTTATACAGATGTTGTAAGTGAGACTTTTCAAAAAAACCCATAGGTTGCTGACAGCAGACAACTTTGCATATGTGTGTTAACAGGAGAATGTGCTGTGTTTCAAATGAATGGGGAAGCGGGTCTAAATGACTTTCAGATTAGCTGGAACAGATGGAAGGGTCACAGTTGAACAACTTGACACAGCAGCATAAAGGCAACGCTGGAGTGGAGTTCATTGCCTCTGACAGACGCTGTCAGTCAGCCCCAGTGCTCTCTCAAGTTAACCAACAGCCTAGGCCTTTAAAGATTTAAAAATGAATGATTTTCAAAAGTATTTTGAGAAAAGAACTGGAACTTATCTTTTTTTTTTTTTTCAGGACAAAACTCTATCTGGGACCCACTAAGGATTTTAGAAACAAAGCATTAGATTATAGACACTTTGGAAATTAATATGCTGTAACTTGGAATTAGGGCCTTTCAGTAATAAATAATTTTGTAAAAATTTTGTTCACACGATGGCTTTTGAGAGTCTTATTGTCACACTAATTAAAACGCAGTGCAGAATACCAGAATGAAGGAAATGCAAGTGTTTTTTCCTTAACTATTCCGCATGTATTTTGATCCAGTGTTGTTATAACAATGAAGTGAAATGAAAGTCACTCAGTCGTGTTCAGTTCTTCAGGGCCCCATGGACTGTAAACCACCAGGCTCCTCTGTCCATGGGAATCTCCAGGCCAGCATTCTGGAGTGGGTAGCTGTT
Organism: Bos indicus x Bos taurus; assembly: GCF_003369695.1. NCBI lineage: Eukaryota > Metazoa > Chordata > Mammalia > Artiodactyla > Bovidae > Bos > Bos indicus x Bos taurus. The sequence goes on from NC_040104.1 coordinate 26,514,487, forward strand.
CCCTTCTCCAGGGGATCTTCCCAACCCAGGAATAGAACCCAGGTCTCCCACATTGCAGGTAAATTCTTTACCATCTGAGCCACCAGTAACAATATGTACAAGCAAATATTAAAATATACCACATTTATGTTATTTTTTCTAGGTCTAACTTTTTAACTTGATATGTGTTAAACTTTGCATGTAGCCCAAATGGTTAAAACACACACACACACACACACACACATACACACACACACACACAGAAAGCTTCAAGAATAAGCTGGGACTTGGAGGTAGCCTTGCCCCCTCAGGCCACTTAGGGGACCGTTAAAGAGTCTGAAGACTCCCTCAGACCATCAGCACCAGGTGGACTCAATGTAGAAAGCTACTATTTTCTTTCCTGCCTCAACACTGCTGATTAATCCAAATTAATACATCAGTTCCTAGGTGCTTCTATGCATGTAGAAAGGTTGAAATTCTGGAAATTTCAGAAAGATTGCAAAAAAAAAAAGAAAAAGAATGCTTACCATTTGCAACAACATGGATGGATCTAGAGGATATTATGCCAAGTGAAATAAGTCAGATAAAGACAAATACCATACAGTTTCTCTTATATGTGGAATCTAAAAAACAAAGCAAATGTAGTGCAATAGAAACAGATGCATAGATACAGAAAACAAACAGGTGGTTGTTGGAGAGGAGGGCTTGAGGGGCTAAGTGAAATAGGTAAAGGAGATTAAGAGGTACAAACTTCTAGTTACAAAATAAGTCACAGGGATGACATACACAGTGTGTGGAATATAATCAATAACATTATATTAACTTTGTATGATGACAGATAGTAAGTAGACTTATCATGGTGATCATTTTCCCTGTGTAGAAATACTGAATCTCGATGTTATGTGCCTGAAACCAGCACAGTGTTATCGGTCAGTTATACGTTAGTTGAAAAGAAAAGAGAGAGGGAGGGACTCTGATTTTCATCGTTGGCTGACTGTGGACTCTTAATAGTCCCGTGAACTCAGAGTGCCCATGGAAAGCAGAGACAAGATGCTAATTATTAGAAGGGACTCTTGCACAATATATGTCATGACTAAGTGATTACCCTTGTAGCTTGATCTCCATTTGCGGAGGCTAGCATCCATTTGAAAAATAGTGACTTGAAAAGCAGATGAGTCACTGGAGCATCCTGCTGATGGTATTTCTATGACTCTAGTGGCATTTTAGGGGCTTCCCGGGTGGCGCTAGTGGTAAAGAACCTGCCTGCCAATGCAGGAGACCTAACAAGTGCAGGTTCGATCCCAGGGTCAGGAAGATCTCCTGGAAGAGGGCATGGCAACACACTCCAATATTCTTGCCTGGAGAATCCCATGGACAGAGGAGCCCAGCTGGCTACAGTCCATGGGGTCGCACAGAGTTGGACACGACTGAAGTGACTTAGCACGTACGCACACACAGTGACACTTTATAGCCTAAAGACATTTTCATAGGCCCATGGGCTGTGGCCCAAAGCTTCAAAGGCTGGAATACGATTCCCTTTGCACTTATCCATGTCATAGCACTACCATTGCCTCCACAAACAATGATCCGTCTTTGAAAATCTCTTATGCATAGCCTAGAAGAGAGAGTCTTTAACTGCATGATTCCAGTCTAGTCACAGCCACTTTTCTGATGTAGACACTTGAATCAAGCTGAGATTGAGTCAGTCAGCAGTGTTGTTCATCGGAGTTGTAGGCATGCAAAGTAGTCAACGTGTCTACCTAAAGCCTCATTCAGCTAGAATTTTGAAAGAATAAAAACTAAAAGTTTTGCAGAGGAAACTAATCTGTAAGAGGAAGAGTAGATTAGATATGGACAAAGGAGTCAAGGTGAGAGATCTGCATGGCTCCAGGTAGAGGAAAAGAACGGATAATTGTTCTGTTCTCACAAGACCTTGCTGTGCATTCTGCAGTTGGATTGCGGGAAATTCATCTTTATCCTCATGCTAAACTTACTTAAATTAATTTGACGAAGTTTCTGTTATGTACAAGCAAATATTATGACAAGAAAACTATGAAATTTCCATTATTCCTTTAAATTAAAAAAGTTTATTGGGCACCTGCCACCTACTATGTACCTGACATTGTGTCAACCTTTAGGACTACAGTAATGGAAAAGGCAGTGATAGACTCCTAAGCAGTTTACAATTTGTGTTAATGTGTCTTGTACTTTCCCAGCCATCTTCTCCAAGCCACTTGTGGGGCTTGTACTACAAATCTAGAGAAGTAAACCAAAGTCTTCCTCTGCTTCGATCTCTCTTCCTTTCTCCATTCATCTCTTTGCTAACCGGCCCTCTAAGTGCCAAAATGCACTCACTCTGGGTGATGCCAAGGAGGTTCTTTTTCCCATTGTGTTCTGCCTGCCCTTATTTATTTATTTTTTAGCCACACCACATGGCTTGCAGGATCTTAGTTCCCCGACCAGGCACCTCTGCAGTGAAAGCATGGAGTCCCAACTACTGGACAGCCAGGGAATTCCCTCTGCCTTCCTATCTTAAAACTTCCTTCTCCATGTCCAATTTTCATAGGTCCCTGCTAAAGAATGACTATGTATTAATGAATCATACATGTGGATGAGTCATTAATGAATTATTGTGGTATTTGTGTCATTTATCTGTTCTAGGGGGAACAACTATTAAATATCTTTTTTATTGTGGTAAAATACATATAATCTTAAAGTTGAATATTTTAACCATTATAAGGTGTACAATAATGGCATTTGGTACATACACATCACCCTTATCTAGTTCCAGAATATTTTTATCACGCCCCCCTGCTCCACACACACCAAAAAACCTACCCACTAAGCCCCTTACTCTTCATTGACCCTCCCCCAGCCCCTGGCAACCATTAATCCACTTTCTGTCTCTATGGATTTGCCTCTTCTGGACTTTTCATATCTACAGAATCATAAAATATGTGGCCTTAACATTTTCAAGATTTGTCTATTCAGTAGTATAGATACTGGGCTTCCCTAGTGGCTCAGTTGGAAAAGAATCTGCCTGCAATGCAGGATATCTGGGTTCGATCCCCGGGTCAGGAAGATCCCCTGGAGAAGGAAATGGCAAACCCACTCCAGTATTCTTGCCTGGATAATTCCATGGACAGAGGAACCGGGCAGGCTACAGTTCATGGGGTCGCAAAGAGTCAGACACGACTGTGCAACTTTCACTTTCATAGATACTATTTCATCCCTTTTTATGACTAAATAATATCCCTTGTATAGGTGTAACACATTTTGTTTGTCCATTCATCAGCTGAAGAATATTTGGGTTGTTTTCACCTTCTATTCTGGCTATTGTAATTAGGGTTGCTGTGAACATTCATGTACAAGTTGTTATTTAAGTGAATGTATTTCTAAAGAGAACTTGATGATATAGAAAAATTACAAAATATTCTTAAAGTGAGTAAAAGCCTATGAAACTATAATTAGAGTCAGATTCAATTTTATAGTTTAATATATAGAGACTAGATGAATAGAAAAATCTCTGAAAGATTCACTTGTTTCTAAGTCACAGATCTATGGATAAATTCTTTTATACTTTTTCAGTTTTCTATAATTAACACATATAATTTTATAACAAGGAAAATCAACTTATTTGGCAACTTATGTAAGCAACTTCTTTAAAAATGAGTGCTTAGGGGTGAGAAAATAGAAGTAGTGAGGGCTCCGGTTGTTTTGAGGACCATGTCTGGCACAGGAGATGCTCGGTGATGCAGTACTAGTGGAGGATAAAGAATTGAAGGATTTTTAAAAAGAGGTAACTTCAACATATCTTCAGTCTGCACAAAAGAATCTGGCAAAGAGTGAAAGGGTAATAATATAGGGAAAGAGGAAGAACAGGTCCTGATCTTAGAGAAATCAGAAAAGGACGTGATCAGGAATAGAGACTGGCCTAAGAATAGGAAAAGATCCATCTTCCTCTTCAATGAGAGGGTGTTTTGGTGAGAGAGCAGGCCACATAGAGATAAACTATAGGTATATAGAAAAAGTTTGAGGGATTTCATACCTAATATACTTAATATTCTTGGTGAAACAGGTTAAGTCAGATGTTGGAAAGAGTAGGATAGATTGTGTTGCAACCTTGAGTAAAAATAATGAAAGCTTAGCATGTTTAATGGAGAAGGCGATGGCACCCCACTCCAGTACTCTTGCCTGGAAAATCCCATGGATGGAGGAACCTGGTAGGCTGCAGTCCATGGGGTCATGAAGAATCTGACACAACTGAGCGACTTCACTTTCACTTTTCACTTTCATGCATTGGAGAAGGAAATGGCAACCCACTCCAGTGTTCTTGCCTGGAGAATCCCAGGGACAGGGGAGCCTGGTGGGCTGCTGTCTATGGGGTGGCACAGAGTGGGACACGACTGAAGTGACTTAGCAGTAGCAGCAGCATGTTTAAGGGAAATAATCAGGGACACCCAGACTTCTGCAGCACTCAGTCTGCCCTTTATTACCTTCACTGTATTCTAAAATCCATCAGTTATACTTTCCTTGTTTAAGAAAACTATATATAGATTTTTTTTCCCCTTTCATTGCCAAATTGATCCTGTTTTATAGATGCAATAGCTTCTAGAACATATTGATAATACAATTTGGAGATGTTTCTATAGTTCTCTTTTGCTATTAGGGCTGTATATCATCTCATATCAACCCTTTCTTTGGAATTGCTTAATATTGCTATATATCCAGAAAATTCTTTCCCTTTGCTCATCCTTACACTTGGAAGCCTTTATTTGTCCAGTATTGAGATATCTATGATTGATTATGTGTCACTTTTACATACCTCTTTAAACTCAGATGAAAGGGAACATACACACTTCAGATTTATATAGTATTGCTTTTGCACTCAGAGTTAGGTTGGACTGTATCAGAGATATGAAATAACATTATTTGCAATGAGAGAGAGATTTGTGTTGTATGTAAAGATCTGAAAAGAATCATTCTAGCGCTGGTAACGCAGGTCTCTCCAAGTCCTGAGAGACTCAGGCTCCTTCTGTCTTGCCACAATCAGGGTGTTTCCTATGCGCATGGTTCCAGCCACCACACCCACATTCCAGGTAGCAAGATAGAGGAAAGGGGAAAGAAGAGACTAAGGGAAGTTTATGGACGCTACCACATGATGCTTTTACTTCCATTTCATTGGCTAGGACTTAGTCACATGACTGAATCCTACCTGCAAGGCAGGCTGGGAAATGCACATTTTATTCTAAGTGATCATCTGCCTCACTAAACAGTTCACTGTTTAGCAGAGAGAGGGGAATGGGCAACCCCTATGAGGGGCAACCCATAGTTTATGTCACTCAATGATAAGAGAAGTCACTTCATCTACTGGAGTAGAAGGAAGCAGTCACCAGCAGTGTCAAGGAAAGGATACTGACTTGTGTGTAAGATGTTTCTTTTTCGGGTATAGTTGTCTGAGTTAACCTCACTCAGTTTCATCTCTAACTTGCAGGACTGCTCTTTCAAGGATCTACCTTTGGCTGGGTTCTTTGTGCATTTTGACTGACCATCCAGCCATGTCAGGTGTGGTCTTTGCAAAAGAATTCCTATTCCTTTTGTGTTAGAGCATTCTGCCTTTCTACAGGCTTTAGGAAACTTGAAATTTGATTTACTTTATTGATTTCCCCAAGGAAATGTTGCAAACTAGAGGTTGCTATCTGGATTCCATTGGGGTTTCTTCCATGGACAACTCATGGCATTCTGATGGGCCATCCAGAAACATGGTACTGCTTGTATTATAATCTGTAGTAATTAGAAATTATAAACCATTCATCTAACTTTAAGGAAGGAGCAGTTTTTGTGAGGATGCACAGAAACTGAATCTGGTACCAGAAAACCACCAGTACCTCAGGTAGCTGCTCTCTTGGTCTCTCCTATGGGCCATGTGATTTTTCATAATGATGTTACAGCTTCATCCATGTCTGGTCCAGGTTCCTTGCTCTCTATCACCCAGCATCCTCCTAGACTCGGTGAGCCTGTGGTCCCAAGCAGACACCCCAGCCTCAGGTTTGCCTCAAAACTCTTCTGTTCAGCTGTAGCAGCTACTGTCTTGCTCTTGTTCATCACAGAAGAATCTGGATTGACCCAGCTCAATTTTGCTAAAAGGCTTTTTAGGTATGAGCAGGATGAGAAGAACACAGTGCCGAACATGGCTGTTAAGAGCAGTGGGGACTGTAGCTCTCGCTGGGCTTGTCTGCAGTTGCTTTTAACCTAGGTTGTCTCCAGGACTGTTCCATATCCATTGTCTTCTTAGCCAACAAGAATAAATGCCAGCCTCCTGAGCCATGCGTTCAAGGCTGCACCCTCTTAAATGTGCCCAATCTACTGAGCGTGCCTCCCACTCACCCTCTTTGCCAGTCTCCCTGAACTATTTACTGCAAAACCCCCCATAGATAGTCCCACCTCCAGGCCTTTGCTCACACTGTGTCTGCCTTGCCTTCCCCACTCCTGTCAGCCTTCAGAGGCCAGCCAGAGCTGCTCTTCCTTTATAACAGTAACAGCTACTGCTTGTTGAACATCTGCCAAGAGCCAGGTATTCTCCCAGATACTTTACATATCCAACTTCATTTAAGCCTCTCTACTTACCTTTCCTTGGAGAAGGAAATGGCAACCGACTCCAGTATTCCTGCCTGGAGAAGCCCGTGGACAGAAGAGCCTGGCAGGCTACAGTCCATGTGGTCGCAAAGAGTCGGACACGACTAAGTGACTAACACACACACACACACACACACACACACACACACTTACCTTTCAGAGTAGGTATCATTATTCCTATTCTACAGCTAGACAAAAGAAGGATTGGAGGAGTTAAAGTACTTACACAAATTCATGCAGGGAGCAAATGTCAAAGTTGGAATTCTGGCCCCAGAGTCTGATTCAGAGTCTGTACTTTTTCTTAACCCATGCTAAGTCGTGAAGAATTTCCTGATAACTCGAATCCCCGATTTTCTTGACCTGTTTGGAATAGTACCTGATGTCTATTCTGAATGACTGATTTGACATTTAATAGATGATATGGTTGTCTTTTGGGGTGTGAATCTTCCTTCCTCAATTAAACTCTAAACCTATTGGTTCTCAATGGGCTGGCACTGCCCCTCAGAGGCATTTTGTAAATATTTATGTGTGGTGACTAGTGATCACGTTGATTGGTGAGGACTATTGTCATATACATGCAGAGGCAATGCAGAGGATAGTCCCAGACAATAATTACACCACAAGTCACAAAATTTTGTGGTATTCCACTAGATATTCAAAGTTAAAAACTTTTTATAATTGTCTAAGGCTCAAACCTAACTCTGGTTTATTTTTATTTTTTATTTATTTTTAATTGAAGGATAATTGCTTTACAGTATTATGTTGGTTTCCACCAAACATCAACATGAATCAGCCAAACTCTGTTTTACCTATTTTTTGTTCTTGTTCAGTTGCCAAGTCATGTCCAACTCCACAACCCCATGGACTGCAGCACGCCAGGCCTCCCTGTCCCTCACCATCTCCTGGAGTTTGTCCAAGTTCATGGCCATTGCATCAATTATGCCATACAACCATCTTATCCAATGTCACCCCCTTATCCTCCTGCCTTCAATCTTTCCCAGCATCATGGTCTTTTCCAGTGAGTCGGCTCTTCGTATCAGGTGGCCAAAGGATTGGAGCCTGTATACACCAAGTAATCATTGCACAGTTTAATATACAGAGAATTTCCCAGGAATGTAGCAACCACTGTTAAAAAACAAAGAAGGGCTATTTTATATATATGTATATATATATATATATTTTTTTTGCTTTACATAATTTTGCTGTTTTCTGTCAAACTTCAACATGAATCAGCCATAGGTATACATATACCCCCTCCCTTTTGAACCTCCCTCCCATCTCCCTCCCCATCCCATCCCTCTAGGGATAAATATGTAAAATATCTATTTTACATATGGTAATGTCCGTTTCCATGTTACTCTTTCCATACATCTCACCCTCTCTTCCCCTCTCCCCATATCCATTTTGTTTAGCCTGGCCTTTGACTAAGAGTTTTCAACCACTTCAGAAAATTACATCCACTGATGGCAACACTGTTTGTGGTGCTTGATTCTCCAGCAAAATACGGGTCTGTTGATCCACTTTTATAGTGACCGCATTTACAATAATCCTACATGTAGATAAAAACTTTTGATCTCTCATAACTTCAGTGTAAGCTTCCTCAAGCATTTACATATTTAAATATATGCTACTATAAATTATTTTCCTTTTATTTCTCCTTTATATCTCTGACAGGGTATCACATTTTTTTTTTTTTTTTGAAATTATATATGTAGGTTGTTGTTGTTCAGTCGCTTAGTCATATCCGACTCTTTGTGACCCTATGGACTGCAGCACACAGGCTTCCCTGTCCTTCACCAACTCCTGGAGCTTGCTCAAACTCATGTCCATTGAGTCAGTGATGCCATCTAACCATCTTGTCCTCTGTCATCCCCTTCTCCTCCTGCCTTCAATCTTTCCCAGAATCAGGGTGTGTTCTAATGAGCAGGCTCTTCGCATCTGGTGGCGAAAGTATTAAGAGTATCAGCTTCAGCATCCGTCCTTCTCATGAACATTTAGAGTTAATTTCCTTCAGGATTGACTGGTTTGATCTCCTTGCAGTCCAAGGGACTCTTGAGAGTCTTCTCCAAAACCACAGCTCAATATGTAGTTTATATCATATATGATAATGTGTGTGTATGTTCAGTCACTCAGTCACGTCCAACTCTTTGCGACCCCGTGGACTGTAGTCCGCCAGTTTCCTCTGTCCATGGAATTTCCCAGGACAGATTCTTCCCAGGCAAGAATACTGGAGTGGTTTGCCATTTCCAACTCCAGGGGATCTTCCTGACCCAGGGATTGAACCCACGTCTCTTGCATTGGCAAGCAGATTCTTTACCAGTGAGTCAGGGAAGCCCTGGAAGGTATATGATAATACCTATAGATTGTTTTAGTATAGTAAAAGGGATGTTAACACTATGTATGGAGAGAGAGAAAAGGATGAAGAAGCAGGGCTGTGAGCCCTGGGAGGGCAAAGACTAAGTCTTATGCTGGTGTAACTCCTCAGGACTCCTGGTGGAACTCTGTGTACTTTGGAAAGAGGTGAGCATTTTGGGCATAAACTGAGAGCAGGAGGTGGCTCCAACTGCAGCCCACCAGGCTCCTCCGTCCATGGGATTTTTCAGGCAAGAGTACTGGAGTGGGGTGCCATTGCCTTCTCCAGAAACATTTACTACTAAACACTAATTACCTCTTACAGAGAAACTAAAGAGATTTGGGATTAAAAAGAAATGATGTTTGGTGCCATCCTAAAATGTTCTAAGAAAACAAAGATTTTAGAAATTATCACTGATATTTATGCTCATCAATCTATAAAATGCTAATATAAAAGTCAGTTCTTGGTTGCTTAAGGGAGGTAGGAAATATGTTTTCAGTAAAGAAGGTGTGAGGAATGGAATTGCATTCTGTGAAGGGAAAAGGAAGTAAGCCTGCCTTACAGGTGGCTTTTTAGGGTGTAAGAACACAGTAATGGGTACAGAAAGTGATAAGGTTTGTGAAAAGTGAACCATGAGGAAAGAGTTTTGTATATGGTTAGGACAAAGTAAAAAAAAAAAAAAAAAAAAGTAAAAAAAAAAAAAAAGGAGGTGGCTCCAAACAAGACTGGAAGTCCCTTTCTCTCAGAGTTCATTCATGTTTGAAAATTGAATGGCAATGCAATATCTCTTGTTCCTGAACATGCCTCTTGGGCCGACACTTTTGAGCTTTGACTGTTCCTCCACCTGGAAGCTCATTTCCTCTTTCAACAAATCTTTGCAAGAACAAATCCAGATTTATCTTTTAAGGCACAATTCAAGAGGATTTTTTGATCCTGTCCTTTCGCCTGCCAATTCTTGAAAACTGAACTCGTCTCTCTTTCTTCTGTACTCCCACAATATTTTGCTTGCACCTCTTTTGTGGCACAGTGGGTTTTTTAAACCATGGCTTAGAGTTCTTTGTATGTAATCTCCTTATCCTACTGAGAGTGAGTTCTTGGCCGTGGGGATCATTTATTGACTCATTTCCATATCCCCACACATGGAAGAGTGGCTTCCCGGATGGAACTAGTGGTAAAGAACCCGCCTGCCAGTGCAGGAGACATAAAAGACACGGATTCATCCCTGGGTCATAAAGATCCCCTGGAGAAGGGAATGGATACCCATTCCAGAATTCCTGCCTGGAAAATTCCATGGACAGAGGAGTCGGGTGGGCTACAGTCCATAGAGTCGCAAAGAGTCGGACACAACTGAGCAATTTAGTGCACACACACACGCATATTGCAGAGGACCGGGCACAGAGTAGGTGTTCAGTAGACAGCTGAATGAGTAAGTGAATTACTCACAAGTAGTCCTGCTGAGAGGAAAGATGTCTCAGAGTGATGGGTTCTCTGGGGTGGGTTGGAATTGGGGTGGAATTCCCTTTGAACAATTTCTCCCAGGACTTTACCTCAGACAGCTTTGTGCTGATCCTAAAGGGGGAGCAACTTGAATAGGACACAAATGCCTTTCTTCTTGTTAAGAGAAAGAATGCTCATGTGTTCAGTGAGGGAGCCTCCTTCCTAGCCTCTAGCCCGCTTGATTCTAGAGGTTCCAATTAAGAATCTGCCTGCAGTGTAGGAGACCTGGGTTCAATCCCTGGGTTGGGAAGATCCCCTGGAGAAGTAAATAGCAACCCGCTCCAGTATTCTTGCTTGGAGAATCCCATGGACAGAGAAGCCTGGTGGGCTACAGTCCAGGGGGCTGCAAGAGTCGGACACGACTGAGTAGCTAAACCAGCACCAGCACACACCAATCAGCGTGTGGATTAAAACCTTGTGGTTTCATAGAGGAAGTGTTGCTGGTGCCTGATATTTCAAAACAAAGACCTCAGAGATGGGTCACCTTGAAGTTTGCATTTTGTGCCAATGATGTTCCAGAGGAAATGCTGGGGGAATAAGAAGAGGAAAGGAGGTTGCCCCCACTTTTGGCCTCATTTTCCTCTAAATGAGAAATCTCTAAAAGGATCTTTCTATCTTTCTGGTAGGGAGGCAGCAAGGCATTTGTTTTGTTTATTTCACACAATGAAGTAAAAGGTGAACAAAGAATAAAGAGAACAGTAATCCAAAGTCTTATATAATATTTTCCCTAAGTGCTCTCATGCCTCAGTGATCTTAAAAGAGGCCTTTGAAGTCATGGGGATATTCACTCCCATTATTTGAATGAGGAACTATAACAAAATGTGTCCACCTAGGGTGTTTTCAAGAGACAGATGGAAAGTGGACTTCCCTGGTGGACCAGTGATTAGGAATCCACCTGCCAGCCAGTGCAGGGGACATGGGTTCAGTCCCTGGTCCAGGGAAATCCCACATGCCACAGAACAGCCAAGCCTAAGAGCTGCAACTGCTAAGCCTGTGCCCCACAACTGCTGAAACCCATGAATCTAGAGCTTGTGCCCCACAAGGAGAGAAGCCACTGCTAGGAGAAGCCCTCGCACCGCAACTGGAGAGTAGCCCCCATTTGCAGCAACTAGAGAAAGCCCAATAGCAGCAATGAAGACTCAGCACAGCCAAAAAGAAATAAAGCCCCAAAGTTTAGAACACACAAAGAGAGATGAATTAATAGTGATAAGGAGAAGGTCGTGTCTCCTTCACTGAGAAGCCAGCTTAGAAAGATCTGGATGGCAGGTGGTCAGTGTCAAAGGCCAGAAGACAGTCTTCAGAAGCCAAAGACTGGCCTCAAAGGGCCTCTGCCACTGCTAAGATGCTTCAGTCGTGTCCGACTCTGTGCAACCCCATAGACAGCAGCCCACCAGGCTCCCCCGTCCCTGGGATTCTCCAGGCAAGAACACTGGAGTGGATTGCCATTTCCTTCTCCAATGCGTGAAAGTGAAAAGTGAAAGTGAAGTCATTCAGCCGTGTCCTACTCTTAGCGACCCCGTGGACTGCAGCCTACCAGGCTCCTCCATCCACGGGATTTTCCAGGCAAGAGTACTGGAGTGGGGTGCCATTGCCTTCTAAGAGTCTGCAAATCAGAAGAATAACAAAAGAAAAACAGAGAAATAGTATAGTAATAAAAACTAACACTTATTGAATTCTTTGGGCACCATGGAAAGCACTCTACATACATGATCTATTTGAACCTTTGATAGAAAGTAGCCTATGAGAGAGGTTGTTATTAGCCCTACTTTATAGATGAGACTGTGACGGGCAAGGGACTTGCCCAAGGCCCTACACATTAACAAATGGTGGAGCTTGGATTCACAGCCAGTGTGGTGTTCTTCTAGGACATTCTGAGGACAAATAGGCCCCCGGCATGTCCCATAGGCATGTCTTTCATGTTCAAAACCAAAAGAGAGAGGACTCAGATAACAGAAGCTTTTTTCCTTTATTAAAAAAACAAAAACAAAAAACGGGTCTCCTGCAACCTAACTAAATAAACCCATGCAAAGAGCAGGAAGAAGGCCAGAGCCTCTGGGAGCTGGCCTTCACCTGAAGAAGAAAGCGCAGAGATTCCTCCTGGGGAACGATGCCCCCGTTTTCTTCTCTTGTTTAGGAAAGGGGCTTGGCTGTCAGGCTTTGATTCAGAACAGGAGTGCATTCAGAAGCATCCTCTGGCGAGGCTGGGAAGCTGCTCACATCCCCGGAAAATTCAGTGGGAGAAAAAGGTTATGGAAGCGAGTAGGAGTTTATTCAACAGTGTCTGAGGCCTTTCAGAACCATGAGTGAGTGTCTATAAAGAAGCAGTCAAGCATAGGCTGGGAATTATCTCTGTTGGGTGCCTACCTGTGACAGGCCCTCAAGAGCTGCTAAGAGGCTCATTCAGTGCCCGGGGTGGAGACAAACAATTGGGAGGAGTCTATCACTCTGGTGGTGGTATCTTTAGCACTGAATAAAACCGCAGTTCCCCCTTTCTGCCTCCTCCTCAGCACTATTTTTAGGAGCCAGTGGTACTTTTCAGCTCTCTTTCACTATTTTTCAACAGGTTCACAAGGGCACGAAGTGCAGTATATAAAAAGAGGATAATGACGGGAGTGCAGGAAAAGGCCCAATGAGCAGAGCAGCCAAGCTTGCCGGGGACTAGAATAGATGAAAGTCCAGAGAAGAGTCAAGAAGAAATGGCATTGTCTGCACGGAGAGACTCCCTATTTTACATACAGTACTTCTGAGATGCTAAAGTAGGCTTTCTGAAGTTCAAAGTTTAGAGGAAAAAGAGTCAGCTTTGAACCGCTCTGAGAGAGAAGTCGGGATAACGCAAGGCGGTCTTCTCAGCCCAACTGTTGATGGTTGTCTCATGTGCGCCTTTGCGACCTGGACGCTGATGCGTGAGCTTTGCTTTCCGGGGCTGGTTCCATGGGTATATGACCTGTGCAGTCACACAGGACCCAAGGTGTGGAAGGGCCCGCACCTCGTTTAATGCTCTGTCTTGAAATCCTTGAGAATTTTTGAACAGGGGTCGCCACATTCTTATTTTGCCTTATGCAGCTGCTCTTGGATTAGAGAAACAGAGAGCTGTCACATTTACACAGTCCCAGACACCAGGCCTTTGCTGTGTCAGAATTATATGGGGAATTAAAATATAACATGTATTATATAAACCCTCGAGTTGTATAATCTATTTTTTTTTGTTTTTGCTTATGTTTTCATATCATGCATTGTTCCTGTTATAGGGAGAGAGTTGCTGCTGGGTTGGTGTTTTTTTTTTTTAACTGCATGATATTTAAAAATTCCCCAAGGAGGCAATTTTTTCCAAACCTGTGTCTGTGTCTTCTGGTGAATTCTATACTCTGTATTCCACGTGGGACTCCTCATTTGAGATTCCCCTATGTGACTCCCCAGCCGGAGGCTCAGGGGGAGATAAGATCCTTATTGAAATCTAGAGGGAGCTGGATTCATCTCGTGAAGGTTTTTTTCTTGGTCTGCTGGGTATGGGGAAGAACAAAAGAAAAGTCAGCCTTTCTGTGGCATAGAGCAAAGATCGTAATGCCTGTTATTTCTAAGCCCAGTCGCAGCCCCAAAGTTGGTGTCGTCCAGAAGTAAGATGACCTTCACTGAAACAGAGGAGAAATGAAAGTTAGCACTGTAGGGCAGCGCCTGCCTGGATGGGGTTTGGAAGTATCTCACATTAAAATCAGAGCAGGGCCAAGGGCACACCCCCAATGATGCCCCGCTCCAAATAAGCATTGTTTATTACTGACCTGTTACCTAACTGATTCTGGATCTGAGGGTTGAAGACAGAGGTCATGCCAAACTATGGTATGTAAACTTTCCGCCCTTTAAAAAATGTTCTAACTGCAAAGGGGAATTACTGCTAACAACAATAATAATGACAACAAACAGGAAATACGCTGGGATAATGATCACAGATGTGGCTCCAAAGCTTGATGCCTGCACTCCTGTGGTCATGGGCAGTGTCCTAAGCTCACTGATCCTTGGTTGCTTTCTCTCAAAAAGATGGAGGAGACCAGGACCATCCTAATTCTCAAGGCTCTTGGGAGCCTCAGACTTGGCTAAAGTGTGTCTTAAATCACCGAAAGTGGATGACGTTGTCATAAATGCATGCTTAGTTGTTCAGTCATGTCGGGCTCTTTGTGACCCCACAGACTGTAGCCCGCCAGGCTTCTCTCTCCATGGGATTCTCCAGGCAAGAATACTGAGTGGATTGCCAGTCTCTCCTCCAGGGGATCTTCCCAACCCAGGGATTGAACATTGTAAGCGGTACTTTCCCACCTGAGCCACCAGGGTTAAAGGCAATTCTCAGCATTCCAGACTCAATTATTTGGACACAGAGCCCCCTCCCATCTGCTCTCCCCCTCAAGCTTCTCAGTCTTAGCGTGCTCAGAGAACAATCTGGGCCCCACACCTGGAATATCCAGGATGCCGGCGGGAGTCAGAACCGCTGTCTCTAGCAAGGGTTCTGGAGACCCCACTCCCAAGCCCAGCCCCTCATGGTGTTTGTGGGGTGCTCACTCACCATGGGCCATCGGAGTGTTACCTCGCAGATGGAGCACCCAGTCTGTGGGAAAGAAGAGACCATGACTTATCGGAACATATGGTTTCTTAATTCAAGTTAAAATGTCTGAACCCTGTTGCATCTGGTGCCATTTTAGTTTGTTAAAAATGCCACACAAGGCTGTGACTAAAGGGGAAGAAATGGAGAAAAATACAGTTATTACACACTCAAGAGCCGGGTTTTGCGGCTCATTACCCAGTGGCCTCCGTGACTAATTAGGTTTTGTCACTGTTACTGGGTCATTATGCCTTAATTTTTTTGCATAGTTATTCAGCCGTCACTTGAGGAAAAATGAAGTAGAGAAATACCCTTCTCTGTCCCTCCTGCTCTGAATCACTCAGGCTAAAAAAAAAAAAAAAACCTCTCCCCTCAGAGAGTACCCGAAACTGATGAAATGATCATTTTGCCACAAAGGGACAAAGAAGTGTTAGTGGATTAAAGAGGCGCTTCTTTATCTGATGGCAAAGACCTCATTGAGGAGCGGAGGGCACAATTCAGTGGGGAAGATCATTAACTTTGAAGTCAGTCATCCAAAGATAATGTTTGTCCCTTTGCTTCCTTTGTTGCCCAACTGGCCTTAGCAACCTCTATTTTTTAACTCATCCTTGAAAAACTGGGGGAAAATGCATGATAAAACAGAGGCCTTAGGTCTTCCACAGGCTGCAGGCCTAGGTTAATTTTTGCTGGCAGCAGAGGAAATTGAAGACACCATGGTATTAGCACAGTGGGGCTTGTGTTGGGTCTGGGAGAGTAAAAGGACCCATGGTGAGAGGGGAGACATTGGTGTCAATCACAGGGTGCGACGCCACAATGGCTCGTAATTGGCGTGGGTCCACCTTCTACGGCTGTCCCGCTGAGCCCGCAGCCCCCGGCCCACGCTTGAGCCCCATCGCTAACAAGTAAACAATTTATCAGGGTTAGGTCTCCTGCGGGTTGCTCATCACACGCTCCATTCAGCCCCGGTACCCCCCCAACCCCCGTGCCAGCCCCGCCACACACACAAAAATTTACGTACACCGTGCAATTTGGGGCAGACGCACCATGTAACAACAAATTTACAACAGGCCTACCATGAAAATGGCTGTGTCAATATAGCTGCGAACTGGGGTAGCAGAGCAGCTGTGTCAGGCTAGGACTGGTGGCCCCCAGAGGATGTCAGGGGAGGGGGTCACAGGCATCGGATCCTATCAGAGCTCGTTATGACCCCTGCATTTTTGACATGATAATTCACACAGATGCTCACTAGAATCAGTCAATGTCTTCTAAAGAACCTAGCCATTTTCATGTCACTCTCTGGATTTGTTTGTTCGCTTTTTGAGTGGGTTGGGGCTCTTTAGGATCCAGAGTGCAGGCCTTGGGAGCTATGATGAGAATTTTGACAGAGTTGGCTGTTGAATAGAAAAGAGAACACTAGTCTGTTCAGAACCCCCAGCCCCGTCTCTTTCACCAACTGTGTGACCTTGCTTTAAGTTACCAGTTTCATACCTGATTGGTGTGTTTTGCAGATTGCATGAACTTCTGGGCAATTGTGTATCTAGTATCACAAATAACTGTATTAATAGATAAGAAACTTTTTCTGAGCATCTCCTACATACCAGGCTTTATCTCATTTCTAGGAGAGAAATGTCATCAATCTTTTATAGAGCAGGTAAGTGAAGCTTCAAAAAGGAAAGAATAGTGAGTACCAGAAATGGAAGTTAGAACCAGCTCTGTCTGCCTAAAGTTGATTCTGTCTCCTTGCAGTTTTGCTAGGAACCAGTAGTCTTAGGGAATTTGAGATACACTACCTCATTTTCAGATTGATAAAACAGAATTCTGTCTCCTGGAAAACTGTTCTTTGGAGGACTGGAATGAGAAGGGAAATTCCTTTGAGATGCGCAGAGCTTGTCAATACGAGGATTTTTGTTTGTTTATCAATTTCTAACAGTCTGTCATTGACTTTTACTGGTTTTTAAATCCAATCCAAGATATTATCAATTATTAAACACACACAGTTTCATGTGCCACCAAGAAAGAAAAATTCCTGCCATTTATAATTTTGCGCTGTTAATCATAGGACTTCTGCCTATTTGGGAGATATTAAAATGTAGGAAAGTGCATACTTCAGAGTCAAATATATGTATTCACACACATATATATGTATACAATGAATTGAAAGTCGCTCAGTTGTGTCCAACTCTTTGGGACCTCATGGACTATATAGTCTGTGGGATTCTCTAGGCCAGAATACTGGAGTGGGTAGCCTTTCCCTTCTCCAGGGGATCTTCCCAACCCAGGGATCGAACCCAGGTCTCCCACATTGCAAGCAGATTCTTTACCGACTGAGCCCCCAGGGAAGCCCATATATGTATATACACACACACATATACTTGGATTTCAGCATTATAGGGCTGGTAATTCCTTCCAAGTTCTTGGAATAAGCAGTGACTTGATTTGCTTTCTCACCTCTTTCTCAGATGCTAAGAGTCAAGGCCAATCAGGACTTATGCGATAGCCACTGCATAAATAATAAAAGAGGAAATAAAATAAAATCACCCGTGTCTTAAGGTTCTGCTCCTGAAGGGAGGTAGAAATTGCACTTCGGAGAGGAATACTTTCTGTCCTGTCCATGTTTTATGTTTTCACCTAGAGATGCAGCAGGTTGAGGCCAGAGGTCCCTTCTTGGTGTTTACAGTGGAAGTCTGGCTGATCTGGTTCCTTGGGATCTTTGTGTGGAGTGACCTGAGCCAATGTGCAAGAAGGGAAAGGGACTGTCTTCCCAGCCAGGAGTCTCAGCACCATTGTTCTCTGTAGCAGCTGAGACAAAAGGGCAATTTTATGCTAATCAGTGTACATGAAATGAGCATTTTTTTTTTAGACCAAATTTATTTGTTTCACTTGGAAACCCAATAAAGGAGCTGAGGGTCACAACCATTTCCCTCAGTGAGGAGCACAGCCCTAGGGCAGCCTTGGTCAGGAATGTGTGCAAGGCAGTGGAGAATTTGACAGAACCTGCCTGGCCTGGCCATCTCTGTAGTTCTTCAACCTGACACCCTGTGCATCTGGGGGTAGTGTTGCAGCGGGCTGTCTTTGTGGAAATGAAAATATACATGTACCCATTGGTGGAGAGAATTGTCTACATTAGAGGGAGAGGGGAATTGTCTGCAGTATCAAAAGGAAAGGAAGTAGAAAAGAACCTGCATGAACTAGACCTACACAAGAGAGCTATGTGGGTGAGGCTTCCAAAATAAGGCAAGTCCTTTGAAAAACAAAAGAGACTTACGACACATCATCTACTGAGCACTCTCCATTCTTCACTATGTGTCTCCAACTTCCTTACATCTACAAGTTTCCTGGGCTCCCATGCTCCTGCCAGCCTCTGAGCAGATGCTGAACCAGTTTCGACCTTGCCCCATTGCATCTATTGCAGTGATTGACTTTTCATTTGTCTGTCTTATCTACTGCATCTCCAGCTGTCAAAATCTTATGCGTTTGCTTCAGGTTCTGAATCAACTGACCCTTCCTCTTCCATGCAGCCATCCCTGATTTCTTACATCAGGAAGGAGGTGGTCTTTCCTTCTGGTCAACCCCAGTGACACTATCCTTGAGTTCCCAGGGTGTCTTGTGTGATAGTCGTTTTGTGTCATTTTGTAAATATAGCTTAGGACTGCCCAAGACTTATAGCAGGTTGCTATAGCCTTCAAGGGACTGTGTCTGGGAGACACTATCTCCACCAGGTAAGGACACTAAGATGGACACAGAATAGACAATTAGAAATATAGTTTCTAGAGAAATTTTTGTAACTTTCTTAGGATAAAAGAGAATATCTTTAATATTAAAAAAGCAAAACAAAAGGAGATAGGTAAGGTGGTCTGGTATTCCCATCTCTTTAAGAATTTTCCACAGTTTGTTGTGATCCACACAGTCAAAGGCTTTAGTGTAGTCAATGAAGCAGAAGTAGATGTTTTTCTAGAATTCTCTTGCTTTTTCTATGATCCAACAGATGGTAGCAATTTGATCTCTGGTTCCTCTGCCTTTTCTAAATCTAACTTGAACATCTGGAAGTTCTCAGTTCACGTACTGTTAAAGCCTAGCTTGCAGAATTTTCAGCATTACTTTGCTAATGTGTGAAATGAGTGCAATTATGCAGCAGTTTGAACATTCCTTGGCATTGCCTTTCTTTGGATTTGGAGTGAAAACTGACCTTTTCCTGTCCTGTGGCCACTGCTGAGTTTGGCATATTGAGTGCAGCACTTTAACAGCATCATCTTTTAGGATTTGAAATAGCTCAGCTGGAATTCCATCAGCTTCACTAACTTTGTTCACAGTGATGCTTCCTAAGGTCTACTTGACTTCACACTCCAGGATGTCTGGCTCTAGGTGAGTGATCACACCATCATGATTATCTGGCTCATTAAGATCTCTTTTGTATAGTTCTTCTGTATATTCTTGCCACCTCTTCTTAACATCTAATGCTTCTGTTAGGTCCATATCATTTCTGTCCTTTATTGTGCCCATCTTTGCATGAAATGTTCTCTTGGTATCGCTAATTTTCTTGAAGAGATCTCTAGTCTTTCCCATTCTATTATTTTCCTCTATTTGTTTGCACTGATCGCTTAGGAAGGCTTTCTTATCTCTCCTTGTTATTCTTTGGAACTCTGCATTCAGTTGGGCATATCTTTCCTTTTCTCCTTTGCCTCACTTCTCTTCTTTTATCAACTATAAGTCCTCCTCAGACAACCATTTTTCCTTTTTTGCATTTCTTTTTTCTTGGGTATGGTTTTGATCACCGCCTCCTGTACAATGTTACGAAACTCCATCCATAGTTCTTCAGGCACTCTGTCTATCAGATCCAATCCCTTGAATATATTTGTGACTTCTGCTATATCATCGTAAGGGATTTGATTTAGGTCATACCTGAATGGCCTAGTGATTTCCCCTACTTTTTTCAATTTAAGTCTGAATTTTGCAATAAGGAATTCACGATCTGAGCCACAGTCAGCTCCCGGTCTTGTTTATGCTGACTGTATAGAGCTTCTCCATCTTCAGCCACAAATAATATAATCAATCTGATTTCAGTATTGACCATCTGATGATGTCCGTGTGTAGAATTGTCCGTTGTGTTGTTGGAAGAGGGTGTTTTCTATGACCAGTGTGTTCTCTTGGCAAAACTCTGTTAGCCTTCACCCTGCTTCATTTGTACTTCAAGGCCAAACTTGCCTGTTACTCCAGGTATCTCTTGATTTCCTACTTTTGCATTCTAGTCCCTTATGATGAAAAGGACATCTTTTTTTGGTGTGAGTTCTAGAAGGTCATATAGATCTTCATAGAACCGTTCCACTTCAGCTTCTTCAGCATTAGTGGTTGGGGCATAGACTTTGATTACTGTGATACTGAATGATTTGCCTTGGAAACGAACAGAGATCATTCTTTCATTTTTGTGGTTGCACATAAGTACTGCATTTTGGACTCTTTTGTTGACTATGAAGGTTACTTCATTTATTCTAAGGGATTCTTGCCCCTAGTAGTAGATATACTTATCATCTGAATTAAATTTGCCCATTCCTGTCCATTTTAGTTCACTGACTCCTAAGATGTCGATGTTCTCATGCCATCTCATACTTGATGATGTCCAATTTACCTTGATTCATGGACCTAACATTCCGGGTTCCTATGCAGTATTGTTCTCTACAGCATCAGACTTTACTGTCACCACCAGACACATCTGCAACTGAGCATCATTTCTGCTTTGGCCCAGCCCCTTTATTCTTTCTGGAGCTATTAATGATTGCCCTCTGCTCTTCCCCATAGCATATTGGACACCCCTTTATGGATCATAGCCTTGTCATGGCAAAGGGACTTGTGAAGCTCAATGAAGCTATGAACCATGCCATGCAGGGCCACCCAAGACTGATAGGTCATTGTGAAGAATCCTAACAAAAAGTAGTCCACTGGAGGAGGGAATGGCAAACCACTCCAGTATTCTTGCCATGAGAACCTCATGAACAGTATGAAAAGACAAAATGATATGACACTGTTAGATAAGCCCCCCACTCCCAGGTCAGAAGAGAATATTATAATGAACTCCAATAGTATAATACAGAGTATGATGGATGAATATTATAATGAGTTAAGATGTTCCCCTACCTTCTTTATTTCTTGTAAACTGAAAGTTGTATTTTGGAGTGTGAGCCTGGGCCAGCAGGGCCAACACCTCGGAGCCCACCCAGACCTATCCAATCAGCAACTTCAGTTGAGGATCCCAGAAATATGTGTTTTCAAAAGCCCACTTGGGGATTTGAATGCCTACTAGAGCCCCTGAACTAGAGGTTTACTCAGATGCAAGCTTGATTTATCTTGCATGATGACTGTATAGGAGGTGCTGTGTATGCCTCTCATGAGGGACACAGTGTCTGCTTGTCTCTAATGTTCGCAACCATTAAGGATTATTGTCCACTTCAGGGTTTCTCATCCTTAGCACTGTTGGCATTTTGAGCCAAATAACCCTTTACTGTGGGGCACTGTCTTGGGCATTTTCAGATGTTTAGCAGCATCCTGATGTCTCTTCACTAGACGCTATATGCATCTCTTCCCCAGTTATGACAACCAAAACTGTCTTCAGACATTGCCAAATGTCTACTGAAGGTCAAAATTGCTCCATTTGAAAACCACCAATCTAGACTCATTATTTCCTTAGAAGTTGGAAAATGTTGATATTCTAAATACATCATTCAGTCTTTGGTTATTAGCTGGTGTCCTATCATAAAGCCAAACGTCCCCTCAGGAGCTGATGACCTACAGTGAGGTGTAGTTAGTCCTGTAAGAAAGGCAGGCTCAGTGCTTGATTCTTTCCCTTTCTGTATTAGTTTTTTTTTTTTTTGACATGTACACACTGCTGTATTTATTTACTTACCTTTGGCTGTGCTGCATCTTCATTGCCGCGTCCAGACTTTCTCTAGTTGCGGAGAGTGGGAACTGCTCCCTCCTGGTGCGTGTGCTTCTCAGCGCGGCGGGTTCTCTTGCTGCAGAGTCCAGGCTCTAGGGGCATGGGCTTTGGTAATTGTGGCACACAGGCTTAGTTGCTCCACAGCATGTGGAGTCTTTCTGGAACAGGGATCGAACCTGTGCTCCCTGCATTGGCAGGTGAATTCTTATCCAGTGAGCCACCAGAGAAGTCCATATATATTAGTTTTTAAATGATGAATTGGTTCCTCAGGTCTTCCAAAAATCACAAATGAAGTTTTGTTTTGGAATCTTTTGATTATCACTTTTAATTATGAGCTTAATCTTATTTAATGTGTTCAACACATTGATGTTGTTACTCTCATTGATATTCAGGTTTTCCCAGCTTTGGCCAGTAGAAGACACTTCTGCTGCTGCTGCTGCTAAGTCGCTTCAGTCGTGTCCGACTCTGTGCAACCCCGTAGACGGCAGCCCAACAGGCTCCTCCGTTCCTGGGATTCTCCAGGCAAGAACACTGGAGTGGGTTGCCATTTCCTCCAATGCATGAAAGTGAAAAGTTCAAGTTGGCCTAATTTAAGTGGCTGCAGGAAATGTAAGAATGTATTTGAAAGTCAACGCAAGTGGTGCTGGCAAGTCTTAAGCAGTAGTAATATCAGGAAGACTGGCTCCGGGTAACACACTGTGACAGAGTCTTTCATTCACTTAACTCACTCCTTCAGCCCATACATGGGCTTCCCTGTGGCTCAGCTGGTAAAGAATCTGCCTGCAATGCGGGAGACCTGGGTTTGATCGCTGGGTTGGGAAGATCCCCTGGAGGAGGGCATGGCAACCCACTCTAGTATTCTTGCCTGGAGAATCCTCATGGGGGCCTCCCTGATAGCTCAGTTGGTAAAGAGTCTACCTGTAATGCAGGAAACCCTGGTTCAATTCCTGGATCAGGAAGATCTGCTGGAGAAGGGAGAAGGGATAGGCTACCCACTCCAGTATTCTTGGGCTTCCCTTGTGGCTCAGCTGGTAAAGAATCCACCTGCAATGCGGGAGACCTGGATTTGATCCCTGGGTTGGAAAGATCCCCTGGAGAAGGGAAAGGCTACCCACTCCAATATTCTGGCCTGGAGAATTCCTTGAACTTATAGTCCATGGGGTGGCAAAAAGTCTGACACAACCGAGTGACTTTCACTTTCAGCTGATACATATTGAAGCCCATCTCCTTGCCAAGCCCCAGGAATATAATGCTGAAGAAGAGAAGGTTTTCTTCTCTCAAGGGTAGAGTGAACATATAATTTCTTATGCAAACCAGGACACTTCTAAGAGGGAATCGGAGTGCTATTAATAATTACACAATAATGACACTGCGTCAATAGGCATTAACCAGGACTGTCTTGGGCAAACTTATGGAAATTGTACTTTCCTGGCTAGAATCTGTATGTCAAGAGCAGGACCCAAACTCTGGGTTTGGAATGACGGTTGAGGAGGATCCTTACCCAGGCAGCCAAGTTGTGATCATATTACAAAGTCCCCAGGAAGAAGAAAAAGCCAAGTTGTCAAAACTTTGGCCACCCAAAGTCAACCCCAGACATGTGGGAAAGTTGATGCTTAAACTCCAAACTTCAGACTAAGGTTCCTTGAATATTTTTGATTCGGAATTTGAAGATCAGAACTTAATCTATAGACTGGGGCTACGGTATGGCTGAAGGTGGATACTAAATGATCACAGGGGTGAGTCCAGGAATGCTTGATGGATTGTGTAGCTGTCTTCTAGCTCTCCTTGAAGACAAACTTCTCAGGGTCTTTGGATCCCCTTGCTCCTGCAGTGCCTCAGTGGATTCTTTTTATTTTAGATGCTCTTTTCCCCAATGGCATGTGCCTTTTATTTTATTTTTGGCTGCACCACACAACATGTGGGATCTTAATTCCCCAGCCAGGGATCAAACCTGTGTCCCCTGCATTGGAAGCTCAGAGTCCCAACCACTGGACTGCTAGGGAAGTCCCCCAGTGGATTCTTATAACTTGTTCATACAAAGATGGAGAGAGACCCTAAACTATTTTTGCCCATCCCTTTATGTTGAATGCAAACCCATTTTCTAACATTTATTCTATTTAACAGGATACTAGTTTCACTAATAATATCCCTTTTTGACAGCCCTGTATTCCAATTAGCAGCATGTGAGTTGTCAATCAGGAATGACCTGGCCTCCTCTGGGATGTATGTTTTCTGAAATAGCACTAGCCACCTGCTCCTGGGAAGTACACATTCTAGATGTGAGCTGGCCACCCCTGGAGTTATACACTTTAAGCTATCTGTCTCATCTTCTCTATCACAAGATTATATTGAGGTTTTTTAAAGCACTGCAGACATTATAACCACCATACTGCTGATCACTGCAGTGAGCTAGAAACAGAGAGGCAAGACTGTTTCGCTAGTGATGTTACATGCTCACCTCTCGTTTCACCCATCAGAAGCTGATTTTCTTCATCTAAAATGAGAATAACTACACTAGCCAAAGGTGGCACAATACAACATTGTGGTGAGTTCAAGTAAAATATTAACTACCATCCTCTCGTTATTTCTCTGTCCACTGACCAGACCCATGTTCTTGAAATCACTTATTTAATTTGATTATTGAAACACTATAATCCCTTAAAGTGAGAGAATAGGTTTAGTCTCCAATTCAGACTCTGTATGATACCTGAATGTGGTGAAAAAAGAAATTAAGCAGAATATTTGTTTTACCAAGACAGGACTTAATATCCATGTATTTCAAAACATCCTGAAGTGTGCCTGACTTCTTCTTCTTCTTTTTTTTTTTTTATTTCATGTGAATGTGGACTAGGCCTAGTCTGAGTTTAGGTTTGGAAATTAAGCCCTACTAATGAACATTTGCCTAATCCCCCCTGCAGATCCAGGGTTGCAGTTCTCAAAAAAAAAAAAGTGAAAAACAGCTCATTATTAGGGCTTTGATATGGGATTCCAGACATCTAGAATTTTCCCCCAGATCAGAGTTTTTGACAATACAGAGACAAAGCACTGGGGGGATTAATTTCCTATTTCAATGCCACATTTTATCCTTTGTTGTGTGAGAGGAAAGATTTTTGACTCTTTTTTTGTTGTTGTTCCCCCAAAATGGAAACCTTTCCCTCTTTGCAGGAACATACACAACCAAGATTGCCTCTTCTTGTGTTAAATGTTTCAGTTTTATTTTGGATGGTTTCCCTTTTATAATTTTGAAAAGATGGAGCAAGATTCAGTTGAAATCAGTATTTCTTTTTGTATATAGTATGCTTCCTGTTCAGTGGCTCTATTTCCTCATCTGTCAAAAGAGACAAAATGATTCTCCACCTGATTGACAGTTGGAAGTTGTGATAATAAATTAAATATTTGAAGTCAGCCAGCTTTGGAAAAGGAAGCCTGAAGTATAAATTAAACCATTATCTATAGAGTATATGTGAAGTGTTCACTTATGATTTGTGCATTTGTACCTATTCAGTTAATTCAACAAACATGGGTTGAATGCCTTCTATCTGCCAGATACAAAAGTGGTTTGCCCTTAATGAACATCCAATATGCTGCTGTTCTCTTGCTTCCCCATTTTTTCAAGTCTCTCTTTTAATCCTCTCTAAATCTCATCAGTATCCCTCAAAAGTGATGCAAACCCAAACCGTGATGGCTGGACCCATGTGGCTGCCCGGAGGGAAGGGGAGCTGGGGGAGAATGGATGCACGTGTGTGCATGGTTGAATCACTCTGCTACGCACCTGAAACCATCACAACATTGTTAATTGGCTATATTCCAATATAAAATAAAAAGTTTAAAGCATGTAAAAAATGTAAAAACACAGACTGAAGTAGCAAAGCTTGGCTAATGTTGTAGGTGTCATTACTTACTGTGAGGGGGAAAAAGGTAGCAAACATCAGTGATTCTAGATTTATTCCCCTATGAGAAAAGTTCTTTCTCAATAACTCAAAAAGTAAAACATTTAAGTTATTCCAATGCTTCAAAATTTTATGAAACAGGAATGGTATAAATTCATACACATCTTTTTCAACTGAATGTCTGCTAGCGCTCCAGTGATGGCAATGGCTTAATTTTCCTCTTTTTTTCACAAAGGCAGTGAGTAGCAGATGTTAATAAATGTACAGTTCATGCCAAAATATCTGGGTGTCCTGCCTACATAATAGTAACAATGTGTATTTGGAAGGCATTATACATGATTTCATATTAGCAGTATATCTGATTTATTAATCCCATTTTTCATTTTTAATTCAGGCAGACAAAACAACACAATGCAACAACAAGAAAACATTAAGGAAGGGAGATTTTGTGATTCAAAAAATTGTAAATGTGCCCTGAAGCAATTCTGCTCTAAGAATGCTGCTGCAAATATGACATTCATGATATCTTCATTCATCATCTGGCTATGAGAATTGCTAAGTTACCTCTGGGCCTCTGTTCCCTATGTAATTGGGAATTACAATCTCTCTAAAATCTTTCTATTGTAAAAATTATATAGTTCTGTTTCTGTTCAGTCATTGAGTGCAAATGAAGAACAACTCTTGTGGAATTGTTGTTTCTAAAAGAAACATCTGAAGTGACTATTAATACTTACCGGAGTCTAATGTGTAGTTAGTTAATTTCTTCTTCTGGTGTCAATGATTGTGTGTATGAGAGAGCATGAGATTGGTGTCAATAATTCCTTATCACCTAATATCTGCAAGACCTAGAAAAAGGAATTCTCTAAGGTTCTCAGTCTCCCCATCTAAAAGTAGTATTAATAAATGGAACATAGAGAATTTGTGTAAGAATCAACTTGAGAAGATGTATGCTATTGTAATGTGTAAGGAGAAATCCAAGTATTAATTGCACTTTTCACCTTATTTCTAATGAATAACCATTCATTAAGCTCTCTGGTGCTAGTTGCCACATAATATCACCTCAGGTACATGGGGCAAATTGAAGTTATTATCACAGAATTAAAACTTGTGTTCTTTTTTCCAGCTCCTTCTTAACCTTGTCTCTGCCAAAGCCTCAAGCGTCTGGTTTCCATAAGCTTGCCTGAAGCTGTTTCCTTGACTGAGAATTGTAGGACCTCTTGCAATCACATGCAAGGAACATCTGCTCAGAAAAGCCAGTCAATATTGTGGAAAAGTTCAAAGAATGCAGCCCATTGGTAGTGTCAGCTTTACAACCAGGAGGTAATGGCATTAAAGGGAATGGTCGTAATACTCAACAATAGTGACCTCATTAACCAGTGATTTATCATGATGAAAAGACCTGTTTAACCTTTGGTCTCCACAGGCTTTTCCTTTTAACAAAAAAGTCTATTATTTCAAGTTGTCAGGAGATAATTTGTGAGTTGTTAAAAGACAGATTCAATTACTCTTAAGACAATTATATGAAAACTGTACTCACGGCAAGGTGCCTGCACAAAAATTTTTGTTTTCCTCAGTCATTTTTCTGGGAACAGACAAAACACACAAGAGTTGGATGGCTTTTGCCACAAGAATCCACTGTGATTGTACCTTCTAATGGCCCCTGCTGTGGATGTCTGGTTACAAATTGGAACTTCTTTGAAACCAGTGTAAGGGAGACTTAAGGGAAATGGGCTCGTTAAGACCACATGTCAAGGTCCTCTGTCAATTCTGTGCATCATTTACAGAGGGACTGTTGCGTGGTCCACCCAGTTCAACCCCGTGGGAGGATACAGCGGTGAGTGAGGCTGGGCTCTGCCTTCTAAAAGCTCAGAGACTTGCGTGAAGATGCCCTCTCAGTTTGTATTTTTTAGAGTCCTTCTAATGCTTCATGAAATTATTGTGTTCCTGTAGGTCTCCTGCTCGTTGGTTCTGGCAATGGCTTTCGCCCTAAGGAAACTGATCGGAATAACATCAATGAGCTCTGAAAAGAGATAGGAAAAGGTGCATATTTGAGGTTTTGCAGGTTGCTTAGAATTATCAGCTCTGTGAATTTTGTCCCTGTGGTCCAAACTGAGCAAAGAGAAAAACTGTTAACATCTGTGCCACTCCAGATCTGGGCCTCTTTAGAGCAGAAGCTGTCAGTTGTGACAAATTGAGCCCAATTGAAGGGGGCTTTTGTGAGGTAGACAAATGTCCATCAGGATCTCAAATGACCACCAAACTCAGTTCACTTCTGCCTTCTCTCTAATTTACAGCCCAGGACCCTGAGCGGAGGGACCCCGCTATCTGGTCGCCTGACCACAGTAAATAATAGCAACTGGAGAACTTTTAACTGAAGATGTTTTAGTAAAAGACCAACTTGCAGAATGGGATGGCAGACAGACATTTCCAGTGTCCACTCACATTGTTTTATTACCGAGGTGTAAAGAGATACTGGAAACATGATCACCCTTGATGAGATTATATTCAGAAGTAAACCTGAACTCCAGATTTTGGTTATAGGTTAAAATTTTTGATGCTGTCTTTACGAAAACATGTTGCTTATTATCCATGTTGTTCAAATATCTTGTATATTGTTTTGTTTGTTTGCTCTTAAGGAATAATTTCAAATTTTTATAGTAGTATTTTCTTGGGGAGTGCTATTACTGACTGCCTGGATTTAGTTGCTTGCAAATTTTTAAATTTTTTGTTTACAAAATTATCTTCTTCAGAAACCTACTCAGTTATTTCTGATTTTTTAGAGAAAGAATAAGTAATATCTAATTTTACCTTAATTAGTATTTCTACCTGATTGTAGAAATACTAATTAAATTAAATTGTAGAAATACTAATTAAAATCCATCTATTGAACATGGATTTCACTAAAAGAAATAAATCTAGGCACTTGAAACACCTCAAAATCTGATTATTATACAACTAGTAGTGAATGGAGAGGAAGGAATTAATAGAATCCATTCTTAAACTGCCATTATTAATTTAATGTTTACTTTTGAGTGCTGTATACCTGCTAACTTCCACAGAAGTTTTGAGGCAGATTAAAGTTGTAAGACAGGTTAAAAGAGAAGTGAAAAAATCACATAGAGGAACAATTGAGTAATTGAGATCTAGAGACATAGTTATTTAGCTTAAGCCAAAATAAAATAGGATAAATTACAGAATGTCTATTTTATAGTAAATGGAGGTACATGGCTCATTAGGAAAGTCAAATCTTTTCCAGGGAGTGGAGGCAAATTCTAGAAAGAACTTCTTTACAAATGGTTGGGTTTTAAACTGTTAGCTTCAAAATGAGAGCCATTTAGACCATTATCTCTTAAGGTCCTGGCCTTCACATTTCAGCAGAAGAAAAGCCTGGAAATTAGGGTTTCTATATAAACCTTGTGTTCCACTACTTGAAAATAGCAATAAACCAGAGGGGCTATGTCTAGTATCTCAACAGAAAAATCTATAAACAAGCAAGTAAGTACAGAAAAATTGTGAGCAAAAAAGCCAAGACACTGGGAGAAAACAAGGGTGTATCAATCAGTTCAGTCAATTCAGTCACTCAGTCATGTCCGACTCTTTGCAGTCCCATGAACCGCAGCATGCCAGGCCTCCCTGTCCATCACCAACTCCCGGAGTCCACCCAAACCCATGTCCATTGAGTCGGTGATGCCATGCAACCATCTCATCCTCTGTCGTCCCCTTTTCCTCCTGCCCTCAATCTTTCCCAGCATCAGGGTCTTTTCAAATGAGTCAGCTCTTCTCATGAGGTGGCCAAAGTACTGGACTTTCAGCTTCAACATCAGTCCTTCCAATGAACACCCAGGACTGATCTCCTTTAGGATGGACTGATTGGATCTTCTTGCAGTCCAAGGGACTCTCAAGAGTCTTCTCCAACACCACAGTTCAAAAGCATCAATTCTTTGGCGCTCAGCTTTGTTTATAGTCCAACTCTCACATCCATACATGACCACTGGAAAAACCATAGCCTTGACTAGATGGACCTTTGTTGGCAGAGTAATGTCTCTGCTTTTTAATATGCTGTCTAGGTTGGTCATAACTTTCCTTCCAAGGAGTAAGCGTCTTTTAATTTCATGGCTGCAGTCACCATCTGTAGTGATTTTGGAGCCCAAAAAAATAAAGTCAGCCACTGTTTCCACTGTTTCCCCATCTATTTGCCATGAAGTGATGGGACTGGATGCCATGATCTTCGTTTTCTGAATGTTGAGCTTTAAGCCAACTTTTTAACTCTCCTCTTTCACTTTCATCAAGAGGTTTTTTAGTTCCTCTTCACTTTCTGCCATAAGGGTGGTGTCATCTGCATATCTGAGGTTATTGATATTTCTCCCGGCAATCTTGATTCCAGCTTGCGCTTCCTCCAGCCCAGCGTTTCTCATTGATGTACTCTGCATATAAGTTAAATAAGCAGGGTGACAATATACAGCCTTGACATACTTCTTTTCCTATTTGGAACCAGTCTTTTGTTCCATGTCCAGTTCTAACTGTTGCTTCCTGACCTGCATACAGGTCCTCTTTCTCAAGAGGCAGGTCAGGTGGTCAATGTCAAACTAATTATTCCCTTTGGGAAGGGAGGTTCTATCCTTCTTGGATAACAGTTTCAAGTGGGCTGCTGCTGCTGCTAAGTCGCTTAAGAGCAAAAACTCTGAGGAATTTGGTGTTTGGGTAAGAATTAATTCTTACCTTACTGAAATTTAAGGGACGAGCTATTTATTTTAATTATTGTAATCATATATTTTTTCTAACATTTCTGGCACTACTTTGTTACTTAAGGAAGAAAACACAACTGAATTTTTCCTGATAATTCTGGATCTTACTGACTTTGGGATTGGCTTCCCAGGTGACTCAGTGTAAATAATCCGCTTGCCAATGCAGGAGATGTGGGTTTCATCCCTGGGTCTGGAAGATCCCCTTGAGGAGAAGATGGCACCCCACAGCGGTATTCTTGCCTGGAAAACCCCATGGACAGAGGATCCTGGTGGGCTACAGTCCATGGGGTTGCAAAGAATCAGACACAACTGAGCATGTACGGAGAGAGGCTTTGGGATTAACATTGTGAAGAGTAATTGTTATTATAAGATGAACTATAAATCTCTTGAGGGGACAGACTCTGCCTTGCTCATCTTTTCTATTATAGGGCTGAGTAGGGGCCCTATCGGAGAAGGCAATGGCAACCCACTCCAGTACTCTTGCCTGGAAAATCCCATGGACGGAGGAGCCTGGTAGGCTACAGTCCATGGGGTCACTAAGAGTTGGACACAACTGAGCGACTTCACTTTCACTTTTCACTTTCATGCATTGGAGAAGGAAATGGGAACCCACTCCAGTGTTCTTGCCTGGAGAATCCCAGGGACAGGGGAGCCTGGTGAGCTGCCGTCTATGGGGTTGCACAGAGTTGGACACTACTGAAGTGACTTAGCAGCAGCAGCAGGGGCCCTATAGAGAGTCGGTATCTGTTACCATTGACTGAGTTGAGGGAAAGTATCTAGGCTTGGTGAAAAGGACTAGGTTAAGGAGACTTCTCTGTGCAATGACCCTGGCAAACACCCTAAGCTTTTTTTTAAATAAACTCCCAATCGAATTTTAGGATTTTAAAATTGAAAGGAACTTTATGTTGGGATTTGAGATAGCTGATCATATCTCTTCCTCTCCAATTTCAGAAAGAGTTGAGAATTAGTCACAGATTGCCAGGAGAGCTATACTGGGAAATGATTTTGTACTTAAGACTCAGTGGATTATTAGAATTGCTGCTTGCTATGAATAGAAGGTTGATCTGCAGATAGACAGTGATCCAAACCAATTACAAGGGAAACAACTAATGCACACACGCACACACACACACATACATGCATGGGCCTCTACACCTGCCTTACTAGTGCTTTTTTCTTTCTTGGCTGCGCTAGGTCCTTGTTGCTCTGCATGAGCTTTCTCTAGTTGCGGCAGGCAGGGACTGCTCTTTCAGTGTGATGCAAGGGCTTCTCATTGTGGCGGCTTCTCTTGTTGTGGAGCACAGGCTCTAGGCATTCAGTGCTTCTGTAACTATCTGTGATGAAGAACCAGTTTTTCCTTTTCTTTATTCCTATTCAATAGCAGACCCATTAATTAGCCAAATGCAATAAAAATGAATTACCAGACAAACGAAATGAAGAAAGCAAAGACACACAAAACCCAAATTGCAGTGTTTATTAGATCCAACAGATAAAAATTACATTTCCATTAATATAATAAAACAAATAACAAAGGTTAAAAAAAGTACTATAAAACTATATATAGTTCATTGAAAGTGTGCCTATAGGCAATCAATATATAGAATCACTATCACACTCATAATTTTTCTCCTTGTGAATTATAACAAAATTTAAAATTATGAGTAAAATAGCAATTACCCACATTTAATGCGTATATGGACACTTTAAGTGAACATTATATATATCAATGTTATTTGTATGTTGTCGTTGTTCAGTCATCCAATCATGTTTAACTCTTTGTGACCCCATGGAACATGCCAGGCGAAGTTTGCCCAAGTTCATGCACATTGCATCAGTGATGCCATCCAGCCATCTCATCCTCTGACGCCTTCTTCTCCTTCTGTGTAAGTATTTGTGTGTGTGTGTGTATATATATATATATATGCTGCTGCTGCTGCTAAGTCGCTTCAGTCGTGTCCAACTCTGCATGACCCCATAGACGGCAGTCCACCAGGCTCCCCCACTCCTGGGATTCTCCAGGCAAGAACACTGGAGTGGGTTGCCATTTCCTTCTCCAATGCATGAAAATGAAAAGTGAAAGTGAAGTCGCTCAGTCGTGTCCGACTGTTAGCGACCCCATGGACTGTAGCCTACCAGGCTCCTCCGTCCATGGGATTTTCCAGGCAAGAGTACTGGAGTGGGGTGCCATTGCCTTCTCTGATATATATATATATATTTTTTTCCTTATTTATCTAAGTCAGGTTAATTGAGATATAATTTACATATCACTTCCCAGGTGGCACAGTGGTAAAGAATCCCCCTGCCAATGCAGGAGATGTGAGTTCAGTCTCTGGGTTGGGAAGATTCCCCCAGAGGAGGAAATGGCAATCTGCTCCAGTGTTCTTGCCAGGATAATCCCATGGACAGAGGAGCCTGGTGGGCTACAGGGTTCACAATGAGTCAGACATGACTGAATGACAGAGCATGCATGCAGTAACTGATGATGTTAGCATGTTTGCCTGTGCTGATTAGCCATCCAGATTTCTTCTTTTGTGATGTGTGTGTTCATATTTTTACAAATGAAAATTTTCTTTCTTATCATGAAATTATCAAGAGTTCTTTAGACATTCTGTATACAAATTGTTTATCAAAATTTTTTTTTGAACTTAATAAATGTATTTTTTCTTTTTATTCATTTTTAACTGAAGGATAATTGCTTTACAGTATTGTGTTGATTTCTACAAAACATCAACATGAAGCAGCCATAGTTTTACTCATGGAAAAATTTTTTTTGCAAATATTTTCTTTCTTACAGTCTATGGTTTCATTTTTTATTTTCTTAGTAACGTCTTCTAAAGAACAGAAATTTTAATTTTATATTAAGTCCATATTATCTATTTTTTCTTTTATGTTTCATGTTTTTTGTTAAATTTCTCTTACCAATGTTTTATAGTTTTTAGTGTACAATTTTTGTACATATTTGGCTAAACTTATCAATAAGTATTTCATGTTTTTCAATGCTATTGCAAATGTATTTAAGAATTAATTTCTAATTTTTTATTGCTAGTATCATAGCTCAGTTGGTAAAGAATCCGCCTGCAATGCAGGAGACCACAGGTCAATTCCTGAGTAAGGAAGATCTGCTGGAGAAGGGATAGGCTACCCACTCCAGTATTCTTGGGCTTTCTTTGTGGCTCAGCTGGTAAAGAACCCGCCTGCAATGCAGGAGACCACGGTTCAATTCCTGGGTCAGGAAGATGTGCTGGAGAAGGGATAGGCTACACTCTCCAGTATTCTGGCCTGCAGAATTCCTTGGACTATATAGTCCATGGGGTCATAAAGCGTCAGACACAACTGAGCGATTTTCACTTCACTTCAGAAATATAAACAATTTTTGTATATTGACCTTGCTAAACTCACTAATTACTTCTCAGTTCAGTTCAGTCACTCAGTTGTGTCCGACTCTTTGCGACCCCATGATTTGCAGCACGCCAGGCCTCCCTGTCCATCACCAACTCCCGGAGTTCACCCAAATTCATGTGCATCGAGTCGGTGATGCCATCCAGCCATCTCATCCTCTGTTGTCCCCTTCTCCTCCTGCCCCAAATCCCTTCCAGCATCAGGGTCTTTTCCAATGAGTCAACTCTTCGAATGAGTTGACCAAAGTACTGGAGTTTCAGCTTTAGCATCAGTCCTTGCAATGAACACCCAGGACTGCTCTCCTTTAGAATGGACTGGTTGGATCTCCTTGCAGTCCAAGGGACTCTCAAGAGTCTTCTCCGACACCATCGTTCAAAAACATCAATTCTTCACCGTTCAGCTTTCTTCACAGTCCAACTCTCACATCCATACATGACCACTGGAAAAACCATAGCCTTGACTAGATGGACCTTTTTTGGCAAAGTAATGTCTCTGCTTTTGAATATGCTATAAATGTTGGTCATAACTTTCCTTCCAAGGAGTAAACATCTTTTAATTTCATGGCTGCAGTCACCATCTGCAATGATTTTGGAGCCCAAAAAAATAAAGTCTGACACTGTTTCCACTGTTTCCCCATCTATTTCCCTAGTAGGACTTAAAAAATAAAAAAAAAGATTCCATGGGATTTTCTTAGATGATCATGATGCAGTAAAGACTGATTCAGTTCATTACAATTGTTTGTCTTTTATTTCTTTTTCTTGCATTGTTACATTGGCTACTGCTGCTGCTAAGTTGCTTCAGTTTTGTCCAACTCTGCGAGACCCCATAGATGGCAGCCCACCAGGCTCACCCGTCCCTGGGATTCTCCAGGCAAGAACACTGGAGTGGGTTGCCATTTCCTTCTCCAATGCATGAAAGTGAAAAGTGAAAGTGAAGTCGCTCAGTCCTGTCCGACTCTTCGAAACCCCATGGACTACAGCCTTCCAGGCTCCTCTGTCCATGGGATTCTCCAGGCAAGAGTACTGGAGTGGGGTGCCATTGCCTTCTCCAACATTGGCTACAGTCAATGTTGAATAAGAGGAGTGAGAACAAACATCCTTGCCTTCTACATGATTTTAGTGAGGCGAGTACTCAAGTTTCTTACTGGTAAGTATAATGTTCAGTTCAGTTCAGTCACTCAGTCCTGTCCGACTCATTGCGACCCCATGGACTGCAGCTTGCCAGGCTTCCCTGTCCACTCCCAGAGCTTACTCAAACTCATATCCATTGAGTTGGTGATGCCATCCAACCTTCTCATCCTCTGTCATCCCCTTCTCCTCCTGCCTTCAATCTTTCCCAGCATCAGGACCTTTGTCAATGAGTCAGTTCTTCGCATCGGCTGGCCAAAGGATTGGAGTTTCAGCTTCAGCATCAGTCCTTCCAATGAATATTCAGAACTGATTTCCTTTAGGATTGACTGGTTTGATCTCCTTGAAGTCCAAGGGATTGTCAAGAGTCTTCTCCAACAACATAGTTCAAAAAGCATCAATTCTTCGGCACTTGGCCTTCTTTATAGTCCAACTCTCACATCCATATGTGACTACTGGAAAAACCATAGCTCTGACTAGATGGACCTTTGTTGGCAAAGTAATATTCTGTCTAGGTTGGTCATAGCTTTTCTTCCAAGGAGCAACTGTCTTTTAATTTCATGGCTGCAGTCACCATCTGCAGTGATTTTGGAGCCCAAGAAAATAAAGTCTCTCATTGTTTCCATTGTTTCCCCATCTATTTGCCATGAAGTGATGGGACCAGATGCCATGATCTTAGTTTTTTGAATGTTGAGTTTTAAGCCAGCTTTTTCACTCTCTTCTTTCACTTTCATCAATAGGCTCTTTAGTTCCTCTTCACTTTCTGCCATAAAGGTGGTATCATCTGCAGTATCTGAGGTTATTGATATTTTTCCGGGCAATCTTGATTCCAGGTTGTGCTTCATCCAGCCCAACATTTCACATGATATACTCTGCATAGAAGTTAAATAAATGGGGTGATAATATATAGCCTTGATGTACTCCTTTCCCAATTTGGAACCAGTCTGTTGTTCCATGTCCAGTTCTAACTATTGCTTCCTGACCTGCATACAGATTTCTCAGGAGGCAGGTAAGGTGGTCTGGTATTCCCATCTCTTGAAGAACTTTCCACAGTTTGTTGTGATCTACAAAGCCAAAGGCTTTGGTGTAATCAATAAAGTAGAAATAGATGTTTTTCTGAAATTCTCTTGCTTTTTCTATGGATCCAATGGATGTTGGCCGTTTGATCTCTGGTTCCTCTGTCTTTTGTAAATCTACCTTGAATATCTGGAAGTTCATGGTTCACATATTGTTGAAGCCTGACTTGGAGAATTTTAGCATTACTTTGCTAGCTTGTAAGATGAGCATAATGTTAGCTGTAGGTTTTTCATAGATGGCCTTTATAAAGTTGAAAAGGTTCTCTTCTAGTTATAATTTGCTGAAAATATTAGCATGAATAGATGTGGATTATGAAAAATGCTTTTGTTTTGCATCTTGATATGCCCATAGACCATTTCATTTTTAGTCCATTGACATGATTGATTAACTTTTAAATGTGGAATCAAATTTCCATATTTGGAATAAGCTCTATTTAATCATGATATATAATATTTTATATATTAATGGATTCAATTTGATAAAATCTTGTTATGTATTTCTCTGTTAGTTTTCATGGGGAATATCTGTTTGTTTGTTTTTCCTGCAATGTCTTTTCTGGATTTGCTGCCAAGGTCATGCTGGCCTCATAAAATGACTTCAGAAATACTTTCTCCTCTTCTATGTTATGTCAAAGTGAAAGTTGCTCAGTCATGTTTGACTCTTTGAGACCCCATGGACTATTCAGGCCAAGGAATTCTCCAGGCCAGAATACTGGAGTGGGTAGCCTTTCCCTTCTCCAAGGGATCTTCCCAACCCAGGGATCAAACCCTGGTCTCCCACATTCTTTACCAGCTGAGCCACAAGGGAAGCCCTCTAAGTTATGTAAGAGTTTGTATAAAATTGGCATATTTCTTCCTTAAATGTTTGGTAGAATTTATCAGTCAACCCATCTAGACTTGAAGTATGGCTTGTGGGAAAGTTTTTGACAGTAAATTCAGTTGCTTTAATAAATAAAGACAATTCAGATTATCCATTTCTTCTTGAGTAGTTTATGTCTTTAAAGGAATCTATTTCACCTAAGCTATCAAAATCTTTATTGGCATGTTTATGATATTATCTCATTATTCTTTTAAATTCTGAACATTCTGTATATTGATCTTCTCTTTCTTTACTAATATTGGTAATTTATGTCTGCCTCCTTTTTTCCTGACCAGCATGGCTAGAGGTTTATCAATTTTATTGCTTTTTTCAAAGAATCACTTTGACTTCATTGATTGTCTCTGTTATTTTATTGATTTCTGCTATTATCTTTTTATGTCCTTTTCTTTGATTTGGTTTTAATCTGATCTTGTTTTCTTAGTCTCATAAGATGGAATCTTAGATTATTAATTACAGGACTTACTTGTTTTCCAATATAAACACTTAATGTTATATATACATTTACCTCTTGGCTAAATCAGTATTTAGTTTTTAATGTGAAAAGTGGGCTTCCTTCATGGATTGACAGATTTCTAAATACTAATGACAGTGTCTGCATTACTTATCATCGGTCAGTCATAAACATGCTGGTCAGCAGGTCGCATTTGAGTATCACTCTCACCACCCACCTCCCACCCCTGATAAAGACATGAAGGCTGGAAGGAGAATACTGCACCTGTGAGCTTTCGTGCCAGACAATAGAAAGAGAAAAAGACAGGTCTTCTGGAAACAGCAGTCTTTAACACTGCACACCACCCAGGAAAGAAAAGTTGCTGTAAGGAATCAGACACTAGACATCTCCTACCTTAATTAGGGGTCATTGAGAGGAAAGGCTACCAGTGCCATTCTGATACCTAAAAAGAAAATAGAAATTGCCATTCTGCAGACTATATAAAGGAGAAAGAGAGATCATAAACCCCACTCTTCTTTTACTGCCCCCATTACCATCCACTTCTCCAGTTCACATACAGATAAACTACTTTTAATAGTTTCCCAACTCAGCTCACAGTGCTTAAGTGATATGCCTAAACTCATCCAGCTGGTTACAGCTGGTTAGTATTAACAAGAGAGAATGAAAGATTTTTTTACTCTAATATACCCTTTCACAATATTAAGTTTATAATCTTTTCCTTGCCTTGTCACTTCTAACTAAAATGCAGATGTATGTGTATGTGTAGAGACAGGGAGTGTGGATTTTAATTATTTGAAGGTTTTGCTTAATCAGCTTCTAGTTAACAGATACATGTCATATCAAAAATATCTATCTTAAAGAGAAAAAGATAGGTCTTCTGGAAACAGCAGTCTTTATTTAATACTGCACACCACCCAGGAGAGAAAAGTTGCTGTAAGGAATCAGACAGAAATAGATCAGAAACAGGAATTTTTATTGAAGAATAATTGATTTGCAATGTTGTGTTAGTTTCAGCTGTACAGCAAAGTGGTTCCATTATGGAAAATAATCTGAATATATAAATATATATGTTCAGATTATTTTCCATAATAGGTTATTACAAGATATAGAATATGGTTTTCTGTGCTATACAGTGGGGCTTCCCAGGTGGCTCAGTAGTAAAGAATCTGTCTGCAATGCAGTAGACCCTCGTTCATACTCTGGGTTGGGAAGATCCCCTGGAGGAGGGCATGGCAACCCACTCCAGTATGCTTGCCTGGAGAATCCCATGGACAGAGAAGCCTGGCAGGCTACAGTCCGTAGGGTTGCAAAGAGTTGGACACAACTGAAGTGACTTAGCATGCACACATGTGCTATACAGTAAATTCTCATTACTTATCTATTTTATATATAGCAGTGTGTATCTGTTAATCCCATACTCCTAATTTTCCCCTTCCCTACTTCTCTTTCCCCTTTAGTAACTATAAGTTTATTTTCTCTGTCTGTAAGGCTGTTTCTGTTTTGTAAATAAATTCATTTATGTTATTTTTTAGATTCCACATATGAGTTATATGGTATGTCTTACTTCACTTTTGTATTTGTCTTACTTCACTTATTATGCTTACTTCACTTTTGTATTTGTCTTACTTCACTTATTATGATACTCTTTAGGATCATCCATTGGAGAAGGCAATGGCACCCCACTCCAGTACTTTTGCCTGGAAAATCCCATGGACGGAGGAGCCTGGTAGGCTGCAGTCCATGGGGTCACTAAGAGTCGGACACGACTGAGCGACTTCACTTTCATTTTTCACTTTCATGCATTGGAGAAGGAAATGGCAACCCACTCCAGTGTTCTTGCCTGGAGAATCCCAGGGACGGGGGAGCCTGGTGGGCTGCCGTCTATAGGGTCGCACAGAGTTGGACACGACTGAAGTGACTTAGCAGTAGCAGTAGCAAGATCATCCATGTTGCTGCAAATGGCATTATTTCATTATTTTTATGGCTGAATAATATTCCATTGTGTGTGTGTGTGTGTGTGTGTGTGCGCACGCGCGCGAGAGAGATTGGAAAATGCATCTTACCCAGTCATCCATCAATAGAAACTTAGGTTGCTCCCAGTCTTGGCTGTTGTAAATAGTGCTTCAGTGAACATTAAAGTACATGTGCATTAAAGTGCATTTTGAATTAGAGTTTGCACCTTTTCGGGATGTATGCCCAGGAGTGGGATTACTGGATCATATAGTAGCTCTATTTTTAATTTTTTAAGTCAGCTACATACTGTTCTCCATTTTACGATTACCAATTTATATTTCTACTAACAGTGTAGGAAGGTTCCCTTTTCTCTACACCCTTTCTATCATTTATTACTTGTAGACTTTTTGATGATAACCATTTGACCAATGAGTGATACCTCATTATGGTTTTGATTTGCATTTCCCAAATAATTAGTGATACTGAGAATTGTTTCATGTGCTTGTTGGCCCTTTGTATGTCTTCTTTGAAGAAATGTTTATTTAGATCTTCTGCCTATTTTTTGATTGCATTTTATTTTATTTTTTATTGAGTTGTGTACTCTGTTAGTATGGCAACTAATTTGGAAATTAACCCCTGATTGGCTGCAAAATGGAAATAAGAATTTTGATACACTATATTGTTACTAGAGAGCTATGTCAAAAGTCACTTAACTTTAGAGTCTGGGTCTGTCTGACTCAAAACTCTACGCTTTTTTTTTCACTTTGTCTCATTTCTTCTCACATGTGATTACAAGCCCTAAATCATAAAGACACTTGACTTTTATATCCCAAAGGCATAATTCTCTTGCTGTTTTCTCATTTGGGCAACACTTGCCCCCAGGGTACTGACTCTTAGACATAAGGCTCTAAATAACTGCCCTTATTTTCACTTTACAAGAAGAATGAAGACTTACGGAGTAGAGAGTCTGTTTGAAGTTGAAATTAGTGTTAAAACAACAGTTGCTCCTCTTACTAAATCGTCCCAAGAGCAAGGAGTCAGCTGGCCTCTCTCTTCCCAGCCAGCCTTCCACGTCAACCCACACTAAAGCAAAGCAATATGCATCTATCTGCATAGTCATTAAAATGCACCGAGTCTCGAGTCTCGGAACTGGCTCCCCACACCCCCTATTCTACTGCCTGACAAAGGATTTGCGACAAAAGACCTTCTTCCCGGTTTGTAAAACAGTTGTGTAAAACTCGGACTGTAAAGTCACAGTTGACTGCTTTAATGTGGAACAGCTGGGAGGGTGTAGACGCACTGGCAGGTTGAGACAGGGACTAGGAATGATCCTCCATTCTGCCAAGGGTCGACTTAGTCACACCACCTGCTGCCCCTATTATGTCAAGAGCAAACCAGTCATGACAGCCTCAACAGACGGACACACGGCACCAGACGGTGCAAGGGAAGTTAAGAAAAGATAAATTAAGTGATCAATAAAGATAAGGGACCTGCTCAGCAGTAAATGGTGCTGACAGACCAGACAAAACATGAAGCAAACGGGCATTTTGATAATGTGGGGGTGTGTGAAGCTTAGCGTCAACCTCAATAGTATTGACATTTTGGAGACCACTGGGACATTGGCAGTGGGTTTTCCTGGCTGGACTGACTTGCGCTGAAGGTGGTTGCCTTTGTGTTTCCATTGTACACATAGTAGGGTTCAGGATCCAGTTTAGAAGTGTAGTGAGCCGCATCCATGGAAGAGGTCACTACTGGCCTTGACCCAGGTCAAACTGGACAGTGCACGGTGGGTGAAATCTGAGCTTAAGGTCCACAAAGTAGCTTCTATCCTTTGACTTATTTGTTGGACATTTATGTATTCTATCTGGTCTTTACTGAGCATCTCTTAGGGGCTAGGCACAGTGCTAGGCCCTAACGGGGATGGAGGTTCAACAGCGGTAACAGTGATGGTGGTACAAGAGTGCAGTCATTTTCCTGGAGCATGTCGTAGGCTAGTGAAGGAGCCAGCCCGTTCACTTTAGACAGCCCACTCCCAAAACAAGCGTAAGTATCATCTCTTAAGTGCTACAGTGGAGCAATGTACAGCTTGCTGGAAATTAAATCTGCTTAAAGGTATCAAGAATACTTTTACAGAGGAGGCTTGGAGGGCCAAGTTCAAGGAAAGGTGTTTCTGGCAGAAAAAATAGCCCCAAATGCACAGAGATGTGACAGATTTGGGCTTCCTTCTTGGATCTGGATCTGGAGAATTCTCAAAGTCACGAACTACTCAAGGTTGAGTGATTTAAACAGTATAGTTGTACTAATGGAAATAGGAGGATATTGTAAAGGAGAATGAAAATTAAATTTTTTTAAAAATAAAATCCAATACTTCCAAGAAATTCTGGACTTTTCTATAAAGCTGTTTCAGGCTTTGTCTCCAGATATGCCTGGGGTCTGTGCTTATTCTACTCTGTCACCAATTAAAAATTTTGAGACTAATGTAGGAGGTGCTCAGTTGGTATATAGCTGGAAAATGAGGTATGTGGAAGGAGGGGTTAGGATAGACAGGAGAAGAAAGCGAGAACAAGGCTGATCAGAGAGGTGTGGCCATAGTGGGAAGGGTCTTGATGCCTCCCACTTAGGTAGAATTTACAACATACAAATTACTTTTACAGAACTATTTCATTTGATCTTCATCATAAGCCAGTTAATGACTTTGCAACGGGGATAATTGAGTACATCTATGAAGTTTGTTGCTTAATAATTTGAATTTTAAAAGGCTCTCTGACTGCAGTAACAAGAATGGACTTGATGGGGAAGATAAGAGAAATAAACTAAAATTGTTGAATGCCCACAAAATGCTGAGTACTTTATCATTCATTATCTTATGTAGGTTTGGCTACAGGTGACAGAAAACTCAGAATAAGATTAATTTAAACAAGGTTGGTTATTTTTAATTATTCTTAAGAGATGTTCAGAGGTAGTCTCTACAGATCTGGTACTGGAATCCCACTTTCTCAGGATTTAGACTCCTTCTGGTCTCTGTTCAATTATCTCTAGGGGCCACAGAGTTTTTTGAGTTCCAGCTATTATGGCTTTGTTCTTAGAAATAGGAAAGATGAATGAAATGCCAGGTAATACTCCTGGCTATATCTTGAGGCCAAAATCGAGTCATGTGACCATGACTAGCTGCAAAGGACGTTGGGGAATGTAGTCTTTTAAGGAGGCAGCAGTCTGTGCAGATAATACGGAAGTGAATGTAGACTGGGGTCAACAGCTAGAAGTTTGGTCACAGAATTATTATCTGGGCGTGGAAGCAGCCCAGAGAAATAAATTATTTGTCCTGAGTCACAAAATTGTAAAGCGACAGAACCTAGATTCATCTCTGGTTCTCCCTGAATCTGAATCTGATGCCACTTCAATTACAATGCTTCACCCGGACCTGGCCTGTGGGAATACGGAGTGGTGGTGGAGTTGTGAGTGAGGTGTGATAAAACTAAAGCTGCAAACATAGGAGTATGTGTAATAGCATAATACAGGTCAGAACTGATGAAAAAGTAGATTCCTATATCCTATTTTCAGTAATAATGATCTACCATTTCTAGAACCTGA
Source organism: Bos indicus x Bos taurus (assembly GCF_003369695.1). Lineage (NCBI taxonomy): Eukaryota > Metazoa > Chordata > Mammalia > Artiodactyla > Bovidae > Bos > Bos indicus x Bos taurus. The sequence continues at coordinate 26,557,580 of NC_040104.1, forward strand.
CTACGTATAAGCCTGTGTTTTATTTTTGATTGTTAAAACAATTAAAAAAATTTTTTTATATTGGTGTATAGTTGATTAACAATGTTGTGTTAGTTTCAGTTGTACAGCAAAGTGATTCAGGTACACATATACATATATCCATTCTTTTTCAAATTCTTTTTCCATTTAGGTTATTGCAGAACATTGCGTAGAGTTCCCTGTGCTATACAGTAGGTCCTTGTTGGTTATCTGTTTTAAATATAGCAGTGTGTACATGTCAATCCCAAAGTCCCTAACTATCCCTTCCCCCACCCTTTCCCCCTGCTAACCATAAGTTCCTTCTCTGAGTCTGTGAATCTATTTCTGTTTTGTAAATAAGTTCATTTATATCAATTTTTTTTAGATTCTGCAAATAAGCTATATCATAGGATATCTATCTCTGTCTGCTTAACAAGCCTTTTTTACATTAGCTCCTTAATTCTCCCAAATTTGGGAAATAGTTATCATTATTTACAGATAAGGAATCTAAAACTCTGCTGCTAAGTCGCTTCAGTTGTGTCCAACTCTGTGCGACCCCATAGACGGCAGCCCACCTGGCTCCCCCGTCCCTGGGATTCTCCAGGCAAGAACACTGGAATGGGTTGCCATTTCCTTCTCCAATGAATGAAAGTGAAAAGTGAAATTGAAGTCAGTCAGTCATGTCCAACTCTTAGCAACACCATGGACTGCAGCCTACCAGGCCCCTCCATCCATGGGATTTTCCAGGCAAGAGTACTGGAGTGGGGTGCCATTGCCTTCTCCCTAAAACTCAGAGGGATTAAATAATATGCCCAAGTATAACTGTGTCTTCAGGCTTTATTTTTATGGCTCACTGTCTCCCAATGTATCATTGGAAACCAATGAGTTTGCATTGATAGGTTTTTATTTATCAGTGTTTTATTTTTTTGAAGTACTACTATCGTTAATGCAGAGCTGAAAGAAACCTTAACCCTCACTATTCAATTTCCTTTTCACTAATAGTGAAAACACAAGCATAGAGATGTAATGACAGCCACAACGACAATGACAGCAATTATGCTTAAGGTATGCTAAGTGCCACCACGCGGGTCAGTCTTCAACCTTGTCTCCCAATGCTGCCCCTTCCTCCACTCACCTTCTACTACCCATAGCACAGGAAGAGGAGTTGCTAAATGAATAATGAGAATCTAAAACATGGACTGGGTCATGGTTATCAGGAGACAGGGTCACTGTGTTAGAAAGCAGCTAGCATCTCCTCGAAACTGTGTGGTGAGCAGATCCGCCCAGAGCTGTCACAGCAAGTATGCCTGGTCACCTCTCTCTCCCTCTCCCCACACCTCCTCATCCTGCTCCTGTTTCCTCTCTCTCTCTCCCATTTTCTCTCTCTCTTTTCAAATCTGGCCAACTTCTTTCTTCTTCCTTTCTTTGACCTCCCACCCCCATGAATCCACCAGAGGGTTGATGATGCTGAGATTTAAATTTCAGAGGAGAGTGGGAAGGCTCTCCCTAATGCTCAAGCTAAAACTGTGTGCTCCACCATCTCTTTGCCGGAACTCAGGAGCAGAGTGTGCAAGCAGCCAACTCAAAAATGGAACTTTGGTTTCCATTCAGCCCTTGTTCCTCAAGTGTTTATCTTCCTTCAAAGCGGTGATTGCAGGGCAGGCTTTGAACATGCCTGGGTTCCTTACTCCAATACTATCAGTTCATCCGTCACCAGTTAAGAATTTACCATGTGCTCAGCACCTCACACAGCCACACAGTGACACACTAATAAAGCTGCTCTTCTCACTGACAAGGCATTCAAGGCCCACCGAGTGAAGGACTTGCTCAGTGCATGGCAGTGTCACCAGAGTCTGCTGGACTCTGCTTTCTCTGAAGGCTCATGTCGGTCCCCTCCAATGTGCAAAGGGAACCGTGTGTGCCAGTCTAGTCTTGGCCAGGATCTGTGGCAATCCTAAATGAAGTGGAGGGTCCCTAGTTTTCCAAAGTTGTTCAGATAATGGCCATCCTAGTCTTTGATGAATGCTTTGTATCTGTGAGCTGATCATAAATCAAGCCATCTGTGGAATGGTTTCCGTTCATGAACTGGGCTCCACAACCCTAGTCCTGAGAAGGCCATGGAGGTTCAAGCTTCGTGTTGCCATTCCTGCTTCCTAGGCCCACCACATCCAAAATGATTTCAGCCAACAGCTGTTGGAGAAGAAAATGGTAGCCTACTCCAGTATTCTTGCCTGGAGAATCCCATGGACAGAGGAGCCTGGTGGGCTACAGTCCCTGGGGTCGCAGAGAGTCAGACACGACTGAGTGCCTAAGCACAAGCACAGCAGCTGTAAATGTGATGGGGGTGGCACGTACCAGGCTGGCCAGCTTGTGCCACATTTGGCTGTTCTGCCTTCATCTAGTCAAGTTTTTCCTAGCAGTTTCTGGAGATCTTTTCCCTCCTCACAGGACACTTGCTGATTTAAATAAGTGAGACGTCAGTGGGTATCATGGAGAAGCCTGCAGTGGACTGGCCAAAGACCCCAGCCCTGGTCCAGACTCTTCTCCAGCCTGTGGCCTTTCCGATGCGTACCTTCTCTGCACACCATTGTCTTCAGCGGCTTCACAGTATTGACAAAAATTCTATTGAGCTCCAGTGAGTTAATAACGTGTTTATTGAGTGTTTTGTGAAATAACCAATTAAAAGCCACTTTTAGGTAATGTCTTCCAGAGTAGGATGTGACCTTTTTGAGAAAAGGGATCCATGTCTTATTCTCCTTAGTTACCTGTGATGGTAGTGGTGGTGATTTAGTCACTAAGTTGTGTCCGACCCTTTGTGATCCCATGGAGTGTATAGCCCACCAGGCTCCTCTGTCCATGGGATTCTCCAGGCAAGAATACTGGAGTGGGTTGCTGTTTCCTTCTCCAGGGGATCTTCTTGATCCAGGTATTGAACTCGAGTCTTCTGCATTGATAGGTGGTCTCCTGCATTACAGGCAGATTCTTTTACTGATTGAGCCACCAGGGAAGCCCCTAGTTACCTAACCACAGAGAATAATACCTACCTTACTGGATTCTTATAAGAATTAAATGAAAATGTAAAGTACCCAGCACAGAGCCTACATAAATGGGTGGTAAATAAATATTAAATCTTTCCCAGTTTCTTGTTTTAAATGTTCCTGGTGGCTCAGAGGGTAAAGGATCTGCCTGCAATGTGGGAGACCTGGGTTCAATCCCTGAGTCGGGAAGATCTCCTGGAGAAGGAAATGGCAATCCACTCCAGTATTCTTGCTTGGAAAATCCCATGGATGGAGGAGCCTGCTACAGCCCATGGGGTCGCAAAGAGTTGGACATGACTGAGCAACTTCACTCACTCACTCACTCACTCAGGCCTTAGCACATAATAAACATTAGTAATTATAGAGATAGGCAGTGTAACATATGGGTTAAAAACAACAATAACAATAATAATAACTGAGATTTATATTGTGCAGAGTCTGTATCAGGCAATATTCTAAGTGCTTTATATATAACCACTCAGTGTTCATAAATACCCTTCTAAAGGGGTCCTGTTATTATTTTCATTTTAAAGATGAGGAAATAGGCAGGGAGAGGTTAGTTAACTTTCCCAAGACATCACAGCTAATACTTAGCAGAGCCAAGATTTGAACACAGACTGTTGGTCTTCAGAGTAAAGAGCAGAAACCTCAGACCATAAGTTCAATTGCAAATGGCCCCGGGTTCTTTACAACTCCTCTTATCAAGAGGCAGAATCTGTTTACCCACCTAGTAAGCCTGGTCTGGCCTCATGTCTTGCTTTGATCAGGAGAGTGCAGGGAAGTGACCGTAAGTTCTGAGCCTCGACCTCAGTAAGTCTTGCAGCCTCTGCTCTCACTCTCTTGAAAAGGTGCCTCCATCTGAACAATTCTCTATCAGCCTCCTGATGGATGAGCAGAGGGAGGACCAGCTATCCTAGCCATCCCAGCTGAAGCCCAGCCATGTGAGGGAGACCATCCTAGATGACCCAGCCCAGCTACACCAGCCAGGTCAGCAGAACTCCCAGCCAAGCCATAGAACCATAAGAAATAAGAAAATGGCTATTGTTTTAAGCCACTAGGTTTGGAGTAGTAATTAGGCTGATCTGCTTAAAGGCTGTATGTCCTTGGGACCATGGCTTAGCCTCCCCGAGCCTCTGTATACTGGAGTGGTAGCCAGTCCCTTCTTCAGGGGATCTTCCTGACCCAGGGATCAAACTCCTGTCTCTTACATCTCCTGCATTGTCAGGCAGGTTCTTTACCATCTGAGTTACCAGGGAAGCCTTCTGTGTAAACAGGTGCTCAAAAAATGGTAAATTCTTTCCCTGTGAGGACTATATTATGCAAAGATAAACTTGAGAGGAATGCAAAGTGGCTTCAGTCAGTTCAGTTCAGTCACTCAGTCATGTCTGACTCTTTGTGATCCCATGGACTGCAGCAAAGTGACTAGAAAATCAGAATTACAAAAACTATAGTTTGTAATCAAGTTATAAATCAGAATTACAAAAATTGAAGAAGATGATAGGTCCAAAATGCTTGGAACAGATAAGGAGGTCTATTGAATCTTGGGTAGAGGGGATTTTAGAGTATTGCTTGCATGATTGGATTTGAGGATCTTTAAGGTTAACATTTGATGAATCTATCTTTAAGAATCATTGTAGGAGCCAGGATAAGACTTCTCCTCTTCTCTTTTCCTCACCACCTTTCTAGCCAGATTTCCCTGATTGCCCACTTGGTAATATGGGGTAGTGGTTGAAATTTTGCATGCTTTGTTGGTTGCTGCTGCTGCTGCTGCTGCTAAGTTGCTTCAGTCATGTCCAACTCTGTGCGACTCCATAGACGGCAGGTCACCAGGCTCCCCCATCCCTGGGATTCTCCAGGCAAGAACACTGGAGTGGGTTGCCGTTTCCTTCTCCAATGCATGAAAGTGAAAAGTGAAAGTGAAGTCGCTCAGTCATGTCCGACCCTCAGCGACCCCATGGACTGCAGCCTACCAGGCTCCTCCGTCCACGGGACTTTCCAGGCAAGAGTCCTGGAGTGGGTGCCATTGCCTTTGTTGGGTGACCTTCTTTCTAACCCTGCGTTAAACACAGCAGAGAGTAGGGACTCAAAAATGTTAACTGTATTGAGTGTCAAGCACAGGGGATCCAATTGCTTTAACAGAAATGGAAAAAGTAATTAAAGTCATAAAGACAGAGGAAGGTAGAAATGGCAAAATGTGTCTTTTACTGATTGGTCAAACACACATAAATGTGCTTCCTGACTTACTGGCTTGGTGTTTTGTTTGCTTTGTTTGTAAAGGTTGGATTTTACTGAGGGAGACCTTTGATAACAACTGGCACTGCAGTTTCTCTATTGCTATGAGGGTCTCACTTGAATACCTTGATCTCTCTAAAAATCCTGCAAATGACCTAACTCAGACTTGCATTTGGTGGACTTTTTTTCCTTCATTAAATTCATTTAAAAATGTAAGCCCGATTGAAATGGAATATTTCAGGGAGTGATAAAGTTTTCACATCAGAATATTTGGAAGGGGTCAAGGCTGTGACTTTTAATAAAGAAAACTACAAGTATAACATAAACCTTCACAGGATCTGAGCTGAAGCGTTCTCCTGTGCTTCTCCAATATTTTTCAGGAAGAAAATTCCCCAGTCCACATTTCCCCCCTGCCTTCTCTGGCTTCAAGCTCTGGCCTTGTGCTCATCCACACCTCCCTTCTTCACTCTTTGCTGGTGGGAGTCTCAGCTTGGGGCTTTGCAAACCCCAGCCCTGCTGATGAATAAACATCATTCTATCTGTGCGCCCAATACATTTCAGAAACAATGTCTAGCTTCAAAGTTTGCAGAATTGCCTGGTCCAGTTTTGTGAACGACCCTAGTGGGACCGCATTGTCGGGGTGAGGGGCAAACAGTGGTGCCTCTCTGACATCACCGAGCACAAGGAGCTCTGTCTCCAGCTGTACAAACAGCACAGGAAATGGATTTTTTTTTCCTTCATGTTATTTTTTGTCTATTAAAATTATGCAAACCCAGCAAATACAACAATTGCTTTTGTTAAGTCTCTGAAATGTCTAACCATTCATTTCCCAAATAAGGAGGCTGCGGTGCCTTTGATGCTGAGGATGGTTAATCCCAAATGTGGAGAACTAATAAAATAATCAAAAAAGGCCTCAGAAGTGTTGATAAATTTCAATTATCTCTCCGCTCTCTCCCAGGATTGGGTGAGGCGGGATGGGGCTGCCTTCAAGTAGTACTTGAGTCCGGGCTGCATTTTCTCTTCCCCAAGCCTCTAGGCACCGACCTCTCTCCTTTGTGGCTGAATCGCCTTAGCAGGGCTGGGGTTTGGAGGTGCTGGGGGCCAGAGGAGACAAAGCAGGCCCGCTTCACAAAGCCAAGGGAGCCAAAGAAAGCAAAATTGAATCTCCAGCACCCTGCTCCTGAGTAAACAGACAGAACTAATGGGTCTGCCATTTCTCCTCCCATCCAATTACTGGGCTCCGGTACAGAGAATATGGCAACATCAGCTCACACACATTCTAATACTCTTAATCCCTTCCATACATATAAACCTCACATGACTTCATTACCAAAACCACCCAGGCAGGCGGTGTGAAGGAATGGGCCCACCAGCTGCAGAAACCTGCCTTCTTCAAGTTTTCATCAGCTAATGAGGGGTATGCAAATGAAAAGCTTATGGGATTACAGCTTGTCTGACAGCGGTTCGCCCCGAGTGCTGCAGGACTAATACAGGTGTTAGTAAACGGGTTATTAGGCCCGGCCTAATTTAGGCCTATTCATGCTGGCTTGCACTCTTAGCCTCAACGTTTGTCCTCCTGCTGGGGGCCCAGCGGGAGCCATCTTTAGGCTTGCGGTGGGTCTGACGTGAAGGCCTACTAAAGATATGAAGTTAATAAATCCGGCCATTGGGTGTTTAGGCATACCCAGCAGCATAAGAGTGGCCTCCAGGAGGGGCTTTTCTTCCTCCCCAACAGGCGGGAAGGGCTTGAGAGACAGCTGTGAAGCAGTGAGAGGGGATTTTACCAACATGATTCATCACTTGTTACTGGCTTTCCAGACTCTATCAGGCAGATGCTATCTGGGAGTTGTACCTAGCCCATCTTTTTTTTTTTTGGTGGCCCGACACAATGACTCGGTTTCCCATCTGCAGAGGGGCGTGCCCTGTAGTCCTGTACAGCCTGTCTGCAGAACGTGCAGCTAAGGACGGGAATCCGAGGACGACTGGCTTCAGCTGGGTGGTTTCCTTGGAGAGGTTGCTACCAGACAGGTCAGATGCCCAGCTCTGCCAACACAAAGCCTAAAAGGGTCCACACTCCTTCTCTGCAATTCTGAAATCCCCAAAGCTCAGGAAATCAAAGTTTTTTGGTTTTGTTTCAATAATTCATCTGGCAGAAAAGCCTGGTATGAACAGATGTGAGACTTCTTACAATCTTTCTATCCCATTGAATGTCAGGGGACCCAGGTTCCATCCCTGGTTGAGGAACTAAGATCCTGTATGCCATGTCCCACCAATACAGGAGACACAAGAGATGTGGGTTTGATCCCTGGGTCAGAAAGATCCCCCGAAGGAGGTCATGGCAACCCACTCCAGTATTCTTGCCTGGAGAATCCCATGGACAGAGGAGCCTGGTGGGCTACAGTTCACAGGGTCACAAAGAACTGGACATGACTGAAGCAACTGAGCACACGTGTACACGCATGCATAACCAGTGTAAGGATGTTAAATAGAATACATGGAGAGGCACGCATGTACACGCATGCGTAACCAGTGTAAGGATGTTAAATAGAACACATGGAGAGGCACGCATGTACACGCATGCGTAACCAGTGTAAGGATGTTAAATAGAACACATGGAGAGACTGACTGCCTGGAGAATCTGGGAAAACCTCCTGGAGAAGGTAGCATCAATAGATTAACTGATTTATTTAACAGATTTTCATTAAATACCTCTATGTGGCAAGAACAATGTAAGACATTGATTTACAAAGAACTAGGCACAAAGAGAGTGGTGTTTGGTAGACAGTTAACAATCAATTCTCCATAAGGACCCGGATTTGTGATGTCTGATGGTTTCTGTGGATTACATTCCTACCCTGGCTGATAATCACACAGCCAGTGTGATGTCAATCTGCTTGCAAGAATTCCTGAAAAGTTAACCATTAGCTCTTGCAAGCCAGTACCAGCTGACTTCAGCACACCACTGGACATAGACCTCGCCCTCATGTTACTTGCAGTCTCGTGCAATAGCTCTCAGAGGGGGTCTTTGAGATCAAAACTATTTTCACTGTATTCTAAGATACTACTTCCCTTTTGCCCACTATGTTGGTTGACATTTGCACTGATGGTGCAAAAACAATGGTGATAAAACTGGAGGCTTAGTGTGAATGAAGGCCTGGCTCTGCTAGTACAGGCTTTCTTCACAACTGCACACTGGCAGGGAAAAAAACATTCCAGGTTCTTTTATGGATTTCCTTGAGGGAGGAGTTCAAATGATTCATATTGTCAAATTTTGGCCCTTGAGTACATGTTTTTTTAACATTCTGTGTAGTGAGCGGGGAAGTAATATATAAAGTATTCTTCATACCAAAGCATGAGGATGACCTCAAGGCAAAGCATTTTGTGGTTGTTCAACCTGTGAGCTGAATGGACTGCTCTTCTGGTGAAACACAATTTTTACTTGAAAGAGTATTTTCTTGCAAATGAATGAGGTGGGCCTGTCATTTCAAGGGAAACAATTGACAGTAATTCCTGCTAATGATAAAATTTGAGATTTCAAGCAAAAATTAAAATTTCAAAACGTGTATCTCTCCCCCACCCTCTGCCCCCCCGCATCATGAGCTTGACATATCCCAATAAAAAAGACTTTTCCAGTAAAGTTAGTGGTGAGATTAATGACAATGGTGTTCCAATATTGCATAATGAAATGTGTCAACATTTGGAAGATCTGCTTAACTTAGTGAACCAATATTTTTAAATGACCAATGCTGGTGTTACAAAATCAGACATGGATAAAAGATCCATTCAGAGTGTCAGGTGGACTGAGATTTTAATTTAACACAGTATGAAAATTCCTTTGACATGGTTTCAAATTCCACATGGCAACTAACCTTTCAGAAATCACTGTTTGTCTAGTTTGGGCATAATGTCAAGAATAAAATCCAGTTATCCGCAAAGGATACTTAAATACTCATTTTTTTTCCCAACTACATATCTGTGAGACCAGATATTCTTCATACACTTCAACCAAAAACAACATATTTATTTAAATGGACTCAATGCAGAGGCAGATATGAGAATTCAGCTGTCTTTTACTAACCTAGACACTAAAGGGATTTGCAAAAGCATACCAATATGTTTTCTTTTGGAAAATGGTTATTTTCATAAAACATATAATTTTTTAAATAAGCTAATAAATATTTTTAAAACTTTTTAGTTTTTTAATACTGTAAATATCAAGAAATAATAACCCTCATCAACAAAAACCTTTGGAGTTCCCAGTAATTTGAAAGAGTGTTTAGGAGTCCGGAGACCAAGAAGTTTGAGAACCACTGGTCTAAAAGAATATTATCATTTGTCTTGGAGAATAGGTAAGAGTTTTCCTAATGAAGATGATGGAATGGGAAGGCCAAACAGACTGTGTGAGCTAAAAGGATATTTTCTTGGGTTTCTGCAAGAAGGTCAGTATGTCTGGATTTGAGATGTGTGCGCCAGAGGGCAGCGATGGGGGCAAGGGACAGATTGTAAAGCTGCAGAAGCAGGCAGGAGCCTTGTTTGCCCACCTAGGAGTTAGTTTGATGTTCAGATTATTCCAGGCCCCACCCTTCCCTTACGTCTTACACTCCCTCAGTCCCCATATTTATGTTCTCTTTCTGGTTCTCACGGCAGTGTGAACCCGAGAACTCTGCCAAAGAAGGTTCACTCTTCTAACAGGGCAAAACTGGGGACCTCTCGGTGCTTTGTGAGAATCATCTTTGGATGAGGGTCTTTGGAATGCAAGTCATCTTTGGCACACACAGAAAGAATAGAAGGGTTTATGTAATGAGCAAAATCAGGCTTAGAAAATTTTACATCTGTAATTTATAAATTTCTCTAATTTTCTTTTAGTAGGGGGAAAAAAACACCTATGTTATAGCTCCTCCCAGTAAGTTGGCCAGGGCTTTGAAAACACATAGCTTTATAACAAAAGCTATGTTATAACTTGATTTTCTACAAACTATCTCTTCTCAGTTCAGTTTAGTCGCTCAGTCATGTCTGACTCTTTGTGACCCCATGGACTGCAGCACACCAGGCTTCCCTGTCCGTCACAAACTCCTGGAGCTTGCTCAAACTCATGTCCATCGATTCAGTGAGGCCATGCAACCATCTCATCGTCTGTCATCCCCTTCTCCTCCTGCCTTCAATCTTTCCCAGCATCAGGGTCTTCGCCAGTGACTCAGTTCTTTGCATCAGGTGGCCAAAGTATTGGAGTTTCAGCTTCAGCATCAGTCCTTCCAATGAATATTCAGGACTGATTTCCTTTAGGATGGACTGGTTGGATCTCCGTGCAGTCCAAGGGACTTTCAAGAGTCTTCTTCAATGCCACAGTTCTTTGGTGCTCAGCTTTCTTCATAGTCCAACTCTCACATCCATACATGACTACTGGAAAAATCATAGCTTTGACTAGATGGACCTCTGTTGGCAAAGTAATGTCTCTGCTTTTTAATATGCTGTCTAGATTGGTTATAGCTTTTCTTCCAAGGAGCAAGCGTCTTGTAATTTCATGGCTGCAGTCACCAACCACAGTGATTTTGGAGCCCAAGAAAATAAAGTCTGTCACTGTTTCCGTTGTTTCCCCATCTATTTGCCATGAAGTGATGGGACCAGATGCCATGATCTTAGTTTTTTGAATGTTGAGTTTTAAGCCAAGTTTTTCACTCTCCTCTTTCACTTTCATCAAGAGGCTCTTTAGTTCTTTTTTGCTTTCTGCCATAAGGGTGGTGTCATCTGCATATCTCCTCTGGAAAATAGCAAATTTATCTGCCCATTATGGAAAGAGGTATCTTTCATCCTCCTGGGGACAATCCTACAATAAGTTGGACTTGTCAATTTTTTTAACTGTTACTTATTTTCCAAGGAATATCGTAACATACTAAAAAGCCAAGAGAGAGGGAGAGAGAAAGAGACGAAATGACCTCTAATCCCCGTTCCACACTGTTTTTATTATTTTTTCATGGTGTCTCTTAAAGTCAGCCCACAAGCATACACAATTATAACACACTTGTTATCATAGCTTAAAAATAATTTTATATTCTATCCTTTCTTTTCATTAAGGCAAGGAGAAAAGGGGATATAACCGAGTTCTATTTGCAATTCCTTCCTATGCATTGAATAATTGCCACTAATGCTTCCAGCAACCCTCTCCCCACAAATGGCACCTTTCTTCCAGGTCCATACAGTTAAATTTTGTAGTTTATGGGGTTTGGAATTAGTTTCTTGTATAGTCACTTTGGTTTTACAAATTTTCTGGCCTATCATTGTAAAATCAAGCTGAACTCCTACCTGATTGGTGCCATGTTCGTATGAATTTGCCATGTGATCCTTTGCATTCCATCACTGCTAACATCTTCAGAATTCAGAAAGGTGATATGAACATTCTGGCTCCGGATAAATTTGACCAGAGGCCTTTTCAGAGTATGTTGTACAAACATCTAAAGAAATACTGTTTTCTCCCTTCAAAATGTCATTTTCCAGGTTCCTGATCTCATTCCTACAGAACTGCTTTTGAATAACAATGTGGCCAAAGCCAATGCTTAAGGACTTCGATGCATGACTGAAGACAATTTTTCTGGCCTTGGAATGTGTAGGGTTAGAGGGTGGGGGAAGGGCAGGCGTCCAATGAGTTTCTTTCCTCGTACTCTGAAATTGTTCGCTTCTTACCTGCCCTTGCCTCAAACCTAGTTTTTACTGAAAAATTCATTGCTCTTAAAAGTAAAAGAGCTATTAAAAGTATTCAGATGTCAGGGTATCAGGCAACCACTTGTATTCTTGGTGGTTCTGTTTGCTCTCAGGAAAAGTAATTCCAAATAAAAGTTATTGAACAGGGAGTCTTGCAGCATGATGTTGGTTCTCAGAACACAAATGAGCTGCTGTGTGTGTGTTTATCTGTAATAATGTCCTCAAAATACAGGGAAACTTTTTAATCTTTTTGGTTCCCTTGGAGAAGAGAGGACCTAACTAAATTTCCCGAATTCTTCCACACAAAAGTCTTTTTTTGTTCCCTAAATACTTTTGCTGTTGGAAATAAAGAACTCGGCAGACTAAGTCCTTCAGCAAATGTTTCAAACACCTCGTTTGGGCCAACACCTTGTCCTGGGATTGGCCTGTTAACCTTTCACCCTTTACCCAGCCTGCCATGGGGCAGTGATCCTCTTAGAGTCCTCCCCAGAGAAGGCTGCAACATAGGATGATACTTAAGTCTATTTAACCTGGGGATTTGGGGAGGCGGCTTTTCCACAATGCATTGTTCATCATCTCCATTTGTTTTCTATAGTTCTTCCAATTAATTGGCCAGGGCTTTGAAAACACATGTGATTTTTAAGGCCTTGTAGGCTGTTCCTCTATTTTAAGTGGGAGAAACCAGAGTAGGCTCATGATTTATAAATGTCCTTATGTTTACATACTCAGAAATAGTCCATAAAGAAATAGGGGTCACATGTATTACAACAGCACATATGTGAAAACAATAACTGGCATTTGTAACATGCTTTAGAATTTACAAGCTGTTTTCTATGTCTGATTTATTTAGCTCCTTACAACGAACCTGTGGAGTAGGTGATAATTATAAATGTCCATTTTACAAATGAGCAAATTGAAGTTGAGGGAAGTAAAGGGCATTTCCGAAGTTGGTTAGGTAAAACTGATTTTATTGCCTGTTTCCACTTGGTTTTTTCACCATATGAATAATAAGCTTTAGAATTTCAATACTTTGCTTTTTCACTTGATTAACTTATTTTTATTAATAAACAACAGCTAACCAAGGAAAGCAAAATTTACCATAAGTCTCCTGTTCTAACAACAGAGAATTGGCAAGCTCATAGAAAAAGAAAACTACAGTGTTGGAGCCAAATAGAAAAATCTAAAAAAAAAGATACAGTGCATTTGAGAGCTTATTATATGAGACGTAGCATTCCATCTCAGTAAACATAGATATTCCATTTTATAAATGGCATTTGCTCTCCTCTCAGAAGAAAAAGGCCCCTTAACTCGTACCTTATGTAAGAATTACAGGTGGATTAAATATTTCAACATTTTAAAATTAAGTGGAAAAATGTGAAAAATATTTGAAGGAAACCTGTTATATGGGAGACCATCTTCATCACAGGAAACCAGGAAGCCATGAAGGAAAAGAAATGTTTTTTTAACATGGCAAAAGACACCATGACAAAATCAAAAAGCAAGTAGTAGCTTAGAAAAAATATGAAATGTATGGCAAACAAAACCAGTATTTCTACCACACTAAACATTCCTACGAATTTTAAAAGGCACCTTAAAATTTACCAAATAATATGAACAGGAAATTCACGTAAGAGGGAATCCCAAAGTCTCAAAACACGAGGAAAAAAAGGCTTAACCTTAATAGTCAGGAAGATGCCAAATATAATAACAATGATATACCATTTTGACTCATGAAATTGACAAAGACTAAAAAAAACAATACTGTTGTGAATTGGAGAAGATGCTAGAGAACTAGCATTCCCATAAATTTATGCGGTATGGAAATTTGTCAATTACTGCAACCTTTTGGGAAGGCAGTCTGGCAATATCTATTAAAATATTCTTCATTTTCATATGTTAGAATTGCATTTGGCCTGACAATCTTACTTTAGAAAAATACATTCCACAGAAACAAAAACAAAAATAAGATTTAAAGTTCAAGGGTGTTTATTATAACAATGCTTATAATCATAAAAACAAAAATGAAATAAAATTAGAAATATTCAATATAGTGGTATATGGTGAATGGTCAAATAAGTGAGTGTGTCTACTCTATAGACTATTTTTCAGCCTCTAAAAAAAGTAGATTATCTTTATCCTTTAACCCAGGTGAACCATGATGTATTTAGTAAAAAACAGAAATGAATATGACATGCCATATTTTTACTTTTTAAAACTATACACGTGTGTGTATATCTATATGTATTTTGAACTTATCTAAGTCAACTTAGACATGCACCACTCTTAGGGTCATATCGGTCTAGGAAGTCAATACTAGCTTCTTAATAGTTCCAGGCAGGTAAAGGTAGGTAGTCTCAGATAATCTCACTACTGGGCTATAGTAAAAGCAAGTGTCTGACTCAATTCTGCTGCATAAATAAACACTTTTAGCAAACAAGCATAAACAGAGCCTATCGTTAGTTCTGGAAGCTTAGTTAAGCCCTCTTGTTGCTTTACTCACTGTCTTGCACAGCAGGTTCCCTTGAGCCAGATGTGACAATACTGCAGGGCTGGGATTCTGTTCTCTTTATGGTCTTTCGGGTCATCAGAAATCCCCCAGAACACACTGGACAGTACCCTTTAGGATCAGGCCTCAGACACCATCCCTAAGGAAGCCGGCTGCGGACCTTGCTGGAGCCTTAGTCTCTGTCCATTCAAGGAAATGGAGTGTCTCTAAAAGACTTTGGATAAGCCATATACAATTGAATACCACCAATTTCACCAATAAGAGGTGATTTTAACATCTATGATGTTAAAATCTACTCATTTTACCTGTGAAAAATCCATTCCTGACTTTTGCTAAACAATTAATCAGATGTCCTTGTGTCCATAAAGAAGATGAAAATCACTGAAGCAGTTATAATAGCCACATCTGGGTCACAGCAACTAGCTGTTCTTGGCTTGTGACTTCAACCAACCAACACACACATAATACCATCCTGTCTGGGTCCAAGCATTATGAAACAATTTAGCTATATATTAACTGTTTCATAGAGAGGAAGAGGAAGATTCCACATAAAAGTAATTCATATTGGCTGGGTAGAAATGGAAAGAGAATGGAGATAAAGAGAATATTAACTTATTCTTTTTTTAAAGGGTGTTCCATTATCTTTTTAAATTGAAGTATAGCTGATTTACAATGTTTGTTTATTTCTGCTGTACAACAAGTGACTCAGTTATACACATATGTACTTTTTTTTATATTATTTTCCATTATGGTTTATCCTGGAGATTGGATATAGTTCCCTGTGCCATACGGTAGGACTTTGTTGTTTATCCATTCTGTTGTTTTTGGCTGAGCTGCATGGCATACAGAGCTTCCTCCATCAGGGATGGAACCTGTACCCTCTGTCCCTGGAGCGAGCAGTCTTAACCACTGGACCACCAGGGAAGTCTTTTAACTTTATCATTTATAGACCTTTATACAGTCAGCAAAAACAAGACCAGGAGCTGACTGTGGCTCAGACCATGGACTCCTTATTGCCAGATTCAGACTTAAATTGAAGAAAGTAGGGAAAACCACTAGACCATTCAGGTATGACCTAAATCAAATCCTTTATGATTATACAGTGGAAGTGAGAAATAGATTTAAGGGCCTAGATCTGATAGATAGAGTGCCTGATGAACTATGGAATGAGATTCGTAACATTGTACAGGAGACAGGGATCAAGACCATCCCCATGGAAAAGAAATGCAAAAAAGCAAAATGGCTGTCTGGGGAGGCCTTACAAATAGCTGTGAAAAGAAGAGAAGCGAAAAGCAAAGGAGAAAAGGGAAGATATAAACATCTTAATGCAGAGTTCCAAAGAATAGCAAGAAGAGATAAGAAAGCCTTCTTCAGCGATCAATGCAAAGAAATAGAGGAAAACAACAGAATGGGAAAGACTAGGGATCTCTTCAAGAAAATCAGAGATACCAAAGGAACAATTCATGTAAAGATGAGCTCGATAAAGGACAGAAATGGTATGAACCTAACAGAAGCAGAAGATATTGAGATGGCAAGAATACACAGAAGAACTGTACAAAAAAGATCTTCATGACCCAGATAATCACGATGGTGTGATCACTCACCTAGAGCCAGACATCCTGGAATGTGAAGTCAAGTGGGCCTTAGTAAGCATCACTATGAACAAAGCTAGTGGAGGTGATGGAATTCCAGTGGAGCTCTTTCAAATCCTGAAAGATGATGCTGTGAAAGTGCTGCACTCAATATGCCAGCAAATTTGGAAAACTCAGCAGTGGCCACAGGACTGGAAAAGGTCAGTTTTCATTCCAATCCCAAAGAAAGGCAATGCCAAAGAATGCTCAAACTACCACACAATTGCACTCATCTCACATGCTAGTAAAGTAATGCTCAAAATTCTCTAAGCCAGGCTTCAGCAATATGTGAACCGTGAACTTTCTGATGTTCAAGCTGGTTTTAGAAAAGGCAGAGGAACCAGAGATCAAATTGTCAACATCCGCTGGATCATAGAAAAATCAAGAGAGTTCCAGAAAAACATCTATTTCTGCTTTATTGACTGTGCCAAAGCCTTTGACTGTGTGGATCACAATAAACTGTGGAAAATTCTGAAAGAGATGGGAATACCAGACCACCTGATCTGCCTCTTGAGAAATTTGTATGCAGGTCAGGAAGCAACAGTTAGAACTGGACATGGAACAACAGACTGGTTCCAAATAGGAAAAGGAGTACGTCAAGGCTGTCTATTGTCACCCTGCTTATTTAACTTCTATGCAGAGTACATCATGAGAAACGCTGGGCTTCAAGAAGCACAAGGTGGAATCAAGATTGCTGAGAGAAATATCAATAACCTCAGATATGCAGATGACACCACCTTTATGGCAGAAAGTGAAGAGGAACTCAAAAGCTTCTTGATGAAAGTGAAAGTGGAGAGTGAAAAAGTTGGCTTAAAGCTCAACATTCAGAAAATGAAGATCATGGCATCTGGTCCCACCACTTCATGGGAAATAGATGGGGTAACAGTGTCAGACTTTGTTTTTCTGGGCTCCAAAATCACTACAGATGGTGACTGCAGCCATGAAATTAAAAGACGCTTACTCCTTGGAAGGAAAGTTATGACCAACCTAGATAGCATATTCAAAAGCAGAGATATTACTTTGCCAACAAAGGTTCGTCTAGTCAAGACTATGGTTTTTCCTGTGGTCATGTATGGATGTGAGAGTTGGACTGTGAAGAAGGCTGAGCGCCGAAGAATTGATGCTTTTGAACTGTGGTATTGGAGAAGACTCTCGAGAGTCCCTTGGACTGCAAGGAGATCCAACCAGTCCATTCTGAAGGAGATCAGCCCTGGGATTTCTTTGGAAGGAATGATGCTAAAGCTGAAACTCCAGTACTTTGGCCACCTCATGCGAAGAGTTGACTCATTGGAAAAGACTCTGATGCTGGGAGGAACTGGGGGCAAGAGGAGAAGGGGACGACAGAGGATGAGATGGCTGGATGGCATCACTGACTCGATGGACGTGAGTCTGGGTGAACTCCGGGAGTTGGTGATGGACAGGGAGGCCTGGCGTGCTGCAATTCATGGGGTCGCAAAGAGTCGGACACGACTGAGCAACTGATCTGATCTGATCTGATCTGATGTTGTTTCATGTGGCACAACATACTTATATTATTTTTGTACTTTTAAAATCTTAGAAACATGTTTTAAAAAGATGCAATAACTTTACAAATATAAAAGCACAATTGCCTTTGCACATATTCTTTCTTCCAGATGGAACTTCTCCGTCACCATTTATATTATCAGGAGTCTCTTCCTCCTTCAGTTCTCAGTTTATACCCTACATCCTTTGGGAAGTCTTGGAGAAGGCAATGGCACCCCACTCCAGTGCTCTTGCCTGGGAAATCCCATGGACGGAGGAGCCTGGCAGGCTGCAGTCCATGGGGTCGCTAAGAGTTGGACACGACTGAGAGACTTCACTTTCACTTTTCACTTTCCTGCATTGGAGAAGGAAATGGCAACCCACTCCAGTGTTCTTGCCTGGAGAATCCCAGGGATGGGGGAGCCTGGTGGGCTGCCGTCTCTGGGGTCGCACAGAGTCGGACACGACTAAAGTGACTTAGCAGCAGCAGCAGCAATTCTAACTGTTTCAGATAGTCACAACCCTGTTTTGTATGCTCCTACAGCACCCTAACCATTTCCTAGCTGAACACTCATGACAATGCTTATGTTTTTTTCTGTTAAGTTATACATTTTATGAGAGCAGGAGCTTGGCCTTATTAAGTATGCCTCCTAACACCATGCCTAGCAATCATAGACACTTGAAAAATATGTGCTTAATTTATGAAAGAAATAATGGATGAATGAATGTCAAGATATAGTATTTATTTATTTTTTGCATTTTACATTTACAGTGTTTATGAAATAGACCTAATAGGATTTCAAACTTTCTGGCTCAACTAGTTTCTTACTATCATTTCATGAGAAAAGATATGGGTCACCAGCATAATTTTCAATACCAACATTTGCAATCCATAGGGAGGGAGTAAAATTCTCCTCCTATAATAAATAATCAAGCATCATAGAGTAGTAGAAATTACACTACTCCAGACCTATATGAATGGGCTCACCATTCATTAGATGTGGAATTTTGAAAGAGACACTGAACCACTCCCTCTGAGTTTCAATTCCATCATCGTCTATAAAACTGAATAAAAATTGCTACTGCAAGGGCTTATGGCCAGGATTGAATGAAATAATATATGTGAAACACTGTTAACTATAAAGTGAGGGATACAATGTATTTTGATTAGAATGAAGGTGGAATAAGTCTCACTTTTCCTTCTGGAACACTAAGGTTTATCAATCGTTAGGTGCTAGGTGCACCACATTTAATCTTTTGGGCACATCAGAAGGGAAGAATCATAAAATAAGAGTTAGAACAGATCACAGAATCCTAGTTCACCCTCCCCATTTTGTAGTGAGGAAAACCAAGGTCCAGATAAATTGTATGACTTTACTTGGGCCACAGGGCAAGTTGGTTCAACTGAGGTCATCATATCCAAAGGATCATCTTAGCATCTTTTTCTAATTTACTTTTGTGTGTGTGTGCTGCAAAAAGAAACTCATTTCAGACAAAACTTGCCTTGCTTTGATAGAAAGAAATACTCTTAATCCCAAGCACAACACAAAGGCTTCTTTGAGGAATTTACTTGTGTGTTGAGCAGTGAATTCAATTATTGCAATGACAAATGCAAATTTCCCTGAAAAAAAAAGTGTCATCTGTTGGGCCATTCATAAATGAATCTTACTGCACACTTTTCATGAGCTTGTGCAAGTCTTATGCAATGCCAGTGAAACAAATATTAACAACTAAAGAACCACAAAAACTCTGAAGTCTGACACAATATAAAGAAAAACCATGAACCACAGACCTGGCCTTCCCATTGATTTTGTGATTGCGGGAATTGTTTTGGGAAGAGAGCTTAGGGTTTTGGTTTTAGTATGGTGATAATAATGACTCCTTCCATTTCTGAAGGCCTTCAGAATTTTCAAAGCGAGATCACACACATTCCCACTTTGATCCTCACAACAGCCCTGTGATGGAAGCATGCAATTTTCTCAGAAAATCCACTCATGTTTTTCAACTGATCTCCTCTTTTGTTTCAGGCATATTGCTACTCAAGGAGCTACAAGTCTCAAGTGTGAAGGGTCAGAATAATTCAGAAAGACAAACATAGTGGTCGAGTTTTTCTGAAGGAGCTGTGTGTGTGTGTGTTTATGTGAATTGATAAAGAAATGATAAAACAAGAAAATGTGGGAGTGGAGTAGTGAATGAGAATCCTGGTAGCCTATGGGACTAGAAAACCCACAGCAACTGGATTTACTGTTTTAAATTTTCTATTTTTATGCTTCTCTTAAGATAAAGCTAAAGACTTTGTAGCTTCAGTTTTAGGGAATTTTTAAGTTGTGGCCATGGTTGTTGTGGTTGGATCACTTCTTTAGTAACTGACATCACCAGCTATGTGATAGCACACATTTGGGACAATATACTATGGCTTCTGGAATCAGAGTATCTGAGTTCAAATCCCACATCTAAAACTTACTAGTTGTGTGAGATGTTGTGTGAGGCACTAAATCTTGCTGCCTGGTTTCCTTTCCTGAAAAATGGGCGTAATAATAATACCTACCTAATAGGGTTATTGTGAAAATGGGATGAATATTAATAAAGGGCTGAGAACAGTCTGACACAAAGTAAGTACTATACATTCCGCCCTCAGTATCTGTGGGTTCTGAGTCTGCAGATTTAACCAATCATAGATCAAAAATATTACAAAATATATTTTTTCATACAGTTCCAAAGAGCAAAACTTGAACTTGCCAACCAGTGGCAACTATTACATAACATTTGCATTGTATTGAGAATTATAAATAACCTAGAGATGATTTAAAGTATCAGGAGGATATATGTAGGTTATATACAAATACTATGCCATTTATATGAGAGACTTGAACACCCAAAGGAGGACTGCTATCATCTTCATTGTTTGTGAATCTATGTCCCCAGCCTCTCTTTTCACTAGATATTAGAATATGCATGTTATATGTATATAGAGTATTGTGTTATGATGTCCAAGGCTTCAAAGCTTGAGATCAATATTTTCTGAACCTTTTCACACAAAATTGGTGTGAAAGTATTTTGCAACTTGGTTTAGAATTTCTTCCACTGAGATTAAGAGTCCTGGTTTGAGAGCCAGATGACATGCACAGAATTTTTCCTCTATGATTTTCAAGCTGTGTGATCTTGAGCAAGTTATTTAATCTTCCTGAGGCTGAGTATAACAATGTTACCTATCCCACTGGGTTGTTTTCAGGGTTAAATGAGATAATACAATCAAAACATTTGCCAAAATGGTTGCCAAGTAGTTATGGAATTTCTCTTAGTCATCATAGGAGAAGAAGGAGGAAGAGAAGTATACTTGTACCCAGTTTTCATGTTTTAAAAAAAGGCAATCAAAAGAATAGCTAAAGTGTAACAGGTGCTTACTATTTGTGCTGAGTCTTATGCTAAACTCTGTATGTGCATTATCTCCCTTAATTATATTGTTATAATAGTATTATATATTACATATACAATAACATATGTGATATTATTGATAAATATATATATTGCACATATACCTCCTTTGGGGGGCTTCCCCAGTGGCTCAGTGGTAAAGAATCCACCTGCAATGCAAAAGACGCAAGAGACCTGGGTTCTATCTCTGGGTTTGGAAGATCCCCTGGAGGAGGGCATGGCAACCAATTCCAGTATTCTTGCCTGGAGAATCCCATGGATAGAATAGGCAGGCAGGCTACAGTCCCTAGAATTGGACACGACTGATGCTACTGAACACATAGACATATACCTCTTTTATCTCTGACACAATTTTGATGTCATTTTTTTCCTCTGTTTTTCTCTCTGGCCAATCATTGTCAGCAGGCCTAGACTTATGACACTTGAGTACGAATGCTAAAATAGTGAGAGCCATGTTAGCTTCTTCAGCAGCTCATCAAGACAAAGTCCATCCTACAGTCCCCTGGTGAGGAAGGGCATTATGCATCAAACTGCTGTTAATAGAATACATCTTCTGTAATCAACAGTGTGTTCACTTAGTATCCTTCCCTCCCTCATTGGGTAAGTGGAAAAAGTACAGATGGAGAAGGAAAATTAAAATTTCTCATTTTAGTTGGTAATACAGCTTGGAGGGAATCCTTGAGAAGTTTCTGTTAGAATCTCTGGTGTCCTTTGAAAGCTAAAACTGACTTTAAGTAGATAAACTGCTAGCCTGGAAGGCAACTTTGAAGGCATTGCTCTTTCTTTTGCTCTAAAGCCCATCCTGGGTTGTTTGTATGCTTGTTACAGGTGGCGTTGTATATTTAGTTTTTTAACTGAAATATAGTTGATTTACAAGATCATGTTAGTTTCAGGTGTATGGCAAAGTGATTGAGTTATATGTATATATTTTTAAAGATTATTTCCCATTATAGACTAAGATATTACAGTTCCCTGTGTTTACAGTAAATCCTTGTTGCTTACCTATTTTATGTAAAATAGTTTATATTGGTTAATCCTGCCCCCTTTTCCCTAATTTATCTCTCCCTTCTTTCTCCTTTGATAACTATAACTTTTTGTGTATTTAATTTATCGATGTTATGAAAAGTTTGACTTGAGTTTTATGCTTCATTTTCACAAGCAAACTGAAATAAATAATGCAGACAACTTGGGGCAGAAATTATCTAGGTGGGCACTGCAATGATAGAAATGTTCCATATCTACAATGTCTTAGGTTGTTGTCACCAGCCACATGTGACTGTTGAGCACTTGAAATGTAGCTCATGCAACTGAGGTATTAAATTTTAAATTTTATTTCTTTTAAACTTATATAAATAGCCAGGTAGCACTATTATCTGTGGTACCATGGCTGCTTCTTTTAAGGTCTGGTCACTGAGAGGACCCAAGAGCCATGAAAGGGTCTGGAAGAAGCAAAACCCCAAAGTAGAAGCAACAGCAAATAGCGATCTAGTGCCCAGATCTTGGCTCCTAAATACCATTCTCTATAAAACAGAACCAGAACTCTTTTGAGAAATGACTGATTCAAGAGCTGGACAAGAAAAATATAAGTTGACCCTGGAACACCTTATTGAATCCAAAAGCAAAGATGTATTCAAAGACTAACGGAGACATGATGAAAAAAAACAGAAGATTTCTGGTTTTGGTCATAATGGAATAAGCATAATAGACCCCATTGTTTTCTTTGACTACAACTAAAACTTGTGGGTAGAACGTGTAAAGCAACTGTCAGAGGACTCTGCGAGGGGGATCAGAGCAGGAGGACTGGGTAGGGAACCCAGTCCTTGAGGGACAGCCCAGCTGTGGATCTCCTAGATTGCTGCCTTTGTCCCTCCTGGACAGCCTGTCTCAGACTCGGGAGCACCCTGAAACCTACAAGTAGATACAGATGTAAAAGGCTTTGAGGAAAGCCCATGCTTTCAAGGACCTGTAGGAGAGAATCCTGTGGGACAGAGGTCTTTTAATGTTCCCTGGCTTACTCCAGGCCAGTAAGGAAACAGCAGACCTCTCTCCCCACCTGTGTGGCAGCAGCAGCAACGGAAGTGGCCCCAGGAGGGTGAAGCTCTTGGGATTCTCCCCACCCTCTACCAGGTGAGTTCCAGCAAAGAAGGGACTTCCTTTTCCCCGCATTCATGTGGTGGAGGTGGCTGCTTCAGGACTGAGCCCTTGTGAGTTTCTGACGTACACCAAGTGCAACACAGGTACGTTATTGAGATACTCTTTTTGCTGTGGCCAGCCATTCAAGGTGGTTGTATCTGCCTGAGCTGGAAAACATGAATCTTTTATCAACTCTTTAGGTTGTACAAACAAAGGAAGGGGGCAAGACTTTCCTGGTGGCCCAGTGGTTAGGAATCCACCTGCCAATGCGAGGGATATGGGTTTGATCCCTGGTTCAGGAGGAATCCACAACTACAAAACCCATGCACTTAGAGACTGTGCTCTGTAATAGGAGAAGCTACAGCAGTGAGAAGCCCCTACACCACAACCAGAGTAGACCCTGTTCTCTACAACTAGAGAAAGCCCACACTCAACAACGAAGACCCTTTGCAACCAAAAATAAAAGAGCAAAAATAAATTTAAAAAGGAAGGAGATGGAATACAGAATAGAAAATAATATTGGGATGCAGGTATAACTATAGCACAGGGAAGCTTGACCTGCTCTATTCTTTCTTCCTGCTGAGTACCCTCCATCTGGCTCTGTTGGAGACAGCCATTGACTGAGATGCAGCCTGGAGGTAAGAAAACATCAACTGTTTCCTACCTTAGGCTTTTATTTTGCTTAGAAGAGGCTGAAGTGTCACCTACTGATGAGAGTGGGAATTCGTTAAAGTGGGAAGACTGTTGCTAAGAGACAGAAACCACATTGGTAATGTCTACATTTAAGGATCACAGATAAGATCTCGGACTTTGGACCTGAGTTCACGGTCACAGAATACTAATGGGAGCAGCCAACTGCAATTTTACGTTTTGTTATTGCCAGAGAGGTCAGAAGCTTGCAGAATAATGTCTTGAAATCAATCAGCTTTTTGTTTTTTAGTTGGAGGAAAATTGCTTTATAGTGTTGTGTTGGTTTCTGCCACACAACAATGTGAATCAGTCATAATTTTATGTGTGTGTGTACGTGTGTGTGTATCCCCTTGTCAATCAGCTTTTTTGGTCAATACCTAGACGCCAGAATTCAAACTTATGGGAGAGAATGGCTTAACAGTAGAGCCTTCAGAATAGGAATTCCACTAGAATATACCTCCCTGGAGTGGCCATGGAGGCAAAGAACAATCAAATTTCTGCCACTCGCAACTTAAAAAGCCTTTACTAATAGAAACAGAACTTTGGTTCTCTTTTTCCCTTGCAAGTTGTCTCAGATTGTCTTGTTTTCTCTCATAGATTCCCAGTCTCAATATCCCTCCTTGGGTCATCCTTCCAGTTTCATCCCAGCCTTCGGAGTAGAAGGGGAAACGGTGTTCTCTTTGAACCCAGCTGATATCTTGATGTTCCAGTCATGACCTGGCACCTGGCACCTTTCTCCCACTTCAAGAAATACCCTAGCTTTGATGAGCATCGTCACTGCTGACTGTAGTTTCCATCTTATGTGTAAAATGAGAGTTTGAACTAGATGAGTTTTCAAGTTTTTTCCAGATTCCTCTAGGGCACAGGACTCAGGCATCTCATTAACTAAAGTGCACCCGATTTAAGGAGCCGTGGCGTATGAATGGGTCCCTCTAATTTCCTGGCACAAAGCCATGCTTATAGTAGGTTTCTTAGCGACTGTTCTATTGATTATTAACCTGGGGCAAAGCCCACACAGCTAAAGCTTTCTCCATATAGGTTCATTTTGCCTTACTGTTCTTGCCTTGGGCTGTTGTAGTCTTCTGATGGAGGTCTTAAATTAACAAACTCATTTCACGTCTAGAACTAAGACAACCCTTCCTGTTCTCGCCATTCCAAATGAGGGCAATTTCATCCCAATCACTCCAAGATCCCTTGCCTCCGAAAGCTCAGATTCCAATTAGCCTCCACTGGAGATTAATCAACAATACAATAATGACAGATAAAAAGACGAATTCTGTGGCCAAGAGAATCACTTTAATTAATTTAATCCCAGCTGAAAGATCAGCTGTATTCAGGCCTGCACACCAGCAGGGCCCATTTATCCCAGTCTGTCCCTTCCTTGAAAACCAGGGTGTGCATGGGAGCCAGCACTTAAACAACAATGAGAAACAGATTGTACTGTCAGGCTTCATTAAAGGTCATCATTAGTATTCCAATTTGAAGACAGTCACTCCAGCTCAACCTTTTACCAGTTCTTCCCCTGGTGCATTTGTGAAGTTTGGTTCAGCTGCGAAACGGAAAAATTCTCTCTGGGCTCCCAGCGTCGGGATGGGTATCATTTGATGCCTGTCGGCTGTGCAGCTTAAAGGGCAAATCCCCTGGGGAAGAGGTGGTCTGGGACTCTATTTGAAAATCAGGTCATGTGCAGCTGCCTATAAGCCAGACATTTCAAGGAATGGAACTTTCTAGGACTCAGCCATAGCAATCAAAAATAGAATAGCTTCATCTTCCCCAGGAGCCTATTTCCACTGTTTTCTTGTAAAAAAAAAAAAAAAAAAAAGGCCGAAGGAGATTTTTGAATGGAACCAGAGAGAATGACAAGTAGGAATCACCATCAAAGTAGGAAATTTCTCTGGGCCTAAGGCTCCAGAGAGGTCAGGAGATGAGCCTGGTAGACCTTTAAAGGCAACGACCCCCAGAGCACAATCTCAGCTGGCTTAGAGGAGCCCGTTTGCAGACTGCTCACTTCACACAAAATGTGAAATTTTAATTTTCTTTCTCTGCAAACTGCCAGTGTTTTGTTTTTTTTTTTTTTTTTTGATTGGAGGATAATTGCTTTACAATGTTGTGTTGGTTTCTGCCATACAACAAGGTGAATCAGCTGTAAGTATACACTCATCCTCTCCCTCTTAAACCTCCCTCCCAACTCCCACCCTATAAACTGCCAATTTGTAATTGCTTTCACTCTGCTGAAGCAGTTTTTAGCTGTAGGTGATTGTGTGCAAAGAAGTAACATTTTACTTTTTTTTTCTTTTTTTACCTTTTTTCCTAGTAAGTAGAGCCACAGCCCAGCCTGCTGTTTGGGGAATTAGGTCATCTGTACCACGTGCTGCTTGTCACCTTTCTTCTCTGGTTTACTCCTCTCAGAGCTTTTCAGTCCCTCACTTGATTGTTATTTTTCCCACCTTTTCCACACGCTTTTTCTCATTTGGTGCCAGTCCGTGCTGTTCCTTTCTAAAACTAGTGTCTCCTGATGTATAGATCAGTCTTATGGACTCTGTGGAAGAGGGAGAGGGTGGGGAGATTTGGGAGAATGGCATTGAAACATGTATAATATCATGTATGAAACGAGTCGCCAGTCCAGGTTCGATGCACGATACTGGATGCTTGGGGCTGGTGCACTGGGACGACCCAGAGAGCAGGTATGGGGAGGGAGGAGGGAGGAGGGTTCAGGATGGGGAACACAGGTATACCTGTGGCGGATTCATTTCGCTATTTGGCAAAACTAATACAATATTGTAAAGTTTAAAAATAAAATAAAATTAAAAACAAAACAACAAAAAAGAATATCACTTACAAAAAGTCATGAAAAAAAAAAAAAACTAGTGTCTCTTTTGTACTAGATTCTAATCTCAAATTAATGAGCCCCCAGAATCAACCTCTATCCTTTACTCCCTCCCCTCCCTTCCTTCTCTATCCTCCCTCCCTCTCTCTCTCTCTCCATCCTCCCTCTCTCTCTTTTTCAAATTGGTAAACAACATGTAAGTTTAAAGAAATAAGTAGAAGAGTCAGTACATCAGCCAGTCTTGTCAACATCCACCCAATGTCTGGACTGGTACTGGAGTGGTCTCACTGGGGACATTATAACAAAATCAGAGGGAAAGCTAATTTTTAAGTAACTGTGCTTGTAAATGAATCAAATGAAGCCTAAATCTGCTTTGCTGCAGTTGTTTCTGTTTCTCTTGGTATGTTTTCAGAAGCGGTAACATTTTGAATGGCCCATTGTTAACCCTAAGGATGAAATCTTAACCCAGCCTTCACAGATCCATCTGGTGGACTCGACTCTGTCCTTCCAAGCTCTTCCATGTCAATACATGCTTGTGGTTTTCTCTGACTCCTTCTCCCCAGTTAGAAATAATAGCAACTGCACCTGTGCCCTGGAGCTCTAAAGTACTTCTTGGATGATAGCGATTTTCACATGTCAGCCTAGCTACTGTCTTTGTGTCTGTGAGTACCCAGCAAGTTAGGATGGATGGTTGTTATTGGTTTGCTTTGTTTTTTAATCTTTATATGTCTAGCACAAGGCTGGTACAGAAAAAACACTCAGTAAATATTGACTCAAAGAAATTACAATCACCACATGGCCCTTAACCCTCGATCCACTAGAGTTTATTTCCACAAGGACACAGAATGCATTGGTCTCATTCACTGCTGTATCCTTAGCACTTACATAGTACCTGGAGATACAGTAAATGATCACATGATCAAAAAATAGCTTTGATCATCCTCCAAGACTCTATATTCTTGGAACCCGAAGCAGGGATCATGTGTAAAGCCCCTTCCTCCTCTATCTACAGTGATACTGATGATAATGGAAATCTCTGATATTTGCACTGAACCCTCTAGTTCACAGAGCCTGGCCCTTTAACTACCCTGTCAGATCTGTGTTTTCAATGCCCTTTGAAAGTAGTGGGTGAAGAAAAATGATGATAATCTCTTGGAATCACTGTTTTGCTAGCAGATCAATCAGCTGACAAGTTCCAGCTGCCCGGGAAAGAGGAGGTGCATGAATATTTGATGAATGAACAAGTTAATGAAGTGTTTATTTCATGATTTGAATATACAGCTCTGCATTACAGGTCCTGGGAAATATCTTTTTTTAAAAAAAGTGTAAGATACAGAATTTGGCAACATAGGCTCACTTGACTTTCAGCCACCCTGTTTGTGTCCTGCCCTTCCACACAATGGGCTTCCCAGGTGGCTCAGTGGTAAAGTATGCCTGGCAATGCAGGACATGGTCAGGGAAGATTCCTTGGAGAAGGAAACGGCAACCCACCCCAGTATTCTTGCCTGGGAAATCCCACAGACAGAAGAATCTGGCAGGCTACAGTCCATGGAGTCGCAAAGAGTCAGATGTGACTGAGTGACTAAATAACAACTTCTACGCAATAGTGTCTTTTCTTACTGCTTTCGTCTACTTGGACATCCTTGCTGTCTGTGGTTACAAGTCCTACCAGTCATGCAGAGAACAGATCCAAGAAGTCATTTATTCTTTAGCGTAAATTAGTGCCAAAAGCTCCCACCACTGGTTGAATTCTGCTTCTCAAGTATACAAGGTAGGGTCAAGCACTGAACAGTTAGTCTATAAACTTGCAGAATGTGATAGAAATAGGAGGGGCGGCAGAGGACCCAAAGGTGGGCATTATCAGTGGAACAATTTGCAATGTATATTAAGCTAGCAGGGCCTTCTTTGCTCCCATTAAACTCTAACCAGCTACCCTTCCTTCACCTAATCCATGCCACACCCCATGCTTTCTGTAGAACTGCACGATTTAAAATAAATGCTCATTGTTAGAAACCATTGAGTTTGAGGACAGGCTTATTAGGCCAGCTATCGGGCAATAATAGATGACTCTCATAGCATCACACAGGTGACTCAAGAGAGTTGTCTGGGGAGTGGGGAGAGTGTGGATGAAGTAGGGTAAGCTGAACAGATGGCTTAGAATTGCACCCCACATTTTAATGAGTCTTTTCACCACTTTTTTAATTGAAGGATAATTGCTTCATAGAATTTTGTTGTTTTCTGTCAAATATCAACAAGAATCAGCTGTAGTGACCCCACTTTTGTCTGCTTTCCATATCAGGCTCTGAAGAAGTGTGTCTGCAGCAAAAATGTTTTCAAACCAGTGTGCTATTTGATTTCTAGTGATTTTTACAGACTGGAGTTTCTAGGAATCTCTGAAAACTCCCAGGTTCTTAATTTAGATCTCACTGAAGGTAAGTGTGAATCTCAGACATAAATATTATAAGGACATTCACCCATCCCTACCTACTGGATCTTTCCTGAGCTGTAGAGGTTTTGCTTGCACAGTAGAGCCCCTGCATGTCATATAAATGGGAAGAATATGAATTTGGAACTTCTTCTGGCTCCTTCTTGATATTCATTGGTGGTGCTGTCTGATCACCCATATCATCTGCTTTTAACACCCAGGGAGATGTTTTCCAGAAGCAGGCTCAGTTTTCCTTGGAAAATGCTTTAGTCCAGAGATCTCTGCAGTGGGCATTTGTCATTATTTGGCTACCCAGCATGTAGTCGCATTCCTTTAAAAAAAAAAATGACTTTATTAGGACTTCCTTGGAGGTCCTGTGATTAAGTCTTTGTGCTTCCACTGCAGGGGCCACAGGTTCGATCCCTGGTTGGGAAACTGATCCCAACACATGGCATTCAGCCAAAAAGAAAAAATTCTTGAACTGCATAAAAATGAAAACACTGGGACGACCCAGAGGGATGGTACGGGGAGGGAAGAGGGAGGAGGGTTCAGGATGGGAAACACATGTATACCTGTGGCAGATTCATTTCGATATATGGCAAAACCAATATAATATTGTAAAGTTAAAAAATAAAATTAAATTAAAAAAATAAATAAAAATAAAAAAATTATATGGGAAAAGTAACAAAACTTTAAAAAAACGACTAGATATAATTTATATACAAAAAAGGCACGTTTAATGTATACAGTTTGATGGCTTTGGATATGAGCATATACCCATGATACTGTCCCCATAATCAAGGTAATAAGCATATTCTTAACTTTCAAAAGTTTCCTTGTGTTCCCTCATCCTTTTTTGTGGTAAGAATGCCTAATGCAAGATGTGCCTTCTTAATGTTGCTGTGGACATCCCTGGTGGCTCAGCCTGCAATGCAGGAGACCCATATTTGATACCTGGATTGGGAAGATCCCTCAGAGAAGGGAATGGCTACCCAGTCTAGTATTCTTGCCTGGAGATTCCATGGACAGAGGAATCTGGCAGGATACAGTCCTTGGGGTTGCAAACGTTGCCCAGAAGTTCTCTAGAACTTATTCACCTTGCATAATTAAAACTTTATATCCATTGAACACCAACTCCCCATCTTAAGTTCCTGGCAACCACCATTCCACTCTCTGCTTTTAGAAGGTTGACTATAAGTTTGCCTATTTATATTAGTGGAATCCTATGGTATTTGTCTTTCTGGGATTGGCTTATTTAGCTTATCATTTGTCCCAATTTTATCCATGTTGTTGTAAATGGTAAGGTTTCTTTTTTAAGCTGAGTAATATTCTGTTGTGTTTATATGCCACCTTTTCTTTATCAGTTCATCTGTTTTTGGACAATTTGTGTGGTTTGCATATCTTGGTTATGGTAAATAATGTTCCATTGAACATGGGAAAGTAGATTCCTCTTCAAGATCCTGATTTAAATTTTTCTGAGTAAATACGGAGAAGTGAAATTGCTAAACATGTTAGTTCTATTTTTATTTTTTTGAGGAACCTCCATGCTGTTTTCCATAAGAGCTATACTATTTTACATTCCCATCTACAGTGTACAAGTGTTCTGATTTCTGTACATTCTTGCCAATATTTATCTTTTTTTTAAAATAGCTATCCTAAGTAGGGTGTAAGGTGATATCTCATTGTGGTTTTGATCTGCATCTTCCTGTTGATTCGTGATGCTGAGCATTTTTTCATGTACCTGGTGGCCGTTCATATGTCCTCTTTGGAGAAATACCTATTTCCTTTGCCCATGTTTTAATCAGGTAATTTTTTTTTTCCTTCTTACCTTCTTATAGGTAAGAAGGCCTCACTTCTTATTTCTTCTCTGGATACTTCCCTTTTATATATATAGTCTTCTTAGAAGAGAGTAGCTTTTAATTCAGAATCTCCAAATGCCAGATTTCATTCTCTATCTCATGTGCAAAAGAACAGACATGTGATTTTCATTTGACCGTTTGATCAAACACCTTCTCATCATCTCTACCTATTAATAATATCTAGCTAATGAACCCCCCTTTTTTCTAATACAGCCAGAATCTGTTTTTATTGCTGCAATAAAATATCCCAGTGATATGCTCTGCAAATTCACTTTCCATCTGCCTCTCCCTCTGTAGATTCCTTTGTGAAGACAGTGGTGTATGTGTCAAATGTCTGAAGGGAAGGACACAGGCAAAAGAGACCTGAGTGAAACATCATGTTAACAGAGTCTCAAACCTCAGTTTCTCTCTGAGGCCTTTGGAATAAGAATGAATGGATTGCGCTTTAGTAAGTAGTTAGCTGAAGCCCTATAATCGTTGTAGGCTGTGATTGGGAAATCTGGAATAGGACTATGTGCTTTCTGCCTTCCTCTTTCAGGGCTCTCCATTGGTTTCTAATTTTTAGCATGTCTGAGTTATCTGAAATATTGTTCAAACATAAGATTCCTGGACATCCGTTCCCTACTATATACCCCAAGATTCTGGTTCAATAGAGTCTGATGAAGATGGTCTCAGAACCATACTCTGAAGAAATCTGGAAGCCAGCCTGAGGATAAATCCATTATACAAAGAAGGAAAAATTAGAGAAATTCAGAGAAAAATGAAGTTAGAGCCCCAATCAAGCTGTGCCCGAAGCTTGCTTGATCTACTATAGTTTTAATGTATTTCTCTTTCGGAAAGAGAATAAATTCCTTGTAATATGTATGCCAAAATTAAAATTGGTTTTCTCTTACTTGTAACTGAACGCACCCCAACTGATATAAAAATACTTTCATTTCAGACATCATATGATTGGATAGTCATCACCACCCAATGAAGAAGGTTGTAGTTTTATTCCTATTTTATGGATGATGACATCAGCTTTAAAAGCTGGAATCTTTGCTTCATTTAAAGCAGTTAGAGTCAGATGCATGGAGGTGAATCTTATCAAGGCAGAGGGACCCTCTGTTAAGGAAAATTAAAAATTTGCCCCTATTTTTACTGGATTCATGTTTCACCACCTTCTTTAAGTCTTTCTGAAAATTGGACCCACATTGATATTCATTATGTAAACAGATTCAGTTCTACAGACATAGAATTTAATTATTTTTAAATAGTTTATTTCAATATTTCTTTTATTTTCTCCAGCTCTACTGGAGAGTAAAGTTCTCCAGTACCACACAAAATACTGGGTTGGTCAAATTCTTAGGTAGTGCTGGTGGTAGAGAACCCACCGGCTAATGCAGGAGATGTAAGAGATGCTGGTTCGATCCCTGGGTTGGGAAGATACCTGGAAGAGGACATGGCAACCCATTCCAGTATTCTTGTCTGGAGAATCCCATGGACAGAGGAGCTTAGTGGGCTATAGTCCATAGGGTTACAAAGAGCTGGACACGACAAAAAACAACTTCACACACACACACACACACATTTGTAATATCTTAAGGAAAAACCCAAACAAACTTTTTGGATAACCCAATACGTAGATTCTGGACAACGAGTGATGTTTTCCCAATGAGAAAAGTTAAGAATGGGGGGAAAAAAAAAGAAAATAAATGCTGAGTGGGCACAAATCCTTTGTATGAATGGCACAGATTTACATTCTGGTGGATGGTAGTACCATATCTCAGTTTGGCATACATCTGTGTATTTATTTTATAGTTTTAAGATATTTAAGTGGTTTAATTCATGATCTTTCACTCTTTCCTTTTTGTTGCCACCTCTCAAATGCCTGAGATTACTGCCATGATGAAAGTCATTATATATTTGGTTTGTAATATATAGAAGAGCTTAGAGAACTATAAGATGTGGGATCTTGTTTAGGACCGACAGTCGGCAGCCGCTTCTTTGGGGAGATCCCATGTGTTCTGCGGCTTTTTGTGGGGTTTGCTGTCATCTCAGCTGAAGGTGGCGGAGAAGGCAATGGCACCCCACTCCAGTACTCTTGCCTGGCAAATCCCACGGATGGAGGAGCCTGGTGGGCTGCAGTCCATGGGGTCGCTAAGAGTCAGACACGACTGAGTGACTTCACTTGCACTTTTTCACTTTCATGCATTGGAGAAGGAAATGGCAACCCACTCCAGTGTTCTTGCCTGGAGAATCCCAGGGACGGGGGAGCCTGGTGGGCTGCCATCTATGGGGTCGCACAGAGTCGGACATGACTGAAGTGACTTAGCAGCAGAGAACTGTAAAGCAACTATGCAAATAGCAGATACTTTTCTTGCTACTTTGCTTGTCAGAATGGAGATACTAGCAAGTATGTTAGGATTATGTGATTCTCTGAACAGTTGAGTTCCTCAGTAACGAGATCGATTCATACAGGATAAACTTTATGGGCTTCCCTGGTGGCTTGGTGGTAAAGAATCTGCCTGCCAGTGCAGGAGACACAAATTTGATCCATGATCTAGGAAGATCCCTTGGAGAAGGAAATGGCAAGATATTCCAGTATTCTTGCCTGGAAAATCCCCACGGACAGAGAGCCTGGTGGGCTACAGTCCATGAGTTCACAAACAGTCAGACATGACTTAGCAACTGAACAACAGCAAACCTTAAGGGTTCCAAGAAAAAACTCAGCCCAGCTCTTATTGGACAATCTAACCCCAGGCTTTTCTGAAACAGGTGACTCACTGGCTTTTTTGTAACAGCTTAATGTGTATGATGACTTACAGTTCGTAAACTGTTTGAGAAGAGTCTGAGAGCAATGGATGCTGAAATTTTGTAGATTTTGAGCCTGGGGTCAGGCCCCTAAGAGAGTGATATGTCTAGGGTAGCCTGAGAACTGACATAACCAAGATTCCTAATAGCATAGGTATTTAAGATCTAAAAACCCTAAATCTTTATTTCTTTCTGAACTTCCTAATTATCATAAGACATAAGATAAAATCTGCAGTTTTATAATTATTTCAGGTTTTTATATGTCTTAGCTTATTTGATCCTTCCAACCTCCTTTGAGACAGGTAAGGGTTATTAGCTTTGCAGATGAGGAAACTGAACCCCAGAAAGGATAAAGGACTTGCTGAAGATCAAATAAGCAGTGTCAAGTCCCGATTTTTTGATTCCAAGTCCAATACTCTTTCTACAACAGCATGGCATATACATTTGGAAATTTATGGGGACCCCAAAATATCAGTTTCACTTTAGACTCTAGGAAAGGACTTAGACATCTGTGTTAAAAAGCACTTAGAATCAATTAGTAAGATAGAAGTAGAATCTTCGTCCTTAGAGAGTTTTACAAGTCAGAAGAATCTCCAGCCTAATCCGAACAGAGGCTACAGGAAAAGCTAAATGACTTAAAGGCTCCTTCAACTCTTAAATTTGAGAATCCATATTTCAAGGGCAGATCATCATTCCAAGAGTTTTGATTACACTGTTAAGAATAACTTACCCGTATTAAAGCATCTGTTTCTGACAACTGGCAGGTTTTACTAACAATCAGGTCCACTTTTGAACCATGACTACAGAAGGAACAAATGTTCTCAGGCAGTCCATCTTATCTTGGAAAAAGAGAGTAATACCAACCAAATGAATTCATGCTGGCTCTGTAGAAAGTGAGTGATCCCCTCCAAGCAATTTCAAGGGAAAAGGCCATCCAATTTTAAACTGAGGAATTTGGTTTGCAGATGAAGTCATTCATCTTGTGGCCACTAACCACAGTTATCCAATTGATAACCGTGCCTCTCTTTGAATTCGAGTAGGTTTGATTTAAATCACTAGTTTTCCTACAAAGAGCACAGTTTTGTTTTTTGTTGTATAATCCTATATAACAGTCCTTGAAAGTTAGATAGTTATAGCATGCATTTCATTACAAAAGCACAATAGATTTAAGGCAGTAATTTTGATATCCCATTTTTGTAGCAGAAAACAGAAGGATAATCTTTTAACAAGCAGAGCTAATTGTAGCAGATGGATTTGAAGTTACTGGAGAAGATGGTGAATCATCTTCAAAGTGGAGATATGAGGGTTATTTTTTGTTGTGTTTGCAAAGTGAAACTATTACCAAAATACATTATCTTTGAATACGTACTTGTATTTTGGATGTTTTTTCTTAATCAGCATATGTAATTATTTTAACACAACAAGCACATGTTTATTTTAAAATGTAATTACTATGTTTTCATTTAATTTCATTTCTTTACATATAGCTAGATTTATACCAAAGAGAATATGAAGCAAAATGTTAACCGTGCTCAGTCACTCAGTGGTGTCCAACTCTTTGTGACCCCATGGACTGTAGCCCGCCAGGCTCCTCCTCTGTCTATGGACTTTACCAGGCAAGAATACTGGAGTGGGTTGCCATTTCCTGCTCCAGGGGATTTCCTGACCCAGGGATCGAACCTGCATCTCTAGCATCTCCTGCACTGGCAGGCAGATTCTTTACTACTGAGCCACCTGGGAAACTCCATAACACAGAATTCTGTCTTTTAATTTAAAAGATTTTTAAATGAATTTACAAAGATTATTTCAGATTAACAAAATAAATTTAAAATACTATCAGCTAACTTCACTCTCTTCTTTTTGTTTATATACAATTTGAAAGTAAACCTGAGTCTTTCCACTTTTCAATTCCCAAATGAATTCCTTTTTTTTTTTTTTTTAATGAGTTCACTTTCATGTATACAAAAAACTTTTCCAGGAGCTATTCAGGCTAGTTCAGCCTCCATGTTCAAAAAGGTACACATATTTCCCTGAGAAAGAAATAGTAACCAAATGTAAAAGTAACAATTTAAGGAAAATCCAGCTTGAATGGACATGAATAATTTCCAGCTAAGGTGTTTTCTGGGCTTCCTGGTGGCCTAGTGGTAAAGAATCTGCTTTCCAATGCAGGAGACGCAAGTTCCATCCCTGGGTCAGGAAGATCCCCTGGAGTAGGAAATGGCAACCCGCTCCAGTATTCTTGCCTGGAAAGTTCCGTGAACAGAGGAGCCTGGTGGGCTACAGTTCATTGAGTCGCAAAGAGTTGGACATGACTGAGCAACTCAACACACATACACAGGTGTTTTCTATATTCTATATATACCACCTCACTGATTACTGTCTGGAGTATTTATTCAGTCTTTGGGTCCAACTATACTTTCTGAAATTTTTAAAAAAATGTTTATTGCAATAGAGTTGATTTACCATGTTGTGTTGATTTCCAGTGTATACAAAGTGAATCAGTTATACATATACACATATACTCTCTGTTTAAAGATTCTTTTCCCATAATAGTCCATTGCAGAGTATGGAGTATAGTTCCCTGTGCTATACAGTATGTT
Source organism: Bos indicus x Bos taurus (assembly GCF_003369695.1). NCBI lineage: Eukaryota > Metazoa > Chordata > Mammalia > Artiodactyla > Bovidae > Bos > Bos indicus x Bos taurus. The sequence continues at coordinate 26,593,945 of NC_040104.1, forward strand.
CTTACTAGTTATCTATTTTATATATAGCAGTGTGTATATGTCAGTCCCGATCTCCCAATTTATCCCTCCCCTGCATTATCCCTTAGTAACCATAAGTTTGTTTTCTACATCTGTGACCCTACTTCTATTTTGTAAATAAGTTCATTTGTACTCCTTTTTCAGATTCTATGTATAAGTCATAGTGTACGATATTCGTCTTTCTGTTTCGGATTTTCTTTGCTCAGTATCACAATCTCTAGATCCATCCATGTTGCTGCAAATGTCATTCTCTTGTTCTTTTTAATGGCTGAGTAATATTCCACATGAAACTGGATTGAACACTGAATTTGTCCAGGTCAGCAGTGATGGTAGAAATCTTTCTGAACTGCTATTAAATTTTAGATTCTCATGCAATAATCTCTAATGAACTAGGAAGCTTCCATGACTCCTTCTATTTCTTGGTGCTTTTTTCTCTATACTCTTACCAGCCAATATTTATTTGCTGAGTGATTTAACCATAGCACAGTGATTTATCATGACTGACATTATGTGCAGAATAACTGTTGGATGCCCAGGTGAATTCTTCTCACCAATTAAGGCTTAGTAGTTTTGTTGACTGGACAAACAAGAACTATTGTCATTATCATGGCTCTTGTTATTGAATCGGGTATTGGGATTTGACAGAAAACTGGATTATAGATTCTTGGCTTGATGGGTTCTACTCAGAAACTTTTCCTTAACATCATCTTAATACACAATTGGACATTTTTATCTGCTGTGGCTCTGTTAGAACTCTGATTTCTATATTTGAATGAATTATACTGATCTCTATCATCATTAGATGATTTTTTAGCATGAGAATGAATGTGGAGGGGCTAAACTAATTATAATTTTCACCCGTGATGAGGACAAAAGTGAACTATCGGCTGTTGTAATCAGATTGTGTATTACCTGACTTGTTCAGAAATGGTAGGTACTATGAAATTAATGTTTGGCAATAATAAGAGTTACCAGTTATGCTGCAGCTTTTAGGTCCCAGGCGCTTCCCGTACACTGTCTTAGATAATCCTCCCAAGACTCCTGTGTTCCCAAAATATCCATTTTACAGAATGCTTGTACCCCTCCCCATTCCTCCAACCTCCCAGCCCCTGATAAACACGTGTTTACTTTTTGTTTCTACGAGCTCGGCTTTTTTCCTGTGCTTATTGCCTGTTTAGATGCAAGTCAGTGTACGTTTCAAGGTCGATGCTGAGATATTTAGCGCTGCACTGCCCTCTTGTGCTTTGGACCGCATTCACAGCATGAAGGCGATTAAAACCTCACTGCACTCTTTGCACTCAGTCTTCCCTCTTGCACTTCAACAGTTGAGTTTGCCCGCTTGTTTTAAATTTAAATGAAGGTTTATGAAGGCTCTTGGCAGAGAATGGTGTCTTTGTCCACACTGGAATCCTGAACACTTCCTACCCTGCACTCAAGATTTTCTCCTCTTCATTGCTCTCTCTTAATACTAAATTGTATAAAAGAGGTAAAAAGACAGCAAAGCAGCCAGTTTCCAAGAGCTCAAATGTTCGAAAGAGAAACTGCCGTTATCTATTGAGCTGCAAAGCTGTGTGTGTTCCAGTATTTCATTTTTATAATTAGACAATTATGAATTCCCAGTTATAAATAATTAATCAATGTTATCAGATCTGAGAGGAAACACATTTGACAAATGGTCAAACCAATGAGAAACCTAATTCAAGGCATCCTTAAAATGACTTTAAAAAGAAAGAAAAAAACTCTGAGAAATTCTTTAGACTGATAAAAATGCTGACATGTAAAAGACTCCCAAAGTAAACCAAAATAACCATTAAAAAAAAACAAACAAAAAACTAAGAAACTTGGTTCTTCAAACTATTATTTTGACCTAATTGTCCCCTGAGCCAGTTTGATTTCAACCAAACTTGTTTCTTCCAAATCATATTTTGAGAACTTGTTTCTAATTTGTCTTTGGCTAAATCCCATGCTACCCACACAAGCCAATCAATACAAGGAATTCAGTCATCAAAATGAGGGGTTTTTTTTTAAACTTTTACCTAGAAATGTATGAATTCAATTTGTCTTCCCTTATATATACTGCTTGACTTTTTAGTGTTTTCATAACCATGTAATTTGATCCTCACAAAAAGCTAGGAGATTATTTCTGTTTTACATGGGAGGAAATGAAGTTTCAATGAGGCTAAAGGATTTGTCCAAGGCCACATGGTTCGCTAGTGGACAAGTTAGAGACCCCAGATCTTTTAGGTTCTATGTGTGCGTGCTCAGTTGCATCCAACTCTTTGCGACCCCATGGACTGCAGCCCACCAGGCTCCTCTGTCCATGGGATTCTCCAGGCAGAATACTGGAGTGGGTTGTCATGCCCTTTCCAGGGGATCTTCCCAACCCAGGGATCAAACCTGATTTTGATCCTCTTAAGTCTCCTGCAATGTCAGGTGGGTTCTTTACCACTGAGCCACCAGCGAAGCTTCTTTAGGCTGTATACTGGGACCAATTCCATCACAATAGTGGCAAGAATGTAGACCCTGCCTTGCCCTCAGGGGTGGAGCCTAGAACAGAGTTTAGGAACTTTTACACTCAGTTTCAATGTACTAACCAGGTGTTCACAGAATTTTGCTGTGGAATCTGAGGGAATTGAGCTTGTTTTTAGGGTAGAGTTGATATATCTATCAGTCAATTTCTGTGAGTGTATGTGTGTTTAGCTCCTATGATACGACAATATACAAAAACACACAAGGATTTTTGACCAGCGCTACCAAGTGTGTAATGTTCTCACACATTCTGCTCTCCAAGTTGTGCAATATGATCAAGGAAAGCCACATTTGTTTGTTCATCCATTCAGGAAATATTTATTTAACGTCTATGCTGTGTCAGGTACCATCCTAGGTGTTGGGGATATAACAGTGAGCAAAACAAAGTCCTACTTCATAGACTGTTCATTCTAGCAAGACAGTAAGTAGTATATAGCACAGTGGGTATTTGAGGGATAAATTAGATGGCTTTTCATTGTGACCATGGCCAATACTCAGGAAAAGGAGAAGTCAATGAAGGTTCAAGGAAGTATGTTGCTGTTACATGGAACCACAGTGACTGAGGTCAAACTTTTTAAAGTGTGTTATACCAGAGGGTATTTGTGCCATTTGGGGAATATCAGTTTTATTATAAGAGTAAGACTAGAAATGGATGCAGATCTTGATTCCTCTCTTTGTTAGTTGTGTGATCTGAGATGTGTTACTCAGTGGTTTTTACTGTTTTCTCATCTGTAAAATGGAAGTAATATTAGTACCTATCATATCTCTACCTCTAGAGCTACTATGAAAACTAAAAAGATAGATAAGATATGGAAATTTTAGCACAGTAACTAACACAAATCAAGAAATTAAATATAACTGCTGTGTCAGTCAGGATGCTTTCTGTTGCAGGTGACAGAAATAAAAAAGTTACTGGTCCACATAGTTATATCAAACAATGCCTTTGGACCCAATCATTCTGTCTATAAGTTCAGCTGTGTTCCCAAGAACAAGTAATATCTGAGTAAAAATTCATAAATATTGAGCTCTTAAATATGACACGGTTCCAAGCACTTCGTATGGATTGTATTATTTAATCGTCACAACACTCAGTGAGGTAGGTGATATAACCATCTCATTTTACAAGTGAGGAAACTGGGACACAGGGAGGTTAATAGCTGGAAAGAGCAAAAAACTGTTTTACTTTAGAACCTTTGTGCTTAACCATTACACAGATTCCTTCTGAAGAAATTAATAGGTGAAGAGGATAGAGTTTCAAATAAGAAAAAGTAAAGTATTATAGATAATTTTGACTTCTCATGTGACTAATAAATTCAATGAAAAATTGTGGGCTCATTTATCTTGGCACCCAAAGCATCTAACCAGCGTGCACACAGAAAGCAACTAATAAATATTTCACAACTGAACTGATTCAGCATTAGCAATCTTCTTTACTCTCTGCTTTCTCCAACAATGTTTAAGTATTTTAGCTTTGCATTTTCTAACTACTCAAGGCAATGGCACCCCACTCCAGTACTCTTGCCTGGAAAATCCCATGGACAGAGGAGCCTGGTGGGCTGCAGTCCATGGGGTCGCTAAAAGTCAGACACAACTGAGCGACTTCACTTTCACTTTTCACTTTCCTGCATTGGAGAAGGAAATGGCAACCCACTCCAGTGTTCTTGCCTGGAGAATCCCAGGGACAAGGAAGCCTGGTGGGCTGCCGTCTATGGGGTCGCACAGAGTCGGACATGACTGAAGTGACTTAGCAGCAGCAGCACCTTGATCAAAAGTATTAGCCAACAAACTTAGGCACATAGTTATTTCATTTTAAAAAACTCGGAAAGAACTAATAGTAAACACCTCTATATTGAGATCAGAAAGGACTTTCTAAAGTGGGTCCCTGGAAAACAAAACTTTCCATCTTCTCTGGCGCCCTCTTGTGCTTTGTCATGGAAACTAATCCAAAGTGCTGATGCTTCCAGGACTTGAGAAGGCAAACAATCTTAAAAAATTCAACACACACACTCTTAGAGATTAAACTCTTTCCTGCCCATCTTTCCACGTTACACTAATCAGTGCTTGTGTCAGGAATTGTAAAATATTGTGTAACCTGGTTTTACCTAACCAGGTAGGCTGTAATTTACCTAACCAGTTTGAATTTCCTCTAGCTCTTATTCCTAGAGATTCATACAACCTGTAAAATGAACTTACGTGTTTTTTGGAAGCATGTGTGACTTGGGTTATCTGGCAGGACTGCCTTCTCTCTCTCTCTCATCCTTGGGTCAAGGCTCTGATTTCCTTAAAAAAATTTAAAGCTCCAAGAAGCTGTCTTTGGAAGAGGGCAGTCCATCTACGTGTCCTTGACCTAAAGGGCCCCCTGAGGTGGTGCTGCTTATTCATCAAAGTCTTGCAGAGTTTTCATTGGTTCACTGGTACCACTTTTCAAGTCCCGCTTTCATGTCCCCCTGCATCAGTGGACTCTGACATGTGAGCACTGGAAAGGAGTAGAGGCTCACGAGGTAAAAATGCAAGTGATAGATTCTACACTGCCTTAAACGAGCTGTCCTGCCCCAGGAGTTGGCTAAACAGGCTCAGATGTTTCAGATTATTACACTTTAGCTGGAACCTGCATTATACTTCCATGAAACTGAATAATGATGATATTAAAATTATTAATAATAATGACTGAATTTTATTTAGTGCTTAATAGTTAAGCAATAAACACTAAATTCATTGCTTCATGTTTTACAGGCAGCATCTTGCTTCATTTTCACAAGTCTCCTAGGAAGTAAGTAGTGTTATAATTGTCATGCACAGATAAGAAAACTGAGATGCAGAGAAGTTACATACTTTGAGAGACACCATAGCTTTGAGAGAATCTGTCTGCTGTAATTGTCCGAGCCACAAGACTACAGTTCCAGTGCTGGCTCTACTACTTTCTAACTGTGTGACTTTCAGTTATTTGCTTAATCTCTCTGTGCCTCAGTTTCCTTATCTAATAACTCCTGCTTCAGAAGCATATTGCACGTATTAAATGAGCTAATGGTCCTTGCTGCTGCTGCTGCTAAGTCGCTTCAGTCGTGTCCGACTCTATGCGACCCCATAGACGGCAGCCCACCAGAGGCTTCCCCGACCCTGGGATTCTCCAGGCAAGAACACGGGAGTGGGTTGCCATTTCCTTCTCCAATGCATGAAAGTGAAAAGTGAAAGTGAAGTCGCTCAGTTGTGTCCGACTCTTAGTGACCCCATGGACTGTAGCCCACCAGGCTCCTCAATCCATGGGATTTTCCAGGCAAGAGTACTGGAGTGGGGTGCCATTGCCTTCCTTAGCATATCGTTAAGTGCTATAAAAGTACTTTTACAAAAGGAAGTGAAGCCTAGGTTGGTTCAGACCACTATACAGTCTCACTAAGATGAAGATTATGCTTTTTCTCTTAATGGATATTGTTATGAAATGGATCCTAATAACATGTCTAGCCAAGGTGAATTTCTTCTGGGTGCAGCACAATCATCTAAGGATCTTTAAAAACTACTGATCCCAATTCAACAGGTCTAGGGCAAAGCCCAAGCATCTTTATTTTTCTGAAGTTTTAAGAGATGTTCATCTATAGCCAAAACTACAAGTCACTGCTGTAGTACTTAGATGTTGACAAAGATCTTTTCCATAATAAGGTAATATTTATTCAGGGATTGCTGCCGCTGCTGCTGCTGCTAAGTTGTTTCAGTCGTGTCTGACTCTGTGCAACCCCATAGACAACAGCCCACCAGGCTTCCCCGTCCCTGGGATTCTCCAGGCAAGAACACTGGAGTGGGTTGCCATTTCCTTCTCCAATGCAGGAAAGTGAAAAGTGAAAGTGAAGTCACTCAGTCGTGTCCGACTCTTAGCGACCCCATGGACTGCAGGCCTACCAGGCTCCTCCGTCCATGGGATTGTCTAGGCAAAAGTACTGGAGTGGGGTGCCATTGCCTTCTCTGATTCAGGGGTTACTATATGCTATATACTGAATGCTTTATTTGGATCATCTCATTTTAATCCTCCAACAAAAGCTTCATGAGTTAGCTAACTACTGTCATCCACACTTTACAGACGGGAAAACCAAGGAAAATAGGTAAGGAACTTGCCCAAGGTCACTTACATAGCTGGTGGCAGAGCAGGGATTTTAAACCCAGTGGATCAATACCACAGCTTGTACATTTAACTAGCAGCTTAGACTACCTTCCCACATAGGGTCTAATTTGAACTCTGAATAAATCTTTCACATAAAAAAAATAAAAACAAACTTGCACATAAGTCTGTGCAGTAAGCTGGTTTTGCCATTATTCAAAGTTTATAACTGCAGAGACTAAAACTAAGGACTGGGCCAAATATACACTGTCAGTGTACAAGCTGAGGCTTACACCTGGCTCTTATAACTTGAAATCCTATTCTCTTTCTCTACTGTCACAGAGAGCTTCATATAAACCAAAGTATTAGTTGCTCAGTCATGTCCAACTTTTTGAAGAGTAGCCTGCCAGGCACCTCTGTCCATGGAATTCTCCAGGCAAGAATACTGGAGTAGGTTGTCCTTTCCTTCTCCCAAATAAACCAAGATAGTTCTTTTATAAGATCTTTCATAGGCTTTACCTTCTCTTTCCTACAATGACTGCTTTGATCCATGTCATCATCCCCTCTGGCAAGAGCTTCAACCAAAAGCCCTCTTCTATCTTTATCTCTTTTCTGCACACTACTTCCAGTTTCTTCATCTACTAAATGCTGCTGCTGCTGCTAAGTCACTTCAGTCGTGTCCGAGTCTGTGCGACCCCATAGACGGCAGCCCACGAGGCTCCTCCGTCCCTGGGATTCTCCAGGCAAGAATACTGGAGTGGGTTGCCATTTCCTTCTCCAAAATGCAGAGCTCATTAATCAACTCTTTAGATTAAAATTTGGCTAACATCTGTTTTGTCTGCCATTTGCAGTAGGTTGAATGGTGCCTCCAAAATAAATAAATATAGCCCCTGGGACCTGTGAGCATGACCTTATTGGGGGGCGGGGGGAGTCTTTGAAAATGTAGCTAAGGAGTGGCACGCGCACGCTCTCGCGCACCCTTGCTCCCACAGTCCTCTGCGCAACCGGCTTTGCAGCCACCTCGTGGCAGAGCGCACGAGTGCAGTGACGCGCAGAAGCCCCGCGCCACCCAGCAGGCCACAACAGTTTCAGAGCTCGCGAGTCTTTAAAATGGCAGAGCAGCTTTCCCCGGGAAAGACGACGGACCAGGTGTGCACCTTTCTTTTTAGAAAGCCTGGACGAAAGGGGGGTGCAGGCCGCAGAAAACGCCTGATCTGCGACCAAGAGTCCGGAGGCGGCGGCGGCGGCGGCGGCGGCAGCAGCAGCAGCAGCAGCAGCAGCGGTGACGAAGGCAACAGGGTGGTTCGTCCTGAAAAGAAGCGGGCGATCCACACTCCGATGATCCAGAAGACCTGGGGCGGTGGTAAACAGAAAGGGGCTTCCGGGAACCGGAGTAGCGAGGAGGAAGTAGAGGAGCCCGAGAGTCTCGGCGTGGTCTATAAGTCCACTCGCTCGGCGAAACCCGTGGGGCCGGAGGACATGGGGGCGACCGCTGTGTACGAGCTAGACACGGAGAAGGAGCGTGACGCACAAGCCATCTTTGAGCGCAGCCGGAAGATCCGGGAGGAGTTGAGAGGCAAGGAAGATGATAAGATCTACCGGGGAATGAATAATTATCAGAAATACATGAGGCCCAAAGACGCGTCTGCGGGTAGTGATTCCTCAGGAATGGCGAGGAAGGGCCCCATTCGAGCTCCCGAGCATCTGCGTGCCACCGTGCGCTGGGATTACCAGCCCGACATTTGTAAGGACTACAAAGAGACCGGCTTTTGCGGCTTCGGAGACAGTTGCAAATTCCTCCATGACCGCTCAGATTACAAGCACGGGTGGCAGATCCAACGCGAGCTCGACGAAGGTCGCTATGGCGTCGACGAGGATGCAAACTATGAAGTGGCAAGGGATGAGGAGGAACTACCATTCAAGTGTTTCATCTGTCGCCAGACCTTCCAAAACCCTGTGGTCACCAAATGCAGGCATTATTTCTGTGAGGGCTGTGCGCTTCAGCATTTCCGCACCACCTCGCGCTGCTACGTCTGTGACCAGCAGACCAACGGAGTCTTCAATCCAGCGAAAGAATTGATCGCCAAACTGGAGAAGCGTCGAGCTGCAGAAGAGGGTGGTGCTTCTAATTTCCCAGAAGACCCCGATAAGGGTCCAATTCCCATTACTTAATTTTCCCATTATTCTCAAATCTCGAAATGTTTTGTTGTTTTGGAAAAAAAGAAGTGTAGCTAAGTTACAGATCTCTAGGTGAGATCATTCTGTATTTTTCTGGGTTGGCCCTAAATCCAGCCTTAAGTATCCTTGTAAGGCAGAAGAGAAGGCCATGTGAAGACAGAGGCAAAGACTGATGTCTGCAGCCATAAGCCAAGGGATCCCTGAAGCCACCAGAAGCTGGAAGAAGCAAACCTCTAGAAGTACCCCACCAACACCTTGATTTCAGACTTCGAGCCTCCAGAACTGTGACAGAATACACTGCTGTTGTTATAAGCCACTCAGAGTGAATTTGTTATGGCAGCTGTAGGAACCTAATATACCATTTCTTTACCTCTTCTTGACTTTGAGGGTTCATTACATCGCTGGCTTCCCTGCTCATCTGGCTCTGTGTCTCAAATAAACCCTCAGCCCTTCTGGGACTCCTTCACTGCCTTCTGCGTGGGACCCTCGGGTCCTTTATGTGATATCCCTCATGTTGCTTCTTTGTTGGAAAGAAGACATGCCATGGCAACAGAAGTCCCCCCTCAGAAGGGAACTGGCTTTTGGGTAACATAGGGAAGGAGATGAACTCTGTAAGGACAGACAGAGTGTGTAAGCAGAGCACCATTTGCCCATGAGTTCCTTTCTATGTTTTCTCCTTTCTTAAAAAAAATTGTTTATTTACTTTTGGCTGGATCTTCATTGCTGCACGTGGGCTATTCTCTAGTTGTGGGGGCCACTCTTCTCATTGTGGTGGTGTCTCTTGTTTCAGAGCATGGTCTCTAGGCGTGCTGGCTCAGTAGCTGTGATGCATGGGCTTAGTTGCCTGCAGCATGTGGGGTCTTGGACCAGGGATCAAAACCGTGTCCCTTGCATTGGCAGGAGGATTCTTTACCACTAGACCATCAGGAAAGGGCACCCCCCCTCCCCACTTTAATCCCTCTCTGTATTGTTTCCATTAAAGAGCACATCTGAGGGTTACTACCTGCACAATTTATACCTCATTTTTGGGTACTGCAAAGTAAGAATGTTTGACAAGTTGACTCCTTCCTCTCCTTAGGGGTCACATAAAAGATGAAATAAAAGATAAAAAACGAAAGTTTTTCATGAGTACCAGCTAAGTGTCAACTACAAATCCGCACTTAACCAAGAGCATTGCCAATAACTGAACAACAAAGGCATTTGCCACCTGCCTCTATGGAGATTGAACCCCTTGCTGCTCTAGCTGTTGACCTTCAGCAACCCCTGAGGAAGTTCAGGGTGGAGTGAGACACTCTGTGCTCCAGGGAATCTGGTGGGACAGGTCTTTAGACAGTTGGATGTTTTTAGGAACAGATTTTATGATCTTAATCCTTGCATCTAGAGAAGCACTAAATCCCTTCATGGTGACATCATGACTAACAAAAAGCCTTTTGTAAAATGAGTGCTTCATGGTACTGAACTGCCCCTTCACCAAAACCTTATAGACTTTCCCCCACTGCCTCTTTGGAGCAGTCTCTCAGAGCTATCTGAGATGCTGCCTCCCGGGCTGCAGTCCTCATTTTGCCCCAAATAAAACTTAACTCACAACTCTCAAGTTGCACATCTTTTTTAGTTAACATAAGTATTAAACACTACCCCAAGAACCAGGACTATATCAGTGAGATAGATGTGGTGCCTGGACTCACAGGGTAGTCTTCCTGGGTTGATGAATACCATGCTTATCTACCTGGACTTGCCCAAGGTCACATAAGCTATTTAAGTGGCCAAGATTCAAATCTTCTGTCTGATTTCAAAGTTCACGCTTTCCACCACATCAGGCCTATTGATCAGTGTTCTGGCAGGACCAGGGCTTCCTTGGTGGCTCAGAGGTTAAAGTGTCTGCCTGCAATGTGGGAGGCCTGGGTTTGATCCCTGGGTTGGGAAGATTCCCTGGAGAAGAAAGTGGCAACCCACTCCATTATTCTTGCCTGGAGAACCCCATGGACGGAGAGTTGTTCAAATGGGACAGTGGAGGAGAATTTAATAAGAGAAGATTTATAAGTGTGGGGAGGGTTAAGGAAAATCCAACAGGGAATGGTGCTGTGTCCCAGTGCTAACAATAGCTGGGTCTGAAGAGGTGTGGCGGGAGGTGGTTCCAAGAACTTGGAGAGGGTGTCTGTATCTGTGAGGGAGATCTGAATGATGGGAGTTGTGCCTCTTGGCAGAGGACCAACCCCAGTGACTCTGTAGAGAAGGAGATGGGGAAATAAAGACCCTTAGCTCACTCTCTTCCCCCTTTCAGATAACCAGTGCCTCCCATTGGCCAAATCCAACTAGAAACTAGAGGACAAGCCAGAATATTACAGGCTTTAGAGGTCAGCTCTGCCGTCACAGAGAGAAGGGCATAGAGGGTAGAAAGTGGATATGATGGGGCAAATGAGAAATGCCCAGTACACCAGCATTTCACAAACTTTTCCCATTCAGATATTACCTTCTTGAATTCATCATATCCCATGTATCCTATATAATCATCTATTCTTAATATTTTTTAAATGTCCTCACTTTTAAATACCTTATTAAGTGTATTAATAGGTCACAAAGAGTCAGACATGACTCAGAGACTGAACAACAACAACTAATAAATGTATTACTAGTAATTCAGGTAATATGTGGCTACCTTAAATAGAAGAAAACCAATAAAAATATAATGAAAAGAAATAATTTCCCCAAATTTAAAAATTAAAATTAATAATTATAAGTGATTGTTTATCTTTTGAGGTCAGGTACCATCTGGCCCTGCCTGCTTATCCTGTCCCCACCCCTGCTCCAGGTGTTTATCCCTCCAGTTCAGCCATATTGATTTTTGGCCCTCAAAACCAGCCATACTCTCACCGACTACAGTGTCTTTGCATTGATTATTCTTTAGCATTGGTCAATGAGAGAACACTCTTAAAAATGCTAGGGAACTGAATAATACAACACATACAGGACAATCAGCTAAAAACAAGAGAAACTATGCTTTCCTGAAGACTATTCTAGAATTGCACTGGAATCACTAAACAGTTGGTCATTGATCTGGGTATCCAAGGTCTTGTCCTGGTATCAAACTTTAATTCTATGATCTTACATAAAATATTTAACAGAAATGTGACTCAGTTTTCATCTATAAAATGAAACAAAAATTAGCATGGTAGCAGGAAACATGTGGGTACATATGCCAGCATCTCTTCACTTCTACAACTTCCAAAAGGGAAAAAAGTTACTGTCAAGAACATGAAAAATACACCAAATCAGCACCTAAATTGCTGAATGCAGTTCATGCCTGTATTTGTTCTGTGACAGGAATATAGCAAAATTTTCTTCTAAACACCTATCTTTACCAAATCTAAATTCTTTGTGCCCCACCAGATAGCTTAATAGTGCTACATGTATTTACAGCTCTCCTTTGTAAAAAAAGTCATCCAGCATACATATTTATGAATAAATGGGATAATAAATGGGGAAGAAGTATGGCCACCTTGAATACTGTTTAAACCCATTCTTCTTTCTTTTTTAATAGTGACCTCTATTTTCTAGCCACAGCAATCAGAGAAGAAAAGAAAGGAATCCAAATTGCTGCTTTCCTTGAGGTGGTACTTTCAGACATGAGGAGCTGACCTCATCTAGGCTTCATTCCAGAGAAGGCAATGGCACCCCACTCCAGTAGTCTTGCCTGGAAAATCCCATGGACAGAGGAGCCTAGTAGGCTATAGTCCATGGGGTCGCTGAGGGTCGGACAAGACTGAGCGACTTCACTTTCACTTTTCACTTTCCTGCATTGGAGAAGGAAATGGCAACCTACTCCAGTGTTCTTGCCTGGAGAATCCCAGGGATGGGGGAGCCTGGTGGGCTGCCATCTATGGGGTCGCACAGAGTTGGACACGACTGAAGTGACTTAGCAGCAGCAGCGGGCTTCATTCCTCTGTCTACCCTGATGGTCAGGGTGGTCTCCTTAGTTCTTCTCAGTCAGAACTAAGGAGATGCAGTTAACTAAGAAGGAACTTTTGCTTATGATTTGGCCTTTTCCACTGGACTTAAATCTCAGAGGATGCACTGATATCTTGAATAATCCACTCTCTTCATCCCTGCCCCTGGCTCTGTGCCCTGAATAAAACTGGTCTGCACAGTCTAAGCTCCTTCTGATCAATTAGTACCAGCAGGAGATCAAGGGAGGGGGAAGAGGATTCCCTGGCCGGCTAGTGATTAGGAATTCATGCTTCCACTGCAGGGAGCATGGGTTCAATCCCTGGTCAGGGACCTAAGGTCCCACAAGCTGCACCAAAAAGGTGGAAGGGAGTGAGGTTGAGCTATTATTCCCTCAATTCCTTCTCTGTGCAGTTGCTCCAAACTCACTGTATCCTATAAGACAGCCCTCTCTGTCTAAGTTTTGATAAACTGATCCCCTCTTCTCTTTTGCTCTTTGAAACATCATCCATTTAGTACCCTTGCCTTCAATTACCCATTTTGAGTGCCATGTCTTTCCTATCTTGAACCTTGATTAAAATGGGGGGGGGGGGGTGATAGGCTGGACCTTCCCACCACCTTTGAGTCACCTTGTGAGGTCTGAGAGTCAGGCCAACATGAAGGAGAGAGGAGCCAAGGGAGGAAGAGGGACTGAGTCCTAGCTCCACTGGCTGACCGCCTGACTTCAGTGATGCCCAAGGCTTTCACACACAGAATTTTTGTTTTTTATTATGTAATCCAGTATATATATTTTTCTTTGCTCAAAACATCTTGAGCTGACATTTCAATAGCTTGAAACAGAAGTCTTAATGAAGGTGTTACTAAAAATATAGCTCTAAAGAAAAGACACCTGGATCCCTGATGGTGAAGACTCTACATCTGACTTAAATGCAGAACTACCTTCTAGTTCCATTCTCCCTGAGGCCTGATCCTACAGCTGATTCTGTTTTCAGATTTCTCTGAGATTCTGTCTCCCATACACACTACGTGGGTATTACAATATTCATTGTCTTTACTGTAGTTAGCATTAGTGAGTCTCTGTTTCTTGGAGCAAAGTGAACATCATAAAACAGTTCCCATTTTACACATAAGAAAATGGATGCCAAGATAAATGAAGAAACTTCATCTAAGTCAAAGGTAATGTCAAACGTGGACTTGGCAGGCAGGTCTTCTGGCCCAGGGCCTTTCCATGCTACCCCAGCTTTCTTGTGTTCCCTTGTCTCCTTCCCTTATGCTTTCCCCTTCCTATTTGCTCTGAAATGTTGTGGCCCTGCTGCCTTAGTAGTCTAGGTTGTGTCCGTTTATCTAAGGGCACTGATGCTCACCAACTGTCAGAGAAGAAAAGTCATGCTGCTAAGTCGCTTCAGTCGTGTCCGACTCTGTGCGACCCCAGAGACAGCAGCCCACCAGGCTCCCCCGTCCCTGGGATTCTCCAGGCAAGAACACTGGAGTGGGTTCCCATTTCCTTCTCCAATGCATGAAAGTGAAAAGTGAAAGTGAAGTCGCTCAGTTGTGTCTGACTCAGTGACCCCATGGACTGCAGCCTACCAGGCTCTTCGGTCCATGGGATTTTCCAGGCAAAAGTACTGGAGTGGGGTGCCATTGCCTTCTCCTTGGGCTTATCTTTTTCTGAGTTTCCATCCCTTGTCACTCATTTGCATTTAGCACGTGCTACCCTATGAAAGTTTGGGAGATGTTAGATAATGTTAACTTGTACTTTTATTTAGCTCCCCGAGTATTCGTAACTTACCATCTCAGGTGAGAGTACATTTATCTTGTATCGGATTCATCCTGGAAAAGTCTCTAGTACCTAGAACAGTATTTAGTTCACATTAGAGAATCAGTGTCCAGTATCCAGTGAGTATCCATCGATATGATTGACTCAAAGCATCTTATATTAGGCAAAATGCTGAGGAAGCTGCTGTGACACATGATAGTGGCTCCAACATGACAGAAGTCGACCTATCCCACAGCCCGGAAGTGGGCGAACAGTCCAGGGTAGTAGTCAGGTAGCTCTGTTCTATGAATTGATGCAGGGACTCAGGGTCCAGCTTCTTACTCTGCCATTCTGCTTATGGTTAGAGCTGGCTCACTCATACCACGTTCACATCTTGGCATAAGGAAAGGAGGAAAGGGAAAGGGAAGGGAAAGCAGGTAGTTTTCTTATTAAAATGTGACTTGAGTGCGCACATATTATCTCCGCTTGTAGCTAATTGGCTAAAACATTGTCACATGTTCAAATGGACTTGCAAGTGATGTTGGGAAATATAGAATATAAATGGTCAGCCGTGTGGCTTGATAAAACTCAGAGCTCTATTGTTAAAGACAAGAAAGACCATGTAATATCCAGTGAAATGACTAAATTTTTAAAAGAGCGGGTGGGAGAAATCCTTGGTCATTCCTGTCCTAGGTATTTACCTAAGAGTAATCAAACCTGTGTCCACAGAAAGACAAGGAGATAAATGTTCACGGGAGTCTTAGTCATAATAGCCAAAAACAGGAAACAGACCAAATGTTCATCAACAGAATGTTTAAACATGTCATGGGCTATTCATCCAATGGACTATTACTCAGCAATTAAAAAGGAACAAAACTGCTGATACATGAAGCAACCAAGGTTGACTTACCCATTTAGCATAGTAGGCACAGCACCCAGGCCCATGAAAATGTTTTAATTTCTTTTAAAATCAGAAGGAAAAAATGAACTTTTAGGTTGATGAAAATGTTTTATTACATAATATATATTTGTCATTATAGCAACACAGTTATAAGAGATAAATTTTATTTTTTATGAAGGAAGGGGCTCATTGAAGTGCATGGGATCCATGAAAGTCATAACACAGACCTACAAACAATAGAGATGAATCTTAAAAACATTATGCTGAGCAAAAAACTTGAGAGAAAAGAGTATGTGCTGTATGATTATATTTAATGAAGTCCTATAACAGACAAAACTAACCTACTGATAGCTTAGAAAATGGTTGCCTTTGGGATGGCGGGGATTGAAGGCACTTTCTGGGGTGACAGAAATGTTCTGTATCTTGTTTCTAGTGGTGGTTGTGAAGATGAATACACAATTATCTAAAAGCATGGAACAGGACTTTTTCCATCCATGCATTTTATTCTATGTATCCATGCTGAAGAATTGATGCTTTTGAACTGTGGTGTTGGAGAAGACTCTTGAGAGTCCCTTGGACTGCAAGGAGATCCAACCAGTCAATCCTAAAAGAAATCAGTCCTGAATATTCATTGGAAAGACTGATGCTGAAGCTGAAAGTCCAATACTTTGGCCACCTGATGTGAAGAGCTGAGTCACTGGAAAAGACCCTGATGCTGGGAAAGATTGAAGGCAGGAGAAGGGGATGACAGAGGATGAGATGGTTAGAAGGCATCACTGACTTGCTCATAAGTTTGAGCAAGCTCTGGGAGTTGGTGATGGACAGGGAAGCCTGGCATGCTGTAGTCCGTGGGGTTGCAAAGAGTCAGACACAACTGAGCAACTGAACCTAACTGATTTTATTGTATATTAATTATGACACATTTTTTTTTAAAGAGAATTAACACTACAATGCTAATCATCTCTGCAACAGATTTGATTAATGAATTCTTGAGACAGTGTTAGCTGGCATGGTTTTAAGTTGCCTTTTAGCAGAAAAGCTCTAGGAACTCTAATAGAAGAATTCAACACTGTGGCAGACCAGCAGGGAAGGAAACACTCTGCTCTGTATCAGTTAAGGTTTTTGGTTGCAAGCAACAGAAAATAGCTCTGGTTAGCTAAAGCAGAAAATGAAACTATTGTCAAAAAAATAGAAAGGAAAGAAAGAAAAGAATAAGAGGAAGTATAATAAACAGCCTTTGAACACAGGCAGGAATTAAAGAAAGTGAAGCAACCAATCAGACCATCAGATCACTGGCAGATCCCAGGATGCCATTACCCTATACAGTTGCTCTGTCCAACCAAACTCTATCTCAGCTTCCCACAGCATCATTGTATAACCTTCCAAAGTGAAAAACTTGGATAAGAAGTGTCTGACTGGCTGAGCCTAGGTCTCACCTGCATGTAAAATAATTCCCTGGCAGTTGGGAGAGGAAACATGTTTTACTTGACTTCTAGAGTAGGAGGTAGAGCCCTGTATCCCATTAATTTTGGAATTCCCTAAAATAAGATTCGGAGAAGGAAATGGCAACCCATTCTAGTATTCTTGCCTGGAGAATCCCATGGACAGAGGAGCCTGACAGGCTACAGTCTATGGGGTCGCCAAGAGTTGGACACAACTGAATGACTAAGCACAGCACAAAATAAGAGTATTTGAATGCTGGGCAGCCAAAAATGACCAAAGTCCACAACACAATCTATCTCTGTTGTACAGGTTCTGGCTTATGATTCTAACTCCTGTCCAGGACTTCCAAAATCTGGGACAGTCCCAGTGTAGATAGCTATGTTCTAATCCATGGATCTTGGCTACGAAGAGTGTACAGGGGAACGGGTGTAGAAGGTTGCTTTGGCTTAACCATCTAGAACCTAAGCAGGGAAACCAATTGTACTGGTGAGATAAGGTGAGAGCCAGAATTGCATAAGAGAAATAATTAAAAGGCAGAGAGGATGGAGGCCTTGGTGATTAATCTAGAATGTGGAAAGGCCTGCCAAAGGAGTCAAAGGGAGAGTCGGAATTTCTGACTTGAGAGGGAAGGGGTGAAGACTGTGCAAATGAATAGACAGTGACACCCAAGAGAGGCAAGGAGCAGACTGGTTTTACTGCTGTTTGGGGGCGGCTGGAAGGGAAGGGTTACGTTTCAATGTGAATTCAAGACGAAGATTTTCAACACGCAGTTGACATTATAGGTTTTGAAAAGGGTCAAACGCAGGTCAAGGCGACTGGCCGGAGACCTTGGATGCAGGCCAGCTCAGCCCAGAGGGTGAGGAAGAACGCTGGAGAGAGGAGCCCAGAGATCCCCGACATTGAGGTAGAGGTCTCCGAGCTTTCTACCCAGATGGGCGCAGCCACGTGCTCAAGGCGCGCCTGGGCCGCACCCTCCGGCCCCACAGGGCCCCACCCTCCGGCCCCACAGGGCCCCATCCCTCTGGGCGGGGCGAGCAGCGATACCCGGAAGTCACCCGGAAGACGAAGTCCCGGTAGGCGTCGAGCTGGGAGGGGCCCCGCCGAGGCGTGCCAGGGGACGAGGAACTCGGGGCTGGAGGGATGGCCAGATGTCCCGGTGCGCAGCGCTGAGCGCCGCGGTTGCGGCGGGGGTGGCGGCGCTAGTAGCCGCCTTGCTCCTGCTGCAGCCCGAGGACGTGGGGCAGGGGGCCAGCCTCAGGTAACCCCTCCGCTTGGGGGACCGAGGAGGCTCCGTACCCCCTGTGGTTGGAGGAAGGAGGGGCCAGAGTCGGGGACACGGGCTCCCTGGTAACGGCAGTTTGTGGCACCTGGCGCAGCCCCTGTTCCAGCCCCTTCTGAGGTGTGGATTGGCTCAGGTGCTGGGGAACGGCCAGGGAGCCACGCCCTGCCGGTGACTCTGCACTTTCCCCTGGGCCCCGACTGCGGAGAAGAACCGTACCTTCCTCCAGACCAACCCACCCACCTTTGTTCCGGGGGAAGCACGGCCGCCCCTTAAACGTCCCGAGACCAGCACCTGTTAATGTTATTTTTGCAGCATGGCCGAGACAGAAGCCCTGCCGAAGCTTCGGGAAGACTTCAGGATGCAGAATAAATCCGTCTTTATTCTGGGCGCCAGCGGGGAAACCGGCAGAGTGCTCTTGAAAGAAATTCTGGAACTGGGCCTGTTTTCCAAAGTCACGCTGATTGGCCGGAGGAAGCTCACGTTGGACGAGGAAGCTTATAAAAACGTGGTGGGTATTTGCGCTGTGACTCAAAAGTGTCCCCGCAGTGTTTCTGCAGGGTGAGGGTATTTTCTGCGGGATGGCTTGCGGTGGCCCCAAGAGGTGTTCGGACTTCCCTCATAGCTCAGTTGGTAAAGAATCTGCCTGCAATGCAGGAGACCCCGGTTCAGTTCCTGTGTTGGGAAGATCCCCTGGATAAGGGAAAGGCTACCCACTCCAGTATTCTGGCCTGGAGAATTCCATTGACTGTATAATCCATGGGGTCGCAAAGAGTCGGACACGACTGAGCAACTTTCACTTCATCTCAAGAGGTGTGCAAGTGTGACCACTATTGGTCTATGAGAGGCTTTACTGGAAGCTGGATTGTATGTCCGAGTGGGCTTCCTCCTCACTTGAACAAAGCCCTTCTTTCAGTCCAGACCCCCATAAGGTGGAGCCTAGGTGAAAGGGAGGCCAGGGAGGAAGAGAAGAGCCACGTTGCCATGGCTTCTAGAGAAAACAGTCCTTGGGCAATTTTCTCAACCCCATTGCTTGTTTTGTTTACCTGTCCACTGCACACTAATGTCAGTGAATCAGTTTGTGGAGTGGGAAACACTTTCTGGCACTGAGAGGTGCGGTTTTTCAGCTGCAAGAATTTGCCCTGCCTGACTTAGGGCTGCAGGCTTGTGTCTGTAAGTTGAATCATCCTTTTCCTGTCACTTACACTTTCTTGGTTGACCCACTGACACAGCAGATTGCAGTCTGGTGCTAATTCTCTAAATATCTGAAGCTTGATCTTGGTGGAAATTTGTAAAGGAAGTAATTTGTAAACTGTGGTAAATTAAACTGTGGTGTAATTCTGATATCTCCCAACTGTTGCCACAGGTTTCACAGGTGGAACATTCCAGTTAACAACTGTCTAACAGATGAATGCCCTTGACTCCTGCAGGTCATTTTGCATATGTTTTTGGTCTCAGGATTTTTCTGTTCCAAATGGACATCTTTGTTCAGATGTAGGCAGGTAATATGTGATCTTCATAGTCTGACTTCATGGGGCATGAAGTCGGACACTTCTGGCCGTTAGAAACAAATGGAGTTCTGTGCTTTGATGGTCGAGTTTTGGTGGCACTTCTTTTGCTCAGGCACTTTCTGTAAGCATTCTTTTCTTCAGCACTGGGTACAGTGCCAGGAAAATGCTTTTGAAAGAGAGGGAAAAGCAACATTTTATGTAAACTCCTGGATGATGGGAACTTCTGAAACTTTTCTTTTTTAAATTTCACAGCAAACTTAAGAGGTTAGATGGTGTTTCATGAATGTTCATGAGTGTGAGAATTAGCAAGGGTGCTTATCAAAAGTGCAGTGTTGGCATGAGACCTAGGAATATGGCTTTTTGTCAAGCACCTGCTGCCTGATTGTAGTGCTGGTTTAGACTGAAAGAAAGATTATCTTTCACATTTTATTGCCGAAGGAACACATTTTATTGCTAAGGCATATGAATAACTTGGCCAAAATGATTATCATGCCTAGTAAGCAGCAAACCTAAGACTCAAACCTAGGTTTTGAGATTCCAGAAACCATTTCCTTCCTTGACATTATACCTCATTGGTATTTCTCCTGGTAATATACAGAGAAGTCTTTTATTTTTCCAGAGAGAAAATTATATTTGAACCTGGCTTAAGAGAGCTAGATCACCTGTAGTCCAATTGTGTGTAGTGTAGACATTTAAGTACATTGTTGATGTTTAAATTTAGATTTATTGCTTTTTCTGGAAGAAAATGAGCTTGCAAAATGTGATGTTAAGTGAATTGACTCTACTAATATTCTCTCATTTATTCTTTAAATCTAGAGGGGGTATTTTTTTCCTGTTTGTTTTGTTTTAATAACATCAAGTAATATACAACTATGTCTCTGTTGTCTAGAATCAAGAAGTGGTGGACTTTGAGAAACTGGATGACTATGCTTCTGCCTTTCAAGGTCATGATGTTGGATTCTGTTGCCTGGGTACCACCAGAAAAAAAGCTGGGGCGGTAAGGAAGAAATACACCCTTTTCCCTTTTCTCTTGTCAGTCACGTCAAAGATTCTGTTTTTGCTCCCCCTTTTGCTTTCTATTTGCTGTGCTTAATTAGCACATTAATTAGCTAATATTAGCACTTAACACTTAAGATTCCATGTGCTGCCCTAGTATTTGCTATACTTTGAATAGTACTGATAAATTCATCTTTCCTTCAACATAATCCTTGAGTTCATATCCCATCATAGATATTTCATGGTCTTGCCTTTTGCAAATATTGTGGTCACTCCATCCTCTAACTAAGGTTTGAGTAAAAGTAACTGGCTCATGCTCTTAGCAGTAAGTGTTTTTGTTTCTTTATAAATGATTTAAATTGATCTCTCTCACTTGAGTGATTTGCTTCAACCTATTTCCATGCAGAGCCTTAAGCTTCTGTGCTAGAACATCAGAACAGAGGCACGATTCAGCTAGCTTCCAGTGATGACTCAGCCTCCAGCGATGATTCAACCCCTGTGGTGATTCAGCCTTAACTGACTCGGAACTGTCTTCACACACATTTTATTTGCTTTTTAATGATAAATTGCATTCTAAATTGCATTGGCCTCTATCTAGAAGTCAAACTTTACTATATAGTTAGAAATCAAAGCTTACTATGTAGATCCTGGGGAAGTGTTAATGCATACATCTTATTTGATTCATACCTTGACTATAGTTTATCTCTCTGACAGAATTTACTTGCTGGAGTTAAACATGTCTGTTAATATGCAGGACGACGATGGTCCCATGCGGGCTTACCATAGGTTTATAAACAGGCCCGGGCATCAGAATCATTCAGAGAACACACAGTTAAGAACTATTGATTTATACCAACCAAGAAGTTAGGCTCAGATATATTTCTCTGGACAATCCAAAGAATAATTGTATTTATGCTTTCATTAGGGATGAATTTCCAGATTTTCTGTAGTTTTGCCATGTGCCCAGAGGAACAGTCTGGTTTATGAGTTCTTTGCTGAGAAGTGAGGATTATCAAGAAGTTTGACTCTCCCAGGAATTGGCATATCATCTTTCCAACGAAGGGTCATTTTCCTGCCGAGCAGCTCATGCAGTCTTTTCTTTCCCAGGGACAGTCACAAGCCTTGTGTCCTCTAAAAGCATGGAAAAATTTTTGTTCTAGTACACTGCAGGTTCCACGGTCTCAACTGCCAACCTGACTTTGGTGGTGACTCAGCAAAATAAAAAACACTGCATTAGGCATAGAGTGGTTGATTTTCATGACAGAAGGCAAATCTCATAGGGCTCTCCAGGGGAAGGTCTAAATTGTTTTATTGCATTCAAATTGCATAATGCAGTTTTAATCAGGATTTGGGTGTGTTCCCTATCTAGAATATTTTTTTGGGGGAGGGAGTTTTTTCTCCACCCCACAGGCTGCTCAATACCTTTCATTCTCCAAACAGTTTGAAAAGATAAAAGTAACTAATGAGTAAGGAAAAGACTAGTAAACCAAATATATAATCTCAGAAATTAGTTAAGGCATAAATGGTTTAAGATAGTGACAGGAAATAAGCTGACATTTCTTCCAGAAAGTCTTTTTTGTTTTTAATTTGAAACTAATTTAGATTGGATGCAGTATGAAGCTTGGAGGTTGTGATGACTTAAGGCAGTTTAAAAGAAGTGACAGTTCACAAGTGGCTAGGTACTTGTTTGATGGGGGCCTCACCCTACCTGGTATTCTGGTCAGGAACCCTGTCAGTTTGTTTTTTTTTTTAAAAAGGTCATTGGATGGCTTTTGCAAAGTTGGTGGCTAGCTAAGTGTCATTCTGTAGCTGTTTTGTAACTGAAATAGCCCACATTTTCATCTAGAACCCGAGTTTCCAGTACAGGAACTTCAAGAAATTCAGGGTTTCTATCTCTAGTGTTGAGGTCATCAGAGTAGCCCACTTATTTCCCTCTGACCTTCATTGTATTAGTTTGCTAGGGCTGTCATAACAAAAAATGATAACCCCCGTGGCTGAAACAACAGGAATTTCCTATCTCCCAGGCCTGAAGCCTGCACATCTGAGATTGGGGTATTGACAGTGTTGGTCGCTTTTGAGG
Source organism: Bos indicus x Bos taurus (assembly GCF_003369695.1). Taxonomy (NCBI): domain Eukaryota; kingdom Metazoa; phylum Chordata; class Mammalia; order Artiodactyla; family Bovidae; genus Bos; species Bos indicus x Bos taurus. The sequence continues at coordinate 26,616,665 of NC_040104.1, forward strand.
GCTGGGAAGGAAGGATGCTTTCCAGGCTTCTCTCTTTGACCTGCAGATGGCTGACTTCTCCCTGTGTCTCCTCTCATAGCGTTTTTCCTACGTACTTGTGTGTGCATGCTAAGTCACTTCAGTCTGTCTGACTCTATGCGACCCTATGGACTATAGCCTGCCAGGCTCCTCGGTCCGTGGGATTCTCCAGGCAGGAATACTGGAGTGAGTTGCCAGGCCCCTCTCCAAGGGATCTTCCTGACCCAGGGGTCAAACTGGAGTCAGTGTCTCCTGCACTGGCAGGTGGGTTCTTTACCACTAGCGCCACTGCCTGTGGCAGTGTTCAAATTTCTCCTTTTTATAACAAGTCTAGTCGAACTGAATTAAGAACCACCATACTCAGTATGGGGCTTCCCTTGTGGCTCAGACTGTAAAGAATCTGCCTGCAATGCGGGAGACCTGGGTTCAGTCCCTGGGTCAGAAGGGTATAGCTTCCTGGAGGGTATCCCCTGGAGAAGGGTACAGCTACCCACTCCAGGATTCTTGCCTGCAGAATTCCGTGGATAGAGGAGCCTGGCTGGCTATAGTCCATGGGGTTGCAAGGAGTTGGACATGACTGAGCAACTACTCAGTATGACCTCATCTGAACTAATTACATCTGCAAACAAGGGTACATTAGCTGGGGATTAGGCCTTCAACATATGAATTTTGATGTTGCAACCTCAAATACAGTCTACCAAGATTTCTACTGACACTGGTGCTAGGGTCTGTTAGCCCGTCTTGAGCTGTTTGCAAAACCATTTCCTTTAGCAGCAGCTGGTGAGATGCTGATCTTCTTTTCACATTCACACGCCATAGTTGTCTAATCAGTGCAGGGACTTCATGACCTAATCCATATGTGTTGTATCAGAGGTTGACTTCATGACCTGGCCCTAATCCAGATGTGTTGTATCTGAAAGCGTGTTTTTAATAGGCTTCTTGGGGGGTTCTGATGCAGCCAACTCTCTTCCTCGTGCTGGGCCTGCTTTCAGGAGGCGTTGGGCAGTGTTAGTCCTCCTCACCTGCTGGTTTTCCAGGAACTGTTGACCCAGGTGACCTTCACATTGCTTTGGTATGTAACTTACGTGCCAGTGAACTTTGAAATATCCCTTGAAAACCAGATCTACATTGGCTGTAAGTGAAGTGCAAAGAACTCACAGGTGCCACTGAGAATGGGGCTTTCTCCTTATTAAGAGAAGGATTTGGTTAGTGAGTTTGAAGGGGGTGTTATTGTAGTTTCTTCTTTTCATTTATCTCCTCACCAGCTCAGCACAGGATTCCGAAGTCCAGGCTTTTGGAGTCTGTCAAATGAACGGTGCCATTAATGTGATTAACACAGCTACTGTCACGTTTATTAGGCATCATTGAATCTCTGGGCTTCTGATTCTAATAATACACTCTTCTAAACCAGGCGCTTGCACACTGCTGTGGGCCGAATACAGCCTGCCTGTTTTTGAATAGCCCTTGAGCTACGAATGTTTTTATATTTTTAAGTGGTTAAAAATTTTCAAAGAGGAAAAATGTGTCATGACACATGAGGATGTAAGAAATTCAAATTTCTGTATCCATAAGTAAAATTTTATTGAAATATTCTCATTACTTTATCTATTATTAATGGCTACATTTGCACAATGATGGCAGAGCTGTGTAATTACAGTTGTAAATCTGCAAATATTTACTGTCTTATCCTATAGAGGGAAAGTTTGCCAGCCCCTGTTGTCACCTCTACTGTTTTCTTTGATGTCTAGAAGGGGACTTGTGAAGTGGTGAGGTCCCAGATGGTTCAGGGAACCCAGATTATAGGCTCTGTTTGGATACCGAGTGGCTATGGGGCCTTGGGTATGCCAGTTAGCTCCTGTGGACCACGGCCTCCTTGTCTGTGCTGAGAGGGAGATGACCACTGCAGCTCCTTTGGCCTGCAAAATTCTTTGACTTTTAAAACACAGAGAAAAGAGTGCTCCGAATGGAAAAAAAAATGTGTGAGAACATGGAGTTTGACTCAGGAATCTCTGTAAGATTTTGTTTTTCTCTCCAGAGCTCCTTTGCTCACCAAGACCTTGCTTCCTACTCTGTACATGAAGTACAGATGTGCTCTCCAGGACAGGAACAAATGGGGTCTCAGGTCATACCGTCCATTGTTGGTCAGCATCTCTTTGTTTTCTAGTCTGATTTGTAGGGTTGGATTGAAAAGGGAGTGGAGGAGAAAGAATCTGAAGCAGAAATATGGCCAAGTGGGACCCTTTGCGGGATGATAGATCCTCCTTTCTTGGAAAAGATTCTTCTTGACCTTGCGTCATTCCCGCTGCTTGCTTGTCCTATCAGTCAGAATTGAAGTACTGTGTCAGGATGAATTATTCCTAAGGCACAGTGTTCCCAGTGTGCAGGCGTTGGCAGATTAGAAAGAATACTTAGTAGCTTTGGATTGTCATAAGACTTAAAGAGTAATTAGAGAATTTATCTCCTTAGATGTTTGTGGAGCTCACAAAGCTCTCTCTGCTGTGTCATATAAGTATATTGTGCTTATTCTTTTGAGCTGGTACTGGAAAAGGAAATTTATAGTGGCAATTTATTTAATCAATTCCTTTTTCTAGAAGGACTCTGATTCCTCTCTTAGGGTAAAACACACCGACTGTGGATCGTAAAGACACAATAATATAATGGACTTAATGCTCTCAGAAGAGACGTCTTTTTTTTCCTGCTATATGGTTAGGGAAACTAAATATGATTTTTCTGAAAATTGTGTTTCTGGGATATGGAGTAGCGTGTTTTGGTTTCTTTTTCTATTGCGTTTTTATTTGAGTTGCTAGAGAACAAGAAAGGGTGTTAATAATTAGATTTTAAAGATAGCTCCCTTCGGTCTATAAACAGCATCTTCCTCACTCCAGAGAAAACCAGTTGTGTGTCGGTGTCTCTGACTCCGTCGCTGGGATCCACGTTTAGTTTGGTTTCCAAGTCCTTGAAAGCCGTTGACCCCTTTGCTTTTGAGTTTCATTCACCAGCTAAAAGGCCACGCATCAGGGTGGGGGAAGTGAAATTCAAAGTTTGTGGGCTTGGAAAAATGCGTATTTATAATCAGCTTGAGGGCTCAGAGGATTTGTGAAATCGTTTTGGATTAACAGCCATTGATTGCTAATAAAACAGTATTTCGCTTTGTCCAGAGAACAGCAGTGGAGAAAGGTATGGGCACCTTGTCAACAGGGCCCATTGAGCAGGGCTGATGGGCCAAGCGTGGGGGTCGCAGCAGCAGCAGCGTGGGTGCTCGTCCCGCAAGGAGCCCTTGTCAGCCCTTTGCCAGGCGGGTGACAGGAGGGACGCCAGAGGCTGATGGCTGGGGTGCTATTGATGTGCCTTAGCTGACTAATCAGATTGAAAAAAGTCCCGTGGTATTTATGTCACTTTAATTTTCATCAAACAATCGGGGACGACAGGACTCTATTAAGGAGAGGTTGATCCAGAACTAAAGCCAAATAAATTGGGGTCTCAGTTTAATCAAATTATCCCTTTACTGGCCCTGGATTAAGTGAGAGGCACGGCGTCGGTCTAGAGCCTTGTGATTGGCTAAAGCTTTCCCTTATCTTTAAAGACGCTGATGAAAGAAGAAACGTTTTTTAACAGATAGTTCTAATAATCCTTCTAAGAAATAGTGCTAAACCAGCAGCAGCAACAAAAAGGAATTTCACTAGTCACCAGTGTAATTTTATTGGAAATCATGGACCTGTTACCAAAATCAGAGTTCTGCTGAATTGGAGTGAGGGGAAGAAAATAGATATGGAAGAGAAGTAGAGTGTTTTCGAATTTTTCGGTGTCATTTTGGGTGGTTCTTGGCACATTTTCAGCACATGTAAAATCTCAATTCAGAGAATGGCTCAGAGGAGATCAGTCTCATCCCACTCTCAGAGTGTGCTGAGTATTAAAGTCAGCGTGCTGCACACCCATTAAGAAAAGCAGCAAGAGGGAACTGCATTCGGTGTGTAGGGTGGGTCTTCGAGTCCAGTATTAGGATTGAATCTCAAAGTCTACAACCCAAAAGGAGATGGGGATGATAACCTGGCTAAGAGTTAAGGTTATATCATCTAAAAAAAGGAAAGGCAAAGGAACAACAGACCTGTCCTGCAGGTCGTGGACATAGTCAAAGATTCTCTGTGGGGAGTGATGAGAAGAGAGGACAAAACAGGATTCTGGGGTAACAGTGATGCTCTGTTTCAGGGTCTGGGAGGTGGTTGCAGAAGACGTTTAGCTTATGAACACTTTCTAGCCAGTCCTATACTGAGAATATGTTTTCTTTTATGATCTACTGCCATACAAAGTCTGGAAAGTTCGCTTGGGCCCCTTGTTTTAGAATTGAATTCTGTATTAGTTTCCTATTGCTGCTGTAACAAATTCCCTCAAAGTTAGTGGCTTAAAACAATGTAAATTTATCATCTTCTGGTTAGCAGGCTGATGTGGATTTTGCTGAGATAAAATCAAGGTGTTGACAGGGCTGCATTCTCTTCTGCAGGCTCTAGGGGAGAATCCATTTCTTTACCGTTTCTGGCTCTAGAGCCTGCGGGGGTTCATGGTCCCTTCCTCTATCTTTAAAGCCAGCAATGGGGGATCCAGTGCCCCTCACACTGCCTGACTCCAATCTCCTTTTCTGCTACCCTTTTCCACTATAAGGACTCTTGTGATTACATTGGGCCCACTTGGATAATACAGAATAAGCTTTTTCAGCATCAAGGTTGTTGTTACTGAATGTTGTTGTTCAGGCGCTAAGTCGTGTCCGACTCTTTGCGACCCCATCAAACTGTGGAAAATTCTTAAAGAGATGGGAATACCAGGCCACCTTCCATATCTCCTGAGAATCCTGTATACAGGTCAACAGTTAGAACCGGACATGGAACAAAGGACTGTTTCAGAATTGGGAAAGGAGTACCTCAAGCCTGTGTATTGTCGCCCCACTTACTTGATTTATATGCAGAATAAATCATGCAAAAGCCCAGGCTGGGGTGAATAACAAGCTGGAATCAAGATTGCTGGGAGAAACATCAACAACCTCAGATACACAGATGATACCACTTTAATGGCAGAAAGTGAAGAGGAACTAAAGAGCCTCTTGATGAGGGTGAAAGACGAGACTGAAAAAGCTGGTTAGCAGCCGTAAGTCCACCTGCACCCTTCATTCACCTTGGCCGTGCAGCCTCGAGCACATTCACAGGTGTGGGGATTAGGATGTAGGCATCTTTGAGGGGCCAGTATTCTGCCTGCCACAACAATGGATTAGTCCTGTCATTAGCTGGAGATGGTGTGAGGTAAGAAGGAACATGGGTACAAGTGGGAAGCCCTGCTTAGAGAGTCGGGAATTTGCATCCTGCTCTCAGCTCTCTCCCTTATTAGCTGGGAGTTCTTGGATTGCTGGACCTTGTGGCCGGTCACATCTCCACAGTGAGGGGGTTGGCTTTGATGTTTCCAAAAGTGCCTTCTGTCTATCCTGTGAAAGATACATACATTTAGGGTCAAAAACTACGAGAGGGCAGATTTTGTAAAATTCATTTACTCTTAATTGAAGGAGTTTTGTTGTCAAGCATCAGCAAGAATCAACCTTAGGCACACCCATGTGCCCTCCCTCCCAAACCTCCCTCCCATATCTCTCCCCGTCGCATCCCTGTAAATGGTTACAGAGACTCTGAGCAGATTTTTAATTAAAAACAAACAAAAAAAAATCACTGGGACAGTAATCCAGCCTTCAGATTTGGAATCTTCCTTATGTGTAACCTCATTATATAATTGTGGGTACTTGTGAAGTTCAACTTCAGTGGACTTTAGACTTCTTTTCAGCTGTCCTGAATTTGAAGATGCCTGGCTTTGTGGTGGTCCCAAGAAGCTATTACACGGAATTCTGTTTTCTGGATACAGGCATGTGTCCTTCAGTTAGACCCTAAAAATAAAACTGAATCCGTATTCTCTTGTTTACAGCATCCTCTCCCCTCCTCCTTTGACTGCCTCTTATTTTTTTCCTCGTTGGATTTGCCTTTTTTCTGCTTTCACTGGACTTTTATTCATTCCAGTATTTTTGGAGCACCTACCATGTACTGGGTGTGTACAGATGCTGAGATGTGAACTAAGAAAGACCCAACTGCTACCCTCACTGGACTGAGTCTAGATCAGGGGTCTCCCAACATTCTTAATTATATGTTGTTGTTTATTCAGCTTTTTTGTGACTCCATGGACTGTAGGCTACTAGGCTCCTCTGTCCATGGAATTTCCCAAGCAAGAATACTGGAGCATGTTGTCATTGCCTTCTCCAGGGGATCTTCCCATCCCAGGGATCGAACCTATGTCTCCTGCCTGTCAGGTAGATTCTTTAACACTGAGCCACCTGGGAAACCCCCTTGATTATACACCTGTCAGTAAAAAATTTGCAGATGTACTCCTTACTAACATGTAAAGTGAAAGTGAAGTTGCTCAGTCATGTCCGACTCTTTGCGACCCCATGGACTGTAGCCTATCAGGTTCCTCCATCCATGGGATTTTCCAGGCAAGAGTGCTGGAGTGGATTGCCATTTCCTTCTCCAGGGGATCTTCTCGACCCAGGAATCGAACCAGGGTCTCCCACATTGCAGGCAGATGCTTTACCGTCTGAGCCACCCGGGAAGTAAAGTATGTTGTAAAACATAAAAGTTGGAAGTTAAATAGACGTCATTCTCATAGTGCCTGGATAGTGTTGGCAGCCATTCTTCTGAGACACTACCATGTTAAAGTTAACACTGAAAAAAACAGGGAAGACAGGAGGAGGGTGGTAAGACTGTAAGTGACCAAAGACACAGAAACATGAGGCTAAACACCGTTTCTAAGCCTCATGATATTATCGTTCCTTTTGTTCGTTGCAGATTTGCTCGGTGTCTGTGTTTCAGTGTCACTGTCCTTGTTTTTCATCACAGTCTGGCCTCGCTACCGAAGCTGGAACATCCGTCCTGAGCGTCATATCGGAGCCCTTCCCAGGGTCTGAGCCTGATGTTCATGTTTTACTCTGATTCATTTTGCTTGGATCCCCTCCCCTCCCCACCACTGACTGCTTACCTGCCACCCAAGCTGAGGAGTAATTTTTAAGATGAACTCACAGCTGTTTGGAAAAACTCATTCTTTTTGCCCTTAGGAGGGATTTGTCCGTGTTGATCGTGATTATGTCCTGAAGTCTGCAGAGCTGGCGAAGTCTGGAGGGTGCAAGCATTTCAACTTGCTCTCCTCTAAGGGAGCTGATAAGTCAAGCAATTTTTTATATCTGCAAGTCAAGGTTTGTGCATGTTTCTGTCTTTTATGTACTTTGGGGAAGCCTGGCTTTTTGGCAGTAATAATATAAAAATGCTAGGTAATACCAAAATGCATTAAATGCATTATGTTTTGCATTTTTTATAGCTGCAGGGACTGCTCTTTTGCAGGGCTATATTTAGTAATCAAGAGTGATTTGAAAGGTAATTTCCAGTGTCTTCCCCTTTGTTGATTATCTGGTTAGCATGAAATGAAATGTTGCCATCTCTGGTATTAAAGATCCTCAGAACTCTAGCATTAGAAGAGACTTTGAGATAGTTCAGCACATCTTTTTTCATTTTCTACTGCACGTCATCTCTTCCTTCACTCTCCAGACTCTAGAATCTAAAACTCTGGAAGAGGATATTTACAAATATTGAGACCTGCAGAAGCAGATTGTCTTCAAAACCCCAAGTTACTCTTGTTAGCATTACAGCAAGTCGGTCTTGATTACATAATAAATGTGTTTTTTGCTAACAGGGGGAAGTGGAAGCTAGAGTTGAAGAGTTAAAATTTGATCGTTATTCCATATTTAGGCCTGGGTAAGTATTCCTACTGCCTAGGAGTACCCCTTTAAGTTGGTTATTCTCTAGGAGCTGGTTTTTCGTTTGAAGAGACTGACAAATAAGATATCTATGATGTGAATAGAAGTTGTATGGAGGGAGAGCACTTCCTCGAAGAACCCAGCTTTGGGCTTTCAAGAAAGGGGTAGATGCCACGTTGTTGGTGCCACGTTCAGAATAGTCTGGAATTTCCTGGGTAGCGTTTGCTGCCTTCTTCAGAATCCTCTTCATGCCCAAATAAGACTGTTTTCACACTGGATCGGTGTTTGGGCTGTCCTAACAGAGTAACACCACAGAATGGGAGGTTACCAGTCCAAGATCAAGGTACCATCAGGGTTAGTGTTGGGTGACGTCACACTGGGGATTAGGGCTTTATCATGAATCTGGGGAGACACAGTTCAATTAACATCCTGTATGGTGTGAGACTCCGGGAGATAGGGGAGGAAGGGGAAGCCTGGTGTGCTGCAGTCCATGGGGTCGCAAAGAGTTGGACACGACTTAGTGACTGAGCAACAACAACAATGGTCTGAATGCAATTTACCATCTCTTCCCCTGCTTTTCTTTTTCTCTTTAGAGTTCTCTTATGTGATAGGCAGGAATCTCGCCCAGGTGAATGGCTGGTTAGGAAGTTCTTTGGCTCCTTACCAGAATCTTGGGCCAGTGGGCACTCTGTGCCAGTGATAACTGTGGTCAGAGCAATGCTGAACAACGTCGTGAGACCAAGTGACAAGAAGAAGGAACTGCTGGATAACAAGGCCATCCATGACCTGGGGAAAGCTGATGACTCTCTCAAGCCATGACCACACGGGAGAAATTTTTTTTTTTTTTTTTTTTATTGTCAGATTCAACACCTACCAGCTAATTGGTAATTTCAGAGTCTTAAAAAAAATGTGCTTTGACTATGGTTTTCAGTTTTTGTCCAGTCAAAAAATTATTGTGCTCTGCCTCAGTGTTTTAGAACCTGGGGCTTACCTCATGGCTCAGATGGTGAAGAACCTGCTTGCAATGTGGGACACCCAGGTTCAGTCCCTGGGTAGTGAAGATCCCTGGAGAAAGAAATGGCTACCCACTCCAGTATTCTTGCCTAGAGAATTCCAAGGACAGAGGAACCTGGTGGGCTACAGTCCATGGGGTTGCAAAAAGTCAGACATGACTGAGCAACTAACATTTGCTTGCTTGTACATAAGTAGACATCACCTGGGGAGCCTTTCAAAAATAGAGATCCACCAGCTCTCTGGTGGCCTAGTGTCTGATATTCTGCACAGAAATAAGGGGTTCATAGGAGGGCCTGAGTCAGAATTTTCTGACTCAGAACTTTTGCGTTATGGGCACAGGAATCTGTTGTTGAAGCTTAATGTTCTGATGCCGCTGGCACAGAGGCCAGCTTTGAAATGCTTTTCTGCAAAGTCACAGCAGCAGTGCACACTTTATGTATCATGCAGATGAGTTCTGAACTAAAATTGTTTACATTTGTGTCTTTGAGTTACCCTGTGCTGACTGAGTGTTCAATGTGTAAGTGAATATTGTGCCTTACTACTTCTTTTGGATATATGATAAAAGTTACTATGTAGCCGAGCTTATATAATTCATGGGAGAATTAAATAGAATAATTAATATGAATGGATAAGTCGTGGGTGCCCTTAGATTGTTAGAAAATGCCCAGGTTTCATTCAGAATATGCAGTGCATTGACCAGTGGGGTGATAGAATAGCAGCTAATATTTATCAGGGGATTGCGAAATGCCAACCTTTATATGTGCTGTCTGTCCTTTAACCCTCCAAGCAATCCTTATAATTCACATCATCCCCATATCTCAGATGGGGAAACTGAGGCTCACTGTGGCTAAGTGCCTTGCCCAAAGGCCCAAAGCTAAAGCCAGGAAATAGCAGAACCAGGATTCTAACCCAAGTCAGCCTGAATCCATAGCTTCTGTTTTCAGCCACTCGGCAAGAGGGTCCAGTGTCCGTGTATTTCCAGGAAATTCCACCTGTTACTGGATCAGTACATGCCATGGATGCATAAGATAGAAATATTTGAGTTTCTCTATTGGTCTAGGATTTCTCTAATGATTAACCACAAAATGTTCACATAGCCAGTTAACATGTCTCAAAGTGCTTCACTTTAAAAATTATGGAGAAGGAAAGGAAGATGCAGAAGGAAAGGTCAGAGTCAAGAGGAGCACACATCATGGGGCAAAGGATAGCAGTGAAATTCGTCTTAACTTCTGTGCTGGGGGAAGCCAAGTAGTGAATCTCAAGCTTCAGTGGACGCCAGAAGATACAGGCTATCCCCTTTAATGGGTGTGTGTGTGTTGTGTTTATTTGCTTAATCATGTTGGACTCTTTGTGACCCCACGGACTGTAGCCCGCCAGGCTCCTCTGTCCATGGGGATTCTCCAGGCCAGAATATTCAAGTGGGTTGCCGTGCCCTCCTCCAGGGGATCTTCCCAACCCAGGGATGGAACCCAGGTCTCCCGCGATGCAGGTGGATTCTTTACCATCTGATCCATAAGGGAAGTGCGCACGCGTGCGTGCATGTGTCTGTCTGTCTTAAGAGGGTATGGACATTCCCAATGTCAGTCATCTAGGAAAGAGGCATATCTTAGGATGAGATAAGCCCAGTGTCAATCATCTGGGAAAGAGGCATATTTTAGGATGAGAAAAGATTTTGGAATGTGGGCTTTAAGAAGGAGGTAGAACATCTTCCTTCTTCATGGAGGGTTGGTTTCTTTTGGGGCTGAAATCTTGAAGAGTCTGTGTGGGTGATAACAAGCATGGGCTGCAAGAAGTGTGGCGTGAAGTGAGAGGACCCCATGAGGATATCTTGAGGCTGGTGGGCTCTAAAAGCAGCTATGCCCAGTGCCCAGTTTTAAATTATTCTGTTTGTTATTTCCTTACCCACAAACCTTTTGTCGGGTCTTCAACATTCTATTCTGATCTCAGTAGTGAAGCGGGGTGATGGGAGATGGTCTGTGTTTTATCTTTGGAGTAAAGAAAAAAGCTGCTCCCTGCTAAGCCCAGCATTGTGGTGACAGATAAACTTCTGACCCTGTCACCCCTCTAGACTGGGTGTTATTTTGATTACTGTTAACATGGAGTTGTTCAGTCTCTTATGTTGTTCATGTCCGACTCTTATGCAACTCCATGGACTGTAGTCTGCCAGGCTCCTCTGTTCATGGGATTTTCCAGGCAAGAATACTGGAATGGGTTGCCGTTTCCTTCTGCAGGGGGTCTTCCCAATCCAGGGATCAAACCTGTGGCTCCACTGAGCTACCTGGGGTGTTAATGGGATTTAGCACGTTTTCCTCCAGATGTTATGCAGACAGGGAAAAGATAAGCCTTGCTGGAGAGTGTGTTGGAAGGATGAAGGAAAAAGCTGAATGAGCCCAGGTAACAAATGACTTTGAATTCATTAGTTCATTCAGTAATATGTGGCACTCCTATGTGCCACTGGACATGTAGGCAGTGGGTTTACAACAGTAAACAGTGAACAGTAAGTCTAACCTAGCGAAGCCAGCAGATAGTCTGGCAGTATCCTACAACATGGGCTTCCCTGGTAGCTCAGCTGGTAAAGAATCCACCTGCAATGCAGGAGACCCCGGTTTGATTTGTGGGTCAGGAAGATCCCCTGGAGAAGGGATAGGCCACTCCAGTTTTCTTGGGCTTCTCTGCTGGCTCAGACGGTAAAGAATCTGCCTGCAATGCCAGAGACCTGGGTTCAATCCCTGGGTTTGGAAGATCCCCTAGAGAAGGGAATGGCAACCCACTCCAGTATTCCTGCCTGGATAATTCCATGGACAGAGGAGCCTGGCGGCCTATAGTCCATTGAGGTTTGCAAAGAGCTGGACACGGCTGAGCGACTTAAGCATGGCAGAGTGGCACATCCTGATATAAGGGGACCTCAAAACTAGTATTTGATGGATTCTGTCCCCTAGAGGTTACAGTAAAAGGAGTAAACTTCAGAAGAGTGTAGCAATAATACAAGGAATTCTCATTAAGGAATTTTTTTTATTCACTCAGTAAATTTATTGAGTATCTAAGTTAGGCCACATATTATGTGCCAGAGAAATGAAAGTAGAGACATGGCCCTTCCCTCATGCTCAAACAGTACTGTGGCTAAAGACTGAAAGAAGAAAGGAAAAAGGGCTTCCCAGGTGGCGCTAGTGGTAAAGAACCCACCTGCAATGTAGGAGACAAGGGTTCGATCCCTGGGTCTGGAATATACCCCGGAGAAAGAAATGGCAACCCACTCCAGTGTTCTTGCCTGAAGAATCCCATGGACAGAGGAACCTGGTGGGCTACAGTCCATGGGGTCGCAAAGAGTCGGAGGCGACTGAAGAGACAGCACACACGCAGGTGCTAAGAAACTGGAGGCTGCTAGGATGACAGTGGAAACTACTTTAGAAAAATGGTCTGAGGAGACTGGCTTGCGAAGACAAAAAGTACCTACCAGGTGGGAAAAAGGGTGGCACCAAATGAAAGGCTGGAGTGAAAGTTTAGTCGCTCAGTCGTGTTGGATTGTAGACTACCAGGCTCCTCCGTCTACAGGATTTTCCAGGCAAGAGTACTGGAGTGGGTTTCCATTTCCTTCTCCAGAGGATCTTCCCAACTGAGGGAAGAACCCAGGTCTCTCACACTGTAGGCAGACTCTTTACCATCTGAGCCACCAGGGAAGTCCCTGGAGAGCAGGGCCCAAGGAGGAGGCATGAGTTGAGATGTTAGACAAAATAAGAGCCTGGGCAGGCCATAGCGGTCAGTTTAACTGGATAAATTTGTGCCAAGCCCAGTGCTAACATTTGGTACTAGAACTTGGGACATATACTTCAAAGACAAAACTGCTTAAAACAGCCCTTCAGGCTTTGGCCCCTGGTACATTCCATTCAGTGGTCTCTGCAGTTCCCTTTCCCGAGGCGCACCCTAGAGGCGCCTCAGGCCCCGAACCAGGGTGGAGTCCCAGGCTCTCGCCTGCGCTTGACCTTCTCCGCCACCAGAGGGCGCTGCAAGCAGATCGTCCTCCACTAGCCGGTCTTCCCTCGAATAAGGAATGGACTAGGGGAGCGAAGCCGCTGTTGGCTCTGGGCTGTAGGCGAGGGCGTCAACGCTCATGTCTGCCGCAGTCCGAGGAGAACACAAAAAGTAACGTACAAGCTGCAAGGCCCAGCCCAGGCTTCCACGCACGTTCGGCGCGCGCTGAGCCCACCCTGCGTTGGGGGGGGCGGAGCCCCGCCCTCGCCCCGCCCACCCCAGCTCACGCGAACGACGCCGCGCTCCTGAGGCCGGAAGCTCTCGCGAGCCGGCGCGCGCGCTCTCGCGTTTCCCGGCGTCCCCGAGGTTTCCTCGAGGTTTCCCCGAGTAACGGCGCCGCTGGGCGCTCACGGTACTTCCGGAGTTCCCGGACCGGCGTTTCTTTGAGGCGGCTACGCTCGCGCTGCTCCGGCCGTTCCCCTCCCCGAGGCACGCTGGTCTCCCAGGGCCGCCTTAGCTATGTGCTCGTTAGCGTCAGGCGCTACCGGTGGGTACCCCGACCCCTCAGCGCGCAGGCCGCGCCGCTGTGGGGCCGTTGAGAGCCCCCTTCTCCCCCTGCGCCCTGGTCGGGGCGGAGGGGCCCAGCGGAGATGGACGGGGAGGTGCGGGGGTGGGGGAGGGCCGTCCAGGCCCAAAGCCTTCTCCGCTCCCTGCTCCTCGTGCGCCCGTTTAGCACTGGTGTCCGAGGCCGTCTGACCGTTTGCGTGTGCTAGGCGCCGCGGAGGAGGAGGACCCGCCAGGCCTGTCAGACAGCGGAGATGAGGCCAGCTGGGAGGATGAGGACGACGCAGATCTCCCCCACGCCGAGCAGCAGACCCCTTGCCTGTTCTGTGACAGGTTCGTCCATCTCAGCGCCAGGCTAAAGCCCAAGGTGGCCGAGCCACGTGGGTTTTCGTGATCGGTTCAGCTGGAGTCTGTAACCCGAGTGGCTGCCCTGGAAATGTGGAACCCGTGTTTGGGAGTGAGGGTTTGTCCAGAGGGAGGAGCCATGAACTGGAAGCCAGGTTACACTATTGATCTTCGACGGGCCTTAGTTTCCCCTTGTGTAAAAAGTGTTCTGGACTGGATCTGTGGTTCCCTAGTCTGGTTGTCACCTAAAACACTTAAGAAAAAAAAGTAACAGATGCTAGATTTTGCACCTCTGCCCTTCTAAATCAGGGTTAGTGTCTAGGAATCTGCTTTTTAACAAAGACACTGTCCGAAGTGATTCTAAAGAATAACAAGGCAGTCACTAAACTAGATTAATCCCTCAGAATCCTTCCAGCTCTCCCTTTCTGTATTTGTTTGACAAGTAGAAAGCTTTTCAGGTGTAAATAGTTCCATTTGAACCATTTAAAAATCACCTTTGTTATAGGATCCCCACCTGTAGAAGGTGAAGGAAATTGATGCCTTTTTCGCTTTGAGAGAAAGACATTGCAATACCAGTAACTTGTTCAGAGTTGCAGAGCTGTGGTTTGTCTTATATCCAAAACAGTGTTGTTTACATTTAAAATTCTGCCTCTTCATCTCAACAAACTTTGGCTGCTTCTCTGGGCAAGTGGAGATCAAAGAGGACTGATTGCCATTGACTAGTATTACTTTAATAAACATTTTACTAGTTCCCCCTGAGTTTGTGTATGGTGCTGATTGATGGTATATTAGCTTCTCTTGATTTCGTCAGTTTCCACATGTAGCCTCATTTGGGTAAATAAGGGATGTGTGCATATACTCTAGTCACAAAATAATATTTATTGAGTATCAGGGAGGTGCTTCTTTGTGGTAGGCTTCGTAAGTACTACAAAAATAACCCGTCTTGGTAAATGTTTATTTAAAACTGCTGCCTATGTGCTAAGCATAAAGATGTGTCTCTGTTGTAAATTCCTAACTTATTGTGCATCCTTCAGTTTTGCAGATAACATAATAAAGAAGCTTGGGCCTCCTAGTGTCTGTAATGCAAATCCTTGTGGAGCACGATAAGACCACTTTTTGAAATATGGCGCTTAGGAAATGTGCCAGTTATAAAATTACATTTTATGCTTTATTTCTAAAAGATGTTTGAGCTGTGCCAGTTCAGAGCCTCTGAAAACAAGAGTTGATACTTTGAGGAAAAAAGAGTCTTACATGGGGAATGTTCATGTCTTGAGAGAGAGAGATTATCAAAGGGATTTCTCTCTCTCAAAAGCTTTGTGATAAATTCATTGCTATTGTTCGGCAAATTAATCTTGACCTTTAAAGGATAGTTTGTTTTAGGTGTAAAGTGGAACTCAGAAGTACTAATTCCCTTTAGAAGTGCTAGGATCCTCTTTACAGGTGGTTTTTATTATTATTAATTGGAAGTAAAACTGGAAACTTGTAGAGTGAGGGGGAAAAGTTTATATCTGATTAAGTATGAAATCAATACTGAGAGTTGTTAGGGGACTATTCCATGAAGCTGTTGCTTGGTTTTTCAGGTTATTTACATCTGCTGAAGAAACATTTTCACACTGTAAGTTGGAGCATCAATTTAGTATTGATAACATGGTTCATAAACATGGTAAGTATTTTTTAGAATAAAGAAAATTTTAGTAATGAAATTCAAATTCAAACTTTGTTTTTCCACATCTCTTCTTTTTCTATACAAGTCTAATATAGTGAAACATATAGTAACAGTTTATGAAAATAAGGTGTTTTTGGCAAGTGGCTTTTTAGGAAAGATTAATAAGTCATTCTTCTAGATAAGAGTCACTGTTTTTAAGCTTAAATTGGCTTCACAGCTAAAAAGGAAAAAAACACCCTTGGCACGTGATTGCATTGTAATCATTTTAAGAGAAGGGGGGATGTTAGAATTAGGGAGAACAAGGGTAAAGGTGGACTTGGGAAAAGGAGGCAGATGTCTCTTCATAAAGAGACAACTTACCGGCTCAGAGCATAACGTAGACTTCAGGGCACAGAAGATTGGGTTTCATAAGGAGTTCGATAAGAGAGTATGGAAGTAGGGAGTGGTAAACTTAAGGTGGTAGCCAGAGGTTCAGATGATGATTCTGTTCTAACTTGGATCTGCTGCTGCTGCTAAGTCGCTTCAGCTGTGTCCGACTCTGTGCGACCCCATAGACGGCAGCCCACCAGGCTCCCCTGTCCCTGGGATCCTCCAGGCAATAACACTGGAGTGGGTTGCCATTTCTTTCTCCAGTGCATGAAGGTGAAAAGTGAAAGTGAAGTCGCTCAGTCGTGTCCGACTCTGAGCGACCCCATGGACTGCAGCCTACCGGGCTCCTCCATCCATGGGATTTTCCAGGCAAGAGTACTAGACATACTTAAAGCCTTCTACTTTAAATAAATATTGAAGAGCTACAGTATGGTACTAAAATTAATTCAGTAGAGAATTGACTTTTTGGTCCCTGTATTTACTAATAACTAGAAAGGACGTTACTGAAGAATAGCAAATAGGCAGATTTTAGGTCTTGGATACACACATGATGCAGTTATGTTTGTGAACCGTAAGTTCAACCGCAACTATTTTTGTAAGACATAAAGTACTGTTGCATTGTTTGTTTTTTTTTATATTTCTAATGTGCCTTTTTAAATTGGAATCATGTTTAATATAATTTTATGTTTTCACTTATCAAATGGGGGTTTTGTATGTTATGCATATGAAACACTTTCATATACCAGTATGTTCTCATAACAGTCTTTTGCCAGGGCTTTCCTGGTGGCTCAGCAGTAAAGAATCTGCCTGCAGTGCAGGAGGCACAGGAGCTGCATGTTCAATCCCTGGGTCGGGAAGATCCCCTGGGGGAGGGCATGGCAACCCACTCCAGTGTTCTTGCCTGGAGAACCCCACGGACAGAGGAACCTGGAAGGCTGCAGTCCATAGGGTTGCACAGAGTCAGACATGAGAAGTGACTGAGCACAGCACATGTTCTCGTAACAGTCTTTCTCATGACAAATAATAATTGGTTGGGCATGCTATTTGCTCTCCCTTATTTTAAATGCTGCTTCATTTCTGAAAAGATGAGAACCAGATACAAGCCTTATTGTTTTTTCATTTGTATCATTTAACTTAATGTAAAAGCTAGTAGACTTTGTGTACTCTGTGTTTGGTAGATACTATAAAAATTGGGAAATTAGAAAATTTGGCTCTAATGTCAACTGCCAAATACTTGGTAAAATCTAGGGCCTAATCTTCCTTATTGGTATTTTTCTGAGAAGAGTAGAATTCTAAAAATTCCCATTTTCTAGAAATGCAAGGAAGGCATTTAGAAATTTGTTATCTATGGCTGTTGTCTCACCAGAGAAGCATCTCTGGAGCAAGTCAATGAAACAAAACTCAGGTTGAAATAAGTGAATTTTTTTTTCCCTTTTAGGACTTGAATTTTATGGATACATTAAACTGATAAATTTTATTAGACTTAAGGTAAGATGGTAGCTTAATTTACAATTTCGTTTAAAACCTAAAGAAATACTGCAGTGATTATCAGTGCACCCATTTTTAAGAGACTATAAAGAGCTGCTGTATAAGGAAGTGTTTTAAATTTGACAGTCATCATATTGGAATCTTGGACATTAGGAACTAGCACAACACGTAGCACCAGGTAAATGCGTGGTGCTTACATACATACACAAGTACCGTACTTACGTGTGTTACCATACGTACTTACCATGCTTGAGTATGGTTTTTAATTGCACGTGAGAGATGAATCAGTATTATGTGGCAAAGTAATTCAGTGTCAGATAAAGAATACAGTCTTTCTGTAAAAGCAGAAATTTCTGATTTCTAGTGTGATTTTTAAGTGCTTTGGTTGCTCTTTTTTTGTTCTGGTCAGTTGATATTTATATTGCCATTTCCCCCAAATCCAAACTGCATAAAACTGTGCACTGACACAATTAAGCAATCATTCAGTCAAGTTAATGAAATGGCAGGTTAACACAGGTTCATTTTAAATAGCAATTGTGTTAATGTAGACATGCTTTCCTTTTTTGTTTAATTTTCTTTTGGTAGGGGGATTGTGTGATTATGTGCAGTGAAAAAATATGCAATTGATTTTATTTCCAGAATCCTACAGTTGAATATATGAATTCCATATACAACCCAGTGCCTTGGGAAAAAGAAGAATATTTAAAGCCAGTATTAGAAGATGACCTTTTACTTCAATTTGGTAAGCTGAACATTCGACATCTACTTTAAAGTAGGGTCATTTGTTACGGCAGAATAGTGGTTAGGTTTTACAGGAGATATGTAACGTCCTTGATTCTCGAAAGACCTTTTGGGTAGTTGGTTTCAGTAGGTAAGTTAAGTCACTTGAAAAGTGAGTCACGCTAACAATTACCAGGGAGGGCTATGAGCTTGGGATAAACATTGTGTATAAGATGTTTGGAAACATAGGAAAGTTTAGAGTAATTTTTAGTTGGCAGACTAATTTTTAATGTAACTCAAATTGACAACTTTTAAATCTAAATTAAAAAATTTAAATCAGATATAATATTTAATAGATTTAAGTAAATTTAGCAATATTTGCTGTTTTTACATCATCAGATAATTGACTTTTCTTAAGATATCTAATTTACAGAGCTGTTGTTAGGTGGGTGAGATAGGATTTGCATAGCTCAAAGTATCTCCCCTAAGAAATCTGTTACAAAGGAGATGTTAACTTTTGTGGAAAAGCCAAGCAGACCCCACCACAACCGAGTGATCAAGGTTAACATCACCAGTAATAACCATATTGACATCATGAACCCCTTTGTGTAATGCTCTGAGGAGATAGCATTGTTTCTCTGTTGTCCTTGCCCAAAGTGTATAACCTCATTCCAGTAGTGAAAAGCTCATCAGACAGTCCTAGGCTGAGGAACATTCTACAAAATTACTGATGAGTGTTCTTCACAAGTGTCAAGATAGTTATTGGGCACATTATTGTATAAATGGGTCACAGTGCTAGTATTTTTCTTCAGATCTTTTATGTCTTTTTGGAGTTTTAAAGATCTGCCGGTATCAATTGTTGATTGAGGTATATTTGAATCCCTGACCATTATTAGAGGATTTTCTGCTTTTACCATTAATTCTGTCAGCTTTGGCTTCATGTATTTTGAAGCTCTCTTGTGAGATTTATTCTCATAATTGTTAGGTCTTCGTGATAAACTGACTGTCTTCTGTGGTAGTTTCCAGCTGCCAAGATGGAGTGTCCAGGTGATTTGAACTTCCTCAGGTAGAATACAGATGTGGCAGTCCTTCCTGAGTGTGGTTTAGGACTTTGAATTAGACTGTTTTGGTATACTATAGGTATGAATGTTAATGTTTACTGAATCCTTTCTCATTTTCAAAGCTGTACACTTAACCTTTAATTTATAATTATCTGTGTGCAACTGGCCTGTTATATCCAGGAGTTGTACATCTTTGGATTCAACCCACCTTGGATCAAAAATATTCAGGAAAAAAAATTCCAGAAAATTAAAAAAAAATCTTGAATTTGCTGCCCAGTGGCAACTACTTACATTGTATTTACAACTATTTGTATAGCATTTATATTTTACTAGTTACTATAAGAAATCTAGAGATGATTTAAAGTGCTAAGTGTAAATTGCCATTTTATACAGGGACTTGAGCATCTGTGGGTTTTGGTACCTGAGAGAGGTCCTGAAACAGAGCCCCTGCAGATAGCAAGGGACAACTGTATTATTAATACTTAAAGTTTTTATTCTGACTAACTTAATTGCAGCAGAAAGCAAAACAGAGAAACTAGCTGAAACAAGTCAATTTCTTTGTTCAGTTCTTTAACAAGGTGGTTTGCAAACAGTTCAAAGAATTTTGAAGAGAAGATACACAATGAGAGTTGTAGTAGGAAGTAGAGAAATGGCACACCATCCTTTAACAGTTGGGCAGTATTTTGTTGCTGTTGTTAATTTTGGGTGAATTAAATAGTGGATGAATCTATAGTTTTGTTTTTTTTTTGAATCTATAGTTTTTAAAGCAAAGAGTCAGTATTCTGCCAGACTGATTATCCTGCACTGCTTTTATAACAAGTTCAATTTATGCGTTAGTCTTTAAGTTACATAACATTGTGAATTTGTTAAACTTAGTATTTTGTCCCAGCTCTAAAGAATTGCTGCAAGTAGACTGAATGGGGAAAAAAAAAGTCCTGTTTCCCTCAGTGCTGCTCTGAGGAAACAGTATAATACCTGCATTGTTTTTATAGCTTTAGGTTGATGTGAAAGTTAATTAGACTAGTCAATGGACATTGAAGTTCTATACAACTCACTAGCTCCGTATATTAATTTCTGTTTTCAGAATTAATGATTTATATACATTAACTTCTATAGCAGAAGTTACTAATTTACATATAGTGAAATTAAATTTAAATCAATTTTTAATAATATTAGGAATTAGGATATTTAACAATATCAGCACTAAGGCAGTGTATAGATTGCATACCACCTTACCCAAGATGAAAAACTTAATGAATGTACAAAATTCCTTACCTCCATGCTGTTCTTAAGGAATATCTAAATGTAATACCTGTTTTGCTACAGGTAAAGACCCAGAAACTAGAGGTGGCCCTCTGTGATGGCAGGACATGGGCTAGAAGCAGGAATGGGTTTGAATCATAGTTCCCTTATTAAACAGCTGTATGACTTTGGGCTAGTCAATTTCTCTGAAATTTATTTTTCCCATGTCTTAAAACAGGGATAAATGTTTATATTTTAGGTTTGTTTTGAAGATGAAACGAGATGTGATACATGAATTTCAAACATACCCGATCAGTAAATATTAGCATTTTTTTTCCTTCTACTTTTTTGCTTTGTCCTGGGTTTGATTCAGTGCAATTACTGTTTGTTTGTGTGTTCAGTGTAGCCAACTAGTGAAAAACTTAGACTAATAGCATGTTCTTTATAAACTCAAAACAATTTGGATATTAAGTATTTAATTAAATGTACTTGTACTGATTTTTCTCAGTTGGCTGCATAATAGGCACTTAGTATATATTTATTTGTAACACATGTATATGTGCTTCATTGTTATAAGATGGCCTGAAAATAATGTCCATTCATTTTTTTAGATGTAGAAGATCTTTATGAACCGGTCTCAGTCCCATTCTCATATCCCAATGGGCTCAGTGAAAATGCGTCTCTTCTTGAAAAATTGAAACACATGGAAACTAGGGCACTATCTGCTGAAGCTGCATTGGCTGGAGCACGTGAGGACCTGCAAAAAATGAAGTAATTTATCAATCTTACAGAAAATTAATGGTTTAGATCCCCCAAATAATACAGTTCAAGTGGAATACAGTAAAATATTTCATGTACTAGAAAGCACAGTGTAGATATTTAATTTTAGTAATATTGAGGATATGCAGTATTTTTGTACATTGTGGCTACAACTAATTAACATAAAATTCTATTCTCATATACTTCTATATAATTACTTTTATATTAATGGTAATTGTCCTCAGGAGTGTTTTCCTCTTGAGTGCTTTTGTTCCTTAATACTACTTTCTTTCTAATAGCTTTCTCCACTTTACTTTTCTTCTCCTGGGCTTTTTAAAGTATAGGGATTAGTACTTTTTAGACTTGGGGAAAATACGCAGTTGAAGTATTTGTTTTTAAAGAATCAAATGATAATTATGGTGAAGTATGTAATCAGAAAACTAGCTCCATAAGCTGGTTTTCTACAGTGTGTAAATTAGCATTCTGCTGGCTTAGTACTTGTCAGAATTTTACGTGTATATAGATCACCTGGGTAACACAATAAACTACAAATTCTGATTCAGGAGGCCTTGAATAGAGTCTGAGATTCTGCCTTTCTATCATGTATATATACCTCCAGCTTAACCTGTTAGATTTGTAAGTTGTTTGCTACTGCCTGAGTACCCATTTGCCAGAATGTCCAGCAGGAAAAACAGTCAAGTGAATTGTAGTTTCCCTTCCCCTTTTCTGATATTTTACGCTGAGTAACCTAGTAACCAACAACTCTTTTATCTGCATCTTTACACTTCTTTCCCATGTATACGTTATAGGTTCCTGATGTGTTGTGATCAGAGAGGGAACTGAGTTAGAGCCTGAGTGGATGGTGTTGGTGTGTGTAAATAATTTCCAGTTTGGATTTGCCCATATAACCCTTCCACGATATAATAAGATTTTGGAACAGTAGAAAAGTGAATAGAGTCATAGTGTGCTTATTTTGTTGGTCGAAAGGTATCAACAGCCATAATTTGCAGTTGGCTATGCTTTTGTGGTTTGCAGAAGGAATGCTTCCAGCTGGGTTTGAATATGCCCGTTGCTTAAAATCCAGCAGGGGGAGCTTTTCGTTGCTTAAGGTGGAGCGTGATTTAGAGGCTCATCACACTCCACACTCCCCTCCTACCTCTGCCTCAGCCTTTCCTTTTTTCATGGTCCAATAAACTTGTCTCAAGGGTGTATTTCAAATTGATTACAGACAATTTGCTCAGGATTTTGTGATGAACGCAGATGTCAGAGCCTGCCCGTCATCTACCACTGCCATTGCAGATCTCCTGGAGGATGAGGATGGTGTTTATTTCAGCTCCTACGGGCATTATGGGATACACGAAGAAATGCTCAAGGTTAGAAAAGAGCACAAATGTGCAAAGTCCATACTGAAGGAAAGATAGAGTGAAACTGGTTCTTAACACACAGGCTGTGGTAGAACTGCCTTTTTCTTTTTTTTGAGAACTGCTTTTTAGATCTTTTTGGTACTTGATAGCTCATCTTACGTTGAAAAGATTATAGAAGCATCAGAATTACTGTAAATTCTACTTAAGATCATTATTAATCTTTGTTGTGAGATTACTTTTGCTTAAAATAGAACAATGGGAAAAATTGCTAATGATTTTAGGTTTCTCATGAGCAACTTTTAAGTAGGAAGAAATAAATTCTATGTTTGCCTTTTAATGTGTGAAGGAGAAATTAGTGTTTTAATTGGCAGTACTGTCATTAGTTTAGGCAAAGAATAATTATTTGGTACAAAGTTAGTTGTAGATAATTCTCACAGTTATAACTTTTTTACATTTGAAATCAATGATAGAATTTCCTAAGTCAGATCAGATACTTGAACTTGGTTTTAATTTTTGTAATGGTAATGTTTATATAAACTATAAGTAGATTTCTAGCTGTACCTGGTATAATAGATACATTTTATCATCTATTATAAATTATAAAATATCAAAGTGTAATTTTTTAATTTAGTAAAAGTGAAAATATCTAACAAATAGTTGGAGTTTAAAAATTATTGAAAATTTTCAATGTTTATCTCTGTCAATTTTAGATGTCACTACCTTTTTTTTTTTCTTTTTTTCTTAAAACCAACAAAAGAAAAATTCCCTTTTGAATCCTTCCTCAGAAGATTTATTTCTTCTGAAGACTGTGTTCCTTGAAACATACCTATTTAAAATAACCAGGAATATTTAATAACATGTATATATTTTGTTGAGTCAGTTTTGCAGGATTGCAGAGTTGGAGGTTTGCTGATTAACAGTAATTGTGATTATTTGGAGTCTTTTAAAGCAATGTCATGTCATTTCTTCACTAATGACTTGTCATGGTTGGTTGTGCTTTTTGTTGTTACTTGGGTAGTTGCATAGGATTGCAAATAACAGTTATAAGTAATAAATTATTTTAAGTCCAGGATGAATTTATTTAAAAGAAATGGACATACACTCTTTTCCTCATTAAAATTAATTTTATTGTGTCTAGAATATTTTCTTTAAAGGAGTTTTTCTTTGCCCATGTTCATCATTTTAAATCACCCCGTCAGTTTCAATGCCATGAACCTTATGCTTTTGATAGGGAAATTGTATTGGATTTTTCAGACTGGTAAGTTATTGAGACTCCTAGAAGATAGTACATCTGAGTGCTCTTGGTTCAGTCATCTGGGAAATCCAGTTTGGACTTATTTCCAAATCTCTCTCCTGGACCCTTGTAGCTATATTTCAGTAACTAGAGGATTTCATACCTGATAGAGTATCTTTAAGTCCGTTTGATATACATTAAGAAGTTCCAGCTGAAAGTTCCCAGTGCTGTCTTTTCACTTTTAGATCTGGAATCACTTAAGAATTCTTATTAATATAACTTCCCATGCCTTAATTCCCCTTAGCTGATATATAGTATAATCACCTCTCCTTGGATCATAGGAAATATGGATATAGTTCATTCAAAAAGACTATTTGTCCATTTTATATTTTGCTGAGTTACATACTGTGGGCAAATATGAAATATTGCCTTATGTCACACAGTATTTCTTCTGTTTCCCATCAAAACAATTCTTAGCACATACAATTTGTTCAAGGTTGTGCTACTACCAGAATCTCACATGATCTTTACAAATTATTTAAAATTGAGAAGCCATACATACAGGACTTATTTTTATGCTTAGAATTGGCCTGGCTTTTATAAAAATATTATTTGGATTTTTTTGTTGCTTAGTCTCAGATACAGTATTTTAATGACACTATTTTGGATATGCCTTATTTAGTGATTATAAATAAGGATAGTTTGTAATCTTATTTTTTAGAATCAAGATGAAGGTAACTTTGAATTCCAGAGATGTAGTTGATCGCAGAATAGATGACATGAACTTTCAAAATCCTTCGCCACTTTATCTTTCTGATAGGAGTTGCTGCTGATGTTTTAAATCTGAGATGTATCTCTCTCTCTCTCTCTCTCTGTTTTTTCCCCCCAAGAAAAACATTGTTTATCCTGGTGAACATTTATCCAAACTATAATACCATTAAATAATTTTTCTTTACTTCATTTTCCTCATTGTATTTGTAGCTGACTCAGGCATTCTGTCCACCTTCATGAGCCTGTATTTTAAAACATGCTGTTACTTATGTCAGTAAAATTTATAGTATATAATTTTTCTGTTGTCTTTAGTCTCATACTTAAATTTTTAAAATATTTGTAGGAATAATTCCATGACACCATGTCCTAGTCTTAAAAGATTATTTTGCTTCCTAATATTGAGAAGCAGAAGAACCTCTCGTTCTTTTGTGTTTCTTAGTTTTAATAGGTGAGTGCAAAAGATTATTTTATTTTTGTTTATTACCTTATTTTATATTGAACAGTTTTAGTCTTTTGTTAGAATAAATTTTTAGGAATGGTTTGAGGGCTTGTCTTTAATTTGTTTGGATTTTCACATTCAGTGGATTTTCCTCTCAAACATTCATGTATTAAATCAAAGCTCTGCTATGTCCAAAGCACTGTGTTTAGTATACTTTGAATTCCATTGCACCAGGGTGAGCATATGAGTGAAAGCAAATGGAGGTGTAGGAAGAGCTGGATGAAAGATTATGGTTGAGCTGAGCAGCAGTGCATGGACTTAGGACAGGAGTTGGGGCGCTAGTGATTAAAGTAGAGCAGTGTGATTGGTGAGAGCTTTCTGAATGACTGCCTTCTTGACGTGTTCACCCTTTGTGGGTTTTGTTGTGTCAGCAAAAATCACTGGTTATAGTGTAAGAGGAGTATAAAAATAGTAAGAATGTAGGAAATGGTATTTTTTTTAAAGATTTGTAAAATTAATTACTTAATAGTATGTTTAAATTAATTTGAGTATTAGATTCTCATAATAAATCTTAAAATACATAAATTTAATAAACCTGATTTAAAATTTTGTTTGTAAAGCAGTTAGAACTAATACTATCATAAAACATGGAATTAATTATGGAATTCCCCCTGTAAAACAGCTTCTAATTTAAGACTTATATATCTTTTTTTTTAAATCCAATATTGGCATGAACATGGTTTTGTCAGGGATGTGAATGGTATAAATGTTGTAGTATTTGATGTTAACTACTTTTTACCAAGTGTGAAATTTAAAATTCCCGGTTTGAGATATTTTTATCAGACTCGTTTTACTCCCTTAGCAACTGTGCCCTTATTGCTTAATTTGCTGTCAGTACATGCCTCAGCTGAGGTGATTTAAAAGGGAATCTGCACTCTTCAGGAACCAACATAAATGTTAACGTTCAGTGCCTGCCTGAGTTACAGGTCATGTGAGACTCTGGAGTGAAGTCTCATAATGTGGGCTGTAGGGCTCCAATGATTTACTTTTAGGCTTATAGGCTTTTAAGCATCATTTCCTACTACAGACCGTTCTAGAAACAAAACAGGATTATAAATCACGTAGGTGCTGATCGATGACTTTCTTAGAAAACTGTACTCAGTTTAGCTTCATTTTTCATTGCTGCTGCTAAGTCGCTTCAGTCGTGTCTGACTCTGTACGACCCCAGAGACGGTAGCCCACCAGGCTCTCCAGGCATTCTTGCCAGGAGAATTCCTTGGAATTCTCCAGGCAAGAACACTGGAGTGGGTTGCCATTTCCTTCTCCAATGCAGGAAAGAGAAAAGTGAAAGTGAAGTCGCTCAGTCGTGTCCGACTCTTCACGACCCCATGGACTGTAGCCTACCAGGCTCCTTCATCTGTGGGATTTTCCAGGCAAGAGTACTGGAGTGGGGTGCCATTGCCTTCTCCGTCATTTTTCATTATGTAACTGTAATTTTCACATCTGTCTGTTTTGTCTTTTTTCTCTCATATTTTAACCTAGTTCTACTACAGGGAATCAGGCCCATTAGTATTAATCATCACTTGAAGTCTTATAGTGATGGTGCACGTCAAGACAAAAATATGTACATTTTTAAGAACTTAGGTCTTATTTGACTTTCAGTGATGTTATTAAATGTTTTCTTTGTGTGTTGTTGCTGTTACTGTTCTTATTTTCTGTTTGAAAAAATATTTATTTGTCTGTGCTGGGTGTTAGTTTCACCACATGAGATCTTTAGTTGTGGCTTACGGGATCTAGTTCCCCCACCAGGGATCGAACCTGAGTCCCCTGCATTGAGAGCTTGGAGTCTTAGCCAGTGGACCAGCAGGGAAGTCCCTATTATTTTCTTCTAGTAAAAAAAGGTTAAACATGGGTTTCCAGGCAAAAAGTAGCTATAGAAACGTATGTGATAATTAGCAGATATCTTCCTTAAAAAATTTTATTTGTAAGTATAATGTGATGTTTTCCTTTCTCTGCCCTAGGACAGAGTACGAACAGAAAGTTACCGAGATTTTATATACCAAAACCCACATATCTTCAAAGACAAGGTGAGTAGCACAGGCTATAGAATTACATGTTTCATGTGGATTTTGGGTAGCAGAAATACTCTCTTGGGTCATTGTGACAGCAGTTGATTTCATGTGTGTACTGTGCTTAGTCACTCAGTCGTGTCCCACTCTTTTCGACCCCATGGACTGTAGCCCGCCAGGCTCCTCTGTTCACAGGGATTCTCCAGGCAAGAATACTGGAGTGGGTTGCCATGCCCTCCTCCAGGGGTTCTTCCCAACCCAGGGATCAAACCCAGATCTCACGCATCGCAGGTGGATTCTTTACCATCTGAGCCACAAGGAAAGCCCAAGAAGACTGGAGTGGGTACCCTATCCCTTCTCAAGAGGATCTTCCTGTCCCAGAAATTGAACCAAGGTCTCCTGCATTGCAGGTGTATTCTTTACCAGCTGAGCTACCAGGGAAGCCCAATTTCATGTATACTGGCTTTATTTCATGGAAGACTTTTGTGATGCTGATCTGTGGTGCAGAATACTGATAACAGAAATGCTGATTGGTGTTATTCATTACACTTTTTTAATTGAAATTCATTAATTATAGTGATTTAACTTAAACTTTGCTCAGTCAGGTAAGTTTTTCTTAAACCATGTTTTTGATTTACTGTGATTCTTGTTAATTTCAAATGTACAAGATAAACCCCATATCAAAGCATTTAATTATTATTTTAGTTCACATTAATTAGTTAAAACTTAGTTTAAAAACTCACTTGGTAAATAGGGTCAAATATTTTCAGGTAGAATTTATTTTATGTGCTTTTTTTTGAGACCATTTTATGAGATACTTTATATTTTACAGTTAGTCTTTATATTGCCTCTGGTTATTTCAGAGATGATCTTTCATGGTGTGTATGAGTATATGTGTGAAATTTGTGTCATATATTTTTTCCTCCCTTGTGAATTTTTCCGTTTTTTCTTCACTTTCTCTTTACCTCCTTCTCTACATTGGCATGGTACCTAAGAGTTCAGGTTTTCTATTTGTTCCACCTTACTGGAAGTTAGTCCACTAATTTAGTCTAGTATATGATTGTCTCTGCCACTCACATACCTTTGCTTGGAAATTTTCCCCCTCTCTTTCTCCTTCAGGGTCTTCACAGGTGGCTCAGATGGTAAAGTATCTGCCTGCAGTGCGGGAGACCTGGGTTTGATCCCTGGGTCGGGAAGATCCCCTGAAGAAGGGTATGGCAACCCACTCCAGCATTTTTGCCTGGAGAATCCCATGGACAGAGGAGCCTGGTGGGCTACAGTTCATGAGATTGCAAAGAGTCAGACATGACTGAGTGACTAACATACACACACACTTTCTACTTCAAGACTATGTATACTGGTAACATCAGGTTTTCGTAGTTTGCCTTCATTTTAAAAGATAACTTTTCTAAAGTTATTTCATGGACCTTATATGATATTGCAGTAGTGACCCACAACCTTAATATATTGAAAAGACTGTTTTCCTGAGTTTTATGTTGGTTGGAGTAACACATATATACTCTTGAGAAACCATAAATGCCAAGCAAACCTAACCACACATTGATAAAAGAAAGCATGTTAGCCAAAATACTAAGGAAAAATACTTCTAATTTATTAAGAAGCCCTCTCCTAACTGTGGCAGATTTAATCTCTTCAGTAAAAGCAGTAGGTACAACATAAAATAAACTTTATATATTTTCCATGGTCATGTATTTTGTCCAAAAGTGTATAATATAGTATTTCTATAAGTTACAAATAAAAAATTAAAAGTAGATAATGACTGTGTACAGGTCTATGAACCCAGTAAGATGTGTTTCATATACATAGAAATATGCATAATTACTTAATTTCCTGATTAATCTTATGATTACTAATACTTTTGTCTTTTCACTATTTTCTTATGTAATTCAAAAATTGATCAAATACGTATCAATTTCTAACTCTTTAAAGCATATTCAGGATATAATTCTCCATAATTAACAGTAGTAATCTGGAGATTTTATGTGATTTGGAATACTCTTCTTTGTATTGTACTATGGCTGCAGATGTGGAAAATATACTACCATACATTTAAATAGTGTTTGATAATTTATAGATTTTCAAATGTGTTGTCTCTTTGCTGTATAATATACCGTAACTAGGGATGGTAGGTATTTATCTCCATTTAATACATGAGGAATTTGAAACCAATAGGTTAAAGACTTGTCCTAAAATAGGCAACTAAAAAAACAGGACTTGAAGGTTTTAGTCCTAGTCTAGTGCCCTTAACCCTGTGCCCCTGTACTTTAAGGAGAAAATAATTAGGGTGGGATTCATTAATGACTTTTTAATTCTCATTATTTTTCATGCATAGGTCCTGTGTGGCATGACAGAACATGTTCATGAAATTTCTTAAATATAGTTCTTTTAAAAAATGTATGGAATAATATGTCTTAAGTTTTATACCATTGTTTTTGTTTTCATTTTTCTTCATTAGGTAGATAAATTTCATATCACAGCTCTAGCTTCTGTATTATATATTGTTTAGGGCATGGTAGAAGTTGATGTTTCAGAAAAGGGATTAAAATTTCTTTTCCTCTCCCTCCATCCTTCCTGCTTCCTTTCCTTCTTTCCTTTCTTAATATTGTTTTAATTCACAAAGCTCCTGTGGAGGCCATATGGTTTCTCAGATTTAATTTAACTTTCGGTGGCATAATCTTGTTATCGCTCACTTATAATTAATTTCTATTTGTAGTTCATTGAAGACATTCACAGTTTGGTGCCTTTTTTATGCTTTTGATTATTATCTACAGTTAAAATGTTTTATATACATTCCTTCATTTTTTTATAAAACAGTGTATTTTATTATCATTCTCCCTGTTTATTGGTTCTATCAAGTTTTAGTTTATTTGCCCAAATACCTAACTCTGAGCTGGATGTAATAAATAATTAGTATGCAACTAAAAATATAATTTAAGTATGCACTTTTAAAAAAGCGGCTTGACCTATGTTTGAGTCAAGCTTTAAATTACCCAGTGTATGATCCTGAATCTGTTTCTTTCTCTAAAGCTCTCTTTGCTTCAGAAAGAATTAAGTAAGATTTTATATATATATATGCATATAAATTATGTGTGTGTGTAGTTTTACAAGATAATACATACTCTAATTGGAGTACATGATATATATCCTGCTGTACTTCGTTGTTGTCACTTAGCAGTTTCTTTAAGATAATCCCTTATTTAATGTTATTTTAATGGCTCAAAAATTCAGTGTAAATTGGTCATAGTTCTAATTTTTTATATTAGAAATAATGCATGTAAAAATATAAAATATTAAAAATCTTTTTATAAATGTAGGAATAGAATAATAAGATAAATTCTTGCAGAGAACTCTCTGGTTCAGAAAGGTTCTACCCTGGATGGAGTTCGTGCTGCCAGCTTGTCTTTCCAGAAACTGCATGAATGTTGATATTCAATATTCCCAAGCACCATTGCCAAAGCACTGTGCTGTCAAACTTGGTAAATTCTGCACTGATCTTTTATTTTTAACTTTGCAAATATTTCAGTGAAAGTTTCTGGGAAGTCATCACTTACTGTTGTGTTGTATATATTTTTACATTTTATTATTTTATGCCATGTAACATTTCAGGTTGATATACTATAACCATGCTGTAAATATATATGCTCTGCGTTATAGTATTTACTTGATGATGTGGTTAGTATATTTATTTGTAACTTAAAAAAATGGTTTTGCAGTGGTATTTTATAGATTTCATTTTACAGTTTTGAACTCTCTTAATGTATGAAGTGGTTATGTTAAAATGTGCTGACTCACCCAAACAGGTAACATTACGGTCAGGGACAGTCGCATTCTCCTTAAGCAGCCTCAACCTTCTAAGAGGGGCAGAGAGGATAGGGGACACAGAGTAGCAGCCTTTTGACAACCTTATTTCTTCAATAGAAATTAAGACTATTTAGATTCTCTCCTCTGGAGTCAGTTCTGGTATATTTTAAAAATGTAATGAAACAGACTTCCCTTATACTAGTAAACAGTGCAGAAGATAAAATGCATAGGAACAGACTTTAGTATGCAGGACTTAAATGAAAAAGATTTTTAAAAAATGCCAAACTCCTGAAGAACATAAAAGATGATTAAAACAAATTGAAATTCTTACCATGTTCCTGAATAGAAAACACAAAATGAAATTGTGTTCTATAAATTTATGTTTTAGTTCAGTCCCCATAAAAATACTAAGACTTAAAAAAAAAATAGACAAGCTGATTCTCTTAGGCTTGTAGAAAAATGAATATATTACCTAGTGAAAAAGTAGTTGTTGAACAATGTAATAGATTCTTTTTAAAAAAATTTGATTTTATATTGGAGTATAGCCAGTTAATGGAGAAGGCGATGGCACCCCATTCCAGTACTCTTGCTTGGAAAATCCCATGGACAGAGGAGCCTGGTAGGCTGCAGTCCATGGGGTTGCTAGGAGTCGGAGACGACTGAGCAACTTCACTTTTTCTTTTCACTTTCATGCATTGGAGAAGGAAATGGCAACCCACTCCAGTGTTCTTGCCTGGAGAATCTCAGGGATGGGGAAGCCTGATGGGCTGCCGTCTATGGGATCGCACAGAGTTGGACACGACTGAAGTGACTTAGCAGCAGCAGCAGCAGCCAGTTAACAATGTTATGATAGTTTCAGATAGATAGCAAAGGGACTCAGCCATACATATACATGTGTCCATTCTCCCCCAAACTCCTCTCCCATCCAGGCTGTTTGATTGAGCACAGTTCCCTGTGCTATACGGTAGGTCCTTATTGGTTTCCATTTTAAATAAAGCAGTGTGTACATATCCATCCCAAACTTCCTGACTATCTCTTCCCCCAATTCGCCCTGCTCCTGCAACCATAAGTTTGTTCTTTAAGCATGTGAGTCTGTTTCTGTTTTGTAAATAAGTTCATTTACAAAGATTCATTTACATAGATTGAACATTGCTCAGTTGCTCAGTCTTGTCTGACTCTTTGCAATCCCGTGGACTATAGCCCACCAGGCTCCTCTGTCTGTGGGATTTCCCAGGCTAGAATACTGGAGTGGGTTGCCAATTCCTCCTTCAGATCTTCCCAACCCAGGGATTGAACCTGCATCTCCTGCGTTGCTGGCAGATTCTTTACTGTTGAGCCACGAGGGAAGCCCTGTAGATTGAACAACACGATAGGTAAATTCTAGGTGTGTTTTTCTTACGGTGGCTTCCCCGGTGGTGCAGTGGTAAAGAATCTACTGCCAAGCAGGAGACGTCTCATGGGTTTGATCCCTGGGTCGGAAAGATTCCCTGGAGAAGGAAATGGAAATCCATTCCAATATTGTTGCTAGGAAAAGCGCTTCATGGACCTATTTAAAATTCTAAAAGAGTGTGTGTGTCCTCTCCCCTTGCCCTAAGCTCTGCTCTGTGCTTGAGTTTTCTTTATCACACTACTATTCCCTATTACTGTCTATTTTTGGTTGTTTCTGAGTATTTTGCTTAATGTGTTTCCTTGGTAATTTGTTTTGTTTATTTATTTATTTTACTGTGAACCATGCAGGTTTCATTATTATTATTCTGGGAAGAACCATATGAAATTCTTGATTAGAAATAATTATTACATTCCAATCCCCAATAACATATTAAATTTCATTCTTCTTACTGTTACTACCATTGGTAATGAATATCTTTTGAAAACTTAAATTCTCAAGTTACTGAATTCTTAAAAGCCTATTTTTTATTGTATCTCTATAATTAAATGAGTTAAATATTAAACTTTGGAAGTGGAGTGGGTATGACAATATTCTATATTATAACCATTTTTAAATTGTTTGGATCAGACTATCCTGCTTAGGTTAACTTCTGGTACTCAAACGTGAGAAAGCTTATTTCTGTTAAAATTTAGGATTACTGAACCTAAATTAGAGCATACATACAATAAGGAAATAAAAGACAGACTACTTCCCTAGTAAGTCTGTGGAAATTGCTCATTTCATATAAAACATTTCTTAAATTTACATTGTTGCGTATGATTACAATAAACTGTGGCCAAAACAGTTATGAATTTAAAATAATGTAATTATATGTTCCATTTACCCAAGTAGAAATTATTACCATGTTTGGTGAAGTTTAAATTTTGTTGTCTATTCCTAGCCAGAAACATCATCACGTATGAATAGGATTTAAAGTGTTGCTGCTAAGTCTGCTAAGTCACTTCAGTCGTGTCCGACTCTGTGCA
Source organism: Bos indicus x Bos taurus (assembly GCF_003369695.1). NCBI lineage: Eukaryota > Metazoa > Chordata > Mammalia > Artiodactyla > Bovidae > Bos > Bos indicus x Bos taurus. The sequence continues at coordinate 26,649,822 of NC_040104.1, forward strand.
ACCCCATAAATGGCAGCCCACCAGGCTCCCCCGTTCCTGGGATTCTCCAGGCAAGAACACTGGAGTGGGTTGCCATTTCCTTCTCCAGTGCATGAAAGTGAAAAGTGAAAGTGAAGTCGTTCAGTCGTGTCCGACTCCTAGCGACCCCATGGACTGCAGCCCACCAGGCTCCTCCGTCCATGGGATTTTCCAGGCAAGAGTACTGGACCTTCTCAATAACATGTATTCTTTTTCTTTTATTTTTATACCAGGTAGTTTTGGATGTTGGTTGTGGAACTGGAATTCTCTCTATGTTTGCTGCTAAAGCAGGGGCAAAGAAGGTTCTTGGAGTTGATCAGTCTGAAATACTTTACCAGGCAATGGATATCATTAGGTAAATGCATTTTAAGGCTTGAGTTAAGATTATTTTTAAATTTGATGATTAGGAGATTTTCTTGTCTTTAAGAGCTGTCCAGTGCAGACCTAAAGCCCTTATCTTTGAGTAAAATTTCATTCCAGCACAGTAAGATTTTAAGTTGAATTGACCTAAACATGTTTGAAGTATGAACAGTCTTTTCACTCTCCTTATTATGAGAATTATTTTTATATAGTTTTCTATCTTTTCAATTATGACTATGGATATGCTAATTATAATAATATTAAATTAGAAATCATGGATGTATAGGGTAATGTTAGAAAATGGGCTACAAAAGTCAATATATCAGTAGTATTTTGTTTACCAGATAACAGTTCAGCTAAAAGAAAACTAAAGGTTATCATTTTCCTTTTAACAGTACTGGTAGCCCTGTGCCTCCTCAAATTAAAATGTGAAGTCCAAAATGGCTACACACAGATTAGAGTGGATTTAGTTTATCCCCTAAAACTTAATTTTATTCTCTAAAAATACATCCTCTCTTTGAGGAATTAAGTTAGGTTAATTGACCAGTGGTTGATTTTACAGTTGGTTTATATTCTAGTAAGAAGACCTTTATTTGAATTACAACTTATAAAACTAGATTTGGTTAGTTGTGTACTTAACCAAAGCATGTTACATTTGCAACTCTTGAGTAATTTCCAAAATAATTTTAATAACAGGCTTCTCAGCAATTCTTTTTCCCCCCAGGGTTATTAAGATATAATTGACACATAACATTGTGTGACTTTAATGAAAACGAATTATAAGTGTATTTCTTTGCTACATTAATGTATTAACATAACAGCTGCCACCGTAGTGTGTGTTAGCATCTCCATTGTGTCACAGGAAATATTGGGTTGGCCAAAAAGTTTGTTCCGGTTTTCCCTTACATCTTACAGAAAATCCCGAATCAACTTCTCGGCCAACCCAATAATTACCATTTCTATTTTAGCGGGAGAACATTAAAGGTATACTCTCTAAACAACTTTCACCATGCTTACGTTACATTCTTGGCAGTGATCCTTCAATGGTCCTCTCACTGATGTGTATATTTTATTCTTAAAATTGATTAATGTTGATCTTTTCTGGTTTGTATAACATTTAAATAAATACAATTGTGTAAAATGTTTAAATTTACAATTTTATTGCATAGTGTAGAGTGTAGTGTTGTGGTTAAGCATGCAAAGTTTCAGGCTTCCCTCATGGCACAGAGGTTAAGAAACCGCTTGCAGGCAAGAGACCTGGGTTTGATCCCTGGCTTGGGAAGATCCCCTGGAGGAGAGCATGGCAACCCACTCCAGTATTCTTGCCTGGAGAATCCCATGGACAGAGGAGCCTGGCTGGCTACAGTCCATGGGGTTGCAAAGAGTCAGACATGACTGAGCAACTAAGCACATACATGAAAAGTTTCAGTTGGACAGTTTTGAGTCCTTGCTCTGCGCCTTCCCCATTGTTTGAACTTCGATTAAATATCTAACCTCTTTGAAACCTCAGCTGTTTCATTGTAAAAATGAGAGTAATGATGATAAGGAGTCAGTAATGGTTATGAACAAGGTAAATAAGTGGTAAGTAAAATACACACCTCAGTCTCTTTGGCATATTGCCTGACCTGACATGTAGTAGGTATTCAGAAGTTAACAACTGTTACTGTTAACAAGCACCAAATGAATGTTAATGAAAAAATGACATTGTCTTGCTTAGATTTTTTTCATAGATAGAGGATGGTGGTTATTATTTTCATATTGGAGAATGTGCATATGTGTTGCATGTGTGTATACAATTCCATAATCTGGGAAAGTTTTTTTTTAGTTTTTGTTACCATTAACTACAACATCATTTTGCGGATTCTGTAAATAGCACCCTGTCTTGCTTGCACCTTGCTTTCCAAACAGGTATGAGAACTGATATCCCAGAGAAGAGATTGTTTTACGTAAATTAACAAAATTTATTGTTGATAGTAAGATTATGGTAAGATATTTCTATTAGAAATATGGGAGACCCATGTTCATGTATATATTTATTTGTCATTTTTGATTTCTGTGAGACTAGATGTGCTTTCATTTTTTTTTAAGAATACTTTTAAAAAATTATTTATTTTTGGCTGCTCTGGGTCTTTGTTGCTGTGTGCCGACGTGAGTTGCCTTGAGTGGGGTCTGTCTTTGTTGTGGTGTGCAGGCCTCTCAGTGTGGTGGCTTCTCTTGTGGCGCATGGCCTCTAGGTTTTTGGGCTTTGTAGTTGGTACTCGTAGGCTCTAGAGCTCGGGCTCAGTAGTTGAGGTGCATGAGCTTAGTTGCCCCGTGGTATGTGGGATCTTCCCCGTCCAGGGATTGAACCCATGTCCCCTGTGTTGGCAGGCGGGTTCTTCACCACTGCACCACCAGGAGGGTCCAATGTACTCTCATTGTAATTCCTCTGTGGAAGAAAAAGATGGTGATACCACTCATTTGGTTTTCATTTTATTTCACAGAAGCCCTAATTCCTAGTGATGTTTTAGAAATACATTTTTACAATGATTATATTCAGATTCTTTGTGTATAAAAGTTAGTGCTGGAATGTATAGAAGTTTTACATGAGAGCATTTATTGAAAGTGACTTAGTATTCAGTTTTAGGCACTTCAACTTAATAAAAGTTGCTAACATTAACTTAGTACTTTCTATTGAATTTTTTTTTTGAGGTAGGTACAAAAACAGTATAATATTTTTTTTTTAGTAGAGATTAAGCAATTGAGACATGGAGAGCACATCCGTTTCCTTATTTGTAGTAGTGCCAGGATTGGATCCCATAGTTGATCCTGACAGCCAGTCTACTATGCTGTGTCTCCACTGCACTGCTCACAGGGCACATATTTATTGTGGCCAGTAGTTTGCTTACTTAGAACCTATAGCGTTTGAATATTAGACCTTTTTGTTTTGGATGAGCCAACATTATACTTTTCTTCAAAGATGTTCTCCTTTGCCTTTTTTATATTGTGAAAAGATAAGATAGCTATTTCCGTAGTGTTCATAGTATCTCTCCGTTGTTTTCCATTCAAAAACTTGAAATGTACACTGTGGATGAAATAACCTCTGTTCTTCTGTTTGTGGATTTATCTATAAAAGAATTTTCATGAAACAGTTTATTGTTAATGTCTGCAGCATTTTCTGGCTCATTTTTCTACCAGATGAGAAAGCAGAATAGCATACTTCTCTCAGCATCTAGAACCATATGACTTGATTTCTAACTTTGGCTTTTTGACTAGCTTTATGCTAATGGAAAATTGCTTAACTTCTTTAACCCTGGTTTCTTCATTTATAAAATGAGGTTGATGGTAGTATCTGTCTCATAAGATTGTTATAAAGATTGAATCCACTTACAGTGTTTTGCAAAGTGGCTGACATGTAAGTGAAGTGAAGTGAAAGTTTCTCGGTCGTGTCCGACTCTTTGCGACCCCACGGACTCAAATGTGACCCCATGGACCCCAGGCTCCTCCGTCTATGGAATTCTCCAGGCCAGAATACTGGCAGTGGGTAGCTGTTGCCCTTCTCCAGGGGATCTTACCAACCCAGGAATTGAACCCAGGTCTCCTGCATTGCAGGCGGATTCTTTACAGTCTGAGCCACCAGAGCAGCCCGGTTGACATGTAACTGCTTACTAAATGTTAGTAGTAATTATGATAATATTAATAGATAATTATAGTGATATGTTTGATTTGGCACCAATGCCTCCAGTAATACTTTACATTTGATTGGTTATGTTTCTGAAATGATCATTTCTTGCCGCTATCCCACCAACATATGCTGACTCTCTTTTCTGTATTCTGTTTCATGATCTCTATTCTTTTATACCATAAAGTTTCAAGCTTTAGTCAGCTTTATTATGTATTCACTCTCCTCCCTTGAAATCTACTCTTAGCTTCTCTTATACTTGTCTATTATTGCACTGGGGCTTTCTAGAACCATCATCAATCAGTGAAAGCAGCTCTTCTGATTAGCAGGCTGTGAATTGTCTTTAGCAATTCTGAGGCTGCTTTTGCTGCTAGAAATTTGTACACAGCAGAATTTCTGTAAAATTCCCTAAGCTTACATCTGTAACAAGATACTTTAAATTCTAAAAGATGGATAGTTTTTTTTCCCCCCTCTTTAAGTAGGAAAAAATTTTTATTGTACCAGTCATGGAACTAGATTTCAACCAATAAAATCTACCACTGGCTATTTTAAGTCAAACTGATTGAAAGAGATTTGTTTTGTTTTTAAATATATTTATTTTAATTGGAGGATAATTGTTTTATAGAATTGTGTTGGTTCCTGCCATACATAAAAGATGAATAATTACATGTTTCATATTCTTTTAAGCATATTCAACTTAACAATCCTTGAATTGTGCTCAAAAAGATGATAAAATAATTTTATCTCTTTTATTTAAAAAGGAGATGTAGCATTTCTAAAGAAATGAAAGATGTTTTATTAGTAGGGGCAAATAGAACTCAAAGTCATACGTGGGAGGAATGAAAAATTGTTTCTTTTTCTTACTCTCACTCTCCGGTGAATAATCATTCCAGAAGCATAAATGTCCTGAGGATAGCAAAGCTATTCAGTTGTCAGGCTATCGTATCCAGTGTTCACCCTCAGGAAGCAAAGGTAGCTTCTGGTAATATTTACCTTTACTCTGACTGCCTTTGGTTTCGCCTTGACTCTGCAGTGGAAAGCTCATTATTCAGCTTTTTGGATGTTTTTGCAAAATTTTCATGAAAAGGTTGATCTGTCATATGACTGTAATGCAGTACTTTCAATCTCACTATGACTTTAAAGATGCAATCTTTTATGTTACCTGTGCCTAGAATACTGTTAGAAATGAAACAGATCTGTTTCATTTTTATGCTTAGATCTGTTGTCATATTCATGTAAGTGTTCTTCTCTAGATTCCAGGACAAGAGCTTTATCTTCTTAGTATTTTTAGGCACTTAGTAACTTAACACAATGAATTTAAAGATAGTGGTGGTATATATAAGATTTGGAACAAGATCACAAAGTATACTAGGATATATTCTTGAAGTAAGGGATATTCTGTCATATCTTGTTTCTGAATTCATTTATTTTTGTTCATTTATTTATTTATTTTTAGCTCTGCTAGGTCTTTGCTGCCGTGTGCAGGCTTTCTCTAGTTGCTCAAGTGGGGGCTACTCTTCATGGAGGTGGCAGCTTCTTACTGTGGGCACATCTCTTGCTGTAGAGTGCACTAGCTTCAGGAGTTGCTTGCGGGCTCTAGGGTGTGGGCTTAGTTATTGTGGTGCACAGGCTTAGGTGCTCCGTGGCATGTGGAATCTTCCTGGACCAGGGATCGAACCCTTGTTAACAGCATTGGCGGGTGGATTCTTTTTTTTTTTTTTTTTTTAACTTAGAGGTTAACTCTGCTTTACAGTGTTGTGTTGGTTTCTCCCTACATCAACCATAGGTACACACGTGTCCCCTCCTCCTTGAACCTCCCTCCCACCTGCTGCCCCGTCCCACCCCTCTAGGCTGTCACAGAGCACCAGGTGAGCCCTTGTGCTACACAGCAACTTCCCTTTAGTTTCCTGTTTTACACATGGTAATGTATATGTTTCAGTGCCACTCTCTCAATTCCTCCCTCCCTCTCCTTCCCCTCCTGTGTCCATAAGTCTCTTCTGTCTGAATCTCTCCTGCCCTGGCAGGCATATTCTTAACCACTGAACAACCAGGGAAGTCCTCTAAATTTAATAGAAATAATAAAAAAGGAAGTAAAAGCTGAAGGAAACTTTGAAGCAGTGATGAGGATAAAAATGGTTAAAAACAATTTGCTGCTCAAAAGTCTTCTAATGAAGGTGATTAAGATGGTTTACATGGAGACTAAATTCTGTTTTTCTCACATCTTGCCACCTCCTTAATTTCCTGTCTACTTAATGGTCCTGTCTTGGGGATCCCATGACTACCTACTAGTTCAGTGATTCACTGAAAGAACTCACGTGATTCAGTATAAAATTGTATTCACAGCTTCACTGCTAAGATTTATGATAGCAAAGAATACAGTCCAGGGACAGCAAAGAAAAGATACCCATCAGTAAAGAGGTCACATTACAGGCTCCCACAAAATCCTTTCTTTGCAAGAGTCACACAAGATGTGATTTTCCCTCTAGCTGTGAACCTCAGAGATTCTCAAGAGATGCCTCAACCCAAGCAAGTTCGAGTCTTAACAGTTTATGGTTCTCAAAGAGAACTAACTGGTGGCATAGGCACATGACCGCTGTGTGATCAGCCATTGTGCAGTGGTGTCAGATGCCAGGTGCGTATCAGGAATCTTCCTGTTAACTTCACACATGCTGTTCTCCTGATTTGTCTTGGTTCACATCTTCAGGTGTTGAAGGCAATAGCAACCCACTCCAGTACTCTTGCCTGGAAAATCCCATTGGACGGAGGAGCCTGGTAGGCTGCAGTCCATGGGGTCTTGAAGAGTCGGACACGACTGAGCAACTTCACTTTGACTTTTCACTTCAATGCATTGGAGAAGGACATGGCAACCCACTCCAGTGTTCTTGCCTAGAGAATCCCAGGGGTGGCGGAGCCTGGTGGGCTTCTGTCTGTGGGGTTGCACAGAATCAGACATGACTGAAGCTACTTAGCAGCAGCAGCAGCAGCACATCTTCAGGTGTATTGAATAGCATCATTAACCAGTAAATATAAGAGTGTTCAGGAGTTTTGTTTTTAGGATTTGATCAAGAATTATTGCCATGGTTACAGAGATAGGAACCAAGAGAACAGACCTGCAATAACTCTTCTCACAGGTTAAAATTGAAAACCTGGGGCTGATACTTGACGTCTCCTTCTCTTTTACCAGCAGACTTACTGGAGATAGAGTCCTCGTGAGAATCCTTGCTGTTTCTCAAATCCATCCTTCTACTCCTTGATGTAGCTTAAATTTATGCCTTCATTCACATTCTTGTATTTTTTATATACTTATCTGAATTAATGCATTTGTATATAAGTAGCTGAGTTATTTGGCTCTCTGTTATCTACTCTCTTAGTGTGGCCAGGTTGATTTCCTACCATTTCTCATCTCTTTTAAATAAATAAAGGAAGAAAGGGAGTGAAAAGATATTTTTGTGTTGGGAAGATGTGAGAGGAAAATGGAGAGACTAAAAATTACCTCTGATCCTGGTATGAGATCTCACTATCAGCACTTTGGTAGGGCTTTTTAAAGACTTATCACATGAAAATGTAAGCTTTACTAGAATATCAGCTCTCCAAGGTTAGACAGGGATTTTTTTCTTATTCATGGACATACCCCAACCATCTGGAAGGGTACCAGGCATGCAGGTATTCAGTGTAAATACTTGTTGAATTAGTGAATGGGTTTTCAAGACCCAGGACATGAAATATTCAAAGCTTGCTGAAAACCCATTATCTTTCTGCTTGAATTTGCATTATTCTCTAACCTTCCCCCGCACCCCCCCATTTTATTAGAAGCTAAGCTATTGCTAACTTAAAACAGTAAATGTCCTCAGTGTTAGCTACACGCCTAAAACCTATAAACAGAAATTATACATTTGGGAGGGAGACAGCTCATGAAATACACTTAATAAAGGAAATTGGTATGTGTTTTCTGTTATCTGCCTCAGAAGAAAAGAGGGAGATCTGTTCTGGGCAACACTTGAGTCTTCTCTGATGTGTGCACTGAGCACTGGATCCTTCCTCACACGTTTACCAAAATGATTTGATTGCCCTTTTTTCCTCCACTGAATTATATCTTTGGTTCTTTGATAGTACCATCTAAAATCTCCATGCATTTATCAGTTTGTTACATTTTGTATTACTTTGTTGTCATTTTGGCATGCTTGGGGAATGGGAGAAACATGTATGTTTGGGTGCCATAGTGAACTGAAAACAATATTATGCCTTGTACATTTTTGTATTACAGTATTCCCCCCACCCCACCCCCATATGCATTTTGAAAAAATTATTACCTAGGTATTCTTCTAGGTGAATTTTATAGTCATTTTGTCACCAACTTTAAATGTCATTTAATTGATAAGATGTTCATTGTATGAACACTTGGTGGTACTTTATGCTGTTTACACATCTGTCTCCCTGCTAGACCCTGTTCTTCGTTAGAATCTAGACTGTGTCTTTTTTAAATCAAAATTGCATTGGGCAGAAGTACATTACAAATTTGATCCTGTTTTCTCATTCTGCTGCTAAGTCGCTTCAGTCGTGTCTGACTCTGTGCGATCCCATAGACAGCAGCCCACCAGGCTCCCTTATCCCTGCGATTCTCCAGGCAAGAACACTGGAGTGGGTTGCTATTTCCTTCTCCAGTGCATGAAAGTGAAAAGAGAAAGTGAAGTCGCTCAGTCGTGTCTGACTCTTTGCGACCCTATGGACTGCAGCCTACCAGGCTCCTCCGTCCAATGGGATTTTCCAGGCAAGCGTACTGGAGTGTGTTGCCATTGCCTTCTCCTTTCTCATTCTAAAAATCCTGAAATGGCTCCTCACTGCCTCTAAAAACTAGACTCCTTAGCATTACCTCTGACTACTTCCCATCTTTGTCACTACATACTGCCTCTTGCTGCTCTGATCATACTAAACTATTTTTAGCTCTTCACATTTGCGATTTGTCTTCCATACACACACACATACACACACAGGCAGTTTGTGCATACATAGATGAGGCACCCTTTTTTACCCCCATATTCATACATATCTTTATGGATGCTCTGTCTTTTTCTGATTAAAATCGAATGTCATTCAGTTAAGGTCTTATTATATTAGCTCCTATGAAGCCTGTGTTCTTTACCTTTCTCAGTGCCTTAGACCATGTTCTTAAGTGCATGAACTCTCTCTCTCTTATCTCTGTAAGCCCAGTATCAGATAATTACTCATGATGATGTCCCTGTATCATGAGATAAAAGTTAAATTGCTGCTTCTGAGATAGGAAATAATATAAGATAGTGATTATTGCTCTAACAAAATATCCACTCGGAAAAATAATTTCAGTGTTTATTGGATTAGTTAAGAGACTTACTTAACATACCCTTTATATTATGGTGTTGTATTTCTGAAAATTAAAGCTATGCTACTTTTTGAGCAGGTGTTTTCAGAGATAGAATTCATTTGGAATGCTTTTATGCTAAAGTAATGTTTAGTGATTGGCCTCTTGAGAGAAGAAAAGTAAGTAAAAATCTATAGTTTTTTTTTCATGAATGGTAAAATCAGGTGGTGATTAAGATGAGCAGGCTCGCAAATGGGATTATCTCTGTGAATCACGTCTGTGTTGCAATGTTTTAATACAGAATCACTGGGAATTATGGCCTTTTGTCTGTTTTTCTGTGTATTCCCTGAAATCTTAATCTTTCCAGTTGTATTTATATTCCAACAAGTAATTACTGAGGCAGATAGGATTATGACTTGTAGCAGACAATAAACAGCCTGAGCAGATGGCCTTTTACAGGACATGTCTTGTTTCAGCATGAGCATCCTGAAAATATTTCTAAGGCAGTAGGAACATTGTGATCTTCTAAGAATATTGCTCTTTGTTTCTTTTGAAGTGTTTGTACTTATTAAGCCTTAATAAAATATTTCAGTAAATGTAATCAACTACAGCAATTTCATCATAGAGAATTTTATTGAATACCTCTTTTAAAAAGCTCAAATATGATATAAGCATCTTTTTTAACCTTTGTCTGAAATGCACATATTAAAAAGTACATAGCACATAAATTACGTGGTAACATAAGTACAAATAAGTAATAGGAAAGAATATTTCCAGCACTTTAGATTTCCTCCCCTCTCCATCTGTCCTTTCTCAGTAAGATGCTCTCCATGCTTGATTGGGTAATGACCATCCTGGCTTTTGTAGTAATCACTTCCTTAATATTGCTTTATATTTCACTTTAATCATTTATTATGCATTATTTTAGTCTAGCTTGTTTTGTTCAACATTATTTTTAGCATTCATTTATGTATATTGTTACATAGAATGGTATTGATTAGTATATCCCAATTTATCTTTTCTATTCTTGACGGGAATTTTTGTGTTTTCCGGTTTAGGTCTATTTAGAACGATTTTGTTATGAACCTTTTTGTCCATGTGCTTGGTACACATCTGTGAGGTATATGTTTAAAAAATAGCGCAGACTTTAGGGAATACATATCTTCAGATTTTCCTGGTATTGCCAATTTATACTTGGCAATATGGTGGTAATACCAATTTATACTTCTACCAGTAGTATGTAACAGTTTGGGTTGGTATTGCCTACCTTTAAGAACTTATTCCAGTTGGTTGTATAGCAGTGTCTCATTGAAATTTAAATTCGCATTTCTGTGATTGTTAATGTGACTGAGCACTTTTTCCTGTGATTATTGGCATTTGGATTTCCTTTTCTGTGAAGTATGTGTTTGTCTTTTGTTCACGTTTCCATTGACTTGGGCCTTTTTCTTATTTATTTGTAGACAGTCTTTATTTTGTATGTGTATTTGAAATGTTTGTAAGCTTTATGTAATGAAAAAATTCTTCTATCTTGCTTTTTTACTCTCTCCAAGTATCTTTTGATGTACTGAAATTCTCAGTTTTCATGTATCATCATCATTGTTTATGGTTATCACTATATGTGAATTGGGTAAAAATCCTTATGGAGGTGTTTTCCTATATTCTTGTGTAAAATTTTATAGTTTTTTAAAAAATATTTAGATTTGTAATCTACTTGGCATTGTTTTTGTATATGGTATGAGGTAGTGGTCCAACTTTTTAAAACTTAGTAGCAGTAGTAATAGTAGTATTAATCTGTTTAAAAATGACCTAGTTGTTCCAAAGACCATTTTATCCCCTCTACCCTGTACTGTCATCTTTGTCAGGAATCAAGCGTACATATATGAGGCCAGTATAACCTTTATACCAGAACTCTGCTAAGGCAGGACAAAAACTTACAGGTCAATCATTTATGAACATATATGGAGAACATCCTATTCAAACTATTAGAAAACTTAATTGAGCAGTGTGTGCTTAGTTGCTCAGTTGTGTCTGACTCTTGCAAGCCCTTGGACTGTAGCCCACCAGGCTCCTCTGTCCATGGAATTCTCCAGGTAAGAATACTGGAGTGGGTTGCCAAGCCCTTCTCCAGGGGATCTTCCCTACCTGGGTCTCCTACATTGCAAGCAGATTCTGTACCTTCTGAGCTATTGGGAAAGCCTCTCGAGCAATATACTGGAAGATAAAGTTTATCCCAGGAATACAAGTTTGGTTAATTTGAGAAAATTAACCATAAAAATTTATTGATGTATCTCAGGAGAGAAAGTTTTATAAAATTCCATATCCTTTCAGTCTATATATTAAACTCTTAGCAAACTAGAATTGGAATGTGTTATATCATACACGATACAGTGTATATCCAAAAACAAAAACTACAGCCCACAACTTGATGAAGCTTTGAAAATTTAAGTTCAGGAACAGGACAGGGACACTTGCCATCATCTCTTCTATTCAACACTGTAAAGGAGATCCTGGACAATGGAACAAGGCAATAAAAGAAAGATACAAGAATTGGAAATGAAGGATCAAGACTTTTCATGTTCCCTAGTAGTATGTTTATGAATATAGATATCAGAAATAAACTATAAATAAGTTATTACAGCAGTAAAAGTATTAAGGTGCTTAATATTATGTATTTTTAAATGTGATACATAATTTTTAAATTGATATGATTTACAGTGCTGTATTAGTTCCTGGTGTACAGCAGAGTGAATCAGTTATACATATATATATTCTTTTCCATTATGGTTTATTATAAGATATTGAGTATAGTTCTCTGTGCTATTCAGTAGGACCTTGTTTGTATCTATTTTATATATAGCAGTTTGTATCTGCTAATCCCAAACTCCTAATTTATTCCTGCCCTCTCCTCGTGCCGCCTTTCCCCTTTGGTAACCATAAGTTTGAATTCTATTTATGTGAATCTGTTTCTGTTTTGTGTATACATTCATTTCTGTTACTTTCTAAATTTCACGTATGAATGATGTCATACAGTATCTTTCTCTGACTTCACTAAGCGTGGTATGCTCTAGGTCCATCCACATTTCATATTTTAATGGCTGGGTAATATTTCATTGTGTGTATCTCTGTGTGTGTGAGATCTTAAAAAAAAAAATTTATTTGGCTGCCCCTGGACTCAGTTGTAGCACATGGGATCTTTTGTTGTGGCCTAGAGACTCTGGTTGTGGCACAAGGGCTCAATAGTTGCCACGCGTAGACTGCAGAGTGCTCGACCTTCAATAGCTGTGGCACACGGGCTCCACAGTGTGAGGGCCCAGTTGTCATGGCACATAGGCTTAGTTGTTCTGCGGCATGTGAGATCTTAGTTCCCCTACCAGGGATCGAGCCTGCATTACAAGGCAGATTCTTAATCACTGGACCATGAGGAAAGTCCCTGCCATATCTTATTAATCCAGTGATCTGTTGATGGACACTTGGGTAGCTTCCATGTCCTGGCTTCTGTGTATAGTACTGCTGTGAACATGATGGTGAATGTATCTTTTTGAATTAATGTTTCTTTTTTTTTAATATTTACCTAAGAGTGGAATTACTGGATCATATGGTAGTTCTATTTTTAATTTTTTAAGGAACCTCCATAATGTTTTCCATAGTGGCTGCACCAATTCACATTCCCACCAGCAGTGTAGGAGGGTTCCCATTTCTCCACACCCTCTTCAGCATTTGTTAATTGTAGAATTTTTAATGATGGTCATTCTGATCAAAGAGGTAGTATAATATTATAGTTTTGATTTACATTTCTCTAATAATTAGTAGTGATAATGAGCATCTTTTAATGTGCCTATTGACCATCTGTATCTCTTCAGAGAAATGCCTATTTAGGTCTTCCCTCTATTTTTTTTTATTGAATTGTTTTTTGGGTTGTTTTTTTTTTTTTTTTGGTCATTGTATGAGCTGTTTGTATATTCTGGGAATTAAGCCCTTGTCTGCTGCATCATTTGCAAATATTTTCTCCCAGTCTGTAGGTGGTCTTTCTGTTTTATTTATGGTTTCCTTTGCTGTGCAAAGGTTATCAGTTTGATTAGGTCCCATTTGTTTGTTTTTGCTTTTATTTCTATTGCCTTGGAAGACTGACCTAAGAAAACATTGTTATGTATGTCAGAGATTGTTTTGCCTATGTTTTCTCTTAGGAATTTTATGGTGTCATGGCTTTGAGTCTTTAAGCCATTTTGAGTTTATTTTTATATATGCTGTGAGGGAGTATTCTGACTTCATTGATACATATGTTGTTATTCACCTTTCCCACCACCACTTGCTGAAGAGTCTTTCTTTTCTCCATTGTATATTCTTGCCTCTTACGTCAGAGATTCATTGACTGAAGGTATGTGGTTTTTTGGGGGGCTCTTTTCGGTTCCCTTGACCCATATGTCTCTTTTTGTGCCAATACTATGTTTTGATGGCTGTAGCTTTATAGCATAATCTGAATTTCAGGAACTCCAGCTTTGTTCTTTTTCCTCAGGATTTCTTTGGCAATTCTGAGCCTTTTGTGATTCCATATAAATTTTAGAATTATTTGTCTAGTTCTTTGAAAAATGTCATGGGTAATTTGATAGGGATCACATTAAATCTTTGGCTTGCTTTGGGTAGTATGACCATTTTAACAATATTAGTTCTTCCAGTCCAAGAGCATGGGATATCTTTCCATTTCTTTAAATCGTCTTCAGTTTCCTTTATCAGTGTTTTATAGTTCACAGTGTATAAGTCTTTGACCTTGATCAAGTTTATCCTCAGTATTTCTAGAGATTTTTTTTTCCTATTTCAGTGTAAAGAAATGCAGTGGATTTTTGTATATTAATCTGCTACTTTCCTGAATTTGTTTATCAGTTCTGGTAGTTTTTGTGTGAAGGCTTTAGAGTTAAGTATCATATCATCTGTATATCATGACAGTTTTACCTCTTCCCTTCCAATTTGGATACCTTTTATTTCTTGTTTCATTGCTGTGGCTAGGACTTCTAATACTATGCTAAACAGAAGCAATGAGAGTGGACATTCTTGTCTTCTTCCTGTAGTCAGTTGGAAGGCTTTCAGCTTTTCCACCATTGAGTATATGTTGGCTGTAGATTTCTCATAAATGGCTTTTATTATTTGAAATATGTTCTCTCTGTCACCACGTTGATAAGAGTTTTTATTGTGAATTTATGTTGAATTTTTTTCAATAGATGCTTTTTCTACATCTATTGAGATGATCATGTGGTTTTGTCTTGTCTTTTGTTGATGTGGTGTATCACATTGATTGATTTGAGTATGTTGAAGTATCCTTTTGACCCTGGGATGAATCCAGCTTGATCATGGCGTATGATCTTTTTTATATGTTTTTGGATTTAGTTTACTAATACTTTGTTGAAAATTTTTTGCATCTATATTCGTTAAAGATATTGGCTTCTTTGATGAATTCATCAAAGATATTAGAGATCAAATATATATATATTAGGTATTCTGGCCTCTAATTTTATTTATATATATATATTAAGTATTGTCTTTGATTTTGATATCACTGCGTTGATGGCTTCATAGAATGACTTTGGGAGTGCTCCCTCCACTTTAGTCTTTTGGAAGAGTTTGAGACGGATCAATGTAAATTCTTCCTTGTATGTTTGGTAGAGTTCCTCAGTGAAGCCATCTGTTCCTGGACTTTTGTTTGCAGGGAATTTTTTATTATTTTTGCAGATTCTGTTAAACTTCTAGTGGTTGGTCTGTTCAAATTATCTATTTCTTCTTGATTTAGTTTTGATAGGCATATATTGCTAGAAACTTGTCCATTTCTTCTAGGTTGTTCAGTTTGTTGGCATATAATTGTTCATAGTATGAAAACATAGTATGTAAAAATTGGTTGTATTTCTATAAAAAACACAAAACAAGACAGTGAAAATTAAAGCATATCAAAGTGTATTTCTCATATTTCTAACAATCTTTCAGACAGTGCTAGGATGCTAAGTCACATCCATGAAATGAATGTCCCCCAGTAGGTGCTGTGCGTGAACTGTTTTAACAGCTTCTTCCCCAGTGTACCCTCTGACATTGGTCAATATTTCCTTGCCATGTATTTCTCTGGTATCTTGCAACATTTTCTACAGTGATACCTGCAAAGAAAAAGCCTGTGAAGATGCTCATGGTCACCAGGATTTGAACCATTCCCTACAAAACTTATTAATAACTCAGTAGAAATGTTTTCTGATTTTTTTTTTTTTTTTGAGGCTATTTTAAATACTTATTTTTGCCTGCACTGGGTCTTCGTTGCTGTGCACGGACTTGCCTGGTTGTGGCAGGCAGGGGCTGCTCTCCCTTGTGGTGCGGGGCTCCTCACTGAAGCGCCTCTCTCGTTGCAGAGGACAAGCTCCAGGCGCACAGGTTTCCCTAGTCGCAGTGTGCAGGCTCAGTGGCTACAGCTTGCACTCTCTAGGCAGGCTGGCTTCAGTAGTTACGACACGTGGGCTTAGATGTTCTGCAGCACGTGGAATCTTCCCGAACCAGGGATCCTGTATTGGCAGATGGATTCTTAACCACTGGACCATTAGGAAATGTATCTTAAGTAACAGTAAATGAATGCTGCCCCCTTATAACTGAAAATAAAACAAGGAATGTCCACTCTTGCCAATTCTATTCAGCATTGTCTCGGGGGATCTAACAAGTGCCATAAATACATTTAAAGGAAGGCAATAAATGGCAGTAAATACAATAGAACTAAGACTCATTACTCCCAAGTGACATGATCAAGTACACGTAAAAATCCTAAGAAATCTATAAGATAGCCACTAAAACTGTGCTAAAGCTAAACCCTTTATGACAGTCAGTGGGATTCAGGGTCAAAATATGAAAATCAGTTATGCTTCTGTTATTATCCGTAAACAACTAGAAATTAAAACTTAAAAAGTACATACCATTACAATGCAATCAAAATCATTAAACATTTAGGGGTAAATTTAGCAAAATATGTTGAAGACATAAACACTAAAAAATGTAGAATGATACCATGAGCTGATTCTAAAATTCATATGGAAACAAATGGCCTAGAATATCCAAAAGAATTTTAAAAGAAGAATGAAGTTAAAGGATATATTCTGTCAGACTTTATGACTTTAAGTATAAGAATCAAGAAAATGTTGTATTAGTGCGAGGATGTGCATCTAAATCTTGGCGCAGAATTGAAAGTCCAGAGATAAGCTTACACATCTATGCTTAGCTGGTTTTTGACAATGATTCTGAAGTAATTCCTTGGGTTGGTGAAACTTTTTCTTCAACAGAGTTGCAGCTATCACTCATGATAGTTTTTCTAACAAAGTTTTTTCATTATATACGGGAAAAAGATCATGATGATATATTGGAAAAATCAACTCAAAATGGAAACTAAAAAAATTTAGAAGAAAGCATAGGTCAAAATACTTGATGTAGGCAAAAATTTCTTGGATATGAAAAGCACCAAAAGCATGAACCATGAAAGAAAAAAAATGATAAATTGGTCTTTATCAAAATTAAAAAACTTTAGCCTTTAAAACATATTATTACAGAAATAAAAAGAAGCCACAGGTTGGAAGAAAATATTCACTGTTTTCTTCCAGAGTTTTTATCCAGAAATGTAAAGAATTTTTTAAATTCAAAAAGAAGAATACAACTGATCCAGTTTTTAAATGGTTAAAATGTTTGAGCAAAAGATAATAGGGAATTATGACTAGTAAGCATATGGAAAAAAGACTTGCATTAGGAAAGTTCAATTTTTAACCATAATGAGATCTTACCAAAAAGTTAATATTAAAAAGAATCCTATACTGGCTTCCCTGGTGGCTCAGATGGTAAAGCGTCTGCCTACAATGCGGAAGACCCGGGTTCGATCCCTGGGTTGGGAAGATTCCTCTGGAGAAGGAAATGGCAGCCCACTCCAGTATTCTTGCCTGGAAAATTCCATGGACTGAGGAACCTGGTAGGCTACAGTCCATGGGGTTGCAAAGAGTCCGACACAACTGCGCAACTTCATTTCACTTCACTTCATACTAAGTTTACAAGGATGTGAAACAATAGAAATGCTCACATATTGCTTGTAAGAATGTAAAATCATATATGAACTTTGTAAAACAAACTGGCAATTTCTTAAAAAGCTCTATCACTTCCATTTGACGGAGTACTTCTTGTACATACATATTTATAGCAGCTTTATTCATTGTAGTCCAAAAGTGGAAATCCAGAAATCCATCGTCAGATGTGTGGATAGACAAAAAGTGTTTTATTCATATAGTGGGATACTACTCAACAATAACTAGGGATTGAACTTCCAATATACAGAAAAATAGGCATTAATTTAAAAAGTACACTTATTGAAAGAAACCAGACACAAAGGAGTACATTCAATATGATCTGTTTATATAAAACTCTACAAAATACAAATCATAATATGTAGTAAAAGAAAGAAATCAGTAGTTGGGTGTGGATAGGAGGGTTTTGTGGGAAAGAGCAGTAATGCATCTTTTTGAGAAAATTGTAATATTCTACATAAAATAATCTATATGATGATGGTGGCCACTCAGGTATCTCTTGTTTTTTTCTTTTTTTAGTTCAGAAAAATTTACCCTTAAAAATGCATTTAGTTTTATGTATATAATACTTCAGTGAAATTTACAGGAGGAAAATCGCTCCATTGTTTGCAGAAAAAAATCTTTTGTAATTCAGATATACAGCCTTTGAAGACTGCAGATTTATTTAACTAGATACAAACTTAGTAGATTACTTTTAGCTTTTTGAAATTCTCTGTTATTTATTTGAAATTGCAAAAGAAGGGGATGAAAAATATGTGCTAATCTTATGACCAAGCATATAAAAGTATCTAATGAATGCTGTTGGACAAAGTTAAATAATTTATGATTGGAGGAAAGTTTCAAGTTTATGTAACATGCAATATTATTGTTATTCATGATAATACCTTGCTGTTATATAGTGCTAGAGGATGTGTACATAGCTTTCACAAATGTCTCATCTTCATAATAGACTGTTAATAGAAGTGTTAATAGTTTGGGAAGGTATCTATTTCTGTTTTACACTTGATTTCAGGCTCAATGAGATGTTACATAATTTGTTGAAAATCACTTAGCTGACAAGTGCTAGAGGACCTGGAATTCAGAGTAAAGCTTCTGGGCCTAACTCTCTGCTGCTATGGCAAGCTACTTCTCTTTAAAATATACTGGTCTGTTTCCACCTCTCCCTTTAAAAACTTTTTTTTTTTTTTTAACTTTATTGATATGTATTCTTAATAGGGTTTGAGTTTCTTTTCATGCTGTACTTTTAAACACTGGTTCAGCTGTATTGTGGTATTAACCACAAACATTCTTGGGGATTCATGAAGTGACCAAAGAGCGATTATAATGCCAGGGAGTAAGAAAACTTTGAACAAACATACTTTGAGTTCTATAAAGTAATAACAGTTGCCAAGAATTTTTGTAGTTTGACTAGTTTTCAGAATTTGTTTCAATTTGTTCATTATGGCATTTTTCAGATTAAATAAACTTGAAGATACTGTTACACTAATTAAAGGAAAAATTGAAGAAGTTCGTCTTCCTGTAGAAAAAGTGGATGTTATTATATCCGAGTGGATGGTAAGTGTTTGCACACACAACTACTTTTATTAATTTTTTTTAAAGGCAATGAATAAAGTAGCAAGTATTATGCATTTTATTATATTTGATAAATAACAGAATGATAGCATTATTTTAAAAATAGCTACAGTGTTTTTATGGTAGTTTATTCTGCAGCGGCACTTATTTACTGGCAATTTGTAATCTTTAAGAAGAGAATAAATTATCTTTTTTAATTTTAAAGTCTTAATATTACTTTCTAGATTTGTCGAGACCTAACTGTGTTTGCCTAAAAGCCTGCAAGGATTCTTTAAGGATTTACTAAGACTGTTTATGTCAAAATAATGTGATGTTGCTACTGTTGTTGTCATATCGAATAGCCTATCTTTCTGATCTCTTTAGTCATGTGTCCTATACCACATAAAGTGAAAGTGAAAGTGAAGTCACTTAGTTATGACTCCTAGCAACCCCATGGACTGCAGCCTACCAGGCTCCTCCGTCCATGGGATTTTCCAGGCAAGAGTACTGGAGTGAGTTGCCACTGCCTTCTCCATGAGTTATTGAAGTAAAGTCACTCAGTCGTGTCCGACTCTTTGTGACCCCGTGGACTGTATCCGACCAGGCTCCTCCGTCCATGGGATTCTCCAGGCAAGAATACTGGAGTGGGTTGCCATTTGCTTTTCCACCTATACCACATAAAATAGTATTTATTGGCATTATTAAAATAATGAAGTAAAGGTATATTATTATATAGCTTTATAGTTTGCTTTTGAAACCACAAATCAAGGTCAGAGTATTTAAAGTGTCTGTAAAGTAAAATTAATGGTATTTGTCAACTGATTTGACCTGTTGATACGCCACTTCTGTTAAGACTAGTATATAGTAGTTCTGGATAGCCATTTGGAAAGTGTTAAGGTTTTTTTTTTTTTTTTTTTTTTTTTAAAGAAACTGTATTTGATACCTGTATTTTAATTAAGTGAATTTATCAAAATTTCTTGAAAAGAATGAGTTTTGCTTTGTAATTATCTATAACTTTTGAATAACAATTCTAGCAAAATAGCTAGAATTAGAGTGCTTTTGCAGTGTTCAGATTTAATGTCGTGATTTCAGTTCAGAGCCTATGACATAGACCCTAACCCTATGACAGTCACTGTTGTTGGCAGTTACTCTTTTGCATCTGAAACAGTATGTTGAGTTTTTTCATGCTAAGGTTGGCTTCTAACAATTCTTGATCATAATACCCTTGTTCTTCTTAACCAAGTAATGTGTATCAGTACTCTGATTTCCCTTTAAAATTGAGTAAGAAGTAATTTAGTTATATATAACTGAAAATCTAACATCTCTTTAAAGACCACAAAAAGGTGCTTTGGAAAAAGTGCACATGAGGCATCTGCTTGACAGCAGCTTTAAGTAGTTTGTACTAAGTATTGCCTAATGTAGTCCTTACTTCTCTAAGAATCATTTTATTTTTCTTGGGAAATGCATCTTTTAAATTACCCCAAATTACACTGTAAGCAAACTAAAAGATAGACCTTACTAAAACTTCCTGTCACCTCAGTTAACTAGCTGGTAGTTCTTGACCAGGTTAGCAGAATTATCCTTCTGGATATTGATGTTTCAGGAACTTTCATTTTGAAACTTGAAACACTGTCTAGAAGTATTGTCATTCAGTCGCTCAGTCATTTCTGACTCTTTGCAACCCCACAGACTGCAGCACACCAGGCTTCCCTCCTTAACTGTGGGAGTTTGCTCAAACTCTTGCCCATTGAGTTGGTGTTGCCATCCAACCATCTTGTCGTGTGTTGTCCCCTTCTCCTCGTGCCCTCAGTCTTTCCCAGCATCAGAGTCTTTCCCAGTGAGTCTGCTCTTCGCATCAGGTGGCCAAAAGTATATGACTTTCAGCTTCATCATCAGTCCTTTCAATGAATATTCAGGACTGAGTTCCTTTAGGATGGACTGGTTTGATCTCCTTGCAGTCCAAGGGACTCTCAAGAGAAGTATTAATATGAAATTGAAATCTTAGAGCCAGTTGGTATAATAACAAAAACCTAGCTAGGTTGAGTGAATTTATGAGATTGTCACAGGTATGATGTGAGCTTTATGGAAAGGTGTGCTGGTCTTGGGCTTGTTTCCCTAAGACTCATTTTACACCCTTCTGTTTTCTGCTGTCTGATGGAGAAGGGCTAACACTGCAGGTGGCTTTTCCTCAGCTCCTGTGACAGCCAACTTCAGCTGGCTTGGGAAATCTAATGGGAGATTTATGAAAGGAGAAGCCAGGGCATTTTCTTTTTTTTGCCTCTGGTGGTGTTGCTGGCAGAAATTGTTTGTTTTGTGACTCCAATTCCTACCTGACAAACCACTCATAATTCCAGCATCCACTGTGTGACCCTGACCCTGGGCTCTTGTTGCAGTACTTTTTTATTTTGGGGGTTTGGTCAGGAATGATCTCTGCCTCTATCAGGAAGGCAGCGTCACATAAGCAATACTGAGTCACTGGAACCCGAGATGAAAAGGTGCATTCTGAGATGCTTTCACAAACGTTCTTGCAGAAACCCTTCAGAAAGGGGAAAAAAAACATATGTCCAGCATGTGATGGCTAAGAAATTTCTTTTTCTCTGCACAAAGGTGTAATTTTAGAGTTTGCATCATCTTGCTGTCAGCCTTTTCTTGTATGCATCAGTGAGGTTGGTGTCTAGTAGATTTGTTAAACACATTAGAAGGAGCATTAGACACTGTAACTTACAGCAGTTATAGAGTCATCTTTGTGGCTTGGCAATATCATTTATAATATATTCTAGATCCTCTCCTAACTTTGGTACATATACTAGAATTTCTGAGCCTGGATGCTGGAAAATTCTAATTACGTAATTAAACAAGAAGCAAGTATGCTTCCTAAAATATATCCAACATTTTTTCAGATCAGATCAGATCAGTCACTCAGTCGTGTCCGACTCTTTGCGACCCCATGAATCGCAGCATGCCAGGCCTCCCTGTCCATCACCAACTCCCGGAGTTCACTCAAACTCACGTCCATCGAGTCGGTGATGCCATCCAGCCATCTCATCCTCTGTCGTCCCCTTCTCCTCCTGCCCCCAGTCCCTCCCAGCATCAGAGTCTTTTTCCAATGAGTCACCTCTTGGCATGAGGTGGCCAAAGTACTGGAGTTTCAGCTTTAGCATCATTCCTTCCAAAGAAATCCCAGGGCTGATCTCCTTCAGAATGGACTGTTGGATCTCCTTGCAGTCCAAGGGACTCTCAAGAGTCTTCTCCAACACCACAGTTCAAAAGCATCAATTCTTCGGCGCTTAGCCTTCTTCACAGTCCAACTCTCACATCCATACATGACCACAGGAAAAACCGTAGCCTTGACTAGACAGACCTTTGTTGGCAAAGTAATGTCTCTGCTTTTGAATATGCTATCCAGGTTGGTCATAACTTTCCTTCCAAGGAGTAAGCGTCTTTTAATTTCATGGCTGCAGTCACCATCTGTAGTGATTTTGGAGCCCAGAAAAAAAAAGTCTGACACTGTTTCCACTGTTTCCCCATCTATTTCCCATGAAGTGGTGGGACCGGATGCCATGATCTTCGTTTTCTGAATGTTGAGCTTTAAGCCAACTTTTCTTTCACTTTCATCAAGAGGCTTTTGAGTTCCTCTTCACTTTCTGCCATAAGGGTGGTGTCATCTGCATATCTGAGGTGATTGATATTTCTCCGGGCAGTCTTGATTCCAGCTTGTGTTTCTTCCAGTCCAGCGTTTCTCATGATGTACTCTGCATATAAGTTAAATAAACAGGGTGACAGTGTACAGCCTTGACGAACTCCTTTTCCTATTTGGAACCAGTCTGTTGTTCCATGTCCAGTTCTAACTGTTGCTTCCTGACCTGCATACAGATTTCTCAAGAGGCAGATCAGGTGGTCTGGTATTCCCATCTCTTTCAGAATTTTCCAGTTGATTGTGATCCACACAGTCAAAAGCTTTGACATAGTCAATAAAGCAGAAATAGATGCTTTTCTGGAACTCTCTTGCTTTTTCCATGATCCAGCGGATGTTGGCAATTTGATCTCTGATTCCTCTGCCTTTTCTAAAACCAGCTTGAACATCAGGAAGTTCACAGTTCACATACAGCTGAAGCCTAGCTTGGAGAATTTTGAACATTACTAGCGTGTGAGATGAGTGCAATTGTGCGGTAGTTTGAGCATTCTTTGGCATTGCCTTTCTTTGGGATTGGAATGAAAACTGACCTTTTCCAGTCCTGTGGCCACTGCTAAGTTTTCCAAATTTGCTGGCATATTGAGTGTAGCACTTTCACAGCATCATCTTTCAGGATTTGGAATAGCTCAACTGGAATTCCATCACCTCCACTAGCTTTGTTCGTAGTGATGCTTCCTAAGGCCCACTTGACTTCACATTCCAGGATGTCTGGCTCTAGGTCAGTTATCGCACCATCGTGATTATCTGGGTCGTGAAGATCTTTTTTGTACAGTTCTGTGTATTCTTGCCACCTCTTCTTAATATCGTCTGCTTCTGTTAGGTCCATACTACTTCTGTCCTTTATTGAGCCTGTCTTTGCATGAAATGTTCCCTTGGTATCTCTAATTTTCTTGAAGAGATCTCTAGTCTTTCCCATTCTGTTGTTTTTCTCTATTTCTTTGCATTGATAGCTGAAGAAGGCTTTCTTATGTCTTCTTGATATTCTTTGGAACTCTGCATTCAGATGTTTATATCTTTCCCTTTCTCCTTTGCTTTTCGCTTCTCTTCTTTTCACAGCTATTTGTAAGGCCTCCCCAGACAGCCATTTTACTTTTTTGCATTTCTTTTCCATGGGGATGGTCTTGATCCCTGTCTCCTGTACAGTGTCACGAACCTCATTCCATAGTTCATCAGGCACTCTATCTATCAGATCTAGGCCCTTAAATCTGTTTCTCACTTCCACTGCATAATCATAAGGGATTTGATTTAGGTCATACCTTAATGGTCTAGTGGTTTTCCCTACTTTCTTCAATTTAAGTCTGAATTTGGCAATAAGGAGTTCATGATCTGAGCCACAGTCAGCTCCTGGTCTTGTTTTTGTTGACTGTATAGAGCTTCTCCATCTTTGGCTGCAAAGAATATAATCAGTCTGATTTCGGTGTTGACCATCTGGTGATGTCCATGTATAGAGTCTTCTCTTGTGTTGTTGGGAAGAGGGTGTTTGTTATGACCAGTGCATTTTCCTACTTAAACCCAAGTTGTTTAAACAATGATTTTTAAAGCCATGTTTTGTTGGACCAGCATTTTAGAATTAAAATACCTTGCATAGAATCCTGTCTTTGGAAGTTTCTTTTCTTTTTTTTTTTTTACATATAGCAGTAGGGATTCAAAAATTAGAATAATTAAAATTTAAACTATGGCATAGTGTTTTTTTTTTTCTTTTTAAAAGTATTTTGAACCAGAAAGAACCAAAAAAAAAAAAAAAAAGTACCTTGAAGAATTGGACACAGATGTTTAATGAACTTGTAATCCAATATAGCAATGTAGGCATCATATATTGTAGAGATGTACATCTGTTTGCTTTGACTATGGTCCGCTAACTGTTTCATGGCTTAATTTAGATATGTTTTTTGTCTGCAGCTGTTCATGAACTTTGCTTTTATTTTGCAAGTTGTTCTCAGATAAGAATGTGTTTTTAAAACCTAAATCATTGTTGTTAGCATGTCATTTAATAAACTTGCCTCTTAGATTTAGAAATTTCCATATTTAGGCCTCTCTTTACTTTTACATTTTCATTTTTATTGAATGAAATTTCTATTTGATAAAATTGTTATCAGTTAAATAGAAAGTTTAATTTCTATAGGATATTACTATGTATGCCTATGAATATCTGTTCTCATATTTTACATTTTACTGTACCAATAGAGCCATTCTTTATGACCTCTCATTTCTGATGGCCTAATGATGCTGTTCAAAGTAAGCATCCCTGATTCTTGTCCTGTGAGCCAGTAAGCCCAGATAGACTGATTTGATGTTGTTGTTTGCCATCTAAGTTTTCAGCATGGTCTCCTTACAAATATTTACATAGATAAGATCCTGGCACTGCATAATATAATTGCCAGAGATGAATCTTGTTTGGACATGTTATTTTCTATCATCAGGACCATCAGCAAAATTATACATTAGGTGAACTTTAAGTTATATTGTCACGATCACATACTGTATACATTCAGATTGTCCTTTGTAATTTTTCTGTCTAGACTTGCTTTTCACAGAAGTGACCTAAAATTTTCTCAGCTTTCCCATCCCATTTCACCAGCACCAGTGTCTATGTAATGTGCATGCATGTGCCGCCCACACCCACAATGATGGGGTATCTTTCGTTCACATTTAATACTCTTTATTGTTGGTAAATAGCTTTTCAGGCTTTTATCACTTTAGACTTTATCACTTAGAAACATGACTTGTCATTTGGTTTATCAACACTAGAATCTGGGCCATGAAGCGTGTCATAGGTTACATTTTCAACTGTTGGAATGTTTTTGTTGTTTTTAGTTTGGTCTGGCAATGAAGCCATGCCATGTCAGCCAACTGCCATGAAGATTAGGTGGCCTTTCCTGATTTGTCTTCTTACCTTAAATGATGTAATAATAATTATGTAAGTAGTTTAGTAAGTTATATAAGCTAAATTAATCTTAGTGCTAGGGAAAGCATAAGAGATTGATTTGCAACACAAATTTTTAATCGTACAGGTACATTTTTGCCTTTCCAGTTGTTGATAAGAAATATGCTTATGACCTGAATTTAAGGATTTTTTTAGTCTTCTTTTTTCTCTTTTATGTATATTACCCTGAAAATTTTAAGCAAAATAAAATTGTCTATGTCTAGTATGTATTTTGTTTACTTAAGAGTAGATATAATCTAATGTCTAGTGGTTCAAGATAAGGAAATGTAAGATGTAACTTTCAACTCTATATTCTCTGGTTAGTTTTTTCCCTTATTTTTCTTATTTTTTTTTTGTTGTTCCATCAGAGAAAAAGTCATCTTTTTATTGCCCGACTTGTGGTATTTTTTAAAATCAGTCAATATGATAATAATTAAAAAAACAAATGCTTAATCACTTCAGTCGTGTCTGACTCTGTGCAGCCCTTTGGACTGTAACCTGCCAGGCTCCTCTGTCCATGGGATTCTCCACATAAGAATACTGGAGTGGGTTGCCATGTCTATGTGTCCTGCATTGGCAGGCATGTTCTTTACCATTGGGAAGCCAATAAATGCTTCAAAATAAAAAATAAGATACATAAAATTAATTGTAAAACATGTTCTTTTGATTACAGAGACTACTGTTGTTTTAGTATCCTTTATTTCTCTTTCTAAAATGTTATTTATATTTTTGACAAATAATTTGTCTTTTAATGGAATATACTGATGATGAGAGAAATATGTGTTAGCAGATTGACTTATTTCTTTTAATGTGTTCTACTGTCCCTGTCTGGCAACCTGCCACAATTTCTGCACGACTCATTTCAGACATCACCTCACCTGTACAGCTTTCCCTTTTTGCCCCTTGATCACATAAAAAATCTCTTTCCCCCTTTCTTTGCAATTTAGTTTAAGCTTCTATTATATACTTTTACAGTGTATTAGAATTCATTGTTGATAAACCTTTCTCCATTCTCTAAGATTGGGAACCAGGTTTTACTTGATACGGTCAGAATTTGTCAAAGGGATCAGTATGAGTAAATGATGAGAGAATATATAAGAGAACTTTTCCAGATAGAAATTCACTGGCCACAGACACAATCTTATTTATAATTTTCTCTGCATCAGAGGAAGGCACAGATGAGACAGAGTTAAGAGTATTTATTGCTCTAGAGTCAGGCCACCTGAATTCTTGGTGCTCTTTTGCTGCATCTTGGTTTGTTACCTTGGGTCTATTACTGAACCTGTCTGTGCCTCAGTTTCCTTCTCTCTAAAATGAGGACAGCAATAGTACCTACTTTATATGGATTTTGTGAGGATTAAATGAATTAATACATGGAAATTTCATAAAACATTCTGGCACATAATAAGATCTCAGTAATTAGCCACTCATTTTGAAAGTTGTACAAACTTTTAAGGACTCTTTAACTAAAGAATGGGCTACTTGAGTAGATTATTCAGTTAATAAAAGCTGGAAATGATAATATATGTGAAATCAGGAATATTAATACTTGAGGGAAGAACATACTTGGTGCTTCTCTCTTGGCTTTTGAGCCCTTTGTAAAAGCAGAAGACCCTCTATTTCAATGGCTAGTGTTTACTAGTTGACTCTGCCTATAATGAATGCAAAGAAATACAAACATCAGCTGATGAATGTGGATTATTGGGGTTGGGGTTTTTTATATTTTTCTTATATTAAAATGTATTATATGTCTATTTCAAGAGTAATTCTGAGTTTGCTGCTCTGTAAATAAATTAGAGACAGTACTAATATTACATAATGATTTCAGGTAAAGTATAAAATACACATTCAATAGGCTTTTTTTTTTAGTATTTTAAATATTAACAGAAAAATAGTTACAGTACTTGAATGCTGAATCGAAAATTGTGGTTTGTAAGTATTTTTTTTCTTTATTCTGAATTAAGAATAAAATGAAAACAGTAAAAATATAATTAAGAATAGGCCTCTTATGTTCAATTATTTGTTTTATAATCTTTATATATGTTCTTACTTGCATTCTTAATCACTCCCCAGCCTCTCCTTTATTTAATCTTAATATTTGTTTAAAGTTTAGATCACACTCTGCAGCCATTTTATTTCTTACTCTAGAGAGGAGGCTGTTTTGTAATCTTGAAAGCTATTGGAGAAATTTAACACTTTGGGGCTTGAGACCAAATGTCAGTGAAAATATTTAGTCCCTTAAGCAAAGTGTTTATATTGAAACACTTACGTATTGTGGATAAAGGTTTTGCTTTTGAAATATATTTTAGATGTTTTATGTCTCTTTCATCAAAGTTCTGAAAGTTGCATTTACCAAGAGATTCTGTGCTCGTATATGATATATGATTGATTTGATTGGTTTATTTGTTTTTGGCTCTCCGTAATTCCCTGTGCCATGTTGGATTCTAGTTGTGCTTAAGTCCTGTATGCATTACTTTAAAAAAAAATGTTTGCTCAATAAGTTGTAAATTATTCTAATTATGAAGGTAAAGGGCATAAGTTACTCAGAAGTATGAATCAACTGTCCTTACAAAAATTTTTCAGTATATTAGCCAGAGAACAGGAAGTTTTTGTTAATTTTGATTTCAAACTCTAACATTGTATAGCAATTTAAAACATTTTTTTTCCAATAATACTGTTTACCTCTGCCAGAGAATGAAAGTAAGCTCCTAAAATTTAACAGTTTGGATTTGCAAGCAGATGGGTGTTCATTACAAGTTCTGTTTCATGTAACTGAGTTGGCTCAGTCATAATTATTATAATAATTAGTATGAAGTGGTTCTACTAAAGAATTATCCTGGGACAGATATTTGATTCATATGCCATGAGTAATCATATAAATTGCACCAGTTTATAATAAATACTCTTGATCCAGTGCTTCACAACATGGCTTTAGAAAACCCCTAATCATGTGTTTGAGAAATGATAAATTATATCTGTATGAAGCTTCAAGGGGGGCATCGTTATTATTTTTATGGAGTGAAATACAAAATTCTCACAGATTCTTAAGATAAAACACCTGCCTTCCATACTTTTTTGAGCCCTTGCAGAGCTGATTTTAGTTAAGTATTCCCTAATTCCTTGGAATTTCAATTCATTCCCTTGAGCTATTCTTAGTACTTCAAGGGACAAGTTAAAGAAGCCATGATTTTCATTACCTTAGAAGGTGGGTCATAGAGGATCTTTCTGTGATTTATGTCCAAGAGTGTTCTGCTTATGTTTCTCTCAAATAGTTTTATAGTTTCTGGTCTTACATTTAGGTCTTTAATCCATTTTGAGTTTATCTTTGTGTATGGTGTTAGGAAATGTTCTAATTTCATTCTTTTACACATAGTTGTCCAGTTTTCCCAGCAGTACTTATTGAAGAGACTATGTTTTCTCCATTGTCTTAATATATGCTTACCTCCTTTGTCAAAGACAGGGTGCCCCTAGGTATGTGAATTTATCTCTGGGCTTTCTATTGTGTTCCATTGGTCTGTATTTTGTTTTGTGCCAGTATTGTACTCTCCTGATGACTGTAACTTTGTAGTATAGTCTGAAGTCACGAAAACCAACTTGATTCTTCTTTCTCAAGATTGCTCTCGATATTTGTGGTCTTTTGCATTTCCATACAAATTGTGAAATTTTCTTTCTAGTTCTGTGAAAAAATTCCATTGTAATTTGATAGGGATTGCATTGAATCTGTAGATTGGTTTGGGTTGTAGTCATTTTCACGATATTGATTCTTCCAATCCAAGAACATCGTATGTCTGTCCACCTGTTCATTCGTGTCTTATAGTTTTCTGTATACAGCTCTTTTGTCTCCATAGATAGGTTTATTCCTCAGTTCAGTTCAGTCACTCAGTCGTGTCCGACTCTTTGCGACCCTATGGACTGCAGTACTCCAGGCTTCCCTGTCCATTACCAGTTCCCGGAGCATACTCAAACTCATGTCCATTGAGTTGGTGATGCCATCCAACCATCTCATTCTCTGTCGTCCCCTTCTTCCACTTTCAGTCTTTCCAGCGTCAGGTCTTTTCCAAGGAGTCAGTTCTTTGCATCAGGTAGCCAAAGTATTGGAGTTTCAGCTTCAGCATCAGTCTTTCAGGTGAATATTCAGGACTCATTTCCTTTAGGATTGACTGGTTGGATCTCCTTGCAGTCCAAGGGACTCTCAAGAGTCTTCAACACCACAGTTCAGAAGCATCAGTTGTTTGGCGCTCAGCTTTATAGTCCAACTCTTCTCCTAGGTATCTTTTTTTGGTTGTTGCAGTGGTGAGTGAGTTGATTTCCTTAATTTCTCTTTCTGATTTTTCACTCTTAGTGTCTAGGAATGCAAAGGATATTTGTGTACTGATTTTGTATCCTGGGACTTCACTATATTCACTTATTAGCTCTAGTAATTTTCTGGTAGTATCTTTAGGGTTTTCTCTGTATAGTATCATGCCATCTGCAAACAGAGTTTTACCTCTTAAAAAAAATTGCAGCCAAGGAAGGCAAAAAACAAGATAAAAAGGCAGCCCTCAGAATGGGAGGATGTAATTGCAAATGAAGCAGTTGACAGAGGATTAATCTCCAAAATATATAAGCAGCTCATATAGCTTAGCATCAGAAAAACAAACAACCCAATCAAAAAATGGGCAGAAGACCTCAACAGACATTTCTCTGAAGAAGACATACAGATGGCTAGTAGACACATGAAAAGATGCTCAAGATTGCTCATTATTAGATAAATGGAAATCAAAACTACAGCAGTTTTAAATGAACTTATAGTTCATTTCAGCATTTTCTTCTATAAAATTTCTGTTGATTTCTTTTGCTTATCATTCTGTTTGTGACTTTTGTCTTATTATTTTCTGAAAGAGTGTCTTATCTGTTATAATTATCAAACTGTTACTTGGCCTACTCTCATATCTTTTGCTTCTCTTTGTTTTGAGGCACATAATAGAATGTTTCTTCTGTATCCTTTGAAGTTAGGTATGGCCCTGTGACTTCCCTGATCCCTGAGTGATTATAATAAGCAATGTTTCTTGTCAATCTGTCATATCAGAAAGAAGTCTGTTTTGGTTTTAGTTGGTTATTTGGGTGTTTGTTAGTGCAGAGTAACCTAGCTTGTCTTAACAGATACATTATTCTCTATTTGTTGGCAGTGTGTGGCTTGTCATTTCTCTCTTTTGGTGTAATTTGATGAATAGACATTCTTAACTTTGTGTATCAAATTTATCAAACTTCTTTATGGTTTGAGTTTTTTGTATCTTGTTTAATAAATCTTTCTAAAATTACCATTGTATATTTATTAGACTTCTCCACTTTCCATGCCTCTTCACCTCTTTCATATTTTCTAATGTTTTGGTTTTCTGAATTGCACTCTGGATAATTTTTCAGTCCACCTGTTTTTTTCTGAAGTTATTTTTCACCATCTGTTAAACTCATCCATTTTTTATAGCCTCTTCTCTAGATATTTTTTTTAATTGAAGGATAGTTTGATTTACAGTATTGTGCTATTTAAAATATGTGTGTTATTTACAATATTGTATTACTTTCAGCATGGTGATTCATGATTTTTGCAGATTATATTCCATTACAGGTTACTATAAGATAATGGGTATAATTCATCTGTTATATAGTATTTCCTTGTTGCTTATATGTATCTGGTGGCTCATAGGTAGAGAATTTGCCTGCCAATGCAGGAGACCTGAGTTCGATCCCTGGTTCAGGAAGATCCCCTGGAGAAGGAAGTGGCTACCCACTCCAGTATTCTTGCCTGGAGAACTCCATGGACAGAGGAGCCTGGCAGGCTACAGTTCATGGGGTCACAAATAGTCGGACTGGACTGAGTGACTAACACTTCACAATTTGTACCTGTTAGTCTGTACCCCTAATTTGTCCCTTCTCCTTTTTCTCTCGCCTTTGGTGATTACAAGTTTGTGAGTCTATTTCTGTTGTACATGTACATTCATTTGTGCTATTTTTTAGGTTCCACAGATAGATGATATTATATAGTATTTCTTTCTCTGACATTTCACTAAGCATAAAATTCTTTAGGTCTGTTCACATTGCTGCAAATGGCAGTGTTTCGTTATTTTTTATGGCTGAGTAATAGTCGTGTGTGTGTGTGTTTCACATCTTCCTAGGCCAGTCATCTAGTGCTGGGCACTTGAGTTGCTTCTATGTCTTATTGTTGTTGAGTCTCTAAGTCATGTCTGATATTTGCAACCCCATGGACTGCAGCACTCCAGGCTTCCCTGTCCTTCACTATCTATGTCTGAAGTATTACAGATGGTGCTGCTGTGAACGTTGGAGTACATGTATCCTGTTCAGTTAGTGTTTCTGTTTTTTCCGGATAGACACCCAGGAGTGGAATTGCTGGATCTTATGGTAGTTCTGTTTGTAATTTAAGGAGCCTGCAGTCTGTTTTGTATAATGGCTGCACCAATGTACGTTCCCAGCAACAGTGTAGAAGGGTTCCCTTTTCTTCACATCCTCTTCAGCATTTTTTATTTGTAACTTTTTGATGATAGCCATTGTAACAGATGTGAGTGATATTTATTTCATTGTGATTTTGATTTGCATTTCTCTAATAATTAGCAGTATTGATCATCTTTTCATGTGCTTGTTAGCCATCTGTATGTCTTATTTGGAAAAATATCTATTCAGATCTTCTGCCCATTTTTTAATTGGATTTGTTTGTTTTAATTCTTCAGTTCTTTTAAAATTGAATCATACAAACTAGTCATGGATTTAGTTCTCAGAAGTCACCGCTTGCCCATCACGACATTTCTCTCTGTTCCATGTGGCTTTAGTGGGGTTGTCATGGTGGAACACTCTCCCCTTCCTTCCCTCCCTTTTTCTGTTCTCAGGATCTTAGTTGGAATTCAGAACAGGAAAAAAAGTTCCCTATCAGTGTTTGACTTAAAAGAGTTTAAAATTCATTGAAAATGATCTCTTAGATTCATTATTTCATTAGAAGTTACAAAATTGTGGTATTCTATCATTTTTTCTTTATTTGTTACTAAGTACTTTCATCAAGTACTTGGTTATGAACTATAGCTTATAGTTGAAAGGGTGATAAATGCTGGATATTTTCTACCTAACTTTTAGAATAATGAATTATTCTGCAGCATTTTCTAAAGAGATTTTTGGAGGGTTTTTTTTTGTTTTTGTTTTTGTTTGCAGTGTCATTATGAACTCATATTTGGTGTGTTTTGAACCATTGTAATTATTATTTTGATTTTTGAATTGGCCCATGTTTAGCTAATGATAAGCATTTGAATTAACCTCTTAGATCCCTTTAAGAATTTCTAGTTATCCTCGGTATAATGATGAGAAGAAAAAAATGTATGTTTAAATTTCAGATTATACTTTCTGATAGTATAAAACTCTTTACAGTCACTTTATACTGCCTAAACTTGGAAGGAACCAAAGAATCCTGATTCTTTCATTGGGAAACAGTATTTAGAGATCACAGTCTGGGTTCGTTGTATGTTATTCTTAGTAGACAGATATAGCTATTTTTTTTTAATATTAAAAAATCCATGAGTTTACACTGATATTTCCAATTTAAGATTATGGAATTTTTAATTCTTTAATTTTATACTGTATCTCTTTGTAGAAAAATCTTGATTCTTAGAATAATAATTGCTTATTTGTTCTATCATATATCTATATAATAGTTTCAAAAATTTTACATGAATTTTACTAGTAACAGAATTTGTAAATGAAGTTTTATAACTTCATTTATGATTTCCTTATATTTTCTTTTGTCCTAGAATATATATCTCATGAGAAATATATAGTCTAAATACTGTGTTTTAAAGTTACTTGAGGGGGACTTTCCAGGTGACGCAGTGGTAAAGAATCTGCCTGCCAGTGCAGGAGATGCAAGAGACATGGGTTCAATCCCTGGAGTAGAAAATGGCAACCTGCTCTGGTATTCTTGCCTGGAAATTTCATGTACAGAGGAGCCTGGCGGGGTATAATCCGTGGAGTCACAAAGAGTCAGGCAAAACTGAGCATACACACACAAAGTTATTTGAAGTAATTAGTTTCCTTTGGTTATGTAACCAACCTGACGTACCTTCAGATGTATTAGTTTTCTTTTTCTTCAGTTTGGAAGAATTGCTTCTTTTTTTTCTTTTTAGTTTAAATTTATGTTTTAATTACAAAAAAGTTCAGTGATTCCATTCTTCTGCCCATTAGTTAATAGATAAATTTTTGTTTCCTTTTTAGCTTTTGGCTTATTTTTGAAATATTAGATATGTATATATTTACATTTTTACCCTTGTGTTATGCAGAGTTAACACACTCTGTATTGTTTTATGCTTTGTGCTTTTTAATTTAAAATTATATCTTGACCATCATTCTATATCATTATAGAGAAATACTCCTCATTCTTTTCTATGGCTGGATAATATTCCATTGTCTAGATAAATGTAATGTAAATAACTAACATTCATGAAAATGTCTATCATTCTTTTGCTATTACAAATAATAATGTATTGCATATTCTTATACATTATTCATTTTATTTCATGTTCCCGGAGGTGGGATTGATGGGTCAAAGACTTAATGCATATGCAGTATTAACAATTTTTACCAAATTCTTCTTAGCACTTATCTTACCATTCTACTTTCTTGCCAACAGTAGTATGAGAATTCCTGTTTTTTCAGTCATACCAACAAAGTATGTTGCAGAATTACTTTTAAATGATTGAAGTTTTTCTTGCCACCTGGACATTGTAAATTAGCGTGATGAATTAACAAGAGGACTAGCTTAAGTTAATTATTGGAAATGGTGTTGGGGTGGGGAGGAGATACATGTTTGACCACGGTTCTCAACTGGGTTGGCAGGGAGGGGGCAAGGTGGCAGCAGATGAGATTTTAAGTTTATATTTACTCTGCAGATATATTTGGTTGTCTCTGTTTTGTTATTTAGGGTCATTTCCTCTTCTCTTCCTCACTTTGGCTGGATGATAGGTTTTATCTCCTGTTTCCCAGTTTATTCAGTTTATAATAGCTTTAGCAAATGACTCTCAGGGTGACAACCAGCTTACTGATGCATCTAACTAGATGGTCTGTTTTCTTTCTTCTGGTATTGTTGAACTCAGAGGATCAGTAGCTCCTAAAATGCATTTTTGCAGGAAACACAGTGTGATCTTGTTCTTCAAGCCTTGAATCATACTGTTAATAGAGTTCATCTTTCCTGTAGTCTCAAATATCTATAACTTATGAATATTGTATGACTACCCTGTTATATAAATGTAACTTAATATGTCAATAATTCTCTTTAATAAAAGTGCTAGCAAGTAATTATTTTTTAAGTAGAATATCCAGTTAAAATTCACAATTTTCTTCAATCACTGTGGGGATTGGGAATATTGTTTCAGAAATACACATATATCTTTCTCCAAAGAAGACATACAAGTGGCCAGCAGGCACATGAAAAAATGCTCAGTATCATTAATTATTAGAGAAATGAAAATCATAACCACAATGAAGTACACCTCACACAGATCAGAATGGCCATTATCAAAAAGTTTACAAATAAAAATACTGGAGAAGGTATGGAGAAAAAGGAACTCTACTACACTGTTGGTGGGAATGAAATTGGTGCAGCTCCTATGGAGAATAGTATGCAAATTCCTTAGGAAACTAAAAATAGGGTTACCATACGATCCAGCTATTCCACTCTTGGGCTAATAAATCTGGAGAAAATTCTAATTTGAAAAGATACGTGTACCCCAGTGTTTATAGCAGCACTATTTATAATAGCCAAGTCATGGAAGCAACCTAAATGTCCATTGACAGATAAATGGAAAAAGAAAAAACTGTGTGTGTGTGTGTATACACACAATGGGATATTAGCCATAAAAAAGAAAGAAATAATGCTATTTGCAG
Organism: Bos indicus x Bos taurus; assembly: GCF_003369695.1. Classification (NCBI taxonomy): domain Eukaryota; kingdom Metazoa; phylum Chordata; class Mammalia; order Artiodactyla; family Bovidae; genus Bos; species Bos indicus x Bos taurus. The sequence continues at coordinate 26,685,357 of NC_040104.1, forward strand.
CAGTATGGATGAACCTAGAGATTATCATAGTAACTGAAGTAAGTCAGATAAAGACAGCTAATCATGATATTATATGTGCAGTCTAAAAGAAATGGGGCAAGTGAACTTACTTACAAAACAGCAGTGACTCATAGAAAACAAACTTATGGTTACCAGAGAGGAAAGGGGGAATGTGATAAATAGGGAGTTTTGGACTGACATATACACACTACTGTATATACAATAGATACACCACAGGGGCCTCCTGTATAATGCAAGGTATGTGCATGCACACGCCCAGTCACGTCAGACTCTTGGCAGCCCTATAGACTGTAGCCTGCCAGGCTCCTCTGCCATGGGATTTTCCAGGCAAGAATCCTGGAATGGGTTCATTTTCTCCTCCAGTGGTCTTTCTGACCCAGAGATTGAACCTGCATCTCCAGCGTTGACAGGAGTATTCTTTACCACTGAGCTACCTCGGAAGCCCATAACACAAGGAACTATATTCAGTATCTTGTAATAATCTGTAATGGAAAAGAATATGAAAAAGAATTTGGGATTAGATTTTATAGGCTTGTTTAGTTTTTGGAATAATCTTTTATTTTTATCTTTAAATCCATATTATTGCCTGTTTGTCACTAGACTTTCTACAGACTAGCTTTTTGTTTTATTTTTGCTTTCCCCTAGTCTCACTTTTTTAACTAGTTAGTTCTGCCTAAGAGTGTATCAGTAATTGAGTTATTTGAACTGAAAAAAAAAATGAGTCAGGAGAAGCACCTTATTCTGAAGGTATCACATGAACAGGCATTTTAAAATAAGGTTCCTATTTCAGTGAATAATGTTAATGGCTCTTTTAGTTCCAGATTTGATCCAGTGTGTTCCTTTAGTAGTAATTAATTTTTGAAGTGTAAATGCAAATTTTAATTTTAAAAAATGAATGTCAATTTGGGAAGAAGAGTGCTCCATGAGCATCATGGGAGAAAGTATGGAGTATAATTCTCTTCCAGATGGCACCCCTACAGGTGAGGCAGCAGCCTGTGAAATTACAGTCTGAATCACACTGCAGACAAGCAGGGCATTTGGAGCAAAGCCTTCTGATATCAGTAATAAATGACTTGGTTCAGAACCAAGGACAATTCCCAGGAAATTAAAGCCCATTCTGTCACGTAGGGAGCCTATAGTAAAATGAAGTTTAGCAAAGTGGAAAGTTGCGAGAAAGGACAATAATTGCAAGCAGTCCATATATGAATCTTTTCATCTGCTAATATACTTAACTAGACATTTTAATTTATCTCACAGTTAAGTTTTGTTTCTACATATATTTATGGATTTTCTAAAGTAATATTTTTCACAGTGAATGCTGGCTAACAGCCACTTGCCAACTAAGCTTTCACTCTGAAATATTATCAATCAGGTACCTGTTGTAAATCTAATCTTGTTTAATATGTGCTGGGTATTTTTTATTTCAGAACACTTGAGTCCTTAATTACAAATGTAGTATAATATAATACAAATGTGTGTGATAAGTCATGTCTGACTCTTTGCAATTCCATGGACTGTAGCCACTGAGCTTCTATGTCCATGGGATTTTCCAGGCAAGAATACTGGACACTGCTGCCATTTCCTCCTCCAGGGGATCTTCCTGACCCAGGGATCAAACCTGCATCTTCTGTATTGGCAGGGGGATTCTTTACCACTGAGCCACCTGGGAAGTCCCATAATATAATATGAATACCAAGTCTTACTTTTACTCAGGTAAATCAGCAAGAAGCAACAGAGAATAGTTACTCAGAACTTGGCCTCTATAGTCAGATAGACAAGGATTCAAATTCTGACTCATTCAACTGTTTCTTTAACTGTGAGCTGTTTTTTTTTAAGTCTTATGATTTTAGGTTATTTAACATTTCTAAGCCTTAGTTTCCTTGTCAGCTGAATGAAAATAATAACATGTGCTTTAGGGATGAATTAAATAAGATATTCCATAAAGGACACTTAATATTACTGTGATGATATTTACCACTATTAACATTTGAAAATTAATTTTAGAAAGCAAAACAGCATTTAAAAATAACCAGTTTTCGTTCAAGTGCCATGATGGAGTACAAAGCAGCATAAAGAGATGGAGTTTGGTGGGGAAAGAAGATATTTAATATGGAGAATCAAGAAAATCCTTTTTGAGGAGGTAGTAGTTGAACAGATATCCAGATACTAAGTGAAATAAATGACTAGTAAAATTGTCAGTCTTCATCAAGTATTAAATAATGTGGCTTGAGTTTCCCCTGGTGGTCCAGTGGTTAGAGGGGCTTCCCAGGTGGCTCAGTGGTAAAGAATCTGCCTGCCAGTGCAGGAGACACAGGTTCAGTCTCTGGGTCAGGCAGATTCCCCTGGAGGAGGAAGTGGCAACCCAGTCCAGTATTCTTGCCAGGATAATCTCATGTCTTGAGGAGCCTTGTGGACTAAACAGTCCATGGGTTTGCAAAGAGCCAGACCCAACTGAGCACGCACGTACGCCAGTGGTTAGGACTCAGCATTTTCACTGCCAGGGCCTAAGTTTGATCCCTGATAGGGGAACTAAGAGCCCACTAGCTGCAAAATTAGACCATAATAATAATAATGTGGCATATTTAGTAGATAGGCTAAATATGAATATGTGTAATCCGTTGTTGTTTTGAAGAAATGCTGTTCTACTGATTTGCTAGTTCATAAAGTTTAGAAAAGTACTCTGACAGAATAGAACCCTTATCATATACTTACACTAGAAATATCTTACTTGTTGTTCAGTTGCCAAGTCGTATCCGATTCTTTGTGACCCCATGGACTGCAGCAAGCCAGGCTTCCCTGTCCCTCATCATCTCCTGGAGTTTGCCCAAGTTCATGTCCATTCAAATATCTTGCTACAGAAATGAAGAAAGGTATTATCAGAAATAGATATAGGGTCTATTGGTGGTTCAGTGGTGAGGAGTTCGCCTGCCAGTGCTCGAGAGAGGTTTGATCCCTGTTTTGGGAAGATCCCACATGCCACAGAGCAATTAGGCCCATTTGCCACAACTGTTGAGCCTGTGCTCTAGAGCCCAGGATCCCAAACTACTGAAGCCCCCCACCCCCCCTGCCCCTGAGCCCGTGCTCTGTAACAGAGCCACCACAGTGAGACCGTGCACCACAGCTGGAGAGTGGACCCTGTTTGCTGTAACTAGGGAAAAGTGCAGCAGTGAACATCTAGCACAACCAAAATAAAATTATTTTTAAAAAGTTAAAGAAATAGATTTAAAGTATTGTTTTTAATTATACACCAATGAAGAGAGAAAAAGGAGGGGGGGAAAGGAATGGGGAAAGAAGAAAACCTTTTGCTTCTACCATTGTAGCCCAGTTCCATCCCATAGTAGTAGACCCCATATGACTTCTGCCAAAATAGAGTCGTGTGATACAGTCTTTAGTAGGTTTTATGTGTTAACTCGGTGCCAGGCACTGTGCTAAATCCTTTACATGTATCAACAAAAACATTTGATTATTTGCTTTCAGAAATTCTCCTACCTAATAATGGTGGCTCACTCTAAAAATTTTGACATAAAGGCATGGCATCTAGGAAAGGATGTTCAAGCTTCGAGGGATGATTATCCTCCTTTTGTTTGCTTGCCCTCTATCTCAGGTTGAGTTTGGTTAGCAGCATTTGGAATTGAATCTTAAAGCCAGTGTTTATGATGGGATTTGAAGATTGTCCAGAGTTATTTTTCCAGCTGCATATCCTAAAATAAGTCACTTAACCTCGCTGGTGCTGATTTCTCTGATGTGAAAATTATGTTGTTTAAATAGTTAGAACCTCAGAAGCTCTCTCTAATATTGTTTGATCAGGATTCTGGGTAATCATCATGGGTTATGTGGAAAAGGGCTTATTGATATTTTTTATTTTGAATAGAAGTAGACATATAGGAAATTCTTTTAAGTATAAATACCAAACTTCAGAGGATTAAGAAAAGTCGACATTTTTAACCCAGGGGAAAAAAATCTCTCTGAGAACCTTGAAGTTGGAATTGGCACTAATTTGGCCAACCTGATCAGATTATTTTGATTGGGTTTAAAATTTTGTTTATGAATTTTAAAGAAATTTCAAGGATTTTAAAAAGAGTCTTTTTATTTTTTGTATGCACACACATATACATAGTCTTGGATAGTCTGGGAAAAAGTGACTCCTGGGGAAAAAAAGAAAAGGAATTTTAGTTCTGACTCAAGGATTTGAATAAAGGACCATTCACTAAGTAAATACTGTATGATTCTGAAGAATCTGGTAAACCTTCCTTCTAATGTATTAAACATAATTTCAAAAAATCTCCGTAGCCTTTACAAATATAATTTTAAGTACTTATTTAGTTAAACTGATAAGATTTACTGCTGTAAACCCTTTTACATTTATTAACATATTTAGATCTCTCAACAGAACTATGATACAGAATACCGTTGTTATTGTCGCTTTTGTTATCATGCATGTATACATGCATACTCAGTTGTGTCCAACTCCTTGAGACCCCACAGGCTGTAGCCTGCCAGGCTCCTCTGTCCATGGGATTTCCCAGGCAAGAATACTGGAGTGGGTTGCCATTTCCTCTCCAGGGGGTCTTCTGGACCCAGGGATTGAACCTGGGTCTCCTCCATTGCAGGCAGGTCTTTACTGTCTGAGCCACTAGGGAAGTCCAAATCCTTAATTTTCCTAAGTAAACACATTAATAAAAGAGTTTTGTTGCTAAGTCTGTGTTTTGTAGGCAGTTATTTTCTTATCAATAAATTAGTGAGTTGGGGGGAAATGGTAAATGCCAGTGTAGAGTTGCTAGCAGCAATTTAATTAGGTTCCGTTATAAGTGATTCAAACATGAGAGCTGTATTTTCTGTAAATTTAAATTTGTTGTTAATCTCTTGGGAAAATTACGCATTGTGGTTTTACAGGTTTTTCTGGTTGTATAGAAACTTTTGAAATGGCAACCCACTCCAGTGTTCTTGCCTGGAGAATCCCAGGGATGGGGGAGCCTGGTGGGCTGCCATCTATGGGGTCGCATAGAATCGGACACGACTGAAGCGACTTAGCAGCAGCAGCAGCAGAAACCTTTGAAACATTGTTCATTGTGTTGTATATTGATTTTATTAGACACTTAATTTGTGCACAGAGCAAATGAATGAAAACAGTTTTGTTTCACAATGCTGAGTGAGGGTAACACTCATATTCATTCACCTTTAGCAATAATAGTGTTTACTGTGTGCTAATAAGCACTGTACTGAAGACTTAACTTTCCCTACTGTTCAGGGCTATTGGGAGATAGGCCCCAGAAGAAGACTAATAGAAACTGGCTTTGATCTCTCACTTATAATTACTTTATCATTTCTATAATAAACTGTGTAGCATACTACTAGAATGTGCTGTGTATGTGACACCGATACAGTAAGCCCCCTACATACGAACCTTCAAGTAGCGAACTTTGAAAGATTCAAGTGTGCCAAGCTAGCACACTGTACTACTGTACTTTTCAAGTTGCTTTACTGTAAGAGTAAAAATGTTTCCTTAATTTTTTGTTTTTTATGTTTTATTTGTATGAAATGTATTATAAACCTGTTACAGTACAGTACTATATAGCCAGTTGTGTTAGCTTGTTACTTAGGCTAACTTTGTTGGATTTACAAATCGGACTTACAGCTGTGCTCTCAGAATGGAACTGGTTCATATGTAGGGGACTTACTGAAGTGGTGAGTTATCTTTTCATTTGTGCTGTGATTATCCTTTTTTGGTGAAGGAGTCAGCAGTGTTCTCCAGAATCTGGAGTGCACTGGAGCCAAGTTTCACGCAGTGTGTTTCAGACAACAGAGTTGTGCAAGATGTTGATATATGTTACATAGGAAAAGAAAGGTCTCTAGTCAGAAAGGGGACAATACTTATTTAAAATATGTTCAGCCATACTCTTCACTGTAACACTTTTCAGAACTTGTTAATGTGCTGTTGTGCATTATAAATCTCTCCGAGGAGAATAGAACATCTGATCTTCCTCACCTCTTTGATTAAAAGTCCCCTGCCCTCTTTTTTTTAAAAAAAACTCTTCAAAGAGAATGTCTTTGGGCAGAAAATAACTTTGGGAAAAGATATTCTAGACCAGTTTCTCAGCCTTAACCCTATAGACATTTGAGATCAGACATCCTGTGTCAGTAAAAGATGTTTATCAGTAAAGGATGTTTACCTCCTAAATAGTTGTGACAATCAAAAATGTTCTCTGGGGGCAAATAGAACAATTGGTCTAGATTCATACTGCAGTATTCCAGGAAGTTATACAATACATTAGCAATTTCTGTGTGCAACTTTGCTTTTAATGGGGAAGAAACAATAGTCTAGGAAGTGGAAGCACAGGTAGAGAAGGTTCATTACATTCTACTGTAATAAACATTCTTGATCCACTTAGTACCCTGGCTTGATTTAATTATTACATGGGGAATTTCCTGCAAAAGGTAATTTCAAACTTTGAAGACTATTATATGGTAGAGACAAAAAATTATTTTTTGCTGAAATACTAGCCTAGATATTTAAAGTTATCTGCTTATGATATTGCACATTTCTGAAAACCACTTTTCCCTTTTTATTTATATAGGGCTATTTTCTTCTCTTTGAGTCTATGTTAGATTCTGTCCTTTATGCAAAGAACAAATACTTGGCAAAAGGAGGATCGGGTGAGTATAAAATTCTAGATTTAGTAATCTAATTTTAGTCTGGCAGAACCAAATGAACCTTTGGATTTCAAATAAACTATGCATGACTGAGAAAGTTCCCAATAGAGATGAAAGATGTTTCCATTAGAGGAAGCTTTAAGACATTTGTTTAGTGTACTGTTGGTAGTAGAACATTGTATTAATATAAGATATGCAGGACTCCCAAGTTAATGCTATTCTCGTGAACACTTGAGTCTTTTGATTTGTTTGTTTGTTTTTATGACATTTAGTTGTTGTTTTTCCCCAAAAGAATGTTTCATACTAGGTTGGAAATCATTCACTTTGGTAGCAAATTTTCCATGACTTCACTAAATGTATAAACCTGTCTTCTCTGTGATTTAACAGGAACATTTAAATATTGGTTTCTGTTAAATTTATAAAGCACCGCATACCAGTCAGTATTTTTAAATAGATCCCAATAAATGTGGAAGGCTTCCTTTTCATGTCTGTAGTGAACTTTCACTCACATTATCTGCATACTTGGTGAGATTGTGTTTTATAGGCTTTCTGCTGTAAACAGCTGTATACAAATAGAGTGTCCTCAGGATTATGTTTTGCTCATCTTTGGCTCTCTACTGAGCTCTACAGCTCCTGGACTATAGATAGATCATAATACATGTTTATTGCATTGAATCATTAAAACTGAGTTGAATAGCATCTGTCTCCCTTCACTCACCTTTCCCTGGACCTTCCCTTTCTCAAAGCTTTAGAATTAGTAAGTCATTTCTGTGGTCAGAGTATAGTTGATAAAACTGCTATATAAAAGTAGATGAAAAGGAGGATACATTTTGAACTGATATCATAAAAGCACTTGAGCATATGTATGCCTCCTGCGCATTCGTGTTCTATGAAATTACTTTGGCAGTAAAAATCAGTAAGGCCAAAACAGAAAGTGCGCAGAAAATTCTCCAGGACAATTGAGGTCTTTTTATAATAGCATTTAAGTGGATTGCCTTTCTTTTGCAAAATGCTCTCATTTTATCGCTGTATTTTCTGCAACCATTTCAAGATATGTTTCTGATCTGTGACATGAATATGGCTAGAATGTTTTAGATATATTTTACCCTGTAATAATTGGCTATATCTTGTAATAATTGCAGTGTTTTTTTTATGACAACTATACTTAATGACTAGAAACTAATATTATCTACTTTTGTCTGCTGCTGCTAAGTCACTTCAGTCGTGTCCGACTCTCTGCGAACCCATAGACAGCAACCCACCAGGCTTCCCCATCCCTGGGATTCTCTAGGCAAGAACACTGGAGTGGGTTGCCATTTCCTTCTCCAATGCATGAAAGTGAAAAGTGAAAGTGAAGTCACTCAGTCGTGTCCGACTCTGTATGATCCCATGGACTGCTGCCTACCAGGCTCCTCCGTCCATGGGATTTTCCAGGCAAGAGTACTGGAGTGGGGTGCCGTTGCCTTCTCCACTACTTTTGTTTACTAGCAGCCAAATAATACAGTCTACCTTTATTTATTGTATTACATATAATCGTCACAACAGCCCTTTGAGATTTTAGAAACATAGATGTCCTGGATGGTACATTTAAATATCCAAGGCTTGAACTTGTTTTTCTAAACACAGATCTGCCAGACTCTAGTATTCATGTTCTATTGACTGTTCCTTGTTGTTTCTTTACTAAAGTGCATTTTATTGAATCTCATTCTTGCCTTGAAGTTGTTTCAGGGGAAGATTCAGAAAACTGTTTCCATACCTCCCTGAGTGGTATTCATTGATCTTACTGAGGGACTGACAGCAGTTTAATACATTTAAATTGAATTCTTGATGAAATTCATTAAGAACTTACAGCCATGTGAATAAAGAGGTTGTAGCTGAAACAGTGGCAGAGCTATTTTCCATCATCGGAGGGATAAAGTAGAGACACATAAATCTATCTCTTTCCATATTTTTATATAGCTGCTTTTAGCACTCAGATATTCTAGGGGTGTAGTAAAGAGAGGTCAGCATTCAACTGCATCAGTGGTGCTATTGAATGTTACTTGTCAACAGAATTAAAAAAGTAGGAAAAGACAGAAATGAGTAACATGAAGTGGTTTAGCCTATTTTGTGTATTTGAGCATGCTTTGATGAATATCATTGGTCATCTAGATGCTCATTCTTTTATTGCAAATAAGAGTTTTATGTTTTTCTTAATGAAAGATTTAGTAAGCTATTAGTAGTGTAAAGATTTAAGAAAGAATAACTGAATTATGAGAAATAGACTATTGAAGACTATATAAGCATGAAGGGACCACAATTTATTTTTACAGGAATCTTAGTTCAATTTGTGTCTCACTTTATATATAATGGCAAGGCCTTCATAAAACATAGTCAGCCAATAGCTTAAGTAGTCACTCTCCTAATCACCAAGTAATCCACAGTACTTTAGAGGTGTTCATTTTCTGCTGTTATCACTAATAAAACTTCGTGGGGATTCCCTGGCAGTCCGGTGGTTAGGCTGACGCGGTGCATTCACTGCCTTGTTCCCTTGTTCAGTCCTCGGTTGGGGAACTAAGATTCCACATGCCATGTGGTGAGGCCAAATAAAATAATTAAAAATAAAATAATTTTTTTTAAGTTTTGTAAAGTTACTGAAAGTGGGTTTACTACTTTCTGCTTATTATCAGTTTACCAATTGTATATCAGAAACGTAGTGTTTTTACATTCAACCAACCAAAAACTCAGGAGGAACACCAGGAAAATGTTAGATCATGACCAGTGCATATTTTTACAAGAAATTAAGCAAAGAATCGGACATGACTGAGCAACTGAACTGAACTGAATTTGAAAACCAATGTATATTTTAGGATTGAAGCATAGATATAAATGTTTTATACACTAAAAGTGTCAAAATACCTACACAGATTTATCTTTAATAGGAATTTATGTAATTCATTATTTCATTGTTCAAGGGTTGGCTGTTTTATGTCATTTAAAAATGACAACTCACATCATAGCATTATAAGTACATTTAGTACTACAAAGGTAATGTTAAAATGATACTGTTGATTAAAATTGAATGGTGAGGCTTGTGGTCATCAGTCCTGTCTGTGTCTTGATTGTGGTGGTGATTGTATAACTGGAGTATTTATCAAATCACATAGGATTATACACCGAAAAGGGCAAAGAGAGTGAGTTTTACTGCATATAAATTTTACCTCAGTAGAATTGACTTAAAAAAAAATGAAGCAGTATTACCTCCGTCAGGTCAAATGAATCATGATATAATATGATTTCTAGCTGTTTTGAAAAATAAAGCTATGTACTAACTTTATGCCCACTTCTGTAATTTTTGTTAGTATTATCAATATATCTCTCTATAACTAAAAAATAATTGGGGTGATTAAAAAGTGGAAAGGAAAGGGAAGAACCAAGTAAATACACTGTTTATCATTACTCGTGATAGGAGATTAGTAAATACTATTAAAAAGAGAAACAGGAGATATTCTGTAAGGTTGTAATTATAAAGTTAGCTATTAGCACAAAAAAGGCAGACTTTGTAAATAAAAGAATATTTAAGAAAAAAGGAAAAAGACTGTGCAGTTGAACTGCTTAAAAAACAATAAAACAAAAACTATAGATACAGAGTAACATGATAGGAACAAGAAAAGTTTTCATATCAATAATGTACATGGACTAAACTAATTTATAAAAGAAAAAAATTTTTACGTTGGAACACAAGAGAAACCCTGATTCTGTGGTACACTTAAAACAAAATTACATAGAAAAGTCAGGACAAAAAAAAGATACTCAAGCAAAGAGGAAAATACAGTTACATTATTGATACCTAACAAAAGGGAATATGGGCAAAATATATAATTATTCATAAAAATAGGGCTTAGCACTAAGGAGCAAAATCATGCCCATCTTCATAGCTACTGAAAAGGTTGATGTATATAAAATACGTAAACAATCTGAAAATTTGGTTAAGAATGGCATACTTAAGTTGTTTGTTTCTGAGAATCTCCCCCATGAAATATCTTCTCATTATAAGGGAAAATAGTAAATTTATCTGTAGAAGCCTGGCAGACTCCACTTTTAGTCGTAATCAGAGTTCGCATCCTCGAGAATTGGACTAATTAATACTGTTGGAGCATGAAGAAATAATTTGTTTCTTTGAAACATCCTCAGAACTGATAACGGTTTTGTAAAATTACAATGTTGCATAGAAATGTAGAGGCCCATTAAAGGAGACATCTTCTCTGGTATTGGAAAAGAATGTTATTTTCATTGCCTTTCATTACAAGGAAAATGAAAGTTTTCTTCCCCTCTCATACAGTCAGAACAAAACTCAACTTCCTTATGAGGTCCTCAGTATACCGCTTCTCTAATTTATAAATTGTCAGGATTATCAAGTTGAGAACTTTGTTTATGCAAAGCAGAGTTTTAAGACAGCCGTTTCCTAAGTCGTCATTTCCTGACCTTGACAGACCATCACAATGTCTGGGACCTTTTATTAGAATTCCGGATACTTTGGAACCAAAAACCACATCAGATACTTTTGACCCAAAACTTGGGGAATCATCCTGTTTTTCAAATTTATTTAAGGTGTACACAGTAGTGGACTTCCGTGGTGGTTCAGTGGTAAAGAATCCGCCTGCCTAGCAGGAGACTCAGGTTGGGTTCCAGGGTCGGAAAGATGCCCTGGAGAAGGAAGTGGCATCCCACTCCAGTATTCTTGCCTGGGTAATCCCATGGACAGAGGAGCCTGGAGGGCTACTGTGCATGGGATTGCAGAGTCTGACATGATTTAGCAAGTAAACAGCAACAATACACAGTAGTAGGTATTGCTGCCTCTGAAAAGTAGGCAGAGATTTAGGTGTGTATCATTAGTGGAGCCTCAGTCATGGACTCGTGCCTAACTTGCAAAGGAGGGAAAGCAACTTTTTCTCATTTTCACCTTCTGTAAAAGAAAGCAGATCTGTCTCATAACAGGAAATCTCATGCACAGTTCAGAAGAGGGCAGCAGAACAGAGTGGCAGATACATACATTGGAATCCTGGTCTATGCTAATAAGAAATTGCCTCTGTTATGAGTTCCAGGTTTACAAATGCCTTTCCCTTGCAAGCTGAACTCTAGAGTGTATTGACTCCTCCCCCATTTCTGCTTGGTTGCTCTCCTTTTTAGTGTCTCTCTTTGCTTTATCACCTTATTCCTTTACTCAGATGGAATGGGTAAGGCAGAACATTCCCATTTTCCTCACTTTGCCCTGAAGTTTTTATTATCTCTAATCTTCCTTAACACTTTTCTCTTTCCTCATTCTTTTCCAACAGGTGCTCATTAGGGCAGTTGAGTTCCTCTTTACTTTTTCTCTGTTTGAAAAGCACAAAATGTGGCATCATGAATAATGGAAAGCACAAAATTTTGCAGTCAGACCTCGAATTAAATCCCTGCTTCATCAGATGACTAGTTACCTAGTTAGCTGATTAACAGTAATTTTGGAAAGTTACTTTATTCCTCTGAACTTCAGGTTCCTTATCTTAAAAATGAAGATTATAATCTAGCTTTATAGAATCAGTCAAAAGTCTAAATGAGGTGCTTGACATAAAGTAGTTGCTCAATAAAAGTTAATTCCACTCCTGAGTTTTAGCTGATAAACATGAGATTCATGTTAAATTTATACATTATAAAAGTTTGCAATCAGTTTAGGCATTTTCACCTGTCTTTTGTCTAGTACTTTTACATAACTTATCTCAGTATAATCAGTCACTGAGTCTGTGTCATAGTGCTTAGAGGTTTCCTTCAGTATTTCCATAATTCACTGTGTACTTCCTCATCTTCAGATTCATTTTGCCCACATTTATTATTTTGGTTTTGTTCAGTGATATTGCAGTACTGTCATTTTCTACCTTTTTTAGTATAATTTTTTCAGTGTATATTACAGCCACAATTTAGCCTAGCTAAGCTTTAGAGTGGACCCAGTCAGTATTTATTATAAGTTAATGATGAGAAAAGTTGCAATTTCCAAATAAACAGTTGATTTTTAAGATAACCTTATTATATAAATTGAAATTAATGTTTTAAAACTCTGCGATTATTTGATGATGTAGTTACGTAGTAGTACATTTTCCTTGATGTATGATAGTCATTTTATCATTGACTATTATTTCACTGAAGTTTTCCTCTATGTGGTTCATATACTGTGAAAAGAACAGTCTATATTGACTTATTTATTATCTCCTTTTTGTTATAAACCTTTTCCTTCTCTGGTTACTTACATACAAACAATGATGCTAGTGTTTACTAGGAGTAGTTTCTTCATGCGTCTCAGTCTTATCCTTTAGTGTTCAAAAGTTTGTGAGGCATTTCTAGGGGATAAAGGAGTTCCCATCTTTATCTGTTCACCATGTGAGCTGTTCTAGTGACAAATGAATTCTGGGCAATGAATCGAGAAGGACACAGATGTCAAAGCCATGAATTTATAAATGGTCTGCTAAGAGAAGGCTTTTGTCCAGTCAGTGCTTTGTTAATTTCACCTACAAGAGGGAATAATTATTCAATTATGCTTCCATCTGACAAAAATCAGATGACAAATGTGTCAGAATGTGAAGGTAAAGGGTTAGTCAGGATTCTGGCAGGTGGCCCAAAATGTTAGCCAGCTGTGAGGAGGTGGATAAAGAATCAAATTGACCTATAGCACTGATAGTAGGTCTTTCATGAATATTCATATATCTTACTAACTGAAAGATAAAATATTTCTAAATTCTAACACATACAGAGGCCATGATTTTTTATATCTTTGTGAAATATATTCGATAATTAGCTTGAAAAATAAACTTCAAAAAATTAAATCATATTCCTCTTTAGTCTGTTTCTTCTTATTACCAACATATTTTTTAAATTGTTTAACAGTTAAAATATGTTATTGTTACTTCCTATAATCTGCTAATTGTGTGAGCAATTTTTTTAAATTGGAGAATAATTGCTTTACAGTATTGTGTTGGTTTTTGCCATACATCAACATGAATCGGCCCCAGATATACATATATCCCCTCCCTCCTCAACTCCCCTTCCATCTCCCTCTCCATCCCACATCTCTGGGTTGTCCCTGAGCACTGAGTTGAGCTCCTGTGTCACACAGCAAATTCCCACTTGCTATCTATTTTACATATGGTGATATATATGTTTCCATGCTGTTCTCTCGATTCATCCCACCCTCTCCTTCCCCAGCTGCGTCCACAAGTCTGTTCCCTATGTCTCTGTCTCCCTTGCTGCCCTGCAGATAGGTTCATCAGTACTGTCTTTCTAGATTCCATACGCATGTGTTAATATACAATGTCTTTCTGACTTACTTTACTCTGTATAATAGGCTAGGTTCAACCACCTCATTAGGATTGACTCTAATGTGTTCTTTTTTATAGTTAAGTAATATTCCATTACACACACACACACACACACACACACACACCACGATTTCTGTAAGATGCATCTGTCGATGGACATCTAGGTTGCTTCCATGTACTGGCTGTTGTAAAAAGTGCTGCCACAAACATTTGGGTACTTGCATCTTTTTCAGTTATGGTTTTCTCAGGGTATATGCCCAGTAGTGGGATTTTTGTGTCATACGGTAGTTCTATTCCTAGTTGTTTAAGGAATCTCCATACTGTTCTCCATAGTGACTGTATCAATTTATATTCCCACCAGTAGCAAGAGGGTTCCCTTCTCTCCACATCCACTCCAGAATTTATCGTTTGTAGAATCTTTAATGATGGTCATTCTGACTAGTGTGAGGTGATACCTCATTGTAGTTTTGATTTGCATTTCTCTAATATCAGAATTGCTTTTTAATTAGTTTAGTAACTGAGTTTTTCCTTATAAAAACTGGAAAAGTTATCCTTATTTCTTAATGCTGTTACTAATGAGTACATCATATTACTTGATTCAGTGCCTGATTTTGGACATTTCTAGAAAAGGCTAGATAGTATTTTAAGTCCACTAGATTTTTAATAATATTCTAAAATAGAAGAATTATACACTGCCTCATCTGTATTAGGAATATCCATAAGACTCTTGCTCCTTGGAAGAAAAGTTATGACCAACCTAGAGAGCATGTTAAAAAGCAGAGACATTACTTTGCCTGTAACAAAGGTCCGTCTAGTCAAAGCTGTGGTGTTTCCAGTAGTCATGTATGGGTGTGAGAGTTGGACTATGAAGAAAGCTGAGCACCGAAGAATTGATGCTTTTGAACTGTGGTGTTGGAGAAGACTCTTGAGAGTCCCTTGGACTGCAAGGAGATCCAACCAGTCCATTCTAAAGGAGATCAGTCCTGAATATTCATTGGAAGGACTGATGCTGAAGCTGAAACTCCAATACTTTGGCCACCTGATGCGAAGAACTGAGTCATTTGATAATACCCTGATGCTGGGAAAGATTGAAGGTGGGAGAAGAAGGGGATGACAGAGAATGAGACGGTTGGATGGCATCACTGACTCGATGGACATGATTTTGAGCAAGCTCCGGGAGTTGGTGATGATGGACAGGGAAGCCTGGTGTGCAGGACTGCAGTCCATGGGTTTGCAGAGAGTTGGAAATGACTGAGGGACTGAACTGAACTGATACCTAGTGTCCTGCTTATTTTTGTAGATAAAGTTTTATTAGAAAATAGCCATGCTCATGTATTTATAATTATCTGTGGGGCTTTTACATCATAGCACACCAGAGATTAATAGTTTCAGTAAAGACCATATAGCTTACAGAACCTAATACAGTCACTTTATATAAAATGTTTGCTGACCCCTGATCTATTATGTTCCTCTTTAAGGGTGAAACTACAGGACATAATGTTGGAAAGCTTCTGTGATGGTCATATTAAGTCTGACAAAGTGTACATAAAAAACTTCGTTTTGGTTTAGTTGCTAGGTTGTGTCCAGCTCTTGCAACCCCATGGACTATAGCCTACCGGTCTCTTCAGTCCATGGCATTCTCCAGGCAAGAATACTGGAGTGGGATGCCATTTCCTTCTCCAGGGGATCTTCCTGACCCAGATATCTAAAGTTGCTTCTATTTCTTCTTCAGTGTTCCTCATCATAAGGACCTGGTTCAGAAACTAAACATGCATACCTTTCCTATAGCAGATAACTCTTGCTGAATCACCGTTTGCAGTAGCATATCTTTTACTTTGAAGAATTTATATCAGTCAGAAATTTAAACACAAGTCAAGAGGCTTACCACATTAGTGGAGGAAGAGGAAAATAGAAGTAATCCAGGTTACCCAGCAGTCAACTCCAGCCCGGGGGAGCTGTCACACCTGACTCACTTGCTGCTTTAGACAAGACTTGGGAAACGTATCAGTATCATAGCACCAGGTTTTTTTTTCTGGGTATCTCAGATGTCAGGTTTGGAAGAAGCAGTTGCTTCGTTGTCAACAGATCTTATCATGGGCTTTATTTAGAAGATAATTTAGTACTGCTGTCACTGAATAATAAAATTCCTACAGCTGTGGAGAGAAAGTTTGGAGGAAGGAGGGTTATTTCTCTGATGTTTAAGTCTGAAGGCTAAGTTAATAATAGTGAAATTATTTCTTTTGTTTCTGTGGCACACATGTACTTGCTTTCGGTGTGTTGATACAGTAATGTGTACTTCATATTTTAATTCGCAAATTCCCTAAATGTTGACATTTGAAGGACAAAGTTAATTTTATTGTTAGTCCAAAAAGCATCAGTATTGTTTTAAAATTTTTGTGCTGTAGACTTTTACTTGTTACTAGAAGAGGGTTTCTCTCAGCTTCCCTGGTGGCTCAGTAGTAAAGAATCCCCCTGGCAATGCAAAGGACACAGGTTCATTCCCTTATCCGAGAAGATCGTACATGCCATGGAGCTACTAAGTCCATGCACCACAACTGCTGAGCTAGAGCTCATGCTGCGCAACAAAAGAGGCCCCCACCGTGAGAAGCCCACTCACCACAACTAGAGAGTAGCCTCTGTTCTCTGAAACTACACACAGCAATGAAGACCAGAACAGCCGAAACTAAAAAAAAAAGAAGTCTCTCTGAACACACTATTCCCCTACCTCTCTTAACACTTACTCTCTTGGTATTGAATCCAGATCACCTCTTTTGTGATCCAGGCCTATGTGTCAGCTGGTATTTGGATATTTTTACCTATTTGTCTAAGCATTAAACTCCCATATTCCTCTTGAATCTGCCCTTATTTTATTTGCTGTTTCCCTGGTTAGTACCATAGTTTGCCGAGTCACTAAGTATAAATCGTGTCATCCTTGCCTCTTTCCTGTTTTCTCGCTTTCTTAGCCAGCCTGTCTTACAGTCTGTAAGTTCTGCCTCCTAAACTTACCTTGACTGTATCTCCTCATTTCCATTCCCACAGCCGTCACTCTGCTTCAGATCAGCTGAATTATTACAAGTGCCTCTTTAAGTCTTGCTTCCTACCATTTATTCTCCACATTGCACTCCAGGTGGCTTTTCTGAAACCAAAATTTGACCAGGTGCTTCCTCATAGAAAATTTTTTACTGGCTTATCCTTATTCTCAGAATAAAGTCCAGTTTATTAATGTGGTTTACTCAGCCCTGGCTTTATTTTTTTTGGTTTTACTTAGCTTTGTAGCTTAGTATTCCTTACTTATTCCTCTCAAGTTGGAGTGTACTATGTCCCTAGATGCCCACTGCCCACCCTACCTAGAACATATCTTCCCCCTCCCCCCCAAACATTCCAAACTTACTTGTTCTTCAGCTCTCATTGTAATAATTTGTTTCCCTGCCATAAACAAACCTGAGTTAGCTGGGGTTTTTTGTTTTTTGTTTTTCTTTTCTATAGGTCTCTTAGTACCTTATGCTTCCCCTTTCTTAGTATTTATTACATCACAAATAATTGTCAGTTTATTTGTCAAAATTATATAAATGTAAGTTTGAGTAGGGTCATGTATCCACAGTCTGTAAATTAGAGTAACTTACTGGCACATATTTAGTGCTCATAAATATTTACCTTTTATAATAAATAAGAGAGGGTAATATGAACTGGTCTGCACAACTATAAAATTCTGTCCCATAATTTTCTTTACATGTCACATAACATCTTTAGAAATGACTTGTCTTTACACGTTTCAAAAGAACATATAAGGTAAAAATCTAGTACCTCTTTACAGTTAGCATGTTTAATATTAATAATTTCAAGATTGTGTCATCCTTTTAAAATAATTTGAATAGGAGCTCATCATTGAAATCCTTATTTTAATCTTACTACCCTCCATTGCTAGTAATCAATTGCTAGTAATCTCTACTTTGGATTTGGTATTTCTGGTTAGCCTAATGATTATATTTTGTTATAAAGGCAGATAACACTAAATTGCTGGGTGTTTTATTTGTTACAGTCTACCCTGATATTTGCACTATCAGCCTTGTGGCAGTAAGTGATATGAATAAGCATGCTGATAGAATTGCTTTTTGGGATGACGTCTATGGCTTCAACATGTCCTGCATGAAGAAGGCAGTCATTCCGGAGGCTGTGGTGGATATTTTAGATCCAAAGACACTTATTTCAGACGCCTGTAGTATTAAGGTGGGTACTTACCTAATTTTCTTTAACGATGTGGCTTTTTATTATTTTTCATTTATGAGGTTAGTATTTCAAATTAATGAATTGATTTTAAGTATGGGTCTTCAAAACTAATCATTCTTCATTTTAATTAAAGCAACTTGATGCCATAATATTTACCAGTTGACTGTGCCATCCGTTTGGAATCACTTCTCTTTATGTAGTAAAGTTTCTTACACTGAAGGCTTGAATCATTGACTTAGTAAAGGCAGAAAGTCCTGTTGTAGTGTCATTTCTGCTTTACCACCACCTCCTGCCCTTAGTTCTAAGCTTCTTATTTACAGCCAGGTTATTCATTCATGTATGTTTCACACAGTTTAACTTCTCATTCAGATTTCCTCCGTTCAGATTAAGTAATTATAGTGACAATGTCCATGAGACTAAAACCCTGCTGTTTTAAATTTTATATTTTTCACCATGTTAATCTCTAGTTTTATTGACAATTTGCTATGTCGAATTTGCATAGGTTGAGTAATTTTGCCGTTAGTGATAGTACTGTTGGTTTTGGTGAAAGACTCCTTAATTTATCTATTTCAATTGTATAATTAAATAAATATAGCTTGTTTAGTATTAAATTCAGAACACTGTCTCTTTTTAGTCACACTGTTACTTTCATAGTATCAATAATTATTCTTGGCACAAAATATTCAGTAGATACTCAGTAAAAGTTCATTAATTTTCTTAAGTGGATAAAGTCTTAATATGTAAAGTTTCTCAACAAGAAAACAAGCTGATTAAAATTGCGTTCATTTAAGAAAAAAAAATATAGCATGGTTAATGACTATAGGACTGTTCAGTGCCCTGGTACACTGAGTGTAAAGGATCTATTTGGATTCTTCCACTCAGGGAAGGGTGTATGGTTATAGCCAATTCAGTCTTAAGATGGAACAGAAAGAGAAGGGTCCCATGTCGTGGTGCTAATTTCTCTTTCTAGTTATTTCTTGGCTTAATTCCCCAAAATGCTATGGGTAAATAAGATAGTTGAAATAGAAAATTTAGGACTGATAAACCAAGGTGTTTAAAAAGTATACATATCCTTTTTCTTTTTGTTTGTTTAGGTAAATGTTGCCTGTTCTGTATTCCCCAATCCTGTTATAAATAAAAGGCAACCACAATGTAGCTTCTTTAAAATTTCCTCACTGTTTAAAATAGAGTAATGCCTCAAGTAGTCCTGTGAATTGTGTTCACTGTGTTACAACCTATTCATGGTCAGCCAAATGCCAATGACAGCCTTCACAGCGCAGCATCCTTTGGTCACACTGCTGTACCCAAGTCCATCTACTCTCCATAGTGAAATGGAGAAAGCTTTGAACTAGGACAGAACAGGAAAATAAGGATATTTGGCCATTTTTTTCCCTGAAGTGAATCTTCATAGTTGATTTTGTTCATTGTTTGGAATTGTTATGGTTGTTCTTAATGTCTAACAAACTTCAAATGCACTTGCAAAAATGAATTCTAAAACATCTTGTTCTTCTAAATAGCATATGTTTTCAAGTTGGCATTTCCTACAAAAAAGATTGACTTACCACATAATTTATTGTCAATGTGTACCACTGGTGGTTTACAAAATGATTTTGGTTGGAACAAGGAAAACACTTTTTATTTGAGAGTATCTTAATCTATCTTAGAAAAAATTTTAGCACAACAGAGCCATGATTTGATATATATTATTCATATAACAAGTCTAAGTAAAAAATACTAATTTGATTAAAAGAAGATATAATTATATATTAGTGCTAGTAGCCCTTAAGTTTAGAAATAATCCCCAAAGTGGAGTGTGGGTGATTAAAGTTTGCAAAGCATTGGCTTACAGTAATTTTTTTGCATAAAAAGAAATATTTATGTGTTTCTGATTTTGTTTTTACTATTTTTACTAAATCCTTCCCTCTACTCTTTTTTTTTCATGGGTAGCATATAGATTGTCATACGACATCTGTCTCAGATTTGGAATTTTCTTCAGATTTTACCCTAAAAATCACAGAGACATCATTGTGCACGGTAAGCTATTTCATTCTACTTTCACAAATCTCTCTAGTAGTGTGGTTGATTGGCAGGCTAATGAATTAATTACCAGACTTGTGATAAATGAAAAAGACTATTGCCTTTGACAGTCTATCGAATCTGTCTGTTGAATAGATCTGTTTTAATAAGTCAGTAGACTTCAGAAAGTTGAGAAGAGAGAGTATTAGGAAACCATGTTTACATAGTGATATTTCTTTATAAACTCTTCACTGTTACTTATATAATTAATGGAGAACACTCAACTTTATCTTCATAGATAAAAGGGAAATGCCCTGCTCCTCTCACTGACTCTTAACACTCAATTTAGATGGAAATAAGATGATCATTTGGTGTAATATTTTATATTCCTGTGAGAAAAATAATGAAGAAACTGATGGTGTACCTGTCTTGAAAGATTCAGCCTGCTCTAATAGAAATAAGTAGATGTTTTAGAAAAGTTAGACAAATCTAGATTCACATTTGGTTCTGCCACTCCATAGTTTGTTACTTTGTTCAGCTTACCTAGGTAATAAGTACTGCAGACTAATTAACTGCTTTAAGAAAAATGGTTATTCTTTCTATGTTGAAGACTAATTGTATAGATTAGTGAGATATAACATGTGAAAACACCTACAATGTAGCCAGAAATGTTATTACTAAAATACATTAATTTTTCTTAAATAATTTCTAAATGTGTATTAACACTAAGTTTACAGTATATACCTTTACCAGGAGACTTAGAATGTTAACAAAATGTGGACCTTTCCTTACCAACGTATAAATTTACATAGGTATTATAGGTATATTTTTATCATCTTAAAATTTAATTACATGGTTTAAAAAATACTAACTATATCTTCAAAATGAAAAATTTTATTGAAAACCGTATCGTCAGAAACTGTGAAACAGATTATAGTCATGTAAACTTTGACTCTTCAACCTGATTCTTTTAAATACTTTGCTCAGATCAGCGTACAAAGATTATATGATTTCTTCAAGAGTTTTTTCAGTTCATTTTGAGCCAATAATTATTTTATATCCAAAAATGTTTTAGCTATTCTTTGATGTTATGAGAAAGTCTTTTTTTCATCAAAGTTGGTTTTATAGTTTAAAAAAAAATCTAAATCCCAGACTTATGATTGTTAAGCACCCATTATATTAATGTATTTAATTGGTGAAAAGCAAAATTTCATTTTTCCCATTTGTTTATCCCAGACTTTCTAATTCTGCTTTTTATTAATAGAAACTGAAGTTATTTGGTCAGTTGAAATTACAGACTACAGCCTTTAACTCCTAGACTTACTCTGTGTTTTGATATTCATAATCCTTGAGTGTTAAAAATGACCTCGTTTTTAAAAAAAATATTTTATTGAAGTGTGGTTGATTTACAAATGTGTTAATTTCTGCTGTACAGCAGAGTGATTCAATTATACATATATATACATTCTTTTTCATATTCTTTTTCATTATGGTTTATTATACAATATTGAATATAGTTCCCTGTGGTATACAGTAGGACCTTGTTTATCCCTTCTGTATATAATACTTTGCATCTGCTAATCCCAACCACCCACTCCATCCCTCCCCACTACACCAAACCACAGTCTGTTCTCTGTATCCATGGGTCTGTTTCTGTTTTGTAGATAATTTCATTTGTGTCATATTTTAGATTCCACATACAATTGCTGTCATATTATGTTTGTCCTCTGACTTCAGTTAGTATGATCATCTCTGGGTCCATCCTTGTTGCTGCAAATGGCATTATCTCATTCTTTTTCTATGGCTAAGGAGTATTCCGTTGTGTATATCTGTACCTCATCTTTTTTATCCATTCATCTGTTAACATTTAGGTTGCTTTCGTGTTTTGGTTATTATGAATAGTGCTATTATGAACATAGGGGTACGTGTATCTTTTTGAGTTATAGTTTTTTCTAGATATGTGCCTAGGAGTGGGATTGCTGAATCGCATGTTTTTTTAGCAACCTCCATATGGCTTTCCATAGTAGCTATACCGATGTACATTCCCACCAACAATGTAGGAGGATTCCCTTTTCTCCACACCCTCTCCAGCATTTGTTATTTGTTGATTTTTAATGGTGACCATTCTGACTGGTGTGAGGTGGTACGTTGTTGTAGTTTTGATTTGAAAAGTGAAAGTTAGTCATTCAGTCATGTCCAACTCTTTGTGACCCCATGGACTGAGCCCACCAGCCTCCTCTGTCCATGGAATTCTCCAGGCGAGAATTCTGGAGTGTGTACTCGTTCCCTTCTCCAGGGGATCTTCCCAACGCAGGGATCAAACCCAGGGCACCTGCATTGCAGGTAGACTCTTTACCGACTGAGATTTGATTTACATTCCTTTAATAATTAGTGATATTGAGCATCTTTTCATGTGCCTGTCGGCCATCTGTATCTGTTCTTTGGAGAAATTTAGGTCCTTATTTAGGTCGTTTATTTAGGTCTTCTGCCCCTTTTTTGGTTGAGTTGTTTTTTGTTCCTGAGTTGCATGAGCTGTTGTATAGTTTGGATATTAGTCCCTTGGTGGTGGTGGTGGTGGTGGTGGTGGTGGTGGTCATCTTTCCTCCCAGTCTGTAGGTTGTGTTTTCTTTTGCTTATGGTTTCCTTTGCTGTGCAAAAGCTTATGTTTGATTAGGTCCCATTTGTTTATTTTTCCTTTTACTTCTATTGCCTTGGGAGACTGCCCTAAGAAAACAGTGGTACAATTTATGTGAGAGAATATCTTGCCTATATTCCCTTCTGGTTTTATGGGGTCATGCCTTATGTTTAAATCTTTAAGCCGTTTTCAGTTTATTTTTGAGTATGGTGTGAGGATATGTTCTAATTTCATTGATTTACATTTGACTGTCCAACTTTGCCTACACTGCTTGCTGAAGAGAGA
This sequence comes from Bos indicus x Bos taurus, assembly GCF_003369695.1. Lineage (NCBI taxonomy): Eukaryota > Metazoa > Chordata > Mammalia > Artiodactyla > Bovidae > Bos > Bos indicus x Bos taurus. The sequence continues at coordinate 26,708,517 of NC_040104.1, forward strand.
CTGTCTAAAAGAGACCTTGATTAATGGCCATTGATCTATAAAGTAACTCTTAGAAGTTACTTGTTGTATTACCACTACTATTAAATAATATTATTTCAAATCTACTTGCAGTGATCTCCACACAAATCAAAGTAGAGCAAATATGAAACTGGTGAAGACCTCAAGACTGTGTTTGTTTTTAGTTGTGCATATTTTTGAACTTTATTTATATGAGTTTATTGAGTTTTATTGAAATGTTTTTTATTTTCTGGGTATGGGTTGAGGTTCTTAGTTTCAGACAACGGAATCCAGATAAGCTTGTTTAAGCAGAAAGAATTTGCTAAAGAAAATAAGAGGATTTCCAGACACAGTGGCAGAGCTAAAGGATAGGCTACATTTTGAACTTCCAGAAACAACTTATAGAACCACACCACCTTAGAACTGGCCTGCTACAAAAGCTGTCTTCCCCACTGCAGGCCCAATAAGCCCCAGTACCCCTGGCCCACTGAGGTACCACCACTGACAGCCCCAGATGCATAACCACTTCACTACCATTCTGTTCCTGTCCTCTACCCACCACCCAACTCATGCTGTCCAGTTCCTCCTTACAAATCTTTATTCAACACCTCTACATAGCTGAATGCAGATTATGTTGTACCCTAGTTACAGAAAGTCTTGGAGAATACTTTTAGCCACAGAAGTGTTAGGCTGGAGAAAGTATCATAACACATAAGCTGGGTTCCCTTGCTATCTGAAAGTAGAGTGTTCTGTGAAACTTTTTGTAAACTGAAGTGGTGTAAAGCGAAGAAAGCTAACTTAGAACCACATCTTGCTAAAGATGCATAAGCTAAATTGGTATAAAGTGTAGATGCAATTCATAGCTCTGGTGGCTTGATGCTGAGATGCCTAGTGTGAATCCTGGGAAAGAAGTGTGGCACTCTCTCCAGAACAAACACTGAATGCTACTTTTGCTTTTCACCGTTTTTTGTAAAAGCAAAAATCCTCTTCAAATTTATTTCTGTTAGGGAAAACACAGTAACGTAGGTCTTTTTTAAAAGGGACATGGTGTAAAGTGAACTTTTGAAAAGCAGGAGATACCTATATAGAATTATTTCTATTGTTATTTGGGATAGAGTACAAGAAAGAAGCTTTATGTTAAAAGAAATTGTATTTATCCTTTGATGATCTTAGTTTTATTTTGTATATTTAAAAGAGTAAAATAGAATGAAAAAAGGGAAAAAACTGGTAGTCTGTTTAATCCAAAGATTGTAATCAAAATGTTTATGTTGAAAAATAATGTGTCAAATAGGTGTTACTGCATTTGTCCTTGTACATTTGGAGTTCCATATCTGTGAAGAACCATTTAGAATTACATTTTTATTCCCAACTTGCCTGAATGATTGTAATGTAAAAGTCTGGATTGAGACTGGCCCAGAGTTTGAGAGAAAGGTGGCAGGAGATTGGAAGGGACCCGTATGTGTGTGATCACACTGCTAAATAACATAGTTCTGTAACTCACCTTGAGAGGAATGTATAGTCTTAAATCATATTTATTGGTTGCGTGCCAAGTTTTGAAGATAAAAATTTTAGTACTCAACGTTTATGCTAACTCCTCTGATACTATGTGGTCAAATAGTCAATATAAATTATCTTTGATGGTGATAATATCCAGCAGGCATTGAACATTTGTATGTCAGGCAATGTGCTAATCACTTTAAAAGCATTATTTCATTTAGTTTGCATAATGACTAGTTTACATGGATACTAATATTCCCATTTATTGGGTGAAGAAAAAGATAAATCACTGTAATATTTTGAGCAATACACTTACTCTTTCCTAACCCAAAGAAACTTTCATAGGGGGATCATACAAACTATTAAAGGAACATTGAGAAACGTTATGAGTTCTTCCAGGTGTGAAAGACAGGAGGTTGCATGTTCTCTATTTGAAACAGGTTTGAAAAATCTTATTCCCAGCTAGTAGTCTAGCAGTTGTTGAGAGGGAGAGGGAAGAGAATGTGTATGATCACAGTGTGCTCTTTATCCGGGGTGGGACTGACAGACTCATAGGCTACAATAAGCCCCATAGTCCATCCTCTTTGCAGCAAAGAAAAAGTATATCTTAGAAAAATCTTTTCTTTACGCTGTCAGAGTAAGCTTATAGTTGTTTGATTAATCATGTACATTTCGTAAAACCCGCCTTTGCTTCCAAGTATGTTACTCTAACATGAACCTGACTTGAGTGAGATTTTATGGCCTAATGCTTGTATTGCATTTTCATTGTTTGTGAATCTCAACCATCCACCCATATCTACTCCAGGTATCTTTGGCTCTTTTGCTGTTGTCGTTGTTTAGTCACTCAGTCGTATCCGACTTTTGCCACCCCATGGACTGCAGCACACCAGGCTTCCCTGTCCTTCACCATCTCCCAGAGCTTGTTCAAACTCATGTCCATTGCATCAGTGATGCCATCCAGCCTTCTCGTCCTCTTGCATCCCCTTCCCCTCCTGCCTTCAATCTTTCCCAGCATCAGGGTCTTTTCCAATGAGTCGGCTCTTCACATCGGGTGGCCAAAGTATCGGGGCTTCAGCTTCAGCATCAGTCCTTCCAATGAATATTCAGGACTGATTTCTTTTAGGATGGACTGCTTGGATCTCCTTGCAATCCAAGGGACTCTCAAAAGCCTTCTCCAACAGCACAGTTTGAAAGCATCACTTCTTTGGTGCTTATCCTTCTTTATGGTCCAAGTCTCATATCCATATGAGACTAGTGCATAAACCTTAACTTTGACTATATGGACCCTTGTCATTAAAGTGATATCTCTGCTTTTTAATATGCTGTCTTAATACGCTGTCTAGGTTTGTCATAGCTCTTCTTCCAGGGAGTAAGAGTCTTTAAATGTCATGGCTGCAGTTACAGTCTGCAGTAATTTTAGAGCCCAAGAAAATAAAGTCTGTCACTGTTCCCATTGTTTCCCCATCTACTTGCTATGAGATGGGACGAGATGCCATAATCTTAGTTTTTTGAATGTTGTTTTAAGCCAGCTATTTCATTCTCCTTTTCACCTTCATTAAGAGGCTCCTTTGTTCCTCTTTGCTTTCTGCCATAAGGGTGGTATCATCTGCATATCTGAGGTTATTGATATTTCTCTGGCAATCTTGATTCCAGCTTATGCTTCATCCAGCCTGGCATTTAGCATTTGCTCTGTGACAGAGTGCCAACTCCTTAACCTCTTCACTTAACAACTGTCTGGAGCTACTCTGCAAGCCTAGTCTTCAAGGCTACTTTTTAGATTATTTGCCTGGTTACTTGGTAATAATCCATTAATAAAGGTATTAAGAGAGGATGAGTGCCTAATTGGAATTTAGTTATTCTGTTACATAATCAGAAGAATTAATTAAAAATATGGGAAATAAAAAGCAATGTCTGGTAAAGAGATGGAAAAAGTTACTCTGGGGAGGAAGAGGTATGGCTTTCTTAGTGAAGAAAAAGGTACCCGATTTTGTGGAGAAAGTTGCTCTGGGAGGAAAAGGTGTGCTTTTCTTAGAGTTAAGAGAAAGGTACCCAGTTTTGTATTGCTAAGTACAAACCTTCAAATACATTAAATGCTTGCTTTCTTGTGCTTGAAACCTGAATGCGTAGCTAAAAAATAAGATAGAGAATTTCTCTTAGTAGTTAAGCCCATAAAGCTCAACATTCAGAAAACGAAGATCATGGCATCTGGCCCCATCACTATATGGGAAATAGATGGGAAAACAGTGTCAGACTTTATTTTGGGGGGCTCCAAAATCACTGCAGATGGTGACTGCAGCCATGAAATTAAAAGACGCTTACTCCTTGGAAGAAAAGTTATGACCAACCTAGATAGCATATTCAAAAGCAGAGATATTACTTTGCCAACAAAAGTCTGTCTAGTCAAGGCTATGGTTTTTCCAGTGGTCATATATGGCTGTGAGAGTTGGACTGTGAAGAGAGCTGAGCACCAAAGAATTGATGCTTTTGAACTGTAGTGTTGGAGAAGGCTCTTGAGAGTCCCTTGGACTGCAAGGAGATCCAACCAGTCCATTCTGAAGGAGATCATCCCTGGGATTTCTTTGGAAGGAAATCCAAAGTTTCAGCTAAAGCTGAAACTCCAGTACTTTGGCCACCTCATGTGAAGAGTTGACTCATTGGAAAAGACTTTGATGCTGGGAGGGATTGGGAGCAAGGAGGAGAAGGGGATGACAGAGGATGAGATGGCTGGATGGCATCACTGACTCGATGGACAGGGAGGCCTGGTGTGCTGTGATTTATAGGGTCGCAAAGAGTTGGACACGACTGAGAGACTGAACTGAAGTGAATGCAGCTTTAGTTAGCAACTGACTTCCTACCTATCATATCAGCCTGTCTAACCTTGCAGTAAATGAACAATAAAGTCCATTATTTTCATGGAAGTTTCATAGGTGTTCAGAAGCAAAGGATTTAAAGCTATATAATTTAGAACCAGTGTGTTTTATCTTGTGAGTTAAGGTTTATTTTTTAATGCCATTTATATAATTGTGTAATGTTCTCTTACTCTGTATTCTAGCAGCATTTATATTGATAATATAATATAAGCTGAATAAGGTCTGAATAAGCTCCATAAAGATACAGAAAAGCATCCTTTTTCCTAATCCTGGGTATACATTAAATGACTTCTCATAGTTCTTTCATATAAAAATGAGTTGTTTATACCTTAAAAATGAAAATACTTAAGCTAGTTATATCAGATTACATGCTCACATACATAATGTCTTTGACATGTAAAGATTTTTTATTTAATGCATCATCTCTTAAAGCGATCATTTTTACATCTTAATTTTAGCATTATGCTTTCTTTTATTCTACCTCTATATTGGCATGGACTAGAATAATGTTCAGTTTGTATAAACTTTCCTTAATATGATTTTAAACCTCATTTAAAGAAGAATATTTTTCCAGCCATTTTTTTACTGCACTTGTTAAACATAAAACAGTGGATTAAATTTAAAAAATCAGACTTTTTAAATATTTGGATTTAGTAACCTTTATTTTGGATTTAATGATCTCTTACAATAAAGTCTTTATTTTGAATTTTATCAAAGTGCAAGAGTTCAGTGGCATTTGAGAGCTATTTGGTTTTTAATGTAACTTTTTAAAATCTTTATAATAATGTAAAATTTTATATCAACAGATATTTCAGTTTGTTAAACAAATATGAAATGCTGACCATGTGCCAGATACTTGTTTGAAATGTTTGGTCACAGATAACAACAACCAAAAAATCGCTCCTGTATCCTGAAAAGACACTTAAGGGAGAGGAGGCAGGTACTGACTGACTAGCTTTTAGTATGAAAAGTGAAGATAGTAATATAGAGGGATGAATAGGGTGGTCTGAGTTTGGGGGCTCAGAAGTGAGGTATTTTTCTGATGGAAAAGTTACAGTTGGTGATCAGATTTTATAGCCAAGATTTCATGACAAAGAAAGATAAAGATCATTGCCCCCTCCAAAAAAAAAAAAGATTTGTATTTTAAACAAGTAAGTCTATTCTGTTTCCAAGAATGAAAAGACTGATAGAAAGCTGAGGTACGGTAGCCATGTAATAACTTGACTTTGGGATAATTTTTGTTCACCTAATTTTTAATTCGCTAGTCTTTTCTTTATCTGTATTCTTTCTATTGCTAAGGTCACCAATAAATATTTTCATTTTAAATATCATGTTTTTTAGTTCTAGCATTCTTATTTTGATTTTTTTGAGTTATATTTTGTCTTTCTAACCACTTTGGTTAATCTTTTTATCTTAATTGCTTAACATATATATAATAATTCTTTTAAGACCTGTTTACTGATTCTATGAGCTGCCTGTGATTGTACTTTTATTGCTTTTTCTTTTGACTGTGGGTCAGATTTTCCTGTTTCTTCTCATTTTTCATACCTTTGTATTTTATGCTAGTCATTGTGTTGGGTTGGCAAAAAACTTTGCTCTGGTTTTTTTCATAAGATCACATAGAAAAATCTGAACCAACTTTTTGACCAACACAAGTTAAAAGATAGTACAGACTTATCTAATATTTTCACCTAGAAGGACCTTTACTTACCTCTGTCTGGTAGCTACTCTGAGGACCTGATCCCTTTTATCGTATCTGAAGTTGAGCTTGATTGGGTCTAGATTCCACTGCAGTTAATTTACTTGGTCTTGAGCATAAAATTAGACTTCTGCCTTTTTCCAACTTCATAGAAAGACCATCAAAATGAAGCTGACTTCAGGGAGGAGAACAAAATCAGGATATTTGTAAGGTTTAGGAGATCTGATTTTTGAAGGATCTCTCATTTCAGAGCAAGGGATTAGAGGGGAGAGGAAAGGTTCTGCTCTGGGTTTGGCATGGTTCGTGATGCCAGTCAAAAATTGTCAATTGCCTTCTGCCTCCACAAGGTCACTAGCTACTGCAGTCGCTGACCTTTAACACTCTATAAAAGAGTTCAGAGTGGAATGATGCCCTCCATGCTCTGGGAAAAACAGGGGCGTGCAGATAGATATTTTGGTAAGATTTTATGAGACCAGTTTCTTGCATCCCTCTTATCTAGAGAAGCACTAAAATCATTGAAGGAGATATCTGTTCCTCATGGCTAGCAACAGCTTTCTCGTGACTAGCAGCAACCCTCTGCCCAAATGTGTCCTTGACTGCACATGTCCCCCTTCACCAAAATGACAGGTGTACTAACCCTCCCCACCCCATCTCTTCAAAGCAATTCCTTAGAGCTGTCTTAAGATGCTGTCTCCTGGGCTTTAGTCCTCATTTTGCCCCAAATAAGATAACTCACAACTCTCACAGGAGAAGGCAGTGGCACCCCACTCTGATATTCTTGTCTGGAAAATCCCATGGATGGAGGAGCCTGGTAGGCTGTAGTCCATGGGGTCACTAAGAGTCGGACACAACTGAGCGACTTCACTTTCACTTTTCACTTTCATGCATTGGAGAAGGAAATGGCAACCCACTCCAGTGTTCTTGCCTGGAGAATCCCAGGGACGGGGGAGCCTGGTGGGCTGCTGTCTATGGGGTCGCACAGAGTCAGACATGACTGAAGTGACTTAGCAGCAGCAACTTTCACATTGTGCTTTTTTTTTGGTTGACCATAGACATAGTAATGGTTGGGTTTCAGCTTGAGTTCTGAAGAGTTAACAGTGTAGTTGAGCCTTCTGTTTGAGAAGAGGGTATTTTACTGTCAGGGTTAGTTGGAAACAGGGTTATTGTTCATATACATGGATTTTCTTAAGGTACCTGAAACAAACTGCCTCATCTTCCTGGACAAGAGTTTGTGGAATAACAAGAGAGCTGAATAGCAAGACCATGCTAATGGTGCCAGTGAACCGTGTGGTTGCAGATGATTTTGGCTTTGCGATCTAAACACCACAAGAAAACCTCTTTCTTCCTACTTTCTAGTATAAGCACCAGCTTCATCAGCTTTCTTAGCTTGCAGAGAGGACTAGCCAAGCCTTTGAGAATTTTCCAGAAGCCACTGTACCATACTACCCCAGACTTGGACATTAAAAATCGGTTGGTTTTTCCTTGAACCAGCAAGGTTGCTATGCCGTGACATTTTTGCTTCTTTGCCCCTGCATTGGATAGATGCTCTCAGGTGAAAGCAACTGTTTGCTCGACTAGGAAGTGCTAATCCCTTACTTTTATTTATTTGTATCCAAAGCTCTTTGATGGTTGAAAAATATAGTTGTTCCATTTACTCAGTGTTTTGTTGTAGTAGCTATATCAGATTGAGAAGAGGGTCTTTTGTACACTGGAAAGAGAAGTCCCTGAAAGCTTTGTTTTAAAAACCTTGGGTTTTTAAAGATAAATCTTTAAAAATCTGGAAGATAAATCTGTGTCTGCTTATTTAACTTTTTTTTTTTAAGTTAGGAAGAGTAAATAAAAAATTTTTTTAAAGTTACGGTATTTATGATTTTAAGTTAGGAAAAGTAGAATTTTATGAAAATAAAAGTTAACTGAAACTGAATTATGTGTTATCTCTCTGTTCTTTTTTTTTTTCTATTTTAAAAAAGTATGATATACTTGATAAACAGTAGAAACATATTTAAGAGACACTGGTACTTAGAACAGGTCTTGAGTTACAGTTTTTTAAGGATAATATAGATGTTATAAAAGAAACTTTAAAATGTTTGCCATTCAGACTTTCATGGTTCTCAAGGAGTACTCATGGTACTCCTTGTTTTCATTTTATGTTTTAATTAAGCTTTAAATTTTTCTAATGGTTTAAGAAGAAACATGAAAATGAGCCCATTTATTTGCAATTGTATTCTTTAAGTCTTCTTTTAAAGCTTTTGAAAAATTCCTGACACTTGAAGCCTACTCATTTTAAACTCATTCCTTGGTATTGAATCAGTTCTTAGTACTTTTGGGTGCAAATTGACCTAATTTTGACCCAGCAGAGCTAATCAGCTAAAGAAACTAATTATTAAAACACATCTGCACTGCTTCAAAATTGTAAGATTTGTCTTGAACTTGCATCATAGATTTTAATGGGACATCTGCTATATATTTTAACAGGCTTCATTAAGTAAGTTTTATGTCTTAGAGGGAGAGCATTTCTAATGAGATTCCACCTTTACAGTCAGTTTTAGGTTTCTACTTTAATGAATGACCATACAGTCTAGAGCCTGGTCCTGAACTTCCTGTTCTCTCTGTGAACCTTTGGAGTTAGGCTTAGATGTTCTTGAGAATACTTAAATCTATTTCCATGAACTGGTTTTTGAGTAGTAGGATGTGTTAAGAGCTACAAGGCATTGGGAATATAGTAATAAGCCAGAACAAGCAGCTCTTCTCTTCATGAGGCATTAATGGGGGAGATAGATGTTAAAGTTCACTTTGTGGATATTAGATAATACCAAGGAATTATTGAAAATTTAGTTACATGTGATAAAGGTATTGTAGTTATATAAGGAAATGTTCATATTTTTTAGAGATGTACACAGGTAAGGGAGAAATGACGTGTCAGGCATTTGCTTCAAGGTAGTTGAGCAAAAAGGGGGAAGCAGAGGGAGAGTATATGGAGCAAACGTGCCAAATATTGGTCACTGTTGTATATAGGTGATAGGTGCTCAGGTTCTATAATCGTGTATATGTTTGAAGTTTTTTCATAGTCCGATCTTTTTAAACAATCATACTAACAACAGTATTCTAAGAAATGCATAAGAGTGATGAGGCAAAGGTGTTAGCCTACATTGTTTCTGCAAAACTCAGCTCTCTGCTATAGCTACCAAGGCTAAACACACGCTTGCACTGTGCTTCACGTTTTCACACTTAGACATGTGTTCATATGTTCACCAAAAAGACCTATACAAGAATTCTCTTGCAGCATTGTTTCTGGAAACCTAGACTAGGAGTAAGCCAGACATTCATCAGTAGTAGAATGGATAAATGGTGCAGGATATTTATGAGGTAATATACATGAGTGGGGAGAAAAATGGGATCTTGGCTGTACACTATGACATGGATGAATTTCATGAATAGAACATTCATGAAAAAGGAGGGGAGAAAGCCAAATACACAAAAGCTTTTGCCTTTAAATTTTCATAAAAAGCTAAATTAGTATAGTGATAAACATCAGAATAATGGTTACATTTTGTGGGAGGACTTAATGATTCAGTTCAGTTCAATCGCTCAGTCATGTCCGACTCTTTGTGACCCCATGGACTGCAGCACACCAGGCTTCCCTGTCCATCACCAACTCCTGTAGCTTGCTCAGACTCATGTCTGTCGAGTCGGTGATGCCATCCAACCATCTCATCCTCTGTCGTCCCCTTCTCCTCCTGCCATCAATCTTTCTCAGCAGCAAGGTCTTTTCCAGTGAGTCTGTTCTTTGCATCAGGTGGCCAAAGTGTTGGAGCTTCAGCTTTAGCATCATATTCCAATGAATATTCACGATTGATTTCCTTTAGAATTGACTCGTTTGATCTCCTTGCAGTCCAAGGGACTCCCAAGAGTTTTCTTCAATGCCACAATTCAAAAGCATCAATTCTTCAGTGCTCAGCTTTCTTTATGGTCCAATTCTCACATCTGTACATGACTACTGGAAAAACCCTAGCAAACCATAGCTTTGACTAGATGGACCTTTGTTGGCAAAGTAATATCTCTGCTTTTAATAGGCTTTCTGTGTTGTCATAGCTTTTCTTCCAAGGAACGAGTATCTTTTAATTTCATGGCTGCAGTCACTGTCTGCAGTGATTTTGGAGTCCAAGAAAATAAAGTCTGTCACTGTTTCCATTCTTTCCCCATCTGTTTGCCATGAAGTGATGGGATTGGATGTCATGATACTTGTTTTTTGAATGTTGAGTTTTAAGCCAGCTTTTTCACTCTCTTCTTTCACCTTCATCAAAAGGCTCTTTAGTTCCTCTTCACTTTCTGCCATAAGGGTGTTGTCATCTGCATATTTGAGCTTATTGATGTTTTCCCCGGCAGTCTTGATTCCAGCTTGTGCTTTATCCAGCCTGGCATTTCGCATGATATACTCTGCATATAAGTTAAATAAGCATGGTTACAGTAAACAGCCTTGACATACTTCTTTCCCAATTTGGAACCAGTCCGTTGTTCCATGTCTAGTTTTAACTGTTGCTTCTTGACCTGCATACAGATTTCTGAGGAGGCAGGTCAGGTGGTCTGGTATTCCCATCTCTTTCAGAATTTTCCAGAGTTTGTTATGATACACACAAAGTCTTTGGCATAGTCAATAAAGCAGAAGTAGATACTTTTCTGGAATTCTCTTATTTTTTCTATGATCCAGATGTTTGCAATTTGTTCTTTAGTTCCTCTGCCTTTTCTAAATCCGGCTTGAACATCTGGAAGTTTTTGGTTCATGTACTGTTGAAGCCTGGCTTGAAGGATTTTGAGCATTACTCTGCTGGCATGTGAAATGAGTGCAATTGTGTGGTAGTTTGAACACTCGTTGGCATTGCCTTTCTTTGGGATTAGACTGAAAACTGACCTTTACCAGTCCTGTGGCCACTGCTGAGTTTCCCAAATTTACTGGCATATTGAGTATAGCACTTTCACAGCATCATCTTTTAGGATTTGAAATAGCTTAATCATTGGAAGGGGAATAATAGAGGCCCTGCATCTTGATCTGGGTAACAGTTGAGTGTCTTTACTTTGTAAAGGCTCACTGTAAAGTTCACTGGGCTCTATCAATGATTTCCTTACTCTTAGATGTGTGTTGTATATTTTATTCTTGTATTCTTCAGTAAAATATTTTTTTAAAATAAATGATTCTTACATTGAGCTAAAAGAAACATCTCTAGTTGTGCATGTATATAATATTTCGGTTAAAAAGTTTATAAAGAACAAACCACAAAAGGGCCCCCTTTGGTCTGAAACTTGGCGAGTGAAAGGAGCTCAGAGAAGCCCAGTGTGGCTGGAAGACGTAGACTACTGTTGAAGAAAAGTGGTAAGCGTCCAGGTCATTTAGCACCTGTGCTGTTTACACTTTTCCTTAAATCAGTGGGAAATAATGGAGGTTTTGTTAAAGAGAATGATGTGACCTGAAGGGCACATTGAAAAGATCATGGATGGAATATGAAGAACAATGAGGAGACTAGAGTATATATATGGATGTGAGAGTTGGACTGTAAAGAAAACTGAGCACCAAAGAGTTGATGCTTTTGAACTGTCATGTTGGAGAAGACTCTTGAGAGTTCCTTGTGCTGCAAGGAGTTGAAACCAGTCCATCCTAAAGGAAATTAGTCCTGAATATTCATTGGAAGGACTGATGCTGAAGCTGAAGCTCCAATACTTTGGCCACCTGATGCAAAGAACGGACTCATTGGAAAAGACCCTGCTGCTGGGAAAGATTGACGGCAGGAGTACAAGGGGATGACGGGATGGGATGGTTGGATGGCATCACTGACGCGATGGACATGAGTTTGAGTAAGCTCTGGGTGTTGGTGATGGACAGGGAAGCCTGGCATGCTGCAGTCCCTGGGGCTGCAAAGAGTTGGACACGACTGAGTGACTGAACTGAACTGATGGGTCAGCTGTCACAGTACCTCAGACAAGAAATAGACTTACATAAAGATAGCTTTAGTGGAGATGGAGAAAAGTGTATGTGTTTGAGAGCTACCTAGAAGGTAAAACGGAGAAGGCCATGGCACCCCACTCCAGTACTCTTGCCTGGAAAATCCCATGGACAGAGGAGCCTGGTGGGCTGTAGTCCATGGGGTCGCTAAGAGTCGGACACGACTGAGTGACTTCACTTGCACTTTTCACTTTCATGCACTGGAGAAGGCAATGGCAACCCACTCCAGTGTTCTTGCCTGGAGAATCCCAGGGACAGGGGAGCCTGGTGGGCTGCAGTCTATGGGGTCACACAGAGTCGGACACGACTGAAGTGACTTAGCAGCAGCAGCAGCAGAAGGTAAAATGTCCAGACTTGAGGATGGATTAGATAGGGAGGGATGAAGGAAGGAATTCACAATGGTGACTCTGTGGTTTCTCTCTTTTACTGTTTGGAGAATGATGATACTATTTTGTAAGACAAAGAAACCTGGAAGAACAGGTTTAGAGTTAAGGATAAGAGCTCATTTATTGGTGTGTTGAATTTGAAATGCCTCTGAGATATCCAAGTGGTGATTTCCAGTTGAAAATTAGGATACTCTTCCATGGTCGGTTCTGTCAAGTCAGACTTGTGACATATTCCATCCAGATATGATATATGATAGTGGAAGCAAAAGCAATCATAAAATTACACAAATTGCTCTTGACCTAGGATGCATTTTCTAACCTGTGGTACTTCTCAAGGTTGATAGGCTCTAGAAGTTTTTTTTTCTCTTTTTTCTTTTTAATAATCAAATCCAGTGGAGTAGCATCATGTGCAAATAGAACTTAATCCAAATTAACTATTCAAGTAGAAGAAAAAGAGTCTATGAGAGAAATAATGGTCTAATTAGTGCAGATGATACTACCCTCCATTTTACTTAATGAATATGTGCCTTAGAATGAGCCTGAGGTGGGAAACACATATGTTCTTTCTTCAGTTATGTTCAGTTTGCAAGTTTATCAGTAGTATGAATATCTTGCTGGATTGCATGTGATTCTTGTCTCAAAGTATTTGCAGTAGTCACCTTCATGCTCAGGACACATTCTAAGACATGCCTAAAATCAAGGATCGTACCATACTTTTTATATACACTGTGTTTTTTCTTATATATACATACCTGTGGTAAACTTTAATTTATAACTAGACCTAATAAGGGAATGTTCAAACTGTCTGCATCATACTCTTGCACTTCGAGGCCATTACTAAATACTGTAAGGTTTACTCAACAATCTGATAACTGAGTTGTCTATTAAAGTGATTAATGACACTTTAATTAATAAGTAGGGTAAACTGCAGTGATACTGTGGACAGAAGGATTATTGTCAGCCTGAGCGAAATGGAGCAGGAAAGCATGAGGTTTTGTCTCACTACTCAGAAGGTCTCGAAATTTAAAACTTACTGCTGCTTTCTGGAAATTTTCATTCAGTACTTTCCTGGGTAGCAGATAACCAAAGAAAGAAAAATTGCAGGTAAGTGGGGAGTACTGTATTTTTAATACAGCATGACACCCCGAAAGCCATCTACTTCATCTGGATTCCAACCAAAGAAATGTTGATTTTTGCCATTGCCAGGAGAACTGGTTGTCTTGAACATACTGAAGAATGGTTTATATTTCACTCTCCAGTGCAAAACCTTAAGGGATTTTCCTGAGTGATTTTGATTATCTTAAGATTTTTCCTTATGTGACTTACCCATTATATAATATATGACTATACTGTAATAGGATGCTTTGTCTCTTATTTGAAGGGATTCTTGTTAGTTCTCATTTTTTTATATTTGATTAAAATCCAGGTGTACCCTACACATTGTCTACAAAATTTTGGACATTTCCACTTAATCCTCTCTTAGTTTTCAGTCTTCCCAGCCACAGAGGGAAACTGGACCCCTGAGGGTTTTAACCTTTTAAAATCTAGATTTCTTAAACCCATTCTCTATGTTTAGTTGCCTTCTTACCTACTTCCATTCTCTGTCCTTGGAAACATATCATTAATAAAAACTTAATTTTAAAAAGTTATCTTTCACACTTCATATTAACTTTGAATCCCTTCAAATAAGAGACAAAGCATCCTATTAAAGTCTTTTCACGTTCATTGAATAGAATAGTGGAAGGGATAATCAGCAATATTAAACCATTATTTAACCAACGCAGACAGAGTGCAGAAGTCCACAAAATGAGGAACCCTGAAATTGAGTAAAGGATTCTAATATCAGTTCTGAAATACAATTAGAGTGCAATGTTAAAATCTTAAGCTACATTACAATCACAGTTTAATTCTAAATAGGTATAGGGTCATGCTTGAAGTTAGCCCAGGGAGAGAATACATTTATGAGAGAAATAATCACACTGAAGCAGGACTAAAATATTGTCTTCAGCACAGCAATAAGCATAAAAATGAAATAATCAGTATTAGTGAACTCTTGATTAGAGATGTCAGGGGAGTTCTCCCCACTCTTATCTCAGAGGCTGCCAATTAGCATTGTTATGTTGTGATAGTAAATGAGTTTGACCAGGTATTTTCCTCTCTGATTCAGGCAGTTATCCCTGGAGTAATGACCTCTAAGTAATTTTCTCAGTTCAAATTCCCTTTGACTTATGTTCTGGCAGAAACCATCATTAATATTGGCATCCAGGTCTTCAAAAAATCCTAAAACATCCAATGTTTCCAGACATATATATGTATGTATGTATGTATTCATAGGAACGATCAGTCCTTGTGGAAAGATGAGTCAAGAATTGGAAAAATAAATTTTTGTTCTATATACCAGATGGCTCAGAACTTAATATTTACCTTAATCTGTCTTTGTCTTTTCTAGAAGACTAGATGAGAAAAGGACCAGTCTTAAAATAGAGTTTTCTAAAGAATAATGTAAATCAAAGAGGAAAGTTTAGACGATGGTAACATAGTGCCGCAGTTAAAAACTTCAAGCTTTAAACCCAGTGTGCCACGTTTACCAGTATGATTTTTTTTTCCCAGAATGACTTTAGAAAAGGCATTTAACTTCACCTGACCTTGAAATTTCTCATGTGAAAAGTGGAGATTATAACGCCAATAATTACCTCCTGGGTGTTATTTTGAGGGTGAAATGAGGCAGTGCATAAAAGCATTTACCACTATGTCTGGCACATAGAAAATGCTCATAAAATGATCTGATTAATATTTCCATTCACTTCCCTATCTTTTTAAAGAAGGGATTGTTTATTTATTTTTAACTTATTCATTTGATTATGGGGAGTGTGATTTCATAGGCTGAATTTACTTACTCCATCAGGATTAAATAAGTGTCACTGGTTTGTCTATCGTGCGTGCTAAGTTGCTCCAGTTATGTCCGACTCTTTGCATCCCATTGGACTGTTGCCCACCAGGCTCCTCTGTCTGTGGAATTCTCCAGGCAAGAATACTGGCATGGGTTGCCAGGCCCTCCTCCAGGGTATCTTCCCCACCCAGGGATCGAATCCACATCTCATTATGTCTCTTGCACTGCAGGTGGGTTCTTTACCGCTAGTGCCACCTGGGAAGCCCTGATGTGTCTGTCAGTACCAGTTTCTTCACAGCCAGAGATATGCAGTAAACTTTGTAAGCTGTTCATATCCCTGAATACCTAATGTATTCGAGAAATGAGACATTCTTTCAAAATGCCACATTTATGCAAGCCAGGTGCTTCTCAAAGCAAAATCACTCTTTAATGCCTACGGTTTTTCAGAGTCACAGTTTTCCCCTCTAGGTCACTAAGACAGTGACATAACTATTACAGTAGGTGATATGTCCTGGCTGTCCCTGAAGACTGTACCATAGCCTTAAATCTGATTTCTTTTTTCTCTTCTTCTCATCCTTTTATTCAGCATCCAACCCCATGAATATGGGATGGGCTAGTCTCACTTAGTATTCAAAGATCACAATAAAAAAAGAAATCTGAATGTCTACTAACTAGATTTTTAGTTCTCACCTCAGATGTTGGATGCTTCTTAGAAGGGCTCTAATGGAACGGTAATAGCTATCTTTTTAGTTCACATTTCAAGAGAGAAAAAACAGCCCTATTCATTCCTGGAAATTAAAGTATATCACATCTTCTACCTGCCCCTCCTTTTTCTTTCCTGTCTGTCAGGATTTCTTTCAGTATTCCATCTCTTAGTTTATACTTCTGAAGGTTTATAAAGACAAGAAGTATCTTGTAGAGCTTGATCTCCTAGCCACAAAAATGAGTTTTAATAGTTTTCAATTTTAAACCTCTGTAGCAGAAAACTAATTTTTTTTGTTCTGCATTGATTTTTTAAATTCAGTTTATCTACTATTTTGTTCTTAAACTTTTAAATTTAATGTTTTCTTACCATTGATAGTATTTTCTGGCATTTGAAGAATGAGTAATGGGCCATGTAGTTCTTACAGCTTTTACGGAATATTGGAAAGCAGCATGGAAGATGGAATATAATGAAACAGTAACCATTGACATTGAGCTGTGAGAAACTGATGACGTGAGGAACCAAGAGATAGAAAGCTCGAGAAGCAGTTGCTGCAAGAGTTCTTAAATGGCAAGCAAGCAAGCACACACACACACCCACACACCTTTTCACGATGACTTTTTATTCACACATGTATTGGATTCTAGTGCTGTATTAGGCATCGTGAGGGCAACAGAAAATAGTCTCTGATGCCAGAGACCTTCACTTAGTAGGAGAGGTCAGCATATAAACAGATAATTGTACTATGTGCTCTGTAATAGAATTTTAATGATACAGGCATATGTAAAAGGTACCCTTGACCTGACAAACTCTCACTCACATTTAAGGTTTTACCTTAGGCATGACTTTCTTCTAAAAAGCCTTCATCATACAGTTTGCACTAAATTAGTGCAGAGTGATTAATTGTTAGTACAGACATCAAGGAATATTCCTCTAGAGCAGTTGACATCAAATTCCAGTTTTGAATAAAAAGTAAGAAATTATAAGAGAAGTAAAACATCGTAGTTTTCTTTTCCTGAAGGTTGATAGGAGTGGAGCATATTATATCATTTCATTCTTTAATTGTTCTCTCAATTAACAAATCTTTATTAATTTCCTGTGGTCCCTGAACATCCCAGGCTATTTCATGCCCTTGTAACTGCATGGCTGTTTTCACTAAATGTTTAGATTGAACACCCGGTCATTGTGCCTAGGCAGTGAATATAGGGAGGTAAGCACAGATACAGAGAGATTGCCCTAAAGGGCCTATTGGGATTTTCAGTCGAACAGAAAGCATTATGAATATTATGAATATTGTTAGAGGACACGCAGGAACATTTAATGAGTATGTTATAATCTCTGCGGAATTAGGGAAGGCTGCTCAGGGAAAGTAACATTTAAACTGAGACATAACAAGTGAAAAGAAGCTAGGTTAGACGATGACAGACCTTAGATAGGAAAAAAACCTAAAACAGTCCAGTGATGAATCTGTCTCCTATAACAGCAGACTGTGTAAAATGGAGTAACCCTTTTACTGAGACCAACTTCAAAATATTATGTGGGTATAGAAAACAGTGAAATCCTGATACATGCTGCAGAATGTATGAACCCTGAGATAATGAGTGAAAATGCTAAGTAAAAAAGGCCTGCTGTGAGAGGATTCCATTTATATGATGTTCCAGTTCTATGATTCCACTTATCTGAAATGTTCATAATAGGCAAATCTGAGAACTGAGGATAAAAGGAGCAGTATGGATACAAGGTTTCTTTGGGTTTGATAGAAATCTAAAATTAGATTGTGGTGATGGTTGTACAATTCAGAATATACTTTTTAAAAACTGAATTATACAGTTTACTTAAATGGGGAAATTTTTATGGTATGTGAATTGTATTTTAATCTAAAAAGGGAGAAGACTTTCCCTAGAATATCCCTAGATACATTCTACTAAAACCAAAGAGAACATCTTAGAAGCCTCAGTGGGGTTGTAAGAAGAACATTGAAATTATCTTCAAAAGAACAATAAATAGATGATTTCTCCGCAGGAACAATAGAATTGGAAAGACAAAAGGTAATTCAGTGATGACATCCTCACTGTGCTGAAAGAAAATAACTGCCAACCCTGAATTTTACCCAACTGAAATAACTTTGCCAACAAAGGTCCGTCTAGTCAAAGCTGTGATGTTTCCAGTAGTCGTGTGTGAATGTGAGAGTTGGACTATAAAGAAAGCTGAACACCAAGAGTGATACTTTTGAACTGTGGTGTTGGAGAAGACTCTTGAGTCCCTTGGACTGCAAGATCAACTAATCAATCCTAAAGGAAATCAGTCCTGAATATTCATTGGAAGGACTGGTGCTGAAGCTCCAATACTTTGGCCACCTGATGCAAAGAACGGACTCATTGGAAAAGACCCTGCTGCTGGGAAAGATTGACGGCAGGAGGAGAAGGGAACGACAGAGGATGAGATGGTTGGATGGCATCACTGACTGGATGACATGAGTTTGAGTAAGCTCTGGGAGTTGGTGATGGTCAGGGAAGCCTGGCATGCTGCAGTCCATGGGGTCACAAAGAGTCAGACACGACTGAGTGAACTGAACTGAACTGAAAGTAACATTTAAGAATGAAGCTGAGAGCTTCCCTGGTGGAACAGTGGATTGGAACCCACCTGCCAGTGCAGGAGACATGGGTTCTATCCCTGGTCTGGGAAGATCCCACGTGCCACGGAGCAGCTGAGCCCATGTGCCACAGCTACTGAGCCTCCACCCTTGGAGCCTGTGCTTCGCAACAAGGGGAGCCACCTCAGTGAGAAGCCTGTGCACTGCAACAAAGAGTAGCCCCACTCACGGTAGCTGGAGAAAGCTCGCATGCAGCAGTGAAACCCAGCACGGCCAAAAACAAAACTGAAAAATGAAGAACGAAGCTGAAATAGATACTTAAGGTGAACAACAACAAAAAAGAATTTGCCCCAGGAAACTGATTAATGAAGGGAATAAAAGCAGACAAAAAGTGATCCTAGATGGAAGTCCAGAAATACAGGAAGCAGTGAAAGTGAACAAAAGTGGTGTATGTGCATATAGCAGTAGTTCCACTCCTAGGTATGTACCCAACAGCACTGAGTGCTTAAGTTCATCAAAATAGGTTCATAAAAGAATGTTCATAAAAACGGCACCTAGTACTTGTCAACAGTAGACTGGATAAATAAATTGTATAGTCACATATGTCTTAGAGCCATATAACTATTTAGGTAATATGCAATCGTATAAGTGAATGTCAAAAACAATAATAAAATTAGCTAGGCACAAAAGACTATGATATTGGTGAAGCATGTAATAGGGAAAATGAATCTGTGCTTAGAAATTGGAGAGAGAAGTCTTGGCAAGGACGTAGAGAAAAGGGAACTCTGTACACTTTTAGTGGAAATGTAAATTGGTACAACCACTGTAGGAACAGTACAGAGGTTCCTCAGAAAATTAAAAATAGAAACACCATATAACCCAGCAATCCTGCTTCTGGGTGTATATCCAGAGGAAGTGAAAACAGGGTCTTGATTATTCACAATAGTCGAGATACAGAAACATCCAAAGTGTGTACAATGGACTAGATAAAGAAGATACGAGATTATATATACACACACACATGCAGTGGAGTATTATTCCACTGTAAAAAGAAGGAAATCTTGCCATTTACCACAGCATGGATGGATCTTGAGGGTATTAGGCTAAGTGAAAGAAGTCAGAAGGAAACAAATAACTCTTATACATAGAACCTAAATAAAAAGGCCAGACTCAGAAACAGAGAACAGAATGTTGGTTACCAGTGGGTTGGGAACTGGGAAAAAGGGGGAAATGTTGGTTAAGAGTACAGACTTCTAGTTAGAAGTTGAGGAAGTTCTGGGGATCCATTGTACATCAAGGTTATTATACCATAGTTAATGATGCTATATTATATAGTTGAAGATTACTAAAAGTAGATTTTAAATGCTCTCACTGCAAAAAAAAAAAAGTAATAATGATGTGGCATGATGGAGATTTAGTTAATGCTCTGGTGGTAGTCGTTTTGCGGTATGTAAGCGTATCAAATGAACACATGGCACACCTTACATTATATATTGTTAGGTTGGTTACATCATTGACTGTATAAATTAATAGTATCTTGTGTTTCTAGCTAGGAAGAAGTGTTGAGTAAGGCCATATAAGCTATTGATTTATGAAATGTCAGAATTCAAGTACCTATGTTTTAGTCTCTGAAGCAGTGATCCCTTCTGCTCTCTAAAACTGCCTTTTTAGGTAATTTTGTAGGTAAACTACAAGGGAGCAATCTTCGTAAATTTTAAAGGAATTTCAGTTGTACTTTGGGAATATTTTAGTAGATCAAAAATGATTTATGTTGAGTTTCTTTTAGTAAAAGTACCTTTAAAAAATATTCTTAGACCTATTGTCTGTTTTGATGCTTTCCATATTGCTTGATCCATTTCTAAACGATACTCAGTTTGGTGATACCCTTGAGAAGTATATGGCACTTAATGTGTATTGTTCCCTAGAGGAATCATGAAAGAAAGAAAAGATGCAAATTTCCTCCTGGGATAAAATAGAAAATTAATTGAAGAGGGAAGAGTCTATAATTTAAGCTATAGTTAATATTGGGAGAATAATGTAACATGTAATTTTCATTTTCTTGGTTCATTTTCTTGGTTATGTCTTCTTAAATACCAGTCATCACCAGCAGAGTTCATGCTCTCTATGCAGCAGCTTTTTATGGCCTGTATTTGTATTTTCATCTGATTGGTTTATAGACAATGATGTAAGTTAAAATGTATAATCTTTTTTATGCATTATCTTCTTACTCTTGCTTTACTTGCTTCAGACTCATCATCAGTTAGCTTTTGAATTCCATGTTAAGGTTTTGAAAGAAATACTCCAACAAAAAATGAATTGTATTTT
Organism: Bos indicus x Bos taurus; assembly: GCF_003369695.1. Taxonomy (NCBI): domain Eukaryota; kingdom Metazoa; phylum Chordata; class Mammalia; order Artiodactyla; family Bovidae; genus Bos; species Bos indicus x Bos taurus. Next base: position 26,729,472 of record NC_040104.1, read on the forward strand.
TGTTATAGTGATTCTGCTGCATGGATTACAAGCACTCTATCTCCATGCTTGGATAAACTCCATCAAAAGCACATTATCCTCCTATTTCTGTGGCCAGCTGCCTAATTGTATCTGCTGTAACCACACGCTGCTGGAACATGATACCAATGAAGAACAGAAATGATAAATTACTCCCTGCAGGTGATAGTGATAATGATAATTTTTAATTTCCTTCTTCCTCATAAGGTCTAGTCTGATCTCACTTCATTGGCTGCCATCCTGTTATATACACACATGATATGTCCTCTTTAAAGAAATACTCATCACACTAAAATACATGAGAAAGCAATTCATTTTTATTCCATGTCATTGTTCTTCAAATGAGCATGTATCATACTACTTTGTATGTATGGGATGAAAAAACAAAATGTAGCTTAAAACAGATTTTTTAAATGGTTCAATGTACACATGAAATGATTTGTGAAATCCACAAAGCAGAAACAAATAGCTCATTCTGAAACTCTCTTGTAATACTTCAGAATATTTAAGATGCCCAAAAAAACTACATGTCTGTATTATTTTCCTATGTACTTCAGAGTAATTATGGAATATTCTCACCAAATTATAAGCATGATCAAACTATCCCAGAAATTTACTGTATGCATATATTTTCCTTTCATTCTGTTTATGTTGTTATCACTGTTGTTCTTAATTACTATTAACTTTCTCTCAGTCTTACTGACTTTATACCTGTATTTTTCTGCCTGTGGTATAAGGCAGCGAATTTTATTTATTTCATTGTGACCTTGCCTTTGCAAACTAACCTAGCTCCTATAGATACTTAATTTAAATGCTTATTTCTCTCCTTAGCATTCCCCTTGCCCCTAATTAGAGATATATATGGAACAAAAGGGAAATTCATTCTGTGGCCAGGTCTTCCAATCTATCTGATCTTTCTTAAGCACATGTCAAGTTGTGCTCCAGTTATTTATCGCCATTGCCTGTTTGGCATCATTTTCAATTTCCTGTGCTGATTGTTTATTCTTGTATTTGAATGACTTCCACAGAGAGAGTGTGAGTTCATTGAAATTAACATTTAAAACACCTAGAGATATCGTGTCAAAGTGGTGGTAACAAGGAGATTAAACTGTAATTGAAAAACAGTTGCATGTTTATATTCTGCAGCGAAATGAATAGTTTTGTCCCCAAATCAGCTGACATATTTGACTGTTTATAACATCCTTGCAGAAATAAAAACAGCAATCATAGTTCAACTAGTTTATATGATGTTTCAAGTTTAAGGATTTTTTTCCTCTTTTTTCCTCATCTCTATTTTAATTATCAAGGATCACATATATTTAAAAAGAAAAAAAAGCTCTTTCCTTAAAGTGGCATTCTAGGCATTGCTTGTATTAGAGGGTAAATACCGTTTAGTTCTCTGATGAGTACATTATGTGCATGTGATTTTAAATCCCAGGTGAATTTTTTCCTGACTTCTCAAGCTTCTGCTTAATGTTTGCTGTGGAACTGATCTTAACACTACCCTTAAACAAACATCATTAGGAAGGTAGATCTGCATGAAGAGTTGGAGATCCTATAATGTCCTTCACAGGGAACTATGATATAGATATGTCTTCTATTTTTCTTTCTTATTTTATTTATTTGTCTTTGGGTTTATAAACTATTTGTTTTTTGGTTATGCTAAACTACACAGTATTTCTTTCACTGTATTTTTGGGTTAGTTTCTTTTTTGAGAACTAAATTTCATAGAAAATTATATTTAGGGATTGAAAGACAATTCTAAAATGCCTTTATATTCTCAGATCTTTTTTATTTTTTAACTTTTTGTAAACTTGTGTATCAGCCTCTTGTGTTCATTAAGACCTATACTCCATGATTATAGTTATGTAATGTTCTGTTATATTAACATTACCGGCCTGTTTTTGCCTTTTTTTTCACCAGAGTTAAATAGGCCATTTCTCTTCATATAGTTTATATATTTCAAACTCTGGTCGCATTTCTGATAACGTAAGAGCTGCTTTTCAGCCCAAATTTGTTGTTTCCACAAAAGGTTTTATTAGGTCACTGAAGTTTTTCTTTCTTCACTTCCATTTTTGGTAACATAGAGTATACAACATATGTATAACTTAAAGAATAATTATAAAGTAACCCTCTCCCTCTAGAACCCTAGAAGTCTTCATAATGTTTTCATATATACACTGTGTGCTTGCTCAGTTGTTCAGTCATGTCTGACTCTTTGCAGCCTGACAGACTCCTCTGTCCATGGAATTATCTAGACAAGAATAGTGGTGTGAAGTGCCATTTCCTACTCCAGGGGAATCTTTCCAGCACAGGGATTGAACCTGCATCTCCTGCACTGGCAGGCAGATTCTTTACCACTAAGCCACCTGGAAAGCCCATCCCCATATATACACTGCTATGTATAAAATAGGTAACTAATGAGAGCCTACTAGATAGCAGAGGGAACTCTGCTCAGTGCTCTGTGGAGACCTAAATGAGATGGAAATCCAAAAAGAGGGGATATATGTATACATGTAACTGTTTCAGTTTGCTGTATAGCAGAAACAAATATAACATTGTAAAGCAACTATTCTTCAATAAAAATTAATGCAAACCAATACAAATAAAATTTTTCATTTTTCAACGATTTTATAATAAAATATATATATACATATAGAGAGGGTTTCAATAATTTCTATTACTGTTGCTTTCCCATTTGCATCTTTTCGTCTCTATTTGCAATTTTAGGGACTTCCCTGGTGGCTCAGACGGTAAAGTGTCTGCCTACAGTGTGTGAGACCCGGGTTCAGTCCCTGGGTCGGGAGGATCCTCTGGAGAAGGCAAGGGCAACCCACTCCAGTACTCTTGCCTGGAAAACCCCATGGGCGGAGGAGCCTGTCAGTCTACAATCCATAGGGTCACAAAGAGTCAGACACGACTCAGTGACTAAACTTTCACTTTTGCTACTCTCCTCATTGGAAAATGTGTGTGTGTGTGTGTGTTAGTCGTTCAGTCATATCCAACTCTTTGTGACCTGTGGACTGTAGCCCACCAGGCTCCTCTATCCATGGAATTCTCCAAGCAAGAATACTGAACTGGGTGGCCATTCCCTTCTCCACGGGATCTTCCTGACTCAGGGATCAAACCCAGGTCTCCTGCACTGCAAGCAGATTCTTTACCATCTCAGTCACCAGGGAAGCCCTGGAAAATATTATTTTTCTAGAATTACTAGCTGGGGAAAACTTGTCATTCTTTTTATTTAAATTAGTTTAGTTCCTTTTACATGTTAGACACTTACCCTAGCCTTTGAGGTACAGAGAGGACTGATTTTTTTGAGAGTCACTAAGGGAAATAATCAGAGATAACAGCTGAATTGAATGCTTCTCCGTGCAATACTATGGATTATTTAGCTCAAGTCCTATTAAAAATAACTTATCACAGTTCTTCATATTTGTGAGAAATGGATAGATAAACATGAAGAATATCGATATTCCAAATCTATCTGTTACTTTCAATAGCTTGGTCAGATCTTTCCAGATAGTTATATATTCACATTTGTGTAACACAGAATAAGTGCCCCAAACAAATATATATTATTTTTTTCACTTAATAGTATACCACAACTCATTTTCCAAATCAGTAAATACTTACCTGTAGGTTTACTTTTGATGGCCAAATAGTATTCTATTATTTGTAGATTTTATGATTTAGTAACTGATTACCTGTTGTTGAAAATTTGGGCTAAAATTGACATAGTTAAATCTTGGCAAGCATACTTAATAATTTCCTTAGAATAACTTTTTGGAAGTTTTGAATTACTGGGTCAACCAGTATTACATTGTAAAAAATCTTAATTGAGTGAATGAAAACAGAAAAGTATACAAGTCATAAATAGTTTAATAAAATTACACAAAGTGATTTTTCCCTCATGTATATATACCCAGCGTTCAACTTCAGAAACAGAATACTACCAGAAACCCAGGAGCCCACCATGGAATCCCTTCCAGTTTCTATCCTTGTTGCAAGGATAACTCCTCTTCTGACTTGTAACACTATGAATTAGGTTTGCTATTTTTGGATTTCTGTATATAAACTGAGTCATATCACGTGTGCTATTTTGCATCTGATTTCTTTGTAATATGTATTAGTTGTTTTCCCTAGAAAAGTTATTTCATTTTATTTTCCCAGCATGAATGCTTCTTTCTCCACTAGCTGTGAACACTGTCATTTAAAAAACACAGTCAAGGAAAATTGTATCCAGTTGTCTTAATTTACTTATTTTTTTCTAAGTAGGTGAAACAGTTTTTTTTAACATGTCTATTAATCATTTGTTTTTCTTTTGTAAATCTCTTGCTTTGTCTTTTGTTAGCTTCTTTTGATACATTGCTGTCTTACTAATTTGTAGTAGCTTAATATACAAAGAACAGTGACCCTTTGTTATATGTGTGGCAAATATTCTCCGATCTCTTGCTTATCTTTTAGTTTTGATTCTAAAATTTAAATTTTTCTTATATTAAGTTTCTGCCTTGTGTATGATGCTTAAGAGCCTTCTTTATTTGCAGACTTTATAGACATTATTTATTGTTTAGATTTCATTCTTCCTCCTACCCTCCAGCCCCTGCACTGATCTTTGTGCTTATGTGTGCTTACATTGAAAAGCCCACCAGATGATGTTATAATTTTTGCCTTAAATAATCATAGGTATCAAATTCAGAGGGGATTATAGTTACCCAACTATTTATCATTTCTTTTGGTTTCTTATTTTTGATATTTCAGGTTTCCTTCCAATATTATTGCCTGTCAGCCTAAAGAACTTCCTTTAAAATGTCTTCTAAAAAGCCTGTTGGCAATGGATTCTGTAATTTTCCTTCACTTGGAAATATTTTTATCCTTCATTCTCTAAAGGATGTTTTTCCTGGATATAGAATTTTAAAAGTGTTTTTTTTTTTCCCCCTCCTGTTCCATCATATTTTTCTTTTCAGTCTGGACCTCCAGTCAGATGTTTGTTAATTCCATAGGTCCCCGAGTCTCTGGGAATTTTATTTCAATCTTTTCCCCTTGTTTTTAAAAATTGGTTCGTTTCTATTGGTTTCACTTCAAATTCAGACTTTTTCCTCTGTATCTTCTCCATTCTACAATTCATCCTAGGAAGTTTTTTGTTTCAGTTAATTGTGTTTTTCAGTTCTGAAATTCCCTTTAGGTTCTCTTTTTGTCATTTCTGTTTCTCCACTGAGAATCTCTCTTTTGATTCATTTCAGTGTGTCTCTGCTGTGGCTTTGCTGTTAACTCATACCAACATAGTTATAGTTTCTGCTTTAAGTCTTTGTCTGATAGTCTAGCATCTGGGTCATCTCAGCACTGACATCTGTTGACTGTCTTTCCTCTTGACAGTTGGTTCCATTTTCCTGGACTTTGTATGCTGAGTAGTATTGGATTGTATCCTGGGTATTGTGGACTCTTTGCTGACTTATCGTCATCTGGACCTTATTGATGTTTGATGTTAACAGGCGACCAGTGCAGTTAAAGTCAGGACATAAATTCTGTCAGCAGTGTCTCAGCAGACAGTGGTTCAAACCTCATTTCTGCTCTCTAAGAGTGTGCTGTTCTTTCTGTTTTGGGGTTCTCTCCTGCAGGAACACAGTTTAGGAATTGGTCTGAGACCAGTGTTTTTTTCTGTTTGACAAAATTATAAATAGTATTTTGATTCTCTTTTGGTATCTGAAGCATAATGAACCTCAAGGTTAAATACTGAATTTGGTTTGGGCCCAATCTGCATTAACCCTGTGGAATCAGTAAAACTCCACGTTTTTAACAAAAGCAGGAAAGTACACAAATCAGCTTTATATGACTTTTTGATAATCAGTTTCTAATTTTTAACACTTTATATGCTTTATTTAATGCCAGTTTTAAAATAGGTTGAGTCAAGCCTGTCCCACTAGTGAAAGAAAAAGGAATGATCATTTAAATTTTAAACAAAAAGAAATTAAAATTTATATTTGATTAACATATTAATTTCTTCTAGCAGCCTTTTATATAATTACAGTGAACCTTAGAGTTACATCAGATTTCTTCTTTGTGTGTATACCTAAAACATAAGTTTTATTGAATGATGTAATTTTTATTTTCAGAAACAAAATATGTAATATTTTAAAATTTCATTTATCTCATCATAAAAATAATCATACTACTTTACTTTAAAATTGGATGAATTAAATCAGAAGAAATGAAGTGAACTGGGTTTGTACAAAAGAGTATGTGTCAATTATTTATTTCTGTGTAGCAGACCACCCCAAAACTTAGTGTCTTGACGTCAAAATCATGTAGATTTATTTGTCTGTGTTTCTGTAGTCTGGATTGTTCTGCTGGTCTAGTTCAATCCTAGTTCTCCTGGTCTCTCCTGGGCTGTCTCACACTGCTGCGGCTGTATGGAGACTTGACTCACACGGCAGCGTCTCAGTGGGGGAGTCTGGATGGGTAAGGGGCCGGGTGAGCCTCGCTCCATGTAGATTCTCACTTTTCAGTGGTCCAGCACTGGCGTTTCTCTAAGTGAACACGTATTGAGTATCTGATTAGCCTTGTTACCCTTATTATCTTGTTTATATGGGGAAAAGCCAAGTTACATTATTTTTATTTATAACATCTTTTCTAGAGAAAATAGTGACCTGCCATTTATTTAAGAGTGTCTGATCTTTGAAATGGTTTCTTACTTGCCTTGACTTAAAAGACCATGAAATCAATTGTTACGTGATTTGTTTAATAATTATTTATATTACTTCTTTTTAAAAAAACAGGCAATTGCTGGCTACTTCGATATATATTTTGAGAAGAATTGCCACAACAAGGTAGGTATTTCATAACTAGGCAAGTATTTTATCTTTGTGCCCCAAGGCATTTGATCATAAGCATTTTGCTTTTGTAAGTAGTTGGAGCTTGTATTTGATGTAGTAAATTAATGTACCGTGATATTAAAAATCTTGTACTTCATCAGACATTTTTGAACTCTACCAATGCAGGTTGTGTTTTCTACGGGCCCACTGAGCACCAAAACACACTGGAAGCAAACAGTATTTCTATTGGAAAAGCCATTTTCAGTTAAAGCAGGTAAGAAAGGGGGGTGGGTGTCTTATTCATTCTGAAATAAACAGTATTCATCCATTCTACAAACACTTTTTCTGTGCCCACTGTATTTGAAGCAATATAGCATACTAAGGTAAGTAGTTCTTAGAGTTTACCATGTACATAAAGTTTAGGTGGCATATCATTTCATTAAAGAAGTAAGTTAAAACTTTTATTTGAATCTGATGTCTGCCAGTTACAATGTATGTGCCATTATGTAGCTCTTATGTTGAGTACTACAGAGTAATTCAGAAAATTTTTCGTTAAGCATTAACTAGTATATACTAAGTTGAAACTATAATTAAAAGAAAATATTTTAATTTCCCAAGTGACTAAACAGAAATATTACCAATAGAAGTAAAGTGTAAATTAAAAGAGAATGTCATTCAGTAGTTATTATATTCAAAATATATTTGTTTAGAATGCTCTCCACTGGATCCACCTCCTCAGATCTAGCCTAGTGTTTAAAGACTGATCCGATGCTGCATTGCTTTGTCTTACATCTCGTTGATTGTTCACTTACATGAGCACCTATAGTTCTTATATATCTACACATCTAACACCAAAAGTTAGAATTTGATTATGGACTTTTTTTTTTTTAACTGCTTGTTACACGTATGTCTTGTCCCATCTTCACTGAAAGCATCTTGACTGTGGGAAAACTGAATGCACACCAAACTTCAGTGCAGAGATACTCAACATCAGATTATTTGTATGTCTCTTAAAAGCAACGTTGAGCAAAGATTTGCAGAAGGATTTCTAAAATATATGATTTTGATTTATATGAAGTTTTAAAAACATGTAAAACAACAGTCTATACACGCACATAGTAAATTAAGAAGCAACACTTATGATAACCACTGAATTCATTGACGTGGTCACCTCTAGAGAAGGATAGAAATAAGATTGCAGAAAGGGGCTTTAGTGCCGTATATCTGAACTATTTCTTTGAAAAACTGAAGGAACTGTGCAGAATGTCAAGATTTGACAAAACTGAGCAAGTGGTCATTACATCATTCTCCATGTTTAAAATATTTCATAAAATTGTAATGTAGTTTTTATTTCACTGTTGAAGCGTAAAGGAATTTAGTAGATGCAAATTAACACCATTAGAGTAAAGCAGCACTGTGTTGTCATTCTTTGACTTTGAGGTTGTAATGCTATGGAAATAAAACTTTGATGGTGTCATTTTCTCTTTCTCTGGAAAGCTATAGCACAGCAAAACTGAAATGAAGCAAAGACATCTTCATTTATGTTTCTTTGCTTTTTTTTTAACTCTGATATTTGGATTAACTTTGGGAAAATTGAAAATACTGCTTTTTCCCCACTGTGACCACTTGTTGTCTTACTACTAGAATTCTAAAGGCTATACTAATTCTTTCATGTTTTAATCTTGAGAGAGATTTAAGATAGCCTTTGAATTTTCTCCTACCTAATTGCAACACAATATTATTTATACCTAGTGAAAATTTGAAATCCTAACTATTCTTTACACAGTAATCCTTCGAGTAATTGATTTCTCAGAATACTGTGAAGAAGATATATGATTCTAATGTTGCCCCGTGGCACCATCTACATTCTATATTTCTTTTATTGCCATTGTGTGTACTTACATAAGTCCAATAGGCTCTCCTAAAAGAGTATAACCTGAGGAAAGTTTGTGAAAACAAAATTTCAAAGAAAGAAAAAATAGTCATTCTCAGTTATAAGAATTTTTTTTAACTCTACTAATCATTAGCCTCTGATGGTATTACTGATAAATAGAAGCCAGAAGCTGTGGGGCAGAGTATTGGGATAGAAGCTAGTCAGAAAAAAGAGCTCTAGGGACATGTTGATAATTGTATTAAATATAAATGGTCCGTACATCTAGAAGATGAAATTTCATTCAGTGCTAAAAAGAAATGAACTATCAACCTGTGAAAAAACATGGAGGAATCTTAAACCCATATTGCTGAGTGAAAGAAGCCAACCACTTAGAGAAATAACACCAACTCTACACAGTCTCTTCCAGAAAAAAGAAAAGAACTGATTTTATGAGGGTAGTATTTCTTTGATATCAAAAATTAGACAAAGAGAGTACAATAAAATTAAACTACAAACCAGTGTCTCTCATGAATAAATCCTCAACAAAATAGTAGCAAATTGAATCCAATGATGTGTAGAAAATACACTGTGACCAAATGGGTTTTATTCCAAGAATTCAAGGCTGATTCAGTATTTTAAAATCATATAATGTAGTCCACCATGCTAGCAGTCTAAAGAAGAAAAGCTACATGATTGTATCAGTGGATGCAGAAAAAAAAAGTTTGACAAAACGTAATATCAATTCATGACAAATACAGCAAACTAGAAACAAAAGAGAGCTTCATCATCCTGACAGAAGGCATCCATACAGCCTATCGCTAGCATCATGCTGAATAAAGAAAGACTAAATTTGAGATAAGGCAATGGTGTCTACTTGCTCCACTCCTACACTGGTTTTTTTTTCTTAAAATTTATTTTATTTGGAGGATAACTACTGTACAGTATTGTGATGGTTTTTTCCGTGTATCAGTATGAATCGGCCATAGGTAGTACATGTGTTCCCTCCATCCTGAACCTCCTCCTGCCTCCCTCCCTACCCTATCCCTCTAGGTTGTCACGGAGCACCAGTTTTGGGTGCCCTGCTTCATGCATCAAACTCTCACTGGTTATCTGTTTTACATATGACAGTGTATATGTTTGAATGGTTTTCTCTCAAATCATCCCACCTTCTTTCCCCACTGAGTCCAAAAGTCTCTTCTTTTACATCTGGGTCTCCTTTGCTGCTGTTTATGTAGGATCACTGGTACCATCTTTCTAGATTCCATATATATGCATTAATATGCAGTATTTGTCCTTCTCTTTCTGACTTAGTTCACTCTGTATAATAGGCTCTAGGTTCATCCACTTCATTAGAACTGACTCAAATGCATTCCTTTTATAAAGGCTGAGTAATATTCCGTTGTGTATATATACCACAACTTCCTTATCCATTCATCTGCTGATGGACATTAGGTTGCTTCCATATCCTAGCTGTTGTAAATAGTGCTGCATTGAACGTTCAGGTACATGTGTCTTTTTCAGTTCTGGTTTCCTTAGAGTATATGCCCAGAAATGGGATTGCTGGGTCGTATGGTAGTTTTATTCCTAGTTTTTTAAGGAATCTTCCCAGTGTTCTCCGTAGTGGTTGTATCAGTTTGCATTCAACAGTGTAACAAGGTTCCCTTTTCTCCACACCCTCTCCAGCATTTATTTGTAGACTTTTTGATGATGGCCATTCTGACTGGTGTGAGATGATACCTCATTGTGGTTTTGATTTGCATTTATATAATAATAAGTGATGTTGAGCATCTTTTCATTTGTATATTAGCCTAAGCAAAAATTAGACAAAGATGGTACAAGAAAAGGAAACTACAGACCAATGTCCCTCAGGAATAAATCCTCAACAAAATAGTAGCAAATTGAATCCAGTGATGTGTAACAAGAAAATACACTGTGACCACGGTGTGTATGTCTGCACTCCTGCACTCTTAAACTGGAACTCTTAGCCAGTGCGATAAGCAATGAAGAAGAATTAAAAAGCATTGGGAAGGAAGAAATAAAGCTGTTATTATTTATAGATAATGTATACATAGAAAATTCTAGGAAATCTACCAAAAAAAAAAAAATACAGAGCTAGTAAGTGAATTTAGCAAGAGAAATTAATGTGCTGATTCTAAAATTTATATACAAATGATCTAGACTATTGTAGCCAAACAATTTTAAGAACCATATTGTACTTCTTACACTATGTAAATTCTGAACTTAAAAATTATATTAACACAAGCAGTATAGTATTGACATATAAAAGATGAATATATTGATTAATACACTGATAGAAAATCCAGAAATAGCCTCATTTTTGTATAGTCAATTAAGTTTTTTCAAAGGGCCAATATAAATTTAATTGGAAAAGGATAGTCTTCTCAGAAAATTGTGTTAGAACAACTGAATATTTATAAAGGAAAATAATGACTCTTCTTATCTGACACCAAATATATAAAAACTTACTTTAAATGGATAATAGACATAAACATAAAAGCTTAAAACTGAAATTTCTAGATAACATAAGAGAAGCATCTTGATACTTGAGGTAGGTGAAAGTTTACAAAAGTGAAATATTAAGTAAAACTCACTGAACTGCAATTTTACATGTTATAGTTTTATTATATATAAACTACACCTTACTAAAGTTAGGGCGAGGGTGCGATGATTTGAGAGAAAAGTACTGAAACATGTATATTATCGTATCTGAAATAGGTCGTCAGTCCAGGTTTGATGCATGATACAGGGTGCTCAGGGCTGGTGCACTGGGAAGACCCTGAGGGATGGGATGGGGAGGGAGGTGGGAGGGGGTTCGGAATGGGGAACGCATGTGCACCCATGGCTGATTCATGTCAAAGTATGGCAAAAACCACTACAATATTGTAATTAGCCTCCATTAAAATTAATTAATTAATTTAAAATTTTAAAAAAAGCCCTCACTGGACCCTAAGTATATCCAGGATAAAATCCAGATTCTTTCCATGACCCTTTACAGTCTGACCGTTTTTCATCGTTTCCAGCCCTAACCTGTCAGAACCCCACAGAAGCCCATCATATGCTCCAGCTGTACTGCTCATTTTTTAGCTAGTTTTCCCATCTTTTCTTCCTCATTGCCTTTATCTGAGATACTTTTCTACCTAGGAAACTACTTTGACCTCTTTCACTTGATGAATTATACTTTTCGCTTTATAACCCAGCTTATTTCTGTACATCTTTCCTCATTGTCTTAAAAAGTTAACTGTTCTGTTATTTTTTTCTCCCAGATCAATTCATACGTATATCTGTGTTATAACATACCAGTGTGCTCTGATAAGGGGTTCTCATAGATGAGTTATTTGCCCCTCTCACTTCTTTTTTATCTGGTGCAGTATTTGGCATGTCATAAATACCCTCCTGAATGAATGAATAAGTACAGTAATATGCATTGTCATTGAAATATAACTTCCTTTCATCACCGTGGGTGACACATGCCAGGGGCAATTATCTAGTTGCTGTATTTGGTTGCCCCATTTTGTCAACTCTGATGTTCTCTTAAATTGTGGCATGGCTGAGGAGAGTATTGTTGAGTCGAAAAATAGCTTGAGTCAAAAACTACTTTTTGACTTAATATGGTGTACAATTTTTAGATAAATAAAGCCAAGTGTCTAATCATGACAATTTGCTGTTGTGCATAAAGTTTATTTTACTGTCCAAACAGTAATGTGACAAGATTTTTTTAACAAAATATTGTGAACATGCCTATACAGTTATTCCACCCAGCTTGTGTGTGTGTGTGTATGTGTACATGTTAATATTTTGAATAATGTTAAGTCTTTTTTTGGTAATGGTAAATCTACCATTGGACTTCCCTGGCAGCTCAGTGGTAAAGAATCCACCTGACAATGCAGAAGACATGGGTTTGATCCTTGTGTTGGGAAGATCCCTTGGAAAAGGAAATGGCAACCCACTCCAGTATTCTTGCCTGGGAAATCCCATGGACAGTGGAGCCTGGCAGGCTGTAGTCTGTGGGGTCACAAAGAGTTGAACACAACTTATCTACTAAACAACAACAAAATCTATCATTGAGGGCAGACAGGATATTTGGAAAGCAAAGAAAAAGACAGTGTGAATAGGAAATTTCTCAGAATAGGAATTTTACAGTTGACCAAAAGCACAAGGTAACTATAAGATGATGAAACTAATGTGTTTTTGCTTTGGTTTGGGATTTTGTTTGTTGTTGTTATTTTCACAACATAGTTCTAACAATAGTTTCCAAAGAAATATTCTACAACATTTGAGCATTTCCAGCATTGTGGGAGTTAGAGACTAGCCTCCCAGAATGAATACTTTTAAAGGATTTAAAGGTCAATTTTAAAGTTTAAATTCAGAGTGTTTTTTCCCCCTTTTCCTTTAAAAAATAATGTACAATTTTATTGTACAAACTTATGTGACAGTATTTATTTTAAAGATCCAGATTTTTTTTTCTTGTGGTTTGTCTTTGAAAAATATTATTAAAATCATACTCTTTAGATCTCTTTATATGTTATTCAGTTCAGTTCAGTCACTTACATGTTATTAGTAAGCTTTTATGTGATGGAGCATCCTTTTCTTTTTTTTTTTTCTTTTCATTTTTTTAACTCTAAGCTTTGGTAGTGATAATACTGATTTTTATTTATCTCCCTTGTGGGGAATGAAATTTTATTGCTCTGGAAGAAACTAATTTGAAAAAACCACTAGGACCAAATTGAAATGAAATCAATTTTGTTCTTGATTGAACTGCAGTGCTGCTTTGTGATATACTAATAGCCGTCTGCTGATGATAAAAACAAGGTGATACAGCTCAGCTGCATAGAGACTGTCCTTTGCAGCTCTCACCAGTTTACACACTTAACAACATCAGTCATTTTATATCTATTTGACACTGATTAATTACTCCTATCTCTACTGCATTAGAGCTGTTACCTTGGCACTTTTGCCAGGCTTGAACAATTGAAGTGGGTGCAGCAGTGTGAACTGTGTATTTATTACTGTGACCCTTCATGCTGTATAATTAAGTATTGTTTTACATCTCCATTTTGAAATTAAGCTTACAAAATAACTATTACAGCAAGAGTTATTTTGCTTGTATTTTGTTTTAAAACATGAAAATTACAATATCAGCTTATAAGACAGTGTTAAGACTTTTTAATTACTCAAATATTTTATTTAATATTGATGCTGAAAATTTTTTCTTCTGTGAAAATTTAACAAAATTATCTGCTATTCATGCATCTTGAGCTGTATTTTAAGTTAAGGGATACATAAACCTCTTAAATACATTCTTCTTTTTAAACATATTTTTTAAACTTGAAATGCAGTATTTGATAACCTGCTTTATAGGCACCAGAGAACATTTCCATTTTGACCCTACACTAAGGATTGAATAGGACATTTATAAACAAGTGAACTTAACATTTTTAACATGTCTAAAGCCGCTTAAAGAGCAACTACCCTTAGGGCACATCAACAAGAAAATCACTGAGTTAAATAAAATGCTCAAAGAATCTTTTTAGATGGTGGTTAAACATTTGAAATAATAGCATCACTACTGATAATCACCAAAATGCAAATCAGAGCAGTCAGATACTGGTTGTTGTTTGTTACTGGTTTCTTTCATTCTTTTTCTGTTGTGGTTGGATTCTAACAGCCAAATTTTGGTAAAGATGGCTGGAATGTAAAAATTGAACACATTTTATGCCTTTTTAAAGTATCTTGGCTTTATAGAATTTGTTTCATTTTTGTATAAACAAATCATCAGCCTTTTCCTTTTGGTTTCTAACTTTTTTTCCATACAAAGAAATACTGTGTTACTAAATTTATACATTTCTTTTGACTCCTTTCTTTCCTCAGTGATGTAAAATGCCCCAGTTAAAATGTACTGAATCTCTATAATGAATCTTTATTCCATTTATCTATGAATTTATTCCTAAGCCATCACAATTTTAAAAACACTTTATTCTATATTTACATACAGTAAAGATTTACACATTTTATTTATACAGTTTAATAAATTTTGGCAAATGTATGTTCCACTCTATTCAGTTCAGTTCAGTTCAGTCGCTCAGTTGTGTCTGACATTTTGTGACCCCATGAACCGCAGCACGCCAGGCCTCCCTGTCCATCACCAACTCCCAGAGTTCACCGAAACCCATGTCCATTGTGTCAGTGATGCCATCCAGCCATCTCATCCTCTGTCGTCCCCTTCTCCTCCTGCCCTCAGTCTTTCCCAGCATCAGAGTCTTTTCAAATGAATCAGCTCTCCTCATCAGGTGGCCAAAGTATTGAAGTTTCAGCTTCAACATCAGTCCCTACAATGAACACCCAGGACTGATTTCCTTTAGGATGGACTGGTTGGATCTCCTTGCAGTCCAAGGGACTCTCAAGAGTCTTCTCCAACACCACAGTTCAAAAGCATCAATTCTTCAGCGCTCAGCTTTTTTATTGTCTAACTCTCACATCCATACTTAACTACTGGCAAAACCATAGCCTTGACTAGACGGACCTTTGTTGGCAAAGTAATGTCTCTGCTTTTTAATATGCTGTCTAGGTTGGTCATAACTTTGCTTCCAAGGAGTAAGCGTCTTTTAATTTCATGGCTGCAGTCACCATTTGCAGTGATTTTGGAGCCCCAAAAATAGTCAGCTATAGTTTCCACTGTTTCCCCATCTATTTCCCATGAAGTGATGGGACCAGATGCCATGATCTTCGTTTTCTGAATGTTGAGCTTTAAGCCAACTTTTTCACTCTTTCACTTCCATCAAGAGGCTCTTTAGTTCTTCTTCACTTTCTGCCATAAGGGTGGTATCATCTGTATATCTGAGGTTATTGATATTTCTCCTGGCAATCTTGACTCCAACTTGTGTTTCTTCCAGCCTGGCGTTTCTCATGATGTACTCTGCAAAAAAGTTAAATAAGCAAGGTGACAATATACAGCCTTGGCGTACTCCTTTTCCTATTTGGAACCAGTCTGTTGTTCCATGTCCAGTTCTAACTGTTGCTTCCTGACCTGTATACAGGTTTCTCAAGAGGCAGGTCAGGTGGTCTGGTATTCCCATGTCTTTGAAGATATAGAATATTTACTTCACCCTAAAAAGTTTCCTTGTTGATCCCTTGTGCAGTCAGTCGTCCCCATCTTCAGTTTTCAGACTGGACAACCATTGATCTGCTTTCTGTCACTACGTATTATATTACTATTAATAATAGTAAGGCATTAGTATTCTTTTAGAATTTTATATCAAAATTACTATATAGAACATACTCCAGCTTTGCTTTTAGCATATTTTAAAGTGCATCTGTGAATCAGTAATTTGTTCCTTTTTATTGCCAGGTAGTGTTCCTTTGTATGAACTTACTGTAATGTACATAGGCTTTCACTTGCTGATAGACTTTTAGATTATTTTCAGTCAGGCACCATTATGGATAAAATTAATATGAACATTTTTGTAAAAGTTTTTGTGTGGACATATGTTTTCATTTCTCCTAGGCAGATACGTAGGAGTGGAATTATTAGGTCTTACGATAAATAAATACTTCATAAGAAGCTGGCAAACTTTTTCACAATGACTATACTATTCAAGGTTCCTACACTGTTGTGGGTTTGTTTGCTGCACATCTTTGTCAACACTTACATAAAAGGGCAGTCATTTTAATATGTTTTAATATGTCATTGTGTTATAAGTGTATGTAGTGACAGCTGTGTTTTTAATTTGCATTTACCTCATGACTAATGATGTTGAGCATCTTTTCATATGTTCATTGGTCATTTGTATGTCTTCTTTGGTGAGGTTTCTTTTAAGATATTTTGCTCAATTTTGGTTGGGTTGTCATCTTACTGGGTTATAAGAATCTTAATAAGGTACAAGTTGTTTGTCCGATATACGCATTGCTGATATTTATGTCTCAATCCTAGTTTTTCCTTTCATTTTCTTAAGGTCTTTTGAACTTTGTGCTATTGTGGCCTAAGTTAAGAAATCTTTGCTACTCTAACATCACAGCTTTTCCTATACGGTTCTTCTAAAAGCTTTATATTTTTGCCTGTACATTTAGGATTATAAACTATTTCATGTTGATTTTAAAAGTAATATTCATCTTTTTCCAAATTTATATTAGGTTGTTTCATCATCATTTCTTGAAAAGACTTTTCTTTTCCCGTTTAATTACCTTGGCTCTTTTGTCAGAAATTAACTAACCATGTATGCATGTCTGTTTCTGAACTTTGTTTCCTTGATCTGTGTGTCTTTTCTTACGCCAGTAAGACACTGTAAGATGATATAAATCCTCCTGCTTTATTCTGTTCTCTCACTATTCTGGGCTCTTTAAATTTGCATATGCGTTTTAAAGTCAACTTAAATTCTGCCCAAATAAAACAGTCCTGCTGGGATTTTGATTGAGACCGTGTTGAATCTATAGATTACTTTGGGGAGAATTAACATCTTAAAACAGTATTGAGTGTCATCCACAAACAATATGTCTCATTTACTTAGATCATCTTTAGCAGTGTTTCATAATTTGATATAACTAAATGATGCGTATATATTGTTACATTTATCTCAAGAATTATACGCTTTTTCAATGCTATTATAAATGCTATTGTTATTTCAGTTTCTAATTCTTCAGTGCTCATGTATAGAAATGCAGTTAATTTTTTATATGGATCTTATGTTCTGAGATTGCTAAACCTTCTGAGAGTTTTAGTAGCTGTTTTCCTTTTTTTTTTTTTTTTTGCATAGTGCTTAAGAATTTTTTATGTGTAAGACCATATGGTCTGCAAATAAAGACCATTTTACCATTTTTTCCCCCAATCTATATTTTTTTTCTTCCTCTGCATCTTAATGCCCTGACCAGGACATCCAATAGAATACTAATTAGAGGCAGTCAGAATGAAGATCCTTACTTCAGTCCCAGTCTTAGGAAGAAACCTTTCAGTTCTTCAGTTAATAATGATGTTATCTATAGTTTCTCATTGATTTTCTTTATCAGGTTAAAGAAGTTTCCTTCTATTCCTAGCTTGCTGAAAGTTGTTAGAAATTAACTTTGTCAGAGGCTTAGCAACCCACTCCAGTACTCTTGCCTGGCAAATCCCATGGACAGAGGAGCCTGGTAGGCTGCAGTCCATGGGGTCACTGGAGTCAGACACGACTGAGCGACTTCACTTTCACTTTTCACTTTCCTGCATTGGAGAAGGAAATGGCAACCCACTCCAGTGTTCTTGCCTGGAGAATCCCAGGGACGGGGGAGCCTGGTGGGCTACTGTCTTTGGGGTCTCACAGAGTTGGACACGACTGAAGCGACTTAGCAGCAGCAGCAGAGGCTTTTTCTACATTTGTGTGACACAATCATGTTTTTTCTCTTTTGTTCAAAGAATTTTTGAATCTTTGTTCATGAGGGATATATATCTCTGTAGTTTTCTTCAAATAACTTTATCTAATTTTGGTATAAGGGTAATGCTGCCCTTAAAAGATGAACTGAGGAGTATTCCTTCCTCTGTTTTTTATACATTTGTTATTATTTTTCCTTAACCGTTGGATAGAATTACCCCAGTGAAGACATTTGTGTCTGTCTTCTTTTCTAATATAAGCATTTAAAGTTAATGGTTTTTCATCTAAGCAGTGTTGTAGTTATAGGCCACCTATTTTTATATGTTGGTTTCATAATCATTCAAATCAAAATGTCATCTAACTTTCTTCTTGATTTTTATTTTGATTTATGAAATTTTTTTTTTTTACCGTATGGCATGTGGTATTTTAGTTCCCTGACTAGGGATTGCACCTGCACCCCATGTAGTAGAAGCACGGAGTCTTACCCACTGGACCACCAGGGAGGTCCCTGATTTATGGAATATTTAGAAATCTGTTGTTTAATTTCTAAATATTTTGGGATTTACTGATTTTTACTTTCATTCTGTTTTGGTCAGAGAATGTAATCTATATGATGTCTGTATGTTTAAATGTATTAAGATCTGTATCTATTAAATAAGTTTTCAAAAGGAAAAAACATCTTTTATTTACCAGATATTTACTATAGTCTAGCACCATTTATTCCTTTGTGTAGATTCAGGTGTCTTTTTGGTGTCATTTTCCTCCTGTCTAAAGAACTTCCTTTAACATTTCTTACAGTGCAGGCCTCCCAGAAAAGAATGCTTTTGTTTCTTTGAAAAAAATAAAAATAAAAACTTGTTCTTAGTTTTCATTTTTTTAAGGATTTTTGCTAGATATCGAATTCTTAATAGGTTTTCTTTCATCACTTCAAAAATATGTCTAGCTGATGAAAATTTTGAGGTTGCTCTTTTTTCTCTTATATGTAATATCTTCATTTTTCCCCTCTGGAAGTTTCAAAGATTATTGTTTTTATCACTGGTTTTCAGGAATTTAATTAAGATATGCCTAAATGTGTTTTTGTTATTGCTGTAACTTTTTTTTTCCTGCTTATAAGCCTCAATTTGCAGCTATTTAAAAATCTAGACATTTTAAATGAATGTCAAACACTAGAAATATTGTTTTGCTGAATGTTTGGATTTTGGTTATTTTCTTTTAAAAGCGTTGAAGTTTGCTTAGGCAGACAGTTAAGTTATTTAAAGATTACCTTGATCTTTACCAAAAAAAATGTTTTAAAGCTTTGTTAAGGAGCAATGGTGTTGACTTTACTCTTAGGGCGGTTTAACACTAAACTGTAACCTGGAGTCTCTAGTGAATCATCCTAAGTGTTCAGCAGTCTTCTATTCTGGCTGCTTGAGTCCTCAGATGATTTATCCCTTTCTTGTTGTTCATTCATTCAGTCATGTCTGACTCTTTGCGACCCCATGAACTGCAGCTCACCATGCTTCCCTGACCTTTGCTATCTCCTGAAGTATGCTCAAACTCGTATCCATTGAGTCAGTGATGCCATCAAACCATCTCATCCTCTATTGCCCCCTTCTCCTCCTGCCATCAGTCTTTCCCAGCATCAGGGTGTTTTCCAAGGAGTCAGTCCTTTGCGTCAGGTGGCCAAAGTATTGGAGCTTCAGCATCAGTCCTTCCAATCAGTGTTCAGGATTAATTTCCTTTAGGATTGACTGGTTTGATCTCCTTGCAGTCCAAGGGACTCTCAAGAGTCTTCTCCAGCATCACAATTCAAAAGCATCAATTCTTCAACACTCAGCCTTTATGGTCCAACTCTCACATCCGTACATGACTACTGGAAAAACCATAGCTTTGACCTTAGGGACCTTTGTCGGCAAAGTAATATCTCTGCTTTTTGATACGCTGTCTAGTTTTGTTATAGCTTTTCTTTCAAGGAGCAAGCGTTTTTTAATTTCATGGGTGCAGTCACCATCCATAGTGATTGGAATCCAAAAAAATAAAGTCGGACACTGCTTCCATTCTTTCCCCATCTATTTGACATGAAGTGATGGGACCAGATACCATGATCTTCATTTTTTGAATGTTGAGTTTTAAGGCAGCTTTTTCACACTTTTCTTTCACTTTCATCAAGAGGCTCTTTAGTTCCTCTTTGCTTTCTGCCATAAGAGTGGTGTCATCTGCATATCTGAGGTTGTTGATATTTCTCCCGGCAATCTTTGCCAGCTTGTGCTTCATTCAGCCCTGCATTTCACATGATGTACTCTGCAAGTAAGTGAAATAAATGACAATATGTAGCCTTGACGTACTCCTTTCCCAATTTTGAACCAGTCCATTGTTCCATATCTAACTGTTGCTTCTTGACCTGCATACAGGTTTCTCAGGAGGCAGTTATGGTGGTGTCGTATTCCCATCTCTTTAAGAATTTCCAGATTATGACTGTGGTCCACACAGTCAAAGGCTTTAGTATAGTCAGTGAAGCAGAAGTAGATATTTTTCTGGAATTCTCTTGCTTTTTCTGTGATCCAATGGATGTTGGCAATTGATCTGTTGTGGTTCCTCTGCCTTTTCTAAATCCAGATTGTACATCTAGATAATACTCAGTTCACATACTGTTGAAGCCTAGCTTGAAGGATTTTGAGCATTACCTTGCTAGCATGTGAATTAAGTCTTGTGAAGCCTTACCTTTTACTGCCTTCCAGCCATCCCCAGGCCTCTGTGCCAGCATACCCTGTTAGACCTCTTGCATAGTTGTCAGCACCTCTGTTTTCTTCGCCCTGAACTGTGAACGCTTTGAGGTCAGGGACCATGTCTCTTTTATAATATGCCCAGGACATACCTCAGGGCCTCATATTGAAGTGTCCAGTAAACAGTCCCCAACCCTGCAGTGACTGCTGTAGTTATGCTTTTTCACAAGCATTTGACACCCATGCTAGCTAAGTTAGATCTGCTTTCTTCAAAAATTAAACATAAAATTGTCCTGAAATTTTTTAAGTTAAAAAAAAAAGTGAAACATCTCACAACAAAAAATAAGAAGTATCAATTCTAAGTATACCATGTTGCTTTTCTGCTGCACTGTATTCCTTGAATTCTGAAACCCAATTTTTGCCTTTCTTCTATAGGTGAAGCCTTGAAAGGAAAGATCACAGTGCACAAGAATAAGAAAGATCCACGTTCTCTCATTGTGGCCCTCACATTGAACAATACAACTCAAACTTATGGTCTCCAGTAAAAAGGCTACCAATGCGCCAACTAATCTGCAGCTTTTATGGTCGGGGAGGGGCGGGCAGTAGGGGAGGAAGCTTATGTGAACACATGGATGTTGAATCTTTGAATCTGGTAATTCAGCTACGGAGGGAACTGATCCTCGTGATCCACCTCTGGAATCACATTCTTGAAAGTCTGGTCAGTGAGATTTAACAAAATGTAATCCCTGCATTGAGTTCAGCTGTATTGAAAGTCATTCAAATTGGCCTAAATTTGGAACAGAGGTATAATCTTTTGTTGTTTTTAATAATTTTCTTACTATAAATTTTAAGCACTAGTAATTGTTTTTTGGATAATGTTTTATGAAACTAGTAACTGTACACAAGGTATTACACATTTTATTGAAAATTTCCTTTCTAAGAAATAGTCTTAATTGTATCTGCTAGAATATCAGGATATAATGTAGAGCAAGTGTAAGGAACTAAAATGTGGAAAAGAGACCACACAAACTGTATTTGAAATCAGCTTAGTTGATTGTTGTATATAATTCTGTTCTCATTTTTTAGCTTCTTCTCTCTTTGCAAATATTCTTCAATCATATAGTTTTCTATTACTGCCCAGGACATCTAGTTTCAATACATTTGCCCTAGATTTAAAAAAAATTTTTAAAGATTGGGATAAATATGTATTTATTTACTAATCGTTTTTTTCAAACTAGATTTATGTACAAAGTTAAACATGTAACTGTTAATGTACTTTTATCACTTTATACTCTTGTGTAATTTACAATTATTGACCCAGTTTGAAATACAGAAAACATTCAAATAAACGTATACAACAGCCATTAGTATTATAAAGTGACATTTCCACATACCAAAGCCGTTTACAAAATTAGAAGCATTTACAACAAGTCTTAGCAAAGGAATCGTTTTTAAGAAAATAGGAATTTTAAGGCGAGGTGGATCACATGGTTCATTTCCATTCATCAGCTGGTTCATTTTCACAACAACACACACACAAAGCAGCATAGCATTGTGTTGAGAAGCATGAATTCTGGAGCCAGTTCAAGCCTTGGCTGCAGCTCTTACTTGCTGTGTAATCCTATGTTCCTTAACCTCTCTCTCCCTCCATAAATGTGCCAATTCATGAGCTGATACATTTCAACTACTGAAATGTGTACATTTCAACTGATACATTTCACAACTTCTATGTGCCTAGTACATAGAAAACACTTAGTCCGTGCTCAGTGATATCATCATCACCAGTCAAGGACCCCTTCCAAAGACTGTAGTGGCATCTGCATTAGATCAGTTTGAGAATTGTCAACCTTATGAGATACTACTGTAGTGTGTGAGTGAGTGGGAAGATTACAAGAGAATTTAATATTTATTTAGCAAAAAAATGCATCAAAAATAAACTGTCTTTTGGTCTTCAGTAGAAAACTGGAGTTCCAGCAATAGGAAAAATAACCCCATCAAACGATGGTATT
The DNA here is from genome assembly GCF_003369695.1 of Bos indicus x Bos taurus. Lineage (NCBI taxonomy): Eukaryota > Metazoa > Chordata > Mammalia > Artiodactyla > Bovidae > Bos > Bos indicus x Bos taurus. The sequence continues at coordinate 26,752,242 of NC_040104.1, forward strand.
TCAGACCTTAATGTAAGTCTTTCTTCTTCATAAGCATGGTTTCTTTTTTCACTGAGCCAAACTAGTCAGCTTGTTTTCACCATGGTTTGGATTCCGGCCACTACTGGAAATGTGTACTGCTGCTAATACAGCTCAAAATGTTTTAAATTTCTGTCTAGGGTGTTTCATGTAACAATTTGAGTAATGGGATGATGGATCAAAAGTAAAAAGACTTACCATTAATTTTTAAAAAATTTTTAATAGCATATACTTCCTTTACAATGTTGTGTTAGTTTCTGCTGTACAACAGCGTGAATCGGCTATATGTATATATGTCTGTCTGCTCCCTCCTGCCCCCCATCCCCCTCTGGGTCATCACAGAGCCCCGAGCTGAGCTCCTGGTGCTTACACAGCAGCTTCCCACTAGCTATCTAGTGGTGGTATATATATGTCCGATTTACCATATATGAAGATTTACCATTAAATTTTTAAAGTAACCAAAAAACTTTTTTTTTTGTTTGTTTTTCTTTCTTAACAAGTATTTTTTACTATTTAAAAAAGTACTTCTCAAAAATGATTTCTCATTAAAAGTCTTGTTTGATTTTCAGGGGATTTTCAGCCAGTGTCTCTTTTGATATTCTCCTCCTGGTAGCCTCCCCAGGCTGGAACATCCCAATTTGTGTACCTAAACATTTTCTGAGATGTGAGAGTCTGAATATTAGCTCTTTGGTTAGAATTTCAGCCATTAAACTGCTATAGAAAATAAGTACTTTGTAGCTCTTTATAGTGATAAATACAGCGTTCTTTCCTGCTGTGGCAGATGGGCACTTAGGGATAGCAGTTTGCTCTGTCCCAAGAATCTTATTCCCATTAAGAAAATACATTTTTCTCCTATTTTTCTTTGTGAAAACTAATGTTATAATGTGTGGGGTTCATCCAAGGTTAATAGTCATCTCTGGTAGAGTGGTATTTTCTAAACAGAGGACTTTGGAAGCAGTGTTCCAAGAAAACAGAACTGCAGGTGTACAGCATTGCATAGACAAGGTGGTCCAGTGAGTAGCCCTGAATGCTAGGAACACACTTCATAGTGAATCAGGGAGCTGTCAGATAACTTTGAAATAATTCCTCTTTGTGGAGGTGAATAAGTAATACTGTTTAAATATTGAGTTTTTTTCTTTCTCATCACTTAATCTGAATTGTAGTCTGGTTCACCTGTGTCTTTCAGCATTCTACCCCTATCACGTATTAGAATGGAATATTTTAAATGTACTGTGTGACCTTATGGATTTGAGATCACTTTATACTCATCTCACTGATCATGCCCATGCTATCAAGTAGAGGAAGTAGGATAACAGTGCTCTAAGAGCATCCAACAGAAAAAATTGAAACAGGATGAGGCCCTGTTTAGCTTCTGCTGGCCATATATTAAGCTGCTGGACCATAACAAATCTAAACGTTACGGTATTCAGACTTTTTCTGTGTAGTGAAATACCTCAAAATGCATATCTCTTACGCAGTTACTGTCATGGAGTTTCAGCCTATTATGAAAGGTTAGGTAAGTAAGATACAGCGGAAGTCAAGTGTTGTCTACTATTGGATTGGTGAGCTACAGGCCAGAGCCAACTCCACCATGTTGTTCATTTCGGTAAATAAAATTTTACTGAACCTGAGATAGGCAATATTTTAGAAATCATATTTCTTCATATGACTCACTAACAGCCATGGCAGAGAAGATACAATAAGTTATAGCTTATAAGGACTATTTCTTAAAATATGGAGACTTCCATTTATGAAGACTTCAAGGATTGACCAAGATGTACCTAACATTACAGTATTAATGAGACTGATGTCTTAAACTGTAACATTTAATGCTCTGCAACAGGAATCAATAAGTTGAAACTAGCTGATTATCAGCTTCACGTAGAAAGTTTTTAAAAAGAGTAGAGAAATGGACAAATTTTCACAGTTAGAGATGGTTGAACCTTACCCACAAGCTGCAAGCAGAGTCAGCTAATGAATGACTTCTGAGCCTAAAAGAAGTCGCATGCAGCTCATTAACCTCTGGGTTTTTAAGAGACTTAGGGCCCCTAACTGTCAACCGTAGGAAAGACAGTTGGGGGAATGGCCTTATATCAGTACTTTTCAACATGCTTGAGGCTCCTCCGTGCCTTCCTTGCTTGGTTTTAGCCTAAAATGTGGCATTGCTTTTGTACTAAGGTACTAGACATCCTGGGAAGGTATGTGAAGTCCCTTGCCAGCTATCAGATAAGGCCAGGTTGCTTTTTTTTTCCCCAAGATGTGTTCATTTAGTTATTTTTGGTTGCACTGGGTCTTCGTTGCTGTCCGTGGGCCTCCTGTAGTTTCAGCAGCGAGCCGGGGCTGCTCTTCGTTGTGGAGTGCCGGCTCTCTTGTGGACCGCAGGCTCTAGGTGCGCCGGCTTCAGTACTTGCAGTGTGCATGCTCAGTAGTTGAGGCGCATGGACTTAGTTGCTCCTCCTCATGTGAAATCTTCCTGGGTCAGGATTGAGCCCACGTCCCTGTGTTGGAAGGTGGATTCTTAATCACTGGGCCACCAGGGAAAACCCAAAACCATGTTGCTTTAAGATCTTGTGTCTGTTTCCTTGCCAAAAAGGTAAACTTTTCCACACAGAATGATGAAATAGGTTAAGATTCATTTACATCTAGAGTATAGTTAAATACATACATAAAGATTGTCTATCACTGAGTTATTTAAAATTAAGGTAATCAACAGTAGTCTAAACCTCATTCTTCCAGCTCAAGTCCTTGTTTCCTATTTTATTAAGAAAATCGAGCCAGTCTGAGGAGAACTTAACAGGTTTCCATACTATACTCCCCAGCCAACCTTGATGCCCATGTACGGGCTTCCCACTGAGTGAACTTTCACCACATCTGGCCAAGCCAGCTCCTCGCCCTGTGCCTCACAGCCATTCCCTCAGTCACTCAGATACTGCTTCAGCGTGTCTCTGGTGTCACCAGGTTTTCCCTCTGCTGCTCCATGATCAGCATGAAAGTGAAAAGTGTTACTCAGTCTTGTCCAACCTGTTGCAACCCCGTGGGTTGTAGCCCACCAGAATCCTCTGTCCATGGGACTTCCCAGGCAAGGATACTGGAATGGATTGCATTCTCTTCTCCAAGGGGATCTTCCTGACCCAGAGATTAAACCCAGGTCTCCTGCATTGCAGGCAGATTCTTTACTGTCTGAGCCATTGTCCAGATATGATCAGCATTCAGAAAGGATATTGTTTCTCCTACAGTAAAAAAAAAAATTTCAACTCCCACTTCTACCTCCCACTGTTGTCACAGTTCTACCTTCCCTTTACATTGAGACTACACAGAAAGGATTTGTCAGTGTTCAGTGTTTTCTCTCTTCCCATTATTTAAACAACTATAAAGAGTTGGACCATATAGAAGGCTGAGCACCGAGGAATTGATGCTTTTGAATTGTTGTGCTGGAGAAGACTCTTGAGAGTCTCTTGAACAGCAAGGAGATCAAACCAGTCAATCCTAAAGGAAGTCAAGTCTGAATATTCATCGGAAGGTCTGATGTGGAAGCTTTAATACTTGGGCCACCTGATGGCAAAGAGCCAACTCATTGGAAAAGACCCTGATGCTGGGAACGATTGAGGGCAGGATTAGAAGGGGGCAACAGAGGATGAGATGGTGGAATGGCATCACCAACTCAGTAGACTTGAGTTTGAGCAAACTCCAGTAGATAGTGAAGGACAGGGAAGCCTGGCGTGCTGCAGTTCATGGAAATTTCCTAAGTACCAAAAAGTTATGCTGCCGACACTTCTCCCCAATCCCCTCCCTAGGCAAACACTAATTGATTTCTATCAATATAAATTTGTTTTGCCTGGTTTAGTACTTCATATAAATGGAATCATATAGTATGTACTTTCATTTCCAGCATAGTTTTTTTTGAGATTCATCTATGTTGATGTGTGTGTGTAGTATGTTTTTTTTATTACTGGATATTCCACTTTATAAATGGAATTCTGCTCCTTTGTTTATCCATTCATCTGTTGGTGAACACTTGGATTGTTTCCAGGTTGTAGGTATTGTGAATAAAGCTGCTATGAACATTTGTGTACAACTCTTTGCTTGAGCCTGCCCTCACCAGGACTTTTGCCTCCACAACTCCATTGAAACTACTCTTATCAAAGTCACCAGTGAACTGCATGTTGCCAATTCCATCCAGTTAGCTTGTGACCAATTTTCAGCCCTGGTTTTACTTGCCCCACCCAGTAGTACTCAATGCTGATGATCACCCTTCTGGAAACATTGGGCTTGGCTTTCCCCACTCCTTCCTTTTTGGCCAGTCTTCAGTTTCCTTTGTTGGCTTTTTCTCACCTTTTCACCTTTTACATGTTGGCACCTTAGTCTTGGGAATGTTTTTCTGTCCATCTTCCCTCCCTTGGTGATTTCATCCAGACTTAAGATTATAAATACCAAGACACTGATGATTCCTAAAACTATCACCATGGCAGTCTGTATCCAACTTCTCACATAACATGTCTATATAGATGCCTCCTGCTGTTGCTGCTGCTGCTGCTAAGTCGCTTCAGTCATGTCCGACTCTGTGTGACCCCATAGACTGCAGCCCACCAGGCTCCCCCGTCCCTGGGATTCTCCAGGCAAGAACACTGGAGTGGGTTGCCATTTCCTTCTCCGATGCATGAAAGTGAAAGTGAAGTCGCTCAGTCGTGTCTGACTCAGCGATCCCATGGACTACAGCCCACCACGCTCCTCCGTCCATGGGATTTTCCAGGCAAGAGGACTGGAGTGGGGTGCCATTGCCTTTTCCGAGATGCCTCCTGAGCATCTCCAAAATAACATTCAAAACTGAATTTCTGATCTTCTCCAAACCCTGCTATTTTCCTCCATCTATAGGACAGAAAACTGAGAGACATCCTTGACCCGTTCTCTTTCCCTCTGCATCCAAGTTAGGCAGCAAGTCTTACATAATCTACCTTCAAAATATGTCCAGAACCAAAACAGATCTCACTACGCCATGCTAGTCCAAGCTGCCATCATGTTTTACCTCCATCACTGGTTCTCAAACTGTGGTCAGCGGACCCCTCATGACTCCTGAAAACCTCTTAGAGGAAGTCCAGGAAATGAAAACTATTTTTGCAATAGTACTAAGGTATTTGCCTTTTTCACTGTATTCATATTTACACCGATGGTACAAAAGCAATCGCGTAAAATTGCTGGCTCTAGCACAGATCAAGGCACCAAACTATACTAATAGTCATTGTATTCTTCACTGCCACATACTCGATTTAAAATGTCCTTGATTAAAAAAAAAAAAACATTTCATTAAATCTTGACCCTTGAGTACTCATCTTGTTAACATTCTATATGATATACTAATAAAGCACTTTTATTGCATATGGCAATAAAAATATCTGTCTCCACAAAAGCATTTGTGTGACACAGTTGCAAGCTGATCTGGCCACTTTTTAATGTAACATTTTTACTTGGAAAGAATATCTATGACAGACATTGTCCTGGAAAGAAAAAAAGTGACATCACTTAAGTGAAGACAACTAATATAATTTGTTTCTAGTTTCCAGTTTTTAAGCTGAAGTTATAATTTTGGAAAGTATGTAAGTGGGAAAAGGAAGGAAAACCTCTTCCCCTACTACTTGATGGAGAAGGAAATGGCAACGCACTCCAGCATTTTTGCCTGGAGAATCCCAGGGATGGGGGATCCTGGTGGGCTGCCGTCTGTGGGGTCGCACAGAATCGGACACAGCTGACACGACTTAGCAGCAGCAGCAGGTACCACTTGAAGTTCTCAACTGAAACCTCTGTAACAAAAGACAGATTAACAAGAGGAAAGCATATGGATGTATTTTAACAGAAGTTTTTATATGACACACAAACCTTCACAAGGAAGTGAATGAAGACCTGAAGAAGAAAAAAACCCAAGTGGTTTTATGTTAGGCTGAATGAAGAGTGGAAAGTCGGGAAGACATAGGACAAAGATGAGCTGAGCTTAGTAGATGGGGACACTTTGCAAGACCTGACTGATCAGGTTCTTCCTGGCATCCCAGTGTCTTTGGAGATAAGGACGTGCCTTTCCCCTGGGCACTGGGAGCACGACTCTCACGTGAGGGTGTTATGACCTGCTTCAGGGGAAGCCTCGGAAGTCCTTCCTGAAGATGAAAGAAATCACCAAAACAAATCAATGTTTATTCTAATGGCCTCTGTTGGACACTGTGGGTTTCAGTTCACCTGTTTACTGAGAAGCAATGAGTTAGACAGACAAGCAAATAGAAAAAAAAAAAGACTCTTCCCCTCACATGCCATCTCTCAGATTTCTTCAGCTTGAAATACTCACTTTGCCAAGATGCCATATTTGGAGGTCACATATGGTGAACCAGTAACAGTGGTGTAATAACTGATTTTGATGCTGTATAATAAAACATCAATCTTGGAAGATCTGCATGAGTCGATGAGCTAAAACTATACCCCGCAGCAGCACCAAATTGCATAATGTTGACAAATATTCTTTCAAAGGATAAACTGTTGGTCCTGTTTGGCTTTAGTATTGAAGATTATATGAGGCTGTAGGGAAGATCCCCTGGAGGAGGAAGTGACACCCAACTCCAGTATCCTTGCCTGGAGAATCCCATAGACAGAGGAGTCTTGTGGGCTACAGTCCATGGGGTCACAGAGTTGGAGACAACTGAGTGTCTAGGCACACAGCACATATTTTCTTCATATAGTTCAACCAAAACAGTGTATCATAGCAGACCGAATGCAGAAGCCACTATGATAATCCAGCTGTGTGCTATTCCAAACCTGATAATAGAGATTTGTAAACATGTTACATAATACCACTCATCATTAAATACTATTTTGCAAAAGTTATTTTCATTAAAAAATGTTATTCCTGTCAATGTGTGTGTTTGTTATTCAATAGAATTAGTCCAGAAATGTAAGTTCCAGAAGAAAAAGGATTTTTGTGTATTTTATTAACTGCTGTATTGTGCCCTGGCATATAGTAGGAGCTCAATAAGTATCTGTTGAATTTAAAAATGAATGCAGGTAATTACCTTGTGGTCCAGTGGTTAGGACTTGGTACTTTCACTGCTGTGACCTGGGTTCAATCCCTGATTGGAGAACTAAAATCAAGAAACAAAAAAAGGAATGCATCATCTAACGGGCTGATCATCTAGATGAGTGGTTTACTGCAATTAACCAATGATACTATGCCAATTTCTTCTACTTAATTATTTTATTATCTATGAATTTATTTTTGCTTTTCTGAATTAGGAAATCTCTTGCATATCATTTTTACATATTTAAATGTTTATTTTTCTCAACCACTTGGATGTTTTAAAATTTCAGAGCCTGTGACCATCACATGGTTTTGAGCCCACAGAACCCTGGGTTTGCAAATGGTTAAGTCGTTTAATCGACATATACACATTCACATAGTTTGTAATTGATTTGTATGTTGATCCTTTTCAAAAAGTAGATAATTTTGTGTAATTTAGATTTGGCAAAGGCTAACTCTGGTGTTTCAGTAAGTGTGTGGAAACAGCACACAGATGTAGTTTAAACTTCTTTTAAAACATTAAAAAAAATCCAATAAGTCATTTCTAAAACAATACGGTTTTTCTTCATTAGGAATTAATAGCTAAAAAATAAGGACACAATTATGAGTGACTCAAAATCTCTTCAGCACACAGCTACATAAACTAATGACATTAATAATTAGGAACATTTTAGCTAATGAGAAATTTTGAGTTTTATAACAGTGACAGCAAGGAATTTTTTAAGTCAAATTTTTGTCCCCATCTGTATGTACCCTAGAGGATGTTTACCCCTAGAAAGACAGAAGGTCTTGTGTGGTTTAAGCAGGGCCTTTGGAGTGCTTTTTGGAAGCAGACAGCACGTTTTTTCCTCCTCGGGGACTGGAGCTGAGTCCGCGTGAATGTGAATACAGCCCCAGGTCTTTATTTCATTAGCGTGTGTGTCTCTCCAAGGAGCCTCCTGCTGGGAACCCTAATAGGATTTCTTCCCCTTACACCTTCATCTGCCCTGGCTTCTCATGCTGTGCTATGATGTTTGGTTTAATGAGTCAACTCCTGTGATCCAGGAAAAAAAAAATAAAAGCCTTTTTCCTTAAATAGATAGCTGAGGAAATTCAAAATTATGTTCTCTGTTTCCTGCCATTATATGTGACCAATATTTGCTGACGGGCCTGAATATGTTGAGCTTGGAAGATCACAGTGGTTACTTAAGTTCAAATCTCAGCCGTGGCTGGGCAGGTTATATCTCGCAAAAGCCCACCTAGCCTTCATAACGTGCAAAGACAAGCCACAAGCTGGGAGCAGAAAGGAGTGTGTGCAGGAAAGCAGAGGAGAAAGCAGGGACACTAAAATTCTGCTGAAGTAACTCAAAACACAATCTAGTGTCAATGGGATAAGCCAAAAAAACTTTATGTGTAAAGGTGTTTGAAGTAATCAATTATGGACATAGGAAGAATATTAGATGCTATGAAGGTTAAAGTCCTCTCCTACTGTAGAGAAAGACGGTAACGGATATTGCCTAAAATGATTGTGTCAAAAAACAGTTACATTATTTAAGGATTTAAAGATGATGGCAAGAAAATTTTAAAGCCAATTGTTAAGCTAGTTAAAATAGGTCGGTTCTGGGAAGGAGGGGTGGAGTTGAAGCGGAATGGGAAAATGGAGTCTTCTTACAATGATCTCTTATAGTTTTCTATTTTGTAACCAATGTGTATGGTCATATAGATATATCTTCTATGTAATAAAACATTTAAAATTGAGCCAAAACTAGTGACCCCTCTGAAAATGAGGCTGGGATGGGCTGGAGAGGCAGGATGATTTCTGGGATGTCTGGGTCAGGGGTCTGGTTCCGTGCATCAGCTTTGGTTGGCTTTTGGCCTTGTTCAGGAGCTTCCCTGATGGCTCAGTTGGTAAAGAATCCACCTGTGATGTAGGGGACCCTGGTTCAATCCCTGGGTTGGGAAGATCTCCTGGAGAAGGGAAAGGCAACCCATTCAGTATTCTTGGGCTTCCCTGGTGACTCAGCTGGTAAAAATCCACCTGCAATCTGGGAGACCTGGGTTCGATCCCCGGGGTTGGAAAGATCCCCTGGAGAAGGGAAAGGCTACCCACTCCAGTATTCTGGCCTGGAGAATTCCATGGACTGTGTAGTCCACGGGGTCGCAGAGTCGGACACAACTGAGCAACTTGCACTTTCCGGTGTGAGTGATGCATGGGGAATTAGAGCGGCCTGTACTTAAATGCCTGGAAAATGCCATGGACAGAGGAGCCTGGTGGGCTGCAGTCCATGGGATCACTAAGAGTCGGACACTACTGAGCGCCTTCACTTTCACTTTTACTTTCATGCATTGGAGAAGGAAATGGCAACCCACTCCAGTATTCTTGCCTGGAGAATCCCAGGGGTGGGGGAGCCTGGTGGGCTGCCGTCTATGGGGTCGCACTGAGTCGGACACAACTGAAGCGACTTGGCAGCAGCAGCAGCAGCAGTAGTACTTAAATCCTGGTGTCTCGGCCTTGCTGTTGAGATTTGTTTGCAAGACAAGTTAAAAAGCTCCTGATAGTAAAAAAAAAAAAAACATTATTAAATACAATTCCAAAACTGTGTATTTGCACATCCTTTAGATGGCATAGAGAAATGGTCCTGGCCTAGTTTGGTTACTACAGAGAATAATAGACACAAAGTAGCTGTGAGGAGCAGGGGGACTCTGTCTCTGCCTCAGCTCTGTTGTTATTTAGTTGCCAAGTCATGTCCAATTCTTTGAGACCCCATAGACTGCAGCATGCCAGACCTCCCTGTCCCTCGACATCTCTTAAAGTTTGCCCAAGTTCATGTCCATTGAATTGGTGATGCCATCCAATCATCTCATCCTCTGTCGCCCTTTTCTCCTTCTGCCTTCAATCTTTCCCAGCATCAGGGTCTTTTCCAATGAGTTGGCTCTTTGCATCAGGTGGCCAAAGTATTGGAGCTTCAGCATCAGTCCTTCCAATGAGTATTCAGGGTTGATTTCTTTTAGGATGGACTGGTTTGACCTCCTTGCTGTCAGTGGGACTCTCAAGAGTCTTCTCCAACACCACAATTTGAAACCATCAATTCTTTGGCACTCAACCTTCTTTATGGTCCAACTCTCACATCTGTACATGACTACTGAAAAAACCATAACTTTGACTATATGGATCTTTGTTGGCTAAGTGATGTCCGCTTTTTAATATACTGTCTAGATGTATTATAGCCTTCTTTTGAAGAGTCAATCATTTTCTGGCTGCAGCCACCATCTGCAGTGATTTTAGAGCCCAAGAAGAGGAAATCTGTCACTGCTTCCACCTTCTCCTCTTCAATTTGCCATGAAGTGATGGGACTGGATACCATGATCTTAGTTTTTTAATACTGAATTTTAAGCCAGCTTTTTCACTCTCCTCTTTCACGTTCATCAAGAGGGTCTTTAGTTCCTCTTTGCTTTCTGCCATTTGAGTGGTATTATCTGCATACCTGAGGTTGTTGATATTTCTCTCAGCAATCTTGATTCCAGCTTTTCACTCATCCAGCCTGACATTTTGCATGATGTGCTCTGCATGTAAGTTAAATAAACAGGGTGACAATATATAGAATTGTATACTCCTTTCTCAATATTGAACCAGTCAGTTGTTCCATATGAGGTTCTAACTATTGCTTCTTGACTTCCCTGGTGGCTCAGATGGTAAAGCATCTGCCTACAATGCAGAGGACCCGGGTTCAATCCCTGGGTCGGGAAGATCTCCTGGAGAAGGAAATGGCAACCCATTCCAGTATTCTTGCCTGGAGAATCCCATGGACGGAGAAGCCTGGTAGACTACAGTCCATGGGGTCGCAAAGAGTCGGACATGACTGAGCAACTTCACTTTCAATTGCTTCTTGACCCACATATAGGTTTCTCAGGAGACAGTTAAGATGGTCTGATATTCCTGTCTCTTTAAGAATTTTCCACAATTTGTTATGGTGCACACAGTCAAAGGCTTTAGCATAGTCAATGAAACCGAAGTAGACATTTTTCTGGAATTCTCTTGCTTTTTAGTGATACTCTTCCATGGCGTGATACTCTTCCATGGCGTGATGCTCTTCCATGGCGTGATGCTCTTCCATGGCGTGATGCTCTTCCATGGTGTGATGCTCTTCCATGGCTTACTTCAAACTATTAGCATGACATCACTGCACTTGGAGGTGGGAAGAGATGCCCAAGAGATCACAGATATTTCTATCCTGTAGATATGACAACATAAATAGACATATAGACAGAAATAACCTTAAGAGCACAGATTAAGGTATAATAAAATAATTAGGAAGTGGTAAATTTTGAGTGTCCATTACCTGTGTTATATAATCTAATTGTAAAAAGTAAAGTGAAAGTCGCTCAGTCGTGTCCAGCTCTTTGTAACCCCATGGACTATACAGTCCATGGAATTCTCTAGGCTAGAATACTGGAGTGTGTAGCTTTTCCCTTCTCCAGGGCATTTTCCCAATGCAGGGATTGAACCCAGGTCTCCTGCATTGCAGGCAGATTTTTTACTAGCTGAGCCACAAAGGAAGCCCTTTATCCATTTTAATTTTTAATAATGATTGAGTTTAACAACTGGCTTTCACAGTTTCTGAAAATTTAACAGTTGGCTCTCATGAGCTGATGCCAACCAGCTCCAGTGGCCTCATGCATCTGACCCCAAAACCCTCTATCCTAGTGTTTAATACCACGTGGTCTATGGAATATGAGTTCTTGAGAATCTCCTGAAACAAGATTTTAAAGGATCAAATGTGTTAGGGAAATGCTGCAAGGTTAATTTTCTTCTTTAAAATCTACCACTGAGTCCTAAGAAGTGCCAAGGAAAAGAGGCCTGATATCCTCAACCCAAAGATTCCTTTCTGTTCCTTAGAACTCCCTTGGAGACAGGCTTTGCATTTGGGCAAAATCTAGCAGGTTGATTAAAGCATAGACTCTGGAGCCAACCAGACAACTTGAATCTTGGCTCCACCATTTACGAGTTGTGGGTCTTTGGGCAAATAAAACCTTCTTGTCTCGGTTCCTCAGCCATAAAATAGGTATAATAATTATAAGCATATCTCAGATATGCTGCAGGTATTGTTCCACACCACTGCAATAAAAGCATGTTGCATGAATATTTTGGTTTCCCAGGGCATAAAAGTTATGTTTATGCCATAATGTAGTCTATTAAGAGTGCAATAGTATAATGTCTAAAAAAATGTGTATGTTTTAAAAATACTTTATTGCTAAAAAAGCTATCATCTGAGGCTTCAGCAAGTTGAAGGAGTAATGTCAAAGATCTCTGATCACAGGCCACTATAACAAATAGAATAATAATGAAGTTTGAAATATTGTGAGAATTATCCAAAACATGACACAGACATGAAGGGAGCAAATGCTGTTGGAAAAATGGCACCCATTGATTTACTCAGCACAGGGCTGCCTCAAACCTTCAGTTTGAAAAAAAAAATGCACTGTATGCAAAGCACAATAAAGTGAAGTAAAATAAAATGAGGTCTGCAACCAAAAGACATAGACTGGCTGAGCTGATGAAAACATGTGCTTGTAAGCAATTCTACTTACCACATCACTCTGCTTGACCACTCCCCCCCACAAATTATATGTAATTTATATTGTTAGGTTAATCATGTTCCCATTATGGCTTGCAATTGTAATTATCTTTTTTTTTTTTTCCTGGCTATTGACTATATGAAAACTGATAGTGATAGTAATAATAGTAAATAGTAAAGTCATGTATGGATGCGAGAGTTGGACTGTGAAGAAAGCTGAGTGCCGAAGAATTGATGCTTTTGAACTGTGGTGTTGGAGAAGACTCTTGAGAGTCTCTTGGACTGCACGGAGATCCAACCAGTCCATTCTAAAGGAGATTAGCCCTGGGTGTTCTTTGGAAGGAATGATGCTAAAGCTGAAACTCCAGTACTTTGGCCACCTCATGCGAAGAGTTGACTCATTGGAAAAGACTCTGATGCTGGGAGGGATTGGGGGCAGGAGGAAAAGGGGATGTCAGAGGATTAGATGGCTGGATGGCATCACCGACTCGATGGATGTGAGTCTGAGTGAACTCCAGGAGTGATGGGCAGGGAGGCCTGGCGTGCTGCAGTTCATGGGGTTGCAAAGAGTCAGACATGACTGAGCGACTGAACTGAACTAAACTCAACTGAAAATACTATTACTAAACAGTAAAAGATTTAACTATTGTGATTATGTAACTATTACTCAGTGCCATTGTATCATGATTGGTCAATGGAAAAGTAATAGAATTTTATATCACCAAAACTACCATTCAGTAGAAAAACCTGTAATCACTTTTTAAAATCCAGATACATAGCAGAAATATCTTGAAATTCTTTGCAAAGTACAAATGTCCCAGGTATTGCTTTTTTTCCTCCAGAGCTCAAGATATGTTTCTAATGAGCAGCCATGTTTAAAAACAACTGGACTATATGAGAATCTTTTATCTAGTTTGTTTCACTTTTTCTATTTTACATTCAGTGCTCCCATTTCATTTAGTTTATGTTTTCCAATTTCTCTATCTCTCCTTTTATTAGATGTTCTTTCTCAAGCCTTTATCAAGCATAATAGAAAAACTTTTGTATACATGTATATAAATGATATGTATGATAATATATTTTAGAAAACTTATAAATTTTTGCCTAATTAAAAATTTATGACATTTTGATGCCACTTGTTTGACTTAGTATGAATAGAATGCTAGATTTCTAATTTAGAAGAATAGATACGCAACAGGCAACAAAGGTTTACTGTATAGCACAGGGAATGACAGTCAATATCTTGTAATAGCCTATAATGGAAAATAACTTCAAAAATAATGTATGTGTATATGTATAACTGAATCACACACACAAAAAAAAGAATTCTACTTTTTGAAGGAAAAAAAATGAGGTCTGCCTGTAGTACCTATTTCATATGGTTGTTAAGATTAAATGAGTTAACATACAAGTAAAGTTCTTAGAGCAATGCCAGGCATCTAAAAAGTGCTGTGTTGGTATAAGCTTATATTGTCGTTGTCATTCTCATGCCATTCGGCTTCCAGCCCAATCATTCCAGTCTCCCCAACTCTCAGATCTCCTGTCAAGTGATCTGGAAGAAGGCAGAGGGATGGGAAGGAAGCATCTCTTGACATTCTTTTCTGAGTTCAAAGCATTTCTAACCACACTAGGATATAGGATTTACCAGTTTCTTTCTAGAACCTGCCAACTGGGACTGTGGTTTTAGATGTGCATATATTTAAATAAAAATGCCCTTAACTGGAAACCATTTAGATATCCCATGACATTGGTTATAGAGGAATTTTCCCTTCCTTTGAAAAAAAATAAAATTGTGATTTTTAGCAGGCTTCTTCCTTCTGAGTCAGCATCATCAGGAGCAAGAATTGTTACCCTTCATAGGGGATTGGTTCCAGGTTCAGACCCATAGCTATCTCATATCCTTGACTTTTTCCCAGTCAAATGAAGGGCATGAATGCTCCAGTGCTTTGTCTTCTTGCCAACTTGGCTGATTGCATTCTTCTCAGTAAAGGAGATGGTGGTGAGGTGACAGTATACAGAATTCCATAAGGGCTGGGTTAAGAGAAGCTTAAGTGACTTCATCCTAGTTTTGTGAAAATGATTTTATTCAAAAAGGAGTGAGTTGAAGTAAAGACAATGAAGAAGTCATTCAAAATATATATATATCTAAAAGGCCAACAAACATAAAAATATTTCTAACCTCACTAGTCATCAGAGAAATGTAATAAAATTAGGATGTCGTATTTCCTCTATCAGAGCAAAGTTTTTTTTTTAGATGACAAAACCTAGCAGTGGCAAAAGTGAGAAAATTAGCACCTTATACAGTGTTATTTGGAGTATACAACCTTTTTGGAATAATATCAAATAATATGTCTCAGTATTTAAAATGCATATGCACTTTGACATAACAATTGGTCTTTAGAAATTTACTACAAGAAGAAATTGAACATGTAAACAAAAATATACATTCAAAGAGGTTCGTAGTGGCTCATAATAAGAAAAAATTGGAAACTATGAGTCCCTTGGACTGCAAGGAGATCAAACCAATTGATCCTAAAGGAAATCAACCCTGAATACTCATTGGAAGAGCTGATACTGAAGCTGAAGCTCCAGTACTTTGGCCATTGATGTGAAGATCTGACTCATTGGAAAAAGCCCTGATATTGGGAAAGGTTGAAGGCAACAGGAGAAGGGGGCAGCAGAGGATGAGCTGATTAGATAGCATCACCGCCTCAGTGGATATGAGTTTGAGCAAACTCTGAGAGAGAGTAAAGGACAGAGGAATCTGGCGTGGTGCAGTCCATGGGGTCACAAAGAGTCATACACAGCGTAGCAACTGAACAACCATACTAGTTATCTGTATAATAGATTGAATGGTTGGCCTCTTCACCTCCATCTGTATATGTCATTATTGTAAGCAATATCTGTTTCCCCACCCCGTGACTTTGGGCTTGGCCATGTGTATGCTTTGATCAGTGATATGTGGGCAGAAGTGACATTAAGCCTAAATTTTAAGAGGCTTCAAGTGTTTCTGCTTTCCCGCCTGTGTTTTTGTATTCTCTCTAGCATTCCTCAGTTGGCTCTTTGGCCCCAGAGAGAGGATAAAGAGATAACGGAGAAGAGCCATCCTTGCTAATCTATAAATAGAGCAGCTATAGATGGAAGCAGAGTTGCCCAGCTGAGGCCAGGCTAGGTCAGCCAAACTCCAGCCAACCTGCAGACATGTGATATATAAATGAAATTTACATAGAATGTGTATAATTTATACAGAATATGTATATTGCTTATAATTGTTTTAAGTCACTGAGTTTGAGGATGGTTATGTAGCACACTGTTATCCAATACAGTCTATCAGTAGAACATAGTTTAGTAAACCATACTATGCAACTGTTATAAATGGTGATATGATCAATATTTACTGACATAAAAAGATGTCTATTCAATATTATTAAGTGAAAGAAACCAAATTTCAGAACACTATCTAGGCACAATTACACACACAAACATACACACACAGAAGTAAGAAAGGATGTTTTACAGTGGTTATTTCTTAGGTGGGTGAGGGGCTGGAATCTAGAAATTTTTTTCCTTTCCTCTGTAGTTTTGTGTGTTGTTTGATTTTATTTCTCAAAGTGCATCCACCCATTTTATAGTTGGAAATAGGGCAATGGCAATGATTATCATATGTCCTGTCCTGGGAGAACAAAAAGATGAACCTTTGTAGAATAAAGAGAAATGTTAGGAAAAGAGGAGCCTAGATTACATGCAACCTTGAAAGGTGTCTAGAGATCAGAGTTGATGTATAAAGAACTCAAAATAGATACAGTAATATAGTTAGCATTGATTATTGCTTATGCCAAGTATGCCAGTACATACACAGCCACATTTGGTTCTCATAGCAACCATTTGAGGGGACTCCCTGGTGACTCAGTGGTAAAAAATCTGCCTGCAATGCAGGAGACCCCAGTTCAATTCCTAGGTTCAGAAGATCCTCTGGAAAAGGGATAGGTTACCCACTCCAGTATTCTCGGGCTCCTCTTATGTCTCAGCTGGTAAAGAATCTTCCTGTAATGTGGGAGACCCTGCTTCAATCCCTGGGTTGTGAAGATCCCCTGGAGAAGGGAAAGGCTACCCACTCCAGTATTCTGGCCTGGAGAATTCCATGGACTATTATCTGTGGGTTGCAAAGAGTCGGACATGACTGAGCGACTTGTACTTTCACACAGCTTGGATTTAAACCCAGTCTGTGTCCAGAGCTCATCTTCTCTCTGGAATACACACTTTTTCTCATTGCATGCTGTGAGAAGAAGGAGTGACATGGAGAAGTGACCTGGAAGCAGCAGTTATAGAATCCAAATACCTGAGGGTCTGTGAATAAGAGATAAGTAGAGAGCATTAGAGCACAGGGCATAGGTCACAGAATCAGCCAGAATCAGGGGTCAAATCCTACACCTGCACTTAGGAGCTGAGAAATTGTGCACCTCCAGTTACTTCAGCCCCTCCACCTCTGGCTTTCTCCTTCCATGAAGACATAGAGTAAATAACAAATATCTCTGTCATACTCATAGGAATCACTTCAGCACCTGGCACGAAAGACACCAATAGATGATTGCTAATATTTTCATTTAAGTAGAGGCACTCTGGAAACTGTAAAATGCTGCTGCTGCTGCTAAGTCACTTCAGTCGTGTCCGACCCTGTGCAACCCCATAGACGGCAGCCCACCAGGCTCCCCCATCCCTGGGATTCTCTAGGCAAGAACACTGGAGTGGGTTGCCATTTCCTTCTCCAATGCATGAAAGTGAAAAGTCAGAGTGAAGTTGTTCAGGCATGTCCGACTCTTAGTGACCCCGTGGACTGCAGCCTACCAGGCTCCTCTGTCCATGGGATTTTCCAGGCAAGGGTACTGGAGTTGGGTGCCATTGTAAAATGCTAATCAGATACTAATCGTTGTGATCTGTAATTTGAGTGAATACAGTAGTTAAAGGAAATTCACCAAGTAGGCTGACATGAGATTGGAGTCGACTGAAAGCCTGCTCGCCTGACCTGTGAGTATAGTGATAAGCTTGGCTCACGGCCGGCAGTGGGAATGCTGGTCAGGCAAAATAGTGATGATCTTCATTATCTGTTTGTTGAAATGTATTGAAAAGTCAGGAGAAAACTCTCTATGAAGCATTTGTTCATTCATTCATTTATTCACAAATGTGTGAAGTGCTTGCCATGTGCCTGGCACGCTAGTCTCCTCAAGTAGATTAGGGTGTGTGTGTGTGACTTAGTGAGGGACAAATATGAATCTAATGTGCATACAAATAAATGTAACATATGTCTGTGATACAGGAGGTGATGGAAGCATAGAACTGGAAAATGTTTCCTGGGAAAGTGATGATTCAGCTGAGATCTGAAGGAGAGTAGAAATGTGACCAGAGTTTAGCTCAGGCTATTACTCCGAAGATGCACAGATCAGCTGTCCCAGAGGCCATTTATATCTCGCTGTATAAATCAGAGATTCTCAAACTTGGTGTGCCCTTGAATCATCCGGGAGGGCCTGTTAATACACCGACTGCTGGACCGTCCCTCTCTGAGTTTCTGATTCCGTATGTCTGGGTGAGGCCTGACTATGTGCATATCTAACAGATTCCCAGATACTGCTGATCTGGGGGCCACCCTTTGAGAACCACTGCTCTCAATGATCACCCACACCACCTCTTACCAGTTCATAGTTCAAAACACGAGCAACTTTTTAACAAATGTTTCCCAGGTTGCTTACCATGAAAATCAATTTCCAAAGTCTTTGGGTTGAAATGTTTTTACACCAGGTTGAATGTTAACATTACAAGTTCAACCTTTCTCTTGATTGAAAAAATAAGACTCCACTGTAATTGTAGAATTGCCCTGCAGTTAGCTCTGGGTGAACAAATGTCAAGGCGCTGCCAACAACTGTAATGGAATCTTTGAAAGGGGATGGTGAGGGCCTGGCCTCTGGGATGGGCGTGGGAGGCAGAGGCCTGAGTGCAGAGCCAGGCGAGGCCCATGCTGTGGGGAGCGGGTGGTCTGGGGTGATCCTGGAGTAGGAATTCTGTTCTTTGGAGCCTAGGAAAAGGGGAGACTGCCAGCCATCGACTGCTAATATATTTTAATATTTGAAAAAAAAATCTTTAAGGTTACACAAGTCATGCACAAATACACTGCCTTTCTAAACAAGCCAGAGCAGTAAAGACAGGGGTTCCCCAGCAGTGATTCTTGTCTCCCTTTCCCCAGCACAAATTTATGCTGTCAATTTGGCATTTATGTTTCCAGGCTCTCTTCTATACAGTTTCTATGGGAACAATTGATTACTGTTTCCTGTGACGGTATCATACTCTTTTATTCCACAACTTACCCTTTTTTTTACCCATGGGTGTGTGTTATGGATTTTTCCACGTCAGTACATAACACTACCACACTTTTCTTTTTTTTTTTTGAAATGTAGTAACATATGGAACTTATTTTATGTTTCATGAGGGTTTTTAATTTTTTTTTTTCTCCGCTGGAGTATAGTTACTTTACAATGTTAGTTTCACACTCTTCTTGTTTTGCATATTACTGCATAATATCAAACACAGGTTTATTTATAGACCAGCCTTGAAGCAGCTTCCTGTCCTTCTATATTTGTTGCTGTTTTGTCTTGTTTGTGTAGAAATGACAAACAATGCTGGAGTCACCGTGCTTTATGGGCATCCCTATAGGCTAGTGTGGGTGCTCCTCCAAGGGACATATTGAGAAACAGAACCACTGAGTCCCGATATTTGAAGGTTTTACATTTTAACAGCTACTGCCAAACTGTCTGCCCCTCCCACCAGCGGGGTCACTGCTTGTCCATTCAGCAAGCTCCTCTTTCCCCAGGTTTCACGCAGCCCCAGGAAAACCACTCCTCCAGCCTCTGCCTGTCCTGTAGGGCTCACACGTGAGTCGGCGGGACCAGGCGGGGATGAGCAGCTGAGCAGACCCCCTCCCCCAACCCTGTTTTTCCCCCTTAACTCCAGCCGCATTTCAGGATTAGGAAGCCCAGCTCATCTGTTCATCTCATGGATGGCAGAATCCTATCTTTAGACTTCAGCTGAGTCTTCTGGTATCAGTTCAGTTCAGTTGCTCAGTCGTGTCTGACTCTTTGTGACCCCATGAATCGCAGCACGCCAGGCCTCCCTGTCCATCACCAACTCCCGGAGTTCACTCAGACTCACGTCCATCGAGTCAGTGATGCCATCCACCCATCTCATCCTCTGTCGTCCCCTTCTCCTCCTGCCCCCAATCTCTCCCAGCATCAGGGTCTTTTCCAATGAACCAACTCTTCGCATGAGGTGGCCAAAGTACTGGAGTTTCAGCTTTAGTATCATTCCTTCCAAAGAAATCCCAGGGCTGATCTCCTTCAGAATGGACTGGTTGGATCTCCTTGCCATCCAAGGGACTCTCAAGAGTCTTCTCCAACACCACAGTTCAAAAGCATCAATTCTTCGGCACTCAGCTTTCTTCACAGTCCAACTCTCACAGCCATACATGACCACTGGAAAAACCATAGCCTTGACTAGACGGACCTTTGTTGGCAAAGTAATGTCTCTGCTTTTGAATATGCTATCCAGGTTGGTCATAACTTTCCTTCCAAAGAGTAAGCGTCTTTTAATTTCATGGCTGCAGTCACCATCTGCAGTGATTTTGAAGCCCAAAAAAATAAAGTCTGACACTGTTTCCACTGTTTCCCCATCTATTTCCCATGAGGTGATGGGACCAGATGCCATGATCTTTGTTTTCTGAATGTTGAGCTTTAAGCCAACTTTTTCACTCTCCTCTTTCACTTTCATCAAGAGGCTTTTTAGTTCCTCTTCACTTTCTGCCATAAGGGTGGTATCATCTGCATATCTGAGGTTATTGATATTTCTCCCGGCAATCTTGATTCCAGCTTGTGCTTCTTCCAGCCCAGCGTTTCTCATGATGTACTCTGCATATAAGTTAAATAAGCAGGGTGACAATAGACAGCCTTGACGTACTCCTTTTCCTATTTGGAACCAGTCTGTTGTTCCATGTCCAGTTTTAACTGTTGCTTCCTGACCTGCATACAGATTTCTCAAGAGGCAGGTCAGGTGGTCTGGTATTCCCATCTCTTTCAGAATTTTCCAGTTTATTGTGATCCACACAGTCAAAGGCTTTGGCATACCTGACCGATAAAGGGTCTCCAGGAATTTTACAACTGCTGATGACTGTACTTCAGGTGGAATCATTTTCACTGGCCCTGAGACATAGCCCAGTGGCTTTCATTCACTCTCAGAACTTAGCTCAGCCCCTGTGGCCCCAAAGCCTTTTTCGCGCCCCTTCTCCAGACAAGTGGAGGTCTCCTTTTGATCTTCAGAGAGAGGCCTGTGGGGGATCTGACTCCTGTCTGACTTGGTGGCAGCCACTCATGTTTTAGTTTTTAAATTAATTTTCTTCACTGCATAATGTGGGATGTTAAACGTTGCAGCGCACAGACTCTAGTTGTGACTCAGGGGGCTCGGTAGTTGTGGTGCTCAGGCTTAGTTGCTCCACAGCATGTGGGATCTTAGTTCCCCGATCAGGTATCAAACCCTTGTCCCCTGAATTGCAAGGTGGATTCTTAACCACTGGACCACCAGGAAAGTCCCAGCTGCTGCATTTTTAGTGCTGCCACTCCCATCAGACTGGCTGCATCTTGAGAACAGATTATCCTGCTTGCCTTTTAAATTCCCAGTTTACAACCTGGAGCTTCTAGGCACACAGAAAAGGTTTTTCCAGTGATTGAAGGAGGCAATGAGACATTGAGATCTTCTGGAAAGCAGAACTGTCACCAACAGATGGGTTCAAACACAGACCAGCTCGACATGGCAGGGTAACATGGAGGCCTCTCAGTGTGCGCTGGGTGACATTTGTCCCTTTCTGTAGGCTGCGCACTCATGACAACAAAGACTCCTTCCTGCTTACTGCTGTATCCCCACACCTAGAGCAGAGCTTGGGACAGATATAGGCCCTCCTTCAATATTTATTGAATAAATGAATGAACTCCAAGCATATTTCCATCTGTCTTCTCTTTGGAGACACTAGCTTGATTTTCTGGTTTTCTTCCCCTCCTTGGGGAGGAGGGCATGGAGCTAATATTTCTTCTCCCTCCTAAAATGATGGTGTACTGCAAATGTATTTTTGCAGATGTGAGCTTGAACGTCAATGGAGGCAAGACAGAAGTGTGCCCCAGAGAGCTGTCACCCAGCGTGATGGTGAGCTGTCACCCAGAGTCATGGTGAGCTGTCAGCCAGAGTCACGGTGAGCTGTCACCCAGAGTCACAGTGAGCTGTCAGCCAGAGTCACAATGCTACGGATGGGCTGAGGGCAGGTGAGAATTTGGCCACTGAACCAAAACTGTAGGGCAGAAGGTAGAGGTTATTATGCTATGTTTTTCTTTGATGTAGTGCTTTTGTAAGAAGTGGCCCATGTACCCAGAGAATGATAAAGATAACACAAAAATCACTACAAACCCTGCACTCCTGTGGCAGTCACTGTCAACATGATGATGGACATCTTTGCAGGCATGTTTTTAGGCGTGTGCACACGTTAGGTTATGCTTGGCTACAAATGATGGATAACCAGAATATCGATGATGGAAATGGGATAGCAGCTCATTTCTCTCTCACATGCAGCTCTCGGTGGGTGGTTCAGGATGGCAAGGTTCTCCCTGATGTTGGTTGTACAGGCTTGTGCCATCTTCTTCTTATACTGTTTATGGCCTCCACCTCATGGTCCAAAGGACAGCATCTGCATTCTAGAAAGCAGGAAGAGGAAGCAACAAAAGAGAGATTGAGAGAGAGAGAGAGGGAAAAATGCCAAAGGAATACATAATATTTCTGTTTATATCCCATTGGCCAGAACTAAGTTACATGGTTATACCCAGCTGCAAGGGACTTTGGGAAATGTAGTCCTTATTCTGACAGCCATGTGCCCAGCAAGTGGGATATGAAGGGGTATCTTGCAGTCTTTGTCATACTGTTTATGCAATATTATTTAACAGGATCACAGAGACAGTATAATATAGATTACAGGCTCTGAAGATGACTATGGAGTGAAATCTGGCTTCACCAGTTACTTTTCAGTTCACTGGTTTATAAATTAGGGATCATAATAGAACAAACCTACTTCACAGGACCAATGTGAGGATTGAATGAGCTAATGTATATAAAAGGGCTTAGCATGGCGCCTGGCAGTAATCTTTCAGCATGAGTTGTTAGTCTGCTTTTTTTAAAACACCAGTATAACATGGGTAAAGTTCTGTGTTATCACCTGTATTATATTATCCTTTTCAATAGCTGCATATGCTTTCATTATATGGCGAGAACATAATTTATTCAACTAGTCCCCCATTGATCACCGTCTTAGATTGTTCCTGGTTTTTTCCCAGTGTCAACAATTCCTGCATCCACATCCTTTTGAACTTGCTTGATTATCCCCTTAGGATAAATTCCTAGATGTGGGCTCGCTGGGTCAAACCTACACATATTTAACATGTATTGACATATCACCAAAAGTGGGTACAGTATTATTAACAGCTGGTTTCTGGGAACACTGGAGCATTGCACATTGACAGCAAGTTTTTGAGCACCTACTGTGTGCTGAGCCTTGTTCTAGGCGCTACAGAGAGTCCAAAGATAAACCAGACATGCCCTGACATCATCAAGGAAATAACCAGTCAGGATTTGTGGATGGGAAATTCAGGAGGTGAGAATGTCTCCCTGAGGAAGGGCTATTTCACCTCAAACCCGAGGCCTAAAATGTGTGGGTGTGGTGGGAAGGGGAGAATTGGAGAAGGAGAACATATTCTAGGGGAGAAGGAATGCCTGTTGAGCAGTAGAATGTAGGGGTGAAGCGCGTGCATTGGGCAGCCAGAGTGTCCAGGTCTAAGTCATGGCTCAGCCACTTATTACCTGAGAAAGACGTCTGTGCTCAGCTTCCTCATCTTCACAGTGGGGGCACTAGTAACAATGGGATGGTTATGAAGATCGACAAAGATAACGCACAGAAGTACTTAGAAGAGTCCTGGCTGGATAGAAAGTGCACTGTGTCCGTTAACATCAATCATTTCGTTCTGCCTTTGCTTAAAAGTCTTAGCCCAAGACTGTGAGGGTTCAACAGCATCAAAGGCCCCTTGTCATTTTCCCCAATATTGAACTCATCCATTCAAGGAGTATGACTGAACACCTCTAAGGGAGATGTTGTAAGGAAAATCCTCCCAGACCCACCCTTCAAGGAACAAACTGGCTAGTGGTGAAGGTATTTTTTTACTTTAAATTTGTCTATTTTTAATTGGAGAATAATTGCCTTACAGTATTGTGTTGGTTTCTG
Organism: Bos indicus x Bos taurus; assembly: GCF_003369695.1. NCBI lineage: Eukaryota > Metazoa > Chordata > Mammalia > Artiodactyla > Bovidae > Bos > Bos indicus x Bos taurus. Next base: position 26,776,216 of record NC_040104.1, read on the forward strand.
CCACACAGTAACATGAATCAACCATAGGTATACATATGTTCCCTCCCTCCTGAACCTCCCTCCTACCCCCTGCCATCCCACTCCTTTAGGCTGTCACAGAGCCCCAGGCGGAGGTCTCTGTGTTATGTAGCTATATGTGCTATATAGCTATATAACCACTAGCTATCTGTTTTACATGTGGGAATGTATATGTTTCAATGCTACTCTCTCAGTTCACCCCACCTTCCCCTGCTGTGTCCATAAGTCTGTTCTCTCCATCTGAGTTTCTATTCCTGCCCTGCAAATAGGTTCATCGGTACCATTTTTCTAAATTCCATATATATGTGTTACTATATGATATTGGTTTTTCTCTTCTGACTTATTTCACTCTGTAGAACAGGCTGTAGGTCCACCTACCTTTTTAGAACTGACTCAGATTTGTTCCTTTTATGGCTGAGTAATATTCCATTGTGTATATGTACCAGAACTTTATCTATTCATCTGTCATTGGACATCTAGGTTACTTCCATGTCTTGGATACTGTAAATATTGCTTCAGTGAACGTTGGGGTATATGTGTCCTTTTCTGTTATGATTTGCTCAGGATATATGCCTCGTAATGGAGTGCTAGGTGGTGGTGAAGGGGTTTCAAATGAAAAATCCCAGACAAACAGAAGCCATTTAGCTACAAACCCAATCTGTGCCCTGTTGAGAAGCACAGGGTGATCTCTGAGAGCCCATCAGGGGCTTGTTCAATGAGGACATGACAAAGAAAATGACAAAGAAGACAAGACCAAGGGGATGAGGAGGCTCCAGCCAAGTGGAGGGAGTGAAGGAAGAGAATAGACCAGGCTGAGGGAGAGCCTATGCATGCAAAGACCCTGAGAAGGGATGTCTAACACATCAGAGGAAATGGGGGGCAGGGGTGGACAGTGAGGGGAATGCGTGGAGCAAGTGGGGGAGAGGTCAAGGGTGACGTGCAGAGGTGGGTGGGGCTGGGTCCCATGGAGTTTCCAGCTCCCCAGCCAAGATGATTCCTGGAGTCTAATGGTGAGTATGGAGACCAAGTCCCCTCACCAACACATCTGTCGCCCTGCCAAGGTCTTCATTCTTGCCAACCAAAAGGTACCTCCTATCTAGTCAGTCCTCAAAACTTTTCTTTCCTTTGGCTCTCAAAGAATCCTGAGACTCAGCAGAAAAGTCCTCCACACCAGCACTTTCTCAGGAAAGAAAGAGCATTTAATGGACACCTGTTATGGGCCAAGGAATGCTCTGAGTCTTTACCCATCTTACTTCATTTACTGCCCAACAATCTGTGAGATAAGTAGTAGTACCAAGAAAATAGAGACTCAGAGAGCACAAGTCACTTGCCCAAAGTCACACAGCGGTCAAATAGTAGAGTCAGGTCACTGAAGGCAACGTTATGATCATTGACTCCACGTTGCTCTGACCATGTGGCAGCCCTGGCCTGTTTCACACAGGCTTCTTAGAGTCTTAGGAAGCCACTTCCTGTGTATTGTGATACATTTTCAGGCAGCAGTGAGCTAAAAATTACAGAAATCTCTCTTCTACCAAATATAGAGTTCATTAAGCTGCAGGGAGCTCTTAATATCTTCGGCATTTCCAGGCAGCTCTATGCTCCATGAATAAAGGAAAGAACTAATACCCATCCCTAAAAAGGTGAATGAAAGCCTTTGCTAACTAAATACTGCAGATAAGCATCTTCCCCATTTGACTGCAATTACCTTGGTCCCAAGTTACAGCATTGCTAGTGAAATGATTAAGAAAATAATGGTAATGATACCGATGGTAAATTAAATGGAAATAAAAGGAGCTCAGTGTACTGTTCAATTTCTCACTTGGGGACCACTCCTAAGTTGTGTTCTTCAGCTTCCCACTGGGAATTTCCACATGTAAATAATATGCCTGATTGAAACTGCAAACCTAGACCTCTGTGCATGGCTAAGCCTAGGATTGCTTCTCTCCATCCTAAGACTCATGTCAGGGAAGATGGATTTTCCCCTCATGAAATGTTCTAATGAATTATGTAAATAGAGATAAACACCTTATAGGACTGACCTCTGCCACAGAATTTGACATCCTCCTGCCCTGGCCAAACCAAGTGGAAAATTGGATTTAAAGGAAAAGGATCAAGACTTCATGGCAACCCAAATGCTTGTTGTGTCTGGGTTCTCGCCTCCACAAATCAACACAAGCCCACCAAAAGAAATTACCACAGATGTGACAAAGAATGGGCATGACAGTTGGGGTCCAGTTCAAGTCATCAGGAGATTCCTATCTTAGAAGCCACTTATTAGGGTTTCAGCAACCATCATTAGTTTTTCTAAAAGGACACCCTACAAGAAGAGCAGGAGCCGTGAGTTTAAAACCCAGTTCTGCCTCTTATTAACTGTGGGAATTTTAAGAAAGCTTACTTAAAAGCTTTCTGAGCATGCATTTCCTCATCTTTAAAATAAGGATAATAATAGGATTTACATACTATGTGGCTTTGAGAATTAGAGAATACATGTTGCACAGTGCCTGACCCAGACTGATTGCTCAAGAAATGGGTTCTGTTCTTATCATTATTGGCCTCAAATAAAAGGTTGATTCTATTTAAGGGTGAATATAAATTGGGTTTTAGACTCTGATTTTTTTTTTTTTTTCACATGACTTGAGACCCTCTTTGGTCTTAAAGTTATATTGATTTAAGATTGTACAAAATTAAACTATTTTTTAAAATTACTTATCTGACACTTATTAGCAATGTAATTTGGAGAAGGCAATGGCACCCCACTCCAGTACTCTTGCCTGGAAAATCCCCTGGACAGAGGAGCCTGGTAGGCTGCAGTCTATGGGGTCGCTCAGAGTTGGACACGACTGAGCGACTTCACTTTCACTTTTCACTTTCATGCATTGGAGAAGGAAATGGCAACCCACTCCAGTATTCTTGCCTGGAGAGTCCCAGGGATGGGGGAGCCTGGTGGGCTGCCGTCTATGGGGTCGCACAGAGTCGGACACGACTGAAGCGACTTAGCAGCAGCAGCAGCAGCAGCAGCAGCAATGTAATTTGGAGCAAATCATACCTTCACTTGGTCTTAGTTTCCCTGTTGGTTTAAATTAAATAGTTGAAGCTAAAACTATAAAATTCCTAGAAGAAAACAATGGAGTAAATTTTCATGATCTTGGATTAGGCAATGATTTCTTAGATATGACAAAAAGTGTGTAAGTGATAAAAGAGAAATTGGGACTATATCTGAATTGAAAATTTTGTGCTTCAAAGGACACCATCAAGAAAATAAAAGAGTAGTCGTCTGTCAACGGACATTTGGTTGTTTCTACTTTTTGGCTATTATGAATATTGCTGCTGTGAATATTCGTGTACAAGATTCTGTGTGGACGTATGTCTTCATTTCTCTTAGGTACCAGGATTGGAACTGCTAGGGCTTATAGTAACTCTACGTTCATCCTTTGAGGAACTTCCAAACTTTTCCAAAAGTGGCTGAGACATTTTACTTAACACTTGCAATGTATGAATGTCCCAATTTCTCCACATCATCACCAACACTTGTTATTGTCTTTTTTATTGCGATTCATGGGGTCGCAAAGAGTCAGACACGACTGAGTGACTGAACTGAACCGAACCGATGGGTATAAAGTGACGATGACTCTTGAAAGCATTAGGCTAAGTGAAGAAGTCAGTGACAAAAAACTACATATTATATGATTCTATTTTTATCAAGTGTTCAGAATAGGCAAATCTATAGGGACAGAAGTAGATGGGTGGTTGCCCAGGGCTGGGGGCTGGTGAGGAGAGGAACTAGAAAATGACTGCTCCCAGGTACCATTTTTGTGGGGTGGTGTGATGAAAATGTTTCAAAATTAGATTATGGTAATAGTTGATCAACTCTGAAAATATACTAAAAACCACTGAATTGTACATTTAAAAAACTAAATGGTCTGGACATGATGATTCATTTGGATCTTGCCCAATTTAACATTTTCTGGATGAGAAGCACATCTTAGAATGGAGCCAGGCCCTACTGGAAAAGAATGACCCTGGCCATGTGAATGCATCAAGAAGGGAGAAAGGGTGGGTAACTTCACCTGCGTACATGACAGGATGCCACCTCTGTAAGCATTAGATAATTCACAAGCTAGCTGCCAAGTATACAAATTAGTGGTCACGTGATTGACAGTCACCAATGCTTCATGGTGACTAGACCATTCAGGTATGACCTAAATCAAATCCCTTATGATTATACAGTGGAAGTGAGAAATAGATTTAAGGGCCTAGATCTGATAGATAGAGTGCCTGATGAACAATGGAATGAGGTTCATGACATTGTACAGGGGACAGGGATCAAGACCATCCCCATGGAAAAGAAATGCAAAAATAGCAAAATGGCTGTCTGGGGAGGCCTTACAAATAGCTGTGAAAAGAAGAGAAGAGAAAAGCAAAGGAGAAAAGGAAAGATATAAACATCTGAATGCAGAGTTCCAAAGAATAGCAAGAAGAGATAAGAAAGCCTTCCTCAGAGTTCAATGCAAAGAAATAGAGGAAAACAACAGAATGGGAAAGACTAGAGATCTCTTCAAGAAAATTAGAGATACCAAGGGAACATTTCATGCAAAGATGGGCTCGATAAAGGACAGAAATGGTATGGACCTAACAGAAGCAGAAGATATTAAGAAGAGGTGGCAAGAATACACAGAAGAACTGTACAAAAAAGAGCTTCACGACCCAGATAATCACGATGATGTGATCACTTACCTAGAGTCAGACATCCTAGAATGTGAAGTCAAGTGGGCCTTAGAAAGCATCACTACAAACAAAGCTAGTGGAGGTGATGGAATTCCAGTTGAACTCTTTCAAATCCTGAAAGATGATGCTATGAAAGTGCTGCACTCAATATGCCAGCAAATTTGGAAAACTCAGCAGTGGCCACAGGACTGGAAAAGGTCAGTTTTCATTCCAACCCCAAATACAGGGAATTGGAATGCTTTATTGACTATGCCAAAGAATGCTCAAACTACTGCACAATTGCACTCATCTCACATGCTAGTAAAGTAATGCACAAAATTCTCCAAGCCAGGCTTCAGCAATACGTGAACTGTGAACTTCCTGATGTTCAAGCTGGTTTTAGAAAAGGCAGAGGAACCAGAGATCAAATTGCCAACATCTGCTGGAACATGGAAAAAGCAAGAGAGTTCCAGAAAAACATCTATTTCTGCTTTATTGACTACGCCAAAGCCTTTGACTGTGTGGATCACAATAAACTGTGGAAAATTCTGAAAGAGATGGGAATACCAGAACACCTGATCTGCCTCTTGAGAAATCTGTATGCAGGTCAGGAAGCGACAGTTAGAACTGGACATGGAAAAACAGACTGGTTCCAAATAGGAAAAGGAGTACGTCAAGGTTGTATATTGTCACCCTGCTTATTTAACTTCTATGCAGAGTACATCATGAAAAACGCTGGGCTGGAAGAAGCACAACCTGGAATCAAGATTGCTGGGAGAAGTATCAATAACCTCAGATATGCAGATGATACCACCCTTATGGCAGAAAGTGAAGAGGAACTCAAAAGCCTCTTGATGAAAGTGAAAGAGGAGAGTGAAAAAGTTGGCTTAAAGCTCAACATTCAGAAAACGAAGATCATGGCATCCAGTCCCATCACTTCATGGGAAATAGATGGGGAAACAGTGGAAACAGTGTCAGACTTTATTTTTCTGGGCTCCAAAATCACTACAGATGGTGACTGCAGCCATGAAATTAAAAGACGCTTACTCCTTGGAAGGAAAGTTATGACCAATCTAGACATCATATTAAAAAGCAGAGACGTTACTTTGCCAACAAAGGTCTGTATAGTCAAGGCTATGGTTTTTCCAGTGGTCATGTATGGATGTGAGAGTTGGACTGTGAAGAAAGCTAAGCGTCAAAGAACTGATGCTTTTGAACTGTGGTGTTGGAGAAGACTCTTGAGAGTCCCTTGGACTGCAAGGAGATCCAACCAGTCCATCCTAAAGGAGATCAGTCCTGGGTGTTCATTGGAAGGAATGATGCTGAAGCTGAAACTCCAATACTTTGGCCACTTGATGGAGCTGACTCATTTGAAAAGACCCTGATGCTGGGAAAGATTGAAGGCAGGAGGAGAAGGGGACGACAGAGGATGTGATGGTTGGATGGCATCACCGACTCAATGGCCATAGGTTTGGGTGGACTCCGGGAGTTGGTGATGGACAGGAAGGCCTGGCCTGCTGCGGTTCATGGGGTCCCAAAGAGTCAGACACGACTGAGCGACTGAAATGAACTGAAGCATTTTCTGGTCGCTCATATGGTAAAGAATCTGCCTGCAATGCTGGAGACCCAGGTTCAATCCCTGGGTTGGGAAGATCCCCTCGTGGAGGCATGGCAACCCACTCCAGTATTCTTGCCTGGAGACTCTGATGGACAGAGGACACTGGCGGGCTACAATCTGTGGGGTTGCAAAGGGTCAGACATGACTGAGTGACTAACACACACAAGCATTTTCTGTGGATCTCATTTAATCCTCACGAAAGCCCTTTGAGGCTTCAGATGAGAAACAATATCAGAGGATTGCAAAGATAGAAAGTTGAGGGGTCAGATGCAAATGCAGACAGCTTGACCGGTGGTCCCAGGCCTATGGTCCTAATCTCCCTCCATCCTGCCCAGCTTTCTCTCTACTGCTTTCTGTCTACATCCACCTGGGTGCAGGGAAGCGTGTGCTTCATCAGCAGTGAGCAAATAACTGAGTTAAAAATAACCTTATTGTTTCTTGCTCTAGTTCTTGAAAGCAATGGGTATGATCATTTCATTTTTAAAAGCCCTGTATTCAGCTTTCTCGGTGCTCAAACAGGCACTGCTGTTTGCTTGCAAGGCACACGCTCCAGGCTTCCCAGAGCTAGATGTGTGCTGCTCATCTAAACCAGGATGACTGTTCTCTTTCCTGTGCAAATGTCTTTAATCCAGCAGCTTCCTGCTGGGCTCCAGGAACTCCAATTGCCCCATACCTGGGAAGTTTGCTACAGATGCATTACAAGAGCCAGATTTTAAAGTGCTTGCTATTTGTTTTGCCTCTCACCTCCAAACATAATGCTTTGTTTGCAAGACAGTGACTGTTCCACAGCCAGTGATTCCTCCATCATAAACACATGGAAAATGACTCTGGGAATGTGGTGAGCAGCAGGAGACAGGAATTGTGCTGCCAGCCCTTGCCGTGGGCTGTCCTGGCATCAGAGCCCAGGCTGCAGGGCACTTGCCTCTCCGCCCACCTCTTGCTGCTCACCGAGGAGGCCCAGGCCAAAGCTTAAACCCAACAAAGGACTTAAACCCACAAAAGGACTTGCATGTCTGCTTTTAACTCCAGTCCAGCTTTGGAGCTTGCTGTGGCTATATGGAAGGTCGGTGCCCAAGCCTGGGCAGGAACTGCCAGCTCCATACAGGTATCTGGGTCTGCACCCAGTGGGCGGTCTGTCAGGTGAGATGAGTCTGCCATCCTGCCCCATCCTCGCCTGCATCTCTGTGCAGCCGCAGTCACAGGCTCTCCATGGACTGCTCTGGGTACCAGAGGTCTCTTCGGAATGATGCCTCCTTTGAAGATAGCTACGGGTTATGTGAACGAAGTGCCAAGGTCTGTGTTTTCTAAAAATTCCAAAACCCCACAACTGAAGTTACATCATGATGTCATCTGGGATGTCAAAACAGCCTGGAGCACTGGATTTCAGCCCCTCCACACACCTCACTTCCAGTGAGGGCCCCCCCGGGAAGGGCTGAGCCCAGCCCTGGGACTCCTTGTCTACCACAGATTTAAGGGGTGGTCGAGAGAGGGTTCCAGGGCTACCCTTGACCTACCTTGTTGCATGGCCTGATCTCCTCAGAGTCAGATTTACTGTTCTAATGAATGCTCATCTCTGCTTTAACTATCGAGGCTGCCGGGAGAGAGAAGAGCCTGACTGGGCACAGAGCCAGGTCAAAAGGCAAATCTACTGTCTCCAGTCCCTGCAGCAAGGAGTGCCCAGAAAGCAGCAGTAAACCTAAGGGAATGGAGAACATTCTGTATATTCTTCCAGGACTCCATGGAGGTAAAGGAACACAGGCATACTCTGATAAATCACCAAGAGTGGGTGCAGGTGGGGAGACCTTAACACCATTTCCAGAGTAACAGCAGATAAGTGTTGCCTTCTGGGCTGGAAAGGTGGGTCAGGTTAACTGGAGGAGACGCAAGCCTGAGCTGGGGCTGCTTGAGGAAGGAAGGGGACACAGCTCTGCTCTCCGCGTTCTCCATCTCAGCCATCCCCCACATGGCTCAGTGTTAGTGGTTTTGTTGCTAAGTCATGTCCGACTCTTTGCGACCTCATGGAGTATAGCCCACTGGGCTTCTTTTTCAGGCAAGAATACTGGAGTGGATGGTCATTTCCTTCTCCTGGAGATCGTCCCGACCCAGGGATCAAACCTGGGTCTCCTGCTCAGACTCTTCTCTAAATGACTGCAGAATGTCTGACTGAAGAGGCATCTAATTACCAGGCCCCCCTGGAGCCCCCAGACCTGGTCTGGCTGTGGGGCTGGTCCATCCCCCCAACCCCACTCCTCTTCCAGCCCTCCCTTTCTGATGTGTGGAATATAGACCCCCACAGGGGTCTCTCAGGGTTGGACTTCTTGCACCAGCCTGTCTGAGCTGTTATTCACGCTGAAACCCAGGTTGAGTTATAGAATCTGAAGCTCTTTCTGTGAGTTTCATGATGGTTCTCATGGGTTTGCTTATCCCTCTTTGTCTCTCTGACTCTGGCCTGAATCTGAATCTAGGCCACAGTCTGATGATCAAAGCAACTGGTGCAAGACAATTGCTTAGATTTGTTGTTTGCTTCAAATTTGGATTACCAGTTACCCTTCTAATTAAGCCTTTCTGAGGACAGGATTTAAAAATTCACAGGTATCAAAGTCCTTAAAATCACCAGTCCTGAAACTCTTTCTTTATAATACCCTCCTTACAATCCTGAAGTGAAACTCACCTGTGTACATAATTCTTAAAAAATCACTATTATATCCTTAGTTATATATAATGATCCATGGCACAGTATGGATGAACCTCAAAAAAATATGCTCAGTCAAAGAAGAGAAATGCAAAAGACCATATATACTGTATGATTCTATTTATGTGAAATTTTAGAAAAGACGACTTGGGGAAAAAAAAAAAGACAACTCTATAGAGACAGTAATCAGATCAGTGACTTCCTGGGGCTGAAGGTGGGCATGAAAATTAACTGTAAAGAGACCAAAGAGAACATTTTAGGAGGATGGAAATGTTCTGAAATCGCCTTTTGGTGATGGTAGCCCAACTTATCAACTTTACCAAATCACTGAATTGATTAAAAACTTGCCTGAATTGTTAACTCTTTAAAAATGAGTGGATTTTATAGTATGTAAAATGAATGAATTTAGTTGTCTTCTCTTTTATTTTTTAGAGTTTCACATAGAATCATACAGTATGTAGTCTTTTGTGTTTCTCTAATTTTTCTTTCTAATTGAAATATAGTTTCAATTAGAAAGAAAAATAGTTATGATTTACATACTGTAAGTGTACTTTATCCTTGATTTACATGGTAATTCTGTTTTTTAAAAATTCAGTGTGTACAGGTTGTGAAAAAATGAATTGTATTCCTAATTTTTCAAAGATGGATTCATTTTTAAATCCCAGCGGTTATTTTTGTTGGTTTTCGGCTGCACTGGGTCTCTGTTGCCACGCTCGAGCTTTCCTCTGGTTGTGGCGAGCCGGGGCTGCTCCCTCATGGTGCACGGGCTTCTGACTGCGGTGGCTTCTGGCGGTGCCTAGGCGCTAGGGTGCTTGGGCTTTGGTAGCTGGTGAGCTTTAGGGCGTGGGCTCAGTAATCGTGGCACATGGACTTAGTTGCCTGGCAGCATGTAGAATCTTCCCAGACCAGGGATCAAACCCGCGTCCCCTGCATTGGGAGAGGGAAGTCCTGCGTTCATATTTAAAGCAGAGCTACATTCCAGAGTCAGATAACTATGAATAAGTTCTTCAGCTCCCTGTGTCCAGTAGCACCTATGACAGCTGTGTTGGGTATGGGATAATTCTTCACTGTGAGGGACTTTCCTGGACACTGTAGGATATCTAACATTCTTGTGCCCTGCCCACTAAATTCCAGAAGCAGCCTCTAATCACTGTGACACTGAAAAATGCCCTTACAGAAGTCCACATCAACCCCTAGGAGTTCCTATTATGTGACCAGACCTGGTGCTAGATACTAGGTTAGAGTGGTGAGCAAGACAGGCTTGATACTGCCCTCTGCTCAAACCCCACCCCTACGACTCAGAGAGGTCTCCTTGCTAATCTGGAATCAGAGCAGTTTCTCTCTCTGCTCTTCATTTTGCTGGGCTGGCAATACCCTAGCTTCCTAGCAGATTAGAGTGATCACAAGTATCTTTGAATAGGTCTCTTTCCTGGAGAAAAAGAAGGAAAAGAAACAACACAAACCAGATGGATCTAAATTGAACACTCTTTTCTCGGCACTTAATTTCCCTTACATGGAGCACTGAAGGCATTTTGGCGGCCTTCTGGGAATACTTCCCAGGCAATGCCTGGGGTTTTAACCATTCGACAGCTATTAACCATATTGAGCCTCACAGGGCTTAGCTCCCCACCCACCACTGAGGAGCTCGATCGGAAACTACCATTTACCCTGGGAAAATGCCCTGTAAGTATCACCAACCAATCTTCCCCCAATAAGGGCAGACCGCAAGCAATGCTGACAATGCTCAGAGGGGCCTTCATCTGAACATGCCGAGGAGAACAGAGAGAAAGACCCAAGAAAGCCCCTTAGAAGCAAATTCCCCCGTCTTCCCCAATTAAGATGTCCATGCCTCTGTTGTTACATTTTGTTGGTGGTGCTGTCCCTGAGCAATCATGGGGTTAAAGGCAGATCTGTAGGAGCTGGAATCACAGACATTGTTATTATCATCTCTCATATCTAGTTGGCTATGGGTCAGGTCTACTCAACGATGGGTCTTATATGTCCATGGGATTCTCCAGGCAAGAATACTGGAGTAGGTTGCCATTTCCTTCTCTGGGGAATCTTCCCTACCTAGGAATTGAACCCAGGTCTCCTGCACTGCAGGCAGATTCTTTACCAACTGAGATATAAGGGAAGCCAGGATATCTAATGAGCTGTGGGTCAGGTCTACTCAGTGATGGGTCTTCTGTTCATCCCACTCTGTGCATTGCTAATGTGTATTTCCTAGATCAACAGAGTTTACTGCAACTATTGGAGTTCTGTCAACACTCAGCCGAGGGCACAAATCCTAACTGCTTCTTTCTAATTGTTGACTTCCAGCAAGCCACTTAATTTTGAGACGTGGTCATAACAGTTTAAGGAAGAAACTAGAGACGAATGAATGTTATTGTAAAGATTAAGTGAGAGTCACATTACAAGTCCTGTTGCTGCTGATACCTACTAGATGCTCAATAAATAACCTGTTGTGCTGATGAAGTAGGAGTGGAGACTTCCAATTAAATGTGGTATAATTTACATATATGAGTAATCCCTTCTCCAGGGGATCTTCCCAGCCCAGGAAATGGACTGGGGTCTTCTGCATTGCAGGTGGATTCTTTACCAACTGAGCTATCAGAGAAGCCCACTCCTTTAGCAAACCACACTAAAGTGGTATTACAGAGCTAAAAAAAGGCTTAACCTGCAAGGACCCATAGAACAAAAGCAGCACAGCCTTGATATGTGAAGCCTACAAATGCAAAGGGACCCAAAGAGAACCTCAGTGTAACACCTCTGATTCAGTATCACGTCTGTAACAAACCACCCCAAAACTTAATAGTTTAAAATAAGTATCATTTTATTTGCTCACAAATGTGTGAGTCAGTGATTTGGGCTAGGCTCAGGTAAGTGGATCTTCTTTTGGAGTTAACTAGCTCACTCATTTGCAGTCAGCTGGGAGCTGGTATGACTGAGTGCTGGGCTCTGCTGGGATGATTTGACTTCTCCCTCCATGTGGTCTCACCATCCAGGATGCTGGCTTTTGCTTCTCCACCCAGTTCACCAGAGGATAAAACTCAGTATACTAGCCTCTGCATGCCTCACATTTGCTAATATCCCATTAGCAAGTCACAGATTCAGGGAACAAGCCCAGACTCAATATGGGAGGGATCTACACAAGGTCACAGATACTCTGGTTCATTACTGCAGCAGTCTACCACAAGCTATGAACCACATATACCATCTTCCCCAATTGAGATGATCATGTCTCTTGTTTCTTTTTAATGGTGATGCTACCCAGTGTTTCTGACAGTCAAAGCTAGATTAAAAGAGATGAAAAGTAGAAAAAAGTTGGGCAAGAAAGACCAACTTAGCAGATCAGAGAAAATGGAAACCAAAGCCTGACCGGTTCATTCTATAGAATCCTAAAGACTCAGAAATTGAAGGCACCAAATGCATCTGAAATTCAGAGTGCAAGTGTGACTAAAAACAGAAGAATAAGCTGAAAGTCTATGTAAGAGGTAGTGTCTTGACCTTCTTTATTGCTGCCCCCACACGATCAACTGAATACTCTTCCATATCCCAGGATTGAGGGATAGTCTGGAGAGGTAAAAATGGAAAGATTCTTATATTGGGATATCAGGCATTGCTAAAGGTAGGGGGACCATACTGAAAACAGGGAGATAAGCCAGATGACACTGAGAAAATTAGATGATTCCACAACTGATTAACGGAGAAGGCAATGGCACCCCACTCCAGTACTCTTGCCTGGAAAATCCCATGGACGGAGGAGCCTGGTAGGCTGCAGTCCATGGGGTCGCTAAGAGTCGGACACGACTGAGTGACTTCACTTTCACTTTTCACTTTCATGCATTGGAGAAGGAAATGGCAACCCACTCCAGTATTCTTGCCTGGAGAATCCCAGGGACGGCGGAGCCTGGTGAGCTGCTGTCTATGGGGTTGCACAGAGTCGGACACGACTGAAGCGATTTAGCAGCAGCAGCAGCAGCAACAACTGATTAATAGTAATTCCAAAGAACAAGAAGACAGAGAAAAAAGGAGGTGAAGAGGTTATCAAAGACTTGAATACATTTCAATAAAAATTTCCAGAACTTAAGGAAATGAGTTGGAAAAGACCTAGTGCACTTTGCAGATGAATTAAAAAAAAAAAAAAAAAACAAAAAATGAAGAGAACTAAGGCAAATCATTGTGAAGTGGATACCAGGGTATTAGGATACCAGGGATAGGATAAAGAGAAAATCCTGAAAGCTTCCACAGAGAAAAGATCCAAGAGACAAGAAGGAAAACAGGTGACATACAAAAGTTCAGAAATCCACATGGCATCAGACTTAGTGACCACAGGAGATGCTGGAAAATAATGGAGCAATGCCTTCAAAATAAGGAGTGAAAATAATTTGCACACTGGAGTGCCATACTTAGCCAAACCAGAATTGTGATGGTAGACTAAGCATATTTTAGACATTAAAGATGTGAGGAAATATACCTTACATGCATGCTTTCTTACAGAGTTACAAGAAATGAGGAAGACCTAGAAATCTGAGAACAGGTGTGCCAGGTATTAGCTTATTGACCCTTAGTTTCAACCCCACTTCTATAGTGTGCTGTGTGGTGCTGAGGCCAAGGCTCTAAAAACCTCTTTGCCTTGGCCAGCTAGCCCCCTGTTAAGCTCGATAATGGGGAGCGGTTACTAGAGGGAGACTGGAGAAGGAAGAAGGAACTTGCTCCTTCCTGTTTGCTTCCTGTGTGCTTGTAGTTCGTGAGAGAATCACACTGGCCTCACCCTGGCAGAACCAGTTCCTTCCTGTAGCAACAGTTGAGTCCAGTTTGCAGCTTTCCCAACACTTGCAGAAGCAACTTTACTATGGCCCTTTAGAGATACCAGCACTGGCTAAGCCACCTCCTTCATGTCCCATACACACAGATAAAATAACTGGTATGGCTTCTGAAGCCTGACTGATATATGGTGGATCCAACAATAAAAAATAGGAACTCTAAGGATAATAGTGACAGGAGATTCCAGGGCAATAGCTATGCATCAGACTGGTGGGTCGCTTGAGTTGAGGGCCCCAGTTCATGACCTTCCTGTATCCATCTTCTTTGCAGAGTGGCTTTTCAGATTCTTCCATCAAGATGGGGCATCTATTTCTGTTCTTGATTCTGATCTTGTGACTTGTTTGGCCAATGAAATGTGATAGGAGTTGTGATGAGCCAGGAGCAATCCTGCGCTCGAGAAGGCGTGCATATTTCCTTTCTCTGTCTTGGATCCTTATTTCCTCCATGAAGTGTTGCCTAACCTACTGGAGGATAAGAGACCATGAGGCATGCCGTCCAATAGCCAGCTACCCAGCCTTTCCCTGGGCAGAGTTGCAGTTAACTACGGATGCCTGAAGGAGTTCAGCTCCTTCTGAGATCAGGAGGACCATCCAGCTGAATTCAGGCCTAAATCCAACCTGCAGAATTGTGAGCTAAACAAATGATTATTATTTTTAACCACTAAATGTCAGGATGATTTAGTATGTAGAAATAGCTAACTGATCCACAGACTGAGAGAATAACCACTCCACACTGGACCAGAAGGACCAGATGTATTCAAGAATAAAGTGATATCATTAAAGAAGCTAATGTGTTCTTCTGAAGGCAGTGGGATGAGTTGGGACAAAGGCTTGAGGCTTCTTATTGTAAACCTGGTGAAAATACTCGATGTGAGCTGTGTGTATGGGTAACAGAAATAAAATTCAGATTTACAAAAATGAATGGACTTTTTGGATTTCCTTCTGTGGTGACTGCCAACTCACGATCCTGGACTTGCATCCTCAGGCTTGGTTTCAGCAATCTCATCTTTTCATGACTGCTGTTTTCACTGGTGGAAATGGAGCAGTATTCATCAGTAGCTCTCATCATGCTGCTTGGGCCCTCATTCCCAAACCCAGTCGTCATCTATGATTCTACTTCCTAACCACGGCAGTCCACCTCTCTCCACCACCATGCCCCTGCAAGAGCACAGGACGCCGTCGCTCTTCGGAACCACTGCAGCATCTTCTGAACTAGTTTCCCTGCCTCTCATCTTCCTTCTTCCCCTCCATTAATCTTCACTGAGATCCCAGAATGGTCTTTCTAAACAAGTCATCTGGGGTCGTGGCCCTGTCTAAAATCGGTTATTGATTCTCCTTTGTCTACAGGACAAAGGGTAAGCTCCATAGGATGGCACATGTGGTCCCTCATGCTCTGGGCTCTCACCTTTCCAGACTCACCTCTTGCCCACTGTCAAGCTCACCTCCAGATAGTGAGCCTCTTCCCACCTCTCATTTTTGCCATGCTCTGCTTTTCTGTCAAGTTTTTGCATGTTGGATTCCCTCTGGCAGACTTTGTTGGTTGCCTAATCAAAACTCTTTGATTTTTGCCTACAGAATCCTGAAGACCCCTTGAAGGCGAGCCTTAGCCCTGGTCTAGGGGTGGGCATGTAACCTAATTCTGGCTAATTCTCAATGTTTATTAGAGGAAGTCACAATGGAACACATGGAAAGATTTTCCTTTCCTGCTAAGAGGAAGGTATGTCAGTCAAAACTCAACTCCGTGCTCTCTTAGCTCTCTTCCCTGGAAACTGGACCTGCTGTTGACCAGTGGGAGAAAGGAGAGGGAAGGTGACTAGAACCCAGACTTCATAGAGCTTCCGCATCAATGTCAGAAACCCCTGACTGCCAGACATTTTGTTATGTTGAAAAATAACCTCCTCTTTGTTTAGGACACTGTTCAGTGGGCATTTCTTAAAGCCTAAAGCATTTATTCTGGATATACCTACCTTCCCAAACTAAATCTTGCTCATCCTACCATACTCAGCAAAGTTACCACCTGAACCAGATTGAAACACTCTGTCCCCTGACCCTGTGCGCCTAGAGCTTCTCTATGTACCAACATAATGGAAAAAGCACCAGCTCTGAAGCCATGCTGTCTAGGTTCAGAGCCCAGCTCTCCTACCTACTAGTTGGTCACCTTGGACAAGTTATTTGCCTTCTCTGTGCCTCAGTTTCCTTATCTATTTAATAGGGGTGAGAATGTTACAAACTTCATCTAATTGTCATAGGGGTTAAATGAGTTAATGTATGTAATATACTTCGTATCTGGCTCCTGATAATCATTCAATTAATGTTTGTTGTTTTTAATACAAGCTTCATCATACTGTATTACAATAGCCTAAGAGTCATCTTCCCTGAGATTAATGAGTGAATTTCATTCAGTATATGAATAAGGTTAATGAATGAAGAGAGGCATCTGTCACGTTTATTGTATTCCCAGGGGTACTTTGCCTAGAGATACTGCCCAGTAATATTTTCTTGTTCAGTTGCTAAGTTGTGTCTGACTCTTCAAGACCCCATGGACTGTAGCATAGTAGGTGCTTAATTAATGATAATATGTTGATGTGATCCCTTGATCTTACTTTAAGGTAGACTTTCCTTCCAGGAAAAGATTTTGGGCACCACAGCAATCAAAGGAGTTGTTCAGTTGCTCAGTTGTGTCCAACTCTTTGCCACCCCACGGACTGCAGCACACCAGACTTCCCTGTCCTTCCCATCTCCCGGAGTTTGCTTAAACTCTTGTCCGTAGAGTTAGTGATGCCATCCAACCATCTCATCTTCTGCCACCCCCCACTTCTCCTCCTACCCTCAGTCTTTCTAAGTATCAGGGTCTTTTCCAATGAGTTGGCTCTTCTCATCAGATGACCAAATTATTGGAGCTTCAGCTTCAGCATCAATCCTTCCAATGACTATTCAGGACTGATTTCCTTTAGGATTGACTGGTTTGACCCCCTTGCAGCCCAAGGGACTCTCAAGAGTCTTCTCCAGCACCACAGTTCAAAGGCATCAATTCTTTGGCACTCAGCCTTTTTATTGTCCAGCTCTCACATCTGTACCTGACTACTGGAAAAACCATAGCTTTAACTATACAGACCTTTGTTGTCAAAGTAATGTCTCTGCTTTTAATATGCTGTCTATGTTTGTCATAGCTTTCCTTCCAAGGAGCAAGCATCTTTTTGTTTCATAGCTGCAGTTACCATCTGCAGTGATTTTGGAGCCCAAGAAAATAAAATCTGTTACTGTTTCCTCTTTTCCCCCTTTTATTTGCCATCAAGTGATGGGACTGGATGCCATGATCTTGGTTTTTTGAATGTTGAGTTCAAAGCTATATTTTTCACTCTCCTCTTTCACCCTTATCGAGAGGCTCTTTAGTTCCTCTTCCCTTTTTGTCACTAGAGCGAGTATCATCTGCATATCTAAGGTTGTTGCTATTTCTCCTGTCAGTCTTGCTTCTAGCTTGTGATTCATTGAGCCCAGCATTTTGCATGATGTCCTGCATATTAGTTAAATAAGCAGGGTGACAGTATACAGCCTGGACGTACTCCTTTCCCAATTTTGAACCAATCCATTGTTCCATGTCCAGTTCTAACTACTGCTTCTTGACCTGCATACAGGTTTCTCAGGAGGCAGGTAAGGTTGTCTAGTATTCCCATCTCTTTAAGAGTTTTGCAGTCTGTTGCAATCCAAACAACGAAAGGCTTTAGTGTGGTCAATGAAGCAGAAGTAGATTTTTTTCTGGAATTCCCTTGCTTTGTTTATGGTCCAGTGAATGTTGGCAATTTGATCTCTAGTTCTTATGCCTTTTCTACATCCAGCTTATACATCTGGAAGTGCTTGGTTCACGTACTGTTGAAGCCTGGCTTGAAGGATTTTGAGCGTTATCTTGCTAGCATGTAAAATGAGCACAGTTGTACAGTAGTTTGAACATTCTTTGGCCTTGGCCTCCTTTGAGATTGGAAAGAAAACTGACTTTCTCCAATCCTGTGGCCACTGCTGAGTTCTCTGAATTTGCTGACATGTGAGTGCAGCACTTTAACAGCATCATCATGTAGGATTTGAAATAGCTCAGCTAGAATTCCATCACCTCCACTAGCTTTATTCATAGTAATACTTCCTAAGGCCCACTTGACTTCACACTCCAGGATGTCTGGCTCTAGGTGAGTGATCACACCACCATGGTCATCTGGGTCATAAAGACCTTTTTTGTATAGTTCTGCTTATGTTAGGTCTTGCCATTCCTGTCCTTTATTGTGCCCATCTTTGCATGAAATATTCCCTTGGTATCTCCAGTTTTCTTGAAGAGATCGCTAGTCTTTCCCATTCTATTGTTTTCTTTTTTTTTTTTTGCATTGTTCACTTAAGAAGGCTTCCTTATCTCTCCTTACTATTCTCTGGAACACTGCATTCAGTAACATTTACTGAATAAATATGTGTCACACAAAGTGAACTGTGTATGAAGGTAAACCAAGTCAAAGAGGTGTGAGATGAGGCAGGGTGGTGGCAGCTTACGGTGAATGGCATTGGATTTGTGACCTCCGAAGAAGGTTTAACTTCAGGACCAGGGACCAGGATTGATCACTCAAGAGCTTCTGTGTAGCAGAGTTTTATTAAAGTATAAAAAGGGACAGAGAAAGCTTCTGACACAGACATCAGAAGTGGGGTGCAGAGTGCCCCCTCACTAGTGTTAGCAAGGGAGTTACATACTGTTTTAATTAGTTATTACAATAAATCAAAAGAATGTCTCAAGGTTGTAAAGATCTTATTAGACCCACTCCCATAATATACATTTTAAGGTAACAGGATTAGCCAGAAGGTTTTCAGGAAGGAGAAACTGTCCTCAAGCAGGATACACTGTTGTTATATAATCCCTAGTACAGAGTTTAAACTGAGTTGTTTGTTGTATAATCATCAGTTCCAGGCTTAAAGAAAATGTGGCTAAGACTAAGGAATGTAAAGGAAAAAAAAAAGTTTGTCCTTTCCTTCTCCTTGAAAACCCCAGACCCCTATCTCCACTTCAAGAGCCCCAGACCCCTTTCTCCACCTCAGGGACCTTGGACTTCTTATCAACCTGCCTAGGAATTGACTCTCTCAATGGCAGGGAGGCTCAACAGGGACGGAATGTATGTATACTTATGGCTGATTCACCTTGTTGTACACCAGAAACCAACACAACACAACACTGTGAAACACTTATCTTCTATTTTAAAAAAGAGGGCAGTATTAATCCAGTTGGGATGGGTTTTTTTAACATGTGAAGGCAATGGCACCCCACTCTAGTACTCTTGCCTGGAAAATCCCATGGACAGAGGAGCCTGGTTGGCTGCAGTCCATGGGGTCACTAAGAGTAGGACACGACTGAGCAACTTCACTTTCACTTTCACTTTCACTTTTTAACATGAGGCCAGGAGAGGAGTTCAGTTCAGTTCAGTTCAGTCGCTCAATCGTGTCCAACTCTTTGCGACCCCATGAATCACAGCACGCCAGGCCTCCCTGTCCATCACCAAATCCCAGAGCCTACTCAAACTCATGTCCATTGAGTCGGTGATGCCATCCAGCCACCTCATCCTCTGTCATCCTCTTGTCCTGCCCCCAGTCCTTTCTAAAATATTGGAGTTTCAGCTTTAGCATCAGCCCTTCCAATGAAAACCCAGGACTGATATCCTTTAGGATGGACTGGTTGTATCTCCTTGCAGTCCAAGGGACTCTCAAGAGTCTTCTCCAACACCACAGTTCAAAAGCATCAATTCTTTGGTGCTCACCTTTCTTCACAGTCCAACTCTCACATCCATACATGACCACTGGAAAAACCATAGCCTTGACTAGATGGTACTTTGTTGGCAAAGTAATGTCTCTGCTTTTTAATATGCTATCTAGGTAGGTCATTACTTTCCTTGCAAGAAGTAAACATCTTTTAATTTCATGACTGCAATCACCATCTGCAGTGATTTTGGAGCCCCCCAAAATAAAGTCTGACACTGTTTCCCCATCTATTTCCCATGAAGTGATGGGACCAGATGCCATGATCTTCGTTTTCTGAATGTTGAGCTTTAAGCCAACTTTTTCACTCTCCTCTTTCACTTTCATCAAGAGGCTTTTGAGTTCCTCTTCACTTTCTGCCATAAGGGTGGTGTCATCTGCATATCTGAGGTTATTGATATTTCTCCCGGCAATCTTGATTCCAGCTTGTGCTTCTTCCAGCCCAGTGTTTCTCATGATGTACTCTGCATATAAGTTAAATAAGCAGGGTGACAATATACAGCCTTGACGTACTCCTTTTCCTATTTGGAACCAGTCTGTTTTTCCATGTCCAGTTCTAACTGTCGCTTCCTGACCTGCATACAGATTTCTCAAGAGTCAGGTCAGGTGTTCTGGTATTCCCATCTCTTTCAGAATTTTCCACAGTTTATTGTGATCCACACAGTCAAAGGCTTTGGTATAGTCGATACAGCAGAAATAGATGTTTTTCTGGAACTCTCTTGCTTTTTTGATGATCCAGCGGATGTTGGCAATTTGATCTCTGGTTCCTCTGCCTTTTCTAAAACCAGCTTGAACATCAGGAAGTTCACGGTTCATGTATTGCTGAAGCCTGGCTTAGAGAATTTTGAGCATTACTTTACTAGCATGTGAGATGAGTGCAATTGTGTGGTAGTTTGAGCATTCTTTGAGACTGGAACGAAAACTGACCTTTTCCAGTCCTGTGGCCACTGCTGAGTTTTCCAAATTTGCTGGCATATTGAGTGCAGAACTTTCACAGCATCATCTTTCAGGATTTGAAAGAGCTCAACTGGAATTCCATCACCTCCACTAGCTTTGTTTGTAGTGATGCTTCCTAAGGCCCACTTGACTTCACATTCCAGGATGTCTGGCTCTAGGTGAGTGATCACACCATCGTGATTATCTGGGACGTGAAGCTCTTTTTGTACAGTTTTTCTGTGTATTCTTGCCACCTCTTCTTAATATCTTCTGCTTCTGTTAGGTCCATAACATTTCTGTCCTTTATCGAGCCCATCTTTGCATGAAATGTTCCCTTGATATCTCTAATTTTCTTGAAGAGATCTCTAGTCTTTCCCATTCTGTTGTTTTCCTCTATTTCTTTGCATTGATTGCAGAGGGAGGCTTTCTTATCTCTCCTTGCTATTCTTTGGAACTCTGCATTCAGATGCTTATATCTTTCCTTTTCTCCTTTGCTTTTCACTTCTCTTCACAGCTATTTGTAAGGCTTCCTCAGACAGCCAATTTGCTTTTTTGCATTTCTTTTCCATGGGGATGGTCTTGATCCCTGTTTCTGGTACAATGTCATGAACCTCCATCCATAGTTCATCAGGCACTCTATCAGATCTAGTCCCTTTAATCTATTTCTAACTTCTAGTGTATAATCATAAAGGATTTGATTTAGGTCATACCTAGTCTAGAGGGCTACTGCAGGAAAATTTCCATAGTTGGCTCAAAGGACAAATACCCGTGTACTCGTAAAGCCCCTGGCTATCCAACTTCACTCAGTCAAAAAGATAATCAGTAGAGCCGCCAAGAGCTATTCAGCAGTCAGTGCTGAGCCTTAGCAGTTCTCCCTGTCCTTGTCCAGATCTGGCCTTCTGAAGATGGAGTCTGTAATCAAAGACGGAATGGGGGAAATACCAATGAATCAAAGCATGCTGATTCCAGATAATCACTCCCCCAGGATCTTCCGTCTTTCATTTTGACTCAGGATACTTCCTCTTGCCACTCACACTGTTAGCAGGGCCATTTCCACTCTCGGAACTTTCAGTTCATCCTTAACCTTCACCTGTGCTGGAACCACCTGACCAAGCTATTCTTTGTAGTGTGTGTTTGTATGTATGTGTGTTTGTGTAAAAGCAGTGAAGGAAGATCTAGCGCAAGAATGATTGCATGTGTGTATTTTGTGGTGAGTGTGCAGTTTTATTCCCTCATGTCTGCTGACAAGTAAGATGGGAAAAGTACTAGCTGGGTCTTCAGAAAGCTGCTATCATCGATCTTCATGATAATTTACTTTCTTATCTCTTTTCCATTCACCTTGAGCTATTATGGCTTCTTTTTTGGTTGTTATTATAGAAGCTCAGTAATTGGAAAACCTGTTTACCAGTCTGCTAACTTTTTATTCACTAAAAGTGTTTTTCCTTATCACACATAGAACCAAGGAAAAGAGAAGAGGAAGGGGGGAAAGAGAAGAGGAAGGGGGAAAGTACACATTTTCGTGAAATCTAAAAGTATGAAAATTGAATTTATTTAATATTTCTAGTTGCTGTTTTTCAGGAAGAATGTGAAAAGGGCACAGGGATTTGATATTTTGAATAATACACTGCTAAAGCTACATGAGGGAGTTTTTTTCAAAAATCTGTTTTAGAGATTTCCCTCAAGGTCCATGTCAATTAAAACTCTACTCTTCCACTGCAGGGGCTTGGGTTCATCCTTGGTCAGGGAACTAAGATCTTCCATGCCACGTGTGCAGCATGGCCAGAGAAAAGAAAAAAAAAAAAGTATTTAAAAAAGATTTTTAGTCTCTGGACCAGAGACTTTGAACTATCCTTCTGGAAGGATGACAGCTCTAGACATCATTCCATAACAGAGAAATAACAACAGCAGCAGTAATAATATTAGCAATTGATCATGTTTATTAAGGATCATGCTAAGTACTGCATATGTCATTACATTATTCATTGCCAGCAAACCCAGAAGTAGGTTCCGTTATTACCTCACTTTCAAAAAATGAAACTAAAGCCGAGAGAGGTTAAGAATAACTTACCTATGGTCATGGAACTAAAAAGTAGACGAGCTAAGACCCCCAAACTAGGTCTGACTCGAAAGCCTACAATATCAACCAGCCTGAAAACTCAAAACATGCATGACCAGTATGGGAAGGTTTTCTGGACGATTGCAAAACTGCTTCCATTTTGTCAGGGGTCTCCCATTCAAGTTCTCATGGTTTGAGAAGCCTGGTTTTGGTCAAAATGATAGCCGCAAAGAAAGTGTTTAGGCAGAGAGGGCAAAGTACAGCTCCGCATATGCTTTGCTGAGTTCAGAAACATTTTTAAAGACTATGTAATTGGGCAGGGCTTTTTTTTTAAGTTTAAAAAAAATATTTTTAATTGAAGGATAATTGCTTCACAATATTGTGTTGATTTCTGCCACACATCAGCATGAGTCAGCCATAGGTATACACTTGTCCCCTCCCTCTTGAAACTCCCTCCCACTTCCCACCCTATAGCAAATTCCCACTGGCTGGCTCTTCTCCATACATATGGTAGTGTATCTGTTTCCACGCTACTCTTTTAATTTGTCCCACCCTCTCCTTCCGCCACTGCACCCACAAGTCTATTTTCTATGTCTAGGCAAATGTTTGTAAGTTGCAACAGCCAAACCCCCCATGCCTTTCTGGGGCCCTCTGTAAACGCAGAGAACCTCTGTGGACCGAGGCCCTGTCCTCAGACTGCTGGTAACATCTCCTCTGTCCGCTGTCCCTAGCTGTAGGATCTTCTCCAGGTTCCTCACCTCCTTGCTCTTATCTGTAAAGTGAACATAATAATAGCACCTGCCTCAAGTCATGGGCCCCGAGAACAGAGCTTCCAACCCAGAGGGTCATCCCCAAGCCTTGAAACCTAATGGAATTTGCCCTGCTGGGTTTTGACTCTTTCTTCTTTGCCTTTTCTCCCTTTGGAATGGGAATGTCCGTCACTGCCCACCCCAGCATTTTGGGAGCAGGTGACTGGCTTTCTAATTTCATAGGTTCACAGGTAGAGGGGAATTCTGGCCTAGGATGTTATCATACAGAGTCTCATGCTTGATTTAGATGATTTAAACGATGAGATTTGGGGATTTTGAGCTGATGATATTTATTTTTTAATTAACTTATGTATGTATTTAGTTTTGGCTGCGCTGGGTCTTTGCTGCGGCTGCATGTGGACTTTCCGTGGTTGTAGTGAGCAGGAGCTACTCTAGTTGCAGTGTGAGGGCTTCTCATCACGGTGGCTTCTCGTGGTGTCACTTGTTGCAGAGTACAGGCTCTAGAGCATGGGGGCCCAATAGTTATGTATGGTGCATGGCTCACTTGCCCCACAGTATGTGGGATCCACCTGAATCAGGGACCAAATTCATGTTAGCTGCACAGGCAGGCAGATTCTTAATCACTGGCCCACCAGGGAAGTCAGAGTTGATGATATTTAGATGGGAGTTTCAATGCACTGATGCTTTAATGGGTTGAAATTTGGGGGAATGTAGGGATGGGGGTCAATGCCTTTTGCCTGTGTGGGACAGGCATGCATCTTTGGAGCCCAGAAGACAGATCACAGTAGACTGAATGGTGTTCCCCTAAAAGATGCCCTTGTCTAATTCCTGGAAACTGTGAATGTTATCATATGACGAGAGAGAGAGAGACAGAGAACTTTGCAGATATGATTGAGAGTTTTGAGATGGAAAGATTATCCTGGATTATCAAGGTAGGCCTAAATGCTTTTTGTTTGTTTTTGATAGTATTATCATTGTAGGCATTGGAAGGTTTTCAGGAAATAGGACTCTGCTGCTGCTGCTGCTAAGTCGCTTCAGTCGTTTCTGACTCTGTGCGACCCCATAGACAGCAGCCCACCAGGCTCCCCTGTCCCTGGGATTCTCCAGGCAAGAACACTGGAGTGGGTTGCCATTTCGTTCTCCAATGCATGAAAGTGAAAAGTGAAATTGAAGTCGCTCAGTTGTGTCCAACTCTTCGTGACCCCATGGACTGCAGCCCACCAGGCTCCTCCATCCATGGGATTTTCCAGGCAAGAGTACTGGAGTGGGGTGCCATCGCCTTCTCCGAGAACTCTGCTAGGGTCCTTCAATAAGGGTCTGTGGATATTCTGGGGTGAATTATGAATCCCCAGAATTTGTGTGTGATATTTGGTGTGTATGTACATAAACTGAGCGATGCATTCATTTGCCAGGACAGCAGCAGCACAGCACTGCCGGTGGGGTAGGAAGAGTCTGTCCTGGGCCGCCCTCCTTGTAGATGGCTGTCTTTGCTGCATCTCTCACAGCACCATCCCTCTATGTGTGTCTATCTCTGTGTCCAAATGTCCCCATTTTACAAGGATACAGATCGTATCAAGTTAGGGCCACCCTCATTTTAACTTGATCACTTCTGTTCAAGACCCTGTCTTCCAGTAAGACCACATTCTGCGGTCCTGAGGCTTAGGACTCCAACATATTTGGGAGATGAGGGACACAATTCAATCCATAACGCTGTGGATATTTTCAGAGCTTTCATCAGATCTCAGAAGTGTCCAGCATACACATTCATGCATGTCCAGGCACACATGCTCACAAAGATTAAAACCCTCTGAAAAGGTCAAAGCCCAAACTGTGGGCAGCAGGTAGTGAATGATGGTGAGAAAAGGCGTCCAGACCCCTGGATTCTTATCCCAGTAGGAAGAGGCCAGCTTTGCTCAGCAACCTTAAACCATGTTTTGAAGTAGACAGCTTGTCTGAAGGCAGTCCATGGAGTGGAAGAAGCAGAGGCTATAGAATGAGTCCAATCTGCCTTGACATCATCTAGGCTCTGTGTTGCCTCAGGGAACTCACTCAGCGTCTCTGAGACTGTTTCTTGGTCCAAAAAATATCACTTACCTTAAGGCTATGGATGAAAGTAAAAGTGTTAGTCACTCAGTTGTGTCTGACTCTTTGTGACCTGATGGACTGCAGCCCACCAGGCTTCTCTGTCCATGGAATTCTCCAGGCAACAGTACTGGAGTGGGTTGCCATTTCCTTCTCTATGGATCTTCTCCACCCAGAGATTGAACTTGGGTCTCCCGCATTGCAGGCAGACTCTTTATCATCTGAGCCTCCAGGGAAGCTTAAATGATGATGAATTACAGTCCATGGGATTCTCTAGACCAGAATACTGGAGTGGGTAGCTGTTCCCTTCTCCAGGGGATCTTCCCAACCCAGGGATCAAACCCATGTCTCCTGCATTGCAGATTCTTTATGGTCTAAGCTACCAGGGAAGCCCAAGAATTCTGCAGTGGGTAGCCTATCCCTTGTCCAGGGGATCATCCCAACCCAGGAATCAAACCAGGGTCTCCTGCATTGCAGGTGGATTCTTTACCAGCTGAGCTACCCGGGAATGATATGGATATAAAGTACCAAACTCTGTCTGGATGCTAGCAGGCATGCAGAGATGCATTATCATTATGGGTGGATACAATTAATGAACACATACTCCACTCTGTCCCTGGGAGTCCAGCTCAACAGCAGCACAGAATAAAGGAGCAGAGGCGGCGACTCAGGCTCTGCTTTCAATCTGAGGCAGATGCTGCTCGCCTCGTGGATGTGACCTTAGCAGGCCATCCTGACAGATATTGCTTTCAAGAAAAATGTCTCATCAGTCTTCCAGTAAATCAAGGAGGCAAAGAATCCTTCAGTCAGTTGCATGGACACTGCCTCAATTTGACAAAAGACTTTTGCTCCCACTGGGAGCAGGGGCCTGTTGATGTTGTATGGAATGTCCAGTGTGCTAGGGTAAAGTCTGAGCTGCTGTAACCAACAGACCCCAAATATCAGTACCTTAAACTAGATAACAATTTGTCTTTATGTCATAGTAGAGACATTGAGAGAAGGGGTGCTAAGTTGATAGGCAGCCCTGCTGTTCTTGACATGTGGCTTTCTTCCTTGTAGGCGCAAAGTGGTGGTCATCGTCTCTTATCTCGCAGGAACAGAGAGCGTATGCTCAAGGTTTTAAGTTAAGACCCTGAGTTCACCCATCATTAGCTTATATCTCATTTGGCCAGAAGTTAGTGACAAGGGCCCACCGAGTATAAGGAAGGCGTAGATACATCCTTTTTTTGTTGTTGCTGTTGTGTTTGGGTGGGGGGCAGGTGGATTTCTTTTATTTTTAACTTTTTGTTTTTTATTGGAGTATAGCTTATTAACAATGTTCTGACAGTTTCAGGTGGACAGCAAAGGGATTCAGTCATACAAACACATGATACAGTTGGCTTTTTGTTGTTGTTGTTTTTCTGGCTGTACTGCATGGTGTGTGGGATCTTAGTTCCCTGACCAATTCCCCGTGCTCTCTGCATTGGAAGTGCAAACTCTTAACCAGTGGACCACCAGGGAAGTCCCTCAGATATGTCATCTTTAGCTGGGTTGCCATGTGCCCAGCTAAACTTAACTATTATGGGAAAAGAAAAGTGAGGAATACAGCTAGCAGACTGCCTCATGCAGCTCATGGCATCTTTTTCTCATTCTGGGCCTGACAACGGTCCATTCCTTGGTAAGTAACCTTGATTATGCTCCTTTTTAAGAAACACGCTTCTCCTGCTTCCCTCATAGCTCAGTTGGTAAAGGATCTACCTGCAATGCAGGAGACCCTAGTTCAATTCCTGGGTTGGGAAGGTCCACAGGAGAAGGGATAGGCTACCCACTCCAGTATTCTTGGGCTTCCCTTGTGGCTCAGCTGGTAAAGAATGCACCTGCAGTGTGGGAGACCTGGGTTCGATCCCTGAGTTGGGAAGACCCCCTGGAGAAGGGAAAGGCTACCCACTGGGATAAATTACACATTTCTCTGAGACTCACTTTCTGCAGTTGGAAGGAGATAATAAATCTTGTTGTGCCTAACTCCAGTATTCTGGCCTGGAGAATTCTACAGATTATACAGTCTATGAGGTCGCAAACAATCAGACATGACTGAGCAACTTTTACCTTCACTTTCTTCTCCTGCAAAACACACACACACACACACACACACACACACACCCTTGTGATTCAGCCCAGAGGTGTGGGCATTAGGCCCTTAAATATTGGAATATAGAGCTTCAGATTCCCACAATCGCAAGGTAGTTGATAATCACCTAGCTTGCTCCATTCTATTATCTTATTTGATCTTTACCTCAGCTTTGAGAGTTAGGCACAACAAGATTTATTATCTCCTTCCAACTGCAGAAAGTGAGTCTCAGAGAAATGTGTAATTTATCCAAGGCAGCACAATTCATTGGTGCTAGACTCAGGGCATCTGATACCTAATTTAGAGCATTTCCATCTACAGCTAGGGGAAAAGATGGAAAATTGGAACTCAAGTCAATTGGAACAAATTCATTCATTCTTATTAGTAATTTTAGGGGATTGACAATAGTTGAAAAACAAGACAGAAAGTTTACCTTTCTCACATTGAAAGTAGTTGAAAAACCAGAGAGAAACTTAACCTTTCTAAGGCATCTTTGCACCTCCTGATACCTCTCTTCCAAAAGCTACCAGGATCAGAAACATCATGTTCTCTTCTGACAGCACAACTATGCCTACTGTTTGGGGCCTCCACTACGATAGCTTAGGTACAACACTGTCTGTCCACTCCTATCTTTGTTAACAAGGGTTTTGTTTATGGATACAGAAGGTGTCAACTAGCTGTAAGGAGGAAAGCCATATAATAAAGTTTACACCGGGATGTGAATGTGTAATTAGTTGTTCATGGAGTATGTTAAAGTTTTTTAAAAAAAACTTGGTTATGCTCCTAAATGAACTTTGAATTGGTAGAATTTCAGGGGAGTCAGTAGCCAAGTAAACAATCTTTGAGTTTGGAAGGTTCTTTAGGCATAACACACTCCTTTTACCGATAAGGGTCTGTATAGTCAAAGCTATGGTTTTTCCAGTGGTCATGTACGGATGTGAGAGATGGACCATAAAGAAAGCTGAGCACCAAAGAATGATGCTCTCAAACTATGGTGCTGGATAAGACTTGAGAGGCTCTTGGACTGCAAGGAGGTCAAACCAGTCTATCCTAAAAGAAATCAAACCTGAATATTTATTGGAAAGACCGATGCTGAAGCTGAAGCTCTAATACTTTGGCCACCTGATGTGAAGGGTTGACTCATTGGAAAAGACCCTGATGCTGAGAAAGACTGACGGCATGAGGAGAAGAGGGTGACAGAGGATGAGATGGTTGGATGGCATTATCAACTCAATGGACGTGAGTCTGATCAAATGCCAGGAGATAGTGAAGGACAGGGAACTCTGGTGTGCTGCAGTCCATGGGGTCACAAAGAGTCGGACACAACTTAGCAACTGAACAACAACTCCTTTGATTGCTATGGTGCCCAAAATTTTTTCCTGGCAGGAAAGTCTGCCTTAAAGTAAGATCAAGGGATCACAGCAACATTTTATCATTAATTAAGACCCACTATGTCTCTAGCTCTCTCCTGGGCATATTATTTGAATGACCTAATTCAAGCCTTAGAACAATGCTATCAGTAAGAAGTGATGGACCTTATATTATAGATGATAATAGTAAGAGCTGCCATTTTGTTTAGCCTTTGAGAAGTGAAGTTGCTCAGTTGTATGCGACTCTGTGATCCAATGGACTGTAGCCTACCAGGTTCCTCCATCCATGGAATTTTCCAGGCAAGGGTATTAGAGTGGGTTTCTACTTCCTTCTCCAGGGGATCTTCCTGACCTGGGGATCGAACCCAGATCTCCTGCACTGCAGGCAGATGCTTTACTCTCTGAGCCACCAGGGAAGCCCCAAGTTAGTAAAGTTAGGGAAGTTAATAAAGGCTAAATACTTAGCCTTTACTATGTGTAAATTAAGATATGAGGTTTTGTAAGGTTAAATACATTGACCAAGGCCATATTAAAAATTAGACTTCAAACCCCAAGCCCTATAATTCCAAAATTGGTGCTTTTTTAGCATTGCTTCCTCTGATACCCTCAGTTCACTAACACTTCTTCATCTGGGCAGAGAGGTTACTGGGGATGGGATTTCATATATTCATCCTTCAACTCCACTTTTAATCAAATAATTTAGTACAAAATTTTTTTTAATATATTGACTGATATGTTTTTTATATTTCTACAATATCTTCATATAGAGAAAAGTGTTCACTATATATTGAAAGGATTACATCCTATTAAGAAAAAGCGAAGGTGTACATAGATGACATGTTTCCAGTTTAGAAAGAAAAATGCATAAACAGATACAATCTAGAAGGATATTTACTAAGATATTCAATGGCTATAATCCTATAATAGAATTAAAATTTGGAAGTGAATATCTTTTATAATTATAATGATGTCCATCATCTCTCCTGCACTTATATTGATAACTGTAATTGACTGTCCTCCTTTTTTGGGTGGGAAATTTCTTCCCTCTCCATGAGGTCAGGATGGAGCTTCCATTAGCAGCATGCTGCCTCACTGTACCCAAGAAATGGACATGTGACCAAGCCTGGGCCAATCAGTGTCTGGCGTGATGGTCTCAGTGTGCAGCAAACTGAAGTGCTCTTGATATCCCACCCTCACTGCTCTGTCCCTTCTCGGAACTCACCTGCAGCAGTGCTGGGCATTCCCAGGATACTGACAGCTTCCCACCTCCAACACCCATGTCTCTCTGTTTCTCTATCTCAGACATTTTTCCAGTGCTATAGAAACCTGGCTCAACCCAAATGCAGAGTGTTCACAAGTGCTGGGGATTGACACCCTCAGAGACCATCCTCAGCCAATTAGGGGTGAGAGTCTGTGTACAAATCGCCTCCTGGCTTCCCTGTCCCCTGGTGGGAGAATTCTGACCTACGTTCCACATGGTGCCCCTGAGGGACCCACCAGGCCTGCACTCCAGTTGCCCACAGTGGTAACTCACTCATTAACACCCTGTTGACTCTTCTCCCATCTGGTGAACTTTCTTTGCCCCCTCATCTGTGCTCCCTTGTACCCTTTCCCAAATACTCTACCTGCACCAAAAGCCTTGTCTCAGGGTCTAATCTATTAGGGTCTGTTCCCAAAACTTCCCAAACTGAGGTACAGATGTAGCTATCTCTTTCCCCTTGGATGATAATCCATGAGCATGAAATCTAGAATTCTGGTGGCATGACTTCTGCAATCTGAGAGTCTGAAAACATGTGACAGATGGACCAACAGAGTCCAAGACTTAGAGAGAGAATTCTCATGCTGTGAGCATCCCGGGATTCAGCCCACCTTGAGGTCAACTCCACTCTGACCTTGACCTAGACATTCAGATCAGATCAGATCAGTCGCTCAGTCGTGTCCAACTCTTTGCGACCCCATGAATTGCAGCATGCCAGGCCTCCCTGTCCATCACCAACTCCCGGAGTTCACTGAGACTCACATCCATCAAGTCAGTGATGCCATCCAGCCATCTCATCCTCTGTCGTCCCCTTCTCCTCCTGCCCCCAATCCCTCCCAGAGTCAGAGTCTTTTCCAATGAGTCAACTCTTCGCATGAGGTGGCCAAAGTACTGGAGTTTCAGCTGTAGCATCATTCCTTCCAAAGAAATCCCAGGGCTGATCTCCTTCAGAATGGACTGGTTGGATCTCCTTGCAGTCCAAGGGACTCTCAAGAGTCTTCTCCAACACCACAGTTCAAAAGCATCAATTCTTCGGCGCTCAGCCTTCTTCACAGTCCAACTCTCACATCCATACATGACCACTGGAAAAACCATAGCCTTGACTAGACGAACCTTTGTTGGCAAAGTAATGTTTCTGCTTTTCAATATGCTGTCTAGGTTGGTCATAACTTTCCTTCCAAGGAGTAAGCGTCTTTTAATTTCATGGCTGCAATCACCATCTGTAATGATTTTGGAGCCCAGAAAAATAAAGTCTGACACTGTTTCCACTGTTTCCCCATCTATTTCCCATGAAGTGGTGGGACCGGATGCCATGATCTTCGTTTTCTGAGTGTTGAGCTTTAAACCAACTTTTTCACTCTCCTCTTTCACTTTCATCAAGAGGCTTTTGAGTTCCTCTTCACTTTCTGCCATAAGGGTGGTGTCATCTGCATATCTGAGGTTATTGATATTTCTTTGGGCAATCTTGATTCCAGCTTGTGTTTCTTCCAGTCCAGCGTTTCTCATGATGTACTCTGCATATAAATTAAATAAACAGGGTGACAATACACAGCCTTAATGAACTCCTTTTCCTATTTGGAACCAGTCTGTTGTTCCATGTCCAGTTCTAACTGTTGCTTCCTGACCTGCATACAGATTTCTCAAGGGTCAGATCAGGTGGTCTGGTATTCCCATCTCTTTCAGAATTTTCCACAGTTTATTGCGATCCACACAGTCAGAGGCTTTGGCATAGTCAATAAATTATCTTGAATTTCAACTAGTTTTGAATTGAGTTTCTATCTCTTGCAAGCAAAAGAGTCCTGGTGGGGTGATGTTTATTTTCTTCTTTTTGCTTATGTTTTTCTTTAATGCAATACACAAAAGCTTTTTATTAAAAAAAAAAAAAAAAAGAAAGTGGGCAGAATAGGGGAGCTCCTTGGTGGTCTAGTGGTTAGGATTCAGCACTTTCACTACCATGGTTTGGGTTCAGTCCCTGATTGGGGAACTGATATCCTTCAAGTTGTGTGGTATGCCAAAAAACGGCAGAATAAGGTTCTAAGGAAAAAAAAAAAAAATGGAAATGTCTTTGACAGTGTCACCTAAATAGCCCATGTGTGGGCAGAGTTCACCCTCTTCTCTTAGTATCAGCGAAACCAGGCCTTTGTGAAACAATGGACTCAGTGAACCATGAGTCTTCACAGGCAAGCACACTCCCCAAATGCTCCCACAGTGCTGAATGACAGAGGGTATTTCCTTTGTCAGCTCCACCAATCGCCCCAACTCTTAGAATGATTTGGATGTTGCTTCTCATTTGGCCCCAAAGCTGTGCCCTAGTTAATGACTTGGAAAACCATGTCATCATCCATGAAATCTGCAGAATCCAGGGAGAGCCCTGAACTAGGCATTTCCACTGCAGAGCAAGCATTCACTGATCCTGCACGTTTTAACAATGTTTGTGTTATTTCTCACAACTATTTAGTCATTATAAATCCTGTGTAAACAGATGGGCTTATTTGTTTGGTCCTAATAGTTATATTAATAAAATCTGGATATTGTGCATACTGATAATTACAAATATTTATATTTACCAAGTAATATTCTTTCCATTTAAAAATTCCTTTATGCTAAAGAGAAAGCTGGTTTAGTCTTTACAGAAACATACTAAGGCTTTATGTTCTTATGGCTTTTTTATAGCCAGAAGCGTTCACAGATTGCTGGGTATTGCTGGGAAGAGGAATGGAGAAAAACACAGAGCACTGTCGCCCTCCACTCAGAGCATGGTTACATTTTCATACACAGATCCATGTCTGTATCTTGAGGCAAGCATCAGTGAAACAAAACTGGCCCAAATAAGATGGTTCTGCTTCTCAAAAATGTGTAATTCCTTTAAACTATAATTCCATATTTAGAAATCTGTGCTAAGAATCCAGATTAGAGCTGTGAGCAAAGATATATAGATAGATACATGATGCAGTAGTATTTATAATAAATACTGGAAAAAATTCAAATGTACAATAATTACTTTTTAGTTAAATTATAGTGTATTCATATCATGAAAATCTGTGCAGCGATTAAAAATAATGTAGATTTCATGGCAATGGGGCAGAGCTAAATCTACAATATAAGTGAAAGAAAAGGCAGTTGCTAAGTTGTGTCCTACTCTTTGCAACCCCATGGAGTGCAGCACACCAGGCTTCCCTGTCCTTCATCATCTGCCAGAGTTTGTGCAAACTCATGTCTGTTGACTCAGTGATGCCATCCAACCATCTCATCCTCTGTCTCCCCCTTCTCCTCCTGCCCTCAATCTTTCCCAGCATCTGGGTCTTTTCCAGTGAGTCAGTTCTTTGGATCAGGTGGCCAAAGTATTGGAGTTTCAGCATCTGTCCTTCCAATCAGTATTCAGGGTTGATTTCCTTTGTGACTGACTGGTTTGATCTCCTTGCAGTCCCAGGGACACTCAAGAGAGTCTTCTCCAACACCACAGTTGGAAAGCACCAGTTCCTCAGCGCTCAGCCTTCCTTATGGTCCAACTCTCATATCCATACATGACTACTGGAAAAAACATACTTTTGACTATGTGGACCAACCTTAGTTGCAAAATGCTGTCTCTGCTTTTTTAATACACTCTCTGGGTTTGTCATAGCTTTTCTCCCAAGAAGTAAGCATCTTTTAATTTCATGGCTGCAGTCACCATCCACAGTGATTTTGGAGCCCCCAAAATAAAGTCTGTCACTGTTTCCATTTTTTCTCCACCTATTTGCCACGAACAGCATGACCTCAATTTTCTGAAAACAAAAACTTTATAATATGAAAGTCTAGAAGGCCTTATACCAAAATATTAATAAGCTATATTTTGGGGTGTTGGGAATATATACTTTCATGTTCTTCTTTGGGTTTTTTCAGATTCTCTGTAATAAGCCTATGTTATCTTTATAACCTGAAAAACAAAATGAAAAAGCAAATAGGTAGAATAATATGATTTCGAAAATGCAGTAAGGTGACATAAGAAATCAAGAGGTTATTCTGTGATTTTTAAGTCACTCATTCGAAAATACTAAGGGCCTACTCTATGTCATACAAGTAGAAGTGTAGAGGCTTTGAAAAAATCAAGCTCTTCTGCCTTGGAAGGCTTTACAATTTGGAACAGCACTGTCCAATAGTATGTTCTGAAATGATGGAAATGTCCAATGCAATTGAACATTAGCTATTGGGCACCAAGAATATAGATAGTGTGAATGAGGTATAGAATCTTATATTTAATTTTAATTTAAATGCATGTAGCCACATGTGGCTAGTGGCATCTATAGAAGAAAAGGCATATTTGGAAATAATTATAATACACTAGTGCTAGAGAAGCACAGAGCATGGAGATATTCTGTTCATAAACAGCCTCTGAGGGGAGATACATTTTGGGCAATGAGTCTAAAGGTGTAGTTAGGATTTCACTCTGAAGGGAAGAGAATTTCAGACAAAGGATATTGCAGATGCAAAGGCATAGAGTCATGACTGTGCCTGGCATTTTTGAGAAAGACAAAACAAAAAGCAAATAAAAAAGGATACCAGAAAAAGCTCAGAAAACAAACAACAAAGCAAAACAGAAAAAGACACCAGAAAAAACTCATGTCTCCTTAAGAAGGATGGGGAAAATACAATTTGGCCAAAAAATCCAGTAACGTTTAGCTCTAGAGGAAGGAGTCTTTTTGTTACATCTCTTGGGGAATAGTGTCAATCAAAACCCACAACCTCAAGGTAGGAAGAGCTCAAGCTTTCATATGTTTAATCTCATTTAATTACTACATTTTACTAAAAAGGAAAGCAAGACTTGAAGGATAAGTAACTGCCCAAGAACACACAGCTAGTAAGTAGCTTAGCTTGGATTCAAACTTCTGACTCAGCTAATTCTAAAGCCCTGTTTTCACTGTTGGGGAAGGAAATGGCAACCCATTCCAGTACTCTTGCCTGGAAAATCCCATGGACGGACGGAGGAGCCAGCTAGGCTACAGTCCATGGGGTCGCAAAGAGTCGGACACCACTGAGCATATCATGTTAACCCACCCAGAAACAGGCTTAAATAGAACATAGAAACATTCTGTAGTGGAATGCAGACTCCATGAGTTTAGTTTTAAACATATCATGGTTCATTTCTAAGCCCTAATGGTGACATCCCAGGGGACAGCTACCATCATGATTAACGAACTCTGAGTTGTCTATCAAAGCTGAACTCTTTGAGCTGAACTCTTCTAGGCCATTGTTCGATATGATCTCATACCATATCAAATGCTGTAGATTACTAGAACCAATAGAACCAAATTTAGTGCCAATGTCCATGTCCCCTAGGCCTGATTTACAAGGGCAGTACCAAATGACAAAATCTAAGGTTCAGAAACCTATCTATGCTGCCTGGCAGCTCCCACTGGTGTAAAAGATCTTGAATTTTCAACGTCCCACTTTCTGGGCCACTGTCCTCACCACTGTGTCTTTCTGAACCTTGCTCAGATTTGACTCAATAGCCTTGAGTTAACTCCATCAACTGACTATACAGTAAAGCTTCCCAACATCTGTTCTGCTCTACTTGTGGGAATTCCTGCTAGGTTTGCCTGACATTGAACTCAAATCTCACCCCCCCCCCCAATCCCCACTAATTAGGACAGCAACAGAAGGCCAGGGGAAATAGGGACATTCAGGAGAGAAAGAAAAAAGACTCTTATTTACTAGGATTTAATAAATCCTATGCAATCTTGTCCCATGCATTGAAGTGAAGTTGCTCAGTCATGTTTGACTCTTTGCGACCCATGGACTGTAGCCCCCCAGACACCTCTGTCCATGGAATTCTCCAGGCAAGAATACTAGAGTGGGTTTCCATTTCCTTAGTAGGAGATCTTCCTGACCCAGGAATTGAACCTGAGTCTCCCACATTGCAGGCAGATTCTTTACTGTCTGAGCCACCGGAGAAGCCCACCGCATGTATTAGAAAATTTCTTTTTTTAATAGTGAATATATTTGAGACCTGATCTCTTTCAAAACGTGTTTCCCCAACTTTGGTTGGGAACTTAAAGCAGAATAAACACAGAAGACTTAAACTTGGATATTGATTACTAAGTAGTTATCCCAAACATATGCAACTGTTAAAGTAGGTCTTAGGGCTTCCCTGGTGGCTCAGAAGGTAAAATATCTGCCTGCAATGTAGGAGACCCAGGTTTGATCCCTGGGTCAGGAAGATCCCCTGGAGAAGGGAATGGCTACCCACTCCAGTATTCTTTCCTGGGAAATCCCATGGACAGTAGAGCTTGGTGGGCTACAGTCCATGGGATCGAACAGAGTTGGACATGACTGAACGACTAACACTTTCATGCTTTTCACAAAGCAGGTCTACCAAAAGAATGATTTAAAAAAGGACGGGGGGTGTGGGGAGGCAGGGGAAAGGAGTGAATATGTTGTTCAGAAAATATCAATGTCACTATGGAATAAGAAATCAGAAAATTTCAGTTTAGTGTTGTTTGAGTTTAAATTATCTTATAGCTTAATGGACATTGCAAGAATGGGGGTAGGTGAGCAGAAAATCATCATATTTTCCAAAACTATGTCCCCTAAAGGTTTTGATTAGACCCTGGTTCCAGCCCAGCAGAGCTAGGAGACAAACAGCAGGACTTTAGGAAGGAGGATTAGCCAAATATCGGTAGCTGAGATCCTTAATTAACTGAATCCATTTTTCTGAGTTCTGCTCCTCAGAGAAAGACAGTCAAATAGATGTAGGCTTAATACTTCCTAATGAAAGTAGCCTGGTGAATAGTCTCATTAATTAAAGCAGTAGATTTTAGTACTGAATTTTTTCTTTTAAAACTTGTTTATGTACATTTTAACATAAATTTACACATGTGATCATTACAACCATTTTTTCCAAAGTATAGGCTTTTCCTTTTCTTCCTTTTTTTTCACCTCTCGCCCTCTCCTCTCTGTTCACATCAATGCCCACACTGCCCACCAGTAATCCTAGGTTCTACATAGTGTGTGTGCTTCCGCATTTCACTGGAAGACAGACAGATAGACAGACAGACAGACACACACACAGGAATGATATACACACTTTAGTGCATCTGCCATTCTTATTTAATACCTCATGAGAATCTGTCCAAACCAACTGTATGGCTCTAAACCATTCTTTTCAAGGCTACAAAATCATTTCATGCCTTAGACATACTTTTGATCTAATGTGGATTTTTTTTATCCTTTAAAAAAAAAGAGATGATGCTAGACTTTGTTTCTTAATTTGCAAGTGACCTTGAACACTCACTTCTCCCTGGGCCTCCGTTTCCTCACTGTAAAGCAGACATATGGGACTACAGATGACCTTGAACGTCCTCTGCATCTCGTTTTAAACTCCTCTGCCTCTGCGCCTGCGCCCACTGTCCTGCGTTTTGCGGCAGTGAACTGAAAACGACCACTGTTGCTGACTCAGGAACAAGCGTCCTGCCTGTCTGAGTCTCGTTATTTTGGACGTACATTTTACACACAGACTTGTTACTTACAGACTCCTCTGAAATGCTATGGTGAGGGAGGCATGCCCTGATTAGTTGGTGTCCCCCTGATACCCAAGGTTCAAGGGAGAACTGGACGGTGAAGCTGATTACAGAGATCTAAGGCTCTGCTGAGTACGTTGAGATGTGCCTTCACCTAAGCAGGACACACTCCTGGCAGAGCAGGCACTGTGTTTGAGTACTTTCTCAGGATGCTCTCAATTGTCTTTTAATGAGGCAAATACTTGATTGTCACGTGACCACAGCACTGACTGAGGCGGCCAAGTGTTGCACAGTGATTATCTCCCTTGTTAGGCTTTCTATTCTGTGCGTGTCTACCAACAGTGAATCTTCTGGACTAGGGAGAAAGAACTGGATTTATTTGCTAAATCTAAGGGGCTTCAAACAAAGAAAGATTTATTTGTTAAATCTAAGGGGCTTCAAACAGATAATTCTTGAAGTCTGGAAAATAACCATTGCTTATTGAAAGAATACCAGGCATCCAGCCTCAGTGTAGGTACTTCACAGGCATACTTCCATTTAATCCACAAACAATCCTTTAGGGAGGTTAATACATATTCTTATTATCCTCATTTTACAGATTGAGAATTTCTCCCCAAGGTCACAGAGCCAGGAGGTGGTGTAGTGTGTCTGGCAGAACCCCCATTCTTAACAGAGAACAGCACTCCAGTAGAACCACGCGGTAGCAGACTAGAGGGACAAAAATACTGCATGGCTTTCCTACTGTTTTGTCACTGTCACCTGAAACCCATATCGAGTCCATGCACCTGTCATCTATAGAAGTTTTAGGTCTTTGTGGCTCACAGCAAAATCATCTGAACATAGATACAGACAACGGACCAGAGTCAGCACTGACGTGGGCTCAAATTCTGGCTCTGCGCTCTGACCTTAGGCAAGTTTCTTCGCCATTCTGTCAAACTGGCCGGGCAGCTGTTTGTCACCTGCTGCCCTGCGGACGCGAGGAATCTGGCACCGCAAGCGCCGGGCTAACACCAGAGCCAGGGCTTGTTACACGCCGCTTCCTCTGCCCTTTCTTTCCTCCTCTAGCGCGGTTGAAGGCAGCATCCTGAAGGCGCAAGGCTGAGCTCCTAGTCCTCCCCTGCCTGGGTCCCAGTTTGCCCCCTGCGACTGATACAAGCGCTGGCGTCAGGGCTGCCACTGGATGGCCTCTTTTTCACTAAATTCTGCCCCTTCCCCACCTCCACATCCCGCCGGGGAGACACGAGTTTTCAAAAATAGCTATTTATTTGCTTAACTGCAAGAGGAGGAGGGGGAGCAGAGCGATCCAGGGCAAAATCAATTACTATTTTTCATCTTTGACAAAGTAATTAAGGCCGTAGTGACTGGCTAATTCCGACCGAATGGCTGCGCGTTGATGGATGCGGATTTACGGCCTGCTCGGCGGCGGTGCTCAGAGCCAGATTATCACTCCAAACAGGCGGCGGCAGAGGGCGGGGGATGGAGGCCTGCAATGGCAGGACCGGAGCCTTCTCGTATTTTAATACTGCGGCTCCCTCCTCGGCGCTGCCCGCCTCTCCCTCGCCTCCCCTCCACCGCCCCGCGCTCTCCCCAGCCCTTGCACCCCTGCCCTGCTGCTAGGCTGATGCCCGCCCCTCCACACCCCAGTCGACTTCAGATCGACCCATCTAGGTCTCCCCGCTCCGCACTCCCGCTGCCCTCTCCACGCGGCCCCTCCTCTGCAGGATCTAGCCACTGGAAGGGGAGGAGGTGGGAAGCCAAAGCAGCGCCTCCGCTAACGCCCTGCAGCCTCCGCTTCAACCATCTCCAAAGGGCCTGACGCACGTCGGGCCCCACGCGGGGGAACCGAGTGCGCACTTGGCCGGGGAGGGCCTGCGGAGGAAACGTCAGACCCGGGGGTGGGGGGCTGAGCCAGGGCTCGGGGCGGCAGGACAGCAGCACGCCGCCGCCTCTGCGCACTTTGCTCTCTCCCGCCCGGGCCGGGACGTCCGTGCGCCCCGGAGCGTCGATGCGTTGGCACCTGGCACTTGGCGGGGGCGGCTCGAATGCAAATTGCGAAAACTGACTTAGAAGTCGTGACTGTCTTTTGGAAGTCAGCCCAGGGCCGGGAGGGCAAGGCCTACCCGGATCTAAGGGTGCGCATCCTGGCGCAGAAATTCAGGGCTGCCTTGCCTGCCGTTTACCTAAGTTCTCGAATCCTGCTTTGACTCTTTGCGGACTGTTTGGGAAGAAGCGCCTGGCAGAGCCCATTGGATTTCCCCGTGGCTCCGGGAGTCCAGGGTGTTTCCACGATCCCGCCAGGGTCGAAGCAAGCGCCCCATGTGGGATTCCTGGCCTCACCTGCTCTTCTCACCCTCCTGCAACGAGAGCCCACCACAGTCCCACTCCACTTGCCTTCTTCCCCTCTCTGCCACCTAGCTGGGTTTCCCTCCTGGAAAGCGCTGTCGGGCCCCCAGACGGCCTTGTGGGAGGGTTGGGAAGACTCTCCAGGATTCGAAGGTGACTTTCTGAACCTCTGTCTCCCGCTTTCTAACTGGGAGTTTCCCCAAAACTGTTTTTGAAGCTAAATGGAAAAGCCCATTCATGGAAAGCCCTTGAACGGTTGTTCAATGTTGAGATCTTAATAAATGTTCAATCAAAACTACAATGGAAAGAGGCCTGAAGCTCCCCCCACCCCCAGGAAACTTGGGGAGGAATGGCACTTCAGGGAACCTCTCCCCCTTCCATCATCCTGCAGACCGTGGGTCCCTAGCCGGCTGCTCTTGGAGGGGCAGAGCCAGTGAGCTGAGGCATCCGCGTGCACTGGCGCGGCTCGGAAGGAGGCGGGAGGGACCCGGCAGGAAGGCCCTGGGCGCCCACCGCAATCTGCCGCCGCAGCCTCGCCAGCGGGCGCCGCGGCATTGTCCTCACGCCGCGTGGGGACAGCCCAGTCGACTGCGACGCCGCCGACCCCGAGGCAGTGGGCACGGCTGCGGGCAGCAGGGTAGGGACAGAATGCTTTGCGGAGCTCCCCGTTTCCAAGGCCTGGAGCTCCCAGAACCGGTTCGGCCAGAGGGGGAGCGTTTGCTACGATCCCCCTGCCAGTCTCCAAACTATCCCTTTTGTAAAGGTGTCTTTCCTGTCTTATGACTGCAGTCATTGCTTTACACCAACAGGAAAGCCCGTCTTTTTTTCTCACCGCGGCCACCCTAGCCTCAGTATGGTAGAACGTCCTCTGCTGGCACCCGGAGGGCCAGCCCTGCTGCCCAGCTGCCGAGGATGGTGATTTGGAGGGTCTATTACACTTTGTGCGTCATTCCCTGCCTGTGGTGGATTTTTATCAACAGGGACAGGAAGAAAGAATGGAGTTCCTTTGACTTTGAAAGTAACCTAAGAACCAGATCAGTGCTGGGAATAATTTCTTTTTTATTTCTCTATAATATTGTCAGAAGAGCTTAAAACATGCAATGAGAATAATCCTAATTTTATTTAGGAATGTCTCTTCATTGTGTTCATGGAGATAACGTAGAAATGCAAACACTAGACCTCAATTTTTTAAGCGAAGACCTATTTTTTAAGGATCCCCCCAACACCAATTGACAGGGAGGTTGGGAATCTGAAGTCAGGTACAGACAAGGTTGGTACAGCCTTTTAAATGCAGGGGCCCTGTGCACAGCCATTGCAGGTCTGTGGTGCTTCATGCAGACCTTCGATCTCTGTAGCGTAATACTGCGGGATCTTCTTCCTGCAGGTTTCGAGAGGTGGCAAGGGGATCTAGCCGAGGAGAAAGAAGGAAACACGACAGTGATTTAACTCCTTCCCCTACACCCACCTCGGCAGCCCAATCCGATCCATTGGTGGCTGCGCCTCGGCTTGGGTGCAGTGGGACGTGTCCCTCCCATGTTTCCGTTAATTAGGAGGAGGAAAACTGTCATCCCCTCCCGCCGGCTTCGGTTTAGTAATCAGACCCACATGAGTCACGCCGAACACGCAGCCCCCTCCCGCCTGAGTGACAACTGGCCAGTGTACTCTCAGCTGATGTCCCTTTAAAACTCGAATCCAAGGGGGTAATGATTTATCAAACTTGTATTATCAAGAAAATGTCAAACGAAGGGCACCTTGCTTTGCACTGACGCAAACCCGGCCTTTCCCAAGGAGATATAGAAAGCGCCTCTTGCTGGAGCCAAACCCAGTCTTGTCAATAGCTGGTCTCACTCGCTACTCGTTGACTCTGTTGCCCGTTTCAGACATGGTGAGTGTTTGCTTTTGTTCTTTTAAGAGGAGAGGGGGCTGCGAGGGTAGGAAGGGCAGATTCGTTTTGGATATTTCTTTGTGAAATGTTCTATATATTCTGAAAGGCAAAGGGAAGACAACCATAGGTACATTATAGTTGTAAGCATCACCTGGGGGTGGGAAAGAGGTTTCTGAGGCGCTGGAGCTAAGAGGTTGGAAGTGTCTCCTAATCCCGCTCTTCTGGGAACTGTCCTTGGTGCTGAAAAGCCAGGTGCCAATACTGAAGAGAGCCACGGAGTACTAGAGGCTACTGAGATAAGAATGCTGGCTGGAGCTGAGATACTTAATTTGGTGCAAATTAAAGAGTTCTGACCTATGCATTTGTGCAAGAAGGTTAGGTATGGCTGAGGTGAAGGTAATATGATTATTCTTACAGTATAATAGTAATTGGTGGTACTAATATTTATGAAGCCCTGAAAGATAACATGAAGAGAGAAAGTGGATAAAATATATATATATATATATATTGCTGGCAGTTATTTTCATTCTCAATTGGGAGAAAGCAAGTGAAAATTAGTGGTCCTGAGTTTCAGTTCCTAAGCCAGTATAGGGGCATGGGTATTAAACTCTTGTGAATAGCTATTCTTGGGGAGTGGGGAGGACCAAAAATCTTCTCAGGTTCTTTTGCATATCTAGGAATCTGGAAGTGAATGTAGGCTGTGTAAAATAAACCTGGTTACTGTCTTGTGTTTAAATCTGGCTTATTGTTGTTCTTGCGGGGCTGTTGTTACTGTTTGGTCATTTTCCTTATCCTTGCCTTTACTACCTGGCAGGTGTGGGTAGTTTTGGGATCGCTGGGATTCACATAACAGATTTGGGCTCAGACACTTGCAGGTGCCAGGGCATCAGCTTTTGTGGCCACAGCTTGTCTATCGCTTATTAAAAAAAAAAAAAAAAAAAAAAAAGCAGCAAATGTGCATTGTTGAATGACAAAGGAAATGGGGCGGAAAATTAAAGAATCTTTCTACAATGGTGATGGGGACCGTGGGCACCCAAAGCCATGATGTGAAATCCAAAGAAGGCGAGGAGCTCATGGCTGTAGGGCTATTTCCACCCTCCTTTTCTCCCCCCTTCCAAAAAACACTTCTGCATCTTTTTTTAGTTCACCTTCTATCAGGGAGGAGAATATTAGCTTCCTTATGTCATCTGAAGGGAGACAGATTGAGAAATACTGATTACAGTTTTTCTTGGAGAAGGGAAAAAAAAAAAAAAAATCCAGATTCCAATTTGTTCCCTGGATCTTCTGTCTGGATCTGAGTTGTGAACGTCTCTATATGTGGATACAGGTATTTTTTAAGGCTGCCGTGACTTGTTTTGCACGAACTTCACGTTGTGTTCGCAGGATTGCAGTGCTCCCAAGGAAATGAATAAACAACCAGCCAACAGCCTGGAGGCGGCGGTGCCCTCGGGCCACCACGATGGCCCGTGCGCACCCAGGACGAGCCCGGAGCAGGAGCTTCCCGCGGCCACCGCCGCGCCGCCGCCGCGTGTGCCCAGGTCCGCTTCCACCGGCGCGCAAACTTTCCATGCCCCCGACGCGCGAGCCTGCGAGGCCGAGCGGCCCGGAGGAGCGGGGGCTTGCAAACTGAGTAGCCTGCGGTCGCCGGCGGCCTCGGCGGGTCTGCGGGATTGGAGCGAGGCGCACGGTGCGCAGACCGCCCCTCCTTCAGGGGGAGCCGGGCCCGGCAACGCGCTGCCTTGTAAGATTACGGCCCTGCGGGGCCTGGAGGGGGATGCGAATGTGAGTGTGGGGAAGGGCACCCTGGAGCGGAACAATACCCCGGCCGTAGGCTGGGTGAATATGAGCCAGAGCACCGTGGTGCTGGGCACGGATGGAATCACGTCCGTGCTCCCGGGCAGCGTGGCCACCGCTGCCACCCAGGTAAGCAGGTCGGGCTGGAGCCGCGCCGCCTCCTGCTCCCCAGCCGCGGGAGAGGCGAGCCAGGCCCAAGCGGGTGCACGTGTGCTGATGGGGAGACCGGTTGGCAGTGCCAGGTGATGGATGCGGGAGGCAGCTTTGGGGCTTCGGAAACTCGCACTGCGCTGAGGGGTCGCTAGTTCGGGGCAGGAGGGCTGCCGCAACCCTGCCAGAGGGCTTGAGACCTCGGGAGCTGCCATTATCTGCTCCTTCCCAGCCTCAGTGGTAGCGGCCATCCAGGTGCAGACTCATCACGCAGTTGAGGCATTTAGATTCCTCCCCCTTTCTGCAGACAGGACTCCCCTTCTTGCTAACCACTGGATCTTTTTTTTT
This sequence comes from Bos indicus x Bos taurus, assembly GCF_003369695.1. Taxonomy (NCBI): domain Eukaryota; kingdom Metazoa; phylum Chordata; class Mammalia; order Artiodactyla; family Bovidae; genus Bos; species Bos indicus x Bos taurus. The sequence goes on from NC_040104.1 coordinate 26,820,447, forward strand.
TTTAACTTAATTTAAAAAGGAGAAGAAAATGCAGAGAAAAACCTGGCCAGAGGGGAAGGGAGGAATGATGGTTTAGTCCTGTGGGCTTTGTACTGCAAGTTACAATAATCGTGATAACTCCTTTGATAAGTAGTTTATATGAGGCCGCTACTGAAGTTTAAGCCTCAGAGCCTATCTTTTCCAAAACCTGTACCAAATTTCGTGTATATATTTTTCTTAGAGTACTCCTCTCAATTGTATAAGCTCCAGGCCCTACAAACCTGGATTCACCTGTGCATTTGATCCTTTAGATTCAACCAGAGGCATGAAAAACCCACAAAACAAATCCCAGTCCTGAGTGGGGGAGGAGGCAGCTGTTGCTGGTGGCCCTCCTCCCATATGGGCTTTTGTCTTCTCCCACTCCCTCCAGTCTCTCCCCTCCTTCTCTGATTTCTTCCCTCCATCCTGTTTCATAGACTTCAGCTCGTCCTTTCCCACTGTGTGCCTCTCCACAGCCTCCTCTCCTCTTAGCTCAAGGGCTAAGCCTGTGTATCCAGTGGGGGGGTTCTTGAACCTGCACACCTCCCTGTGTGAGATCTAGGGTTTATGTAGCCCTTCTTCGTTACTCTAGTGTTTGTAGACTCACACACACACACACACACACACACACACACACACACACACGCTTATCCACACAGCAAGAGCTCAGCTGTTGAAATAACTAGAAATGGATGTAAGCTTAGGCTTTCCCACTCGCCCTTACTCTTGGGGTGAACCTCTGGAGGGTTTGCATTAACTGCCTGTGACAGCATGTGCCCAAGAGTGTGACCCCAGGTGGAGGCAGAAAATTTGTCTCACATGTCTTGCTTAACCTCCGCACTGCGGCAAAAGGAGCCGGAACTCCCACCCTTTCTAGCCCTGGAAGAATTGAAGGGGGAGGGAGCTGGAGATGGTATGTGTGTGAGAGGTGTGTAGCGGGGATATTAAAGATGGGCAGTGTAGATCAAGCCCTGCCCTTACCTATTTTCAGCTCTGCCCATCTTTCTGATTCTTGTCTTTCTGCCACCCACCTTGCCCCTCCTCCTCTCTCCCCTAGATCTTCTTCCCATCTTGCCAGCTGCTTCTTTATCCTCCATGGCCTGTGGAACAGTGTGGACAGGCCAGAATGCTAGAATAGGAGGTGGAGGGTAACGGAGGAGGGAGAACGTGACTGAGAAGGACCAGGGCTCAGGTCCCTGGAAGCTCTGTGTCATGTCCGGGTGTCCTGAACACTTTCTGAGTTTATTTGCAGTTTTTCCTTCTGCTTTGCAGTAAGGCATTCCAGAACTAGGGAGTGCCCAAATAGAGCATCTTAGTGTGTGCTTGGAGAGGTGAGACCCTCAAACCCATAGACTGCAGGAGCGGGAGGGTGCCTCGGAAGACTGTGATTCTGAACCCCTCAGTTTACAGATGGGGACACAGAAGCTCCAAGAGAGCCAGTGGCTTGCCTGTGGTTATCCAGCTGGGTAGGATAAAGTGTAGACCAGAACTCAAGGTTTTTGATGTCCTGTCTCTTTCCATGTCTTTATCCGTCCCCCTCTTGTTTCACCCCTAAAGCTCCCTCCTTCCCATCTCCCTTTCCCTAGAGCTGAAAGGCGCCCCTTTAATGAGCTGAGAGGCAGCTTCTGCCCGTAGGCTTTGGAGAGAGTGATGCAGGGGCTCTGGCTGGCTTCAGGAATTGCAGCTCTCTTTCTGGCCTTAGCATGGAGTCCAAAAAAAAAAAGAGAGAGAGAGAGAGAAAAGGGTGTGTTGAGGAATTTGGGGAGGTAGGGGTTATTTAGGAACCTGCTTGCTGGGGACCCTAGGCATGATATTGGGGCCTGCTTGCCAAAGGAACTCTTGGTCAGGGGTTAGGGATGGAGGGATCTGCTTGCAATCAACCTACAGGTTCAAGGTTTGGGGAAAGCTGCTTGCTGGTGTGACTTGACTGCGGGATTTGGGGAAAGAGGGGGTTCAAGAGTCTCTTGAAATGGATCTTCACATCAGAATTGGGAGCCTGCCTGCTGAAAGCGTGCAGGGTTGAGGGGTCAGGGCCCTGCCTGCCGATGCATCCTCGTGTGAAAAGTGGGGGCCTGCTTGCTGGGAAGGACCCTCAGCTTTGAGCGGGGAGGGATGGAGGGGTGGAATGGGACCTGCCTGCCGACCTACCTAGGGCTGTGATCCGACAATGTGCTTTTCCGCCCCCAGGAGGACGAGCAAGGGGATGAGAATAAGGCCCGAGGGAACTGGTCCAGCAAACTGGACTTCATCCTGTCCATGGTGGGGTACGCAGTGGGGCTGGGCAATGTCTGGAGGTTTCCCTACCTGGCCTTCCAGAACGGGGGAGGTATGGCTTTTCCGCTCTTTCCCCCAGGCTGGGCGGGCACTTGTGGGCTGGCGGGGGACACAGAGCAGGAGATACAAAATCTGGGGACTCAGGCTGAGAGAGGAGGCTCTGGGCAGGCCCTTCACACTCCAGCTCCATCCCCTATAGGCATCTGTGGGAAGCTGGAGAGCAGGAGCTACCATACCTGGTTGGTGCTAGATCCAGGAGGCTTTTATCTGGAGATGGAGCTCAGGGGAGAGATGGGTTTCCACGAGGCCCCATTGACCACTTGGGAGGCTGGGTCCTGATTCAGGTGAACACTGATGCAGGCGAGTTCAAATAAATCCTAATTTAGCCCACAAGTATTTCGGTACCTGATGCCCTCCTCGCACATGAATAGTTTTAGAGCCAGGAGCTGTGCCGTCCCGGACATCGAATTAAGTACGTGGTAAGATAGTAACCTGGAAATCTGAGCCTGCTGGGCACTTGGGTCGTGCAGAGGACAGGATGCAGGCGAGCCAGGAGGTGGGTGCAGAGCGGCGAGGGGCTGTGGTCTTGAGAATCCAGTGGAAGTGCTCACACAGATACGTCCTCTTGGGAGCAAGCAGGGCTAATTTTGACTTTAGCAAAAACGGTTTCCGTTGCATTTGTCCTCACTGGGTGGAAGGAAAACCGTTTCTAAAATGGGGTGGGTGCCAGTCACTCACGTGCCAGCTGCCAGGCCTCTAGGATCCACTGTGCCTCTCCTGTACCCACTGAGGAGGGACCCGGCACATCCAGGGTCCCCTTTGCTTGCCCTGGCCACACTGAGGCACCACAGGGTGGGGCTAAGCCAAGCCCCCTTTACAAATAGGAATTTGCGCCTCAGTTTCTCTTTCACAGCTTCTCAACTGGACCAAGGAGATAAGAAATGCGCCCCTCACCCCATCGGGTTAGGCAGCTTAAGGGTTTGGGTTTTGTTTGTTTGTTTCTTTGTTTTTCGGTCTCTGGGTGAGCTCTCCAGGTACAGGGAGGAGGGACAGGTGCAGCCACGTGATGATGAAAATGGAAAAATATGTTAACACCCCTCCCCCTGATTCCAAATTAGGACACTGTTGACAAGTATTTATGAGGAGGGCAGGGTGGTTACGATCAGGGAGGGGTGCCCTGGAAACAGAAGCAGCACGCTGGTTACACGAAGACTGCCGCCCCAGCTGTGTTTCGCTCATTCTCTGCAGGGAGTCCCCAGACCAGGGTGCTGTGATAAAGCTTCCAGTGCCAGAAAAGGGGGCGGACAGCCAGGGTGGGTGAGGGAGGGGGTTCCAGTCCAGGGAGCACGGCAGCTTTGCAGCCAGAGGCTCTGCTGGACGAGCTTTACTCGCCCTTTGCCCACGATCTGAGAAAAACAAAGTGCCCGGCTGCATGGGGAGTTGAGTCCAGCCACCAGGAGGGGAGGTAACCTCTTCCGCAAGCACTTCGGCTCCAGCTCCTTCAAGGGGATGGAGGGGAGGGGATGGAGGGCTCGCTTGCTTCCTCCCTCCCAGGAACAAAAGAGAAGGGTTGCACGATCCACATCTTTCTCTAAAACCCATTCAGGAGAGGATAAAGCCAGAGCCCCGGTTTTACTCCCCAGCAGTCCCTGGCCTTCCTCCTCTGGAGAGGCCCTGGTAGGAAAGGCCCTTCCAGGAGGAGGAACTGACAAGAGAAAGATCAGCTTTCCTTCTGTGGAGCCCAGTGTTCTGGGACTCTGTCATGAGTCCCCAAATTGGTTCTGACTGTGCAACAGCCCTCCCTGGTCTAGACCTTTTCAAAGATCATGGCTATTCCCCAAGCTCCTACCAAACAACCCCAAAGAATCCTTGAGGATGAAGAACCCCCAGGAACCCTCAGCCAGTCTCTGGAGACCTGCCAGCTCCCGGAGCCGTGGCCTGGGCGTTCTAGAGAACAGAAAGGAAGGATCAACATCATCAGAAGCCCACAGTCTAGATAAGACACCCACATAAATATTGTCAAGTACCTGGTGTTGGGAGGGGAGGTGCTGTGGGAGGGTAGAGAAGGGAGACTTCCTGGAGGAGGAGGCATTTGCACTGACTGACCTTGCAGGATGGAAGGGACTTCTCACATGGAGAAGGAAGTGGAGATCTGTGTGAAGGCTGAGGTAGGGGGGAAAGATGTCCCTACCACCCATCTGGTTGGTAGAAGGTGTACAGGTGACTCAAGTCAAGGGCCCCTGCAGTCTAGCTTAGCAGATTTGGAGAGCTGGGATGCCAATGAGATTTCACCAAAACGGAGTCCAGCAGTGAATCAGAAGTGTGGATTTGTTGAACATTGGAAGGAAGGGCTTAATTTGAGAATGTTGAAGTACTAGACTAAGAAAAAGAAAAGAATAAAGCACACTCAGCATGCAACCCTCAACGACCCATCCAATGGGGAATTGAAAAAAATTGTCTGGTTGCAGGGTACCCTGGCATTGTTTAGAGGATGGTTCCTATATGTCCCTGGGTGCTTCGGTTGAGCTGGAATATCAAAAGCTTCCTGGAGAAGGCAGGGAGCTCACTCCTGAGGGGGAGGATGGAGCCTGCCCGCTTGGGCCTCTCTGAGCTCTCACCTCCCACTCTCTCTTTCCAAGGTGCTTTCCTCATCCCTTACCTAATGATGCTGGCTCTGGCAGGGTTGCCCATCTTCTTCCTAGAGGTGTCCCTGGGCCAGTTTGCCAGCCAGGGGCCGGTGTCTGTGTGGAAGGCCATCCCAGCCCTGCAAGGTGAGTGCTTCCTGCTTCCCAGCTGCCTCAGCCCTTCCCTGCCCTCTCTGGCACCAAAGGGCCCCAGGGAGTGAGACCTGCTTCTGTGATTGGGAGAACCCACTCCTTCCTTCTCTATTTGATCAGTTTCACCACTGGGGCCCTCTGAAGAATGGCCCAAGATCATCTCTGGCATCACCCTGTTCCTGGCAGAATGTCTTGATGTCCCTGTAGACACAGAGTCTATTCCACTATTAATGTGTCCGTCTGTAAGAGGGAGCCAGCACCCACATTCCCCTCCCCTGCGCCCAACCGTTAAGGATTCCACAGGATCTGGAGGAAACGAATCCCTGAACCTTTTGCTTCCACAGGCTGTGGCATCGCAATGCTGATCATCTCCGTCCTAATAGCCATATACTACAATGTGATTATTTGCTACACTCTTTTCTACCTGTTTGCCTCCTTTGTGTCTGTGCTGCCCTGGGGCTCCTGCAACAACCCTTGGAACACGCCGGAATGCAAAGACAAAACCAAACTTTTATTAGGTAAGTTTGGATATACCTGCAGCAGGCGAATCGTTCATTCATTCATTCATTCATTCGGGGAGGATGAACTGAGCACCTATTATGTTTGCAGGCTCTATACTAGATGCTGGGGGTACAGAGATGAAAACCACCCTCAAATATGGTTAATTCTAATATTTAAGAGACTCATGGCCTAGGCTGGGTAGTCAAATTCTTGTTTGCTCATGAATAGCTTGGAGTCTTTGTTGAAAATGTAGAATTACAAGTCCATCAAGTAGTCTGACTTACTAGATTTGGCTACAGTGGTGTCCCCTGGTGACTCGTGCACATGGTACAGTCTGTAAAGCAATGAGGTCTAGAGTCTAGGAGAGTGAGGCATGTGAGCCTGGGTCCACACTTCACACGATGCTGCCCAGAGCATGAGGTAAACACATGAGATGCTTGACCTACAGACCTCTGACAGAAAGGAACATAGCGAAGTGCCTAGAAGAGGGAAGGCTGTCTGGGGAGGCGGGGAGTGTTCCTGGGGAGCACTTGTTCAGACCTGAAACACTCTGGGGCTCGGGGGCTTGGGGGAACCATCAGTTTGGTAGGTCAAGGGCAAAAGTGTGGCAGTGCGGAGGGCAGGGCAGAGTGGCTGCAAGGCTTCCGGTGTGTAAGGCGTTTTGCCCCTGGTGGTATGTGCATTTGCGTCAGGTAACTTCTCTCTGGGTCTCAGTTTTCCTCATTTGAAAAACAGAAATGCTAACAACATTCTTCATCTGCTTACCTCACGGGATTGCTGTAAGGAGAAAAGAAGTGGAGGATGTGATCCGAGTTGGAAAGCACACAGATAGAAGGTGCCAGTACCAGATGCCTTTGAAGGTGCTGATCATTTTCATGAACACCAGTTAGCACGCAGTTTCTTCTTTCCCCAGCACGTCTGTTATTCCCTTTAAGCAGTCAGAATCCTGTGTCTCTTAGTGTCGGTCCCCCAACCCAGCTCTTTTGCCTGGACAGTCTGCACGCTGCAGAACAAGGAAGTTACTTACATGCGTTGAGTGTGTAAGAGAGAAAGACGACACATCCCTAACCACCCCACCCCCTCCAGAGAGGCACATTCCTAAAGGCGGGAACTCACACTGGAGTGCTTTTACACACCCATGCGTGGATGCCCACAACACACCCAGCCTCCAACTGGCGGCCCTTTGGACGAGGTTGCAGGAGAACTGACACTGGAGAGACATGCTCATCAAATTCAAACCCAGGGCACCTGAAGCGCTCAGAATGAGGCTTTGTGGATTCCCTGGAGTGGGGACTTTCACAGACATGAATTGGAACAACTCGGAGAGATGGTGAAGTACAGGGAAGCCTGGCATGATGCAGTCCATGGGGTGCCAAAGAGCCCAACACTACTTAGCGACTGAACAGCAGCTGGTGTGGGGCCCACTCTCGGAATGACCAGGAGTGAGAGCCCCTCGAGACTCTCTGGGCTTCCGTGCCTTCATCTTTACAATCTCCATGTGGATGAACTCTAAATTTAGGAGCAGTGGTTCTCAGCCCAAACTGTTGCTCATGGGCATCACCTGGGAACTAGCAAATCAAGACATCACTTAGAGTCGAGCCCAGACCAAGTAAAGTGGACTCTCCGGGGATGAAGTCTAGTACTCTGTAAAACTGTGTGTTTACAGTTCCCCAGGCACACCCAGGAGTAGGAACCACCAGGCTGGCGCTTGCCCACAGCCCTTAATTAGTCTTCCCTTAACCACGTTTGGAATGGAGTGCCCACCTTCTTGCCCTGTGCTCCCTACCAGCTCAGAGCCACCTTTGCAAAGCCGCTGAGAGAACCCCACTCAGTAAGCTAGCTGCTCGCAGATTCACCACTGACGATCTGCTGCTGGAATGGATTCCTGAACCTGGTTGTCATTTTGGCAAAGTGCATTGTCCAGGACCTGGGGTCTGGAGTGGAGAAAAGCCTCAAGTCATCCCAGTGCCCAGACTGTCCATCCAGGATTGTGTCTGGGGCAGAAGTCACTTTCTGAAGGAGCCCCGCTTGGGGAGGGCTGTTGCCTTGATCCAGCCTCCAGGGAAGCTTCCCTGGGCACTTCCGTCAGGGCCTTCTTGGGTCATGGTGATCGGTGTCTTGCAGCTGTCCCTTGGGAGGGATGGTAGTTTAGAAACGCTGTTCCCTCTGCTAACAATATCCATTAGTATTTATGCAACCCTGTAAGCCTTAACAGTAATAGCAAGCATCACTTACTACTCATCAACCACTATGTTAAAACTCTTTAATAACTCATATTACCAATGTTAGGATGGACAACAAGCCAACATATGGGTTTAATTGTTATTTCCAGTTTATAGGTGAAAAATCTAGAGCTCAAGTTCATAAGCTAGCTCTGTGGTAGACCTAGGATTGGATACCAAGTTTGCCGGCCTCCCAAGGCCGTGGTCCTAACCGCTCCTTAGCCTACTCAGCAGCTTCATAAACGATGTCTCTGCTATTCCTAATAAGAGCCCTATGAGTCCCAAGGGGCAGATGACATGGTCACTATGTTGCAGGTGACAAAGTGGACTCAAAGCCTCAGAGGGTGGAAATATCCAGTCACATGTCTCTAGGTAGAGCCAGCACCAGGATTTGGGTCTCAGTGACCCCTGATTCTCTGCTCATCCAGGGCCCCTGAAGGCTTTATTCTGTCAGCCTCGGCAGAGTGACATCTGTCTAGGTGTTTGTAGCTGAGATTCTATGGAGTTTAAAAGAAAGCTCATTTGAACAGTAGTTTTGACTTAGTAATACCACTTCTGGGGATCTACTGTTAAAGGAAAATCAAAGACACAGGTGAGGACTATTCAAGATTGTTCATTGTAGTCACATTTATAGTCTAGGAAAACATGGGAAACAGTAACAAAAATTCAATAATTCCATGGTTCAAATAAGTTACAGTGCATTTTTAAAGACTAAAGAATGCTTCATAGTCTTTAAAAATGAATATTCATAAAACATAGGGAAATCATCAGCACATCATGTTAAATGTAAAGGCAGGATACAGATTTATAGTATAATTATGTTTTTACTAACAATAATGTGCTGGTAGAACACACACAGGAAAGAGACACACGCATATTGCCTGGTAGATTTGGAGCCATTCTTTTTTTTCTGTTTCCCTAGATCTTCTATCAGGGACATGCATTTACTTTATGGCTGGAGAATGCATATGTATATGTACATATACATTTATGTAGCGTGTGTGTGTGTTTTTACAGCAACCTGAACACATTGTCTGGCCAGGCATGTGGGTGCAGGCATTGCTGGTTTTGTGGAATTTTTTTTTCTGGCTCATAATATCCCAGGGAACGTGAAAGGCAGAGCGAAGACATTATACAGCAAAGCACCTTATGATACAAACCATAAAAATGATGCAAGCTCTGAGCAGAGAGAGAAATGAACATTTTTCATTCTATTCCCTGGAAGCATGTGGACAGGCTTAGAAGATCTTATCTCATTCTTAGCCGGTAGTTTAAAATTTTTTGTTTGTTTAAAGTGAAGGTCTCAATTTCCCCTCTCTCAATGGAACCCCTCCATCTGTTCTTTGCTGGGCTTTGTAAACTTGACCATTTTCTGTGACCAGGGACAGGCTATCCTTTTCATAAGTATTGACCCTGTGGGGTCCTAAAGTGACTTAGAAAAGGGGATGACTTGCAGAGACACAGACAACTTTGTAGCCCCATTTCTCTGCTGGACAAGATGGGAGTTCAAGGACTTCTATGCTGATCCACTGGCTAAGACTCCATGCTCCTATGCAGGGGGCACGGGTTCGATCCCTGGTCAGGGAACTAAGATTCTGCATGCTGCACAGTGTCACCAAAAAAATAAAATAAAGCGAGTCCAGACAATGATGTCCCAGGCTGCCTCCCAAATGGCCATTCTGAGAGAGGCTTGTTTTTGTTGTTCAGTCACTAAGTCGTATCCGTTTCTTTGCAACCCCATGGGCGGCAGCATGCCAGGCTTCACTGTCCTTGTTTAGGAAGTGGAAAAACTCCGTCTCCTAGTGCAGTGTTCCACAAATGACCTTCCAAGCTCATCCACTCTCTTATAACCCCATAACCATCCTACCCTGTGATAGCAGGCAGCTGGTCCCAGGAAAGCGGGATAGATTCCCTGGCCATTATGACCTTCACTTACAGCAGGAACAGCTTTATGCCATGGCCCCTGAGCTCTGCTAGGGACCACTGCCTGGGACCCCCCCTCATCACTAGATGCCAGGACCCTGGTACTGCCCTGGCTCAGTCCCCTGGTAGAGCTTGCCACACATTTCTAAGGTGTAGATTGTGAAAGAGGCTGTTTTCCTTAAGGACATTCAACCCTCTGGGTATTTGTAATGTTGAAGGGCTAATCCATGCTTGCTGAGTGAGACCAGTGACTGTTTTTTGAAATTAGGAGCTAGCTGGGTCACCTAAAATAGGAATTGCATAAATACCATTTCTATTTCTAGAATGGCTTAATTTGCATTAGAACTTTAATTCAACGATTCCTTTTCTACCTAGTCTTTGGTGTGCTCTCATTTATTCATAATTGCCCAAGTAAAGAGAATCCTTCCAACCGCTTCCAGTTCAGCGTGATCCTTATCACGGTTCTTTGTTCAGGGTTGCTGAGCCGCAGAGCTCGCTGACGGCAGGGCCCGTCGCTCCTTTGCTGGCGGACCTGAAGGCGCAGTGCGCTGGGAAGCGCGCTCCTGCCGCCCAGTGGTGAGAGGGGATATTGCAGGAGGCCGCAGTGCCGCAGGGACGCTGTGACCTTGCACTGCGGCGGCGGTGAGTGGTAATCCAGACACGCCCAGAGACGCTCTCTAGGGAAGCTGCCCACGTGTTCCTCTGTGGCAGATTTGGAAGCAAGGGATTTGGAGTTTGCCCGTGCATTAGCGATCTCTTCCAATCACAGAGGGCTGGACTTTTTGGCAGGAGGGCGAGAAATAGCTTCTGTGCTTACAGGAAAGGGACATGAGTGGTGCTTTAATTAACTTCATTCTGGTCCCCGAGGGGGAAACAAATGCTTCCTCGGTAAATAGTTGATAGTTTTGAGCTCAGAATCCCCCTGAAACTGTTATTTGATCAAGAAGATAATATTGGGTAAGAAGGTGTTTTGAGAACTCCCAAAGCGGTGCTTCTGAAACCCCAGAGACTTGGGGGGAGGCATTTTGCAATGTTCACAGACATTTTTGGTTGTCACAAGTGGGGCAGGGGAAGATAAATGTTCCTGACATGTAGTGGGCAGAGGTCAGAGATGTTGCTAATACCTTGCAATACTCAGCACAGCCTCCCCACCAAAGAGAATTTTCTGATCCCATGTGTCAGTAGTACTGCTGTTTAGAAAACCTGTGGTGTAAAGAACCAGTCAGAGGTAAGGGGTTCTTATTATTACAGCTTTAAATTTTATCCAGCTTCCTCAGATATTCTGGAGAGGTTGTGTGGGAGGCATTAGATGCCTTATGGCTGGCAAGTGGAATTGAGAGACGATGTTGAGGATCAGAGATGCTCACCCCATGAAAAGGTGTAACAATGACATTTGCATTATGGCTAGATTTTACCAGGTCCAGCTGTGTACTAGATGTTGCATGAGATGGTTTCATTCATGATCTGTCTCACTTAATTTGGGTCTCGGAACAGCCTTCAAACTAGACTCTTTATGATCAGAAAAACGGAGGCTTGGACAGATAAAGGAATTTGTCCAAGCTCTCAGAGCTAGTGGAATTCCTGAGTCCACAGTTCCCGCTTTGCTGTGCCATGGAGGACACGCATTCGGAGTCCATGCACCATGTCTAGGCTGCACGTGGTTTTTGTTTGTTTGGTCCACAGTGTTTAAAGATAATTTGGCCTTATTTCCAATATTTTAAAATGGCGAGACTTCATGTAAATATCCAGGGTTTCTGCATCTTTTATCGGAACACCTGGAAAAGCATGGCAGGATTGGCTGGTGCAATCATCGCTCAATATTCATGGGACTGGTTCCAGAGCCCTTTCAGATACCGAAGTCTGCAGGTGTTCCAGTGCAGGATATAAAATGGTGTAGGACAACAAAAACTGTATCCAGCCAACCTCCATCGACATTTCAGTCTGCAGTTGGTTGAATCCGAGGATATTAAATCTGCAGATACACAGGGAAGATCATACTCTCTGTTTCAGTTCAGTTCAGTCGCTCAGTCACGTCTGACTCTTTGCAACTCCATGAATTGCAGCACGCCAGGCCTCCCTGTCCATTACCAACTCCCGGAGTTCACTCAAACTCATGTCCATCGAGTCGGTGATGCCATCTCATCCTCTGTCGTGCTCTCTGTTTATCATAACTTTGTACCCTCCATTTTATATCTTTCTCATTTGTGTCACCAGCCTGACTCTTAAAGGTGTTTGAGTTTATGTTCCCTGTTCTCTGCTTCCAAGTAGAGTGGCTAAGAGCATGGCCTCCAAAGAGAGAGTGACCGTTTGCCTCCTGATTCTGCTGTGTGACCTTGGCAAGCAACTGCCCTTCTCTGTGCCCAGTTTCTTTATTTGCAGATGCAAGTCAAATCATCTAAGACATTTAAGACACATAAGACATTTAAAATAGTACATGGTGAAGTGCTGTGTAAGTGTTGTTGTTCTAACTGAACTGAACTGAGGGCTTCCCTGATAGCTCAGTTGGTATAGAATCTGCCTGTATTGCAGGAGACCCCTGTTTGATTCCTGGGTCGGGAAGATCCCCTGGAGAAGGGAAAGGCTACCCACTCCAGTATTCTGGCCTGGAGAATTCCATGGACCATGTAGTCCACGGGGTCACAAAGAGTCAGACGCGACTAGGCGACTTTCACTTTCACTAAGTGCTGTGAAAGAGTTGTTGTTGTTAGTGTTACTTTGGCATCTTTATACATTACATATCCTTTGGCATTAATCCTGGTGGACTCTTTATCTAAAATATCAATCAGGGGATCATAGAGATATTGTAACATGATCAGAAAGACTTCAGTTTCTTCCTATGTAAAATGAAGATGACCATAGGCACCTCCCAGGTTTTCGGAGGCTTTTATGAGAGGATAATTGGCAAAGCTTCCAGCAAGGTGCCTGACACACCGACTCATCTGGTTAGTTCCCCGACCCCACTCCAGCCTAGGTCAGGCGTTCTCAGCCTCTGCACTATTGACAAGGGGGGCTGGATAATTCTCCGTCGTGGGGGTTGTCCCGTGCATTGCTGATGATTAGCAGCATCCCTGGACTCTGCCCACTAGATGCCAGGAGCACCCTGCTCCCTGAACAGGGACAACTATGTCCTCAGACATTGCCAAGTGCCCCCTGGTGGACAAATTCATCCCCAGTTGAGAAGCCCTGTTGCAGACTCATAAGCTCATGTTAGTGTGCAGGAAGCACGTGGCATGCATATTTAGGGGACCTCTGTGTGTCGGCTGCCATGCCAGGCAGTGGGTTCAAGGTGAACTTATTAGTGAGTCTTCTGTGGCAGTAGCCCTTCAGCTTTGCTGATGTCTGATTAAAATTCATTTCCACAAGCCATTTATTCTTTGTGGAATCATAAGGATCTTGGTTTGAATCCTGCTTCTGTTTCTCGTTAGCTGTGTGATTTTGGTAGAATCACCTAATATCCCTCTTTGAGCCTTTTTCCTCATCTTAAAGATGGAGGCAGTGGTACCCACAGCCTAGGCTGCTGTGAGCCTCAGGGTAGATAACACATGTAAAGTGCTTAGCATATAGAGAGCGCTCCAGAAAGAAGCGCTGTTGTTACCAGGACCAGGCACAGCTGAAGCGGGTACCAGGGGCTCTGGGATGAGTAACACACAATTTTGGGATTCATCTGCATCCAGCTTTGCTCAGTTAATATCTTCCCAAAGTGACTGTCCAATATTTAGGAAATATTTTAGCTTTTGTCTTTAAGTTGCTGGAAAGACAAGTGTCTATTTTCTGTACAGATTTTACTGTGTTTTCATTCTGTCCTCTCCTGAACAGATTCCTGTGTGATCAATGACCATCCCAAAATACAGATCAAGAACTCGACTTTCTGTATGACCGCCTATCCCAACTTGACAATGGTTAACTTCACCAGCCAGGCCAATAAGACGTTCGTCAGTGGGAGTGAAGAGTATTTCAAGTAAGATTTTTTAAAAACACTTTCCGAGAGAAACCCAGAAAATTAGTGAATATCCAACCTGTGGACTTGAGGGATGGGCTGCCTCTCTCTGCACCCTCCTTGCCCATGGGGCCAGTGTACCAGGGCTTCCATTTTACAAGAGACGCTGGAAATCAAATACGAATTCTTATGGCTCTCATTTTAAATGTTAGCAAATCAGTTAAAGTGAAACCCTGATGTCAAATAAGATGCATGTGTCAGTGGGCCCCTTATTTGCAGCCTCTGCTTAGATAATAAGAAGTGGCCATTATATCCCCGCTGGTTTGCCCGAGTACCATGAATTCCTATTCCAAGTTTCCTCTCCTGTATGGACTCCGAGGGCACATGAGTATTCCCTGTAGAACAGAAAGGGCAGCTAGGCTGAATGAGAAAAAAAAATCCCCTCTAAAGATAACCTCGATCAGTGAGGGTGGGCCTCGATTCACCCTGAGCATTGAAATAGGAGCCTGACCCTGTGGTTGGCTGAAATCTGATCACATAATCCATGTGGTCGGGTGTATTGTACATCTCCTCCAGGGGATCTTCCCGACCCAGGAATCAAACCCATTGGCAGGCAGGTTCTTTACCTCTAGCACCACCTGGGAAGTGACGTGTATTGTAGAAAGAAAAGAAAAGAAAGTAAGTTTAGTTGCTTAGTAGTGTCCGACTCTTTGCGACCCCGTGGACTGGAGCCTACCAGGCTCCTCCGTCCGTGGGATTTTCCAGGCAAGAATACTGGAGTGGGTTGCCATCTGCTTTTGGTGGCTTTGCAAATCCTCTGGGACCATCTTAGTTTCTCAGAGGGACTGTTATCAAGAGCTTCTCTGGGCCTGTCCGACATCCCTTATTAAACCATGGAGTGGTTGAGAAGGCCAAGGGGCTGTGGAATCATTGATTAGATGGCCTACTCATTGCGGGATGGGGACCTGGGGGCTGGGGGACCTTTTCAGTGCTTGGGAAGTACGGCCCCTGAGGTTTGGGAGCCGAGGCTGGTCCCACGCTTGGTGACTTCTACTCTACCCTTGTGCCCAGGGGGCCCCAGCTAGACCAGGAGGGGTGCTGGCCCCTTGGCTTCCCCAAGCAAGTCCAGACACTTGGCTGTCAAGTCTGCAGCCCTCTAGAGCAGCGGTCCCCCATTGTTTTGGAGCCAGAGACCAGTATTGTGGGAGACAGTTTTTGCACAGGCTTTCAGGATGATTCAAGGGCATAACATTTGTCGTGCACTTCATTTCTATAGTTGGTACATCAGCCCCACCTCAGATCATCAGACATTAGATTCTGGAGGTTGGGAACCCCTGCTGCAGAGTCTGGATGCTGGCTGGCCCTTGGTTCAGGTCACAGAAAGACCCGCGCCGCCCCCGCCGCCGCCCACGGCTCTGTGACTTGCTTGTTGCAGAGTCGAGGGGATCGTCTTGTCTGTCATGGTGACTCATGGTCCCTGATGCAGCCTCCTGTCCCCAGGAATGAGGGTGCCCGTTTGCCCTCTGTCCAGGGATTCAGGGGTCGCCAGGCCGGGACTGCTTCAGGGGCCAGCAGCCACTACAGATGAGTGCCCGCTCCCTTCCATTTGCCGCTGGTCATCTGTCTTTGAATATGTTCCTTGAGTAAGGACCAGCTAGCCCTGTGTTTCCATTTCAGCCAACCTCAGCCCCAGGACGGGCCCATCACAACCTGAACTAAAATGCACAGCAGCATTTTCTATTCTTTCTGTACTGTTTTTTTAAGTTATAAAAAAATCTATTGGGATGCATTCTCATAAAAGAGTAGAACAATATAAAAGCACATACAAAATCATCCTTGGCAGTTTAGAGTTTCTGTTAGTGGTGTGTTCTTATATAAGAAATCAACCTCTGTAATGCCTGTTGGGGGAGGGGGGCTGCACCAGGACCCCCAAGGCTGTTGGATTTGTTACACTGCTCCGGGGCAGCTGCTGATGATGGTGGAGCTGATGTAGTCTTGTTCAGAGCCTGCCCAAGGCCATAATTAATTTTTTCAAGTCAAAGTATAGTTGTATTACCACCTCATGTTAATTTCAGGTGTACTACACAGCGATTCAGTTACACACACACACACACACACACATACACACACAGATATATATTCTTTTTCAGATTCTTTTCCCTTATGGGTTATTATAAAATACTGAGTTCCCTGTGCTATACAGTAAGTCATTTAGGGCCATAATTAATTAAAAGCAGAGTAAATTCAGTTGGTCTCACTGCAGACAGCTGTGGGCGGGAACCCTGATCAGCAGACCCCTCACAACCTGATCTAATCCGGCCCCTGGTGGGGAGGCTGGGGGATGCTGGGATTTTGTTCCGGGCTCCCTGGCTCTGCAGGAAGAGAAAGCCTGCAGACGGCCACCTCCCCCACCTCCTCCTTCCTTTCCCTGCTCCCCTCCCTACCCACCCTGCCCCCATCACTTCTCTCCTTTCAACTCGCAGGTACTTTGTGCTGAAGATTTCTGCAGGGATTGAGTATCCTGGTGAGATCAGGTGGCCACTAGCCTTCTGCCTCTTCCTGGCTTGGGTGATTGTGTATGCCTCCTTGGCAAAAGGAATCAAGACTTCAGGAAAAGTAAGAGTCTGGATTTACCCGAGAGGAAGCTCTGGGACACCCAGGGCAGGTTGTATGGTGGAGTAGCCGAAGGGCACTGGGAAGAGAGTCAGGGTCGTGGGTGTCATTCTCCTTCTGGCCCTGAGTAGCTGTGGGGCCTTGGGCAAGTGACTTCATGCCTGTCTGTAAAATGGGATAATAGTGCCTTTCTGCCCAGGAGGTTTTAAGGGTTAAATGAAACAGATGTTCTCAGGGCTCCTAGGGGATGGCAGGGGGCTCAGTGATGGGTTTTCTTCCTTTCCTTTCGGGCTTTCCATTCAGTAGATGGGAATCCCCGATATGCTTCAGTCACTCCTCCGAAACTCTAGAATCACTGCTCTGGCTTTCTGCATCTTGTTCTGGCTGCCAACTCAATCACTGCTCCTCCCAAGGAGCTGGAATAAGATCAAAATTGAAAGTGGATTCCTTCTCCTCGCTGCTGACCCCTCCGCATTTCATACCCTTTCTCCTGTCTGGAGCCTAACACTCTCCCACCCCATGTGCCCCCAGCAGTAAAGGGTGATGGTCCTGCCAGCGGGATATTTTTTTTGTCGAGCACATGCTTGGCCCCTCTTGCTAGGTAGTCACTTGGCTGGCCCTTTGGAGGTGGTGAAATCCCTACCCCAAGCTTAGTTCCAGGGCACAACACGCAGGGCCTGTGGGTAACCTCAGGATACACAGGACCTTGTAGTAGGGGCCCAATGTTTCCCCTCATCTTCCTGCTGCTTTAGAAAAAAAAAACCATTAAATGGTTAACCAATCGCTTTGATGACAACCAATAATATTTAATTACCTTAAGAGTCATTTGCATGTTTCAGAATGAAACCCAAACTGTCTCAAAAGCCTAAGGAATAGAATGTGATGGTGGACTCTGAGTCCATAGGTTGTGGAGTTTGACATGGTCCAGTTGTCTGGGTCAGGGCTTAGTGTGGTCACAATGAGAAGCAGCCACTTTGGAAGGATCAGGCCTCACAGGGCCGAGGGCCTGTGCCAGCTTTCACCCGCTGGGCATGCTTCCCAGCCCCCACCAAGCCCCCACGTGACACCCATCAGCGACACGGAGCGGTCTGTCTTCTCCCAGACACGTGGACAAGATTGTGAGGCCTCTGGTGCCCTCCATGTAATCTGGTTCCACGTGGGCCTGGATGGTGGATTCTGGCAGCTTGGTCAGGATCACCTGAGCCGGGTGGGGCCCTTGAATATCAGGTGGGGAGAGAGCCGGCCGGGGTTCTAGCCCCCCAGCCCTTCCCATGGTGTTTTCTGTGTAGGGACATCTCCACTTGGGCCATGAAACCTGTCTGGGCTTCACATTTGCCCTTAGCTTTGATTTATCTTTTTGTCAGTAAGTGGAAAGCAGATTTTCTTTATCTTAGCTATTTCAGGAGCTAACGGTTTTCTCATTTCCAAAGCGAAGGCAGTTGGACGGGGTGATGTCTAAGACTTGCTGGCTCTAATATGATTCTGTCAGAACACCTGCTGGCTGAGACGCAGGCACTTTTCCTCTCTGACAGTTCCCCCTCCGTAAAAGGAGAGCTGGGATCACGTGACCCCTGAGGACCCCACTGACTCTGAATGAGTATTATGAGACTGGAGCAATTGTTTTTCTAGGCCAACAAGAAAATGGGGAAAATGTTAACATACCTTGACAGTAACTTCCCATGAGTCCCAAGGGTTTCCGGGTCTCCTCACCTTCTGCGACTTGGAACTGAGCTTCGAGTGGGAATAAAGGGCCAGATAGGAGGTTGCTTAGCAAGAGTGACCACACCTTTGCTCAGCCAAAATCGAACTGGCAAGACCATCACTTATAGCTGGAAATGGAGAGAGGACAACTTCAACCATAATCAAAGGCCAGACAGGTCTCTAGCAGGATAGGCTAGAAGGTATGACTGGTGGGAGAAGAGGTGATGGTGAGGGGGATAACACCGCCTTCTTGGTGACCCAAGGAAGGATGGCCTGCTGGCTGTAGATTCAGACCAGCCTGAGTTCAAATCCCATCTTCATCAGTTTCTAGTCATGTAACTGTGGACGAGCTATTTAACCGTTGGAACCTCAGTTTCCTCATCTGTAAAATGGGAATAATGCTTCATCCCTCATAGAGCTGTTCTAAGATTAGGTGAAAGTTGCATACCTGGCATATAGGGAGCTCTTAATTAACACTAGCTCTTTTCATTTTTGTGGTATTGATGGATTGAGTGGGTACTGTGCCATACTGACATCTTGAAAGCAGTGGCTCTGGTGGGAAAAGGGGAAGAGAAAGGAAACTTTGTTGCCAGGCAGTGTACTTCTCTTGTGTTAGCGCCTTCAGTCTGCCCAGCCCCCTGCTAGGTCAGGACATTTCTTCCCATTTTACAGATGGAGAAGCTGAAGCACATCAAAGTAAGTCGCCTGAGGTCATACAGCTGCTAAGAGGCAGCCCTGGGCTTTGAACCCAGGTGTTTCCCTTTAAAGCCTAGACTCTTTCCCCTACATGTCCTCTCCCAAGGAGAGTCTGTTAGGAATATGGAAGTGCAGAATTCTAGACTCATCGTTTGCACTGGGGGGATGAAAGTCTCCCCACTATGAATCAGGACCCTTGCACTCCTGCCCTGTTCTGCCATCATCAGCTCTCATTGCCAGCTGGGCAAGTCCCAGGAGGCACTTTGTCCCTTCTTCCACATCTGCAAATTCAAGGGTTGAGGAGTATTTTCTCTTAGATCGGTCTTTGTTAATCAGTCTGATTTTTAGGGGGATGGTGTCAGAATCAGTTGTTGGCATGATGTAGACGTTAATCCTTGGGGCCAGATATCATGGACTCTCTCTCTGAAATGAGTTTTGAGTAGCTTTCAGCAAGTAAGCATTTCTTTTAGGTCTGCTAACTTATCTTTCTGCTTCATTGAGAAAGATTTCCAACTAGGGATCAGTAATTAATTTTTAAAAACGAGGAATACTGCCAGAAATAATGTGTCCTGATTTATTTTCCTGCCCTGGGCTGTGCAGATATTAATCATGAAGCTTTGTTTGGAAACACGGTTGCAGATCCTCATTATAGCAGGCTTCTTTGTGATTGAAGTTCCACCAAGACTGTCATTTCTAAGCAACAGAGATGTCCTTCTTCTCTTGCAGCAAGATAAGCTCAGGTCCTCTTCTTCAGGGTCCTAGGAGATACGGGTGGCTGGTTGCCTTCTATGAGACCTCAGTCTCCCTTTGAGCAGCTAGAATTCCAGAGTTTGGTGCGACCAGCAGGCAGCCCGAAGGTCAAATGCAGCCCATCTGACCTCTGGGGCTGCTCTGCTGGAGAGTTATGGCAAGGACACAAAGCTTGCTTAATTAGCTGGCACAGCCTTGGGAGGGAGGTGGCCTTACCACCTGTTCAGGGCTCCCATTGTGAGGACGATGCTGCCAGGTGTCAGCCAGCATGCTCGGATCAACCCGTCATTGTCACTCTGGCCAAGTATAATTCATTACTGTTCAAGTTTAATGCCTCTGACAGTCCATCCTGAAACAGGTGCGTTCTGAAGTCCACACGACACAGGAAAACTAGCTGTGATAAAACCTCCACAAACACCTGACTCACACCGGAGGCATCCCCAGGATTTAGACATGAAACTGTGCACCCTTTCAGATCACGGCAGTCCCCATCAACAAACTGAGTGCATCATTCCACACACCAGGGCCAGACCTGGTGCGGCGGACAAGTGCCTAGGGTGTGACATTTAAGGCAGTGTTCACACTCAGGTTCCCGCCCGTGCCGGGTGGGCCGGTGAGAACGAGTGCTTCCTTGAATTGTGCACCTGGGTGGTCCCTTGCCTCACCCGAGTCCCCGTCTCTCACATTTCTGATCTGGTGGCTCAAGGACTGGCATTAAAAGGAAGGAAATAGGTTTTGGAGTTAGAAAATGTCAAGTCTGGCTCTTGGGTCCAGCTGGAAGACCTTGAGTGAGATATTTAACTCTTTGAGAGAGCCTTAACCCAAGCCTCAGTTTTCTCCTCTGTAAAATGGGACTACAAAGAGCTGGTCCGTGGCGGGAGCTCCAGAAACGGTTGTGTCCGAGCCCTAGCAGTCAAGTGGGAGCAGCGTCTCAGGCGGTTAGACCGGTGCTACTCTTGGGGTCTTCTTCTGCCGGACCCCACTGTTTGCCTCATCTCCCTCGCCCCCTCCCATCCTCACCTCCCACCGGCCCCATGTGATCAGGAGGTGAGAAGGATACTCCTTAATTGTCACCCTGCCCCTGCTGTCTTGGTGGGGTGGGGAGGTCAGACTGCTCAGGGCCCCGCTGGCCCCTGTAGCGATCCTCCCCTCAGCCCCATCTGACAGGTGGGAGGACAGCCTGGGTCGTCCTGTGGGAGTGATTTTCTCCTGAGACATCAGATGCCTTTGGGTTTCCCTCTGTGTGTGGAAGGGGAAGGAGAGAAGCAAGTTTGTGGGGATAGGAGGGAGCAGGCCACCCCCTCACAGGCCCTGGTAATGCCAGTGCCTCGGGGCAAGGACGGAGGAGGGACTGTCACGGGGGCAGGGAAGAGGCCCCTGGGGGGTGGTGGAAGCTGTGTGGAGACAAGGAGACCAGCCCACGCCTGGTCTACAGACAGGAAGACTTTGTCCTTGACAAGTAATTGGGTTTAGAAAGTGAAAGTGGCTCAGTCGTGTCCGACTCTTTGCGACCCCATGGACTATACAATCCATGGAATTCTCCAGGCCAGAATACTGGAGTGGATAGCCTTTCCCTTCTCCAGGGGATCTTCCCAACCCAGGGATCGAATTGGGTTTAGAGGAAGAAATACCTCCTCTTCTTTCCTTGACCTGCAGCCTGTCCTATTCAGCTGAGGGCACCTCTGCCCATCAGCTGCTGAGGCCAGAACCTTTGGGGTCACCCTGAACTCCTCCCTGCCTGTCTCTCTCACTCCACATGAAATCGATCAGGAAGTCCTGCTGCACAGTGTATCTGGTTTCTGACCATTTGTCCCGGCTCCTCTGCAATGCCCTGGGTGGAACCACTGCTGTTCTCTGCCTAGATTGCAGCCATGACCTCCTAACTGCTCTCCCTGCAGTAAAAACTCAACGTAGCCACCGGGTGACACTTGAAATATTAGATTGTGTCATTCCTCTGCCCAATCCTCCCTGTCTTCACCCCCGTGCCTCCAGGCCCTACAAGGTATGGCCTGTCCCTGCCCGCCTCCCCTCCCCCGACCTCCTCTCCCATGGTATTCCCACCACACTGGCCGCCTGGCTGCTCCTAGAAGGTCAGCACACTGCCTTCTTAGGGTCTTTACTCCTGCGGTTCCCTCTGTCTGGAATGTTCTTCCGGATATCCAGTTGGCTCACTCTCACTTCCTTCAAGTCCTGGGCAACTTCTCAAAGAGGTCTTCCCTGTCCACCCTTTAATATGGCCATGTTCCCAGCCAACCTCCCCAGCGTGTGCCTGGAATGTATTAGATGCTCAAAAATATGTGTCCAAATGTACACATGTGTGTGTATTTATTGAAGAACTAAGTAACCGCAAGAGTTTTATCTTCATCTGAAACTGTCTCCCAAGCCGTCCTTCCAAAGCCCTTGGGTCTGGTCTCGTCCCCTGAAATCCCAGTGGCTGCCAGGCTGGAGCCTCCTGCCAGGCCCTGGGGTCTGTGCAGCCAGTGCGTGAGGAGGGGGGCTCTGTCTCCCTCCTGGGGGCAGGCCAGGGGTGCCCAGGAAGGCAGACTGTGGGTGGGCACAGAGGGGCTCTGAGCCCACAGTGCTCAGTCTGTGCCTCCTCCCAGTCATGGATGAGTGAGGCCTGGGTGGTCAGGGATGGGCGCTGAGCCTCATCCTTCCAAGTGTCGTCTGATGCGCTTTGGGATGTAACCAGCTCGTGAGCTGAGGGTTGCCGGGGTCATTAAATTCAGCACTGGTGAGTCGTGAGCAAGATGGAAGGGGCACTTCTGTTCCCAGGGCCCCAGGCCTGTTCTGCGTTGCCTGGATTGTCCCACCCTGCTCTTCTAAAGCCCCATGAGGAATATGTAGTCGTTATCACCATTTTGCCCACGTGGACACTCAGGTTCAGGGAGGTTAAGTCACTTCACCAGACGGCCCAGCTCATAAGTGGTGCAGCTGGGACTTGAGCTCAGCGAGTGCAGAGTCAGAGCTCTCCCAGCCCACTCTGCTCTCGTCTACTGGGTCCTGGTCCCAAGCCCGTCCTCCACTCCAAAGTCTGACCGACAGAGAAGGAAGGTGCTTCCTCTTTGTCCCTGTTCAACCACAGCCCCCAAATTCTGTTGGTATTATTTCCCAAATGTTTCTTCGCTCTGCTTCTTCCCTTTGTTCCGAGCCCAGGAGCCTCTGTTGGCTGGGACGCAGGGCCTCCCTGACCTGGTCCGTGTGTCCAGCACCCCTTGGCTCTTAGCCCCAGCTGTGTGCTGTGCTCCCAGTGAGTTTAGGGCCTGGGCCTCACCCCTGCCTTGCCCCCTTTCTTCCCTCGCCTTCCTACTGGGCGTCACCTCCTTCATGTTGCACTTGGCCTCTAAGATCCAGGCGGGTGTCATCTCCATGCATCTCAGAGCTCCCGGTGGGGCTCCATGCCTGCCCCGGACTTCACAGTGTCCTGTTTGGAACTGCTGAGCCATTATTCAGACGTTGGCCCTGGGTCTCCTAGGTTGAGTTCCTTCATCTTTATGCATCTAGGACTTGGCACAACTCCCAGTTGATAGTAGGCGCGTGATAAATGCCTGTTGAATTTAACTGCATTTAATGACCATCTGTCACTAATCAAGTGCTATGCTCGAGGCCCATTTAATCCTCACAGTTATTTTTTTTTAAGAAAGGTGCTATTATCCCATTTACAGATGCAGAAATTAAGATTCAGAGAACTGAATAGCTTGTCTAAAGTCTCATAGCTACTCAGTGCCAGAAGGGCAATTTCATTTGAACCTAAATATACCAAATTCTAAGATCATGCTTCTTTCATGTCACTGGGCTGCCTCAGTTAGTGAGTGTGCATAAATAAGGATGGAAAACTTAAGCTAAAGAAATTAATCTCTGATGGTGGGATTCGGGGCCTCAAGCTGAGGGTGAGCTAGGTGTTCAGGAGGAAGAGGGCATATAACATTTCTCGCTCAGTTGGTTCTCAGGGAGTTAGCCACTTCTGAATCACCCTCACAGCCTTGGACGTCCCCCTCGAGACTTTATTTCTAGTTCTCACTGACTCAGCTTTGGTCACAGTGTCTTTACCGCGTCCCCCATCCTGGAAGAGTTTAGGGGAAAATAGCCCATGAGGCGCCCGTGTCCAGATGGAGATCGCACTCTGCCTCTCTGCGGCGCCTCTGCTCACTGCTGCCCCCGCGTGGTGGTTTTTGCAGGTGGTGTACTTCACGGCCACCTTCCCGTACGTCGTGCTCGTGATCCTTCTCATCCGAGGCGTCACCCTGCCTGGAGCCGGCGCTGGGATTTGGTACTTCATCACGCCAAAGTGGGAGAAACTCACAGACGCCACGGTGGGCCTCCGATTTCATTCATCAAGCGCCTATCAGGGGAACAGCACATGGGGTTGGGTCCCACTCTGGGACTCAGTTTAGCAGAAGAGGTCAGACCTCCTCTCCCAGGGCAGCTCACTGTTAGCCTTTACAAGCTCCTGATGATTTTGAAATGTTACGGTACTCAGGAAGTTTTTAACGAGAAGTGAGCAGCAGCGGGTTTCAGATCACTGGAACAGTTGTCCTACATCTGGGGTTGCTGTGGAAGTTGAAAGGAAGAATGAAATTCCCTTAATAGCTTTGGGTTGCCTCATGCCCCTTATCTGTTGCTAATTATAGTGTGTTGGAAATGGGTTTTGCGGTTGGAAAATAAAGGCACTTAGACAAACTGCAAGCAGTTATAATTTCAAGGGCTCAGACAGATTTATAAGAGCCAGCACACACTTATACTTTCTGTTGGCATATTCAGTACAGGCATGCTGCTGCTAAGTTGCTTCAGTCGTGTCCGACTCTGTGCGACCCCAGAGATGGCAGCCCATCCCTGGGATTCTCCAGGCAAGAACACTGGAGTGGGTTGCCATTTCCTTTTCCAATGCATGAAAGTGAAAAGTGAAAGTGAAGTCGCTCAGTCCTGTCTGACTCTTAGCGACCCCATGGACTGCAGCCTACCAGGCTTCTCCATCCATGGGATTTTCAAGGCAAGACTACTGGAGTGGGGTGCCTTTGCCTTCTCCCAGTACAGGCATATCGTACTCTAAAATCTCCTAGAACTCCTTGTGAAGGGGTGATTGTTTAATAAGAAATGCATTTTCTCTCCGTAAAGAAAATTCTGCTTTTCCAGAAGATTTTAAGAAAGCATAGCTAGAATTGAGTTTGCACACAAAGAAAAACCTCCAGATAATGGCAGCTTAAACAAAAGTTTATTTTACTTGGAGGTACTACAGCAGTCTAGTGGTAGATAGTCAGACACTGGTTGGGTGGCTCCATAGTGCCCCAGGCTCCTTTCTGCCCCACCATCCTCAGTGAATAGCTGCCATTTGGCTGCCAGGGCTCCAGCCATCATGTCAGCATTAGCACAAAATAGTGAGAGAAGGGGGAGAACACCTTTCTTCTCTCTTTAAAAGAGAGAAAGCCTGGAAGTTCCATATAACACTTGATTTTTCTCATCATTGGCCAGAAACGAAGTCAGATGATCCTCTCTCAGGTGTGCCTCCCCTTGATTCTTGGAGATGGTCATTTGGCTGGATGTATGCTGCTGCTGCTAAGTCGCTTCAGTCGTGTCCGACTCTGCGACCCCGTAGACAGCAGCCCACCAGGCTCCCCCATCCCTGGGATTCTCCAGGCAAGAATACTGGAGTGGGTTGCCATTTCCTTCTCCAATGCATGAAAGTGAAAAGTGAAAGTGAAGTCGCTCAGTCGTGTTCGACTCTTCATGACCCCATGGATTGCAGCCTACCAGGCTCCTCTGTCCATGGGATTTTCCAGGCAAGAGTACTGGAGTGGGTTGCCATTGCCTTCTCCGGGCTGGATGTATGGCTGCCTTTAAATAAAACCACAGCTTTGTTACCAAGGAGCGTGAGAGAATAGAGGTTGGGGTAGGCACAGACTTTGCTAGCACATACCTTGCATATGTTAAGCACAACTTAAAAGCCAGATTTAATTTATAAAAATGATAGGAAGTCATTATCAAATCATATAAATCTCTAGCTCAAACTCTTGAGTTGCCTTCTGGAGTTTTATGAGGACGATTAAATTGCCAAGACAAACAAGAGGTGCTGTCAGGCAGGTTCCCGGGGGTGGCACTGGGAAATCCACTGTGTGGTGGCAATGGAGCATGCTTTCCTTCGAAGGTGGGGGCTACAGAATTTCACATTTTTAGTAAATTGTAATCTGTGAGAATGTCAGCTGTAAACAATTTTGCTTTTGTATCCATGAATATTTTTGCTTTTGCAAATTGTTTTTCATTTTGAGACGTTTTCTAGCTGAAGAAAGGGCTTTTCCTTTCTGTATGGTTTTATGTGGTAGGGCTTGCCAGCATGAAATGTGCACATCGCTTACTGAGTTCCTCTCCTCTGATTAGAATGGAGTTAGGGTCTCCCAGGTCAGTCACTGCCGCTTTGGTTTCCAATGCAAACGACTGCCTGTGTTTCCCATTTATGTTGGTGCCCGCGTCATCCTGGCCTGATTGCCTCCCGCCTCCCAAGCCTCAGATCCTGTGCATTGGGAGCCTCCTCTCCCCCGGACCAGCCTCCTCCAGTGACATTGAGTCTTCCCCTTTCTTGCCTCCCAGGTGTGGAAAGACGCTGCCACTCAGATTTTCTTCTCTTTATCTGCTGCATGGGGAGGCCTGATCACTCTCTCTTCTTACAACAAATTTCACAACAACTGCTACAGGTATGTGGAGGCACTTCAAGCCCCAGAGGTGGCTGGTGAGCGGGACTAGGGCCTGGGGACAGAACCTTGGGCTGAGTTATCACGTGCCTGAGGCCACAACCTCACATTTCACCTGAGATAGGGCCAGGCAGTTGTCTCTGGAGTGGAGGAAACCCCCTGCTAAGGCTGAGCTGCTGGCCCCAAGGCCTGGCCTGGCCCCCAACTTGCACCCTGATTCTGACCCTTGGGATGGATCTGAATTTCTCTGGAGGTGCTGTCCCACTGGCTGTGTCCTGGCATAGTCATTTGTGAGCTCTCTAGTCCACGGAGACAGCTGTATGGCAGTCGTTGATGAAGTATGGTCATACGCCCACTTGATAGACATTTTTCTAGTGAGCCCTATGAGAAACGCAGTGTGGTACAGTTGAAGAAGTACCGTGGTGGTGGCTGTGTTAATTAACTCGATAGTGGGAGCCCTGTTTCATGCATATGTTTATCAAATCATCACATTACATACTTTAAATATGTTAAAATATATTACAATTTTATTTGTCAGTTAAACCCAAAGTCATGCAAACTTTGAGTCCCCTCCCAGGTTTAAGAAACAGAACCAGGAGGTGTTGGGCATTGGGAAGTTACATTTCCAGACAGGATCCTCAGGTGGTCCTGGTGTAGGGTGGCACTTGGATGGGGTGATTTTAGGGGGCTCTGGAACCCTGAAGACATGAGAGAGTCCGTACAGCCCCTGGAGGAGGTGACATCTGAAAGTTAAATCTGTCTGTGACAAGCAGTAGGAAGATAAGGTTTGTTCTCTTGAAGGGCTGATTAAAAAAAAAAGGAAAGACGCTTGGAGTCAGACAGACTTGCATTTATATTATGACTTCACGATTTATTAAGACTCCAAGACATGGATAAGAAACTTCACTTCCGTGAATCTCCATTTTCTAATCTGTAAAATGCAGATTATAACATTTTGTTGAGGATAAGAGATAATGTATACAAAAGTCTCATGGTGATATTTTACACACAGTAGGAGCTCAGTAAACAGCAGTAGCCATCATTCTTATTTTTAATCATGCATGAGATCTTTCATGAACCAAGAGGAAGAGATTACATGTAAGCTGTAGCCTAGGTTGGCTGGGATGGCCTCACACAAGTGCTGTCTCTGCGGGCCAGATTTCAACAGGTGCAGGGGAGCAGGGCATGTCTGCAGGTGGGGCTGAGTGGGGCTGGGGATGACAGAGATATCGGGGGAGCAGGCTGACGGCACTGCAGCAGGGGTGGGCTCATGGGGGCGGGAAGGAATTGGGGCCTGAGAATCCGCTGAGGAGAGAGCCTTTGTGTTAGTTTCTGGGGGGCTGTTGTAACAAACAGTACAGAGTGAGTGACCTAAACAATAGAAATTAACTTCCCCACCACCTGGAGGCCGTAAGTCCAAGATCAAGACGTCACCAGGATGACGTCTTCTGAGGCCTCCCTGCTTGGCTTGCGGCCAGCCGTCTTCTCCGTGAGTCTCCCATCTGGTCTCCTGCTCACTGCGCACCCTTATCTCCTCGCTTATTGGGCCTCAGTCATATTGGATTACCCACTCCAGTGTTCTTACCTGGAGAATCCCAGGGATGGGGGAGCCTGGTGGGCTGCAGTCTGTGGGGTCGCACAAAGTCGGACACAACTGAAGTGACTTAGCAGTAGCATATTGGATTAGCGCCCACTCTCATGACTTCCTCTTACCCTAAGTACCTGTTTAAAGACCCTGTTTTCAAATACAGTCACATGCTGAAGAACTGGGGATAGTGACTTCCACATACACATTTGGGGGCTCGCAGTTCAGCCCACAACAGCTGGTATACCAGACTAAGGAGTCTGAGCTTCTTTGATCATAGCTGCTTATTGACTTATGGCCCACGAGAATCAACCTGAGCACCCTCAAAGGGGGAAGCGTGGCTCTGTGTTGTGTTAGAAATGAGGCTGTGTGGTGTGGCTGAGGGGCAGGAAGACTGGGTTCAAACTGGAACTTACTGTTGGTGAGCCCATTACCTTCCCCTGGGTCTCAGTTTCCCCATCGGTAAAAGGCCCTGATGCTGGGAAAGATTGAAGGTGGGAGGAGAAGGGGACGACAGAGGATGAGATGGTTGGATTTGAACAAGCTCTGGAAGTTGGTGAGGGACAGGGAAGCCTGGTGTGCTGCAGTCCACGGGGTCACAGAGAGTCAGACACGACTGAGTGACTGAACTGAAACCAAAGGGCTGGACGAGGCAGATGGTGTCCTGAGCCCTTGTTCCCTGTCTGGCTTTGTGCGGCCCAGGCCTCATCTGGTTCTATCCTCACAAGCTGTGAGCGAGATGGGGTCATTGCTGGCATTTAAAATAGGAGTGGAAAGAAAGTGACCTAGTCAAGGTTATACCTCTAACATGGAGAGAACCAGGACAGGAATTTGGCCCCATGGCTCCATCTAGCTGTGACCCTTCTTTTGGGTCTAGGATGGACAGGGCAGCCCGGGAATTGCAGCTGCATGGCCAGCAGAGGGCGCTGCCTCCAAGCTGCTGGCTTCTCTCCTCCCCTCCAGGCGTGCCCATCTCAGCCTGTGTGCAGGAACCCCAGGCTGTTCTAAGGTTTGGGGGCATTGGGTTGGTCCCGCTGCCTTCTCTCATATGTGGTTCCTGTCCCAGACTCTGCAAAAGGCCCCCATCCCTTCAATTTCTGCTCTGATGGACAGACTTACTCTGCTACTGCCAGGAGGGGAGACCTGCTTCTATAGCAGAGCTTTGTTCTGGTGCTTATACACTCAGCCCAAGGGAGCCTGTGGTCAGACTATTTCCTTGTGAATAAGAGAGAACAAGACCAGCCTACAGCGAGCACCTGTTTAGAAATGGGTGTAGACACAGGTGTCCGCTAACACATTCGTGTGTCCCTCCCGTCCCTTCCTCCGTACAAAGCACAGCTGATGACCTGTCCCTTCCCCCCAGGGACACGCTAATTGTCACCTGCACCAACAGCGCCACGAGCATCTTCGCCGGCTTCGTCATCTTCTCAGTCATCGGCTTCATGGCCAACGAACGCAAGGTGAACATCGAGAATGTGGCCGACCAAGGTACCGTGTGGCCGTCGCCCTGCTGTTGTGGGCCAGGTTCCACTTCACATCCTGAGCTTCTCACTTGTGCTGCTGTGCTAGGAAGCTGTCCTTCTGGGGCGGGCTGGAGAGGTGGCAGCCTCGGTCCCCCTTTGTGGAGGGGCCCAGAACAACTGAAGCGCCTGCAGAGTTAGAGCTGGTCGGTCCTTACCTAGAGGGGTGGCTATAAAAGCCCTTTCCTGCTTCCCTCTCCTCTCTCTCTTTTTTAAAAATATTTATTTGTCTGTGTCGGGTCTCAATTGTGGTATGCGGGGTCTTCATTATTCCATGCAGACTTAGTTGACCCATGGCGTGTGGGATCTTAGTTCCCCAACCAGGGATTGAACCCATGTCCCCTGCATTGCCAGGCTGATTCGTAACCTCTAGGCCACCAGGAAAGTCCCTGGTCCCTCTCCTGTTTTAGCTAAGCTCCAGCCTATGTAAGGTCTCTACCTGTTAGGCATATGTAGAGGATTCTCTAAGCCATCCAGCGCTCCTGCAGCTGATGTGGCCACAGCCTGCCGCAGGGTGGCATCCCTCGCCAAGGGCTCTGCAGGCACTGAGCTAATGCTTATTAATAAGAGAGGCCTTCTGCTGACAAAGCACAGGTCGTAAGGTCTGCCATGCTCTCAGGGCCTTCTGCTGAGTTAGCAATGCAGACCTGCGGTGTTTTCCCCGGCGGGTGGAAAGGTTGGACGGTGGTGGAGGGAGGGCTGTGGGATAAATGTTTACTCTCTGCCCAGGTGATCCATCTGTTAATGGCTAACACTTGTGTGGTCTCTTTGGCGTGTACAGAGGGCTATCATTTTTTAAGCTCATTTAATCCATATTTCTAGCACAGTCTCTTGTAGAGAGTATGTAATACTTTTACTGAACTTTGTATTTCCACCCTGCCTCATTCTACACAGGATTTGGGTGTTGAGCGGGTTTTGGTGATGAAGGGATTTCATGGTGGCATCGTCTGTCACTAGGGTCACCCTCTAATCAGGCGTTTAGGAGATGCCTCAGGGTCGGGACCGTTGCTGGGGCTGTGGCTGGGGCGGAGGGGACGGGACTGTCTGTGGGCTCTAGACCACCCAGACTGTGGGCCTGTCTTGTGGCTTCTCTGTGCAGCTGTCTTTCCTCAAGGAGCTCACTGCAGACCTCAGATAATGGCTCAGACGGCAGCGCAGGGAGAACTAAGCCTCAGCTCACCTCCTTGGTGGGCTGCCGTCTCCCTGTGGATAGGTAGTCACCACTTCAGCGGGGCTGATAGCACGCTGCGGGCCTCCAAGAGTTAAAGAACCAGCTTGTTCCTGGGGGGTGGGGGGTAGTTATCTCTCCCTGGAGAGAGTGTTGAACCCCCAGGGATTTTGGTCCTGCAGCAGTGCACTAAATTAAAGGTCCCAGAGCTGAGCCAATGCCCTTCCCTGGTTGGAGAGTTTAAAATTCCTGGGGAGGAGGGAGGTGGCAGGGGTGGGGGATTCGGGGGTGGGGAGAGAAGTGAAGGCTTTGTCTCCAGGGTGCCTGTGACACCCAGCTGCCCGTATTTCCTGCCAGCAGGGTGCCTGGAGCAGCTGGGTCCTACCCCACTTTCTGGCAGGTCTGAGGTGTTTCGTTATTCTTGAGACATTACTGAGCTGTGAACCGGTGAACCAGTTGAACCAGTGGCTGAGTGGTCAGAGATAGTGATTCCTGAGACATGGCCATGTTAATTTATTCTTTAAAGCGCTTTCCTACCCCAGGAAAGGGATATGGGGCACAAGTTGCTAAAACCCAAATTAAATTTTTATTTTCCTGTACGTACAAAGCATCAAACAAATGGTCCAGGTTTCCTCTAGAATTTGCCCTTTCTAGATTTTTTTCATTTCCTCTGATTCTGACAGGGAGAGGAGCTCTTCTCATGGATTCTAACATGTTGTGTTCATACGGTGGACCCGTGAACAACGCAGATCTCAGATACGGGGGGTTAGGGGTGCCGAACCTCCGAGCAGTCAAAAGTCCAAGTTATAATTTATTAATCAGCCCTTTGTAGGTACAGCTCCTCTGAATCTGAGATTGCTTTGCATTCATGGATTCGCCCAACTGTGGACTGTCTTGTATTGTATTTATTACTGAGAAAAATCCACGTGTGAATGGAGCCTCGCAGTTCAAACCTGTGTTGCTAAAGGAGCAGGTACTTGGTAGTTTCTCATCGTCACCAGCAGACCCATCAGAAGTGGGTGTCATCCCCCACTGGGGAGAGGCAGGGGCCCTTGGAGTCTTCTCCCAGACCCACGGGCAGCTAACCCTGCTCATTTGAACTCACATACTTTATCGTATGTGATTTGCAGGCTTGTCTGATTCCCCTGGTATAATGAGGGCCCTGCAGAATACAGGACAGAGATTTGGGGTCAGGCCTGCATTAGGTGCCAGCACCATGCCCTCCTCGATAGGCGACATTGGCACGTGAACGTTCAGTTCATTTGTGCTGATCTGGCATTAGTGACTGTGCTTTGATATTCAGTCCAAAGCTGGTTCGCTTTAATAACCTAACACTAGTACATTTTATTTAGAGCTCCCTTTTAAGAGAGCCTCAAAGTCACTCGGAGAAGGCGATGGCACCCCACTCCAGTACTCTTGCCTGGAAAATCCCATGGACGGAGGAGCCTGGTAGGCTGTAGTCCATGAGGTCGCTGAGGGTCGGACATGACTGAGCGACTTCACTTTCACTTTTCACTTTCATGCATTGGAGAAGGAAATGGCAACCCACTCCAGTGTTCTTGCCTGGAGAATCCCAGGGACAGAGGAGCCTGGTGGGCTTCCGTCTGTGGGGTCGCACAGAGTCAGACACGACTGAGGCGACTTAGCAGCAGCAGCAGCAAAGTCACTACCTCAAATCTTGGCTGTATCAGACTGAGGGTGACTGAGGGTGGATTGGTATGAGACCAGGCCATCTTCTGCTCTTACGATGGGCACAGGGAAGGGGGCATGGTCTTCTCAGGCATCAACTTCAAAAAAGCAGCTTCCTGGGAAGTCAGCCTGTTAGAGGCATCTCCCAGCCATCTTCACGGCTACTTGGGGAGTGCTGACTCACTGTCAGAATCCTACCCGGAGCCCTACCAAGATGCTGACCCCCCTGCAACAGGACTGGATTAGACACAGCAGGGGAACACACAGTGCATGTAGATTTCCGGGGCCGGTGTGGTAACTCCCAGGTAACCAGGCCACTGGGAAGTGCCGCCCTGGCTCCCTCGCCCCCTCATAGTACAGAGACCCTGCTGATCGAGATGAAGGGACCGTCCCACCATCTGTCTGTCCCTGGAAGCCAGTGCTTCCAAAGGCGCAGGGCTCAGCGCTGCCTCCTCTGAGAACGCATGCATGGGTGGTAGGAAACCAGCAGAGTGAGCACTCCCCGTGGGCTGCAGGCCACGCTGGCTCCAGAGCCCCTGGTTCTGTCTGCAGCAGCTCTCTAGGACCAAGGAGGCTGTCACTGTAGGTCTCTGGGGCCCTGGCCGAGTCGCTGGCCTGCCGAGCCCCTTTGGGCCCCTTTCACGGGAAGAGCCCTGAGTGGAGGGCTCAGAATAGTGCCTGGCTGTGGAGAGAACTCAGTAAGCACAGACCATTATTCTGAGCCCTTCACTAGTATCAGTACACTTAACGTTACAGAGATTCCCTGAGGGTGAGTGAAGAGAAAGTCGCTCAGTTGCATCCGACTCTGCGACCCCCATGGACCATACAGTCCATGGAATTCTCCAGGCCAGAATACTGGAGTGGGTAGCCGTTCCCTTCTCCCAGGGATCTTCCCAACCCAGGGATCGAACCCAGGTCTCCCACATTGCAGGTGGATTCTTTATCAGCTGAGCCACAAGGGAAGCCCTATCCCTGAGGGTAGGCACTATTATTTATCCCCATTGTATGGATAAGGAAACTGAGGTATGTCCAGAGTCTTACCCAAGTTTTATCTAAAGTCCTGCAGCTAGAAAGAGGCAGAGTGAGTCTCCTGGTCCCCGGGGCAGGGGAGCCTGCCCTCCGGCTCCTGGGCTTTGCTGAAAGTGGCAGGACTCAGCCTCTGTCAGACACATTGGCCTCACCCAGGGAAAACTCCGCCGTGGCTCAGGCAGTCCCACTTCCCGGACTCTGCAAAATATTATAAACATGTATTTAAAAAATCCGCTTGCTAGCCATCTTGGATAAACGGAGTTTTCTGAACATGATGCCTTTACCCTGTGTACTGTAGGGAGGCCACCGAAATAGAAACAGGCCAGATATTTGGAAATCCTTCTCCACCCTGAAAAAGCAGTAATGTCCAAATGGCCGGAATCCTGTTAAAGCAATCAGCCGAGGTCCTCCTGGCCATTTTAAGACCTTCTTGTCCACTTTATGAGCCTAAACTGAACTGGCTTCCTTGGTGTTCAGGGCACTGAACTGGCTTCCTCGGTGTGCTGCATTTGGGACCAATTTTGAACTGTAGTTTAATATTGAGTTTTCTTTTATGGTTCACTCAGGGAGTCTTCAGAGGCTGTTTCTACCGTCTGTTCAATAAATGTATCAGGTGAGGGTATCTTAGGCATTCCAGGCTTTATATTTTAAATACCCAAAGCCCTAGGCAACATTAGGAGCTAACAACCTGATAAATTCCAGTTTAAAAAAGGGCTGTTATGATTGAGTTATAAAAACTCCAGGTGCTGCGATTTCTGGCTTCTAGACGTGCCCTGGCTGTGGATTACCCCAACATTCCCTGGTCTCTGCCCATTATCATGTAGGTTTCTACTTACAGGGAAATTCACAACTGCTGCGTCTTTTACCATCTTCCCAGTGAGGCCACGAGGCAGGTAGGAATGGCTGGTAGGGTTTTATGTTAGCAGAGAAAAACGCAGCTCAGACATCCTCTATCAAGACCACACACGATATTCTTGGGAAGACCCAGATCAGAGCTGCTAATTTCCATGTTTCTTGTCTGCTCCTAAGAAGAGCTAATATTCTGAGAGTGTTGATGACGTGTGAGGCACTGGCCTCAGTGCTTTCCCTGCACTTCCTCGTTTGTTCGTCATGACTATCCTATTATGAAGAACTGTTGTTATCCCCATTTTACAGATAGGCAAGATTGAGGCTTATAGAAATAAATTAACTTCTCTAGGGCTGCACAGTTAGCAAGTCATGGAGTCTGAATTTGGGCCCTGAACTGTCTAGGCATTAGAGACCAAACCCTCTCAACTCTTGTGTTTCCCTCATCCCCACCTAATTACCTGTGGACTGATACAGCCCCATGTTTACCAAGCCTTTGTGGGGCAAGATCCGATAAGCATTAGACGATTCACCTTTTGTGTAAATGGCTTTGCCTGGAGGAGTGACTAAGAAGAAGGGTAGCAAAAGGGGGAAATGATGTCGTTCTGGGAATGTTTAACCCTGATAGCAGGGTTTCTGGATCTCATCACGCTTGACCTTTGGGTTGGATAAATCTTTGCTGTGGGGGCTGTGCATTGAAGGATGTTTAGCAGCATCTGGCCTCTCTATACACCAGACCCCAGTAATCATCCTCCAAGACACCCTGGTTATGAGAATCAAAAATCCTGGTTATGAGAATAAAAATGTTTCTAGACATTGCCATATATGCTCTGGGAAGCAAAATCTCCACTGTTCTAGAGGATAATAGTACATCCTTCCTCAACCCATTAATATAGACACGGAGGTTTTTGTGTTTATTTGCATGGGGCACAGCCTGGCCGTAGTGTTGGGCTGGCCCTGAGTCTCTGCTTTGCCACTGTTTCTGAGCCTCTCCTATGAGTTTCCTGAGATGTGTACCTAATTCCTCCGGTCCTTCCCTTCAATTAGTTTGAGGTCTAAATGGGGAAACGGATGAAGAGGAGTAAAAATATAGGACGCAGAAGGAGCAGCTTGTCTTGTAAACGACTCAGGACTGCCACGGACCCTGTGGGCTTCTGGGAAGAGGGGTCTTGGAGCTGGGCCTGCCTGCGGTCATCTGTCTTGCTCTTTCCAGGGCCAGGTATTGCATTCGTGGTTTACCCAGAGGCCTTAACCAGGCTGCCCCTGTCTCCCTTCTGGGCCATCATCTTCTTCCTGATGCTCCTCACTCTTGGACTTGACACTATGGTGAGTGTGCCCCTTTGACCTCTGCTCCAGTCCTCCTTCTGAAGACCCCTCTCCTGGGGGCGCTCTAATCCAGCCCGGGGCGGGGTTTGGGTGTAGTATTATCTCAGCGTTTCCTGAAGCGATGTGTAGGGATGGTGAGGCACCTGGTCAAAGCTCGGGACAGCCTTGCATTTGTGGGTGACTTAGGTGAGGGTGCACAGGACCTGTTCTCTCTCCCTCTTTCCTTTTTTCCGTGCAAGTTGTACTTATGTTCTTCCTGCTTTGGTGTCCTTTTGCCAAAGCAAGTTCTGTGGGGCCGGATAGGGGAGAATAATGCGAAGTCAATTTTAGGGAAATTGCTGCGGGGCTGAGACTACTACAAATCATGCCGACAGGTGCTCAGAGTTTAGTAGTTGGGTGCAAGGAGGGCTTTTTCCTCAAGTGTAAGATCAAATGTGCTGTAAACGGGAGGAGAGGAATTTACATCTCATGAATACAAAGTGACGCTTAACGTGTCCTAGCGGATGGCTGTGAGTGCAGTCTCTGGGGGCTGGAGACATAGCTCTCAGGTTCACATCCTGCTTAGATTCCCCTTGCTGACCTTGTGGGTTGGACCCCAGCAAGATCCTTTAGACTCATCAAGGGAAAGCAACCCCAAAGACCAGTCCTCATACAAACACCACTTTGCCTGGTGGGAGACACAGAGGACTCTTTTGAGCCTGTGGGGCTGGGCAGTGTCGCAGGCGTCCCTTCTCTGGCATCATTCCAGTTTGCCACCATCGAGACCATTGTGACCTCCATCTCGGACGAGTTCCCCAAGTACCTGCGCACTCACAAACCGGTCTTTACTCTGGGCTGCTGTGTTTGTTTCTTCATCATGGGCTTCCCAATGATCACTCAGGTAAGACGCCTGCTGGGCACAGGCTTTGGATGGGGGCAGGTTGTGGGTGGGGCTGATGGCTTTTCCGTCTCTTTACTCTTAACTCTCAGACCTTAGAATAACAGCCAAACCACTGCCATTTCCAAGTAGATGGCACCAGTCCATTACAGATTCTGACCGCAGAGGGAAATATGTCACCTTGGCTACTAATGATACTTCTAGCATATTCATAATTGAGACGTAGCCTTCTTGAGCCAACGAGACAGGTGTGTCCTACTTGAAGAAAATGAAATACATGGAAATCCAACTTGACTAACCAGAGACATTTCCACTTGATTACTTGTAATATACAATATCTATAGTCGTTGGAGTTTCTTCTGGTCCTGAGTGTCTGGTAAAATGAGTATTTGCTCACCTGATGTGTGTGTATATTGCTTTTGCTGTCTCTCTGACCTTGAGCAAGTCACCACTTTGGGTATTAGTTTCTTCATTGTAAAATGATGGATTGAAAGGAGATGGTCTCTAAACCTCATGTAAGAGTGAGGTAAAGATGCAGGGGGATGTTTGAAGACTGCCCATTGACAGATGTGTGAGGACTGCCCATTGACACCTGAAGGTCTTATGGAGATCAGTCACATGCAGGTATGTGGGTAGAAATGGCCATCTGTTGCTTAAAGCAAAAATGATGCAGTTTGGCTACTTTCCCATTTACATCTTCGAATGTTTGACCTCTGCCTTTTAAGAGTCAGATGTTAAATCACTTTTCTGGGCTTGTGTTGTTGATGAGCTTGGGAGTCTCTCAAGGGACTGCTTTGTTAACACAGCAAGGCCTCTGGCTTACTTGACCAGAGTTAAGTTGCTCCTCTCCAGGGGAGAGGGGATCCTTCAACTCCTGTTGGCACATGACCCTGCTCAGGCTGGAAGGACTGGCTGCTGGAAGTGGGTCACAGCCTGGATCCAGGCCCACTGACGTTGCTCGTCTCTCTTCCCTGCCAGGGTGGAATTTACATGTTTCAGCTTGTGGACACATACGCCGCCTCCTATGCCCTCGTCATCATCGCCATTTTTGAGCTCGTGGGGATCTCCTATGTGTACGGTAAGGGAACCACTGAGACGGATGCTGAGGCCAAACAGTGTCACTGAGGCGTCCATGGCTAGCAGGTTTCTCCTATTTAAGAAGACAAGGCAAGGGCTTCATTGCAGCTGTTTAGGAAACAGAGCTGCACCTTTATTTCCAAACTTGCCTCAATCACTTGGATCTAAAAGATGACCGATGGTGAAACTTTGTTACCAGAAACTGCTAGGACTGGGACATGCGCTTGACAAGTGAATGTTTAATGCCTGTGGATGGTGGCCAGACTAGGGGGGAAGAGGGAGACTGCTTTGCTCCTGTGAAAGTATTTCAGGGTCTTGGTAGCTGTAGTCTTCAAGCAGCTTGAGGTGAGGAGTAGCTTCACTGGTGGTCTCCTGATACTATAGTGAGAAAAGAGAACCTCACAGAGCCTTGTGTGTGTGTGTGTGTGTGTGTGTGTGTGTGTGTGTGTTAGTTGCTCAGTTGTGTCCGACTCTTTGCAATCCCGTGGACTGTAGCCCATCAGGCTCCTCTCTCCATAGAATTTTCCTGGTAAGAATACTAGAGTGGATTGCCATTTCCTTCTCCAGGGGATCTTCTTGACCCAGGGACTGAACCCGGGTCTCCTGAGTTACAGGTAGATTCTTTACCGTCTGAACCACCAGGAAAGCCCCATCATAGGTCCTTAGGAGACTTTATTAGCGTCATGGGAGCCTGTGATGCAAGATCTCAACCCCAGATTTTCCCAGGAAGAAACTTCCAATTCCCTTATAAATTAACCCTTCCTATCAATGGCACCCACTCTAGTACTCTTGCCTGGAAAATCCCATGGACAGAGGAGCCTGGTAGGCTGCAGTCCATGGGGTCTCTAAGAGTCGGACACAACTGAGCGACTTCACTTTCACCTTTCACTTTCATGCATTGGAGAAGGAAATGGCAACCCACTCCAGTGCTCTAGCCTGGAGAATCCCAGGGACAACAGAGCCCGGTGGGCTGCCGTCTATGGGGTCACACAGAGTCAGACACGACTGAAGCGACTTAGCAGCAGCAGCAGCAGCAGCATCACCATAGCAATGAGCATCCTATAATCAGTGGGGCCATTCTCAAGAAGAATAGGAAAAATCAGCAGATGCCATCTTTGCCCTTCCTGGAGAGGTGTTTGTGCTTGGCTGGGGGGTGGGGTTGAGTCTCATGGGGTGACCTCTTGAGCCCCTCCTGTGTACCACCAGTCAGCACAAGCCAGTCCTATGGGGTTCAAGGCGGTGCTGACGTCCTTGTGCCTCACAGGGAGATCCCTAATATAGATAAGGCCTCTATAGTAAATACCAGGAGGTATTTACTATAGAGGAAAAATGCCAAGTCAGAAGACCCATCTGTATTTCAAAACCAAAACGAGATGGTGAAAGGAAAGGCAGGGTATCACTTGGATGCAGGGATGTGCTTAAGAGCCTTTTGCCTTTAATGTAATGGTTAACCTCTTGCCCATCAGGGCTTCAGCAGCTTCTTGCTTTACTGAAAAATACATTAAAATGGAGGGCGATGGGCAGTCAAGATATAAAAAGGAAACCTTTCAAGTAAAAACTGGGTGCCCTAGAAACAGGAAAATACTGCAGTCATTGTTGGGCATTGGCAGAAGAAGAATTTATCTCAGCTGGAGCTTACATCCCCACTGCAGAGAGAGTTTAGCTTCTGGCCAGAGAAGCGGGCAGGCATGCCAGCTGTCCTGATGGCATCAGAGGCCAAACTGCCAGCACTTTGGGCTGATGCGACAGCCTCAGGCCTGCAGTGACGCTGTGATTGAAGACTCGAATTTAGGCTAAGGCTTCAAAGAGCTTCCTACCTGAGCAGAGAGTGGCTGAAACCCGGCCAGTCTGCCACAGTGAATCCTAACTTTTTGCCCAGATACCAAAGGCGTTACTGTGGAGAGGCCTCTGGGGCTCTCTTTTGGAAACTCGAGCCCTTGTGGGTCCACACATAAGCTGAAGTCGCCAGATGGTCTGTTGGCAAAGTCAGGGAGGCACTTCATTGTGGCACCGGTCCACGTGTAGGTAGCCATCTCGTTGATCTCCTCCGCTGTCTGTAGCCTCCCTGATATTGCCCACAAAAGGCACATTTGCATGATTGTTTCCAATAAAACAGGGTTGTTCAGTGTGGTTTACAAGCATCCGTTAAAACAGAAACCTTTGAATATTTCTGTTTTTAGGACTTAAATATCTCTCTCCCAGCCCTCATATAAATCTGCCGGTAGATTTTTTGGTTCCGAAGGAAAAAGTAAATCCTGAGTGCTTTTTTCCCTAGGGGAATCACCCAGACAATTAGTTGGGCTCTAGAAGGCTGGTGCTGAGCCAGCTCCCAGGACTAGGTGGACTCTGTGCTAAGCTCAGGTTGAACTTGACTCCTGTATTGTCACATGTGGGTGTGATCCTCTGATTTGGACCTGGAGGGACTTCTAAGAAGGGAATCTTAGAAGAAATATTTGAAGCTAGCATCATTGTCAGAAGTGAAAGGAAAAGCTTGCACAAACATATAATGTATGCTCCAGATGACAGTAGATTCTTGATTGAGATGATGAGCCCCCAAACAAATGCAGGTTAGTGTGAGGAAGTTCAACATGAAGCCATGAAGAAAGGAAATGAACCTGACTGATTTGGTCCCCTTCCATCCTGGCTGCTGAATCTGAAAAAGAAGCAGACAAATTGCAGAGATTTGTATTTTCTTCTCGGTTCTAATGATCTCTAGAGTCTAGATTCTAGAGGTTGCCATTCAAACATTTAAAATACATTGGGTACAACTTTCAAGTTTTATCTTTAGAACAAAAGAGCTGATTGAGGCTCTCAAAGCAATGCTCTTCAAAGGCCAATATCCGGATTTGTGGTAGCTAGAAAAGTGCAACTCCCCAAGTTTGGTGTAGGAACAATCTCTTTAACAGACTTTTACCTAAAAGAGTCGCTTTGTAAAAGTGATTTGTACTCTGCTGAGAGCCAATACAGGGAGTTCCTTGATGAAGAAACCATGGCATTAACCTGCTGCCACAGAGCCCTCGTGCCTGGTAATCTGCTTGGCTCTCCACTGTGCGTTTCCCGCAAATCACAGTGTGCTCTGTCGTCTTGATCTGTTTCCTTCCACATCGGTCAGTGACCTGTTTTACATCCCACGCGCACTCTGTCTTTCTCTCCGTGCTTGTGAGGGATGTTAGTTCCAGCAGGCAATGACTCCTACCTGGCTGGGAGCCCTAAGGCTGCCCAGAGATAAAGGAGGGCCAGACTGACCAGAAAAGGACTTGAGAAGATGGCATTTCAGAAGAAAAAGGACGTAAATGAAAACAAGGACTGAGGCTTAATGTTGAGCTTACTGCTAACCAAGGCAGGGAAAATCTAAGCCCACACAAAGGATTTTGGCTCCAAAGGATGCAGCCGAAACATCACATTAACTGTAAGAGAATAATTGGAGGTACACACAGGGCCGGAGACCTAATTTGTGAGACCGAGGGCAAAATGAAAATCTGGAACCCCATGTTAAAAATTGTTCAAGATGGCAACAGGAGACCGTTAATCCAGAGGTGTCAGAGCGTTAATCCAGGGGTCACCCTTCTCAGCACCAGGCCACACCACAGGGACAGCAGTCCCTGGAAGACCATACTCAGACCAGAGGCAAGGGTGTGGTTCATGAAGACAAAGGCCACAAAGCTGCGCGGGCAAAAGTGACTGGTTGGTGAGGCGGGTCCTTGACTAACAGTTCAGGATTGGTTGGTTACATGGAGCTTGTGGTAGCCCCTTTCTGGGCACCAGGTCTGCGTGTCTGAGTCTAAAACAGTAGCTATGAGTTCACCGCTGTTTTTATTTCCTGCTGTTTTTCTGCTAGCTCAGGGAGAAGCTGTTGCTCTGATCCCTTTGCAGCTCTCTTACCCTTCCAGGTTCAAGGTCATGCAGCAGGCAGATCTCTATGCACAAGCTCCTGGCTCCAAGATCAGTTCCTCTAGCGTTAGCCTTGATGAGGGACTTGGACAAGTGGGAAGGATAGAGCAGGCAGAGGAAACCATAGGAACAAAGGCCTAGCCACTGACTCAGTAAGGGACTTTGGTGGGGGCTTGGGCGTGAGTCAGGGTGCGGGTGGGCTGCGCTGGGTGGGGACCAGAATGGATAGGGGATGGAGGGATTGGAGAGCCTGACTCAGGGATGAGCAAGAGGCAGGAGGCTTGCCTGGCAGCTCCCACTGGTGCCCTTGGGCAGCATCTGCCGGGCCACGCTGGCAGATCAGGCTGATCCATCACAGGACCTGAAGTGGAGCCTGTTGGAGCAGGCGTCCAAAGCCGTCACAGGAAGGGAGGAAGCTGACTTTCCAGGGCTTGTGCTAACTCTGGAACCAAGTCATCTCGCTCAGTTCCGGGGCTGCTCCTGGGCATCGAACTGCCTCCTGCTGAAACTGGGCACCCACCGTCCACCCACTCCTGCAGTCTGGACCCAGCTCTCCGTCCCCTCTGGGGGAACCTGAGCACGTCTCCTCCCACCCCTAGGAGGCTGTCTCTGTGCGTCTTCCTCAGTCTAACCTTGACCACATCAGTTTCCCTAGGCAAGCTGCACACCACTACCTCCTTGGAGAATGGTTTAATGGAGAAGAAGGGTCTGCTAACAGGGTTGATACCGAAAACAGAAGATTTTAGAGTCTTTTCTGTTTTGAAGAACTGAGTCCCACTTTTAGGATTTCACGTGGGTTTCTGAGGTCCTTATCTTTTTTTTAAAATTATTTTTAATTGGAGGATAATTGCTGTACAATGTTGCATTGGTTTCTGCCATACAGCAACGTGAGTCAGCCATAGGGATACATGTGTCCCCACCCCCACCCACCCCTCCAGGCTGTCACAGGGCACCAGGCTGAGCTCGCTGGTCACACAGTGAACCCCGACTGTTTCACACGTGGCGATGCGTGCGTTTCACCGCTAGGCTCTCCATTCGTCCCACCCCTTCTTCTCACATCTGTTCTCTATGTCTGCGTCTCTATTCTGCCCTGCAAATAGGGTCACCTGAGGTCCTCATCTTTAACTCTCATCTCTTTTTTGGTTCTAACCCTCACTTACGTCCAGAGGGTCTAGCGTCCAGAGGCCAGTCATTGAAGGAGTTGATGACGGGAAACGAGACACAAGCAAACCCGACGATGGTCAGAGAGCTGCTCCAAGTGTGCAGTTCTTGCCTGCGGTGGCCCATTATTTGGGGCTGCCAGTCGGAACTGCCGACTGTGAAGGGGCTCAGACTCAGGGCCCTTTCACGTCTCTTCAGCATGGCAACCCCCCAGTTCTGAGACAGCCTCACTTCTGGTGAGCTCAGGAAACAATACAAGAAACTGCTTCCTCCTCAAAAATTCTCTGTGGCTTTTCTTTTCAAAGAGTGGATGCTGGTTGTTTGGGGCCCCGAGAAAAACTCTTGTCTGCTTTTTACTTTACATAGTTATGTTGATCAGTGACCAAGAAGACCACAATCCTTTGAGTTTCAACAAAGTGGGTGATAGCCATGTGGAAGGCACATTGCTTCTTGCCTGCCCTTATCATCTTCCATGGAGCAGAGATAAATTGACTCATGGAAGAGTATCCTTGGGAGTGAGTGCAAGTCCCTCAGTTGTGTCTGACTCTTTGTGACCCCATGGACTATACAGTCCATGGAATTTTCCAGGCCAGAATACTGGAGTGGGTAGCCATTCCATTATACAGGGGATCTTCCCAACCCAGGGATCAAACCCAGGTCTCCCGCATTGTGGGTGGATTCTTTACCAGCTGAGCCACCAGGGAAGCCCATCCTTGGGAGGGTGGGGGATAAAAAGCAACATACAGTGAGTCTCCTTTGAAATCCCAAGGCTTTCATAAGACACTGTGCTTATTGATCATGATTGTAGTTGGGTTTGCCAGACTTGGTTGCTGAACCCATGAACCCACCTGCGAAAACAGCCACACAGGTGACTGTGTCCGATTGTGGCAGCGTGGAGATGCCTGGGTTAGGCTGGGATGGAGCTTCCTAGCTGGCCCCGTGGGGTGACATCTCACGTTGAACTTCACTGCAGAGAGTGTTTGCCATCTATTTAAACATTCCACTTGCCTTCATCTTCCCAGCAGTGAGTCACCTGTCTGCTGGTTTCCTACATAATAGGGGTCATGTTGACAGCAAGAGGGGGCCATCCCAGCCAATGACACGCGAGTGAGGGGCGCTCCTGCAGTCCCCTGCCCCATCTCACCCCCTGCCACTGCACCTCATGTTCCATCTCTGTTTATCTCTTTGCAGGCTTGCAAAGGTTCTGTGAAGACATCGAGATGATGATTGGATTCCAGCCAAACATTTTCTGGAAAGTCTGCTGGGCCTTTGTGACTCCGACCATTTTAACTGTAAGGACTGCATGCTTTATCGTGCCAGCAGCCCCTTGCATGCATATGTGATGCTTCATGTTGAACAAGACGTGTGCCTACATACAGATGAGCCTGGGGAGCTGGTAGGATGGATATTATTCCTGTCTTTCAGCTGAGGGAACTGAAACTCAAAGAGGTGAAGCACTCTGCCCAAAGGTGCGAGGCTGATGGAGGGTGGAGGGCAGAGCTAGGACTCATGCTTGGTTTGGAGCATCCCTCGGGAACATTTCCCACTGTATCAGTCTGTCTCGTGTGATCACAGTTCCCACGTGCTAACCACGGTCCACTCTTTGTGCACACTGCTTTTTATGTGCCATCTCATCTCTCCCCTACAGGAGTTCTGTGGGGTTAGTATTATAATTATCTCCATTTTACAGAGGAGGAAGCTGTTACCCAGAGCTTATGCGACTTGCCTAGGATTGTAGAATTATGAATTGTAATAACAGTCTAGGTTTCAACCCAGGCAGTCTGTCTCTAGAACTTTTAAACACTGCTCAACACAGCCACTAGACAACTAATATGTATAGCAGAAGTTAGACTTTTATTGTTCATTTTTATTGCTTTTGAGGACTATCTTATCATCCTCAAGTGTGATGATGACATTTTAAGATCATCTGACATTCATCTTCTTAAAGATCAGAGCCCTTCCTATACCAGTAAATCTGCATAGGGACTCACATGCACGTCCTGTCAGCTGCTCCTTTATTGTGGCTTAGCTTCTGGCTTTGCCTCCACCCACTCTCTAAGCACAGTAATTGACAAGAGACCTTGTCTTTCTTCCTCCCTGGCTTGTGGTCAAAGGCTGCAGGAAGCTGGCTGAAGTTCCTGCTGATCCCAGAAGGTGGCACTAGAAACCAGATTAAGACCCTTGTTTCGCTGCTCCGTAACAGCTTTTTTAAAGCAACATGACAGTAAAACAGTAAAGAAAACAGATATTTTCCTTAAAAAAAAAACCAAAAAACAAAAAACACCCCCAAAACTGGCACAAAATGAGTTTTAATCAAAACATCTCCATTTCTTTCGGAAAAAGAAGTTTAGACAGAAAAAACATTCAGTATTTCCCTCCCTCGGCATTGACAAGA
Organism: Bos indicus x Bos taurus; assembly: GCF_003369695.1. Lineage (NCBI taxonomy): Eukaryota > Metazoa > Chordata > Mammalia > Artiodactyla > Bovidae > Bos > Bos indicus x Bos taurus. Next base: position 26,865,106 of record NC_040104.1, read on the forward strand.
GACATTATTTAGAAGCCACATCTGTGTGCACATCTGTATCTGATATCACCTATCAGAGGCTGCAATTTGTCTGAGAAGTCCCACCAGACCGGGGACATGAGAGTTGAAAAGGATTAAGATAGATTTTTCAGTTTCTTGAATTCAGGACCGACGTTTTAGCCACCTACCGAGGAAAACAGGAGACGCCCCCGCCCCCGCCCCCGCCCCCCTCTGCTGTGTCTGCCTCTGCTGTTTTCCCTATCTCTGCTGAGCTTCGCCAGATCCTCCTGTTACTACTACACACGTTTTATTCTTGGGTGAAATCAAAGTTAGAATCTGTCCCAGATTCTTTCGACCTTTGCTTCTTGTCTTAGAACAGATTAAGCTTCAAAGAACCTTACTCTAGTCTGCAGAAACGTATCACATAGTGATAATCAACACGAGGACTTGTGGGGCTCTAGCATCAGGCAGCCTCTTTAGGAACATTGTCTTTTAAGCTCCCGACCTCCCTGCTTGCTGGGTGATTCTTTCCTCACTTTACAGATGCCTGTGCTGAGGCTTGGAGAGGCTGAGGAGCTTGCCTGAGGCCACAGAGCTTGCAGGGGGCAGAATAAGAATTGAATCCAAAGCTAACTAGGCTTCAAGATAATACCTGTCTAACACACTTGTAATATATTTCTGAAAGCCTAGTTGGTTTCATCTCCAAGTGGAGTTTGGCCAATTCTGGATTATAATCATCCCAATCTTTAGGAGCAGAATTTCAGAGAAAAGGGATAATGGGGACTGGCTGTGTTTTTTGAGAAAGTGCCTCAACTGGGCTGTGCTTTACTCAGTTTCCATTATAAAACTCTCCACAGAAGCCTGTGGCAAGGTCCCAGAAAATACTTTCCGCCAAATCCTCCTTCTGTGTTTGGGAGCTAGAGACAAGAAGAAGTGGTCAGTTCCATCATTGGCATCACCTTCTGCTGCCATCAGCTGAATGTCAGGTGGACCTGGCTCCATGGCTAAATTATCTTTCTCATGGCCAGGTTCATCTGAGAGCAGGGTTTTATCAAAGCTGATTTGGCAGGGTGAAATCGATGGCAAGAACAAGTTTACACAGATAAATTTGATATGATACCCGTGTAACAGGAAATGGTATCAGAGGAGCAAGCCTAACACTTCCTCTTTGGCCATTTGCCCTTCTGTAACACGGTTATCTTGTAGGAGACTAGACTGAGCTGAGATTATGGGTTTCAATGACTTCAAAACCCCTGAAATAAAATTGATCATTTTTATATGTGCCTTCATGAATTTATAGAGCTATAAATATTCTGCATGCAATTATTGTATACATAGGCAGAACATGTTACTGACTTAGGCACACATAAGCAGAGGTATTGCTATTTATATAGTAAATGAAATGGAGCAACTTACCATAATTACATTAAGCCCTATTTCCAACAGACTTGTTAATAAAGCTTATAACTCTAGGGGCAAATGTTCTAAAGGGGGCCTAGAGTAGATATATCTCTTATAGGAGCAGTATCTTCAACCATTGTCTTCAGGCTCTTGCTGCTTTGAATCCATATATTGAATTACTGTTGCATTGGAATAATCACTTGCCCCAGCAGCCCGGGCTTTGCAGCAATCATAAAGATGCCTTACATTTGTATAATGCTTCCCACTTTTCCAGAATACTTCCATGTATTATCTTTCCTGACGTAATTCCCCCCAATCATTTTCAGGCAATTCTTTTACTGCTTAAGATAGAACAAGAGAGGTGAGGAGGAGTGAGGAAGTAGGCGGGTGCATTGTTCTAGGTGGAGGCTGCCGAAGGTGGGTTGAAAACAGGGGAGCACTCCATTTCCTGAGGGCAGTGCTTCCTCCCCCAACACAGCCATGAGGACCCCTCTTCTGTCTTTCCTGGTGCCTCATTTTCCCAACATATCTGTTCCTTTGCAGCTACTCTAACCGTTTTCAGAGGTTTCTCATCACTGTTGTCTGCCAAAGTGCGTGGTGAGGGGGCATCAAGGGCTGAAAATGCATCATGACCTCCCTTAAAAGTGAAGGGGGCGGTCCTTCCCTGGTGGTCCAGTGGCTAAGACTCCATGCTCCCAATGAAGGGGGCCGGGGTTTGATCCCTGGCCCGGGAACTGGATCCCATATGCTGCAACTCAGAGTTCACTTGCTGCAACTAAAGATCTCACGAGACACAGCTAGGACCCAGCTCAGCCAGATAAACAAACATTTTTTGAAAAAACCAACAACAAAAAAGGGAGAGGGGTCCCCTGAGTAAATAGCAGACTGTTGTTTCCAGAAAACCGCTGTGTTGTCCACCCGGTGTAAAATGGATCTGTTTTATAGCAAAGAAGTCTGAGACACAGGGGTCCCTCGGCTAGTTAGTGGTAGAGCTGAGATTAGCCCGTCCCCAGCTCGCCGTTTGGTGACAAGGCCCATCCACCTTACGTCATTTGAGGGGGGCGGGGCCGCCCCTCTTTGTCCCACCGCTGATTATAGCACCAAACTTCCTGCTCAGCCACTGCTCGCGGACCACTTAGCCAGCTGTAGAGGCAGCTCCTGGAGATGGCCCTTTCCCCATTCAAGGTGAAAGCAGAGTAGATTCAATTAGTTTTTCACATTAACCTAGCGGATTTTCCCCTTATAACTCAGGCTTGATTATCAGTTATAGAAAGCAGAGACAGCTCCTTAAAAACACCCACCATCCTTTCTCCCACCTCCACCCCTCAGTCACCCTGGTGTACATCCTTTAAATTCATCCTCTCAGCCCCTCTGAGTGTATAGACACCCACATGCATCGCTGAATTTTTAATTTTTGTACTTGTGATGGCAAGTACAGCTTCAGCACCTCAGTGTGTGTCAGTTCATCTCTGAAATCCAGTTCTTTTGCTTGGAAAATGTAGTAATAATACTTCCTTTACAGGATCATCATGGGGGGAAAATGAGATAATAGCAGTCAGCTCATGGCAGGGGTCTGACACGTGACTGTTGAGGGCTTACTCACATCCCCACTGTAACATGTGCGTTTCTCTTTGCTTCCCAGTTTATCCTTTGCTTCAGCTTCTACCAGTGGGAGCCCATGACCTATGGCTCTTACCGCTACCCTAACTGGTCCATGGTGCTCGGATGGCTCATGCTTGCCTGCTCCGTTATCTGGATCCCGATTATGTTTGTGATAAAAATGCATCTGGCTCCTGGCAGATTTATTGAGGTAATTGTATCAGCTCCTACACCTGCAGTTCCCTCCCAGGGGAGAAGCTCTGAGAGCTCTGTGCTTTAAAAAAACAAAACAAAACAAAACAGAAGATTTGGTAAACTTACTCTAGCGGGAGACTGGGTGATTAAGTGGTTACAGTTGCTGTCGTTTCTATTAAACCTGTTTTTATTATGTGTTATTCCTCGAATGGAGGGGCTCCGCCAATCTGCAGGCCGAGCTGTTATTGTGTTCTTCCGCAGAGCAGTGACGGCTCCGAAGAATAAGTGATCAGGTTGTCTTCTCTCTCCGTGAGCTCCCTCCTCCTCTCCCCTCACCCAGAGTTTAAATCCCAGTGTTTGGTTGTTAACCACACAGCAGATCGCCCCTTTCCTGATGTTTCTGTCTGTCGGAGGCACCTCCCCCTCCAAACACCTATTACCAGTTACATTTAAAATCACTAGGCTTAGCTGAGGGATCCAAGCTGATTAACGTGTCACGAAGAATGTAACATCCCCGTAGAACGTAATGAAAGGTCCAGGGCACGGCTGGTATGAGGTGATGCCTATCTTACTTAGTCCCTTGCTGGACCCATTTCCCATTCCTCATGCAAAAAACTCCCTACCTCACTCCAGAGAGGATGGTAGGGGGACAGCCACTTGCTGAGCCACCGGTGAAGTGTGGTCAGGCTTTTGTTATTCCTGAGAAATCAAGTGCTCAGACGTGCTAGGAAGCGATCAGTGCTGCCTTGTCTTGGAGGTCCAGCGGGCTGCTGGTTCAGACCAGATCAGTGCTACTCAGGGCCTGGCCCAGGGACCAGCGCCAACCTGGGGGCTTGAAAGTAAAAGTGCAGGTGTTAGTCCCTCAGTCACGTCTGACTCTTTGTGACGCCATGGACTGTATGGAGGCTCCTCTGTCCGTGGAATTCTCCATGCAAGATTACTGGAGTGGGTTGCCATTCCCTTCTTCAGCCGATCTTCCCGTCCCAGGGATTGAACTCAGGTCTCCCATGTTGCAGGCAGATTCTTTACCATCTGAGCTACCAGGGAAGCCTGGGAGCTTCCTGGAAATGCAAATAATCAGGCTCCAACTTTGCTTCGCTGAACCAGAATCTTGGGGATGTGGGACTCTGGTGGCCATAGTTTAACAAGCCCCCAGGTGATTCTGGTGCGAATTCAAGCCTGAGAGGCACTGGATGAGAACGAGGTGAAGAAACACATGTGCAGATGCGGGTAGTGAGGAACAGCTGCGTGGGGCTTGCTCTCCATCAGCCAGATTGAGGAAGAGAGCGCCCTGGAGCATCTCACATGGGTTCGGAAGGGGAACAGCAGATGGGAAGAGAGCACATGAGTGAATGGGCTACATGAATGGGCAGGCGATGAGGAGGTAGCCTTTGTTTTTCTTGGACTAAAGATGGAGTCAGAGTTGGCAGAGGGAGATGCAGGAGTCTTCTTACTGAAGCAGTGGTCCAGGTTCCATCCTCAGGCAATTCTGCCTGTTGTCTCCTTAAGGTGCATTGACACGGTCCCCTCCCCGCCAAGGATGGCTTGCTCTAGCCTTAGACGGACGCCCACTCCCTGACCCAGTAACCTCCTTCCTTCTGAACAGAAGCTGCGTTAGCCTCTGCTACTCTTGTCTTAGGCTGAAATCCTCTAAATTGATGAGTCGGCAATATAAATTTATTATGGTTAATTTGGGATACAAAGGTTGCAAACTGATGATTACGGGGGAGATTAAACTAACAGCTATAAGAAGCAGCTTCTTTTTAATAGGTAATAAACATATCATTGTTCCCTCTGATGTAGTCAGAAATCTGCCTTCTTTTTCCTTATTCTAGAAAATGTTCCGGTCAAATTATGTTTTACCTGAAACGTCAGTTGAAGGATAAGAGACATTCCCATTGTTTTTAGCTCGCCTGCAAGAACCCACACTTTTGAACCAAGTCAGAAGTGTATATTTTTGTCAACAGATAATTAAAATCTTTGCTCACTCTTGGCAGTGTATCTTTGGGGTTGAGGTTTTTTTTTTCCTGGCCATTTATATACTTTTGGGAAATATGCTAAATAAAATCCAATTATTTTGATGTAACAGCTCACTGTTGAGACTAGAACAAAGTAATTGAGTACATGTGCTTTGCAGACTGTGTTTGGCAGTAGAGAGAGAAGCTTGTGGATGCTCTCCATTTGGAGGGGAAAAATGTATAATTAGAATCTGGGCTCTTTATCTTCTATTAATCTTGTGCACAGCAAACCCTGAGCAACTGTAATATTGCTTGCAGGGTAATGTGAATAATTTCAGGTGAACTAAACTAAGTTTCCTCTGTAACGCATTCCTGGCCTTGTTCATTAATGGGGCTGGTCTTCCTAACTGCTTCTCCTGGTTGAGGACCTCTTGGTTCCAGGAGGTGTTCTGGCAAACGTGGTCGCATGCAGTTTGCGGATGAGTGAGTGGTGTCTGGGGAAAAGGGTGCTTTGCTTCTGTGACTCTGTGTGTCTTTGGCTTCTTTGCAGAGGCTGAAGTTGGTGTGCTCGCCGCAGCCGGACTGGGGTCCCTTCTTAGCTCAGCACCGTGGGGAGCGTTACAAGAACATGATCGACCCCTTGGGGACCTCTTCGCTGGGACTCAAACTGCCAGTGAAGGATCTGGAACTAGGCACCCAGTGCTAGTCTGATGGCATGGGATGGCCCAGACTTGATTCTCTTTCTCCTTTCTGCCTTTCCCGGATGCTTTCCCCAGCTGTTTTCCCATTTTTCGTCTTCCTTCTCCCCACGTCTTGGTTCATACCCGTGCATGAGAGCGATGACTTAGAAAAGTAGGACATAGTGTTGCATGCTGCAGCCAAGAGCTGGACGGAGCTTGGTTTGCCCGTGTCCACGCTGTCAGCTTCCAGTGGGGTTTACCTCACAGGCTCGAATCCACGAGGGGAGCGCCTCCCAGTGAAGTCACACGTAGGTGTTTGTGAGTTGGTCAGTAGAGAAGCATCCCCTGTGATTGTCACCAGTGGGGCCAGTCAGGCTGATGCAGGATAACCAGACGGTTGGTTTGCACTCATCTGAGCCATGTCGTGGTTTCGTTCAGACCCACAAAGTTCAGGACAGGGTGTCTTTGGAGGGTTGGCAGTGGTCAGAAAATGTTTGCAAGTAAGAAGAGGCTAGTGGATTCAGACACCGCCAAGGTGATGAAGTTCCCATTTCCATTGACTGGGGCTCTGTTTCCATCATTTGGACCAACTATCTCACGTACGCCAAGGACTCACATGCTTTCTTTCTGCAAGCTGAGAACCTCAATGAAGAGTCGGCTCTATTCCCTCAGGTGGTTTTTTTTTTAATGACCATGGTTGTGAATTCTTTGGGTCCTTTCCTCTACCTCTGCTTCATATTATTTGTGCCCGATATCATACGTTCATACCAGAGTGCCCTTCTGGTTTCTCCATAAGTCGAGCACCATGGTCCAGTGGCACCGTCCCGTATGTCTTCTCTTCCAGACGTCTTTCTACGAGCTGTAGTTACTTTGTCTCTCAGCCTCTGGGAAACTGAGACTTGCCCTGGTTCTGTCTATGTGTTATATATATCAGACACAAACTCTCGAAAGACAGATAATATCTCAGTTTTTACTCTTCACTTTTTCACGCACAGTCAATGCCAATTGTAGCCATTGAATCAAAGAAGTAGAGAGTTGAAGAGAAAGCAACCATAATACTCACTGCACTTTTTAGGTCACTGCAGGTACAGAAGTTTCTGATACATGCAGGTTAGGTAAGTAGCAAGTGAGCCAATTAGAGCTATTGATTTTAAGACTACACTTAGCTGATACCATTTGAAGAGTTCCCAATTCACAGTACTCATAATCACACTCTAATGAGAGCGGATCATATGTCTACAGAGATTGGTGAAGCTGTAGCCTCTATTATCTTCTTGTATCCTGAACATGCATATATGAGATTTTTAAAATGTGGTAAGTGTTCATATAGTGTGTACTTGTAATGGTGTTTTCTGTCCTTATAAATATCGTATGAATCACTGTAGAGATGGTGAGTATAGTGCAGTATAGTCTTTTTTTCCCCCCCTTCTAGTAATAATATCTAAACTTTAAATTGTTTCCTTAGGGGATACCATTGCAATCATTTTCTTATTTGTTTGTCTTCATATTACAGGGTCTCAGGCAAAGTTTTCAGTTCAAATCTTGTATATTGATGTGACATTTTCATCTTTTCAACAGTAACAAAACCCAACAACAGACCTTAAAGTAATACTTTTTAAAAAATAATTTCATTTGTTAAAGAAAAAAAAAACTCAGCTCATCTTACTGAGCTCTTTCTTTTCTGGGGCAGATATCATTGTCATTTGCCATGTGAACTTCAGGTTTTGAAGAGTAGTCTGTGGAAACTTTCAAAAAAGGAAATGCAGATGGGTTTCGAACTCTAGGTTTTTCATCGCTTCTGTTTTCAAGGCGTGTTTGTTCTTCCTCCTCCTGTTCCCTTTTTCTGCTTACTTACCTCCCAAAGCTAGAACTTACTGGAATCCATCACAGAGACTAAACCCTAAGCTTCCCTTAGACTTAGCTTTAGGAAACTGAGCCGTGACCTTCCTGTCCCAGTGTTTCCATAGCGACCTGTCCAGCGTTAACATTGGTTTCCTTGAGAAAGCCATATTGAAAAGAAGTCCCGAGGGCTCTAGCAGATCCTGCATGGTGGTACCGAAAATTAGCCTCTCCCCTTGGTATCCGACGGGGTGGGAGAGGAAGGGAGGACTAGTTTTGGTTTGGAAAGGATCTGCAGCCTTTCCAATTTGAACATTGAAGAAAATCACTGAAATCAATTAGCATCCTCCCATGGGAACGATGGGTTTGCAAAAGGATGCATGGTTTCTGGCTTTCCTCTCTTGCCTCTTGGCTAAAGTTTGAGTCGGATGCTGGATGCCAACCCAATTTCTGTTAATTATTGCTGTTGTGATTGAAGAGGGGGTGAGGTAAACTCATGGATGCTGCCAGATTTGTTTTGTACACACCGCAAGTTCGATTCATTGTGACAATGCGGACAGCCTCATTAACTAGTGCGTTTTGCACTTGGGGCAGGGCAAATTCATTACAATTTGTCCAGTTAAGACCCAGGGGCTGTTCCCTGAGTAATTGGGTTTTTGTGTGCGTGTCTATCTGTGTTTTTAACTGTTTTCCTACCGTGTCCAAGTTTCATGTACAGTGTCCTTAAAGGTGGAAGGTTCTAAGCTTACCTGGGAATGGTTACCTTGTGAGTTTAGTTTTGTCTCTTTCTACAGTTGTGTTTAACTTTCGAGGCTTTCCTTGCCAGAGCCGTGTTCGGTATCTGAGTTGTCTCCGCTCATGGCCAGTCTGCTCCTGCGGTACCTCCCCTGGATTGGCTGGGACGCTGAAATGCATATGACCAGGTGGATGTTTCCATGCTATTGAAATGCACCATCAAGCGGATGGAAGAAAATGAATGAATACAAATGAAATGAACAGCATTGTCATAAAGCGCCACTTGAGAGTTCCCCTTCAAATGGAGGCAAAAACTGAGTTGCTGAGGAAAGGCTTGTTTTGGCTCACTGTGCAGAATGGTGGGGTGTTTTCTACTTGTGAAATTGTTTCCTAATACCAACAAATGCCAGAAACCCATTCCGAGAAAAAAAAAAAGCCATATGTTAAAAACAGTAACCCTGTAATATCCTTAAAGGAGAAAAATATGTGTATGTCTTAACAATTGGTGTTGTGACTTCTTATGCATTTATTTGTCTTGTGTATTAGTAACTTTTAATCTCCTTAAGGCTGTGTGTTTGTCATGTACAAATGTGTTCAGTCTGGTCTCTCTTCTCTTTCTCTCTCATATTTATTTATTGCATGAAATCTGTGGTCAATGCAAAATCTCGATGACCTCAACGTCTTTGAAATTTCCACTGTGTCTTTAATAGGTCAGAAATGGAGTCAACTTGTATTTCAGTGAGCGGCACTTTAAAAGGACATTGACCACAATGACCTGGAAATGGATAAGACTTGGGTTGTCTTTGCTAAGGTTGCACTGGAGTTGAGTTTTCCTTTAAGTTCTAATTCTGTTATCTCTATGTGCCTCATGCTTCTGATACACTTGACCTGTCAGCATGGTTTTCCCATGCCTAAAACTAAGATTTTTTTCTTTTCTCTTTGTTCCCTTGGCCATTGGTCATCATTCTTTTCACCAGAGACTTGCACAATAACTATTGCTTCATGTAAGTGTGATGGCAAGATCCTGCTGCTGCTACCTGGATTTGGGTCTGTGACACACTTCTGCAGGCTGGGTGGTAGGTCCTCTTGCAGAGAAAACAGGCCAAGGCCAGCGAATGAGTGTCACCTCTGTTTCCTCTTGGGTATTGTGTAGGAAACCTCCAGGCTGGGAGCACAGGTTTGGATGATCGAATCTTAATGGTGATTTCTCTGCAAAGTGGTCTGAGGATTTGCAAAAGTAAAGCTATCGTTCCTGGATTTTGCTTCAACTGTACAGAAAGGCCAAGTGATTTTGAATTGTGGTCTCTGCTTTGGTCACCTCTGAGCAGCCTGCAGCCAAAGAGAAAGTGTTCTCAGATTGGGTATTCATCACCCTCAAGAGGGAGCAGTGGCTTGATTTGCCTGCCATGGCTTAAATACATCTTCAGGTAACCATTTGCCTTACAGGTGTATTTTATTGTTAGGATGATAGTTAGTAACTGACTAGGAACTGTTTTGTGTCTCATTTTTTGGGTCTTTTTTTTGCACTTTATATGGGCCTATCATGGGGTAGGTTTATTCTTTAACTGCGTACTTGGCTATTATCCTTAATGCAGGCATCTTATGTTGTCCTGTCGCCTATGAATAAAGATATGTTCCCTAATCAGGTCCTTATATTTTTTCATTAACTGTACATGAAGAAAATATATTACATTATAAATGATGCATCATATATATATATATCTTATAGAGTACATATTATATACTGTGCATTATTCATTTAAGAAGTCATTATTCTTGAGGCCCTACCTCAAATTTTGTATTTATGTGTACAAATGCAATTTATGGTATTATATATTTGCCTATTATATACTGATATAAATTAGAATTTATCCGAATAATGTATGAATTGACAAACCCCTAAATAAATGTCAGTGTTTAAAAATCTAATTGCTACAGAATTGTGTCTTTTTCAAACCCGCTCCCACATTCTTTCTTTCGTAACAAATGGCCTTCAGGTATTCCCAGGATTGATCTGTTTTGTTGGGAGAAACCTGGAACAGAAATGGAAAACTGCCCTCCTGGGAAAATGAGATATTGCACTGCTGCAGAAACAAATATCAATTAAATTGTTATATTCGGAGCCATCAGAATACACTATTGTTTGCTGAATTATTAATCACCCCTCCTGGGAAAGGAGAGAGAGGGAGGGAGAGAGGATCTGAGTGAATCTGAACAGAAGGACTGGGCAAGTTAAATCCTTGGGTATATTTTAATGACCACTTTGTCAGTCTTCAATTCAACTTTATTTCAATTCCGCAAACATTTGCGTCGCTCCTCCACTGAGTTAGACCCCAGGCTACACTGAATAAAAAATGAAACAGTCCCGGGGCTCATGGAACACAGAGCTAAGTAAAAAGACTACACATATTAAACCAGCACACAAGCAGATCAATACATGTCATTCCTCTCCTTTAAGTGTGTGGAGCCCCCATGTTCCCTGCCCCCCGCTCCCCCCCTGGGCAAAGAGGGGCCCTGAGTTCTGGGGTCGTGTGTAGAGACTGGCAGCTGTGCGTTCCTGTCGGATCCTGTTAACCCAGAAGCTTGACCCTGTCTTCCTCAATGAACCCAAACATGCTCTACCTCCAACTTCAGCTGCCATTTCGGGCTGGCTATGGGGGTAAGCCACACCACTCTTAGTGGGAAAAGAGATGCTCTTGGAAGCTGATGCTGCAAACTGCAAGCCAAGAGCATCGGGGTCCATCCTGTGCTAATGAGACTGCCACACAGCCACTCAGGCTTGTCTGTAACCCTGCACTTCAGCACGCAGACCGAGCAGCAAATAACAAACTCAATAAAGACCTCATCTTGAAAGAAGAACTCTCCATGGCATCAGAATTTGGTGCCGGCTCATCATCCTTGGTTTCCTTCCTGAGATCCCTTTGCTCAGCTGTGTTTTAGTTTTGGGGGGAAAATTCTCAAGCCTCTATGAAAGCAGTGGGTGTAGAATATTGTCTCTCATGTCCACATCACTCAGTTTCAACCATTAACCGACTCATGTCCCTTTTTTTTTTTTTTTAATGTATCCCTCTCCCCACTCTGAATTGAAACTATTTCTGTGGAGTGTTTCAAAGTAGAGCTTAGACACCATGAGCTTTCACTTGGGAAGGCTCCATTGTGTTTATATGCCCCAATATTATTTATTTGTTAAAAAATTCTGACTTCTGGGTGCGCGTTGCAGCCGTCAGCCTCTCTCTAGTTGCAGTGTGTGTGCTTCTCTGGCTGTGGCATGCAGGCTTAGTTGGCATGAGGCACATAGGATCTTAGTTCCCCAACCAGGGGTCAAACCTGCATCTCCTGCATTGCAAGGCAGATTCTTAACCACTGGGCCACCAGGAAAGTCCCTAATTTTTATTGGAGTATAGTTGATTTACAATACTGTGTTAGTTTCATGTTTACAGCAAAATGATTCAGTTGTGTGTGTGTGTGTGTATCTATATTCTTTTTCAGATTATTTTCCTTTATTATTGTTGTTCAGTCATTAAATCGTGTCTGACTCTTTGTAACCCCATGAACTGCAGCACACCAGGCTTCCCCAGTCCTTCACCATCTTCCTGAGTTTGCTCAAGCTCATGTCCACTGAGTCAGTGATGTCATCCAACCATCTCATCCTCTGTCACCCCCTTCTCCTCTTGCCCTCAATTTCTCCCAACATCAGGGACTTTTCCAATGAGTTGGCAATTCACATCAGGTGGCCAGAGTATTGGAGCTTCAGCATCAGTCCTTCCAATGAATATTCAGGGTTGACTTCCTTTAGGATTGATTGGTTTGATCTCCTTGCAGTCCAAGGGACTCTCAAGAGTCTTATCCAGTATCACAGTTTGAAAGAATCAATGCTTTGGCACTCAGCCTTCTTGATTGTCCAACTCTCACATCAGTACATGACTACTGGAAAAAGCATAGCATTGACTAAACAGACCTTTGTTGGCAAAGTGATGTCTCTACTTTTTAATGTGCCATCTAGGTGTGTCATAGCTTTTCTTCCACAGAGCAAGTGTCCTTTAATTTCATGGCTGCAGTCACTGTCTGTGGTGATTTTGGAGCCCAAGAAAATAAAATCTGTCACCGTTTCCACTTTTCCCATACCTATTTGCCATGAAGTGATGGGGCTGGATGCCATGATCTTGGTTTTTGAATATTGAGTTTTAATCCAGCTTTTTCATTCTCCTCTTTCATCCTCATCAAGAGGCTCTTTTTCCTCTTTGCTTTCTACCATTAGAGTGGTGTCATCTGCATATCTGAGGTTATTGACATTTCTCCCAGCAATCTTGATTCCAGCTTGTGAGTCATCCAGCCTGGCATTTCACACGATGTACTCTACTTATAAGTTAGATAAGCAGAGTGATAATAAGCAGCCTTGTTGTACTCTTTTCCCAATTTTGAACCAGTCCGTTGTTCTATGTTCAGTTCTAATTTTTGCTTCTGATCCTGCATATAGGTTTCTCAGGAAACAGGTAAGGTGGTCTGGTATTCCCATCTCTTACAGAATTTTCACTGCTGCTGCTGGCTGCCCTGGGGTCAATCTCCTGCCTACCTGGCCTTCCACTGGCAGAGCTCTGGCCCATGCCTTTCCTGCCCTGTGGCTCCTCAAAGTTATTGTCCAGGCCTGGTGAGCCTGGTCACCTTGACAGCCTCAACAAGCATTTTCCATTATAGTTTATTACAAAATAATTGAATATAGTTCCCTGTTGCTATATAATGGGTCCTTGTTGGTTATCTGTTTTATATATGGGTGTGTGTATATAACTCTTTAGTCTTTCCCTAAGTGGGGATGGTGATGAAATATGGGAGGCTTAGCACTCACATATCTACAGCAGGTTGATCTTCTCTGGGCTGTTAACAAGGGTACACGGATCTATTCAAAATGAGCTAATGGTGTTCACTCTGATACCTCCCCTGCCTCCCCTTGCTTCCTGCATCCAATCTTTCATCTTGTTTCATCTGTTTGGCAACGATTCCCCCATGACTTTGTGGCTGTTTTCCTGCTGATCTCACTCCTGCCGCTTTGATTGTTCTCTGCTTTTGTTCCTGTCTCCTTCCTTAGTCTCCCCAGATGTGTCTCCTGGAACTACAGATTCAGAATCTCACGGTTGTGTGGAGGTCCAAGGTCATTTATTCCAGCATCTCAGATGCATAGATTCTTCTCTGATAGTCTGTTTTGTGGGAACTGGGTTTTCGAGGCGATACATGTAGGGTGGGTAGTCACTGTCTAAAACAAATTGACCATAGGAGTCTTAAATAGAGAACACCTCCAGTGCCTTTAAAATAGCTCAACTTGACAAAAATTGGATTTACATATCCTACTGCATTAAACTGAGACTGTGTGTGGTTTGGGTCACTCTTTTCTTTCCTTTAATGCAATCTGTAATTCTATGAGAATTTTCATATTGTAAGTGATTTAACCTGACCCTGTTCCTCTTTCAAGGAAGCTTCTCCAGATGCCTTAGAATGAGGAGAAAATAATATCTGGAATATAATATGGATTGCATTGAAACAGAATCACACTTTGACGATCTATTGATCCATTCACTCATATATTTATTTTTACACTCTACTCAATGTCTTAATATTGTTAAGACATTGATATCTTTCCAGTACCTAATAGTTTGTGACACATAGTAGATACTCAATAAATACATTTTTAATCAAGTGAGCAAATATTGAGTGTTGGTTCTCTACGAGGAACAAAGCTCAGTGTTATGTGTAAGAAAAACGTGAGTAAGAGTTGGATTGTGCCTCCAGGTCACTCAGTGTGATATATACATGTTGCTGTAATACCCAGTGGGAAGAACCACAGGGTATAGGACAAGAACACACGGAGGGGATGTGGAAGAAGAAATGCCTTCTGTCTGAGCAGATTAGGCCGGATTTCAGGAAACAGGGACATGGGGAGAGTTTTGACCATGAGAAAAATATCAGCGTAACCAAAAGCAGGGTCTGGCTGCTTGCCACTCAGATGCCAATAAAGAGGCCAGGTTGATGGAAAGGAAAATTTGCTTTATTCTGGATGCTGGCAACTGGCTGGGGGGTGGATACCTGTCTGAAGGCCAACTCCTCTCCAATGACAATCCATGGGCTAGAGCTTTTATAGGCTGAGGAAGGGGACTACATGCAGAAATAGCATAGTCACTCTTGACGGTCATCTTGAAATTGGTCATTAGTGGTCTGACCAACATCCTCTTGATTGCATAGTTCATCTTCAGTTCCAGGGTCAATTTGTTCCCATATCCTCGAGACCAATTCTTGGAATTGTGGCAGCTTATGTCATGGCTATAGTTTGGTTATCGTGTAGTTAACTTCTCCACCTGGTGGGGGTTTCAGTATCTATAAGACAGCTCACAGGAGATAGCTCAGAATATTATCTATAGCCCTTGAGAAGGAACTAAAGGCCCTTGACTTTGCTTAATGATTAAACTATTATTATTTGGTCTCCTTTGACTGTTTACCTTTGTTTCTGCATCTTCTCACTTCTCTGACTAAACTTATTCTTTAGCTAAAGTTTCTCCATAGGCTAAAGGCAGGCAGAGGATATGGTGGGACAAGAAGCAGAGGGTCCTGCTTTGTTTTGTTAGGATGAGCTTTGGAGGTAGACAAGATGAAGTGAGTGATGGTATGGGGATAAGACAGATCATGTCAATAAAAATGGGGGGAGAAGGTGGAAAGTGTCAGAAATGCTTGTGGGAAGTAAGGACTAAGGCTGAAGAAGGAGTTTAGGACTTGACAGTCAGGTGCTTTCAATGGCAACATGAAGAGTTCAGAAGCTACCAAGGAAGGTTATTGATCATGGAGAGAGATTTCCTGGCAAAGGCAGCTATGATGCCAGAGACAAAGCACTGTCCTGGGTTCGAGCGCCAGCTCTATGTCTTATTACCACAGTCTCGGTTTTCTCAATTTCTGGTGCAATTGGAACAGTTATACCCATGTCACATAATTACGATGCACATTCAGCTAAAATTTGTATGTGAGAATTTAACACCTAAGATAGCTGTTGGATATTGGCTGTTCGAGTCAGAGCTGTGCATTCGGAATATTGGCCTGGTCGCTGTGTCAAGGATGGATGGAACTGGGGAGAGAGGTGGGGCAAGAACACTGGTTTGATTGTGCAAGAAACCAAACTTTTCGAAGTGTTAGAAGGAATAGTGAACCACTAGGTTGTAAATCTAGGAATATACCCAACAGTAGCAGGCACTCTCCTTTCTGACCCATGTGACTGGGGCCATCGGGGTTTATGTTTAAAAATTTGAGCAATCAGCATGGCGATGACACCAGTCAGTAGGGATGGAGGCTGGAGCATGGTCCTGGAGACTCTTGCTCTGCCAGATACTGCCATGTTAGCTTCTGGATCTTGGCAAAGTCTGAGTCCAGAGGGGGTGCTGGGACAGGCGGGGCCTTGAGCTGGGACTCGGGGTTCTCAGGGCAGCCTGGATATTCTTCTTCCATTACTTGGTTCCTCTGCTGTCTCCTCTCAGGAAGGGGAGGCTAAGGGACTCTGTGGCTACTTATGAGAGATGCTCATTTACACCACTTGCCTCTGGACTGTTTGCCATGTCCATTCCACGCTGGTGCTGGGGAGAGGTACACAAGAGAACCCTGGGCACGACCTTCCAAGGGTGTGTGAATTTGATCCTTCTTGACTGTGGGTTTTGAGATAAGCCATACTGAAAAAATCTCTGCTGCAAAGGGGAGAGCACAGCCAAATGTAGGCTCGTGGCAGTCTCAATGTGCTGGATCTCTTTTCCTGCATTCTTATGAGTGCTTCTACACACCCTGTGTTTTGGTGTGAGGGTAAAAAGTATGAGGAACTTGTACCAGACCGGTATTGATATTTTGCAAAGTTGGTACAGTGTAAGGGAGTGTGGTGACTGAACTTCTCTGATTTCCTGTTCTTAAAGAAGAACGTTTCTGACTTTAGCTAGGCTTGTTGTCATCTGACCAAAATGTGACATTCCCTAGTTTTCAGGAATGGTAGATAAGATAGACTGCCTATTGGTTCCACTTTTTTACCCTGTCCCAAATCACACCCGGGCTATGTCTTCATCGCGGGCAGATTATACTCATCCTTGACTTTATTAGCATGTAAGCAGAAGTGATAGTGCATCTGTTTTGAATCTAGACTCTAGAAGACCTGACCTATTTCCCTGTCTTCATTTGAACCTCTTCCTGCCATGAGAAGAACAGGTCCTGCTAGCCCAGTGGTTCAAGGAAGATGAGAGGCATGTGGGACAGAGTCATTCAGCTGGCACACAGACCCGCTGTGAGAAGTAGGGTCAACCCAGCCCCTGTAGCTTGAAGCAGCCATGCCTGAGTGAGGCTGGGTGACTGAATCCTCGCCAGCCTGTAGATGCGTGTGACAGCATGCTTAGTGTTGGGTGCTACTGAAACTCTGTGGTTGTTTATGCTACAATAGCTAGAAGAAACACAGGGAGCGGCCAGGCAACCAGATTCCACCCAAGTTTAAGTGGAAGTGGCACGTGGAGCTCCTAGGCCCCTTCTCTTCATTCTCTATGTTTGCTTTCTGGAATGTGGAACAAATGGCTGGAGTACCAGCAGCCGTGTTGAACTGTGAGGACAAAAACAATGTTCTAGGAAGGATGAAACAGAAATCTGAGAAGAGCCCGGCTCCTGTGGACTTCATAAAGCCACTAAATTAAACCTCACTCAACTCTGGAATGTGTATTTTTTAACCTGAGAGGGTCTTAAGTCTTATATAAGGTATCATCTGGGAGTTTTTCCTGTTATGTGAAGGCAGACAGAATCCTTACTGATACAGGTTGTAAAATGAACTAGGATGGCTGGAAGGAGACCCAGGGAACCACTGGGAGATGTGGCAGAGTTTAATGATACTCGGTTGCTGAGGAGAACTTTTGAGGCCTGTGACTCTGGAAAGTGGTCTAAAAGCAGGGGGAATGAGCATTTTTGTTTCATGTAGATGAGGAGATCCAGTCTGAAGAACTCATGTGAAAGGTTGTTGCCTAAGGTAACTAGAGCAGGCTATCCCTGTTCAAGAATACCTGTCCCGTTATGCCATCGCATGGCCTGAATTTCCTCCAGGAGATGGTCATGGCTTTGGGTCACCAGACCCGCTCAAGGATGCGCCATCCTCCCTAACTCAGCGTAAGTACAAAAGGACCCCTTCCTCCTCCTTTTTCTGTGGAGCGATGGTAGGAGTGTTGCACACAGGGCTCTTCTACCAGGAATAAAGGATCACTTTGAGGCCTGGAAAACAAAGCTGGGTGAGCACTTTGTGGGCAGCCCAGGGCCACAGGACAATTGAAGGAGCCTTTATGGAGGGAAGTTTGAGAGAGTTTCAAGGGGGTCGTTTTCCCCCCACCCTTTTGGTTTCCATGTGAGGGATTTTCCTTTGATTCTCCTGGACCTTTCCTGTACTCCCTGCTCGCTCCACTTTTCATAGACGAGGCAGACAGCCATCGGTCCTCATTTCTCAGTGAGTCCTCTTTCACTTTCTCCACCCCGATCGGTGGGAGCAGATGGCTGCGCCAGGATCCAGGCTGGAGGCAGGGAAGATGGCCAGTCCATTTTGGCTTTCGTGGGAGGCTATGCTCTCCCAACACTGTCATGTTGATAAAGATGATGCTTGGCCTCTTGCTAACTCATTTATTTCTCAGTTGGTCAGAACTCATGAAGGAAATAGGGTTGCTATGTACTGGTTTCCCACAAGACCTCAACAAGGAGACTGAATCCATAGGCTTTATCCTAGGAAAAGTGGTGTAGCTTAGCAGTTGTTCAGTTGCTCAGCTATGTCTGATTCTTTTGTGACCTCATGGACTGTAGCCCTCTAGGCTTCTTTGTCCCTGGGATTTCCCAGATAAGAACTGGAGTGGGTTGCCATTTCCTTCTCCAGGGGATCTTCTCAACCCCGGGATCAAACCCATTTCTCCTGCTTGGCAGGCAGATTCTTTACCACTGAGCCACCAGGGAAATCCAGCTTAACAGTTAAGTATACAGATTCTGCAGTCCAGCACCCTGGGTTTGAAACTTGACTTAGGCACTCATTTGACAAATTGCTCAGTTTTCATATCTGTAAACTAAGTGTAATAATCCCACATACTTCACTGGGTTGCTTTGAGGAATTAATCCATAGAAAGCACTTAGTGTGGTAACCCATACCTCATTATACTTGAAAAATGAGCCATTATCATTCTGGTTGGGGTTGAGGTGAGGCCCGCGTCTAGCCCCTGCTTGAGAATGGGTTTCTGCTTTCCCCTGATCTATAGGAATGGCCAAAATGTGCTTATGTAACACGTAACCTGGATATGTGAACACCTTGGTTCTTATCATCAGAAACTCAAAACTCATCTAAGATAATTGATGCTATGGATTAGGAGGATTTCATCCAAAAAATTATGGAACAATTTTGTCTATGATGTCTACATATAGATTTTTCTGTCTTCCTTCAGATTGACACCTCACTTTGTCCTAAAAAGTCTTTGAAGCTGCAAGACAGAAGGACAGTAGTTAACTTCACAAGACACGGGTCTCTCTTATCTGGATGTCATTGAAACTGATGGTAGTGACTGGAGTAGAGAATGCATATTTTGTGTGTGTGTTGTGTGTAGAATTCTTATATTCATATAGAAACAGAGGCCCATGCATGGATATATTCATTCATCCCCTCTTTGCAATTGCATGTGGATTTCAGGAAATGAAAATACCCACCCAGGTCCAGGCGTGCATAGTTCGAGAGAGTCTGGCACTTGCTGGGTTGGTGAAGGACACTTGGGAGTTTTCGCACTTCTCTGGACTCTGCCACATGATTGGCACTTGGGTTAGTTTCCTAGGGCTGTTAACAAAGCGCTGTAAACCTGAAGGCTTCAAACAACAGATATTTAGTCTCTCACAGTTCTGGAGGTTAGAATCTGAAGTCAAGGTGTTGGCAGGGCCAGGCTCTCCCTGGAGCCTCCAGGAGAGGATCCGTGTCTGCTTCTTCTGGCTTCTGGTGGCCCCAGGCGTTCTATGGCTTAGAGCACTTCAGTGTCTGCCTGTCACATGCTTACATTTGTTATGTCTCTGTCTTCACGTGACAGACATTTTCCCCCTCTTACAAGGACATCAGTCACAAGGAATGAGGACCCACTAATGACCTCATCTTCACCTGATGATATCAGCAAAGACTCAGTTTCCAAAAAAGGTCACATTCATAAGCACTGGGAGTTAGGCTTTAGCATGTGTTTTTTTGTGGGGGTGGGATGGGGTGGGGCATGGGGGTGGGGGACACAAGCCAATCCATAACTATCCTCCATTCTCTTCAGTTTTATCAGGAAATGTGTCATGAGTCCCTAAATGTGAAGGTAGTTGGAAGGCTGTTTGGACACAGGAGAGTGCCCTGGGGTGAGGGACTGGAGGGCACTAAATGAGATGGAGAGTTTCTCAGCCTTGGATGCTAAGAAGGAGTCTTCCTCTTTCTTCCTCTGTGAAATTCACTTCTCTGCATAGAGTTAGCTGTGGAGCAGCTCTGGGGGCCAGTGGGACAAGGCAGTCTGTTGCCTTGGTGATGGCCAATGAGAAGTGTCAGTTCTCCATGCTGCTTCCTGGGACAACATCCATTGATTCATCCAACAAACGTTTATTGAGCTCCTAAAATATGCCAGGTCTGTCCTAGGTGGAGAGACACAGTGGTGAACAAGAAAGACAAAAAGCCTACTCTTGTGGCATTCTCTGCGGGGGGAGACAGAATAAATGTCAACAAATCAATCGATATTTCAGATAGTAATAAGCACTATAAAAAAATTAAGCAGGGTTAGGAGACAGAGAGCCATGGGCATGACGTGAGAAGCTTCTGTAGGCAGGGTCTCCCCAAGGAGTTGACACTTGAACAGAGGCTGAAGTCATATGAAAAGTGAACCACACTAAAATTTATGGAAAGGATGTTCCAGGCAGAGGGGGCAGCAAGTGCAGAGACCATGAGGAAGGAGGGTGTGAACTTGGAATGTTTAAGGAATAGCAAGATTCTGGGGTGAGCAAGGAGGTCAGGGGGAGAGAGCTGGGAAGCTGGGCAGAGGCCTTGTGAGATGTTTGGATTTATTCAAATTATGATAGAAAAGAGCAAGGGAACTTTTGAGCAAGGGAATGTGATCTGATTCATGTCTTGAAAAGCCGACTATGCCTGCTAAGGGATGGCTGAATTATAAGGGGCAAGAGAGGAGGTAGAGAGAACAATTGGAAGTCGAGGGCAATAGCCAAGGAAAGGGGAAGTCATGGATTCGATGGAGGCAGGAGGAGTGAGGGGTGGTGAGGTGCGGTTGTTTGGGATTTTTCTTTATGTCTAAGGGAAAGCAGGGGTTTTCCAGGTGGCCCTAGAGGTAAAGAACCCACCTGCAAATGCAGGAGGTATAAGAGAAGAGGGTTAAATCTCTGGATCAGGAAGATCC
Organism: Bos indicus x Bos taurus; assembly: GCF_003369695.1. Lineage (NCBI taxonomy): Eukaryota > Metazoa > Chordata > Mammalia > Artiodactyla > Bovidae > Bos > Bos indicus x Bos taurus. The sequence continues at coordinate 26,885,920 of NC_040104.1, forward strand.
CCTGGAGGAAAGCATGGCAACCCGCTCCAGTATTCTTGCCTGGAGAATCCCATGGACAGAGGAGCCTGGTGGGCTACAGTCCATGGGGTTGCAAAGAGACACAATTGAAGCGACTTAGCGTGAATGCAAGAGAAGGGAAGTCAAGGGTGACCCTGGGTTATTTGGTTGGAATGCCTGATGAAGATTGGTGCCATCTCCTTAGAAGGCAGCAAGCAGGGAGTTTGAGAGGTGTGTGTGTGTTAGTTGCTCAGTCATGTCTGATTCTTTGTGACCCCATGGACTGTAGCCCGCCAGGCTCCTCCATCCATGAAATTCTCCAGGCAAGAATACTGGAGTGGGTTGCCATTACCTTCTCCAGGGGATCTTCCCAACCCAGGGATCGAATCCCAGTCTCCTGCATTGCAGGCGGATTCTTTACCGTCTGAGCCACCAGGGAACACAGTTTGGGAGTGAGGGGGAGTTAAAAGTCCTCACTTGGAACACATTGCAATTTTTTAATGATCACTAAAGAAGTTTTACAAAATAGCTTTTTAAAAATATGTATTTATTTGGCTTTGTTGGGTCTTAGTTGTGGTGCTTGGGTTTAGTTGCCCTGCAGCATGTGGGCTCTTAGTTCCCGGACCAGGGATGGAACCTATGTCCCCAGCACTGGAAGGCAGATTCTCAATCACTGAACCACTAGGGAAGTCCTTAAAGTCATCTCTGCTGCTGCTGTTCACAATATATTAAAAGCCATTGACTTGTACACTTTGGGTGAAGTGTATAGTATGTGAATTGTATTTTGAGATGTGAATTGAGATACAATTCACATACTATACACTTCACCCAAAGTGTACAAGTCAATGGCTTTTAATATATTGTGAATATTTGTTTTTCATCATCATCATAATCAATTTTAGGGCATTTTCATTACCCACCCCCCCCCCAAATAAGTCCTTCATTCCTTAGCTGGCACCTGCTAATCTTTCCTTTGGCTTCCCCCTGCCTTAAGCAACTGCTAATCTACTTTCTGTCTCTATAGATTTGGACATTTTACATAAAAGGAATAATATGACATGTGGTTCTTTGGGACTGACTCTTTTCACTTAGCATAGTATTTTCAAGATTTATCCCTGTTGCAGCATGTATTAGTACTTCATTTCTTGTTATTGCTGAATAATATTCCATTATATAAATATCCTGCCTTTTACTTGTCCATTCATCAGCTGATGGGCATTTGGGCTGTTTCTACTTTTTGGCTATTACGAGTAATGCTGCTGTGAACATTTGTGTAGAACTAAGTGTGTGGCCATATGTTTGCAGTTCTTGTGTCTGTACCCAGGGGTAGAATTGCTGAATCATATGGTAACTTTATGTTTGACTGTTTGAAGAACCATTTTACATTCTCACCAACCAGTATATGAAGGTTCTAATTTCTCCGCTTCCTTGTCAACATTTACTATCTGGCTTTTTGGTTTTAGCCATCCTCGTGGGTGTGAAGTGATATCTCATTGTAGTTTTGATCTGCATTTCCCAGATGGCTAATGATGCTGAGCATCTTTTCATGTGTTTCCTGGCTGCTTGTTTTTCTTCTTTGGAGAAATGTCTATTCAGATCCTTTGCACATGTTAAAATTGGGTCATTTGTCTTTACTATTGAGTATAATAATTTTTAGTAAGTGCGAGTAGTTTAAATCAGGAATCTTGTGCGTATGTGCTCAGTCATGTCTGACTGTTTGCCGCTCCGGACTATAACCTGCCAGGCTCCCCTGGCCATTGGATTTCCCAGGCAAGAATACTGGAGTGGGTTTCCATTTCCTACTCCAGGGGATCTTCCTGACCCAGGGATTGAACCCATGTCTCCTGTATCTCCTGCACTGGTTGGTGGGTTCTTTACCACTGTGCCAAATAAGTGGGAAGCCCAAATAAGACATAGGACTTGCAGATTTGTTCTCCGTTCTGTAGGCTATCTTTTCTCTCCCCATGATGTCCTTTGAAACACAAATGTTTTCAGTTTTGATGATGTGGCCATATTGCATTTAAGGCACCTGATGAGTAGTGAGTATGTATGCCCTGAGTCTGAAGGAGAGGTGAGGACTGGAAATACACCAGGTGAGAATCATCCATGTATAGATAGTAGTTAAAGCCATGAGGCTGGATGAGAACACAGTAGTAACTGTGGCTCGAAGACAAGAATTCTGGGGTCCCTGAGGCTCCCCAATATTTAGAGGTCAGGAAGAAGAGGCAGAGGGATAATCAAAGGAAGCCTATTGTTCTTGGACAGATCATAGTGGGAGGCCATGCAGAAGGGGAGGGTTGGCTTGTGGTGTGGTATTGGGTAGACTAAGCCTCATCACTGCTTCCACTGAGCATGGGTCCCATTGCAATATCCCAACACACAGCCACGTGGTCCCTTCATCGCCACCATAGAAATTTGCTAGGCATGCTCTATAAAGGTTACCTTAGCCTACACACTCCAAACCCCCAATCCAGAAGTGCATTTATAGGAGGAGATTGAGGTACTCAGTTATCTAGGAAGATTTATGACCTTGTTAAGATTAACACTAGTTCTGCTAATGGATGTGATGCTGCAAAGCTTTGACAGAACATATGCCTTGCTTTATTTTTTAATGGAACACACTGAAAGCTCCATCCCACAGGACCAACTAATTACACAGAGACTTTCAGAGAGAGAGAGGGAGAGCTCTAAAGGTCTGACTCAGACCACCTTTTCCGTTGGTTGGGGTCACTGTGACTTCTAGGATTTCTGAGATCAGTAAGACACCTTTGAAACAACAGCTCAAAGCCATAGAAACTGCTCCTACTGAGGTGTATTTAAAATCTGCAAAGGAGAGAGGGGGCTTGGGTCTCACAACACAATGTGGTTTTGGGAAATCCTCATTCACAAGGCCCAGCTCAACTTGAGGAGTCCTATTTTCTGCAAGAGGTGTGGTTTTAAAGTTAGCTTAAATGTAACATGTTCTGTGTGCATGCTAAGTGGCTTCTGACAAAGTGCATGCTAAGTAGTGTCTGATTCTTTGTAACCCTATGGATTGTAACCTGCCAGGCTCCTCTGTCCTTGGGAATTCTCCAGGCAAAAATACTGGAGTGGGTAGCCATTTACTTCTCCAGGGGATCTTCCCAACCCAGGGATAAAACCCGTGTCTCTTACATCTCCTGCATTGGCAGGCAGGTTCTTTACCACTAGAGTGTGATTTTAATTTTAGCTTTAAATGTAATATGCTCTAGGTGGAAGGAGAAAGTCTTGCCTCTGTAGTGAAAACAGACAGTCAATGCAGACAGATCCCCTCTGGGCTGGAGCTGAATCCCAGAAGAGATGGAGAATCTGTTCAGCCTTGACATCAGTTTACCTTTTAATCTTTCAGCTCAACTTCGGGCATGGCAATACACTTCTTTGCTTCCCTTCTTCTGCCTTAGGTGTTAGGCGCTGGAATTTATCTGCTCGTTCATTTCCTCTTTTATCTGCTAAGGGACCACAGAGTAAAGGACCGAGTGGGACAGTGGCTTGCATACAGGAATATCCAGAAAAATAGGGCAGCGTGTGTAGCTAAAAACATTCTCTCTTAATAAACTGTGTTGCTACTTTGGTGACTTTCTCCTGGGGTCATGGTGATGAAGGGCTTAGGAGGAAGTAAGAAGGGGATTAGTGAAGAGGATTTTTCTTGAACGTTGGAAATATTTCCTGGGAAATGAGGGAGGGCTTTGTTCAGAGACGTTTCCCTTCTCTGGGATCCCTATCATATCAGAGGGCCGGGCTGGACTCAGCGAGAGGGGACCAGTGTGAGGAAGCCAAGTTTTAAATCATGCGGGGCTCGTTTGGTGTAAATCAAAGGTTCTGTCATGTCTGATTTCACGACTCTGCAACCTAGTTATAAATAACGTTCATGAAAGGAAGTGCTATAAACCCGGGAGATATTTCTAGGGAAGGCTGGGTTCTGGAAGGGGGTCACAGAGAAGCAGGAGGATTGGTCTTCTTGCTCACACTCCTAAAACAAAGTCCAGCCATTCTCTCCAGGAATGGTGTTGGAGAGGGTTCCAGAATAACTTCGGGAGAGGCCAAACCCTGACTGTGAAAGGAGAGTAGTAGGGTTTTTGACAAAACCATCGAGAAACTCACTCAAGGAAAAAAAAAAAAAGGTTAGGAATTTCCCCTAAGTGGCAGCATCTGCCCTGCAGAACCGGAAGGCTTGCAAATAAAACTCCCCAATTCCCGACCGTGCTTCGCTCGGGCTCAGGGACACTTTTTCTGCCCCCTCCCTGGCCTTAGCGTCCTCTCCCTGAACCCCCAAAGCGGGTCCCCAGAGGGACCCAGAGGAGAGAGGAGACTGGAGGTACAGGTGGTGAGACGGAACTCAGCCATCATCCCCCTCCTCGCCCCTCCCCAACCAGTCACCTAAGCAAATCCGGAGTAACTGTCCTCCAGGGAGGAGCTGAGCACGCTAGTTGACTCCGTCTGGGTCGGGGTTCCCCCGGAGGCGGGGACGCGGGGCGAGGGGGAATCCACCCGCAAGGGCTCGGGGTTCTTCGTTTCGACCAAGATGAACTGTGGCAACTTCGGCAGCCCCCACCGCGGCGCCGAGGCAGAGACAGCAGCAGCGGCTCCGCCGGCTCTTCCGGGCTGGAGAGCATGAAGCTCAGGGAGGAGGGTGCCCTGCGCCTCCAGCTCCTCCCTTTTGGCCCCCGGGTCCCGGGACTCCAGCTCCAGTGCTCCGAGTGACAGAGGCTGCAGCGCCGATCGTCCGCGTCCTTGCCGCGGAGGAGGAGCCGTTGCCAGCGCCAGGCGCAACCTGCCGGAGTGGCCAAGCCCCGCGTTCCCGCCCCAGCGCGGAGGCGAGCGCCGCCGCAGCGGGGGCCGGGGTCCGGGCCGGGTGCCGCCGCCCGCGGTGGGGGCGGGCTGGGGGCGGGGCGGCCGGGCCGCCTTCCCAGGCGCGATCCCTGAGCACGGCACCCGGCGCAGCAGAACCACCTCCCTCGCCGCCCGCCAGCAAGTTTGGCGGCTCCGAGCCCGGCGCGTCTCGGCATCCAGGCGCATTTGTTTCTTCCTGGCTTCCACGCGCCCGGTTTGGCCGGGACCTTTGGGAGCGATGCCGAGGGATGTGATTTTAGTTGTGTGCTTCTGTGTGTGCACCGCCAGGACAGGTAAGCACGGCTGGGGCTGTCGGAGGGATGCGGGGAAACGGGCGAGCCCAGCCGCTGTGCCCAGCGCCCACCTCGGCGTGGGGAGGACCTGGAACAGAGCTTCGCGCCGGTCCGGGGAAGGGCGTGGATGGGTCCCTCGAATCTCTCTGCTCTGCTCCAGGTGAAAGGGTAAGAAGTAGGACTTACAGGCCGGTGGAAGATGCCCCCGAGGAGTAGCCCCCTGCCCCGAGGACGCGGCCTGGCGGGCACAGGGGTGAGGGGCGCGGCCGTTCAGGCACACCCTCCAGCTGTTAGCGACCGGCTTCCGGGTAGAAACCCACATAGTAGGGAGGGCCCGGGAAGCCCACCCCCAGGAACTTGACAGGTGCGGGGAAAACCGCGGTCCCTGCGCCCTGCTGGCCAGGGCAGGGGCGGCGGCTGGGAGGCGCACCCGCAGAGGGAGCGCTTCCGGCCGGCGGGCGGGCGCTGCTGGGGCGCGGGCGGGCGCTGCGCGGGGTGAGAGCTGCGGGCGAGGCTGGGATTCCGAGATCCCTTTTCTCGTCCCCTCCTGCCTCTCCCCGGGGAACTCTTGAAGTAGTTTTTTTTTTGCCACTCCCTTTCTCCCCCAGAGGGCAGGACAAATTCGAGGTAATTGGAGCTGTGGGGGCAATCCCAGGGAGATGCTCTTAAGCTCCAAACCTGTTTTCGCAGACTGTAGCTGCGTGTTGGGGTCGTGGAGGGGAGGTCAGGAAAACGGGCGTAATTTTCTGAAGTCCCCACTTCGTTCTGCCTCCAGGGAAGCAGTTGTGAGGACGTTAAGAGCACCTCCTTCTCTCAGCCCTCAGCCTGCATGTCCCCTGGGGGTTTGGAGACCCACTCTCAGCCGCCTTCTCTGGGGAGCTAGTAGTAGACTGGGGAAGGTGGCGGTGGATTGGACGAGGGAATTGGCAAAAATAGGACTCTCCACTGCTGGTGGGGGCGTCGCGAGTTTTTATTCCTACGCTAGCCACCCTCCTAACGTGCGGCAGACTTCGCACCCCAGAGTTGATGGGTAGTCATCCCCACTGCTTTCCCCCTCTTTTATCACTCTCATTTCTCCTCTCCAGAGGCATAGCCTCCTGCCCACGCTAGGCAGCAAGTTTATCGGTAGAGGGCTGGGAATGGGTGCTCGGCCTGGGTGGGCTCAAAAGTTCCCTCCGCTCGCTCCCCAGGCGTCCCTCTTGGGCTGTTAGCAGCCCGCCTGAGGATTCAAGAGTTGGGTGTCCAGCAGCTTCCTGCTGGCCCTTTCCATCTTCCCCAGGACCGAGCAGGCGGCAGCTTTTCCTTTGCTTAATGAAAGAGCGGCGGGTGTGGACTTCTCCGGGGATAAAAAGAATCCCCATCCGTTTTCAGTCTCCATCCGAGAGCTCCGCAGCCTGCCAAGATGCCATGACTCTGTCCAGCCTAGAATAAGCGCTTCTTGAGTTCCGGCCTATCTAGATGGGGTAGTCTTTTAAAGCCAAGAGCACACGAGAAAAAGCTTGCCCCCGGGAAGATCAGAGCAGTGGGGACAGTGCAGAGCGTGGGCGACCAGCCCTGCTAGTGGAGAATCTGGTGCTGGTGAGCATCTTACAGGGGAACCAAAGAGAGAAGCTAGGTGGGGTTGGGGTGGGGTGAGATATCCGTCATTTAATTTTCTCAAGTGCACATCGCTACGGAGTATGCCGCGTCCTTTGTTCTCGTTAACTCCTTTGAAAAGTCGGCCAAAAGTACCTTCCCCAGAAGTGGATTGTGGGTCCTGGGCGCATTGCTTGTGGAGTTTCTTTAAGAACAAAATCTTTTCCCCTTCCCCACAATGAGCCCCTTTAAATCTTGTAAAAAATCGGTTGTAGGGAAGTTTCATTTCTGTATTTATTCATTCATTCAACTGAAGAGTTGAGCGCCTTGCTGGGTGCTAGGATTGCTTATGCAAAGAAGAACCGACTTGGTCTTTGACTTCCAGGAACTTACGGCTTAGCTGAGAACCTAGATAGAGACTGAAAAGCGTTTTTATTGTACAGCTTGACGGGGTAGAAGGAAGAGAGATGGGACTATAGAAGTCTGTATTAAGGATATAGAGGAGAAATTGTAGAAATGAATTCTGGGGAGGGGTGGTAGATGGTCAGGGAAGCTTTAATCAGAAGGTAACATTTGAAAGTTGTGTCTTGTAGGATTTTTAGGGAGTTTTCCAGTGGACGGAGTGGGGAAAGCATTCCAGACAAAGGGCACAGCTTGTCCAAAGGCAAGGAAGAATGGAAGGATCTGAGAATTGGTTGTGCAGTTGCTTAGGGAGCTTGGGTTTTCTGTGCCATTTGGTACTCGTTCAAAGAGTACCAAGAGGCTACACATTTCTACTACAAAAATTATCAGAAGAATCAGAGAGACATGGGGGAATTATATCTCAATTCTTTTACTTATAATTTCTTGCAACTTGGGGGATATGATCAGCAGTTTTCTCTTTGATTTTACCTGGGAACCATCATTCCTGTATCACACATCCGTCCTCTGAAGTAGCTAAGGCTGGCTCTTAATTAGTTGATCGGGATCCAAACAGCCACTTGGAAAGTTTATTTGTCAAGTGGGACAATTGTTGTCTGGGCTGTTAACAGCCCAAGATGAAATAAACACGTGGTTCACTGAGTGAACTGCTCAGATATCACTGCTTTTAATGGAAATGAATAGATGGTATCGGGCACATTTTAATTAAAGCAGCACTGCAGTGCAGTAGCAGTTACATATGAAAAGATCTAATGATAGGTGTCACAGGAAGCTGCTTAAATTACCTCATTGTTCAGAGAACTTGTTTTAAAGAGTAAAGTGGAGTTAAGATAGGTGTTGTTCTGGTTATTTCTGGGTGAAAAATTCTGAGATTTCCAGGTACATCACTAATAATGGAAATTTAGCAGGCTACGATGCTTTCCAGGTGTCTTGGTGGTAGAGAATCTACCTCTGGAGGAGGTAATAGCAAGCTATTCCAGTATTCTTGCCTGGAGAATTTCATGGACAGAGGAGTCTGGTGGGCTACAGTCCATAGGGCCACAAAGAGTTGGACACAACTGAGTGACTGAGCACGCATGCACACACACAGAAGGCCACGGTAACAGCAGTAATAACACGTCATGTCCATGAGTTTTCTCCAATGACCTGGAAGTGTGCATAATACAAAACTCAATGATTACTGCCCCCTGGCTTTCCAGTTTGTTGTGGTCACCAGGGCAGTGGGTAGAGGGAGCTCCTGGGGCTGAGTGAATGCTTTTGGCTGCCACCTGCTGGGAAGGAGAGCTTTTTAAAGTACTTCCCAGGCTATTATTAACTGAGTTGAATGATAAAGCTATGAACAGAAGCCCCTGGCCTCCAGTAATCAAGTGAAATATTGGCTGACCTGGAACAGGCACAGAGGATGCTTCTGGGATATTAAGAAACTTTGTAGGAGTTCAGAGGCCCAAATCCGATCAAATGATTGTGAAATCCTGCTGGTAAATGAGATCTTGGAGCATCTCTCCAGTGAGGTTTGTCATGCATGGAGCTGGGGAAAACAGCTGCCTTCATGGATGGTGAGCCGGATTAGGTTTGAAGTGAGCCAGATCTAGGAGGATTTGCTTGGGAGCTTAGGTCCGGGACCCTGGAGGTGGATTGAGTGGGTTTTGGACCTGAATACTTCCTGGGTTGGGCTGAAGAGTGGCCAGCAGCAGCAGCAGGTGTCCTGGGAGATTAGAGTGGAGATTCTGAATCTCAGAGTGCCTCTGTGAGATTGACATGCTGCCTTCCAGGTTTAAAAAAAATTTTTTTCCCCCCAGAGGCTCTTTTTATCCTACTTAATTTCAATACCCAGCTTTAGCCATTTATAGAGCAGTTATGACCAAAGTAAAAAACTTATAATAGAATTTCCCTAGAAAGGGCAGGAGCTCCATGCTTGGACGAGAAGCAGAAACATTAAAATAAAAAAATATCTTTATGGAGCCAACTTTCTCATACTATATAAACTTCAGGTGAAGCCATGCAAATGCTGCCTTATTAATAGATTTTCTGATTCCTTAGGCAATGGGCAAAGCAGTTTTACTCATCCTGCTATTGGCATAAGGTATTTTCATCTCGAAGGGAACCACTTAGAGAAAAGAATATTGTATCTGGAAGGCTAATTGATTTCTCTTGTTCTGTTTTTTTTGGGGGGATGTTTTTATAATAAGAGCAATACAGTTATCTTGAAACCAGGGAAGCCCCTTCATTTGTGGGCTCTAGGGGAAGAGGTCAGTATATTGGGTTGGCCAAAAAGTTTGTTCTGGTTTTTCCAAAAGATAATGCAGAAAAACCTGAACATACTTTTTGACCAACCCTATAGATTCATTATATGGGTTTCACAAAGCGCAGCCAGAGTGAGAATCCCTACTATTCATCTGAGCATGTGGAGGGGTTGGGAAAATGGGAACCATCTGTACCTTTTGTATAAGTCCAGCGAAGTTGTGGACCAAGGAGATGGAATGGTCTGGAGGGCTGGTCCTATGAAAGACAGATGCAGCAGGCCCCAGCTGGGCACCAAATATGTGGTAGGAGTGTTCATACAGTTATCACTGAAACCTCATGAGGCTGGAAGGCTGGTATTGAAAGTGAAGTGAAAGTCACTCAGCCGTGTTTGACTCTTTGTGACCCATGACCCATATAGTCCATGGAATTCTCCAGGCCAGAATACTGGCGTGGCTAGCTGTTCCCTTCTCCAGGAGATCTTCCCAACCCAGGGGTCGAACCCAGGTCTCCTACATTGCAGGCAGATTTTTTACCAGCTGAGCCACCAGGAAAGCCCAGGAGGCTGGTATAATCATCCCCATTTTATGGCTGAGAATAATTAAGCTCTGAGAATTGAAGCAATTTTTTCCCCCTCAAGGGCACAGAGTTATTAGTGGGAAGAGACCAGGACTGAAAGTGGTCCTTAGTTGAGTGTTCCAGATTGAGGGTGCTATGTTCTCACATGGAGATGGGGATCCAAGGGCACCATTGGGGTGTTCTGCCAGTTCTACAGAACCTGGGTGCCTTTTAGGCTCGTCTAGTTGCAGGGCTCCAAGTTTGGCCTGCATTGGTCACTTATTTTCACAATAATACTGCCTAATAAGTCACCAGAAACTAAAAATAGCATTTATTTTGGTCCATGTATCTGTTGCCTGGTTTGATGATTGGCTTACCTCGGCCAGGTTTGGCTGGGCATCATCCCAAACCCAAGTAAGGTGTCTGTCCCAAGTGTCTGAATCTCCCTGGACCAGTGGCCCCACTGGACCATGCTCTTCTCATGGTGATGCAGAGGTACAAGGGAACAGGCTCCACCACACAGGCTTATTCAAGTCTTTGCTTGTATCATGTTGCTAATATTGTTACTGAGTCCAAGCTCACTGCTCATCGCATGCAGGCCAATCAATCAGGAGATGAGGCGTCGAGGCAAGCAATAATGACTTTTCTTGGAAAGCTGGCAGACCAAGAAGATGGCCGACTAATGTCTCAAAATAACCATCTTATCAGGGTCTGGATGCCAGTTTCTTTTATAGAACATGTTGTAGTTGTTGTGCAGGTTGGAAAAGAATTTCCAGACATGAGACAGAATGAGAGGAAATTAAAGTCTATTAGAGTGGGAGACGCCATTAGAATAGAGGGCCAGCTCAAGGGACAGCCTACTGCTTTTGTGGGCTCGTAGCCAATTTTTATAGCCTCAAAACAGAAAATTCCTACCAGAATGATGGCATTAGGTGATTGGTTAGGGTGCTCTAGGGTGGGTAATAGGGTGGTTATTTTACCTAATATGGGGTCAGGGAACTGTGTTTAGATCTAGAGGCTCATGGCAATAGTTGCTATGGGGCATGATCAGTTCCAGAGATTTTTATCCTGTGACCTTGGTACAGGGCTCCACGGAACACAGAGTAGAGGAGGTGAGGAAGTAAAGTAAAAAGGCCATTCATCTTGCAAATATCTCAGAATGACCAGCCTTGGGAAAGGGGTGTGTCAATTTGCTTTTTCTTGTAGCCATTCACACTCGCAGCTAGTGGGTGGACAGGGTCATGATGTTTCCCTGAACAAAAGCACTCTGGTTTAGCATTCAGGTAGAGGGACAGGCTTCCCTGAGGCAAGCCATTATGTATAGACAGTATTCTTTTATTGAAAAAAGCAACAGGGAGCAAAGGTTAAAGTAAAAGAAGCAGAGCCAACATATAGTCAGATTTTATTCTTTCTTGTAACTACATCCTAATGAATCAAACAAGTTACTTGACCAGGCTCAAACTCAAGGGATGGGAAGTTTATTCCCACTCTAAGGATCTCCACTGCTGCTGCTGCTAAGTCACTTCAGTCGTGTCCGACTCTGTGCGACCCCATAGACGGCAGCCCACCAGGCTCCTCCATCCCTGGGATTCTCCAGGCAAGAACACTGGAGTGAGTTGCCATTTCTTTCTCCAATGCATGAAAGTGAGAAGTGAAAGTGAAGTCACTCAGTCGTGTCCAACTCTTAGCGACCCATGGACTACAGCCCACCAGGCTCCTCCATCCTGGGATTTTCCAGGCAAGAGTACTAGAGTGGGGTGCCACTGCCTTCTCCAAGGATCTCCACAGCCATATAGCAAAAAGTGTGGATATGGGAAGGGTAAAGATTTGAAGCCAAGAATTCAGTCAACCATATCCCTTTTAAAAAATTTCCTTGGCTTGAATTGGGATTCCCTCATAGCTCAATTGGTAAAGAATCCACCTGCAATGCAGGAGACCCTGGTTTGATTCCTGGGCCAGGAAGACCCACTGGACAAGGGAAAGGCTACCTGCTCCAGCATTCTTGGGCTTCCCTGGTAACTCAGCTGGTAAAGAATTTGCCTGCAATACGTGAGACCTGGGTTGGATCCCTGGGTTGGGAAGATTCCCTGGAGAAGGGAAAGGCTACCCAGTCCAGTATTCTGGCCTGCAGAATTCCGTGGACTGTATGGTCCATGGGGTTGCAAAGAGTTGGACATGACCGAGCAACCTTCACTTTCTTTGGCTTGAATTCCATCCAGTCCTCTCATGGTATTCCCCAGATATGCACATTGTCTGAGATCACTGTACCCAAAGCAGTGATCATGCATCCACTTTTTGGTTAATTCTGAGGGTCCTAAATTCAGGGTGTGACATACACAAGGCCTTGTGCAAGGCACCGAGACTATAGGAATGCTTCCTTCGTCTTGTGTCCAGCTAAGGGCTCATTCCCCAAACTGCCTTCCAACTTCCTGGCTAGAGTTAGACCAGCATAGAGGTCCTCTGAGATCACTCTTAATCTCTGCCGTATAGGTATAGAGCACTATAGGTTAAACTGAAATATTAATTGCTTTTCTTCCTTTCCAAGATGATCATTGAATTGCTGATATCTGTTTGCTTGGAGAAAAGCATCACCAGTCTCAGTGAGAGGCATCCAGTGCTGTGACATTGATAGATGCCCATTGGCTTGGTGCTTCTTTGCACAGAGTAGGTAGTTGGTCAGTCATCAGTCTTTGTGAATTGAGTCTGTGTCAGACAGGTAGGATGTACTGATGTAAATCAGAGCACATCCCACTCTTCCCCCCTTAACACATACCTGAAAGCCCTCTAATGATTGTTGTTTAGTTGCCAAGTCGTGTCTGACTCTTTTTGTGATCCCATGGACTGTAGCCCACCAGGCTTATCTGTCCATGAGATTTCCCAGGCAAGAACACTAGAGTGAGCTGCCGTTTCCATCTCCAGGGGATCTTCCTGACCCAGGGATCAATCCTGCACCTCCTGCATTGGATTCTTTACCACTGAACCACCAGGGAAGCCTCATCTCTAATGATGCCCCATTGCAGTTAGAATGCTCTCTCTCCTTGCTGCAGTTCACAAGGCAGTTCCTGCTCAGGGGCCCTACTTTCTACTGCTATCCTCCGGCCCACTCTGCTCTGGCCACAGCAGCCTTTTGTGTGTTTCCTGAACATGCCAAGCTTGTTTCTGGTTTGCATTTGCTGTTCTCTCAATAAATAGAAAGCTTCCCCCCACCCCAGATCTTCCCTTCTGGAATGATCGCCAGCCCCTATTGTCATTAAGGTTTCTGCTCAGAGGAACCTTCCTCTACCATCCTTTTTAAAGCCTCCATGCAAGCTGCTTTCTATTTCATAACTCTTATTTTCTCATAGCTTTTATTTTCTTTGTGGCATTTATTGCCATCTTGGGCTTCCCTGGTGACTCAGACGGTAAAGAATCCGCCTGCAATCTGGGAGACCCAGGTTCAATTCCTAGGTTGGGAAGATCCCTTGGAGGAGGGCATGGCAACCCATTCCAGTATTCTTGCCTGGAGAATCCCCTTGGACAGAGGAGCCTGGCAGGCTACGGTCCATGGGGTTACAAAGAGTCAGACACGATTAAGCACAAACAAAAGCACATTGCCATCTCAAATTATCTTATTTACCTATTTGCTTACTTGCCCTCTCTTCACCTGCTGCCTTAGGAATGTGTGCTCAGGGAGGCCAGCTCCAGTGCCTTGCAGTGAGTGCAGTGTGTTTGTTACAACGAAAGCACTCAGTCACATTTGTTGAAAAACTACTGCATTCAACACACGGGTGAATGAATGACTGAATAAATGAGTTGTCTTTGGGTAAACTGGTCTCACATTTGGCTGCATTTGGAAGGGGAAGACTTAAACCTTCATTTTAGAGGACAAGGGGAAGCCTGACAAAAACTGAGAAGGTGGCTCTGTGCACTGTGCTTCTCATTTAACCCTTTGTCCACCTTGGGGATGACAGGCTTTGGCTCCCAAGACCCTTCCCTGAGCCACCTTCCATTGATGGAAGCCTAGATTGCTGCAGGAGTCTTTGTCTCCTAACAGGAAAAGAGTGAGAAGCGTGTAGATTTCCTTCTGCAGGTCTATGGGGAAAGGGGTGAGGTTGGGAGGACGAATGAGGTTGTCACAGGGTGTGATGTCCTGAATGAAATGCACTCGATCTCTCTGGGACAAGCTCTCCAAATCTTGCTTCAGTGACTACGTTACCACCAGACAATCATTGACAGCTGTTGCTGATTAAAACGTCTCCAACTGTGCAATCAGAATTGCACTATTGAGATGCTAAGTGTAGACAGACACAGCCTTTAGGAATGGCTTAAACAGAATCCCTTGGAGTGATTGCTAGCCTTATTAATATATATATAACTGGAAGCCACTTTGCAGGCATGAGCGAATCATTCTACAGAGCACCATGTAGATGGGAGACAGGTTCGAGGATTTGCCTTTATCAGACCAGATGATGGAGTCTCAGGGCCCAGTTTCTCTGTGCCCTGTAATTCTCCAACAAGAGTTGTCAGGGAGTCTACCTTTTCAGTGATCCCCTTGAAATGTACACCCGTGGTTCTGGGGATTCCCTTTCCTGGCCAGTACCTCTGTCAACCCTGTCCAGCAGGGACAGCATCCCTATTTCCTTCCTCTTTATCACACATGTGGGTGCCTGATTAACAGTGCTCTGCAGAGGTGTTTCCTGGTGATGGTGGTGCCAGTAGTCATTACTGCCTCAGTCTGAATAGGAAGATCAGGGCCACAGTCCAGTACCCATTGTCCCTAAATTGAAAAAAGCGCAGAAACCCAAAAGATAACTTACTTGACAGCAAAACCTACCCTGAGCTGAACTCCTTTGGTGGCAAAACTTGACTTAAACTGATATGAGGCTGTGTATAGTCTTTACTTCTACCAATTAGAAGGAAACACCATACTTTTTGCTTTAGAAATACTGTGTTTGGTTATGGGGTGCTGATGTAGACTTTGTTGAAGGTGTTACATAAAATGAGTATATGGGCCAAATTAGCTTTCCAACAGATGATCCATTCTGAGTTATGAAATATATTTGGCCCTGAGGGTTTTGCATAGGGATTATCAATCTGTAGTGGGGATGGGAAAGGGACGAAGAAACCATCGTATCAGTGGGATGATGGAGCAAAGAGTTGCCTTCCTTTTCCATTTAGGAAAAGAGCAACTCCAAGCACTCATCACTGGCTTCTTTGTAGTCCCTGCCACTCCTGTCCTCTTGTTCTATGTAGTTTCGAGCAAGTCTGCATTTTCAGACAAGATGGCTCTCTGTTCCTTTTCAGTGGTGGGCTTTGGGCTGGATCCGGATCTTCAGTTGGATATCATCACTGAGCTCGACCTTGTGAACACCACCCTTGGGGTCACGCAGGTGTCCGGACTGCACAACACCAGCAAAGCATTTTTATTTCAAGGTAAAGGCGTCTCTCTCCTTTGCATGGGGTCAGGACTTGGGGAGGAACTTGGGATCTGCCTGGGGCATGTTCCTCTGGAGTGTTATTTGTTGGGTGATCATCTCTGTTACTTCTCCTATGTTATCGCCGTGAGGAATGTCCAGAGATGCTGAGGGTGCTTAGATATTTGAGGGGTGTTCTGAGGGTGTAAGGGGGGCAGTAGTGGTCATGGTGATTGAACATTTGGCTTGGCAGTGATATATATCCCAGGGGATTTTGGTGAGGGATCTGAAGTAGAATGAATTTGTAAAGTCCTTGAAAGCCACTGACCAGTCATGTTTTTTCCACAGGATATTTTTTCTACCGTTATCCATATGTTTACCCATATCTATTAGTGCATCTATTCCTATTCTTCTATTTACATCTCTCATTCATCAGGGGACCATGCACACAGAGGATATTTTATGGCTGCAGTGTCTTAGGGGTACAGCTTAGTTGGTTCTGCCTGCTATAAATCTGACTACAATTCGTTAAAGTGTTCAACAAGCATGCATCAGGGCATTATAGTGCACTTCGTAAAAGCCTGGCCCTGGAGCCTGACTGCTTAGGATCAGATGCCAACCCTATCGTTTACTGACTTTGCAGCGTTGGACAATTCCTTAGCCTGACTCTGCCTCTGTCCTCATCTGAAATGCATCATGGGACTATTACAATGCATCATGGGACTATTACAGTGATTGAGGAATGAATCCAGTAGAGTGGTTCAAACAGTGCCTGATAACATAGTAAATCCCCCGGAAGTACTAGCTCTTATTATGGAACCCCTACTGTGTACTAGGCACCATGCTAATACTAGGATTATTAATAAGAGTAAATAAATAGAGTGAGGGAAACAGTCATTACGCAAGTAATTATTGACTTCCACTGGCTATACTTATCTTGAGGGAGATGTATAGGTTGCCAAATAAGAGTATACAGGGAGATCTGATTTAATGGGTGTGGGGAGATGGTAGTGGTCAGGGAAAGGCTACCCTGAAAAAGTGATGGGTCAGCAGAAGTGTGGAAAATGAATAGAAAGCCTGGTGTAGGAAGAGGTGGGGGCTCAGAACGAATTGGGCAATAATGATATGTTATGAAGGTCTTAAGGCAGAAACCAACAGAAAGACATTTAGCATGGCTAAAAGGTGGTGAGCGGCTGGAGAGGTAGGCAGGGACTAGGTCACACTGGGCCCTGTAGGCAGAACTGACATTTAGCTGATGTCCGTGGGCTTGGTGTGCTGATGCTTTATGGCCGGTGTCCATTCTAATAGGTGGGGGGCCATGTACTTGTTAACTATTACAAATATTACCCAGGCTCTTGTTAGTTTTCTGCTTTACTCTCAGATCAGTGGGGGCCTTTGATGAGTTGAAGCAGGGGAGTTATCTGATCAGATATAGCAGTCAGACAGCTGGGATATTCCTATACAAAAATGCCTGGCGGGCTTCTTTGAACCAAGCCTTTTGTGAAGATAACAAAAGGATTATTTTAGAATGACTGAACCAACATTATGGGATGATATATATATCCTGTGCAGAGAATTTCAGTCTTGTTAATAATATACAGCGCATCTACAGATCCTATATAGTAATATATAACAGGGCTACAGGTATGTTAATTTCCACTCACTCTAGGAATCAGTGAAGCAAATAGATTGGGCATGCTTAAGAGCAGACAGACTGGGTCAGTTTTCTCTTTGCATTGTGCAAGATCTGTTCACTTACTATTGAGAGACCATCCCACTCTTGGTTTGAGAGGTGCTGCTGACACTTTGTCAACAGAGTTGTTATGGAAGCCTGGCTTATCTCTACACTTCATGAAAGCAATAGTCTTTCTATCTAAATACCCCTACATCCCTACGGCCAAGTATTGTGCGTGGTACGTAGTAGGTGATGAAGAAACATTTTGAACTGCATTAAAATTTCCTCTGTCCAATGTGCTCTTTGAAAGGCTTGCTGCCTGCTTTATACACTAGTCTAGTCATTTACTCATTTATTTATTCCCTAGGCTAGATCTCTGCTCTCTAATTTGTGTGTTCTCCGCTTCTGGGATGTCTACCATGCTCTAACAACAGGGAGAGATTTTCAGCTTCTTTGGTGGGAAGAATAACTGTATCATGGGAGTTTGACTGAGGAGGGCTTTCACTAATCAGGGCCCTTGTGATTGCATTACTTGGATAATCCAGGGTAATCTCTCCATCTCAGGATCTGTAATCTGTAAAGTCCATTTGGCATGTAAGGTAACATATTTCATGTATTTTGGCAATCAGGACATTGACATTTTCAGGGAACTATTATTCTTTTTACCACAATGTCTGCCCACTGGCCCCTCCAAATTCATGTCTACTTCACATGAAGAATAAATTAACCCCATCCCAGTATCTCCCAAGGTCTTAATCCATTATAACATCAGCTCAAAGTCTAAAATCTCATCCACTCATCAGTTGAAAAATTTCTAGTCTCACTGTCTAATCTAAATCAGATATGAGTGGGACTCTGAGTATTTGCTGTTTTGGAGCAAAATTTTTCTTTATCTGTGGATCTGTGAAACTAGAAAAAACTAATCTGCTTCCAAAATATAATAGTGTGACAGGTATAGGATTCCAGTTATAGAAGTTTCTGTCCAAAAGGGAAAAGTGGAAAGAAGAAAGGGGTCACTGGTCCCAAGAAAATTTGAAATCCAGTAGGACAAACCCCACTGGGTATTAGGGCCTGAGGGTCATCCTCTGTGGTCCTTGGCTCTGCCTTCTAAGTTTATGACTTGTTTCTATGAATCATTCTTTTTCATGAAAAGTAGCATATGTTTGTAGTTTGATAGTTTTTTTTTTTTTTTTTAATTTACTTTTAAATATTTGGCTGTATCCAGTTGTGGCATGGAAGATCTGGTTCTCTGACCAGGGTTTGAACCTGGGCCCCCAGCATTGGGAGCATGGAGTCTTAGCCACTGGGCCACCAAAGAAGTCCCTATAGTTGAATAGTTTTATCAACCTATGTCTTGCCTATAGAATCTGGGGAGTCCATGAGCCTTATTTCATCATCTTCCTGTTCCCTTCAGTCCTAGGTGGCAGTGTTTCTCTGGTATAACATTCTCAAAAACTTGGAGGGTTTCCTGTCCATGAGACAAAAGGCTCCTTTACAGATCTTTCCAAGAAATTCCATCTCTGTTATATTTCTGACTTCTACTGGGATGACTGAGGGGATCCCTGAATTACAATTCTGATCTCTTCAAAGCACCCTCTGGTTGATTGAATATTCTGACCATTTTGATCTTTCAGAAGTACTAGCAAAAAGTGGTTCAGCCACATCCTTGGCTTCCTTCCAGAGCAGACTTTCCTGACAGTGAATTTCCTAATTTTATTGTTTTTTCAATCTGGGTAGGCTGGGAATTTTCTATACGATCAATCCTGGTTCCTTTTTGCTAAACGGCTCTTCGCTTAATCTTTTTCCTCTCACTTTTTTCTGTATGCAACAAAGAGAAACCAGGCTGCACCTTCAACACCAGAAATCAGAAGTGAAAAATAGACTTTTAAGGGCTAAAATCAATGTGCTGACAGAGCTGTGTTCCTTGTATGGCCACTATAGGCTAATCAGTTTATTGTTTTTCCAGCTTCCAGCAGCTGCTACATTCTTTAACTTGTGGATACATCGCTTCAACCCTC
Source organism: Bos indicus x Bos taurus (assembly GCF_003369695.1). NCBI lineage: Eukaryota > Metazoa > Chordata > Mammalia > Artiodactyla > Bovidae > Bos > Bos indicus x Bos taurus. The sequence continues at coordinate 26,904,938 of NC_040104.1, forward strand.
TGCTTCTGTTTCACATTTCTTTTTTTCTGTTTCTGTCACATTTTCTTCTCTTGTACTGACTCTTCTGCTCCTTTTTTTCCCCTCTTACAAGGATCCTTGTGGGTCCTTTTCCCTATATTGGGCCCACCTGGATAATCTAGGATAATTTCTTCATTTTAAGGTTCATAACTCTGTCACATTTACAAAGGTTTATGCTGTGTAAAGTAATATATTTATAGGTTTTGGGGATTAAGATGTAGAGATCTTTTGAGGGTAGGGATTTAATTTTGTCTGCCATAGGATGACTACTCACTGCTGGGCAGAAATATGGGCAATAGGATATTTCCAGAATACTCCAGATAAGTCCTTTCTAGTGCATCATTGTCCAACAGAAATATAAGTAAGTGAGTCATATCTTTGATTTCAGTTTTTGTAGTAGCCATATGAAACATGTAAAAATCAAGTGAAATTGATTTTAGCTATACATTTATTTAACCCAACACATGAAAAATATTATCATTTCAACATATTGTCAATACAAAAAATTGTTAATGAGATATTTCACATTTTTTCCAAAGTAAAAAATCTCATCTATAATTTATAGTTACAGTATACAGATTTGGCAAGTTATTCCATACATAATTTTAAGTATCATTAAAAAATTTAACAGCTTTGTTAAAATATAGTTGGGTTATAATAAACTGTACATATTCAAACTGTACAGTTTGTTAATTTTGATATGTGAAAACACCAGTGAAATGATCATCACAATCAAGATAATGAACATAGCTATCACCCCCAAAGTTTCCTCTTTTTAAAATAATCCCTCCTTTCTGTATTTCAGCCTCTACCCTCAGGTAACTACTAATCTGCTTTCTGTCAATATACAGTAGTTTGCATTTTCTAGAAAGTTTATTTGAAAAAGTGCTGCACTCAATATATATGCCAGCAAATCTGGAAAACTCAGCAGTGGCCACAGGACTGGAAAAGGTCAGTGTTCATCCCAATCCCAAAGAAAGGCAATGCCGAAGAATGCTCAAACTACCATGCAATTGCACTCATCTCACATGCTAGTAAAGTAATGCTCAAAATTCTCCAAGCCAGGCTTCAGGAATATGTGAACCGCGAACTTCCTGACGTTCAAGCTGGTTTTAGAAAAGGCAGAGGAACCAGAGATCAAATTGCCAACATCCGCTGGATCATGGAAAAAGCAAGAGAGTTCCAGAAAAACATCTATTTCTGCTTTATTGACTATGCCAAAGCCTTTGACTGTGTGGATCACAATAAACTGTGGAAAATTCTGAAAGAGATGGGAATACCATACTACCTGACCTGCCTCTTGAGAAACCTGTATGCAGGTCAGGAAGCAACAGTTAGACCTGGACATGGAACAACAGGCTGGTTCCAAATAGGAAAAGGAGTACATCAAGGCTGTATATTGTCACCCTGTTTATTTAACTTATATGCAGAGTACATCATGAGAAACGCTGGACTGGAAGAAGCACAAGCTGGAGTCAAGATTGCCGGGAGAAATATCAATAACCTCAGATATGCAGATGACACCACCCTTATGGCAGAAAGTGAAGAGGAACTAAAAAGCCTCTTGATGAAAGTGAAAGAGGAGAGTGAAAAAGTTGGCTTAAAACTCAACATTCAGAAAATGAAGATCATGGCATCCGGTCCCACCACTTCATGGGAAATAGATGGGGAAACAGTGGAAACAGTGTCAGACTTTATTTTTCTGGGCTCCAAAATCACTGCAGATGGTGACTGCAGCCATGAAATTAAAAGACGCTTACTCCTTGGAAGGAAAGTTATGATCAACCTAGATAGAGACATTACTTTGCCAACAAAGGTTCGTCTAGTCAAGGCTATGGTTTTTCCTGTGGTAATGTATGGATGTGAGAGTTGGACTGTGAAGAAGGCTGAGCACTAAAGAACTGATGCTTTTGAACTGTGGTGTTGGAGAAGACTCTTGAGAGTCCCTTGGACTGCAAGGAGATCCAACCAGTCCATTCTGAAGGAGATCAGCCCTGGGATTTCTTTGGAAGGAATGATGCTAAAGCTGAAACTCCAGTACTTTGGCCACCTCATGCCAAGAGTTGACTCGTTGGAAAAGACTCTGATGCTGGGAGGGATTGGGGGCAGGAGGAGAAGAGGATGACAGAGGATGAGATGGCTGGATGGCATCACTGACTCGATGGACGTGAGTCTCAGTGAACTCCAGGAGTTGATGATGGAGAGGGAGGCCTGGCGTGCTGTGATTCATGGGGTCGCAAAGAGTCAGACACGACTGAGTGACTGATCTGATCTGATCTGATCTGATACAGTGTCTACTCATTTTGGGAGGATCTAAATTCTTTCATGTGTCATAGTTATTTCAAGACTAGTAATAACATGTAAAGTGCTTTTCTTATAGCCAGGATATATAGAAGGGTCTTTTTTTTTTTTTTAAACCAGAATGTCAATCTCTGTTCATCAAGGTTAGTTAGGCCATTTATATTAATATGATTATTGATATGTGGTTTAGTTGCTAAGTCGTGTCTGACTCTTGCGATCCAATGGACTGTAGCCTGCCAGGCTCCTCTGTCCATTGGATTTTCCAGGCAAGAATACTGGAGTGGGTTGCCATTTCCTTCTCCAGGGGATCTTTCCGACCCAGGGATTGAACCCTGGTCTGCTGCATTGCAGGCAGATTCTTTACCAACTGAGCTACAAGTGAAGTTCGATTAATTACATGGTCATACTTAAATCTATGTTTTTGTTATTTGTTTTCTACTTGTCTATTCTTTATTTCTCCCCTCGCCTCTTCTGGCTTCTTTTAGAGTAATTGAAAATTTCTTATGATTTCTTTTTTAATCTCCTTTCTTGGTTCACTCTTTGTTTCACTATTTTATGTTGTCTTAGGGTTTATAGTATACATCTTTAATGATGAGAGTGTACCTTCAGGTGATACAACTTCATGTGTACAATAAGAATATTTTGATAGTATACTTCCCTCCCCTGACACTGTACTACTGTTGTTCTACATTTTACCTTATGTTATAAACTCCATTCTACATTGTTGTTATTTTTATTAGTCAATTATCTTTTGAACATATTTAGATAATAAGAAAATCAATCACATATTAACTCACACATTTAGTTACTATTTCCTGTGTTCTTCAGTCTCTTGCATGGATTCTTATTTCAATCTGGTTTCATTTTTATCCTGTCTAAAGGACTTTGTTCAACATTTCTTATAGTGCAGGTAATGAATTCTTTCAGGTTTTGTATGTCTGAAGTCTTGATTTTTTTAAAACCCTTTTTGCTGGGTGTAGAATCTTGGGTTGGCAGTTTTATTTCTTTCAGTCCTTTAAAGACGTGGATCCACTGTCGTCTCACTTGTACTGTTTCCAGTGAGAAATCTGTTGCCATCCTATCTTTATTCCTCTGTAGGTAATGTAACTATGCTCTTTGCTTTTAAGACTTTCTCTTATCACTAACTTTGAGCAATTTGATAATGATGTACATTGGTCTGATTTTCTTCATATTTCTTGTGTGTGGGATCTGTTGAAATTCATCACATTTAGAAAAAAAAATGACCTTTATATCTTCAAATATGTTTTCTGTTTCTTTCTCTTTACTTTTGGGACTCCAATTATGTGTATGTTAAGCTGCTTAAAGTTGTTCCATAGCTCACTGACATTCTGTTCATTTCAAAAGTTCTTCCGCTCTTTTCTCTCTATGTATCATTTTTGGTAGTTCCTATTACTCTGCCTTTAAGAACTGTTCTTCTGTATCGGCTGCTCTTAGTATAATTCTATTTTTTTTTTTTTATGTCATGTGTTGTAATTTCATCTCCATAAGTTCAGTTTGACTCTTTAAAAAATTTTCCATTCTTTATCCAACTCTTTGAATAGATGGAATGCAGTTATCATCAGTCCTGGGATGATTCTGATTAATTTTTCTCACTACTGCTTCCTTGTATCCTAGGTAATTTTTGATTAATGCCAGACATTGTAAATTTTGCCTTGTTTAGTATTTGACAAATCTTTTTGCATTTTAATAAATATTCTTGAATTTTATTCTAGGACACAGTTATTAAAAAACGATTTTATTCTTTTGGATCCATTTTTTTTTGACTGAGAGAGAGTTGATGTGCAATATTAGGTAAGTTTTGGGTGTACAGTGTAGTCCTTCAATAATTTTGAAGGTTATGGATCCTACTTTTAAGATTTGTTAGATGACTCAGAGCAGTGCTAGTGAATAGTTTAGAACGAATTATTTTCCATCACTGAGGTAAGACCTTCTGGGTGCCCCATGAATCATGGGGTTTTCCAGTTCTAGCGGTGAGAGTAGGTACTGTTCTCTGCCTTATGTGTGTGCTGGGCACTGTTTCCTTTGGGTGGTTTTTCTCTGTCCTTGGGTACTTTTCTTGCATGCGTGCATTGATCAGTAGTCTGTTGAGAGAGTTCTATATTTTTCTCTCTGCTGTTTGTCTCTCACATATGCTGTCCTGTGAAATCTAGGTGCCTTGGTCTCCCCACACTCAGCTTCTTCATCTCAATGCAGGGAGACCCCTGGGCTTTGCCTGCATTTCTTCTTCCTGTGACACAGCTTGGAAACTCAGCGGTAAGCTTGTGTGACTGTAGGATTCGTCTCTTTTGTTTTTCATCTCTCAAGGGTCACTGTCCTTCATTGACTGATGCCCAGTGTCTGCTGTTTCATTGAATATTCATTTAAAATGTAAATTCAAACTAATTCAAATTTCATAAAATTAAACATTCATTTTCTCCACCACACTCATCATATTTCAAGTGCTCAATTGCCATATGTGGCTTGGGGTTGCTATATTGGACAGTGCAGGTCTAGAGAGGCTCAGGGATTTTAGTATTTTACCATAGTTCAGTTAATATGATCAAATCAAGAAGCCCTTCTTTCAAGTTTAATATGTAAGTAACAAACTACTTAAGCTCTCTACCTCAAAGTATCTCCCTTTGCTCAATGATAAACTGGTGTAATAATAGTACTTACTATATGTGATTATAGTGAGAATGAAATATACTAATACACATAGAGCATTAGAACTGTACTTGGTACATGGTAAGCTCTTGTTAAATGTTAGTGCATGCATTTGTAAGTAATAGGGTATAACTTTGGTCTTCTTATGTGTATTATCTGTCTGGTGTGTTATGAATGTCAAATTTTAACGTGCAGAGATAAGTTGGGATAGTGGGAAAAGCACAGGATTGTGTAGAGGATAGATTAGGTCTCAGCACTTTCTATGTATAAATTTATTTTACCTCAGTAATGCATAAAGGAAGTATTATCATTCATAAATGGATGTACCTTGAGTCAGTACTTAGGGGGATCAGTGGATATGTCTTTTAATGTCTTCTAGCCTCAGTTTCCTCATCTGAAAATGGGATTGATTATATAAATTAAATAATAATATATGAGAAAGTATTTTGAAGACTATAAAGCATAGCTGATGATGCCCAAGTGGGAGTTATGCCAGAGCCACAGAGACGTGGAAATATGGTGGCCAGAGCTGGGGGCACCGCCCTGGTCGTCCAGGGGCTGCAGTTTGTTCTGTTCCCCTCCGCCACCCACTCCTTTTCCCATGAGCTGGAAGTGGGATTCCCCACTGACTGAGACAGGTTGTCTTGCGGAAATGAAAAACAAAAGCTCTTATATATAGAATGGATAAACAATCACGTCCTACTGTATAGCATAGGGAACTATATTCAGTATCCTGTAATAAACCATAATGGAAAAGAATATGAAAAAGAATATATATATATATATATATATATATATATATATATATAAATAACTGGGTCACTCTACTGTATACCAGAAGCCAAGATAATGTTGTAAATCAATCATACTTCAATAAAATAAAAAAAAAGAAAAAAGAGAAATATATAAAGTAAAAAAAAATTTCTTCTTCTCTTCCTTCCTTTATTTTTATTTTTTCTTCTATTTCACTATCCTAAGTCCAACTCTGAATTGATGTGTATTGAGGGAATGAAAACCTTCATGTCAATGCTGCTGCTGCTGCTACTGCTAAATCACTTCAGTTGTGTCCGACTCTGTGCAACACCATAGACGGCAGCCCACCAGGCTCCCGCGTCCCTGGGATTCTCCAGGCAAGAACACTGGAGTGGGTTGCCATTTCTTTCTCCAATGCATGAAAGTGAAAAGTGAAAGTGAAGTCCCTCAGTCATGTCTGACTCTTAGCGACCCCATGGATTGCAGCCTACCAAGCTCCTCCATCCATGGGATTTTCCAAGCAAGAGTACTGGAGTGGGGTGCCATTGCCTTCTCCGCATGTCAGTGCTAGCCTCTTAATAATAATATTGATAAATTTAAGTAGAAAGCTTAGTTAACTGGAATCACTCCTATCCATACCAGCTCCAAAGCCTCATAGGATTTATTCTGTGGCTACTCAGCTTTTTAAGCTTATCTTTGTCACTGCTGTCCTTGTAGACTGCAAAGACTTGAGTGAGTAAGATTTTTATTGTCTTTTTACCAGAAACAAATCATATTTTAATAGATAAGGATTGGGGCTAGGGGCAGGGAGAATGAATGGCTATGTGTAAGACTGTCATTGATCTTCTCTAGGCTGAAAAACATCCTGAATGCCAGCATTCGAGTTTCAAAAATCATTCTAGAATACCTTTGCTTTGCTTTGAGTAGGACTGAGAGAAGCTCTGATTGAGTTTGAGACTGTACTTCCCCCTGACTGACAGCATCTTAGTGTTGAGTAGTTGGGGGATGTGTCTGTGTATTGGTGTTTCATTTATAAAAGAGAATTAGAATATGCATGAGTGCAGATTCTTTAATGTGTTCGTTTTTTTTTTTTTCCCCCCCTGTCAGGAAAGTGCTACCTTGTAGGAGTTTTACTTTTAGGAGGATTTCTGAGGAAAAAGTGGTATCTTATTTTATGTGACAAGAAAGAACAAAGGCTGATAAGAGATACTTTGAGGAAAAGACTGAGGCTTTTAGGACATATTTGCAGTCTAGGCTTTGAACTAGATGTTGAGGAAGACACAGAGGAATAAGCATAGATCCTGGCTGCAATGAGCGTACTCTCTAGAAGGCAAGCACAGCATGTCATCAGACATTCTAATGCAGAGGACAAGAGAACTTGCAGTGGGGTGTGGATAAAGTGTGTTGAAGAGAGAAATGTCCTCTTACTGCCTCATTTGGGGAAGGCTCCCTGGGGGAACGTGGTACCTGAACCAGACCTCAAAAGATGGTTAGGAAGTAGCTATGTGTTTTCAGTTTCGTAGAAGTACTACCTGTGTGTAATCGTTTTTATAAGATGTGCTTGAAGTTTGAGCCATAGCTCTTAATACTTAGAAAATTTGAGTAAGATGAAGTTACCCAAAGGGTTGGTTTAATGCTGATCTTCTAAATTTCCTGCACCCACTGTTGCCCAAGTCTAAATTGTTTTTTCTGTTGATTGGATGCGCCTAGTCGCTAATTACCTCTGGGAACATTTACAAGTGAACTTCACTTTGAGTGGAATGATTTAGTATAACTTTGCATTTAATCAGTTAGTGGAGTGATTCAATTCACATACTAACATCTCCCAAATACAGGTATTTTTGCTCTTGCCAAAAAACAAAAAACCCTAAAGTAAGCTGTGGGAGTGGGGTGGGTTTTCAAATTCCTCTCTGGGGCAAATTAACACCTGCACTGGCATATCCTGGAAAATCATTCAATGGCTCTGTGGATAAATGGATATCATAGAGCAAATAAATTCTGTATTTATTTCCCAAATCTGCATATTTCTAACATCTGCACTAAAATCTGTTTTCTCACTCACGCTTCTTTTCGTATCAAATTGTACATTAAGGAAGGAGATGGAGAGAGACAGCAGAGAATGTAAAAAGATAAGAAATCTTTTAGAAACTATTAAGTATAAAAGCCAATTCTGTGATAACAAATTGATCTTGGGCCAATTACCTTTTGGAATTTGCTTCTTCTTTGGTCATTTTGAGGAATGATGGTAGTGTCTATGATACAAGATATTTTCAAGGGTTAATTTATATAATACAAATTTATTGTAAGCCATAAGAAGAAATGCAAATGTTAGTCAATATTACTATTGAGTATTTATTCAGGAAATATACTTTTTAAAATTAGTTAAATATTTAGTGGGTATCTGCTAGGTATTAGATGGGCTTCCCTGGTGACTCAGTGGTAAAGAACCTGCCTGCTAAGCAGGAGACACAAGTTTGTCCCTTGGATTGGGAAGATCCCTTGGAGAAGGAAATGGCAACCCACTGCAGTATTCTTGCCTGGGAAATCCCATGGACAGAGGATCCTGGTAAGTTACAGTCCACAGGGTTGCAAGAGTCAGACAAGACTTAACAACGGTAGCAGCAGCAACAGCAGGAACTGTGTAGTAGGCATTCTTTCAAACACGAGGAATGCAGCAGTGAGCAAATCAGACCTAGAGAGTTCCAGTAACTGACATGAGCTGTAGTGACATAGGATTTGAATTCAGGAGTCTACACGTGCAGAGTTTGTATCTTAGCCCCAGACATGTGGCTGTTTTTCCCTACCTCATGATGATGGGAAAGAAAAAATAAATGCAATATGATTGAGATCTCATTTCTTAGAAGAGATACCGAAGAATAATTTGCCAACATATCTTTCAGCAGGTATTTTAAATCACCCAGGACAGATGGTTATTTTGTAAATTAATGAATTTCATTTAATAGAATTTTTAATAATTCCTTCACTTGGAAGGTTCTACTGACTATCTGGAGATGACTAACTGGTAGTCTGTTTGGCTGCCTGAAGAGAACATGCAAAAATACCAGAATTAACCATGAAGCTACACTTTACTCTGTGGCTTTTTGGCCAGGGCTTTCTTGAGAAAGCATTTTGGGGGAATTAGCTGTGCCTTGATTGCCGTGCCCTTTGATGAATGCTGTGATTCTTACTTGGGGTTTATTTTAACGTATTGGGTCCAAATTGTTTTCTGTGGGAACAGATCTCCAAAATTAGAATGTAAATCAGTGGAGAAAATATGATTCAATATGCAAATATTTTATTTAAATACAAATTTTCATGGATGAAGCCAGTGTATGAAGTGAAGCCAAGATGTTTTGATAAGCTAGGCTGGCTCAGCCCTCATGCTTACAGCCTGTGAAAAAATAAGGGCATACACACCATCTGGCGACATGGGGCCGCAGAGCACGCGTGGGACCTTGAGGCTGGGGACCCAGGGTCTAGCTTGGCTCTTTCACTGTTGACTCCCTTAACTCCTCTGGGCCTCAGGTCTTTAAAGTCGTAGAATATTAGTTTGAAAAGGAATTATTTTGCAAAAGAAGAGAAAACTATGGATAAGCACAAAGCAAGAATGCAGTAGCTGCTTCCTTGAATCAGCAAATGTTAATATTTTGTGTATTGCTTAGAATGTTAAAAACATTACAGACTAAGCTGAAGTCCCTGTATTCCCCTCCCTGTTCCATTCCTCTTCTCAGCTTCCTAAAGGCCATCACTACCGTGGTTGATGAATATGTCCATTTGCATATGTATCAGTGTGTATGTGTGTGCACACTTGTATATTACCACATTTGTGCTTTTGTATGTGTCAGTATACAAAATACACAACACAGAGGGCGTATGTGTAGGGGCTAAATGTACAGTCTTTGGAGCCAGATGGCCTAGATTCAAATCCCAGATCTGACTTAAAAAAAAAAATTATTTGGCTGTGCTGGGTCTTAGTCGTGCACAAGATCTTCAGTCTTCATCGTGGCCTGTGGAATCTTTAGTTACAGCATCTAAACACTTAGTTTCGGCATGTGGAATCTAGTTCCCTGATGAGGGATTGAGCCCGGCACCCCTGCATTGGGAGTGTGGAGTCTTAGCCAAGACCACCAGGAAAGTGCCCAGATCTGACTCTTACTAGCTGTGTCACCTTGGGGGAAATTCTTTAACTTCTCTGTGCCTCATTTTGCCCATGCGTAATATGGGGATAATAAAGCATCTATAGATGCTTTATTGTTCTGTGGATTGACTTGACTCATGTAATGTGTTAGAATATTATTGGGCATATAGTAAACATTTGTAAGTGTTAGTAGTTGTTGCTTTGTGTGGTTTAAGACATTATCTAAATGGCATTGCACAGCATGGATCTTTCCGAAACTGACTTTACTCACCATTATTCTCTTGAGGACATACGGATCTAGTTCATTAGTTCGAACTGGTGCATAACCCCATAGTGTGTTCATTAACTTGCCTATTGATGGAAACTTGGTTTGATTCAGATTTCTGACAGATAATACTTCGTGGTACATCTTCATGCATGCTTCCTTGCCCATGGTTCTTAAATTCTTGAAATACATATCTCACTGTACAGAAGATGTATTAAGGGAATCCATGCTGCTGCTGCTAAGTCGCTTCAGTCGCATCCGACTCTGTGCGACCCCATAGACGGCAGCCCACCAGGCTCTCCGTCCCTGGGATTCTCCAGGCAAGAACACTGGAGTGGGTTGCCATTTCTTTCTCCAATGCATGAAAGTGAAAAGTGAAAGTGAAGTCGCTCAGTCGTGTCCGACTCCTAGCGACCCCATGGACTGCAGCCTACCAGGTCCCTCCGTCCATGGGATTTTCTAGGCAAGAGTACTGGAGTGGGTTGCCATTGCCTTCTCCGAGGGAATCCATAATTATCCAATAATCCATTAGTTCAGTCCTGTGGTTGGTTGCCCAGTGATGGAAATAGCATTACATTGTGAGGCAACTTTTATTATTTTTGGAGTACTCTGTTAGAAATAATTTACAGGAAGACAGGTTTACTTTAATACAATGCCCTTCCATTGATCCTGTCTAAATCACTGTAGTCACTTTGGCCACCTTTTGGTTCCTTGACTACCCCAAGATTTTTCCTGACCGGTGCTGTCATTCCTGCTTGCCTTTTGCCTGGAAGACCTCCTTATATCCGCACTTTTTTTTTTCTGGCTCTTACGGTTAAATGTCACTTCCTCAAGGAGGCCTTCCCTGACCGTCTTAGCTTTGAGGGGCCCCCATGTTATCAATCACCACTTCCTGGTGTTTAGTCCTTCAGCGTGGTCTCATAAGTTGAAAGAATGTATATATATATGTATAGTTTCCTGTATATGTTTTTGTCCTCCAGTAGATCATAGGTAACTCCATGACTCTTCTTGTTTTGTTTTCCATCCTAAATCAATTATCTAGCATAATACTTGGCACTTAGAGTTGGTACTTAGGAAGAGTTGTTCAGGTGATGAATAAAGAAATGATTTTTTAAAATGTTTTCTAATTGTGGTAAAAGTCACATAATATAAAACATACTATTTTAACCATTTTTAACTGTACATTTCAGTGCCACTAAGTACATCCATATTGTTTTGCAACTCTCGTCATCATGATCTGTCTCCTGAATTTGTCACCTTCCTAAACTGAAACTCTGTCCCCATTAAATAAATACTAACTCCCCATTCCCCCTACCACGCCCCCTGCCAACACTGGCATCAACTGATGTACTTTGTGACTCTATGAATTTGACTATTCTAGGTATTTCATTGCAGAAGGCGATGGCACCCTACTCCAGTACTCTTGCCTTGGAAATCCCATGGATGGAGGAGCCTGGTGGGCTGCAGTCCATGGGGTCGCTAAGAGTCAGACATGACCGAGCGACTTCACTTTCACTTTTCACTTTCATGCATTGGAGAAGGAAATGGCAACCCACTCCAGTGTTCTTGCCTGGAGAATCCCAGGGATGGGGGAGCCTGGTGGGCTGCCGTCTATGGGGTCACACAGAGTCGGATGCGACTGAAGCGACTTAGCAGCAGCAGGTATTTCATATAAGTGGAATCAAACAGTATCTGTTTGCACTAATGTATATTGGAATGCATTTTAAGGTTAACTTTAAAGAAATGATTTAACGAGGCACTATGACCTCAGAGAAAAAGTCTGAATCCCTTTCTCAAGAGATAGCCTCCTGGATATTTGCAGACAGCTTTCAAGGTCTCCTTCCCTTCCTTTCTCCAGGGTTAACATTTCTGGTTACTTCAGCAGTTCTCAATGGGCATCATTTTGAATTCCTCATCATTTTCTCTCATTCAACTACCTGTCTAGTTGTCTGTGTTCCTAATGATGTTTGATGTCTTGAATTAAACTTGGTGCTTTCAACCTGGTCTGGCCAGGACACAGCAGAGCATCCCCTTCTGGTTCAAATTTATATTCAAGTTTATATCAAGTTTCTATGGCTGCAGCCCCATTACAGAATTAATTCATCATAAATTATTATGGACCAAGACCCTACAGAGGTTTGTTTGTTGTTTCACTTACTACAGCTAAGCTTTGACTTTTCCCTTGTTGAGCTTATGTAGTTGGTTTTTTGGATCTGTTTTTATGTCCTTATATTCATTACCATTAAATTTCATTACTATCTATAAAGGGAAAGTGTTGGATTAAACCACCAAGGTCACTTGCAGCTCTTAAAGATGGATTGGTTGTTCCAGACATCATTGTCCAATAGAACTTTCTGTAGTGAGGCAGATGCTCTATATTGATGCTGTCCAATAGGGCAGCCACAAGCCACATGTGGCTACTCATAACACTTGGATCGTGGCTACTGTAACTGAGAGACTTTAAATTTCATTTAATTTTAAGCATTTAAAATTTAAATTTAAGTAGCCATGTGTGGCTACTGGTTACTGTATTGGACTGAGCAGTTCTAGAGAAAAAGTTTCAAAATTTGAAAAGATGGAACGGTATGTATAACATTTATGGAGAAACCAACATGGAATCACAGGGTCTGTTTATCTACTCAATGTTCTTTGTTTTATTTAATAAAGTTCTTTCATTTTTTACTGAGCATCAGCAAAGTGCCAGGCATAGAACTAGATGCTGGATGGAGATAGAGCGTTGAAAAAGGTAGTTATAACCCCTGCTGACAAGGAACTTCCTGTCTGGTGCAGTGTTCCCAGCTCTGGATTTCATACTAGAATTGCTTGGGGAACTTTAAAAAATTCAGATGATGAGGACCTACCTTTAAGAGATTATGATTTATTTCATTGAACGTGAGGCCTACATTAGACTTTGTTCTTGTGGTTCAGTTGCTAAGTTGTGTCTGACACCTTGCAACTCCATGGACTGCAGCACGCCAGGCTTCCCTGTCCTTCACCATCTCCTGGAGTTAGCTCAAACTCATGTCCATTGAGTCAGTGATGCCATCCAACCATCTCATCTCTGTTGTCTCCTTCTCTTCCTGCCCTCAATCTTCCCCAATGAATTTGCTCTTTGCACCAGGTGGCCAAAGTATTGAAGCTTTAGCTTCAGCATCAGTCTTTCCAATTAATATTAAGGGTTGATTTCCTTTAGGATAGAGTGGTTTGATCTTGCTGTCCATGGGACTCTCAAGAGTCTTCTCCAGCACCACAATTTGAGAGCATCAGTTCTTTGGTGCTCAGCCATCTTTATGGTCCAACTCTCACATCCATACATGACTATTGGAAAAACCATAGCTTTGACCATATGGATCTTTGTTGACAAAGTGATGTCTCTGCTTGTCATAGATTTTCTTCCAAGGGGCAAGTGTCTTAATTTTGTGGCTGCAGTCACCATCTGCAGTGATTTTTCAGTCCAAGAAAAATCTGTCACTCTTTCCACTTTTTTCCATCTATTTGCCATAAAGTGATGGGACCAGATGCCATGATATTAGTTTTTTGAATGTTGAGTTTTAAGCCAGCTTTCTTACTCTCCTCTTTCACCCTCATCAAGAGACTCTTTAGTTTCTTTACACTTTCTACGATCAGAGTGGCATATCTGAGGTTGTTGATATTTCTCCTGGCAATCTTGATTTCAGCTTGTGATTCATCCATGCTGGCATTTTGCATGATGTACTCTGCATATAAGTTAAATAAACAGGGTGACATTATACAACCTTGACATACTCCTTTCCCAATTTTGAACCAGTTCGCCGTTCCATGTCTGGTTCTAACTGTTGCTTCTTGTCCTCCATACACTTCCTTAGGAGACAGGTAAGATGGTCTGGTATTCCCATCTCTTTAAGAGTTTTCTACAGTTTGTTGTGATCCACACAGTCAAAGGCTTTAGCATAGTCAATGAAGCAGAAGTAGGTGTTTTACTGGAATTCTTTTGCTTTTGCTGTAAACCAGTGGATATTGGCAATTTGATCTTTGTTTCCCCTGCCTTTTCTAAATCCAGCTTGTACATCTGGAAGTTCTCTGCTCACATGTTGTTGAAGCCTAGCTTGAAGGATTTTGAGCATTATCTTGCTAGCATGTTAAATGAGTGCAATTGTGCGATAAGTTGAACATTCTTTGGCATTGCCTTCCTTTGGGGTTAGAATGAAAACTGACCTTTTCCAGTCCTGTGACCATTGCTGAGTTTTCCAAATTTGCTGGCATTGAGTGCAGCACTTTCACAGCATCATCTTTTAGGATTTGAAATAGCTCAGCTGGAATTTCATCACCTCCGCTTGTTTGTAGTGATGCTTCTTAAGGCCCACTTGACTTCGCACTCCAGGATGTCTGGCTGTAGGTGAATGACAACACCATCATGGTTATTGGGTCATTAAGATTTTTTTTGTAAAGTTCTGTGTAGTCTTGCCACCTCTTCTCAATATCTTCTACTTTTGTTAGATTCTTGCTGTTTCTGTCCTTTAATGTGTCCATCTTTGCATGAAATGTCCCCTTGGTATCTCGGTATCTCCAATTTTCTTGAAGAGAGCTCTAGTCTTTCCCATTCTGTTTCTTTGCATTGTTCACTGATGAAGCCTTTCTTATCTCTCCTTGCTATTCTCTGGAACTCTGCATTCAGTTGGGTGTATCTTTCCTTTTCTCCTTTACCTTTCGCTTCTCTTCTTTTCTCAGTTATTTGTAAGGCCTCCTCAGACAACCATTTTGCCTAGTTGCATTTCTTTTCCATGGCGATGGTTTGGGTCACTGCCTCCTGTACAATGTTGTGAACCTCCGTCCATAGTTCTTTAGACACTCTGTCTATCAGATCTAATCCCTTGAATCTATTTGTCACCTCCATTATATAATCATGAGGGATTTGATTTAGCTCATACCTGAATGGTCTCATGGTTTTCCCTACTTTCTTCAAGTAAAGCCTAAATTTTGCAATAAGGAGCTCATTATCTGAGCCACAGTCAGCTCCAGGTCTTGTTTTTGCTGACTGTATAGAGCTTCTCCTGGAGAAGGCAAACCCAACCCACTCCAGTACTCTTGCCTGGAAAATCCCATGGATGGAGGAGACTGGGAGGCTGCAGTCCATGGGATCAAGAAGAGTCGGACATGGCTAAGCGACTTCACTTTCACTTTTCACTTTCATGCATTGGAGAAGGAAATTGCAACCCATTCCAGTGTTCTTGCCTGGAGAATCGTAGGGACAGAGGAGCCTGGTGGGCTGCCGTGTATGGGGTCGCACAGAGTTGGACACGACTGAAGCGACTTAGAAGCAGCAGCAGCATAGAGCTTCTCCATCTTCGGCTGCAAAGAATATAATCAATCTGATTTCAATGTTGACCATCTGATGATGTCTATGTGTAGAGTCGTCTCTTGTGTTGTTGGAATAGGGTGTTTGCTATGACCAGTGCGTTCTCTTGGCAAAACACTGTTAGCCTTTGCCCTGCTTCATTTTGTACTCCAAGGCCAAATTTGCCTGTTACTCCAGGTATTTCTTGATTTCCTGCTTTTGCATTCCAGTCCTCTATGCTGGAAAGGACAACTTTTTTGGATGTTAATTCTAGAAGGTCTTGTAGGTCTTCATAGAACCATTCAACTTCAGCTTCTTCAGCATTACTGGTTGGGGCATAGACTTGGATTAATTATTGTGATATTTAATGGTTTGCCTTGGAAATGAACTGAAGTCATTCTGTCATTTTTGAGATTGCATCCAGGTACTGCATTTTGAACTCTTTTAAGGGATTTTTGCCCAAGTAGTAGATATAATGGTCATCTGAATTAAATTCACCCTTTCTGATCCATTTTAGTTCACTGATTCCTAAAATGTTGATGTTCACTCTAGGCATCTCCTGCTTGAACACATTTAATTTACCTTGATTCATGGACCTAACGTTTCAAGTTCCTATGCAATATTGTTCTTTATGACATCAAACTTTACTTTCACCACCAGACACATTCACAGCTGAGAATTTTTTCTGCTTTGGCCCAGGCTCTTCATTCTTTCTGTAGTAATTTCTCTGCCCTTCCTATAGCATATTGGAAACCTACTAACCTACTAGATGGTTGGGCTCATCTTCCAGTGTCATATCTTTTTGCCTTTTTACATTGTTCATGGGGTTCTTAAGGCAAGAACACTGGAGTGGTTTGCCATTCCCTTTTCTGGTTCAGTTCAGTCACTCAGTCATGTCCGACTCTTTGCGACCCTGTGGACTGCAGCATGCTAGGCCTCCCTGTCCGTCACCAACTCCCAGAGTTTACTCAAACTCATGTCCATTGAGTTGGTGATGCCATCCAACCATCTCATCCTCTGTCATCCCCTTCTCCTGCCTTCAATCTTTCCCAGCATCAGGGTCTTTTCAAGTGAGTCAGCTCTTTGCAACAGGTGGCCAAAGTATTGGAGTTTCAGCTTCAACATCTGTCCTTCCGATGTATATTCAGGACTGATTTCCTTTAGGATGGACTGGTTTCATCTCCTTGCAGTCCAAGGGACTCTCAAGAGTCTTCTCCAACACCACACTTCAAAAGCATCAATTCTTTGGTGCTCAGCTTTCTTTATAGTCCAACTCTCTCATGCATACATGACTACTGGAAAAACCATAGCCTTAACTAGACTGACCTTTGTTGACAAAGTAAGCTCTGCTTTTTAATATGCTATCTAGGTTGGTCATAACTTTCTTCCAAGGAGTAAGTGTCTTTTAATTTCATGGGGACAGTCACCATCTGCAGTGAATTTGGAGCCCCCCAAAATAAAGCCTCCCACTGTTTCCGCTGTTTCTCCATCTATTTGCCATGAAGTGATGGGACTGGATGCCATGAAGTGATGGGACTGGATTCCATGATCTTAGTTTTCTGAACGTTGAGCTTTAAGCCAACTTTTACACTCTCCTCTTTAACTTTCATCAAGAGGTTCTTTATGGCTTTCTGCCATAAGAAACCAAAGAGGTTTCTGGCTTTCTGCCAGAAGGGTGGTGTCATCTGCATATCTGAGGTTACTGATATTTCTCCCAGCAATCTTGATTCCAGCTTGTGCTTCAACCAGCCCAGCATTTCTTATGATGTACTCTACATATAAGTTAAATAAGCATGGTGACAATATACAGCCTTGACGTACTCCTTTTCCTATTTGGAACCCTTCTCTAGTAGACTGTGTTTTGTTTGATGTTAGACTTTGGTCATCTTGTAAAAGCTCTAGGAGTGACTGTAATTGACTGTTGGGGTTAAGAATCTTTGGTCCAGGGGAAGGTAACCGCCCTTCTTGGTAAATAGCTGGAGAGAGTCCTGTTTACAGTTACAGTTTTTTTGGGGGGGTGGGTTGCTTCATGTATATTCTAAAGTCTTCTACTTGATAGTCTTTTGTGACCTGATCTTCCCTCCCCAAGAATATAAGACTTCCTGAAACATGGTGGTCCGTGGAATCAATTACATGGTCTTATTTGTTGTGTTGTGGTGTCAAACCTGCAAACATATCTAGAAGATAATCTCTGAACTCCATCTCTCTCTCTCTTTCTTGTCTGGGCCAGGTCTTAGTTGTGGCAGGTGGGATTTAGTTCCTTACCCAGGAGTTGGGAGTGCAGAGTCTCAGCTACTGGACTAGCAGGGAAGTCCTTGCACTCCCATCTCTTGAACAAATGTATTATTAGTCTTCAAACTGGGTTTCTCTGCCCAATGCTTTTGTCATCTCTTGCTTGCCCAGGTTTCCAGATTTTAGAACTCGGTAGTTTAGAACTTAGCCCCCATGGAATGAGAGGAGTGAGGAGCCAACTGTTCATGAGGTGGAAAGAATGTTGTCTTGGACTTTTTAAGCAGGAGGACATTTATGGCTGTGTTACTCAATCTAGGCCGGATCTTACTGTGTCTCATAACCAGGGCTGGTTTCTCTCTCTGTCCTTTTGTGGGACATCTGGGGCTTCTGGAACAAGCTGACAGAACATTCTTTATGTAGAACATTGCTGGTTGTTGTGACAGAGGGAAAAGCGAACATGGCAAAGCATGAAGCTAACCTTTAAAGCTTCTCTGAGAAGTGTGTCACTTCTGCTCGAAGCAAGTTCCAAGACAAAGCGAGGGAAAGGCAGCAAATACTTGTGAATGACAATATAGTTTATTATAATCTTCCCTTCTCATGACAAATATGTGGTCAATCTCCTTTCAACTCACAGAACACACCGTTCCCCTGCCTCCCTCTCGGGAGATCATACAGAAAGTCTATCCAGTCATGGTGGTCCACTCAAACCCCAGGATTCTCTGGTAGCCTTCACATCAGTTGTTTATTTGTCCTCTCTTGCTTCAGATACCATGCACTAAAATTTCTGCTTCTCATATGCCCAATATGTAATGTTAGAACAGAGCTGGAATAACTTAAATCAATACTTTTTCAGGGTTGCGTGGTGGGGGGATGATAGATACACTATTATAGCAGTTTTGGAATTTAGTGGAAGACATATTACAAGGGCCTCTTGCCTTAGGGATGGGGCACGTTCTGTGGCTCCTCGGAAGTGGATCTTCTGTCTGCTGTTTTCCATGACTCTCTCTCTTTTTTAAATTGGAGTATAATTGCTTTACAATGCTAGTTTCTGCGGTATAACAGAGTGAATCATCTATATGTGTACATATATCCCCTCCCTCTTGGACCTCCCTCTCACCCTTCTAGGTCATCACAGAGCACTGAGCTGAGCTCCCTGTGTTATACAGCTAGGTTCCCACTAGCTAAACAAACAACCCAATAAAAAAATGGATGCAGGAACTAAACAGACATTTCTCCAAAGAAGACATTTAGCTGGCCAAGAAGCATATGAAAAGATGCTCAACATCACTAATTATTAGAGAAATGCAAATCAAAACTACAATGAGACATTACCTCATACCATTCAGAATCAGTTCAGTTCAGTTCAGTCGCTCAGTAGTCTCCGACTCTTTGCGACCCCATGAACGGCAGCACACCAGGCCTCCCTGTCCATCACCAACTCCCGGAGTTCACTCAATCTCACGTCTATCGAGTCAGTGATGCCATCCAGCCATCTCATCCTCTCTCGTTCCCTTCTCCTCCTGCCCCCAATCCATCCCAGCATCAGAGTCTTTTCCAATGAGTCAACTCTTCGCATGAGGTGGCCAAAGTACTGGAGTTTCAGCTTTAGCATCATTCCTTCCAAAGAAATCCCAGGGCTGATCTCCTTCAGAATGGACTGGTTGGATCTCCTTGCAGTCCAAGGGACTCTCAAGAGTCTTCTCCAACACCACAGTTCAAAAGCATCAATTGTTTGGCACTCAGCCTTCTTCACAGTCCAACTCTCACATCCATACATGACCACAGGAAAAACCATAGCCTTGACTAGACAGACCTTTCTTGGCAAAGTAATGTCTCTGCTTTCGAATATTCTATCTAGGTTGGACATAACTTTCCTTCCAAGGAGTAAGCGTCTTTTAATTTCATGGCTGCAGTCACCATCTGCAGTGATTTTGGAGCCCCCCAAAAATAAAGTCTGACACTGTTTCCACTGTTTCCCCATCTATTTCCCATGAAGTGATGGGACCGGATGCCATGATCTTCATTTTCTGAATGTTGAGCTTTAAGCCAACATTTTCACTCTGTTCTTTCACTTTCATCAAGAGGCTTTTTAGTTCCTCTTCAGTTTCTGCCATATGGGTGGTGTCATCTGCATATCTGAGGTTATTGATATTTCTCCCGGCAATCTTGATTCCAGCTTGTGTTTCTTCCAGTCCAGTGTTTCTCATGATGTACTCTGCATAGAAGTTAAATAAGCAGGGTGACAATATACAGCCTTGACGAACTCCTTTTCCTATTTGGAACCAGTCTGTTGTTCCATGTCCAGTTCTAACTGTTGCTTCCTGACCTGCATACAGGTTTCTCAAGAGGCAGGTCAGGTGGTCTGGTATTCCCATCTCTTTCAGAATTTTCCACAGTTTATTGTGATCCACACAGTCAAAGGCTTTGGCATAGTCAATAAAGCAGAAATAGATGTTTTTCTGGAACTCTCTTGCTTTTTCCATGATCCAGCGGATATTGGCAATTTGATCTCTGGTTCCTCTGCCTGTTCTAGAACCAGCTTGAACATCGGGAAGTTCATGGTTCATGTATTACTGAAGCCTGGCTTGGAGAATTTTGAGCATTACTTTACTAGCATGTGAGATGAGTGCAATTGTGCGGTAGTTTGAGCATTCTTTGGCATTGCCTTTCTTTGGGATTGGAATGAAAACTGACCTTTTCCAGTCCTGTGGCCACTGCTGAGTTTTCCAAATTTGTTGGCATATTGAGTGCAGCACTTTCACAGCATCATCTTTCAGGATTTGAAGTAGTTCAACTGGAATTCCATCACCTCCACTAGCTTTGTTCGTAGTGATGCTTTCTAAGGCCTCCTTGACTTCACATTCCAGGATATCTGGCTCTAGGTCAGTGATCACATCATCGTGATTATCTGAGTCGTGAAGATCTTTTTTGTACAATTCTTTGTATTCTTGCCACCACTTCTTAATATCTTCTGCTTCTGTTAGGTCCCTACCATTTCTGTCCTTTATCGAGCCCATCTTTGCATGAAATGTTCCCTTGCTCTCTCTAATTTTCTTGAAGAGATCTCTAGTCTTTCCCATTCTGTTGTTTTCCTCTATTTCTTTGCATTGATCTCTGAGGAAGGCTTTCTTATCTCTTCTTGCTATTCTTTGGAACTCTGCATTCAGATGCTTATATCTTTCCTTTTCTCCTTTGCTTTTCACTTCTCTTCTTTTCACAGCTATTTGTAAGGCCTCCCCAGACAGCCATTTTGCTTTTTTGCATTTCTTTTCCATGGGGATGGTCTTGATCCCTGTCTCCTGTACAATGTCATGAACCTCATTCCATAGTTCATCAGGCACTCTATCTATCAGATCTAGGCTCTTAAATCTATTTCTCCCCTCCACTGTATAATCATAAGGGATTTGATTTATGGCCATCATCAAAAAATCTATGAAGAGTAAATGTTGAAGTGGGTGTAAAGAAAAGGGAAGCCTCTTACACTGTTGGTTGGAATGTAAATTGGTGCAGCCACTGTGGAAAACAGTAGGTTCCATGACTCTTGGTTTCACTTCCTTGGGCGTCTCTTCTTCCACTATCCTCTTTGGCAGCCAAAAAATTCCCTCATTCCACTTCCTCCGCATAGAAGGCTGGGGACCTGAGCGTTGTTTTGTTTCCTAAATGGTCATGGTCTCATTTAGTTGAAGATAGTATGGCTACTGTGAAAGAAGAATAAAACTTAGTTACTTTTCTTATTCATTTAATTCCAGTCAGTTTTATGTACAAAGAGCCACATTCAAAATTAATCTTCATAACCTTGAAGTTACCCGGTTTTCATGGGGTAAGAGCCAAACGCTTAGCCATTTTGTCCAGCTGAAGGGATTCACGGAAACTGCTTTAATTTGCTTGGATGGTTTATCAAAGGATAAGTGTCCAAACTCTTGCTGTGATCCTTGCCTCAGGGCTGAGTTTTGATTGACTGCTCAAAGTATTTGTCAGTTTTATCTGTTTTATTCTTTGGAGATGAGTAAAAGTTGTCTGTTTCAATGATACAAGTCCTGGAATTTCTAGACTCTGTTCTCTTTCATTTCCATCTACAAGGTGGCCAATTCTTTTCTCTCTCATTTTGTATTGGTTTGTCAGTGTTGCCATAACAAAGTACCACAGACTGAGTGGCTTCAACAACAGAAATGTATTGTCTCAGGATTCTGGAGGCTCCAAGTTCAAAATCAAGTTGTTGGCAGGCTGTGATCCTCCTGAAGACAGTGAGGGAATGATCTAAGTCTCTCTTTTTGGCTTGTAGATGGTTGTCTTGCTCAGTTTCTTCTCATCACATTATTTCTACTCTATCTACATTTCTGTGTCTAAATTACCCCTTTAAAATTTTTTTAAATTGTATTTATTTTTAAAAATTATTTTAATTGGAGAATAATTACTTTACAATATTGTGATGGTTTTTTTTTTTTTTTTTGCCATATATCAACATGAATTGGCCAGAGGTATACACATGTTCCTACCATCATGAACTCCACCTCCCTCCCTACCCCATCCCTCTGGGTTGTCCCCAAGCACCGGCTTAGAGTGGCCTGCTTCATGCATCAAACTTGCACTGGTCATCTATTTTACCTATGGTAATGTACATGTTTCAGTTCTATTCTCTCAAATCACCCCACCCTCACCTTCTCCCACTGAGTCCAAAAGTCTGTTCTTTACATCTGTGTCTCCTTTGCTGCCCTGCTTGTAGGATTATTGGTACCAT
This sequence comes from Bos indicus x Bos taurus, assembly GCF_003369695.1. NCBI lineage: Eukaryota > Metazoa > Chordata > Mammalia > Artiodactyla > Bovidae > Bos > Bos indicus x Bos taurus. The sequence continues at coordinate 26,927,361 of NC_040104.1, forward strand.
CTTTCTAAATTCCATATATATGAGTTAGTATACAGTATTTGTCTTTCTCTTTCTGACTTATTTCACTCTGTATAATAAGCTCCAGGTTCATCCACCTCATTAGAACTGACTCAGATGCCTTCCTTTTTATAGCTGAATAATATTCCAGTGTGTATATGTACCACAACTTCCTTACCCATTCATCTGCTGATGGAGATCTAGGTGGCTTCCATGTCCTATCTATTGTAAGTAGTGCTGCAGTGAACATTGGGGTACATGTGTCTCTTTCAATTTTGGTTTCCTTGGGGTATATGCCCAGCAGTGGGATTGCTGGGTTGTAAATTTCCCCCTTTTATAAGGGCGCTAGTCATATTGGATTTGGGCCCACCCTTTTGAACTGTGGTGTTGAAGAAGACTCTTGAGAGTCCCTTGGACTGCAAGGAGATCCAACCAGTCCATCTAAAGGAGATCAGTCCTGGGTGTTCATTGGAAGGAATGATGCTAAAGTTGAAACTCCAATACTTTGGCCACCTCATGTGAAGAGTTGACTCATTGGAAAAGACTCTGACACTGGGAGAGATTGGGGGCAGGAGGAGAAGGGGACGACAGAGGATGAGATGGCTGGATGGCATCACCAACTCGATGGACGTGAGATTGAGTGAACTCCGGGAGTTGGTGATGGACAGGGAGGCCTGGTGTGCTGCCGTTCATGGGGTCGCAAAGAGTCAGAGACGACTGAGCGACTGAACTGAACTGAACTGAAAGACCTCATATTAACCTGTTACCTTAGTAAAGACCCTGTTTCCAAATATGGTCACATTTTGAGTGACACCACATACTGGGTGTTAAGACTTCAACGTATGAATTTTGGGGAACTCAGTTCAATGCATAACACACTGCTTTCCCATAAAGTCCTTGCCAAATGTTGCCAATAGTAATCGAGACATACTAACTTTCTGTTTTTCAAGCTCACCAGGTACATTTTTCTCTTCCAGGATTTTCAGATGATAGCTTTAGCAAATATTTATCACTGTGCAATAGGAATAAACATTTTCCTAGCCTCCAAAAATACAGATTCTTTCTGCCTACTGCCAGAAGCCAATGCCACGTATTTTTAGTTCATTTCTTATTGTTGTGTTTCAGCAACACCTCATTTCATGTATTGACAAGAAGGGTAGGTGTTATTGCAGTTAACAGCCTTCAAATCTTACTCATTTACAAGATCAAGAGTTTATTTCTAGCTCATGCTGTGTGTCAGTCATGAATTGGTTACCTCTCTGCTTCATGATTTTTGCTCTCTGAGATCTAGTGCGATCTCTGGCTGTAGCCTGGCCATTGGTATAGCAAAGGGAAAAGGAAGTGAAGCATCCACTGGCTCTAATGCTACTGGTCTGAAGTGACATGTGTCACTTCTGCTCGGGTGTCAGCCAAAGCAAGTTGTATCACCAAGCTTTAAATGAAGGGAGATGGCGAGCACAGTTTCCTTCCAGTGATGGGCAGGAAATATTTGTAAGCATGTTAATAGTCTAGAATCACAGGCTGAGTAGTTTTAGGGATGTTCAGAGAGTTAGTGGACGGAGTTTGACACCTTGGGAAAACTAGAGCACTGGGTAAAGAGAAGGACTTCGCCTTTGGGAATGAGAGTTAGCACCAGAAGAATCTATCTTTCATCAGAGACTTAACAGGTTAACATCTCAGAGTTGAAAGCATCCTTGGAGGTGGCGTAGTAAGCTGTATACTCTAGAATTTCAAGTTGCTGTTCTGCCATTTAGTAGCTGTGACTTTTGTCAAGTGACTTGACCTCTCTCTCTTTCTCATTTGTTAAGGGCAATAGCAGTGTGGTCCAGGAATGTTTTGAGTGTTTCGTTTCCACTATATGGTGCCTATGGAACCTTGGACAAGATAATTGACTTATATACACCTTAATTTCTTTATCTGTAAAATGGAGATAATAACAGTATGTCTTTCACGGGGTTGCTAAAAGGTTTTGGTGGTTTGAAACATTTAAACCAGTGTCTGGTTGGTAGTAAATGCTCAATAAATGCTCATGATTGTAGCTGCAGTTAGCTGGGGTGATACACAGTGCCAGATATACAGCGGGCACACAGTACATATGAAACCATTGCTTTCTGCACTAATGCTTTATTGAGGGCCCTGAGTCTAAGAAGTTGAAGCAGAGGAGAAAGAAGAGCAAATATAAGACAGCATCACCAAGCAGGTCATAGGTTCCTGGCAAGTTGATTGCTCCATCTGGGTGTATTCATAGAAGTCACATATTGCCACCACCTCTTCTAATAGTCCATGCATTAAGGGGGGAAGGGAGAAGAATTTATCTGTTGACTCCCAAATCTCATAGGTCCAAATTCCCACCATGAAGCATCTACATATCATCACATTGGTTGCATGTGTGTGTATGCCGTGTGGGTCCTGAGATGTCTCCTGCCTTCATGGCATCAGGGAGACTCCAAGCATGAGATGAAGGTGGGTGGCCTGATGAGAGGGGAGGAGACCTTAGAGCATGCATCTGCGAAATGAGAGTAGCTGGGAGCAGCTCCATGGTGCTGTGCTGGTGATGGCAGCCTTGTGGCTGCCTCACTGTAGGTCTAGTGTGAGTGGCTGCCAGGGCCCTGTCTGTCCTGAAAGCCAAGCAGGTTCATCAGTCTGGGTGTCCTATAAACATAATCACCTCTTTTCTCACTTTATAGGTGAGGAAACAGATATCCAGAGTGCGAAAGGATTTATTGAAGGTAATACTGCTTGTTAGTTGCAGAATAAAAACTATTAATAGAATCCAGTTCTTATGATGAGTTAGTTCTGGGGTTTTCTCATCTCTGACCCCTGGTTCAGTTCTAGCTCATCTCCCTCCCTCTGTCCATCCATCCCAGCATCCATCCATCATCTCTGTGCTTGCCATTTACTAAAGGCCTCCCTTGTATTTGGGTTATGCACTTCTCACAGAAGAGTATGGTACTAGGACAGGAGAAAAACAGCAGTCCCCTCTTTCTTCCACCTTTCTGTCCTCTTCTGCTGTGGTGGTAGGGAAGGTAAGCCAACAGGGAGGAAATTGAGTGCACTCCAGATGCTTGGTAGATGGAATGACTGAGGTTGTCCGGGCCAAGGGAAAAGGAAAGCAGCTATTCCATCTCTGGCTTGAGCTACGCTGTACTGGCAGCAGCTCTCAAACATCAGAAGATGGATTTCCAAGGAGGATACCAGGTTCTCTGAATCTCACGGGACCTTAGGCGTAGCCTCCGCATAGGACCAAATCATCGAAGGGCCTAGTGGCTTGCTAACTGCAAGGCTCCAGGTCGGAACTGTGAATTATAGGCAGGTCCTTGCCTGATTCCTATCTTTCAGCAAGTGAGAGTGTAGTTGGAAGATAAAGCAAATAAATAAAATATTATTAATAGTGCTGCCTTATTGAGATTAAGACCTCACAGTTATTGTGTTCATTAGGAGGTACCTGTCATATCTCAGCGATCTCAACTTGAGTAAGTTGAATAAGCTTTGAGTAAGTTGAACAACCTGAATAAGCTTTAGGGAGTCTGTGGGCCCCCTGAATTTCCACATAAACCTTGTATGTCTATATATTTTTTGGGGGGAATGGTCTACTGTTCCCATCATATTCCCAAAGATGTGTGCAGTCCTTACAAATAGAATTCACTCTACTGGATTCATTTTCATAGCGACCCTAATTCTTCAGGTGCAAAAGCCAAGGCCAATAAAGGTTATGGGGCTGAATCAGCACCTGGACCCAGACCTCTTTGACCTCAGACCTTCTGGTTGACCCACCTGGCCACAGTGTACTCCCTCCCACAGTGTTCGTAAGAAATTGAAGCAAGCAGTTCTGCTTTGTGCCTGGGAATGAGTGTGACTGCTGCTTTGAACAGAAAGCACACACGTTGTGACAAAGCCCTGAGACTCTGGGTCACTCAGCCTGCAGAGCAGTGGCCCAAGGGCGGCACACCTGCCATCGGGTTCCTGAAGGTGCATGGTGAGGGTCGTGGCGGTCAGCTGTCCCTGTACCCACAGAGGCCAGGGCCAGTGCCTGGCTGCAGGAGGGACTCCCTGACTTCTGAGTGGCTGTTTGAAGGAGGGGTTAAGTCTCCTGAGCAGTCAGAGTTGGCTCTAGCTTAAGTTTTTTTTTTTTTTTTTTGTAAGACTTATTTTTTTTAAATTATTGAATTGAAGGATAATTGCTTTACAGAATTTTGTGGTTTTCTGTCATACATCAACAAGAATCAGCCATAGGTATACCCATGTCCTCTCCTCCCAAACCTCCCTCCCCATCCCACCCTTCAGCCTGTCACAGAGTCCCTGTTTGAGCTCCCTGAGTCATACAGCAAATTCCCATTGGCTATCTATTTTACATATGGTATTGTAAATTTCCATGTTAAAGGGTGTTTTTTTTTTTAAGTTATTTATTTTGTCTGCACTGAGTCTTTGTTGCTGCAGGTGGGTTTTCTCTAGTTGTGGCAAGTTGGGGCTACTCTTGTTGCAGTACTCAGGCTTCCTATTGTGGTGGCTTTTCTGGAACATGGGCTCTAGAGTGTGGGCTTCAGTACTTATGGTGCATGGGCTTAGTTGCTCCATGGCATGTGGGATCTTCCCAGACCAGGGGTCAAACCTGTGTCCCCCTCATTGGCAGGTGCATTCTTAACCATTGGATTACCAGGGAAGCCCTGTCTTGAATAGTTTTGTTTAAAATCAGGGGAAGATACGTCATCTTTGAAGGCTTCCTATGATCACCATTTTTCTCTGTGTTTCTAAATCCACTGTAATCTCCTGATATCTGAAGGCCAGAGGTGAGTTCGCTGGTGTGTCCAGGCCTGGGTTCTCTGGTATCTGCAGGCTGAAGCTCCAGCAGCAGGATTTCACACCCACACCCTTTAACTTTGCCCTTCACCTTGAGATATGCAGTTCTGCAGATGCCCAAGGAGGTCTGCACCTCCTTGCTTTGTGAGAACTTTCACACCTGGGCAAGCTGCAAGCCTACAGAAGTGACCTGGTTAGGTTCTGCTGAGTGAATTGAGACCTGGTTGTGGCTGGATGAAAGAGGAAGAGAAAGCTGGAGCTTCTCTAATTTATAGTTGAAAGAAGCTTCCAGAACTACAGAACTGCATCTGAACTAGGTCAGAAGCGAGGTCACCGTGAGGGTGTGCATAAGAGCTATGGTGTGGTATGTGTGAAGTTATGTGTATGAATGCATGCCTGTGGCTTCAGGAGTGTGACGTGGGCCTGGGACTGTGTGTATGTGGTAATGAAGACCTGGGTTTGAATTCCAGACCCACTGTTTATAAGCGGGGTGGGTTAATTAATTTCTCTCTCTGTGTGTCAGTTTTCCCGCCTGTCAAATAAGAGTAACAACCACTTCACGGAGTTACTGTGAAGATCAAAATAAAAACATGCAAGAAAAATGCAAAGTACATGCTTAGCGTTAGTAAGTGTTGAGTCACTGGCAGACGTTAGTGTTTGTAATGGGAGTAGGTGTGTGTGTACATGTATGGTAAGTTGTGCATACGTGTGTGCACACAGATAGGTTTTATCCCTGGCTGCCCTAGCAGGCTCTTTTTAACTAAGGCACTTCCCTCATTTAAGACTCACTGATGTTTCTCCAAAGCTCCTTTTCCAGAGGAAAATTTCACAGTGAATCTCCACCAGGAGCCAGCCTTGCCAGGATTTGCCTTGGTTTCCCAATGGGTCTGTCATTTTTGCACTGCCTATTTGCGTCTCTTTCTCACCAGCCATCATTTTCAAGTCCCTCCCCTGTCACTGGTGGAGGGAGAATGTGATGGGGGACAGGTTAGATGGTCTCATGTACATTGGGCTCCGTTCCTTCCATCTGAGACCTACCTACACGTCGCTCTTTCCTCCTGCCTGCTCCCTCTTGGTTCCTATGGAGTGAGTGGAAAAGGATACTTGGGTTCCTCCTGTGTTAAGTTCTACCTTCAGTCCTCATCAGCTTTTTGTGGTCAGTATGGCTGCATTTTCTCTGCTTTGAGATTCACCTTTTGCCTTGAACATGGTGTTAATATATCTTACCATCAATGTGTACATATAGTCACTGAAGGTGATATTGCTTACCTTTGCTTATCTCTAAAGCTGTTACTAAAATAATAGTGCAGCTTAGAGGGGATCACTTCTTAGACCTTCCTCTCAGCACTTGTAACCTTATATTTTAATGATCTAAGGCCGATTCATCACCCACATTGGGACTATGGGTGGGGCAGGAGGGACTCAGCCTGGCTTCTGAGCAGTCAGGCATGTCTGGGGCTCTCTGCTCGGGCTGGGTTGAATGAGTGTGTTGATAAGGTGTGGCTCCTTCTTGGAGGAGCCCACAGGCTGGCGGGCCTTCATTGCCTCCTTTGCTATGACTTTTATTCTGCATTAAAAGCTTGAGATACTCCTATAGTTTTGCTGTCCGGGTCCACACCAGAAGAGTCTGGTTAGGGAGGCAATACAAGTATGTGTGAAAAGATGATGAGCTACACGGGACATCACTGGTGTTCCTGAACGGCTCCCAGGTGGTGGGTGCTGTTGCAGGGCTGAGATTGAGAGATGACTCTGGGCTGGCAGGAATCGGAAGGACTTGCAATAGCAATGGAAGAATGAGTAGGGACGGGTGAGGCTGAGAGGGGGAGAGGCATATCGTTCAGGAGGAATAAGGACTGAGAGGGCCCTGATCAAGGGACAGTGAGAAGAGAATTTGGCTCGAATAATGAGTTCAAGTGAGAATGCATAGAAGGGAGGTTAGGGCCTGGCTGTGAAAATCTCTGAATGCCAGGCTTGGGAAGTCATGGCAGGGAAAGCATGGGCTTTGTTATTGTTTAAACCTGGGTTCATTCATTCGTTTTTTCAAGAAGACCTTAATTGAAATGCCAGTGCTGGGAACACAGTGGGGAATATGAAGACCAGCCCCTACCCTTGCTGAACTTATATTCTACTAGATTTAAGTCCTAGCTTTGTTATTTACGTCCTGGGCAAACATCAAGAAGTTCCTAAAACTCTCCAGGTCTCAGTTCATCTGTGAGGAGAGAAGTTTGTCATGCTCAGTTGCTCATTCATATCTGACTGTCTGCAACCCCCTGGACTGTGGCTAGCCAGGCCATCGCTAAATGAAATCACGTGAAAACAAAAAAACAACTGTGTATCCAAGTGATGTTCGCTCCTCTTTCCTCTTTCTCCTTGCCATTTCTGTTTCCTCATGTTTTTCCATTAGCTTTGATCTATGCCTGCTGCTCTGAAAGAAGGACATTGTACTATTTTAACTGCCACTGGGACTGCCAACTACAGCTTAGCACTCTCCATAGGTACTTAGCTTCATGTATTTGCCTCCTGGGAGTGACTGTAAATTGGCGTTGATTGAGGTTCATGAGAAGTAGATATTAACCTACATGTGCCTTGGGAATTTCTCCAGGATGACTGCAAATTCAGAGTGTGCTCTGAGCTCAAGCTGAACCACACCTAGAAAGAACTAGGTTGGGAAAACAGACCAGAAAGGGCAGGAACAGATGGAGATGGGAAGCAGAGTTGGAGGAAGGGAGCATGGCAGATGAGAAGAGTAAAGGAGCCCAGGCTAAGGGGAGACTCTACTAGGGAGGGGTGTAGAAACTCCTGTAAATATTTGTTGAATGTCTGCCACATACCTGTTGATGTCCAGCTGCTAGAGCTACAGCAGTGAATAAAACAAATTCCCTGCCCTCACGGAGCTTGTGTAGGATCAGATAATAAGTTCACTAACAAAGAAATTACAAGGTAATTTTGAATAGAGATGAGGACCATTTATTTATTTATCCAACACAATTTTTAGTGTCTTCTGTTTGCTAGTTATTATTCTATGCTATGCTAAGTCACTTCAGTTGTGTCCGACTCTGTGCGACCCCATAGACGGCAGCCCACCAGGCTCCCCTGTCCCTGGGATTCTCCAGGCAAGAACACTGGAGTGGGTTGCCATTTCCTGCTCCAATGCATGAAAGTGAAAAGTGAAAGTGAAGTCGCTCAGTCGTGTCTGACTCTTAGCGACCCCATGGATTGCAGCCTAACAGGCTCCTTCATCCATGGGATTTTCCAAGCAAGAGTACTGGAGTGGGGTGAGTTATTATTCTAGGTGCTGAGAATATAGCAAGGAAGGGGACAGTCTTTCCCCTCATGGACTTTGCATTCTAGTGGTGACATGTCAATCAGTAGATAAATAAATATACAGTAAGGCTCAGTTAGTGATAAGTACTATTGGGAAAAAGGACAATAACAGAGTACAGGTGCTTAGAAGAAGCCTCAAGAAGGAGATGATATTAGAATCAAGACTTGCCCGAAGGAACAGAAGAAGCCATATTATAACCTAGGGGGAAAGCATATGAAGTAGATGGAACTTCAGGTACAGAGGCTCCAAGCTTGATGACTTTGAGGAAAATCTAGAAGGTCAAGGTGACTCAGGTGAAGAGGGCGAGAGTGAGAGTAGTGGGAGTTATGATCAGAGAGGTAAGCAAAGCCCAGATCGTATGGACTGGCCAAAAAGAAAATCCCGAATGAACTTTTAGCCAGCTCAATATTTGGCCTTGAAGATTTGGACTTGGACTTTATTTTCCATGGGTGAGGAACAGACTGTAGGAGGATTTTGAGTGGGGCAATGATGCATGATTTACATTTTTGAAATATGACTGGCTGCTCTGTGGAGGATAAAATGCACAGAGTCAAGGTTGTACTAGAGACATCAGACGGGAGGTGATCTGCCGGGGTCCAGGGAAGATGATCGCTCTGACTGTACCGTGCAGGAGGCAGTCAGAAGCGTTCAGGTTTGGGATGCATTTTGCAGGTAGAGACAACAGGACTTATGAATCTGTGATCAACTGAAGGGCTGGAGGGATCTAGTGGAGTCGAGGCTGCCTCCTCCTCGTTGCTGCTGGGAAGACTCGTGGGGGTGCTGCTGTCATTGTCCTATCAGGTCATGTTGTGTTTGGGGAGCCTATCTGCTGTCCACAAGGAGAAGTGAGGCATTGGACCCTACACGTCCAGAGTTGAGGGGAGAAGGGGGCTGGAGGCATATCTCTGGGAGCCATCAGCATGAATGTGGTATCTGAGGCCAAAGGAATGATGGAATCATGTGGGACAGCGGCTTTCAGAGTATTGTCCATGGACGAACGGTGGTGGTTATAGCACCTGGGGACTTGTTAGAAATCCAGATTTTCAAGCTCCTCCCTAGACTGACTGAAGCAGAAATTTTGGGTGTGGAGTCCAGTGATGTGAGTTTTATAAAGCCCTTCAGATAATTCTGGTACAAACTCAAATTGAGTGTTGAGGGGTGAGTGTAGCCAGAGAGGAGGTCCAAAGATTGATCCATGGGTCCCTCAATGTGTAAAATCTGGAGGAGGAGAAGCCAGCAAAGGGAAATGAAAAGAATCAACCTGGAATTTAAGAGGAAGACACAGCAGGCTTTGTAATACATGCCAAATGTTTATGAATAAGATGGTGGAAGGTTGGGTCAAATGCTGCCAAAGATTGAAGGAAATGAGGACCCCAAATGATCCAGTTGGTTTGGCAAGATAAGCATCTTTTCCTAGCCTTGACTATAGCAGTTTCACTGAAGAGTGGCTGTGGCAAAACTTTTTAAAAAAGGATGTTAAGTTTAAGAGTAAAATGAAGGCAAAGAAGCAGAGTCAGCAAGTGTAGGTAAGAGTTATCAAAGGTTTTGTTATAAAGAGGAACAGTGAAAAGCAGCAGCTGCTGGAAAGTGACTTGGTCTAGGGAAGTTTCTGTTATGTTTTGTGTTAAGACAGGAAAGGAAAAAAGTGGAAGTGTTAGTTGCTCAGTCGTGTCCGGCTCTTTGCGACCCCATGGACTGTAGCCTGCCAGGCTCCACTGTCCTTGGAATTCTCCAGGCAAGAATACTGGAGTGGGTAGCCATTCCCTTCTCCAGGGGATCTTCCCGAATGTCTAGGCCACCAGGGAAGACCTTTAAGACAGGAGATGTAACATATTTGAAAGTGAGTGGTAATAATGTAGTGGAGACAATTAATGATGCAGGAGATAAAATCTACAAACCTCTAGCCAGGCTTACCAAGAAGAAAAGAGAGAGGACGCAAACAAAACAAGAAATGAAAGAGGAGAAATAACAACCAATACCACAGAAATGCAAAAAAATCAGAAGAAAATACTGTGAACAATTCAGTTCAGTTCAGTTCAGTCGCTCAGTCATGTCCGACTCTTTGTGAACCCATGAATCACAGCATGCCAGGGCTCCCTGTCCATCACCAACTCCCAGAGTTCACTCAAACTCATGTCCATCGAGTAGGTGATGCCATCCAGCCATCTCATCCTCTGTCGTCCCCTTCTCCTCCTGCCCCCAATCCCTCCCAGCATCAGAGTCTTTTCCAATGAGTCAGCTCTTTGCATGAGGTGGCCAAAGTATCGGAGTTTCGGCTTTAGCATCAGTCCTTCGAATGAACACCCAGGACTAATCTCCTTTAGAATGGACTGGTGAACAATTACATGCCAATAAATTGGATAACCTAGGTGAAATGGACAAGTTTCTAGAAACACACAGCCTGCTAATACTGAGTCAAGAATAAACAGGTAATTGGAACAGACTTATCACTAGAAATGAAATAGAATCTGTAATAAAACTCCCTGCAAACAAGAGTCTGAGACTAGATAGCTTCATTGGGGAATTCACCATTCACAAGGATGGTTCAACATAAGCAAATCAATGAGGTACACCATATTACAAAAGGAAAGTAAAAAACCGCATGATCATCTCAAAATATGTAGAAAAAGCATTTGACAAAACTCAACATTCATTCATGATAAAAACTCTCACCAAAGTGGGTATAGAGGGAACATATCTCAGATAATGAAAGCCATTTATAAAAAACCTCATACTCATTGAAAATCTGAAAGCCTTCCCACTAAATTCAGGAACATGGCAAGGATTTCTGCTCTCACTGTTTTCAACATAGTATATGAAGTCTTAGCAATCAGAGAAGAAAAAAAAATGTATCCAGATTAGAAGCAAAGAGGTAAAACTGTCACTATTTGCAGATGACATGATATTCTATAGAGAACTCTAAAGCCTCTATGAAAAGCTTATTGGAATTAACAAATGAATTCAACTCGATAGCAGGATATAAGATTAATTTACAGAAATCTGTTGTGTTTCTTTACATTAATGCTAAAATATCAGAATAAAAAAAACTACATGCTGAAAATTATAAAACATTGATAAGAGGAGTTGAAGATGATTCAAAACAACATAAAGCTCTCTTGTGCTCTTGAATTGGGAGAATTCAATATTGTTAAAATGGCTATGCCACCCAAAGCAATCTACAGATTTAATGCAATCCATATCAAAATATCCATGAGATTTTTCACAGAACTAGAACAAATAAGGGCTTCCCTGGGTGGCTCAGATGGTAAAGAATCTGCCCACGATGCAGGAGACCCAAGTTCTATCCCTGAGTTTGGAAGATCTCCTGGATAAGGAGATGGCAACCCACTCCAGTATTCTTGGAGAATTCCATGGACAGAGGAGCTTGGTGGGCTACAGTACATGGGGTTGCAAAGAGCTGGACACAATTGAGCTACTAACACTTTTACTTTTCAAAACAAATAATCTAAAATTTATATGGAACCACATAACACCCAGAATTGCCAGGGCAATCCTGAGGGAAAAGAACAGAGCTGGAGATATAACCCTTCCATATTTTTTCCTATGTTACAAGTTTCGGTAATCAAAACAGTGTGGTATGGGCACAAAAACAGACATAGATCAACGGAAAGGATAGAGAGCCCAGGAATAAGCCCATACACCCATGATGAGTTAGTCCATAACGAAGGAGGCAAGACTATACAATGGAAAAAGGCTTGAAAGCTTGACAGCTACATGTAAATCAGTGAAATTAGAACATCCCCTCACACCTATATAAAAATAAACTCAAAATGGCTTAAAGACCTAAATACAAGACCTGACACCATCAGCTTCCTAGAAGAGAATAAAGGTGAAGCATTCTACGACGTATTATAAATCACAGCAGTATTTCTTACGTCAATCTCTTAAGGCAAAAGACATCACACAAAAACAGACAAATAGGACCTAATCAAGCTTATGAACTTTTGCAGAGCCAAGGCAGCATAAACAAAGTGAAAAGACAGCCTATGGAATGGGAGAAAAATATTCCAGTGATGTGAGTGACAAGGGATTAATATCCAGAGTATACAGATATATTGAGGAAACAACCCAATAAAAAAATGGGCAGAAGACCTAGACAGACATTTCTCAAAAGAAGACATAAGCCAACAAGCACGTGACAAGAGACTCAACATCGCCAGTTATTGGAAAAATGCAAATCAAAACTACAGTGAGGTATCACCTCCCATCAGTCAGTATGGCCTTCATCAAAAAGTCTGCAAATGCTGGAGAGGGTTTGAAGAAAAAGGAACCCTCGTATACTCTTGCTGAGGATGTATATTGGTGCAGACACTATGGAAAACAGAATGGAGTTTCCTTAAAAAAGCTAAAAATAGAGCTACTATATGATCCAGCAAATCCACTTCTAGGTATATATCTGGAAAAAACTAATTAAAAAAGGTACATGCACCCCAGTATTCACAGCAGCACTATTTGCAATAGCCAAGATGTGGAAGCAGCCTGCATGTCCAACAACAGATGAATGGATAAGGAAGATGTGATGTATTTATACAATGGAACACTGCTCAGTCATAAAAAGAACGAAATATTGCCATTTGCAGCAGCAGGAATAGACCAAGAGAATATTATGCTTAATGAAATAACGGAGACAAACATACTATATGATATCACTTATATGTGGAATCTAAAAAATTATACAAATGAATCTATGTATAAAATAGAAGCAGACTCATAGACATAGAAAGTAAACTTGTGGTCAGTAAAGGGGAAGGGGAAGGGAGAGGGATAAATTAGGAGAATGAGATGAACAGATACAATGCTCTTTATAAAATAGATAAGCCACAAGGATGTACTGTATAGCACAATGAATTATACTCATTTTGTTGTAATAACCTATAACGCAATATAAGCTGCAAGCTCCCCCAATGGAACCATTATGCTGTGTACCTGAAACTATCTCAATATTATGAGTACCTATGTGCTGTGCTGTGCTTAGTCACTCAGTCGTGTCCGACTCTTTGTGACCCCATGAACTGTAGCCTGCCAGGCTCCTCTGTGCATGAGGATTCTCCAGGGCAAGAATACTGGAGTGGGTTGCCATGCCCTCCCCCAGGGATCCTCCCAACCCAGGGATAGAACCCAGGTCTCCCACATTGCAGGTGGATTCTTTACAGTCTGAACTACCAGGGAAGCCCATAAGTAACTGCTGCTGCTGCTAAGTTGCTTCAGTCGTGTCCGACACTGTGCGACCCCATAGACGGCAGCCCACCAGGCTCCTCTGTCTGTCCCTGGGATTCTCCAGGCAAGAACACTGGAGTGGGTTGCCATTTCCTTCTCCAACATAAGTAACTGCTGCTGCTGCTGCTGGTAAGTCACTTCAGTCATGTCCGACTCTGTGTGACCCCATAGATGGCAGCCCACCAGGCTTCCCTGTCCCTGGAATTCTCCAGGCAAGAACACTGGAGTGAGTTGCCATTTCCTTGTCCAATGCATGAAAGTGAAAAGTGAAAGTGAAGTCGCTCAGACATGTCTGACTCAGCGACCCCATGGACTGCAGCCTACCGGGCTCCTCCATCCATGGGATTTTCCAGGCAAGAGTACTGGAGTGGGGTGCCATTGCCTTCTCTGACATAAGTAATTATACTTCAGTAAGTAAAAAAGGATGATACAGGAGAGGGGGATGGCTAATAGTAAGAGGGAAGTCCTTGAACAGGTGGGAGGGGTTGTAATTCCAGACGTGGGTGGGGAGCTGATCCTTGGCAGTCGGAGGGAAGGCAGGGGGTACAGGGAGTCACAGCAGACATTGAATACAGAGGATAATGCATACAGGGCCATGAGGTTGGTAGACTTAAAGGTGCAAAGATGAGGTCATTTTCTCTAGTTGCTCAGTGAAATAAGAAGTGAGGTCATCCACAGAAGGCTTGGGGCGGTGGTGGAGGTTTGAAGCGAGAGAAATAAGTGTGAAATAGATGAAAATAAAGTGGGTGATGTGATGTGATAGAATGTTCTCCTCATACACTCTCTCTGTCCTCATGGGTAGCAGGTGAGAGGGCCAGGAGGGGATCAGAGCTTCTCCCACAGGGCACCCTGACCCTCCCACAGGGGCCCCCGGAGCCCCAGCTGCCCACTGGCTGAGGAGGACTGCTTAATAACACACAGGGATGGTGCAGACAAGGATTCCAAGATGCCCTCAGATTCCAAGATGCACTCAGCCCAGAGTTGAAGCTGAGCCCCTTTCACTGTGGTTTGGGATGGTCTCTAGAAGTTCTAGAACCATCTTGGCTTTTCTCCCCATCCAGAGAGAACAGAAGTCTACTTGGTCCAAAGGGTTTCTCAGGCCTGTGCTCTGTTGACCGTTGTTTAAAATGTGGCATTATTTACTGTTTTTATCTTTTAAATTGTAAAGTACTTTTCCCACTGTATAAGGGAAATAATCCTAACATTTATAAAGCAAAAATCAGTCATTTTCAGGCTTTTTCTCCCTCCTTCCACCCCTTAGTCGTGCATGGCATTCTCGCTACTGTTAATTTTTGTTTTCTTACTCTCATTTTTATTATCTTCCTGGGCTCTTGAGTCTCATAGTTTGGTTTCAGTCTCGGCCCTCCAGCTTGCTGTTTTGTTTCTTCATACTGAAAGGGAGCAGAGCTCCCTGGATGTAGCTAATTATGAAATTTGGGGCAGGGAAACATCAAGATGGCTCTGGGTTATCTAATTTCAGATGTGTCTGGCTTCATGCAAAAAGTGGCCAAGAGGCAAACTGAAAAGGCTCCCCTTGGCTGAGGTGGGGCAATTTACTTATCAAAAGCAATAATTATGACCATCAGTTGAAATAAATTGTTACTGGCAATCTGTGAATCCATAATAATGGTCCAAAGGTATATGACACTGAACAAATTCTTTAACTTCTCTATGCCTCAGTTTCTCCATATGAAATAGGGGGACAGTGGTACTATCCACCCCATATTGTAAAGGTTAAGGAACTTAAAGATTGTAAAGATTAAGGAGCATACTTTCTGCAGAGAGATTAGCAAGCAGTTGGCACGTCATATACAATAAGCATCAACAATACTTCACATTATCATTGGCATTATTTCTGTGGAATGCTCAGTATTCTATTTGTAAAAATTCAGAGTGGGCAACGGCACTCTGAATTGAAACCATCAGGAATTGTTGTTTGTATTTATATGTGAATTTGATGTTGTTCTTCCCCACTAGGTATAAGCTTCATGAGTTGGCTAATTTGTGGTGTTCAGCTACTGCATCCTAGTAATATTCAGTTGAGTGGCAGAAGGAGGTGTTTATACAAACTAAAAGCAGAGAAAATGTAATATAAAGGATTGTAAGATCATTGCAAATGTTTCTACTGAGGGTTGGAGGGGTGTGTACATGAGTGCATGTGTGTGTCCATGCACGTGTGTTTTCTGGGAAAGCATCCCAAGAGAGGATGCTCTGAGCCTTGGTGGGTGGGGGCAGGTTGAGGAGCAGGCAGGAGACATCTGGGCTGGAATGCTGGTGCCTGGCAGAGCGCTGGTGCATGGAAATGCTCAGGGCAAACAGACTGGATGAATGAGAAAGAAAGGGGCTGAGGTGCTGTCAGGGGCACTGGGTTTGCTGGGCCCAAGGGGTGAAGATGATGGGGAATCACTGATGGTTTTAATCAGGAGCATTTCAGCTCAGACATAAGGTCCTGGGAGGGAATAGTTTGAGCTGCCGTGAAATAAAAATCTGGGTCACTTTGCAGCTTGTACTCTTTTAAGAAAATGTGATGTTTTTTTAAAGAGGCTGTTTCTTTTTTCCCTTCATTCTTCTCTGGTAAAATTCAGAGGAGGGGTCCAGATTTGGACCTGGATTCAAGACCCAACTTGGCCAGGACTAACTGCATGAACTTGGACCATGTCCCTGATTTGTAAAGTGGGGGAGATAGTACCCGTTTCCCAGGGGTTTGTGAGTTCCTGGGGAGGTGATGTGTGGGGAGGAACTCTGTAGACTAGGTAAGAGCAACTCTGTAGACTAGGTAAGAGCCGTGGACATGCCAGGGATGGCGCTTCTTTCTTTATTCCTCAGAGGTGGCGATGCCCTGGTCCTTAACCCCAGGAAATGGAGCCAGGCTTGCTTAAATTAGTGTGTTCCTTGAAAGCGTGGTTTTAATTGGAGCATCAACTCATTGAGGTGTGAGGATTGGGGGCAGAGGTGCAAGAGGGCCCTTTTATCACTAGAGAGCCATGATGTCCAACACAGTTGCCATAAATCGCAGTGGCTATTTCAATGTGAATTATTGAAAATTAAATAAAAACTGAAAATGCAGCTCTTCCGTGGCAGTAGTCACATTTCAAGGGCTCAGGAGTCACACTGCACTGGCTACTGTATTGGACAGCACTGCTGTCATTGTGGAATATTCTAGAGGGTGCATTGCCTATGAAGAGGTAGGGTGGGAGCTCACAGGGGTCAGGAGAAAGCACCAAGAAGATGGTGGGGGCTTGGCAGCACCTTCCAGGGTCTGCTGACATTGCCCAGTGGTACCTTCAGAGGGCAGCCCTCAGATAAGAGTGCCCTCATGCAGTGGCAGTACCACTCTGTCCTCCAGGCTGTATTTGGGGATGGGCAAGACTGAGCGACTTCACTTTTCACCTTCATGCATTGGAGAAGGAAGTGGCAACCCACTCCAGTGTTCTTGCCTGGAGAATCCCAGGGATGGCAGAGCCTGGTGGGCTGCCATCTATGGGGTCGCACAGAGTCGGACAGGACTGAAGAGACTTAGCAGCAGCAGCAGCAGGACACTTACCACACTCATCAGGTTGTTTTTTTGGGAGTCAGATACTCCCCATCAATGAATGCTGCCTCTTAGATTTGTGCTGTGCCTTGTAGCTTTTAAACGTTCCCAGTAGAAAAGAACCCAGCTCTTGTCTGCCAGTATTTACATTTTCTGTTGAGATAGCGAGAGTGGAAGTTGCAGCAGAGTAAAAGCCCTCTCTGCTTTCTGTCATCCTCTTGACAGCGTCTTCTCAGACACCTTGAGCAGTGAGAGTGACAGGGGACCCCTTGCTCAGCTGATGTGCAGTGGGATTTGGGTGGGATTCAGCTGGGTAACTGACAGACCTGTTCGTGGACATCTTCCCCAGCTACTCCCGGGGCACAGAGTTAGAATGTGACCTCCCCTCACTGTCTGCGGGGCTCCCCAAGGGAGTGACGGATATATATTGGGGGTGGAATTGGAAAGGCCACTGGGGGATGGTCCGGAAAACTCAAGTGGTCTGGAAGGGAAGCTTTTAAAGGATCCACTCAAAGGTATACAACAAGATACACAGTAACTCTGTGCCATATGATTCTAGAAATCCCACTTCTGGGCGTGTATCTGGACAAAACTACAATTCAAAAAGACACAGGTACCCTATGTTCACAGCAGCACATTCACAATAGCCAAGACATGGAAAGAACCTAAGTGTCCATGGACAGATGAGTGGATGATGAAGATGTGGCACAGATGTACCAGGGAATATTACTCAGCGGTTCAAAAGAATGAAACAGTGCCATCTGCAGCAACATTGATGGACCTGGAGATTGTCATACGAAGTGAAGAGAAAGACAAGTGTACGATATCACTTACACGTGGAATCTAAAGTGTGACACGGATGACTTACCTATGAAACAGACTCACAGACAAAGAGAACAGATTTGTGGTTGCCGCGGGAGAGGTGGGAGAGAGAAGGAGAGTTTCCGGTTAACAGATGCAAACTATTACATGCAGAATGGATAAACAACAGGTTCTACTGTCTAACACAGGAAACTGTATTTAATATCCCACGATAGATCATAATGGAAAAGAATAAAAAAATACTGCCTAATATACTTCACCTGTATACTGGGACAAAGATTCAAAGAGAAATATTCATTCACCTAACACATATTTATTGAGCAAGTACTATTTGCCACATCCTAAGGTTACAGCACTCCACAGACAATAATCCCTGTCTTCATGGGATTTATGTGCAGTGAGGGAAGAAGAACCAGCACTTACTGAGTCCTGAATATGCCCGATACTTTTCTAATGCATTCAATCACTGCAATCACCCTACAGAATCCACACTATTATTATCCTCCATTCTTCAGAAGTTAGGTAACTCGTCCAAGGTCACTCAATCTGGAAGTGGCATGGCTACTCCTCTCCTTTCTGTCATTTTCTAAAATTGCAGGTCCTGAAGCTTTCTTAGTTTTGTGATGCCATTTAGGCACAGCAGCTTCCGTGGCTGACCTTGGCCATGGAATTCCTTAGATTTAGAACTCCTTCCTTCCTTGTCCGCGATGGAGAATCCCTTCTCAGATTCCTGCTGCTGCTGGTGCCTCAGGTCTCAGCATCAACCTACTTTGCTTTCCCACAGCATTTGATTTCTGCAAGTTTAAGTCACTTTTCTGGGATAGGTATGTCAGAAACGATCTTTTCTAGCACCTCTTTGTCTGCAGAAGGAACTTGAATCTAGTTTTCTTTTTTCCCTAGTGTTTTCTCTTTGATTTCCCTCTGGTGTTCCCTTCCCTCTTTCTGCATGTTTTTAACTTGTTTGAAATAGCTTCGACCTGCTTCTTCATTTCCTTCTTTACCACGTTAGGCCTAATACTTCTGACTGGTCCTGAGATTTTACTTTCTTTTCTTTTCCTTTCTTTTTTCCACTCTTCTCATTTCTGATTCCCTGATAGCTCAGTTGGTAAAGAATCCATCTGCAATGCAGGAGACCCTGGTTCAATCCCTGGGTTGGGAAGATCCTCTTGAGAAGGGATAGGCTACCCACTCCAGTATTCTTGGGCTTCCCTGGTGGCTCAACTGGTAAAAAATCCACTTGCAATGAGGGAGACCTGGGTTTGATCCCTGGGTTGGGAAGATCCCCTGGAGAAGGGAAAGGCTGCCCACTCCAGTAGTCTGGGCTGGAGAATTCCATGGACTGTATAGACTGTCACAAAGAATTGGACACGACTGAGCAACTTTCATTTTCTTTCACTTTCATTTTGACTTCAAGATCAAAATCCATTTTTAAGCTCTTCTCATGCTTCCTGGGTTTCTGATGTTCTCTGTGTACACACACTCATCCCTGAGGCCTTCATGCCCCTGATGGTGCTTTTCCTTCAGCTTTGATGCAGGTCTGGTTCTCGGTGCCAACATTTTAGGTAGAGACCTTTCACTTTTCCCTATTGGAACCTGGGGTAGGCTTTTTTTCCTGTCACAACTCAAGAATGTGTCCCATTGTATTGCCTGGCACAAGGGCTCTGTTCCTCTCTTTTTGTTCACAGATCACCTTCTCTTTGTGATTGAATTGATGCCCCTGCACCCAGGTCTCTGAAGTCCACGAACATAGTCAGGATTTGTTTAATATACCCTATTAGGATAAAAGTGGCAGAAGCAACATGGTTTCCTCCTTGTCAAGCTACCAAGGTTATCAGGGTCTTTCTTTCTCTTCGTCTCTGTTAATATCCCTAAGAACTTTCCAGAGATTGGGGTTTCTAAGAGAATGATTTCTGTGGGTAGTGTGTGCTTCAGAGAGTATACAGATAAGACACCCCAAACCCATCAAGGTTAAGTCAGCCAAGGAACCCTCCAAGTCTTGTATAAAGGTCTCTCAACTCCTAGAATTCTCCTATTTTCTGCTCATGGAGATTGGATTGGGTATTTGGCCAGGGACTCTGGGAGTACATCATCTCTGCTCCATCAGTCACCCCTTCCTACAAGCTCCCAGGGGACGTATATGCCAGAGTCATGCTTTTCCAAGTTTACTGTGCGTATGAAACTTCTGGGGATCTTGCTAACATCTGAATTCTAATTCAGCAGATTGGGGTAAGACTTGAGACTCTGCATTTCTAAAAATTCCTCAGAGATGCTGCTGCTGCTGCTGCTCCATGATGCTTTGAGAAGCAAAAGCCTGGATGACAAAGAGTCAGCAAAGGAGTGCTTTCATTATTTGCTGGGGCTTTGACCTAAAACTCTGGTGCTTCCTCTAATGTGGTGGACTTTGCAGTACGAAGGACTTTATTTTCCAAGAGGTGTACCATCTCTTGTACCTCCATAATGCATCTTGACTTAGGTCACTTCTCAGCATTTTCATAGCCACATCCCTACTCTACCATCATTTCTTGCTTGGATTGTGATCGCTATCTAACTGGTAATCCATTTTCTACTTTAGTACCTCTGCAGTCCATCCTACATACAACAGCCAGATTACTATTACTCTTACACTTAAAACTCCCAAATAACTTACCAATACACTTAAAATCCAAAGCTAAAAACTTTTCTTGTAAAGCTCTACCTTATCAGGCTCCTTCCCATCTCATCCATATTGGTACATGAATATGGAAGATGACTTCCTTGCTCACTGCAGTCAGACTGATTTTCTCTCTGTCTAACCATGCTGCATCAGTCAGCTATTGCTGTGTAATAAACTTCTCCCAAACTCAGCATAAAATGATAAACATTTATTTTCACTTTTTAGGACTCCAAGTGGAGTGAATCAGCTGATTCAGTCTGAGTTTTGGCTAGGAGGGTCAGCCCCAAGCTGAAAATCCAGCTGGGCTTGGGTCTTCACAGTAGTTTGATCTCGGTTCTGCTCCACGTGTGATCATTATGGAGCCCTGGATGAAGGACCAGCAACAACTCAGGGCATGCTCTTCTTGGGGGCAAGGCAGAAGCCCAAGGAGGCAGGCCTACCACACAAGCCCATGCTAAGCTTTTGCTTATGTCATCTTTGCTTATACTGCGTTGACCAAAGCCAGGTCATATGGCCAATCGCAACATCAGGGGGTAGGGTAGTGTATTCTGTCCACAGTGGAAGGAGGAGGGGAATCCATTTGCTGAATGACAATCCAAACCATGACATACTGCAGGCTCGTTCCCGCCTCAGAGCCTTTTTACTTGCTGTTCTGTTGGAGTTGAATTCAATTCTCTTAGATCTTTGTGAACCTGCTTCTCCTTATTCAGTTTTTAACTTACGTGTTATTCCCTTAGAAAGGACTTTGAAGGCCCTTGGTCTTGGCTAAGGTAGCCTTTTCATTCCCTGTTTACCACATTACCCTGAATTTTTTGTGTGGACCATATAAGTTTTATTACTGAGTTTATTACAATATTGCTTCTGTTTTATGTTTTGGTATTTTGGCCATGAGGCATGTGGAATTTTAGCTTCCTGATCAGAGATTGAACTCACACGCCCTGCATTGGAAGGCGAAGTCTTCACCACTGGACCACCAGGGAAGTCCCTCCCACCTTTTTCATCATACTTGCTTGATGCCTGGCATTGCCTTACTTACTTGTTTATTATTTATAATCCTCCAATGGTACATACAGTTTTAGAACATAGGACTTTGTGTCATTCACAGAAGGATTCTAGTGCCTAGAACAGAATTTGTTACATAATAGGTGCTCAACAAATATTTGGTTTGACCAGCCATCCAATTCTTATATGCCTCAAGTCCAACTATTGAAAATCCTAAGCCTCAAACACTATGGATCCTAGTGTGCATCACCATGTGTGGGAAGGTTAATCAAATGACCCATTATAATCTAAATTGGTAATTGGAGTTTAATTAACATTAATTTATAAGCAGTCATAATGGTAATTGAGAGCCACGATGAACTAAAGATAGTGCTCATGATGTTGATATCAGTGTATTCTTCCTGAAAACTGTGGGCCCTCCAACCATCTGCACATGTTCATACACAGTAGGAGTGTTGAATGTTGCCAAATGTTTAAGTCCTAGTAGACTAGAAACACATTAATTTTAATTGACTGGTAACACATTACAGTAACCTGTAAGTAACAAGTAGCTGTCCATAAAAATAACTCTTTGAAATGGGCTCTCTACTCATGAAATTAGTAAAAACACCTTTATTTATTGGTTAAGCTTGAGACCCATTAGGAGAATGCATGTGATTACTTCTGGACAGTAGGCCATATTTGAAGAATTCTTGATCTAGTGTGATGATGACATCATCTTCTGAATGAGGACATGGAGAGTCAAAATAGGGCAGTGACTTGTCCAAGAACCCATGGGTAGAAATGGCTGAATCAAGAACTATTATTCTGGTTATCTGACTTCAGTCTTAGGACTCCTTCTGCTCTTCCATTCTGGATCTCCATGCAGAGTGAAAATTCCTTCACAAGGAATAAGATTTTCTTCCCTGTCTAGAGCCTGTTCACTCTTAATTCCTTAACTGTCAATGGGCCCATGAGGCAGGGTCAAAGAAGATACTACTCTATTTAATAGGTAAGGAAACTGAGATGTGAAGGGCCAGTCAGTGGCAGAACTCCACTACAATCCCTGTCTCTTGAGTTAAGGAAGGCTTCTTGGTCGTGTGAACTGTGACTACAGGTTGTCGTTGTTGTTCAGTCACTCAGATGTTTTTCTGGAATTCTCTGGCTTTTTCTGTGATCCAGTGGATGTTGGCAATTTGACCTCTGGTTCCTCTGCCTTTTCTAAATTCAGTTTGTACATCTGGAAGTTCTCAGCTCATGTACCGTTGAAGCCTAGCTTGGAGAATTTTAAGCATTGCCTTTGCTAGCATGTGAAATGAGTGTGGTAGTTTGAGCATTCTTTGGCATTGTCCTTCTTTGGGATTGGAATGAAAACTAACCTTTTCCTGTCCTGTGGCCACTGCTGAGTTTTCCAAACTTGCTGGTATATCGAGTGTAGTACTTTCACAGCATCATCTTTTAGGATTTGAAATAGATCAGCTGGAATTCCATCACCTCCTCTAGCTTTGATCATAGTAATGCTTCTTAAAGCCCACTTGACTTCTCACTCCAGGATGTCTGGCTCTAGGTGAGTGATCACACCATCGTGGTTATCTGGGTCATTAAGACCTTTTTTATAGAGTTCTTCTGTGTATTCTTGCCACCTCTTCTTAATATCTTCTGCTTCTACCATTTCTGTTCTTTATTGTGCCCATTCTTGCTTTAAATGTTCCCTTGGTATCTCTAATTTTCTTGAAGAGATCTCTAGTCTTTCCTATTCTATTATTTTCCTCTATTTCTTTGCATTGTTCACTTAGGAAGTCTTTCTTATTTTTCCTTGCTGTTCTTTGGAATTCTGCATTCAGATGGGTATATCTTTCCTTTTCTCCTTTGCTTTTCACTTCTCTTCTTTTCTTAGCTATTTGTAAGGCCTCCTCAGATGACCATTTTGCTCTTTTGTGTTTCTTTTTTCTGGGGATGGTTTTGATCACAGCCTCCTGTATAGTGTTACGAACCTCCATCCATATTTCCTCAGGTACTCTATCAGATTTAACCCCTTGAATTTGTTTGCCACTTCCAGTGTATAATTATATGGGATTTGATTTAGGTCATACCTGAATGGCTACAGGTAGAGGGTACAGTTTTACAGTGTTAGTTGTCGGAGGATGAAGCACAGGGTCCATAGGACCTTCGACCTTGCCTCTTACAGTGATCCATAGACCAAAGTTCTTTGGGAGTCATCAGAAAAATGTCTCCTAGCTTCAGAATCTTTAAGGTGGCATGGACTAGTGATAGACTAGTTTGGAGTCAGGTAGACTTGGGTTTGGGGCTTTCCAGGTGATGTGGAAAAGAACCCACGTGCCAATGCAGGAGACATAAGAGATGCACATTCAATCTTTGGGTCAGGAAGATCCCTTGGAGGAGGACATGTCAACCCACTCCAGTATTCTTGCCTGAAGAATCCCATAGACAGGGGAGCCTGGTGGGCTACAGTCCATAGGGTTGCAAAGAGTTGGACATGACTGAGGTGACTTAGCAGGCATGCATGCACGCATGCAGACTTGGGTTCAGACATACTAGGTCAGGGGTTTTTGGCAAGTAACTTAACCACTCTGATCTTAATCTCCTCATCTGCAAACTGAGGGAACATTAATAACCTCCTTCACTTCAGGTCTGTAGTAAGAAATCAAAGCATTGTGGTCCAGAGCAGGCACTCAGTAAATAGTGATGGTTATTATTCAGAGTTGTATCCAAAATTGCCCCTTTTCTGTTTCCGTCATGTTTGCTGAGCAGGACTTTCAGATGAGGCAAAATTTTATTTACATGATGCATCCTAGATCATTTTTAGGTATGTTTTCTTGATCCCCTCACCATTTTTACCAACAATTTACTTCCCTGTGGTGTTTTGGTAAATGGAATTCTAGTGTCAGACATATAGCTTCCACAGTGCTTTCTTCCTGGTAATGTACAATATACCCCCAAAACTGGAAAGACTTTGAAATGATTTTGACCTGTCCCCATGCCTGAAGTTCAACACCAGTCTCACACCATCCTAGGCTGATAAAAAACCTTCCTTTTTTTTGGCCTTCTGGCAAAGTCAGACGCTTGTGTTAGCTGATTATTTGTCTGCTCCCTTTTGTCTTAGAGATGTATCTTGTTCACAATTACATGCCTGACTTCCTTCTTATAAAACCCCTGGCACATATAGCAATAATTCTGTGGAACAATTTGAATATTGTCTTGGAGTGTTGGATAGTACTGACCCGGAATGCAGCTGAGTGTATTTAGATAAGTGAGAAAAAGTTAAGTGATCTGTGTGGGAAGTGTACCTGCTTTGAAATTCTGTGTATAAAAAGCTATACTCATGTGGTTATGCATATTTGGGAATATTTTATATGATGTGTTTAATTAGTAGATATAGAATGTCTTTTGAAATAAGTATATATATATTGATTGATTCAGCAAAAAAGAACCCATCTTGGACAGCAAGATTCTAGGAAGTCTAGGCATGAGGCAAAGGGAGAGATGTTTTGTTTGGTATCTTTTCATTTAGAAGAGAAGAGGGATCTGAAATGGAACTTGGAAGGCATCTATGCAGAAGACAGTGCCTGAGATCCTATGATCATACATACATAAGAGTTATTGGGGTGTTAGAGGAGAATCTCCATTTGTGAGCTTCAGATCTTCTGGATCCTGGCAGCTCTGTGTTGTGTTTCTCTGGCTTGGGTAGTGGGGACCTGCATGTCAGTAACCCATAAACCCTCACCTTGCTTGTCTGTTGGCATCACTGAATGAAGGAAAGGGAGGTCTGAGAGGTGGAATTTATACTCTTGGTGTATTTCCTGACTGGTTAGATGGTTAAGCACCAATTGCTGTCCGTACCCTGGCCATAGCCAAAGAGGGTTGAACTTGTACCAAGAATAAAGGCTGCAACGTATCAGTCTACATGCAAAATTTCATTCCATAGTCAAGTTTTTCTTCTCTGCCTGTCCACAGTGGAACACCAGTGTCCTTCTCTGCCTCCCCAGGCACTTGGGATGGGTGATGTGGCCTCGTCTTCATGCCCAACAGTGTCTTCCCACCCTCTCTGCTCTCTGTACTCCAGTCACATTTCTGTGTCAGTATCTTGAATGCCTTGTGTTTGCTCATGCTCTTCTGTAAATTTTGGGTATTTTGCCTGCAAGTAAGTGATCAGTCACATTCATCTGACTTAAATAAAAAGGAAGATTTACTTATTATTTAATGTAATAAGAAGTCCTAAAGAAGAGAAGCTCCAGGTTCAGTAGCTCTGTGATATCAGCAAAAACCAAAGCTTTCCCCCGTCTCTTTGCCTTCTCTCTTTCTTAGCATATTGGTTTTGCTTTCTTCATACCTGCAAGATGGTGGCCATGTTTCCAGGCATCACATGTAAACACCACAATATGCAGCAGCAGAAGAGAACATGTCTCCTATGTCATGCCCTAGTATGAGCTCTGACATTGGCTATGTGACCTTGAAAAAATTGCTCAGTTTCCCTAGATTTCTCTCCTTTCTGTGCTCATGGAAAGACATGGACCAGATAATCCTTGAGTATGTTCTATCATCCATCCATTTATCCATCTTCTCTTTGACATGTATTTACTGAAGGTCTGTTATGTTCCAGGAAATGTTGCACAATCTCATGGGAGAGACAGACATTAAATAATTACAAATAATCTAAGAGTGTATGCTATTAGTCTGTTCCAGGCATGTCTGGCCTTTGGGTGACAAGAATTGGGTGACAATTCTTGGTTTAGTTAGCTTTGGGAGCAGGAATGTGAGAAAGTGGGTTTCATATCAGGGACTTAGGTGGACAAGAAATTACTAGCATCTTTTGGATGAAACAAAAAAATGTGGTTTTCCTCTGTTATTTTTTCTTTCTTGTGTAAATTAAGATGTAATTAGCATACAATAAAATGAACACCTTTTAATTGAGTTTGATGAGTTTTTAGAATTGTATACATCCATAAAATTGTCACCCCCAAGCAAGATAGAGAACACTTGTCATTGCCCACTGCCTTCCACCACTCCCTGCCTCTGTGAGCCCATCAGCTGCTTAGTTTTGCCTCTCTTTGAACTTCAGGGACACGGAATCACCCTGTATGCATTTTCTCTATCTGGCTTCATTTTGCTCAACATAATATTTTCAAGAGTCAACTCTGTTGTTGCATGTATCAGCGGTTCATTTTTATTGCCAATGAGTCTTCTATTGTGTGAATGTGTTTTAATTTCTTTTTGGGTAAATATCTGGGAGCGAGCTTTCTAGGTCAGAGAGTCAGTGTGACTTTGTAGGAAACCACCGAAGAGTCCTCCAGAGTGGTTGTTCATTTTACTACCCCATCAGTGGAATGAGAGTTAAAGGGCTCTGCATGCTTACCAGTATTTGGCATTATTAGTCCCTTTCATTTTAGTTATTTTAATGTTTATTTAGCAGTATCTCATTATGGTTTTAATTTGCATTTCTCTGATAACCAACAATGTTGAGCATCTTTTTGTGTGTTTGTGTTGTCCCATTCCTGTATCTTTGTGAAGAGTCTGTTACAGTTTTTTACCTTTTACTAGTTTTTTTTTTTTTTTAAGTTATTGACTTGTAAGGGCTCCTTTCATATTTTGGCTACAAGCTTTTTGTCAGATATATGCATTGCAAATATCTTTCTCCTGGTCTCTGTCTTCATTCTACTGGTGTTTTCATGAACAGAAATTTTAAATTTTGATGAAGTCCAACACATAATATTTTTTCTTTTATGGTCAGCTTTTTGTATCTTGCTTAAAATATCTTTGCCTGCCCTATAAAGTTGCAAATAAATTTTATCTTCCAGAAATTTTATGGTTCTTGTTTTTATGTGTAGCTCTATGATGCATGTTGAGTTAATTTCTGGCTGCGCTGGGTCTTCATGGCTGCATGTAGGCTTTCATGGTTGTGGCGAGTGGGGGCTACTCTTCATTGTGGTGAGAAAGTTTCCCATTGTGGTGGCTTCTCTTGTTGGGCTCTGGGCATGGGCTTCAGTATTTGCAGCATGTGGGCTCAGTGGTCGCGACTTGCGGGCTCTACACTGTGGGCTCAGTGGTTGTGGTGAACAGGCTGAGTGGCTCTATGGCAGGTGGAATCTTCCCCAGTCAGGGACTGAACCCATGTCCCCTGCACTGGCTGCTGGATTCTTATCCCCTGCGCCACCAGGGAAGTCCCTGAGTTAATTTTTGTGTGTGAAAGTGACTTAGTCACTCAGTCATATAGGACTCTTTGTGACCTCATGGATTGTAGCTTGCCAGGTTCCTCTGCCCATGGGGTTTTCCAGGTGAGAATACTGGAATGGTTAGCCGTTCCCTTCTCCAGGGGATCTTCCCAACCCAGGGCTTGAACCCAGGTCTTCTGTATCGCTGGCAGATTCTTTACCATCTAATTATGAGATAAAAGTTGAGACTCATTTTTTAAAATAAAGATATCCAGATATTCTGGCACCATTTGTTAAAAAGACTTTTCCTATTTTATTAACTTGGTGAATCTATTAAAAAAATCAGATGACTGTGCTGTCTATTCTGTTTCACTGATCTGTGGCTTTATTCTTACACTATTATCACACTCTCGATCATTGCAGCTTTATGGTAAGTCTTGAAATCAGATAGTGTAGTAATTGCAGCTTTGGTCTTTTTTCATTATTTCTTGGTAATTCTAGATCTTTTCAATTTCAACTTACATTTTAGCATCAGTTTTTCTTTTTCTTTTTTTAAATTGAAGGATAATTGCTTTACAGTATTACATTGGTTTCTACTAAACATCAACAAAATTTTTCAATTTCTTAAAAAAATTCTACTGGAGTTTTGATATGAATTGTATTAAATCTATGTATCAATTTGGGATAATGTGCATCTTAAAAATATTGAGCTTTCTATGGGTTAACGCATGAACATTATATATCTTTCCATCAATTCAGGTTTTAAAAAATATCTCTCAGCATTATTTTGTAGCTCTTAGTGTGGAGGTGTTGGACACCTTTCATTGGATATACTCTTTGATGTTAGATTTTAAAAACCTATTTAAAATGTATTACCATTTAACTTTCACTTTTAATTGTTTCTGTTTGTTAGAATTGCAATTAACTTTTATATATTGACCATTCTTCTTGAGATCTTGCTAGATCCACTTACTTGTTCTGTTTTTTTTTTTTTTTTTCTTTCATGTCTTCTGTAAGGTTTTCTTCATTTACAATGATGTTATCTGTTAATGTGGAGAAGGCAATGGCACCCCACTCCAGTACTCTGCCTGGAAAATCCCATAGATGGAGGAGCCTGGTGGGCTGCAGTTCATGGGATTGCTAAGAGTTGGACATGACTGAGTGACTTCCCTTTCACTTTTCACTTTCATGCATTGGAGAAGGAAATGGCAACCCACTCCAGTGCTCTTGCCTGGAGAATCCCAGGAATGGGGGAGCCTGGTGGGCTGCTGTCTATGGGGTCACACAGAATTGGACACGACTGAAGTGACTTAGCAGCAGCAGCAGCAGCATCTGTTAATGATGGCAGTTTGCTTCATTCTGTCTAATCTTTTGTCATTGATTTCTTTTCTTGCCTTGTTGCACAGTTTAGGACTTCTAGTACAATGCTGAATAGAAGTGATGCAGAACATTTTTGTCCCCATCTTTGAGAGAAAGCATTCAGTGGTTTACCATCAAATATGATGTTACCTGTAGGATTTTTTGGAGGTACATGCCCTGTATCAAAATGAGGAGATTGCAATCTATTTCTAGGTTGTGGAGAGGCTTTTTTTTGAGGTATATAGTTGACATATAACATTATCTTGGTTTTGTTTGTACAGCATAATTGTCAGTAATGTCGGGAGCCGCGTTAGGCATTCCTGACACATAATGATTTGATATTTGTATGTAATGAGAAATGATCACAACAAATATAGTTAACATCTGCCACCAAACACAGTTACCTTTTCTACCCTTGTGGTTAGAACTTTTAAATCTA
This sequence comes from Bos indicus x Bos taurus, assembly GCF_003369695.1. Lineage (NCBI taxonomy): Eukaryota > Metazoa > Chordata > Mammalia > Artiodactyla > Bovidae > Bos > Bos indicus x Bos taurus. The sequence continues at coordinate 26,956,674 of NC_040104.1, forward strand.
CTTTTTAAGAGTTCTTCCCCTCTATTATAATGAAAGGTTGTTGTATTTTGGTCAGGTGCTTTTCTTGCATTTATTGAGATGATCTGATGCTAACTCTATCTTTAGTCAGCTTTGAGAGTACCCGTTCCTATAGCAGGAACTGTGAGGCGGCAAAAATTTATAAACATCTCTTATACAAATGGCAGAGAAAAACCAACTCTTCTTTGTGAATTTTATGTATTAAAGTTATAACTGGGGACACCACAAAATTATTCTTTGCGCCAATTATTGTCCTTTAAACAGGAAATTTCAGATATATATCTCATGTACTAGAAATTACCATGTTTCTAAAATCTTACCATTGACTGTGTCTTGGAGAAATAGAAGAAAAAGATAAGAATGGGAATCATGCTTGGTATGGGAGGTATAAGATTAACAGATGAGTACAGAAACACTTTTCTTTTTATTTGGCTCAATCTTGCCTTCTAGAAAAATGATCTTAATATGGAACAGTGTGGAACAAACAGAAAGTGAAAGTCCAATTTAGTTATGAAATGGAAAGAGTTTCAGAGTGCTTTAAGCAAGTTCTAGCCCTGAAGCTCAGATAATCTCATCTGGAGAAAGAGAATAAACTTAGTTTTGATCATTCAACCTCTGTCTTGTAATCTTAGGGAAATCATGGAGAATGAGGGAGGTGATGAAAGGGTAGATATATACACTTTATAATTATTTTTTTTAAAGGGGAAATTCTGAGTTTCAGAAAGCATAACTTAGTGATCTTAAAGGCTCTTCCAGAAAAATTTCTAGATTTCTTTCTTAATTAAACACATGGGAACATTAGAAGAGAAATTGTTGACTCCCCTGGAGCTGGTTCAAGAATCCACTGAGGGACTTCCCTGGTGGTCCAGTGGTTAGGAATCTGCCTTTGCAGTACCGGAGAGCCCACAGCAACTACTGAGCTCATGCGTCGCAAACTAGAGTCCACATATGGTGATGAAGATCCTGCATGCTGTCACTAAGATCCAAAGCAGCCAAATAAATGAGTAAATGTTAAAGACAAGGAATCTATTCAGATGTCACCTTTCTCTGATGGCTTTGTGGACCCTGAAAGGTAGAATCTGTTCAGTTTGGTCTGCGTGCTCCTACATTAATTATCCTTGGCTCTGGCCCTGAACACATATGTTCTCACATGTCTGTCTCCTTCACTAAACTACCTCTTTAAAGGCCAGAACCAAGTTTATTCTCAGTTGTATCCCTGAGTTTAGCACAGTGCCTTGAACTGTGAAGGCACATACTAAATGTGTGATAAATGAAATGATAGGACTTGCCAAACTCATATTTTTGAAAGAATCTTATGTACCAGTCAAGCTCTTTTACTTGCAGTAATCAATAGACAACTCAAGTGGCTTAAGTAAAAAGGAGAAATTTAATTGACTCATGTAACCAATGTTAGGGACAGAAGTGACTTGAATCCTTGTGGATTAAGGTACTCTAATGATGTCATCATGACAATCTCACTTTCTCTTCAGTTTTTAGCTCTACTGTTTGGGGCTGGTTATATGCAGGCAGGCTGTTCTTTTGGGGAGCTAGGTTGCCCCTAGGAGAAGGAAATGGCAACCCACTCCAGTACTTCTTGCCTTGAAAATCCCATGGACCGAGGAGCTTGGTGCAGGCTACTATCCATGGGGTCACAAAGAGTTGGGCATGACTGAGCGACTTCACTTCACTTCAGGTTGCCCCTAGGATCCCAGGTTTTTATCATATTCTCTCCAGAATGTCAGTGGAAAGATGCCTTTTTTGGTCATTAAGTAAAAAAAAACAAAACTTTAGAACTATCCTTTTGATTGTCATCAGTCTTACACCCATCCCTGATCCAAATACTATACTCAGAAAGGTGGATGATGCTGATTGGCCAGCCTGGCCAGCCACATATCCACCCATAGAGTTGAGGGGTGGAGTCAAGACCTGGACCCAATAGACTGAAAGTGATTGAGTGGTGGTTCTTCAAAGGAAAACCGTAGTGTAGTTACAGGAAGAAGGGAAAATGCATAATGAACAGGGAAAAACCCTCAAGTACTTCTGGATTTTCAACCAGTTCATCCATTGTTATCTCATATACATGTATACTTTGATTTCAGTGGGGACTTAAGCACAGTCTCTCAAGCTACTCTTTGGGCATGATGGTTGAATGTGAGCTTGTTGATAATCTGTCATTGCTGTTCAGTTGTTCAATCGTGTCCGACTTTTTATGACCCCATGAAATGCAGCACACCAGGCTTCCCTGTCCTTCACTGTCTCCTGGAATTTGCTCAAACTCATGTCCATTGAGTCAATGATGCCATCCAACCATCTCATCCTCTGGTACCCCCACCCCCCCTTCTCCTCTTGCCCTCAGTCTTTCCCAGCATTGGGGTCTTTTCCAATGAGTCAGCTCTTCACATCAGGTGGCCAATGTATTGGAGCTTCAGCATCAGTCCTTCCAATGAATATTCAGGACTGATTCCCTTTAGGATTGACTGGTTTGATCTCCTTGAAGTCCTAGGGACTCTCAAGAGTCTTCTCCAGCACCACAGTTCAAAAGCATCAATTCTTCAGCACTCAGCCTTTTTAATGGTCCATTTCTCATGTCCATACATGACTACTGGAAAACCATATCTTTGACTATATGGACCTTTATCAGCAAAGCATTGTCTCTTCTTTTTAACACACTATCTAGGTTTGTCATAGTTTTCCTTCCAAGGAGCAAGCATCTTTTAATTTCATGGCTGCAGTCACCATCAGAAGTGATTCTGGAGCCAAGAAAATAAAATAGGTGGATTTATAGTTAGTTGAACAAACATATCCTAAATCTGTTGATTCATGGATTGATATTGACCTGAATGGTGGTCCTCAGGGCCATGCTGTCTGATTTTGTACATAATCCTCTGTGGGCTGGCATTTTTCATCAGCAACCTGGATGAAGACAACATAGGTGTACTTATCAGACCTTTGGGTCAACAGCTCCTGGAATTTTGGGTTTCACAATCTGGTAAAGTTACAGAAAACATTTAGGAAATGATGCAGAGTCTTCAATTTTTTATTTTTGCCAAGTAAGGCTGCAAATATGTTAAGTATCATCTATTCATTTCACCAATATTTATGGAGAAAAGATATTTTAATATCAAAAAAGGGAGGACGTGATCATATCAAAAAAGAAAGGCCTCCCCCCAAAGGATAATTGACTGCCTTTAGGTGACATTAAAAGAGAATAACAGAATGGATATAACACAAATGACTGCAACATAAAAATTCAGTTTTCAAAATTATAGTGAGTCTAATTTCTATAATTTTCTCCCTATAGATTTTCCATTTTAGAGATTTATATTTGACAGTACATTGCTGTATAGAGCTTTAATGTCAGCCTATGGACTTGATTGTTTTTAGACTTTGTGAAAAGTTCAGGATCACACAGCTCTGCTGGCAAAAATAAAAGAATGTCACTCAATGCTATTTCACTCAATTCAGTTATTTTACATTATATCAAGTGAGGATAGGACAGAACCCCTTCCCCACAGTCCATGTCTCTGGCATTTCTCCCCTACTTCCCCTCACAGGACAGAGAAGAACCTCTGTGGTTTCTGGCAGTGAGGTGTGCAGGCAGTCATGAGGGGTACCGTGACCTGAAGGGCTGCCCTCATCTGTTGCTCTCAGACAAAGACCCTGGGTACCTTTGCCAGGGTCTGAGTGAGGCAAGCAGGAAAGAAGCTGAGAGTGAAGCTGCAAACCAGCCGAAACCAAACCCTCCTTCGCCCACCCCCAACCAACCCAAAGTCTGCCCAGGTCCCCTATGCCACAGCTGTTGCTGGAGGTGTTGAAGAGCTGGGAGGAATAACTCCTTCCCTGAATGTCAAATCAAGGTCCTCATATACCCATAAGCAAGAGCCAGGAACTGAAACGGACAGGATGAAATTTCATAGGAATTGAGTATAAAGTAGTTTCCAATGGCTCAGCTGCCCAAGACTACCTTGAGAGCAGTTTATGAGAAAAAGACCTGGTTATTTTAATGGTTCAATATGAACCAGAAGAACCTATGCCATCATCCTTAGGCCTCTTAATAGGGATGTAATGTCCAGATCACTCCAAGGACTTCATCTGAACCTAATTAGTTCCCAAAGGCCCCACCTCCAAACACCATCACATTGGGGGTTAGGACTTCAGCATGGAATTTGTGTATGTGTGGGGGGGCACACAATTTAGTCCATAACACATACCTATCTCTTTCCTTCCCAAACGATCTCTCATTCTGATTTCCCCTCATACCATTGCTAATCCCACTTTTCTCTAGTCCACACTCCAAGCTGTGGCCAGCATTGTCCTCCAATAGGACCTGTCACACATTGCTGTGTTCTGAATGTGTCCTGAAGAATCCAAACTCCTTCACATAACATTGGAGACCTGTCACCTCATCTTTATGTTCTTGTTTCCCACCACATCACATTCCTGATTCTAAGACCTGTCCATCACACGTCTGATCCTTGAGTATGTGTTGTACTTTGATGATGTCACGCTGTGCTCTCTCATCATCCAGAGATGTCTCCATTTCTGCCTCTTTAACTTCCTTCACATGTATCACATTTTTTTTCTTGACCCATCCTGGACGACTTCAGAATTGAATGAGTTCTTTCTCCTGGTGGTATTTTAGTTGCTCAGTCATGTCCAACTCTTGCGACCCCATGGACTGCAGCTTGCTAGGCGCCTCTGTCCATGGATTTTCCAGGCAAGAATACTTGAGTAGGTAGCTATTCCCTTCTCCAAGGGATCTTCCTGACCCAGGGATCGAACCAGGTCTCCTGCACTGCAGGCAGACTCTTTATCAACAGAGCTACCAGGGAATACATGGAGGGTATGGCATATTTCTCCTGGAGGGTATGGAATATTAAAATTGTCTTCAGTCTACATTTTATTTTGCCTTATTTTGCAGCTTGATCATCTCTCTGTTTCCTCAGTTAGGGTGTAAGCTTCCTGAGGGCAAGGACTCTGGTTGTTCAAGTTCTGTTTTCCTCCAGGGGTTTGCATACCAGGATCTTCAATGCTCCAACCACTTGACAAGTTCAAGAGGTTTTAGATTTATTCTGTGGAGGAGGAAAGAGCACATGTAGGACCAACTAGTAGAAAGTTTTAAATTTTGATTTAATCTACAGAGAGACATTCTGCAGTAGAGCTGATGAATAAAGGAATGGGTTTGTTAGGAGGTGGTGAGTATCTGTCCCTGTGAGTATCCACATAAAAGCCAGGAAGACCATCTGTCAGAGATATTAGAGAGAGATATTGGGTTAGAGGTCCTCTCAGGCAGAGTTTCTCAATCTTGGCACTGTTGACATTTGGGGCCAGACCATTCTTTGCTGTTGGGGCTGTGCTGTGTCTCGTAGGGTATTTAGCACCATCCTTGTCCTCTACTCAGTAGGCGCCAGTGGTATCCTTATGCCCAGTTGTGATGACCAAAAATGTCTCCAGTTCAGTTCAGTTCAGTTGCTCAGTCGTGTACGACTCTTTGCGACCCCATGAATCGCAGCACGCCAGGCCTCCCTGTCCATCACCAACTCCCGGAGTTCACCCACACTCACGTCCATTGAGTCAGTGATGCCATCCAGCCATCTCATCCTCTGTCATCCACTTCTCCTCCTGCCCCCAATCCCTCCCAGCAACAGAGTCTTTTCCAATGAGTTAACTCTTCACATGAGGTGGCCAAACTACTGGAGTTTCAGCTTAGCATCATTCCTTCCAAAGAAATCCCAAGGCTGATCTCCTTTAGAATGGACTGGTTGGATCTCCTTGCAGTCCAAGGGACTCTCAAGAGTCTTCTCCAACACCACAGTTCAAAAGCATCAATTCTTCAGCGCTCAGTCTTCTTCACAGTCCAACTCTCACATCTGTACATGACCACAGGAAAAACCATAGCCTTGACTAGAGGAACCTTTGTTGGCAAAGTAATGTCTCTGCTTTTGAATATGCTATCTAGGTTGGTCATAACTTTCCTTCCAAGGAGCAAGTGTCTTTTAATTTCATGGCTGCAGTCACCATCTGCAGTGATTTTAGAGCCCAGAAAAATAAAGTCTGACACTGTTTCCACTGTTTCCCCATCTATTTCCCATGAAGTGATGGGACCGGATGCCATGATCTTTGTTTTCTGAATGTTGAGCTTTAAACCAACTTTTTCACTCTCCACTTTCACTTTCATCAAGAGGCTTTTGAGTTCCTCTTCACTTTCTGCCATAAGGGTGGTGTCATCTGCATATCTGAGGTTATCGATATTTTTCCTGGCAATCTTGATTCCAGCTTGTGTTTCTTCCAGTCCAGCGTTTCTCATGATGTACTCTGCATATAAGTTAAATAAACAGGGTAACAATATACAGCCTTGATGTACTCCTGTTCCTATTTGGAACCAATCTGTTGTTCCATGTCCAGGTCTAACTGTTGCTTCCTGACCTGCATACAGATTTCTCAAGAGGCAGGTCAGGTAGTATGGTATTCCCATCTCTTTCAGAATTTTCCACAGTTTATTGTGATCCACACAGTCAAAGGCTTTGGCATAGTCAATAAAGCAGAAATAGATGTTTTTCTGAAACTCTCCTGCTTTTTCTATGATCCAGCGGATGTTGGCAATTAGATCTCTGGTTCCTCTGCCTTTTCTAAAACCAGCTTGAACATCAGGAAGTTCACAGTTCACATATTGCTGAAGCCTGGCTTGGAGAATTTTGAATATTACTTTACTAGTGTGTGAGATGAGTGCAATTGTGCGGTAGTTTGAGCATTCTTTGGCATTTCCTTTCTTTGGGATTGGAATGAATGTTGACCTTTTCCAGTCCTGTGGCCACTGCTGAGTTTTCCAAATGTGCTGGCATATTGATTGCAGCACTTTCACAGTATCATCTTTCAGGATTTGAAATAGCTCCACTGGAATTCCATCACCTCCACTAGCTTTGTTTGTAGTGATGCTTTCTAAGGCCCACTTGACTTCACATTCCAGGATGTCGGGCTCTAGGTCAGTGATCACACCATCGTGATTATCTGAGTCGTGAAGATCTTTTTTGTACAGTTCTTCTGTGTATTCTTGCCACCTCTTCTTAATATCTTCTGCTTCTGTTAGGTCCATACCATTTCTGTCCTTTCTCGAGCCCATCTTTGCATGAAATGTTCCTTTGGTATCTCTAATTTTCTTGAAGAGATCTCTAGTCTTTCCCGTTCTGTTGTTTTCCTCTATTTCTTTGCATTGATTGCTGAGGAAGGCTTTCTTATCTCTCCTTGCTATTCTTTGGAACTCTGCATTCAGATGCTTATATCTTTCCTTTTCTCCCTTGCTTTTCTCTTCTCTTCTTTTCACAGCTATTTGTAAGGCCTCCCCAGACAGCCATTTTGCTTTTTTGCATTTCTTTTCCATGGGGATGGTCTTGATCCCTTTCTCCTGTACAATGTCATGAACCTCTGTCCATAGTTCATCAGGCACTCTATCTATCAGATCTAGGCCCTGAAATCTATTTCTCACTTCCACTGTATAATCATAAGGGATTTGATTTAGGTCATACCTGAATGGTCTAGTGGTTTTCCCTACTTTCTTCAATTTAACTCTGAATTTGGCAATAAGGAGTTCATGATCTGAGCCACAGTCAGCTCCTGGTCTTGTTTTTGTTGACTGTATAGAGCTTCTCCATCTTTGGCTGCAAAGAATATAATCAATCTGATTTTGGTGTTGACCATCTGGTGATGTCCATGTGTAGAGTTTTCTCTTGTGTTGTTGGAAGAGGGTGTTTGTTATGACCAGTGCATTTTCTTGGCAAAATTCTATTAGTCTTTGCCCTGTTTCATTCCGTATTCCAAGGCCAAATTTGGCTGTTACTCCAGGTGTTTCTTGACTTCCTACTTTTGCATTCCAGTCCCCTATAATGAAAAGGACATCTCTTTTGGGTGTTAGTTCTAAAAGGTCTTGAAGGTCTTCATAGAACCGTTCAACTTCAGCTTCTTAAATGTCCTGCAAAATCACCCCAGTTGAGGACCACTGTTTCAGAGTCCCTTCTATCAGTGAGAGTCCGTGAATGTTTTTGTTTTTCTCTTTTCTATGTACCAAATATATCAAAATCAGTGCACATTCTGTAGGTTGGGAGGACAAAAGGGAAGGATGGAGAAGGAATAGATCTTTATTGAGTTTACCATATTCCATTACAGTCTTAGAGGTGGGGAGTTTTATTTTACAAGTAAGAAACTTGAGACTCAGAATAGTCATGCAACTGATGAGTAGCATAGCTGCGGGGCTCAGATGTGGACCTGCTTGACAAACTCTGTCTTCCTCCACCCTGTCCCCTCCTGCTTTTACCTCAGTTTGTCTCTCATTGCCTTTAAACTTGACTCTTACATGAACCTGCCTCCTTTCATGAGCCTCACATGCAAATCTGAGGGTATTTCAGTATAGTTGGCCCTTTGTATCCATAGGTTTTGCATCTGCAGATTCAGCCAACCACATATCAAATATATTCAGAAAAGAAAAATAGATCTAGAAATTTCCAAAATGCAAAACTTCAGTTTTTTTCTTTGGCAACTATTTATATAGCATTTACATTGCATTAGGTATTGTGATAACATCTAGAGATAGTTAAAAGTGTATGGGAGTATGTGTGTAGCTTATATGCAAATACTAGACCATTTTTGACCTACCTTTTGAGAAAACTGTATACATGTCAGGAAGCAACAGTTAGAACTGGACATGGAACAACAGACTGGTTCCAAATAGGGAAAGGAATATGTTAAGGCTGTATATTGTCAGCCTGCTTATTTAACTTATATCCAGAGTACATCATGAGAAATGCTGGACTGGAAGAAGCACAAGCTGGAATCAGGATTGCCAGGAGAAATATCAATAACCTCAGATATGCAGATGATACCTCCCTTATGGCAGAAAGTGAAGAGGAACTAAAAAGCCTGTTGATGAAACTGAAAGAGGAGAGAGAAAAAAGTTGGCTTAAAGCTCAAGATTCAGAAAATGAAGATCATGGCATCTGGTCCCATCACTTCCTGGGAAATAGATGGGGAAACAGTGGAAACAGTGTCAGACTTTATTTTGGGGGGGCTCCAAAATCACTGCTGATGGTGACTGCGGCCATGAAATTAAAAGACGCTTACTCCTTGGAAGAAAAGTTATGACCAACCTAGATAGCATATTCAAAAGCAGAGACATTACTTTGCCAACAAAGGTTCGTCTAGTCAAGGCTATGGTTTTTCCAGTAGTCATGTATGGATGTGAGAGTTGGACTATAAAGAACGCTGAGTGCCAAAGAACTGATGCTTTTGAACTGTGGTGTTGGAGAAGACTCTTGAGAGTCCCTTGGACTGCAAGGAGATCCAACCAGTCCATTCTAAAGGAGATCAGTCCTGGGTGTTCATTGGAGGGACTGATGTTGAAGGTGAAACTCCAGTACTTTGGCCACCTGATGTGGAGAACTGACTCATTTGAAAAGACCCTGATGCTGGGAAAGATTGAGGGCAGGAGGAGAAGGGGATGACAGAGGATGAGATGGTTGGATGGCATCACAGACACAATGGACATGGGTTTGGGTGGACTGCAGGAGTTGGTGATGGACAGGGAGGCCTGGCATGCTGCAGTTCATGGGGTCGTAAAGAGTCGGAGACAACTAAGCTACTGAACTGAACTGAACTGAGACCATTTTATATGAAGGACTCATGCATCCATGGATTTTGCTATCTGAAGGGATCCTGGAACCTATTCCCCATGGATACCAAGGAACTACTGTATTTATTTCTTGTTAATTTCCACAGAACTTCATCTCAGTGTTCCCCTAAAAGGGCTAACCTAGAGCCTTATCAAAGAAGCCCACACAGTGATGCTTTGGCACTGAATTCTCTTAATGCTGCTGCTGCTGCTGCTAAGTCGCTTTAGTCGTGTCCGACTCTGTGCGACCCCAGAGATGGCAGCCCACCAGGCCCCACCGTCCCTGGGATTCTCCAGGCACGAACACTGGGGTGCGTTGTCATTTCCTCCTCCAATGCATGAAAGTGAAAAGTGAAAGTGAAGTCACCCAGTCGTGTCCGACTCTTAGCGACCCCATGGACTGCAGCCTACCAGGCTCCTCCATCCGTGGGATTTTCCAGGCAAGAGTACTGGACTCGGTTGCCATGCCTTCTCTTAATGCTACTCATGGCTTGTTCTCCACCCCACCCCACTTTATCAAGATATGATTAATATGTAACTTTGAATACGTTTAAAGTGTGCAGTGTGGTGACTTGCTGTATGTGGGTATTGTGAAACGAGTACAATGAAGTTAGTTAGTACCTGTTAGCTCACATAATTACCATTGTGGTGTGTGTGGGTGGTGAGAATATTTAAGGTCTCTCTTAGCAAGCAGATCTTAGAAGCTTTCATCAGAAGAAAAAATTTATAAGTGTGTGTGCCGATGGATATTTTTGTGACAATCATTTTGCAATATTTACAAATATCAAATCATTTTGTGGTATACCTGAGACAAATATGGTAGTTGTATGTTAACTGTATCTCAGTAAAAAGAGATCTACTCTTGCAGCAACTTTCTAGTATGTCATGCGGTATTGTTAACCACAGTCACCATGCTGTACCCTCGATCAGCAGAATTTAGCATCTTGTAGCTGCAAGTTTGTATCTTTTACCTCCATCTCATTTCTCCCACCTCCATCCCCCGTAACCAAAATTCTTCTCTTTGTTTCTATGTAAGGTTTTTTTTTTTTTTAGATTCCACATGTGAGATCATACTGTATTTGTTTTTCACTGTCTGACTGATTACACTTAGCATGGTGACCTCAAGTTTCATCCATGTAGTTGCAAATGTCAGGATTTCCTTTTTTAAGTGACTGAATAATACTTCACTGTATATATATGTATGAATACCACATTTTCTTTCCTCATTCGTTTGCTGATGGACGAGGCTGTTTCTGTATCTTGACTATTGTAAACAATGCTGCTGTGAACAGAGAGGTGTGGACATTTCCTGAGGCAGTGATTTAATTTCCTTTGGATATATATCCAAAAGTGGGATTACATGGTAGTTTTATTTGTAATTTTTTGAGGAACCGCCATACCGTTTTCCATAGTGGTTGTATCAATTTGCATTCACATCAACAGTGCACAAGAGTTCTCTTGGTTCCACGTTTTCACCAAAACTTGTTATCTCTTGCCTTTTTAATAATAGCTCTAATGGCTTGGTAACCCACTCCAGTACTCTTGCCTGGAAAATTCCATGGATGGAAGAGCCTGGTAGGCTACAGTCCATGGGGTCGCAAAGAGTCGGACACGACTGAGTGACTTCACTTCAAACGTTACTGGGATCCATAAACCTGTGAATACCAATGGAACCATACAGTATTGGTGTGCTGTGTTACTGTCGTGCCTTCCTCCAGGATACAGTACTGATAATAACCGCAAAAATATCTATGCTTGCTCCTTTCTGTCCAAGAAGAACCTCTAGCTTTCTGTGCAACATCTCAGGAACCCCAGGTCTTTCTGAGGGCTCTTTAGGACACTTCACCACTCAGTCTGACAGCTTCATCCACCACTGGGCATGTTCTTTTTTTTCCCCTGCTTTGACCAGTTCAGGAATCTGCTAGGAGAAGGTTCATCATCTCCAGAACAGCTAGAATCTCTTATGAATCATTACTTCCGTCCAGGGTGCTTTGCCCAGGACCCCAGGGATGCCAGTCTTCAGGGACCCAGAAGGCACTTGCTCCATTTGAAGACAGAGCTGTTCTCCCTACTTTGGCTTGGGACTCAGCCCCTTGGAGGAGCAGAGCATTCTTAGCTTTAAGTAGGAGAAGGACTCTGATTGCAGTTATTCCAAACTTTGTTTCCTGGCCCCTAATTATCACTGCTTTGCCCAGAATGCACAAAATCTCTCAGGAAAATACTCCATCTTTTCTGAGCTCTTACCTTCTAGACAAAGAAGCTCAAACCTTGCCCAAAGGCCTGGGTGGGGAGTGAATAGACATCATTTTCTACCTGCAGGCTGCCGTCCTAACAGATCCTTCTTCTTTCCCTCCCCAGTTGCCTGGGGCTTCCCAAGTGGTGCTGTTGACTTCCCTGGTGGCTCAGATGGTAAAGCGTCTGTCTACAATGCGGGAGACCCAGGTTCAATCCCTGGGTTGGGAAGATCCCCTGGAGAAGGAAATGGCAATCCACTCCAGGACGATTGCCTGGAAAATCCCATGGACAGAGGAGCCTGGTAGGCTACAGCCCGTGGGGTCACAAAGAGTCGGACATGACTGAGTGACTTCACTTTCTTTCTTTCCTAGGTGGTGCTAGTGGTAAAGAACCTGTCCGCCAATGCAGACCTAAGAGAACTAAGAGATGCCAGTTTAATCCTTGGGTGGGGAAGATCCTCTGGAGGAGGAAACGACAACCCACTCCAGTATTCTTGCCTGAAAAATCCCACAACAGAGAAGCCTGGTGGGCTACAGTCCATGGGGTTGCAAAGAGTTGGACCTGACTAAAGTGGCTTAGCACAGCGCAGTTGCCAAAGAAAAGTCCCAGAACACACAGCAGCTATATAGCTCAGAGTGGGGAGGGAGCCTTTACATAGTAGCCACCATGCTCTCCTACACAAAGGAACGAGGAGGTTTAACACTCAAATTGGGAAATGTCAGTATTTCCTGAGCCATCACTGGAATCTTTTAAGCTGGAGTATGGGTACCTCTGACGATCCTAAGTGTGTTTGATTCATCTTTTAGGTTGGTTTGGCTAGTGTGGCTTGTTTAGTTCTCAGCTACTCAGGTTATATCTAGGACACCCCTGACCAGCTGCATTCGGGGTCATGATTGGAGAGCCTGGGAAACGTTTTTGTACACACCAGTGTTGGTGCACGTGTAGATGGGTCTCGTGTCCCAGATCACGAGTCTCTAGGCTTAATCTGGGAAAAGTGGATCTAATGAGTGCTGTCCTTTCACTGCCCTCATGGGCTTGGGTGGGACAAGAAGAAGGGAGATGGGGTGTGGAATGCCCCAGGCAGTGGGGCAGAGAGGGAGTACTGATTGTGGTGCTAGAAGGCAGCTCCCAGACCTGTCAGTCAAGACCCTGAGATCTGCCACTGAGGTCCTTTGACTTAAAAACAGGATTTCATGGCATTGATCAGGTCATCTCTTTATCTTCCTTTCTCTTTTTTTAAAAAATGTATTCATTTATTTGGCTGTGCTGGGTCTTTGTTGCAATGTGTAGAATTTTTGATTTTCCTTGTGGCCCAGGGGATCTGTGTGTGTGTGTGTGTGTGTGTGTGTGTGTGTGTGCATGTATATGAAAGTTGCACTGGTGATGATGGTGAGGCACAGAGAGGCCTGGCGTGCTGTAGTCCGTGGGGTCACAAAGAGTTAGACACGACTGGGTGACTGAACAAGAGCAACAACAACAAAAGTTGCAGCCTGTGGGATCTGGGCTTCCCAGGTGGCTCCGTGGTAAAGAATCTGCGTGCTGATGCAGAGCATGGGGTTCAATCCCTGGGTCAGGAAGATCTCCTGGACAAGGAAATGGCAACCCAGTCTAGTATTCTTGCTCAGGAAATCCCATGCACAGAGGAACCTGGTGGGCTACAGTCCATGGGATCCCCAAAGAGTTGGATACAATTTAGTGACTAAACAACAAATGCAGGATCTAGTTCCCCGACCAGGGATTGAACCCAGGTCCCCTGCATTGAGAGAGTGGAGTCTTAGCCACTGGACCACCAGAGAAATTCCTGTTCTTAGTTTCCTTTTGCTTCTAAACCTGAACTTTGACGTCTAACCTCATTTGACAGTGTGTGTTGAAGATTTAAATGCTGCTGCCAGATTCCCTGGCCTTCTATGGCTTCTTTGAAATATTGGGTCTGCAGGAAGGAAGGCTCATCCTGGCACCTACAAATGGGCAGCTCCTCAGAGTGCTGAACACTGCTACTGTGCCTTATCCTGAGGGAATAAAATTTTGCTTTTTTTAAAAATGAGCATTCATGCTGCTACCTTATTTATCTGCTAAAGATTCAGACTTATCCTGCTGTCCCCATAGCAAGTATGTCTGGCATATGAATGTGTGTGTGGGGATGTATTTGTTATCGACACCTCACCACTGTTGCATTCCCTGATGTCATGAAGTGTCACTTGATGCTGAGATGACATTTAACGCCACCTGGCATTAGGTAAGACAACATGATTAAAGTCATTCCCTCTGAAACTACAGCCTCAATATAGTCACCACTCACTAGGCTTCGAGCTAGTCCTTTTTTTTAAAATGTAAAATATTTACAGTAGATAGCTTTCATGAGTTGCTTTCCATTTCTTTGAAATAAAAGCATATGTTGACCCTAGTACTTGCAAATATCTTTAAAATATATTTTTTCGGCTTTTTATTTTATATTGGTATAACAGTGTGATAGTTTCAGGTGGACAGCAAAGGGACTCGACCATACATACACATGTATCCATTCTCCCCCAAACTCCTCTCCCATCCAGGCTGCCACATGACCTTGAGCAGAGTTCCCTGTGCTACACAGTAAGACCCTGTTGGTTATCCATTTAACATACAGCAGTGTGTACACTGGTTCTTGTGGGTAGAAGAAGTCACAGTTCAAGACTACCTGTTGTCTTGGAGGATCTGGGTGAAAATGAAAAAAAAGCCTGTGAGTTTACAGTTTCCCAAAATAGTCATCGCAGTGCATCTGCAAAGTACCCACAAGAAACAGCCGCATATGCGGAAGCTTTCGCATTCTGGTTTTCCTGATGATGCCAGGTTTCATTTTCTGGAGGAGTGTTAGAAATGTTTCCCAGTCTCGGCTTAATCTTAGACTTGCTTGTCATGCTTCACAGATAAACCCCCAAGTGGAGAAGTTTGGCAAATTGCTCATCCAGGAGGTCGACATCTCAATTCTTCAGGTTCTAGGCAAGCAGTGGCTTTAAGCTGTTTTTTCACTCTTACATATTTTGAAACAAACTCTGGGGGAAAAAGTGTATATGGAAGGAAACTTGGATGTGAATGGTTTACTATGTTCGAACAAGATGCTCAGAGATTTGCTTGAAAAAAATGAAACCTGGAAGTTTGAAGTTTGATGTCCCTGAGGCCATATGATAAATGCTGATGGTTGTGCAAGTTCCTGTCTTTTCTTTATCACATTTATTTCTTTGAAAGACAGACCAGAATCTGAACTTGGAAGGGACCTGGCAGTCTTTCCTGGGGAGGGGAAACTTCTCAAAAGAGAACCTTGTGGGTGCTTTAAATATCTTTCCAAATGGGTGCATCACCTAAATGATGTTTAAGACCCAAAGTTACACATTTTGCCCACTAGTCTATGGTTCTGATTGTGTCTCTTTGAGTAACATTGTTTGATGTGCTGTTTCAAGTCAGTTTCCTAGCCAACAGAGCACTCTTTTGTCTTTTTATTTGTTCCCTAATTGTTTAGAAACATCCTCATTAAGAGACAAAATAAACACGTTTTCAGGTGCCACGCTGAAGGCAGGAATTGTGGGGAGATGGGAGGGAGACAAGGGAGAAGAGAGAATGCACGTGGTCCTTCTTTGAGATAAAAGCCCGTCCCAGAAACAAAGGCTGTTGGAATACAAAAGCTCTTTGTACACTGAGCACGTCTGCTGTTACAGATGAACCCTCTCCAATGGCTGCTATCAAACTTGTCATATTTTATTCATGAGTTGTGGTGTGCCTGGAAGAAATAAGAAAAGCAAAGCTCCAAATCATAATTATGGCATAAAAAAGATAAAATAGTTATTATTGTGACATTTTGGAAGAATTCTTAAATCTCTTCAGTAATTCATTTGAAAAAGTTGCACGGAATGGCTCGGTGTGTGGCACGTAATTTTGCTGGTCGGAGCTCCTGGGCTCAATTACAACCGGACCCACACTGACAGACTCTATGCCTACGGTGAATAAGAGCATAATTAAGGAGAGGGCAACCGTGCTGGTTACACATAAATAGAAACGCTGATGGGTATCTTTGCATTTATCATGCTTGCGTGATCACTCTGTGGTTGATCAACATATAGTATTCCCATGTTTTTATTTTTATCTTTTTTAATAGACTGTGAGGTTTGGATTGTGTGGTATGCCTTGTATGGGGAGATTTCAGGGAATAGTGGCAGAAAAAGCCCACTTAAAAGTATGCCTTACACCCTTTAGGTGTTGGAGGACAGCAACAAAGAGTTTAGGAAGGAAGCTGTTGGTTTACATCATGAATTTGAAAAAGTAAGCTTAAGTCCTTTTAAAAAAGACATGTCCTTGGTGTCCATACGTTTGTTCTACTGTGTCTGTGTCTCTATTTCTGCTTTGCAAATACAATCATCTCTACCATATATTCATTAATATCTGATACTGTTTTTTCTTTCTGAGTTACTTCACTCTGTATAACAGGCTCTAGGTCCAATAAAAAATAATGTAGAAAAAGATGCCAATTTCACTGAAAAAGGAAAAAAAGGCCCACTGTTATTTCAGTGGCTTCCTCTGCTAACACAGAGCTTGGTGCTCCTCATTGATTTCCTAATTTGATTGGGGGCAGGAGGAGAAGGGGACGACAGAGGAGGAGATGGCTGGATGGCATCACTGACTTGATGGACGTGAGTGTGAGTGAACTTCGGGAGTTGGTGATGGACAGGGAGGCCTGGCGTGCTGCAATTCATGGGGTCGCAAAGAGTCGGACACGACTGAGTGACTGAACTGAAGTGATCCTGAGATACCTACCAACCCACTCCATCCTTATGCTCCGTATGTCTCCCCATCTTTGGCCCAAATTATTGATGGATTTAGTGCAAGCTATTTACTCACTCAGGATTTATTTTCATCATATAAGGTTCTCTCCACCTGCCCACACTGCTGGATTGTAAGTGACTTGGAGTCAGTAAGAGAAAGTCTTCTAACCATAGTTTGCGCACGTGCCCAACTTGTGTGGTGTTGTCTGATCTGGCACTCAGAGAGGGAAGAAAGTGACTGTGACGAGCATTTCCCAAAACTGTTCATATAGATGAGTACATGTATTTGTCATGTGGATTCTGTGATACACGTTTCATCATTGTGTGTTTGCACGCGTGCTACTCGCTATTTAATGGAGGAGAAAGTGAGTTTCAGGCTGACTGAATGACCTGTCACTCAGCTACCAACTGCCAGGACTGATGTTGGATCCTTGATCTCCTGATCCCAAATTCTACTTCCACACAGGGCTGTGCTTCTCAACCTTTTTCACATCGTAGTGCACAAGGAAAATGGCTCTATTTGTATACGACACTGGGGAGAAGACAAAGGGCTGCTCTTTTTGCCCAAAGTACTCTTCCTGGCCACACCAAGGGCTAAGAGCACCCATATCTCAGTGATACCTGTACTGAAGCCACAGCATCTGTGGAGAAGCACCTGAGTGAGCCAGGGAGACCTGTGAGAGCAGAGGATGGAGGCTTAGTGTGGGGCCTGGGTATATAGAGAATATGTGGTATTAGTACATGCTAGAGCCTTGCTGGCAGAGAAGGCAATGGCAGCCCACTCCAGTACTCTTGCCTGGAAAATCCCATGGGTGGAGGAGCCTGGTAGGCTGCAGTCCATGGGGTCGCTAAGAGTCGGACACGACTGAGCGACTTCACTTTCACTTTTCACTTTCATGCATTGGAGAAGGAAATGGCATCCCACTCCAGTGTTCTTGCCTGGAGAATCCCAGGGACAGGGGAGCCTGGTGGGCTGCCGTCTATGGGGTTGCAGAGTCGACACGACTGAAGCGACTTAGCAGCAGCAGCAGCAGCAGCAGCAGCAGCAGCAGCGCCTTACTGGCAAAGAAGGCAATGGCAACCCACTCCAGTACTCTTACTTGAAAAGTCCCATGGACGGAGGAGCCTGGTAAGCTTCAGTCCATGGGGTCTCAAAGAGTCGGACACGACTGAGCGCCTTCACTTTCACTTTTCACTTTTATGCATTGGAGAAGGAAATGGCAGCCCACTCCAGTGTTCTTGCCTGGAGAATCCCAGGGACGGGGGAGCCCGGTGGGCTGCCATCTATGGGGTCTCACAGAGTTGGACAGGACTGAAGCGACTCAGCAGCAGAGCCTTGCTGAGGAGGGATCTTGCAGTCCCAGATGTGTGGAGGGTCAGCCACTGAGCCTGTGCACCTTCAAGAGGATACAGCCAGCCGGTGACCCTGTGTACTGCCCTGCGTCTCCTCATTGCCATATTCACTGCTTTGTTACCGGTGGGAATGTGGGCCCCATTGCCAGATCATTGAGTTTTTTGCTGTAGATCTGGATCATTAGATGAAATCTGGGAGTTTTTGTACTTTTATTGATTCTAACACACACACATTCATATTTTTGTTCTTTTGTAATAAATTATTGGTCTAATGACCAACAGTGTCATTGTTGATATCTTTTGGTTTTCTTGGTAGGATGACGTGTCTGAACCTCTCGACCCCATCTTTGTAGTCTCTTGCTTTAGTTTCTTTCTTAGCCCCGCCGTGCACGTTCTCGGGACCTGATCGACGTTGCTGGCTGGCTCCGGCAGTAGGATGTGTAAAATCTTGTATCTTGTAATCAGTGATACCTTGGACTTGCAGAAATGTGGTAGGTAGGTTGGGAGAGTGGTGGGTGACATGGGGCTAAACTAACCTTCTGCGCTGTGTCTGACAAGAGGGGGCTCAGTTTATCACCTTGGACCTGGAGCCAGGAGGGTGCTCAGGACTCAATTCTCAGCAGTGGCTACTTCTCTCTATCACTTGGGACACATAAAATAAATCCTGATGCCAACTCCACCCTAGATTACTTTGCTAGGTCTCTGGGGGTGAGGTACCTCAAAAGAGAAGGCCTTCATCTGCCTAGGCATTTATGAGCTGCAGGTATCGTTGGAAAGGAGAAACACAGGGTGGCTGGTACTTAGGGCTTGGCAGAAGTTTCCCTGGCAGTGGGCTTTTAACTGCATATTTCATGCAGAAGCCAGCCACAGCATCCTTTCTGGTATTAACTTTAAATCGAAGATCTCACCATAATTAGAAAGCTGCCCAGCCCGTAAGTGTGTTCTTCAGAGTGTGTGCTGGGGCCAGGGCAATCTTGGGAATGCAGCTTCTTGGACTTCTGCTTTGTTTCTTTTCTTTTTAAAAAATTTTTGTTTCTTTATGGCTGTGCTGGATCTTCGTTGCTGTGCGGGCTTTTCTGTAGCTGCGGCAAGCGTGGGCTATTCTCTAGTTGCAGCGTGCAGGCTTCTCATTGCAGTGGCTTCTCTCGTTGCAGTCCAGACTTCAGTAGTTACAGCTCCCAGGCTTAATAGTTGTGGGGCAGGGGCTTAGTTGCTCTGTGGCATGTGGAATCTTCCTAGATCAGGGATTGAACCTGTGTTTCCTGCATCCCTAGGCAGATTCTTTACCACTGAGTCACCAGGGAAGCCCTGTTTTTTTTCTTTTTAAAAATTAAAAAAAAAATTGTACTGGCAAAGAGTTGGACACAACTGAATCAACATGGTATACATACTTGATTTATACTGTTTTAATTTCTGCTATACAGCAAAGTGATTCAGTTACACTTATATATATTCTTTTAAAATATTCTTTTCCATGATGGTTTCCCATGGGATATTGACTGTAGTTCTCTGTGCTATACAGTAGGGCCTTATAATTTATCCATTCTCTATGTAATAGTTGTTGCTGTTTTGTCACTAAGTCATGTCCAACTCTTTTGTGACCCCATGGACTGTAGCTCACTATGTTCCTCTGTCCATGGACTTTTCCAACCAAGAATCCTGGGGCAGGTAGCCATTCCCTTCTCCAGGGGACCTTCTCGACCTAGGGATCAAACTGGGTCTCCTGCAGTGGCAGGTAGGTTCTTTACCACTGAGCTACCAGGGAAGCCCATATATAATAGTTGTATCTGCTAATGTCAACCTTCTACTCTATTCCTTCCTCAGCCCCCTCCCCATTGGCAACTGCAAGTCTGTTTTCTATGCTAGACTTCTGCTTTGAATATTGCTTTTTTCCATATGTAACTTTGGAATCCTGTCTCTTTCAGTCTTGGAGTGACGGGCTCGAGAACAATTTTTTTTTTTGAGCCCTTATCTTGAAGGTGCCTCTAAAGCTCATTTATGCACCGATCAATCAGCAGGCATTAAGTGTGATTCTGCTTTGCCACATGTGCCAGCCACTCTGTTGGGTCCTGATTGCACAAGAGGAACATGTAGGGTGCTCTCCCCTTGGGGGCCCTAGATCCAGGTGCAGGGAGGAGAGAACCAGGAACATAGTGTATTCATTAGTTCATTCAACAAATATTTATTGCACACCCAAGTGATGGGCACTGTTCTGGCTAGATGTGAGAGATGTAGCAGAGAAAAGACAGAGTCTCTCAGTTCATGAAGCTTCGGTTCCAGCAGAGATAGGGGATCACAGTGAAGAAGTATACTCATAAATTATTAACTATAGATAGTCACAGAGACTATGCAAGACATAAAATAGCAATACTGAAGAGAGAAAGAGAGGGAGAGAATTGACTCTAGGTAGGATTATGGAGAAGACTTCCTTGCAGAGGTGTTATTTGAACTGATGCCTGGATGAAGAAGTCAGCCATGCAAAGATAATGATATTATTCCCGATCACTTACATGGGTAGTGATGAACACTTTTTAGGTGCTAGACATTGTTCTAAATTCTTTATGTTTGTTAATTCATTTCATTCTCAAAACAATCCATAATCATCCTACAAGGGAGATAGGTATTATGGGCCCAATTTTACAGAAGGGAAAACAGGTTAAATAACCCCGTTATTTATATGGTCAAGGTTAGGTGCAGTAAGTGGCAAAGTTGAGAATTGAATCCAGGCTGATTTGCTCCCAGAACTGACATTTTTGGAAGAGCTGATACAAAAACCCTTGGATCAACAAGCTGAAGGGGCACAAGGGTGGCCTGTGTGGGTGAAGGTACCAGAGGAGGTCGGAGAGCATGGCCAAAGTAAAAGCTTGGTCTTTGTTTCAGCCCCGGCAGCAGCACCAAGCCATGCAGCGTCTTTCAGTCATTGTAAGAGTTAGGGTCTTTTTTCACTTGCACTGGTGAAAAATGCAAGAACCTCCCCCCTCCAAAGACACTTATGTCCTAATCCCCAGAACCTGTGATTGTTAATTTACATGATAAAAATAGCTTTGAAGATGTGATTAAGTGAAGGATCTTCAGGTGGGGAGGCTAGCCTGCATTATCCAGCTGGGCCCAATGCAATCACAAGCGTCCCTATAAGAAGGAAACAGAAAGTTAAGTCAGGGAGAGTGAGTGAGGTGCAGATGAAGGCAGAGAGAGATGGTAAGGTGCTGCAAAACTGACTTTGAGGAGTAGGAAGGGGACGTGAACCCAGGCAAGCTGGAAAAGGCAAGGTAAGTGTATTTTCCCTAGAGCTCCTGGAGGGTGGCAGGGTGGTCCTGCCCACATTTTAGTTTTGTTCCAGTGAAACCCATTTCAGGCTTCTGACTCCAGAACCATAAGATTATGAGTTTGTGTTGTTTTAAGCACTGAGTTTGCAGGCATATGTTCCAGAAGCAACAGGAAACAACTACAGGCAGCTATTTGAGAGTTTAAAGAAAGTAGTGGAGGTGGTTGTTAGGATGTGATTTAAGTTTGGAAAGGATTTCCTTGTTGCTCCAATTGCTACATGAGAGAAAGTCAGAAAGCGGAGAGGGAGGGGAGACACAGACAGAAGCAAGTGGGCGTTTGGAGGCTGCTGCAGCGTGGTAGGCAAGAGGATGGAGAGTCCAGGTGGTGAGAGGGGCAGAGCTCAGGGCTGGCTGGATGTGCTGGAGACACCTGGACAGTAAGAGAGCAGGCAGAGGAGGGCGTGAAGGAGCCTCAGGATGGCTGCAGAGGTGGGAGGAATGCCAGAAGAATTAGGTGCCTAAAAGAGTGCCTGAAAAAGGAGGGAGAGGACAACATTGGAGGTTGCTGAGAGGTCAGTTAGGTGGAGGATGGAGAACTGGCCATTGGATTTGGCAAGATGCAGAATGTAAGATGGATAACAGTGCACGGTACTGGTCCGTGCAGCTACAGATACTGGCTGGAGTCTTTGTCCAGACCAAGTGTGTCTTACCAGGCCACAGAGAGCAGGCTCCGTAAGTACGCATTCGAATGGGTGAAGAATTTTGGAGTGAAGGGGTGGGAGAAGCCCTTTGAATTGAGGGCTCCAGAGCTTCGTGGACTTAGAGGGCTTGGGCTGGGCCTCAAGAGGAGATGGGCAGGATTTGGATAGGTGTGGAGAAGGTGGCTGGAACTCTGGGTGGGAGAAGAGTTGAGATCGCACCGCATTCATGTGCTTTGTACTCCCAGGGCTCAGCTGAGAGTACTTGTCCAAGGATCAGCTACCGACCAACCAAGCGCTCGTGGTGGAGGGCGGGGTTTTCAGGTCATTTGCGGCTGAAAAGAATATCTGCTGACTCAGTTCACACTCAGGTAGAAAAGATTGCTTGGAAACCTACGGAGCACCCTTTGAGAAGAATTACCATGAAGATGCTATTTAATATACCGAAGGCATGCTTTATTCAAGTGACTCAGCATGGTTACCCCAGGACAGGCCAGATCCAAATTATTTCCAGTGGTGATCAAAGGCCGGTTTTCTCCCAAATTGATATTTTCATTTTTTTTTTTTTTTAAAGGCTTCAGTAAATGGGGATTGTAATTTGAGCCCTTGGTTGTAGATTGCTTTTGGGAGGGCAGTTGTGGGGAATTGGTGAGAAGGATCCAGTAGTCGGAATGCAGTTGACTTTGAGTTCAGGCAAGCAGCAGCTCCAACAGTTTGTTCTAAGGGTGACGTTAATGTTAAATAGGATCGGAAAACATCTCTGAAGGGGTCAGTTTTCAAGTCTGTGAGAAACCATACCAAGGGCCCTTTGCTGCACAAGTGCCCATGTGTCCTGGAGCTTCTCTTCAAAGCCTGGAGTTTCAGGGGCCCAGAGAGCTTTGCTGCCCCTCCTCAGGACAGAGTTTGAAAGGCCAATAATTACTCACTTTTTCCAGGAATCGGGAAGCATGCCCAGTGGCCAACACAGATAGATAAATAGTGAGGGAGACCTTCCCAGCAGTGATTCTGGAACTAATTAGCTAACAAGGCGTGTAATTAGATTAAAACGTGTGATCTAAGATCTGACGATGTGCTTTTTAGGACAGCGAAAATAAAGGAGCTGAAAAGAAAGCATTCCACCGAGGAGTTCCAAGTTATTGTCCCTTTGGAAATATTCAGGACACTTGAAATAATAGAGCAAAGAAAACTTCTCTGGCAGCCATGCCAGCCAAGTGTGTGCCCCGACAGGTGGTCAGCATCAGGCTGGGGAGGGGCAATGCTGAGCAGAGAGGGTACCTCATTCATCACTTAGTTCTTGCTGTGTTACCTGGGGCCGGTGCTTCTCTCTTTTGTGGGAAAGATTTCTTTTTCTCTCCTTCCCACAGCATAGTGAGATGTTCCTATATTACTTTCTTGGCATGTATAGCGACCAGGTCTGCCCTACCCTAATAGACCAATTATTTCTGGAATGACCTTCTGTAGCTCTCGTCTTTTTTCCTTCCATCTAGCTGGAGAGAAAGAAAAATTAAAAAAAAAATTGCTGTATTGTGAGGTGCTGGGGACCTGCCCCAGCTGATCCAGGGTATTCGAAGGAGAGACGGCCTAGGCGACTATTTATATGCTAATTAGAGATATAGAGAACAATAGAATGAGGATAGCTCAGTAGGAAATTTCAGTGGAGAAAAGAAGCTGAGTAGCTTGGTTTACGCGGGAGACCAATAAAACTTCAAGACAAGAAGTTTGCACCACTGACGTAGGCCGCAGGCGCCCTCTCGAATAGCGGAAGGTGTCTCACCCTAGACACCTTCTCGAGTGGGTCTTAGAAGCCCAGGCAGGATTAGTCAGCGTGGTGGGTTCCGCGCTCCAGATGGAGACTCAGCTGGAAGTTAAAAGAAAGAATGACATGGGGAGACCAAGCGTTGGTGAGCAAGGCCCGTAGCTTTATTTTTAACCGGGGCTTTTATACCCTAAGTTACACATAGAGGATAATAGGGGATGCAAAGTCAGCAGTCTTTGGTTCTTATCAAAAACCAAGGTTTCTTTCCTGCAAATGTATCGTATACAAATGGTTTAGGTGATTTACATCATCTTCTGGCCAGAAGGCCTACTAACATTTTATGACTCTTGACAAGGACTTATCAACAAAGACTTACTTTCTCTAAGAGTAATTATTTCAAGGTTTGGCACCATCTTCCAAAGATAAAATTGCATTCCTATAGGGCGGATGTGTAATGGGTTTACAACAAAGAAAGAATTTATTACCTTAAGGGTCTAAAGTTACTAACACCAAGGCCACTACTTATTTTTTCTACATACCCACTATTAATTGATACATATTCAAGGATACAATTCAGGGGATGTGAAAACTTGGCAACAAGCATTGACTCATCAATGAAATCCTTTACTAGTTTATTCTGACAGTTTTTAACTCTCTGAGAGGCTCTAAGCTATTTGAATATCTTAAGCTTCCCATGCCTCTCCTGGGAGACTGTAAACAATCGTATGCATAGCTGCAGGAGTCCGGGTAAACTTGTCAGGCGAGTTAGAGAGCCATCAGAGGGGTTTGGATTTAAACACTCCTAATTGCCCAGGAACTTTATTAATTGGAGCTGTAAGTTAACTCTTTGACACACAGAGAGAGAGATGGTGGTAGGGGACAGCCCCCAGTAAAGTCAGAGGTGAGAGCACAAAGCAATAAAGTAGGCAGACTCTGGTTTTTTGGGGGAAAATGCTCGAGAATATCCGGGGGGACTCCTGAGGCTCGATCCCGCCTTTGCGTATGCCGAGCCTCCTTCCTCATGACCTTTGTCACGAGTGGAATGCCTCACCGGCTCCCCGCAGTGAGGCATGTGGGATCTTAGTCTCCTGACCAGGGATTGAACCCAGGTCCTCAGCAGTGAGAGTACAGAGTCATAACCACTGTACCGCTGGGTAATTCCTGAAATCACACGTGAGCTTTGCCAAGCTCCCTCCCTCTCCCCAGGTGCAGACTTCTGCAATGCAGATCCCCCACTCTGCCCAGTGCGGAGTCATAACCCTTTACCTCTTACCACTGGGGCCCCAATGGAGTAGATTTTACCTCTGGCCCTCCCCTCATTCCCTACTACTCATTCATTCTTTGCCTCTGTCTGAGGTAATTCTACCCTGTTGGTCCCAAGTGCAAAGTTTGTGCAATTTCTGGGGTAAAATATTGGAAGCCACCAAAATAATTTCTCACTGAACGTCTCCCAGTTTACTAATTAATATTATTTTGGTCATTGCAGTCTTGTGAAGTTGGAACAATTTCCCAGAGGCAGGAAGTCAGACATTCAGCCACAGAATCAACTAAATTCCTTGCATGTGAGGGATAAGACTGTTTCATCAGGAGTACTTTCCTGTGGTTTGATACTTAGCTTTCCTGGTGGCTCAGATGGTAAAGAATCTGCCTGTAACGCAGGAGACTGGAGTTCGATCCCTGGGTTGGGAAGATCCCCTGGAGAAGGAATGACTACTCACTCCAGTATTCTTGCCTGAAGAATACCATGGACAGAGGAGCCTGGCAGGCTATAGTCCATGGCGTTGCAAAGGGTCAGACATGACTGAGGTTGTGGACTTTGAAGAGGGCTTTCTGTCCTGATAAACAGGGGAGCTTGGATTCCTGATAGAAAAGTTATGTGATAAAGATACCTTCAGTCAGACACACGCTTAGAGCTGTTTGCATATCTTCAGTGAGGAGATGCTAGCTTTGTTTTGTAGCTGGAAAGAGAAATAGCCAGGGTTGTTTTCCATCAGGCTGCGTACAGGCTTATCTGGAAGAGTGTTGCTTTCTGTTCATTGATGCCACAACTGTCTCTTTGTGCACAGAGCCACAGGAGCTTACCTTTGAAACATTAGCTGTTCACCCTCATAATTGCTCCATCCTCTAATTTAATGAAAACCCATTAAAGTGAAACAATAATTAAAATGAGACATCATCTCTGTAGGAGGTTTGCATATTAAAATCACAGTGCATTTCAACGCAGGCAGATTTTTATTCTTGAACAGCGTTTGAAGCAACATGTAAAAATGATTTATAATGAATAATCATAAATTAGAGAGCTGTGGTCGAGCATGATGCCTGACTGTTTACTGTTGAGTTGGAGTAGATATGGCAAGGTCAAGGCCAGTGTAGCACTGAAAATGTCTCTCTTAAGCCTGAGGGTTGTGACTGCACAAAAGGGAATCGATCCTATATGGGTCAGCCCCCTGCTCCAGACTTTTCAAGCAGGCTGGTGAATGTACTTAGTATATGGGGCAGTTGAGAGTTTTGGAGAAGGAGTGCCCCTTAGATAGGGGAGAGCTGGCATTGGAGTGGAGTGGAGAAGTTTAAAGATTCTTTGGGGACTAGGGAATTCATACAGAAATACCCAGAAAGAGCTGAAAAGGTTTTGGGCAAATTATGTAACTTCTACAAGCCAGAGGTTCCTTATCTTGAAAGGTTATTAATGCCTACCTAGTGGGTTTTTTTTTTTTTTTTTTTTGGGGACTTCCCTGGTGGCTCAGACAGTAACGCGTCTGCCTACAATGCGAGAGACCCGGGTTCAATCCCTGGGTCAGGAAGATCTCCTGGAGAAGGAAATGGCAACCCACTCCAGTACTCTTGCCTAGAAAATCCCATGGATGGAGGAGCCTGGTAGGCTATAGTCCATGGGCTCGCAAAGAGGCAGACATGACTGAGAGACTTCACTAGTGGGTTTTTGGGCCTGCCACGTGGCGCTACTGGTAAAGAACCTGCCTGCCAATGCGGGAAATGTAAGAGATGTGGATTCGATCCCTGGGTTGGGAAGATCCCCTGGAGGGGGGCATGGCAAACCACTCCAGTATTCTTGCCTGGAGTATTCCATGGACAGAGGAGCTTGGAGGGCTACAGTCCATAGGGTTGCAAAGAGTTGGACACTTTGGACACTGACGCGACTTAGACACACACGCATGCTTGCACAATGGATTATTATGAATGTGAAATGTGATCCTGTGTGTGAACCCACTGCTGCTGTTGCTGCTAAGTCGCTTCAGTCGTGTCCAACTCTGTGCGACCCCATAGACGGCAGCCCACCAGGCTCCCCCGTCCCTGGGATTCTCCAGGCAAGAACACTGGAGTGGGTTGCCATTTCCTTCTCCAATGGATGAAAGTGAAAAGTCAAAGTGAAGTTGCTCAGTCGTGTTTGACTCTTCAGTAAATGTTAAAGCTCAGACTTCCCATGTGTAGACTTCTAAGCTGTCTTTCCAAAGCGACTCAGAAATGATGTCCTAAAGGGAGGCCAGTGGGGAGGAAATACAGAGCACAAGCTATGTAGTGGGCACACTCCGTGACTCCTTACTGAGGCCGGCCATGTGGGTAGTATTACCGCTGTGTTACAGGTGGGGCAACTCAAGGATGAAGGAAGGAAACTAAGTTACCTAAAGTCTGACAGAGGCTCCGTGGTGGAGCTGGTATTCAGGCACCAGTTGGGCTGAGATGAGTGATCATGGCTGAGAGGCAGTGGTGAGTCGTGGTTGACAGTAGACAGATCCGAGTTTGAAATCCAGTGGCAATACTTAAATACAGAGCTTCTTAACTCTTTATACCTCATTTATAAGATGGGAATAACAATACTGACATTGCTGGGCGGCAGGTGAGGACTGAATTAGGAAGTGTATTTAAACCCATTGCTTAAATAGATTAAATATATTTAAGTGTATTTATTCTAGCACATAGCAAAAATTCAAACATGTTTGGATGTTGGTTGGTTGGCTAGACCTAGATTGGATTCACAGGAAGCTTCATAGGCTCTGCCAGCTTTTTAGGAGGAGAGGGTTAGAACTGACCACTCACCACGCCTCCAGCCATGGCTGGCGACCCTTGCTCACTTGCCCGTTGTCCTCCTGCTGGGCCGCAGCAATAACCCGCCATGACTGCAGGGCTCTCCTGGTAGGGTGGGGACCGGCATAGCTTTGTACACCCCCATCCTTTAGGTCTCAGGGCCTGCCCTAGCTGTCTTCCAAATAAACAAATGGCCAGTGCTTCCCCTGTGGCAGACACTGTTTTGAGAGCTTAACACGTATGAATCAATTTGATGTTCATACTGCTTTTGTGGGATAGATGGAATTTTATTCCCATTTTACAGATGAGGAGGCTGAGGCACAGAGAGGTTAATGGGTCCATGGTCACATATCTGGTATGTGGGGAAGCTGGAATCTGAGCCAGTCAGGCTCCATAGTCTGAGTGCTTAACCATTACACTGCACTGCCCCTTGTTGGGAGGATCAGGTCTCTGAGGGAAAGCTCTCTGGTCCTGTTTCAGGCTATTCTAGCCTTGTACTCCCTTCTAAGAATTCCCACTTTGCTTCTGCCTCTGAACTGAACAACTGAGCAGTTCCCATTCATCTCTGTTTGTGTCTTTATTACTCGATGCTTAGCCCCTGGCAAATAAAAGATGTGTCCCAAGTTTTGTGTCCGTAGTTCCCGGTTCAGAAGAGTGCTCAATAAAGGTTTTCAAGGTGAGGAATTAATGAGCGAATGATTGGAACAATGGCTGAGTAGTTGGCAGAGGGCAGGGCCCAGGACTGTCCTCATGTCTTCTGCAGGAACCCAGAGAGCATTGTGTGCTAGGGCAGTCGCCTGTATTTGACAGCCTCTGTGCATCAGGGTGTGGTGGGCATCCCTCTGCACCCTCGGACTCTTGATCGCGACTGTGGATTAAAATGACACTTGACTCAACTGCTAGTTATTACAGAGATAGACCTCAAATCCCATCAGCCTGAGCTATTACGAACTGAGGGGAGGGGTGTGGGTCTGTGTTGAAATGCCCCAGCAGGCCATTCTGGGAGCTGACCAGTCCCCCGCATTAAGGAGGGGAATGGTATTCCATGGGAAGCCAGAGCTGGTTGAACTTGGCTGGAGTGGGGGTTAAGGGGGCTCTTATTGATTTAAAGAGGAACAATTTCATGATTGAAAGATGGGGAGTTGGCGCTTATTTTCTTTTCAGATGCCCTTTTTGCTTCTCCTGTTTCTATAATGTGCTCTTATATTTTTAGCATAAAATTGATTGTTTTTTCCTTACGATAATTCTCAGAGGAGATCTGGAAAATTGAGACATGGTGAAAGAAGAAAAATATCACCCATATTAGCTTCCAAAGTTAACATTTTGATTGAAGGCCATTTGTATCTTTCTGCTATGCATCACTAAATACATTTTTATATACTTGATATGTCATTATGCAGGCAGCTGTGTCCCTGTTTGATAGTATTGCCTAGGAATTTTCTGTTATTCTAATACTTTTGATGTTATATTATCCTATGTAATTTTCCATTGGTTATATGCAGTCTAATTTATAACTGTTCCCTAGGTAGCTTTTTTGCTACACAGTGAAGTATTTCCTCCTCTCACCCCACTAGTTTTAATGAGATATAATTGGCATATAACATTGTATTAAAGTGTACAGCATAATGATTTGATGTATGTATACTGCAAAATGATTACCTCAATAAGCTTAGTTAACATTCATCACCTCGCATAATTACATTTTTTTTCTATCATGAGGACTTAAGATCTACTCTTAGCAACCTTCAAATATATAATACGGTATTAACTACAGTCACCATGCTGTGCACTACATCCCTAGAACTTACTTATCTTAGAACTGCAAGTTTGTAGTTTATACAATGCAGCCTTTATTAAAAAAACTTTATCAGACTTTTTCGTTTTCCTGTCCTGTGATTCAGATGGAGTTGGCATCCATGCTTTACCTCCCTGTTTTGAGGATTCCACTGGGATGGGGGTGGAGGTAGGAGGATTATGGAGGGAGATTGATTACTGGTAGGTAACGGTGCTAATATAGGGAGACAGGGGGCTTCCTAGGTGGCGTTAGCAGTAAAGAATCTGCCTGCCAGTGCAGGAGACACAGAGAAGCGGGTTCAATTCCTGGGTCTGGGAAGATCTCCTAGAGGAGGAAATGGCAACCCACTCAAGTATTCTTCACTGGAGAACTCCACGGACAGAGGAGCATGGTGGGCTACAGTTCATGAGGTTGCAAAGGGTTGGACATGGCTGAGCACACATAGGGAGACAGCCTGAAGAGGAGTGGTTTGCTGACTTCTTAGTGACCAGGGGATGCATTGATTTTCCTTACTGGTATTTTTAAATGTTGAGAAGAGGAGTTCGGTTCCCCTACCATGCTCATCTAATGAGTAAAATCATGGGGACATCTGAATCTCTTGAGTCACATAGGAATTTTAAAAAATTAGCACCATGTGTCACAGGATTCTTTGGGTTTAGTCTCTGAATGAGCTAGGGGTGCTCTGCTGGCTTTATTATTCCTTAGGCAGCTTATTATTTTAATGGATTTTTTCTCTGCAGGTTGGGGTGTCTTTGGTAAACCTCTTCTGTTGGGTCCCAGACTTTGGAATCAAGATATATTACTAGTACAGCAAATAGCTTTTGAGGTTTCACCACATGCCAGGCACAATGCTGAGTGCGAATATCTATTGATAAACCATTTTATATGGAATTTAGTGCAGTGGGCATGATAGTCATTAATGAAGTGATGGCACAATATAATGATTATTCACATAAAACCCTGATATTTATAAGAAGTCCAATGATGGTAACATACGGAATACAAGGTCTGGGTGGTCAGGGAAAGATGGCCTGAGGAGTAGCAATTAAGTTGGTATTCACAGAAGCGAGAGGGAGGGAGGTCACTGCAGATGGAATGTACCAGGGTGGGAAGGAACCCGGCCCTGGGAAGAAGAGACAGGAGCTTGTGTGGCTGGAGTGCAGGACGAGGTGGGTAGGAGACAGGAAAAAAGAATGAACGCGAACATAAGCAGGGGAGCCAGGAGAATGCTATGGAGTGTTCTGATCGACTCTGCCGAGGACTCAGTTTTTTCTCTAGTCACAGGCTGTGTGACTTTGGGCAAGCCATTTTCTGTGCTCAGAGCTTGACTCTCTGTGCCTCAGTTTCCTTACCTATAAAATGGGGGAATGTTACTTAGCTCAGGGGTTGTATAAATAGATTGTTCATAATTATTTCCTGAGTGAATAGTGCCAGACACCGGGTATATGATGATTTGCCCCTTTCCCACATGTACCAAGCCTGAGATCATACGTACTGGCAAACAGTAGGCCTGGCACAATGAAGAGTGTAGCATATGGAACCAGCCTGCCAGGTTCGAATCTCAGAACCATGGACTCCTAGCCCAATATCTTTTCAGAAAATCATTTAAACTCTGTAAAACTTAGTTTTCTCAAATGTAAAGTAGGAAAAACAGTAATGGCTATTCCTCAGATTATTGTAATTAGAGAATATGTGTCAAGTAGTTAACTCTGCCCTTGTACCATAATATGCCATAGACATATTTGCTTTTTATTATTCTGGCTTCTGAAGCTAATGGACGTTTAATGGGATATTATTGTGAACTTGTTAGTGGAGATAGGAATCCCTTACATATTAAGTGGGAGGCTCTTGGTGTTCCTACTACTTTCTGCTTGTGATTTTGGCTACGAAAGTGCTTAGATCAGTAGCATCTGAAGTTCTCAGAGAAGGGCCCCAGGACCCAACAGTGGACACGTACCTCTCTCCACACAGCAGCGCTTGCCCTCTGGAGAGTTGGCAGTTCTGAAATGGCAAGTTTCCTCTCTACTTAGAAATGAAAAGCCAACTGTCATTTCAATTTAGCAAGTGTTGCTTTACCTTTCAGGGCAATCTTAACCACAAGCTTATGTGGGACTCAGGCTAGAAGGATGCGCCATGTCTATAGCAAGATTCTGCCATGTGTTGAAGTTCTTAGTGGCATACATGCTGTGATTACCAAGATGTCGCCTGAATTCATCAGTCAAGGCTGCCCTGGTGTGTTTGTTTTGTCCTATTTCTGCGTTTTTGCTCTCTTGACTCACTGATCAGGGGAGAGTTCCCACCAATATTAGATTGAATAGTTGCTTTCCTGCTAAGACCTTTAGGGAGAGAGGCTTGCAAAGAAAGAAGAATGCTAGGATAATAGGAAATACATGGGTAATGAAAGCTTCAAAGCGATCTGCAAGGAATGCCCTCTTTTCTCTGTTTCTCCTGTCTAGTAAATGCTGGTTCATCTTTTTGACTCAGCCTCAAAGATGCATCTTATGTGACGTCATCCCCAGGTTCCCTTCCTCTTTCTGTGGCTTGGTTTTCACCAAGTAACTGTCTTACTTATGTAGTTATCCTTGATGGCAGAAATTGTGTGTTGACCTTTTTGCTGGTACCTGGCACAGAGTAAACACAGGTATGTTTGCTGACAATGAAAATCATCACCTTTCTTACACTGTATGTCAAGGAAAAGGGAAATGAAGTTGCTTCTAGATTAGGTAGAGAAGAGCTTGTGCATACCACTGTTTAATTTCTTTCCTGCTCCACTCCTCAGCCTCCTTCCTTCATCTAGCATGGTTTCACTGATGGTCGATCATCATATTAGCATTTTTAGTCTTTCTTGAAAATTGACTAAGTACAGCCATTTAATCCTAGGAAGGAAAAAGCACTTAACCCTTGCTGCTGAGTTAGCACTTCTTAACTAAATCAGGCAAAACCTCTTGAGTATTTGGAATGGCATTGTCTTTTCTCTCTGTTTTTTAAAGTGTAAAATGTTCACTATAAGTGGTGGTTATGTAGGAAATGAGCTTGGTGCAATGGTAGCCTGCAAGTATACTCCCTGCTGCTGCTAAGTCGCTTTAGTCGTGTCTGACTCTGTGCCACCCATAGACAGCAGCCCACCAGGCTCCCCCGTCCCTGGGATTCTCCAGGAAAGAACACTGGAGTGGGTTGCCATTTCCTTCTCCAATGTATGAAAGTGAAAAGTGAAAGTGAAGTCGCTAGGTCGTGTCCGACTCTTTGTGACCCCACGGACTGCAGCCTACCAGGCTCCTCTGTCCATGGGATTTTCCAGGCAAGAGTACTGGAGTGGGGTGCCATTGCCTTCTCCGAAGTATACTCCAGAAGTCACAAAATTGAAAGCCTCACAGGTAGGCCAAATTCAGGTGTTTCAATCATGTGGCTTATCAAATCAATTAAAAATACCCAGATCAGATGAGTCGCTCAGTCGTGTCCGACTCTTTGCGACCCCATGAAATGCAGCACGCCAGGCCTCCCTGTCCATCACCAACTCCCAGAGTTCACTGAGACTCACGTCCATCGAGTCAGTGATGCCATCCAGCCATCTCATCCTCTGTCGTCCCCTTCTCCTCTTGCCCCCAATCCCTCCCAGCATCAGAGTCTTTTCCAATGAGTCAACTCTTCGCATGAGGTGGCCAAAGTACTGGAGTTTCAGCTTTAGCATCATTCCTTCCAAAGAAATTCCAGGGCTGATCTCCTTCAGAATGGACTGGTTGGATCTCCTTGCACTCGCAAGAGTCTTCTCCAACACCACAGTTCAAAAGCATCAATTCTTCGGTGCTCAGCCTTCTTCACAGTCCAACTCTCACATCCATACATGACCACTGGAAAACCATAGCCTTGACCAGACGAACCTTTCTTGGCAAAGTAATGTCTCTGCTTTTGAATATGCTATCTAGGTTGGTCACAACCTTCCTTCCAAGGAGTAAGCGTCTTTTAATTCCATGGCTGCAGTCACCATCTGCAGTGATTTTGGAGCCCAGAAAAATAAAGTCTGACACTGTTTCCAATGTTTCCCCATCTGTTTCCCATGAAGTGATGGGACCGGATGCCATGATCTTTGTTTTCTGAATGTTGAGCTTTAAACCAACTTTTTCACTCTCCACTTTCACTTTCATCAAGAGGCTTTTGAGTTCCTCTTCACTTTCTGCCATAAGGGTGGTGTCATCTGCATATCTGAGGTTATTGATATTTTCCCCGGCAATCTTGATTCCAGCTTGTGTTTCTTCCAGTCCAGCGTTTCTCATGATGTACTCTGCATATAAGTTAAATAAGCATGGTGACAATATACAGCCTTGACGAACTCCTTTTCCTATTTGGAACCAGTCTGTTGTTCCATGTCCAGTTCCTACTGTTGCTTCCTGACCTGCATACAGGTTTCTCAAGAGGCAGATCAGGTGGTCTGGTATTCTCATTTCTTTCAGAATTTTCCACAGTTTATTGTGATCCACACAGTCAAAGGCTTTGGCATAGTCAGTAAAGCAGAAATAGATGTTTTTCTGGAACTCTCTTGCTTTTTCCATGATCCAGCGGATGTTGGCAATTTGATCTCTGGTTCCTCTGCCTTTTCTAAAACCAGCTTGAACATCAGGAAGTTCACGGTTCACATATTGCTGAAGCCTGGTTTGGAGAATTTTGAGCATTACTTGACTGGTGTGTGAGATGAGTGCAATTGTGTGGTAGTTTGAGCATTCTTTGGCATTGCCTTTCTTTGGGATTGGAATGAATATTGACCTTTTCCAGTCCTGTGGCCACTGCTGAGTTTTCCAAATTTGCTGGCATATTGAGTGCAGCACTTTCACAGCATCATCTTCCAGGATTTGAAATAGCTAAACTGGAATTCCATCACCTCTACTGGCTTTGTTCGTAGTGATGCTTTCTAAGGTCTACTTGACTTCACATTCCAAGATGTCTGGCTCTAGGTCAGTGATCACACCATCGTGATTATCTGGGTCGTGAAGATCTTTTTTGTACAGTTCTTCTGTGTATTCTTGCCACCTCTTCTTAATATCTTCTGCTTCTGTTAGGTCCATACCATTTCTGTCCTTTATCGAGCCGATCTTTGCATGAAATGTTCCTTTGGTATCTCTGATTTTCTTGAAGAGATCTCTAGTCTTTCCCATTCTGTTGTTTTCCTCTATTTCTTTGCACTGATCGCTGAAGAAGGCTTTCTTATCTCTTCTTGCTATTCTTTGGAACTCTGCATTCAGATGTTTATATCTTTCCTTTTCTCCTTTGCTTTTTGTTTCTCTTCTTTTCACAGCTATTTGTAAGGCCTCCTCAGACAGCCATTTTGATTTTTTACATTTCTTTTCCATGGGGATGGTCTTGATCCCTGTCTCCTGTACAATGTCATGAACCTCATTCCATAGTTCATCAGGCACTCTGTCTATCAGATCTAGGCCCTGAAATCTATTTCTCACTTCCACTGTATAATCATAAGGGATTTGATTTAGGTCATACCTGAATGGTCTAGTGGTTATCCCTACTTTCTTCAATTTAACTCTGAATTTGGCAATAAGGAGTTCATGGTCTGAGCCACAGTCAGCTCCTGGTCTTGTTTTTGCTGATTGTATAGAGCTTCTCCATCTTTGGCTGCAAAGAATATAATCAATCTGATTTTGGTGTTGACCATCTGGTGATGTCCATGTGTAGAGTCTTCTCTTGTGTTGTTGGAAGAGGGTGTTTGTTATGACCAGTGCATTTTCTTGGCAACACTCTATTAGTCTTTGCCCTGCTTCATTCTGTATTCCAAGGCCAAATTTGCCTGTTACTCCAAGTGTTTCTTGACTTCCTACTTTTGCATTCCAGTTCCTTATAATGAAAAGGACATCTTTTTTGGGTGTTAGCTCTAAAAGGTCTTGTAGGTCTTCATAGAACCATTTAACTTCAGCTTCTTCAGCATTACTGGTTGGGGCATAGACTTGGATTACTGTGATATTGAATGGTTTGCCTTGGAAACGAACAGAGATCATTCTGTCATTTTTGAGATTGCATCCAAGTACTGCATTTTGGACTCTTTTGTTGACCATGATGGCTACTCCATTTCTTCTGAGGGATTCCTGCCCACAGTAGTAGATATAATGGTCATCTGAGTTAAATTCACCCATTCCAGTCCATTTCAGTTCGCTGATTCCTAGAATGTTGACATTCACTCTTGCCATCTCTTGTTTGACCACTTCCGGTTTGCCTTGATTCATGGACCTGACGTTCCAGGTTCCTATGCAATATTGCTCTTTACAGCATCGGACCTTGCTTCTATCACCAGTCACATCCACATCTGGGTATTGTTTTTGCTTTGGCTCCATCCCTTCATTCTTTCTGGAGTTATTTCTCCACTGATCTCCAGTAGCATATTGGGCACGTACTGACCTGGGGAGTTTCTCTTTCAGTATCCTATCATTTTGCCTTTTCATACTGTTCATAGGGTTCTCAAAGCAAGAATACTGAAGTGGTTTGCCATTCCCTTCTCCAGTGGGCCACATGCTGTCAGATCTCTTGACCATGACCCGCCCATCTTGGGTAGCCTCACGGGCATGGCTTAGTTTCATTGAGTTAGACAAGGCTGTGGTCCTAGTGTGATTAGATTTAGTAGTTTTCTGTGAGTATGGTTTCAGTGTGTTTGCCCTCTGATGCCCTCTTGCAACACCTACCGTCTCACTTGGGTTTCTCTTACCTTGGGCATGGGGTATCTCTTCACGGCTGCTCCAGCAAAGTGCAGCCATTGCTTCTTACCTTGGATGAGGGGTATCTCCTCACCGCCGCCCTTCCTGACCTTCAACGTGGGATAGCTCCTCTAGGCCCTCCTGTGCCCGCGGGGAAGCAGGAACCAAGAGTTGCTAGGGTTCAGGTGGGGTGAGGGGAGAAGGCTGGGCTAACCCACCGGGTTCCTGGGTTATGCGTTGGTCCTGTAGTCAGTCTTTCAGTCTCCTCTCTAATGCTGTGGCTACATGGACAGTATCTGAGGTTATTGAAGAGGTTCAGCAGATAGGAGGTGCCTGGTACCAGGGTGCTTCCTCTTAATGGGGAGACTTGTGCAAATATGCCTGGCCACAGCTGTAGTTCACCAGTTAATTCAGTGAGTACCAATGGGTGCTATTAATGTTTCTGAGAGAGAGAGTAGAGGTGGGACCAGAACAGGTGTCAGAGATGGATGTCAGATTTGGGGATGACAGAGCTGCCATTCTGAAGGGGGCTGTTGTACATTATGACTTGGTCCTCCCACCCCCTTCTATTTGTAAGTGATACTCTCATTCAGTCCTTTTTATCTACATTCAACATACTTATGGTCCACTTATTGGGTATATGTTTAGCACATTTCAAAGATTTATAAATTTTTATCTATATTTAACACGTCTATGAGTTTATCCCAGATTGGGAAGATCCTCTGGAGAAGGGCATGGCAACCCACTCCAGTATTCTTGCCTGGTGAATCCCATGGACAGAGGAGCCCCGAGGGCTACAGTCCATGGGGTCACAAAGAGTTGGACACAACTGAGCGACTAACACACACACACACACACACACACACACACACACACACACGCACGAGTTTTATAAATTCCACTTATTTTTCTTGTTCTTTTAAGAAGAACTGAATATTCTCAAATAATGCAGCAAACCCACATTGTAGTGGTTCCATACATATAGAAGTATAATATTCATGATAGGTTCTCATTAACTGGTTTTCATCAGTTGCCCTTTTAACTCTAGGGGAAAAAAAGCAGGCTACTGCAAACATAGGTGACATACATTGTTTTCAGAAATTGATCACAGTGTTGATCGTTGTCTTGGAAAATTGGCAGAAAAATTATAGAACCTGGGTTTTTTATAGATGGGAAATGTCCTCAGTACCATCTTGCTATGTGACTTAGGAGCAGGGGAAACTGATTCACAGAACTGTTGAACTAGGAAACAACTTGGAGACCATGGAGTTCAATTGTTTAAATTTTAAGATATGGTGTGTGAGGATCAGAGAGGTCAAGTGTCTTATCTAAGATCACACAGCCTAGTTATCTGCAGAACTTAGTCTTTAGTTCTTTGAAACCTGGTCCAATTATTATTGTAAAAGGAGTAGGATTTCTTATATTTTTTAGTGGCTGAAGTATGGTAAACATTTATTTGAAATAGCTTTTTTTTTTGAAAATGAAAATGTACATAAAATCTCAATTTATCAAAGTAGATGTTTCTTTTTTTTCCTTCACATTTCACTCTGAGTGCTAATGGGATCTCTTTACTTCAACATGCCAGTCATTTACAATAATAAATGAGAAAAGCCGGTAAAAGACATATTCAGCTTTCTAGGAGGGGTGGGCTGGATTAGTGCATTAGCTGGAGTGTCCTACAAAGAGGAATAGGCTGAAATGGCACTGGAAATCATTTTAATTTGATAGTCACTTAAGAAGTACTCATTTTTCTGCTAGTTGTCTGAAGGTATCATGCTATTTTCTGACTGTAATATTTGTGGTTACTTGAAGTAATGATGCAAACAATATAAATGACATAAATGGGAAATTTACGGAAATGTATGTTTCCATAAATATAACAGGAAAGCAACATTTCTGACTTTGCTGTGAATGACCCCATTGTTTGCCTGGTGATGCTCTGTTCCCACCACCTCCATGCACATCATTGCTCTGGGTTTAGGGCAGCCAAGAGTGGAGAAGAGACTTGTTTGATATTGTATGATCTCACTTATGTGCAATTTAAAAACAATACAAATGAACACACATGCAAAATGGAAACAAACTCAGATTTAGGGGCTTCACTTGTGGCTCACTGATAAAGAACCTGCCTGCCGCCAATGCAGGAGATGTGGGTTGGATCCTGGGTCAGGATGATCCCCTGGAGGAGAAACTGGCAACCCTTTCCAGTGTTCTTGCCTGGAGAATCCCATGGACAGGGGAGCCTGGCAGGCTACAGTCCATGGGGTCACAAAGAGTCAGATCTGACTTAGCAACTATGCAGATACACGATGGAAAGTACATTAGCAAATTAATTCAATAATCTTGATTGAATGCCTGTTTCTGGCCAGCCACTAAGAACTGTGGATGCAACAGGGAATAAATAAGTATGTCTGCACTCCTGATGCTTACAGTTGAGGGAGGAAAGAAGGGAAGTAAAGTAAGAAACATGGAACAAGGTTATGATAAGTGATATAAGGAAATAATTGATCACAGTACATGATAGGTGGGGAAATCACCAAAGTGGTGGATAAGACATTAATGGGGGTTTCGTTGGAGGGAGTGGCCAAGAGGTTGTCTATGCAGTGAGAGCTGGACAAGGGAGAGGTAGGCAAGAGTTAATTTGTATGTGGCCGTGCAGGCCATGCTGAGGAGCCTGATGTTACCCTGAGCAATGGGAAGCCATTGGAAGGTTTTATGCAGCAGATGGAAGGGACCCTGACTTCTGTTTTAAGAAGGGCACTTGGGCTGCTGTGTGGGTGACGGAGGAGGGAAGGCAGCGTGGAGACCTTGAGGATGCTATTGGAGAGATGATGGCAGCTTGAACAAAAGTTTAAGAGTGGGGCCAGGAAGAAATAAACAGATGCTAGCTGCCGGAGCCCTCATGATACGTTCTTGGATTGAATATGGAGGGTGGAGAAAAATAAAAAATCAAGGACAATTGCTAGTTTTTTGACCTTAGGAAGTGGGTGGTTCCATTTGCCAAGACTGGGAACTTTAGGAGATAGTAGAGGGTCATTGGAGAGAAAAAGAGCTCAGTGGTGGATACAACTTGAAATGATATTCAATGTGCACATGGAGATCGTCAGGAGGCCATTGGATATACGAGTCTGTTACTTAAAGGAGAGGTTAGGGTTGCAGATATAAACTTTTTGGATCATTGGCCATCAGATTTGATCATATCCCTCAGGGAAAATTGAGAGGTGAGGACACCCATAACTGGTCTGATATTCATCATTCCCCCAGTCGGCTTGCTGATTAATCATGGCTCTTTTTACACTGGGCCTAAGTTCAGAATCCTCTACGAGCTCTCTAGGCAGCACCACCAATCAGTTGAATCCTAACTGATGAGTAAAGAAGGAAGTAGCAAAAAGGAAAAAAATAAATCTAGATGTTAATCTCAACCAAGACTTTTTACCTGGCACTAAATTCTAAGTGAAACTGATTGCAAGGCTCTTTGCCCAGCAGTAATAATAATAAAAATAACATTAACAAACATTGGCTAATGGTCTCTAGTTTGCAGTGATTTATATATACATTTAATAGGTTTTGAATATCTTTATAGAAAGTCTTTATGGAAAGTCCTATCACTTCATGGCAAATAGATGGTGAAAAAGTAGAAACAGTGACAGATTTTATTTTCTTGGGCTCCAGAATCACTGCAGATGGTGACTGTAGCCATGAAATTAAAAGTCTCTTACTCCTTAGAAGGAAAGCTATGATCAACCTAGACAGTGTATTAAAAAGCAGAGATATCACTTTGCTGACAAAGGTCTGTCTAGTGAAAGCTATAGTTTTTCCACTAGTTATGTATGGATGTGAGAGTTGGACCATAAAGAATGCTGAGCGCTGAAGAAATGATGCTTTCAAATCATCAATCCTAAAGGAAATCAATCCTGAATGTTCATTGGAAGGACTGATGCTGAAGATCTGGTACATTGGCCACCTGATGTGTAGAGTTGATTCACTGGAAAAGACCCTGATGCTGGGAAAGATTGAGGGCAGGAGGAGAAGGGGACGACAGAGGATGCAGTGGTTGGATGGCATCACTGACACAATGGACGTGAGTTTGAGCGAATTCCGGGAGATAGTGAAGTCCATACCACAGTCCGTGGGGTCACAAAGAGTCTGACATAACTTAGCAGCTGAAAAACAGCAACAATGGATAGTCTTTCGCTAGAATTTTGTAAAAGGCATAGAAGCATTCCCTAAGTGACTCTTATGTCAGCCCTTGGCAGAAGCCTGACAGCATACCACTTAGTAGTAAAGCAGGGAAGGCCTTTCTTTAGGCAGGAAAACAAATGACACTCAGGTCGGTTTTCTGTGGGTAGAGTGTTCTGGGGTTGGGCCATTCCTTATAGAGGACCAGCCTGACTTCTGTGGATGTAAAAAGATTAGTCACAACCTAAGAGTTGAGTTGAGTTGAGTTCAGT
Organism: Bos indicus x Bos taurus; assembly: GCF_003369695.1. NCBI lineage: Eukaryota > Metazoa > Chordata > Mammalia > Artiodactyla > Bovidae > Bos > Bos indicus x Bos taurus. The sequence goes on from NC_040104.1 coordinate 26,997,424, forward strand.
CGCTCAGTCGTACCTGACTCTTTGTGACCCCGTGGACTGCGGTACGCCAGGCTTCCCTGTCCATCACAAGCTCCCGGAGCTTACTCAAACTCACTATGCTTTATTCACTGGAGATTTTTAGGACTTAAGCCTGGGAGGCAGCACCTCAATTAACCCTGAGAGAACTGCTCCAAGGAGGCAAAGAGAGGGGCCAGGTTATGTAGAAATTTTGCAACAAAAGGTAGGAAGTTTGAAGTCAAAAGATTATTTTAAATTAAAACCAGGTAACCCAAGTTAAGGAATTTAGTGCTTTTCTATGTATGGAAAGATGCAAGTGTCTGGGCTCCCTGAAATCATTCCTACGCACCTCACGTATCTGTGGGCCAGTATACTGTTTTCACATCTCGAGTTGCCTCAGGGGAGACTGTGGGGAGTGGCTGTAGTCTGATGGCTGCTATTAATAGCAGAGATTCTTCCCTTCCTGAGTTCCCTCACCTGCTCACCTGCTTCCGGTTCACCTTCCGAAGGGCTCACAGGCTCACCTTCTGTGGTGGCCGCAATTGCTGTTGGCTGTGCATGCTTTGTTTACTGACATGGCAGGAAATAATTAATTTCTCACTTCCCACCATCTGTAGCCTAGACTCCTACATCTGGAAGACCATGTTCTTTTCTGTGCTGCAAACTTGAAATGGCAATGTGTAGGATTACAGGCGATGTAGCTGGCGGGGACTGTGAGGAATCACCTAGTCCATCCCCCTCATTTTGCAGTTGAGAAGACTGAGGCCCAAGATCAAGAATTAGAGGATTTCTTTTTGTTTAAAAACCACTCTTTAGAATGAGGTGGTTCAAAGTCCTAATACGAGTCTGTGATATTGCTTGGGCGACATGGCCTTTGTAGTTCTATGCTTTTCTTTTCTTTTTAAAAACTCTTCATGCAGTTTTTGAAAGGTTGCTTCCCATTTACAGTTCCCACAGAATCGTGGGTATATTCTCATGTTGCACAGTACATTCTCGAGCCTATATTACACCGCACACTTTATGCCTCCCCTCCCCCACCGCGTATGGTCACCCCCCCTCCCCTCTCTCCTCTGGTGACCACTAGTTGATTCCCCATCTGTGAGTCTGCTCCTTTCTTTGTTATGTTCACTAGATTATTGTATTTTTTAGATTCCACATATGTGATATCATATAGTATTTGTCTTTTCTCAGTCTGGATTGTTTTACTTAGCATAATGCCCAGCTCCATTCATGTTTCTGCAATTGGAAGTATTTCATTCTATTATTATGGCTGAGGTAGGATTCCATTATATGTATACCACAGCTTCTTTACCCATTCGTATGTTGATGGACACTTGGGTTGTTTCCTGTATCTTGGCTATTGTACATAATGCAGTTCTATAATATGTTTTTTAAGGGTTCCTCAGGCAGTCCTAGAGAAATAATCAAGAGTTACCATACGTATCACCCTATCGCTTGCAGAGGACATTGGCAGGTCATGAGAGAAGTCCACCAATCCTCTGAATACTTTTTCTCTAATTCCAGTCCCTTGGTGCCCACTTCCTGGTTCCAGAAAGTATAGTGTAAAATAGTGGTGTGACACCCAGTTTTATCATGACAAGGGTGAGTCTGAGTATGAAACCATGAGGGATCTCTCTCATTATGTGGATGTTGCAGAAAGGATTCCTGTCTAGGAGCAGGATTCTCCGAACTCACACACCTCTAGACCTGTTGAATTGGCCTCAACTTTAATAAATATTTCATGAGGACAGTCATCTACTGGATGTGTACAGAAATTCCAGGCACATTGATGGATCCTGAGCATGCCTTGTATTTATTCTTTTAGCAAAAGCACAGTTGTCTGGCATTATTTGCTCTAGTAAATCTCTCCTGGTCATAAAGTGAGGACATATTTCCCTAGATGTGTGTGTGAGAGATAGAAGCTGAGGCCACGGGAAAAGGGAAATGAGAGCCTGCTGAGTGGCACTGGATCCTATTAGACTCAGGATTTTCTGAATTTTGAACCCCATTGATCTGACTGCCTCTCACCCTATTTTCAGCAACCTAATCTGTCTGCAGCAGGCCAAATTGCTCCATGTCCCATCAAAATCGCTGTCAGAAAAATCACTGACTGGCCAACTGTGGACTTGTCAAAGTGACAAGTGGGCATGATGGCCGGGACAGCATTTCCAGGCTTTGCCTTGAGTGCAGGCAGCCATGTGGAGTGGTGGGCGGCAGCTGAAAATGGAAACTATTGACAAGAAGGGCAAAGGGGAAAGGTACCCTGGATCCTCCGGACAAGGCATTTTTAACTGTGTGTCTTTCTTCCTTTTCCCTCTTGTCTTCCCTCTCCTCTTTTCCCATCTGTATTTCTTCTTAACTTCCCCTTCTCCTCCTCCTTGACCCCTTAGATGCAGAAAGAGAGATCCACGCAGCCCCTCATGTGAGTGAGAAATTAATTCAGCTGTTCCGGAATAAGAGTGAGTTCACCTTCCTAGCCACTGTGCAGCAGAAGCCATCCACGTCAGGAGTGATCCTGTCCATTCGAGAACTGGAACACAGGTAAGAAAGCACAGACTACTTCTCAAGATCTACCTGGAATTCATGCACTACACAAAATGTAAAGGGTGCAACTCCAGGAAAATGTTTGGCTGGATGAAACCTTGCGGCTGTTGAACACGTTTGTGGACTTAATTTGCGTTAAGAATTTACTTTGGGTGAAGTGGCTATCTTGTTTGCTCTCTGAGGACCACTCACCTATTTTGTATCTCCTGATAGACTTCGCTCATATAAAACCACATTCTATCCATCAGGTTTAGGTCATCAAGTTAAGTGGTTATATTTACCAGCAACCTCCAATAGGCCTTCATTGTGTTTATTTTATAGGAACTGTGCTTGACACTGGGAATATTAAGATGAATAGTGTAGATTATTCTAAGGATCACATCACAGAAGTTAGTAGGGAAGGTGGACAAATGAATGTCGTGAAGAAGTGCTGGAAACTTGTGTTTCGGGGATAAAAGTAGTTGCTGTCAGTTCTACTAAGTTTTGTCTTAAGCCAAGAAAGGATGATGGTTGATAAGGAAATCAAGTGAGTAGATATTTGGCAGGCTGTATAGGAGGGAGTACAGAATAGGAAGAAAAGCATTCCAGAAAGAGGTTGTCATGATCTGAGATGGAACAGGTAAGTGGTTTACAGCTAAGTGTGTGTGGGGAAGGGGTGAGATGTGTGGGGTAGTCAGCGATGGGTGGTGTTACAGAAGCAGACAGAAAGTCAGATCCTTTCAAAACTTTGATGCCATGTCACAAAACTTGGATTAAAGACCCCGTAGATAATGGGAAGCCATATAAGGGTTTTCATTTTGAAAGGTCCCTCTGTTAGGGAATTCGAAGTAATTAGATAATCTAAGACAAGGTATACTGGTAAGCTGGAGCAAAGCAGGAGAGGGGAGAAAGAGTGTGTCCACAAGCCTCTGTTCCCCGAGAGCCCCTTCTCTTGGCCCCCATAAGTGTGCCGAACCAGAAGCGTGCTCCCCAGACCAGAGCCCCTGGACAGGCAAGTAGGCCTCTTTCTCTAAAAGACTAGGGGTATGTTTCAGTCTGCTGTATATGCAGTGCCCTGGAAGTGGTAACCTGCCAAGCACTATCTCTTCGACTGTTACAATTCCATGGGATCCAAGCGCTTGGCTCCACGGTTAGGCAATGAAAGCTGTCCCTTGGGTGACGGCTGTAAAAAAAAAAAAAAAAAAAAAAAACAGGCCAACAAACCAACCCAGGGCACTGGATAGCGCAGAAGTTCTCTTTATGCTGACCTGCCTGGAGTTCACAGACGCAGAACTCCAAGATGGTGTGGCTGCCTGTCTTCCTCCCGGAGAGTGTTACGGCAGGGCCCTGAATATGTCTGTTAGATTAGATACCTTCCTCTCAAGCCAATGCTTTACTGTAAGCAAATGAACTGCCTCTGACCTGCCCGCTCCTGCCAGGTAGGTGGGTGAGCTCTTTCTCTTATCATTATAGCCTTGAGGGTCCTGGGAACAGGAATCCCTTTGGTTTTCAAAGCTAAGCATTGTGGGAGGCTTGTCTGTTAGGTGTAGGTTTCAAGAACTGGGGTCCCTGTTGTGGAGTTCAAACTCTTTGCCCCTTAAACAGAAGTTCTAGGTTTTGAATTCTTCCTGACTGTGGGTCTCTGAATGAGGGTGGGGTTTATGGTGAGATTATGTCCCACCCCCTCCTATCTGCTTCAGTGTAGTTTTTTTTTTTTTTTAATTCTCATTTGCCCACATCCCTAGCCAGTCTCTAGGTTTTCTCCAGAGGTAATTGTTCCATTGGTAGCTGTAGACTCAGTGTGTCCATGGGGGAGGTGTGTTCAGGACCTTAAGTCACCATCTTGGATTGGAACCTCCCTGCCACTTTTAATGTAATACCAGCTTTATATTAATCCTCTGAAAATACTTACGAAGCACCTACTCTGTTCTAGGTGATATGCAACTTTTTGTGGGGAAATGAAAGAAACAATATCTAAGAGTTTGGTGTGGGAAGCAGGGCATGACCACACAAAAAACTAAGGAATAAAAAAGAGCTGTTAATAGAAAAGTATTCCATTGGTGTTAAAAGGCAGTGTGTAGCTAATTTCAAAATTATGTGGCTTCCCCAAACTGATTCTGTGCCCCCTCCTCTCCTAGTGGACAGTGGTGGGGGAACATTGGAATCCCTAAGCCCATGTAACAGTCACTGCCCAGGCAGAGGGTGGCAAGAGTTACTGGGCAGGGGGTGTGGGAAGGGCAGGTTGGCCCTGGGCACCAGGGAGCAGCCAAGCCAGTGGCTGAGAACTGGTCTCAGGGAGGTGGCAGGTGGTGGTAGGCAGGGCTGCACATGAACAGAGCCTGCCCAGGGTGTGCTCCACTGTCCCCCCAGACCTCACTTAGGAAATGCAGTCAAAGGTAGAATTACTAAGAATTTCAAGACGGTGACTGCAGACTATTAAACCAGAAGCATGGGGCCCTTCTGAGGGCAGAATCCTGTGCAGATATACTGGACACCTGCCCATGAAGCCGGCCCTACCTTGACATCACAGCAGACACGGTGCCACCCTCCCTGACCCCCTCAGATCTCTTGTGTAGTTTCGGTGTGCCCTTCACCTGGGTTTGATGGACTCTGTTTCCAAAGCACCTAACAACTTGCCTCAGAGCGCTGGACATCAGCTTCTGTAGTCTCTTCATCCTATTGGATTCAGAGTGGAAGTGTCTGGGAGTTTGTTTCCTCCCCAGGCAGCCTGAAGTCAATGATTGACTCATGAGCGTGGAGTATGGAAGCCTAGTCCCTTGGCCTTGGATGCCTGGAGACCAGTCAGGCTCTGAGGCTTCATTCATTCCCCAGAGCGACCACGAAACAGGCTGAGGCTGCGACTTCCTGTTTTACTCCCTCCCTCTCCTGGAAGCACTTCTTTAATAGATCACTTGCTCTTACATTCTCATGTCAGAGTCTATAACTGGGGAAGCAGAGTTCAGTAAACCTTCCTTGTACTACTTTTTGGGATGTCAACCTAGATAGGCCCACTGAGGCCAAAAATAACGGAAAGGTGTTAGGTTCAGTGAATTCGGTATATTAAGTTGGCGGTTAAGGAAGACGACCTAGAGGGGAGACTCCTGAAACAGGTTGAGTTTTGCAGGCAAGGGAAAGGGAAGGGTACCGAAGTAGGGAGAATAGTGTGGGCAGTCTCACAGGGGAGAAATTAAGGAAACAGAATTCTTTTTTTTGTGTGTGTATGAAGAGAAAAGAGCAGAGAATAGACCAATTTGGCTGGAGTCGAGGGTCTTTTCATGCACATTTCCAGCAGAGGTGAGGATCAACTCTTCTGTCTCTTTTCACTGGTTAAATTTGTCCTCAGCCTCAGAGGGATGTGATGGACCCTGAGCCTTCAGTGAGGATGCTGCCAGCAGTACAGTGAGCTGGCTGTTTCTGGGTCAGCCTGGAGAAAGCAAGCTGGCATATGTATTGGTGAACAGGTATGGTTAGAGTCCCTGTGTTCTGTAGGTTGGGAGAAAGCGCAGGTTTCTTATTGCCCAAGGGTGGAGATGTCAAGCCAGTCTCAGCTTCACAGACATGGGAAGGTCATGTCCTTGCCTCAGCTTAGGGGTTGGGTGTGAGGGCCTCCTCTGCTTGAGGGCCATATAAATGTCCAGAAATAGAATGTATGGTGTCTTCAAATGCTTCTCAGTGGAACCAGAGAGCTTCCCAAAGCAGGTGAGGAGTGAGTGGAATGGCAGCCGATATAGGAGAGCTCCAGAGTCAGATGTCGTGGAGCTGGGAGTTTGACTTTTAGTTTCGCCATACCTGCTATGGAATGTCTTGGAACCTCAATTTCCTTGTCTGTAAATGGGGATAATCATCTACTTTGCAGGGTTGTGGTAAGCATGGAAAAAGAGAGTGTGTGTTAAGTGCACAACTCTTAAAAAATATATTTCCTTTCTTTGTCTAATCCTAAGTCTTGAAACACTATTTTATGGGTTTCTCTTTTGGAATCTAAAAAAAAAATCCATATCTTAAGAAAGGTTTTGAAAACCCTTTTGGTGTTATCATGTAGAGTCATCTGAGGCTACCTTTTCTTACTTTCTGGCAGGTTTCTAATAGAACCTGAGGATCACTGAATGGAAATCATATGACCATTTTTCATTGTAATAGGAAAACCTCAGGTCTTGACTCAAACAAAATAAATGAGGAAATATAAAACATTCCCCTTCACTTCTTAATTCTATGGTGCCTTCCTCCATGTTTGTTTAGTCGTATCAAGGGGAAGTATTACTATAAAGGATTAACTCTGAATCTGTAATGCACTTGGCGTTAGGTAATAAAGATCTGGTTTTCATTACCTCCCATAGAAATCTCACACCTCTTAGCTGTCACTCCACCATCTCCTCATCATTCCCTCAGCCTTTGGCAATAGCCTTCTGTCTCTATGGATTTGCCTATTTGGACATTTTATATAAATGGCATCATACAGTATGTGGTCCTTTGTAGCTGGCTTCTTTTATTAGAATGTTTTCCAAGTTCTTCCATGTTGGTAATGTGGGCCAGTAGTTCATTTCATTTTATTGCAGAATAATATTGCGTTGTTTGGATACCTTTTCATTGGAGTTGTTTCCTCTTTTTGGCTATTATGAATAATGCTGCAATGAGCTTTCCTGTACAAATTTTTGCGTGGACACATATTTTTATTCTCTTGGTATTAACCAGGAGTAGACTTGCTGAATCAAGTACTCACTATGTTTACCTGTTTTGTGGAATTGTCAGACTGTCTTTCAAAGTGCCTGCACCATTTTACATTTCTACCAGCAGTGTATTAGAGTTCCAATTTCTCCACATTCTTGTTAATGCTCGTTATTATCTTTTTGATATAGTCATCCTAGTAGATGTGAAGTGATATTGCACTGTGACTTTTTATTAACTGGAGTACAGTTACTTTACATTGTTATGTTTCTGGTGTATGCAAAGTAAATCAGCTGGACATATACATGTATCCCCCTTTTTTTTTGATTTCCTTCCCATTTCGGTAACCACTGAGAATTGTTGAGTATTGGTCCCTTTGCTATACATTTAGATTTTCCTGATGGCAGATAATGTTGAGTATCTTTTCAGGTACTTACTGGCTGCTATATATCCTCTTTGGAAAATTGTCTATTCAGAGCATTTGTCCATGTCTAATTGGGTTGTTTGTCTTCATGCTTTTGTATTAGTTATTTTATAGATACAAGTCCCTTATAACATATGATTTATAGATTCCCGCCCCCAATTCTGTAGATTCTATCATTTTCTTCATGATATACTTGGAGGCAAAAAAGTTGTTAAATCTGATGTTCAGTTTTTCTTTTGTTGCTTGCTTGTACTTCTTTTTGAAGAAACCATTGCCTAATCCTGAGTCTGAATATTTACTGCATATGATTTCTTTAAAGAGTTTTATAGGCTTAATACTTAGATCTTGGATAGATTTTGAGCCCGTTTTCTCTGTGGTGTGAGGTAGTGGTCCAACTTGATGTTTTGTATGTGGATAGCCAGTTGTCCCTGCACCGTTTGTTGAAGACCAATGAATTTTCTTGGTAACCTTGTTGAAGATCAATTGCACATAAATATGATGGTTTATTTCTGGAGTCTCAAATTCTATTCCGTTGATATATATGTCTGTTCTTATGCCAGGACTGTTTTGATTATTTGGCTTTGTGTTAAGTTTTGAAATCGATAAATGTGAGTCCTGCAACTTTGTTTTTTCCTTTTCAAGATTGTTTTGGCTGTTTCAGTTCTCTTAAATTTCCATTTGAGTATTACAACCAGCTTTTCAATTTCTGCAAAAATATCAGCTGAACTTTGAAAGGGATTGCACTGAATCTATAGATCGGTGTGGGAGGGTATTGCCATCTGAACAACATTAAGTCAACTGATCCATTGACCTAAAATGTCTTTCCATTTATTTAGGTGGTGTTTATTTTTTTCCAACAGTGTTTTGTAGTTTCAAAGTATAAGTTTTGCATGACTTTTGTTAATGTTTTAAAAAAATGATTATTAAATATTCTTTTTGATGCCGTTGTAAATGTAATGACTAATTTCATGTCTGCTCATTGCTACTTTATAGAAATTCAAATTGATCTTTGCATATTAATCTTGTATCCTGCAGCTTTGCTGATTTATTCTAATAATTTTTTAAAGAATTTCTTAAATTTTTACTTAAAAGATCAAATCATCTACAAATAGTTTTATTTCTGTCTTATCTGAATGTATTTTATTTTCTTGACTAATTGCTCTGAGTAGAACTTCCAGTACAATGTTGACTAGAAGTGATAGGAACAGATAGTCTTGTTTCTGATCTTAAGGAGGAAAGCGTTCAATTTTTCACTGTGAAGTGTGATGTTAGTTGTAGATTTTCTTCGATGCTTTTAACCAGGTTGAAGAAATTTCCTTTTGTTCCTAACATGCATGCTTTTATCAGGTTGAGGAAGTTCTCTTCCATTTCTAGTTGGAGTGTTTTCTATCATGAAAGAGTATTAACTTTTTTCAAGTGCTTTTCTGTATCTATCAAGGTGATCATGTAGTTTTATCCTATTCTATTGATGTGGGATATTATACTAGTTGATTTTGGACATTATACCAAGATTGCATATGTGGGATAAATCCCACTTAGTCATGTGGGATATAGTTCTTTTCATATGTTCCTGGATTTGATTTAATAGTATATTAATTTTTGTATCTATATTCATGAGAAAGAATGATTTGTAGTTTTCTTTTGATGCCTTTGGTCTGATTTTTGTGTTAGACTTTTAGGCTTTGTGAGTTATGTGGAATAGTTATTTTTTTTTAGCTAACATTTGTTGATTATGTATCATGTAGTAGGTGTTTGCTTCTCTGGTGGCTTACTCAGATGGCAAAGAATCTGCCTGCAGTGCAGGAGACCCAGGTTTGATCCCTGGGTTGGGAAGATGCCCTGGAGGAGGGCATGGCAACCCCCCTCCTGTAGTCTTGCCTGGAGAATCCCTATGGGCAGAGGAGCCTGGCAGACTACAGTCTACAGGGCTGCAGAGTTGGACATGACTGAAGGGACTCAGTCCACAGGCACTAGGCATTTAAATTAGTTTTTGTTTTTTTCAGATGATCCCCCTTGATTTTAAATATATTGTTTTGTAACTTGATAATAATGTGTTTTGTCTCTCTCATTCCAGTATTTATAGTAGCTATCAGTTTTTCTTGTCTTATGATACTGGCTAGACTCTTGAGATTAAAGGTCCTCATTAAAGTCAGAGAGAAGCAGCAGACAACGTATCTTAATGTTTTCTTATCTGTTTAGTATAATGTCTGATAGTTTCTAATCTATCTTACATATGTATATATACATATATACACACATATACGTTACCATGTAAAGGAAACTTAGTTCTGTTCCTGATTTACTGGAAGGTCAAAAGATCATGAACGGCTGTTACATGTTATTAAATCAATCTCGCTTATATATATGTGTATATATAGTATATATATGTGTGTGTGTTTTGTATATATACACACACATAAAATCATCATCTAACTTAAAAGGCCAAAAATTATGAACAGCTGTAACATTTTATTAAACACCCTCTCTGGGTACCTTTTGAAATAATTATTTTTTTCTTTCATTTATTAACATTAATTACATTGAGTCCATAAAGTTGAATTATTTCTGAAATCCTTAAATTTATATTTACTAATGTTTAAGATTTTTGCATCAATATTAATAATAATAATAAAATGGTAATGATTTAAGTGCTGATAAATGCTAGACATTGTTCTAAACACTTTAAACTCATTAAAGACTTTTTAACTCATAAGTGAGATACAGTAGGTTTTTCTGACTACGTGATTTAATTCAAAGCTTTTTGAATTTTATGCTCTAGACTGGTTTAAATATATAGGCAATACCTCTTTTATAAATGTTTCTGATAGAATTTGCCTGAAAATAATGTGGGCTGATAATTTGTGTTTGGGGAGGCTGGGAAATCTTTTATTACTGAAAATGTTCATTTCTCATCTCTTTTATGGTATTGTTCTACTTAATTAATTTTAGACTCTTCTGTGGACCAATTTACATTTTGTTGAAATCATATATTTTGAGATCTCCCTCTTTTGGGCAAATAGTTGGACATTATATTCCTTTACTTAATAAAATTTTTATATTTGTGGTTATTTCTTCATTAACTTGTAATATGAAATATATATATTTCCTTCTTAGAGAAGCTCATCATGGATTGTGTAATTTATTGACCTTTTTAATGAAACAGTTCTTAAGTTTAATTGAGGTCTGTTATTTTTTTTCACTTTAAATTCATTGATTTTTTTCTTCTTGCCTCTTTTTCAATCACTTTGGTATTTTTACTGGCTCATTTGATGTTTAGCTCATTTGTTTTCAGTATTTTCTGTTTACTGGTAAAATCACTGAAGACTTTATATTTTCCTGTGAGTGTCAGTTTGAATACAGCCCGTGGATACTGCTATATACTCTTTTCATTTTCAGTTCTTTTCTTTAGTTCTTAAATTTCAGTTTAACTCCCTCTTTTTGATCTAAGTTAGAGGAATATTTAAAAGTTTCGAAATGATTAAATGAAGTACTTAATGGATGACTTCTGGTTTTTATGGTTAATTAAAGATTTATAATATGTGCTGTAAGATAATGAGAGTGAAAATCTTTTCTGGTACCTGTACATACTCACTACTTTTTTTTCTGAGGGGAAACATCTTAAAAGGATGTGTAGTCTGTGTGTACACAGATAAACCTTTGTGTAGCATCTTAGTTGCGTTATTCAACTAAGTGTTTTATTTTATGACCTTGAACTATGACATTCTGAGAGAGGTAGGTTAATAGCTTCTACTATGATTAGACTTTTGTCATAATCTCCCTGGATAGCTTTAAGGGCTAATCCTGGAAGTGTCATGCATTGCCTGTAGCACATTTTATTGACCATTACTGGGAAATTGGTTCGAACTGTGTGCCAAGGATGAGAAAGCCTGGTTACTGGAGTAACTAGGCAGTCTCTGTCTTGATTGTTTGGCATGTGGTCTGTGCCCAAATAATGATAATTGCGTAGGTAAGAGACTGCATCACATAGGGGTTTTTGCCAGGTGGTACTCAGCCACATAGTATGTAATTAGCAACTGTTAATACTAAGCAGACAGATGATTCCTTTTCTTTGGCTCTGCTTAGGGCTGCTCAGAAATGTCATGTCTGATTCCCAAGGTTCTCATCGAATATATCGTCCCCGGAATAGATACTGCCCTGGATGTATTATATGTGGGAGGTGCGCAGGACAGTGAAAAGGGCAAAGGTGCTGGTACCTGGAGACAGAAACGAGGAATCCCTTGGGATTTTTGTACAGGACTAGAAGTGTTTGCCACACTGCTGTGTTTAAAATGGATAACCAGCAAGGGCCTATTGTATAGCACAGGGAACTCTACTCAATGTTATATGCCCGTCTGGATGGGAGGGAGTTTTCGAGGAGAATAGATACATATATATGTATGGCTGAGTCCCTTCACTGTTCACTTGAAACTACCCGAACATTGTTAATCGGCTATACCCCAATACAAAATGAAAAGTCTAAAGTTTGGGGAAAAAAGTAGTATTTGCTAAACATCTACCATAGTTGTTGGCTGTAATTTAAAAAACAAAAAGCCATGATGATGATGATAAGGTGGAAATTTGATGTTGAGGGGAAGGTGGATGCTAGGAAGTGGCCAGATGAGCAAACAGCCACTTTAGTTCACTGGCTAAAGGAAAACAGTATCTATCACCCAAACCTTCTGGTAATGTTCAATTTCCAGTGAAACGTCACCTTTGCTGACGAAGCACCATGGGGAATCACATTTTGGATCTGAACAATCTCCTTCCTGTGTACCATGGCAAGTCATCATCCAGTGCCTTTTCTGTCATCCAGAAAAGCTGCATTTACTGTTTTGGAAATCACTGCTTCCAGTTTCTGCCAGGCTTCCAGCTCTTCTCAGGCAAGGCCATTATTGAATTAATGGCGGAAGAGTTCATTCAGTGGCTGAGGTTCCTTCTAGCTAAAGGCAGGCATCTCTCTCACCTGGTGGGATTCCAGCAGCTGGAAGTGGATCATTTGGGAGATGATTCCTTAAACCAGGAATGAACTACTTGGCACAATGGTATCTAGAAACTCCCTTGGAAACTGAGCCAATTGAGTTTCCCTGAATATCTTGAGTGAGTAGATAAAATGAAATGGAAAGCTTAAATATAAAGACAATTGCAAACATACCTGGAGTTAGTAATTGAAGTAGACTCTTTTATGTAGTGCAATGGGCACTCTGTTATTCTTGCCTGTATTTCTAATTTGATGGATTTTTATCCTTTTTTTTATAGTGCCAGTTGAGCACATTGGTAAAGCAACAAAGACGAATGTCTTGCTGAGCTATCTTAATGGCAATGCAGATTTAATGTTTATTTTTTCTGATTAAAGTATGTTAATAAAGAGCTTTGTTAAAATGGAAAGCTTAATTAACGTGGATTAAGTCTAATTGAACGTTCTGTCAGTATATGCAACTCTATAAGATATAATGGTAAATCTTCTGATTTTCAATTTTACTTCTAAATTATAGATAAAATTCAATCTAAACATAATTAGCCAGGAATCTGAAAGTTGGGGGTCTAAGAAAAAGCTTACTTTGGAACACTGTTGTGAGATGAAGAGGACATTTTTGACTTGCTAAGAAGGCATCTCCTTTAAAAAATTTTTGTATTTCAAAAGTTACTCTTCAGTTTTTGTAGTTCTTGTGGCGGAAAGAGCTTTCTACTTTGATGCCTGATTGATGTGGGTTCAGTTCCTCAGTCTGTCAGCTATCAGATGTGTGAGCTTTTGCAGTTGCTTTTAATTTACCTCAACCTTGGTGTTCTTTTATGCAAAGTGAAGTTAATGATGTTGTGTGTGTGTGTGCACACTCAGTTGTGTCTGATTCTTTGCAACCTCATGAACTATAGCCCACCAGGCTCCTTTCTTCATGGGATTTCCCAGGTAAGAATGCTGAGTGGGTTGCCGTTTCCTAGTTTGGGTGCTGGGCCGGGGCGGGGGGTGGGGGGGGGCGGCAGGAATCTTCCTGACTCAGGAATAGAACCTGAGTCTCTTGCATTGGTGGGTGGATTCTTTACCACTAGCACCATCTAGGAAGCCTAATGTCATAGTTATTGGGAGGATTCAGCAGGAGTGTTTAGGTGAATGTGTCCTCATGTCTGATTTTTCTAGGCACTCAACAAATGTCATTGCCCTTTCTCTGCTCAGGGTTTTTTTTTTGGTAGATATTTCCTCATACCTTCCCGAATTCTTCAGAAGTGAAAAAGGTAGATATTGGCAATTCCTCATCATTTGAAATAGTGTTTAGGTTTTCATGTTAAGACATTGTTATGTATAATCTAGAAACAGTGGTTGTCCTAATGGAATGCATTTGGTAGTTTCTAAGCTGCAGATTTGCCTTCCTAATTATGGATGATTTATGCTAATATGTAAATTGTTTTGCAGTTTCAGATGATTTATTGAAGCCTGTCAGAATGGAGGGCTAGGAGGTGGAAGGAATTCTAGAAGAGTATTACCTGTTTTGAACATAACCCAAGAGAAAAGTTTTTCATGGATGATTAACAGTACATTTTTACAAATTAAAGCTCTTATATAAACTCAAGTTTAATTCTTCCCTCAAGAACAAATAGCATAAGGCTTATATTAAAAAAAAAAAAAAGTAGATGACTTCAGTTGTTAAATTGCTTACAATTGGGAAGGAAAGAAGCAAGTTCAAATTGGAATCTTGACCAAATGCAGATATCTCTATGCTGTTTTCAAAGTATACAAGTACGTTGTCACTTTGCAAATAAATTTGGAGAGGTTGTAGATTTAGAACTGTGTTCTTAGTAGACTGAAAACCCCTTCATCAATAATGTTCAGGAAATATTAATGAAAATCTATCACATACCTTGTGTGGTGGTAGATACTGGGCTACAACTGTGAAGCACACAGGGATAGAGATAGTCAGTGAAACACCACAAAGTGTGGTTAGTACCTTGCTAGGAACGTAGGATGGAGAAGGCAATGGCACCCCACTCCAGTACTCTTGCCTGGAAAATCCCATAGATGGAGAAGCCTGGTAGGCTGCAGTCCATGGGGTCGCTAAGAGTTGGACACGACTGAGTGACTTCACTTTCACTTTTCACTTTCATGCATTGGAGAAGGAAATGGCAACCCACTCCAGTGTTCTTGCCTGGAGAATCCTAGGGACGGGGGAACCTGGTGGGCTGCCCTCTATGGGGTCGCATAGAGTCAGACATGACTGAAACGACTTAGCAGCAGCAGCAGCAGCAGGAACGTAGGGAGCACAGAGCAGAATACTTTGATTTTCCCAAAAGAGATTGGAAAGCCTTCTCAATGAGGGTTATGCTTAAGAGGCAAAGTATAATAAGTAGAAATCAGCCAGATGATGATGAACACAGAAAAGAGTTCTGGATGCAGCATGAGTGAAGGGGCGAGAGATGAGAGCGATCATGGTGGGTTAAATTAATTGGAGAAAAATGCCATGATGTTGGAGAGTGGGCAGAGCATAGGTAAGGACGTAGGGGCAAGATGTGGCCAGAAGTGAACCAGAGAGTTAAGCAAGAGGCTGGACTGTGAATGGCATTCTAAGCTATTCATCGGGCTTAGCCTTTATTCCAAGGGCAATGAGAAGTCATGGAAGGGATCTAAGTACAGGTGTGCCATGATTAGATTTGTATTTTAGAAAAATCACATCCTCTGCTTAGTGGAGAACTGCATGGAAGAGGCAAAATTGGAGATGGAAGGCCAGTTAGAAGGTTGCTGAAGCTTTCCAGAATCTGGATTCAAGAGGATGGAGATCTGGACTGTGTCTGATAATGGTGGTGCAGATGGAGAGAAATGGATTCATTTAAGAGACAGTTAGGTGGTGCGAACTGGCTGTAGTTGTGCTGGATGTTGTGGGGGGCAGAGAGGGAGGGGTCGAGGGTGAGGTTCCAGGTTCTGAGTTGGGCTGCTGGGAGGTGCTGTGCTCCAAGCAGACAGGAGGAGGTGGTATGGCTTTTTATCCTTGTGTTTGCCTGTCACATAGTGTGTAGTTCCTTGAGTTTACTTTGCTCAAGTTTTTAGTTAAACAAATTAACC
This sequence comes from Bos indicus x Bos taurus, assembly GCF_003369695.1. NCBI lineage: Eukaryota > Metazoa > Chordata > Mammalia > Artiodactyla > Bovidae > Bos > Bos indicus x Bos taurus. The sequence continues at coordinate 27,013,077 of NC_040104.1, forward strand.
AAAATAGAGAAAAACTGAAAAGGGTAAGAATAAATGGGAGATAGTTTCTGGGAAATGGGATCTCCTTCTGGGAGGAAGCTGCTTCTTGAAGAAGGAAACAGCAGATAAAACTTACATATGCATCATCTAGTTCAGTTCAGTTGCTCAGTCATCTCTGGCTCTTCATGACCCCATGAACTGCAGCACGCCAGGCCTCCTGTCCATCACCAACTCCCGGAGCCTACACAAACTCATGTCCATTGAGTCGGTGATGCCATCCAACCATCTCATCCTCTATCATCCCCTTCTCCTCCTGCCCTCAATCTTTACCAGCATCAGGGTCTTTTCAAATGAGTTAGCTCTGCATCAGGTGGCCACAGTATTGGAGTTTCAGCTTCAACATTAGTCCTTCCAATGAACACCCAGGACTGGTCTCCTTTAGGATGGACTGGTTGCATCTCCTTGCAGTCCAAGGGACTCTCAAGAGTCTTCTCCTACACCACAGTTCAAATTCTTTGGCGCTCAGCTTTCTTTATAGTCCAACTCTCACATTCATACATGACTACTGGAAAAACCATAGCCTTGACTAGACGGACCTTTGTTGGCAAAGTAATGGCTCTACTTTTTAATATGCTGTCTAGGTTGGTTATAACTTTCCTTCCAAGGAGCAAGTGTATTTTAATTTCATTGCTGCAATCACCATCTGCAGTGATTTTGGAGCCCAAGAAAATAAAGTCTCTCACTGTTTCTATTGTTGCCCCATCTGTTTACCATGAAGTGATGGGACTGGATGCCATGATCTTAATTTTCTCAATGTTGAGCTTTAAGCCAGCCTTTTCACTCTCCTCTTTCACTTTCACCAAGAGGCTCTTTAGTTCTTCACTTTCTGCCATAAGGGTGGTGTTATCTGCATATCTGAGGTTATTGATATTTCTCCTGACAATCTTGATTCCAGCTTGTGCTTCATCCAGCCCAGCGTTTCTCACGATGTACCCTGCATATAAGTTAAATAAGCATGGTGACAATACACAGCCTTGATGTACCCCTTTTCCTATTTGGAACCATTCTGCTGTTCCATGTCCAGTTCCTACTATTGCTTCCTGACCTGTATACTCGTTTCTCAAGAGGCAGGTCTGGTGGTCTGGTATTCCCATCTCTCTTAGAATTTTCCACAGTTTATTGTGATCCACAGTCAAAGGCTTTGGCATAGTCAATAAAGCAGAAATAGATGTTTTTCTGGAACTCTCTTGCTTTTTTGATGATCCAGTGGATGTTGGCAATTTGATCTCTGGTTCCTCTGCCTTTTCTAAACCCAACTTGAACGTCTGGAAGTTCACGGTTCACATATTACTGAAGCCTGGCTTGGAGAATTTTGAGCATTACTTTACTAGTGTGTGAGATGAGTGCAACTGTGTGGTAGTTTGAGCATTCTTTGGCATTGCCTTTCTTTGGGATTGGAATGAAAACTGACCTTTTCCAGTCCTGTGGCCACTGCTGAGTTTTCCAAATTTGCTGGAATATTGAGTGCAGCACTTTCACAGCATCATCTTTTAGGATTTGAAATACCTCAACTGGAATTCCATCACCTCCACTAGCTTTGTTCATAGTTATACTTCTTAAGGCCCACTTGACTTCACATTCCAGGATGTCTGGCTCTAGGTGAGTGATCACAGCATTGTGATTAACTGGGTTGTGAAGATCTTTTTTGTATAATTCTTCTGTGTATTCTTGCCACCTCTTCTTAGTGTCTTCTGCTTCTGTTAGGTCCATACCATTTCTGTCCTTTATTGTGCCCATCTTTGCATGAAATGTTCCCTTGGTATCTATAATTTTCTGGAAGAGATCTCTAGTCTTTCCCATTCTATTGTTTTCCTCTATTTCTTTGCATTGATCACTGAGGAAGGCTTTCTTATCTCTCCTTGCTATTCTTTGGAACTCTGCATTCAAATGGGTATATCTTTCCTTTTCTCCTTTGCTTTTCGCTTCTCTTCTTTGCACAGCTATTTGTAAGGCCTCCTCAGTTAGCCATTTTGCTTTTTTGCATTTCTTTTTCTTGAGAGATGTTTCTAAATGCGAGAAAACATGACACATGGAACCAGGGTTTTCATCATTTTATCTTTACATCTAGCAGAGTGCAGACAGTTTCAAGGGAAAGTTTGAAGGCTGTGGTGAGCATTAGAAAGTAGTAATTTTCATATAGAAATAAATGAAGGGAAGGCTCACCTGTTAAGAAAATGAGGTGTTTTTTTTCAGGAACATACTAATTAAATAAAATTTAAATCTTTGTTGGAAGAAATGAAGCTGCTCAGATGATTTTTGACCTTAATTGAGGACAAGAAGTGTCACAGCAAGAGAGTATAATGTTTTGAGTAAATTGCTCATGCTTGGAAATATGCTTATTAGATTTTGGATTGCTTAGTGTTTGAGAAATGGGAAACCGGCAAATAGAGCCATTAACCTTTACTTTCTTAGTAAAAAAAAAAAGTCACAATTTCATTAATATTTATGCATAAAATTTATTTGTTCAATGCAGTTCTAGAGAATTTAAACTGTCATCTTTGACTTCGTTTAGAATTAGAAGTTGTGAAACACTTGAATGCCTGGGTAACAGGTATTTATCCATTTGGTTCTGCAGAGAGGAATGTGGAGGAAAGGGCCTTGTCACTGCTGAAAGATTTAACCCCTGACTTCCCGAGTTCCAGGTGAAAGGCTTTCCAGACTGCCAAACCATTGATGCGGGTGGTACTATGAAAGGATTGCAGGCACAAGTCGGAAGACTCGGGTTCAAACCTCTGCGCTCTCAGTGAATATCCAGGAGACCCTGGGCAGGCCCTTCCCTGAGCCTCAGATAATTCCCTGAGTTATCTGTTAAATTGGAATCCATTCATCATTCCTCAGATACTAGTCTGTGTCAGATACTAATCTTCGGGAGGAGCACTGGTGGATTCTGGCATAGTGAAGAGGCTATGCTAAAAGTCTGACTTCAGGGAGCTTGCCTTCTAGTGGGGTGAATTAGATGGTAGATACATAAGCATTCTGAGCTATACATGTCATGGAAGAAAATAATCAAACAGAGGGATGAGTGGCAGGCCATGGAGAAGAGGCTAGACAGGCCTATGAAGATGAGGCATTTGAACTGAATCTAAGAACAAGCCAGCTATGAGAAAATTGGAAAGAAGGTATGGGAGAGTCAGTACAAAGGTCCTGTGCAGAAGCCAGCTTGGTCCTCTCAGGGACTAGACTGAAGGTGATATGTACGGTGTGTTATAAATAGAGGGCAAAGTGAGGCAGTGGCTCTAGATGTGAAGCTAATATAATAATAGCTGCTGTGACATTTTTGCATTGTGAGGAAAAGTGCTTAATAAATGTCAAAGTGAGATGCTTACACAGGCCATATCATGTCTGGTCAAAAATCATTTATGGAGCACCTGCTGTATGTAAAAAGTATCCATGAGATCTGTTTCTTGGAAATCAATGTATAATTTCACAGTATGTGAAACTATAATTACATTTTTGGTAGAGCAAATAAGCAGATGAACTCAATGTCTTTTTTTTTTTTTCTTTAAATTTAGGTACCTCCTCACTAATTGATTGGGCTTCCCTGGTGGCTCAGAGGTTAAAGCATCTGCTGCAATGCGGGAGACCTGGGTTTGATCCCTGGGTTGGGAAGATCCTCTGGAGAAGGAAATGGCAACCCACTCCAGTATTCCTGCCTGGATAATCCCATGGACAGAGCAGACTGGCGGGCTATACTCCATGGGGTAGCAAAGAGTTGGACATGACTGAGCGATTTCACTCACCAATTGATTGAATTCATTGCCAATAATGATAGCCTGAAAGTGAAAGTGAAGTCGCTCAGTTGTGTCCGACTCTTTGTGGCCCCGTGGACTGTAGCTTACCAGGCTCTTCTGTCCATGGGATTTTCCAGGCAAGAGTACTGGAGTCAGTTGCTATTTCCTTCTCCAGGGGATCTTCCTGACCCAGGGATCGAACCTGGGTCTCCCACATTGCAGGCAGACGCTTTACCGCCTGAGCCACCAGGGAAGTCAATGATAACCTGCTGCTGCAAAGTCACTTCAGTCGTGTCCGACTCTGTGCGACCCCATAGACGGCAGCCCACTGGGCTCCCCTGTCCCTGGGATTCTTCAGGCAAGAACACTGGAGTGAGTTGCGATTTCCTTCTCCAGTGCATGAAGGTGAAAAATGAAAGTGAGGTCGTTCACTCGTGTCCGACTTTTCATGACCCCATGGACTGCAGCCTACCAGGCTGCTCTGATTCTTTCCAAAGAAATCCCAGGACTGATCTCCTTCAGAATGGACTGGTTGGATCTCCTTGCAGTCCAAGGGACTCTCAAGAGTCTTCTCCAACACCACAGCTCAAAAGCATCAATTCTTTGGCACTCTGCCCTCTTCACAGTCCAACTTTCACATCCATACATGACCACTGGAAAAACCATAGCCTTGAGTAGACGAACCTTTGTTGGCAAAGTAATGTCTCTGCTTTTGAATATGCTATCTAGGTTGGTCATAACTTTCCTTCCAAGGAGTTAGCGTCTTTTAATTTCATGGCTATAATCACCATCTTCAGTGATTTTGGAGTCCAAAAAAATAAAGTCTGACACTGTTTCCACTGTTTCCCCATCTATTTCCCATGAAGTGATGGGACCAGATGCCATAACCTTCATTTTCTGAATGTTGAGCTTTAAGCCAACTTTTTCACTCTCACTTTTTCACTTTCATCAAGAGGCTTTTTAGTTCCTCTTCACTTTCTGCCATAAGAGTGGTGTCATCTGCATATCTGAGGTTATTGATATTTCTCCTGGCAATCTTGATTCCAGCTTGTGCTTCTTCCAGCCCAGCATTTCTCATGATGTACTCTGCATAGAAGTTAAATAAGCAGGGTGACAATATACAGCCTTGACGTACTCCTTTTCCTATTTGGAATGATGGCCTAATAGGAGTGAAATAGCAGTTCACCATCTGAAAGGTTATCAGTCTGTCTGGAAGCAATGAGGCTCTTCTAATCAATGCTAGCCTTTCTTGAGAAGCTGAGGGGCTTGTCCCTAAGATGGGTGTGGCACATAGATGAAGGATGTTTGTGGCAGGAGGCACAGGAAGAGGTCCTGGGGCTGACGTGTAGCCTGCAGGGCAGGGATGGCAGAGAGGTAGTCTGGTGATCTTGGTGGGCTCCCCACATGAGCAAGGATTTATTGATGAGCATGGACTGAGCGACTAAGCACACACACACACACAGACTTCATCTTATGGGATAAAGGTTGAAAGTACAGGCTAGTGTTGACTTGCAGAAGAGCTTTGTTTGGCTCACATTGTAATGGCCCCAAGGTATTTTTTCTCCATTAAAGATTAAAAAAAATCAAGACGTTATTCCAAACTTTTAAAAATGTGTGTTTTCATATATATGGAATCTAGAAAAATGGTCTTGATGAACCTAATTGCAGGGAAGGTTGGAAATGCAGATGTAGAAAAGGTACTTGTGGACACAATGTGGGAGGGAGTTAGTGGGATGAATGGAGAAAGAAGCATCAACACACACAGATGTGTGTGTGGATAGTTGGTGAGAAGTTGCCATATAACACAGGATACTGAGCCTGGTGCTGTGTGGTGACCTAGAAGGGTGGGATGAGGGAGGTGATATATGTGTGATATGGGTGTTTATGTTGTTGTATGGCAGAAACTAATACAACATTGTAAAAATTAAAAAAAAAATTGCGTGATTTGTCCTGAAGTCCCAGCTTTCCAGTTTCTCGTGAAAAGCAAGAGACACAATCTTCAGATGACCTCAGTCTCTTATTGTTGATGGTGGTATTCAGTCACTAAGTCATATCTGGCTTTTTGTGACTCCATGGACTGTAGCACACCAGGCTTCCCTGTCCTTTACTATCTCCCAGAGTGTTCTCAAATTCATGTCCATTGAGTTGGTGATATTATCTAACCACCTCATCCTGTTTCCCCTTTCTCCGTACTGCCTTTAATCTTCCCCAGCATCAGGGTTTTTTTTCCGATGAGTCAGTTCTTCACATCAGATGGCCAAAGTGTTCAAGCTACAGCGTCAGTCTTTCCAATGAATATTCAGGATTGATTTCCCTTAGGATTTACTGGTTAGATCTCCTTGCAGTCTAAAGGACTCTAAACAGTCTTTTCCAGCACCACAATTCGAAAGTATCAATTCTTCAGTACTCAGCCTTCTTTACGGTCCACATCAGTATGTGACTACTGGAAAAACCATAGATTTGACTATGTGCACCTTTGTCAGCAAAGTAATATCTCTGCTTTTTAATATGCTGTTTAGGTTGGTCATAGCTTTCCTTCCAAGGAGCAAGCATCATTTAATTTCATGACTGCAGTCATCTTCTGCAGTGATTTTGGAGCCCAAGAAAATAAAATCTGTCACTGTTTCCACTTTTTCCCGTCTATTTGCCATGAAGTGATGGGACTGGATGCCATGATCTTCGTTTTCTGAATGTTTTAAGCCAGCTTTTTCACTCTCCTCTTTCACCTTCATCAAGAGGCTCTTCAGTTCCTTCTCACTTTTCTGCCATTAGAGTGGTATTATCTGCACATCTAAGGTTATTGATATTTCTCCCGGCAGTCTTGATTCCAGCTTGTGATTCATCTAGCCTGGCATTTCTCATGATGTACTCTGCATATAAGTTAAATAAGCAGGGTGACAATAAACAGCCCTGTCATACTCTTTTCCCAATTTTAAACCAGTCTGTTGTTCCATGTAAGGTTCTAAAGGTTGCTTCTTGAACCACATATAGGTTTCTCAGGAGACAGGTAAGGTTGTCTGGTATTCCCATCTCTTTAAGAATTTTCAACAGTTTGTTTTGATCCACATGATCAAAGGCTTTAGTGTAGTCAATGAAGCAGTAGATGTTTTTTTCTGAAATTGGATGTTGGCAATTTGATCTCTGGTTCCTCTGCCTTTTCTAACCCAGCATGTACATCTGGAAGTTCTCAGTTCATGTACTGCTGAAGCCTACCTTGAAGGATTTTGAGTGTAACCTTACTAGCATGTGAAAAGAATACAATTGTATGGTAGTGTGTACATTCTTTGGCACTGCCTGTCTTTGGGATTGTAATGAAAATGGGCCTTTTCCAGTCCTGTGGCCACTGCTGAGTTTCCAAATTTGCTGGCATATTGAGTGCAGCACTTTCACAGCATCATTTTTTAGGCTTTGAAATAGCTCAGCTGAAATTCCATCACCTCCACTAGCCTTGTTTGTAGTAATGCTTCCTAAGGCCCACTTGACTTCACATTGCAGGATATCTGCTTCTAGGTGAGTGATCACACCACTGTGGTTATCTGGGTCATTAAGACCTTTACTTTTGTAGAGCTCTTCTGTGTATACTTGTTACCTCTTCATAATTTCTTCTGCTTCTGTTAGGTCTTTACCATTTCTGTCCTTTATCATGCCCATCCTTGCATAAAATATTCCCTTGATATCTCCAATCCCTAGCTCCCCAATTGTCTCCTCAGCACTGTAAGACCCAGTGTTGGTTGCTATCTTTATATGTACACACACACATATATATGTATTTATTTATAAATATATGTGTATTTATATAAATGCATACATATGTATTTATATAAATATATATATTAATGTACAGTTAGAAAAGTGAAATTCTTGGGCTCACATTTTTATTAAAAGAAGAAAAGTGAAGTTAAAAGGCTGCTTGTTTCATGAACAAAACTACAGACTGGCAGCCCACTGCAGTCATATGAGCGACCTCCTGGTTCCTATAGCCAACAGAGTTGGTGGCCTCCTTTTGTTGGGTTTAGGGTGCTGTGAGGTGTTGAAAAGCAGGAGAGTGTCATGCTGAGATGGTCACTTTAGAGTTCTTAGATGGCTGTGCAGAGGATATATTTACCACGTTGGCATTTTTGCTAGTTGTTGCTGGAGTTGGCCAGTTGAGGAATCATGACAGATGCTCTTCAGATTGAAAGGATGAAAGTAATACGAGGGCAAAGAGATGAAGTAGCTAAAAAGTCCCTGGATTGTATGCATTACACCTTCCAAACAGGATTTCTTTCTGAAGTTGCATTAGATTGTTTTCCAGAAATCACCCCCACGGACATTTCATTTTCCTATGGCCGTGGTGGAGGCCACATTCTCTGAAGTCAGAATTTGGGAACATATGTAGTTGAATAAGGAATTTTAGGTTGACTTGAGGGGTAATTCTTAGTTTGGAAGGTAGGGTTTGGTTCCTGAAAATTGTGGAATATTTGGGACGTATTAATGACTGACTAGGCAGTAGGCAAGAAATTATCCTAAAATCACTGTCCTTGACAATCTGGACTGCACAGCCATCCTTGGTTTAGCAGACTTGGCTCTGCAGAAACAGTAGATGCGCATGATGGGTTTAAAGGAGACAGTGGAAATTACCACTGCCTGCCCGTTTGTTCCCTTTTGTCCTGCCATGATTTGATGCTGAGTATTCTGCTCTCAGCACTGGGAATGTGGAACAATTGATGTCTTTCTGCGTTTTGTAACTTTAGTGTCTTGTGTTTCATCTTGATCCTACCAACCAGAAGTGGAAATGCTTCATAGTTGTTCCCAGCCTTCAAAACATGCTGATGGATTTTTGCAAAGAGCAAATGAATTCATTTGATGGTTTTGACTTCACTATTCATAGAAGAACCTTGGGCTGGAAACTGGGGCTGTTGGCCTGACCTGCCTTAAATGGTGATAGCTTTCAGCCTGAATTTGCACTTGTCTTGAAACATAATGAAAGGGGAGGCAAAATTGATCATCTAGAATGTGCTAGATATTTGACCAGCATTGTCTCATGTTGTCCTCATCACAGCCAAGGTAGGTATTGTTTTTCTGTCTTTGAGATTAGGAAACTGCTGTTCTGAGAGGTTGAGTACTGTGCCCAAGGTAATGCAGAGAGCAAGCGGCAGAAATAGAGTACAAAGCCAAGTGTGAAGAATTTGAAATAACACCCAGAAGCGTTCTTAAGGATTTTGACCAAAGTGTTATCTTTAAATGCCATTTTTTCACCTGTTATCTCCGTCATTCACTCATGTGAGTGATCACAGTTTTGTTGTGTTGGACATGTTGAGATTGATGGCATTCCAGCCTGACTTAGTGTATATATATCACTCACAAGCACGTGGCAGGTCCCCACAAAGGATCCAAGGACCATCACGTCTGCAAGATAGTCTTGTAAAACAAATTAATGTTATGGGGTGAATAAACTTGAAAAACATGACACATGCTCTGTCTTTCATGGTGAATCATAATAAATATTAGCATATTAAAGGCTCTTTAAAATCAGGTAATAAAGCCCTAGACCTTGTATTAAGCACTTCAAATGCATCACTACATTGAATCCTTACAGAATGATGAAGTTGGTTCAATCATTACCCCGACTTCATGGACAAGGATCAAACATTATTGTTGGTGGCCTTGTCAAGGGTCACCAGGCTAGTAAAATGATGGAGCTTAGACATCAGATCCAGGTGCCCAGCTCCTCAGCAGGTTTACTTAACCAGTGTATTATATTGGCTTCTTCACCTCACTCACTGTAGCTGTTCTCAAACTTATTTTTATCATGCAGTGCTTTGGGGAGTATTATTTAGTATCATTTAGCTGAACTAACATTCTAACAAACACTGGACAAAAGCTGCAAGTGCAGCATAGATTCAGGATGGCTCTGGAATGTTAGTCCAAAGAGAAGCAGCTTGGCAGCCTGTGAAAGGCTTGGAACCTTGAACACAGTGGAATAAGGGAGGGTGTCACAGAGGCCACTGGAGGCTTGCTGGGGATGAAGCCAGGTAAAGTCTCACTAGTCATTGGTGCCTGCACTTCGCCTTCCGTGGTTAGCAGTGAGGGGCCTCCTGAAAAAGGCTGTTGTTCAGATGCTTGAAGGTGTGTCCCAGGCACTGCCTGGTGTTCTGTCCATCTGTCAGCATTCAGAGGCAGGAAGAGGAAGGGCCTGACAACTAATGTGTGTGTGATAGTTATTTATTTGCGTCTGGCTCTTTGTGTCCCATGGACTGTAGCCCATCAGACTCCTCTGTCCATGGGATCCTCCAGGCAAGAGCACTGGAATGGGCTGCTATTCTCTTCTCCAGGGGATCTTCCCAACCCAGGGATCGAACCCAGGTCTCTTGCACTGCAGGTGAATTCTTTACTGTATGAGCCACCAGAGAAGTCTGACAACTACAATGTCTACTTATAGTCAGATGAGACTTTTAAATTATTCAGTTTCAGGTGAGGGAAGATGAATTGCTCCTGAGCTTGTCTAGTCAAGGAAAGTACAACTCATGGGCTTGACTGATGTCAAATTTCCCTCTTTTAAGCCAGCATGGATCCCAGAAATAGGTGGATTGGCTGGTAAAATTCAGACATTTTAAACTTGAGAAAAAAATGAGAATTTATAAGACTCCTTTCCCACTTCTTGCAAAGCCTCTGAACTAGAAGTGCAGCAACTCCAGGGGTTCGAAATAAGTTCATTTTTCATCTTTCAGAGTGCCTTGGGGACTCTAAGACTTATTTACTGAGGCTGCATGATACCTCAGGGATCGGGAGAGAATCTATCTGATCCCTTGAGCTCCTTCCAAGCAAATCATTTACAAAGATCTATAGTGTGTATTATTGGAGAGCAAGGTGTGATTTTCAATCCAGACTGTAGTAGCAATGGAAGTTGAACCCTATGTTGGAGTGGAATGCTGTTTTGATGTCCCAGGAATTCTGGTTGCAGAGATTTTGAGCAACCTTTTTCAGTAGTGACTCTTGGTGCTCTGTAGTTTGGGGAAGACTCGGGTAATTGCTTATTTCTGTGCTCAGAGAACAGTGATGTTTCTAAATCAAGCCTGATGTAAGGTAACTGTGGGGAGATGCAGAACTCAGGAGGCTACACCTTTCCTGAGAAAGATATTATAGGGTAGCCAGTCTTGGTGCCCATGTTTATGTGCGGCCGGCTCAGGGTCTTCTATTTGTTCCGTTCTCTCTTTTGTTCTCTGAAGAGTTAAACACCTTTTGTGAATAGGATGCTGTGTTAGCTGATGGGAGATGGAGGTGTGACTCTGGGAAGTCAGACCCATTGATAGTTGCAGCACATTGGGTAAGGGTTAGAAAAGAGTGACTTATGTTGCTCCTTTGCTCAGCATCCTTCTGTTGGTTCTGCACTGATTTGGGATAAAACCCACAGGGTTTACCATAGCTACAAGTCCCAGTATGGTCTGGCCACTGTCTGTCTCTCTGATTTCCTCTCCTGCATTGAGATCTCATCCCTTCTTTGGTGTCACTTGGTTCAGCCCTGTGGCCATCCTGCCACTCCACAAACATGGGTAGCTTCCTCTTGCCTTGGTCCTAAGGCTTTTGCGTGTATTTCCCTTGTTGAGGAATATGTCTTCCTGCAGGACTCACTCTGTGCTTCATTTCATGTTGCTCACATCTCATTAGAGAAGCTTTCTCTGGCAGCCCTGTCAAAAAACATCCCTCCTTACCCGTGTCATCCTCTTATCCCCATGACCCTGATTTATGTTTTATATTATATACTTCCTTGTGGCTCAGCTGGTAAATAGTCCACCTGCAATGTGGGAGACCTGGATTCGATCCCTGGGTTGGGAAGATGCCCTGGAGAAGGGAATGGCTACCCAGTATTCTGTCCTAGAGAATTCTGTGAACTATAGTCCATGGGGTCACAAAGAGTTGGACACGACTGAGTGACTTTCACTTTTCTCATCTTAACATATGTTCACTTGTTCCCCCTTTCTTCTATTAAATAAGCAGCTCAAGTGAAGAAATTTCAATTGTTTTCTTCTTTGCTATATTTCAGGCACCTTGAGCAGTGCCTGGCATCATGGAAGTACCCAATCAATACTTACGGAATGAATAAATTAGGAAAAATTCTGTTGAAACACAGAAGGAAACAGCCAACTTCCAGGGAAAATCAAAGGAGTCTTCATAGAATAGGTGGCATTTCACCTGGAATTTGTAGCACAAATAAGAGTTGGCAAGGTTGGGGGGATGTGGGTTGGGGCAATAGGTGGAGGGAGGGAAGGATGAAGGGTATTTCAGGTCATGACAGTAAAAGTGAAGGCATGATACATGATTCCTTCCCTCCCTCTTCTCTTTCCCTTCTCGGCGTATAAATTATCAGCTAGCATCACTTCTAGGAGAATTTACCACTGAGCATCTTGTTTTCAGGCTCCCACATTACAGTAAGATGTGTCAAGTGCCTGGTTGAGCTTAAATATGATTATGATGAGATTGGGGAAGGGGTGGATGTATTTCTTCTGCAATGAGTATTATCAGCTTATAACTAGCTCCTTATATGAAGTACACAGGGGTTTCACAGGCTGGCAAAGGGATTGTAAAGCATCTTGAATTGATTGTAGGGTAATAATGTCCATCTCCAAAGGACTTGTTATGATTGTAAAGCATCCAACTGTTTTCCTACGTTTAAAGCTCAGGATGAAGTTAGATCTCCACTCGGGGCTTTTTCTCACTCTGACACTTAGAATTTTAATTGAGCCTCGGTAGCTGGATCTTTAAAATGAGATAATATTCAAACACTGTAATTAAATTTTTTAAAAGGGCAGCAATAACTTACATAACAACAGGCTCAGCCTGTATTCTGTAGTAATTCACATAATGCTTACTCTGAATATCTGAGCTGCTCTCTGTCCTTTTTGCATGTTACTGGGGACCACTTGCCTTGCAAATGAGGGTGAGCCATCAGAAAGCTCTTAAATACTGTCAAAGAGATAAGCTGAGGGCCTCTCTCTAGATCCCCCTGGGTAGGCAGTAAAAGTAGGGTCAGTTCTGTTCTCTTTTCCTCTTGTCCCCCTTTTTTTAAAAATCAATTGAAGTATGATTGACATTCAAAAAGCTGTACTTTTTTGAATATTTAAAAAATTGAGATATAATTAACATAACATTAATTTCAGGTATACACCATAATGATTCAATGTTTGTATATACGGCAAAATGATCACAACAATAAGTGTAGTTAACATCCATCAATATATTTAATGTAAACAGCATGAGTTTGGACATATGCCTATACCTATGAAACTACCACTTATGCCATAAACTTATCCATCAACTCCAAAAGTCTCCTCCTGCCATCGTTGTTATTCCATTATTTTTAAATATACATAATACTTTATTTTAAATAAATAAAAATAAAATTATTTTGTGTATATGTAATAACAACACTTAATAGAAGATCTATCTCATCCCCTTAGCAAAATTTAAAGTATGTGATGCAGTATTTTTAATTGTAGGCACAAAGCTGTGCAGTTTTTTTTCTTTTTTTTTTTTCTAAGAGGCTTATACGGAGAGTAAAGAAGTACTTAGGCCCCTGTGTTCTGTTAGGTTTGTACTGAGTCCATGGGCGGTCCCAGGTCAGAACTGAGAACCAAGTCCAGCTAGAAATGGATGGGAGCACAGCTTGAGTTGGCAGGTGATGCTGGGCTAGGGGTCAGAGAATGGATACAGGTTGGATTATTAGACAAAGTAGTAGATTGGAAACCAAGCAGAAAGACTTCCAGGGCACATGCAGAAGTTGAAGAGGTCAAGGTCAAGAGAATGGCTTAGTAAACTGACCTGAGGACTCAGTGAACACTGGGGTAATGGATACCAAGCCCTCACAGAAAGAAGTTAAATAGGCAGGGTAGCACAGTGAGCGGAGAAGGCAACGGCACCCACTCCAGTACTCTTGCCTGGAAAATCCCATGGACGGAGGAGCCTGGTTGGCCACAGTCCATGGGATCGCTAAGAGTCGGGCACGACTGAGCAACTTCACTTTCACTTTTCACTTTCATGCATTGGAGAAGGAAATGGCAACCCACTCCAGTACTCTTGTCTGGAGAATCCCAGGGGCAGAGGAGCCTAGTGGGCTGCCGTCTATGGGGTCGCACAGAGTTGGACACCACTGAAGTGACTTAGCAGCAGCAGCAGCACAGTAAGGGAGAAGGCAATGGCACCCCACTCCAGTACTCTTGCCTGGAAAATCCCATGGGCGGAGGAGCCTGGTAGGCTGCAGTCCATGGGGTCATGAAGAGTTGGACACGACTGAGTGACCTCACTTTCACTTTTCACTTTCATGCATTGGAGAAGGAAATGGCAACCCACTCCAGTGTTCTTGCCTGGAGAATCCCAGGGACGGGGGAGCCTGGTGGGCTGCCGTCTCTGGGGTTGCACAGAGTCGGACGCCACTGAAGTGACTTAGCAGCAGCAGCAGCAGCACAGTAAGCCGTTAACAACAAGGTAATTTCATCTTCTTTCCTCAGTGTTCATCTTCTTTCTTCATATGTCTTACCAGGGCAAGATATTAGCATAAATGCCCAATATATTGATTGGATTCATTAGAATATTTTTTCCCCTGAGATAGGAGGCCATTTTACTAGGTCAAGATTTACCCTTGGGACAGATCTGCCCAGGGCTTGTAGATGTGGACAGTGAAATCCCTCAGGGGTTCATGTGTTTCAAATGAGAATGGGGAAGCTGGGTTGTCCAGGAGACTTTGATAGTGTTGGGAGTATCAAGCATCTTTATAGTCCTTTGTAGGGATGCTAGAGCTGTGTCTTGAAGGGTTGGTGTGAACTGTAAATGTCCAGGAGAGGAAAAGAACTCCAGGTAAGAGGAGATAGTGATTACAAATGCAGAGTGGGGACATAAAGGTGGCAGATGCAGCCAGAAATTTGGTGGTGGTCACATTGTTAGGAGTCTGGTGTGCATGACTTTGTGGGAAGAGCTTGGACTTGTAATAGTACATGCTGATGAATGAACGAGGTCTTCCTATATGCAGTGGGAGTAAAAGAGACTTACAGATGGTCTAACTTGCAGTGTGGAATTTGATCCCTGTGGGTGCATCTGAGGTGCTTGACCTGGAAAGCTGGAGAGAACAGCCCTGCCCCGGGGACAAAAACTGTAATAGAACTGAAGGAAGCTACTACACTAAAGGAAGAAAAACACCAAGTCTGGGAGGGGAAGCAGCAGCAGTTGATGCTGTAAGGGTCCCAAGGAAACACTGAGGTCTTTTCTACACGTGCACTGGTATCCCCATCCATGGACTTCAGGCCCCAGAAGACATGGTTGAATATTTTCATAATGTGGTAAACTTTTAAAATACAGACTTCAGGGATTATTATAAATATCCTGAATCTGAAGCCCTGGAAATTTGGTCTAGGAATCTCAGTGTTAAGTATGAATAAGTTGCCAGGCAATTCTAATATAGGCATTCTGTGGATAATTGTGCGGGAATCACTGCAAGGCACTTCCAACTCTGCCTTATGCCCCTTACTCTCTGAAGGCCAGAGAGAGGACATTGCCATCCAGGCAGGACTGGAAGGCAAGCCAGGGCTCATGGAGGTTGCCCAGAAATCTTCCTGCACTTGCTATACAGAATCTACACAGGAGGAATGTCATTAGGGCCAGGTTTGGCTGCTGAAACAAAGACCGAAATAGCAGTCGTTTAAACAAGATGAAAGTTTAATTCTCGCTCATGCAGTGGTGTGAGTGCAGGTAGGCCAGCATTGATGTGACTTCCACAGTGTGACCCCGAAACCTCTGGGATGTTGCCCTCTGCCCCCATATTCATGACAGTTTGCTCCCAACCCTTGCTACGCCAGCGGGAGGGAGAGCAGAGTGGAAAGTGTATTCTTTTTATCCTAGGGTGACTCTCACTTGCATCCAAGTGGCCAGAAGTGATCACATGGCCACACTTACCTGAAAAAAAAGTGGGGAAGTGTGGCCTTTATTCTGGGCAGCCAGTCGCTCTTTAAGATTCTGTTATTAAAGACAGGAGAGGAAAGTGCATGTTGGGGTTAGCTGGCATTCTCTGCCCCCAGTCGTTTTTCAGCTCTTTGCTGAGAGAGCTCTGGATTCCTTTCTGGACATGTGAGTGTGGCAATTCAGCATGTTAATTCCTGGAGAATTAACTTTTGAGGAGCTGGTCTAGGGTTTGGTAGCTCTCCAGGAAAATCATCCAAAGGCTAGCTGTGGAAGCTGGCTTCCCATGGAAGTTCTCGCCATGAAACCTCTCCAAGCCAGAAAGAGCTTTGGCTGGAGCTCATCTAGATATTTGACTGATACAGCTTAAATTAGCTTGTGCTTTGAACATGACCTTTGCATAAAAGAGAGGGATAAGGGATCTGGGAGTCTGTAACGAGAATATTTGTGGCTGAGTGGAGGCAGAGGGACCCAGAATTTGCTAATAAGCCTATGCTTTTGTGTTAAGTGCTTTCCATGTGGGACAGTACATTATCCATCCGGAAGATGTGACTCTCAGACCAGTCTCTCTGCTGCTTACTGGTAGTTGGTCTAACTATTACATCTGAGAGGCTCATGTTGAGGCCTTGGTTTTTGAGGTCAGTGAACAGAGAGGAGGAGCCCTGGCTTGGGTTATCTGAGTCTCAGTGTCCTCATCCTTAAGATGGAGATTCTTGTTGTCACTGTCAAGATGAGAACGTTAAACTTCCTAATTCCACAGACCCCTTTACATTGTCCTGAGATCTGAAAAACCTAGGTGACCAATGCCAAAATACTACATTTTCATTCTTGTGAATATTTAAAATCAAATGAGACAGCTATAAAACTTTGTAAACACTGTCAATGCACCTTATCAAATGAAGTGGCAGGAAGCTTTTTCTATGGCTTAGAGGAATTCTTGTGGCTTATCTTGGTGGTTGTATTTTTTTTAATTGATTTACAGTGTTACGTACAGCAAAGTGATTCAGTTATACACCTTTTTTTCATATTCTTTTCCTTTATGGTTTATTACATGATATTGAATATAGCTCCCTATAATAGGAGGACCTTGTTTATCCATTTTACATATAAAATTTGCAACTGCTAGTCCCAGACTCACAATCCTTCCTCCCCCATGTCCATCCATGTAGCTACAAATGGCATTACTTCATTCATTTTTATGGCTGAGTACTGTTCCACTGTGTGTATGTGTGTGTGTAGGTGGGGAGATATACACACACACACACACACACACATATGCATACACACACATGCACACACACACATATACGCATACACACACATACACACATGTATACACACATATATGCACACACATATACACACATATATACACACACATGCACACACATATACACACATATATGCACACATATACACACATATACGCACACACACATACGCACACACACATACACACACATATACACACATATATGCACACACATATACACACATATATGCACACACATATGCACACACACATATATACACATATACACATATACACACATATACACACACATATACACACATACACACATATATGCACACACATACACACATACATATATACACATACACACATATACACATACACACATATGTACACACACATATACACACACATACACACACATATATATACACACACATATATATACACACACATATATATATACATACACACATATATATACGTACACACATATATATGCACACATACACACCTCGTCTTCTTTATCCATTCATCTGTTGCTGGATATTTAGGTTGTTTCCATGTCTTTGCTATTGTGAACAGTGCTGCTGTGAACATAGGGTGCATGTATCCTTTAAAATTAGTTATGGGAGATTATTTTTCTAATTGACAGTTTTATCTAGGGATGCACTGTGTGTGTTGCTCACACAGTAGACCAATGCAGGTATTTCTGGTGAACATTGAGAGATTGAAGCTCCGTCTACTTTGTCATTCTGCTCTATTCAATGGTACTCAAAGGGATCATCTTCTAGCATCCAGAAAGAAGAGGATTGTATGCAGAAGTTGAGGGTCATTCCTCAAAAGCAGCATATATCAGCTACTTCTGTTTGCTTTTCTTTGGCTGGAATTCTAGCACATGGCCATCCCTGGCAGAATAGTCTGGGAAATGAAGCTGACTCTGTGCCAAGAAGAAAAGTACATGGGCTTGGTGATAACGCTAGCAGACTCTTGTATGCGAAGTTAATGGGCACCATCATTTTACTTCTGAAAACAGTCTTTGTGGAGAGAGAGATGAGGGTGTAAAGGGGAAACTTTGTTGTCTGTTGTGATGAGCACAATACACTAAGACCTTAAGTGCCCAAGGAAGCTTTGCCACCAGCCCCTACCTTCATTCACACAGTGCCAACAGTCTTAGTATCTCTTTGTTGGTGCCAGCAACATCATGTCCTTTACAGCATCCTAGACATGGTGGCATGGAGTAAAAAGACCATCCTTAGTATAATATGAATTTGGGTTCAAATCTTTGATCCACTGCTTCCTGGCCATGTTATCTTGGTCAGATCACTTTATATCTTTGAACTCAGCTTCTTCATCTATAATAAGAATAATGACATATTATTATACTACCTCCCCTCTGGGCTTAAATTCTGAGATTTGGGAACAGTATCTGCCACATAGCAAGCACTTAATAATTTGTGGTAATTATTATTATTATACAGCTGTGCTTACTGTTCTAAACCCTAAAGGCATGGGTTGAATTTTTCTTACTATCTGGCTTTATTTTGTATGCTCTACTCTTGGGATATCTATTAAAATCAGTTATGTTTGGAATCTGATCTCTGCATCTAACTTGCAAACACTAGAACTAGTAATAATAGTAACTTTCTCATTATTTTAGTGACTGATTAAGAGCTATTGGATGCTCTTATCCAGAGTTTAGAATTGGGTCTTTGTTTCTACTCAAATGTTGCTCAGAGTGGCTGGCTGGAAATGAGGGCTTTATGGAACTGTTTTGGGGTTCCTCTTCCCTAGTAATTGGTATCACTAACTTCTCAGTATGTCTTTGGGGCTTCCCTGCTTTCATGTAGGGTGGGAGAACCCCTAATTTCTTTCTCTTACCGTCGTTACCTATTTCTTTTTATTCTTTCCCCCAGAAAGTCCCTTCCAGTCAATTCCAGTAGCTCATTTTCTAGTCATTCTTCTTAAGATTTCACTTTTCTGTGACTGTGACAGGTAGAAGGTAGATTTCACAGTTGGAACCAGAGTAAGTTGATTGCTTCCCTTGTTTTATTGTAAGAATGTTCCAGTGCCTGGGGAAGATAAATAGAAGCCATGAGCCAAAATCTTGTTGGGAAAAAGCGGAATGTCTAGAGATCCTGTCTTTCCTTGTTCCCAAGTACAGAAAATGTCATAGATTTTCCTGTTGAGATGTCAACCACTGGTATGGCCTCCTTGGCTTTCTGTTTTGGAGGAGGAATTTATTTACAGTAATCACAGTAAACAGTAACTTATTTAAGGTTTTCTTTTGAAGTAATTTTAGACTTAGAGGGAAGTTGCAAAATGGTACAGAGTTCTTGCATATCCCTCACCTACCTTCCTCTAATGTTGACAGCTCATATAACTGGAAAAATGATCAAAAGCAGGAAACTGACATTGCTGCAGGACTGTTAACCAAACTGCCTGCCTTATTTGAATTTTATCAGTTTTTCCACTAATAACATTTCTTTCTCCCTGTTCCAGGATCCTGTCTAGGATCCCACATGTGTATTTAGTTATGATTTCTCCTTAATCTCCAAAATGTGGCAGTTTCCCAGACTTTTCTTTTGTGACTTTGACATTTTTGAATACTGACCAGTTATTTTGTAGGATACCCTTCAATTGCAGTTTCTGATATTTTCTCATGGTTAAGCCCTTTTTAAAAAATTGAAGTATAGCTAATTTACAATGTTAGTTCAGGTTTACAGCAAAGTGATTCAACTATATATATATATATATATATACACATATATATACACACACATACACACACACACATTCTTTTTCAGATTTTTTTCCACTATAGGTTATTGCAATGCATTGAATATAATTCTCTGTGCTATACAATAGGTCCTTGTTTATCTATTTTATATATAGTAGTGTGTATATATTCGGAGAAGGCAATGGCAACCCACTCCAGTACTCTTGCCTGGCAAATCCCATGGACAGAGGAGCCTGGTGGGCTGCAGTCCATGGGGTCACAAAGAGTCAGACACGACTGAACGACTTCACTTTCACTTTTCACTTTCACGCATTGGAGAAGGAAATGGCAACCCACTCCAGTGTTCTTGCCTGGAGAATCCCAGGGACGGGGGAGCCTGGTGGGCTGCTGTCTATGGGGTCGCACAGAGTCGGATACGACTGAAGTGACTTAGCAGCAGCAGTAGTGTGTATATATTAGCCCCAAACTCCTAATTTATTCCTTCTCCCCACATCCTGCTATCCCTTTTAGTAGCCATAAGTTATTTTCTACATCTGTGAATCTTTTTGTTTTGTAAATAAGTTCATTTGTATCATTTTCTTAGATTCCACTTATAAACAATATCATAATATTTCTTTGACTTCGCTTAATAGAATAATCTCTAGGTCCATCCATATTGCTGCAAATGACGTTCTTTTTTTTAATGAAGTTAAGCCTTTTGGGGAAACAATACTACAGAAATGACATGATGCAGTCTCTGAGTATCCTGTCAAGGGGTTTCTGATGTTGATAATCTTATTACTGATTGTGCTGACCTTGATCACTTGGTTAAAGCGGAACTTGGTAGTTTTCTTTATTATAAGTTTCTGTGTTTCCCTTGGTAATTAAAGGAAGCAGCAATTTGTAAAGGTCTTTGCCATGTTGCAAATGAGAAACTGCTTTTGAGTCACTGCACAGAGACGGTGTTCTTGTGGGTCTGTTTGTGGAAAGAGGCACAGCATGGGGAGCCATCCTTCAGAATCTCGACCCATGGGTCTCTCTAGCTTCTTTCTTCATCTAACTTGCTCATCACCTTTGTGGTTTAAGTAGAATTAGTGGTTTAAGGTCTTCTGTTAAAGGACATTCTTAGCTCCCAAAAATGTTTTTCTAGGCCTCCTGGTGTGATGGAAAGGGAAGCACCTTTCCGGATGCCTTTCTAAGATAGGCAGGGATATATTTTACATGATTGTGAAATTCTTGGTATGGGTTTCCATGGTGGCTCACTGGTAAAGAATCCACCTGCCAATGCAGGAGACACAAGTTCATTCCTTGGGTCAGGAAGATCCCCTGGAGGAGGAAGTGGCAACCCACTCCAGTATTCTTGCCTGGGAAATCCCACGGATAGAGGAGCCTGGTGGGCTGAAGCCTATGGGATCGCCAAAGAGTCAGACATGATGGTGACTAATCAACAACAAAGAAATTACTCCATCTTCTTTTTAAGAGATTTGACTTTTGAAGCTTTCTTAGTATTGCAAAGCATTTGCCCAGCAAACACTCTCTGATTTCAGAGAAACTTTCAGTCATAGTTTCCAACTCCAAGAACACACAAGTTAGTCTCTGATTGCCTTAAGCTTGCATCCTGTGTCCAAGACCAGAGATGAGTACCTCCTAATTACCTCCTAATATCCAGAAATTTTTACCTCTAGTGCATATCAAAAGCCATACTCATCTTGTAAGACCTGGCTATGGCTAGCGTGGCATGCAGACTAGCAGCAGGAACATCACTGGTGGTTTATCAGAAATGCAGTGTCCTAAACCTCAGCCAGACCTACTGAATCAGAAACTGCATTTTTAACAAGATGATTCATGTGCACCTTAGAGTCTATGGAGCACTTTTTCAAACATGCTGTTTTCACAGAGGCTCTACCTCCGAGTCACCCGAGTGGTCTGAGCTGATCAAGGGTAAAGACAAAGTCAGCTTC
The DNA here is from genome assembly GCF_003369695.1 of Bos indicus x Bos taurus. Taxonomy (NCBI): domain Eukaryota; kingdom Metazoa; phylum Chordata; class Mammalia; order Artiodactyla; family Bovidae; genus Bos; species Bos indicus x Bos taurus. The sequence goes on from NC_040104.1 coordinate 27,034,707, forward strand.
AGGATGATGGTGTCCAGGAAGTTTCTTTAGCCCTTAAGCAGGCATGATGGAGAGGGGAGCATAACAGGAATTCTGGCAGTCCAGTACAAATTGGTTAATTTTGAAGCCCACGTGTTCTCATGGGAGGCTGGCGGGACTCTGGTTACACTGCTTCTTTAAGTTCTGTGGCGTGTAGGAGGCAGCCTTGCCGTGTGGAGCCACTTCATCTTCCTTCTGAACATTCAGAGGTTGGGCTTATGTGCACCAATTTGCCCAAAGTGAATTATTCCAAAGCCAATTTACCTAACAGTTTACTTAAGGATAATTTCCCATAATAGTGCTGCTGATGTGAAATATGATGTTGGTGAAATTCATAAGAATTCACGTGTGATAGGAAGGTAAATTGAGTTTAGTGCAACTTGGTTTTAGAAAAAGCTGCCTTAGGCAGATTTTCACTTTACATGTATTAGCCCTAGGTAAACTGACTTTAGATGAATTCCCCTGATCCAGGTATCCTCCTTTGAAGAGGGGACCTGGAATTCAGAGTCAGTGGTGGCAAATGTTTGGTGATGACTTCCTCTGGTGGGCATGCTGGCTCTGGAGGAGGCCTTGAAGTGTCAGGTGGGCTGGTGAAGTTGTGATACTTTTCTTCTTAAAGGCCCCCTGAGAGATGTACTATATGAGCCATCACCTATTGGGTATCTTTATCTTATAGTGAGTGGACGGTATGTCTTAGGTCTGGCTGAACTCATCTCTTAGGCTCTTTTGTAAACCTGGTTCTTCTCAGTAACCCTGAATGTTCAAGAGAGATTCTTTACAATGTTCACATTTGTCCTGTGCTTACCAGTCCAGGTAGCCTTCTCCCAGTGGGACTTAAATTCATCCGACTTTGTCATAAGACTGTTTTTTGTTCCATCACAGCACTTACCTCTTTCCAGTTGTACTTTTTTATTGTAATTTTGACAATGCTTTTATCTCCAACTGGATTGTAAGCTCTATGAACACATGGACCATGTCTATTTTTGCTTATTGTAACTTCCAAGCTTAGTGTAGGTCTTAGCATATAGTGGAGATTAAATAATTATTTTGAGAATGAGTGAGTGAATAGATTGATGAGCCTCTGCTTTTTATTAACAGTGATATATTACATATGGCACACTTCACAGCTTATTATGATACATCAAATTGCTTTGACATTGAAGTTAAGAATCATTGTTGCAGAAAGTAAAACTTGCTTGTCAAGGTGATTCAGTAAAAGCAACATTTAATAATAATAATAGATATTTAATGAGCTTTACAGCAGTATTGGCACCCCACTCCAGTACTCTTGCCTGGAAAATCCCATGGACGGAGGAGCCTGGTGGGCTGCAGTCCATGGGGTCGCTAGGAGTCAGACATGACTGAGTGACTTCACTTTCACTTTTCATTTTCATGCATTGGAGAAGTAAATGGCAACCCACTCCAGTGTTCTTGCCTGGAGAATCCCAGGGACAGGGGAGCCTAGTGGGCTGCCATTTATGGGGTTGCACAGAATCAGACATGACTGAAGCGACTTAGCAGCAGCAGCAGCAGCAGTAGCAGTAGCAGCACAGCAGTATAGTTATGGTAAGTACTTTACATCCAATGTACCTCAGTATATTTTGAGAAATCAGATCTTCCTAACAGAAGCATTTGGGGACCACTGGACTGTGTTCCCTAAGGCAGTCACTCTCGGCCTCCGGTACTATGGAGAAATCAGCATTATAGACTAAGGTGGGTTCTACCCTAGGTCTGTTCAAAGTGTGAGTTTCTTTCTAGCCCAGAGTGGCTGGCCTCTTGCAGTGCAGTTCTTTGCCCATGATGCCTGCCTTCCCAGTGACTCCTATGGCAGTAGTTTCAGTCACAGGAAAATGAGTCTGTGTTGATTCTCACAGTTCTTTTATCTGATCAAAAAGAGTCTGGCTTAGACATCATCGTGCTAGCTTTGTGTCTTTGGTCAAGTCAACCAACTTCTTTCTGACTTTGTTTCTTCACTTGTTAATTGAAGATAATGCTGGTTCCTCATTCACAGGGTTGTTCTAAGAATTCACTGACATACTGTGTATGAAATACTTATCAAGCTGATATGCAGTAAGAACTTGAATATATTAGCAATTATTATGAATAATATAATTATTTAAATAGTGCTTTTACTAGATTACCTCTATGATGAGGTACTTTTATTTTCTGCAACAGTGATTCTCAACTTCAGTGTCAAAGCACTTTATATCATAATAAGCTGTGAAATTTGCCATATGTGATTTACAGCTATTGATAAAAACCAGGGATTTCCCTGGAAGTCCACTGATTAAGATTGCATTTCCAATGCAGGGGGCACAGGTTTGATCCCTGGTCAGGAAACTAAGAGCCCACATATTGTGTGGCATGGCCCACCAACCAACAAACAACTCCCACCCCCCAAAAATCCCAACCTAACCCCCAAACCCAGAGATTTGTTAATGTACTATTTATTCCAAGATTATTAATTCTCTATTCTAGGTGCTATGCTAGGCTCTGAAGATGCAGTGAAGAGCAAATTCACATGTGGTCTCTGTGTTCATAGAACATGTAGTCCAGTGAGACAGAGCTTTACAAATGAGAAAGAATGTCTAAATAGAAACAGATGAGTACTGTGAAGGAAAGGAACGTAGTCCCCGAAAAATCCTGGGTGGTGGTGGGGAACAAATATCAAGTCTTCCTGTCTTAAAGTGAGAGTTACAGATAAGTAAAAGTCAACTAGGCAAAGAATGGGAGTAAGAGTCTTCCAGGTAACACGCGGAATGTACAAGTACCTTGTGATGGGAGGGAACATGCTAAGTGCAAAGACTTGAAAGATTAGTGTGCAGAGAGCAAAGTGAAAGATGGGTGTGCAGAGAGAAAAACGGAGAGTGCACGAGACCAATGAGAAGTCATAGTCCTTCATTCCTTCCAACCACCCACACCCACAAGTTTAAAATTCATTGATAACTTGTCATTGATATTGAGCTTAAGACTGGAATTCTTAAACATGGCTTTTAAGTGCCTACATGTCCATTTTCTCAGCTTCACCTTATATACCCTTAATTTTTCTCATTATTTTGAGATCAGTCTTTTCTGCTGGGTTAGGAGGTATATCTTGAGCTTACTGAATTTGAAGGACCCAGGTGGAATTGAATACACAGTTGGTTATATAAGTATACACCTTAGAAAATAGGTCGTGATTGGAGATAGAAATGTGTCCTTTATTTATGTTAAAAAGCACCCTAACCTAACAAAGTAGGGTCAGGTAGCCACTGATTTGATGTTTTCTGAGAGGAGAGAGAAAGGACTGGAGTTAGAGGTAATGTACCAGAAATTGACACCTTGGGGTGTGTTTCACGCCCGTGAACATCACTCCTCTATTTGTCACAGTGGGAAATGGCTTGAGAACCACTAGGGTGTAGGGTAAAGGCTAGATGTCAGAGATTGGTTCTATGAATCTAGTCCCAGTTGATCTGTTGTAGCCACGTGTTCCAGGAAACAAACTCCCTCAAGAAGGACAATGCAGATAGTGGAGTGCGGGCCCAAGGCAGTCTCCTTTTAGCCAAGGACCCTGACCAGTTTTTGTGAAAACCTTATATACCCTAATGTATAAGTTTCCCTGAAACTAGTCTGAACAAAGGAAAAAGAAAGATATAATCAAAGTTAACCGTGGTCATATGCCTTAAGCCTAGGTAGTTAACAGTGGACAATTATCAATAGGCCTGTGGTCACACCCCAATAAACATAATAGAATGTATGATTCTATTCAGTTACACAAATAATTAAGGTATTAATTAGGGTATTCTTTTAGGTGATGGAGAGCCCTGGGGCTCTTCCTTCCAGGGGCCTGGTTGTCCAGTTGGTATGTCGTTTCCATAGATACTGGGCATATAGCTCAAAGTCCACAATCCAGCCCAAGATGGACTCCTGCTTTCAAGATAGAGCCTGTTCTGTTTCCTCCTCCAGACCCTTTCTGTTGTTGCCTAAACTCCTCTGCTCCCCTCCTTGCACACGTCCTCGGTGCTCTCTATACTTGTTCTTTCTCTGTTGCCTGAGAGTTCCAGACACATTTCTCCCTGCATGTTCTTAGCTGTATTTTCTCCTGATTTATTTTCTTAGCTTTCTCCCTCCAGTGTAACAGTTCTTCTCATCTGTCTCCTTGAAATTTTCCTGATCACTGTTGAAGAATGGATTTTTTCCCCTCTTTTTAAAGGTCTGACTTGAATTTTTTTTTTTGGTTTTACCATAAGAAGCTTGTAAATTCCTTGAAGGAAGCCATGTATATCAAAGGTCTTCATACTACTGCTTTAGACTACTTAGTACTTGCTGTTTACTAGCCTTAACACTGTGTGCCATTCCTTGCATATGATTTTTAATTCTGCTTTCACATTATGTATCCCTGGCTTAGCCATGAAGAGATGGACCTTTAAGCAGTTGTGGTCTGGATTTGTGGTATAAAGCAGTCAGTCGTTTAAATTTTAAACAGGAGTATATTTATCAAATAACAATTGAAAACTGTAAGGATAAGCTGCATGTATAAAAAGATCTCTTGTTACATTAATTGAAAAAAGTGTAGAACTGTAAGTATGATATACTACCACTAATGTTAGAAAATGGGAAGCATATATTCATATATGCTTTTGTAGCATAAAAACTTCTGGAGGAAAGGATAGTCTTTACCAAAGGAGGCTGAAACAATTGGACATCCTTATGTAAAAAGAACTTTGACAAAAACCTTTCCCCTTTCACAAATATTAATTTAAAATGGAACATATACCTTAATGTAAAATGTAAAATTATCAAAATTCTAGAAGAAAACATAAGAGAAAATCTACATGACCTTGGGTTTGGTGATAAGATTTTATATACAGCATCAAGGGTATAATTCATGAAAAAAAAAACCATATAAATTGAATTTTACGAAAACTAAAACCTTATGCTTTGCAGAAGATATTCTTAGGAGAATGAAAAACCTCAGAATGGGATAAATATTTGCAAAACATCTGAAAGGACTTGTGTCCAAAATATGTAAAGAACTTTAAAAACTCACGTTAAAAAAAATGAGCAAAATATCTGAACAGACACCTTACCAAAGAAGATATGTAAATGACAAATAAGAATGAAGAGGAAAAGTTAAAATTTTACATAATCTCCTTCTCCTTCTGCTTCTGTAACTCAGTTTGCCCCTTGCAAAATCCAGATCATGTAGGTCACATCGTCTCAGAGTGGGGACCTGCAATACTAGGCACTGGAGTTAGTCTCACTCACCCTTGTCCTGCTCTTTGTAATTGCCCAGCCCCTGCAAACCTGCTTAATCATGCCTGTCCAGGCCAGGCATCCCCCTCCCCATCTTGACTGCTGTTCCTGTGTATGCCATACCCCTTAGTTTAAATCAGCCTATTAACAGCTAGTGTTGCCCACTACAGTCTGTCTATAAAAACTCAGTAATCCCTTTCTTCGGGGCTCAGAGCTTGGAGTGTTAACTCCTCTGATCCTGCTGGCGTAATAAACCTGAGTTCTCCAACTCTATGAGTGTGGTGCTTGGTTTCTCGAGTACTGGTTTCTGTAACAAGAACATGAAAAAAGGCTTAGTATTATTGTCATCAGGGAAATTCAAATTAAATATGAGATACCATTACACACTGATTAGAATGGCTAAAATCCAAAAAACCTGACAACACCAATTGCTGATGAGGCTGTAGAGCAAATAGGAACTCTAATTCATTGCTGGAGGGGCATGTAATATAGTACAGCGACTTTAGAAACAATTTGATGGTATAAAGCTAAATATAGTCTTATATAATCCAACAATCATACTCAGATATTTACACAGTTGACTTGGAAACTTATTTTCACACAAAACCTGCACACAAAGGTTATAATTTGCTTTATTCATTTCTTTCCTTTTATTTTTGAGTCACATTTTGTTTGGCAGAAGTTTTTAGGACTTCAAGCCCAGGAGATAGTATTTCAAGTAATCCTGAGAAAACTGCTCTGAGAGTGGGGACGGGGAAGAGGATGAGCCAGGTTTTATAGAAGTTTTACAACAAAGGGCAGGTCGTAGGAACATCAAAAGATTATTGTTAATTAAAGAAAGCCAGATAACCCAAGTTAAGAAATTTAGCACTTTTCTTTGTGTGGGAAAATGCAAGAATCTGGGCTCACTGAAGTAATTCCTTTGATTTGTGCCTCAGCTGTCTGGGGCCAGTTTTCTGTGTTTTAATATCCTGAGCTTCCTTTCCTCAGGCCTTACTGCTGGGACTGGCTACAGTCCAACGGCTGCTACATGGCAGACATTATTCTCCTTCCTGAGTTCCTTCAGACTCAACTGCTCACATTCAAGGGCTGCAGTTGCTGATGACTTGTGACATCCTTATATACTGACATGGCAGGAAATATTCCATTTCTTAGTTCCTCTTCTTGGTCTGAAATTCAACTAGTGTTTGGGAGACATTTCATGACAAATTTTTGCCCCGCAGTGGTAGGAATGCTCATCCCAGATCAGGTGAAAGTTCGTGTTGATATGTTACTCCAGGTGCTAATTTCTGGATTAGGCCCTGTTAGTAAATTAAAAGATTCTCTGGATCCTGTCTTACTAATCTATTATGACTTAGGAAATGTTTTCCCTTTTGCATCTTCCCACGTCTAGGGTTGGACTATTACAATCATTGATTGTGTACAGAACTACGCATCTGATCAACTGTTTCAAGTCACCTAGTTATCATTATTTTTGTTGGAGGCCTGATTACATACTGTGTACTGTAAGCGACAACAATCTTATAATTAATACGGCTAGTGACACAGGCAAAGTCATAGTGTAGCAGAGACACAAAACATAAGGAATATGGAAACAACAAATTAAAACAGATATTAGTATAACTAGTTGTCATCCAGCTGCATTAAACCATCAAGGCCATAGGAGAGCCTGCTGGAGAAGCCAAATTCTGGCAGGGTTAGGTGGAGAGAAAAAGATAAATGTTCTATCTTTATTTATGAAAGTATACTTTATCAACTTGTTTTAGGTCATAGTGTAACAGAAAAGGTTTTACCAGCAACCAAAATATCCTTCAGTGGGTAAATGGATAAATGAATTGGTATGTCTATATAATGGGATACTCTTTCAGTGCTAAAATAGGAATGAACTATCAAGTTATGTAACAATATGAATTAATCTTAAATGTGTATTTAATATTCCTGGTAAAGGAATCTAGCCTGAAAGGGCTACATACTGTATAATTTCATTTATATGACATTCTGGAAAAGGTGAAAAAAAGGTGATACACACATCAGTGAGTCCCAGGGATTTGAGGATTGGGGGAGGGTTGAATAGGTGAAGTAGAGAGGATATTTTTTGGTAGTGGACCTACTGTGTATGATACTTTAATGATAGATACATGATACTATGCATTTGTCAAAAACCCATTGAAATTTACAACACAAAAATGAACCTTAATATATGCATGTTAAAAGCATTATTCAGAGGGTCAGAGGATCCTAGGATGGATTGCAGAATGTTACTTAACAATCTATCTGTATTACAAATGTGTGAAACAACCTCAATAAAAAGGGGATTGGAGAAAAGTTGTTGACCTTGGCGACTTTGGAAACAAGTAGAGTCTACAAGACTAAAGGTCAGAGGAACTGTGTATAGATATTTCACTATAGTTTAAAGTTGTTTACGTGAGGATGTGGGTTAAAAATTCTAAAATCACCATACACATAGACTCTTCAGTTCCATCGCTCAGTCGTGTCCGACTCTTTGCGACCCCATGAATCGCAGCTGGAGACGAGAGGTGTATAATTAAATGGATGGTGGATTATGGGGAGTTACATACAGGTAACTTTATCTACTAAGAGACCAGGATGATCCATATGGTAATGAATTAAAGACATCAGTGTAAGCTCACGCTTAGCTTAATTTAGATGTAAATAGATATTGAAATATTTACGGATATGTGGTATAATAAACAATGGCAGCCCACTCCAGTATTCTTGCCTGGAGAATCCCAGGGACGGAGGAGCCTGGTGGGCTGCCGTCTATGGGGTCGCATGGAGTCGGACACGACTGAAGCGACTTAGCAGCAGCAGCAAACAATATGTTTATACTGTGTGTATGTGTATATATATAATTCAAACATATATAGATATTTCTTTGTTCTTTCAGCATAGAGGGCCTAAAAGCAACAATACCAGTAGCAATGAGCACACCAAGTGCTCAGATCTTAGCTTCTAAAACCATTAAAGCAACCAGGTCTCCTTGGAGAAATGGCTGATTTTAGGACTGAGCCATAAAAATACATTAGAGAAGCCTTTAATATCTTGTAGTACCAGAAACTAAGGAAGTGTTCAAAACAAAACAATTCCAAATGACTGCAAATGATGGGAATATGTTAAAGGGACATAGGAGTCAACTGAAGAAGCTTCCAGTGATGAAAGCTGGAAGATATAAGGACAAAATAAACTAATATTAGATAATGACCCAGAGTATAAAATGATAATCTATGAATACATACTGTTGTAAATAAATGAATGAATAAATAGTTGGAATGAATAAACCTTCTTTGCTACAGAATTCCAAATAAGGAATGTAGATAGTTCACCCTCAGTGGAATGTAACTTCTAACTCCTTAAGTGTGGACTGCATATAGAGACTGCTTCCAAAAAACATAGTATAGAAAGGGATGGGGAAGACTAATTTTACAGTGGAGAAAGTCAAAGTGTGGAAGTGTCAGTCGCTCAGTTGTGTCCGACTCTTTGCGACCCCATGGACTGTAGCCCACCAGGCTTCTCTGTTCATGGGATTCTCCAGGCAAGAAGCCTGACACTACTCAGCCAGGTAGGTTAACAGCAAGGTTAGTTGGCATCAGTAGTAATAAGTCATGGGGATAGTGTATGTATCCTTGCTATGTTAGAATTACACTTTACCTCTGTGGCTTTCCTTCTAAAAACCCAAACCGGAGTCTAAGCATGAGAAAAAACATCAGATAAATCCCACTTGGGGGAAATTTTGCAAAATATCAGTCCTCCTTAAAATTCTCAAGGTCAAAAGGCAAGTCTGAACTGTGATAGTTAAAAGGAATCTAGTGAGATGTGATAACTGAATAGTGTCGTATCCTGGATGGGATCATGGAACAGAAAAAAAGGATATTAGGTAGAAACAAAGGCAATTTAGCTAAGATATTGACTTTAGTTTACAATAATAATGTATTGATTATTGATTGTGATAAATGTACTTCCTATATAGGGGAAACTGGCTATGGGGTTTACAAGGACTGCCACCTTTGTAGTTTTTCTGAAAATTGGTAACTGTTAAAAAGTTCATTTAAAAGCTTTAGAAAGATACCCCAGAAACTCTGAACAGTGATTGTCTGTGAGGGTGTTTGATGCTAGTAAGATGGAATATAGGATGGGAGGAAAGTTTTTCCTCCTGAGTACCTGAAAGATACTTATTTTTGAACTGTGAAAATAAAACAATTCAATAGAGTTAAGTAAGAAAACTGAAGACTTTATATTGCTTGTTTGAGAACAATTGTATTCCTTCTCAGGAGGCACTAGTGGTACAGAACCTGCTTGCCAATGCCGGAACCATAAGAAACGCGGGTTTGATCCCTCGGTCAGGAAGATCCCCTGGAGGAGGGTACAGAAACCCACTCCAATATTCTTGCCTGGAGAATCCCTTGGACAGAGGAGCCTGGTGGTCCATAGCATCGCACAGAACTGGACATGACTGAAGAGACTTAGCACGCACACAAACAATTCAGAGAGTTTTTATAAGTGTGAAAGTTACTATGTATATATTGGCCGTTACTATTATTACTTTGCGTTTGTCTTTCTTAAATCTTGATATTTAGAAAGCTCTTCCTGGAGATCTGGAGCTATACCTTAGGCTTAAGACCAAGACACATTTCTATGATTCAGAGCTCCATGCCTTGGGCTTGGTTGCTTAATAAATATTTGTATTTGGCTATGTTTAGAGGTCTTTAGTCGGAGAAGGCAATGGCACCCCACTCCAGTACTCTTGCCTGGAAAATCCCATGGACGGAGGAGCCTGGTAGGCTGCAGTTCATGGGGTCGCTAAGAGTCGCATACGACTAAGCGACTTCACTTTCACTTTTCACTTTCCTGCATTGGAGAAGGAAATGGCAACCCACTCTAGTGTTCTTGCCTGGAGAATCCCAGGGACGGGGGAGCCTGGTGGGCTGCTGTCTATGGGGTCACACAGTTGGACATGACTGAAGCGACTTAGCAGCAGCAGCAGTCAAATGCTAACAATCCGTCTCCTCTTTGTCAGCATATCAGTTGCTCTTATGTTCCTTCTTTCAATTAAATGTTTTTCTAAATTAAAGTTTATCTTAACTTTACAAGGTTTCACATCTTTTCTCCTGGTTCCCAGTAATCTTTTCTTCTGGAAAAATTATAAGCCAGTCTTTCTTTCATTCAGAATTGCATGCCTACTCCCATGCTTTTTAAGACTTGTGCAACTGTTGTGAAAAAAACCTTATTTTACATTTCATTTCACAATGGATGTTTTATTTTCAGTCATGGAGACAGTTTGTAATTCCTGTCACCATTAATCTCTTCCTGAATGTTTGCTAAGAGGATCGAGTACAGAACTAATATGTAAGTTTACAGCTGCAAATAAAATCATAGAGGACAAATCTAAAGAAAGGGAAGGAGGAAGGCAGAGACACATTCTTTCTGAGAAGAGGCAGGATGTGGCCTCTTCCATCAGTATCACACTCTACAAGGTTGTTTCCACATGTTCAGAAATAGGGAAGGGAAATCATTCGTATTAGTGGAGACTAGGCTCTTTATTGGGCTTCCCCGGAGGCTCAGCAGGTGAAGAATCTGCCTGCAATGCAGGAGATACAGGAGGCGCTTTATAAGGTGACTTCCAAATGTTACATCCTTTTTTTCCCTTAAAAGAAACCTGTGAGGCAGATGTTATTTTCTACTCGAAGAAGAGAAGGAGACTTAGAGAAATGTGTCTTGTCCACATTTACACAGGGATTAAATGGCTGCGACAGGGATTGAACACAAATTGGCTAGATTCTCAAGCCCCTCATATAAATAGGCATATTTTTTCTGGTGTCTGTCCTCTTTCTATAACACACACTGCTCTGAATAAAGAACACAGACATTGGGATTAATAGAAGTTTATCCAGGTTAATTAGTATTGTCCTTTTTTTGAAAGGAAAAAAACCACATTTATTTATTTGGCTGTGTCGGGTCTTAGTTGCCCTGTGGCATGTAGGATCTTAATTCCCAGACCAGGGATTGAACCCTTGTGCCCTGTGTTGGAAGGCAGATTCTTAACCACTGGATCACCAAGGAGGTCCCAGGACTGCCCTTTAACTGTTGACTAGAAGAGAACTTCGGGCTAGAACCTAGAGAAGGTACCTGATTTAGGACCAGTGAGGTAGCCACTTCATTTCACTGAACATGATGTTTCAGGCCCCAAATTTTGGGACTTTTGACTGGGGTCTGTACAAGGAAAAAAAAATAGGTTACTGAGAAAGACACCAATATATCCCTTCAGTATTTATTTCTTTAAATAGCTACCAAAAACCATGCATTTTAAAAGATATGATTTATTGATATTGTTTCCATTGCATTTTCTGGGCAGAATTCCATTTTTGATGTTAGAAGAAAATGCATAGTTATGAGTCTGCAGGGCTGTCAGCAGAAAATTGGCATTTGAGATCTGATCATTTGGCCAGTGGCCCCAGGCGTTTAGTAGGGACATACGTAAATGATCGTTTTCATCTTTAAGGGTATAAACCTGTATACCTGAAGTTAGAGTGTTTTAGTTTTGGTAACAAACCATCCCTAAACTTGCTAGGTTCATAGACCCTGTGGGTCAGGAATTTGGACAGTCCAGAGAGGGATGGCTTGTCTGTAGTCACAACGTTTGTGGGTTCAACTGGGAAGAGTGGACAGCTGGGGAAACCGTCTGGAGGCGATTTCACTCCTATGTCTCCTGCGTTTACGGGTGGCTGACTGGGGTCTGTACCAGTAGTTGGATGTGTTGACCAGAGTATCTGGATGTCATCTCCCCACACTGGACTGGGTTTTCTTACGGCATGGTGGCATCAGGGGAGTCAGACCTCTTACATAATGACTCAGGTCTTCGAAAGTGTTCCGGCAAATAAGACAGAAACTGTGCCATGTTTTATGACCCAGTCTCAGAAGTCATCAAGCATTATTTCTGCTGTTTAAAGCACTGACAGGCCTGCCTAGGTTCCAGGGGAGGGACCATAGATCCCACCTTTCAGTCAGAAACATGTCAGGGTTACATTGTAGAAGACCACATGAGGTGGCCAGTATCTTTGTGGGTACTTTTGGGAAAATATCATTTGCCCAACAGAATATTAGGCCATATAGTGCAGGTTATATGCCTTATACAGGACTGAAGATAACTGTCTTCCTGTCTCCTGTCATTTCTTTCTATTTTTAGTCTAGCGGTAGCTTCGTGTCCATGGTTACTTCTCAGTTTTTTGCCTTTTCTCAGATTCATGTTCCTGTATTTCTCGTTAGTAAGGGAAGGTAGTCTCATAACCTTTAAATCTCTATGGATTATTAACAATAAAGCTTTATTTTTGTTTAGTCTGTGTAAAGAATGGTATTCCTGCTCACTGCAGGCATTTGAGGATCCAGACTTACTCCATCTGATGACATCAGCACCCACTAAGGACTCAGAATCCTCTATTAGCCCCTCTACAACCAGCACAGATAAGGCACTTCTCTCCTAACTATCTAGCCTTGGTCCTACCTATCACTTCTGTTCATGTTTTGCTCCTGACAGCTAGTCATATGGTCCCCTCTAGACTCAAAGGCACAGGGAAATACAATCAGCTGTGTTCCCAGGGAGAAAGGCAGGGTGTGAATATTAGCTACATCTATTGTCTCCTGTCTTCTATCCCCCAGGCTGCTAAGAACCTGGAGCCTAAGCATTGCCAGAAAATTCAAGGGTAGAATAAAAGTAACTGACCAACTGGTTATTCAGTTTATCTTAAAGGTTATCAGTGTGCAAAGTAGTTTCAGAATTGTACGAATTTAGACCTGAGATTATTAACAGATTATTTAGTTCAGTGGTTTAAGACTATTTAAAAAATTTTATTATTTTTTTATTTTTTAAACTTTTTATTTTATATCAGAGGATAGCCAGTTCAGTTCAGTTCAGTCACTCAGTCATGTCCGACTCTTTGAGACTCCATGAATTGCAGCACGCTAGGCCTCCCTGTCCATCACCAACTCCGGGAGTTCACTCAGACTCACGTCCATGGAGTCGGTGATGGCATCCAGCCATCTCATCCTCTGTCGTCCCCTTCTCCTCCTGCCCCCAATCCCTCCCAGCATCAGGGTCTTTTCCAATGAGTCAACTCTTCGCATGAGGTGGCCAAAGTACTGGAGTTTCAGCTTTAGCATCAGTCTTTGCAAAGAAATCCCAGGACTGATCTCCTTCAGAATGGACTGGTTGGATCTCCTTGCAGTCCAAGGGACTCTCAAGAGTCTTCTCCAACACCACAGTTCAAAAGCATCAATTCTTCAGTGCTCAGCTTTCTTCACAGTCCAACTCTCACATCCATACATGACTACTGGAAAAACCATAGCCTGGACTAGACGGACCTTTGTTGGCAAAGTAATGTCTCTGTTTTTGAATATGCTATCTAGGTTGGTCATAACTTTTCTTCTAAGGAGTAAGTGTCTTTTAATTTCTTGGCTGCAGTCACCATCTGCAGTGATTTTGGAGCCCCCAAAAATAAAGTCTGACACTGTTTCCACCGTTTCCCCATCTATTTCCCATGAAGTGATGGGACCGGATGCCATGATCTTCATTTTCTGAATGTTGAGCTTTAAGCCAACTTTTCACTCTCCTCTTTCACTTTCATCAAGAGGTTTTTTAGTTCCTTTTCACTTTCTGCCATAAGGGTGGTGTCATTTGCATATCTGAGGTTATTGATATTTCTCCCGGCAATCTTGATTCCAGCTTGTGCTTCTTCCAGCCCAGCGTTTCTCATGATGTACACTGCATAGAAGTTAAATAAGCAGGGTGACAATATACAGCCTTGACATACTCCTTTCCCGATTTGGAACCAGTCTGTTGTTCCATGTCCAGTTCTAACTGTTGTTTCCTGACCTGCATATAGATTTCTCAAGAGGCAGGTCAGGTGGTCTGGTATTCCCATCTCTTTCAGAATTTTCCACAGTTTATCATGATCCATGCAGTCAAAGGCTTTGGCATATTCAATAAAGCAGAAGTAGATGTTTTTCTGGAACTCTCTTCCTTTTTCCATGATCCAGCAGATGTTGGCAATTTGATCTCTGGTTCCTCTGCCTTTTCTAAAAGCAGTTTAAACATCTGGAAGTTCATGGTTCACGTATTGCTGAAGCCTGGCTTGGAGAATTTTGAGCATGTTATAATTTCAGGTGAACAGCAAAGAGATTCAGCCATATATTAATATATATACACATGTATTCATTCTCCCCCAAACTCCCCTCCCATGCAGGCTGCCACATAACATTGAACACAATTGCATGTGCTGTGCAGTAGGTCTTTGTTGGTTATCCATTTTAAATGCAGCGGTGTGTACCTGTCCATCCCAAACGCTCCAATTATTCCTTTCCCCCTCCCTCCCCTCTGGCACCAATAAGTTTATTCTCTAAGTCTGTGAATGTTTTTCTGCTTTACGAGTAAGTTCATTTGTGCAATTTATTTTTAGATTCCACATATAAGGAATGTCATATGATACTTCTCCTTCTCTGTCTGACTTACTTCCTTCAGTATGACACTCTCTAGATCCATCCATGTTGCTGAAAATGGCATTATTCTATTCTTTTTAATGGCTAAATAATACTCCATTGTATATGAACCACATTTTTTTAAAAAATTATGTTTAATTGAAGGTTAATTGCTTTACAGAATTTTGTTGTATTCTGTGAAACATCAGCAAGACTCAGCCATAGGTACACACATGTCCCCTCCCTCCTCAACCTCCCTCTCATCTGCCTCCCTATCCCACCTCTCCAGATTGTCACAGAGTCCCTGTTTGAGTTCCCCAAGTCAGACAGCAAATTCCCATTCCATGTTACTGTCTCGGTACATCTCATCCTCTCCGTTTTCTCTTCCCCCTCTGTCCATAAGTCTGTTCTCATATGTCTGTTTTTCCACTGTTGTCCTGCAAATAAATTCATTAATACCATTCTTCTAGATTCCATACATATGTGTTAGCATATGATATTTATCTTTCTCTTTCCGACTTACTTCACTCTGTATGATAGGCTCTAGGTTTGTCCACCTCATTAGAAGTGACTCAATGCACTCCTTTTTTATGGCTGAGTAATATTCCATTGTATGTATGTACCACAGCTTCTTTATCCACGTCAATGGATATTTCCGTCTGTCAGTGGACATCTAGGTGGCTTCCATGTTCTAGCTATTGTAAAGAGTACTACAGTGAATACTGGGGTACATGTGCCTTTTTCAATTTTGGTTTCCTCAGGGTATATGCCTAGTGGTGGGACTGCTGGGTTATATGGTGGTTTTATTCCTAGTTTTTAAAGAAATCTCCATACCATCTTCCATAGTGGCTGTATCAATTTACATTCCCACCAACAGTGTAAGAGGATTCCCTTTTCTCCACACCCTCTCCAGCATTTATTATTTGTAGAGTTTTTGATGATGGCCATTCTGACTGGTGTGAGGTGGTATCTTGTTGTAGTTTTGACTTGCATTTCTCTAATAATGAATGATGCTGAGCATCTTTTCATGCGTTTGTTAGCCATCCGTATATCTTCTTTGGAGAAATGTCTGTTTAGGGCATTTTTCCGCTTTTTGATTGGGTTGTTTTTCTGATACTGAGTTGTATGAGCTGCTTGTATATTTTGGAAATTAATTCTTTGTCGGTTGTTTCTTTTGCTGTTATTTTCTCCCATTCTGAGGGTTCTCCTTCCACCTTGTTTGTAGTTTCCTTTGCTGTGCAAAAGCTTTTAAGTTTAATTAGGTCCTATTTGGTTTTTTTTTTTGTTTGTTTGTTTTTATTTCCATTACTCTAAAAGGTGGGTCATAGAGATCTTGCTTTGATTTATTTCATTGAGTGTTTTGCCTATATTTTCCTCTAAGAGTTGTATAGTTACTGGTCCTACGTTTAGGTCTTTAATCCAGTTTGATTTTATCTTTGTGTATAGCATTAGGAAGTGTTCTAACTTCGTTCTTTTGCATGTAGCTGTCCAGTTTTCCTGGCACCACTTATTGAAGAGGCTATTTTTGCCCCATTGTATATTCTTGCCACTTTGTCAAAAATAAGGTGCCCATATGTGTGTGAGTTTATAGTTGGGCTCTCTATATTTTATTCCATTGTTCTATTTTTCTGTGTTTGTGCCAGTACCATACTGTCTTGATGATCGTAGCTTTGTAGTATAATCTGAAGTCAGGAAGGTTGATTCCTCCAGCTCTACTCTTCTTTCTCAAGACTGCTTTGGTTATTCAGGATCTTTTGTGTCTCCATATGAATTGTGAAATGTTTTGTTCTAGTTCTGTGAAAAATGCCATTGGTGATTTCATTGGGATCACATTGAATCTGTTGACTGCATTTGGTAGTACAGTCATTTTCACAATATTGATTCTTCCAATCCAGGAATATGGAATATCTCTGCATCTCCTTAGGTAGGTTTATTCCTAGATATATTTTGTTGTTTTTGTTGCAATGGTGAATAAGATTCATTACTTAGTTTCTCTGATTTCTTTATACATTCTTCTGTTGATGAACATTTAGGTTGCTTCCATGTCTTGGCTATTGTAAACAGTGCTGCAGTGAACATCAGGGTGCATATATCCTTTTGGACCATATTTTTCTCCAGGTACATACCCAAGAGTGGGATTGCAGGTTTTATGGTATCTCTGTTTTAGTTTGTTTAAGGAACCTCCATCCAGTTGTCCCCAGTGGCTGTACCAATTTTCATTCCCACCAACAGTGTAGGAGGGTTTCCTTCTTTCTACACCCTCTCAAGCATTATTTATATATTGATTTTTTGATGATAGCCATTCTGAGTGGTCTGAGGTGATATCTCATTGTAGTTTTGATTTGCATTTCTCTAATAATTAGCAATGTGGAACATCTTTTCATATGCCTCTAGGCCATCTGTATGTCATCTTTGGAGAAATGTCTATTTAGGTCTTCTGCTCATTTTTGATTGGGTTGTTTGTTTTGATGATATTAAGATGCATGAGCTGTTTGTAAATTTTGGAGACTTATCCCTGTCAGTCATATCATTTGCAAAAATTCTCTCTCGTTCTCTAGGTTATCTTCATTTTGCTTATGGTATCCTTTGCTTTGCAAAGGCTTTTGTTTTTATTTCTGTTACTCTGGGAGATGGATCAAAAAAGATATTGCTGTGATTCATGTAGAGTGTTCATGACATAGAAAACATAGACTGCCTATGTTTTCCTCTAAGAATTTTGTAGTGTCAGATTTCACATTTAGGTCTTTAATCCGTGTGTGTGTGTGTGTGTGTGTGTGTGTGTGGTTTTAAAGAATGTTCTATTTTCAGTTTTTATATGTAGCAGTCCAATTTTATCAACACTATTTATTGAAGAGACTGTCTTTCCTCCATTGTATAGTCTTGCCTCCTCCATCATAAATTAATTGATGATAGGTGCATGAGTTTATTTCCAGGTTTTCTATCCTGTTCAGTTCAGTTCAGTCACTCAGTTGTGTCCGACTCTTTGCGACCCCATGAATCGAAGCACGCCAGGGCTCCCTGTCCATCACCAACTCCTGGAGTTCACTCAAACTCACATCCATCGAGTCGGTGATGCCATCCAGCCATCTCATCCTCTGTCATCCCCTTCTCTTCCTGCCCCCAATCCCTCCCAACATCAGAGTCTTTTCCAATGAGTCAACCCTTTGCATGAGGTGGCCAAAGTACTGGAGTTTCAGCTTTAGCATCATTCCTTCCAAAGAACACCCAGGACTGATCTCCTTTAGAATGGACTGGTTGGATCTCTTTTCAGTCCAAGGGACTCTCAGGAATCTTCTCCAACACCACACTTCAAAAGCATAAGTTATTCAGCGCTCAGCTTTCTTCACAGTCCAACTCGCACATCCATACATGACTACTGGAAAAACCATACCCTTGACTAGACAGACCTTTGTTGGCAAAGTAATGTCTCTGCTTTTGAATATGCTGTCTAGGTTGGTTATAACTTTTCTTCCAAGGAGTAAGCGTCTTTTAATTTCATGGCTGCAGTCACCATCTGCAGTGATTTTGGAGCCCCCTAAAATAAAGTCTGACACTGTTTCCACCGTTTCCCCATCTATTTCCCATGAAGTAATGGGACCGGATGCCATGATCTTCGTTTTCTGAATGTTGAGCTTTAAGCCAAAATTTTCACTCACCTCTTTCACTTTCATCAAGAGGCTTTTTAGTTCCTCTTCACTTTCTGCCATAAGGGTGGTTACATTCATCTATATGCCTGTTTTTGTTCCAGTACCATACTGTTTTGATGACTATAGCTTTGTCATATAGTCTGAAATCAGGGCACCTGATTCCTCCAACTCCATTTTTCTTTCACAAGATAGTTTTGACTATTTGGTGTCTTTTGTGTCTCCATACAAATTGTAAATTTTTTTCTTCTAGTTCTGTGAAAAATGCCTTTGGTAATTGATAGGGATTGCATTCAATCTGTAGCTTGCCTTGGTTAGTGTAACTATTTTAGCAATATTGATTCTTCTTTGATTTCTTTCATCAGTGTCTTATAATTTCTGAAATACAGGTCTTTTATTTCTTTAGGAAGGTTTGTTTCTAGGTATTCTTTTTGATATGAAGGTAAATGGGATTGTTTCTTGAGTTCTTTTCTGATACTTTTTGTTCATTATATAAAAATGCAACAGATTTCTTTGTATTAATTTTGTAACTTACAACTCTACAAAACATTACAGATTTCTGTGAATTAATTTTGTTACTTTGCCTGCATTGTGGGAAGACTCTTTTACCATTTGAGCTACTTGGGAATCCTTTGTTACTCTCAGCTTTCTGCAAGTAACAATTCATTGATAAGTTCTAGTAGTTTTCTGGTAGTGTCTTTAGGATTTTCTATGTATAGTATCATGTCATTTCCAAATAATGACAGTTTAACTTCTTGTCTCATTCAGATTCTTTTTATTCATTTTTATTCTCTGATTGCTGTGGCTAGGACTTCTATAAAACTGTTGAATAAAAGTGGTGAGAGTGGACACTGTTGTCTTGTTCCTTATCTTAGAGGAAATGCTTACAGATTTTCACCACTGAGTATGATGCTAGATATTGGTCTGTCACATATGACCTTTATTATGTTGAGATATATTTCTTCTATTTCCATTTTCTGGAGAGTCTTTATCATAATTTTGTCAAACTTTCTGCATCTATTGATGTGATCACATGGTTTTTATTTGATTTGTTGATGTGGTGTATCACATTATTTTGTAGATATTGAAAAATCCTGCATCTTTGCGATAAATCCCACTTGATCATGATCCAATATGGTCCTTTTAATCTATTTTTGTATTCAGATTGCTGTATTTTGTTGAGGATTTTTGTGTCTATGTTCATCAGTGGTACTGGCCTATAATTTTCTTTTCTTTTTTTTTTTGTGTGTGTCTTTGTTTGGTTTTGATATCAAGGTGATGGCAGCCTCATAAAGTGAATTTGGCAGTTTTCTGTCTTCTGCAATTTTTTGGGAACAGTTTCAGAAGAATAGATGTTAGCTATTCTCTAAATATTTGATAGAATTCATCTGTGATGCCATCTGTCATGGACTTTTGTTGAGTTTTTTAATCACAGTTTCAATTTCATTACTTGGGATTGGTCTGTTTATGTTTTCAATTTCTTCTTGGTTCACTCTTGGGAGATTGTACCTTTCTAAGAATTTGTCCATTTCTTCCAGGTTGTCTGTTTTATTGGTATACAGTTGCTTGTAATAGTCTCTTATGATTCTTTATATTTCTGTGGTATCAGTTGTAGCTTTTCTTTTTTCATTTCTAATTATAATGATTTGAGTCCTCTCCCTTTTTTTGGTGAGTCTGGCTAAAGTTTTATCAATTTTATGTTTTTTAAGAAAGAGCTTTTAGTTTCATTGATCTTTGCTATTGTTTTCTTCATCTCAATTTCATTTATTTCTGCTCTGATCTTTATGATTTCTTTCCTTTTACTAACTTTAGGTTTTGCTTGTTTTTCTTTCTTCAGTTGTTCTAGGTGTTAAGTTTAGGGTGTTTAGTTGAGGTTTTTCTTGTTACCTAAGATAAGATTGTATTGCTATAAATGTCCTTCTTAGAATCGCTTTTGCTCCATCTTATAGGTTTTGGATCATTCTATTTTTGTTTTCATTTGTCTCATAGGTATTTTTAAATTTCTTCTTCAATTCCTTCAGTGACCCATTGGTTGTTAAAAAAACATTTTGTTTAGCTCGCACATGTTTGTGTGTGTGTATTTTAGTTTTTTTTTCCTGTGTGTGTGCATGCTCAGTTGTGTCCGACTTTGCCATCCTATAGACTGTAGCCCACCAGGCTCCTCTGTTCATGGAATTTTTAAAGCAAGAATACTGGAGTGGGTTGCCATCTCTTTCTCCAGGGATTTTCCTGGTCAAGGGATAGAACTTATGTCTCCTGCACTGGAAGGGGGATTCTTTGCCACTGTGCCATCTGGGAAGCCACTTTTTTTTCCCATTATAGTTTATTTCTAATCTCATAGTTTTATGATCAGAAAAGATGCTTGGTATGATTTCAGTTTTAGATTTACAGAGGCTTACTTTGCAGTCAGTCCTGGAGAATGTTCTATGTGCGTATGAGAAGAATGTGTATTCTGCGTTTGAATGGAATAGTCTATAAATGTCAATTAAGGCTAATGTGTAATTTAAGGCCTGTGTTTCCTTGCTGATCTTCTGTCCAGATGATCTGTCCATTGAGGAAAGTAGGGTATTAGAGTCCCCTCCTACTACTGTGTTTCTGTTGATTTCTCCCTTATTTGCCTTCTGTATTGAGTTGCTTCTATGTTGGGTGCATATATATTTATAATTGTTATATCTTCTTATGTAGTATCTTTCTTTGTCTTTTATAACAGTTTTTATTTTAAAGTCTGTTTTGTCTGATACATGAATATAGCTGCTCTAGCTTTCAGTTGATCTCCATTTGCATGGAATACCTTTTTCCATCCCCAAATCTTAAATTTCTTTTTTTAAAATGAGATAGTGGTTAAAAGCATGGACTTAGGAGGCTGCATAAAGCAGGAACCCTGGAGCTAGGTTATTCCCATGTGGATCCTAGTTCTGCTGTTACCTAGCTCTGTAGCTTTGGAAAAGTTATTTAATCTTTATTTTGGTTCCATCCTCTATAAAACTGGGATGGTAATAACTGGTAATATTTGAGGTTTTAGTGAAGATTAAATGAGTAAATACTTGTGGAATAGTGCCTGGCACATAGTGCTGTGGAAGTGTCTGTTAAAGCAAATAATAAATAGATAAATATATCCTAGGATGTGGTAGGGATTATTTTGATATGAAATATAAAGGCCTACAGTCATTTCCTGGCAGTAAGCATCATACATATTGGCTGTTACTATTTTCTTTTAATTTAATAGACCTATAGTTGATTTGCAATGTTGTATTAGTTTCAGATATACAGCACAGTGATTCAGTTTCACATAAATAAATCTAGTTTTCACAATCTTAGCTATTATAAGTTATTACAAGGTAATGAATTTAGTTCCCTGTGCTATACAGTCGTTCATTATTGCTTATCTGTTTTGTATGTAGTAGTGTATATCTAATGTATCCTTCTCCCTACTTTCATCTTTGATAACCATATGACTGCCTTTTATGACCAAGTCTGTTTCTGTTTTGTTAATAAGTTTATTTGCATCATCTTTAGATTCCATATATACATGATATCATATGATATTTGTCAATCTCCATCTGACTTCACTTATGATAATCTCTAGGTGTATCCTTGTTGCTGCAAATGGCATTATTTAATTCTTTATATCTGAGTAATATTCTGTTGTGTATATATACCATGTCCTCTTCATCTGCCAATGGACATTCAGGTTGCTTCCATTCCTTGGCTATTATAAATTTTGCTGCTATGAACATTGGGGTGCATTTATCTTTTCAAATTAGAGTTTTCGTCTTTTCTGGGTATATGCCCAAGAGTGGTATTGCTTGGCTATTACCAAATAAATGTTAGCTATATTGTTAAAGGTAGAATTAACCTTTCCTCAGTTCAGTTCAATCACTCAGTTGTGTCTGACTCTTTGTGACCCCATGGACTGCAGCATGCCAGGCCTCCCTGTCCATCACCACCTCCTGGAGTTTTCTCAAACTCATGTCCACTGAGTTGGTGATGCCATTCAACCATCTAATCCCCTGTCATCCCCTTCTCCTGCCTTCAATCTTTCCCAGCATCAGGATCTCTTCCAATGAATCAGTTCTTGACTGACTCAAGGTGGCCAAAGTATTGGAGCTTCAGCACCAGTCCTTCCAATGAATATTCAGGACTTATTTCCTTTAGGATGGACTGGTTGTATCTCCTTGCAGTCCAAGGGACTCTCAAGAGTCTTCTCCAACACCACAGTTCAAAAGCATCAATTCTCCAGCACTCAGTTTTCTTTATAGTCCAATTCTCACATCCATACGTGACTACTGGAAAAACCATAGCTTTGACTAGACAGATCTTTGTTGGCAAAGTAATGTCTCTGCTTTTGAATATGCTGTCTAGGTTGGTCATAACTTTTCTTCCAAGGAGCAAGTGTCTTTTAATTTCATGGCTGCAATCACCATCTGCAGTGATTTTGGAGCCTCAAAAAAATAAAGTCTGTCACTGTTTCATTGCTTCCCTGTCTATTTGCCATGAAGTGATGGGACCAGTTGCCATGATCTTAGTTTTCTGAATGTTGAGTTTTAAGCCAAGTTTTTCACTCTTTTTTCACTTTCATCAAGAGGCTGTTTAGTTCTTCTTTGCTTTCTGCCATAAGAGTGGTGTCATCTGCATATCTGAGGTTATTGATATTTCTCCCAGCAATCTTGATTCCAGCTTGTGCTTCATCCATCCCAGCGTTTCTCATGATGTACTGTGCATATAAGTTAAATAAGCAGGGTGACAATATACAGCCTTGACGTACTCCTTTTCCTATTTGAAACCAGTCTGTTGTTCCATGTCCAGTTCTAACTATTGCTTCTAGACCTGCATCCATATTTCTCAGGAGGCAGGTCAGGTGGTCTGGTATTCTCATCTCTTTAAGAATTTTCCAGTTTGTTTGATCCACACAGTCTTTGGTATACAGTCTTTGGCATAGTCAATAAAGCAGAAGTAGATGTTTTTCCTAGGCATTGTAGGCATTATGCTAGGATATTGCTAGGAAATTGCTAGGAAACTTGTTTCTTTTAATCTTCTTTGGCATTTTTTAGGATTTGGAGAATGGTCTGCCCAGGTGTTCTCTATACCTGTGATGATTTGTTTCCATTACAGAAAGAAGATAGTGGCTTATCTGGTTTTTCTCCTTTCCTCCCAATAATCCTGCCAGGGATACACATTGGATGGAGTGGCCTTGTTTCTCACATCCATTTTTGCCTTGACCTCCCCACTGAGACTTCTGGGAGGCACTTGTTGGTTCAGGGGCACATGGAGGCCATAGGGCGGAAGCTGGTACTGCACTCACTCTGGAGCTCTTTGGGGTGTGAGTTATTTCTCCAAACAGTCAATATACATCTTTGTGGCTGCTGGAAAAAAGACTTTTTCCTGAAACCTTTTTGTCTTTACTATTGATTTAGTGCTGGAACCATTTAAAAATTAACCCTGCTGTTTTCATCCTAGTGTGTGGAAAAAACACACTCATCCAGCAATAACCACTTCACCATTTTGAGGGTATGTAGTTATCCTGTTGGTCTGCCTAATATTCTGAAGAAATGGGTTCCCTGGTTTAAGTTACTGGGAAAATGACAAATATTTTAATGAAAATAATTGGTTGATCTTAACCTATCTATGTTATTTGGAATTATTGTTCCTGACTTTTATTTATGAGTCTAACATGGGATTGGGCGGTTTTGTGAGATTTGAATTCAGTTCATAGTAATTGGTTGTTGCTAACCCTTAAGGGTAGGCTTTGAAGAATTATTCACACTGTTTATGGCTAGAGCCTAGCACTTAAGCAAGAACTTAGGTTGAAGAAAATCGAGCTATGTAAATATAGGGTAGGGAAGATTCACCCTCATAGTTATTTTGAGTCAAAATACTTGATTCAAAATAATTTTGAGTCCAAGGACTTGCTGTGTTAGGTATCTGGAAGTCAGTGTCAATGTTAGGAGGCACTCAGTTGTGCACAGTGCACATTTTTATTCTTGGATGCTATCTGTATGGGGGAAGCTGATCCGTTTTACCATACCCGAAGCCTGGTGACCAAGTTGGGGAAGAATCTTAAAAGAACGGTGTGACCCCATCTTTGACCAGGAAGGCCTTTTATTTTGGATGGGAGCAAAAGTATAAAGGATTGAACTGGGAATGCTTGGTGTAAAAGAGAAAGCTTTGTAGTGAATATCATTGCTGTTTTCAAATATTTGAAGGATGAACAAGTTTTTCTGGGAGCCAGGACAGTTCACTGGAGCAAAACACTTGGCTGAGGTGCCAGGCTAAGGGGAGAAATGCTGCTGACAAAATCTGACTGGTGACTTTATCACCTATACAGCTGGTCCTTCCCACAAATTCCTAGGAAGACCCAAAAGCACTTGAGGGCTTAAGAGAGGACTGATAGGGGTGAGAGTCCGCGGAACACTGACTCACTGTTGCTTCCAGCATCCTCTCTTCCCCTGAAAGCACCACATGGTTCTTATTCACTTGCTCGTAGCATCAGACTTCTGCTTCTTGACCATGATTAGTTGCCCGGGGCATAAAGCAACACCTGGTGTACTTAACCATGGTGCTGCTTAACTTTTAATGTGTGCGTGAATCATCTGTGAGTCTTATTAAAGTGTAGATTCTGATTCAAGTGGGTCTTGGTTGGGGCCGCATAATCTGAATTACCATAGATGATGATGCTGCAGGTCAGTGGACCATACTTGAGTAACAAGTGTGTGTGTTAGTCGCTTAGTTGTGTCTAACTCTTTGCAACCCCATGCACTGTAGCCCACCAGGCTCCTCTGTGCATGGGATTTTCCAGGCAAGAATACTGGAGTGGGTAGCCATTCCCTTCTCCAGGGGATCTTCCCGACCCAGGTTTTGAACCAGGTCTCCTGCACTGCAGGCAGATTCTTTATCATCTCTGAGCCACCGGAGAAGCAGGCTCTACTACAAATCTACAGTCTGCGCTGTAGGCTAATGTCAGGTGCTCTCAGGCCAAATGACTGCCTCCTCCATGCTCCTTTCAGGACTAAGCCTCACATCAGTATTAGCAGAGGATTACTGCCTGCAAGTTCTGCCCTTTTCTCTTCTCAGTATTCATGAAGCAGTTTTAGCCAGGTATCACTTAGCTATCTGATTTCTTTGTCATATCTAGAACCACTTTTGCAGTTATCTATTAATAACTTTCATTTCCCCCTTTTAATAGCATAAGAGCATTCTTAGGTCACAAGATTTGGCCTTGTCTGCAGGCTTGAAATGCTGGGGAATTACTGTCATGTGTAAATGGTCTTGAACTCTAACAATTTTTTTTTTTTTTAAACATAGCATCCTGACTTTCATCTGGGTTGTTTGAGATACAGCAATTTTTGTATATATGCACGGTGCTGTCAGATGTCCCAAGACACAAGTAACCATTTGCGTAATATTAGTGCACATTTGTTTTAACTGTATGTTTGTGATTACCTCGAGGTACCCACTTACTTCAATTCACTGCAAAATGATCTTTAAAAGATATGTTTATAATACACTGAGCAGTTGCTCAATGAGGCAATGATGATTAGACCTGGTTAAATATATATGCCTCATTTTTTCTTTGTTTATTATGATCCAAGTTATTGTGAATATTTTTGATTGTCATTGATTGAGGTCCTTTAAAGGTCATGTTCCTTCCCCTAGGAGTAGCTTGTTGGTCCAAGTAAAGTGATTTAAAGAGTTCTTTTTATGTGTTAATCTTGGTAAGGTCTTAAGTACCAAGTTATGCTGCTTTTCTGTACTGGAGCTGTGTGGTCTCGGACAAGGTATTTTAATATCTGATCATCTGTGAACTCATCTGTAAAATAGTGATAATAGTGCTCAGCTTGAAGAAATTAAATGAGATATTTATGTAAGCCCATTTCTAGAATGCCATATTTAATCATGAAATGATAGCTTCGACTTTCCTTTGTTTCCCATTCGCCAATTTCTAGCTTTTTTGAGAGGAGGGGCATACTTTTCTTTTCCCACTATTTTCTGAAATCTTAGAACAGGATCTGTATTTTAAATCCTATCTTAGCTTTTCAATATGTGTTCAGCCCTGACACACTGAGTAAATTAACGAATGACCTGATAATCTCTAAGATTTTCCTGACCTTTTAAGTCCTCTGATTGTTTGATTCTTCCAGTATTCTGGGTGCTTAGAAAAAAATTGGAGAATTCTCTTAAAATGAATGTCTTGTATGTTAAGGGATTTCCTCCTTAACAGTCTTAAAAGTATATATATATTATATTACTAGTAGTAAGTATGTACCTGGGCCCAGGAGATGGCTGCAATAGTATATGTAACATTTTCTATTTATGATCTTGAGCCTAATTCTTTGTATAGTCCACGTGAGGTGGGTCAGAGGCTGGTCTTGACTTCGCTTTTCCTGCAGTGTGATCTTGGGAAGATCTCTGTGAACGATGAGCAAGAAATGTACATTTGTTTTCTTATATGAGATTTGGAAGTCATGGATAGTAGAAGCTGAGATTCATGATCTATTCATCTCAGTGCTCATGGAGGATGCATTTTATGTTCTGGATTAAATGTGCTTGGGCTGGTGGGGTCAGGCCAACTCAGTGGATTAGAGCAGAAGCAGTAAGTCCTTCCACATCTTGAGATTGAACCTGGTTACCTATTTAGGCAAGCAGTTCTTGAACTGCCTGTGCGGATAAGCTGCTGGGAGACAGTGCCAGTTGAGGCCATCTTGACCACCTTGTCTCTGTGCCTCTGAGATGAGGCCTCACTGGTGGATAGTACATGGAATGTCACATCTAGCTCTGAGTTTAAAATCTGGCTTGGGTATGTTACTTAATTCCAGAATCTCAGTGTTTTTTTTTTTTTTTTAAAGATCCTCAGAAGGTATCGTATCAGTCTTCAAGGCTTTTGTGAGTGATGGATTAGACAGTATATGTCAGAGGCCCAGTGCCTGGCAGTCAGATTGGACCCTGTGGTGATGATGGTCACGGTGACACATTTCAGAAGGGACACATAGGAACCTGCATAGTTCTGCCCCCATGAAAGTGCCAGCCCTGGTGTGTGACTGAGGACTGTCCCAACGTTGCCTGCTGCCTTTTATGGCCAGTGTGCCGACTGCAGAGGAGGTGCTGAGTTTTTCACGGATCTAGAAAAAGAAGGTAACAATCTGCCAAAAGAAAAGGTCAATCATGTGTTTCATTCCATGACACTTGGAAATGTTAACACATAACGCGAGTAGCTTCAAACGTTCCTTCCTTATTGGTTATGTAGCAATTGTTCACTTATAGTGTCTTGTCCAGGGGGAAGTAAAAACAACAATAAAAAAACTTATTCATAATTTCTATGATAGTTTGTTTCTATCCTTGATAGTTCATGTGACTTGTATTTTCCTTTAATTCTTGAAAAAGTAGAAGTGGCAGTAATAAAAATAGACATCGATAAACCCATTCCACGTGAATGGCGTTTTGTAGACAATAGAAAGGAGACCTGCATTATATTTAAGTGACACTGCACTGAGCTTTGCTGATTAGCTTGTCACCTGTCACTCACAGTGCATCTTCAGTCACCATATCGGGCCTTCAGACTGTCACTGTGAGGACTCTTGGACAGAAGGTGAGTTGGGTTCCATGTTGTACAATTAACTGTGGGTTGTGTTTCTGTGCGTCATGTTGAGTTAATTTTAGGTTCTGGGAATCCTGGTAGGAAGTCACGAGGATTGATGACGGCTGTGATAACCAGAAGTAAAAACACATTTTTGTTCTTTACACACAGCTATTTTGAACTGGAGAGCAGTGGTCTGAGGGATGAGATTCGCTATCACTACGTACACAGTGGGAGGCCCCGGACAGAGGCGCTTCCGTACCGGCTGGCTGACGGGCAGTGGCACAGGGTTGCACTCTCGGTCAGCGCCTCCCATCTCCTGCTCCACATCGACTGCAACAGGTATGTCTTGGCCTTTGATCTTCTGTGATTGTGCCCTTGAAATCGATCAATGGGGAAGGGAAAAAACCAATCCCCTCCAAGCCTTGCTGGGGAATAAAAACCAAGGGACCCTAGGAGTCATTTAACATACCGAATGGGCCATTGCTGCTGCTGCTGCTGCTGCTAAGTCACTTCAGTTGTGTCCTACTCTGTGCGACCCCATAGACGGCAGCCCACCAGGCTCCCCCACCCCTGGGATTCTCCAGGCAAGAACACTGGAGTGGGTTGCCATTTCCTTCTCCAATGCATGAAAGTGAAAAGTGAAAGTGAAGTCGCTCAGTCGTGTCTGACTCTTAGTGACCCCATGGACTGCAGCCCACCAGGCTCTTCCATGCATGGGATTTTCCAGGCAAGAGTACTGAGGTGTCCCAGGATGACCAATTGTAATATGCTAAGAAAACAGTTCATTAAAATGAAACCATATGCAGCGATTAGGAAGAAATGTATGAAAGGTTGATTATAGATGCGGGACCATTAAGTACACCTCAGTGTCCTTTAGGCACCGGCTGGATTTCCGTGGAGCTGTGATTACGGTTAACTGTGATGTATTGTTGTTGAGTCCGTTCCACTTGGAAGCGAATGAGCTGGTCTACCTTCAAATGAATCTGAGAAGCCGGAGCTACTGGAGTGGCTAATTCTATTTCACTTCATCAAGCACAGCTTTGCTTAAATATTTTTTCCAAATGAAAAGGGGCTGTTCTTAAAGGGGCTGTTCTTGGAATCTTTTGGAATTGATGCCGTTTATCCTATGCAGAGGGATGAGCCTTCCAGTTTATCAGAGAGTGGCAGGACTACTTTGAAGATGGGGGTGTAAGGGGCAAGAAGGGGAAGGGAGAGTTTCATAGGATGCTGTGGGTTGGGGTGGGAAGGAGATATCCTCCTCCATGTCTGTCCCTAGGGGGAGGTTTACAGCCAGCTGAAGAAAGGACACTATTGATCTCTATTAGTTCACATGTGGCTGGACAGCTGGATGACCGTGGTGAAGGGGGATGTTTTCCTTTCTCCAGAACCCACTGAAAGTCGATGAATAGTGATCTGAGTCCTTTTATAGAGAATCTTTTGTGATGCAAAGTAGCCATGAATGGTTGGTCTTCATTAATATTACTGCCAAAGTTAAATGATTTTTTGGCCACAGGACTTGTTCTTTTAGGCCCTGGAAAAAGTACAGGCATGTTGAGTACAGCCTCCATTCTGGCACCCAATAGAAAGCACCTCCAGACTGCATTTCTGATGACGGGATACTTCAGTGTGCTTGCTACTCTGGCTCTGCAGTCTCTCTTAGGAGAGGACCTGGAAAGGCTGAGAACAGAAGCTAGTGTCAGGTTTAAGGGAAGTTCCACCATCTTGAAGTGAGTCTTGGTCTAGCTTGATCTATCTATCTAAAGTGCTTTCTGGATTTTCTGGAGAATTGTGGCTTCAACTAGATGTAATGTGTGCCTGGATGACATTTCCATAGAAACAGGTAGCTCCTTTTTACCTTGGGCTGGGCAGCTTGGATGAAGCCAGCTAAAGTCATTTGTTCCATTTCTACCTTCAGGAACTCACTGGCTCTTTCAATTCTCTAGAACTAAGGTGGTGTGTCAGGTAGCATTTCTGTTTCACCCTACCCACCACCCATATGTTGCTCAAATGGGAGACAAGAAGGGTCCTGTGCATCCTTTTATACCACAGGTAAGAAAGAAACGTTGAAGCCCTAGTTCAGTACTTCCCAACCGAAACATCCCAGAGACACTGCTGTTTTCTTGCTCTGCAATTATTTGCTTCCTCTTTGTGTAAGTTTTATCTTTTATTTCCCAATAGTCTTCTCTCTAGAGAAGAGGAAAGACGGGGTGGGTAGTTTGTGCTAATTGAAGGTTCCCTGCCTTTACAAATGCTCTGGTCCCTATGAAATTGTCTCCTCTGCCATCCTCAGACACGTGTTAGCTGTGTGAATTTGGACATATTAATTCCTTTGCATCTCAATGTAATTTGTAAACTGGGACTGCTAGTACTGTATGTACTGTTACACATATTCACAGATGGGAAAGTTAAGTAAGACGATTTGCATAAAGTGCTTTGGGTGGTGCTTGGCCTTTGGCACCCAGTACCTGGTGGTGGTGGTGGTTGTTACGGTTATTACTATTTATTCTGCACATCTGTGGTCACCCGGTGCCTCCAGACTTTGATTTGTCATGTATTCTGGCCTCTCTGCCATGAGAGTAGGGAGAGAACAGGAGAGCTGGAACCCGCAGTATGCTTTAGGGTCAGCCACATTTATACAGAATTGATTTGAGGAGGTTCTAAATACTAGTCCCCTTCTCTGGTGGTTTGTTTTTTATACTTTCATTCATAGCGTAACTTATTTTCCTTTATTTAAGATCTTGGAGGGAAAACATAAAGTTGGTGCCAATTAATGATTCATGGACCCAGGACAAATGAGGTTTTTAGATAGGTTAGGGAAAGAGAAGCTGGGAATGACTGGGCCAGGGGATAGGTCAATTTTGATTTTGGTGTAGGAAAAGTCTAGAAACAATTATAAAACCTGACTATACTTAAGAATTATGGATAACCAGGGGCCATCTCTGACCAGGTGAATCAGATTCCCTGAGTGTGGAACTATATTCTTCATAAACTCTCTGGGTAGTTCTTACACAAGCAGGTTAGCCTTGGTGCATGGGCTGGCATTTGAAAACCACTGATTTAAATAGAGGGAGTACTTGTGGTTTCCCCAAATGTGGGAAACTTGACTGCATAATTTGTGGTAGTGGGGAACTGCATTTGTGCTTTCCCTTGAGAAAAAAAAAAAGAAAGAAAGAGGGAGCAGAAACTGGAGAATAGCCTGGGCTGCAAGAAATAAGTGAGGGACCTTGGAAGTCCAAGTACCTGAAAAGCACAGCCCCAGTGAGGAGGAGGAAAGGTTTAAGGTGAGGATAGTGTCTAGTATGTGGTGGAACAAACTTTTCTTCTTCAAAAGTTTCTTCCTAGCCAGCACTGGCTGATTTTTTAAAATGGCAGAACCTCTGGGCTATTTATCAAGATGCTGGTCTACTACGTTTTATCTAGGCCACCCTTGCAGAGGGTGAATTTCAGAAAGGCTGATTTTTTATTCTCTAAGCTATGCATTTCATACCAGTGTGAGATTCTTCCTTTTTGATTCCTTTTGCCCTTAAAGTTATGCTTCCTTATTTTTCTCAACCTGTCACCTGCTAGAGCTGTGCTGGCTAGAAGATAAATGGTGATGCAATGGATAACATTTTAGCGTGTTGACTATGCTAGTGACTGTGCTAGTACTTTACATATATTAATTTATCACTCTGGCTCTCTTTCTCATCTAAAAGTGATGGAACTGAGGTTACATTCTATTTTTGTAACCCTCTGCTGCTAAGAGGCAGCTCTAGAATTTGGACCTGAGTCTGACGTCTGTGTGTCTGCTCTAACCACTAGGCTCTTCAGCTCAACATGAGGGACTGTTGGCACTGGACTTAGAACTTGATGGAAGAAAAGAGCCAGACTCAGCGTGAGCAGTTTGTTCTGTACTTCTAGCATTTTCCTGTCATGCATCTTACATTGCTGATCTTTGGGGTTGGGGGGCAAGATGTGGAATCTTACACAACCCATTGGTTTGGCACAAGGAAAGGGACTTCTGTCTACTGGGCATGTACCGTAGGCCAGGTAACGTGCTAGGTGTGATAGGTGTAACAGTCCTTGGGGCAGCCATATGGTGTGGAGGCAACTTCATTAGACCGCTTTTACGGATTTGGAAGTAGAAAGGCTCCAAGATGGTAAGGAACTCAGTTCCAGTCACATAACCATGGAGCTAAAACTCTGAACCAGGACATAACTCCCTAACCTTTGCCTGGCTACCTCTGCTCCCCGCCTCTGAAATTCATGTCCTTTCCAAGATAAAGTCATAACCATGCCAGGAAGTCTTCCCAGGAGAGAGAAGCTACAAAAATGTCAGGAATCCTAAAAATACTTGAAATCAGAGAGAGATTTCCAGGCAGTTCTATTGTTCTGAGGAACTGGAAAGTGGCAGAAATTTCTCCTTTTCTTAGAATTGAGAAACAGAACCTTTTCAGACCTAATTACACAAATTGTCACAAGAAAAGTGACTGCTATTTCAGTTGGTAATCTAACACTTTCTGCCTGTTACTGAGACACACTTTTCTTCCTGCTTCAGCTGTTCAGCTGGGCCTACTTAGAAACTCCCAAAGTGTGGGTAGCAGATTACCTCAAGCTAGAAACATTAAAGGAACCACTCAGTTGGGTGGCCAGCCTGATTATCTCCATTGCCTTAGGTTTTTCTTTTGCTTCCTTTGTATTAAGAGTTGCCAACAAAGCTGAGAAGGAGGCCTGAACTCACATTCCTCCGATTACCCTACTTCATTCTCAGTTCACCCTGCAGCCTGTTCCAGTCACTCAAAGCCCACAATCCTCTGACATCTGGGATCCAGTGCATAAGGGTTCTTTTACCACAAAAGGGATTTTCTTTCCTTCTCTTTATTTGGTAACTTGTAATTTTCAGTCAATCTATCCAATTAAAGTACTGGGCACACTCTCTGCCGGGCTGTGGGGATACAAAGAAATAGGAGTTCTTGCCATCAGGAAGTCCTTGGCTTATTCATTCAGTCCTTTTGAATTCTGAAGCCACCAGGGACCCCCACAGTGACTGGCCCAAATCCTTGGATATTAGAAGAATCATGGACTCTCATGGAAGCCTGTTTAAACACTAATGATAGCAGCTAAGCAGAGAGAAAACTGAAAATAGTCACTCCCAGCATCTTGGTCTTGAAATGACAGTGGAGGAATGGACTCAAAAGTGTTTTCCATTCAAATGGTACACGCATCCAGGCTTCAGCAGTAACTTTCTGCAATACACAGGTCTCCTCACTCCAATCCCTCCTCCTCTTGCTTCACCACTGGAACAATTTCTCTCTTACCCAGTCCCATTGAAATGGAACTCTGAACTCGCACCTCATTTGTTCAAGCTTGTGAAAGTGGGCATAGTGCCTGCACATAAATACACACACCTGCAGCCTGGTCGTCACTCTGACAGAGTTAACTCAGTGATTGTAGTCTAAACAGCAAACATATTTAGATTTTACCTCTAAAGCTTGGTAAACCAAGCTTGCTCACCACAGAGCACATTCAGCTTTTCCATACAACTGATTTTGAAGAACTTGCAGACCCAGAAAAATAAACTTACTGTAAATCACTGAACAAGTCAGTAATTCAAAGTTTCTGTCAAATATTTCAGAATAACTTCACGATATGAGCATTTCTTTATATCTCTAGGTTTTTCATAATGAAATATGGTGATATGGCATCTTCTTTCCAGAGAGCTCCTAAAGTATTTACAAGCAAGTTGTTAAGCCAAACATTCCTTAACATAGTTAAGCCATGTATAATGTACTGCAATGACTTTTCGACAAACATTTGCACTAGAGTAAAGGAGAAATTAAGAGATGACTATCAAAGACCACCACTTCCAAAAGAGGTAGGCCAAGATTATCAATCTCCTGATTCCTACACTGATGTATTATTTACTTCATGAACAGGAACACATGCACACAACTCATCAAAATTAAAACTGAGAATGTAGTATATGCCTGATGTCCAGCTAACCTAGCAGCACCCAATCTTCTATCCCAAGAGAAGTGATAAGCAAGGAAAGAATATAGGATATAACCCATATGTAATTAAATTAACAGTAAAAGGCAACAGTGATGCAAAGAGCTGACTCATTTGAAAAGACCCTGATGCTGGGAGAGATTGAGGGCAGGAGGAGAAGGGGACGACAGAGGATGAGATGGCTGGATGGCATCACCGACTCAATGGACATGAGTTTGGGTAAACTCCAGGAGTTGGTGTTGGACAGGGAGGCCTGGCTTGCTGCAGTCCATGTGCTGCAAAGAGTCAGACACGACTGAGTGACTGAACTGAACTGAAAAGGCAACAGTACAAGGAATGTTGTAAGGCAGTACCTGATGGATTCTGGTTTCCTAGTAGAGACCGTCAGGTCTGGTAGACCACAGAAGGAAGAGCTCCTGGTGACATGGAGTAGCTTCTCAGTTTCTTACCATCCCAGGTAAAAATGTATGACACTCTCTGCAGCTTTACAGTTTTGCCACTGTGATTTGATTCTGTGTAAGTTACATGAGAATCCGATTTGGAATGAGGTTCATCTTGTGAGCATGACAAAGCCAGTCAGAGTGCCAGTGATAAAAGACTGTGTATTAGTGAGTGGATCAAGTTTGCAGTGAGAGACAGCCTGCAGGAAGAGATGGAGAAGGAAATATGACAGAGGGGATGACAGGGAAAGAAGAACTGTTCTTAGGTGACCAGGCACATGTTATCTGGGTTATCTGAAACCTGTAATGAATGCTGGACCTCTGTCTTGCTTTTGCCACTTATAAAATGTGGCTTAATGTGCAATGAGTATGAAATCAGGAAATCTGTGTCTTAGACTCTTTGAAGATTCCTCCTGTCCTCTCCAATCCTTCCTCTCTGTCAGAATCTGTGCTTATATCTGTAAAATGGGAGTAATAGTAACTCTTCTACCATATACTGGTTATAGGAATATAGCAAGAGAGTGTGTGCAAAATCCTCAGAAAATTTCAAGCTACTCTATGAACACACAACATCATGAAGTACTATAAACATATGTCATCATGTAGCAAAGATGTTTCAGTGTCATACTGGAGATGAAAGCAATTTAATTAAATCTTCACTTATACAAAAAGTGAAGATTTTTTGTGTGAAGATCCATGTCTCATGGAGGAGGACCTGGTGCATACTGTGAATCCATGGTGCAGTGTAGGGTTTGAGGTCCATCAGGTCCCTGAAATTATTCTAACTGCCAAATACTAGGCATGGTTCTCCAATAGTTTGTCTTTTATTTCCATGGTTGGTAGTACAACACAATCATAAATGATTTTTATGCCAACAGAGTCCCTGTAAAAGTAAGTAACTGCAGAGTCTCTTAAAAAATATATAATTGAGGCTGAATGGGAAGGAGAACATCCCCTCCAATGTGATACAATGTTTCCTTGATCCTGGCAGGGCTTTGAGAATGTGGCATGGCCCCTTTCCTTTTTACTTCTGTGAGAGAGGAGATTCAAAGATTTACTTCCCCCATTCTCAAACCATGAGCCAAAATGATCACAGCTTTTAGGAGAAGATGTACAGGTGCAGTTTTACGGAATGAGGAAACCACTGTCTTATAATTTCCTGGCTTTCCCAAACATAATAGATACTACTTGTATCTCTACTTTGAAAATCTGGCTTTTTATCACAAACGCATTCTGAACTAAAAACTAGAGCTACCAGAAAGTGTTAAATTTGTATGACCCTGGGAAATTCATTTACTGTCCCTGGGTCTTAGCTCCTAGAAATAAAATGAGGGGCTAGGACTAGATTTCTGAATCTCCTTCCACCTCTACTCTTCCAGGCATATCTCATTACAATACTTAGAGTATGCATTTTTTTTTTTTTGCCTTCAGGACCCTGGAGAGCAACCGAGCTTGCCATCTTCACAGGGCTGCTTCTGTGGTAGACCAGCAGGCAGCTTGCAGTCATCTCAGTTGATTTGTGTGTTGACAGTGTGGCATGCTGCTGGTGAAGAAAGGCTACTTACCCTAGATACCCAATCTTCCCCCCACCCCCCACCTTCGCTTGCCTTCCTTCTTGCTAGAGTAGATGCTGAATATGCAGTTTTGGATATGGAGATCCAACCAGTTCATCCTGAAGGAGATCAGCCCTGGGATTGCTTTGGAAGGAATGATGCTAAAGCTGAAACTCCAGTACTTTGGTCACCTCATGCGAAGAGCTGACTCATTGGAAAAGACTCTGATGCTGGGAGGAATTGGGGGTAGGAGGAGAAGGGGACGACAGAGGATGAGATGGCTGGATGGCATCACCGACTCAATGGACATGAGTTTGGGTAAACTCCAGGAGTTGGTGTTGGACAGGGAGGCCTGGTGTGCTGAGATTCATGGGGTCACAAAAGAGTCGGACACGACTGAGCGACTGAACTGAACTGAAGGAATGTTCACATCTTATTCTCTCCACCTTGTGCTCTTTATTTCTTTCAGACATCTTCTGATCCAGACATGTGACAGTGGACAGCCTTTTTGGGGGTATACAGGCTATCCTGGCTGTGGAGGCCTGGTAGCTTGGTAACCTACAAGATAAAGCAGTGTAGTGTAGCCAGAGGATGATGGATAGTTGTACTGTTCAAAAAAAAAAAAAAAAAACACACAAAAAACAAAACACATCCTCTGAATACTGAAGGGAAAAAAGCCTTTGTTGCTGCCAAACCATAGGCACTTAAATAATGGGAGATAATGAATCTAAAGGTCTAGGTAGCCAATGTAATACATTCCAAATTGTAGATTATTCAACAAAGTTAAAGGTCTTCCCTGGTGGCTCAGTTGGTAAAGAATCTGCCTGGAATGCAGGAGACCTGGGTTCAATCCCTGGGTTGGGAAGGTTCCCTGGAGAAGGAAATGGCAATCCACTCTAGTATTCTTGCCTGAAGAATTCCATGGACAGAAGAGCCTGTTGGGCTACAGTCCATGGGGTCACACAGAGTTGGACATGGCTGAGTGACTAACACTTTCATTTTCAGCTTAGTAGAAAGTGGCTGCTTAATTGTTAAGGCGCTCGGACATGACCGTGTTGGATGTCTCATTCTGGCTGAGACCCACACACTTGTATTCACACTTTGTACCCTGCAGCTTATTTATTCCAACTTCGTTAGGTGGATTCCAAGCTTAACTCTGCCCAATCTTCTAATGCCATCAGTAGCAAACCCATTTCTAATTTTGTCTTTTCAAAAATCTTTGTCTTTTTTCTCTTGTTGCCTGGTGGGTTTAAATATGCTTTTGGTCAACAGTGGCCTCAGTGGCAGAGAGGTAGGAGGTGAAAGGATTAACTGAAGTGGATGATGAGAGAGGCCTGCATTTCCCCATCTATCTGCATTCTTGGGCTTTCAGAATTACAAATGGAAAGGACTAAAAAGAAATACAGTAGAATCTTCTCTTTATCTGGTGGCTTGTTGGCTACCTGAGGCCATGAGTAGATTAACAGGAAGGTACATTATTGCATACACAGGACCTAAGATGTATTAAAATAGAAGGGAAAATAAGACTTCGTTTCCAACTTAGTGATTTCATCTATATGCCTTCAGACACATCTTGTTGTGATTTAATGCATGGACATCGGTTTATACAGGATGAATGGAAGGGGGGAAATAGGCTGCAGGAGATATAATGTGTTTTGGTATGAGAAAATATCAAAGCTTGCATCTTTATTGTTACAGTTCTACTCTGTCCTTGATGATGGATACGTATGGTTATTCCTTAAAAAGGAAAGCAGCGAGAGAAAATAAAAACTCAAACCAGAATAATATATATGATGGGACTCAATTTCTTAAAAAATGTACATTTATATATTAGGTGTCTCTGTTCCTTTTCTGCTTCACTTGTTGGAAAGGAACACTGGGGAATAAAAAATGCACGAGCCATGAGGACTTTTTAATTGAAAAAGAAAAAGAATTCCAAATACTACATTAGTTTTCTAGTTAGAGCAGGGGTACTGATGTTGTCATTGAAAAGAACTGATTTTCTATAGTACTGGAAAGAAATTCATCTATCTCTCTGGGAACTTTAATTAAATTAATGTTATAAATAATAGCAGCCAGAGTGGCTGGATGCAAGGAAACAGATTTATAGCTGAACCTGTTCGGCTGCTTTTCTTGTAGGGGATATGGTGGAGATGGGGCGTGGGGATGAGGAGGCTTGGAAGGAAAAGGTTCTTGTGAATGTTTTTCCCTGCTCTAACCCCTTTAATTCAATTAACTCTTGCCCTCGGCTCATCCCTCTTAACTTCTTGTGAGTGTGTCTCCAGTAAGAGCTACAGAGCCTCTCAGCCAGCTGGTTAATGTGTCTGGGCCTTCACCTGAGGGTTTTCCTGGGCAGTTAGAGTGGAAATAATTTCCCTTTTCCATAAAGGGTCTGTGTGATGCCATCTCTAACTCTTTCTCAGGAAGGTCCTCCTGCATCTTTAGTCACTAGTCTGTCGGTATGAGGGTATCACTTTCCTGACATCAAATTTCACACATAGGAACTTACAGGCTTGGAGTTGGAGGTCTCAGTGGGCTTCTTTGGGATACTCAGAATACCTGTATTACCCAGAAGGGAATTTCATTTCCAGGAGAGGTAAACAGCTATAGCTCATCCTGGTGTGTCCCCAGCACAGCTCATTCAGTTACTCAGTGTTCTCCAGGTTGGTGCTGTCTTTGAAGCACAAGCAAGGAGGGAGCTGAGTAATCTATGATTTCAGTTTCTTGAATTCTTTGACATTTTGGCCTCAAAGACCCAGCACCATGCTGCGAAAAACTCAGACTTTTTGCTCAGTCATTGTTGAGTTGAAGGTTAATGTTTTGGACCTTTAAAAAAAATTTTTTTTTAAAGTGATCTATATATTCCCTTGATCTTTTTTTTTTTTTTTTTTTTGGTAAAAGCACTCTGAGGTGTATGTTCTTGCATCTTATAGGTGGAGACTTTGGAGGTACTGAGGATAGACATGACTTGTCCAGGAGCTTATAGTTAGTCAGTGACAAATGGAAGCCAGAGTCCAGAGGTCTTTCCTTATTTCTTTTTCAAGGAGATTATTCTTCACCAATCCCCTCCACTTTGTTCCCTCTTCTCTTCCTCCATCTTTTTAACACCCCCGTGTGACAAGATATCACTTCTAACTTCTCATGGAATAAGTATAATTTATCCTGCTTATAAACTGACACCAACAAAGGCCAAATTCCATGTATTACTCTCTCTAGACTGTGGAGGCTGGTACCTCCAAGGACCTTGTTGGGCCAAAATTGACCTTGTTACAAATTCCAACCACTGTTGGTCTTTGGACTCTATAGATAATTTCACATCACCTTTTTAGATTTAAAGACTCTCCCTTCCCGGAATCTAGTATTGATAGACAGGTTCATGACTTCAATCCCACAGAGATAATATGGGGTTAGGGCTTCGAATGACCCATCATCCCTATATGATTTGTATGCTTTGCATGTGTCTCCATACTGATGTGCAATGGCCAAGGACCTAATCTTAAATCATGACTGACCGCAAATGAGCCATTTGGCCATTTCTTCAAATGTGAAATAGAAACATTACTCTAGTCTCCAGTGTTGCATGGGTGGTTTTACACTGTTCCGATATAAATTTCGATATTTGCTATTTCAAGGTGATAAACTCTCTGTGTTCTTTAAGGTGACTTTGCAATCACAAGGTCTCATTAGAAACTACTGGTGGTGAAATAAAGGGTTGGGCGGTGGCTGACCCCCACTTAGGAGGGCATTTGTTGTTATTGCTTCTTTTGTTGGTATCTAATTAGATATGTACTAGAGCCTGCAGGAGCTAATAAGAGCAAGGCCTAGGAAGTAGGTGAGCATGCTGAATTGTGAGTCTTTTTCACAGGCAGCAATCTTTCATGGACATTAGGGCAATACATAAAGACTTCACACTGTAAACCAGATCACATATTCCCTTCCCACTCCAGCACCCACATAAGCTCATTTAATGGCCTCCTATAAGCTTAAGGCTAAAGGTCACTATCCTTAATATAGCTTAAATTTTTTTTTTTTGCATAGTCTAGCCCATGTTTCCTTCTTCAATTTCTTCTTACACTACATTCTTTTAGTTCTTTAATTACCATATTCTTTGAAGCCTCAGGATTTCTGTATATGCCATTTCTTGAAAATCAAATTCATGTCTACTTACCCTTAATTTTCAGGACAAGAGAAAGAAGTTTCTTGTGTTTTACTATTCCATCATAAACTGTTTCTCTGCAGAGTGGTTTTTGATCATTTGATTGATGTCTGTCTTTCTCACAGGCTGCAGACCCCCCTCGAGAGCTCACCTTTGCATCACCACTGTATATCATAGAGCTGTCACATAATAGGTGTTGTAAATTTCAATGTGATTTGTAAATATCAGGCCTGGGGAAAGACGAAGATAAAGTTACCCTGGCATTTCTGCTTTGAACTTCTGTGGATTCTTTTCTGGAGGAAGGCAGTTAATCTGTAGAAGACTTCCGGTGATTTCCTGGTCTGATTCACAGCACAGGGTGAGCTGTGCCCCACTTGCAAGTTGGACTTACATGTCTCCTATGTCTGCAGGAGCTCTGGCAGGCACGGGAGAGTAGAGGTAACTTACCCATGGGGCACAAACATAAACTGATCACTGATAGGATTAAGGGGAATGTGCCCTCTCTGTTGGAGAGAAAACACAGTTGGGTACCCTTGTCTGGTCTGTGGACATATCAGCATCATCCAATTCTGTGGGTCTGTTTCTTCAAACTATAGCCGAAGCTCACAATAGGATCTCCCATCAAGCCCATTCAATAAGCCCTTTGGGCAGGATTCCATGAGAGTCCCAGGCTGTTTTGGTATAGCCTTATTGTGAAATTCAATGGATACATTTTTTCTTTAATTTTCTTAAATTATGTATGATTCACATATTACACAAAATTAAAAACAAAAAGTATAACAAGAAGAAATGTGGGAACACAATTCCAAGCAATAATTGTGGAGTTTGGGGTGAAAATTCTTGCAGTATAGGTTCATTTTATATAATGAAATAACTAATAAATTTATTAAAAGCCTTCCCCATATAAGTGACATAATATGTAACAAAATAATGGATAACTTATAAAAAATTAAAATACAAACTGTTCCAAACCATGTGATACCAATCACCCTGTCCCTAACTCCTTTGCACAGAAGTCATCATTATTACATTTTATTTCTCTTCTCTAAAATTTTCTTTGCATATGCAAACATGTTGTTTTCAATAGTAAGACAGCACTGTATGTATTTAATTTGCTTTTTCATTCAATAGAGTAAAGCCTGATGCACCACTGGTGTGTAGCAGGAACATACTTAAGAAGAATGAGTGCTGTAGATTAGTCTGGGCAGCTCTGTCCCTTGGCAGTGTGAGGAACGGTATTTACCTGCATGCTCTGCTGCTGCTGCTGTCTCTTCAGTCGTGTCCGACTCTGTGCGACCCCATAGATGGCAGCCCACCAGGCTCCCCCTGTCCCTGGGATTCTCCAGGCAAGAACACTGGAGTGGATTTCCATTTCCTTCTCCAATGCATGAAAGTGAAAAGTGAAAGGGAAGTTGCTCAGTCGTGTCCGACTCTTCGCGACCCCATGGACTGCAGCCCACCAGGCTCCTCCATGCATGGGATTTTCCAGGCAAGAGTACTGGAGTGGGGTGCCATTGCCTTCTCCAAGCCTGCATGCTCTAGCCTCATGCTTTGGGCTGTTATCTATGCCTCTGGCCTGACATGCGCAGCAGTGACATAGCAACAGGGCAGGAAGCCAGGCACCCCCACCCTTGGATCAGTGTGGCCTGTCTCAGCTGTGTAGCTAGGTGAGACTGTGACAATTAGCCTATGCTGAAATGGGAGTTACAGGATCAAAGTGGGTGTGTGATGAGGGTTAGATGTTCTGAGCATAGGCATGTTGCTGAAGCTTGTTTTGTGTGGCTGAAGTGGAACTGGTGCTGGCCAGGCTTAGGCATCAGGTGAACACAATGAGAGAATGTCATTTCATGGTTAAGAGCACAAGCTTTTGGAGTTGGCTAGCTCTGGGTATCAGCTCTGGC
Source organism: Bos indicus x Bos taurus (assembly GCF_003369695.1). Taxonomy (NCBI): domain Eukaryota; kingdom Metazoa; phylum Chordata; class Mammalia; order Artiodactyla; family Bovidae; genus Bos; species Bos indicus x Bos taurus. Next base: position 27,076,702 of record NC_040104.1, read on the forward strand.
TTTGTCACTCCTGTGGGATCCTTGGAAAGTAACAACTCTTAAGTCCCAATCATGATAAGGTTGCTATAATGCCTCCCTCACTGGGTTAGTGGAATTAAGTGTGCCTGTTATTTTTTCACTTTCATGCATTGGAGAAGGAAATGGCAACCCACTCCAGTGTTCTTGCCTGGAGAATCCCAGGGACGGGGGAGCCTGGTGGCCTGCCATCTATGGGGTCGCACAGGGTCGGACACGACTGAAGCGACTTAGCAGCAGCAGCAGCAGCGCACAAGAATCAGATGAGACATTCCTGGTTGCAAATAACAGGACTTCCTAGGTGGCGCTAGTGGTAAAGAAGGAGCCTGCCAATGCAGGAGACATAAGAAACATGGGTTCAATCCCTGAGTTGGGAAGATCCCCTGGAAGAGGGCATGGGAACCCACTCCAGTATTCTTGTCTGGAGAATCCCATGAACAGAGGAGCCTGGCTGGCTACAGTCCATAGGCTCACAAAGAGTCAGACACGACTAAAGTGACTTAGCATGCATATAAGGATATATAATGTTTATTTAACCAAAACTTTTAGATGAGGCAGTAACTGAGATGAGCTGGTGCTCAGACATGTCATCAGGGGCCAATGCAGTCCTTTTTTATCCATCTACTCCATCATCCTTGCCAGGGAGAAGTGTCTTGAGACAGTGACAAAGGAGAAAGAGGTCACCATGATTGTCTTAGACCAGCCATCCTTCCTTTCATGGTGCTGGCCCATTGCTCTCTCAGTAAAACTGAGATACTTTGGAGAGAGATGGGGAAATGGCTCTTTTATAGGCTGTCAGCAGTGTTGCTGCCATGTATCAATAGTTTATCACCAGGGCTGTTGCTGCTGCTGCTGCTAAGTTGCTTCAGTCGTGTCTGACCCTGTGCGACCCCATCCCTAGGATTCTCCAGGCAAGAACACTGGAGTGGGTTGCCATTTCCTTCTCCAATGCATGAAAGTGAAAAGTGAAAGTGCAGTCGCTCAGTCATGTCTGACTCTTAGCGACCCCATGGACTGCAGCCTACCAGTCTCCTCCGTCCATGGGATTTTCCAGGCAAGAGTACTGGAGTGGGTTGCCATTGCCTTCAAATTGTTCAATAAATGCTGCCGTGATGCTGCTGATACTTGGTTCCATAATGATAATGGTTTTCCACATCTGGGCAGAACCGACATGAACAGGAGGACAGATACAAGGAGATAATAGGAGTAGCTGGTTAACCAGGAATCATTTATATATATGGATGATCCTGCCATCAGGGAATCTTCAAGGCCATGCTCTAACAGGAGGTAGGATATGAGTCCATTCGAGAGGCTGGCCTGGCTTCTGTCTCCAGAGCCCATGAAAGCTGTAGGCTGGGTAGCTCCTGTTACATCTTTACTTTGGGAAACCTGGCCTCTGTCTGTTGCTGCTGCCCTCTCAGGCCCTTTAAACACAGCTGCCCTTTCCACAAGAAGTTCTGTGCAGGTGCATCTGAGCTGGTTCCTTATGGCAGCTTTTTCCCAGGCCTGTCTTCCCTCTTATTCTTACCTCACATTCTCATCCCTCATCTTCTTGGCCTGCCTATCCCTGACTTTTGATGCCTGCTGCTTTACATGATCAGTTTGGCAACTTATTTGGATTTCTTCTCTGTTGACTGACCTCAGAATGTCATGGTTCCCCTGACTGCCAATCGCCAGCATCCTCCCTGGCAGGACAGCCCTTTCTGCACTCCATACTTGGGTTTTCTGATTTCTTGATGTTGACTCCTTCCCATAGCTTGATCTTCTCTTTTCTGCTATATTTAACTACAAGTAGGATCCAGGCCCACTTGGGTTGGGAGGGAGGAGGGGGTTGTTGCTTACTCTCTGAGTTAGAGTGGTGCAGCAATGGACTCGACGTCTACAGGTGGGTTCAAGGCTTCACCTGGAGGCAACCTGGATTCCCTTCAGTGGAGAAGAGCATTGTGACAACCTTGAGCATATCACAGAGCTGTTCAACATATGCATTATGTGACCAAGCCTTGCCCTAAATCTCATCCTTGCAAAGTATCATGTGAAAAAGGTGACTGTATATTTGCAGCATAGGCCATCCTGGGGGCTGACCCAGATGTTGCCTGCATCAGAAGTGACTGTGCTTTGGTGTTGGCTCCAGTAGCCCCGCAAGGGGGAGATAACCTGGGATGGTGGAAGAAGCCTTGGGGTCTGGGCTGGGTATCTTCCATCTGCCTCTCCAGAAACATCTCTCCCCTCTCTGCTCCACTCTGTCTCCTAGCAGGCTGACCTCTGTGGACTGCATCTGGGAACTCTGTTGCCACCTCTCTTTCTTTTTGAATTTCATCAGTAGAAAGAATAGGCTGGAAGTCGGATGGAGGGAGGTGAGGCTTTCTACTCTCCTAGCTGTTTCTCTATGGGGTCACATTGGACTGGGTCCCCTTTTGACTGAAAGCCACAGGCCCTATCAAGCGACCCTTTTTGAGTTCCTGGCCCCTTTATGCCTCAAAAGGCAAGAGCTCCTGAATCCCGTTCTGTATTTACATTCTCTCTGGTACCATCTCTTGTGGTTTATCTACTCCCTGCTTGTCCTGCAAATAACCCCTTTAATTGATTGTCTTTTCAAATGACCAAATCTCAGTAGGGTGACTGTTTCCCACCAGGATCCTTACTGTTACAGGTTCAAAGTTGGAAATGTCAGATCACTCTCTGACTTTACTGCTTCCTAGCTGTGGGTCCTTGCACAAGTTTCTTAACCTTTTTGAGTCCTAGGTTTCTCATCAATAAAAGCAGGGTGACAAGAATAATTGCTTCTATCTCTCCGAGGAGGAACACACAGCGTGAAAATGTCATGTAGACTGTAATGTGCCATGCATGGGGCTGGGGACAAAGGGTGCGGTTCTTGTTGTCTCTGTGATATGCCAGGAGCTTTAAGTGGAAACCAGGGGAAGCTGAAGGCTTTGAGGATGGAGCGCATAGGTCTCTGAGAGGGCTGTGTATGCCCACCCGTGTCTCCTGCATGGTTAATGAGAAGCACAGCTGACGGGAGGATGGGACCCCACAGATTATCCTTCAAAGCCAAGCCCACAGGACCTCCTCTTCCATTCACCTCGGCCCACAGGTCCAGCTCATGTGGAATACAGATGAAATCCCCTCCAATTACAGATACATTATCGAGTGGTGACATTAGCCTCTGCTCAAATGGATTCTCTGATAAGGCCTTTGGAAAAATATAATCACATGGTCGGAAAAGAGGAAATTGTCAAATGGTGCTGAGAGAGATGAAAAGGCTGATTCTCTGGGCTTTTGTTTTTCACTATTCAGAGAACACAGTATTGCAGGAGTAAATCCTGTTATTTGTGTCTGGGGTAATCTGACACTGGCTGCTAAAAAGAAATGGCAGTGGTATTTATATTGGAAATTGCTTTGGACGGCGCGTACCTGAACTTCAAGAGGGCTGTGGTGCTGCCTCGGGCTGATCACTCTTGATCATGTCAATCATCTCATCCTCTTTTATTGCCTCCGAAGGCCTTTCACTATGTGAAATTGTCTTGATCATTTACCTGTTTACAATGTTACTGTCTCATTCTCCCTGAGCCATACCCCTTACCCCTGATTGTTATTGTTCAGTCATCAAGTTGTGTCCGACTCTTTGCGACCTCATGGACTGCAGCACTGCAGGCTTCTCTGTCCCTCACAATCTCCCAGAGTTTGCCCAAGTTCATGTCCATCTAATTGGTGATGACACCCAACCATCTCATCCTCTGACGCCCTCTTCTCCTCCTGCCCTCAGTCTTTGCAGCATCAGCGTCTTTTCCAATGAGTAGCTGTACCCATTAGGTGGCTAAAGTATTGGAGCTTGGGCCTTCCAGCATCAGCCCTTCCGAAGAGTATTCAGGGTTGATTTCCTTTAGGATTGACTGGTTTGATCTCCTTGTGGCCCAAGGGACTCTCAAGGGTCTTCTCCAGCTCTGCAGTTTGAAAACATAAATTCTTCAGCACTCAGCCTTCTTTATGGTCTAGCTCTCATATCTGTACATGACTATTGGAAAGACCATAGACTTGACTATATGGACTTATGTCAGCAAAGTGGTGTCTTTGCTTTTTAACACACTGTTTAGGTTTGTCATAACTTTCCTGCCAAGATGCAATAATTTTCTAATTTCATGGCTGCAGTCACTGTCCTCAGTGATTTTAGAGCCCAGGAAGAGGAAATCTATCACTGCTTCCACTTTTTCCCCTTCTATGTATCAAGAAGTGATGGGACCAGATGCCATGGTCATAGTTTTTTTTTTTTTTTTTTAAAGTTTAGCTCAGGGCTGGTGCACTGGGATGACCCAGAGGGATGGGATGGGGATGGGATGGGGAGGGGAGGTGGGAGGGGGGTTCAGGATAGGGAACTCATGTAAACCCATGGCTGATTCATATCAATGTATGGCAAAAACCACTACAATATTGTAAAGTAATTAGCCTCCAACTAAAATAAATAAATAAAGTTGAGTTTTTTAAGCTGACTTTTTCACTGTTCTCCTTCATCCTCATCAAGAGGCTCTTTAGTTTCAATTCACTTTCTGCCGTTAGAGTGGTATCATCTGCATATCTGAGGTTGTTGATATTTCTCCCATCAATCATGATTCCAGCTTGTAACTCATCCAGCCTGGCATTTCACATGATGTGCTTTGCATATAAGTTAAATAAATAGGGTGACAATAAACAGCCTTGTCATACTTCTTTTTCAATCCTGAGTCAGTCAGTTGTTCCATACAGTGTTCTAACTGCTGCTTCTTGACCCACATACAGGTTTCTCAGGAGACAGGTAGGATGGTCTGGTATTCCTTTCTCTTTAAGAGTTTTCCATAGTTTGTTGTGATCCACACAGTCAAAGGCTTTATCATAGTCAATGAAGCAAAAGTAGATGTTTTTCTGGAATTCCCTTGCTTTCTCTATGATCCAGCAAGTGTTGGCAATTTGATCTCTGGGTCCTCTGCCTTTTTTAAACCCAACTTGAACATCTGAAAGTTTTTGGTTCATGTAATGCTGAATCCTCCTAGCTTGGAGGATTTTGAGCATAACCTTACTAGCATGGGAGATGAGTAGTATTGGCTGGTGGTTTGAACATTCTTTAGTACTGCCCTTCTTGGGAATTGGGATGAGGATTGGCCTTTTCCAGTCTTGTGGTCACTGCTTGGTTTTCCAAATTTGCTGATGTATTGAGTGAAGCACTTTAAGAGCATCATCTTTTAGGTTTTGAAGTGGCTCTGCTGGAATTCCATCACTCCACTAGCTTTACTGGCAGTAGTGCTTCCTAAGGCCCAGTTGACTTCACACTCCAGGATGTCTGGCTCTGAGTGAGTGATCACACCATTGTGGTTATTCAGGCCATTAAGATCTTTTTTGTACAGTTCTTCTGTGTAGTCTTTCCATCTCTTCTGCTTCTTTTAGGTCTTTACCATTTCTTTATTGTGCCTGCCTTTGGATGAAATATTTCTTTGATATTTCCAATTTTCTTGAAGAGATCTCTAGTCTTACCTTTCTGTTGTTTTCCCATTTCTTTGCATTGATCATTGAAGGAGGCCTTCTTGTCTCTTCTTGCTATTCTCTGGAACTCTGTCTTTAATTGGGTTTACCTTTCCTTTCGCCCTTACTTTTTGCCTCTCTTCTTAGCTCAGCTATTTGTAAAGCCTCCTCAGACAACCACTTTGCTTTCTTGCATTTCTTTTTCTTTGGGATGGTTTTGTTTGCTGCTTCCTGTACAATATTATGGACCTCTGTTCATAGTTCTTCAGGTACTCCATTTACTAGGTCTAATCCCTTGAATCAATTTGTCACCTTCATTGTATATTCATAAGGGATTTGATTTAAGTCATACCTGACTAGCCTAGTGATTCTCCCCAATTTCTTTTAGTTTAAGCCAGAATTTTGCTATGAGGAGCACAGGATCTTATTTTTGCTGACTGCATACAGCTTCTTTATCTTTGGCTACAAAGAATGTAATCTATTTGATTTCAACATTGACCATTTGGTGATGCCCATGTGTAAAGTCATCTCTTGTGTTGTTGCAAAAGGGTGTTTGCTATGACCATTGCATTCTCTGGGCAGAATTCTTTTAGCTTTTACCCTGTTTCATTTTGTACGCCAAGGCCAAACTTGCCTGTTACTCCATTTCTTGGGGAAGAAGATAATAAATGGCCCTATATCATGGATTTAATTGAACTAATACATAGAATGCATATAGGTTTATGGGTGGTAGGTAGTGAGTGCACAATTATTTTTAATAACGGTTATAACAGAAAGTGGAAGGAGAGGAGGAAAATGCTATGAAATAAAATTCAGTGAATCCTAGCCAGTAGATGAGATTTGGATTCCAACTCTGGTACACAGCTATGTGACCCAGATGAAGGACTCCCCTTCTCTGGGCAGCATGCAAAATGAAGAGCTTGAACTTGATGGTCTCTGCGTTTCTCAGACTGTGATTATGTTCCTAGAGCTGGGCTTGAAGGATACACAGTATTTTTATGTTAGCCCCTGATGGCTCAGATGATGAAGAATCTTCCTACAGAGTGGGAGACCCAGGTTTGATCCCTGGGTCAGGAAGATCCCCTGGAGAAGGGAATGGCTACCCACTCTAGTATTTTTTGCCTGGAGAATTCCATGCACAGAGGAGCCTGGCGGGCTACAGTCCATGGGGCCACGAAGAATTGGACATGACTGGGTGACTAACACTTTTGCTTCATGGTGTGCAGAGGGGAGTGATACCTTTCCTTCCCATCTCGTTAAAACTACAAGATTGAGACATAGCATGACCTAAAATTCACAGCAAGGTGACCTCTTTTCTGCTTCTCCCTTGAAATCACTTCCATCTTTCTTTCCTACTTTTTTTGTTCCAACCACACCTGAGAAGTTGATTTTACTGGAACATTTACACACATGCCTATCTCAGGACCTCTTTACTGTCTGCTCTGCCTGAATTTTTAAAAAATATATTTCTATATAGTTCCTTAATGTAGTCAAATGATTTCTCATCAGTGAAACTATTGAATGTAATAGAAACTCTCCCACCACATTGTTCTCCACCTCATTACTGTTTTCTTCTTGGCATTTATCACTTTGCATGTTTATTTGCTTATTATGTATTTGTACCTCCCCCTCCCCTTCCCCCAAAGGCCAGCAGTTTTTCTGACACCTGCATCTTCACTGTGGACAGTGCTTATATCATACGTTGGTTGCTTTGTATCTTATGTTACTCACTGTTAAGCCCTTTACCTTAAATATGCAAGTGATACAAAGCCGAATCGAACTGAAAACAACAACAAAAATGAAGCAGATGGCAATGATTCTCTGATCCACCAAGTGGTTGAGCGGTGGAGTCACTTGTGCAGATGGGCGTGCAAGGCCACAAGAATATGTTGGAGATTTTTGGCAGTAGGTGCATAGCAGGGATGTCTTTCGGCCTAGTAGGGAGTGCTGCTGGGTCTCTTCTCTTGACTAGTGTTTTGGAGTCTGTCCTGTAAAGTGGATGGGATGGAGTGGAGGGCATAGGTGAGGAAGAAGACTGAGGGCCACCACCCTGTGAGCAGCTACTATAAGGCAGGCCCCATGATTTATGATCATCTTACTTCAATGTCACATAAAACCTAGGAGGTATCTATTACCTCTTCATTCTACAGATAGATTGAATGACTGTCAAACTCTCTGAGCTCCAAAGAGTTAGGGCTGGACATGATGGCACAGAAGTCTCATTGGTGGGAAGGAAAGGTGAGGCATAAGAAAGTAGCTCTAGGGTTCTCTTCAGATATTACATTCTTACACACAGGGTCTTTTCAAAAAATCTTCAGAACATTTAGTTTTAAGTGTATTTGGTCCCTGACTTAGGATGATTAGACTTACAATTTTTTAACTTAATGATGGTGTGTAAGTGATATGCATTCATGCATTGGAGAAGGCAATGGCAACCCACTCCAGTGTTCTTGCCTGGAGAATCCCAGGGACGGGGGAGCCTGATGGGCTGCCGTCTATGGGGTCGCACAGAGTCAGACATGACTGAAGTGACTTAGCATAGCATAGCATAGCATACTTGGAATTTTGAATTTTGACTTTTTTGCAGACTGTCAGTACATGGTTTGATACCCTATTGTGATGCTGGGCAGTGGCAGTGGGCCACAGCTTCCTGTGCACCACACGATCATGACGGTAAACAGCTGACACACTTACAACCATTCTGTACCCATATAATCGTTCTGTTTTTCAGTTTAAGTACTGCTGCTGCTGCTGCTAAGTCGCTTCAGTCGTGTCCAACTCTGCGACCCCATAGACGGCAGCCCACCAGGCTCCCCCGTCAAAGTACAGTATTTAATAAATTACATGAGATGTTCAACACTTTAATGTAAAACAGGTTTCTATTAGATGATTTTGCCTGACAGCTAATGTAAGTGTTCTAAGCACTTAAGGTAGACTAGGCTAAGTTGTGATGCTTGGTAGGGTAGGTGTATTCTATATATTTTTGACTTAAGATATTTTCAACCTAATGGTAGGATTATCAGGAAGCAAACCAATCACAGTTGAGCATGATTTAATCCTTTCAAAAAAGCATTAGTCAAGCTCCTTTTCAGTTGAGCCAGCGTAATACTACAGGGCATGTAGAATTAAATATATATTATGTCCTTGAAGAAGCTTATAGTCTTATTTGACACATAAAACAACAGATGGACTAGTTGATTGTAATACACAATCATATTCAATGCAATGCTGAGCTGTATCAACTGTTCTTTAAGTGCTACTGCAATTCAGAAGACAGGATAATCTGTACCCTCAGCTCAGCATTTATTGAGTATGCCTTATGTGTTAGGTCCAATAGTGCTTACTGGGGATAAAGATATCATGATGATAAGAATAAGAGTATTAAATACTTGATGTATGCTCAGCAGTGTTCTAAGTACTCTAAATATGTTAATTTTTACAAGAACCTTTTAAGGTAGGTACTATTATTATCTACATTTTTTTTCAGATGAGAAAATGAACACAGTGGTGAAGTTACTTATATGGTCAGGGTTATGCTGCTAGTATGCAGCACAGTCATGTTATGAATGCAGTTAATGTGGTTAAGAGTAAAGTCATAACTACGTATACTGAAGAAAAGCTACAAGTTCTAAGTATCCCAGGGTGGAGTTGGAAAGGTAAATTGATTCTTACAACAGTGTGGGAGGTTCTGACATAGTGTAGTAAAGGATGCTATAAGAATACAGAGATGTGCTATTAATCTGACTTGTGGGAGAGGCTTACAGAGAGGATATAGAAACGTTTCCCTCTTGTCTGGTTGCTCCAGGTAGTTGCCTAAATTGGAATGTCTCCACATTCTTTCCAAAAATACTTAAAGGTCAACAAGGAGAACAAATAAATGTATGCATACTCACATTGTTAGCATAAATGGAGGCAGAAAGTTCCATAAACTACAATGTACCCGAAAATAAGACTCTACAAAATGAACATAAACTAGCAGAATCTTGTATACAAAACTATTAAAAATGAGAAAATATGTCAGCTGATACGAATCCTTAAAAAAAGTATCAAAAACTGTAATACAATATTCCAGCTTGAGTCAACTATCCTTTAACAAAATTTTAGAGATATGAAACCCACTCTTAATTAGAAATTCACCAATTTAGAGTAGAAATATATAAAACTCAGGAGTATATAGAGCATGAATGACCATGGAAGAAAGAAATGGACATTATTATTTTAGAAATAAAGACTAAATTACAAGAACTCCAACAGAATAAATTCAAACAAAAGAACTATAAGGGACATTAAAGAAAGACATTAAAATAAGAAAATGAATATTAAATAAAAATGATGTGGAAGAAAATGGTCAATATAGAAAATAGATAAAGATAGCCCAACATATATATAATTGAAGTATCTGAAGAAGAAAAGTGAAATAATTTAATAGAACTAATATTTAAAATGACAATGCAACACAGGCAAAATAATCTTGAAGGACTCAGTTTCCAATTTGAAAACTTACTATATAACTTAGAAGCATCAAACAGTGTGGTATTGGTATGGGATAGACATATGGACCAGTGGAATAGAATAGAAAGTCCATTGAGGTTCTCACATATGTTATCAGTTGACATCTTTCAAAAAAGGGGTACCAATGCCCCTCAGTGGAAAAGACAGTTTTTCAAGAAATGTACTGTAAAAACTGAATATCTACTTGGAAAAATGAAGTTGTACTCTTGCCTTCTGCCACATACAAAAATGAACTAAAAATGACTTAAAGGTAGGAGGCAAAACTATAAAACTCTTATAAGAAAGAATAGGGGAAAAAAGTCTTTGTGATGTTGAATTCAGCAGTGATTTCTTGATCCCAAAGTATAGGCAATAAAAGAAAAAATGGATAAACTGGGCTTCATGAATATCAAAAACTTCTCTGCATCTAAAGGAGTATCCAAAAGAAATGAAAAGAATAGAAGATGTTCACAAATTTTATATCTGGTAAGGGATTAATATCCAGAATAAAGAACTCCTACAACTCCAGTTCACCCATTGGTTAATCATTATACAAGCATAGCAAGAGGGCTGCGTCCAGGAACTGATCAGGCTGACACAAAGGCAAAAATATATGAAATTAAACCTCTGTTATTAAGTGTATGTTTTGTGCCTAGCACTGGTGTAGGTACTGTGGATGCAAGGCCAAATAAGAACTGCTTTCAAGTTGCCTACAAATTTGTAAATTGCTGATTATATCGTGGAATGTAAATGAGATAGGCATCAAGATGTGGAAAGATCAGAATTTTTATTTTCCTATACACTGCAGAGCAGGCATTCCCATGACTTACTGTGGTTATTCACTTGAGTATAGAAGAGTTTGAATTAAGTGTATTTTCTTATACATTTTCATGTTAGTTAAGATCCTTATGTTGTAAGTAACAAAAATCAACCTGAATAACTTGATCAAAAAAAGCAAGATGATTAAAAGGTTACCAGATTATCTCATGGACCAAACAGAAGGAAGGAGCTAAGCTGGGTCACTGGGAGAATCTGAAACACTAATAAGCATTCAGGAGGCTCAGCATTATTGAGGCATTTCACATCAGTATTGGGCATCAATTTTCAAAGGAATTAATGTGCAGTGTTTCACTGAGCCTTAGAAAGGTAGAGAGAACAGGCATCATTTTCTTTACGTAAAAGGTGAGGAAATAACCCTAGGAAGATTAAGTGATTTGTCCAAAGTCACATCCTAAGTTTAGTGGGTAAGCCCAGAATTTAGAACAGACTCCTTCTGACTCTTGAATCTTTTCTTTTCCCTTTAACCTTCTTTAAAACCTTCTTACTAGCTTGTGAAAATTTCCCCTTATAATTCCCTCACCCACTTAATTTTTCTTTTATCATTCATTTTGGTTTGGAATTAAAGGAATCACCTGTGTGTCATGAATAATAGGCTTATCTGAGACATCTCTTAAAACTTCCTTAATTTGTACTCTGTAATCTGAACATGCAGGGGTCACTAGGAAAGGCAATAATTAAAGAAATGACAAGGAAATCTGTGAGTGATTTTCTTATTATCATCCTTATCAGAAATGGGCCATTATAATTTAAATGATTAGTTGGAGTCTGAAAAGAATTTGAAACTTCATTTCTGAGCTTGGAGTTGTAGCCTCATTGTTTTTCAGACTCCATTTTTTCCTCCACAATGAACAATAACTTTTTGATTAAACAGCTGGCAGTTACTATTGAATGCCTTGCATTTAATAACAAAAGTCTTCCTTCAGAACAGGAAATTTTATCTAAATTGCTTTGCTCTTCTTCAGTGATTGTGAACTTCTAAAGTCTGACAGGACTGATAGCATGATAAAATAAAAATTTCTTTCAAGAAAGTGATGATTACTTTTTAAAAGAAAGAGCCCCAAACTAAATGAATAATTCAGCAAACTTGCTACAAAGCAGAAGTCAAGGCACACAAGTTGCTCTCAGTAAACATTATTAAAAAGCAATCAAGTTTGTATTGACACATTTATGTGTGGAAGGCTATAGACAGCAGCTGAGAGAGAAAAGCAGCATAACAGTACCACTTAGCAGTCAAGTGCTGCCCTTACTAGTTTTGTTATTAATAGGAGCAGCTACCTCTAGCTAGTACTGTGTGCCAAGCACTGTGCTAAGTCTTTTCCTTGAGAATTAACTAGCACTGCAATTTCAACCCTTCCTGCCCTCCCACTGGTGTTTCCCATTGCTTGAAACCAACTGAAACCGAAAAGAAGAGGGAACCTGTTAGTCTCCTTTGGCACAGGGCAGAGCAAAGGATCTATCTGGAGTGGGTAAATGGAGATATTTGGCTCACTTTAGCATTTGATACTATTTGAAATTGATGAACAATGAACAAATAGCTATAATAATTATGAGTTTATAATGAAGATTCCAGGATGCCAGGGATATATTATCCTTGCCAAATAAATTTACAAGTGGCTGCCTATATATTGTCTTTCTATCCATTCCTCTGTCCCTCCACCCATCTTCTACACAAGTACTAATGGGCCTTGGTCAGGAGACCATGCCACCACAAAAGAGTAGGGTGCTGAAGGGCTTTTTTCTTTTCTTTCTGCTGCCCTCTTGTTTATTTTTTGTTTTCAATTTAAATAGAAAAGCATCTCAGAATGGCCCTATTGTTTCCCTGGCTCTCTCAGCCTGCCTTGGAGACACCCTGAGTAGAGTCCGGGCTGTTCCTGTCATAGGCTAGCTTGGCTATGGTAGGGTAGCAAGGCAGGATGAAATCCTAGTCAAGTGTGACTTTGCTGCTTGAGGACCGACTGCCAAATAAAGCCTTCATCAGAGATTGTTTTTAACAGTGGGGCCAGGCTGGTACCTGGTACATCTGACTTTATGAGGGACCTAGGAATCTGTGTTTTTGAAAAGCTTGCTAGGCTCCCATAGTATTTGGCAACAGACCTTATGGGTGCTTTCCAAGGTCCTGAAAAAGTAAAAAAGGCCTAAGAGTACAGACCTCTGCTGCTGTATTGAGGATGCCTATGTTGGGGGTGGTGGTGGTGGTCTGTGGTTGCATCAGGACTTCATGGAGAGAGAAATAGTTGCCTTGTTCCTTACCATAGCTGCTAGGCCCTGATATATTTCACATGGGTTGTTTGGAAATGATCAGTCTGGGCCTTGGGGGAGACATCCATTTGCTCTGAGAAGTTTTTAAGCATTACGTGAGGATACCACAGACGGTCTCTGGATGACAGATGGCTTTTGGATGTTTGTATGTTAATGTAACAAGTAGCAGATGGAGGTTGAATCAGAGACCTTCAATGTCCTTTCTGACCTGATAGTCCTAGTTACCAATGTGAGCTTTATATGAACAGCAGGCTTTTGATTTATCATTACATTTAAATCTTCATCTAGATGAATAATGGTGTTACACTAAGTTATCACCCACTTATGAGTACCAGCAAATATTTTGGAGGCAGCTATTCTGAGGTATAATTAAACCTTCTGTGCAGCAAAATTTGTCTGAACTCCTAGAAAATAAAATGGGACTAATGACTATGGATACATGTGCCATCGGTGGCTACACCATGGGAGTGATTTAGGAGGCTGTTACTCTCCTCTCTTTCCCATCAGATTGCTGCCCCTAAGCTCCTCTTTTATAGAAATTGTAAAGCTGACAGTGGGTACTATTTTCTAGCCAATTGAGCCAAGTGGCTTGGATGAGGTTTCTGGCTTTTTTTCCTGAAAATACTTCAAGTATCTCTTAGGTTCTTCTGTGAGGATAAAAGCATTGATGTTAATAATAATAATAATCTTTTACTTTAGAAAAGCATTTTAGATTTGACAATGTGCTTTCATTGAGATTATCTGTTTTATATTTATCAAAAACCTGTGTAATACGTATTATTATTACATTTATGAATGAAGATACAGTTAGTGCTCAGAGAGGTTTTGTAACTTGCCCCAAGTCATGAAGCTTAAATATAAAGGTAAGACACAAATGGATGTTTTTTGACTTTAGTCCAATGATCTTTCTGTATCTCACACTGTTCGTGTAACCAACTAGTTGAGTATTTGACTTGTTAAGAGCAGAATCAATAGAGGATTATAAGGCAATGTGGCATTGCACAAATTTACATCTGAATTTGAATTTAGGCTTTGCCATTCATTGAATGGTATTAGGCAAATCGTTTAACCTCTGTGAACATCTATCAATTGAGTATATCAATGCCTGCCTTTTAGGGTTATTTTAAGGATTATAAAGTTTGTAAAGTTCTGGCATATAGTAGATAATCAAGGGCAGCTCTTACAACTTTGGAGGCTGTGTCTTTGTCTGAGTTTGAGGATTACTGTCCTTGCAAGTGGTCTTCTACCATCTGCTGGGACATCCTTCAGAGACTAGCTGATTGCTTCCCAGGGCTGTTCTTTCTTTCTGTGTTTTCTGCCTTAGAAAATTCTTATCTTGAACTGAAATTACCTCCTTGTAGCTTACACTTATTGATATTTGTTTTACCTCTTTCAGCTACACAGGAGGAGTCCAATCCTTCTTCCACATGACAGTCCTCCAAATATTTGAAGACTTTATCTTGCCATCCCTTAATCTTTACTTCTTAAGACTGAACATCAAAAAAAAAAAAAAAAAAAGACTGAACATCCCCTGTTCTTCAACCATTCATCACTTGATTTAGCTCACAGAGCCCTCATGATCTTGCTTGGTTCTTTCTAAAGTGTGTCTGTTTATCATCTGAGAAGTTCCTACAACTAAATGTGCCTATCTCTATGAAGATAGACTCAGAGTGAGATAATTGTCGTCTTTGGTACAGTTTAAGACGATAACATACTTTTTGACAGCTTTAGCTTACTATTGCTCAAAACAGCAATGTACTTTTTCTCAATAAGTATTTCTGTTAAATCTTAGGTCTCACATTCTGTCTTTGAGAAGCATAGTCCTTAAGCACATGTTCTTTCAATTTTTTTTTATGTCAAATTTCATCTTACTTGATTTGGTCCTGGTTTCTGCCTATTAATGTCTCTCTTAACCCTGGTGGTATTATCTTAAAATCAGTTGTGATTGAAGTAATCATACCAACTCTGTATTTTCTGCAGATTCAATAAGTGCATCTGCTATTAAACTGCCAAATCAGGTAATGATGATGAGTAAGACAGAACCTGTTGTCTAATCTGACCCGCATTCAGCATGCTCTTGGGATGCGCAGAGCATAAGGGTTAGGAATAAGTAGTGGGAGAGAGCCATTTGGGGCATAATATATGATTAGGAGAGGAAAGCACCGTTGGTTTAGAGATCCAGATGAGGAGAGAGAAAAGAGTAAACTTTAATTGCCAGACGAGAAAAAGCACGCATCTGCTAGTGTTTTCTAACTGGATGAAGCAGGTCACATGAGGACTTTAATCTTCTTGGGAAGTTGTCTCATTTTGGGGGAAGATATTCACACCCTTCTCCAGCAAAGTCTCTTTGCTAATCTCACTTGAACACTGTCGTGTTTTTGTTTACTAGAAGACAGGCATTTCTGTCCAGATTTCAACTTTGCCTTTTCTTTTTAGCTGGCATGTGTGTTTACTCTGCAGACAGCAGCGGAGGAACTGTTCAGAAACCTGCTGAGCCCTGCTACCGTCCGTCCTGAGCCCTGCATGGATTTGGCTTAGAAGTCAGTTCTTAAACATTGGGGCCATACAGTATTCATCCATATAATCCATCTCCCCAGTTATAGTCTGTTTCCTCCTGTATAATGCCAGAGGTGCCATTTTCATCTTGTCATTTGCTGAGTGCCACTGGTTTTGTTAAACAGATTGGAGGGAGGAGACCACAGAGCTCCCCTTGGGGGCATTCCTTTCATGTCCTTCTGATACAAGCCCTGTGTGATGCATCTGCATGTTAGCAAATAATGAACAAGAGCCAAACAGCCTGACATGGAAATTCAACAAGTAGCTTATCGGGGTACACTGTTGGCAAACACTTGGCACAGTGAGTGAGCTTTGAGGAACTATTTTGTAGGTTGCCATGACCCGTGCTGAAGAGTCACTGGGTCCAAGCACAACGCCAGTGACACCATAGATGCCTTTTGTTTTCCTAGTGATGATCAAGAACTTTGTTGTTCTCACATTTCCCCTATGAGGCTGAAGATAAGGGGGGAAGATGACATGGTTTCCCTTTTAGCGTAAGGCCAAAAGAGGGAATTATCCCCTCTGAGCTCCCCCCCCACCATGATGGTGAGGGGAGACAGGATGGGAGTTGCCTTGTGTTCTGTAATAGGAAGCTTTCTCAAAGGAACACCTTGATGTTCACTAGTGCCGGCTAAAAGGCAGTGAGGATGAGATTCTCTATCTAGCAAAGGAAGGTCATTGTAACTTTCCTCTTCAGGGAGAACGTGAACACTTTTCTTCAATTCTAGGCAAAGCCCCAGATAAACCTCTCCATTTAGCATCTCATTTGGGCTTCATATTGTCTTATTGAACAGTGGCATAATGCATGTTGATTCACAAGGTTTACATCGGAGATTCATTCTTCTGTATAATTGGCAAAGGTACCGTGGAGTCCCTTCAGAGGCCTTCCTTCATCCAGGTAAATAAAAATCCAATATTCCTTCATAAGTAGTGTTGTTGAACCACTGCATTGCTTTGTGCTGAGCTCTCAGGGCTTTATTGGTTAACAGAAAATCGAGTTCTTCATAGAATATTGATTGGTCTTTTAAGGAGATGGGACACTTGCTAGGGAGGGCATTCTTAACCAAAGTCATGCATAAAGAGAAGTTGTACCTTATGAAGAAAATTCCTAATATAAGCCCTTGATTCAGTGACTGACTTTCACAAGGAGCATTTCGCAAAGAGTTTCACAAGGAACTGTTTGTGGTGTTCATTCCTCTCCAGGAGTTTTTATGTTTGACTGAATGTGTGATTTTGCATGCTATTATATTAGAAATGAGTTGCTTACACTTTGAAATACCGATAAGATACTAATGGCATGCAAAATTCCCATAATTCTCCCAATACATCTTAATAGGGAGCACCTCCCTTGAGTTCAAGGCCAAGAAACTGGACTAAGTGGAAATTGGGCTTTGTTTGGCTGAAAGAAAGTGTAGATTTTAGATGGTGGTAGAGTAAATGCATTGTGTGTATCAGCCTATGGGAATGTGACAAATTTGGGCTGATTATAATGCAATCCACTTAAGCAGTAAATTGTGTACTTATCAAAAGGACTGCTCGATTTAATTAATTTTCAAGTTGTTGACTATTTCTCTTGATGATTTCTTCCTGAAATTCACTTATCTGGCTTTCCTGTTAGTGAGTTGTCTGCCTGACAGATTCAAACTTGCTGTCCTTATCTCCTTTCTGGATGCAAAACATTGGGAGGGGTTCATCTTGCTTTTTTTTTTTGGGTGGGGGTGGGGTCCTGGTGAAAATCACACGAGCTGAGGATGATGCAGGAAAACACTTGAAAAAGGTTAGTGCATTGTATAAGTGTCTGTGGTACTCTTATTCTGAAGATACTGCCTTCATTCATTCATTTGTTCAATATGTGGAGTGGGCACCTACTCTGATTAGGCACTCTCTCCGATGCTGAAGATACTGACGAGAAAAAGGCAGACAAGGTCCTTGGTAGGAGGAGGCAGTCAATCAGCAGAGAGCCAAGATTAGTGTGGAGAGTCACGTGCTTTTTTTATTTGTAATTTTTTTGAGAAATGACTGACATCCATCACTATATAAGTTTAAGGTGTATAGCATGATGGTGTGATTTGCACAAATTGTGAAATGATTTCCTCAGTACATTCAGTTAACACATCCATCTTTTCATATAGATACAATAAAAATAAAACAGGAAAGAAAAGGAAAACAGTTTCCTCCTTATAGTGAGAACTTTTAGGATTTACTGTTTCCCACTTTTCTGTGTATAATACAGCAGTGTTAGTCATCATATAGTAAGTTACATACCTAATACTCATCTTTTTTAAAAAAAACTAAAACTCATCTTTTTAAAAAAATTGAAATTATTTTTAATTAGAGGATAATTACTTTACAGTAATATATGGAGAGTCATGTGCTTTGATAAGGGTAAAGCAAGCTAAGTGACAAGTGGTCGTTGTGTAGTTGCTAAGTCATGTCCAATTCTTTGCGACCCCATGGACGGCAGCCTGCCAGGCTCCTCTGTCCATGGAACTCTACAACCAAGAATACTGGAGTGAGTTGCCATTTCCTTTTCAAGGGATCTTCCTCACACAGGGATTGAACCCATGTCTCCTGCATTGGCAGGCAGGTTCTTTACCACTGAGCCACCAGGGAAGCCCGAGGAGTGGTTAGGTACTACTTTATGTAGCATGGCTAGGGGAGGTCTGGGTGCAGGAGACAACTGAGCGGGTGAAGGGGTGTTGTGGTGAGGGTTTTGTTTCCTCCATATTGAGCAGATAATCATGGCCGTGCTTGATCCAGGGCTACCAGGAAAGACCAATTTCTCCTCCTTTAGCAGAGAGGTCTGGGAAAACAGGTTCAGTCAGGACCAGAAGTATAGACCTCATTGGTTAGTGGGAGGGTATACCCACTCCAGTGTTCTTGCCTGGAGAATCCCAGGGATGGGGGAGCCTCGTGGGCTGCTGTCTATGGGGTCGCAGAGAGTCGGACACAACTGAAGCGACTCAGCAGCAGCAGCATAGGGTCATATGCTGATGTGCAAGAGAGTATGTCCAAATGGGTCATCCAAGTGGGCAGAGTCTCAGAGATCAGTGAAGAGCAAAAATACTGGGAAGTTAGAATATATAAAAAGTAATATACATATAAGATAAATAAAGGCAGTCTGAAATAAGAACTTAGAGGGCTTTGGCTTACAGCCAACAGTTTTTATTTTCTCAGAAAGCTTTCCCATGTTTTGGCTAAATTCAGTTAAGGTTCCAAATGGAGAGTAAGAAAGTACCTAGTTCTGACTTAGGCAAAGTGTTAAGGGCAGTGTCTTGTCACGTTTTGCTCATATAAAAAGCTATGGGCTGTGTGGTTCTTGGTTTGGTGACTGATTATTTCTTCTATCCATTCCTTTTTCCTGAGTCTTTCTCCTGTCTCACGTGAGTTTATGATGAACTTGCAGTAAAAGTCAAACTTTTGTAAATGTCAAAGAATTATGTATTTTGGAGGGATGTAAAAGATATTAAAATGTTTGCTTAATTGACATATAAAAGTTTGATTTTTGTCTTGAAAGAATTGAAAGAAGCTAAGGAAGGGCATTTTAAAACTAACATAGTAAAAATATTTGGGATTTTGGTATGTCATAGATAATGTACTTTGTCCAAAAATTTTGTTTTCTCATCCAAAATTTAGTATCTGAGTAGGTTGTCAGTGTGCACTCTAATTGGGTTAAACAAGAGAAGTTAACGGTGTTAATTTCTTTTGGTTTTGCCCTGTTAAATATTCTCTTGTTCTAGCTTTTAAATTTGTAAAAGGTGAAAAGAAATTTAGGACTTAAAAATTTCAAAGTGTAAGAACTTATGACAAAATACACACTAAATTCTTACATTGTAACATTGAAATTGTGCACCCTTTAAATAACCTCCATTTGACAGTAATGTTATTTCCTTATACTGTGTCTCAAAGCACAAGCCTTGTACCTAAGATACTGCTAATCCCATCTCAGTGGATTCATTTGAAGGGAGGTGCAGCCAGTGGGCTGGAATGTATCACGTGTCATGTGTACTCTGCATCATTTAGATACCCATGAATTTTATAGACTGGCAGCACCTACTGTGTGCCAATGGCATTCAAAATATTTCATTTAAGCCTCTCTGCAGCCCATACAGTTAGTAGTAAAACCTCATTTTTTTAAACGAGGAAGCTGAAGTACAAAGAAATTAAATAATTTAAGGTCATGTAGCTAGCAGAACGTACAACTGGAATGTGAACCCAAATCTGTTTTGTCCCAAATTCATGTGTCTCTGCTACACCACAGAATCTCTGATACCTCTTGGCATTGAGGGCATGAAAATGTAAGAGTCACTTTTCTCTTTTTCATTAGGGTATGTTTGCTAGGGTAATTAATACTAGTCATAATGACTGCAAGTCCTCTCTACCTCAGTTGGCTGTGTCTGGCTGGGAGGCTGCCTCCCACGTCATCATTTCAGAATCCAGGCCCTGCCGCCTTGTGGCTCTGCCCACTTCATAGCCCCAGAGTCCTCTCTTGTCAGCTGAAAGAGAATAAGTGGAAGATGCTTGAGGGAGGTTTTTTTGGAGGATGCAGATCCCTTCCATTTGTATTCCATGGCCGCATCCAGATGTGTAGGAGGCTGGGCTCCTTGTAGCCACACAGCAGTGTACCAGGGTTCTGGGAGAGCTGATCAGTCCTGACCATGTGCTTTGGCACATGAGCTTGTTTTGCCTTCCCTTCCTGATGAGTTAGTCAAGTTAGGAATCTTAATTTATTTGAGTGAGTCGTTCAGATTTGGGGGTCTGGGTTCAAATCCCAGCTCTGCCATTCACCAGCTGCTTAACCATGGACAAATTAGTTAACCTTGGTGAGCCAAGAACATCTGTCTGATGGTGGTATTGTGAGGATTAAGTTAATATATGTAAAATTCTCAGTAAAAATGATTGGCGTGCACACAGCTCTGTTCAAGTGCTGGTTATTATGTCTGTGTGTCAGCTCCACTTTATTCTTCATTCACGACTCGGCTGTAAGTCTTCTGTCTTCTTTCTCCTCTGCTCCCACAAATCCTTGCACTTGTTGCTCTGAATTGTAGCGTGTGTGAGGGCGTGTTGTCTGTCGAGCACTTGACCGGAGGGCAGGAACTTGGCCCTGTGGACTTTGCCTGGATGTCCCCATAGCCAGCAGTGGCCCACACATTATAGACAGTCAGATATTTGCTGATGAGAAGGAAACCTCGTTAACCATAATACTAGAGTATCAGAAGATAGAATTTGATTTCCTGAGCACGCTGGAAACCAAGGAGTTCATATATTAGCTTTGGCTTTTTCATTTCAGTTATGTGGGCAATACTAGATTTCAGTGACAGGTCATTCCCTACTGGCATGTCTCTATGAGTCAGTCTACCTCAGGGATCAGCAGCCCTTTTGCCACGATTCTGATTGTGTTTGGTATGTTGGTTGAAAAACTCCCCCTGTACAAAGGTGAGGATAGGAATGTGATAATCCTGTGTCTTCGTTTATGAGATATTCTTAGCATTAATCCTTCCTTCGGATATCCCTCCTTCCCTGCCTTTCATTCCCTCCTCTCTAACCATTACCATTGCTTTAGGAAAACAGTGTCATATACCTTATGTGACACTTAAAGTTTGTGTGTATCCTTGGCTCATAGATAAAATCGTTTTGCCTATTTGTATTTTTAGTTTATATACGTTATAGACCTTTTTAGCTTTTTTACTCTATTTTAAAAACTTTTTTACTTTAATATAAATTTAATCCAACAGAGAAGTTTTGAGAATGACACAAGAAAACAATCATAACCTCTGCTCAAATTCTGCTCTCTCTTAAAGTAAAAAGATGTGTCTACATATGTCTGTACTTATATTGTGTATATTTACATTGTTAATTTGAACTCTCTGAGAGGAAATTGTACACATCATGACGTTTTACCCCTAAATGCTGCAGTGTGTATTTCCTATGAACAAGTCACAGAAATATATACCACCTAATTCTCAAAATCAGGAAATTGAACACCAATACAATAATATTTTGTGATCTACCATTCTGATTCAAATTTCACTGATTTTTTTACTGACCTCTTTATGGATTTTTGTTTTCCTGCTCTAAGATGCAGTCCAGGATTCCATCTCATGTTTAGTTTTTATGTCCCTTCGGTTGCTTGTAATTGGCCATTGCTCCTCAGCCTTTCTTTACTTTTCATGATACTGATATTTGAAAGAGCATAGGCAGTTATTTTGTGGACTATCCCTCAAATTGGGTTTTTCTGATATTTCCACATGGTTAGATAGGTCAAGAAGCAACAGTTAGAACTGAACATGGGACAACAGACAGGTTCCAAACTGGGAAAAAAGTCCTTCAAGGCTGTATATTGTCACCCTGCTTATTTAAGTTCTATGCAGAGTACATCATGCAAAATGCCGGGCTGGATGAACACAAGCTGGAATGAAGATTGCTGGGAGAAATATCAATAACCTCAGATATGTAGATGACACCACCCTTATGGCAGAAAGTGAAGAGGAACTGAAGAGCCTCTTGATGAAAGTAAAAGAGGAGAGTGAAAAAGTTGGTTTAAAACTCAACATTCAAAAAACTAAGATCATGGCATCCAGTCCCATCACTTCATGGCAAATAGGGAAACAATGGAAAAAGTAGCAGATTTTATTTTCTTGGACTCCAAGATCACTACAAATGATGACTGCAGTCATGAAATTAAAAGATACTTGCTCCTTGGAAGAAGAATTAGAACCAACCTAGACAGCATATTAAAAGTCAGAGACGTTGCTTTGCTGACAAAGATCCATCTAGTCAATGCTATGGCTTTTCCAGTAGTCATGTATGGATGTAAGAGTTGGACTATAAAGAAAGCTGAGCACGGAAGAATTGATGCTTTTGAACTGTGGTGTTGGAGAAGACTCTTGCGAGTCCCTTGGACTGCAAGGAGATCCAATAAGTCCATCCTAAAGGAAATCAGTCCTGAACATTCGCTGGAAGGACTGATGCTGAAGCTGCAATACTTTGGCAACCTGATGCACAGAACTGACTCATTGGAAAAGATCCTGATTCTGGGAAAGATTGTAGGCAGGAGGAGAAGGGGATGACAGAGGATGAGATGGTTATGGCATCACCGACTCAATGGACATGAGTTTGAGCAAGCTCCAGGGGTTGGTGATGGACAGGGAGGCATGGTGTGCTGCAGTCCATGCAGCTGCAAAGAGTCGGACACAACTGAGAGACTCAATTGAACTGAAGATACCCTTTGTGTGGGTTTTTAATGTCAGTTTAATATAGTTCTTAAGTTTTCTCCATTTGTTAGGCCTGTATGCAATCTGTGGACTGTGCCTGCTGCTTGGAGCTCTTTGATCCAAATGAATAGGAGGGGCTTCCAGGAAGGCAGCAGTGCAGACTTCCCTTGGCATGAATAGCAGATCCTGACAGGACTGTAGGACATGGAAGTCAGCTTTCCCCTTTGGCTCAGGCACCTTGGGTTGCCACCTGTTTATGATAGTGACCTCAAAAGTTTGCTTCTTCAAGGGTTTCTTCCAGGGAACTACTATGTTTGTGGAAGAGACAGCAGGAGAGGGAGTTGATCTTTCTGGTTTTTCCTTCTTTAATGCACTTAGTAAACATTAGATAAAGCCCCGTCCTTTACTCCTTTGAGCTTACCTTCTAGCATTTTGAAAACCAAAAAGAAGGCATTTGGATGGAAAACTATTCTCACTATGACAGATGCAGATGTTTCAATAGAAGGTTAAGATAAATAGGTTGACAACACTTTCAACTGTTTAGTGAAACCACCTCATGGAAAATTATGTTCTGCCTCTTCACCTAAATATAGCGATTTTCATTTCTCTCTGGCCTCCTCTGAAACTCACCAACATTGAATATAATTTTTGCATCATTATCTCCATAGTGCATAAATAATCTTGCATTCCCCTTTCCTCTGATGAAAATTATTTTGTGTATACTTCCCCATATTTCATAACCTGCATATTTATCACTGTTAATGACTGTAGTAAATTCTATCAAGCTGATCTACTTGATAATGTATGAGTTTCTCTGTTGTTGTAAATTTGGCCTTTTTTCTAGTTTTTCACTAATATTAGGAAAGAAAACTTTTTAAAGGAAGTATATAGCATCTTGTATTCAGGCAGTTTTGACACATTGCTTCATCTCAAATGGTTCCTTCTAACAGAAAAAGAAAGGATGCATTGTTGTGGAGAAAACACTGACTACCTTTTTTTAGGGAAGCTTATTTATCTTGCTTATGTTTTGAGCCTCCATTTATAACAGAAAGATAATTAGTAGAGAAGGACCTGATGTATTTAGAGCTTTGTCAATTGAATACCCTGTATATATTGTTGGGAAACAGGAGAGTAATGGATGATGTGGCTAAGACATAAGCATAAGGCTGCAGTGTGATAGATCCCAGCTGCATCAGCCTTGCAATAATTCACTGGCCTTGATGTAACTGGCCAGTCCTCCAGTTCTTCTGCACTTTACTATTGAAAGCTGCTGGAGAAATTCAGAACCCTCTGGCAAGAGGCAGTCCCTGTATCTCACCACACTCAGCCTCTTCTGAGCATCTATGGAGACAGGTTCAAGTCTTAGTTGAGCTCTTCCTTTCCCTTCTCAATACTCAGGTGCTGGAAGGTACTTGCCAGAGGTGAGGTGGAGGCCTTTGATCAGCTGGTGTTTGCAGGGACTGTTTCTAAAGAAAGCACAAAAACATAAATACAGTATACTAACGCATATATATGGAATTTAGAAAGAGGGTAACAATAATCCGGTGTACGAGACAGCAAAAGAGACACTGATGTATAGAACAGTCTTATGGACTCTGTGGGAGAGGGAGAGGGTGGGAAGATTTGGGAGAATGACATTGAAACATGTAAAATATCATGTAAGAAACGAGTTGCCAGTCCAGGTTCGATGCACGATACTGGATGCTTGGGGCTAGTGCACTGGGACGACCCAGAGGGATGGTATGGGGAGGGAGGAGGGTTCAGGATGGGGAACACATGTATACCTGTGGCGGATTCATTTCAATATTTGGCAAAACTAATACAATTATGTAAAGTTTAAAAATAAAAAAAATAAAAAAAAAGCACAAATTTCAGAATTTGTTATTGACTAACATGGAGCCTGGGAGGGCAGGGTAACTGAGACAGGTTGCTTGTTCAGTAGGTCTTGTCAGTGCCTGCAAAGATCCCGGGATGGTTGCTTTCTCTGTATTAGTTCTGTGTCTTCATGTATCACATGAAGATTTTTCTTCTTGTGCAGAATTCTTTCTTTCTTTTACTCTATGAGGACAGGACTTTGTATATCTGGTTTATTGCTCTATCTTCTGTTGCCTTATAAGGAGGTTGAAGCATAAAGAAATGCTCAATAAATATTCATTGGATGATGATTTTATTTACTTGATTTTGTACAGGAAGCTCATTATCATGTGGGCAGCTGCTCCTCAGTTGTTTAGATGGGGTCTGGGAAATTACTGTAGAAATAAGTAGAAGCTGGATAAAGCTGTCAGAGAGTTGTAGAGCACAGAGGAGGGTGCATGGTCTTCACAGCCAGGCCAGATAGATTCTCATCCCAACTTTTCTCTCGCTGTCTTGGTTGGCTTCTTTATGGTCTCTGAACCTCAACATTCTCGCCTGAAAAATGGGTAAAACTACTTTACTCAGAGGTTATATAAAATTCATTACTCAGAGTAGACAAGCTAAAATGTTACCCTCTTTCTTCTTCCTCTGCAAAAAGAGCAAAGATAGAAAGCTGGGAGAGGCCCAGATAATGTTTCCAAGTGTTGTCAGGAACAAATCTCTGATTCTGTTCCTGTCATCAAAAATGTACGCCATATTGCCTCCATCTCTATACCAGCAGCAAATGCCATGAGTACTTACAATGATATGTATGTACCTTTGGGTTCCACTTTGAACCTCTTTATTAGTAACTGTGTTCTTTGCTCCTACAGGATTTATGAGCGTGTGATAGATCCTCCTGAGACCAACCTTCCCCCTGGAAGCAATTTATGGCTTGGTCAGCGCAACCAAAAGCATGGTTTATTCAAAGTAAGCACTACCTTCTACTTTTTGCAACATGCTATTCTATGTGCTTGATGTGAATGCACTCACTTAATTGTCACAGCGATTCTATGATGTGGGTGTTTTGAGATTAGACAGAGACTTCAGTGACTTGCCCAAGGTCACACACTTCACTCTGTCAGCTATGGATGATCCAGAATGTAAATAATCCTCACACTATTTCTTATTGCTATACTTCTGGGAGATTTAAGGTAATCTTCAAGTTCCTTTTCATTCTCAGAATCTTTATTAATTCAGTTTTTGGGTAGATGTCTAGTTTAGATAAACAATAAGAAATGAATCAACTTCCATCAGTTTTGGTTTTCCTGTCTATAAAGAGTGTAATACAATAACTGCATTATTGTGCTTTATAGAAGCATCAGGACTCAGTGATAAAGTGAATTGAAAAAGTTAAAAAACATCATGAAATTTTAAGATAGTCTTGTACTTCAATAGAATGGCAGAATTTTGCTTCTGGCCATATGGTAGACTAGATATTTGTGAAATCCTTTTGCTTCAGAATGCCTATAAATGTTGGATAAAATAGAACAAAAGTCTTTTAAGATTTGTCATTGCACTTACAAGAAGGGAGATCCTTAGAGGCTAAATATATGAAGGGAAGTGAAAACCAAAGGGATGTCTGCCAATACCAAAGAGTTAGATATTTAAGTTTATTACCTTTTTCTTTTAATCTACTTATCTATTCCAACTTCATTGAGATGTCAGTGACATACAACATTATGTATAAGGTGTACATCAGTTTGACACATGTAATATATTGCAAAATGATTTCCACCATAATGTTGTCTAACACTTCCATCACATTACATAATTACCATTTCTTTTTTCATGGTGAGAACATTTAAGATTACTTTCAGCAGCTTTCAAGTTTATAGTACAGTATTATTTGCTGTGATCACTATGCTGTAATTAGGTCCCCAGAACTATTAAAAGTGGAAGATATCCTTTGACCAACATCTGCCCATTCCCCCCACTTTCCCTAAACCCTGGCAACTACTCTGTGTCTATGAATCAGGTTTTTAGAGTCCACACATAAGTGATATCATGCATTATTTGTATTTCTCTATCTGACCTGTTTCACTTTGCATAATGCCCTTAAGATCCATCCATGTTGTTGCAAATGGCAGGATATTTTTTCTCATGATTGAATAATATTCTACTCTGTATGTGTACACATACACACCATATCATCTTCTTAAAATTTTTTTGTTGGAGGTATACATGTATGTTTTCCTTGGAGAAATGTCTATTCAGTTTCTCTGCCCATTTTAAAGTCAGACTTTCTCTTGCTATTGTGTTGTATGAGTTCTTTGTATATTTCAGATATTAACCACTTATCAGCTTTGTGATTTGCAAATATTAGTTGTCCATATATGCAAGGATTGACTTTTGGGTTCCCAATTCTGTTTCATTGGATTATGTGTCTATTTTTGCTAAATCATACCGTTTTGATTACTATAGCTTTGTAGTACAAGTTGAAATCAGAAAGTATGGTGCCTCTAACTTTGTTCTTCTTTCTCAGGATTACCTTGGCTATTTGGGGGTCTTACAATGCCTATTTGGCTTTGACAAATTTGGGGATTTTTTTTCAGTATCTGTGAAAAATGCCTTTTGGATTTACATAGGGATTGCTTTGAATCTACAGATGACTTTGGGTAGTGAGGGATTTTAACAGTAGTAATTATTCTGATCCATGAATATGGGATATGTTTCCATTCATGTGTGTCTTTCTCAGGTTTTTAATCAGTCATGTAGTTTTCAGTGTACAGATCTTTCATATCCTTAAGTTTATTCCTAAGTATTTTATTAGTTTTGATGCTATTGTTAATGAGGTTGTTTTATTTCTTTTTTGGGTATTTTGTTGTCAGTGTATAGAAATGCAGCTGACTTTTATATTTTGGTCGTGTACCCTACAATTTTACAGACTTTCATTGATTTGTTCTAAAAGTTTTTTGGTGGAGTTTTGGAGTTTTCTGTGTATAAGATTATATCTACAAGCAGTTACCTTTTACTTCTTCATTTCCAATTTGGAAACCTTTTGTTCCTTTTTTTTTTTTTTTGCCTGATTGCTCTATATAGGGCTTCAAGTATTATGTTGAATATCAATGGTGAGAATGGGCACCAAGTATTTATTCCTGATTTTTGAATGAGTGTTCAATCATTGACTGTTGAGTATGATGTTGACTATGACCTTTATTACATTGGACTATGTTCTTTCTATGCCCAATTTGGGTGTTTCTATCATGAAAGGATACTGCATTTTGTCAGATGCTTTTTCTACATCTATTGATAGGATCATATGATTTTTAGCTTTCATTCTGTTAATGTGGTATATCACAATTATTGATTTGCATGACTTGAATCATCCTTGCATCCCAGGGATCAATCTCACTTGACCTTGGTGCATGTTCTTTTAATGTACTCTTAATTTGATTTGCTAATATTTTAAGAATTTTGGCATCTATGATTTTGTTTTCAATCTAGTATTAAAAAAATTAATTTATTTAACTGGAGGCTAATTAATTTACAATGAAAAGAAAGTGAAAGTGAAGTCTCTCAGTCGTGTCCGACTCTTTGCGACCCCATGGACTATAGCCTACCAGGCTCCTCTGTCCATGGGATTTTCCAGGCAATAGTACTGGAGTGGATTGCCATTTCCTTCTCCAGGGGATCTTCCCAACCCAGGGATTGAACCCAGGTCTCCTGCATTGTAGACAGATGCTTTACCATCTGAGCCACCAGGGAAGTCCTAATATAGTAGTAGTTTTTGCCATACATTGACGTGAAACAGCCATGGGTGTACATGTGTCCCCCATCTTGAACCCCCCTCCCACCTCCCTCCACATCACATCCCTCAGGGGCATCTCAGTGTACTGGCCCTGAGCGCCCTGTCTCATACATTGAACCTGGACTGGCGATCTATTTCAATATATGGTAATATACATGTTTCAATGCTATTCTCTCAAATCATCCCACCCTTGCCTTCTTCCACAGAGTCCAAAATCTGTTCTTTACATCTGTGTCTCTTTTGCTGTCTCACCTATATGGTCATTGTTACCATCTTTCTAAATTCCATATATATATGTTAATATACTGTATTGCTGTTTCTTTTTCTGACTTAGTTTACTCTGTATAATAGGCTCCAGTTTCATCCACCTCATTAGAACTTATTCAAATGCATTCTTTTTAATATCTGAGTAATATTCCATTGTGTATATGTACCACAGCTTTCTTATCCATTCACCTGCTGATGGGCATCTAGGTTGCTTCCATGTCCTAGCTATTGTAAACAGTGCTGCAATGAACATTGGGGTACACGTGTCTCTTTCAATTCTGGTTTCCTCAGTGTGTATGCCCAGCAGTAGGATTGCTGGGTCATATGGGAATTCTATTTCCAATTTTTAAAGGAATCTCCACACTGTTCTCCATAGTGGCAGGACTAGTTTGCATTCCCACCAACAGTGTAAGAGGGTTCCCTTTTCTCCACACCCTCTCCAGCATTTATTGTTTGTAGACTTTTTTGATAGCAGCCATTCTGAATGGCTGGAGAAGGCAATGGCACCCCACTCCAGTACTCTTGCCTGGAAAAATCCCATGGATGGTGGAGCCTGGTAGGCTGCAGTCCTTGGGGTTGCTAAGAGTCAGACATGACTGAGCGACTTCACTTTCTCTTTTCACTTCACGCATTGGAGGAGGAAATGGCAACCCACTCCAGTGTTCTTGCCTAGAGAATCCCAGGGATGGGGAAGCCTGGTGGGCTTCTGTCTATGGGGTCGCACAGAGTCAGACATGACTGAAGCGACTTAGCAGCAGCAGCATTCTGAATGGCGTGAGATGGTACCTCATTGTGGTTTTGATTTGCATTTCTCTGACAATGAGTGATGTTGAGGATCTTTTCATGTGTTTGTTAGCCATCTGTATGTTTTCTTTGGAGAAATGTCTGTTTAGTTCTTTGGCCCATTTTTTGATTGAGTCTTTTATTTTTCTGGAATTGAGCTGCATGAGCTGCTTGTATATTTTTGAGATTAATTCTTTGTGAGTTGCTTCATTTGCTATTGTTTTCTCCCATTCTGAAGGCTGTCTTTTCACCTTGCTTATAGTTTCCTTCGTTGTGCAGAAGCTTTTAAGTTTAATTATGTCCTATTTGTTTAGTTTTGCTTTTATTTCTATTACTCTGGGAGGTGGGTCATAGAGGATCCTGCTGTGATTTGTGTCAGAGAGTGTTTTGCCTATGTTTTCCTTTTAGGAGTTTTATAGTTTCTGGTGTTACATTTAGATGATTAATCCATTTTGAGTTCATTTTGTGTATGGTGTTATAAAGTGTTCTAGTTTCATTCTTTTACAAGTGGTTGACTAGTTTTCCCAGCACAACTTGTTAAAGAGATTGTCTTTTTTCCATTTGTATATTCTTGCCTCCTTTGTCAAAGATAAGTTGTCCATAAGTCAGGCAGGTTGATTCCTCCAGTTCCATTCTTCTTTCTCAAGATTGCTTTGGCTATTTGAGGTTTTTTGTATTTCCATACAAATAGTGAAATTATTTGTTCTAGTTTTGTGAAAAATATCGTTGGTAGCTTGATAGGGATTGCATTGAATCTGTAGATTGCTTTGGGTAGTATACTAATTTTCACTATATTGATTCTTCTGATACATGAACATGGTATATTTCTCCATCTGTGTCATCTTTGATTTCTTTCACCAGTGTTTTATAATTTTATATATATAGGTCTTTTGTTTCTTTAGGTCGATTTATTCCTAAGTATTTTATTCTTTTTGTCACAATGGTGAATGGAATTGTTTCCTTGATTTCTCTTTCTGTTTTCTCATTGTTAGTGTATACGAATGCAAGGGATTTCTACATGTTAATTTTATATCCTGCAACTTTACTATATTCATTGATTAACACTAGTGATTTTCTGGTGGTATCTTTAGGGTTTTCTATACAGAGGATCATGTCATTTGCAAACAGTGAGAATTTTACTTCTTTTCCAATCTGGATTTATTTTATTTCTTTTTCTTTTCTGATTGCTGTGTCTAAAACTTCCAAACCTATGTTGAAAAGTAGTGGTGAGAGTGGGCACCCTTGTCTCATTCCTCACTTTAGGGGAAATGATTTCAATTTTTCACCATTGAGGATAATGTTTGCTGTGGGTTTATCATATATAGCTTTTATTATGTTGAGGTATGTTCCTTCTATGCCTACTTTCTGGAGGGTTTTTATCATAAATGGATGTTGAAATTTGATGTTGAATGTCAAAGGCTTTCTCTGCATCTATTGAGATAATCATATGGTTTTTATCTTTCAATTTGTTAATGTGGTGTATCACATTGATTTGCAAATGTCGAAGAACCCTTGCATCCCTGGGATAAAACCCACTTGGTCATGATGTATGATCTTTTTAACATGTTGTTGGATTCTGTTTGCTAGAATTTTGTTAAGGATTTTTTTTAAGGATGTTCATCAGTGCTATTGGCCTGTAGTTTTCTTTTTTTGTGGCATCTTTGTCTGGTTTTGGTATTAGGGTGATGATGGCCTCATAGAATGAGTTTGGCAGTTTACCTTCCTCTGCAATTTTCTGGAAGAATTTGAGTAGAATAGTTGTTAGCTCTTCTCTAAGTTTTTGGTAGAATTCACCTGTGAAGCCATCTGTCCTTGGCTTTTGTTTGTTGGAAGATTTCTGATTACGGTTTCAATTTCTGTGCTTGTGATGGGTCTGTTACGATTTTTCTATTTCTTCCTGTTTCAGTTTTGGAAGGTTATACTTTTCTAAGAATTCATCCATTTCTTCCAAGTTGTCCATTTTATTGGCATATAGTTGCTGATCGTAGTCTCTTATGATCCTTTGTATTTCTATGTTGTCTGTTGTGATTTCTCCATTTTCATTTCTAATTTTATTGATTTGATTCTTTTCCCTTTTTTTCTTGATGAGTCTGGCTAATGGTTTGTCTATTTTATTTTATCTTCTCAAAGAACCAGCTTTTAGCTTTGTTGATTTTGCCTCTGGTCTCTTTTGTTTCTTTTTCATTTATTTCTGCCCTAATTTTTATAATTTCTTTCTTTCTGCTAACCCTGGGGTTCTTCATTTCTTCTTTTTCTAGTTTCTTTAGGTGTAAAGTTAGGTTATTTATTTGATTTTTCTCTTGTTTCTTGAGGTAAGCTTGTATTGCTATGAACCTTCCCCTCAGCACTGCTTTTACTGAATTCCATAGATTTTGGGTTGGCGTGTTTTCATTTTCATTTGTTTCTATGCATATTTTGATTTCTTTTTAAATTTCTTCTGTGATTTGCTGGT
Organism: Bos indicus x Bos taurus; assembly: GCF_003369695.1. NCBI lineage: Eukaryota > Metazoa > Chordata > Mammalia > Artiodactyla > Bovidae > Bos > Bos indicus x Bos taurus. The sequence continues at coordinate 27,108,710 of NC_040104.1, forward strand.
TATTCAGAAGTATGTGGTTTAGCTTCCATATGTTTGTATTTTTAATAATTTTTTCCCTGTAGTTAACATCTAATCTTACTGCATTGTCAGAAAAGAGGCTGGAAATGATTTCAACTTTTTTTGAATTTACAAAGGCTAGATTTATGACCGAGGATGTGATCTATCCTGGAGAATGTTCTGTGTGCACTTGAGAAAAAGGTGAAATTCATTTTTTGGGGGTGAAATGTCCTGTAGATATCACTTAGGTCTAACTGGTCCATTGTATCATATAAAGTTTATGTTTCCTTGCTAATTTTCTGTTTAGTTGATCTATCCATAGGTGTGAGTGGGGTATTAAAGTCTCCCACTATTATTGTGTTACTGTTTATTTCCCCTTTCATACTTGTTAGCATTTGCCTTACATATTGTGGTGGTCCTGTGTTGGGTGCATATATACTTATAATTGTTATATCTTCTTCTTGGATTGATCCTTTGATCATTATGTAGTGTCCTTCTTTGTCTCTTTTCATGGCCTTTATTTCAATGTCTATTTTATCTGATATGAGTGTTGCTACTCCTGCTTTCTTTTGGTCTCGATTTGTGAAATATCTTTTTCCAGCCCTTCACTTTCAGTCTGTATGTGTCCCTTATTTTGAGGTGGATCTCTTATAGACAATATATATAGGGGTCTTGTTTTTGTATCCATTCAGCCAGTCTTTGTCTTTTGGTTGGGGCATTCAATCCATTTACATTTAGGGTAATTATTGATAAATGATCCCATTGCCATTTACTTTTTGTTTTGAGTTTGAGTTTATAAACCTTTTCTGTGTTTCCTGTCTAGAAAAGATCCTTTAGCATTTGTTGAAAAGCTGGTTTGGTGGTGCTGAATTCTCTCATCTTTTGCTTGTCTATAATGCTTGTGATCCCCTTCATATTTGAATGAGATCCTTGCTGGGTATAGAAATCTGGGTTGTAGATTTTTCTCTTTCATCACTTTAAGTATGTTCTGCCATTCCCTCCTGGCCTGAAGAATTTTTATTGAAAGATCAGCTGTTATCCTTATGGTAATCCCCTTGTGTGTTATTTGTTGTTTTTCTCTTGCTGCCTTTAATATTGGTTCTTTGTGTTTGATCTTCATTAATTTGATTAATATGTGTCTTGGGGTGTTTTGCCTTGGGTTTATCCTGTTTGAGACTCTCGGGGTTTCTTGGACTTGGGTGGCTATTTCCTTCCCCATTTTAGGGAAGTTTTCAACTATTATCTCCTCAAGTATTTTCTCATGGTCTTTCTTTTTGTCTTCTTCTTCTGGGACTCCTATGATTCGAATGTTGGGGCATTTAACATTGTCCCAGTGGTCTCTGAGGTTGTCCTCATTTCTTTAGTTCTTTTTTTCTTTTTTCCACTCTGCTTCATTTATTTCCACCATTCTATTTTCCACCTCCCTTATCCTCTCTTCTGCCTCAGTTATTCTACTATTGGTTCCCTCCAGAGTGATTTTGATCTCAGTTATTGCATTATTCATTATTGATTGACTCTTTTAATTCTTCTAGGTCCTTGTTAACCATTTCTTGCATCTTCTCAATCCTTGTCTATGATCTATTTATCTGTAACTCCATTTTGTTTTCAAGATTTTGGATCATCTTTACTATCATTATTCTGAATTCTTTTTCAGGTAGATGCCCTATCTCCTTTTTTGTTTGATTTGGTGGGCATTTATCATGTTAATTTACCTACTGAATATTTCTCTGCCTTTTCATTTTGTTTAGATTGCTGTGTTTGGGGTGGCCTTTATGTCTGCAGGAAGTTTGTGGTTTCTCTTTATTGTGGAGGTTTCTCCCTGTGGATGGGGTTGGACTAGTGGCTTGTCAAGATTTCCTTTGTTGGGGAAGCTTGCATTGGTGTTCTGGTGGATGGAACCAGATCTCTTCTCTCTGGAGCGCAGTGAAGTGTCCAGTAGTGAGTTTTGAGGTATCTATGGCTTTGGTGTGACTTTGGGCAACCTGTATTTTAATGCTCAGGGCTATGTTCCTGTGTTGCTGGAGAATTAGCATGGTATGTCTTGCTCTGGAACTCATTGGCTCTTGGGTGGAGCTTGATTTCAACGTAGGCATGGAGGCTTTTGGATGAACTCTTGTCAATTAATGTTCCCTGGAGTGAGCAGTTCTCTGGTGTTTTCAAGTTTGGATTTAAGCCTCCTACCTCTGGCTTTCAGTCTTACTCTTACAGTAGCCTCAAGACTTCATTCATAGAGCACTGATGATAAATCATCTAGGTTAATGGTGAAAAGATTCTCCATACTGAGGGACACCCAGAGAGGTTCACAGAGTTACATGGAGAAGAGAAGAGGGAGGTGGGAGATAGAGCTGACCAGGAGAAGAAGAGGCGAAATCAGAAGGAGAGAGAGCAATCTAGCCAGTAATCAATTCCCTATGTGCTGTCCACAGTCTGGAACACCCAGAGAGGTTCACAGAATTACATAGAGAAGAGAAGAGGGAGAAGGGAGATAGAGGTGACTAGGAGGGGAAGAGGGGAAGTCAAAAGGGGAGAGACCAATCTAACCAGTAAGCAGTTCCCTAAGTGTTTTCCACAGCCTGGAACACCCAGAGAGATTCACAGAGTTAGGTAGAGAAGAGAAGGGGGAGGGAGGAGATAGAGGTAACTTGGGGAAGAAAAGGGAGAGTGAAAAGGGGAGAGAGCAATCAAGCCAGTAATCACACCTGTTAAGTAAAAATGGGTACTGAAGATTAGAGTCTTAAAGGTACAAAATTGATAACAAATATCAAAAAGCAAAGATTAAAAACCTAGAGGTTAGATTCTCAAAGATACAATATTAAAAATACAAAACAAAATCACAAAAATTATAAAAAATATATATGTGAAATTTGCTTTAAAAATAGGGTCTTTTTTTGCAAGATAATAGTAGGTTATAAAAATGAAAATTAAAGGAGTAATAAAGAGCTTAAAATAAAATAATAAAAAGATAATAGTAAAAATATATCTAGGAATTTCTCTGGAGCTGTTCAGGGCAGTGTGGGGTCAGTTCAGTTTCAGATAGTTCCTTGTTCCAGCTTATACTTCTTCTCAAGGTCTATAGGCCCCCTCCAATGCTTAGTCAATGTTAACTAATCTGTTGCACCTGTCACTTCCAGAGTGGCTCCCTCTTCTTTGTTTATTTTGGCTTCCTCTGCAAGTCTCTTCAGTGTCTAATTTCCACCCTGACACAAGGGGGGTCACTTATTTAGGCTCATTTGTTCAATTGTGCTGTGGGGAGGGAGGAACACTGCAAACAAATATCACTGGCGTGTGTGGGGAGTGCTCACAGTGTATGGACCACACTGGGTTTGCCCCAGCTCACAGCGCGTGTGCTTTCCTGGTCTACACTGCTCAGGCTCCAGGTTGCTCTGAAGGGGAACTGTCCAAAGCGGCCCTGGGTCGCAGGCACTTCCCAAGCCTAAGCTGCTCAGGTTCAGGTTTTTAGGTATTCCACAAAGGCACAGACTCGGTTGGGCCTGCGTTTTGTGGCCTTTCCAGGTCCAGGAGCTCGGGCGACCAGGTGCTTGGCGAGCACACTGTCGCAGGTGTATGGTGCATCTTATCACCACCCTGTTCCCAGCTGCTTGGTTTCCTGGATGCACAGCAAGAGCACCATCTCAGGTGTGCCGCGTGTCACCTCTGGGGGGCTGATCTCAGGCTGCGACCCTCCTGGCAGATGTCAACCGTCCAGGATCCCAGAAGACGTGGTTAGCAAGTGGGAGCCTGCTCACAGTTTGGTGGAGGATGCCATCTCTGGGGCTGAGATTGCCTCTTGCCTTCCGGCTCTGGATGTTGCCCACAGGGGAATGGGCCCAGTCCATAGCCAGCTAGCTCTCCTTTGGTATTCGTTCAATCCTTTGTTCCATGAGCCGGCCAGGCTCTGTCTTGGGTTAGAACTTTTCGTGGGGAAGTTCTCTCTCTCTCTGTTTTCTTTTTTTCTTCTCTCAGGCCATCCCACAGTTCGGGTTGCTATCTCACCTTAGCTCCTTCAGGGCATTCAGGCCTGGTCCTTACCCTAAGCATGCAACCTGCACCTCCCCTGCTCGCTGGTGGCAGATGCGAGCATCTTGAGTATTTCTCTGCTGGGAGTTTTGGTTAAGGCATGTATTCTGTGGGTTTTGTTTTTTGTTTTTTTCCCTCCTGGTTATGTTGCCCTCTGAGATTCCAAAACTCCCCACAGACCCATTGGTGAGAGGGTTTCCTGGTGTTTGGAAACTTCCTCTCCTTCACAACTCCCTCCCCAGGATGGGTCTCTGTCCTAACGCTTTTGTCTCTCTTTTTGTCTTTTATATTTTGTCCTACCTCCTATCCAAGAGAATGGGCTGCCTTTCTGGGTGCCTGGCGTCCTCTGCTACCATTCAGAAGTTGTTTTTTGGAAGTTGCTCAACATTCAACTGATCTTTTGATGATTTCATTGGGGAGAAAGTGGTCTCCCTGTCCTATTCCTGTGCCATCTTAGGACTGCCCCCCTAGCATCTATGTTTATCAAGGATATTGGTATATAGATTTCTTTTTCTGTAGTGTTATTTTCTGGCTTTGGTATCAGGGTAATACTAACCTTGAAAAATAAGTTTAAGCATGTCTCTGCCTCTAACTTTTCTTGAAAATTTGAGAAGGACTGGCATTAACTCTTTAAATGTTTGGTAGACCAGTGAAACCATTTGATCTTGGGCTTTTTTTCCTTTTTTGAAAATTATGGTATAATTCATATAAAATAAATTTCCCTTTAAATTTATGGTTCTCTGAGTTTTAGGAATTTTATACAGTCATGCATACCATCATAATCAAGATAAAGGATTGTTGATAACCTCCAGAAATTCTATTGTACTGCACTTTGTTCAAGTCTTCTCCTTATCCTACATCTCTAGGAATCAATGATTTGTTGTCTTCTCCTAGAATTTTGCCTTTCCCAGAATGTGTTATAAATGGAATCATTTATATGTGTGTGTATATATGTTGAGATTCACCCATGTTATTGTGTATATCAAGATTCATTCTTTATTGCTGAGTTGCATTCCAGCTCTATTGTATGCATATACTATAATTTGTCCGTTCATGAGAATTTAGGTTGTTTTGAGTATTTATGAATAAAGCTACTAAAATGTTTGCATACAGGCTATTTATGAAAAAAAGAAGTTTTCATTTTCATTTGGGTAAATATGTTGGAGTGGGATTGCTGGCCTGTATCTTAAGTGTGGGACTTCCTTTGTGGCTCAGTGGTAAAGAATCCACCTGCCAATGCAAGAGATGTAGGTTTGATGCCTGGGTTGGGAAGATCCCCTGGAGAAGGAAATGGCAACCCACTCCAGTATTCTTGCCTGGGAAATCCATGGACAGAGGAACCTGGTGGGCTACAGACCATGGGGCTGAGAAGAATCAGACACGACTTAGGTACTAAACAGCAACAACAATATTAAATGTATGTTTAACATCATCAAAAAATGCCAATTTACTTTTCAAAGTGGCTATATTATTTTAAACTCTCATTAGCAATATTTAAGAGTTCCGTTTAGAGTCTTAAATTTCAACATTCTGTGTGGGATATGAAGAATGGCTTGGATTCCATGCAAGATTAAAAATTAGGACAGAAACTTGTAAAATAAAGCCACAATACTGAAGACTACCCCTTCAGTGAAAGGATAGGCAGAAGTAGTCTACTAACTGTTGTTTCTTGATTTGCATACAGATTTCTCAGGAAACAGGTCAGGTGGTCTGGTATTCCCATCTCTATAAGAATTGTCCACAGTTTGTTGTGACCCACACAGTCAAAGGCTTTGGCATCGTGAATAAAGCAGAAGTAGATATTTTTCTTGAATTGTCTTGCTTTTTCTATGATACAGCAAATGTTGGCAATTTGGTCTCTGGTTCCTCTGCCTTTTTAAAACCCAGTTTGTACATGTGGAAGTCCTCAGTTCATGTACTGTTGAAGCCTAGCTTGAAGGATTTTGAGCATTACCTTGCTATAGCATGTGAAATGAGTGTGATTGTACAGTAGTTGGAACATTCTTTGGCATTGCTGTTCTTTGAGATTGATATGAAAACTGACCTTTTCCAGTCCTGTGGCCATTGCTGAGTTTTTCAAATTTGCTGTCATATTGAGTACAGAATTTTAAAACAGCATCATTCTTTAGGATTTAAAATAGGCCAGCTGGAGTTCCATCACCTCCACTTGCTTTGTTCATAGTGAGTTCCTTGATGGCTCAGTGGGTAAAGAATCTGCCTGCAATGCAGGAGACATAGAAGACACAGGTTCAATCCCTGGATCAGAAAGATCCCCTGGAGAAGGAAATGGTAACCCAGTCCATTATTTCTTGCCTGAAAAATCTCGTGGACATAGGAGCCTGGCAGGCTACAGTCCAAAGGGTCACAAAGAACTGGACTTGACCGAGCAACTAAGCACATACAATGCTTCCTAGACCCACTTGAATTTGCATTCCAGGATTTCTGCCTCTAGGTGAGTGACCACACCATCATGGTTATCCAGGTGATTAAGAACTTTTTTGTCTATTTTTTAGTATATTCTTGCCACTGCTTCTTAGTCTCTTCTGCTTCTGTTATGTCCTGGCAGTTTCTGTCCTTTATTGTGCCCATCTTTGCATGAAATGTTCCTTTGTTATCTCCAGTTTTCTTGACAAGATCTCTAGTCTTTCTCATTCTGTTGTTTTCCTCTCTCTATGCATGTTTCATCACACTTCTAATAGTGCCCATAACTCCTTTCTCCCATTATCTTTTGGAGTTTTCAAATATTTATGGAAGTATATATACACATATATACACTGGACACTTCCTCTTTGGATGAAGAACTATGACAAATCTAGACAACGTATTAAAAAGCAGAGACATTACTTTGCCAGCAAAGGTCTGTCTTAGTCAAAGTTATGGTTTTTCCAGTAGTCATGTATGAAGGTGAGCGTTGGACCATCAAGAAGGTTGAGTGCTGAAGAATTGCTGCTTTTGAATTGTTCTGGAGAAGATTCGTGAGAATCCCCTGTACTGAAAGTATATCAAGCCAGTCAATCCTGAAGAATATCAACCCTGAATATTCACTGGAAGAACTGATGCTGAAGCTCCAACCTTTGGCCACCTGTTGAGAATAAATTACTCACTGGAAAAGACCCTGATGATGGGAAAGACTGAGGGCAGGAGGAGAAGGGACTATAGAAGATGAGATGTTAGATGGCATCATGGAATCAATGGACATGAGTTTGAGAAAGCTCCAGGAGATGGTGAAGGACAAGGAAGCCTGATGTTCTATAGTCCATGGGGGTCGCCAAGAGTCAGAGAGAACTTAGCAACTGAACCTCAACAGAAGTGTGATGGTTAAGGGTATTGCAAAGTTGATAAGACATCAACTCTGATTATAGAAAACACAGTACAATCAAAGAGTAAGCTCTTGCTGTCTGTAAAAAGTCACTCAGAAAACCTAGAAGCTTAAACAAGTCATTTTATTCAGTTCATAATTCTTTGGGTTGATGGGATGACATTTCTGGTTTAGTCAGGGTATGCCGGTAATCTACTGAGCTCTCTGATATGGCTGTAAGCAATTGGTTGGTCAATAGATATCTTCTTCACAACTCTGGTGGCAGGCTGGCTGTTGACTGCTGTTCTCCCCCAGGTGGAGTCTACTCCAGCTTATTCACATGGAAATTTTAAAATTTCAAAAAGAATAGAGGAAGCCTTAGAATTCTAGTGCATTTTAAGGCTCTGCTTGATCACGTTTGCTAATAATTTATTGCTCAAAGAAAGTCATATGACCAAATCTAGTAGCAAGGGGTAAGTAAACAGACTTCATCTCTTGAAGTATTCTGCAGTATAACATTGCAAGGATATGGATACAAGGAATGGAAGAATTCTGGATCATTTTGATAATCTGTTACACAAATGAGGATAGACAGAAAGCCAAATCTAGATGTATTGGCAGAATAGCAGAACACCCAAGGACACAGAGAAGATCTTAATCATAGCTGGAGGAAAAAAGCTAACCTTTTTAGAAAAGAATAACTCAGGCTAAACATCTGGAAGTTTGAGCAAGAAGAAAATGGGAGAAGGTGTAAAAACCAATGTGAATAACAAATGCACACAAAAAACACTCTGAAAATAAAACCAATAGTAATTAATTATTAACAGTTTTGTGCCAATGAAATAGAAAACTAGAGAAAAATGAATAATTCCTTATTATATACATGATCAAAATGGATTTAAGAAGTGAAAAACCCAGATAGTCTTGGAATCTTTAACATATCATAAAAAATTTATATTTTAAAATCTGTATACTGTACTAATTAGCTTTTGATGCATAACAAATTGAAGCTTAGCAGCTTGAACAGCAACCATTTGTGCAGTTCAGAATTCTGTGTGTTGGCAATTTGGGCTGGGTTTTGCTGACTGGTTCTTACATTCTCAGTGAGTTCACTTTGTAGCATCTTTGGTCAGCTGCTAGGTTTTCTAGGGGCTGACTGTTCTAGAATGTTTAGTTTGGTTTATCTCTGCTACATGTTATAGTCTAGTCCAGTTTTGTTAACATGATTGCTCACAAGGGTTTCTAGAGCTGGAACAAAACTTTGAATGGCCTTTTGAAGCCTGCAGTTGAAACTTGCACATTATTTTTCTGCACTTTACTGGCCAAACCAAGTTACAAGGCCAGATTTAAGAGTATGGGAAATAGACTCTGCCTTTTGATGAGATATGCTACAAATTCTCATTACACAGAGCGTGGAACCGGCAAAGAGCAAAGGACTGTGACCATTTTTGCAGTCTATGATGTCTTTCCACCAAATAAGCACTGGATTCAGACAGTTATACAAGGGAGCTGTATTACACCCAAGGAAACATCTCTTATTTTATATAAACTCTTCCAGAGGAGAAAATAAATGAAAACACTACCCATCTCATTTTATAAGGATAGAGTTACTTTGATGTGTAAACTAGACAGGGATTACACAAGAAATTGTACAAGCTAATTTACTTCAAAAGTAAATTACATGGATTAACATGTTTAAACACAGATTAACATGTTAAACAAAATATTAGCAAACTGAGTGTATCTGTGTGTGTGTGTGTGAAAGAGCGAGCGAGAGAGCCTGTTGGTTATTTCAATCAATAATATAAATCTGTTTTCATCATCAGAATATTTGTTCATTTCTGTGGTTATCTCAAGAGGCAGAAAAAAACACTACATGAAATTCAATACTGATTCATGACAAAAAAAATTCTTAGCAAAATCAGAATAGAAGAAAACATTAAGCTGATAAAAAGTACATGACGAAAACATACATAGAAACATCACACTTATGGTTTAAATATTAAGAAGATTCCTACTGAAATCAGAAATCATGTAGGAATCTCTATTACCATGTTTCTTTTCAACACTTTACTGTAGGTCCTTACCAGCAAAGTAAGTTAAAACCTTTAGGATTATGAAAAAGAAAAACATACTTATTCACAAAGTATGTAATAGTCTACAAAAATTGGATTCATGAATAATTACAATTGCCAAGAGACTTCAGAAAGACTGGACACTTCTGTTGGCTTTTTTTGGATACTCTTTTTGTATGAACAAAAGTTTTCACTTTGAGTAAATATAAAATCAAAAAACAAAGTGAGCTGCGTTACTGAATGAAATTTGCAGCAGGAACAACAAAAATGCAGTTAGATATAACATTTTGTTTATAATAACAATGTATAGGTACTTAAGCACAAATAAAATCAAATATATCCATGACAGTTATGAAGCAAATTATAAAATTCTATTATAAACTATATTAAAGAACATCTAAATTGGAAAAGATATACCATGTTCCTGGAGAAGAAGGTTTTAAATAGTAATGCAGTTCTTCCCAAATTGATCTGTAGATTCAGTTAACTTGTAATAAATTTCCAACAGGATTTTTTTTTTTGGATGGAATCTATAAGCTGATTTTAAAATTTATGTAGAAGATTGAAGAAAGAAGAAAAGTGAAAGTGTTAGTTTCTCAGTTGTGTCTGACTCTGTGATCCCATGGACTGTAACATACCAGGCTCCTCTGTCTGTGGAATTCTCCAGACAAGGATACTGGAGTGGGTAGCCATTCTCTTCTCCAGGGAATCTTCCTGACTCAGGGATCAAACTGGTTCTCCTACACTGCAGGCAGTAAAGATTCTTTACTGTCTGAGCCACCAGGGAAGCCCTATGGAGGATTAAAGAACAAGAATAATGACAATTCTGAAGAAGAAAAAGGAAGAGGGACTTGCTCTTTTAGATATAAAGGCTTATAATAAACTCATAGGAATCTTATAGTGCAAGAATTGGCATATGAGTCAATAGAACAGATGGAGAAGTCAGATACTGTTCCATTATATATGGCAACTTGGAAACTTGAAATGGCATATCAGATACATGATGAGAGGATGTATTCATTGATAAATGTTTAGGAAACTCAGTTAACTAAATATTTCATGTATATATAAATTGATATGATTGACTGTGTATAGTGACAGGAAAGGCTTTAAGTATTTATTTGCATACCATATCCAAAAAAACAATTAACATTTAGAATTAACTTAAATACCTAAACATTAAAACTTTAAAAGTTTTTAGAAGACAAATAGAAGCAAATCTTCATGTTCTTGGAGTAGAGAACAATTTCTTAAGATCAAAAAATACAGAATCATTAAAGGAAATATTGATAAGTTTAATATATAGAATACAAAGATCTGTTTATGAAAGATAATCTTGGCAACAATGGTCAGTTAGCAAAGAAATATTGAATAATATTCATTAAAGAAATGCTACAAATCAAGACTCTCATAACTCAATAAGAAATCTAGCAAAATATGTATAAAAGGCAGTCCTTCAAAGTGGAAGCAAATAGATGTATTAAAAGGAATTCCATTTCAGTAGTTATCTTGGAAATGCAAATTGGAACCATTAGGAGATACTGTTTCTTAGCTGGGATTCCCAGGTGACAGAGTGGTACAGAATGTGCCTGGCAACGTAGGAGATGTTGTTTAGATCCCTGGTTCTGAAGATCCCCTGGACTAGGAAATGGCAACTCATTCTGATATTCTTGCCTGGAAAATCCCATGGAAAGAGGAGCCTGGTGGGCTACAGTTTATGAGGTCGCAAAGAGTGGTGCGTGACTGAGCACATACGCACATTTCTTAGCCATCATTCTAACAAAATGGAAAAAAAAAAAAACCAAACCAACAATGTTAAGTGTGAAGGAGATAGTTGTCATGTGTTCACTGTAGTGGAAATTTGAACTGGTAGAACAGCTAGGGAGAGCAGTTGGGGAGATTTTTTATAAAATTGAAGATGTGCATAACTTATGACACAGGAACCCAACTTCTAGGTATAAACCCTGAACAAACTCTTCTTTCCATGTTTCTCTATTAAAGAAACTCATGTACCCAAGGAGATATGTACAAGCATTATCACAGGAGCATTTGTTTTTTTAAATTTCAAAAACTTTAAAAAAAGACAAACCAAGCTGTCCATCATTAGAATATTTAAATTGTGGTAAACATTAAAATCTTAGAAATTGAATAAAAATTGATGAATTGCAAACATAATGTTGAATGAAAAAGCAAGGTGTGGAAGAAAATTATGGTATTAAATCATTTATATGTTTAAAAATGCAAAACAATCCTATATATTGCTTATTTATACATTTATGGTTGGATGGCATCACTGACTCAATGGGCATGCATTTGAGTAAGCTCTGAGAGTTGGTGATGGACAGGGAAGCCTGGTGTGTTGCAGTCCATGGGGTCGCAAAGAGTCAGACACGACTGAGCAACTGAACTGAACTGATGGGTGAAAAGATAAAGATATGGGAATTGATAAGCTTAAATTCAGACTAGTTTAACTTCTGAGAGGAAGAAATGGGATTTTATTAGGGATGGGTATCCAGAAGGCTTCAACTATAGTGATATAACATTTTATTTAAGGTAGGTGGTAAATTCACAGGTATTTGCCATAGATTGGTTTCAACCCTTTTGTCCATCATACATATTCAAAATAAAAAAAAGTGACATAATTTTTACAGTGATAATTCACACACGTATAAAAGTAAGTACATATATCTATATACATACGTGTGATTTTTTTCATGTTCTATGATTTTTCCATGTGTCCAAGAATCAACAGAAATTTGCCAAAGTGTCCCTGCTCCAAACTAGCTCTCATTTAATGCTGTTTCTTGTTCTGTTGCTAGATAACTGCTGGTGAACCTACACTTTTCTTAGGGACTTTGGGTCTGTAACAAAGAGCAGCAGCTATTTCCCAGTCCTGAAAAGGGTCAGAATCATGTGAGGGAGACTTTAATATTCAAATTCCTGTGTTGAGAATCTGAAGTATAGGGTTTGGGAATCTATTTATTTATTTAAATTAAAAAATATTTTGTTTTAATTGGAGGTTAATTATAATATTGTGGTTTTTGCCATACATTGACATCAGCCATGCATGCACATGTGTCCCCCTATCTTGAACCCCTCTCCCACCTCCCTCCCCACCCTAACCCTCTGGGTTGACCCAGAGCACCAGCTTTGTGTGCACTGCTTCATGCATCAAACTTGCACTGGTCATCTGTTTTACATATAGTTATATACATGTTTAATATATATACATGTATATATATATACATGTTATTCTCTCACATCATCCCACCGTCACCTTCTCCCACATAGTTCAAACGTCTGTTCTTTACATCTATGTCTCTTTTACTGTCTTGCATATAGGGTTTTGTTGTTACCATCTTTCTAAATTCCATATATATGTGTTAATATACTGTATTGGTGTTTCTCTTTCTTAGTTCACTCTGTATAATAGGTTCCAGTTTCATCCATCTCATAGAACTGACTCAAATGCATTTTTTTTTATAGATGAGTAATATTCCATTGTGTATATGTACCACAGCTTTCTTATCTATTCATCTGCTGATGGACATCTAGGTTGCTTCCATGTCCTGGCTATTATAAACAGTGTTGTGATGAACAGTGGGGTACATGTGTCTCTTTCGATTCTGGTTTCCTTGGTGTATATGCCCAGCAGTGGGATTGCAGGGTCATATGGCAGTTCTGTTTCTAGTTTTTTAAGGAATCTCCACATGGTTCTCCATTGTGGCTGTACTAGTTTGAATTCCTACTAACAGTGTAAGAGGGTTCCCTTTTCTCCACACTCTCTGCAGCATTTATTGTTAGCGGACTTTTTGATGGCAGTCATTCTGACCAGCATGAGATGGTGCCTCATTGTGGTTTTGATTTGCATTTCTCTGATAATGAGTGATGTTGAGCACATTTTCATGTCTTTGTTAGCCATCTGTGTGTCTTCTTTGAAGAAATGTCTGTTTAGATCTTTGGCCCACTTTTTGATTTAGTCATTTATTTTTCTGGTATTGAGCTGCATGAGTGGCTTGTATATTTTTGAGATTAATTCTTTGTCAGTTGTTTCATTTGCTTTCATTATCTTCCATTCTGAAGGCTGTCTTTTTACCTTGCTTATAGTTTCCTTTGTTGTGAAAAAGCTTATGTTTAATTGGGTCCCATTTGTTTATTTGTGCTTTTGCTTCCATTACTCTGGGAGGTGGGTCATAGAGGATCTTGCTGTGATTTATGTCATATTTATGATATAGTCTATCCTGGAGAATGTTCCGTGTGCACTTGAGAAAAAGGTGAAATGCATTGTTTTGGGGCAAAATGCCCTGTAGATATAAATTAGGTCTAACTGGCCCATTGTATCATTTAACTTGTGTTTCCTTGCTAATTTTCTCTTTGGTTCATCTATCCATAGGTGTTAGTGGGGTAAGTCCCCTACTATTGTTCTCTTACTGTTAATTTCCCCTTTCATACTTGTTAGCATTTGTCTTATGTATTGAGGTACTCCTATATTGGGTGCATATATATTTATAATTGTTATATCTTCTTCTTGGATTGATCCTTTGATCATTATGTGTCCTTTGTCTCTTATCACGGTCTTTATTTTAACGTTTATTTATCTGAGTATTGCTACTCCTGCTTTCCTTTCATCTCCATTTGCATGAAATATCTTTCCAGCCTCTCACTTTCAGTCTGTATATGTCCCTAGGTTTGAGGTGGGTCTCCTGTAGACTGTATATATAGGGGTCTTGTTTTTGTATCCATTCAGCCAGTCTTTGTGTTTTGGTTGGAGCATTTAACCCATTTACATTTAAGGTAATTATTGATAAGTACAAAAGGCCTCTTAATGAAAATGAAAGTGGAGAGTGAAAGAGTTGGCTTAAAGCTCAACATTCAGAAAATGAAGATCATGGCATCTGGTCCCATCACTTCATGGGAAATAGATGGGGAAGCAGTGGAAACAGTGTCAGACTTTTTTTCTGGGGGGGGGGGGCGGGCTCCCAAATCACTGCAGATGGTAACTGCAGCCATGAAATTAAAAGATGCTTACTCCTTGGAAGGAAAGTTATGACCAACCTAGATAGCATATTTAAAAGCAGAGACATTACTTTGCCAACAAAGGTCCGTCTAGTCAAGACTATGGTTTTTCCTGTGGTCATGTATGGATGTGAGAGTTGGACTCTGAAGAAAGCTGAGCGCCGAAGAATTGATGCTTTAGAACTGTGGTGTTGGAGAAGACTCTTGAGAGTCCCTTGGACTGCAAGGAGATCCAACCAGTCCATTCTGAAGGAGATCAGCCCTGGGATTTCTTTGGAAGGAATGATGCTAAAGCTGAAACTCCAGTACTTTGGCCACCTCATGGGAAGAGTTGACTCATTGGAAAAGACTCTGATGCTGGGAGGGATTGGGGGCACGAGGAGAAGGGGATGACAGAGGATGAGATGGCTGGATGGCATCACTGACTCGATGGACATGAGTCTGAGTGAACTCCAGGAGTTGGTGATGGACAGGGAGGCCTGGTGTGCTGCGATTCATGGGGTCACAAAGAGTCGGACACGATCAAGCGACTGAACTGAATGATCCCATTACCATTTACTTTGTTGTTTCAGGTTCATTTTTTTTTTTTATAAACCTTTCTGTGTTTCCTGTCTAGAGAAGATCCTTTAGTATTTGTTGAAGAGCTAGTTTGGTGGTGGTGAATTCTCTCAGCTTTTGCTTGTCTGTAAAGCTTTTGATTTCTCCTTCATATCTGCATGAGATCCTTGTTGGGTGGAGTAATCTTGGCTGTAGATTTTTCTCTTTCATCACTTTAACTATGTCCAGTCATTTCCCTTCTGGCCTGAAGAGTTTCTATTGATAGATCAGCTGTTATCCATATGGATATCCCCTTGTGTGTTATTTGTTGCTTTTCCCTTGCTGCTTTTAATATTTTCTCTTTGTGTTTGATCTTTGTTAGTTTGATTAATATGTGACTTGTGGTGTTTTGCCTTGGGTTTATCCTGTTTGGGCCTCTCTGGGTTTCTTAGGGTTGGGTAGATATTCCCTTCCTCATTTTAGGGAAGTTTTCAACTATTATCTCTTCAAGTATTTTCTCATGCCCTTTCTTTTTGTCTTCTTCCTCTGGGACACCTATGATTCAAATGTTGGGGCATTTAACATTTCCCCAGAGGTCTCTGAAGTTGTCCTCATTTCTTTCTTTTTTCCTCTATGATTCATTTATTTCCACCATTCTATCTTCCACCTCACTTATCCTCTCTCCTGCCTTAGTTACTCTACTGTTGGTTCCCTCCAGAGTGCTTTTAATCTCAGTTATAAGTGTTCATTATTGATCAATTCTTCTTTATTTCTTCGAGGTCCTTGTTAAGCATTTCTTGCATCTTCTCAGTACTTGCCTCTAGTCTATTTATCTGTAACTCCATTTGTTTTCAAGATTTTGGATCATTTTTACTATCATTATTCTGAAAACTTTTTCATGTAGAGCCCCTATCTCCTCATTTGTTTGGTTTTGTGGGTTTTTATCATGTTCCTTCACCTGCTGAATATTTCTCTGCCTTTTCATTTTGTTCAGCTTGCTGTGTTTGGGATGCCTTTCTGCAGGCTGGATGTTCATGATTCCTCTTAATTGTGGAGTCTGCTCCCTGTGGGTGGGGTTGGACCAGTGGCTTGCCAAGGTTTCCTGGCTGGGGAACTTGCATCTGTGTTCTGGTAGGTGGAGCTGGATCTCTTCTCTCTGGAGTGCAATGAAGTGTCCAGTAGTGAGTTTTTGGGTGTTTATGGGTTTGGCATGGCTTTGGGCACCTGTCTTTTAATGTTCCAGGTTGTATTCCTGTTTTGCTGGAGAATTAGTGTAATGTGTCTTGCACTGGGACTTGTTGCTCTTGGGTGGAGCTTGGTTTTAGTGCAGGTATGGAGACTTTTGGGTGAGCTCTTGCCTATTAGTGTTCCCTGGAGTCAGGAGTTCTCTGATGTCCTAAAGTTCTGGAGTTAAGCCTTCTGCCTCTGGCTTTCAGTCCTCAAGACTTCTCCATCCATAAAGCACAAAAGATAAAACCCCTAGGTTAATGGTGAAACAATTATCCACAGCCAGGAATACCCAGAGAGATTCACAGAGTTATGTAGAATAGAGAAGAAGGAAGGGGAATATAGAGATGACCAGGAAGAGAAAAGGGAGAGTCAAAAGGGGGGAGAGCAATCTAGCCAGTGATCAAATTTGTAAGTGCTTGTTTCAGCCTAGAACACCCGGAGAGGTTCACTGAGTTATATAGAGATAGACAGAGGTGACTTGGAGAAGAAAAGGGAGAGTCAAAAGGGAAGATAGCAATCAAGCCAGTAATCAAATCTCTGCATGAAAATGGATACTGAAGATTAGATTCTTAATGGTACAAAATTGATAACAGATATCAAAAAGCAGAGATTAAAAACCTAAAATAGAGGTTAGATGCTCAAAAATACAATATAAAAAATACAAAAAAAACCAATCTCAAAAATTAAAAACAATATGGAATTTATTTTTAAAAATAGTTTTTTTGAAAGGTAGGCTATTAAAATGAAAGTCAAAGGAGTAATAAAGAACTACTTTTTTAATTAAAAAGTGATAATAGTGAAAATATATCTAGGAATTCCTATGGAGCTGTTGTGGGCAGTTTGGGGTCAGTTCAGAAGTTGTTTTGTGGAAGTTGCTCAACATTCAACTGATCTTTTGATGAATTTGTGGGGGAGAAAGTGGTCGCCCCATCCTATTCCTCTGCCGTCTTGGGACTGCCCCTTGGTTTGGGAATTTATAGGTTTTTTTTAAAGGCTTTCTCACTGGTTTTGATCTGTAGGGTTGAAGACTCAAATTTAAATGCACTGACATAGGTGACATGTATTGATGATCTAGATTAGAGTTTCATCTTGGTCTCTGTAAGGATCTCATAAGATATGGTCAATAGTTAGTTTCTAATTTAGTGTCTTTTTAGGTTAATGTCTCTCCAACTTTAGACTGCATCTGAATCTCCAGGAGGGACTGTTAGAACTCAGGCAGCTTGATGTCAGCAAACAGTTTAGTAAGCAGCTCCAAGTTTCTTTACTTCCACAGAAATATCAGAAAACAAGCAGAAACTGTTAGAACCAACTTTGTCAGAATTTTGGAAAATGTTAAAGACTTATGGCAACCAAGTTAATTCTGAATAAAGAAAAAGGCAACATCAAAATAGTAGGAAAGCTCTGTGGCAGTGTTACTTGCCTTCATCCCACACCAACTATAGCTCAGTGGCAGTCTTAAAAGATGTCAGTCCCTGTTCCCAGTATGAAGCCATGGTCCCAGGTTCCAAGAGAGCAGAGCAAACCTTCTGTCTACAAATTATTTTGCTTGTTTGTTCTGTCTGAGACTACCTGAAGTTCACCTAACTCAGAATCAGAATTCTATCTGGGCAGAAGAAAGGTAGACATTGCTTAAAAAGAATGCAGAGATATGAGACAACCTGGGGCAAAAGATCATAGTTCACACACAGACACACACACACACACATGTGACAACCTGAAACAAAGAGGGAAGACTGAAGAGAGAGATTCATTGGGCAATTTAAGGCATTCAAAAGCACTCATGTATCTGAGGAATGTAGAAAGCTATCTGCAAGCTCAGAGCAAGATTTTTGCTCATCAGAGCCCTGGGAACACAGTAAACATTCACTGGGGATGAGCCCTAGGATTTGCACAAGCATGGCTAAGTGTTAGAGGGCCCTAGCATATAGCGTGCTGTCCCCTATCTTCCCCCTCTCCCAGTTCCTGGCATTCAAGGAAATTGTGTTGGTCTGAAAAATTTCTGAACACAGCTCAGGAGCAGAGATTTCAGTGACCAAACATATTAGGTTGGTGCAAGATTAATTTTGGTTTTACATTTTTGAAATTTGTTGTTTGATATTGGAATACATTCTTAAATGTGATTATGTTATACATCACTTTAATGCACATTTCTCACTTTATATTTTTATTTTTGCTAATGACTTATTGCTGTTTATATTTATTTTAGACTAGGGAAATTATGGTAGACAAAAAGCAAATCTGAATGTTTTTCTTCATTGAGTTCAAAATGGGCCATTGAGCAGTGGAGACAACTCACAACATCAACAATGCATTTGGCCCATGAACTTCTAATGAATGTACAGTAAAGTGGTAGTTCAAGAAGTTTTGCAAAGGGGATGACAGCCTTGAAGAAGAGGAGTGCAGTGGCTGGTTATCGGAAGTTGACAACAGCCGATTGAGAGCCATCATCTAAGCTGATCCTCTTGCAACTACATGAGAAGTTGCCAAAGAACTCAGCTTCAACCATTCTATGGTCATTTGACATTTGAAGAAAATTGGAAAGGTGAGGAAACTGAATAAATGGGTGCCTCGTGAGCTGACCGAAAACTAAAAAATTGTCATTTTGAAGTGTCTTCTCTCATTCTATGCAACAAGAAACCATTTCTCAATAGAATTGTGACATGCAATGAAAAATGGATTTTATATGACAACTGGAAATGATCAGCTCAGTGATTGGACAAAGAAGAATCCCCAAAGCACATGTCAAAGCCAAAATTGCACCAAAAAAGGTCAGGGGCACTGTTTGGTGGTTTGGTGCCTATCTGATCCACTACAGCTTTCTGAATCCCAGTGAAATCATTACATCTGAGAAGTATGCTTAGCAAACTGATGAGATGCACTGAAACCTGGAACACCTCCAGCCAGCACTGGGCAACATAAAGGGCCCAATTCTCCACAACAACTGCCGACCACATGTCGCACAACCAACACTTGAAAAGTTGAATGAATTGGGCTACAAAGTTTTGCTTCATCTGCCATATTCGCCTGACTTCTCACCAAATGACTGCTACTTCTTCAAGCATCTTGACAACTTTTTGCAGGGAAAAGGTTTCCACAACCAGCGGGACACAGACCAAGAGTCCATCAAATCCCGAAGCATGGATTTTATGCTACAAGAATAATCAAACTTACTTCTCATTGGCAAAAATGTGTTGATTCTAATAGTTCCTATTTTGATTAATAAAGATGTGTTTGAGCCTAGTTATAATGATTTAAAATTCACCATCTGAAACCACAATTACTTTTTCACCAACCAAATAATAAGGAATACAGTCTCTGTGAAAATAGATAAACTCCTAAACAAATAGATTACTGCAGCAATTCAATAATAGACAAAGACAAATGAAAAGAACAGAAAAAAAAAAAAAAAAAAAAAAACAGGAGATCCCGGGGAAGGGAGAGACTGATTTTCAGAGTCATTACAATATTCAGTTGTTCAGTCTTGAGATGAATCAGAAAGGTACTGCCATTCAAATAAACAAAATAAATAGAAGCCATTCTGGAGGAAGTCCAAATATTGGATTTAGTAGATGGAAACTTGAAAATAACTGCCTTAAATGTGTTCAAAAAACTAAAGGAAAATGTGGCCTAAAAGTTTAAGGAAGTGAGGAAAATTTTGTATGAACAAAAGAGAATATCATTAAACAGAAAGTATAAAAAGGAACCAAATAGATATCCTGCAACTGATAAGTACATTTGAAATACGGATTAGAAGGATTGACCAGCAGGTTTGAGCAGGAAGAAGAAAACAATCACTGAACTTGAAAATAATTGTAATGAAGCAGTCAGAGGACAGAAAGAAAAAGGAATGAAGTCATAGTTGGAAGCATTTGAATCCAAGGCATGTGCGGGTATACCTACCATCTCACTGCAACTTCAACTCCTCTTCACTCTTAGTACAGTTTGAAAGCATAGGGGTGGTTTCATGAGCAGTTAGCCAGTGACATTCCATGGTTGGTTTAATGCTTCTGCTATTGCCATCTCCAAGTCTTCAATAATGTTTTGAATAAGGGACTCTGAAATTAGGTAGTTGATCCTAAATAATGTATATGAGGGTTATGAGGGTTTACTTGTTTATTATTGATCACTATATCTAGATTCTGAGATTTAACAAGATCAGAACTCTATTTTATTCAGCAAGTGGTTCAGATATACCAGGTCCATAGTTGGCAGATGGTGTACTCTTAACATGAATGAGTAAATGCACAAGCTGTGAATCGGACTTCTTATTCGTAAAGTGCAAAGATGTCTCTCGTAAAGGTAATGCAGGTTAGATAAGAATATATATTAAAAGCACCTGACACACAGTAGGTTTCCAACATGCATACCCTTCCCCTTATGTATTTAATGTTCCTTGTATGCTTAAGTCTATTCTGTAGTCATAATAGGTATTTTTTCTACCATTTAGGGACTTTTGTTTCAGTTGGGAGCTCATCATTAAGAGAGGGAGAAGAGTGTATCCTATGTCTGTTCCAGCTTGATGTGTGTGATTCTCTGTAGATATAAGGAATCCTTGCTTAAGATCCCCAAAACCTGTTACAGACAGAAAACACAGAGGCTCTTCATAGATCTAGACAATCATTTTCCTGCAGAGGTGGGTTGTGGGGATGAGGAATAGAGTACCAATGGTTATCGACTGCTTTCTCTGTTGTAGACCTTGTCTGGCCATACCTGTATGACCTCAGTTAGTTACATTTCACCTTCAGAGAATGCTAATTAAATAGTAATGTAATCATCCCTCTGTAGCCTGTTTCTAAGACCCTCTGTGGATATACCAAACTCCACGGATGCTCAACTCCCTTATATAAAATGACAGAGTGTAGTTGGCCCTTCATATATCCCGTGGATCAGGCATCTGCAGGTACAAAGGGTTGACTGTGTTACCCCTAGTGTATAAATGAGGCAAGGATACTCAGAAAGACCAAGCAACATGTGTGTCACATAGTTTACAAGTGAGTGAAATGAGATCAAAACTTAGAACTTTTTTTTGTTTCCTCAAGATTTTCGCTCATTCATGCAACAGATGTTTTTAGGGGCTTGCTTACTATGTCACTGTGTTAGATGGTGGAGTATTTCACTTAAGTATACCATGTCCCATGGAGAAGACAAACTTATCCTCTTCCTTAGCTCCAACCCAGAATAGGCGGTCCCAGTGATAAGCACCAAAAGGAGGTGGCAGTTCCACACACCTCATCTTCCTAGGGAGCATTGTGATTCTCCTTATTCCCTAGAATGAGTAGCTCCATCCAGTAGCTCTTTAGAAGGAAACCTTTGAAAACTCATCTCCCCCATAGTGTCCTGTACACCAGAGTGTGTTCAGCCCACCCTTTGGTGAGGTGAGATGGCTAGGACAGGGGATATAAGCCAATGTCTCATTACAGAAATTATCCTGATAGTTTCAGTGTCAAAAAATCTTCCTATAAAAGAGGCATTCATTTCTCAGGTGACTTCTCAGGCTTTTAATATATATCGTGTAGAAACTGCCTCCTGGATCCAAGAATCACACCTGTGTTTTGGTTCCAGAACTAAAATTCTTATGGTGTTTTCAGGCTAAAACTGTGGTGTTCTTTATTTTAAATATGAATGGTCACTTCATAGGCAAAGTAAAAGGTAAAACTGTCAAGCTTTTTTCTGGTTCCTGGTGCATCCTTAGGAATAGTGCAATAAACTGTTGCTGATGAAACAGCAGAGGATGGAATCATTTGCTTGGTGTTTTGCACATAAACCTCTAGTGTTAGTCACTGCCTATCAGAGACACAGAACACAAGCTGCGGAATTCTTCACTTCAAAACAGCATCCATTTGAGAAAGCAGTTGGCCAGTAGTGATAGGCTTATCTGAATCTTCTGATTGTCGTAGATTTTCATTATCAAGGTGGTTGCCTACCGCTCAATTTCCCTTTGATGCGTACTAAGCTGATTATGCTGTCACTATTTCAGAGGGTAAAGAAAAAAACAAACTTAGGTGAATCACAGTGCTTCAGAGGTTTGGTTGTTCTGACAGTTTCGAAATAGCTGAACTCTCAGGGAGAATTCTGATCCCAAAGCCATTCACAGTTAGAACTATTCTCTCAGACTGTGTCTCTGTGTCTGGTGAATTTAGGTCTGAAACCTTTCCCTTACCTGGACTTCACTGTCTCCTTAACAGCTGAGCTGTCACGGGGAAGTGAAATTGATTATTATTTTTTTTTCTGCCACAGCTGTTGTTTTCTACCTCAGCTGGTTCCCATAATTCCACAGATGGTAAGCATATGTTTATAGGCACATAGAAAAAGAAGCTGTACTGAATTCCTCCCATCTCTAATTCTTATTTTTTCCTTTCATGCAGAAAGTCAAACTCACACAGCCAGGGAATCATATATTTGTAGATTAATATTTCTGTGCATTAAATCTTTGGAAACAGCAGGAAAGCTAATGATATGCTAATGAGCTGACAGTTTTTATTGATTGTAATGGAAGTCGACAAGTGTCTGTCTTGGCTTTTATGCAAGCTGGAATATTTTATTAACTGTCTTCAAGGCAGAAATACATAATTGGCTGCATTTTGAAAACCCTCCTTGTCAGTTTCGCAAGTCTTACTTTTTGTTAGCCTGTTGCCAAAGCTTGGGTCCTTGCCAGTTTATAAACAGACCACATCTTCATCCATATATTTACATGCCTGCCAGGAACTCTTCCCCACTCCCTTTTCCTTTCCCTTTCAAAGCAATTTGTTTCAGTGTTTTAGCCTACAAAAAAGGAAACCATTTTCTTCAGTGTAAACAGAGATCTGCAGGGAAATAAGAGTGTTAAAGAAGAATTAGCATTTGTTTGGCGGCAAAGCTGCTTTCATTTGTATCGGAAAGCTCCAAGTGTTGGAAGGGCTTGCCTAATCTTCCTTATTCCACACAGAAGAGGCTAATAATGGCATAATTTTTCTAACTCTTTTTCTGCATCTCCCTGTATTTTTTAGTGTGAAATGAGAAATGTTCTTGGAACAACGGAAATAATGGGCATTAGTGCCCTAGACCAAAAAACAAAAAAAGCAAACCCATAACATATCACCTGCCTGGTGCAAATTTATTTTTCAGTACCTGGTGAGCTGAGTGCAGGAAGATGAAGAAGGTTGCAACAGGTGGATGTAACAAAGAGGAAGAAAGGTCCATTTTCTCTTTCCATTGTACTAATAGTCAAAGCTCATTAATTTGGGCTCTGCCCCTTAGGGATTTATTTAGAGCCCCAGAGTGGCTGAGATTTAGCACTGTACTAACAACAAGAAATGGGATGGTTTAGCAAGTTAATAGTGTAAATAAGGTTGCAGGGGAGAATGTTAGGCTACCTAAAAGGACCCTAGTTTTCCAGCACTGAAAAACTGTTTCAGCTGACTGTTAGCATCGAATGCAAATAACTCATTATGGACAGTTGAATAGTATCTCTCCATGAAGGCAATTAAGATAGAACCTCATTTAAAAAAAATTTTTTTTTCATCTTGTTTTTCCTTTTTTTTTTTTTTTTAAATTGGAGGATTATTTCTCCACAATGTTGTGTCAGCTCCTGCCATACATCAGGAGCTGACACAATATTGTGGAGCTCTGAGGTGGGTGGCCAGTGGGAGTTTGCTGTGTGACACAGGGAGCTCATTCGGTGCTCTAGAACCTTATTTTGAGAACAGGACTACCTTGTAGCACGATCTTGTGAGTCCACGTAACTAGGAGACTTTCTCAAATGATTTTATTTACACTGTGAACTGTGGTGTTGGAGAAGACTCTTGAGAGTCCCTTGGACTGCAAGGAGATCCAGTCAGTCCATCCTAAAGGAAATCAACCCTGAATATTCATGGGAAGGACTGATGCTGAAGCTCCAATATTTTGGCCACCTGATGTGAAGAACTGACTCATTGGAAAAAACCCTGATGCTGGGGAAGATTGAAGACAGGAGGAGAAGGGGACAACAGAGAATGAGATGGTTGGATGGCATCACCGACTTGATGGACATGAATTTGAGCAAGCTCCAGGAGTTGGTGATGGACAGGGAGGCCTGGCGTGCTGCAGTCCATGGGGTCACAAAGAGATGGGCAAAACTGACCGGCTGCACTGAAGTGAACTGATAGTGGACCAGCACTGGTCTGAAGTTAGCAGACCTGTAGTTGATGGCCCAAGATTAAGGTGTCCTTTTGTTGTTCTTGTTGAGTCACTAAGTCAGGTCCAACTCTTTGCAACCTCAGGACTGCAGCATGCCAGGCTTCCCTGTCCTTCACCATTTCCCGGAGTTTGCTCAAAGTCATGTCCATTGAGTTGGTGATGCCATCTGACAGTATCCTTTAGAAAAGCTAATTAAAATATCAGAGCTTTTAGATTTTTCATAGGTCTAATGACCAGGTGATCAGTCCCTAGATCAGTAGTTTTCATCAGGCATATCAAAATCACCTCAGGGCCATTTAAAAATTTTATAGAAAATTGTACTCCCTCACCCTCCTCTAAAATTCTGGTATGTACCCCTAGTTTAACAACTAGCATTCCATATGATTTTCACAGACTCTTAAGAGCTATAAATTTATAGTTTAATATTGTGCAAGCCAGGCTTCAGCAATACATGAACTGTGAACTTCCAGATGTTCAAGCTGGTTTTAGAAAAGGCAGAGGAACAGAGAGCAAATTGCCAACATCCGCTGGATCATCAAAAAAGCAAGAGAATTCCAGAAAAACATCTATTTCTGCTTTATTGACTATGTCAAAGCCTTGGACTGTGTGGATCATAATAAACTGTGGAAAATTCTGAAACAGATGGGAATACCAGACCACATGATCTGCCTCTTGAGAAACCTATATGCAGGTCAGGAAGCAACAGTTAGAACTGGATATGGAACAACAGACTGGTTCCAAATAGGAAAAGGAGTAAGTCAAGTACGTCAAAAGGTGTATATTGTCACCCTGTTTATTTAACTTATATGCAGAGTACATCATGAGAAACGCTGGACTGGAAGAAACAAAAGCTGGAATCAAGATTGCCGGGAGAAATATCAATAACCTCAGATATGCAGATGACACCACCCTTATGGCAGAAAGTGAAGAGGAACTAAAAAGCCTCTTGATTAAAGTGAAAGAACAGAGTGAAAATATTGGCTTAAAGCTCAACATTCAGAAAATGAAGATCATGGCATCTGGTCCCATCACTTCATGGGAAATAGATGGGGAAACAGTGGAAACAGTGTCAGACTTTGTTTTTTGGGCTCCAAAATCACTGCAGATGTTAACTGCAGCCATGAAATTAAAAGACACTCCTTGGAAGGAAAGTTATGACAAGCCTAGATAGCATATTCAAAAGCAGAGATATTACTTTGCCAACAAAGGTCTGTCTAGTCAAGGCTATGGTTTTTCCTGTGGTCATGTATGGATGTGAGAGTTGGACTGTGAAGAAGGCTAAGCACCGAAGAATTGATGCTTTTGAATTGTGGTGTTGGAGAAGACTCTTGAGAGTCCCTTGGACTGCAAGGAGATCCAACCAGTCCATTCTGAAGGAGATCAGTCCTGGGTGTTCTTTGGAAGGAATGATGCTAAAGCTGAAACTCCAGTACTTTGGCCACCTCATGTGAAGAGTTGACTCATTGGAAAAGACTCTGATCCTGGGAGGGATTGGGGGCAGGAGGAGAAGGGGATGACAGAGGATGAGATGGCTGGATGGCATCACTGACTCAATGGACATGAGTTTGGGTGAACTCCGGGAGTTGGTGATGGACAGGAAGGCCTGGCGTGCTGCAATTCATGGGGTCGCAAAGATTCGGACATGACTGAGCGACTGAACTGAACTGATTGTGTCAGGGAGGAAGAAACTTATTCCTCTTCTCTCCTAGGTTTTTCTAGTGAGTCTAAGAATTAAACTGATGTGAGACCAGTAAGTAGATACTCAAAACAGATTTCAACAACATGTGTACATGGCCGAGATCCAGGAAAACTGAGTAGCTTACCATAAGTGGCTGAAATACCTCACCTTAAATACCATTTTCAGCTAAGACTACCTGGATGTGGTGGTAGAACTTTGGGATTGCAAGGGGGAGGTAGACAATTCATATGGAGATGGAGATGGCAGAGCAAATTTCAGTAGATAAATGTTTGCTGGACCTGCAGAGACAGTGGGTGCAGAGTGCATGCTGATCTTGTCTCTCCACCACACCTGGCTCATATTCCTGGCAGAGAGCTCTGGTAATAGCTCTCTTCTGGGAACAGACCTTCTGTCTTGATTGTTTTAGGTAGTTAGGGTGAAGGTCAAAGTTTCTTTCTGTGTCTTTTGGGCTTTGATTTTTTTCAGGTCTAATCTTACATTCCACATTTGCCACATTTCAAGTGGCAAGTTTTGCTCGCCTACAATTATATACTTCATAGTTTTTAAGCATTTTATATAGGTAAGGTGTTGATTGTGACTACTTTGTGGAATATACTATGATGGGAATTGCAGGGGATGCTGAGGTGAAAGCCTATGTTTTGTCCTTCATGGTGTTTCCAATTTAGTAATTTGGTTGGTTGCCATTCAGTTCCAGATAGTAATATTTTACTCTGTTAGTGTACTGGATGTTGATACTACCTTCACCATTGTGTAAGGAGTAAATATTGCTCTGCTGCTGCTGCTGCTAAGTTGCTTCAGTCGTGTCCGACTCTGTGCAACCCCATAGACGGCAGCCCACCAGGCTCCCCCGTCCCTGGGATTCTCCAGGCAAGAACACTGGAGTGGGTTGCCATTTCCTTCTCCAATGCGTGAAAGTGAAAAGTGAAACTGAAGTCTCAGTCGTGTCCGACTCTTAGCGACCCCATGGACTGCAGCCCACCAGGCTCCTCCATCCATGGGATTTGCCAGGCAAGAGTACTGGAGTGGGGTGCCATTGCCTTCTCCAAAATATTGCTCTAGGAAATCCAAATGATTGACAACAGGGAGCACGTTCAGTAGCTCAGTCTTGTCCGATTCTTTGTGATGCTATGGACTGTAGCCTGCCAGGCTCCTCTGTCCATGGGATTTTCCAGGCAAGAGTACTGGGATGGATTGCCAGTTCCTTTCCCAGGGACAACAGAGCAGTGTTTTTCAAAGTGGGGCTCTTTGACTTTTTGTGAGAATCCTCTGGGACAGCTTTTGAAAATGATGAATCCGGGCCCACCCTGACTCCCCTGAAACAGAATCTGACATTGAGCCAGGAATCTGAATGTTAAATACTCAATGTGATTCTTAAGAAGTTGGCATTTTGAGAAATACTGCCATGGTCAATGGTATGAAATAAAGCATAGTCTTAAAAAATGAGATCAAAGGAGGTCTGCTGGTACAGGCTCAGCCAGAGTTTCTTTTTTCCAGTTAAGTATAGATACATTTGAAGTTAAATGAAGAAAAATAATAGAATTTCTATCTTTTTATCCCTTATTTCACCTTTTTGGGGGAGAAGTTGCTATGTTTTAAGGTATGCTTTCATCTTTAGAAATCCTCAAAGATGATTTTTCTGAGAGAGATAAGGCCGATCACCTTCTTTTTGTTTGTTGTTTTATGCTTTATACAATTCTGTTTTCTAAAGAAAACTAAGTGCCTAGCAAATGCTTCCTTTATTGACAAATGTCCAGGAAATAAATAAAATCCGCCTGCTATCTGCCATTTCCACATCTTCAGAATCAAACAATTTTGACCCGCAGTTGGTTGATTCCATGCATGCTGAGCCTGTGTATACAGAAATCATACTGTATTATGGCATTTCTGCAAATTTTTGTATCCCTGATGGGTAGGGGGAAAAGGAGGTCCCAGAATTACCTTCCAACTACTGAGGGATGACGCTAGTCCATATGACAGTTCAGTGCAAGACCTTTTGGTTCTTATTATGAGAAGGTCCTGGGATATATACATCGATATGTATTTATAGGTAAATGCATACACTCACTCTTCTTTGGGTTACAGTTGGTATTTGTACAGTATATTCCACCTTTCTTTTTAATCCAGACTGGAATTATAACTATTCAAACAAATTAGCATTCCCATCTTGATTCATTTGGTAAGAAAACATTTTAAGCCAGTATGTGGGCTGACCCTCATGACCTTTTTATTTTTTTTAGAAAAAAATATGAAGTGCCTTGAGGTTTTGTGCTGATGGGGATCAAAGATCTGTCCGTTCTTATTTCCATTTTTGTTCAGGTCAACACCATTGACCTTCATCTAATGATCTGTGTAACACACATGTGTGTGCCTGAGATTACTAGTAGAAAGAGAAATGAGGAGGGATGCAGGAAGAAGAAAGTGTGGGAGAAACAATTAGTAATTTTAAAATGCAAAATCAGTCAGTCATTGAAATAAAAGGGCCAGTTCACTATACAGCAGAAAATAACCCAATATTGTAAAGCAACTATGTGACAAAAAAAAAAAAAAGCCCAAAAGAATACTGCTGTGTATAATATACATTGCTACAGGATAAGCAAAAGGAATATCCTTTCAAATGGATTTTCCATTTCTTTTGGCAAAGATAATACCATGACAAATATATTCTAGGTTTCCAAGGGTCTTTTTCATGGCTAATAAAAATAAGAACGATTTAGGCTTTTCTGACCAGCAGGTAATAGACCCAGCCCTTTCCTAGTATAAGTATTTTCTCTACTTTTGCATCACTGAGGGTGATCAACTGTCCTGATTTGCCTGGGAGTCTCAGTTTTAGCACCCAAATCTCTAAATCCCAGGCAGACCTAGATAGTCACTCTACTTCATCCATGTTTAGCCTATTTAGACAGATATTTTCT
The DNA here is from genome assembly GCF_003369695.1 of Bos indicus x Bos taurus. Lineage (NCBI taxonomy): Eukaryota > Metazoa > Chordata > Mammalia > Artiodactyla > Bovidae > Bos > Bos indicus x Bos taurus. Next base: position 27,137,645 of record NC_040104.1, read on the forward strand.
AATGTGATATTATATCTCTCTGATGGTCTGTTCTATGATGGAAATCTATAGCTTTGATTTACTCTTGACTGATTTTTTCTTTTATCTTGAAAGTTAGCAAAAGCACACAGATCTAAATTGTGACCATTTCAGTTTGGACAAAGATTTCATTGACCCAGCACTTAAGTGCTGGAAGGTTCTGCAGCTTTTGCATACAGCACTTCTTTTTTTCTAGATCAAGTGACTGAAGCTCAGAGAAGATGGTTGACTTCCTAAGTAAACCCAGTTAGCTACAGATAAACCGCTGACTGACAATCCCATGCTTTTCTCAGATTCCTCATACATGCTTGAAAGGTGCCCTGGCCTCTTAAAGGAGATAATTTGCTTTGAAAAACTGTGCAATACTGTGCCAGGAAGAAGCTGATTGACTTAGATTGTGCTCTATTAATTACTCCCTGGAATTCCCTTGCAAGACATGGCAAATTCATTTTGAAGAACTGTGGCAGGGACCTCCTTCCCATGGTGAGGCTGTCTGCTCTGGTAATCACAGACACTGCATCATCCTCAAAGAGGAAGAGATTAATAAAGGTATCTCGTTTTGAGGAAGAGGCCTTTTGACCCTGTTGTTTCTATTAACATTTCCAATTAATATTTTATCTTGAAATAATAAGCAGAAACAGCATTTACTGATTACCTTTTGCTGTTCAGAGGATAAGCACATAAATGTTAAACTTTACTCCCTCTGAAAGACTTGCCACACTATCATAAGCCTATATTTTATTTATAGATTAAGCTCGGTGTACTGAACCAGCTTCTACATGTTCCATCTGTTCTGTAATATCTCTTCCATCAAACCAGGGAAAAAATACCCTAGAAAGAGAATCTTGAAATTCAACATGAAAAGTCCAAAAGCTATGTCAATATTTTCATTGAGAGATGACAGCCCCAATGACTTTCTTAAATTAGGGCTGTTCTTCTAGATATATTGGAAAATTAAAAGACCTCCTTTCATCCACAGTGAGATGTTGAACAAATCTTAAGACTCACCAGCAAAGACTCATGTTATTCAATTAGCTGAGAGCAAGGTTCTTAGTTTTCCCCAAGTCTAATATTATTTCCTTGATTAAATGAATCAGCAGAGCATTTTAGTCTAATATGTTCCTATTGTCTCTTTCCCCCACCTAAGATAATCCTGGAAATCAGCAATATTTAATGTTTTAAGATGACTAGGGCATTGAGGAGAATTTTTATTGCATCAGTGCCTTTTTAGAGGGACAGCTTAAAAACATTGACTGATGGATCCTTAGTTCTATGATATCATTAGCATAAATCAGTAGTAAGTAATTGTAGCTTTCTCAAGATGAATGGACATTTTGAGATTTCTGGAAGAGCATGAGTTTCAGTAGGTCACTGTGACCAACTCAGCTTCTGAATGAGGTTATCAGTCATGTTAAATAAAAAAAAATCTTCCCTGTAGAGAGCATGTGACAGGGGCCATTTGAATTGATACGTGTAATAGTGATTGCCACCTCTCTCTTCTTTTATCAAGGGGATTATCCAAGATGGGAAAATCATCTTCATGCCAAATGGATATATAACACAGTGTCCAAACCTGAATCGCAGTAAGTAGCAACTTAAAGCATTTCAGAATTATGTAATATAACTTGTTGATAATATGAGAGAAGCTGTCAGGAAGGATATACACAAACTATTTACATTGTTGACTTATGAGGTGATGGGATTAGTGAGAGATCTTATGTATCCTAAATACTTCTGTCTTTGAATTTTTAAAAAGTTTATGTATAATTCATAGAATTAAAATTTGAAGATAAGAAAAGTTAACATGAGCAGTTTTTAGTCTGTAGATTGATACAGAAAGTTATGCTTGGTATAACTATATAAATACATGTATAAAAACTATTTTTAAAATTTCTTGAATTGGATAGTTTACTTTTGCTGCTTCTGTGATAATTCACAATTCTTTAGGCCTGATAAAAATGAGCTTAATTTAAATTTAAAAATGTTTTACAGTTTAAAACATACTGCCTTTCCTTTCCTTTCATTTTTATTAATGAAAGGGAAAGATCTAGATCTGAAATCCTTGTGCATTCACTGCAATTTTGAAGTCAAACTTAACCAGAAAAGTGAAAACCCTTCTACATAACCAAACAACTATGGTTAAAAAAATATATTTTCTTCTGTTAGCACAGTATCAACATTTATTTTATATTTTCTTTATTGAGCTTGCCCAACTTGCAGTGATTTCTTAAGCCTGGTGCAAGGAATAATGGATTTACAAGAGCTTTTGGCCAAGATGACTGCAAAAGTAGGTATCTAAACTTCACTTGTGATGTTTCATTTTTTTGTCCATCCAATCTGGAACTCAGAGTGATTTGCTTTAATGGAAACATTTTTAGCTTTGGCATATGAAATATGTTACCATAAAAATGGTTTACTCTTTCTTGAAATAGGACAACCTATAGTAAACATAACCATTTACATCTTTGATGCTATTCAGCTGTATCAAAATGTTTGCTTGAAAAATGTTTGGAAGAAAGAGGCAATATGTATCACTGTAGCCTCCCTGGGAGTGGAAAAGGAATTTTCCCATTGGCTATTAAACTAGTAACACTGCGAGCTGGTATATGGTCAGAGTCACTGCTGCTTATAAGCTAATGCATTCTGGATGCAAGAATAATTGCCAATAATCAGAAAGGGCAAAATCACCGTTGTTAGGAACAGATTACTGTCACAGGAAGGCATTATATCACATTTCTAATACATGATTCATTTCGAAACTGGTCCTGAGTTCAAATAGTCAAGGAGGCAAGTTTGCTTTTAACAACTTCAGTCTTCTACTTCTGTATCTCTCCATCTTCTCCATATCCACTTAACAAGCATCTTTTGAGGATTTGCTCTTTGCTGGACACTGTATTAGGCAAAGAGGAGGCAATGATGAAGTCATTTCTACCCCCACAGATGTCATATTGAGTGGCAGAGCCAGAAATGTAGACGATTAGGGGCTTTAATAATATATATTCATAAAATTTAGATTGATAATGAAAAGCCCTGAGCCTTGTGAAGAAAGGTGCTGAATAAATAGAAAACATGGCTAGTGCTGTTGTTATGATACCAATCCGTCGTGGACATGAGTTCCAGCCTAGGGCGAAGAAAGAATTAGGTCGGGCCTAAGAGACATTATACTCTGCAAAAGGAAGACTTTTAGTAACAGTGAAAATGATACATTAATCCTATTCCACCTGCAGCTGTGACGGCTCCTGCCATCAGCCATAGTACGAGGGGAAAATTGGTGGGGTAGGTCAGTGTTTGGGAGGTAGGGCTGTATTTTGGACTCAAAGATTGTGCTGCTGAAGACAGTCTTTCTGTTTCAAACTAGGTTTTTTGGCCAAGTCTTTTTTTGTCTGCAAAGGAGAGAAAGAGCGCTTTCGTAAAGAGAGAAACTAAACTGAGAATTGAGAGCTTTTCACATCAGAGTATAGTGGAAATGTGAAACGCAGGCAATTATTTGCTTTCCCAGCTTGTGGCATGTAGAAGCTATTATTTCATATTGTCTGGAGCAGCTTGATCTCAAAACTGTTAATTATATTTTAGCTTGCTACCAAATTTTTGGACCAAGAAACATGCCACTCAGCTTCAGGTGACTGTGGTTCTTCATATCCTGGAGTTGATGGTGCCCTTTTTGTTCTCATTCTTTTTTTTCGCAGAATATCATTTTTGTCTTTTTAGCTGTACATTATCTAGCAGCCGCATTGAGCTCTGTCCTCAAAACATTATTATGTAAAATGGGCATTTGTGAGGCAGAAGATATTTAATTGTGGGTGATTACAAGCAGACAGTGGTTTAATCCACCTTCTAAACACCCCCGGTCCTGTAGAAGATTTATAAGTCTATTTCTTTCAAACCGTGAATAGAATTTTAATTAGAAAACTGAGTACTTCAATTTTCTCTGCAAAATTTGGAACCCATGATAATCTAGAAGAGGAGCTGGCAAACTTTTCTTGTAAAGGGCTGGTTAGTAAATTTTAGTTTTTGTAGATCAAGAAGCAAAATTGAGAACATGATGTATATTTTTATTTCACTTGAATGAAATTGATCAATGTAACATGAAGATACTCAACATTGCTAATCATCAGGGAAATGCAAACCAAAACCATACAATGAGATACTACCTCACACCTGTCAGATTGGCTGTCTTCAAAAAGAACGCAAGTAGCAGATGTTACTGTTTTCTCCATAGTAAAGGGAAGCTATGTAAATGATTATAATACTTTGTTGAATTGTTTTCATTTACAGTAGAAACTTTGTAAACTATTGGTGGAAGTATAAATTGAGGCAGCCACTGTGAAAGATAGTATGGAGGTTTCTCAAAAAACTAAATGTAGAACTACCTTATGACCCAGCAATTCCGTCCCTGGGTACATATCCAAAGGAAACCAAAATACTGATTCAAAAAGATACATGCACTCCAGTGTTCATCGCAGTTTTATGTAGAATTGACAAGCTATGTAAGCAACCCTGGTGTCCATCAACAGATGAATGGATAAAGAAGATGTGGTACATATACATATTATATTGTAGCTTGTTACCAAATTTTTGGACCAAGAAAGATGCCACTCAGCCTCAGGTGACATGCGCACACACAATGGAATTCTGCTCAGCCATAAAAAAGAGTGACATTGTGCCATTCACAGCAAGGGACTTGGAGGGCATTATATTAAGTGAAATAAATACGCGAAAGGCAAATGCTGTTTGATATCACTTATATGTGGAATCTAAAAAGTACAACAAACTAGTGAATATAACAAAAAAGAAGCAGACTCATAGAGAACAAGGTTGCAGTTTTTAGTGGGGAGGTCTGGAGGAACAATATGGGGATAGTGAATTAAGAGGTAAGAGCTATTGTACAGTATATCATGGTAGCTTATTATACAGCAAGGAGCATATAGTCAATATTGTATAACTTAAAATGGAGTATAAACCTTTAAAAATTGTTCATTACTATATTGTACACCTGTAACATATAATATCTTATACATCAACCATACTTCAATTAAAAATTATAATCACTGAAAAATATAAAAATCATTCTCAGCTCACAGGCCATACAAAAATAAGTGGGGCCAGATTTGGTCCAAGGGCTTTAGTTTGTCAACCCCTGATCTGGAATAAGCTGGAAAGATACTAGGTAATATTTATTGAACATTTACTATGTGTTAGTTATAATGCTTAAATTTTTAGATCCCCTCTCTTTAATCCTTACAGCAATCCTGAGTCAGGTTTATTAGCCCACTATCCAGGAGAAGATGGAGTTCCAAGAAGGTTGTGTAAGTTTTCCCAAGAAAAATGAATGACAAAGCTGGAATTCAAGCTTAGATTCTGAAAGTTGAATCATGACTGAGAAAGTTTATGATTGGGGGAGAAAGAATTAGAAAGAGAATCAAAAGATATAAAGGAGGAATGACTGATGGAGAAAGAGAGGAAGATACTGCCAGTAAGAGGATGGCAATAATAGTGAGAAGAAGCATGGGCACGTAAGAGGAGAGAAAAAGAGGAGTGTGTGTTCAGAAGGCATCTGTTGGGAGTGAAACGTGAGCATGGAGCTTGTAGTAGCTTTTGAAGGAGGAAGATCAGGTAAAACAAGGCCTCTGATCTCACCCATCTGGTTATAGCCACTTGTCCTTAGATACATGTGGCAATTTTCTGAGTTCTGGGTTCACATTATGCATGCTTCTGGCAGGCCCACTCAGGGGTAACTTCTATTGTATGATCTCTTTAAGGTTTTACAGATCATGGGGATGACTCAGAATTAGACTGCAAAGCTGGGATCAGCCAGGTGAATTCTCAGCAAAGAATTCCTTAAGATTTCTCAAGGAAGATATTTCTATTTAGCCAGGACCACAGTCTGAACTGGATGGTCTTCCTTCTGTGCCTGTATAAGCCTTGTTTCTTTTTCATTCACTCTGAAGCTGAGGGTACAGCCCTTTCGGGCCCCACCTTGATGTAGGAATTTCCTTTAAGACATCTCCTCTTGGGCAGACCCTGTTATCTGTCTCCCTGGCCTCCTCTGTAGCCGTCAAGGTGGGAGCCCAAAGGCTGCATGTTTTGGCTGACATCATGAAGCTTTGATGCTCACTCGCCTCCCTAGATCCCTGGCCATGAGTTTGTTTTGGCCACTATGGCTTCTTCCTTTTGTATCAGCTCCTGTGATGACTTTTTAAAATCTTTGGTTTGTGTATTTTATCCAGCTTTTTAGTTGGTTCAAGTAGGAAAGACTTTCAGGGTACCTAGTCTGCCATCTTTCTGGAAGCAGTGTGAAAGAGATGGAGTCTGGGGTGATAGGCCAAATCAGAAGACAAGTAGGATTCCTGGGCACAAAGGAAATTCTGGGGCACTAAATTCATCTGTATTTGGATTTTGCCTTTGGTTAAATAAGCCAAGATTTAGCTAATAGGATTAGAGGTTTGGTTTGAGTTGCCCAGCAGCTATGATTAAAATCATAGAGTTTTGCCAAGAGAACACACTGGTCATAGCAAACACCCTCTTCCAGCAACACAAGAGAAGACTCTACACATGGACATCACCAGATGGTCAATACCGAAATCAGATTGATTATATTCTTTGCAGCCAAAGATGGAGAAGCTCTATACAGTAAGCAAAAACAAGACTGGGAGCTGACTGTGGCTCACATCATGAACTCCTTATTGCCAGGTCAGACTTAAATTGAAGAAAGTAGGGAAAACCACTAGACCATTCAGGTATGACCTAAATCAAATCCCTTATGATTATACAGTGAAAGTGAGAAATAGATTTAAGGGACTGGATCTGATAGAGTGCCTGATGAACTATGGATGGAGGTTCATGACATTGTACAGGAGACAGGGAGCAAGACCATCCCCATGGAAAAGAAATGCAAAAAAGCAAAATGACTGTCTGAGGAGGCCTTACAAATAGCTGTGAAAAGAAGAGAAGTAAAAGCAAAGGAGAAAAGGAAAGATATAAGCATCTGAATGCAGAGTTCCAAAGAATAGCAAGGAGAGATAAGAAAGCCTTCCTCAGTGATCAGTGCAAAGAAATAGAGGAAAACAACAGAATGGGAAAGACTAGACATCTCTTCAAGAAGATTAGAGATACCAAGGGAACATTTCATGCAAAAATGGGCTCAATAAAGGACAGAAATGGTATGGACCTAACAGAAGCAGAAGATAGTAAGAAGAGGTGGCAAGAATACACAGAAGAACTGTACAAAAAAGATCTTCACGACCCAGATAACCACGATGGTATGATCACTGACCTAGAGCCCGACATCCTGGAATGTGAAGTCAAGTGGGCCTTAGAAAGCATCACTACGAACAAAGCTAGTGGAGGTGATGGAATTCCAGTTGAGCTCTTTCAAATCCTGAAAGATGAAGCTGTGAAAGTGCTGCACTCAATATGCCAGCAAATTTGGAAAACTCAGCAGTGGCCACAGGACTGGAAAAGGTCAGTTTTCATTCCAGTCCCAAAGAAAGGAAATGCCAAAGAATGCTCAAACTACCACACTATTGCACTCATCTCACACGCTAGTAAAGTACTAGCTCAAAATGCTCAAAATTCTCCAAGCCAGGCTTCAGCAATACATGAACCATGAACTTCCAGATGTTCAAGCTGGTTTTAGAAAGAGAAGAGGAACCAGAGATCAAATTGCCAACATCCACTGGATCGTCTAAAAAGCAAGAGAGTTCCAGAAAAACATCTATTTCTGCTTTACTGACTATGCCAAAGCCTTTGACTGTGTGGATCACAACAAACTGGAAAATTCTGAAAGAGATGTGAATACTAGACCACCTGTCCTGCCTCTTGAGAAACCTATATGCAGGTCAGGAAGCAACAGTTAGAACTGGACATGGAACAACAGACTGGTTCCAAATAGGAAAAGGAGTACGTCAAGGCTGTATATTGTCACCCTGCTTATTTAACTTCTATGCAGAGTACATCATGAGAAACGCTGGGCTGGAAGAAGCACAAGCTGGAATCAAGATTGCCAGGAAAAATATCAATAACCTCAGATATGCAGATGACACCACCCTTATGGCAGAAACTGAAGAGGAACTAAAGAGCTTCTTGATGAAAGTGAAAGAGGAGAGTGAAAAAGTTGGCTTAAAGCTCAACATTCAGAAAATGAAGATCATGGCACCTGGTCCCATCACTTCATGGGAAATAGATGGGGAAACAGTGTCAGACTTTGTTTTTCTGGCCTCCAAAATCACTGCAGATGGTGACTGCAGCCATGAAATTAAAAGACACTTACTCCTTGGAAGGAAGGTTATGACCAACCTAGATAGCATATTCAAAAGCAGAGACATTACTTTGCCAACAAAGGTCTGTCTAGTCAAGGCTATGGTTTTTCCTGTGGTCATGTATGGATGTGAGAGTTGGACTGTGAAGAAAGCTGAGTGCTGAAGAATTGATGCATTGGAACTGTGGTGTTGGAGAAGACTCTTGGGAGTCCCTTGGACTGCAGGGAGATTCAACCAGTCCATCTTAAAGGAGATCAGTCCTGGGTGTTCATTGGAAGAAGTGATGCTAAAGCTGAAATTCCAATACTTTGGTCACCTCACCCTAAGAATTGATTCATTGGAAAAGACCCTGATGCTGGGAATGATTGGGGGCAGGAAGAGAAGAGGACAACAGAGGATGAGATGGCTGGATGGCATCACTGACTCGATGGACATGAGTCTGAGTGAACTCCGGGAGTTGGTGATGGACAGGGAGGCCTGGCGTGCTGCGATTCATGGGGTTGCAAAGAGTCAGACACGACTGAGCAACTGAACTGAACTCATGATTAAAATAGGCATTAGTCATACAGATCTTGGTGAAGATAGAAATGGGCTTTGGAGTGAGATTCATCTGATGTTGAATCTCATTTTTATCACTTCTTCCAATGTTTGCAGCCTGGAATGAGTCACCGATCTCATTTCCAGCTGCAGTTTCCCCATCCATAAAACGATGATGGTTATTCTTCATTTTATGAAGATTGCATGAGAGTTGCTGTCAGAGCCCTGGTCTAGAGCCAGGAGGTGTTGCAAAACAGCAGAAAGTCCTCATACTTGGGTCATAGTGGAAGCCATGGAATCCAAGCAGAGAGTGAGCCCAGCACAGAAGCCAGGCAGGGGTTGGTAGCCAAAATCACTTCAAAGCAAACAGGCGCAGACACCACATAAGCTCAGGGATGCGCCTCGGAGGGCTTGCTGTTTCTTTTCTCTTTTCAAAGTATGGATGATTAAAAATGTGTGAAAGGACAGATCAGGGAAGCAGCTCACATGTAGTTTCAGGTAACAGGAGCCAGGGTCCAGAAGAGGCCTCTTAAAGAATCCCAGTGTGTGTTAGTCGCTCAGTTGTGTCTGACTCTTCGCAACCCCGTGGACTGTAGCCCACCAGGCTCCACTGTCCATGGGATTCTCTAGGCAAGAATTCTGGAGTGGGTTGCCATTGCCTTCTCCAGGGGAAGAATCCCTACAGTCTGGCAAAGCCATACCTTTACAAGGGGGGAAAGGTGCAACAAAGTACCTTCCCTAACACCTCCTCTGACACCTCCCCTAAGTGATCCACTAGAGACCACTAATCCACTAACTTACTCTAGAAATTGTCCCAGGTAGTCTTGACACTGGGAGAACCACACACCTGCTGAGCTAGGTACACAGTGATTGGGTCAGGCTGTGTCCTGATCTTGCCTCCTACTTGTGCTGTAATCCCAGTCTCCCTTCAAGCTCAGGAAGAAAAGATGCTGAAGATGGGTAATTTCTTGATTACTTCTGTCTAAATCTTTGACAAATCTACTTATGGAAATCAAGCAGCACTTGGGGTGGCATTTCAGCTTGTAACATATCTAATTTTGAGATTTTCATTGGTTCCAGGAGCTCAATAGTGATTTTTCAATTATGTTTAAAGGTTTAATACAATAGATCTCTTTTTTTAACCTTTCATATAGCAAATGCCAAATAAATAATATTTCAAAGGAAAGGAAAAAAAGCAATCTATTGCATGACTAATGTACCTAGTTTCATTCATTGACCTCTTACTGTGAAAAAGGCCTCTGCTGCCTGTCTTTGAATGTGTAGAATTAAGAATAAATGATTCGCTCCATGTTTGCTTAGATAAATGCTTGAACAAAGGTAAAACAGAAAGAGATGCAGATTTGGTACCGTATCTATTTTGGATCTGCAGGCATTCCTTGAGAAAATGGCAGGTAGTGTAGAAATAGCTTTTGAAAATGAATTTGTAGAAATTCAGCACGCTAATGCCAGTGACAGAAAATGTAATTCATTTTTTTTTTTTATTCAGAGTTATTTTTTTCTTTTATTGTTGCTTCAGGATTTAGCAGGGGGGAAAAGGAAGGCAAGATTACATATTAAGTGCCTTTGAAAAATTAGCTTTTTGCTTTACTGTGTTCCTTTGTTTTTGAAAGTCTATCTGATGCATTCTTATTATTACAGAGATTAGGGCTTTTCATTGTTTTCAGAGAAGGCTAAGTATATTAAAAATGAAAAAAGCTCAGAAGGGAAACAAAACCGGCCTTCGGAATAGCTTCCATTGTATTAAAACTGAGGCTCTTCCTTGGAATTGAGTTTTGGAGGTGAGCATAGCTCAGCTTCAGTGGGTAGTACTGGAAATTGACAATATTGCCTTTAGGCAAGCTCCTGGATTTTCAGGAAACTGGGATAGATACAGAATTGCCTTTTGGACTTGCCTTGAGAAGTCCTCTTCTCAGAGTGATACAGTCCCTAGAGTTGTTCCAGAGTAAGATGCGCAGTTTCCTCTCATGGATTCCTCATGCAGAACCACTTTTAGGGAAGATTCCCTTCTAGTTATGCTCTTGTTCATTCCAGGGTCATAGACTATCACTGCCTTATGCAGGAACTGCTGAGGCGATAGAAATGCGGTCAAGATAGCATGTGCTGTGTCACCACTCCCTTCTTATTCGTGAAAGTTGCTCAGTTGTGTCCGATTCTTTGTGACCCCATGGACTATACAGTCCCTGGGATTCTCCAGGCCAGAATACTGGAGTGGTTAGCCTTTCCCTCTCCAGGGGATCTTCCCGACCCAGGGATTGAACCCAGATCTCCTGCATTGCAGGCAGATTCTATACCAGCAAAGCCACAAGGGAAGCCCCCCTTCTTCTTATCTCTTACCAATATATGGTTTTGGTCACTTGGTGTCACCAGACTTTTGGAAGTCTATGTTATCTGTGTTTTGTAAAGAATTCCCAAATAACTTAATTATCATCATTTCTGGAAGCTCCATGACTAGGCTGAAGATTTAAATGTGACCTGAATTTTTGGAAGATCCTGTACAGTAGAGGTGTCTTGCTGCTGCTGCTGCTGCTGTCGTGTCAGAGGTGTCCTAGGAAGATAATACTTCAGGCATAGTCAGCTCAGTGTTTTCAGGGTTGATTATACTGCATGTGGTTTGTTTAGGATCCTTTTTCATCTTTGTCCTTCCTCTTGGTACTACCCATGACAGGCAGACAAGGAACAATCTTTCTTGAGAAATTTTAAAAGTGTAGAGGAAGAGGATTGAATAAGTGATAAAAACTACGGTTGGAATTACACATGGATTCTATTTCCAGAGAATAGTGCTGTTATGAGCGAGAGGAGCATGTATGGACAGGACCAGTGAAAATATAGAAAGATGGTAGAAGTTGCCGTCAGCCAGGTTCAACTCTTGCAACTCAAATATCACTCTGAAATAGTCTTAGTTGGGATCAAGAATTGGTTTGATCTCCTGTATGGGGAAAATACTCAAGACAGGGATGTATAACATAAATGATTGAGAAGGAAAAGAAACTGATACATTTTTAGAAAGTGGTATTTTTTCTTGGTGATCTTTGTGTAAGAAGATTGAGGTTACTATGCAGCCGAGTTACACCTAAGTGTAAATAAGGATGTGACAACAGAGTGATCATACCAGATTTCAGGCTTTTTGTACCGTATTTTTGAAGGCAACCTGGAGTCACATACATGGAAAATGGCCGGGAGAGAAGTTTGGAACCATATCATGAGGAGTTATTAGGGGAATCTGGTGGGACCAAATGTGGTTAGGGTCAGGCATGGGGACATTGGACATTGAGGAAACCTCAAATGTTTGTAGAGAGATTAGACTTGCTCAGAACCGGCTACAAGGCAAAACTAGATCTAATAGGAAAAATGGAGAGGAACTACACAGCTCAAGCCAGAAAGACATTTCAGACATCTTGAGCTAGCCAAGAGAAGTAGCCTCCTTTGGAAGGTAATGAATGTTTTATCACAGTTAGGGGTGCAAAGAGAGGCTGGATGATCCCTTGAAAGGATTACTTGTGATGTCATTCAAACATCATAAACCCTTTCAAATCAGAGATGTTTAATGGGAGCAGTTGAGTGACCTAGAAAAAGGAAAAAGGCTATTTTTCAAAATCCTCATCTCACCTGGGGATTTGTTTGCCTCTCTTGACCTTGTCTGAATGCCAAAGTGGATTCCTGGGGCATTCTATGTGGAGAATCCTGAACGGGGGAGAAATCAGATCTGCCTCTGACTCACCCCTTTTCTGGCTTCAGCTCCCCAGCATTTTTCATAAAAGAAGAAGCAGTGATGTCCCAGCTTGTAAACACACTTTGGTTAGTGTGTGAAGAACAGGGACGGGATAGTAGGAGATAAATGTAAGTGCTTCAGAGTTGCTGATTAGATCACATGTAAACACTGAAACCAGTCCTTGAACTCATTCATTACAAGTGGTTTCTTGTGGGCTTGAGCTGAAAGCGTGTGTTGATAAACACCCATGGGGTCCCTGAGATAGTTTAATGTCTCATTTGGTGCTCATTAGACCACGGGAGCCAATATGTCTTCAATTCAGAATGATTCTACCTTGTGTGAAATTAAAGAAAACAAAACAAAAAAAACCCAAAAAACCCTTAAAAACCACAAAAAACAGATCTGGCTGAGAATCAGTGAACTGCTTTGAGCATTTCCCCCCTACCCACTCCTGCGTGGATTTATTTTTTCTTGTTGTGATTAGCTTTGTTAGGACAACACAGTTGAATTACAGAAATTACATGTAGCAACTCTTGCTTGCAGCTGAACTATGCAGAAACAAGACTTAGTCAACTGGAAAACTGTCATTGTGAGAAGACCTGTCAAGTGAGTGGACTGCTCTATAGAGACCAAGACTCCTGGGTCGACGGTGATCACTGCAGGAACTGCACGTGCAAAGTAAGCCTCTTTGTACATAAATAGACTAACAGTTTAAAGAGGGCAGTTCTGCTGATTATTGCGTAACCTGTTTCTTTATAAAGCCGACTTACAGTGTACTACCCTTTTACTAAGTGCCTATTTACTAATAGCAGCAATTGCAAAGGTAAGTTAAAGTGTCCTTATAACTACAAGTACTTGTCAAGGGAAAGCAAACACACTCGAATAACATGATCTAATGTTAAGAATCTGACTGTTTGGAGATCAGAGTCTCAGAGGGGGAAGGAATGCCTTTGGTTTTTAAACTACCTAGTGGGTGCATTTAACTCAGATGACCATTATATCTACTACTGTGGGCAAGAACCCCTTAGAAGAAATGGAGTAGCCATCACAGTCAACAAAAGAGTCCAAAATACAATACTTGGATGCAGTCTCAAAAACGACAGAATGATCTCTCTTCGTTTCCAAGGCAAACCATTCAATATCGCAGTAGTCCAAATCTATGCCCTGACCAGTAATGCTGAAGAAGCTGAAGTTGAATGGTTATCTAAAGACCTACAAGATGTTCTAGAACTAACACCCAAAAAAGATGTCCTTTTCATCATAGAGGACTGGAATGCAAAAGTCGGAAGTCAACAGATACCTGGAGTAACAGGCAAATTTGGCCTTGGAGTACAGAATGAAGCAGGGCAAAGGCTAATAGAATTTTGCCAAGAGAACGCACTGGTCATAGCAAGTACCATCTTCCAACAACACGAGAAGGCTCTACATGTGGGCATCACCAGATGGTCAACACCGAAATCAGCTTGATTATATTCTTTGCAGCCAAAGATGGAGAAGCTCTATACAGTCAGCAAAAACAAGACTGGGAGCTGACTGTGGCTCAGATAATAAACTCCTGATTGCCAAATTCAGGCTTAAATTGGAGAAAGTAGGGAAAACCACTAGACCATTCAGGTATGACCTAAATCAAATCCCTTACAGTTATACAGTGGAAGTGACAAATAGATTCAAGGGATTAGATCTGATAGAGTACCTGAAGAACTATGGATGGAGGTTCGTGACATTGTACAGGGGGCAGTGATCAAGACCATCCCCAAGAAAAAGAAATGCAAAAAAACAAAATGGTTGTCTGAGGAGGCCTTACAATAGCTGCGAAAAGAGAAGTGAAAAGTAAAGGAGAAAAGGAAAGATATACCCATTTGAATGCAGAGTCCCAAAGAATAGCAAGGAGAGATAAGAAAGCCTTCCTCAGTGATCAGTGCAAAGAAATAGAGGAAAACAATAGAATGGGAACAACTCTTCAAGAAAATTAGAGATACCAAGAGAACATTTCATGCAAAGCTGGGCACAATAAAGGACAGAAATGGTATGGACCTAACAGAAGCAGAAGATATTAAAAAGAGGTAGCAAGAATACACAAAAGAACTATACAAAAAAGATCTTCATGACCCAGATAATCATGATTTTATGATCACTAACTTAGAGCAAGACATACTAGAATGCAAAGTCAAGTGGGCCTTAGGAAGCATCAGTACAAACAAAGCTAGTGGAGGTGATGGAATTCCAGTTGAGCTCTTTCAAATCCAGAAAGATGATGCTGTGGAAGTGCTGCCTCAATGTGCCAGCCAATTTGGAAAATTCAGCAGTGGCCACAGGACTGGAAAAGGTCAGTTTTCATTCCAATCCCAAAGAAAGGCAATGCCAAAGAATGTTCAAAGTACTGCACAAATGTACTCATCTCACATGCTAGAAAAGTAATGCTCAAAATTCTCCAAGCCAGGCTTCAGCAATATGTGAACCGTGAACTTCCAGATGTTCACGCTGGTTTTAGAAAAGGCAGAGGAACCAGAGATCAAATTGCCAACATCTGCTGGATCATGGGAAAAGCAAGAGAGTTCCAGAAAAACATCTATTTCTGCTTTGTTGACTATGCCAAAGCCTTTGACTGTGTGGATCACAACAAACTGTGGAAAATTGTTAAAGAGGGGAATACCAGACCACCTGACCTGCCTCTTGAGATATCTGGATGCAGGTCAGAAAGCAAGTTAGAACTGGACGTGGAACAACAGGCTGGTCCCAAATAGGGAAAGGAGTACATCAAGGCTGTATTTTGCCACCCTGCTTATTTAACTTATTTTTAGAGTACATCATGAGAAACGCTGGGCTGGAAGAAGCACAAGCTGAAATCAAGATTGCCGGGAGAAATATCAATAACCTCAGATATGCAGATGACACCACCCTTATGGCAGAAAGTGAAGAACTAAAGAGCCTCTTGATGAAAGTGAAAGAACAGAGTGAAAATGTTGGCTTAAAGCTCAATATTCAGAAAACTAAGAACATGGCATCTGGTCCCATCACTTCATGGCAAATAGATGGGGAAACAGTGTCAGACTTTATTTTTTTGGGCTCCAAAATCACTGCAGATGGTGGCTGCAGCCATGAAATTAAAAGACCCTTACTCCTTGGAAGAAAAGTTATGACCAACCTAGACAGCATATTAAAAAGCAGAGACATTATTTTGCCAACAAAGGTCTGTCTAGTCAAGACTATGGTTTTTCCAGTAGTCATATATGGATGTGAGAGTTGGACTATAAAGAAAGCTGAGCACTGAAGAATTGATGCTTTTGAACTGTGGTGTTGGAGAAGACTTTTGAGAGTCCATTGGACTGCAAGGAGATCCAACCAGTCCAACCTGAAGGAAATAAGTCCTGAATATTCATTGGAAGGAATGATGCTGATGCTTAAACTCCAATACTTTGGCTACCTGATGTGAAAAATTGACTTCTTGGAAAAGACCCTGATGCTGGGAATGCTTGAAGGCAGGAGGAGAAGGGGACGACAGAGGATGAGATGGTTGGATGGCATCACCGACTCAACGGACATGCTTTTGAGTAAACTCCAGGAATTGTTGATAGACAGGGAGGCCTGGCGTGCTGCAGTTCATGGGATCACAAAGAGTCAGACACGACTGAGCAACTGAATTGAACTGAACTGAGTGGCTCACTTGAGTCACAGCTTTTCTCTGCTAGAATACATTTTAAAAGGAAGTGAATTAGTTTCTAGGTGTCTTCATTATATTTTACAAGGTGTCCATTATCTGTTTTAGAGAATTGTAGGACCCCCTGACTCTCAGATTATCTATTATTTGTATCTATTATATGATCTGTTTTGGAGAATTATAGAACCCGCACCTCACCCCACATTAGTATGTAAACCCCGTCAAGCTGAAATTATTTGATAAGTGCCTAATGAATGGCATTGTTTGTCTGCAAAAATACAAAACGACTGTTATTACTTCGACAGTGATTTCAGGGTCTGCAAAAGGTGTTACTTATCTTCTTCTAAAAATAGGCTTTTGTTTTCTGCCTAATCTGTGTAGTCTGATGGGCAGAATGAAGCTGGTGATGTATAGCAGACAAGTAATTGAGGTGGCATGGTTTCATATGGGCTGGAGAAAATTATCTGTAGAGTGGGTTGCTATGCCTTTCTCCAGGAGATCTTCCTGACAAGGATTGAAGCCTCATCTCTTAGGTCTCTTGCTTTGTCAGGAGGGTTCTAGAGCCACCTGGGAAGCCCCAGGAACTTCTTGCACTACTTCTGTTTTCCTGGTGAGGTTTCTGGGATGGAATGTGAGGTTTGTCCTGCTGAGGTCACCTCTGCTCAGATGACTTTTCCTGCCTTTCCTTCCTCAGAGCGGGGCTGTGGAATGCCGAAGGATGTCCTGTCCCCCTCTCAACTGCTCTCCAGACTCCCTCCCCGTGCACATTGCTGGCGAGTGCTGCAAGGTCTGCCGACGTAAGTACTGACTGAGGGTCAGGGTGGCCCTCAGTGCTTTGAGATTGATTTATTCCCTCTTTTTTCAGACCCCCAACTGAGCAACATTGATGAAATATCAATACTAGCAATTGATTACTTGTGATGTGCAGACACTTTATAGAGGCTATTTTTTTTTTTTTCTTAATCCTCACATCAACCTTAGTTACTATTATTTCCATTTTTTTTTTTTTTTTTTTGGTACAGGGAACTGGCATTGACAAGGATTAAGCCAGTTGCCCAGGATCATACAGCTGGGGGTGGGTGGAGTTGATCTGTGAAGTCATGACTCCAAGGCTCCATGTGCTTTGGTCTCCTCATTTTTTTTTCTTAAACATTTATTCATGGCTGTGTTGGGTTCTCGTTCCTGCGTGTGGGCTTTCTCGAATCAGGGTGGCTTCTCTCGTTGTGGGGTACAGGCTCTAGGTGTGTGGTTCTCAGTAGTTGAGGTACACAGGCTCAGTTACTCTGCGGCCTATGGGATCTTCCCAGACCAGGGATTGAACTCCTGTTCCCTGCATTGCACCACCGAGGAAGCCCCGGGTCCATTCATTTTGATCGATCAAGGTAAGGCCCACGCTCTGTGTTTTGGCTATCCGAGATTTTAGTCAGGTTTCCTATTATTAAATGGCATTTCTTAGGAATTTCAAGATTGAACTTCAGTTAAAATATTAAGACAATTTCTTTCAAAGTTGGCTTGTCCAAATTTTGCAATGATTTAAAAATCCTTTTCCCTCTGTATTACAGAGGACACTATTTCAAATGAAATGGTGAAATGAACACTGCAATAAGCATGAAAAGTAAAAGCTGTCATTTGGAATTATTGGTATGGTATGTGTCAGTTACTGTGTTAAGTGGTTTCCTTCTGTTTATTGAGTCCTCACTGGAATATTGGGGGGGGGATTGTTATTATCACTATTTATAGGAAGTTTAGGGAAGATAACTTATCAAGTTTGAAAGGCTAGTAAGTGACAGAGGTGAAATATAAAGCAAATTCTGACTACAGAGCCTTTAGTGTTTTTATCAGACCATAAGCTCTTCACTGAAAAAGGAAAGTTTTAGAAATGTGCCATCTGATGGATAATTTTCAAAATCATTTCTCTGCCAGAAAACACCATCATTACTAGATCTTCAAAACACTAACTTTTTGTCAAGAACAGCATGTCCCCTAATATGACAGTGGGAATGCAGATAGCCAGTCTGGTTGTACCAGCCCAATTTTTTTTATATCCTTTCAAAAGGAACTTTGAAAAGTGTCTTCCTTTTATAGTTGATATGGTACATCCACTACTCTGGAGGGCTTACTCCAAGTTAATCTAAAAGAAACTTTCTTGTTTTTATTCCAAGCACTTTTGGAAGTTATGGATAGATCAAGGGCCCAGATGTTGAGATTATAGTTTGATTCCATGATGGAAAGATAGTTTTTAGAATAATATGTATAGATTATTTTTCTTTTTTTTTGTTTTTTATTGTAATCTTTGTTTATTAAGATAATGTCATTTTTTAATGTATTTTTTTTGCAGCTTTTATTATTTTTTTAATTTTATTTTATTTTTAAACTTTACAATATTGTATTAGTTTTGCCAAATATCGAAATGAATCCGCCACAGGTATACCTGTGTTCCCCATCCTGAACCCTCCTCCCTCCTCCCTCCCTATACCCTCCCTCCCTATACCCTCCCTCCCTATACCCTCCCTCTGGGTCGTCCCAGTGCACCAGCCCCAAGCATCCAGTATCGTGCATCGAACCTGGACTGGCGACTCGTTTCATACATGATATTATACATGTTTCAATGCCATTCTCCCAAATCTCCCCACCCTCTCCCTCTCCCACAGAGTCCATACGACTGATCTATACATCAGTGTCTCTTTTGCTGTCTCGTATACAGGGTTATTGCTACCATCTTTCTAAATTCCACATATATGCATTAGTATACTGTATTGGTGTTTTCTTTCTGGCTTACTTCACTCTGTATAATAGGTTCCAGTTTCATCCATCTCATTAGAACTGATTCAAATGTATTCTTTTTAATGGCTGAGTAATACTCCATTGTGTATATGTACCACAGCTTTCTTATCCATTCATCTGCTGATGGGCATCTAGGTTGCTTCCATGTCCTGGCTATTATAAACAGTGCTGCGATGAACATTGGGGTACACGTGTCTCTTTCCCTTCTGGTTTCCTCAGTGTGTATGCCCAGCAGTGGGATTGCTGGATCATAAGGCAGTTCTATTTCCAGTTTTTTAAGGAATCTCCACACTGTTCTCCATAGTGGCTGTACTAGTTTGCATTCCCACCAACAGTGTAAGAGGGTTCCCTTTTCTCCACACCCTCTCCAGCATTTATTGCTTGTAGACTTTTGGATTGCAGCCATTCTGACTGTCAAGATTATTTTTCTATCTTGATGTATTCTATATAATAGCAGAGGAATAAGTTGAGAAACTTAGGGATTTGTTTAAAAACCATGAGGCATTTTTAATCTATTATCTTGAGCTCCATGGATCTGTAAATGCTGTCTCTTGGCAGATGTTATTTGGACATGGGCATAGGTGAGTCTTCCAGCTGTTCTGTGTCATTGTAAATGTGAAATCACAGAGAAGGGTAAAGATAAAGATGGAAAATTACCCATAATGCCACCACTTGAAAACAAACACTTGAAATCATAGTGGATTTCATTTTTTAAAAACTTTTATTTTGTGCACAGTTGAGTTCTTATTGTATAGACCATTTTAACCTACTTTATTGATTTGCCATTATCACTTAAGTATAGTTTTCTGCTTTTAAAAACTGTATGAATTTCACTTTAAAGAGCTTCATACTGTTCTGTTTGGTTGTTGCATAACTTAATCCCCAATTGTTGGATAACTAGATTGTTTTCTGCTTTTCATTATTATAAATCACTATTCAATAATATGTTTTTTTGTGAGGCCACATTTTTGTATTTTATATTTTCTTTGAATTCTGTAAAGTAGAATTACTGGATGAAGAGACTGATATTTTCAAAATCTGGTGGCTTGGAGAGTAGAGAATCTGGCTTCAGTGTGGGAGACCTGGGTTCAATCCCTAGCTCAAGAAGATCTTCCGGAGGAGGGCATGGTTACCCACTCCAGTATTCTTGCCTGGAGAATCCCATGGACAGAGGAGCCTACTGGGCTACAGTCCATGTGGTTCCAAAGTATCAGACATGATTGAATGACTAACACCTTCACTTTCACTTTAACATATTTTGTGAGACATTTTTCATTTCACATTTTTTTTTGAATTTTCCAAAGTAGAATTATTGGGCCATGAAGATGACATTTTCAAAGTTCTTGCTGCTGCTGCTGCTAAGTCGCTTCAGTCATGTCCGACTCTGTGCGACCCCATAGATGGCAGCCCACCAAGCTCCCCCGTCCCTGGGGTTCTCCAGGCAAGGACACTGGAGTGGGTTGCCATTTCCTTCTCCAATGCAGGAAAGTGAAAAGTGAAAGTGAAGTCGCTCAGTTGTGACTCTTCACGACCCCATGGACTGCAGCCTTCCAAGGCTCCTCTGTCCATGGGATTTTCCAGGCAAGATTACTGGAGTGGGGTGCCATTGCCTTCTCAAGCAAAGTTCTTGTTACATATCATCAAATTGTCCTCTCACTAGAAGTGTGTGGTATAGTCATTTTTCTTTAATTTATTGTAGAGTTTTAAGTTTAAAAAAGTTTTTCAGCAAGCTTACCAGATTTTATCACGATGCTGATAAATGAGCTAGCTAAACCATCAGTATGTTTTTTGCCTTTGTTTGGAATTGATAACTATTTAGCTAGGTAATACAAATTTTCTTAGCAACTCTGATCAGTAGTTTGAGATGTTTATGGTTTAACAAGATGGTAATACAAATAAATGATTAAGAACACTACGCAATTATCATATGCGCCCGGCAATTCCACTCCTGGGTGCAAATATATATATAAAGGGTGTACTGCAGGGTGCAAATATATATATATATAAAATCTATATCTACTATATATATATAATCTATATCTACAATATATAATAATCTATATCTACAATATATAATAATCTATATCTACAATATATATATAATCTATATATATAATCTATATCTACAATAAATTATATATATATGAGCTTCCCTGGTGGCTCAGATGGTAAAGCGTCTGCCCGCAATGCGGGAGACCCGGGTTCGATCCCTGTCGGGAAGATCCCATGGAGAAGGCAATGGCACCCACCTCCAGTACTCTTGCCTGGAATATCCCATGGACTGAGGAGCCTGATAGGCTGCAGTCCATGGGTTTGCAAAGAGTTGGACATGATTGAGCGACTTCACTTTCACTTCATATATATATATATAGATATAGGATGAAAACTCTTATTCAAAAATACACAGAAGTTTTCATAGATCTTCACATCAGATAAAGGATGGAAAATACTTCTTTTGGTTGTCCCTTTCAGATAAAATTTCCTAAGCTCCTCTCTGGATTTGGGTGGGGTAGTGTCCTAGGGTCTCTGAGAAAAAGTACTGGTTTGATTCAAGAACCGATACGTGAAAGCAGATTGGTTCGTCTGCTCATTTACCAAATGTTCATCCTCTTGTCATGGCTTCAGGAGCTGCAGCACTTACCGATGAGGGCATCCATGTGGAAATAGGAAAGAACTTGGTCTAAGTGTCCATATCTCAACTCATTGCCTGAAAAAAGTACTTTGTCTTTTTGTTGTGATTAAAAGGCCCAACAAATTGGGCCGTCTCCAAGAGCAAGGTAGTTTCATAATTCCTGATACTGGGCTTTTCATCTTTTTGGAATGCATCAGAGTAAACTCCAGAGAGCCTTCTAGATTCCTTAGCTGAGGGCATGGAAGTCCAGAAAGTGGTGCAGGAGTTTCATTCCTCAAACATTTCTTGGGTGTCTGATCTATTCAAGGAGTTGAACATACCTAGCTACTCATTAGAATCCCCTAGTGAGCTTCTTGAGATACCTTCTTGAGGGTCCTAGGGACCCACTCTGACCTACCAAATTAGAATCTCTGGGAAGTGCTGTCCTAGACTCTTTTTTGTGTGTGTGGTTAACTTTTTCGGAGTATAGTTGTTTTATAGTGTTGTGTTTCTACCATACAGCAAAATGAATCAGAGATATATATATATATATATATATATATAATGTCTTTTGCTGCCCCCATATATATATATATATATATATATATATATCCTCTCCCTTTTGGAG
This sequence comes from Bos indicus x Bos taurus, assembly GCF_003369695.1. Classification (NCBI taxonomy): domain Eukaryota; kingdom Metazoa; phylum Chordata; class Mammalia; order Artiodactyla; family Bovidae; genus Bos; species Bos indicus x Bos taurus. Next base: position 27,159,869 of record NC_040104.1, read on the forward strand.
TTCCTTCCCATTCAGGTTACCACAGTGCATCAATAGAGTTCCCTGTGCCCACTGTTTATTGCAGCACTATTAAAATATCCAGGACATGGAAGCAACCTAAATGGCCATCAACAGAGGAATAGACAAAGAAGATGTGGTACATAGGTACAATGAAATACTACTCAGTTGTACAAAAAAATGAAATTGGATCATTTGTAGAGATGTGGATGGACCTAAAGAGTATCATACAGTGTGAAGTAAAAATTGGTATTCTTTTGGATAGATTGAGGGGAGCTATCAGAGATGAGAGAGAAGGGAAAAGATGGAGAGAAAATCTTGAGCTTTCCATGACAGTATTTGAAAGGAAAAGAAGTGGTAGAAGGAGAGGGAGATAGTCTATTTGATAATAGAGGGTTTTTCTGTGGATGAGAGGTAGAAATAAGCTGCAAAGGTGTTTCAGGGGATGAATGATGGTGATCACATTTCATTTAATTCCTTTAGTCATCCTTATTGAAGTTCTTCTCCCACCTCTGTTCTTACCTCTGGGCACAACAGTGGGAAAAAGTGGATCTTTCATTCTATGTCAGACACTGTGTTAAGCCTTTTTATGGTCATTAATTCAGGTAATTCTTTCAACAACCCCCGGTCATAGGTTCTACTATGATCCCCATCTTATAGATGAGCAGGTGAAGCACAGAGAGGAGAACTAACTTGTCAAAGGTCTCATAGCCTTGGCTGAACCAAAATAAAACTCAGGTCATCTGGCCCCAGAGCTAATGCTTTTAATTGTTTCCTCTACCGCATGCTATCCAGGGAGATATTTGCACCATCTTATTATAAGAGTATTGTGCAGCATGCATGCTATGTGAAATGCAGAGGTGGCACAGGGAAGGGAGTGATCAATCCATCAGAAACTTGGGTGTGTGTGTGAGTGTTAGGAAAGCTTTATAGGGGAAGAAAGAGCTGAGTAGGGTGTTGACAGATGAATAGGAGTTTGCCATGTGGACAGATAGGTAAGAACATACCTGCCAAAGGGGATTGCACATGCAGAATCATGAAGTAAACACAGCATTTATCTGGGGACTCAAAAGCAAGATTTTGAAGTAGAGTTGTGGCATAATCAAAGAAATGCTTTGACAAAAGTCACTGCGTGGGGAGAGCTGCAGACAGGGAGTTGAGTGTGGGATTCAGGCATTCTACAGGCAAAGGTGATGAAGCCGGCTGACAGATACTGCTTGGGAAGATGAAAAGGAAGGGATCGATGTGAGTGATAGCCAAAGGACCTGGCACATGGTAGGTACTCTGTAAGCATTTTGTTTTAATTTGAGATAACTGAATCAGAGAGCATCTATAAGGCAAAATTTGCCAGGTTTTGAACAAGAGTGCATGGGAGATTCCTAGTGTGACTAACAGAAATAAAGCAGGTGGAAGAAATGGTTTCAGAAACGTTGGAGATGGCTGAGAGAGAACTGGTTTGATGTGGGTGTCTTGCTCCGAGAAGCAGTATCTGAAGCCAGGCCTGTGAACGAGTGAGGTTGGCTCCTTGGGTGTTCAGACTTTCTGATCTGCCGCTCTCCTTTAAAGTGCAACATGGAGTGTTGATTTTGATGTTCTTAGCTGCCGAGTGCCAAGGGATGGTGCAGTGTGTGCAGGGTGCAAATATCTAAATAAAGACAGAGCAACCTCACGTCCACATCTGACAGGGGCGCCATGTGGTGCCTGTCAGTGGTTTAGTTAGTGTGCATCCAAATGGCAAAAAGCGTCCGTCCACTGCACCAGGGAAATCGGGTTTGAATTTGAAGGGCCAGGTGTCTGGGTGCAAAAAGATGCAACCGCCTATTTCTCTAAACCCCCAGTACATTTGTTTCTGACATCATGAAGAAATGTGTGTTGGTGCGGGGTTTCAATTTCATGGTCAGACACTGTGAAATAGTCTTGTTTGCATGTCCCCAGTGTGGTGTGAAGGGCTTCAGGTATCCATTTACATTTCCACGCACACCAAAAGCTGTTGGAACGGAGTCCCAAATGCCCTAGCCACAGGCATCGGAGCCTGACTCACCTTCTGTTTGAATTTCCTCAGACATAAAAAATAAGCCTTTTGGCGGTAGGTCAAGAGGTTGGATAGTGAGGACTGGTGTTAGGGATACAGCAGGGGAAGGAGGGTGACTGTCAGAGAAGTGGGCAAAGATGAGAAAGCAGGGGAAATTCTCATGGCCTCAGTGGTGATGCTGAACTGTCCTAAGATAATTCTATAGGTACTTTTTGATGTCATAATCAGGTACACATCTTGTTTCGGTGCCAAGGTTGTGAATGGCTGAGGCACACCAGCCATCGTGTTGATGGCTTTTGCAGCCTCTATATGTGAGGATGGTGGCTCAATGGTAAAGAAATGCCTGCCAGGCAGGAGACTTGGGCTTGATCCCTGGGTCAGGAAGATCCCCTGGAAAAGGAAATGGCAACCCACTCCAGTATTCTTGCCTGGAAAATCCCACGGACTTTGGAGCCTGGCAGGCTACAGTCCGTGGAGTGGCAAAGAGTCATACATGACTTAGCAGGCACACACATGTGTACGTGAAGACACGAAGTTCAGTGGACACTTAGTGTTTACACTAGATCTGTAGGTCTGAGGGGTGAATGTGTTCCTGTGTGTGGTTTGAATGTGAACTGTAAGACACTCCTGTGTTCAGATCGAAGCTCTGGGGTGAGTGTCAATTAGAGGACAAGAGAAATCAGGTGGGTGTCTTCAGACAGGTCAGCAGGTGTGATCATAGCATCGTGAGGGTGGCAAGGTGCAAAATTAGAAGGGAGGTCTTGTCTTTATGTCCTAGCCTGGGCCAAGGAGCAGATGGCAGGTTTGACAGCAGTGTATTTAGCACAACTGTCACTCTGGAGTGAGCCATCTTGCCAAGCTGGCAGCAGCTGCATTTGGAAGTGTGGGAGTTTATTAGGCAGGAATTTCAGGCCCTTGGAAGTGTGGTCTCCCCATGTAAGCACATTTGGGAATCCACATCCTCATTAGGACCAGTGAGTCAGAGGCAACTGATTTATCTAGAAAATTGAGGCATAAAAGATGTTCAGGGATAATTTGTTTTAATGAAGCAAGGAAGGGAATTATCTAGAAAATTGTATTGGTTTTCTACTTTGTAGTTGGTTTTGCTCTGAAAACCTTAGTATCTGTTTTTAACGTTTGGAATAGCATTGAATAGCAGGAAGAACTCTCATCTGGGAATCAACAAATGTCTCTGTTTTTGCTACTTAGGAGGCTCATTAATTCTAAAATTATTGTTACTAACATTAAGCCCATAGAGGCATGTAGCTTGGGGCTAGGGATAAAATTATGAATAGACATAGATCCTACCCTCATTGGGGCAAGAAAGATAAAATGTGATATATGTTCTGTTAGGGTGAGGTCCAGGGTACCACAGAAGTACAGGATGAGGACGGTTCTCCAGTGCTTGAGGTTAAAAAATTAAAAAAACTTCTTAGGGGGATGTCAGGATTAAGGTGAAATTGATGGGTATATAGGACAGAAGGTTACCAGCAACAGGTGCATGGGACTGAGTGTTCTGGAGAAGAAAGCAGTGTGTACAAATCCTGAAACAGAAGAGGGCATGGCTCGAGTCTCAGTGGAGGTGTGAGTGTTTGGGAGTTTCAGAGGGAGAGTGAGCGAGTAGGAATTGGTGAAACCTAAGGGATAAGGAGGAGTTGCAGGGATGGCCTTGCATGCTGACTTCAGGAATTTGAATTAAATTCTGAGGGTGTGAGCAACTCCTAATGATTTTGAAGCAAAGCCTCCTATTTGTACTTAAAATATGTCTGATGGTTGTATGGGGAAGAACCGGATAAGATTAGACCAGAACATGGGAGACAAGTTAGGAAGTTTTCTACTCGACTAAAGAGGAGGGATGGTTTGAGCAAAAATGACAGTTGGGGGCAGGTGATGGGAATGGAGAGAAGTTGGTTGACTTGAGAAACTTGAAGAGGAGGCCTGGCTGGGATTTGAATACTGGTTGAACATGGGGTTGAGGAAAGAGAGAGGTTTGAAGGACCCTAGGCGGTGGAGTTGGAGAAGGCAATGGCACCCCACTCCAGCACTCTTGCCTGGAAAATCCCATGGACAGAGGAGACTGGTAGGCTGCAGTCCATGGGGTCGCTAGGAGTTGGACACGACTGAGCGACTTCACTTTCACTTTTCACTTTCCTGCTTTGGAGAAGGAAATGGCAACCCACTCCAGTGTTCTTGCCTGGAGAATCCCAGGGATGGGGGAGCCTGGTGGGCTGCCGTCTATGGGGTCGCACAGAGTTGGACACGACTGAAGCGACTTAGCAGCAGCAGCAGGCGGTGGCGTGTGGGTGGGGGGCTGGGATGGATACTAGTGCCATTCACTGAAAGCAGATACTAGAGAGGCACAGATTTGAGTCAGGTATGTGTTGTGGCAGGGCAAGTTCTTGGAGGAAACAGACTGAAATGGAGATTCATTTGTGCTTTATTAGGAAGTTCAAGATCAGTTCCAGGGTGGGAGTGAGATAGTCAAAGAGACAGAACTGGGCAGGCGCGGTTGAACTGCACTGTAGTTACAACAAATGCCTCAGTCATTCCTCAAGAAGTTCTGGAGCTGGAAGACCTTCGGACTTTGTAATACCTTCATCAAGCACCTATTGGATGTGAGCTGCTCTGGGAAGGGCCCTGGACTTTGCACAAGGGCACGTCTGCAATCGCTGTTTAGCTGAGAGCTGTTGGTCATCACCAATCATGACAGTTTCAGGAATGTGACCTTTGGCCGTGGAGGGCCATCTGGGTTGCCTACCACAGTATCTGCTGTGGGATCCTGATGTCAAGTAAAGCAACATTGCTGAGCTTTCCTCTTCCTGTGGCCAAAAAAAAGGAGTTGTATGAGTTGTTTGCTAAGGTCCCTATGTACCTGAACATTCCATGAGTCTGAAGATGGTAGAACTAAGAAATTATCAAATTGAATTTACCTGTTTTTAACAGATACAGAAATGGAGGCTCTGAGAGATGGGGTGGTATTGATAAGACAGTGAATTAGTGGTGGATATCTCTTAGAGTGCTCATCTTCAGTTTTTCTTCTCCTGAGGACTAGGGCTGGAAGGATCCTCATTGTGCAGGGGAGGGGGTATATTGTTCACCCAGAATGGAACAGCCTGCTGGCAAGCAGCACTTGCTACAACACAAGGGTGCTGCCTCCTTGTTCCTATTGATGTGACTGGAGAATTTGACAGAGACACATTAGGATCACATCAAATTAAACATATTCTGCAGTAGCTTAAAAGTGGGTCAGCATTTATGCTTCTCTGTTAACTTTTTTCCAAGACCCATCTTTCCTCCCTGCCTTCCCTGCTGCTTTTGCTGCTAAGTCGCTTCAGTCGTGTCCGACTCTTTGCGACCGCATAGATGGCAGCCCACCATCTGGGATTCTCCAGGCAAGAACACTGGAGTGGGTTGCCATTTCCTTCTCCAAAGCAGGAAAGTGAAAAGTGAAAGTGAAGTCGCTCAGTCGTGTCTGACCCTCAGCGACCCCATGGACTGCAGCCCACCAGGCTCCTCCATCCATGGGATTTTCCATGCAGGAGTGCTGGAGTGGGGTGCCATTGCCTTCTCTGCCTGCCTTCCCTATTAGCCTGTTAAACTCACCTTTCCAAAGGCAATCTCTCTAGTGCATTGATATAGCATTGTACTGGCTTGTGTTTCCTACTTTTCTGAGCTTCTTGGGAACAGATAAGCTGAAGACATGTGCTTTGTATGATTACAAAGGGGAAAAGTGTGTTCTTCTGCATTGTGAGTGAAGTCCTGATGAATGGAATGTATGTGAGTTCCTTTTCACCCAGTCATTCATTTTATGGCTGGAGTAGCTGAATCAAAGCTACTGCTTTTGTACTCCATGGTGATAACAGCCACTTCTTCCTTGTTTTAACACTGACCTCAGCAATTCATTCTATAGTCTTTTAGCAACTGCAACAAGGAAATAGTTATATAATCTTGGTGTGAAGGACTCATGGCAAACATAATCAAGATGACAGTCTGATAGGGGATTCAGCAGTTATTCCCATACTATTTCCATGTCTCACTCTAGACATGCACAGAGATTTGTGTTGCTTAGAGTATTTATGTTCTATGGAATCTACTGGAGTTGGACAGTGCCTTGGAGGTCATTTTGTTACATGGTATGACTATCTGACCTGCTTTTCTGTTTTATTACAGCAAAATGTATCTATGGAGGAAAAGTCCTCGCAGAAGGCCAGCGGATTTTAAGCAAGAGCTGTCAGGAATGCAGAGTAAGTTTCAATCTTAAGATTCCCATTACTTGTTGGGAAGGACATGTGGGCTTTAGGTAGGGTTCTGAAATGGAGCATATTGGCCCAAGGCGGGGAAAGACTCTCATTGGGCTGGAGTCCAGGATGGGGAGTTCTCAGCCACGGTCACTGTGTGGTTAGCTTGTGGTCAGCTGTGGATCACGTAGTCTTGGGAAAGACGGTCAGGGAAGGAAGTGAGAAGGGGAAGGGAGCTAGCAGCTACCATGAGTCAGGGAGCTTGTCAGCTAGCCCTGGGGAAAGGTTTTGATTAGATAATGGGGCCATTAGTCTGTGATTTGAGCTGTGGATAGTGCCACCTCTAGTTCTCAATGTCTGAGACAGTGTTAGAAAATGCCTGTCTCCTGCCTGCCCCCTCTCATGTATTCCTCCAGGTTAGATTTGTGGGACCATAGATCTCATTCAGTAAATCATTCAGCAAACATGCATTGAGCAAGTGCTACTTATTGGCATGCTGTTAGATTCTGGGTGAACAACAGTGAACAAAACAAAGCCCTGTCTTTAGAGAATTTGCAGTCTGGTGGGGAGATAGGCAGTAAGGTACAAACAAATAGATATACAAGACAGCTGAGCCTTGAACAACACATGTTTGAGCTGTGCAGGTCCACTTACACGTGGATTTTTTTCCCAATAGTAACTACTGTGATGCTGCAGTCTCTGTGCTTGATTGAATTCCTGGATGCAGAACCATCGATACACAGATACAGAGAGCTGACTATAAATTATGTGCCAATTTTAGATGGTGTGAAGGGCCGGTGTCCCTAACCCCTGCATTGCTCAAGGGTCAACTCTGATGTCATTCTATAAAGATACAGAGCAGGTTAAAGGGAGAGAGAGCTTTGAGGTGGGCGTGAGTGGTCTGGGAAGACCTCTCTGAGGAGGTCCTGATTGAGCACAGTGCTGGATGAGGGTGGGAGCTAGCCAGGCAGTTACGTGGGTGAGATGTTGTCCTGGATCGTGGGAGTGAGAGACAGAGGGAAAGATGGGAGAGAGGGGAGCAGATACAAGGTGGTGCCTTCTAGAGCAGTCGCAGCCCCACAGCGAGGCATGGCTGGTTCTGTGGGCATCTTCAGGGAGGCTGGCTGGAACCACATGTCTCAGAACAGACCCGCTTTCCAAGCATTTCACTTGTGTTTTGTCACATTTACGGCATTTCATTGGCTTTTTGTCACATTGCTGGAAAAAAGAAAGGAATGTATTTGAAAGGGTGAGGAGAAGGAGGCATTTAGAGACCCACAGAAACTCTTGGGAGCTCAAATCTCGTTCTTTATGGGGAGCTTCTGGGGGGCGGAGGAGGCCTTTCCTATGTCCTGTCTCTCACCGACCAGACTCTACCTCAGGGGCTAAGTCCCTTGAACTTCCCTATTATGTTTTCCATTCACTCTTTCCTGGCTGCCTCTGGGAATGGCAGAGATTCTGTGGGTTGAGGCAGTCTGGTGTGGTCCTTCTGTGACAGTGGGCTCCATGTGGAGGCTCCTTAGTCTGCAGCAGAGGCAAGGGCAGTGTGACAGTGAGGGCTCCGTGGTGTCTCAGTCAACCGTGGAAGCTTCCAGATCTAGGAGTGGGTGGGTGGTCCCCGACTTGGGGCTGGCACATTACCGCGTGGGGTGTTGAGTGGATTAAATGAGATAAAGCATGTGAAGAGCTGGCTGGTACAAAGTCAGCCCTCAACACACGTGAGCTCTTCTTACTCTACATGACCGTACATGTCCTTCCTGAATAGAAGACATATGTCACGTTCTCTGTAGATTGCCTCTCTTTGAGGGGAGAGAAGATGATTTAGATTCTAAATCCCTTACATTTTTCTTCCCCCTCAAGGGAAGCTGGGATGACTAGAGCAATTTTACCCACTCAGCTGATGATCCCAGTATCCAGCCTGTAGCTGTCACTCACAGCCAGGAGCCCCCTTCACAAATTGCTCAGAAGTAGCGGGTGATCTTGACAAGGGTCATAATTGTGATTCAGTCTCTGTTATCATCAGAGAGACTCAGGGCAGACATTATTGGAGACCTTTCGAAGAGACGGGTGTGGAGTTAAATGCCAGTGTACTGGATAGGCACTTACCATTGTTATTGGCATACTGTAGGTATTCATCCTCTATTTAAAAGCCATGGATTTCTTCATTTATTGTCTTACTATCGTTATCTACTAAATAATTATGCACAAAGAGAAGCATCACTGATAATAACACTTAACATCTCCTGAGTACTTAGTATTTTCTAAACACTATTTAAAACCTTTGAAACTTTATTTAATAAAACCTCATAATAACCCTCAGAGAAGGCAATGGCACCCCACTCCAGTACTCTTGCCTAGAAAATCCCATGGATGGGGGAGCCTGGTAGGCTGCAGTCCATGGGGTTGCTAAGAGTCAGACATGACTGAGTGACTTCACTTTCACTTTTCACTTTCATGCATTGGAGAAGGAAATGGCAACCCACTCCAGTGTTCTTGCCTGGAGAATCCCAGGGATGGGGGAGCCTGTTGAGCTGCCATCTACGGGGTTGCACAGAGTCGGACATGACTGAATCAACTTAGCAGCAGCAGCAGCAGCAGCATAATAACCCCATGGGGTAGGTAGCATTGTTGTTCCCACTTTACAGATGAGGAAATTGAGGCACATGGGAACAAAGTCCCATAGCTAGTAAGGGAACCAGCTGGTTTCTCAACCTGTGTGGTCTGAATCTCCAGGCTCCTCTCTTAGCCTCTCTACTGCTAGTCCTGATGGGTGTTAGAGTTACTTGGAAGTAATTCTCATATTTGAATTGTAAAAAAGTAGATGTAGAAAGATTGAATGATCATTTTTCAGTCTATTTGAGAATACCAGATTGGTCAGGCTATGGCTCATTGATTCCCTTGATAAAGGGTAGCATTTATAAAAAGCCAGAGAAGAGCTTTGGGACACATTTAATGAATGTTGTCAGCAGGGAGAGAGGGTGATGGGTCTAAGAGGGGAGCGCCTCCGGTCTCTCTCGGACAGCCTTTTGCAAGATTTAAGCCCTCATGCCCTAAGGTACCTGTTGTATGTGATGAATTAACTTCTTTCCTAGACATCTAAAATGGTACTGTGTCAGCGCTATCCTTGGGAGAATTGAGCAAATAATTACTCAAATAATTTCTTGTGTTCTGTGGTTCAAATGCAGATCCCTAGTTGACGAAAGGCTGCCTGGCAGTCCACGCATTTCATTTTCCTGGGATCATTTCAAAGCTTCAGCACTACCAGTTAGATAAGAAACTAAGTTCTGTTTTAAAGATTTTCACCAAGTGATTTGAGAAGATAACATACTGTGCTTGCTTGTTTTTTCCCCCCTGTTGTTGTTTTTTAAATCAAGATGAATAAACTCTCCTAGCAATCTCAGTCAGTTATGTGCAGTATTGCTGCCCTGAAGCACTTTTTAGGCTAGTAACAGTTTTTTTTTCTTTACTTAAAGATGTGAATTCTGTATGTGATTAGAAATTCAAGTTTAAGTATAGTTATTAGTAAAGAGCTTGAAAGTGTTTATATTTGATGAGTGACATGGTGAGTCACTCTAAATGAGAAAGAATGGATGAATTATATTTCCCTACCAATGCTGAGTTGCAAAGGTCATTAAAAAACCTACCACAATCAGGAGGATTTATTTATTAATCAGATGCTTATTAGAGTATGAAAATAAAGTTGTGTACCAAATTGTGTGGCTGAACTGAATGGATTTGGTGGCACTTAGGTTACTAGAGTCACAGTGCATATTATTTTCACATTCAAGCAAAGGGTTTTTATCTCTATTGAACGGTTGGAACTATGATCTTATTCATTAAATACACTGAAGATTGATTGGAATTGTTGACTGATTTAATCAGCAGTCAAAGCAACTTTTTATATATAAAAAAGAACCTTTCATGAGTGATTATTTTTAAAAAGCCTTCTGTAGCAGTTTTAATATTGCTTTTTAAAATAAAAGCAAATATGTACTCAAGATATAAAATTTGGAATTTAGAGGAAGGAAGTAGAAGAAAGTAAAAGAAAATCACTCCAGAATCTCACCACCTACAACTAATCTCTTTTAACAGTTTAATTTTTTGACAGTGTGAGTGAAATTTATCTTACCATCTTAGTTTAGATTCAGCCAGAAGCAGACCCTGAGCTCAGGATTAAGTACAAGCGATTTATTAAGGCAGTGCTCCTGGGAGGAAGCAGTAAGGGTATAGGGGATTCAGGCTAGGCCAGGCGGGAGACTGAGCAAAGGTGCAATTTTAGGTGAAAGGTTAGAGGTACCCCGATTCTGGTGGGGTTCTGGAGTGTAAATGTTACCCCAGCCATGTCTCCCTTTGAAGTAAAGAACCTCCAGTGGCTTTGGGCTGTGGGGGTTGAGGATGTGGAACTTGTAGGTAACTTCTGGTTCCCTGCAAAGAGGCTCCAGTGCCCTCAGGGACTCTCTGAGGGTTGAGGGATGAGCCAAGGCGAGGGATGGGCACAGTGAACTGATTAAACGGATCCAGCAGAGTTTGCCATTCTTGTTTGTGCAAGGAGGCTGTGCATCCCTGCTCGGTTGCCAAGTCACGTCCGACTCTTTGTGACCCCATGGACTTTAGCCCACCAGGCTCCTCTGTCCATGGGATTTCCCAGGCAAGAATACTGGAGTGGTTTGGCATTTCTTCCTCCAGGGAGTCTTCCTGAGCCAGGGATCAAACCTAGTCTACATTGGCAGGTGTGTTCTTTACCACTGAGCCACCAGGGAAGGCAGTAGATAATGAATAAATATGTTAATATTGAGGGATAGACGTAGAGGCAACAATGGTATGTAATTAAGCATTGTCTTTTCCCTTACATTCAACTCAGTGCTGCTGATAGCAAGGGTATGAACATCTGTTGGCTTGTAACAATCGATTTGATTCCCTGTTGTAGAAACTGAGGTACAACTGACAGACAAACCACCCTTAGACTGGTGCTAGCTGTTGAGGCCAGGGTGTGATCCAGCGTGGCCTGGTTTGAGGGGTGAGAACAGAATAGAGCTGAAATGCGGACTGTGAGTGAATAGTAGGACTGATTCTCAGAATCTTTGGGCCAATTTTAAGATGGGAGAAAAACATGAGATCTAGATGCCTTGGGACAGAAAGATCAAGAAATGAAGAGGAAAAGGGAACAAAGGTACCCCAGAAGGAGTCATAGAGGTTGGACTGCCTGGGCTGAAATTGATGAGAAAGGAGAGGAAACCGTGGTGCCAGTAATCCATATGATCAGTACTTGGAAATTAAATTTATATTTGACATTTAAAGTTATGTTTATGTTCATATTTTAGAATTGATGTGCCTAATAGAATTGGTGTTCCTGCCAAACCAGGGAATTCTGGGGCCACTGGAATGACAATCATCTCTTGGAGATAGAAAACTCACAATCTCCCGCATTCTTTCTGGTGGCTCAGCGCTATCTTATTCTCCCCATCTGTGTTGAGAATTACCTTTCAGCCTTAAATGAGACCCATTCTACTTGAGCTGCTTCTTGGTTGACTTAACCATGCTTTTAAGAATGGGGGAACAAAAAATAACTGAACATTTTAGATTAAATAAGGGACTCTCAAATCCTGCCTTTTAGAGTAATTATTGAAGTAATTTTAAATATTCAGAGTGAAACTAAATATAGATGCTAGTGATGTCAACAAAGAGGACCTTTGTTGAAATAGGGTCATAAGATGTACCTGCCAAATATTTAAAAATTTTTTTGTAAGTGGTTTTATTTATTTCTAGGGAGAATCTAGTGTTCATCTAACTGACCCACTTTTAGTTCAATACCTGTATACTTTGGTTCTTGTCTGTTTCCTCTGCTGGGAAACTGTCTTCTTTCTTATTCCATTATTTAGTTCCTTCAAATGTGGCATCCTCTTCATAATTTCTTCCCACTTGGTATAATTAATTATTCTCCTATGATGTATTTGTTGTTCTTGTTCAGTCACTAAGTTGTGTCTGACTCTTTGCTACCCCATGGACTGTAGCACACCAGGCTCCTCTGTCCTTCACCACCTCCTGGAGTTTGCTCAAATTCATGTCCATTGAGTCAGTGATGCTATCTAACCATCTCATCTTCTGTTGCCCCTTCTCCTTTTGCCTTCCATCTTTCCTAGCATCAGGGTCTTTTCCAATAAGCCAGTTCTTTGCATTAGGTGGCCAAAGTATTGGAGCTTCAGCTACAGTCCTTGCAATGAATATTCATGGTTGATTCCCTTTAATATTGAGTAAATGATACATTGCCATACCTTGATTAGAGCACTTTTTTTTTTTAGGACTTAGTGTATTTTATTATGGTTTCTAGTTTGTTTTTATCAAGAGCAAAGACGATGTCTTCTTTATCTTTGGGTTCACAGTGCTTGCGATCCAGTGCAGTCTTGAAACTGTCTCATAAAAGCTCATGAGAGCTCCCAACTTCGTAATCAGTGATGTAGTGTTAGTGGTTCACAATGTCAGGGTGTTTATATGACAGAAATCAGCCAATGCTAACTTTAGGGTTCCCCCATCCAACAGTCAACTGTTGAAAATTTATCAGCTCTGCATTGTCAGTGACATTCTGCTACACAGAAGATACTCAACAACCATTTGTTAAAACGTAAAAGAAGAAAAAAAAAAACACCTTATTTGTTGAAATTGAGGCTATTTTGATATAGAAAGGGAAAGTAGCCTTCTCTTCCAGGAGTCTTATCAATTTAATTTGTGACTGCATTATGGTAGAATTATTGTAGGTTGTTATCACCACAGGCTTTTAACAATGAGCATTGTATGTTTGGATCATCAACTCAAAAAATGAACATTTTTTTTTGTTTCCTGATTATTTGGCTTGCAGGGTGGAGTTTTAGTAAAAATTACGGAAGCATGCCCTCTTTTGAACTGCTCAGAAAAGGATCACATTCTCCCGGAGAATCAGTGCTGCAGTGTCTGCAGAGGTAAGGGGGCTTGGCAATGGGGCTTTGGGTGGAGGTGGGTTTGGGGGGGAAGCTTTAATGAATAGCATGATTATAATAATAACATGGGTCCTAAACTCTGCTACTCAGAAATGTATTTATCCTATTTATTGCCCTTGGTTATAGTCTTATCAGTTGAAAAAGGAGGATATAATCTATGTACTTCATAGGATGGTTGTGGGGATTAAATAGGATAACGCATAAGCAGCTAGCATTATGACTAACATATGATAAATATTCAATAAATGATGGTTCCTATAATAATAACATTTCCTGTAATAATGGCTATTATTATATTAATAACTATTATCATTATTATTACATTTTCCCTCATGAGTGGGTTTGGAAAGCATTCTTTTAAGCTTTTTCCATGGGCCAATTCCCTTTTCTGCCAGAGGATGACATATACTGAATCCTTACACATAGATTTATATACAATTTTACTTCCTGCAAGGAAAATAGGCTTCAACTAAGTAACACTTACCTGGTAATTAATTCTTGAGCAGAAATGGTTTTCTTTCCTCTTGCTGGAATTCTTCTCTTTTCCAATTTATTATTATTTCTTCAAATCCTCTAAATCAAATATTACTTCCTCTCTGAAACATCCAAGAATTAAATAGATTAGTAGATCTAAAATGTATTCAAATTTTACAAAACAAGTCCAGTTAAACTAATAGCTTTTATTTTGAACTTCTACCCACCACAAAGTCTTTCCCACATTCTCACATATCCAGTGAGTTACAGTCTTTTTGATTTACCTCAGGAGTATCTAGAGTTAAGAACCCAGGAGCACAGCAGTTTAGTTCAAGTTATATCATATTTTACTTTTTTACATCTTTTCTCTAGCATAAGCATCGACAGTTTCTGCAAAGGGCCACAGGTTTTGGTGGGGTCAGAAGGTTTCCATTGCAACCACTCATACCTGCTGTTGTATTGCCAAAGCAGCATGCTCAGTTGCTTCAGTCATGTCCAACTCTTTGCGACTCCATGGACTGTAGCCCACCAGGCTCCTTGTCCATGGGATTCTCCAGGCAAGAATACTGGAGTGGGTTGCCATGCCCTCTTCCAGGGGATCTTCCTGACCCAGGGGTTTAACCCATGACTCCTGCATCGCAGGTAGATTCTTTACCGCTGAGCCACCAGAGAAGCATAGGCAATAGGTAAATACACAATTCAGTGGTTGTGTTTCATTAAATTTCTATTTTGAGAAACAGGTGGCAGCTCATCATTTGCTGACCCCTCCTCTAGTTCCTTCTGATATATAAAAGTATCTGTTTGATCATGGCAGGTTTTCAGCTGAGGCTAGTGGTTAGTCATAAGAGAGTTATCTTTTGGTAAAATTCCCAGGAAAACTTAATACGCAGACAGCCATAAATGGCTGTTAGAATTCGTAGTGTGCCATCAGAGGATCTCCTCTGATTTATCTGCTTTCTTGCCTGCATGTGTATTTGCAGCTGGGATGCTTTAGAAAGACTAAAGATTGACTGGATATTTCAGAGGGATACATTTATTGGTAACTGATTGGGTTGTTAGGTAGCTCTTACAATTTAATGCAAAATCCATCACTTGCTATTTGTTGAGGTGCCAAGTGGGACTCAGTTTATGTAAATCCTTTCCTGATTTATGGTTTCATTAGAACAGGCTCATTGATTATCCCACAGAAAGTCAAGATTTTCATTGCTCTGATCTAATTTACAATAGAACAAGTGCCATTGCTTCTGCTCACACTTCTCAGAAAAGCAGATACGTTTCTTCTGAACCAGTGAAGATGCTGAGAGAGATGGTAGCTCATTGAAAAGTTGACTCATTCAAGGCTCCCGTTGCTAGTGATCCGGTGGCTTTTTCCCAAAGTTGACTCAGCTTTGAGGGAAAGTGGGAGGCAGGAGTAGGGCTTCCTAGATAAGATCATAGCCAGAGCCAGTTTGTACAATTAAGGATTTTCTTCTTTCTCCCACCTGCTTCCTTCTCAGCCAGAATACCATCGGCTCCTTTATTTGGCAGCTGATCGTATTTTTTTGGAGGTGTCTGCGTCTGCGAGTGAGGGAGTTATTTATGTCCCTTGACAAGTCTGTGTTTTAAAGGAACCAGAGCACTTCTTCAGAAAAGATAGGGTGGGGAGGTCTTTTTTCTGGGAAGCAGGTTGAGTGAAACCATTTGGGCATATGGATTCTCTTAGGATTCTTCTATTTATGCCAATCTCAGAATTCAGACCCTGGAATGAGGAAAGCATTATTTTTGACTGAAGCCCTTTTCAGCACCATTTACTGTCATTACCCCCTTTCCCATTGACCCATTACAAGAGAGGAACCCAGAACTTTTCGTCCACTTGTCCACATAAAATATAAAATTTATATGATGTACAAAAATTCATCCAGATGAGCTCAAATGTCCATTGTCTTGACCTGTGCTGCCCATGAATCTTACTCTGTGTCTTAATTTCAATTTATTTCCCAAGAGCATCCTTGGAAGTAGCCTAAGGGTCTCTCACAATATTCTGGGAAATATTTTTCTCCTTTGACTTCTGTTTGTCTTTTACCTTTTCCTCCGTGTTCTTGTTTCTGTGCGGAGTCTTGGAAGATAAATGGCGTGGTGGGGGGTGGCTGGACAATTTTGATTCTGACAAGATGAGGAAAGCCTGGCGGGCCTCTTCGAAGGCATGTTATTCAGTTCTCGTCTCCCCTCCTCCTCCTTGTCCCTCTCAAAAACAGAAGGTAATGAAAAGGTGAGAAACACTCAATTTCTATGTAAAGTCATTTCTGTCCTGCATATGGAAGGGCTGTTCCATTTCCTTTGTGGATTGAAAGAGTCTTTTGATTGGCAGGTAGCAAGCAAGCAGAGAGCTGGGATTCCCATGACCTGAAATTGGTATTTTAGGGTTGAGCACATTGGTGTGGTGTGATTTCAGCTATGTGGTTTCTGCTATCCTGATGGTATTGATTACAGACACACATGTGGCTATCTCCCCTTTCAAAACCTGCACTGAAGCCCCTTCAATTAGCATATTTATCATCTCTCTCTTTCTTACTAGGAACGTCAGGTCATTAGTCTGAGGGAAATCACCGCTCAGAAGTCTGCGTCAAAACCTTTCTCATGCCTGCTTGGGGATTGAAGTTCTCCAAGGTTTATTTTCATTAGGCTTGGACTGAAATTTGAGAAGGCAGAGAGGGTGCTTTTCCTTTCTGACCTTCCCCGCCTTGCCCGCAGCCCCAGTTGGCTGATTAAATCAAATCCATAAAGCTCTCCAACTTTTAAAAAATAATGCTTGTTTTCATGACCACATTTTATGAATCGTTTCTGTAATTGTAGGAGAAAAGGGAGGGATGAAGATATGTTCATATCATTTAGAATAATCCTGTCATTTTCACTCCAGTGACATTGAATGAAATTATTTTTAGTACCAATGTTGACTTTAAAAAATGCACAACCTAAATGTTGCAATTTAAGTTTTATTTGGGGCAAAGTGAGGACTGCGGCCCAGAATACAGCACCTCAGATAGCTCTGAGAAACTGTTCCAAAGAGGCAGGGTGGATAGGTCACCATGTATGTGATTTTGGTGAAGGGGGAGTAAAACGCGTATGTTTTTCCAGAAGGTTTCTGCTAGTCTCATGAAGCTGTTTGCTAGTCATAGAAACAGTTGTCACCATGAAGGATTTTAGTGCTTTTCTAGATATGAGGAAATACAAGAATTGGGCTCATTAATCGACTCCTGAAAGTATCTAATGATCTGAAGACCTGACCTATCAGTTTTTCCCAGGGCACAGAGTGCCTGATTTCTACTCTCCACCCTGAACTCCTTTCAGAGGGGGTGGAAGGTCAGCAGCAGCAGGAGCACATGATTTAGTTCTTGTAGAGGTGGATGGCCGGAGAAGGCGATGGCACCCCACTCCGGTACTCTTGCCTGGAAAATCCCATGGGCAGAGGAGCCTGGTAGGCTGCAGTCCATGAGATCGAAAACAGTCAGACACGATTGAGCGACTTCACTTTCACTTTTCACCTTCATGCGTTGGAGAAGGAAATAGGAACCTACTCCAGTGTTCTTGCCTGGAGAATCCCAGGGGTGGGGGAGCCTGGTCAGCTGCCGTCTATGGGGTCACACAGAGTCACACACGACTGAAGCGACTTAGAAGCTTAGCAGCAGAGGTGGATGGCAAGTGCTAATTTGTAATAGACACCAGCTGAAGGCTTTTTTTCATCTGTGGAACAGTGTTAAAACTCCTGTGGACTTATGACTTGGTTCCTCAAGATATAACTTGTTGGCTTGATTATGAAGTTTTTTTTCTTTAACTGAGTCATGTCTATGTTTTTGTATAACAGTGTGATGATACAGCTCACCCTATCCCCTCATTTCTGTTAAAGGAGACTATAGTTTCATACGGAGTTTTTCTCTTTGGGGAAATCAGACCTAAGACCTTCCAGTTAAGAATAACAGACTCTGGCAGATTTACATTGTTCATTGTATCAGCTGAACTGATATCTGGACTCGTTGCATGGACACCTCACCTCTTCAAACCTTGGGTCATGACAAACGCTGTAAATAATTTTTCTACCCTTTAAAGAAAAATTGAAGTAATCAGCTGACATGTGGTTAAATCCACAGGGCTCCTGGTACAGCCAGAAGGCTTTTAGGGACAGAACTGCAGGACAAGTAGGGAGATGCACACAAAAAGTCAAAGGTAATGGACGTTGGCAGGGGGAGGTCACTTTGCAATTGCTGGGATCCAAGGTCTTAGTCACCAGCAGCACCACCCAGAACAGCCCTAATCACTGCTGTAGTTTCTCGCTGATGCTGCTGGCTGGTTTGTGCCAGCAGCAAAAATTTTGTTTATCCTCATCATTACTGAGAAGGTGATGGCACCCCACTCCAGTACTCATGCCTGGCAAATCCCATGGATGGAGGAGACTGGTAGGCTGCAGTCCATGGGGTCGCTAGGAGTCGGACACGACTGAGCGACTTCCCTTTCACTTTTCACTTTCATGCATTGGAGAAGGAAATGGCAACCCACTCCGGTGTTCTTGCCTGGAGAATCCCAGGGATGGGGGAGCCTGGTGGGCTGCCGTCTATGGGGTCGCACAGAGTCGGACACGACTGAAGTGACTTAGCAGCAGCAGCAGCATTACCTTGCAGTAATGGCTATAGCAGGAGCCCGTCTACCTAAGTGTAAGGCCACGAGGGTGGAGAAGGGAGAGTGGGCGCTGGAATAACATCTATGCTTCTGCCTGGGAAGAAGTAATAAAAGCATGGATGTAGCCCCAGCAGAAAGATTGCTCATGACTTGCTGGTGTTCTCACTTAATGCTGGAAAAAAATGCCAACTTGACCACGTAGTCTCAGGATCGCTCCAGGAAAACACAACAATCATTTGGCCCACCCCAGAATTCTTGACACACTCCTCAGGGTTTTATTCCTTTCATAATCAGCTCTAATTGTATCTTGAATGTTGCCAATGGCTCTGGAGGGTTTTGCTGCATGTTGAAGATTTTCAGTGTTGGAGAAAAAGTTCTTTTCAACATCTGTTCCCAACGTGTTTATCTGTAATTTTAATTCATGCTCACTTGCCTTGTCATCTGGCTTGGGCTGAAATTAGTTGAGATTATTTGTACTATTTAAGGCTTTATGCCCTTCAATTAAATCCTCCCAAAGAATCTTGGTGGTGCATGATTTTCTTTTTTTCTAGTCTGTCTTCATTTTAGGTGAATTTGTAATTGAAATGGGTTTTAGAGGATTTCAGTGTAATGGAGATAAAAAGAGACTTGGAAAAGAGGCACTTAATGGAAGGTAAGCTAGTGCCTAAATAGAGGAGCAGGCAGTCTGTAGATGGGCCAGGTGCTCTGCCTATTGATAGAAAAATCCCTGCAGCCATGGGCCATGGTGGGCACTGGAAAGCCAGGTCTGTATTTTCAACTCCTGAGGCTGAGAACACAGGGCATTTGGAGGAGAGAGTCTTGGGGAGCCCATGAATTCTGTTCTTTTAAAAGTGCTGCAGTGGATCCAGGCCCAAGGAGTGTGGGGAAGGAGGCACATTACCCTCGAGAGAAGACTTGAAATTAAGGCCAAGCTGCCTTGGACTGGAAGACCCTTAAGTGTGACTACTATTGAAAAACCATGTGCTTTCTAAGGACCTATGAGAATCCAGAGAGCTCTGTCTCTAGTAGGTCACAACCTCTGCCATGATGTCACAACCCTCTGTTCATGAAGGTTGTGAAGCTGAAGCAGCGTCCTCACCCCTGCAGGGCCCAGGCTTCTGTGGCATGTGTGTTGGTTGTGAAGTACACTAGGGCATCTGGTTCTCATAAAGAATCTTTGGGCCTTAGTCCTCCTCTCGGCCAGTCCATGGATGGAGCTCTTTCCGTATCAACTAGGAACACTGGAATATATCGTACTCAGTGTACCTTTGCTCTTTGTGACTTTCAAGGTTGGGCAAGCAGCAGTGCTGTGAGGGGTATTGGCTTTCTAGGATTTGAGTTAGGGTGGGGAAATATGGGGTGCGTTTTCAGATTGTCCATCATTTCAAAGGTAACCTGGTTGCCTTCTTGGAGATACATTAGGGGCATGTGATTGAGAGCAAGCAGTGATGCTCTATGTGGAATCAGACTTTATATTAGAGAAACTAAATCCTGCTCTTGAGTAGTGACCCATTCATTCCTTGCTGTGGAAGAAATCACCGCAGTAAATCATACAGATGCTTATCCATCATTGGCCCTAGATAAAGCAGAAAGAGTGGATGGTTTGCTGTGATTTGAAAAGTTACAGAGTGGGATCTTGAGAATGGCAGTGTGGGGGCTTCATTATGATGGGCAGGGATTTTATATGCAGTTAAGCCAATGGATTTAAAGAAACCAGAGTTTTTTTTTTTTTTTATATAAGTGTTGTTGGTTTTTCACTAGTAATAGAACTCTAGATTCAGGGCCATGAAGGGGAGTCCAAATTGTAGACGGCTCCCAATGAAAGGAGAAAATATGACCTCAACATTTATGTTTCTTCAATTTCTTTGAGCATGTTGTAGACACATGCTGCCTCCTGTGTTTGGAAATCCTGTGCCTTGTCCAGCCAACCTCATTCATCCCTCAAATCTCCTTTTGATACCTTGCGTTAGGGCCCCTCTGTGTGATAACATTTTGGAAGCACCTTGCTCCTCTCCATCACAACATCTCCTGTAACCCAATCCTCAACAATAGCCATCCCAACTAGAGTGTTAAATGAATGAGGGAATGTTTATGCTGTTTGTGGCATTTTCGTTTTATCCCAATTTTCTAGGACAGTGGCTGGACACACGTCATGGGGCTTAATATTTGTCAAACAAACGAATGGTATCTCTGCCAGGAACTAAAATTAAGGAAGTGGTTGGAGTAAAACCTGGAATTCCATTTCAGCAGATTGTGTGTCTTGCTCTGAGCATCTGCTCATTTCCACCACTCAAGTGTAAATAAGCTCCAAAAGGATATTACTCATTTTGGTATCTCATCCAAGAATGGTGTTCTGTTGTGTGGTGTTATTTCTCTCTTGACTTTTAAGTCCCCAAGCAACAAAGTAATTGTGGACTGTATCCTGGAGAAAGAAACACGGTTTGTTCCTTTGGAAAGATTCAAGGCATGTCATGGACTAGAAAATGCTGAGTGATGGAGTACTGGTCTGTTCGGGTCAGGTCAGCATTCCTTGAATGTCCCTTAATGAGTAAAATCATGGCTGGGGTGTCATATAGAGTGGTGGAGAGAGACTGGGCATTAGAATCCTATTTGAGTCTATATGTATCTTTTAGGCATTGCCTACTAGCTGCAAGACCACAAAGAAGGTAATTAACATCTTTGAGTCTTGGTTTATTCACTTTAAAGCACTCTTAATTTTACTTTTGGAAGAAAGAGGATTTAGTCATCAACTCTACAAATATTTCTTGAGTGTTTATTATGCACTGGATGTTGCCTTAGGCACAAAGAGAACAAACTTGTAGGGTCCTTTCCCTTGAAGTGAGCTTCTAATGTGGAAACAGACACTCAACAAATAAACACAGAAATGAACATGTAATTAGTAACTGTGCTACCTGCTATGAACAAGAAGAGAGAAATATAGGAGAGAGTAATGGAATTTTCTTTAGACTTGAGGGACAAGAAAGCCTTCTCTGAATAGATTATATTTAAGCTGGGAACTTGACAACTGAGTAGAAATTATTCTGGCAGGGATGTGTCATAGGTTCTGAGTTAGTGGGACAAGCTTGCAAAGACTCTGAATCAGGAAAGAGATTGGAGTACTAGAGGAATTCAAATAAAGGCTGATACACTTGGGGCGGGATGACAGAGGGAAAGGAGAGCCTTGTTTGTCATTTCAAATCAGAATTAAGAATTTTGAATTTTTCTTGAGAAATTGGAAAGTCTTTGGGAGAAGACTTTTAAGGGGATGAGTGACATGATCCAATCTATGTTTTAAAAGGATTTGTTTGTGGGGAAAATGGATTAGAGACAAGCAAAAAGAGGAACAGGAAGGCAAATTAGGTGCTTTCTTTTTGAGAAATAATAGTTTGGAGTAGGTTTTTTTTTTTTTTTTTATTGCCCGTGGAGTGGAGGAAAAAGAGATTCCAGAGATATTCATGAAATAAAATGAATAGAACTTAGGAAGGGGCAGTATTTGAAGAGAGAGGACAAAGATGACTCCTTTAAAAAAAAAAAAAGATGGTTTAAGTGGATAAAAGTGCTGCAGATTGATAATGGAGAACTTGGGGAGCATGGATATCAGATTTAAGATCAAGAGTGCAGTTTCAGCTGGGTGAGCCATGAGACAACTCTGAGGTCATCCAAATTAAATGTCAAGTGGGCTGTGGCTATAATGATGTAAAATATGTAAAGTGGGGTATACAAGACAATGTTACTTCCTGTTTGTAGAGGGCCCTGTGAGCCTTTATTATTGCTTCTAGAGGAGGGTGAATGTTCTTAACCAGAGACCAGAAGAGACTGGGCACAAGCATTGGCCTTGTTTCAATTTTTCTTAAGAACAGATTGGCAGAACCTACAGTTGGGTCCCTCTTTGAAAATTTTACTGGGCATAGAGATCTACAAACATCATCAGAGAATAGTCAGTAGTAGTTGTCTATGCTCCGAGGTTTTTAAATCATAGGATAATAATTTTTTTAGTGGTCTTAACAAGAACTTGAGTTAAATCATAACTCTGCCACTTCCTGGCTGTGTTACCTTGGATAAAATAGTCCCAACCACATTTTCCTAATCTGTAAAGTGAGAATAATACTAATCTTTAGAGTTGTTGTGCCTGGCAAATTGGAAAAAGTCAACAAACAGCAACTTTTATAACAAATGTGTTCTCTGTCTTTGGACCACTGCTATTTAGACGATGTTACTTTGTGTGCTTCTAATTATAGGATGATAATTACGGAGACTCTGGTGGTGGTTTAGTCATTAAGTTGTGTCTGACTCTTGCGATCCCATCGACTGGAGCCTGCTAGGCTCCTCTGTCCATGGGATTTTCCCGGCAAGAATGCTGGAGTGGGTTGACATTTCCTTTTCCAGGGGATCTTCCGGACCCAGGAATCGAACCCAGGTCATCTGCATTGCAGGCAGATTCTTTACCAACTGAGCTATGAGGGAAGCCCACAGAGACTCCAGATTCATTTATTAAAATATTCAAATAAAAGAACATGGATATTGAGTATGTATGTATGCATATGTGTGTGTATTCTACAGTCTGGCCACAACTTCTAATTCTGGGGGAAAAAGATACTGATTAAAGAAAGAAGGTAACATTGAAGAATCTCATGCATCAATCTGTTTTGATAACCAGCTTCTGAAGAAAATATTGTACCAAGAGTTAGTAAGAGGACTAGAGAAAAAGACTGCAGGTGGCAACTGAAGACAGATATCCTGAAGGGAAGGGTTTATAAGTTAAATGCCATGCCTTTCAGACAGCAGATAGGAAAGACCAAACCTTTAGAAAGATTTTGAAATGTGGAGAGTTGATTGAGGATTTATGACTTGGCAGCCAGTTATCTTGGGGTGGTTTTGAAGAATGCAGGGTGGTTTTGAAGAATTTCATCACCGGCTGGGGTGATGAAAGTGTTTTAAGACTGGATTGTGGTGATTTACTGTATAACTGTGTGAGTTTACTAGAAATTATCAGTTTGTCTTTACAATAGGTCAATTTTTGGGTATGTAAATTGTACTTCAGTAAAAATGTTTAAAGAAAAATGGTGACTAGCAAACGAGTCCCATTAGCCTTTTAGTTGCTCAAGAGGGGGCATTAAAATACCACTGTAGATTCATCCATATCTTTATTCGCTCATTAATTTAACCACCCATATTTCTACCTGTCTATTTTTGCATTCGTCTATAAGCCATCCTTCTCCACAGACAGCTGTCCTTGGGTGGGAAGCTTTGTGTTGAAAGAAATGAGTCAGACATAGATCTTGACTTAAAGAAGTTGGAGTGATTAGGGTTAGTATTTTAAAAGAATATTTTAAATTGCCCAGCCTTGTGTACATGTTTGTATATGTGTGTGTGTATGAAAAAGAAATCTAAAATGTAATCTGCTTAAATCTAGGCATGCAAAAAAGAATATCTTTTTAATCCTTTGGAGTGTAGGATGCTTATAAAATTGTTGTTTTTTGATTAAGAACCCTGGCATCAGTCACACCTGGATCGTGGCTCTGTGTAGTTTCACTCATGCCCTAACTTCTCTGAGTTAGTGCCACATCTGTGAAATAGGGTAATAATCCCAGTTTCATAGGATTGTTAATAGAATTAAGTGGAATAATGCATCTGAAACACTTTACTGAGTACCTTGCATGTATTTTGTGCTTGATAAATGTTAATCATTCTTATTACAACTGTGCCAGATTATTTGAGGTTCTTCAAACTTACCCTTCTTCCTCAAGGGTTGGAGTCCCATTCCTCCCATTTGGATCTGTGTCTTGCAGATCCTGTGTCTTGCACAAGTTTCTACCTGTGATGAGTCATAGGTTAAGTTTGGCATCAGCTAGAAGGGATTTCTTCTTCTCTGGCACACTATGATAATTTGTACTGCTCACATCTTACTTAGCTACTTCTGGGTTTGGCTTACCTCACCTTAGAGTTTCTAATTCTCTTGTGGTCATGGAATGTCTCAAACACCTTGACATTGCCCCCAGGGTCTTGCATAGTGCTGCAGACCTGTAAATATTGAGTCGATGATTGTTCACTCATGTAGAAAGGCAAGCAGGTACTGAATAAATACTGCTTGAATGAAGGCTTGCGTTAATTAAAAAAAAAAGAACAACAACAACACATGTTTTTGACACAATGGTGAGGCCCAGACAAAGTGGATTTGTCCATACCATTAATCTGTCTCATGGGCCCTTCATTGTCTTTGAAATACATTTGACCCAACTCTCTGCATTGTGAATTGACATGGCACATGCCTGCTAGAGAGATGTGCATTGGAAAGTCAACAGTGTTTGAGGGGCTTTGTTCCAGGCTATCAAATGTTTGTGGAAAGTGAAGTTGCATATCCTAGAGAAAAAAAAAAAAAAAGTCATGCAACAAAGGGCATTCATATTGACATTGAGTCAAACTTTGTAATAAAAGAAAATGTGACAACTTAATTATTGATCAATTGTGATGTGGGGAGGGAAGTCCAGGCACTTCCTCTGGCAAAGAAAGCTATGATACCTAAAAATTGTCCTTTTGCTAACAGAAACATCAAGTACTTTAATGGTTATTATAAGCCTTTTAAGTCCTTGTAGAAGTGTTCTTGGCTGACAGAGGTTTCACATTTCCAACACGTTAAGTTTTTTCTCTGATTTTGACTGAGGCAGTCACCAGTTAATAGGTCAGATAGTGAGGCTGGATATGATATTATGCTCCCCTCAGCCTTGGATCCACTTTCTAATGTCACAAGTAGTGTCTACATCTTTCACTTTTTTTTTTTTAAACTATTTTTTGTATGTGAGAGGATATAGAAAAAAACAAATTATATAGGCCTTGGAGTTTACCAGACATAGTTTAGAATCTTGGCATGTCCACTTATTAGATAGATATTAATGAGTTTGAGCTTCTCTTTTCTTATCTTGAAGCTGAGGATAACAGTGTTATCATCAAGTTGTTTTGAACTTTAGCCATCATTGTCAGCAGTACTGTTATCATAATCATTATCATTCTTATCACGGAGGCTAACATTTAGTGACCTCCTAGTGTGTATCAAGATGTGCTCTAAGTGCTTTATATGAATTAGCCCATTTAACTTGTTCCACACAAATTAATAAGGTATATTATTATCCCTATTTAAAGCATCTAGTGTAATGCCAGACATAGGTACATGAATATTATTATTGAATAGGAGTTATTATCTTTCATCCTAAGAATGTTGGTTTAAAATTCTGTCTCAAAGGAAGAACAGTCTAGAATGTTATCACCAAAAGGAGTTAAACTTGGAGTTTATATAGTTCAGTGCTTTTTATATTTTTTAAAAACCAAAAACTGTT
Organism: Bos indicus x Bos taurus; assembly: GCF_003369695.1. Classification (NCBI taxonomy): domain Eukaryota; kingdom Metazoa; phylum Chordata; class Mammalia; order Artiodactyla; family Bovidae; genus Bos; species Bos indicus x Bos taurus. Next base: position 27,185,562 of record NC_040104.1, read on the forward strand.
GTTCATATAGTCACTGTTTCAACAGTAGAAAAGCAAAGCTGTTTTATTTGAATCAGGGCTGGAGGACATGAGCTCTGACCAACCACTCAGCTGTGCCCAAGACTCAGGAATAGTGTGAAAATCACTGATGTTGCCCTTTCTTGGTATATGTACCTAGACAGGCAAAGTGACTTACTGTGTTTATTAGTAAAGACCCTGAATTATGTATTAGATCTCTTCTCCAAGATCACTTGTTTTCTATGAGACTACAGTATGTGATATAGCAGTGTAGTTACTACTTGCTAAAATGTATGAGCTAAAAATGATAAAGCACCTTTTATATACCTTGTTATATTTGAACTTCACAATTCCTGTGGTGGGTGTAACCTAAAAATGCATAATATATAAAATGTTTTGAGGGTCGGGAGATTGGTAGAATTGGTAATAGAGGTAGGACCAAAAAAAAAAAAAATCAGAGACCAGAAAAAAGGTTGATTCCATTGAGATAAGCACACTGGAGTTGGCATTTGCCCAGAGGTCAATTTTTAGTCCCTGGTGGTAGAATCTGGCTTCTAATGGACTACTGTTTAAGTAGACAGGAGGAAAAGCCTGAGGCTTGCATAAGTAAAGAATCTTGAAGGGTAACTCCTCAGTGGGTGGCTAGGAAAAATCTAGTCTGTAAGAGGAGACTTGCCTGTCAGTCTTGACTCTAGATAGGGAGTATGGCAGAGAAGAGTTTGCATTCCTGAAAGCTTAGAATCTAAATTTATTCTACCTGTGTGGCTCAATCCATGTCCCAAGGCAAAATGTAGTTGAAAGTGATTGTGGGTTGATAGTTCCCTCGGGCACCTGACTAAAGCAAACACAGATCCTCTCTGAAGAAGTACAGTTTTAAAGCCCAAACCTCAAATAATTCCCGCAGATTAAATCCTAAAAAATATGAGCTCACAAAGAATCATAAAAGAATCATTCAAAACACAAAATAGTAACCATGCGGGATACTCAGTGAAAAAAACCAAAATCAGAAGACTGAAGATACTGGAGTTGTCTGTGTAAAATATAGTCTAATATGTTTTTAAAAGGGGGAAATTAAAAGAGGAAAGAATGAGAGACTACAAATTTGACCAAGGAGATTTAAAAAGACATTGAATTCTGGAAAATTAAAAAAATACAAGTAAAATAAAAATGATGTGGATGACTGAGTGAATATGACACTACTTGAGAGAATTAAGAGACCGAAAGATACATCTAGAAGTTAAACAGAATTCTGCATAGAAAAAAGAGATGGGAATATTAAGGCAAGTAGAAGTAACATGGAGGAGAGCTTAAGAAAGAAAGGAGAATAGCAATCTCATTATAATTCTAGCAAGAGAGATTTAGAGGCAATGGTGAAGAGAGAATGTTTGAAGAGAAAATACCTGAGTATTTTCCAAACTGATAAAAGATTGGTTAAATCTTTATATTTAAGAGTCGCAAGGAATCCCAGGAAGAACAAATAAAAATAAATTCACACCTAAAAACCTTAAAGTTAATGAATATGAAACAAAACAAAGCTCATCAACTTAACCAACCAAATAAAATAGATCTTAAAAGTCACAGAGAAAAGGTTTGTCACATACTAAGGAATGACTAGGCTAACAATTGACTTGTCAACAGTTATAACAGAAGCCATAAACGATGGGATGTCTTCAAAATGTTGAGACAAAATAGCTTTGTACCTAGTAAAGCTGCTTTTCAAGTAGGAGGGTGGTCAAAGGACATATTTAGATAAATTAAAATTGAGCATAGTTACTGTCAGATTTATCTTCACTAAAAGGAATTTATGAAGACTATAGTTAGAGGAAAAATAACTATCCCTGAGGGAATGTCTTAGATTCAAGAAAAGACTCTTGGGCAAAGAAATGTAAAACATGTGGTTAAAAAAGTATGCCTCAGGAAACATGTTCAAGAATGTTTCTTGCAGCTGTGCTAGTAATTCAAAACCTGCAAATAACTCAGTCAATACTAAGTATAATGGATAAATTGTGGACTATTTATACTATGAAATATTATATACCACTGATGAATGATAGCCACAGGCATTAATATGAATGAACAGGAAAAAAAAAACATATGCCATAGAGGATATGGTACAGTATGATTTCACAGGTGAAGTCCAAAATGGCCAAAATGAAATAATCTATTATTTAGAAATACATACCTACGTATGGTAAAGCATACAGAAATATATAAGGGAGTGATTAATGGAATTGTTAGGGTAGTTGTCTCTGATGGCTGAGAAGGGGATTCTTTGGGGATGTTTAATAAATAGGTATTGATAATACTTTTTGTATTAATTTTATTTGATGCCATGCTATGCTAAGTCACTTCAGTCGTGTCCGACTCTGTGTGACCCCATAGACGGTAGCCCACCAGGCTCCCCCATCCCTGGGATTCTCCAGGCAAGAACACTGGAGCGGGTTGCCATTTCCTTCTCCAGTGTATGAAAGTGAAAAGGGAAAGTGAAGTCGCTCAGATGTGTCCGACTCCTAGCGACCCCATGGACTGCAGCCTACCAGGCTCCTCTGCCCATGGGATTTTCCAGGCAAGAGTACTGGAGTGGGGTGCCATTGCCTTCTCCGAATTTTATTTGATATATTCATATATATTCATTTTATATATTTCCTATGTATCATAAATTTTGTAATAAAACCATTTAAAAGACTAGTCACATAAGAAAGTAGTGGAAATAAAATTCAGAATCAACATGGGTAAAAGCTTTCAAAAAGGAATAACTTCAGCAAGTTTGTGAATTAGGAGAGAAAATTCTCAGGTATGGGATGGTCCACAGTTTTTTATTCCTCTTTATGGATATGCAAATTTACCTTTGCATATTGCCAAGGTATATTCTCATGTATGCTGACATATAATAACTGTGTCTCATGCTTTATTATTTGGAAGTCTTTTATTCTCCTCTTTCCTGATGTAAAATTTTATTTGTTTCCTCTAGGTCATAACTTTTGTGCTGAAGGACCTAAATGTGGTGAAAACTCAGAGTGCAAAAACTGGAATACCAAAGCTACTTGTGAGTGCAAGAATGGTTACATTTCTGTCCAGGGAGACTCTGCCTACTGTGAAGGTAAGTGAGCTATTTAATAAAATCAACTTGTGAGAAATGTATTCCTGGTAAATATGGTTGAAGATTGAAAGCTTTCGCTTGATTCTGGTCCTGTGGGATCCTAGAAGAAACTGTCAACTGCCTGGCATACTCTCCTCTCCTGACTTATCCGGGCTGCTAGTAGCACGTTATAGCAAGACTTTCGAAGGAAGTTATGAAACAGCAAAACAACAAAAGCAGTAGAGCCATATCAGATCCCATGTTCTACTGTCACTGTATTTAATCATCACCAGCAGAACTCTAAATACCTCATTTTATGTTGTCTTATTTGGGAAGATCACCATCTTCAATTTCAGTTAAATGTGATGCAGTGGATTCTCTTTTGAATGGAATGCTTTGATACTAACTTCTACCCAATTGCCATCATCTTCCTCTGCCAAGGTCATGTGTTGCTATTAATAGTTCCCAAACTCTTGGAAAAGCCCCAGTGATGGATGGACTCATAATTTTGGCACATGGATTGGTATCATATAGTAGGTTGGTGGCCTCAAGCATCCGTGACCCCCTTTTCTCCTTTATAAAGCTGAGCAACTCCTCTATCTTATGTGAACCCCTCTTTCCATGCTCAGTACTCTGGTGGCAAGTATTGCATACTCCTGCTCCTTTAACATACCAGAGGGTCAGGGATTATTTCTGACCTGGACTTACATGCCCTAAAATCTAAGATCTTCCATTTCTCCAGTGCTCGCTGGATCCCTCCTGTTGGTTTAGAGAAATTGTTACAGGCAAATTGATGCTAGGCTGTTTCTCTGTTCTGGTTGGACCCAAGTACTCCTGTTATCTTTACTAACAATATATTGAACCTTGCTGCTGCTAAGTCACTTCAGTCGTGTCTGACTCTGTGCGACCCCATAGACGGCAGCCCATGAGGTTCCCCCGTCCCTGGGGTTCTCCAGGCAAGAACACCGGAGTGGGTTGCCATTTCCTTCTCTAATGCATAAAAGTGAAAGTGAAGTCGCTCAGTTGTGTCCAACTCTTAGGGACCCCATGGACTGCAGCCTACCAGGCTCCTCGGTCCATGGGATTTTCTTAGGGATCTGTTAATCAGGAATGTGGATATCACATCTGGAATAAATGCTGCAATGTCTTGGTCACTATCCTCTACTTCTTTGGTTCTCAAGTAGATCAGGTATTGTCAAGGTGAAGACAATTGATGACAATAATGGTAAATTTCTTTCCATTCTGCTGTTTTATGTTGTTGACTTCTAGCTTAACATTTGGCTTACTAAAGACCTTGTCAGTAGTTAAGGAAATGTGTCTAATTACTGTTAGTGTTCAGAACCTGTTAGGTATCCTCTGTTTTCCATTTCTTATGGAAGATTTTCTTCATACTGTTTTGGTTCTCATTGGCAATACACTATAAGTCTAGTAGCTCCTCCCCCACTTTTTTATACAGTTCTTTTTCTTTTGCTTATTGAACTTGATTTGGGAGACATGTCACTTGGGAGAATGAAGTTGCCCCTCTAGCTATGCAACTTTTAATCTAGCCTTAATATCATGTTATCAAGACATCAATTTTGAGAAAGAGGATTATTAATTTCAATGTTTCATGTTAACATTTATTTTTATATCATACCTTGTGTTGTTTTGTATTGTGCCTTACACTATTATGTGTTTTTTTGTCAGAAAAAATGAATGTAGCTTTAAAAATAAAAAAAAAATATGAACATTATTCGCTCCATTCATCATGGAAAAAATCCCACAAACCAGGTAATGGTCTGAAAAAAAATTTAGTTTTTTACCTTCTGCCATATGTGGGATAGACTCAACAATTATAAAAATGATAGAAGGAACCTCAAAATAGTTTGAATCCTGATTCTATCATTGACAGACATTTCGGTTGTCTTTTGGAAGCAGCGCACCCACCATTCCTGACTCCCCTTAGCTGTTGAGACCTGGCAGAAGCTGGGAGGAAATAGCTGGCATAAATACTGTTTGAGACTCTTTGATTTTCTCATTTTTGTTACATAGAATCAGTTTTATGAGGTGCCATGTTATGCCTACCCATTGTGTGTGATGGAGAAGGAAATGGCAACCCATTCCAGTACTCTTGCTTGGAGAATTCCATAGACAGAAAAGTCTGGTGGGCTCCAGTCCACGGGGTCACAAAGAGTTGGACACAACTGAGCGACTATTACTTACTCACTTTGTGTGTGAGGCCTTATGTTATTGATTCTGTTGAGCAATTTTAGGTCTAAGTCCTTGTCTTCGTGAACATGTTTCTCAGCTCATTGTGTGTGCAGGGCATTGGGCCAGTGTATACTATGGGACTACCCTGGGACATGGTGATATTCTCAGTCTTCAGTTCTCTGTAATCATGGGAACATTCCACAAGTTCCAGGATAACACCTAAGAAAAAAATGACTAAGCATTAGAGCCTATATACTGTCTGGAATGGAAATCAGGGGGGGAAAAAAAAACAAACAGGAGTCGGATCCTGGACATTGAATGGGAGGCATAGAGAATCAACTAGAGTGAATATCAATATTTAGAGCAAACACCCTTCTCTCTTTCCATTCTGCCATCTTCAGCATTCCTGGGCTTCGGGCTTATTTTCCTGTGACTGCTTGATGCCTGCTATAGCCCTAGGTGGGATGTCCTTCTGCCAGCATTCCAAGGAAGAGATGGTCAGGGGTTAAAAACCTTCTCTGTGTAAGGTTCTGTCTTTTTATGTTTAAGGAAAGTTCTCTTAGAAAGTCCTTCGTAGCCTCCTTTGGCTCTCCCCATGCAGAAGACTTCTGCTGTCTCATTTTTTAGACCTGGGTTACCTGCTATCCACCCCTAGACCAATGAGATGGTTTTTTCAATGCACAATGGCTTGTGCTGATTGTGTTCCACCCCTGGATTTGGAATAAGAGTATACTTTCCCTGAGACTAAGTGATCTTTGCTCTTTGCCTGAATTAAATATGGTTGTAGCTGTAGGAAGAGGATATGTGTGGCTTTGGGTGGATAGAAAGCCATGGATACCACACTCTGGTATGGTAAAATGCAGTATGGCCATTTACTCAGCTTCTGTCTTCAGAATTATCCTCTGGGATGCTCACCACACAGCCACCTGGGTACCAGGGACTCTCAGAGGCTTAGTTCATTGTTTCACTGTAGCCTAGAGAGAGAGGAGTAGATATGTATGAACTGCTTCAGGCAAGTTACTTTTTACTCAGAGTAAATGGAGTGAAGATGACCCATATTGTACAAACCATGATGAACAAGACTGGCTTGCAAATTAAAACGAAATATTGCACTCATTGTCCAGACTGTCTTGAAGAGCCTATTCAGGCTTTCAGTGGAAAAAGAATCACAAAAGACTTTCAATTTTCTTAACTTCCTTGGGTAGTAGAAGAGAGATAGTGTATTAAGGGATCTTCCTGTTCTGCAGAGATTGCCTTAGAGACTGCCATTGAGGAGATATCAGATCTCCTGGCCAATCAATAGAAGGTAATAAGAATTTTTGTCAGCTATGATACAATTCACAGGAGGTTGTTTCATTTTGCCTTGTCTGGCTCCAACAGGAACATTCCCCATTTTGAAAATTGCTGTAGTCGGTTTTTTGTGTTTTATGAAATCTGGTCTACTGTGACTTTTTTTTTTTAATCTTTGTGATGACAGTGGGTTGGTCTTAAATAGTTTCTGATACATTAGCTTCAGTTAGAGGTATTATCTTGAGGAAAGTACAGTAGTTGGGGTCTATTCCTGATCTTCTTGAATTTGAAGCCTACATAGAGTTTCACACCTTTCCTAGTAAAAAAGTAGTAAAAGGTTAGGTTGAAGAATAAAGAGCGAGTGGTACATATACATCATGAAATCTGCCAGGCATAGAAAGTACTGCTGCTGCTGCTGCTAAGTCGCTTCAGTCGTGTCCGACTCTGTGCGACCCCAGAGACCGCAGCCCACCAGGCTCCCCTGTCCCAATTAGTATTAAATAATACTTCCTACTTACAGAGTGCTCTGAACTTTTTGAACTCCTTTTATGCATATTATACTCTTTGAGCCTTCCAGTAAATCTTTGAGGAAAATGGTAGCGTTCACCAGATGAACTCCATTTTGTACGCATGGACACAAAGACTCAGAGAAATGAAGTAAAGTTAATATTCAACTCACAACTCATATGCCTTGACTTATGCTGCACTCTACCTCCCCATCCCCCACCCTGTTCCAGTGTGGTCTTGTTTAAAATCTTTGCTATCTCCTTGATCTAATGAAATCCGAATGTATGTGAGATCTGTACCATTTCAGAGTAAAAGCTTGAAGAGCTGTTACAGGGTTCCACCTCTTTCTCATCAACTGGCAATGTTCTAGAGCGGCCCCTCCTTTAGCTGTGGTCCCAGCATGAAGATGATATGGAGCTAGTGACAATGGATAGGTGATTGACATGTGGCCTTAGTGAGAAATAACTGTAAATCACTGATATTTTGGAGGACACAATTATCTGTTATCTTTGTGTAACTTAGCCTAAGCCTACTGGTATACCTGTGCCTGAGTTAGTTGACCCAAATCTTGTGGTTTCAGAAGGATACCTCCAACTCAGTGCTCATGACTAAAAGTAGTTTTCTACAGAGTAAGCATTGAGAGCTACTAGAAAAAGTACAAACTGTATATATCATTAGTAGTCTTCCCTGGCTCTACTACCAGGTAATAGATATTTACAGAGCGCAAGTAGCAGATTACTGCTTTTTTTTTTTTTTCTAATTTTATTTTATTTTTAAACTTTACATAATTGTATTAGTTTTGCCAAATATCAAAATGAATCCGCCACAGGTATACATTTTATAGCCAATTCCAATGTGGGAAGTTGGGTTTCCCAATTAAGATGATAATGAGACAGTGCAGGTCAAAAACTCAGTAAATTGTCTGGTTTTTACTGGTGATTTAGTGAATTACAACAATTATTGTCATCAACCTATATCAATGTTTATGAGGATCTTTCTTGGAAGAGTGTGTGCTTGTAGAGGCCAATACTTTGCGAATGTGGGCTTCTCATGTCTACCTCTTTTTGGAGTATTGGAAGGTAGCAGGGGAGAGTGTTATTAGACGAAGGGACCAAGTTATATCAGTCCTGCCAGGAGCATATTGTTAGCATTGAGGTACCCAGCATAGTAATAATGATGAAGTCCTTCCTTCCTTGTAAAAACATGAGTGGAGCTGAGTTGAAGGGTAATATGTCATGGAACAAAATGATTTTATTGGTTTCAATTTAATAATTTCATGTAAAAAAACCCCACAAAACTATAGCAACTGCTTAGCAAATTGATTTATAATGTCTCCTTAGCTTAGCAAGGTGATTTATAATGTCTTTTGCATGACTGAAGGTGATGACAAAGGATCTGACCCCGTAGTGTTAAGAGGCTGGGAAAGTGGCAGGAAGGTCAGAGTTCAAGCAGAAAGAAAATGCAGAACTTGAGGGTAGAATTTTTTTGGATGCAGAGGCTAGTGTGAGTACACTGCCATAGAAATAAGCCCCTGTGAGTCCCTGATGAAGAGAATGTGTGGAAATGGTGAGCATCCTTAAGGTATACTGCTAATTCTCCAAGGATTAATCAGGTAACTCTTATTTTGAAATTTTCTAAAATGCATGAACCTTGTGATCCATGAAGCCCAGTTTACGCTCAGATCTGGGCTTCCGTCTCCTAAAGTCTTGATGTGGACTGCACAGGGATCAAAAGCTTCTTATGGATTATTCATGTTTGTAAAATATTAACTCTAAGCTCCTGCTTGCATTTATTTCCAGGGGTTCAGCATGCTTGAGATAAGAATACTTCAGGGATCCCCTTTTCCCTTCCTATTTAGCCTGTATGACTAATGGAGAGATCCTCTGGTATCCAGATATGTCAACAGCCCCCCACCCCACCTCGTCCTGCTAGCCTTCCCAAGACACAGAGATCCCTATCCACTGCACTGCTTGTGATGACCCATGTGGCACTTTCATCCCAGCAGCAGACAGAGTTGTGCTTTCTTCCTGGGCCTGGCTTTTTTTTTTGCCTCTGCTTCTTTATTGCCAAGGCCACTTTACAAAAGCATCTACTCCTGCTCTCCCACCTGCTTAAACTCTTGCCTCTTCTTAACAACACCCACCCCTCCCATCCCCATAACTTTTGTTTTTTTTATTTAAAAGAACAAAAAACCCAAGTCTAAGCCATGGTTATTGCACTTGTGTTGAACCAAGAGTTTAATTTTTAAGCTTGTTACTGAGGAAGGTGACCTAGTCAAACCAACTAGGGCAATGGTCAGGACTGGAGGTTAAAGTAGAACTTGTTTTTATTTTTTGTTTTCAATATAACATGTTTTAAAAGATCATTTGTAAGATAGTTGGAATTTTTAGTTATTTTTTTCATGATAAAAATGTTCTAAGTGTTAAGTTACTAAGCTAGCACATAGAAGCCATGGTAACTTATCAAGTAGCTGAGCTATTGTACTACAGAACTCTCCTGAATTCCAGGGTCCTGAGAACAGAGGACCATGTACTTTTCTCCCAATCTCAGTTAATGGCACTTCCATCCACCCTGTTGCTGTGGTCACTAGATGGAGAAGTCATTGCCAGTTCTATGTTGCCATCACTCCCAACATCAACTGCATTGGGAAATCTTGGTAGTTTTATTTACAAAATAAATCACATATTCACCCATGTCTTGCTCCGACTCTAGTCTGAGCCTCCTTTATCTCATGGTTGGTGATTGCAATGGTGTCTACTCTTGCCCCACCCGTAATCCATTCTTCAGGCATCAGTCAGAATGAGCTCTTAAATATACAAGTCATATGATGCCAATCTGCTCTTTAAAATCATCTGATACTGCATCTTAGAATGACGTCCAGGCTTGGTCCTGCGTAAGGCCCCGTGTGAACTGGATACTGCCCGCCTCTCTGTGTTGGTCTCTTAGCACTCTGTCCTGTGTTCTCTCTTCACCCGCCACGCTTTGACTCATATTCTCCAGTAGGCTTCTGCAATAGTTCTTTCTTCGCCCTGGGATGTCCTTCACCTAGATCTTTGCAAATCCACTTTTGATGGATCATTTAAGTTGTAGTTCAAATGTCACTCTTTAGAAAGGTCTTTCCTAACACCCTCCCTGAATTAGCTCTGTTACTACCCTCAGCTACTCTATACCATTTTCATTTTATTTATTTTCCTTATACCCTTATTATCTATAATTATTTTGCTTTCTTGTGTTTCCCGGTTTAAAGGTTTATGAACTGACTTTTCCCTTTAGAACAAAAGTTGTAGAAAGGCAGGATTTTATCTTATTCACTGTGTCTCCAGCACTAGGATAGTGCTCCGGGTGTGATAGATACACCAAGCTGTTTTCAGAATGAATGAATGAAAGTCTCCTACTGGTTCACACTTTTCTGTGTTTGATGCTGTTTCTTGTCAGATTTGTCTTGTTAGTGTCAGTCAAGGGCTACTGTTTAGAGTACAGAATCTGATTCTGGGGCCTGAGTCTGCTCTTTTTTGCAAATACCCCATTCATATAATGCTCCAGTGCTGTCTGCTCCCTTCATTCCATGGTAACTGCACTGCCATTATTTGTTACAGATTGACTTTCTTCTCTACATGACAAGAGAAATTGGGCCTTCGTGCTAAGTTGCTTCCATCATGTTCAACTGTTATTAGTGAGCTTATGGACTATAGTCCACCAGGCTCCTCTGTCCATGGGATTCTCCAGGCAAGAACACTGGAGTGGGTTGCCATGCCCTCCTCCAGGAGATCTTCCTGACCCAGTGATTGAACCCATGTCATTTAAAAAAATTTTAAAAATTTGTTTTTGCCAACTGCTTATAGAAAGAAACATCTTCTGGGATTCAACAAAATAGAAGCTTTTGTTTCCATTCATACAGGCTTTGAAATGGATGCTCCTTGTTGGCAGGTGGTTTTTCTTAAAACTGATTCAAAGCAACAGCTGAGAGAATTCTGCACCACCAAACCAGTTCTCCAACAAATACTAAAGGATATTCTCTAGACAGGAAACACAAAAATGGTGTATAAATTCGAACCCCAAACAATAAAGTAAATGGCAACGGGATCATACTTATCAGTAATTACCTTAAACGTAAATGGGTTGAATGCCCCAACCAAAAGACAAAGACTGGCTGAATGGATACAAAAACAAGACCCCTACATATGTTGTCTACAGGAGACCCACCTCAAAACAGGGGACACATACAGACTGAAAGTGAAGGGCTGGAAAAAGATTTTCCATGCAAATAGGGACCAAAAGAAAGCAGGAGTAGCAATACTCATATCAGATAAAATAGACTTTAAAACAAAGGCTGTGAAAAGAGACAAAGAAGGTCACTACATAATGATCAAAGGATCAATCCAAGAAGAAGATATAACAATTATAAATATATATGCACCCAACACGGGAGCACCGCAGTATGTAAGACAAATGCTAACAAATATGAAAGGAGAAATTAACAATAACACAATAATAGTGGGAGACTTTAATACCCCACTCACACCTATGGATAGATCAACTAAACAGAAAATTAACAAGGAAACACAAACTTTAAACGATACAATAGACCAGTTAGACCTAATTGATATCTATAGGACATTTCATCCCAAAACAATGAATTTCACCTTTTTCTCAAGCGCACATGGAACCTTCTCCAGGATAGATCACATCCTGGGCCATAAAGCTAGCCTTGGTAAATTCAAAAAAATAGAAATCATTCCAAGCATCTTTTCTGACCACAATGCAGTAAGATTAGATCTCAATTACAGGAGAAAAACTATTAAAAATTCCAACATATGGAGGCTGAACAACACGCTGCTGAATAACCAAAAAATCACAGAAGAAATCAAAAAAGAAATCAAAATTTGCATAGAAATGAATGAAAATGAAAACACAACAACCCAAAACCTGTGGGACACAGTAAAAGCAGTCCTAAGTGGAAAGTTCATAGCAATACAGGCACACCTCAAGAAACAAGAAAAAAGTCAAATAAATAACCTAACTCTACACCTAAAGCAACTAGAAAAGGAAGAAATGAAGAACCCCAGGGTTAGTAGAAGGAAAGAAATCTTAAAAATTAGAGCAGAAATAAATGCAAAAGAAACAAAAGAGACCATAGCAAAAATCAACAAAGCCAAAAGCTGGTTCTTTGAAAGGATAAATAAAATTGACAAACCATTAGCCAGACTCATCAAGAAACAAAGGGAGAAAAATCAAATCAATAAAATTAGAAACGAAAATGGAGAGATCACAACAGACAACACAGAAATACAAAGGATCATAAGAGACTATTATCAACAATTATATGCCAATAAAATGGACAACGAGGAAGAAATGGACAAATTCTTAGAAAAGTACAACTTTCCAAAACTCGACCAGGAAGAAATAGAAAACCTTAACAGACCCATCACAAGCACGGAAATTGAAACTGTAATCAAAAATCTTCCAGCACACAAAAGCCCAGGTCCAGATGGCTTCACAGCTGAATTCTACCAAAAATTTAGAGAAGAGCTAACACCTATCCTGCTCAAACTCTTCCAGAAAATTGCAGAGGAAGGTAAACTTCCAAACTCATTCTATGAGGCCACCATCACCCTAATACCAAAACCTGACAAAGATCCCACAAAAAAAGAAAACTACAGGCCAATATCACTGATGAACATAGATGCAAAAATCCTAAACAAAATTCTAGCAATCAGAATCCAACAACACATTAAAAAGATCATACACCATGACCAAGTGGGCTTTATCCCAGGGATGCAAGGATTCTTCAATATCCGCAAATCAATCAATGTAATACACCACATTAACAAATTGAAAAACAAAAACCATATGATTATCTCAATAGATGCAGAGAAAGCCTTTGACAAAATTCAACACCCATTTATGATAAAAACTCTCCAGAAAGCAGGAATAGAAGGAACATACCTCAACATAATAAAAGCTATATATGACAAACCCACAGCAAACATTATCCTCAATGGTGAAAAATTGAAAGCATTTCCTCTAAAGTCAGGAACAAGACAAGGGTGCCCACTTTCACCATTACTATTCAACATAGTTTTGGGGAAAAAAAAAACTGATTCAAGAACCCAGGCTCCTTCCCTCTTTGGCTCAGCTACATGCAGTGTGGCTTCCAAGGTTGCCATGATCGCGGAGAGGAAATGGAAGGTGATGACTGGGAGATTTTTATGGCCAGTGCGGGTTTCATTGTACTTGTCTCAGACTTACTCACCGGCCTTACCTAACTGCAGGAGAGGCTGGTAAACGTTGTCCAGCTGTGTTCCTGGGAAGAAAAAGAATCTGTTTTGGTCAATAGTTTCCCAGTTCTGCCACAGTTACTAAGTGGTAAAAGCAAACAAACAAAAAAACTCCCCTATTAACTTTATGCCTCTTTTTGTTTATTTCCTAAATCTCCCTGAATGGGCCTCTGGCTTTTTGATTGTATGAAAACTTGCTCACTTGGAAACTAGATAGGATTTAACCATCTCGCTTCTGCTTTCTTTTTGCATTATCTCCAGACTTCCCTGGCTTCCTCTGTATCACCTCACCTGCAGTTGCTCCATCCCCCGTGTATGTCATGTCCCAATGTCACCCACCTCCTCTTTCTTCTGAACAAAATTCACAGCTTCTCACGTGCTGCAGTTCTGAGGTTTACGCTAGGAGGAAAACCATTCATGGAACAAGCTTACACACATTTGTAAATGATTGATATCTGTATCATGTTCCCAGAGGTAAATGCATTCTTAAAAGAGGATGCGTGTTGATTAAGAAAATTCCCAAACTGTTAAATTTCATGTAGTATATTAAAAAAAAAAAAATCTCCTGTGTGTTAGAGAGAGCTCTTGGCATAACTAAGTGGGTTGTCTGTGCCTGGGAGTTTACCTTGGTAGTTAGCTACCTTCAAATATCCCTGCTATTTAGCATTTTCCCTGACCCCATTTTATTTTTGTCTTGACCACTCTTAGGGCTGTGATAGAGTGAAAGAATATGAACTAAGAATAAGGCGATCTTGAATGATCCCGGTTCTACCACTTGCCAGCTGGGTAATCTTGGAGAATCACCCAGTTCTTTTGTGTCTGACTCTCTCATGGTCCAAATAAGACTTTTAAACATATCTTAAATAGTACTGGCCACTGTTGCAGGTTAAATAAGGTGTGGAATGTGACAATATTTTGTAAACACTAGAGTAATGTCAGGGCAAGATTTTCAAGATGGGCCTTTCCAGTGAGCTCAGAGATTTTTAAGGAGAGAGATGATTGGTAAACCATGGGCAGCTATGGGGCTTCAGCATACAATAAGCACCTTTCTACATGTGTTATGACATACTTGCTATATCAAAGGCTACTAGAATCACGAAAACAATAATAATAGCACAATACTAAAGAATTCAAATGCCAATGCAGGAGAAGCAAGAGGCATGGGTTTGATCCTTGCTTGGATCAAGAAGATCCCCTGGGGGAGGAAATGGCAACCAACTCCAGTGTTCTTGCGTGAAGAATTCCATGGATAGAGGAGCCTAGTGGGCTGCAGTCCATAGGGTCGCAGAGAGTCGGACCCGACTGAGCACAAGCAAGAGGAATTTAGCTTTGTACTGTAACCTACTGATGATGTTATAATTATATAATTATTTGTCATTATAGTAACAAAAAATATTTTCATCTTTGGCAGTACTTTAGTGAAAGTGAAGTTGCTCAGTCATGTCCGACTCTTTGCGACCCCATGGACTGCAGCCTACCAAGCTCTTCCGTCCATGGGATTCTCCAGGCAAGAATACTGGAGTGGGTTGCTTTAGTGAAAGTGAAGTTGCTCAGTCGTGTTGGACTCTTTGCGACCCCATGGACTGCAGCCTACCAAGCTCCTCCGTCCATGGGATTCTCCAGGCAAGAATACTGGAGTGGGTTGCCATTTCCTTCTCCAGAGGATCTTCCCGACCCAGGGATCAAACCCAGGTCTCCCACATTGCAGGCAGATGCTTTAACCTCTGAGCCATCAGGGAAGCCCCCAGATTGGAACTTGATCTTTAGGTATTTAGGGTTGAGATATACTCACACACAGGCTTCCCAGGTGATGTTAGTGGTAAAGAACCCACCTGCCAAAGCAAGAGACTCAAGAGACCTGGGTTCTATGTGTGGGCCAGGAAGATCCCCTGGAGGAGGGCATGGCAACACACTCCAGTATTCTTGTCTGGGAAGTCCCTTGGACAGAGGAGCCTGGCAGGCTACAGTGCATAGGGTCACAAAGAGTCGGACACGACTTAGTGTCTAAATAACAACAATAATACTCTCTCTCTTTCACACACACACACACCCACCCACACACAATGTATATCTAATTGTAATGGTTAATTTTAAGCGTCAGTTTGGTTGTGCTAAGAGAACATTGAATAACTGATAAAACATTATTTCTGAGTGTGTCTATGGGAGTCTTTCTGGAAGAAAGTAACATTTGATTCTCCTACTAATATGGGCAAGAGTCATCTCATTTGTTGAGATCCTGGATGCAACAAAAGAGCAAAAGAAGGATAAATTCCTTCTTTCCTTTCTTGAGCTAGCACATCCATCATTTTTCCGCCCTGAGACAATAGAGCTCCTGGTTTTAGGCCTTCAGATTCCAGGAATTATAACAGCAGTCTTCCGGTATGCATGTCTTTGGACTTGGACTGAATTATGCCACCTGCTTTCCTGGACCTCTGGCTTATAAATGGCAGATTGTAGGACTTCTAAGCCTCCATAACATAACATATTATGTATGTGGCATTCCCTAGCTGAGGCATTGAGCCAATATCCATAGTAAATCTCCTCTGTATAAATCTGTATGAAAATGGAAATACGGCTGGTGGTTGGATGGTGAAAAGTATCGCAGGCATGCTAAAGAGTTTGAATTGTATCCTGTAAGCCAATGTACATTTGTGTAGGATGCAGGCGTAACAGCAGGTGAAAAATTGGATCCACTGGGATGTGGAAAAAAAATTAGGACTTTATTTTTATCTCATCCTTTAAATTTCTATTTTTGTGTTTCATAATGTTGGCTTCCCTGAATGAATGCCATAATGAATGGCTTCCCTGGTGGTTCAGAGATAAAGAGTCCAACTGCAATGCAGGTTTGATCCCTGGGTTGGTAAGATCCCCTGGAGGAGAAAATGGCAACCTACTCCAGTACTCTTGCCAGCACAATCCCGTGGACAGAGGAGTCTGGCAGGCTACAGTCCATGGGGTCAGAAAGAGTCAGACATGACTGAGTGATTAAGCACAATGTGCATCATGTATTAGTATAATAGAACATGTATATATTTTATTACATGACTGTTTTCGTATAGAAGGTAATGCCCTCTAATTATTATGAATGAGGTTGCATGGTCAAAAACAGATCACTGCTGTAGGCCACAGCAGTGTAGAGAATTTAGTGGAGGATCCGAGGTGGGGAGGACATTATCAAATTGGTAATGTTAGCAAAAGTCAGTCTCATGGCCACATGGAAGCAGCGTTGGCTGGGGAGATGCTAAGGGGCAGAGAGCTAAGTTAGGCAACACTGCTTCCATAGTTGATACCTTTGTGGATTCTCAGACTTGGCTACAGTGGGTGCCGAGGTAATAAAGCATCATTGAAAGAGATAAGCTTGTCTGGCCTTGCATGATGTCTTCCCCAAATCCTTGCAGACATGTTCCATCTGGTTCTTTGACCATGACTTCCTCCTGAGAGCTGAGTGTTCCAGTGTCTGGCACTTTCCCAGGTGAAATCTTCCCTGCTCTGCTCTTTGGTGAATATATCAGAAGGGCTGGATGGTACCCAGGGGCCAAGCCTGCAAGGATGGCCTTAGATTATTTTCCAATGATAGACTTTCACCTTTGACTCACTGTGCAGTATATTAAGACTTCAGAGTGTCTCCTTGAAAGATGTTATGCATATATTATGTTATGTACGGTCCTTAGCATTTTTATGTAGCCAAATGAAGGAAGAGAAAAAAGAGAGGAAGGGGGAAAAAATCCTTGCTCACTTTCCAGAAACAAGTCTAAGTCTTAGAACTTTTAGTGAGAATGAGAGTTTAGTAGATTTAAACATTTTTGGTTATTAAAAAATAAATACCTTTTGGCTACCTCCAATATGCCTAATCTCTAGACAGGATTGGAAAGAATTCAAATCAGTGTTTATATTATGCCCTTGGTATTATGGCTGGTGTAATGCCTACTGGGGATTCTGCTGCTTGGGGAAGCTTGTCTGGGAAAACATGAATTGTACACTCAAAATAATTACGGGCGAATAGCAGGGGTATAGTAAAAAAAAAAAAAAAAACAACTTAGATTTGCAATTCAGCAGACCCAGGTTTGATCCTTGGGTCAGGAAGATCCCCTGGAGAAGGGAATGGTAACCCACTCCACTATTCTTACCTGGAGAATTCCATGGACAAAGGAGGCTAGCAGACTATGGTCCATGGGGTCACAAAGAGTCGGACATGACTGAGCAACTAACAGTTTCACTTTTTGCTTGAGGCACCAGTATGAGTTAGAAATCCTGGCTTTACCATTATTTTGTGAACCGAAGCTGGGAACGTCATCATTCTCCCTTCCCCTTCGTACAATCAGTGTGCCAGTTTCTACTTTGTTAGTCTCTCTTAAGAATTGCTAAAGCAACTCAAGTGAGCAAAAAGGTCTAAGGTAAGATCTAGTACAAAATCAGATTTTACTAGTGTGTTATGTTTGTGTATGATAAATGCTCAATTAGACACAATTCATTCTTGCAGTCTATGGTTCAGGATATGTGTCAGTAAGTAGTAAGGAAGAGGAGGGCTAATTCCTGGAATTAATAAGAAGGATCGTGTAAAGAAGGATTTTGAAAGGTTGGGATTAATTGGGAGGGATGAGGAATGTTTGATGGGTAAGTGTGGGATGCTATGGGCCATGCAAGCAGAGACGTTAGGATGAGATACAGTTAGTGACACTAGAGAGGGTAAAAAGAGATCAATGCAAGAGTCAGTTGTGTATGTGTCAATCCTAATCTCCAAATTCATCCCCTCCTCCTCTTCTACCACTGTGTCCACATGTCCACTCTCTATGTCCATGTCCCTCTCTCTCCCCTGCAAATACGTTCCTGTTGCTGCTGCTAAGTCACTTCAGTCGTGTCCGACTCTGTGTGACCCCATAGACGGCAGCCATAAGTACCATTTTTCTAGTTTCCACATGTGTGCATTAATAGATGATATTTGATTTCCTCTTTCTGACTTCATTCTGTACTACAGATTCCAGGTCCATTCACATCTCTACAGATGACCCAATTTCATTTCATTTTTATGGCTGAGTAATATTCCACTGTGGGAGGGAGCTGTAAGAAGGAAGGGATATATGTATACATATAGGTGATTCACTTCTTTGTACAGCAGAAAGTAACACAACATCATAAAGCAATTATACTGCAATAAAAAGTGAGTAAAAATCACCCCCCCCCACACACACACCCCACAAATGCAAGAGTTAGGAGCAACACCTCTAAAGATTTGGAGATACAAGGGAGCAAAGGCACAGTTTGTTTGGAACCCAAGGTGGGAGCTGGAGAGTGGTGAGTACGGAGGGAAGTGGACTTAGGAGGCCTCGCAGGCCTATGAAGTTCAAATTTTGCACTAAAGGCCATGGGGAGTTGTTGAAGTGTTTAAAGCTGATGTGATAAGATCAGACTTATATTTTGAAAAATCATTCTGGCTACAATAGAGGATGGACTATAACAGCCAGGCAGGGACTCCAATTGTCAGTCTTTTGGAGTCATCTAGGCAAGATGTTGAGGTGGACAAAAGGGCAGGAGGCGAAATTGGCAAGATTGGTTGATGGATTGGATGTGAGGGGTAGATTGGATATTATCTGAGAAGTGAAACTAGAATCAATTCTCTGGTTACTTCATCCATACCACAGCAAATGCTGGTGGCTGACTCCACAGCTTCCTCTTCGGGGATCTGACAGTATTTTGTTCAGACTTTTACTAGAGTGCTCATCACATAGGATCGTAATTACTTTTTAACATATTTTCTAGGTAAAGAGCTATTTCAGGTTCAGGGCTGTGTCTTTGTATCCCTATGACCCTGCCTAGGGCTGGAACATAGTAAATGTGCAGGGAATATATCTGAATGAACTGATGAATACATGGAGGCATGAGTGCCCATGAATACATGCCAATGCTCTATGGCTTCTGTGCACTAAAATGTCTGGCATCTCAGAGATTTTGTTAATTTCTTTGCCAATTTTAAAGTAAAAAAAGTGACCTTGACATGTGTTCCAGTTGTTGCTTATACATCTTTCCAAGAGCCTTCCCCTCCTTTTATAGTACTGGAAAGATCTGCAGAAAGCCCAGTGCTACCCAACACCTTCTAAGGAGCTGCTGCAGAGATTCAGGGACTTCTTCCCATCCACTTCTGACCATTTATCACTTTTCTTGTTGCTGCTGAGATGCTAAACTTTGTCATTTGATGTTGATTCCTGGATACTCAAAACTCTAAAGGGAACTTTTCTGAGCCAAACTATAGGAATTTCTTGTAGCAGAGTGGTTAGGGTTCACCTGTCCATGCCTCTAGCATTGCGCAAGCTCAGGTCTTACATTTGAGTGGCAACGTAGCAAGTTTCTTTCTTTAGGATTGGGAAGGAAGAAGGGAAATGAACATTCAGAATGTAAGGTTCACAGAGGCTGGCATTGTTGCTTGTTTTGCTTGTCATTGCTATATACTAGCATCTAGGACGGTACCTGGAACAGAATGGTTACTCGGTTAAGAAAGAAAGTGAAAGTGTTAGCCGCTCAGCTGTGTCTGACTCTTTGTAGCTCCATGGACTGTAGTCCGCAAGGCTCCTCTGTCCATGGGATTTTCCTACTGCAGTGGATTGCTATTTCTTTCTCCAGGGGATCTTCCCCACTTGTGGATAGAACTCGGGTTTCCTGCATTGCCGGCAGAGTTTTTACTATTTGAGCCACCAGGGAAGCCCAACTCAGTTAAGTATTTATTGAGTAAATGAACGATTGATAGTAGGAAATGGGACCCTCTCAAATGTTTGATAGTTTTCCTTTGTCTAGAAACACTTAACATTTGTGCTAGTCAGGTCTTTATACTTGTTATCTTGTTTAATCCAAACTGTCTCACTTAGTTAAGTTTGTGAAGTTGGGTTTACAACTTCACACATCTCTGCTCTGTAGTAAATGACAGAGCTAGGATTTAATCTCAAGTCCTCCTGACATAAAAGTATTGCATAGCCCGAAGCCATGATCTCGAGGAAATACAACTCCAGTTGATTCCTGTTAATACTTTTTCTTTTCTTTGCCAGGATATATCTGGCCAAGTCTATTTTCTCCGGTTCTAGTCAGTGGCAGATTTCTTACTCAGAAGAAATATTTGTATTTCCTACACACCAGTAGAGCATCTTGCAGTGGGCAGGGTAAACAAATCATCCTTTCTCAGTTGCAGACAAGCTATGATAAGTAGAAATTCTCACGATGCTCGGGGATCTTTCTTTAGTTAGCGGTCCCTTCCTGGGCTACTTACTATTCTGCAAATTCGTAGGAGTCTGGGAGATTTCTCTCCTATCCAGGTTTTAATACCTCATATTTACTGGTCTGGGGTGCAGGCAGTCTGAGAGAATCTATTTAATGTGAAGTTTGAAATGTTTACATTTAAAAAAGATAAGTGCTTTTAAAAAAGCACTTTTATCTTTAAAAAAAGATAAATATGATGTATTTTCGTAGTATCTCAATATACTTCCACGAAGTGGATTATTTTCAAACTCCATTTTGATGAATTGCAACTCATTTATAGTAAATGATTATCCACTATTATTGACTAATGTTGTTCCCATAGGTGATGAAAATCAGGGGCTTCCTTTGAGTGTTCTTAGATACATCTCAGTGTATTACCTTTCTTCTTTCCTAATCCAGTCTTAAGAACTGGGCCTCTCTGAGGATACAGTTGAAACCCACCACCTACTGTGTGGTTAGTTTTGGTACTGCTCCCACAATCAACTTTTTTTGTTTGTTTGTTAATGGGACATGAATATTATATTTGAAAGTGAAAACCCCAACCTGAATACTACACATATGCACGCACACACACACCTGTGTATGTATGCACACAGCGTTTAGTTTTTTTTCCCCACTTTTAAACATAATTTGTAATTCATTTTAGTCTAGACAGTAAATGTCCATGACATACAGCAGTTGGCCAAAGCACACTGGAATTTAGCTGGCTACTGAGTGATAGGCCGTTTGGTTTCCACATCGCCTCTCTGCTTTGTGGTTGTCCACTGCTCACTGAGTATTGAGCCCCTCTTGTTGAAGATCTGGAGGGCTCATCCCAGTATTGCAATTGTATTAACTGTTGTATTCATAGAGTTTATTGCACTTGTCCCTAAGAAGGGATTCTTTGTTCAAATATATTAGAACATATTGAATACCAGAGATCAAAATTGCATTCAATGACTTTAAAGAACTCCTAGAAAACTGCATTTAACCCATCATCTGTCAAACCTGTTTGTACATGAAATCATCATAATACATGAAATCTCTTGCATTCCATGAAACTAGTGTTTTGTGGAACATGGTTTTGGAAAATGGTTCTTACTGTGTATTAACTACATAAATTATAGGCTCCTCTAATGTTTACAAACATTAGATTTCTGGGGATTCCCCAAAATCTCTAGGTATCTGTATTACACAAATATCAAGATTTCCTATCAGGACTATAGTGAATTATAAAAGTGTAAGAAACTTTCTTTACTGTGAACCCTCACAAAATCTGTTTATTTTTCTTTAATAATTTGCCTGATCTATACATTGCAAATCTAATTTTTCTAAATAATAATTTTGAAAATGGTTCATAATATTGTTTTCCCTCACTTGCTAAAGTTTGTGTTTGATGCTGTAGGATATGTGGCCATTAAGCATGTATATGAGTAGGGTAAATAGGATAATAAATATCTGTATAGTACATGGTAGTTTATGAAGTCAGAGAAGGCAATGGCAGCCCACTCCAGTACTTCTGCCTGGAAAATCCCATGGACGGAGGAGCCTGGTTGGCTACAGTCCATGGGGTCGCTGAGGGTCGGACACAACTGAGCGACTTCCCTTTCACTTTTCACTTTCATGCATTGGAGAAGGAAATGGCAACCCACTCCAGTGCTCTTGCTTGGAGAATCCCAGGGACGGGGGAGCCTGGTGGGCTGCCATCTATGGGGTCACACAGAGTCGGACACGACTGAAGTTACTTAGCAGCAGCAGGAGTTTATGAAGTACTCTAATGTATTTTAGCTCCTTCATCTTCTATCAAATCCCATAAAATGTGGATTTGCATTCTTATACTATTTTATAGATGAGAAACTAGGGTCTTAAAATATACTCAAATTGTTTATTGAATGCTTATAGTATGTAAGGCACTCTTATTAGCTTGAAGAGTAGGCTCCAAGAGGTCAGGAATTTTTGTCTGCTTCCCTCACTGCTGAGTTTCCAACATCAAGTTTCACCTGACAGGTAGAAGCTAACTCGTTGTAGTGGTTGAGTGCATCAGTGAAAGAATGAATCATAGTAATCTTTGCTGCTAGTATTTATTAATATATTGGATACAATTATATGTTAAATACTTTACATGCTTTTTCATCTTTTTCATATTATACCCTAATAAAACTGTGGATGTTCTCATTTTACAAATGAGGAACTAAGGCTCAGAAAAATCAAGTGGCTTGTTTGAGGTTACCCCATTAGTTAAGTAACGAAGTTAGATCACTTAGCTTCTGCAATTCTAGTTGTTATCTCTGCAAGAGAGAATTGAGGCTCAGATGTTATAATTAAACCTGTATCTTTTTATACCTAAGCCAGCTGTTTCTGTATGAAACAACTTCATTAGATTGAATTCAGCCCCATGGTAAACAAATAATAATGCTGCTGTTGCCCCTGGTGCCAATTACCACATCCTCAGCATCTATTCCGGAGAAGGCAATGGCACCCCACTCTAGAACTCTTGCCTGGAAAGTCCCATGGACGGAGGAGCCTGGTAGGCTGCAGTCCATGGGGTTGCTAAAAGTCGGACACGACTGAGTGACTTCACTTTCACTTTTCACTCTCATGCATTGGAGAAGGAAATGGCAACCCACTCCAGTGTTCTTGCCTGGAGAATCCCAGGGATGGGGGAGCCTGGTGGGCTGCCGTCTATGGGGTCGCACAGAGTCGGACACAACTGAAGCGACTTAGCAGCAGCAGCAGCTGCAGCAGCATCTATTCAATGATAGTGTCCTTAGCGTCTTATACACATTATTTCATTTAATCCTCACAACTCTACAAGCTAGGTGCTACTTTTATTTCCATATAACCATGGCTCAGACAGGATAAATGAGTTACCCAAGGTTACACTGTTAATAAATAGTATGCCCGCAATCCTAATCCCGGATTGCCTTGTTTGTCTCCACACAGACAAATAGAAAAAAAATGGAAGAAATCAATCAGAGAAATTTAATGAGGTGTTTTATCTGTTTTTACTTTCTCTTCTGGTAGTGGTTCCCCAAAACACAATTTGGGTACCTTAGATAGGAACGAATTTGGGCAATTTTTATTTCACAGTCCTAGACCACACAGCTGAGGAAACACCCTTCTAAATCTCTTAGATCCCTTTCTCAGACTCTCCCCTGTGGAGAAGTTCATAGTAAAACATCGATGAACAGCAGACCTGTCACCTTCCTGCCCACATCCTCTCCTTCCATCTTCCTCCTCCAAGACCCAGGAACCTTCCCTTCCGTGTTCTTCTTTTCTCCCTAGGTTATCCGGCCAAATCAGCTCCTTTGGCTCCTCCCATTCTGCTGTCTGCTCTGTTTCCCTTTTCATTCTAATCCCACCAGTTTCCTTATTTTCTAATTATTGTCCACATTATAGATGCTCTGTGCTTAGTGTAATAGGACATGCTGTTTATATTGGCCACAGGTAGTTACACTTCAAAAGGAATAAATGGGATTCTGCCCTGCCACCGCCCACCCCCACCTCCCCCCGCCACATATTTATTGGAGAAAGACAAAGGATTTAAATTAACGGATTAATTGGAAGCCTCTTAGGTGTACTTATTTCTGGTCGACTGAACCAAGTTCTTCTCTTAAAAGGTCAATGAGTTTTCCCATAATTTTTACCTGCTCTGAGAAAGGAACGGTAAATCTTTTTGCTTATTTGCTTTATAAATCTCCCTTCAGCTCATTTAGTAAGGGGCCAAACATCATAAATCCATGGCTTTCTTCTAGAAAAAGAAAAACAAACCATGTAACCATAAAAGGAAACCTGGTCTACTAAAGCTATAAGAAACTGAAAATATCACTTCTTCCTAACAGGAAGATACGAGAGAGAGGGAGAGAGTGTGTGTATGTGCATGCATACACACCCACATAAACATGCAGATATATACATGTTTTGAAAAATCATACCACTGGGCCTGCTAGTGTTATGTTAATGGCATATTTTACCATATTTTCAAAGGAATGAAATGTACTTATTGAACTAATTTTTGCTTTAACCCAGGCAACTTGAAGTTGGAAATAATAGAAAACAAGGCCAAACTGGTTAATGATGGGTTTGGAGACTTAGACATTTTGATTATCTGGGGGGAAAGCCTGTGAACCCTTGTGTGCCCCTTTGTTATTGAAAGATGACCTTTCAATTCCGACATCCCTCTCCTGGCCTTGGGGAGGGCATGAGGCTGTGCTCCTTGTTGATTTCTGATTGGTGACCAAGGTTACTGACAAGGCCACCAGCCAGCCTGGGGCATCAGTTCTCAGCCTCTTCTTCATCTTGATAGGTGTGTATGGCCAGGTTGAGGCTGATTGCCTCCAGGTGTGTGTACATGAGGACACAACTTTGGAGGTGGCTTTTGTGGCCTATTTTTTTTTTTTCATCATTTGGGTTTTTTCTCCATAAAGTAGTACCCCGCAAAGGAAAAATGGGATCTTCTTAAAGGCTGTCTTCTTCATCATTGCATGTCCAACACCTAATACTATTCATGGCACACTGGTTGTTAGTTGCTCAGTTGTCTCTGACTCTTTGCAACCCCATGAACTGTTAGCCCATCAGGCTCTTCTGTCCATGGAATTCTCCAGGCAAGACTCTTGGAGTGGGTAGCTATTCCCTTCTCCAGGGGATCTTCCCGACCCAGGGATCGAGCCTGGGTCTCCTTCATTGCAGGTAGATTCTTTACCTTTGAGCCACCATGGTATTTGATGATTTAAAATAGATGATTTGAATCACCGAGATTTTAAAGTGTTAGTTGCTCAGTTGTGTCTGACTCTGTGATCCCATGGATTGTAGCCTCCCAGACTCCTCTTTTGGATAGCTGACTTCACTTCTTCCCAACTTTTCTTTCTCTGGATTTACTGAACACTTCTTCTAAGATATTGTGTGGGCACTCAGACTACAAGAAAAGAAAAGATCAGTATTTTCTGACTGCCCTCTCCCACATTAGGTGTTGATCGCTTTTACACATACCATCTTATCTAATGGTCACAATACACCTTATAGTAGATTTCATATTCTTCACTTTTAAAGGTGAAGATATAAATCCCAGAAGGATTATAGCTAGGGTAGGCTTGTAGGTCAGCTCATAAACACCCAATCATTTATTCCTGGGCTTTCTGAATGCTGCTAAGCAGCAGAATCTCCTAGGAAGTCCTGTGAAGGCTCTATTTCCAAGGATCCTTCCTAGACCCAGAGTCCAAGTAGAATCTTTTTTTAATGTGGACCATTTTTACAGTCTTTATTGGATTTGTTACAATATTGTTTTTGTTATATGGTTTTGGTTTTTTAGCCCTGAGGCATGTGGGGTCTTAGCTCCCCGACCAGGGATTGAACCTGCAACCCCTGTACTGGAAGGTGAAGTCCTAACCACTGGACCTCCTCCAGGGGAGTTCCCTGAGCAGAATCTTTTGAGACCCTGACCACCGAGAGGTTTGTGATATGTGAAGTGATGTGAAAATCGCTTAGTTGTGTCTGAGTCTTTACAACCTCATGGACTATACAGTCCATGGAATTCTCCAGGCCAGAGTACTGGAGTGGGTAGCCTTTCCCTTCTCCAGGGGATCTTCCCAACCCAGGGATTGAACCCAGGTCTCCTGCATTGCAGGCAGATTCTTTACCAGCTGAGCCACAAGGAAAGTCCTTGTAATATATACCTCCCATAGATAAGTCATTATTATTGAAAATAAAATTATAAAATAAATATATGCTGCTGCTGCTGCTAAGTCACTTCAGTCGTGTCTGACTCTGTGCGACCCCATAGACGGAAGCCCACCAGGCTCCCCTGTCCTTGGGATTCTCCAGGCAAGAACACTGGAGCGGGTTGCCATTTCCTTCTCCAATGCATGAAAGTGAAAAGTGAAAGGGAAGTCGCTCAGTCGTGTCTGACTCTTAGTGAGCCCATGGACTACAGCCTACCAGGCTCCTCCATCCATGGGATTTTCCAGGCAAGAGTACTGGAGTGGGGTGCCGTTGCCTTCTCTGAAATAAATATATAGAAGCCCTATAAAGGTCTTAATTTTTATTGGGATGACTACTGTATAACTTTAGAAAGATGACATATCAATTTATCTTTAAATTTTATGCTCTGGCATGCACTCTCTCTTGCTTTTACTCCTCTTGCATTCCTTGTGTCTTACCCCATGGTTTGGTTATTGGATAACGCAGCCATTCCCAGACCGTGGGATCCTGATGTATAGTTGTGGAGCAGTTCACTAAATATTTAAGGTTCTGCCCTATTCCAGGCACTAAACATTTGCCACAGTGGTTTGAGCCAAGGAATTTTAAGCAAAAGTCCTATGTGTTGCTGCCAAGTCAGAGTATTTAATTTTTGGGTAAGCAACTGCCAAATGCCTTCCCATTGGCAATAGTAACCCCAGATAATGGCTGTTTTGTCAGCCTAGGTTCCTGAGTAGTACAGCGATCTGTACCTCCCTTTTCCAACCTACACTGGACATGTAATATGAATTCAATTAACTTTTGTTTTAAGCTATTGAGATGTGAGATCATTTGTTATCCCAGCAAAATCTGCAGTAGACATATATGGAAACTACCATTCTCTGTCATACAAGACACTTGAAACTGAGTTTTAAAGGCTGAGTAGTATTTTACCAGGCAGATAGGAGGGGAAAAAAGTGTTAGCTGGAAGGAAAAGCATATATATTTTGACACTCTTATCAAATTCTTAATTTTGTCATTTTAGAAGTGATTTTAGAGGAACATGTAGGAGTTGAGAAAATGTGGGAGTTGAGTAAAGGGACCATAAATTCTCATCTGTGGGTACCTCAAGGTCCATCAAAGGCACATGGGTACCACAGATAAGAGGCTGGAGAAAGGGCACAGTGTGATGATGGGATGCAGTTGAGTAGTTACTATACCTGGAACATGAATTATATTTGGCGGGGGGTTATAGAAAATAAAGCAATTTAAGTCCTTAAAAGTGGCCTAGAATGCAGTCACTATAAAAAAGAGTATGGAGGCTGACCCAAAAATGAAAAGTAGAACTACCACATGACCCAGCATTTCCACTCCTGAGTATTTATCTGAAGAAGAAGAAGAAAAAAACAAAACAAAACACTAGTTTGAAAAGATAAATGCATGCCTATGTCACTGAGCATTATTTATAATTGGTAAGCTGTAGAAGTGACCTAAGTGTCTATCAAAGAATGAATGGATAAAGAAAATATGGTGTAATATATATATATATATACACACACACACACACAAACACAATGGAATGTTATTCAGCCATTTAAAAAGAATAAAATCTTGTTAATCTTTGTCATAACATAGATAGACCTTGAAGGTATTATGCTAAGTGAAATGTCAGACAGAAAAAAACAAATACCATATGTCTCACTTATTTGTTGTTGTTCAGCCGCCCAGTTATATCTGTCTCTTTGCAACCCCGTGGACTGCAGCGTGCCAGGCCTCTCTGTCTCTTACCATCTCCCAAAGTTGGCC
The DNA here is from genome assembly GCF_003369695.1 of Bos indicus x Bos taurus. Classification (NCBI taxonomy): domain Eukaryota; kingdom Metazoa; phylum Chordata; class Mammalia; order Artiodactyla; family Bovidae; genus Bos; species Bos indicus x Bos taurus. The sequence continues at coordinate 27,213,603 of NC_040104.1, forward strand.
CAAGTTCATGTCCATTGCGTTGGTGATGCCATCCAGTCATCTCATCCTCTGATGCCCTCTTCTCCCTCTACCCTCAATTTTCCCCAGCATCAGGGTCTTTTCCAACGAATCATCAGACTCATCAGAATTGGTTTGCATCAGATGACCAAATTCTGGAGCTTCAGCTCCAGCGTCAGTCCTTCGGATAAGTATTCAGGATTGATTTCCCTTCAGATTGACTGGTTTGATCTCCTTGCTGTTCAAGGGACTCTCAGGAGTCCTCCAGCACCACACTTTGAAGGCATCGATTCTTTGGCATTCTGCCTTCTTTATGGTCCACCTCTCACAATGGTATATGACCACTGGGAAGATGATAGCTTTGACTATATGGACCTTTGTTGGCCGAGTAATGACTCTGCTTTTCAACACACTAAGTTTGTCATAGCTTTCCTGCCAAGTAGCTATCATCTTCCCATTTCTTGGCTGCAGTTACCATCCGCAGTGATTTTAGAGCCCCCAAAGAGGAAATCTGTCACTATTTCCACCTTTCCCCTTCTATTTGCCATGAAGTAATGGGGCTGGATGCCATATCTTAGTTTTTTTAGTATTTAGTTTTAAGCCAGCTTTTTCATTCTCCTCCTTCACCCTCCCGAGAAGGCAATGGTACCCCACTCAAGTACTCTTGCCTGGAAAATCCCATGGATGGAGGAGCCGGTAGGCTGTAGTCCATGGGGTTGCAAAGAGTCAGACACGACTGAGTGACTTCACTTTCACTTTTCACTTTCATGCATTGGAGAAGGAAATGGCAACCCACTCCAGTGTTCTTGTCTGGAGAATCCCAGGGACGGGGGAGCCTCGTGGGCTGCCGTCTATGGGGTCACACAGAGTTGGACACGACTGAAATGACTTAGCAGCAGCAGCAGCCTTCACCCTCATCAGGAGGCTCTTTAGTTCCTCTTCACTTTCTGCTGTTAAGAGTGGTATTGTCTGCTTATGTGAGGTTGTTGATGTTTCTCCTGCCCATCTTGATTCCAGCTTGTAACTCATCCAGCCCGGCATTTCTCATGGTGTGCTCAGCATATCGGTTAAACAAACAGGATGACAGCAGATAGCCCTATTGTTCTCCTTTCTCAATCTTGAACCAATGAGTTGTTCAGAATATTAAAAAAAAAAAAAAAAGGCATGCTCATTGGCAGTTGCAGGGGTGGGGAAAGGGCAAAATGTGTGAAGGGAGTCAAAGGTACAGATTTCCAGTTATACGCTGAATAAGTCATGGAGATGTAGTACCCAGCATCCTGACTACAGTTAATAGTTACATTGCGTATTTTAAAGTTGAAAAGAGAGTAAATATAAAAGTTCTTATCACCAACAAATATTGTTAACTGTGTATGGTGATGAATGTTAGCTAGACTTATCATGGTGATCATTTTGAAATACACCTAAATATCAAATTGTTATGTTGTACACTTGAAACTAAAATAATGGTATATTTCAATTATACCTCAATTTTAAAAAATGTAAAAGAAACAAAACAAAAGCCCAGTGCCTAGGAGGTGTTCTTCTTCCTCTGAGCAGAGCAGTGCCACATTAGGCCTGTTGTCTTAATTCTGTGAATAGTTGGCAAAAATCATCAGACCTTTGGCAAACTCAGTTAAGCTTAAAGCATTTTCCTTAGCCCTCTTCCTGTTTCTTTCACCTCTGGTTTCCTTAATAAGCTAAGTGAATGTAGGTTTGCATTAGATTCGGAGTTTATAGCCAGAACATCTCTCCCTGAAAACCCAAGGAAATAAGAATCCAGTAATAGCATATAAGTATGCTCAGTGCATGATTAGATTTCTTTGATATGCAAATAGCAGAAATCCAAACCCAAAATGACTTAAGCAGAGAAAATTTATGGGCCAAAAAATAACTGAACATTGCCTTCAGGCACAGGAGAATCCAATGCTCAAGCAGTTTCACCAGGACTCTTTTTGTCTATCTCTGGCTTTGGTTGGTTTTATTCACAGGCAGATCTATTCTGCTGCAACTGTCAGCTTCAAGCTTGCTTCCTAACTATGTAATCCCAGTCATTTTGGCAAGAGTCATAGCATTGAGTCTAATGATTAATAGGTTTAGGTCCAGTATTTGGCCCTGAACCGCTCATGGTTCACTTAAGAGCTATAACACACTGATTAGGCAGTCCTGGGGCACAGTCCCATGCTTGAAAAGTGACAGCAAAGCTCCTCTCCACTCATATGTAATGTGGAGTGAGTGTAGAGGAGAGAGGGTTCCTTAAAGGAATCTCAGGGTGTCATATTAGAAAAAATGAGAGGAAAGATTCTGGGTAGGAAAAGGCAATAGCTATAATCCTATCCTGTGATGTCTTTCATATTTACAGATGACGTTACTGTAAAAATGATGATATAGTTGATGATTGCCCTGGAAAAGCCCTGAATTGGCATTTAAGAGGACTGGGTTTAAAACCCCATCTGCTGCTCTCTGGCTCTGGGATCAAATCTCTGTGTGCTTTAGTTGCCTTACCTGCTGAGTGGGTGGAATGATACTCTGCATGATGTTGCTTTGCAGACAGTCAGATAGGATATTGCCCGCATGGTACTTTTAGCGATTACCCAGCCCCTTCATTCTGCAGGCAGGGAGGGTTAAATGACTTAACCAAGGTCATCAAGTCACTAAGGACAGAATCAGAAGTGGAATTTCTCTTGGCGTTAAAGCCAGGATTTTTTTTTTTTTTTTTGACAGTTTTTAAAATTTATTTTTATTTTTTAATTTTTATTGAAATACATATACTTTTTTTTATTTTGATTTTAATAAAAGCTGTGAAAGTGCTCTACGAAGTTTAAAGAATTACGTCAATGTGATTTTCTTCTTCTGAGAAGTTGTTTGTATATGGAATTTTTGCTAATGAAATAATTTTAAAAGGTTGATCTTACTACTTTAAAGGATATCTGTGGTTAATAATTTAGAATCTTTTTGTTAAGTGAAAAAAAATCAAACCAGTTTATTTTTGTTTTGGTAAATATTTTTAGATACCACCTTTACTTAGAGTAAGGTCAGGTCTGCTGACTGTTATTGTAAGGTGATATTGATTTTCACTGTTGTTATCATAACGTAGTAGGAAGAGAACTTACTTAGGCAGCAGAGAGACCTGGGCTCCAGTTCTGGTGTGGCTGATACTCAGCTTTGTTACCATGGCAAGTTACAGAGATGCTGGTCCTGATCCTTCGTGGACTGTACTATTGCCCACAGTAGCATTCAAAGCTATTGAATTCCCACTCCACCTGCACTGTCTTAAAACACATACTCCACTGTGGCACAAAATTCTGGAATTCATGCTCCCTGGTGGTTCCCTCCCATTCCCCAGCTGTTAAATGATGAAGCTCCTCAAGTCCTGATCTGAAACCTGTCCCTGGTCACTCCCTGTTCGCTGCCACACTCCCACCCCATCTACAGCAGTGCTTTGTTTAGCTCTGATGGATGAGTGACTCGCATGTTTGTACTGGATCGCCAGCTGAGACTGCTCATTTAAGCTCCATGCCTGCATGTCTAATTGCCTATTTGACAGCTCTACTCAGATGTTTCAAAGGCACCTCAAATGCAATGTGGCCGAAACAGATGTCCTGTGTCCCTTTAGAGTACCTGTTCTTCTCCCAGCATTTCCTCTTTGTGAGTGATAGCACCAACCATCCCATTACACAAGGCACAGATTCATGAGACATCCTTAAGGTTTTCCTCTGCTTCATCCCCAAGTCCAGTCCGTCACCAGTTTTGCTTGACTTTATCTTCTGAGTACCTTATCAATCCATCTATTTCCATCCACACCCTCTGCCTCCCTTGAGCCTCACCTTTCCTTGTCTCTCATCTCAATTTTGCAGTGACCTCTGAATTTCCTGTCTTCTGGCTCTTTCTGATGGATTTTGCATGCTGCACCAGAGTCATCTTCTCAAAATGCAAAACCTGTCATGCCATCTACCTGGCCCTAGTGCATGGATTCCCACTGCTTTAAGGAAAAAGAGGCACAGGCCACAAGGACCTTTAGGATTTCTCTTTTGTATTGTGGTCCATCTTTCTCTGCATTCATATGAACCGTCTCTCACTAACAGACGGTTGGTCTCTTTTCCTGTAGCATCCTTTCCCCATTTCTTATAACTTCTCCTTAGTTATCTTCCACTTTTTCTTTATATCTCAGATCAGTTACCACCTGCTCAGTTGACTTCACCACCTGGATCAAATTCTCAATATCCATCCTCTTTGGCTATTGATCTCCTTTTGATCTACCCTCACAATGCTAATTTTATGTTTGTGTAATTTCTTGATTCTTCCAGTCATTTTCCCATTGAACATTATTATCCTTAGTACCTAATAAAGTGTTGGACATATTAGGTGAGTAAAAAATATTGAGTTTTATTTTTGTGAAAATGTATGACCTCTGATGTCAAGGGATCTGAATTTATATCCTGGCTTTGCTTCTTACGTGTTACCTGACTTGCGTGAATGACTTGAACTCTCTGGGTTTTCAGTTCCCTCACCTGCCTCTGTCCTAGTAATTCTACTGCCTGGCTTCCCTGGTGGCTCAGATGGTAAAGAATTCGCTTGTAATGTGGGAGACCTGGGTTTGATCCCTGGGTGGGGAAGATCCCCTGGAGGAGGGCATGGCAACCCACTCCAGTATTCCTGCCTGGAGAATCCCATGGACAGAGGAGCCTGGCGGGCTATAGTCCAAAGGGTCGCAAAGAGTCGGACATGGCAGCGACTAAGCACAGCACAGCTTGGAATCAGATGAGATAGTGTAAATAACTCGCCCAAAGGTGGCCTGATGCGTGGTAGAAACTAAGAATATGTTCGTTTCCTTTGTTCTCCCCTCCAGCTCTCCTTAGAATATGACAGGTTATGTTTTTACAAATGTCAAGATGTTCTTCTCTTCATATTTTTCTGATCTCCTTTTTTCACCTGGGCTGGGCACCTGCATGACTCCTGCTGGATGCTGTTCAGTTCATTAGTGATGAGTCTTCGGCATCCTGTGTCCTCTTAGTGGCCCGTGCAGAATCACATGGCACCTTAATAGCCAACATTTATGATGATGGGTCATTTGCAGGAAGATGGGAGTAATTTGCTTAGTTTTGAAGGTACATTAACTCGCTTTGGTCACTAAGACTCGATGATTAAATTTTTTCTGAGTTCCCAAATGGCATTTCTGCTTGGATCTTCTTTGATTTCAAAGCTTATTTCAATAATTAAAAAAAAAATCGATATGTGCTCACCAATTTAGTAGTTCCCTCCCAGTTATGTTGATTCCTTCAAGGAACTGGGTGGATTAAGTCAGCTAGTTGTTAAAAAAATTGCTAAAATAACTTTTTGATTTAATTTTCCTGGTCACCTCACCAGAGTGATCCAACTAGTTACCCTGAGTACCTGTGAACAAAAAGAGTGGACATGCCATTAGGAGGATGATGAGGTAAAATAAAGTTACTCTTCATTAGGTTTTTCCTGGTCTTCCCTGGTGGCTCAGATGCTAAAGAATCTGCCTACAATGAGGGAAAACTCAGATTCAATCCCTGTGTCGGGAAGATCCCCTGGAGAAGGGGATGGCTACCCACTCTAGTATTCTTGCCTGGAGAATTCTTCCATGGACAGAGGATCCTGGTGGGCTACAACCCATGGGGTTGCAAAGAGTTGGACAGGACTGAGTGACTAACACTTCATTAGGTATATCCTGCTTTGTTCCATACAGAGTTTGAGGTGGTTTACATTTTAAAAGAGTAAAATAGTAGAAATAAACTTAAAATGAAAATCCCACTAGACAATGATACCATAGCTAGACTAGAAATAGAAAAAGGAAATTGTATGTCTGAATTCATTGGTGATCAGTTCAGTTTAGTCACTCAGTCATGTCTGACCCTTTGTGACACTATGGACTGTAACCCGCCAGGCCTCCCTGACCATCGCCAACTGCCAGAGCCTGCTCAGACTGATGTCCATCGACTTGGTGATGCCACCCAACCATCTCATCCTCTGTCGTCCCCTTCTGCCCCGCCTTCAGTCTTTCCCAGCATGAGGGTCTTTTCTAAGGAGTCAGTTCTTTGCATCAGGTGGCCAAAGTATTAGAGTTTCAGCTTCAGGATTAGTCCTTCCAATGAATATTCAGGGTTGATTTCCTTGAAGATTGACTGGTTTCATCTCCTTGCAGCCCAAGGGACTCTCAAGAGTCTTCTCTAGCACCACAGTTCAAAAGCATCCATTCTTGGGTGATCAACTTTTTTTATTGTCCAATTCTCACATCCATACATGACTCCTTGAAAAACCATGGCTTTGACTAGATGGATCTTTGTTGGCAAAGTAATGTCTCTGCTTTTTAATACGCTGTCTAGGTTGGTCATAGCTTTTCTTCCAAGGAGCAAGCATCTTTTAATTTCATGGCTGTAGTCACCATCTGCAATGATTTTGGAGCCCAAGAAAATAAAGTCTTTCACTGTTTCCATTGTTTCCCCATCTATTTGCCAGGAAGTGATGGGGCTGGGTGCCATTATCTTCATTTTTTGAATGCTGAGTTTTAAGCCAGCTTTTTCACTCTCCTCTTTCACTTTCTTTCAAGAGGCTCTTCAGTTCCTCTTCACTTTCTGCCATAAGGGTGGTGTCATCTGCATATCCGAGGTTATTGATATTTCTCCTGGCAATCTTGATTCCAGCTTGTGCTTCATCCAGCCAGGCATTTTGCATGATGAACTTTGCATATAAGTTAAATAAGCAAGGTGACAGTATTTGTTGGTGATAAGCCTTATGTAATTAGCAAAATTAGGCTGCACATATTTTTCTGAGTAAAAGAGGAGTCCTGATGGTTTACACAATTCACACTGTCCATGCACAAAAATTAGGCTTTTTGTTGGAAGAAGAAGTCTTTTGGGCTCAGGGCCAGGCTATTGCTGGTACTGTCTTGCAAGGGTTTACTTAAGAACCTTCAACTCTTTGATTTTTTTTCTTTTTTGTCAAAAGGAATTTGGACTCAGATTTAGATGGCACACGTTGGCATCCTATGCACCGTATTTGGTCTACAGACATTTCTCTTTGGCTTCCCGGGCATTTTAGAGACTTTCATTTGATGCCTCTTGACAAGGTTTCCAGGCATCCCGTTTGCCACATTTCCCTCTCCTTCTTTTGTGATACACATGGCTCTCTTCTCTGAAGCCAGGGAGCCTGTCCTAGAAAACAGACCAGGTGAGATCTCATGCTAGTCTCAAAGGGGTACGTGTTTGATCAGGACTGTTTGGGGTCCCAGGACCTCCTTTCCCATCCTGTCCCAGGCTCACTTCCCTCCCCAGATATTGACTGCCCACATTCCAGAAGGGGATGAGAGAGAGATTGTCAGGAAAGATGGCCCTTGTCAACTGGCCACTCTCACCTTCACCTCTAATTTGAAGACTATTTCCTGCCTGTCTTCTCCCTCTGAACCTTTGGCAACTGTGATCTTTAGTACTTTTTCAAGAAGCCCAAAGGATCAGGTTTCACCAGGTGCTAGTGGCTCATGAACTTCATCCTGCATCAGCAGCCCCTGGAGTCAGATTACCCGGCCCCATTCCCAGAGTTTCTGATTCATTAGGTCAGGGTGTGTGTGTGTGTGTGTGTGCGCGTGCGCGCACGCGCTAAGTCTCTTCAGTCATGTCCGACTATGCAACTCTAGGGACCATAGCCCACCAGGCTCCTTAGGTAGGACTCAATCATTTGGTCTTTTAACGCGTTCCCAGGTGATGCAGCATCCGCCCTCATTCTGGATGGCTAAACTATGCTTTGAGAACCACTGTTCTATAGATGTGGGCACCTTTTTACCTTTCTTAAGCCCGAGTCAATAAAACCAATGGCTGGACATCCCGGGTGATCCAGTAGTTAGGATTCTGCGCTTCGCTGTAGGCGGTGCAGGGTCGATCCCTGGTCAGGGAAGTTCTGCACACAGCTCCATGTGACCAAAAATAAATAAATAAAATAAAAAATAAATAAAACAAATAGTTGTAGCCATCACATATGCCTGACCCTACAATGATGGGAAGTATCACCCTCTAAGAGAATCAGAGACTGAAGGTGTGGCCAGGTGACTCTTCTTTAATTCCCCTCAATTTTGTAAACTTCACTGACATACCATTATGTGAGAAATCATTTTTCTATGTAAAGTAGCTTCAAAGATTACAAAAATATTTATTATTTAACTAGATTGAAGAGTTAAATGTTTTAAAGGATTAATGAAGAAGGAAACTGCTGAACATATAATGCAGTATTTGCCTAGTGCAAACTCTGGCATATGGTAGGCAATAATCAAAATGGCTCTTTTAATAGATAAGAGAGAAACCCCACAGGGCTGAAGCATTGCGTAATTCTAATGAAAAAGGCCAAAGCCATTCTAAGTAGATTTTGCTCTAGATAGAGCCTACTTACTTTAATATTCTCCCTTGTAACCTTCCTTAACTAATTTGATCTTGGTTATTACCTAATAAAAATCTATGGCATGGGCTCTGGAGCCAGTCTGCCCAAGTTTAAATCCCTTCTCTACTGTAGCTGTAAATATTGGGCAAGATTCTTAACTTCTTTGTGCCTCATTTTAACTCATCTGAATAATGGGGGTCATGCTAGCTCTTACCTCATGCCATTGCTCTAAGGGTAAAATGAGTGAATGTATGTAAAGGGTTTGGAACAATGTGTATTACGATGTGTATTAAAATGTGTATTAAATGTTTGGAACAATGTGGATTAAAATGTGTATTAAAATACACATATGTATTTTAATATTAGAATAGTATTCTTGCCTTTTCCAGGCTATATTTTGTGAAAGTAACTTCTTGATTCTGATATATCATTTTCTAATTAATGCAAAAGAAAACTGAGACACAAAAAAAGACTGGAATTCATGCTCACAAAGACTGGTTACCATCCACACAGTTCAGCCTCCTGAGTCGAGCTGTGCTTCTGTCTTGCATGCGAGAAGGTAAATAAGATGTGGTGTCTTCACTCTGCCATTTGGTAGTTGCAATTCCCTATTGTTTAAAGAAATAATGTTTTCTTAATTTAATAAATTCCCCTTGCTTTTCCTGCTATTTTATCACATAGGGATGAACTGCGCTTCTGACTTAAAATTCCTTCCTTTTAGCAGACGTTATGTTAGTCATCTGAGTCAGAATTGAACGACCTATCACAGTGAATGATAGCTGCAAATTTAATCCCACTAGCCCTATAGTCATCTGCTTATAGATCATAATGGCAACATCTTATGCTCATAATACTTATATATTTTTTCCAAAGCTTTTTCTTGTAGGGTTGTCAGAACACCTCAGGGAGGGTTGTTATTTTCTCTGCTTGCTGCCGCACAAAGCTTTGGAGTCAGGCAGGCCTGAGCTCTTCAGCTGCCTCCCCCACTAGCTCACTGTTCAGCCTTAGGCAAAGGGCTGCACCCCTCTGAGCCTCAGTTTCTCCATCTTTGTGGTATCGAAGTACATCAAGGTTGAGACACTAGCCTGCATTCTTCCAGCCAATTTGTCTCAGAGCTGGGTATAAATCCAGGTCTGTGTGACATAGAATACTCTATCATGATTTTTTAGTTGGTTGTTTACTTGTGATTTCTGAAGAGGAGGATAGTTTATGGTTTCTGGGTTTCCAGTCCTGAGCCTCTATGGGATGAAGGAGCCTGTGGCTCTCTGACCAGGAGCTCTCAGACCAGGAGTTTTGTTGTAGTTGATAAGTTTAGGTGGGCCCTCTGCTGGGTGAGACAACTTCCCAGCTCTGTGCTGCAAAATCAAGCCTGTTCGCTCACTCATTACAAAAAGAATGATCAGTACAAACCAGGCCTGGGCATTGAAGCTTTTTTCATTGTTTTGGTTTCTCCACTTTGCTCTTATTATCCTCTTTGTTCGTATCTTCTTGACATTGACCTTTTTAGACCTCAAACTCATCCAGTATCACAAAGCAGAATTTGATGTCCCTGGTCAGTTGAACAGCCTGAAATGAATTGGGCTATAAGGCCAGAAGCAACTTCGTCTTTAGTCACTGCCATTAGTGACTAAAGATGTTTTTCTTAACATCCTGGGCTGATTCCACCACTGTCTAGTAACTTCTGTGTAGGAAAAGTCCAGTCCAGTTTGAAAGTTCAGTTTCATATCCAATTTCATGCTCATCTTTTCTCTTTCCTGTGAACACTGCCCAAGCTTTGACCTGAAGGCTTGGAGGGAGGGATGGAGGGTCGTCTGGTTTTTCAGTCTGCCTCCTCTTGGGCAGCAGATACAGGTCCTTTCATGGGTCAGTGTTGGATCTATGGCAGGTCCTGTGGGACCTCCTGTGACAGGTGTCCCAAACATGGAAGTTGACTGACCTGGCCCTTCGTGTCTGACCACCCCTCCTCCTCTTTCCCTTTTTCAGCAGTGTCTTCTGATAGCCCCTTGCTGGCGGGATTTCCTTACTCAAGTGGCAACTCTTTTGGATATTGATCAGGAAAAATGGCTCGAATTCTGATTACCTTTCAGTGTTCACTTAACACATAGGGAACACCCATTCTTGACGTGCTAATACCAGGTGTGCAGGCCACCCCTCTGCAAACCTCTTTCTGCCAGCTACTTCTGTCTAATACTCCTTTCCCTCTGTTCAAACACAGAGAAGATCTATAGATTCATTTCGTAAGCAGATAAACATATGACTAAATAGCATCTCAGTTTCTCCTTCTTGCTTTTGGCACCCCCCAATCCCTTGGAGAAGGCAATGGCACCCCACTCCAGTACTCTTGCCTAGAAAATTCCATGGGCGGAGGAGTCTGGTAGGCTGCAGTCCATGGGGTGGTGAAGAGTCAGACATGACTGAGCGACTTCACTTTCACTTTTCACTTTCATGTGTTGGAGAAGGAAATGGCAACCCACTCCAGTGTTCTTGCCTGGAGAATCCCAGGGACGGGGGAGCCTGGTGGGCTGCCATCTATGGGGTCGCACAGAGTCGGACACGACTGAAGCGACTTAGCAGCAGCAGCAGCAATCCCTTGGAACCATCCTTCAGTGACCAAGACATTCCTCCCAAGCTAATGACTCATGGCACATTATCCTATCTCCCTGCTCCTTAAATCTTTGGTGGTATAGACAGGGGAGGGGAATAGAGTTGCAGTGATTTGAACAGCAGAGTCTACTGAGGGTGTCAGGCACTCAATTGTTTTGCATGCATGTGTGCTAAGTCGCTTCAGCTGTGTTGACTCTTTGCAACCCTATGGACTGCAGCCTTTCCCCTGTCCATGGGTATTCTCCGGGCAAGAATATTGGAGTGGGCTGCCATGTTCTCCTCCAGGGGATCTTCCTGACACAGGGATTGAATCCGTGTCTCTTGCATTGGCAGATGAGTGCTTTACCACTAGCGCCACCTGGGAAGCCCTCGGTTGTTTTAACTTGCCTTAGAATTTGGTACATGACTCTCATTTGTCCTCAGGTTTGGGACTGAGTCTGGTTCTCAGAAGTCTTGGTCAGCATCTGGTGGCACTTGCTTCTCTGTGTCCTGAGCCCAGCAGCTTCCCTGGCCATTCCCTGTGGCTATCCTATCTTCAGGGGCTTCCTACTCCTGGATTTCTCAGCTCCCTATTTTCCTGACCAATCCCAACACTGATAACCGACTTTGGTGTTTTCCCAGAATGTCCAGTTTTGTCAGATGTGTTCCAGCTCCTGGCAAGTGAATTATCCAAAGGAACTATCCAGGGATGGGCAGAGTGGCCACCATGGTCTGGTGAGAAAGACTGGAGCCATGGCCATCACCAGGGAGGGGGAGTCTTGCCTACTGAGGGCACATGTCCCAAGAATCTCTTTCTCTTGTCTCTTACTTGTATCTCTGATACCAACATTTCTGGCAACCAGTGGTTTTGTTGTAATATATTTTCTTTGTTTCTTTTGATCAGTGGGCTGGGCTGACTGCAGAAATCCACTGTTTAACTGCTACTGCGATTTCTAAGGTATATTTCCAACAAGGGAAAAATCATGAGTCTTCATTTCTAAACTTCATACACATACCCTCATTTTCCCAGTAACTTTGTGTGGTAGGTGTCCATATTCATGTTTTAAAGAGGTATACACTGAGGCCCTGAGAGATGTAAGTCACATGACCCCAGTCTGGCTAGAGCCTGTTTGCCGTTTAGCCGCTAAGTCATGTCCAACTCTTTCGTGACCCCATGGACTGCTGCCCACTGGGCTCCTCTATCCATGGGATTTTCCATGCAAGAATCCTGGAGTGGCTTGCCATTTCCTACTGCAGGCTAGAGCCTGGGCTGGAGTTAAAAATCCATAAAGGTCTGATTCCAAAACCCTTTGCTCTTTCCCCTCCATAACAATGAAATGAGAGTGGAGGAGGCATGCTGGCCAGCACAGCACACTGGCACCTCCCGTGGGTTGTTTGTTTGCATAAACTGGCACAGGTTTCAATAAACGCCTCTTGATGCTGATGCTGACCTCTGGGGAGGACATGAATGGCCAGTTCCTGGCTGAGGAGTGTCTGCCCTTGAGCCAGAACCTGCTCTGGGAACGAGGCCTGCGAGTCCACACCAGCATCCCATTCTCCAGGCTTATTGTTATGCACATTCCTTGCAGCATCAGAGGAAGTTAATTTCAGCAGAAGGAAATTAAACTCATCTCTTATTCTCTGTTCCCCGAGAAGTGTTGTTCTAGAGGAGAGTCACATTCCCAAGGTGACAGGTATTGTGCAAAAAGGGCATAGCAACCCCTCTCCTTCCTTTGTTCCTTCAAAGCCTCTGTAGTAGGGTTCAGGAGGAAAAAAAAATGGCTGAAGACATTTTTATTTAACCCAATAACATTTTTATGAAGACAAAGATATTTACATGCAAGGTCATTAATTCAGAGTTGCAGGCTACTGAATAGGTAAGAAAGAACAGTTTCTGGGGCAGCCTGTGAGCAGGGCTTCTCAGATGAGGAAGCTGAGCAGGAGACTTTCTACTTAAATGTGATCTCCATTACTGCATGCAAGCCTGGCAATTAACACTGGGTTTCTGGAGTTCTTTAGTCCGTGATTTTAATTTCTGGTCTTGCCTTTAAATTGAATTCTTTACATGTTTCATTGCTGCACAGGGTACCGGAGGCTAGGGTTTGCAGTCTGTGATGCTTTCCATAAATTTCAATCTTCGAAAGCTACTGGATTCAACTTGTACATCTGGTTGATTAGGAGAGGCGATTCAAAGAGGCTGCAAGTGAAAGTGAAGTCTCTCAGTCGTGTCTGACTCTTTGCAACCCCATGGACTGTAGCCTATCAGGCTCCTCCGTCCATGGGATTTTCCAGGCAAGAGTGCTGGAGTGGATTGCCATTTCCTTCTCTAGGGGATCTTCCCAACCCAGGAATCGAACCCGGGTCTCCGGCATTGCAGGCAGACGCTTTATCATCTGAGCCACCAGGGAAGCCCAAAGAGGCTGAGAACCTGGGTTTCAGTTTTAGTTTCTGGCCCTTGCAAGTCGGTGGCCTCTCCAGCCTGTGGATCAAGGTCAGGTGAAGAGTGATTGGTAACAGCCTGGAGCAGAGCGCCTGTCTTCTGACCCAAGTCTGGCTCCTGTCAATGGACCAGAATGACTGCCGTTCCCCCAGTCTGAAGTGTCATTTCTGACCACTTCCTAGAAACCTTGAGTTGATGGTGCTCATCACTGCCTTGCTTACAGCTTCTAGTGAAGTGGGGTTTCTCTCTGAAGAAAGCCCTCCTCTTCCTTGTGGGCCCGACAAACCCTTACACAATATTCCTGGCTGCGCTGAAGTACTACTTCCCTGCAACTTTCCTTGACTCCCCCAGGCAGACTTTGATATTCTTTCTACTCAGGTTCCACTTTATATGTTCTACCCACTACAATTCCAGTTGTTGTAATCATGGTGGCGTGACTGGTGAGGGACACGTTATTCCCTGCAGTGGACTCTGTGTTTTTCCAGGGCAGGCACTAGCCTAGACTTGCTGCTCATTACCTGTTTGTTGACTCGGTGAATACTCAGTGACACTGGGCTGGGTAAGTCTGTTGCAGAGGCTCTGCGTAGCGAGCAGAGACGTTGCTGTCACGTCTCACTTAGATGTGGCAACGGTGGATTGCTTTTGGCTAGCGTCTATTAGCTTGGCCAGCAAACACAATCTCAGTGAATATATTTAACTGTGCTTTTTTGTTGTGAAATAAAGAACATATTTGGTCCCTGCCCCCATCCTCTTTCCTGACACTGTTGGCACAAAGCTCCTAGAACCCTTGGAAACATCTGAAGTGATATGGATCTTTTTATGCTAAAGGGATATGGGTGGGGACTGGTTGCCGGGGAAACTAATCCTGTGATTAGAGAGTTAGCCTTACCCTTGACCTCTAGGAAGGGAAGAGAGCTGGAGGTTGAAGTCCCCATAAAAGCCCTAACCTAAAGGGTTCAGAGACCTTCTGGATTGGTGAACAATCATATATCCTTGTTCCAGGAGAGTAGCACACTCCACATACCATGAGTTCAGAAGCTCCTGTGCTCAGGATCCTTCCAGACTTCACTTATGTATCACTTTATTTTGTTCACATGTATCCTTTAAAATAGCCCTTGTAATAAATTGGTTATTGTTTAGTTACTCAGTTGTGTCTGACTCTTTGCGACCCCATGGACAGCAGCACTCACCATCTCCTGGAGCTTGCTCAAACACGTGTCCATTGAGTCAGAGATGTCATCCAATCATCTCATCCTCTGGTGTCCCCTTCTCCTCCTGCTTTCAATCTTTCCCAGCATCAGGGTCTTTTCCAATGAGTCAGTTCTTCATATCAGGTTGCCAAAATATGGGAGCTTCAGCATCAGTCCTTCCAATGAATATTCAGGACTGATTTCCTTTCAGATTGACTGGATTGATTTCCTTGTAGTCTCAAGAATCTTCTCCAACACCACAGTTCAAAAGCATCAATTCTTTGGTGCTCAGCTTTCTGTATGGTCCAGCTATGGAAAAACCATAGCTTTGATTAGACAGACCTTTGTTGGCAAAGTAATGTCTGCTTTTTACTATGTTGTCTAGGTTGGTCATAGCTTGTCTTCCAAGGAGCAAGTGTCTTTTAATTTCATGGCTACAGTCACCATCTGCAGTGATTTTGGAGCCTAAAAAAAAATAAAGTCTGTCACTGTTTCCATTGTGTCCCCATCTATTTGCCATGAAGTGATGGGACCAGATGCCATCTTAGTGTTTTGATATGTTGAATTTTAAGCCAGTTTTTTCACTCACCTCCTTCACCTTCATCAAGAGGGTCTTTAGTTCCTCTTCACTTTCTGTCATGAGGGTGGTGTCATCTGCATATCAGAGGTTATTGATATTTCTCCCAGCAGTCTTGATTCCATCTTGTGCTTCATCCAGCCTGGCATTTCACACGATATCCTCTGCACTGAAGTTAAATAGGAAGGGTAACAATATACAGCCTTTACGTGCTCCTCTCCCAATTTTGAACCAGTCTGTTGTTCCATGTCTAGTTCTTACTGTTGTTTCTTGACTTGCATACAGTTTTCTCAGAAGGCAGGTGAGGTGGTCTGGTAATCTCATCTCTTTAAGAATTTTCCAGTTTGTTGTGATCCACACAGTCAAAGGCTTTAGCATAGTCAATGAATCAGAAGTACATATTTTTCTGGAATTCTCTTGGTTTTTGTATGATCCAGTGGATGTTGGCAATTTGATCTCTGGTTCCTCTGCCTTTTCTCAATCCAGAACATCTGGAAGTTCTCAGTTCACGTACTGTTGAAGCCTGGCATGGAGGGTTTTGAGCATTACTTTGCTAGTGTGTGAAATGAGTGCAATTGTGCAGAAGTTTGAACTTTCTTTGGTATTGCCCTTCTTTGGGATTGAAATGAAAACTGACCTTTTCCAGTCCTGTGGCCACTGCTGAGTTTTCCACGTTTGCTGGCATATTGAGTGCAGCACGTTCATAGCATCATCTTTTAGGATTTGAAATAGCTCAGCTGGAATTCCATCACCTCCCCTAGCTTTGTACGTAGCGATGCTTCCTAAGGCCCACTTGACTTAGCACTCCAAGATGTCTGGCTCTAGGTGAGTGATCACACCATTGTAAGTAAAGTGCTTTCCTGAGTTCTGTGGGCTGTTCTAGCAGATAATAGAAATTGAGGCAGGGGTCATAGGAAGCAGTCAGAAGTATGGGGACCCAGATTTGCAATGGGTATCTGAAGTCAGGGCAGTCTTGTGGGATGGATCCTTTAATTTGTGGGACCTGACACTAACTCTGGGTGAATAGTGTCAGAATTAATTGTAGGACAGCCAGCTGGTGTTCAGAGAATTGGTTGATGTGGGGAAAATTCCATACATCTTGTGTCAGGAGTATATTGTGAGTAGACAAAACAAGAGGGATTTTACTTTAGAGATTTTCTTTCAGCATCATCATCTCTGTAGCCTTGAAGTTTGATAACAAAAATAAATGTGATTCCTATATTCTTCTATATCTTCAAAGACAATAATGTAAAGATAAACTGGGATCATCATATAATCTCTATGTAGTGTACAGTTTCCTGGTTAATTAAAGCAACTGTTAAGGAATCTAATTTACTTTACTTTTATTTTTTTTTGGTAGCATATGTAGATTGGGGGTGTTATATTTTGTAGCTCTTGAGTCATTGTTGCTTAGGATTTGGTTGCCAAATTTGAAGACATATACACTCATTTCCCACATACTGGAGAAGGAAACGGCAGCCCACTTCAGTGTTCTTGCCTGGAGAGCTCCATGGACAGAGGAGCCTGGTGGGCTACAGTCCATAGGGTCACAAAGGGTCGGACACAACTGAGTGACCAACACCCCACACCCCCCGCGTACAGCGCACTGTCAGAAACAATCATGAGAGAAGCCCAGTAGGCCAGTTTTGAAAGTAGGCACTGACCGTCGTCATGAAAAAACATGAAGATTCCCAGAGTGAGTGAGTGAGAAGTCACCTCGTTGTGTCTGACTCTGCAGCCCCCTGGGTTGTAGCCCACCAGGCTCCTCTGTTCATGGGATTCTCCAGGACAGAATATTGGAGTGGGTAGTCGTTCCCTTCTCCAGGGCGTCTTGCCAATCCAGGGATTGAATCCAGATTTCCCACATTGCAGGCGGATTCTTTGCCATCTGAGCCACCAGGGAAGCCTGACGATTCCCTAAGCCACCAAATACTGCAATAAAGGAAATATGATGAAACCGAGGTGAAATCTAACAGAAATATCTATACTCCATCGATGGCTGCACGGGCTCTCAGCAGCATGACTATTTTTATGATCCTATGTATTGTTCACTGTGGCTGAAAGAACAGAAAGCCAGTCAGCTGAACGCTCTGATTTGTAAACATTCACAAATTAAAAATGAGAGAACAGCAATGGCTTTCATAATGAACAAAGTTTGTATTATATTGAAAACGTAAAACCAAGCAAAAGAAACTTATGAGGAAAGTGTAAATTATACATGTCCTCAAAGTGGTTAAAAAAAAAATTATGGTCATACTTGTAGATTGTCCACATTTTCAAAACCTGCCATTATATTTACAAGTGAATTAGTTTAAATTTTGTATTACAAATGCCAGGCCTTAGAAGAGCTAAACTAGAATTATTCCTTGTCCCCTGGAGTTACTCTAGTTATTTTGGTGTGATATCCTGCTGAGATTTATATGAAAATGAATTTTAATTTCTAATAAGGTAACCATATGCTTTGGAGGGTGTTGTAATAAAGTGTCATAAATAATTATTGTTTCTAACAAATTCAACCTTGCAACAATCAGATCTTATTTTAACAACTACGTTAGATATGGATTTTATCCATTTCCATATTCGCACCACGCTTTCCTCCGAATCTTAAAATCACAACAGGAGCGATAGCCTGCTGGAAAATTTTTCTTCGTCTTTCTCCTCACTTACATAACGTTATTTTATTTTAGAACTGCAAGTTCCACAAAGGAGGCCAGTCTCCCACAGACTTCATGTTATTATTATTTTTTTTACTCTTAATTGTTGCAAAGAAAATTGATCATGTTAGGTTGCGGTGTGTGTGATTCGTCCGGAGGAATTAGCTTGGCATATGCTTTTCCTGTGATTAATAATTAGTAGTTTTGGAAACTGAATAGCTTGAGAGTCAGAGGGAGCAAAAGAAAAAAAAATGGGCTTCCATAAATAGTTTCACTTTCCACATCCCAGCAGAGCCGAGTGCCTCCATTTATCTCCTTTCTTCCCTTTGTTATCCCTTCATCCAGCTTTCTTTGCCTTCCATTACTTTGTGTCAATCAGTAAGTCAATTAGCACATATTTATGTGCTGCCTTGGTTCATGATGGGCAGTGTGAGGCATCAAAGAAGAGTAAGCCAGATTTTCTGTCTTCTGTAAATCACCTCCTTAGAGCTAATCAGGCTGCCTGGAATGCTACCAAAAATAAATGGAGGAGAAATTCAGGGTAATGTTAGGTCATTGAGAACTGAAGTAGATGGGGGTTTCATTAAGAGAGTGGGAGCTGAAGAATGAACAGAATTTGGATGGAGTGATAGAAGAAGGGACATATTTTATGCTCATTTTACAAAGGTTGATTAATTTTTTTAAACTGGGGATAGTTGCCTTACAATGTTGCATTGGTTTCTGCTCTACTACAAAGTGAACCAGCTGTACGTATACATAGATCTCCTCAATCTTGGACCTTCAAGGTCCCTCATCCCACCCATGTAGGTCATCGCAGAGCACCGAGTTGAGCTCCCTGTGCTATAGAGCAGGTTCGCATTAGCTATCAATTTTGCACATAAAGAATGTGCCATAAATAAGACGACAAAGAATCACCTGCAGTGCAGGAGATCTGGGTTCCATCCCTGGGTTGGGAAGATCCCTGGAGGAGGGCACGGTGACCCATTCCAGTATTCTTCCCTGGAGAATCCCCATGGACAGAGGAGCCTGCGGGCTACAGTCCATGGGGTCACACAGAGTCGGATACAGCTGATTGACTAAGCACAGCACAGTGGATATGTGTCAATGCTACTTCCCCCACTCATTCCACATTCTACCTCGCCCCATGTCCATGTGTTCATTCTCTGTCTGTGTCTCTATAGTCATAGGTTCATCGTACCATGTTTCTAGATTCCACATATATGTGTTAACATATGATATTTGTTTTTATCTTTCTCACCACACTCTTTATGAGAAACTCTATGTCCATCCACATCTCTACAAATAGCCGAATTTCATTCCTTTTTATGATTGAGGAGGAGATGTTTGGGATGGCATCATCGATGACATGGACAGGAGTTTGAGCAAACTCCAGGAGGTAGTGAAGGACAGGGAAGCCTAGTGTGCTGCACCCCGTGGGATCGCAGAGAGTCAGGCATGACTTAGTGGCTGTACAACAAATTTTACTTAGGATTTTAATACTCGAGTATCGAATTTATATTAATGCTTCAGAAATCAATATCCTTCAATTCAGTGTATAAGAATTTATTTTTTCAGCCTGATTCATTCTCTGGCCTTTATTCTCAATAAAAGAAGTGGAGGAGTATCCAATTATCAGTCTTTGGGTCTCCCTTAGTTTAAAACTCTTATTTGTGTGAACTCAGTCTTGTTTAGGTAAGCTTCAGTGCTCAGTCTGTTCAAAGTGTCAAGCTTATTCACGGCTTGTGGAGATTTCCCCTTTCTCTTTGTTTCCTCAAGATGACGTTGATATGTCCTCCTAGGGAAGGGGCTGGGGTGTCTGGTCTGAGACTTCTTCTTTCAAGCTGCTTTGCTCTATCTACACTTGGGTGAGATATAAATCATCTTACCCAGTCTTTGGGGGTGGTCTCTGTTCTTCTGAGTCCTGTGGGAGTTTCCATGGATGCTGAGTGCTCCCAGGGAGGATTTTGATGTTGATAACTCAAGAGGTGGTTCCCAATTTTGCTGTCATTGGGGCTTCTGATTCTCAGAGACCTGACTACAGTTCCCATGTGCTCTGCTCTTGGCCCCTCTCTGGCGACCTCCGTAGCTGGTATGCTCAGGAACCTTCTCATGGCAGGGACCCAGGAAACTCTGGAATCCTTCCTGTCCATACCCAGGGTCCTAGGAACCACTGGTCCTCTCTCTGCAAGTATGCCATGCCATCATTTCTTTTCAATTGCTGCTTCCCTCTGTTGGTGTGGTGGAACCCTGTTGGAGAGTCTCCTTCCAGACTTCCCAATGGCAAGTTAAGTAGCAAATTCTTTGTTCTTACATCCTCCTCTGCTCTCTCTGGGGTTTTTATCTTCTTGTTGCTTCTGACCCCATAAAGCTAAAGGGCTGGGAGTGTTAGGTCTTTAACACCTTCATATATCCTCTTTGAATCTCCCTCATCTTCATGCTGCACTCACCAGAAAGGCTCCAACTTCCTCATTATATCTAATAGGAACTTCCCCTACATCATACTGTCATTTTTCCTTACCTAGTGTGCATACCTTCCACTTTGCTTTGGCAAAAAATAACCCTTTATCCTTAGTTATGAGAAAAGCATAGGGGAGAAAAAGCCATCACTACCACTAGATTATCAAGAGGAAAAATGCATCAGTATTTCACAAAATTTATCTACCAATAAATACGATGTATGACCAAAGGAGTCCAACACTGTTTTTCTGATTAATGATTCAATAGAATAACGAAAGGTGGTGACTACTTTGTATTTAAGATTTCAAGTTTCCTAATACCAACTCAGTCACATGGACAGGACATGACAAGACCAAGTGCTGGACATTATCAGGAACTAAAGGATGAAACGTGAAGGTCAAGGGTTCCTTTGTACTTTATAACCCAGAGGACTGGGATCAGATTTGGAGTCTATCTCCCCAAACCAGCCTGAAAAGAGTAATGCTAAATGGAGCATGTTACCCTTGATGGAACCTGGAACAGAAAAAAGAAAAAAAGACATTAGTGCAAAATCCAGTGAATATGAAGTCTGAATTGACTTAATAGAAATGTGCTAATGTTGATCTCCTAGTTTTGACAAAACTAGGTTATGGTCATATAAGACATTGACATTAGGGGCAACTAGATTATGGTATTCAGGCTATCACTGTA
Organism: Bos indicus x Bos taurus; assembly: GCF_003369695.1. Classification (NCBI taxonomy): domain Eukaryota; kingdom Metazoa; phylum Chordata; class Mammalia; order Artiodactyla; family Bovidae; genus Bos; species Bos indicus x Bos taurus. The sequence goes on from NC_040104.1 coordinate 27,234,579, forward strand.
CTACCTTGGCAACTTTGTAAATTCAACACAATAAAAAATTTATTCAACATGAATTACTTACCTATGGACAAAGCCAGAAAGCAAGAAGCAAAGTTCGGTTCAGTTCAGTTCAGTTGCTCAGTCGTGTCCGACTCTTTGCGACACCATGAATCGCAGCACACCAGGCCTCCCTGTCCATCACCAACTCCCGGAGTTCACTCAAACTCATGTCCATGGAGTCGGTGATGCCATCCAGCCATCTCATCCTCTGTTGTCCCCTTTTCCTCTTGCCCCCAATCCCTCCCAGCATTAGAGTCTTTTCCAGTGAGTCAACTCTTCGCATGAGGTGGCCAAAGTACTGGAGTTTCAGCTTTAGCATCATTCCTTCCATAGAACACCCAGGACTGGTCTCCTTTTGGATGGACTGGTTGGATCTCCTTGCAGTCCAAGGGACTCTCAAGAGTCTTCTCCAACACCACAGTTCAAAAGCATCAATTCTTCGGCGCTCAGCCTTCTTCACAGTCCAACTCTCACATCCATACATGACCACAGGAAAAACCATAGCCTTGACTAGACAGACCTTTGTTGGCAAAGTAATGTCTCTATTTTTGAATATGCTGTCTAGGTTGGTCATAACTTTCCTTCTAAGGAGTAAGCGTCTTTTAATTTCATGGCTGCAGTCACCATCTGCAGTGATTTTGGAGCCCCAAAAAATAAAGTCTGACACTGTTTCCACTCTTTCCCCATCTATTTCCAATGAAGTGATGGGACCAGATACCGTGATCTTCGTTTTCTGAATGTTGAGCTTTATGCCAACCTTTTCACTCTCCACTTTCACTTTCATCAAGAGGCTTTTTAGTTCCTCTTCCCTTTCTGCCATAAAGTTGGTGTCATTTGCATATCCGAGGTTATTGATATTTCTCCTGGCAATCTTGATTCCAGCCTGTGCTTCTTCCAGCCCAGCGTTTCTCATGATGTACTCTGCATATAAGTTAAATAAGCAGGGTGACAATATACAGCCTTGACGTACGCCTTTTCCTATTTGGAACCAGTCTGTTGTTCCATGTCCAGTTCTAACTGTTGCTTCCTGACCTGCATATAGGTTTCTCAAGAGGCAGGTCAGGTGGTCTGTTATTCCCATCTCTTTCAGAATTTTCCACAGTTGATTGTGATCCACACAGCAAAGTACAAACTATTATATTAATTCTTGCAGTCTTGTTTCTGTATTCCTTTTATTTTCTGTCCTTTAGTATTTTAGAATGGTTTGTTAAGTAGTTTCTTTGGTGGCCTATATATGCATGTGTATATATATAGGTGTATTTTGTGTGTGTGTGTGTGTGTGTATAGTTTACATGGGCTGTTTTCAAAGAGTCATTTTATATGTGGAAAAAAGAGAAAGATGCCTATTTTCTGACACTTTCGATAGATTGATTCTCACTGAAACCCATTTCAGTGATTTAGTTTTAAATAATGGAAGTTTTCTTTTTTTTCTTTTAGTCACAGCTCATTTTGTTATTGTTGTTACTGCTTCTGATGTTTCTTTTGTAAGAAGATATTTTTGCAGTCTCAATTCACAATCTTTTTCTGCCAGTGATGGTGGTGACAATTTTCATTAAGCATTGCCACACATTGCCTTCCACCATCTTTAGGTACCTCCAGTCCTGTTATTACCAAAATTAATCTTTTTTCCTAGGTGTGTAAGCACCTTGACACAAAACACATCTTGCAGACTATTGGGCCGAAGCAGCAGCTAATTTACCAGCATTACTTGGTCAATAATGTTGACCAGTAGAAAAACTTTGACTGCCTTTCATTCTCCTGCCAGTCAGCATTATTAACTCTGCAGTCTAATGAGTGTGCTTAAAATTGCCATTTGTGTTTGCCTCCGTATAAGGGAAGATTGGATTAAATTCAATCTATACAATGTCAAGGATGATGAAAATTACGTATCTTGCTCATTTATAAAGGCTACTTTTATATGGGGCTCTTCTTTCTATAAACTCAGCTTTTATTAAAATGAACTGTACATTTTCAGTAGGAACTCATTTTCAATAGAGGTAGAATAGGATGACACCTGTCACTTGAGGAGCAACACATGTAATTTGACAGATTACATTAAACAAGATCCCTGTTATCATTAAGCTAAAAGACTCATGGTTTCCAAGTTTGGAATACATGGTGGTTTGTAATATTTTACATTGTATGCCATGCCCCTACTCTCGGTTAATGATGGATGTCCAGTGCCAGGGTTAGGGCACTATGCCTGTAAGACTGGCACAGCCCTGTTATGGCAGTATAACGTACGTAAAAAGTATGGTGCCTTGCTGCTTTGTTCTTAATGCTGTGCTTTGCTTCCTTGCCCATCATGGTTGACTCTTTTATAATACTTGGGCCTCCATCAGATTTTAATGTGAAGCTACTGTGTCATCCTGAGGTTGTCTGTCTGTCCACAGCTATAAGCTAGTTGGGGTTCCTGGCAGTACCTTATCTGGTGTATGACTTTTTTTTTGGTGGTGATAACACAGATAACCCAAAATAACCATAGTCTGGTTCCTTAGACTTTTCATCCTAAAAAATTCACATCCCAGCTTGAATTTCCTTTGGTTTTACACTTCTTACATTTCCAAGGCAAGAGTATAAAACTTCTGAGAGAAGCTGAAGAGCATCTATCGAATCACTCTCCAATATTAGTACCCCTTACCCTGGTGGCTAAATTGGTACTAATACTACAAGTCTATCAATAATGATTAAATTGAAAACAGGTGATTTTTAAGTCACTTTCTTACTAATAGTCTTCCTCTGGGCCCTGTTTTTTGTTTTCTTTAGGAAAAAAACAAAAACAAAAAAAGCTTGGTGGTAAAAATGTTGATTATCCCTCCTCAGTAAAAAAATCCTACCTTCTGTTACTTGAACTTTCCCCTCAACTTTAAAGGGCATGAGCTTTTCTTATTTTGAGTTTTGAGCTGTCTTAACTGGAAATGTGTCACAGCTTCAGATTAGGTGGATTCTGTTGTTCTTTTGTCCTTTATGCTATCAGAGTTTCAGCTTCTAATCTACCACTTTCTCTGTAAAGGACATGGATGCTCCAGAGTGTGTTTGCTGGTTATATTAGATTACTTGAAAGGCCATATGAAGGTGTTGAGTGGTTTGGGTGGGGGTGTTTGAAGGGTTGATGATGAATGATGTCTCTCACTCTCAGATCTAGGACGAGCCAATAAATGGGGTTGAAGTAAAGGTGCTGGTGGTGATTGAATCATGGTCAAAGATGCAGATTTGGCCTTGGGAAGCTTTTCTCTCCTCATCAGCTGGTATTCATAGCTGTTGTTTTACCTTGAATAAGAACTTTAATCTACCTTCCCATATCACTGAGCGGTGGTGAGATTTGAGATCGTTGTGAAATGCCAGAGTATGACTACCTAAGAGCACCTTCTGGAACTGTCCATTCATCCTAAACAAGTCTTTGGGGGCCCAGGATTTGAATCGCAGAGTTGTTGTTGGCTGTTCCTCTTGAGCCAGAATCTAAAATGATGGTGCTAGAGTCTTAACATCCTTTCTCCTAGCAATTATGGATAAATATGGTTTTTCCAGTGGTCATGTATGGATGTGAGAGTTGGACTGTGAAGAAAGCTGAGCACTGAAGAATTGATGCTTTTGAACTGTGGTGCTGGAGAAGACTCTTGAGAGTCCCTTGGACTGCAAGGAGATCCAACCAGTCCATTCTAAAGGAGATCAGTCCTGGGTGTTCATTGCAAGGACTGATGCTGAGGCTGAAACTCCAATACTTTGGCCACCTCACATGAAGAGTTGACTCATTGGAAAAGACCCTGATGCTGGGAGGGATTGGGGGCAGGAGGAGAAGGGGATGACAGAGGATGAGATGGCTGGATGGCATCACCGACTCGATGGACATGGGTTTGGGTGAACTTCAGGAGTTGGTGATGGACAGGGAGGCCTGGTGTGCTGCGATTCATGGTGTTGCAGAGTCAGTCGGACACGACTGAGCGACTGAACTGATACTTTTAAGAAAGCTGAAGAACACCTGGGATTTCCCTGATAGCTCAGTTGGTAGTTCTTTTCTCATTACAAAGAACATCTAGGAAATACAAAGACAGCTTTTAGTAACTTTTAACATTTTCTTACCTTTTTGAAGTCATTGGAGGCACCATAGGAGAAGTCTTCTTGAGACTCCATGGGAGAAAACACTGTAATGTCTCCAATTTGTCCTGATGGAGTCCATTCGACAAGGGTTTATATAGGTCAGTACGTGGCTTTTTTATAAGCTACAGCAGAAGTTGAGGCTTTTGGTAACCCTTGTTTCTGGACTTATATGTTCTCTATTTAGCAGGATGTTAAAATTGGACTCTTTCTGTCCTGTGGAGGATAGATCAGAGGCCTAACACAGAACAACAACTTTCTCATTACAAAGTGAGGTGCTGGACAACTTGACTTATAAAGAGGTACCTCAGAACTCTTGACCATTCGCTTCATCCTATTGAGAAGGTCAGAGACAGAAGAGTGGAATGGAAACTTGGAGAGAGCATTTCTTTGGATGGAAATAACTCTTCCCACCATTGGGAAAGGGAGAAAAGTCCATCCTCGCCATTCAGCCCGATGAGAAGAGTTTCAAGGATACTCCTGGAGAATGTGAGTGCTTTGGGAGATTTAGAAGGGCAAATAATTTATTGGGGAAGACAGGAATGCCTATTAAAAATGAAGTGGAAAGAAGCAGCTTTAGGCAGGGAAAGCCCCAGACCACATGCAGACCTTATCAATTCTTCACCCATCATCAGTGGGGAACTCCCAAAAAAGAATGCCTGTAATGGAGTCCCATGTGAGGCACAGATGGCCTGGCTTTAGTCCTTTGGCAGGGCTCAGTTACTTGCTGTGGGCAGCCTGGGGAGAATGTGGCCTCAACTGTGGGGTGGTGGCAGGGGATGCTGAGGGGGTTGTCAGCTAATTGTGCTTTTTCCAACTTAGCAGCAAAATCTTTCTTGAAGAGAGAACCAAGCAGCCCATCTCCATGGCTACCGGGGATGGCAAACTGCTTTTCCATATGTTTCCTAACTGTACCAGCATCTCTGAAACTTAACATATCTGAAGAGGCTCTAGGTACCTATTAGGGTCGTAAAAGGGTTTAGACTGCATTATGGAGGCTCTTAGAATATGGAGGCTGGGCAAGGACATTCTATAGCAATTAGCCACGTTAATTAACAAATGAAAGCAAAGACTGCAGATATTTGGATGTTCTGATCCTTCTGTCTTTGATAACTGTTATATCCATAGCAGTGAATGGGAGAGTCTGAAGGTCAAGGGATAGATGGACTGGGAGGTCTTCCTGCTTGTCTGGACCATCTATCCCATTCTGTTAGAAAGCTTTAATCTTCATAAGTAAGGATGCTGCAGACCAGGAGGTAGGTATACTATGTCTGGAACTTTCTCAGCTTAAAAACCTTCCTGATTTGCACCAAATCTGCCTTCCATATCCCCCTCAATATCTTATCTCCTCTTTCATCCAAAAAGTGTGACCTTCAGTCCAGCAGAAGGTGTTACTACCCAGGGGTTGCTTGCCAGAGAACTCCCAGTCCTGTGGCTCTCAGCCAGTGGGAAACTTTCCTCCTCTGCTAAGTCATCTTAGTGAGATGCACTGACCTTAAACTTCGACTCCTCTCCTAATGCTCTTTCCCCCGCAGCTGTCACCTGTCACGTGCTATCTCTTGCTCCTTCTGCTTGCAGTGGATTCTCTTCTGCCACCTTTGACTACCCTCGGTGTTATCTTGAATGCTATGAATTTTTTCTAATGCTCCTCAAGTCCTCTGCCCCTGAGGCATACCACTGACTCCTTAAAAAACATAATTGCCATTTTTAACCACTAATAGAATACATATTAATTTAATATTTCACTCACTAAAGGAATTGATAATTTCTGTACTCTTAAATCTGTTTTCTATTGTCACTCCTTAACTAGTTGATAATTATTTGAACAAGTATGCAAGGCATCTTCTAGGCTCTGTGCTAGAGTAAATTTTGAAATAAAGTCACTTAGACTTGGTTCTTGACTTCAGGAGGATTGAGGTCTTTAACGTTTTCCTATAAATCATGCCTATAAACATGAGAACTGTTTATTTTTTTTCTTTGAGCTTTACTGATGGATACCTGGCTCTTTGACAGAGTCGGGGTATGTCTGGTGGGCCAGCTACCACTACATCGAGATATGACATAAGGCTATAATGACGAGGACAAGTCTAAAGAACATTAACAGGGCAGTGGTCACTAAGACACGTTGTTCTGTTACGTCTCGCGAATTTTGTGTATTGGAACGTTGAGGTTGGCAGGAACACCTAGAGACCACCTAGCTCAGACTTTATTTTATTGGCATGGAGACCAAAAGTTGGAGAGGGAAAGTGACTTGCCCAAGGTCAGATCCCATAAATGAGAGATCACGCATGTAACCCGAAGGAACTAAATTATGAAAGTGTATCTAAACTCTGTAGGCTGAAATATTTTTAAGCTGAAGTCACTTTTCCTTTTTTATTGATTTATTCTGATTGTGATTTATTATCATCATCCACCAGGGCTGAAAATGTGAAGACAGCAGCATTTAGAACTTCCCCAGCTTCGATGATACGACTGTTTGCTTTGACCATGAATAGCATTTTGAACATTTAAGTAGCTGCTTGTTGTTTTTTCCGTGTCTGATCTCACCCCACTCGAGACCAGGGACTGGGGCCTCCAAGCCCTTGTCCCCAAGCCTGAGCACAGTCCCACATGTTATGAATTTGGATGGTTGACACGGTTTCTTGATGAGCAAGTCAGCCCAATAATGGGATTGTGTAGCTCACAGGAGGTAAACTTTTGAAACAAAGCCATGTAGGCTCAGATTTTAAGGGAAAGAAGTGTTTAAATACCAAATTAAGATGAAAAATTTCCCCAGTCTTTTGTGGGGTGATGAATGTGAGGAAATAGGATGCATGTCTATTCTTTTTGCATTGCCTCTGCCTTAGAATTCCCTCAGCTTCTCTGCCTGGAAACCTCGTGCCTTCATCCTCCTCCTGCTGCTGCTCTGGGCCCCCGCCTGAGCACAGTCTTCCTGTCTGCGTCCCGAGGGCACTTTGTGGTGGCCATCAGAGCACTCGGGACACCGAAGCTTCATTGTCTCTTGAGGTCTCTCTCCCTGGTTGTGCTGTGAATTTGAGTGGCAGGGAATAACCACGCTCATCACAACATCTCTAAAGCCTGTCACAGATATGTAAAAGGTGTTGAATATATATTAATTGAGATGATAGGTAATAAAACCCTTTTAATTAGAATGACTTAGGCTAAATTTACATACTAATAGGTACAGTAATACGCATGCTGATCTTTTTTGATTACAAAGTATTTTTGTTTATTGCCTTACTTGATTCTAATATCAACCCCAGGAAGGAGGTATTTGTATTCTCATTGTTACAGGAAGGCCCAGAATCAGAGGAGTCATTTTTACTTAAGAAAATAGAGATTCCAACTCAGAAATCCTGGTTCCAAACCCCATGTCTTAATCTCTCCATGAAGATTTTTAAATACCAGGCCTAGACTGGTGCCTGTTTGATAGCTCACACATATCCATGATAAAATGAGAAAAATAAGTAATAAATAAGTTTTTTTTTTAAATAATGCTGAATTTAAAATAAAGGATTATCCTATATGTTTTTGCTTTAAAGTGTTCTTTTAAAAATGATAGTAGTACCATATGGTATATTAAACAACTTTAGTATCAAAAAGGAGAAGGCAATGGCACACCACTCTAGTACTCTTGCCTGGAAAATCCCATGGACGGAGGAGCCTGCTAGGCTGCAGTCCATGAGGTCGCTAAGAGTCGGACACGACTGAGTGGCTTCACTTTGACTTTTCACTTTCATGCATTGGAGAAGGCAATGGCAACCCACTCCAGTACTCTTGCCTGGAAAATCCCATGGATGGAGGAGCCTGGTAGGCTGCAGTCCATGGGGTCGCTAAGAGTTGGACACAACTGAGTGACTTCACTTTCACTTTTCACTTTTATGCATTGGAGGAGGAAATAGCAACCCACTCCAGTGTTCTTGCCTGGAGAATCCCAGGGATGGGGAAGCCTGGTGGGCTGCCGTCTATGGGGTTGCACAGAGTTGGACACAAGTGAAGTGACTTAGCCAGCAGCAGCAGTATCAAAAAGCAATATAGTTTGTAAGATAAACATTATTACCAAAAAAGGTTTTTTCAAGTGTTGCCAGTTTGCTAAATCTTACAGCCTAGGAACCACAGCTACCTTGGTGAAATGTCTCAATTCATTAACTTTTCCCCATGCCTGTCTTTTGAAAGTAAGTGATGAGAAAACAAGCTCATATCAGAAATTTCCTTAAGACCATATCCATCCTAAAGTCACGTAGGGCAAGCCTTGGAATCAGAATATGCCAAATCTAGCTTCTTACGTTTACCTTAACTCCATCACTGGAAGGAGAAGACTCATATTCAGAATAATAACTGTAGTCACGTTATTCTTACAAGCTTGTATTTTATTATGATGGTATTTACTGATGCTTAGGGGTGAGTGATGGCTTCCCCAGTAGCTCAGTGGTAAAGAAACTGTCTGCAATGCAGGAGTCACATGTTTGATCCCTGAGGTGGGAAGATCCCCTGAAGGAGGGCATGGCAACTGACTCCAGTATTCTTGCCTGGAGAATCCCATGAACAGAGCAGCCTGGTTGGCTACAATCCATAGAGTCGCAAAGAGTTGGACACAACTGGAGCAACTTAGTACGAATACGGGTGGATGAAAAATGTCTGTATGATGATTTTCCACACTAAGACTTAAAGCAAGGTTCATTGCTACTTCTCATTTAAGCCCTATCTTAAATTCCTATTTATTTTCATAGCACTCTGGACAATTGTGTCCCCTCCCCTGCCCCTCCACTGTGTTTAAAAATTGGATAACACTACAGATACCCCAATCCAGAAGCTGATATTGGGAGCAGGAAGTCTGCTGCACCAGGGTTAGTGTGGTTTTGTCCCAGCTCACATTCCCACTGAACTGAACTCTTGGAAAGAGTTGCTGGGGAAGGAGTATGGATGGATCATCACACTGGTGGTATTTAGAGCCCACGTCATTGCGCTGGGGTACCGCTGCCTGATCACTGGCATTTTGCTGCCTCTTGGCCCTTGTCTTTATGAATGAGTAGCGTGTATTTCTGATCTCCTCTCTTCTTGATAAAGACGGTGTTTATGAGCGTCAGCATTAATGGTGCAGTTTTGCAGCCCTGAGGTTAAAAGCTTTCCGATATCTCATTAACTCACAGTGGCATTTCACTTTTAATATTGTCTAGGCACCCTTGCTTGAATCAGTTCAGTCACTCAGTCGTGTCTGACTCTTTGCGACCCCATGGACTGCAGCATGCCTGGCTTTCCTGTCCATCACCAACTCCCAGAGCTTGCTCAAACTCATGTCCATCGAGCAGTGATGCCATCCAACCATCTCACCCCCTGTCGTCCCCTTCTCCTGCCTTCATTCTTTTCCAGCATCAGGGTCTTTTACAATGAGTCAGTTCTTTGCATCAGGTGGCCAAAGTACTGGAGCTTCAGCTTCAGCATCAGTCCTTCCAATGAATATTCAGGACTGATTTCCCTTAAGATTGACGCAGGGATTGGACCCTTGTTCCCTGCACTGGTAGGTAGATTTCTATTTACTGTACCACCAGGAAAGTCCACAAAGAACTTTGAAAATCAGCTGGTTTGCCTGGGGTCATGAAGATTCAGTGACAGCAAGTGTAGACAATCAGAAGCCTTCCTGCTCCCTCAGTAAGGTTTCTGAATGGCAGAGTCTCTACCCTGTGTGGGGGATGCAGACTATAACGGACTCCTCTCTCCAGGTCTCTTCTCTTTCTCAAGAGGTGGGGCCATTAGTATGCCTGCATCATACTGTACTTTAATGATTGAGTCCCATCTTCTAGTGGGTACAGTAACTGTACTCAATTTTCACCTCTGTTCATTTTCTCTCCATGTGGTGAGTGACTCAGGCCTTGTTCCCAGAACAGGCTCCCCTCCCTTTGCTCCTCAGTCCTCTCTTCTCTCCTCTCATCAGTGTTTATACGTTTTTAGTGACAGGTCTCTTGAGTAGCTGGCTTCAGCAAGGTGAGATCCCAAGACTCCTCTTGGGTTTGAAGCCACTGACCCCATCCCATTCATCCGAAAGCTCAGCACTGGAGTTTGGGGCACTGTGGTGCCTTATTTTCCCACTAATTCATTCACCCTGACATGACTCTTTCTCTCTGACCATTTCATAGGGATGTGGACAGGATGAGCCAAAGTAAATTCCTTGGCCTCTGAATGGAACAAACCTCTGTATCTGCTTCTAATGCTATGAATTACTGGGAAGCAAAACACAAAGGGAAAATCGAAGCTAACTTTTTATGGATATCTGCCTGTGAGTGGGATAACGGGCGATTTATTTACATATATAAATGTAGGGTGAACAGTGCTTTATTCTTGGGACAAGAACAGAAGATCATGGAGTATTTTTCTTGAACAAGGCAGGATTCTATTGCAGACCTCATCCTCCACCCTCTCCTATAACCAGGGAAACGAGACTCACCTAGCATCTTCCCTTACCCTCTTATTGTCTGGTTACATTTTGTTTTCCAAAGTTGGGGTGGAGATGGACATTTTTGAAATGACTGGAACCTTTAAATTTGTTATAAATGTCAGTTCTTTGTGACACAGTCTCCCCAGAAGACATAATAACATGTGACATATTGATAGGATCAGGACATTCACAACCAGTGTGTTTATATCAGGCATGGGGTGAGAAGCTGCAGAAATGATTGGGGTGAAAATTATTTCCTAGCCTGGGGCTGCTCTCTGATGTAACTGCTGCAACTCTTGTTTGGATCTTTTTGCTTGCATATTTTACACCCCCACCAGCCTTCCTTGCTGGCTTTCTCTTCCCTGTCTCTTTCCTGAGTTCTCTGTTTTGTTAGAAGCCAGGCAGCCAGCTTCCATCCTCTTGGTGTCTCGGTGCCGGGTTTGCGTGGGAGGGATGTATGCTCATTTGCGCTCATTTGCAACTGCAGGTGCTATGCAATTATGATTTAACAATGAGTAATTCTATCACATCCTTCAGTCTTCAAATTAAAGAGCAATGATCATAAGGTCTAGATGTCCAGTGTAAAACAAGCAATTTTCAACGTTAAGGTGTGGTCTGCTATCTAAGATGATTTTTGTAACTTCAGAAATATAGTTAAGACTTCGTATATTTAGTTACATTGTAAATTTTTTTAATTTTATTTTTTATTGGAGTGTAGTTGCTGTACCATGTTGAACTAGTTTCTGCTGTGCAGTTATGTAAATCTGCTATATGTATACACATATCTCCTCCCTGTTGAGCCTTCCTCCAACCCCCCACAGCCTATCTTTCTAGGTCATCACAGAGATCAAGCTGCGCTCCGTGCTATATAGCAGCTTCCCATTAGTTTTGTATTTCACACGTGGTGGTATATATATATCAATCCTCATCTCCCAGTTTTTCCCATCGTCTACTTCCACCCTTGTGTCCAAGTATCTGTTCTCCACATCTGCATGTCTATTCCTGCCCTGAAAATAGGTTCATCTGCACGATTTCTCCAGATTCCAAGTCGTGTTAGTCGCTCAGTCGTGTCTGACTCTTTGCAACCCCATGGACTGTAGCCCACCAGGCTCCTCTGCCCGTAAAATTCTCCAGGCAAGAATACTGGAGTGGGTAGCCATTCCCTTCTCCAGGATGTCTTCCAACCCAGGAATCAAACCCGGGTCTCCTGCATTGTAGGTAGATTCTTTACCATCTGAGCCATCAGGGAATCCTTCATCTGTACCATTTTTCTAGATTCCATATACATGCATTAATATATGATATTTCTCTTTCTGACTGACTGCAGCAGATGTAAATGTAAACAGCAATATCCTTGTTGGTTTATCTATCAGTTTGGCCAAAAGATTTACATTATGGAAAAACCCAAATGAACTTTTTGGTCAACCCAGTGCAGAGGCTCAGATGAAGTTCATGCCCTAAAATGAAACCTTAGATGACTTGTGCAAGAGACATACCAAGGAATTCAGAACTGAAAGTGACTTTATTAAATCACTGAAGACAGCCAACCGTCTTCTTTTATGGTAGGGGTGAGAGATGCCATAGGAATGAAAAAACATACCTCAGGCTCCAGTGGAGGAGGTCAAATTCACCAGCTCTCACTAAACTAGTCCCACTTGCCTTCTCCTGACTGCTACAGTAATTATACCATGAGTCTCCAAATAGTCAGAAATTGGCTCACGCATTTTGAAACTTCTTACATTGCTTGCTCATTGTTTCATATATGCTGACCTGTCTAACCTACTTCACTGAAAATGTGTTGAAGATAAGAACTACATCTTAAAGTTTTTCTATGGTGAAGATTGGATTCATGCTAATCATTTAGTGGGAAAATTCAATAAATATTCCTTGATTGACTTAAATATCAAAGGATTTTGTCTACATGATTCTTTGTAAAAGAATACTAGGAAATTAAAAATGACATCTGAATGTTTTACATTTCCTTCTGGTATATGGCATCTAGACTGTGAGTGTCTTGGGGAAAAAGTTGCAGTATAGAAATATTTACAAAGCCTGGTATGTAGTAGGTGCTGAAGAGAATGTTGCCGAATAAATGAGTGAGTGAGTAAATTAATGAAAAATGTGGGCAACACGTTAATCAGGAAAAATGATAACAACTGTGGACAGAAGTTGGGGAAGATGAGTAGGTTTGTAGGAACAAGTGCTTGTTAGGATACCCATGATCACCCTCACGTGTATCAGTCAGCGGGTTCGTACCAGGGCCTGGGCCTATTGAACTTTCTGTTGTCTTGTAGGGTCAGCTCTTCTGCTAACTCACTGACCTTGGGCACCCGAGAGGGCAAGTGGTGAATAATGTGGAGGGGAAGATGAATTCTTAAAATACTGCTGCTCTCAAGGTCCCATCAATGGAGGCAATTCAAAATATGGAGTAAAATGCAAATGAGATAATTTGGTTGGTGGGAGGTGAAAGTGTATGAACACTTTGATGTCCTAAGCCTTGCGTTTATTTCATATGTTCCAAACCTTTGTGCTTTTGCTATTGTAGTCATTACAAGTGACCGGGGTCCCAGTAATGACTGCCTCTGAGCCACAACTGCCACCAGCAGAAATCCTGGAACTCAAGTACACCTGATTCAGTGTTCTCCTTGACATTGAACCCCAAATCGTCTCACATCAACTTCTAGGAGCCTCATGGAATGTAATATCACTCCATTCATTCATTCTTCATTTATAAATGAATGAAGTAACAAATTCAAGTAACATTTATTGAAGGTTGTCTGCTTATTAGATGTGCAAAGCGCTTATTATTAGTGCAAAGTGCTGATGATATGAAGATGAAAGGACCATTACCTGTGTTCCCAGTGCTCACTGTGAGGTGAGAAGAGAAAAATAAGACCCCAAGCCTTAATTTGACTTCATAGTATCTAATAGGACAAGACTGGGCCTTACAGTGGAGCAGAGGGTTTCACCAGCAGAAAGATGCGTGATAGGGTTACCCAGAGTTCACATGCAAGGTAGCGATTCCTCTGATGTAAGTCACTGCCTCCCAGGCTCTGCCTCTTGTTGCTTGCTTCAGACATCTGACTTTACCAGTTTACTGAGCAGAGCTCTATTTCTTCAAGGGACAGGCTCATATTTGACATGCTTGTAGGACTTGATTATATATACTATCTCAGAATGTCAATTCAATAATTTCCAGTAATTGTCAGGCAGGTTAGACATCTTTCTGAGAGAGACCAGGATATTCTCACCTTGAAGGGAAGGAAAAATGATCAGAGGGTTCCTTAACGAGCATGTGCTCAGGTGAAGGTTTTCATAGTATCCAGATCTGGTAGGCTGGTCACTCCCATCTGGATAATATACCCCACCTCCTGGGTCAGGAGGTGATTGCATGTTTTTTTTTTATAAATAACTTAAAACAATTTGTTTATTTTTTTGGTCATGTCATTCAGGATCATAGTTCCCCGACCAGGAACAGAAACTGTCTACTACATTGGGAGTGTGGAGTCTTAACTACTGGATCATCAGGGAATTCTCGGAGGTGGCTGTTCTTGAATGGGCACTAGAGTCCCGTCTCCCCAGAATGGGCCCTGCTGACATGCCAGTTCTGTCCTTGTGTTCCAGGACTGCAGCTGTTTATTATCCTGGCTCAATCTAGGTATAAAGTATTCAGAGGAGTGGACTGAGGGCATGTCTTTCGGACTGTGCTACAGAAACGTTTATTCTCTTCATAGAGCATTGTACTTCATACTAATTTTGAAACATTTTACCTCAGATTGGGACTTGAACCCAGCCAAAACCCACTTTGGGACTTGAACCCACTTGGCCAGGGCTCAAACCTGGCCGAAACCCTGCTTGGGACTCTAAAGTATGTGGCCTGGATTGGAACCCAATCAGAACCCATGGTCTTCCAACTGAGACCACAGATCTGGTTTCAGGACCTAATGAAGCCCAAGTTCTTGATGTCTCATCACAGAAAGAATTCAGTGAGCGACAGAGTGATAGCTAAGAAGTAGATCTGTTGAGAGAGAAACACACTCCACAGAGTGTAGGCTGTTGCAGAGGGTGAGTGTGGCATCAAAATGTGGTGTGGTTAGCTTTTATTCACTGGATAATTTCATAGACTATAATGATTGGGAGGATTATTCCAGCCATTTTGGGGAAGGGGCAGAGAGTTCTAGGAATTGGACCAGTGCCAGCTTTTGGTCTTTGGTGGTTGGCCTTGGAACTGTCGTAGCTCCTCTGGATGTGTCATTTAGCTTGTGGATGTATTACCGTGAGGATATACCGAAGGTTAAAGTTCCAAGATGGCAGACCAGGCAAAGTCAAAGTTGCCGCATCTGCCGTCTTAGAACCATTTGACTCTAATGTTTCTGTTGTGTCCTCGGATTATGTCATTCTTTCAAAAGTTGTGCCCTGCCCCCTTCCCTCCTGTTTCAATTCCATTTTTATCAGAGTACAGCTTTTATATATTAGAAGTGACATAGCAGTACGTGGCTCATGATAAAAAAGCAACAGTCTTCCGCTCACTCCATACTACTCCTTCCCTGAGGAAGTTTCTTTGGAAGTTTCATCCATTGTTTATTTCCATTTATTCTTATGGATGTTTGTGTGTCCCATCTTTTAGACAATTATGTTCATTTTCCTTGGTGTTTTTCTAATGGCAAAGGATGATTCAGTTTGCTAACTACTTCCCAACCCACCTTGTCTGCCCTTCCTTCCTCCCACCCATCCCCTAGAGCTAGTATTAACAGGAAGCTTCTGGTAAGGTTTGAAAGGGCTGAACTTGCAGTTGTAATCCCCACAGCCCAGGGCACAGCCAACCAGGGTTCAGATCCCATGCTCTTCCCGGACAGGACTACGGGCAAGTCCTTTAAAATGTAAGAACCTGGGTTTCAGTCTCCTCAAAATCAAAATGGGTTAATACTTGCCATCTAGAAAGTGAAGGTAAATAATATAATGCATGAAGGTGCCTAGAACTGCATGCCTGAACAATAGGCTAAGATGAGGGTAGTCCTGAGGGGCTCTTTTGAAAGATGAGATGTCACAGAGCTTGAGTCTAGCTACTTCTATGCTGGAGAATTATTTTTAAAGTAATTTATATATTTATTTTTGACTGTGCTGGAGCTTTGTTGCTGCATGGGCGTTTTCTAGTTACAGTGATCAGGGGCTATTCTCTAGTTGTGTGCAGACTTCTTTCTCATTTAGTGGCTTCTCTTGTTACAGAGCAAGGGCTCTAGGGCACGTGGGCTCAGTAGCTGCAGCTCCCAGGCTGTAGAGCACAGGTTCCCTTGTTGTGGCTCATGACAGGCTTAGTTGCTTAGCTTAGTTGCTAAGCTTAGTTGCTAAGCTTAGTTGCTCCGAGGCATGTGGGATCTTCCCTGTCCAGGGATCAAACTCATGTTTTCAGCATTGGCAGGCAGATTCTTTAAGCTACCAGGGAAAACCTATACTGGAAAATTTAAAGCAGGTGGAAATATGCCCCTCCTCTTTTGTCCCACATCTTGAAAAACCTATCTGCAAACTGGTCTTAGCTTGGCCAGTGTTGAGCCATGTCACCCTGGAGTACTTTTCCACCTTTGGCTTCCCAGCTCCCTTTCTGTTCAGTCTTTCTCTAAACAAGGTACAATGCCATTGGTGAGGCTTCCTTCTGCTTAGTGAACTACAATCATGCTGCAGTTCTCACTCTTTGAAATGACTCCTGAATCACCTTGATGGGGTTTTCAGCGCTCCTCACTTCCTCAGTCACATTTACATTCTCTAGGTTTATTTCCCCAGATGGCTAATCTCACCCCATTGTATGTAGATTTTACGAGTTTAATTCTCAGCGGACAATCTTATTTCCCTTCTCTTTGCTTCTTTAAGATCTAATCAAACTCAGAAATCAACCACAGAATTTTCTTTTTATGGAAGCCTTTTTGGACTTCCCAGTGTTGTCAGGGTTTCTTGGCCATCCGTGAGATGGACCAGGGACTGTCTTCTTAGGTTCTCTGGAAGCAGATGCTTGAGATGGAGTGTGTGACCAAAAATATTTATTAGAGGTCTTTTCTGTGCTGTGCTCAGCTGTGTCTAACTCTTTTGTAGCCCACCAGGTTCCTCTGTCTCTGGAATTTCCCAGGCAAAAATACTGGAACAGGTTGCCATTTCCTCCTCCAGGGGATCTTCCCAACCCAGGGATCGAACCTGCATCTCTCATGTATGTCTCCTGCTTGGCAGGTGGATTCTTTATCACTAGCACCACCTGGGAAGCCTGTGATTATTAGGGATCAACACCTATGAAATGAAAGGAAGGATTGGGCAGAGGGAGAAGTTAAAATGCTAATACATCAAATATCTGGGATAAATGTTGTATGTCAGAGTTGACATGTATGTCATGTTAGGACAATATGCCTAAGCCTTTATACCCACTTTTGGCTCCGCCCTCAGTGCAGGCTTCCCTGGGAAGAGAGTGTTCTCCAACCAGGCATCTCTCTGCAGCTAAAGTGGACCTGGAAAGAGCTGACAGCTAGGAGTTGCCTACTGACTGCACTCTGCAGTTGGGTGGCCAGAACTTCTTGCAGGGGGGAGTGGCAGGGAGGTGAGCAGTCTTAGATGTCCATCTTCGTGTCTGTTACACATGCAGAGTATTTAGTACTTATATCAGTTTCTTAGCAAATACCCTTGATTGTAATTTGCTGATTACGACGCACCTTCTCCCTAGGATGGTAGGCTAAGCTGAGGAGCTCGCCTCTGTTTGGCTCATCCTCTCCATCACCCAACATGTAGTGGCATGCAATAAAGAGTCAAAAAGCCGGTGTTTGTCTTCAAGTTCAATGTCTAGAGTTATTTCTACTGCTGTAGTCATCACTATAATCCGAAGACCAGAACACTGATAATTCCTGAGTCCCCCTTTGAGGCTTGCCACTGCGCCAGCCTTACACCTGCAAAGTGGTTTGCTCATGACAACCATTTTGCAAAATAAAAGTCATTGCTCCCACTTTACAGTCTAAGAACTGCTGCTCAGAGAAGTTGAGCAGCCCTGTGACTCCAGAGCTTAGAGTTTTCCCATGCACTGAGTCAGCACTGCTGGTGAGGCTGGGCTTCCAGGCACCTGATGGGAGCACCTCTGGGTTAGGTCTTGTGTCTTCTCTGGCATTCATATTGATATTCGAGCCCAGAGAGGACATAGGCCACTGTAGCTGCTATACTTTCCAGTTGCTGTCTTCCTAAGGTAAGATGAACACCTTCCTGTAACCAGAAGCTCTGTTGATACAGCAAGCATCCTGGGATTGCAAGTCTTCCTGGGCTTTACTCTGTCTGTTCCAACTCTGAGAGCACATCCCAGATGTTGACTGTGTGCTGTATTCAGATGCCTGCCAGGCTTTCACTGAAGACCATGAAAATTTCCCCAGGGGTGCCATTTCTTCCCCCCATCCAGGAATTGTCTTGAGTGAGGGGCATGGGAAGCCCACTCACCCACTTATCCTGCATGAGAGTCCTGGCTGGCATCTGTTAGGACCAGCCCAAGAGGCTCTTGGTGCCCTGATACAGGCAGAGCCCTGGCCATCCCCCACGGGGTTTGTGGCCCATGTTGAAGTGGATTCTCACCTGACCTAAGCCCTCTCCCTGGCTTCGGGATAGCAGTGCTGAAGATAATCAGCATGGAAAGATTAGAAAAACCTAGAATTGGTTGAGAAGAGCCTAGGAAGAAGCCAGTTTGGTTTCTAATCTTGAGGCAAGGGGTGAACATCGATGGCTGGAAGGCTGGGTGGTGGAAATGGCAGCAAAGGAGGAAACCAGGCAGTCTAGGTTGCAGGGGGCAGGGTGAGAACAAAGTGTGTGCAGATGAAAAAGCACTCTGAGTTTAGGATCTGGGGTCAGTACAGCGTGGTGGCTGAAAGCATGGTCTCTGACATCGGAGAGTTTGGATCTGAATCCACTCACTACCAGCCATGTGGCCTTGAGCAAGTTACTTAACTACCCTCCCTCTTAGTCCTCTTCTTTGTAAAATGGGAATAATTACAGCCATTATCACATTGGGTTGCTCAGAGGATTAAATGAGTCCTACATCATCTGCCTGCCAAGGATGTGTTTCCTCTCTCTTTTTTCCTTTGGATGAACTTTGGATTTTACAACAGTTTTAGGCTCTCAGAGTTTGTAAAGAGAGTGCATGGAGTTCTCAGTTTCCCTATTGGCACCATACATGAACTATGATGCATTTGTTACAATGAATGAACCAAAACCGGTACATTGTCATCAGGTCAAGCCCATACATTCATTCAGACGTCCTTGAATGACTTCCAGACTTAAATTTAGCCATGTCTCGCCTTTGTTGTTGTTAATCACTGCACTGTGTCTGACTCTTTTGCAACCCTGTGGCTTTAGACCGCCAGGCTCTTCTGTCCATGGGATTTCCCAGGCAAGAATACCTGAGTGGTTTGCCATTTCCTGCTCCAGGGGATCTTCCCGACTCAGGGATTGAACCCACGTCTCCTGCGTTGGAAGGTAGACTCTTTACCACTGAGCCACCCGGGAAGCCCTCATCTCTCCGTTGGCTCCTCGTAACATGACAGTTTTCGATGACCTTGAGGGTTTTGATGCATAATGGTCAGGCGTTAAATACAACATCCCTCAGTTGGGATTTGTCTTTTCTTTTTTCCTCATGCTTTGGCTGGGGTTATGTGTTTTGGGGAGGAAGGCTCATCAATATTTATTTTGTACTTTGGGTTATAACCCACTACTCCTTTATTTTGTTGCTGTAATTCTTCCAACCTTTTCGAACAAGAGCTTCTTCAGTTGGCTCCAGGGACAGGGATTTTCAGTTGAATTCAACTTTGTCAACTCAGTGATGTAATTGGATTTGACCCAGCAGGAACTGGGGTCCTGAGTGGGAGTTTCCTGTGCTTTTGCTTTGTGATTAAATTCTTCCAGTTCCCAGAGTGGTCAGGCCGGGTCCAGGCAGGTTTTCCTAACCTCTGAGATGGAAACTCTTGGAGTGGAATGAAGTTTGTAAACTTTATTTCCTTATTTGTCTCCCTGTTCTCACTGTAAATTCAGTTTGAACAACTGAGAAAGATCTTCCCTAGGACAGATTAATGAAGAAATAGAGTTTAAGGTACTGTTATTTCCTCAGCCCCTCAATGCTGACATTCCTGACAGTCTGTTCCTTCTCACTAAGCACTAGACAGGCTTATTTCCCAAGTAAGTTTTACATCCATGGGGCTGATGAAACCATAATTCAACAAATGCATAACTCCTGGTTTGAGCACTTATAATTCTTTAATTAGTTGCTTGCCGATTGCTGTAATCTCAGGGCACAACGAAATCCTAGAACACAGAGAGTATATTTTATATATATTTGTGAATCCGTTGCTTGGCACAGTACGATATTAGAGGCTTAAAAATGTTGATTAAATAACTCAGGACTGGAAAAGTAAGTAATTTACCTAACTTGATGAACTTGTTAATACAATTATTTAAAGTAATTCAGATTGTGGCTACCTCTCCGTATTGTGGTTGTTTTCTTATCAGCCTCTTAAGCAGTTTTGGAAAAAAGTGCTGATTTTAGCTCTTGTTTTCCTTAGCCGACCTTTCCCACTGCATTTGTCAGGCATTTTGCCTCTTGGCTTTTACTTATCACGGAACATAACCTGTTCACTGACCTGAACTTTGTCCATTTTTTTCAGATTTCTGTACTGTTTCTTGTTATGTCAACTCTGTTTTTCTTTAGGTAACTACCTTTTGACAATTTATTTTTTCTGTTCACTGATTTTATTTTTCCTTCTTCTGCAAGTGTGATTCTCAGTTTCCTTTATGTTTTTAACATCAATGAGTTTGATGAATATATTGGTTCTTCTTGTTGCTGGATTCCATTGTAAAGAATGGACCCAAATATGAATGAAGCAAGGTTGCCAATGAAGGGCTGAGAAGCAGAGGAAGAGATTCATGCTTGCTGGTGAACTGACTGCTATGCCTTCAGGAACTGAACATGTAGTGGGCTCAGGATTTGCTCTGCAAGCCAGGACCCCTGTCCACTTTCCTATGGTGATAGCGGCTCCTACTTGGGAGTGACCTTGGGGATAAATGCCTGTCCGTGTTGTGTTGGCCTGACAATATATTAGCCTTTGAAGGTCAAACTTCTTTCTTCCTTTCACAGTTTGCTTTTACCTGTTAACCTCAGGTGCTTTTTTTTTTTTTTTCATTCCATGGCTTTTTTTTTTTTTGTCCTGTGACTGAATCAATGCTGTTGTGAAAAGGTCAGCAGCTTCTGAAACCCCTTTGGTTCATAACAGAATGTAAGGCCCATTTTGAAATTCCTCCCCACCCCTCCTTTTTCCTCTCCCACCAAGAATCGATCCCAGAGCCCCATCTGTGCTTTTCCTCTAAATGGTTCTTCGTTACAGGTGTTAACATTGCATTTATGTAAAACATAACATTGCCCTCTTTTAAGCAGGCGCATCTTGTTAGGAACACAGTATGTTCATTCCCAGAAACCTCCTGGTAACTCTCTTTGCACTGTCGCTGTTTCTGGGACACTCTTTTGCTATATAAATGGTCTCTCAGCCTGGTTTGGTGAATCAGATGTATAGAGCTTTTAAATCTGAACTCTGAACCTCAGGACCTATAGCGTTTGCCCGTGGTGCTTCCCGTCTTGGGAGAGAGAAACTGTGTCCATCGACTTGTCGGTGGAAAGAGGCCCTTCCATGGTGGTGCTTCCATTGGCATTGCTGGCCACTAACTCATGGATGCTAGACAATGAATATGTCATTAACTAACCTTTCCATTTCCATTGTGTGTGTGGACAGGCAGTGCTCTTCAGGTCAAGGTGAGTATAATTACATGCCTTCTTTTTTAATGACAAATCAGTTTTGGTTGAATTCACCCCCTTTCTCTCTTCCAGTAGCTAAGAATAAGCCAATTACCTAGAGAAGCCTTGAGATAGATCAGATAAACACATTGCTTACTTTTTCCTAGGCTGTGGATGCATTTGCTTGGGTGGTCTTTGTAAGCACAAATCAATCATACTTTAAATACCCAGGAAGTCTCCAAACCCCTGCGGCAGGCACACAGGTGTGCCAGGACTCCGTTCCACCATCTCTCTAGTTTTGTTTCTCCATTCTTAACCACAGACACTCTTTTTTTTTCTAGCCGTAGTGAAGGAATCACAGTCCCTGTAACAAACCACGTCCTTTACTTCTTGGTGCCACTGTACACAGTGCTCTCACCTTGACTTACCTTTGTCTACTGTAGCTTCCCACTCATGTCCCATCATTGCTAAACCTTCAGTGACCCCTCCCCCACCTGTAGAACTGACCGTCCCTAACTTCACGCTCCACTTGTATTTGGTCCACTGCTGTACCCACTGTGACACTTGACGATTTTTGGTCAGTGTGTCTGTCTGGACCCCAGTGCTGTCCAATAGAACTTTCTGCACTGAAGGAAGCATGTTTAATATGGGAGTCGGCAGCCACGTGTGGCTAGTGGACACTTGACACGTGGCTAGTGCGGGTGAGCACTGAAACTTTATGTTGTTGGTTGTTGCTACCATATTAGGACAGTGCAGGTCTAGACCAGTGGTTTTCAAATGTTCGTGTGTATCAGAATCACGTGGAGGGCATATTCAAACACAGATACCTAGGGCCACCCCCGGAGTTTCTGAGTCAGTGGGCTTGTGTGGGGCCTGAGAATTTACATTTCTAACAAGCCCTCAGATGATGCTGTTATTTCTGATCGTGGATTCATAGCTTGGTTTAATGGCCTGGACCAGTGTTGGCAGATTACAGCCTCCAAGCAAGATTTAACCAGCTACCTGTCTTTGAAAGTGTTTTACGGGAAATAGCCTGTCCATCCGTTTACATTGTCTATGGAGGCTTTCACACCGCAATGACAGAGCCAAGTAATTGCAACAGTAGATCATACATGGAAAGCCAAAAATACTCATGTCTGACCCTTTACAGAAAGTGTGCCGAGTGCTGGTCTCTCTGAAGGACACTTTGTTGTCTTTGAAGCTTTGGACCTGGCAACAGTGGGCGGGGGTGCCGAGTAGCCATGGAATGAATGAAGCATTATAGGGGATTCCAGTTGAGTATAAATATTAGCCTTATTTACTGTGATAGATTGTTGTAGGATTTTCACAAGTTTTGAAACAATCTATTTGAGTCATTTTGACTTGAGCCTTGGAGGCATTTAAAATTCATGTCCCTTAGCAATTTGATCAAGGTGAAAGCTCTGAGTAAAGGACTGTGAAATGGAAAAGCCACATTAATCTGAACAGTAGGAATATTGGCTGTTGAATTTATTATTAGTAGTTGTAGTAATATTTTACAGAAATCTCATTGGAAAGCCATTTTATCCTGGAACAATTAGGGCAACATTCTCTGAGAAGATCAACTTCAAGGACCTGACCCAGACATCTCTGCTCTGTGCTTCCAGGGCAGGAATAAAGGGTTTTTTTCACTGGATTGTCCTGGCACTTCCTTTAGGCCACTGAAGTCACAGGTATGCTCAAAGTTTTCAAGGTCCAGGTACCATTAACTAAGAGCTTTTTGTAATTCCATTAAAATCAGGATTATAGTATTTAAGCTTTATTTTCCTTTTTCTTTCCTGTTTCACATGGCTTTTGGGGGGAGTGGCAAAAGAACAGGTTAGAATAGTTTTAATTCAGCAGCATCTAATTTGTCATCCAATCTGAAACCTGTAAGTATTCTTCATCTCTTTCATTTCTCATCTTGGCATAGTGGTAAAAGGGATAAACCTTGTAATCTGACTGCCTAAGTCCCAGATCCTGGCTTTACTTGTTTTGAGCCGTGTGACCCTGGCAAATGACTTAACTTCTCTGGTCTTAAGTCTTAGGGGTTCTGGGGAAAGTCATCTAAACTTTCCATGTCTCATTTTTTGTGCTGCATTCTGTGTTGTTGACTGGGCACCCCACCCCCACCACCATCTCTTTCTAAAAGCACCATTTGCATCATACTACAGAAAAGCAGGGGAAAATATTTTGCAGATTTTTCTTGTATGATTTCAGGTTAGTGGTAGCCAAGGACAGGCACTTGGACACGTGTTGGGAGGCAGGAGAGGAGAAGCCCCTGTTCTCTGGAAGCAGTTATAGCCAGACACCTGGGTGGATGTGGGAGCCACAACCATTTTCTAGTGAGCTCTTGAGAATGACACGTTTGCTGCTACAGCTCCAAGCAGTGGCAGGAGTGTCCCAGAGATTCTTTAGACTTTTAGAGCCTTCCTGGTGTGGTTTTGAAACCACTGACTGACTTGCTGCAGTCTGAGATCACTGGTGGTTGTTTCCCAGCGTGTACTCTCCTGGTCCTTCCAAACATTACGAACACCTTCAATTCTCTTTCCTATACCTGGAATCCATAGGTATATGGATTCCATAGGTATGTGGCTTCTATTTTCCTAATCAAACTCTGACTGGTACAGTATTCTCATGAGTTAAATGCAGATAATAATAGTACCACCTCATAGGATTAAATGTATTTTATACACACCCCCACACACCTGAAGCTCTTTGAACATATTTTATGTTTATTTTTTATGTGTCTTCCCCATCCCCACTGGAATATGCTGCTGCTGCTACTGCTGCTAAGTCACTTCAGTCGTGTCCGACTCTGTGCGACCCCATAGACAGCAGCCCACCAGGCTCCGCCATCCTTGGGATTCTCCAGGCAAGAACACTGGAGTGGGTTGCCATTTTCTTCTCCAGTGAATGAAAGTGAAAAGCGAAAGTGAAGTCGCTCAGTTGTGTCCGACTCTTAGCAATGCCATGGACTGCAGCCTACCAGGCTCCTCCATCCATGGGATTTTCCAGGCAAGAGTCCTGGAGTGGGCTGCCATTGCAAGCTCCAGTCTAGTAGGCATTTTTGTTGGAAGCCTTCTCTGCTTTCCATCTTGATTGCATTATGTGTCTGTTCCTTGCATTTCTAGGAGTTTGATGTTTCTCATTGCAAATTTCATCATGTGTCTCTTCTCCTAACCAGAAATAGCTCCTCATTTTCTAGGAGGTAAAGCAGAAACTAGTTCCAGGGAGTGGAAGATAAAGTTGGCTGTGACTGATCATTTACCCACTCATAGTCTGCTGTAGCCCTTGTGAAGTTTCAAGGATTCTGTAACTTACTCGAATATTTCATACATCTGTGCCTTTGCACATTCTGTTCCATATACTGGGGAGATCTTTCCCTCTTTTATCCACCTGGTTAACTTCTCCAACTTCAATGCTTTTCTTAAGTATCATCCCTTTTGCTTGATGAGCTCCCAGGAACAATTGGTCATTTATTTCTCCTCTTACATTTTGAACTCTCAGGGTTACCTCAGCATATCCAAAGTCAATATTTGCATGTTTATCTCTTCTGTAAATTTTAAGATATTTGCATCAAAACCTTTTCTTATTCCTCCTGGTGTCCAGAGCCCACAGACTAGGATTGAATAGATCTTAGTGCCCATGCAGGAAATGCAGAGTTGATCCCTGGGTGGGGAAGATTCCGTGGAGAAGGAAATGACAACCCACTCCAGTGTTCTTACCTTGGAAATCCCATGGACAGCAGAGCCTAGTGGGCTGCAGTCAATGGGGTCACAAAAGAGTTGGACATGACTTAGCAGCTAAACATATATGTTTAACATATATGTTTAAAGCAGCCATATATGTTTAACAAATGAATGATCAAACACCTTCATACCTACCTCAGCTTTATAGCTTCCAAAAGAGTATACTCGGGGGGCCATGGGGTTAGAAGCCATGAAGTTACAGACTCTGTCATCCTGCAAAAACTGTGTGAGTACATGGAACAGTGGGAACTATTTTGGCCAGTGGTCACAAAGACTCATCTGCTAAACCAGTTGTGACTGGGAACAAGCTGATCTCATTTTTATGGCTCCAGGGGTGTCAGATGTTTGGGTTTGACCTCTGTGATTAGGAGAATATCCAGTTCTTCAGAGAATGCTGTTTTCCTTCCTGTTTGCCTGGTCCTTGTCACTGGCTGTTTCATTGTGGCAGGTATATTACATCATGGCTGCCTGGTAGGAAAAGAGGTTCTTGGCTGCAGAAGTAAAGATGAAGCCAACATGTAATGTGCTGCTGGTTTCCCACAAGCTGGTGCAAGAGAAGATGTATGTTTCCCATGACTTCAGCTGTCTTTGGGGAATTTTAGCAAGTGGGTTTTTGCAGGCATGCTTAGATCTGTTATTTACCAAATGGTGCAAGTTAGAGATGGATTCAGTGTGGCAGAACCCTTATTCATTTCTCATCAGCACAGTCTGCTTCCCAATCATCTCTGTGGGCTGCTTCACCTTAAGGATTCCTAATGTTTGAACATCTCCCTCTTTAGCCTCAAGGTGATTTAGTCATCAGAATGCAGTTGTGAAGTTTTCACTTTTCCTTCTGCTTTAATTGGTCCTGTGACAGCTTTACCCACCTTGGGGCTGCCAGGGACCTATAATCAAGTTTGACACAAAAGGTCTGAGCTTGATTCTTAGTTCTAACATGAGCCAGCTTTGTGGCTTTGGCTAAATCACCTAACCTTTCTGTCTCGTATGCATGCTGTTTTAAATAGAGATGATTATAATTGCTCTTCTCACCTCCTAGGGTACATTAGTCTGATGAAGGATAGTCTAGTTCTAGAGCAAAACAAGGACCAAGACAGTTGACTCTTGAATGTTGATTTGCACACCTCAGGTCCACTTGCATATGGAATTTTTTCAGAAGTGAATACTACAGTGCTACACGATCCAAGGTTATGAAATCTGTGGATGCAGAACTGTATCTAGAGGAACCACCGATACAGAGGAGCTGTGTATATGGTGGGCTGACTGTAATTCACACACAGGTTTTCCGCTGTGTGGAGGGTTGGTGCCCTTGACCTTCATGGTGTCCAAAGGTCAACTGGACTTCTTTTCCTCTAAATGAGTAATTGATTACACAGAAAACTTGACTCCCAAGCAGTAACACACCGCTGAACGTTGACATCACCTCCTGTCCTCCCAACATCCAGTGGCAGAGAAAAGGGTGAGTGTATGTGGCTCAAGAGACTTCTAAAAGTTATAATTTCCCATTGTTACAGGCAGAGTATGGTTGACAGAAGACTAGGGTCACTGTGTACTCTGACTCTGTCCTGTCTGCTTGGGGCCACATGTGTTTTAGTGGCTCTCAGCTGGGGGCGATTTTGCCTCCAGGGGACACTGGGAAATGTCTGGAGACATTTTTGGTCATCACAGCTGGGAGATGCTCCTGGCACTTAGTGGTCTGAGCCCAGAGATGTTGCTAAACATCCTCCAGTGCACAATGTAAGCCCTCCACAACAAAGAATTATCTGTTCCAAATACCAGTAGTGCTGTGGTTGGAAAACACTGATGTGTCCTATTTAGTCCAGTTGGACATGACTTGGGCTGCCGTCTATGGGGTCGCACAGAGTCGGACACGACTGAAGTGACTTAGCAGCAGTAGCAGTAGAGACTAAATGACTATGACAGAGCTCTAGAACTTGGGATGAGCAGCTTCTATTTGGTTGAAGACAACCCAGAGGAGGTGATGAACACTCTGAGCAGCCTGCCGAAGGGCCATTTCTTGGTAAATCCTGAACTCAAATCCTGAATTCTCCAGATGTTTTTTTAATTGTCTTTTTAAATTAAAGTATAGTTGATTTACAATGTTGTGTTAGTTTCAGGAGTATGGCATTATTATTCAAAGTGAATTTTATATGTATATATAAAATGAATAATTCATATTATTTCCCTTATATGTTATTGCAAAATATTGAGTATAATTCTGTGTGCCATTTTATATATAGTAGTGTGTATATGTTAATCTGAGCCCAATACCCGCTTATTACATGAACTTGCATTGAACTCTTTACCTTTGTTCACCCTGAAATAGCCTCTTGCACCAGTATCACTTAATGGTTAAGAATGTGGACTTAACAGATGGGATGCCTGCTTTGAATTCTCACCTGACATTTCCTAGTGATGTGACCACAGACAATCTCTGTGCCTGCACTTGCTTGACTCTAAAATGGAGATATGAGTATCCATCTTTTTCAGTTGTAGTCCAATTAATATGTGGAAATAATACCATTATATGCCAATTACCAACCCCTGAGAATCGTGCTTGGCAAATACTAAGTGCTTATGAGATAACCACTGTGTATCTGCATGTGTGTGTGCTCAGTCATGTCCAACTCTTTGTGACCCCATGGACTGTAGCCTGCCAGACTCCTCTTTCCGTGGGATTCTCTGGGCAAGAATACTAGAGTGGGTTACCATGCCTTCCTCCAGGGGATCTTCCTGACCCAGGGATTGAAGCTGTGTCTCCTGAATTGCAGGCAGATTCTTGCTGAGCCACTGGGGAAGCCCTGTATGTATCTGAGCTTGCATCTGACTCTACTCCAGAGCAAGTACACACCAATATAGCATCAAGATATGGTTCCTGTATCATTTCAATTCAGTTGGTTGAAACTTTATTTTATACCCTTTTTTTTTGTGCCAGACACGGCACTGCTGCTGCTGCTGCTGCTGCGTCGCGTCAGTAGTGTCCGACTCTGTGCGACCCCATAGACGGCAGGCCACCAGGCTCTCCTGTCCTTGGGATTCTCCAGGCAAGAACACTGGAGTGGGTTGCCATTTCCTTCTCTAATGCGTGAAAGTGAAAAGTGAAAGTGAAGTCGCTTAGTCATGTCCGACTCCTAGTGATCCCATGGACTGCAGCCTACCAGGCTCCTCCGTCCATGGGATTTTCCAGGCAAGAGTACTGGAGTGGGGTACCAGTGCCTTCTCCAGACACAGCACTGGACAGTAGGAAATTGAAACTGCCCTAAACATACATTGGGACTTCCTTGGTGGCTCAGGTGGTGAAGAACCTGCCTGCAATGCCAGAGACCTGGCTTCGACCCCTGGTTGGGAAGATGCCCTGAAGAAGGAAATGGCAACCAACTCCAGTATTATAGTCTGGAGAATCCCATGGGCAGAGAAGCCTGGTGGTCTACAGTTCATGGGGTCTCAAAGAGTCAGATATGACTGCAAGACTAACACTTTCACTTTCAAACATACATTTAAGTAAGTTTATTAGTTTAGTCGAATAAATATAATAGGACTATATATGTTCTCCTGTAACAGCTCCAAATTGAGACTGGTTAATTCTATCTAAGGTTGTATGGGAAGAAAGTTTTTTTGTTTGTTTGTTTACTTTAAAACATTAGTTTTGAAAAGATGAAAAATCAGATGAGGAGAAGGACTTTCCAAGAAGAAAGGAAAAATTTCTCCTTATTTTAGGAACTCAAGATGGTTTATCTCTTGAACTCTCTCCCCATCTCGGCTGTTCTGTCTGCCTGCCTGGGATCACTTTGAATTTATCTCCCTGATCTGAGATGACAGGAGGACATTGCTCCTGCCTGTCTCTCACCACTTTTCTGCCCTGATGAATCGACTTGTGTCAGAAAAGACATCTTTGTGAGGGAGGGCCTCTGAACATGCTCCTTTTATCCCTCTATCACTTGGAAGAGATACCACCGTAGGAAACCCAGAAACAGTCACTAATTTTGGGAGGCCCATGCAGTAGACCAGCTGGACACTGTACTGAACAGCAGTGATCTGCGGAGCCGTTTGAACTTATTCACCCTTGTGATGGGCAGGAACAAACCTCTCCTGGTAGGGATCTGCTGGCTGATGGAGCAGAGAGAAAGTTAGGAATAATAATAATAAAAAAATTATCTTTCCTGGAATTTTTAGACCTTCAGAAGGGTACCCAAACTACAAAGTACTCATTCTATAGAGAAAGAAGGATTATGTTTTGTTTGTAACTGTATTTTAATGAGCTACATTTGCCTTAAGAGTTGAGATGAATGTGTTTACATATCCAGCCTTACAGCCAGTTTCTTGAGCCAAGCTGAGCAGATTGAAGAAAGCACTGAATATTGAAGTTTGGCCTAATGGGGGTGGGGAAGGAGTGTTGATCTGAAGAGAGCTTTTTAAAATTTTAATCTCTCTTTCATGTTTATCTGAGAGGGTGAAAAAATATGAGTGAATGATCAATTAATTATCCCCATATAGTTGTGGATAATTGCTCATTCTCCCTCAAAGAGCTTTGGTTCCCCAAATAGTTGCTTCCTTCATTTTAGGCACAGGGCTTACAAATTAAACGTATCTCATTGTCAGAGCATGTCCTGGGGACGGCAAGTCAGATGAAGGCTTTATTATTGCTAATTACAATTTTATACCTTTAGAGAAGCACCTGTGTTGATTGCATGCACACTTGCTGTTCTTTGAATGTATGCAGATTGCATTATGTATGTAGTACTTGGCCTCTTGTTTCCTTACATAATGAGTTTGCCTCTGAGATGAGATGATACTTTCAGAGTGATGATAGGCCCATTTGCAAATTTGTTTCCAGTAATTAAACTATCAAAAGAATGTACCATTTCTCTTGAGTTCCAAGGCGGGGATTTCAGAAGAGCTGTGTTTGGGCTAACCCAGATAAAACTGTGAGAAGCTCAGTGAACTTGTGCCTTTGACATAGGTCCTTGACATCAGACCTTCTCTACCCTCTGTTACACTGTCTTAAAGTACATTTTGTTTTTTTTCTTCCACCTTGACATAAGTGCCATCTTTTGTAGAGTCCTGTTCTGTGCACTGGAGGATGTTTAGTAGCATATCCAGCTTCAGCCCACTGGATGCCAATAGCATTTCCGCTCTCAGGTGTGACAACCAGAATGTCTCTAGCTAGACATGTCCAGGTGTTCTCTGGGAGGCAAAATGGGCCTGGTTGAAAAACCACTGTGCCATTTGATGTTTCGTTTACACAGAAAAAGAGAAATCTATTAGACTGTGACCCTCGGCTCTATGCTCGGCAATTTAGGTTACTTAACCTGATTCTCGACAGAGGATTGTATGGACTGATTTGCTTTGGCAACTCTTGTTCTGTACCTGTTGTCCCACCAGTTACCAATAGTACGTCCTTTCACTTCCAAATGTATACAGATTTGAAGGAAACATTTTATAGACACCATAGGTTTGAGTAAGATATTCAAATCCTCCCAATTGGAGAAAGATTAAACTCTGATTCACGTGATTTGCTGAAGGTCTGGAGCACAGCTACTAAATTTGGTTGTTAAACCTTGAAATCAAGACAATTTAACTCCAAAGCCCTATTGGTTGCTTTAATATTTCTGTCTGATTTCCCCATAGTGATCCATAGTTAGTTTCAACACTAAAATACACTACTATGTATAAAATAGATAACTAATGAGAACTGATTATATAGCATAGGGAACTGTACTCAATTCTCTGTGGTGACCTAAAGCGAAGGAAATCCAAGGAAGAGGAGATTCACACACACACATGTGGCTGATTCACTTTGCTATATAGCAGAAATAACACAACATTGTAAAGCAACGATACTCCAATTAATAATAATAAAAAAAAAAGGATTTCAGAAACAAACCATGGTCGAGACCCTGGAAGAGTTCTTTCTTCTCAGTATCCTGAAGGAGGAAGACAGAGTTTAGAATTGAACAGTCTTAGATTCAAATCTGAGTTTTAGTATTTACTTTTCTGTGACCTTGGGTATATGCCTCCTACATTTCTGTGTCTATGAGATAGAGGCCGTATACTAAGTGTTAAATGAAATGTTCCCTTGATATATCTAATTTTCTTGAAGAGATCTCTAGCCTTTCCTAGTCTATTGTTTCCTCTATTTCTTTGCATTGATCACTGATGAAGGCTTTCTTATCTCTCCTTGCTATTTTTTTGGAACTTTGCATTCAGATGGGTATATCTTTCCTTTTCTCCTTTGACTTTAGCTGTTCTTCTTTTCTCAGCTATTTGTAAAGCCTCCTCAGACAACCATTTTCCTTTCTTTTTCTTGATCACTGCCTCCTGTACAATGTCACGAACCTCTGTCCATAGTTCTTCAGGCACTCTATCAGATCTAATCCCTTGAATCTATTTGTCACTTCTACTATATAATTGTAAGGGATTTGATTTAGGTCATACCTGAATGGTCTAATGGTTTTCCCTACTTTTTTCAATTTAAGTCTGAATTTTACAATAAACAGTTCATGATCTGAGCCACAGTCAACTCCCAGTCTTGTTTTTGCTGATTGTATAGAGCTTCTCCATCTTCGGCTGCAAAGAATATCATCAGTCTGACTTCAGTATTGACCATCTGGTGATGTCCATGTGTTGAGTCTTCTCTTGTGTTGTTGGGAGAGTGTGTTTGCTATGACCAGTGTGTTCTCTTGGTGAAACTCTGTTAGCCTTTGCCCTGCTTCATTTTGTACTCCAAGGCCACACTTGCCTGTTACTCAGGGTATTTCTTGACTTCCTACTTTTGCATTCCAGTCCCCTGTGATGAAAAGAACATCTTTTTTGGGTGTTAGTTCTAGAACATCTTGTTATCATAGAATCATTCAACTTCAGCTTCTTTGGCATTAGTGGTTGGGGCATAGACTTGGATTACTGTGATATTGAATGGTTTGCCTTGGAAATGAACAGAGATCATTCTGTCAGTTTTGAGACTGAACCTAAGTACTGCATTTCAGACTCTTTTGTTGACTATGAGGGATACTCCATTTCTTCTAAGGGATTCTTGCTCGCAATAGTAGATACAATGGTGATCTGAATTAAATTCACCCATTCCAGTCCATTTTAGTTCACTGATTCCTAAAATGTTGATGTTCACTCTTGCTATCTCCTGTTTGACTACTTTCAATTTACCTTAATTCATGGACCTAAAATTTCTGGTTGCTGTGCAATATTTTTCTTTACAGCATTGGACTTTACTTCCATCACCATTCACATCCACAGCTGGGTGTGTTTTCACTATGGCTCCATCTCTTCATTCTTTCTGGAATTATTTCTCCACTCTTCTCCAGTAGCATATTGGGGTATTCTGGGGCATTCATCTTTCAGCATCATATCATTGCTCATCTAGAGCCTGACATCCTGGAGTCTGAAGTCAGGTGGGCTTTAGGAAGCATCACTACGAACAAAGCTAGTGGAGGTAATGGAATTCCAGCTGAACTGTTTCAAGTTCTAAAAGGTAATGCTGTTAAAGTGCTGAGCTTAATATGCCAACAAATTTGGAAAACTCAGCAGTGGCCACAGGAATGGAAAAGGTCAGTTTTTATTCCAGTTCCAAAGAAAGGCAATGGCAAAGAGTGTTCAAATTAATGCACAATTGTACTCACTCACACACTAGCAAAGTAATGCTCAAAATTCTCCAAGCAAGGCTTCAATAGTATGTGAACTGAGAACTTCCAGATATTCAAGCTGGATTTAGAAGAAGCAGAGGAATCAGAGTTCAAATTGCCAGTATCCTTTGGATCATAGGAAAAACAAGAGAGTTCCAGAAAAACATTTAATTTTGCTTTACTGACTACGCCAAAGCCTTTGACTGTGTGGATCACAACAAACTTTGGAAAATTCTTCAAGAGATGGGAATACCAGGTGACCTTGCCTACCTCCTGAGAAGTCTGTATGCAGGTCAAGAAGCAACAGTTAGAACCAGACATGGAACAATGGACTGGTTCCAAATAGGAAAAGGAGTACGTCAAGGCTGTATATTGTCACCCTGGCTTATTTAACTTATATGCAGAGTAAATCATGTGAAATGCCAGGCTGGATGAAGCACAAGCTGGAAGCAAGATTGCCAGGAGAAATATCAGTAACCTCAGATATGCAGATGACACCACCCTTATGGCAGAAAGTGAAGAGGAACTGAAGAGTCTCTTGATGAAAGTGAAAGAAGAGAGTGAAAAAGCTGGCTTAAAACTCAACATTCAAAAAACAAAGATCATGGCATCTGGCCCCATCATTCCATGGCAAATAGATGGGGAAACAATGGAAACAGTGATAGACTTTCTTTGCTTGGGCTCCAAAATCACTGGAGGTCATGACTGTAGCCATGATATGAAAAGACACTTGCTCCTTGGAAGAAAAGCTATGACCAACCTAGATAGCATATTCAAAAGCAGAGACATTATTTTGCCAACAAAAGTCAGTCTAGTCAAGGCTATGGTTTTTCCAGTAGTCATGTATGGATGTGAGAGTTGGACTGTGAAGAAGGCTGAACGCCAAAGAACTGATGCTTTTGAACTGTGGTGTTGGAGAAGACTCTTGAGAGTCCCTTGGACTGCAAGGAGATCCAACCAGTCCATCCTGAAGGAAATCATTCCTGAATATTCATTGGAAGGACTGATGCTGAAGTTCCAAATACTTTGGCTACCTGATGCAAAGAACTGACTCATTGGAAAAGACCCTGATGCTGGAAGAGATTGAAGGCAGGAGGAGAAGGGGATGACAGAGGATGAGATGATTGGATAGCATCACTGACTCGATGGACATGAGTTTGAGCAAGCTCCAGGCATTGGTGATGGACAGGGGAACATGGCAGGCTGCAGTTCATGGGGTCACAAAGAGTTGGACATGACTGAGCAACTGAACTGAAGTGTTAAATGAGACGATGTATATGTACTATGGCACCTGGTTTATAGTACTCACTCAAAAATTGTTGATATGGTTAATATTAATTCTAAGAGAAGACAGGAGGGTGGTAGAGGTCAAGACATAAAGGAAAGCAGGCAGACTCCTCCAGGCTGTGATGGGCGAGTAGCATCCTGGGCTGAGTGGTGCTGTGGAGGGTTACTTGTCAGGGTTTTGGCTCCCTTGATGGGCTGCATCTGGAAAGAATACTCACTGAAATTTTGTAATCCATACCGCAAACTCTTCCTCCCTTCCTAGGATATTCCAAATTTATAGGGCACTGTTGAAAAGCAAAAGGCCATGAAGACCCAAAGCCATGAAGACCCAAAGCCATTAATAATATAATGGTGGGATTCCACTGTGGAGAGCTGAGTATGGAGAGGGCCAAGCCTCGTGTGGGAAACCTTGCAGTTCTAGTTCTGTTCAGACTAGCAGCTGTGTGGTTCTAAGCAATCATTCTTGTTCTTTAAACCTTAATTTTCTCACTATGAAAAGAATTGTAACTGAGCCCTAGTATCTTTTTTCCCGTAAAATAAAGACTCACAAAATGACTTTATAGCAAAGTTAAAAGAACAATAAAAGAAGGACTTCCCAGAGTGGTAAAGAATCAGCCTGCCAGAGCAGGAGATGCAAGAGATGCAGGTTTGATCCCTAGGTCGGGAAGATCCCCTGGAGAAAGAAATGGCAACCCACTCCAGTATTCTTTCCTGGGAAATTCCATGTGCAGAGAGATCTGGTGGGCTCCTGTCCACGGGGCCGCAAAGAGTCAGGCAAGACTGAGCACTGACACACACACACACACACACACTCAACCACAACCCTGTCTTCCCTCCAAGTTTCTGGTGCTAGTTTCACTTGTACTTTTATTTTTAAATTCTGTGAATCTAAGAGGTTATCCTGGGGAGTGGCAGTATGGGTGACTCTTATATCACTTGTTGGTGTTTTTTGTATTTTCCAAATGTTCTGCCATGCACACATATCACTTTGCAAGTCAGAAAATATCTGATGCTGCTCGTTTATTTTTTTAAGGCTATAAGATTGCAGATTGAATAGGCCAGTGGGAAAAAATACTCCCTACCTAGAAAAACTTGTTCTGAGTGTTAAGACTTTGAATATCGGCAATCTGCAACCCTGCTGGGCCCATGGATCATTACCTGAGATATAATGAACCAGGAAACATGCTAATAAAAACAATGCATGGTGCTTGCTCACTCTCACCTCCATCTCCCAGTTGCATGGGCACAGGTGGCTGATACGGTGTCTTTGATCAGATTCATCACTCTGGGGAAAACAGACGTTTTTGACTTTCTGCTCAGTTGCTTCGGGTTTTAGTACACCACATTTTGTTTTATTTTTATTTTGTACATATATTAATAATCACTCAGCCTTGCTCTAAGGCAGTGCAGCATTGCATAGAAGCTGCTCTACCAAAACAGGTGCCAATGTTTTTCAAAAGCCTTCTTGCAAATAAAGATGGCTATTGAGTTCTCAAAACTAGTAAAAATTCCCATCATTTAGAGAGAAGAAAAAAGACCAAGAGAAGTTTTGATGTTCCAGAGTAAGAACAAGCACTTCCAGTTTCACTCAGATTTGGATACTTTGGGAATGTGTGTATTTTGTTCATTTACAAATACCTGAGCTATGATACTGACTTAGAAGAATGGCTGCATGTAACATCAACTCAGGAAGGGAATGATATTGATTATGATGTTTATCATTAATTTGACTAAATTCTCTGCTCCATGGCTTTCCTTTCCTAACAGGTCCAATGCTTGTCAGTGTTTGGATCTGTGGATGCATATGGTCTCTACAGGACACACTGTAATGGTGAAGGGGTCAGTTCTGGAGTGGAAGTGCAAGTCCTAGCTCTGCCACTTGGTAGAATTAATTAGAATTGTATCCTCCTAACTTCTTCATCAATCAAGTAGAAATCATAATATCTACCTTAGAACAGTCTTTTGAGGAGTAACTGAATATAAATTGCTTGCAAGAGTGGTACAAGTTAGAGCTCACTTTTATTTTTATTGTTTTTGAGGACAAAAGATTGCATTCTGTGACTGATAAATGTGAAGTGAAACAAACTTCCCTAAAACAAAACTTAACAAGGCAATAGGATTGTCTGTGTAGGTTCCAAGGTTTACTCAGTAATCCCAGTGGTATAGTTTTTGATAATCCAGCCTCTTCTTTTTCTCCTTTCATTTGGCTGTTTTATGTAAATTTTGATTCAATGGGGAAAATTCACCTGAAACTTTTTTGCCATGTCACTAATGAAGGGCTCTCTTTCCATTTCAACTCCCAGTGATCTCTCTCTGCCACAAACTCAAAGTGTTTCTTCACATCAGTCTCTCATTCATTCATTCATGAAACATTTGAGTGCCATCCTTGTCCCACTTGTTAAGATGATTGTATAAATCAGATAGAAAAGTTCACTTCTTTCAAAGAGCCTGTCTTAGGGACCATGCTTTCTATATTATTTTTTTAAATTCCTGTTATCTTTTATCCTGCTAGATTTTATTCTACCTGACATGGTACTATTTGCATCCCTTGTAAGTGTTGGAAAAGTACTTAATGAATAATAGTTTCAGAAAGTGTAGCCATTCTTTTGTTATCTTTTCCATTATGGTATATTATGGGATACTGAATATCATTCTATGTGCTAAAGAGTGGACATGGAACAACAGACTGGTTCCAAATAGGAAAAGGAGTATGTCAAGGCTGTATATTGTCACCCTGCTTATTTAACTTATATGTAGAGTACATCATGAGAAACACTGGGGTGGATGAAGCACAAGCTTTCCAGCTTTCTGGCAATCAAGATTGCTGGGAGAAATATCAATAACCTCAGATATGCAGATGACACCCCCCTTATGGCAGAAAGCGAAGAAGAACTAAAGAGCCTCTTGATGAAAGTGAAAGAGAGTAAAAATATTGGCTTAAAACTCAACATTCAGAAAACTATGATCATGGCATCTGGTCCCATCACTTCATGGTAAATAGATGGGGAAACAGTGGAAACAGTGTCAGACTATTTTTCTGGGCTCCAAAATCACTGCAGATGGTGACTGCAGCCATGAAATTAAAAGACACTTACTCCTTGGAAGGAAAGTTATGACCAACCTAGACAGCATATTCACAAGCAGAGACATTACTTTGCCAACAAAGCTCCATCTAGTCAAACCTATGGTTTTTCCAGTGGTCATGTATGGATGTGAGAGTTTGGACCATAAAGAAAGTGCAGAAGAATTGATGCTTTTGAACTGCGGTGTTGGAGAAGACTCTTGAGAGCCCCTTGGACTGTAAAGAGATCGAGCCAGTCCATCCCTAAAGGAGATCAGTCCTGGGTGTTCATTGGAAGGACTGATGTTGAAGCTGAAACTCCAATACTTTGGCCACCTGATGCAAAGAGCTGACTCATTTGAAAAGACCCTGACACTGGGAAAGATTGAGGGCAGGAGGAGAAGGGGGTGACAGAGGATGAGATGGTTGGAGGCATCACCGACTCAATGGAGTTGAGTTTGAGTAAACTCCGGGAGTTGGTGATGGACAGGGATGCCTGGTGCGCTGCAGTCCATGAGGTCACAGAGTCGGACACGACTGAGCGACAGAACTGAACTGAAAGAGTGGAACCTTCTTGATTTTATATGTAGTAGCTTGTATCTGATAACCCCAAACTCCTAATTACCACCCCCCTTCCGTTTGGTGACCATAGTTTTGTTTTCTATGTCTATGATTCTGTTTCTCCATGCAATGGTATTACCTGCTATTTGTCTTTGTCTGATTTACTTTACTTAGTATGATAATCTTTAGGTCCATCCATGTCACTGCAAATGGCATTATTTTATTATTTTTTATGGCCGAGTAGTCCACTACATATGTGTATGTGTGTATACATACATGTATGTGTATATTTATTTCACATCTTTATTTGTTCCTCTGTTGGTGGTCACTTAGCTTGCTTCCATATCTTGACTATTGTGACTAGTGCTGCTATGAACATTGGAGTGCGTGCATCTGTTCCAACTTTTCTCTGAATGCATGCCCAGGAGTGGGATTGATGGATCATATGGAAATAGATTTTAAAGGAACCTCTCTGTACTGTTTTCCTTAGTGGTTGTACCAGTTTACATTGCCACCAGCGATATGGGAGAGTTCCCTTTTCTCCATACCCTGTCCAATATTTATTATTTGTAGGCTTTTCAATGATGGCTATTCTGACAGGTGTGAGATGGTACTTCATTTTAGTTTTTATTTGAATTTCTCTGATAATTAGCAAAGTTGGGCATCTTTTCATGTGCCTCTTGGCCATATGCATGTCTTCTTTGGAGAAATGTCAGGATAGGTCTTCCGCTTATGTTTTGCTTGGGTTTTTTCTTTGAGTTGTATGAAATGTTTGTTTATTTTGGAAATTAATCCTTTGTCAGTTACATTTTTTACTACTAATAGTATTTTATCCCAGTCCATAGGTTGTCTTTTTATTTATGATTTCCTTTGCTGTCCAACTCTTGTCAGTTTGAGTAGGTCCCATTTGTTTATATTCGCTTTTATTTCTATTGCCTTGGGGGACTGACCTAATAATCTGTTGCTACGATTTATGTCAGTGTTTTGCCTACATTTTCTTCTAGGAGTTTTACAGTATCCTATCTTACATTTAAGTCTTTAAGCCTTTTTGAATTTATTTTTGTGTATGGTATGAGAGAGTGTTCTAACTTCAATGATTTACATGTGGTGTAGCCGTTCTTCATTGGGCATCTGGGTTACCCAGCTC
Source organism: Bos indicus x Bos taurus (assembly GCF_003369695.1). Lineage (NCBI taxonomy): Eukaryota > Metazoa > Chordata > Mammalia > Artiodactyla > Bovidae > Bos > Bos indicus x Bos taurus. The sequence goes on from NC_040104.1 coordinate 27,273,368, forward strand.
TATACTCTGTATTCAAAATCTCCTTTTTTCCTCATAAGCCTGAGAAGTTGGTGGTGTTCTCTTCACTTCATAGTCAACGAACTAGAGACTCAGCAAGCTTAAAGGTCTATCCTAGTTAACAGAAGACTCTGGGATTGAATCCAGGTTTGTCTCATTTTAAATTTCATGTTCTGATAACTGTTTTGCCATACCAGATGGATAGTTACATGGTGGTGTGCATAATTAGGTGAATAAGCTTAAGGGAAGTTTAGGTTACATATATATCCCCTGCTTGTCCTTATTGGCTAATTCTGTAGTCTCCTTTGCTGGCTCTTCTTTACCTTCCTGAATTCTGAACATTGAAGCTCTCAGGCCTCTCTTCATCAACTTGGCTTTCTGTTTTTGCTCATGTCCTTAGTGATCTTATCCCTGGTTTTAAATATCATCTTTATACTAACAATGCCCACATTTACATCCAAATCCAGACCTGCCTCTCCATCCTAGATTCACATATTTTACTGCTTATTTTCTATTTCGACTTGGTGTGCAGAATACACATACAACATGTATCCAAAGCTGAACTTCCTGTATTCCCTACAGCTTGTCTTTCCCAACCTGCTTCTCCATCAGTCTTTCCCAATTAGAGGCCATGATTACAACTGCTCAGGCTAAAACCTCAGGAATCATTCTTCTCACATTGTCCATTTAACTCAGTAGCAAAACTTGTCACCTAAATCTTCAAAATCCAGAATCTATCAGACCACATCTCACTGTCTTTCCCATCATTATCTGGTCTGAGTCACCTCTAACTCTCACCTGTCTGATTGCAGTAGTCTCTTCACTCCCCTCTTTGAGTCTCTGCTCTTACATACCTGCCCAATCTCTTCTGTATATCGGTGCTAATGGGATCCTGAAAGTTAAAGTGAAGTTGCTCAGTCCTGTCCGACTCTTTGTGACCCCTGGACTGTAGCCCACCAAGCTCCTCTGTCCATGGGATTCTCCAGGCAAGAATACTGGAGTGGGTTGCCATTTCCTTCTTCAGGGGATCTTCCGACCCAGGTTAAAACAGATGCTTTAACCTCTGAGCCACCGTCCTGGTAGAGTCTAAATCAGGTAGTGTCACTTGTTCCAGACCTCTTCAACAGCATTTAATTCACTCAGTGCAAAAGCCAAGCTTCAAAGTCCTACCTAGTCACTCACACCTTACTGCCTAAATCTCATGTCCTCCTCGTCTCCCCCCACCATTTTTCTCTTCCTGCTAGTCAGACCTCTTTGCTGATGTGCAAATAGACCAGATAAGCGTCTCACTCTGGGCCTTGGAAATGGTTGTTTCCTCTGTATGACTCATTCCTGTTGCTCTTCAGGTTTTTTCCCCTCACATGCTATCAAATCAGAAAGGTCTATTTCACATTGCATGTCATCCCCACTCCCTGTCATCTTTCTCTATGTTCATTTTCCCTATAGCAATGATCACCATCTAAAACATCTACCCCTGAACAGTAGATGGTAAGCAACACGGGGGCAGGAATTTGGTCTATTATGCTGCGAGTCTGGAGAAGGCAATGGCACCTCACTCCAGTACTCTTGCCTGGAAAATCCCATGGACAGAGGAGCCTGGTAGGCTGCAGTCCATGGGGTTGCTAGGAGTTGGACATGACTGAGCAACTTCACTTTCACTTTTCACTTTCATGCATTGGAGAAGGAAATGGCAACCCACTCCAGTGTTCTTGCCTGGAGAATCCCAGGGACGGGGGAGCCTGATGGGCTGCCGTCTCTGGGGTCACACAGAGTCGGACATGACTGAAGCGACTTAGTAGTAGTAGTAGTATGCTGCGAGTCCCAGCCCCTAGAACACTACCTGGCACCTTCTAGATACTCTATAAATATTTCTTGCATGAGCGAATCAATTGTGCATTTATTTTGTGTCAGGCATTGTATTGAGTATTTTATATTCATTATTAAATTATAAAGTATCTACTGTGCTCCTTTGAACTAAATAATCTCATACATACTTGACAGAGGAGAAACCCAAGCTCAGAGAGATTAAATATCCTGCTCAAGGTCAGACGGCTAAGTGAAGACAATGGGTCTGCTTCACCTGAAGACCCCTGCTCTAAATAATTACATCCTGCTTGTTTTTGTATGCCAGCCTGCATCGCTGTCCTTCCCTTTCTTAGAATAACAGGTGCTATTAGTCCTGTGGGTCATTTTCTTCTGGTGGGCTGTAACATGCCCCTTCTCAGTGTTATGCCAAGGATTAACAAGTGTTCTTTGGAGGAAGGTAGGAGAATCAATGCTAGTGATATTTTTCTTTTCATAAAGGAGCACAAGGGAGTGGGTGAGGGGAAGGTGTAGGATCAACATTTATTTTAAATGACGTTTGTAGGAAAAATATTATGCCCATTGGTTTAGTTCTTACAAGGCAGTAATTCACCATGTCAGAGAGCACTGTCCCGCTGGCCAGCCTCATAGGACTTCTCCAGTTGAAGCTCAAAAAGCTCTCATTATTACTTTGGGAAAGCCTGACTTAGCTATTTCCTCTCTATTTCTGTTTATTTCTACTTAGTTTTTCAGCTCTTGCAGGGCAGAGACCATGTCTTATATTAGCAGGGAGCAAAGTACTCATAACTATTAACCAAAGTAAACCAAACTAAATTCCAAACTGCAGAATAAAGGAATACGTGATGGAATGAAGTCCATTCTCACATGTCCTCTGTTGAGAAGATTCACCCCAGGCCAGAGTTGATATTGATCTTCATGCCTGTTTATTCCTCCACTCTACTGTTAACACTTAAAGATGCCCATGGAGTATGTGCAAATACTCTCAGAACTGGGTTGTCTTAGGGATAACCGCCTCTCAGGTTCTGGGATTCTTCCAATGGAACCAGAAGACAGAAGGTCAGTTTTGTTAGGTTGTTGCTGCTGCTAAGTTGCTTCAGTCATGTCCACGACTCTGTGCGACCCCAAAGATGGCAGCCCACCAGGCTTCCCCATCCCTGGGATTCTCCAGGCAAGAATACTGGAGTGGGTTGCCATTTCCTTCTCCAATGCGTGAAAGTGAAGTTGCTCAGTCGTGTCCGACCCTTAGCGACCCCATGGATTGCAGCCTACCAGGCTCCTCCATCCATGGAACTTTCCAGGCAAGAGTACTGGAGTGGGGTGCCATTGAGAATAGGAAAAAGGAGTCCAGAGTGGCGGTGGCTAAAAGACAAAGATGGAGAAGGAAATGGCACCCCACTCCAGTGTTCTTGCCTGGAGAATCCCAGGGATGGGGGAGCCTGGTGGGCTGCCATCTATGGGGTCGCACAGAGTCGGACACGACTGAAGCCACTTAGCAGCAGCAGCAGCAGCAGCAGCAAAAGACAAAGAAGGGAAAAGCCCACAAAAATAGAACAAAGGAAGATCCCAGGACCAGAGTGAGGACTTCAGATAAAACAAACAGCCCTCCTGGATAGACCAGTTTACACAGGGCAGGCTCATGGTGGGGCGGGGTGAGGAGACAAATGTATAAAAGGAGGAAGCCTAGGAGGATTGAGACTCCTCTTCTCTTCATGTCTTTTGGGTTGGCCCGCCCTCACACCTTGAGTATGTATATTCCTTTGCTTTGTAATTAAAGTGAGCTGTAACATGGAGCTGTAAACTGATCCATCTGAGGAAATTGCATGGGGTTGTAACACTTGTCTGTCTTTTGCTTTAAATTTTTGTTGAGACAAGACAGAACTGAGGAAGTTACACACTCCCCCAGCAGTAATTTTCTTACGGTTTACAGTTCCGAAAAGACTTATTTGTTTGGATTTTTAGTAAGATGCAGTTTAGTTCCCTTGAAACCATAGCATTTTTTCTGGACCAGTTCATGTGGTGGACAAAGATGAGCAGATAAAAGGCATTGGAAGGTGCTGAGCTGCTGATGTGGGCGAGTCAGTGCTGCACAAGAGGGGGTGAAGCCGAGCTGTACTTCAGGGGTCATTGAATGCACAATTCCTGCTGCAGCTTAGCTTTCTCAGTGGGCTGGCTCCTCTTGCACACATGTTACAAAAATCAGGTAGATAAATCTCTGCAGAGAAACACATGCCTCGGAACTTGGTGCTTAGAAACTCATTGATACTTTGCAGAACTGGGCTTCTGTGGTGGCTCAGATAGTAAAGAATCTGCCTGCAATGCAGAATACCCAGGTTTGATGCCCAGGTCATCCCCTGGAGATCCCCTGGAGAAGGAAATGGTAACCCACTCCAGTATTCTTTCCTGGAGCATTCCATGAACAGAGGAGCCTGGCAGCTACAGCCCATGGAGTCACAAAGGGTTAGACACGACTTAGTGACTAACACACACGCACACTATATATATACATATAATTTTATAATTATAAAATCTAGAGTGTATGTCCACATACTCTAGAAGCCCTGATACGAATACATTCTTGAGGGGATAGAAAAATGTTTTTCACCCAGCACATAAGATTTTCCTGTTGGAGACTTTTCTTTGGAGATTCTGGTTTAATTAGCTCAGAGCAGACAGGAACATCAGTATTTTATTTGGGAACTGATTTTTTTTTTTTTTTAAGGCTCTCCCTGTGATTCTAACATGTGGCCAGGATTTAGAACTACAGCTTTAGGCAACCTCTGGTCTTGGTGCTAAGAGAACCATTTCCTTCTGCAGATTTCCTGGAGTACTTTGGCCAGAGGAAATATGGCCCATTCAGAGCCAAAACCTTTAGGGAACACAGGGGCTTTAAATGAATGACTCCATGCTGAAGACCTAATCAGCATTTCAAAGGGCAGTAATAACAGGGAGTGTCCACATGATGAAAAGCTGGGATTGAAAAAACCAGTTTTAATTAATTAATATATTTACCTGACTACCAACTGAGTCTACCCCCAGTCTGATTCTATTCTGCTCTTCTTTTCTCTCTCTACAATCCTTTCTTCTTCCCTCTCTTTTGTATCCACACACTCTACCTTTTTTTCCTTTTTCCTTCTTCTTTGATTTATATTTTTCTCCACTTTCCCCCCTCTACTTTTCTTATTTCTCTCTTTGGCCAGAGCATGAATGGGGTATATTTTGTGATGTCTAAAATGTTTATTGAGGAATTGTGTGTTCCAGTGATTTATTTTAAAAACAAATTAGTTGGACAGTTGCTTTTTCTTAAATTAAAAAGCTCTCAAGTTATTATCTTTAATATGTTGCCCTGAACATTTTGCCTCCCCCCACCCACTTTGCTCTCTACCTCTTATGAGTTCTTATCTGATAGAAAATAGATTCCCTCCCTGGGTTAGTGCAACACAGGTTAAGTTAGAATCACCTGAGCAAGCTAATGTTCCTTTCTCATCCTCTGATCATGTGTATATTTGTAAGTGTTGACTTAAATGTTTCAGAAATGGAGCACTGAAGTACAGAACCATTTGCTTCCCCATAAATATCTTATTTGGATGTCAGGGATGTGCTTGCTGTGTTTTACCTCCCTGACATTCACTGAAGGTGGTAGAGACAAGGGTTTTGTCTTCCATAAATGCCAAAGTTAAGCTTAATTTAACGGTCTTACTGTCTTTCTTTGACACAGGTGTATTTTTATCACTTTGACGTTTATGTAACAAATGTGTTTTGTTTCAGAGGTTAATCTTCGCTGACTTTCCCAGCTCATATCAATTCTTTCTCTACATCTTCCTCCTCTGTCTCATCATCATTATCACCACCACCATCACTGTGACTCCCCAAAGGCACCAGGAAAGCCTAATTGAGATCTGAGTCCCGGGGCAAGAGCCTGACCTTCCAGGGCTGTCTCTGGAAACTTGACTCTAATGACTTCACCTAGATTCACCTGATTCTTCTGAGTTCCAAACTTATTTTTTTTTTCCCCTGAATCATGAATCTTAGATTCAGGCTTGCAGTGCCAAAGGGAAGCAGGTGAGGAAGAAGGCAACAGGAGAGGGCTTGAATAAAGGATATGGGAAGGACGTTTGATTTAAATAAAGGGAGGAATCACCTAATATGTTAGCTTCCAGCTTTCATTCCCCTCTCCATTCACCACTTCTCTAACAGAAGAAGAATGGAAAAACCGTTAACCGTTTTTATTTTGATGGCAGGGACATTATACCTGAAAACAGGATTGAAGATCTTAAAATTTCTCCATCCTCAGCAAGACCTCTAGTGACCTGCTGAAGAGGTACTTGAGAGATTGCCAGTACAGAACTAAACGAAGTGATCAGAAGCTCATCACAATATATTAGATGATGGGTACACACACGTTTGGGGAAGTGACAGCCTGTAATATTGGATGTTGGCTTGTGAATTGAACTTTAAAATTATATTACATATTTCTTTAGGAGTCAGCAGAAGAGACTGTTGAACAGACGTCTTCTATAAGAAAACTGTTATGCATGCCTGGATTTAGGAACTGTAGATGGTTAGGAAGGGTCCCTAATGTGTCCTAGTTTGGGTTACAGCCCTCTCACAATTAGAAGATATGATATACCTCTGTGGTTGGGTGGTTTGCCCTTTTTGAGATACCATTGGATCTTTCAGTGGCACAGACAACTGTTAGAGAGAAAGTGACTTGCCTGGAGTGCCTTTTGCGAGGGTAGGCTTTTTGATATTCAGCTAATAGTGTTGTTAACCAGAAACTTGGGGGATTGGAGTCTTCTGTGATTGGTTTTAAGTTATGTATCTGAGCCTACTTAACCTATTTGTTTAGGACCCAGTGATAATGAGAACCAGGCTCTGACCTCATATGATTCAATTTCAGAAATGCTTTATCCTCATCTTTGATCTGTTTTATTTTCTTTGAGTTTCTGTTTCTCTTAGCATGTTAACTTTTCACTGTTTAACTCTGGCGGGGAATAAGATATTTAATGTTGCTGATACTTTTGTAAATAGGGAGTTCTAAAATGTATTTGTCAATTTTATTTTGCTCAGTTTAGAGCGGCAATATGTGTTCAGTTTAGAGAATGAAGATAAAGATCATCAATGATTTCAGCCCCTCCACCATAGATATAATTACTGTTCATGTTTTGGTACATTTATGTCTAGGCTTTCAATACACATAATATATCATTATTGCTAGTTTTTATATCAACATCTATAGTTGAATAAAATGGATTTATAGTTTTAATACCATATTTCCCCTTAATATTACTAGCATTTTCCTAAGATATAAATATTCTTTTATAGAAAGAAAATAATCTATAATGACTGTGCAGCATTGCATTGCACAGATATACCATTCTCTGCAGTTCTATATTGTGAGATATTTAGGTCATTTTCAATTTTCACTTTTATAAATATGCTTCAGTGAAGATCCCTGTACATAAGACTTGTTTAAATTCCCTTTGACTATATTCTTATGTTAATAGTCAGAATTTTTTTTTATGTAAAACACAATTTCTGTGGAACTTGCTAATTCTATAAAACATTCTTTAAATTTTTTGACAGGTGCCAGGTAGCCTTGTGTTCTGGGTAGACACTGAATTACGGTTGAAAATAATGAGTTTGAGGACAGGTTCTGCCACGTCTTGGGTGTGTGTCATTGGGAAAGGGATTCACTGCTCTGGTCATTCTTGATTTCTTATTTGCAAAATGGGGGCTTCTCTTGTGGCTCAGCTAGAAAAGATTCTGCCTGCAATGCAGGAGACCTGGGTTCAATCTCTGGGTTGGAAAGATCCCCTGGAGAAGGGAAAGGCTACCCACTCCAGTATGCTGGCCTGGAGAATTTCATGGACTGCGCAAAGAGTCACACATGACTGAGCGACTTTCACTTCACTTTACTTGCAAAATGCAGAATATGAAACTCATCTTACTTTCCCTTTCCAGTTGTTGTGAAGATCAAATGAGGCAGGGAGAATAGTAGTACTTTAAAGAACTTTCTTCTTGTGAGGTTTTTATTAATATTCCTTTGCACAGCAGCTATTTTTTAATTGAGGCATATTTTTATTTATTTAAAAATTTTTATTATTGTCTAGTTGATTTACAATGTTGTCTTTTTAATTTATTTATTCTAATTGGAGGCTAATTACTTTACAATATTTTTAATTAAGTATTTTAGACAAGTGAAAAGACACAAAATTAAAAGAAGTAACCATGCGACCAACATCCATTTTAGAAATTACAAGACTTACTTGAGGCATTGTACCACTCCACTGACATGGCCTCTCCGTCTCCTTAAAAAGTTACTCTTCAGAATTAGGTTTTTATCATTCCTGCTGCTACTGCTAAGTCACTTCAGTCGTGTCCGACTCTGTGTGACCCCATAGACAGCAGCCCACCAGGCTCCGCCGTCCCTGGGACTCTCCAGGCAAGAACACTGGAGTGGGTTGCCATTTTCTTCTCCAATGCATGAAAGTGAAAAGTGAAAGTGAAGTTGCTCCATCATGTCCGACCCTTAGCGACCCTATGGACTGCAGCCTACCAGGCTCCCCCATCCATGGGATTTTCCAGGCAAGAGTACTGGAGTGGGGTGCCATTGCCTTCTCCATTATCATTCCTAGTATGTGTTTATTACTTCACTGACTTTGACATTGTCCATTTTATTTCTCTATTTCTGGTTGTTATCCTTAAAGTTTTAACATCCAAACTGAGCATCACAAAATCTAACATTAGTATTTTTGTCCTTCTTCTGAATAGACCATGCATAGAATGCTTGAAGTCCAACAGTCTCTTTCATGCTACCTTTTTCAGAATTGTAGTTCTATTTTGTTTGGTTATTACCTTAACTAATTATATTGCCTAGCTATTGTTGATGTGATTTATCCACAAGATCTTTGTTCACCATTCTTGCCTTCCTGTCCGTCTTTTGTTCTGGCTTACTTTGCTTTTGTCAGAGGGTATCCATGAGAAATTTCCTCAGTGAGAACTATTAGTGGTAAACATATTAGTCTTTCTTTGTTTGAAAATGACTGTTTCAATCTTATTCTTGAATAATTACCTCTATATTTAATTCTAAGTTGTCAGTTATTTTCTCTCTGTATTTTAAAGCTATTATTCTACAATCTCCCAGCTTCCCTTTTGTTGATGTGGCCGGGTCTGCTGCTGTGGTCGTCAGTGTTCTCTTGTAGGTGTTGCTTGTCAGTCTGACTGCTTTGTTTAGTCTTATTGTTTCCTTTGGTTATCTGAAGTTTTAAAAAGATTGATCCATTTCTTTTATAAACGATGATAAAATAATGATTTTTTTCCATTGTAAAAATGATTTATCCCAGTGTGAATTTCTTTATGTAATTCTGAAGAAATTGTATTAATTGTACTGTATCAGTTAAATTATATTAATTTACAATGTAAGTAATTACAATTGTGTAATTAATGCAATAGATTTGAGAATTGGTGAATATCATAAAATTTGTAAAATATTCAGCTTTTCTGTTTAAGAATTGGCTCTTTTTCACTTTTTCTCACTTCTCTCCCTTACAACTCTGCTTATATTTTCTCATTCTGCCTTTCATGTCTCTTTACCCTATTTCTATACTTTCTGTGAAAAGTGCTGTGTTGCATTCTTGGTGGTTAGTTATATCTGTTAATATTCCCTGGGGCCAGGAATTCTCTGATGGTCCAGAGAATTAGTACTTAGTACTCCCACCCCAAAGGATATCTGCCTGTGAATGGATTCTTTCTTTAGTCACTGAGTTTATAATTTCAGTGATCATACACATATATCACATATATGTATGTACACATATAAATTTTTAGAAGTTAATTCTTTTTAAAATCTCCCTGACCCCTTTTGATAGCGTCTTTTAAATTTGTTACATTTTTGAGTGCTTTTTCAATGTTAAAAAAGCACTTAAAATTTATGTATTTTGTCATATACATTGGAAAATTCTATTATCCAAAGTTGTTATTAGCCGTATTCCAGTGTTATTTTGCTGCTTTCTCTCACAGTGCCTTGTTTCCTTGTTTTTGTTTTTTTTCTTTTTCCTCTCCGCACCCCCCTCCCCCCATCACCCTGCTCCTTTTTTTTTTTTTTTTTCTTGGTAATTGTGGATTGTGAACTCATTTTCAGTACCAGTTGGCTATGGGAATCTTACGAAGCCTGGCTTAAGAGTGTGCTTGTTTAGACCAGCACTTTTCAATAGAAATTTCTGCAATGATGGAAATATTTTCTATGTCTGCTGTCCAGCAGGGTAGCCACTAGTCACATGTGACTGTTGAGCACTTGAAATGTGGCTAATTTGAAAACTTGAACTTTAAATTTTAATAGAAAAATCTGATTTAGTCACAGATGGCTAGTGGTATCCTTGCTGGATAGCACAGGACTTTTTGCTTCTTCTAGGTACACTTTGAAACTACTAATTTGAGGCCACTTTGTGTTACTGTTTAGCCTATAACATCTATCCTATGCTACAAAGATGAATAGATTTGATCTGTAACTGTCAGGATAGGCCTGTGGTTAAACAAATTCAGAGTATATTTTTATACATACAAGAGAGGTGCATTCCTGATCTGTCTTCCTTTTCTGCTGGGCAGATGAATTTTTAGCCCATGCTTTCCCCAATTCATGTATGATCCTTTAAGATTGCAATCTTTATTTAAGGATTTTGTTTCTAATCTTGTGAAAATCTTAATTCTTCTTGCCTGAACAGTAAAACCTGATGGTTATTTGGTCATCAATCTCTCATATCTATGATTTTTAGCTCCCTCTTCCTTTTGCTGCCTGCAAATTGTGTTCTATTCTTGCAAGCTCAGATATTTATTTGATGAAATGGGTTTGTTATATTTTATCTGACATTATTCATTGTTATGAAATAGGCAGTTATCAGGACATTTACTCTTCCTTACTGCTGAAAATGGAAGTGTCTCCAGTTCCTCTGACTAATTTTTTGTAGTGGAAGACAGACACTGGAAGCCTTTCATACTTGGTGTGGGGAGTGATATTTGTTGGTAGTTAAATAACAGAATAGAAAAGTAACTAGGTCTTTTTAAAGGACTGTTAAGTTCATGAATAAAATAGATGAAACATGATATTTTGTATTGGCAAGTGAATACTGTTAACTTGTTTATTGTTAGGGTTTAACATACCTTGATTTTGAGCAAGCTGCAAGCATCCTATTCTGCCAGCTGCATCAAGGCTCATAGGATTATCAATTTGTGAGCCATGAATCCATGCTGTGAAGGTTACATTATCTTATTTCAACTGTCCAAGAAATCTGGAAGATAATAATGAGGTTGAGTCATCAAGGCAGTAGGTTGTAGACACTGTTGTTTTGATTGTTTTGGGAAAGATGATCTTGGTTTGAAGAGTCTCTTGGTGTTAAGTAGTCAATGTATGTTCCATCGCTCTCCATTTTGAAATGCATATATGAATTAGATGCTAACACAGAAAAAATGATTATGTAATACAAAAAGAGAAGGCTATGGGTAGTTTGTATTGGAAAGAATGTAGGACTACTCTCTGGCTAATAAAAACAGGGAAGGGCTGGCAGTGATGTCTTTTTTCATGAATCTTAATTTTATTCTCTCAGCACTATCATAGTAATTACCAGTATACACTGAACACTTAACATATTCTAGGTACTGTTCTAAAAGCTTATTAGTTTTTCTTTTTAACCCTTCACCCACTCTGTAATGGATGTTCCATTATAATTTCTATTTTCCATTGAAAACCTAGGGAAAAAACCCTAGGGAGTGAGAGGGATTGAGGGGTTGAGAAACTTGCTCAAGATCACATACTAATACGGAGTGAGACTCAGTTTGAATTCAGACTCCAGTGCCTGACTCTTACCCATTGTATGCTATTTTAGACATACTCTAATGTTGCATATATTGATTTCTGTAACTGCAGAATTGATGGTGTAAGTGAATGTTTGGGGGCTTCCCTGGTGGTTCACATGGTAAAGAATCTGCCTGCAATGCAGGAGATCCAAATTTGATTCCTGGGTTGGGCTGATACCCTGGAGAAGGGAATGCCTGGCTACCCACTCAAGTATTCTTGCCTGGAGAGTTCCATGGACAAGAGAAAACTGGTAAGCTACATAGGTGGCTTTTTTGTTGTTTAATAAGGTGTTTTAAATTTTCTTTCTCACATAGCAGGATGTCAGCATGCTGGTTCTATGATGCTGTCAGGGATCTAGGCTCTCTTATTTTCCTTCCTTGCATCCTTAGCATGTTTTGTTTTAATCCTCATGCTTGCCTCATGGTTGCAAGATGACTTCCATGCTCCAGACATCACATTCCTGTTCAAAGTAGAAAGAAGGCAAAAGTGGCAACTAGGTCTGTGCCTTTAATGGGGATAGAAAAGACTTTCCCTGAAGCCTTCAGAGTCGAGCTCTTCTGTCTCACTGGGAAGTATTGTATCACACAGCCACCCCTGGCTGCAAAGGATATTGGAAAAGTGATTGTTTCACCTTTTTCAAACTCTTTAGTAGAAGATAGACAAGGAAGGAATTGGGAATGAGTATTGAGATATTTAAGTAAGTGTCTGTTACATTGCGGTGTTGGAAACTTAGAATGATTGGAATCTACTTGATGAGATGAATTTTCTGGGACTTACCTGGGTGGGAGCCTGGAAGGCCCACTTGCTTTAGCTCTGCCTTCTGCTTGTTTGTATTGGTGAGGACCCTGAGGACTTCAGTCTGTAGTCTGAACATGTGTGCACCAGCTGGTGGCTGGGATCTGGAATTGGTCTTGATGTTCTAGCGTCAGGTTTCTGAAATGGAATACCTAGTTTTCACCTATTTTCTCAGTGTTATGGTTACTCTCTAAGTGCCAAAGAGTATCTCTAATTCCCGGGGCTGGAGTTCACCTTTGTTTCTTGTCTATAATTCAAACCATGCTTGGTACCCCAATGTATTGGGCTTTGGTTGGGACACCTGTGTTAATTTTATGCGGGCCTTTCCCCTTGACACTCTTTACTAAATCATGACACCATCACTGCCAAGGAGCTCTTGCTGCCTGGCTGCCTCTTGTGGCTCCCACCTGTGTATTAATCAAGATGCCACCAGGGCAGTCCCAGGTTCAACATGACTTGGGGATACTGTTGATTTTTATATGTCTTCTTCTCAGGCTTTCATTTTCCTAAATTTAACATCTTATTTGTCTTCTTGTTACATGCGTCACTGCAAAGGTTGCCCAAAGCTGTATTAGTTTTGATGACTTACTCTGTCCTGTGTTCACACCTTCCTAGGCCTGAGGCAGAAGTGCCCAATAGACTGCTTGAGTCCTAGTCTCTTCCAACCATAGCCAATTTTAACATGGCCTGGGAGTTCCCTGATGATCAAGATACCTTGCAAACCTCACTTTCTAGTATCTAAAATCCCAGAACTAGCAAGTTGTTCCTCATTTTAGTCAGTTTAACAAGGGATTATTGGTACCTACTGGGTTCTAGGTCCTGTGGTAGGAATGCAGTTACATAATACATCAGGAGCTACATTACCTGCCAGCAGAGAAGACCAAAATCAACACGGTATATCAACAATGTGAAGGTGTTATGAAAGAGGTAATACACAATGGAAATGCAAGAGGGTCTAATCTAACCCAGGGAGTTCAAAATACCTCACTGAGGGACAGGCTGGGACCTCTACATTAGGGAGAAGGGGAAGGTGGGTCAGGCAGCCTGCAGGGCCAGGAGAAGGGCAAGTGTGGTAGATACAGGGAACTGAAAGGAGGCTGGCTTCTTGGATTAGCAAACACAGCATCCTGCCTTTAGGAAGACGTCACCTTTGATTTAATGCTCTGCTCTTGCCATCTTGAAATTCTTAGTAGTAATGTTGGACATGGGGCCCCGTGTTTTCATTTTGCACTGGGCCCCACAAATTCTGAAGCCAGCATGACTGAGAGGAATCCAGTGTGCTGAAGGGTGGCCATCTGGGGTCGATGGAGAACCAGCAGGCAGTTGGTGGAGAGAAATGCCTGTTAAAAGGTGACAAAAACTACCTCTTGTTCAATCATTTATATTCAACAATTATTTAATGACTACTGCACATACCTGGGAGAAGGAAATGGCAGCCCACTCTACTATTCTTGCCTAGAGAATCTGGTGGACAGAGGAGCCTGGTGGGTTGCTGTCCACAGGGTCACACAGAGTCAGACACGCCTGAAGCGACTTAGCATGCATGCATTGGAGAAGGAAATGGCAGCCCACTCCAGTATTTCTGCCTGGAGAATCCCAGGGACAGAGAAGCTTGGTGGGCTGCTGTCTATAGGGTCACACAGAGTCAGGCACAACTGAAGCAACTTAGCAGCAGCAGCAGCAGCAGCACATACCAGACACTCTGGCAGGTACTGGGAAACTATAGGGAACAAAATCAAGGAGTACAAATCGCTGCTCTCATGGTGCTTATTTTCTTGTGGGGGAGACTGACAGTAATACATGTAATGTGTCAGATAACAAGTGCTCTGAAAAAGAAATGTAGTAGAGCAGGAAGAAATGATGGGGGGATACAGCATGTGTGTGCTGTTTTACATGGGTTGGTCAGAGAAGGTGTTGTTCTGTAGTAATAGATGGAACATGTGGTAGAGGGGATCGTGTGGGATCCTTGTAGACCACTGTAAGTAAGGACTTTGGATTTCACTCTGAGTAAGACAGGAAGCCGTTGAAGAGTTTCCAGCAGAAGAATGACACGCTTATTTATAGCTTCCAAATGTCATTCTGAGGTGTATATTGAGAAGAGAGTGATGGCAGACAAAGGCAAAACCAAGAAAATCCATTATGATGCTATTATAAAAGTTGTGCACAAGAGGCTGGTGGCCTCATTAGAGTTCTAGTGGAAAAAGTCCAAGAAGTGGTTGGCTTCTTGGATAGATACATCATGATGTTGATAGGATTTGTTGATGAGATGGAATTTAGCATTTGAGAGAGTGAAACTGAGGTTGCCCCCATATTGCTGTTTCTGTGTTAGTGTGAATAAACTTATCTAATCCTTTCCTGAAAGCAAATTTGATAAAGGAGATAAAAAAAATTCAAGAATTTGCAAAGGAAACAGAGAGGAAAGTTTGGAAACAGTTTGGAGAAATAGCATATGCTTACAGTTTTGGCTTACTAACTTTTATGAGAAAACTAGTGAAATTACATTTTGTTCATATTGTCCATAGGACTGAAACAAAATATTAGTATAAAGTTTGATAGAAATAAGATTGGAAAGGACCCCCAGAAAAGGAATAGGAAATATTGAGCTTGCTGAACTGCATGATTTTTAGAGTAATTTTTTTCATTCATACTAAGAGTTCTCAAATGTTGTCTGACAGCAGATACTGGCCTAGTTATATTGGAGGCACCATCAGCATTTGTTAAAAATAGAGATTCTTGGGATCCATCCCTCCCAAATTCTGATATACAACTACGTTTTTTGGGTGTATTGTCTTATAGTGTGTGTTAGTCACTCAGTCATGTCTGATTCTTTGTGATACAATGGACTATAGCCCATCAGGCTCCTCTGTTCATGTAATTCTCCAGGTAAGAATACTGGAATGGGTTGCAATTCCCTTCTCCAGGGGCTCTTCCTAACCCAGGGATGGAACCTCCTGCATTGCAGGTAGATTCTTTGGCATCTGAGCCACAAGAGAAGCCCCCAATTGTTTTATAATGTGTCCTTTATTGATTGGAATACATAGGTATTTGGGAAAATATTGGTTTATAATACCTTTATTTATTTCTTCATTTTTGGTTGTGCTGGGTCATCATTGCTGTGTGTGGGCTTTCTGTATTAGCTGGCACTATTCATTGAAAAAGATCCTGATGCTGGGAAAGACTGAGGGCAAGAGAAGAAGGGGGCAACAGAGGATGAGATGATTGGATGGCATCACTGACTCAATGGACATGTGTTGGAGCAAACTCAGGGAGACAGAGAAAGACGGGGAAGCCTGGCGTGGTGCAGTTCATGGGGTCACAGAGTTGGACATGACTTAGCGAGTGAACAACAACAAATCTCTAGTTGCATATGTGGGCTTTTCATTCAGGTGGCTTCTCTTATTGTGGAGCACTGCTTGAGGCACAGACTTCAGTAGTTGTCACATGTGGATTTAGTTTCCCTGAGGCATATGGGATCTATCTTTCTGGATCAGGAATTGAACTTGTGTCCCATGCATTGGCAGGTGGATTTTTAACCACTGAACCACCAGGGAAGTCCCATAATTCTTCTTTAATACTTAATCAAAATATTGTCAAGAATGTTCTGGATAGTCAAGAAAGCGAAGAGTCAATTAGTACAGGAATTCTGTGCATAATGAGTAAGTCATGGATTTATAGGATATGGGATTAAAATCTATTAGTCTCCATACCTTTTAAAGCTTGAGGAAATTAAAAAAAAAACAAAAAACACCTATTTGGCACAATAGTTTGATTGCATTTCCTTTTTTTTTTTTTTGAGAATATAATAGTGTATTTTAGCTAGCAATTCCTGTTGACAGTGATCTCTCAAACCTTTAAATGTAACATTTCATATTCTGATTTTTCTTGCTGTTGTGAGATTCTGTGCTCCTTTTAACAGCCATTCCATTGTAGGTAGTCTTTTCCTTTGTTCTATTTCAAGAGTTTTGTTTTTGTTCATTTTTTTCAGTTTTCCTACTGCAAACTGTCTTGTCATAAATTTCTTTTTAATCTTGATAGGGATGTGTTAATATATGAATCTATATTTTTACATTTAGATAACTTCTATTATGATTTTAAATATTGTCTCTTCAGCATTCTTACTTAGGCAGTACACGTACTGACAAGGTTGTCTTGGCGACTTGCTGAAGGGCAAAGAAAGAACACTGGATTAAACAAAAATGCGGATTCTAGAACCAGCTCTGGAACTAACTTGCTTTGCCAGTGGTGTGCTGGGACTGGTTGGAATCTGCTCGTAATGGCTTGTGAGAACATGTCATGAACTTCTCAGGCATCCCGACAGCCAGTTTAACATAGCCCATGTTAAATGATGCAAATGTACAATTAAGTAAACTATATTAAAACAAAGGTAACGAATACTGAAAAGTCATCATTTCCTAATTATTTTTCTACATTTTACTATTGTTGCCTATGATCTTCCATCTGTGTGATAGAATTGCTGTGTAATGGTTCTTTGGACTGAAATGTGTCCTCAAGTTCATACACTGAAGCCTGCACCCCAGTGTGGCTGCATTTGGAGATAGGTAAGGACATAATTAAGGTTTAATGAGGTCATCAGGGTGGGGTCCTGATAGGGTAAGATTAGTGTCCTTAAACGAAGAGACAGCAGAGACCTAGCACTCTCTCTTTCTGCCCCATGAGGTCACGGAGAGAAGGGGGCTGCTTGCAAACCACGAAAACTCTCACCAAAAACCAAGTCAGCTGGCACCTTGGTCTTTGACTTCTCAGATTCTGAAAATGTGAAAAAATAAGTTTCTATTGTTCACATCACCCAGTCTGTGGCATTTTGTTACAACAGTTTGAGCAGGCTAAGACAAGTGATATTCTACTGTACATTTCTTCCTGACTCCACATGTACTGCCGTCATGTCAGTAACTTGAAATTGGCCATACTGTAAGTAGTTACAGCACAGAAATTGGCAAATGATATAAATCAAAGTGTATTTGATTTATTGTTTTATTGATTGTCTAGATCAGGATTTGACAAACCATAGAACAAAACCATGAAACAAAACCAGCCCAGGACTGGTTTTACATGGCTACAGAGCTAGGCATGCTTTTTACATTTTTATGAGGTTATAACAACAAACAAACTAAACAAACAAACAAACAAACAAAAACACACCACACACACAGAGGAGAATATCTGATACAGATATATACGGCATTCAAATCCTAAAATATCTGACTGTTCACAGAATATGTTTATTGATTCCTGAGCTAGACTAAACACGGTGATGAAGGAAGTGTTAATAATAGAGCAAATGCAATAGCTTTTCATTTATGTAGTAGTTACCTTGTGAATAGTGCAAAAAATAGAGGAAATAGTCTTCTTGGATTTAAAAATTATTTTCCAAATAAGGAAGAACATCTCTCAGCATAAAATGAATGAAGTTTTGAAATACGTCTTTGCTGTTTTATCTTACTCATTAAATAAGAATATGAACCAACATTTTTTACAACTTGACTTCTTCATCAGTTGCAATAACAGGTTGGGTATGGGTTCAGGAATTCAGAGAAAATCAACAAAAGTATTCTGTGAAACTCAACTGGCTATATAGGGTTTGTAATAAAGACTATGGTGTATTTTATCATTTGTAGTACTCCACATCCTACACTTGGAGAAGGTAATGGCAATCCACTCCAGTACTCTTGCCTGGAAAATCCCATGGGCAGAGGAGCCTGGTAGGCTGCAGTCCATGGGGTAGCTAAGAGTTGGACACGACTGAGCGACTTCACTTTCTCTTTTCACCTTCATGCATTGGAGAAGGAAATGGCAACCCACTCCAGTGTTCTTGCCTGGAGAATCCCAGGGATGGGGGAGCCTGGTGGACTGCTGTCTATGGAGTCCCACAGAGTCGGACATGACTGAAGTGACAGCAGCAGCAGCAGCACATCCTACACTACACAACCATACTGCATCTTTGGGTGCTGCAGGTGGAAAGATCAGCTGGCCGTGAACAGAGCTGAAGAAGCTGTTCAAGCAATGTCAAGTGTTGAACTGGGAGTGGCAACTGAAACATCGGGTGGTCGGAGGTGTGATAGACAAAGGACTGATTACACGGCACTACCTCAAGTAGTGGGCGTCCAGTGCATGTGCCAACATTACTCTGGGAAGAAATGCAGAAAACTCCTGCCACAGATCTGACTTGCCCAGAAAGAGAAAGCAGGCATGGAAGCAGAAGCCCCTCCTAAGCCAACCAGGACTAGTGAACCACAGCCCAAATCAAAAAAGAAGACAGAAGGATGTAGACATGGAGGGCCTTGAAGGTAAGAGCTAAATCTGTGTCTCATACCCCTTCCACCAGAAGATTTTCAAGCTGGAGCCAAGAGGACTCTATGCTTATTTCAGATGATTTTGGAGAAAGCCTTACTCCTTTTCATTCTCCCCATATTCCTCTTCCCTAATGGCCTTTTGGAGGAGGAAATGGTAACACACTCCAATATTCTTGCCTGGAGAATCCCCATGGAAAGAGGAGCCTGGTGGGCTACAGTCCATGGGATCACAAAGAGTTGGACATGACTGACTAAGCACACATCCTTTATAGCAGTAAGAATGTGTTAAAATTGTGTACCTATATATGTCTATATTAGGTACAGATAGAGTACTATACAGTTAATTATTTTAAGCTTATTATTATTATTATCTTTGACAAAGGAAGCAAGAATATACAATGGATTAAAGACAATCTCTTTAACAAGTGGTGCTGGGAAAACTGGTCAACCACTTGTAAAAGAATGAAACTAGAACATTTTCTAACACCATACACAAAAATACATACAAAATGGATTAAAGATCTAAATGTAAGATCAGAAACTATAAAACTGCTAGAGGAGAACATAGGCAAAACACTCTGTGACATAAATCACAGCAGGATCCTCTATGACCCACCTCCCAGAATATTGGAAATAAAAGCAAAAATAAACAAATGGGACCTAATTAAAATTAAAAGCTTCTGCACAACAAAGGAAACTATAAGCAAGGTAAAAAGACAGCCTTCAGAATGGGAAAAAATAATAGCAAATGAAGCAACTGACAAAGAATTAATCTCAAAAATATACAGGCAACTCCTGCAGCTCAATTCCAGAAAAATAAAGGAACCAATCAAAAAATGGGCCAAAGAACTAAACAGACATTTCTCCAAAGAAGACATATAGATGGCTAACAAACGTATGAAAAGATGTTCAACATCACTCATTATCAGAGAAATGCAAATCAAAACCACAGTGAGGTACCATTTCACGCCAGTCAGAATGGCTGTGATCCAAAAGTCTACAAGCAATAAATTGTGGAGAGGGTGTGGAGAAAAGGGAACCCTCTTACACTGTTGGTGGGAATGCAAACTAGTAAAGCCACTATGGAGAACAGTGTGGAGATTCCTTAAAAAGCTGGAAATAGAACTGCCTTATGACCCAGCAATCCCACTGCTGGGCATACACACCAAAGAAACCAGAATTGAAAGAGACATGTGTACCCTAATGTTCATCACAGCACTATTTATAATAGCCAGGACATGGAAGTAGCCTAGATGCCCATCAGCAGATGAATGGATAAGAAATCTGTGGTATATATACACAATGGAGTATTACTCAGCCATTAAAAAGAATACATTTGAATCAGTTCTTTTTATTTTTATTTTTTCCTTTTTTTAAAATTTTATTTTATTTTTAAACTTTACATAATTGTATTAGTTTTTCCAAATATCAAAATGAATCCGCCACAGGTAATGAGGTGGATGAAACTGGAGCCTATTATACAGAGTGAAGTAAGCCAGAAAGAAAAACACCAATACAGTATCAGATCAGATCAGATCAGATCAGTTGCTCAGTCATGTCCAACTCTTTGCCACCCCATGAATCGCAGCACACCAGGCCTCCCTGTCCATCACCAACTCCCGGAGTTCACTCAGACTCATGTCCATTGAGTCAGTGATGCCATCCAGCCATCTCATCCTCTGTCGCCCCCTTCTCCTCTTGCCCCCAATCCCTCCCAGCATCAGAGTCTTTTCCAATAAGTCAACTCTTCGCATGAGGTAGCCAAAGTACTGGAGTTTCAGCTTTAGCATCATTCCTTCCAAAGAAATCCCAAGGCTGATCTCCTTTAGAATGGACTGGTTGGATCTCCTTGCAGTCCAAGGGACTCTCAAGAGTCTTCTCCAACACCACAGTTCAAAAGCATCAATTCTTCAGTGCTCAGCCTTCTTCACAGTCCAACTCTCACATCCATACATGACCACAGGAAAAACCATACCCTTGACTAGATGAACCTTTGTTGGCAAAGTAACGTCTCTGCTTTTGAATATGCTATCTAGGTTGGTCATAACTTTCCTTCCAAGGAGTAAGCGTCTTTTAATTTCATGGCTGTAGTCACCATCTGTAGTGATTTTGGAGCCCAGAAAAATAAAGTCTGACACTGTTTCCACTGTTTCCCCATCTATTTCCCATGAAGTGATGGGACTGGATGCCATGATCTTCATTTCCTGAATGTTGAGCTTTAAGCCCACTTTTTCACTCTCCTCTTTCACCTTCATCAAGAGGCTTTTTAGTTCCTCTTCACTTTCTGCCATAAGGGTGGTGTCATCTGCATATCTGAGGTGATTGATATTTCTTCCGGCAGTCTTGATTCCAGCTTGTGTTTCTTCCAGTCCAGCATTTCTCATGATGTACTCTGCATATAAGTTAAATAAACAGGGTGACAATATACAGTATACTAACGCATATATATGGAATTTAGAAAGATGGTGATGACAACCCTGTATGCGAGACAGCAAAAAAGACACAAATGTATAGAACAGTCTTTTGGACTCTGTGGGAGAGGGTGAGGGTGGGATGATTTGGGAGAAGGGCATTGAACCAGGTATAATACCATATATGAAATGAATCGCCAGTCCAGGTTCGATGCATGATACTGGATGCTTGGGGCTGGTGCACTGGGATGACCCAGAGGGATGGTACGGGGAGGGAGGAGGGAAGGGGGTTCAGGATAGGGAACACGTGTATACCCATGGCAGATTCATGTTGATGTATGGCAAAACCAATACAATATTGTAAAGTAATTAACCTCCAATTAAAATAAATAAATTTATATTAAAAAAATAAACTTATTGGCTTAAACTATTCTGAAAGAGATAGGAATACCAGACCACCTGACCTGCCTCTTGAGAAACCTATATGCAGGTCAGGAAGCAAAGTTAGAACTGGACATGGAACAACAGACTGGTTCCAAATAGGAAAAGGAGTACGTCAAGGCTGTATATTGTCACCCTGCTTATTTAACTTCTATGCAGAGTACATCATGAGAAACGCTGGGCTGGAGGAAGCACAAGCTGGAATCAAGATTGCCAGGAGAAATATCAATCACCTCAGATATGCAGATGACACCACCCTTATGGCAGAAAGTGAAGAGGAACTAAAAAGCCTCTTGATGAAGGTGAAAGAGGAGAGTGAAAAAGTGTGCTTAAAGCTCAACATTCAGAAAACGAAGATCATGGCATCAAGTCCCATCACTTCATGGGAAATAGATAGGGAAACAGTGGAAACAGTGTCATACTTTATTTTTTGGGGCTCCAAAATCACTGCAGATGGTGATTGCAGCCATAAAATTAAAAGACGCTTACTCCTTTGAAGGAAAGTTGTGACCAACCTAGAGAGAATATTCAAAAGCAGAGACATTACTTTGCCCACAAAGATCTGTCTAGTGAAAGCTATGGTTTTTCCTGTGGTCACGTATGGATGTGAGAGTTGGACCATAAAGAAAACTGAGTGCCGAAGAATTGTTGCTTTCAAACTGTGCTGCTGGAGAAGACTCTAGAGAGTCACTTGGACTGCAAGGAGATCAAACCAGTCAATCCTAAAGGAAATTAATCCTGAATATTCATTAGGACTGGTAGTGAAACTGAAGTTCCAAGACTTTGGCCACCTGATGTGAAGAGCTGACTCATTGGAAAAGACCCTGATGCTGGGAAAGACTGAGGGCAGGAGGAGAAGGGGAAGACAGAGGATGAGATGGTTGGATGGCATCACTGACTCAATGGACGTGAGTTTGAGCAAACTTCAGGAGATAGTGAGGGACAGGGAAGCCTGGCATGCTGCAGTCTGTGGGGTTGCAAAGAGCTGGACATGACTTAGCAACTGAACAACAACAACAAAGTCCTTGTTGATCGTCTATGTTTTATATAGTAGTGTATATATATTAATCCCAGTTTCCTAATTTATCATCCTACCTGCATGCCTCCACTTTGGTAAGTTTGTTTGTTTTTAAAATCTATGTCTATTTTGTAAGTAAGCTCATTTATATAATTTTTTTTAACTGTAGTCTTCATGTGAGTGATATCCTATAATATTTGTGTTCCTCTATCTGTTTTATTTCTAAGTAAGATAACTGCTAGGTCCATCCATGTCTGTGCAAATGGCATTATTTTGTTCTTTTTTATGGCTGAGTAATATTCCACCCTGTATATATACTGCATTTCTTTATCTATTCCTCTGTTGATGGACATTTAGGTTGCTTCCATGTCTTGGCTATTGTAAATAGTGCTGCAGTGAACATTGGGGTGCATGTATATTTTTATTTAACTTTCATATTCCACCTGAGGATATTTGTACCAACTGTTTTCTCTACCTGGAAATTCTTTTTCCAGATCTTTGCTTGTCTGGTTGCTTCTTACCAACTCATATGTCACTTTCTAACACAATTGTCCCCTGAAAACTCTAGTCCCTCCCTAACTCTCCTTGATCTGTTAGCCTGTTTCACTTTATCCCATGAATTTGTTACTGAAATGAAATTTGCAGGCCAGTGGGAAGGGGTAGAGCAATGTAACTCAAAGTGTGGTGTGTGAACTAATACTGTTCTGCAGATGTTTTTCCCTGGTCTATGACAGGGAAAGGAGTTTACTTCCGCATGTAAATCAATGAAATCACTAAGTATGCTGCTCATTTTAGATGACTTTTTTGTTCGCTTCTCTGTTTGCATTATGGTTTTTGCAGCAAAATTTTATCTGTGAAGAAATCACACTCTGGAATAAACTTCTTGTGGACTGTAAAAAGACTTGTTCAAAACAACCATTTTGAGTAACACAGAGGATGAGAAAGGGTTAAAGGATCAAGGAGGTGAGGAGGAGTAGGGTGAGAACTGATGGGAAAAGGATGACATCAGAGGTGAATGGAAGGCCTTAAGTTTACAGGGAAGGGTGCATGCTCTGGAAACCTCAGGTTTGTTTGTTTTTTAAAGCACATATTTACTCTGCCTTTGCATGCATGCTAAGTTGTCATTTCGGTCATGTCTAACTCTTTGTGACCCTATGGACTGTAGTCCACCAGGCTCCTCTGTCCATGGGATTCTCCAGCAAGAATAAAGGAGTATGTTGTCATGCCCTCCTCCAGTGGATCTTCCCTTACCAGCGATTTAATCCGGGTCTCTCATATCTCTTGCAGTGGCGGGTGGGTTCTTTAACACTAGCACCACAAGGGAAGCCCACTCTGCCTTAGTTTTATTTTAAAAACCCATAAAGAAACAATTACCACTGCTGGATGATTTTCTAGATAGGGGAAAATCCAGCATTCTGGGGAAGATCTGTACCAAGATCTCTTAAAAATCTCCAACATCATCATTGCTAACTGGGTCAGTTTTTATTGTATAAAACAAAAAGATGCAATAATATAGCATGTTTGGCTTTATTGAGTCCCCATGCAGGGGATAACAGAGGAAAATCCTCTAAAAGGCATGAAATTGGAGGATAGGAATTCTCTAAGGTAGTCTGGGATCACCTCTGAACCTACAGAGTTCACTGACCTAATTCCATTGGCATACACCTTTCTTTGGCTCCAAATGATACAAAGTCTGCATCAGAGAGGGGCTCAGCTCTGTTTCAGTGGATGCCACAAATGTTAGTAGTTCTGTAAAAGTTGTGAAAGGTAGTAACATGATTACTTCAAATATAATGGAAAATACAGATAAAATATGCATCAGAAAGAATTTCCTTCTAATCCCACCAACCTAAAATTATAACACATATTTTCATGTATTTCCTTCCAGCTTTTTTTCTGTTTACCCCCTTTTTAAAAAAAAAAAAAACACAGTTGACATCACTGTGCAAATATTTACACCTTTTCAAAAACACTAGGTATCACATCAAAGGCATTTCTCTATGTTCTTAGAATTCTTTGTAAACATCAAGGGAATGGTTGCCCGATATCCTATCATGAGGACAGAAGTAATGAAAACAGTCCACTATTTGTGGACTATTAGGTTGTTTTGATTTTTTCCTTCTTATTTGTATGAGTTGAAAAACATCTTCTGATTCATCTTTGTATTCCTTTTGAAGGAACTGAATTATATGAATAAAGTGTGTGTGTGCAAATGTGGCATTGTGTATCAAAGCTCTGTAGTCCTCTAATCTTTGCCCTGCCCTTCTGTCCCTGCTTCACTTACCTTTGTGCTCTTGGAGCCATGCATCTGTTACTCGTGCTGGCTTGACCCCCTTTTGATATGAGCATTGAGAAGGATCTGGTGTACACCTAACAGGGAGCTTTTATGTCTGCTTGGACCCTGGAATTTCTCTGACAATAGTGTTTGCCAGTCTTGGTCTTTTGTCCTCATAGTCCGTCTTGGGTAAAAAGACAAGAGTGAGCAGTTCCCCAGTTTCAGTGGAAATTCAGCTGTACCTGTGTTTTCATGGTGAAAGCTTAACACACTTATCCCTCATATTATCTTGGGTCATTAGAAAAAATAATTTTTCTCTGACCTAATATAATTTCTAAGCCATTATACAACCTCTTTGCAGTATGAATTCATAATAGACTTTAAAATCCAAAAGGATGCAATTGTGAGCAAAATGATGAAAGGAGAGAGGAAAATGGAATTGTCGAGGTCAGTAATCAATGTTCTTGCTTTAAAGCCAGTGTTCCCTGCCATGGCTGCCCAGCTTTCTCGTTTCAACTTTGTTTGTTGTTCATTATTTATGAAATAGCTGGGCCCCTTTACATACCTATCAACAAACCACAGTGTGATATTACATTGAAAGAATTTAGAGGACTCTTTTGATCATAATTTGGACATAGTCTAATGAAGAGAATGGTGGCATTTGAGTAAAAAGGCTTAAACTAGCTGACTGAAAACTATATTATTGATGTATCACTGCGTGGGTCTCAGTAAGTCTCTTAGCTTTGTGGGTTTTTATTTTTATTTATTGAGGTATAATTTATTTACAATGTTGTGTTTTATGTAGACATCAAAGTGATTTAGTTATACATATATACATATATATTCTTTTCCAGGTTCTTTTCCTTTATAAGTTATTGTAGGATATTAAGTAAAGTTCCTTGTGCTTTATAGTAGGTCCTTGTTGATTGTGTATTTTGTGCATAGTGGTGTGTATATTTCAAACCCCAACTCCTGATATATCAGCTACTTTAAAACTCATTTTCTACTTCAATGAGATAGGACTAATAATGCCTAATTACTTGCCTCCATTGTTACTCTGAGTTCATACTTAACTATGGTATAAAAATGTAAACAATTATTTTCAATCTGGAAATAAATTATACTTTACTGAAAAAAAATGTAAAGAGTTAACATTAACACTAATATCATGTCATTAACATGTGAATGTTGAGTATATACTGAGTTCAGCTTTTAGGCTGGCTTTAGAGAGCAACTAGTCAAGGGAAACCAAGCTTTATTTCTCAGCAGGCATGGGCTGGGTGATTGGCACACCTCACTTTTCGTAAAGCATACAATCACTCTGGAGAAACTGTGGTTCAGAGGGAATGTGCAAATTGCTCTGTTAGGACTGCAGTGCGAGTCCTGGAGGCTGCAGGCTCTATGTGACATCCAAGATGTATTTCCCAGCACTGCTGCTTCCCGTGCCCGTGTCCCCACCGAAGGCTGCTGCCAACCTACGCCTCTGCAGGAGATGCTTCAACACTAGCAGGGGATTTTGAAAAAGTAAACTTTTTGGAATACCTGCCATTTAGTAGCTATCAGACTGCAGTCATTCCCTATAATAAGCCCTTAGGAAATTTAGGGTAAGAAAACAGGATACTGGCTTCAGAGATCAAGCCCTGAGCCTTAAGAGTGGGAGCACCAACTGCAAGATCCTAGCCTAATCCTAGGGAGTATCAAATAGCGAGAACTCACACAAAGGAAACCGCTTGAATACAAGACCAGGCATCACCCAATCACCAGTAGCACCCTATGCAGGAAGCCTCATCTAAACAACAAACAAAACAAAAATACAAACCCAATCTTCAGCACGGGATTACTACCTCACTCAGCCTTGCCCATCAGAGGAAAAACAAAAAAACAAACAAAAACTCAGTACAAATCTTACCCTACATGAAGCTTACACAAACCACTGGACCAAACTTAGGAGAGCAGAAACCAAAAGGAAGAAAGAATTCAACCTTGAAGCCTGGGAGAAGGAGACCTCAAACACAATAAGTTAAAAAAAATAAAAATAATGAAAAGGCATAAAAATACTACACCAATGAAGGAATAAACTAGAAACACAGCAGTCCAAGTAAATGAAGAGGAAACAGGCAAACTACCTGAAAAAGAATTCAGTATAATGATAGTAAAGATGATCAACAACCTTGAAAACAAAATGGAGAAAATGCAAGAATCAATTAACAAAGACCTAGAAGAATTAAAAAATAAACATACAAACAACACAATTACTGAAATTAAAAAGAAATTAAAAATACTCTAGAAGGAATCAGTAGCAGACTATATGAAGCCGAAGAATGAATTAGTGAGCTGGAAGATAAAATGATGGAAATAACTTCTGGAGAGCAGAATAAAGTGAAAAAGAATGACAAGAACTGAAGACAGTCCCAGACACCTCTGGGACAATATCAAGTGTGCCAACATTCAAATTTTAGGTGTCACAGAAGAAGAAGAGAAAAAAAAGGGTTTAAAATTTTTTTTTGAAAAGATTATAGTTGAAAAATTTCCCCAACCTGGAAAAGGAAATAGTCAATCAAGTCCAAGAGGCCCAAAGAGTCCCATACAGGATAAACCCAAGGAGAAACATGTCAAGACATGCTAATCAAACTAACAAAGACTAAACATAAAGAAAGAATATTAAAAGCAGCAAGGGAGAAGCAACAAATAACATACAGGGGAAACCCCATATTCTTAACAGCTGATCTTTCAGCAGAAATGCTGCAGGTCAGAAGGGAATGGCAGGATATATTTAAAGTACTGAAAGGGAAAAATCTACAACCAAGATTACTGAACCCAGCAAGGATCTCATTCAAAATTGATGGAGAAGTAAAAAGATTTTCAGACAAGCAAAAGTTAAGAGAATTCAGTACCACCAAGCCAGCTTTACAACAAATGTTAAAGGGACTTATATAGTTAAGAAATATAAGAGAAGAAAAAAGATCTACAAAATCAACCCCAAACAATTAAGAAAATGGCAATAGGAACATATATATTAATAATTATTTTATATGTAAATGGATTAAATGCTCCAACCAAAAGACACAAACTGAATGGATACAAAAAAAAAAAAAACAAAAAACAAAAAACCCATATATATGCTCTCTACAAGAAACCCACTTCAGACCTCAAGACACATATAGACTGAAAGTGAGAGGATGGAAAAATATGTTCTATGCACAGGGGAAGCAAAAGAAAGCTGGAATGAATATCAATCCTCATATCAGACAAAACAGACCTTAAAATAAAGATTACAATAGATAAGGAAGGACACTGCATAATGATCAAGGGATCAATCCAAGAGGAAGACAGAACAATTGTAAATATCTATGCACCCAACATAGGAGCACCTCAATACATAAGAAAAACACTAACAGACATAAAAGGAGAAAATGACAGTAACACAAAAATAGTAGGAGGCTTTAACACCCCAGTAATACCAATGGACAGATAATCAAAACAGAAGATTAATAAGGACACACAAGTCTTAAATGATACATTAGATGAGATGGATCTCATTGATATCTTCAGGGCATTCCATCCAAATGCAGAAGAATACACCTTCTTCTCAAGTGAACATGAAACATTCTCCAGGATAGACCACCTCTTGGGTCACAAATCAAGACTCAGTAAATTTAAGAAAATTGGAATCATATCAAGTGTCTTCTCTGACTACAACACTATGAGACTAGATATCAATTACAAGAAAAAAACTATAAGAAACACAAACATATGGAGATTAAACAACATGTTTCTAAATAGCCAACAGGTTACTGAAGAAATCAAAAGGGAAATCAAAAGATTTCTAGAAAGAAATGACAGTGAAAACATGACAACTCAAAACCTATGGAATGCAGCAAAAGCAGTTCTAAGAGGGAAGATTATAGCAATACAGTCCTACCCCAAGAAACAAGAAAAACGTCAAATAGACAACCTAACTTTACACCTAAAACAACTGGATAGAGAAGAACAAAAAACCACAAAATTAGTAAAAGGAAAGAAATCATAAAGATCTAAGCAGAAATAAATGAAAAAGAAAGAAACAACAGTAAAGATTAATACAACTAAAAGCTGGTTCTTTGAGAAGATAGATAAAATTGACAAAACCTTAGCCAG
Source organism: Bos indicus x Bos taurus (assembly GCF_003369695.1). Classification (NCBI taxonomy): domain Eukaryota; kingdom Metazoa; phylum Chordata; class Mammalia; order Artiodactyla; family Bovidae; genus Bos; species Bos indicus x Bos taurus. The sequence goes on from NC_040104.1 coordinate 27,302,427, forward strand.
ACTCATCAAGAACAAGAGACAAGCATCAAATCAACAAAATTAGAAATGAAAAAGGAGAGGTTACATCAGAAAATGCAGAAATACAAAGGATTATAAGAGGTTATTATGAACAACTATATGGCAACAAAATGGATAACCTGGAAAAAATGGACAGATTATTAGATAGTTCAATCTTCCAAGACAGAATCAGGAAGAAATAGAAATTATGAACAACCCAGTTGCAAGCACTGAAATTGAAGCTGTGATCAAAAACCAAAAAACAAAAAGCCCAGGACCAGATGGCTTCACAGGAGAATTCTGCCAAACATTTATAGAAGAGCTACTGCTTATCCTTCTAAAACTATTTCAAAAAATTGCAGAGGAAGGAACATGTCCAAACTAATTCTGTGAGGCCACCATCACCCTGATACCAAAACCAGACAAAGACAACACACAAAAAGAAAACTACAGGCCAATATCACTGATGAACATAGATGCAAAAATCCTCAAGAAAGTTTTAGTAAACAGAATTCAGTAGCAGATCAGAAAGCTCATACACCATGATCAAGTTGAGTTTATTCCAGGGATGCAAGGATTCTTCAATATACACAAATCAATCAATGTGATACACCATATTAACAAATTGAAAGATAAAAACCACATGATCATCTCAATAGATGCAGAAAAAGCCTTTGACAAAATTCAGCATCCATTTATGATTAAAACTTTTCAAAAAAAAAAAAAATGGGCATAGAAGGAACCTACCTCAACATAGTAAAAGCCATATATGATAAGCCTACAGCAAACATTTTTCTCAATGTTGAAAAACTGAAAGCATCCCCCCTAAGATCAGGAACAAGACAAGGGTGTCCACTTTCACCACTATTATTCAGCATAGTTGCAGAAGTCCTAGCTACAGCAATCAGAGAAGAAAAAGAAATAAAAGGAATCCAGATCAGAAAGAAGTAAAGCTGTCACTGTTTGCAAATGACATGATATTATACTTAGAAAACCCTAAAGATAGTATTAGAAAATTACTAGGCTAATCAGTGAATTTAGCAAAGTGCAGAATACAAAATCAGTACACAGAAATCACTTGCATTTTTGTATACTAACAATGAAAAATCTGAGAAATTAAGGAATCAATCCCATTCACCATTGCAACAAAAAGAATTAAATATCTAGGAATAAACTTACCTATGGAGACAAAAGAACTATATACAGAAAATTATAAGACACTTATGAAAGAAATCAAAGATGATATAAACAGATGGAGAGATATTCCGTGTTCCTGGGTAGGAAAAATCAATACTGTGAAAATGACTATACTACCAAACACAATCTACAGATTCAGTGTGATCCCTATCAAATTACCAATGGCATTTTTCACAGAACTATAACAAAAAATTTCACAATTCATAAGGAAACACAAAAGACCCCAAATAATCAAAGAAGTCTTGAGAAAGAAGAATGGAACTGGAAGAATCAACCTTTCTGACTTCAGATTATACTACAGAGCTATGGTCATCAAGACAGTATGGTAATGGCACAAAAACAGAAATATAGACCAATAGAAAAAGAAAGCCCAGAAATAAACCCCTGCACCTATGGGTACCTTATTTTTGACAAAGGAGGCAAGAATATACAATGGGACAAAGACGGCCTCTTCAATAAATGGTGCTGGGAAAACTGGACAGCTACATGCAAAAGAATGAAATTAGAACACTTCTTAACACCATACACAAAGATAAACTCCCAATGGATTAAAGATCTAAATGTACGGCCAGAAACTATAAAACTCTTAGAAGAAAACATAGGCAGAATGCTTGATGACATAAATCAAAGCACGATCCTCTATGACCCAACCCCTAGAGTGACAGAAATAAAAAAGTAAACAAGTGGGACCTAATTAAACTTAAAAGCTTTTGCCCAGCAAAGGAAACTATAAGTAAGCTGAAAAGACAGACCTCAGGATGGGAGAAAATAATAGCAAATGAAACAACTGACAAAGGATTAATTTCCAAAATGTACAAGCAGCTCATGCAACTTAATGCCAGGAAAACAAACAACCCAATCAAATGTGGGAAAAAGACCTAAACAGACATTTCTCCAAAGAAGACATACAGATGGTTAACCAACACATGAAAAGATGCTCAGCATTGCTCATATGACCCAGCAGTCCCACTCCTATGCATATACCCTGAGGAAACCAAAATTGAAAAAGACACATGTATCCCATTGTTCATTGCAGCACTTTACAATAGTTAGAATATGGAAGCCACCTAGATGTCCATCGACAGATAAATGGTTAAAAAAGTGTGGTATGTATGCAGAATGGAATGTTACTCAGCCATAAGAAGGAACACATTTGAGTCAGTTGTAATGAGGTAGATGAACCTAGAAACTATTATATAGAGTGAAGTCAGAAAGAGAAAGAGAAATATCATATTCTAACTTAGATATACGGAATCTAGAAAAATGGTACTGAAGAATTTATTTACAGGGAAACAGTGCAGAAACAGACATAGAGAATAGACTTATGGACATGGGGAGAGGGGAGGAGAGGGTGAGATGTATGGAAAGAGTAACATGGAAACTTACATTACCATATGTAAAATAGATAGCCAACGGGAATTTGCTCTATGACCCAGGAACTCAAACAGGGTTTCTATATCAACCTAAAGGGGTAGGATGGGGAGGGAGACAGGAGGGAGGTTCAAAAGGGAGGGGATATATGTATACCTATGGCTGATTCATGTTGAGGTTTGACAGAAAACAGCAAAATTCAGTAAAGCAATTATTCTTCAATTAAAAACATTAATTAAAAAGAAAAAAAAAATACTTAGAAGACTGCAGTGCTAGTGGCTGCCAGAGCTGGGGTTTGAGTTTAGATAGATCTAATTCTAAACAAAATGCTTTTTATATGAGATTTTTAAAGGGCAGCAAACAAACATTGACCTTGATTTAAATGTCTATTCAATAGTTCTTAAATGGATAGAAACTTAAAATCAGATGTATATTCCGAATAACTGTAGCTGTTATACATCCACAAAGGCAAACCAATTTACTGGTTAAGTGTAAACAAAACCACAGGCCAATAAAGTTCAAATTTTAATTACATTGATTCAGCATGACCAGGGTTGTCTGCTGGAAATAAATCTGTAGTGGCAGCATGTTATACAGCGTGGATTCTAAGGCATGAGTTCTTTGGATCTGGCACATGTATACCACCAATGGTGTGACTGCTCATTTGCCCCTACTTTCTGTATTTGAAACATTGTTAAGTCATCTTTTGAAAAATGTGCTGTAAATTTCATTTGGCCTTGAACGTATCCTTTATCAGGCAATTCCACCTCTTTCTCCTTTGTTAATAGTCCTTAAGGTATAATATCTTAGCACAATGCTTTATACATTAAAAAAAAAAACAAAGATGAGCACAAAAATTGCATGGCTGCACTATTATAAAGAGATCATCATAATAATCCAAAATATACTTAGATAATGGAGAATTGGGGGCAGGAGGAAAAGGGGACGACAGAGGATGAGATGGCTGGATGGCATCACCGACTTGATGGACATGAGTTTGAGTGAACTCCGGGAGATGGTGATGGACAGGGAGGCCTGGCGTGCTGCGATTCATGGGGTCGCAAAGAGTCGGACACGACTGAGCGACTGAACTGAACTGAACTGAATGGAGAAGAAAATGGCAACCCATTCCAGTATTTTGCCTGGAGAATCCCATGAACAGAGGAGCCTGGCACAGGCTACATGTAGTCCATGGGGTCACAAAGAATCAAGCATGACTTAGCGACTAAACAATACTTAAATAAAAGGGTTAAGGTTATTGTTGAAATAAATTGTATTACATAGGACTCATGGATCCCCGAAGGCATCCGTGTTGTTCTAATATCCATGGACCCTTTTTCAGGGCACTGGGTCATACTGCTTCTGAATCCACAGGGAAGACAGTTTCTGGGAGGAAATAAAAAGGGGCTGTAAATATTCACAGATATTATTGAGCCTTGAAATACTGTGGTGCAGTATTCATTAAGAGACTCAACAATGTTGCTCTTCCCAATGGTCTGTACTCGCAAGGCTTAGCCTGAACACAGAGGACTCAGCAGTCTCAGCACCAGGGGCCTGAAATGGAAACCCACTCTGGGGACAGCAGTTTCCTCACTGTAGCTGCCTGTCTTTCCCTCTCTTCCTGGTGAGAGCCAGTCCTTTCCCAGGTTGGCCTGGGGACTTGCAGGTGATAATGCTTGAGAACATCTGACGAGAGGTGAATGGGTGGTCAGGGAATTGTTGCTGACACAAATCCCCAGCCTTGTGTTCTTAGCACCACTGGAAACTGAATTTTACTACATTTGTTTTTTTCTCTGTTGCCATAGCTGAATACACAGATCATGCTTTGTGAGGTTTTATTTCATTGTAATGCCTACTTTTCCATTTTTGGTACATAAATCTTTTGGTAAATCAAGGACCCAGAATAATTAGTAATTATGGAGCAGTGCATTGAAGTAGCATTTGGAATTGTTACAAGCACACTGAGAATTGCTTATGGTGCTACTAACAATGCCCAAAGATGAAAATAGGAAACGGCTATGACAAAATTATCTTTTCAGAGTAGGTAAAGATGAGTGAAAGAAAATATGGTAGCTGTATTTGGGGTAAAAGGGGCATGTGGGCAAGGAGAGTACTTCTGTTCATTCAGTAACTTCAAAAATACTTACCGTGAATCTACAATGGCCAAGCACCTATACTCATTGCAAGCAATACAGCAATTAAGAGGTTGCTGCTGCTGCTGCTGCTAAGCCGCTTCAGTCATGTCTGACTCTGTGCGACCCCATAGACGGCAGCCCACCAGGCTCCCCCGTCCCTGGGATTCTCCAGGCAAGTGCACTGTAGTGGGTTGCCATTTCCTTCTCCAATGCATGAAAGTGAAAAGTGAAAGTGAAGTCGCTCAGTCATGTCCGACTCTTAGCGACCCCATGGACTATAGCCCACCAGGCTCCTCCATCCATGGGATTTCCCAGACAAGAGTACTGTAGTGGGGTGTCATTGCCTTCTCCAATTAAGAGGTTGACAGGGTCTAATTCTGAAGTAATGAAAGTTATATTCTGGATACTAAAGAGATATTAAATGAGAAAATGGAATGGCCAAAAGTTTTAATAAATTCTAGAAATTGAGACCTTAAGTTTGGGAAAATATAGTGTGTTCTAGCAAATGTGGTTTTTGCTTAGAGAAATAGTGAGAAAGAGGCACACCATGACGTTTATGAGGCTGGCAGAGTTCACAAGTTGAAGAGCCTGAGGGCTGTATTAAGGAATTTTAAGTTTTTTCTAAGTGTAAGCATTCATTACTAAAGATACTAAGCAAGGACAGAATGTGTGATATAGATTTTCATATGCTCCAATGACTGATTGATGAAGAATGTGATGGACAAGGTCACATGGAAACCAGGTCTCCAGAGAGGCCTTCTCAGGGGAGCAAGGATGGTAAATAGATGAAGAAGAAGATGAAGTGAAGATGGAGGAAAGTGGATGGACTTGACATGGAATTACTGAAATATATTTAAATGGACAATACTCAAGAATAGATTGAATAGAGTGAAGTGAAAGAGAAGGGGTCAGGGAGAACCAGAAAGTTCCTGAATTTAATAATTGTGTGGATGGTGATGTCACTTTGTGAGAGGGAAATTCAAGAATTCCATTTGGGACATGTTCTATTTGAGATCAATTCAGTCACTCAGTCATGTTCATCTCTATGTGACCCCATTTGACTGCAGCATGCCAGGCTTCCCTGTCCATCACCAACTCCTGGAGCTTGCTCAAACTCATGTCCATCGAGTTGGTAATGCCATCCAACCATTTCATCCTCTATCATCCCCTTCTCCTCCTGCCTTCAATCTTTCCCAGCATCAGGGTCTTTTCCAATGAGTCAGTTCTTCGCATCAGGTGGCCAAAGTCTTGGAATTTCAGCTTCAGCATCAGTCCTTCCAATGAATATTTAGGACTGATCTCCTTTAGGATTGACTGGTTAGATCTCCTTGCTGTCCAAGGGATTCTCAAGAGTCTTATCCAACACCACAGTTCAAAAGCATCAATTCTTCAGTGCTCAGTTTCTTTATGGTCCAACTCTCACATCCATACATGACTACTGGAAAAACGGTAACTTTGACTAGACAGACCTTTGTTGGTAAAGTAATGTCTCTGATTTTTATTATGCTGTCTATGTTTGTCATAGCTTTTCTTCCAAGGAGGAAGCATCTTTTAATTTCATGGCTGTATTCACCATCTGCAGTGATATTGGAGCCCAAAGAGAAAAGTCTCTCACTGTTTCCATTGTTTCCCCATCTATTTTCCGTGAAGTGATGGGACCAGATGCCATGATCTTAGTTTTTTGAATGTTGAGTTTTAAGCCAACTTTTTCACTCTCTTCATTCACTTCTGTCAAGAGGGTCTTTAAGTATATGAAATATCCAAGAGGAGTTGAGTAGTGGGAGGTTGGATACAGGAGTGCTGAGTTCAAAGGAGAGTCTGCACTGGAGATATAAATGTGGGAATTACCAGGATAGAGGTGATAGTGGAAACCATACAAATGGTTGAGATCATCAAGGGAGAATGATAGGGGCTCAGACCAAATCCTGAGGATTTACAGTTTCGAGTTTAATGGAGATGGAGGAACCAGCAGAGAGGACTGATATATTGTGCTCAGTGAGAGAGAAGGTGCTTTCAGTGAGAAGATAGAAACCTAGGATAGGAATTAATTCTGCAAATGCTGCTGAGAAACATTAGATCAGAAAGATATCTGTTTGAGTCAGCAAGAGGTTGTTTGTTGGTGATTTTAACAAAGAGCAGTTTCCATGGGAATAGTCGGGGCAGAAGACGGCCAGATAGGAGTAGGTTGAGGAGTGAATGAAAAGTAAGACTGTGAAGAAAGCATGTGGAGGGAACTCTTTTGAGAAGTTTTGAAGGGTAACAGAGAAATGGACCTGCAGCAGAGGGACTGACCAGAGGACCAGCTGAAGTTTGTTTTTGTTGTTCAGGTTTTGTTTATCTGTATGTTTATGTTTTAAAGTGAGAGAGATCAGAGCAGGTACCAACATGGATGGAATAGCTCCATGAGGAGAGAGATGTGATGTTGGAGAGAGGGGATCCTTTAGGGGCCAAGTACTATGGTATCTATAGTATAAGACGACAATCTACCAGTTGATGAGGACAATGGACATTCCTTTATTCTTAATAAGTAAAGGATTGTTGTGGTTGGTGTGTTGATTTGTTGGTATAAAGATGACTGTGTTTCTTTATGAGGCAGTTTGTTTCCTCTGTAGAGTATGAAATGGGGTCATCAGATGACCGCTGGAGAGAATACAGAGATGGGAATCAGGAGCTAAAGAGAGGTTTAACTAGTCTTCTCAGAGTTGGGGAGGGAATGGTTAAAAGGAATCTGTAGGAATGTCCATTTGATACTCCATTAAGCTGTTTGTGTGAATTTGTATTTTTGTTTTCGGTTTATATCTGTATTTTTTGAAACTTTTAATTGTGTGAAGGCAGAGAAAAGAGAAGAGTTGAGTTCAAAAAGGTTTAGGGTTTTGCCTAGACAAAGAATATAGGGGAACAGTTGGCTAAGCAGGTTGAGGTTAAGGGTTTGATTAAAAAGAAAGACATGGAATCTAATCCAAGCAGGGCCAAAGGCTGGTGATCAGTGAGAAAGTAAATAGTAGATTAAAGGATTGGCCACCTTCAATGAGGTAGAATAATTGTGAGCGGTGAAGCAATGCATATATATAAGTATAAAATACTTAATATAAAAAAGTGTAAAGAGCTATTGGAAGAGGCTTGTGATGAGATTGTTGAAGGAAGTGAGTTTTTGATGATGATAAGATTTCGGGTGTAAGTAATGGTGTGAATGGCTCAAGTGGCAGGAGTGTTCATGGTGAAGAAGTCAAGAACAGAGTCCTGGAGACTCGCTGGTCTCATTGGTTTGAAATGTCCAGGGGACATCACAAACTGTCTTCTGTGGTTTAGAGGAAATGTCTGTAGGGACTCTTTTGTACAGATGAGTTTCCTCATGAAAAGCACTTGGTAAATACTGCATACTTCTCTATCACTCATCTTCCTGAGACACAAATCATAATTTTGTTGGAAAGACACCAAGAACACTAGTAGAAAGATACCTGTTAATTAACTTCTATCACTTTTTGGGACCACGTCCTTATTTCTTCCTTATTGCTAAACTTTTTGGACTATACCCACTGTTTTATTTTTCCAGACCAACATGGTCATATTTCAGTAATAATCTTGTGTGCGCTGTAATTGAAATTGAATTAAGCATATAATTAAATTTCAGCATAGCTGCCATTTAAACATTATTTAGTTTTACCACAAATGCCTTTCTTTCCACTTATTCAAGTACTCTTGAATCTTAGGTTAAAATTTTTATAGTTTTTTTTTTCCCCAGTGTATGTCTTTTCTGAATATTTCTTGTTAATATTATTTCTGGTTATCTTTTGTTGTGCTGCTAATATGGTGATTATCTTTTCCCATTATATTTTATGCCTTTTTATTGCTGGTGTTTAAGGGTGCTATTGATTTTTGTATATTTACTTTGTATCTGTCTTCATTACTGAACTCTCTTATTAGTGTTAATGGCATTTTAATTGATTCTCTAAAGCAGTGTTTCTTAAGTCTCAATAAGGTGTAAACTAATTTTCAAAGGAAAACAGTATTTTGAACAACGTGTTCTTTAACAAAATAGTTAAAATATTGCTATAGTGTCCAATTGCCTTTGGGTATTTCATTGTATTCTCATTTATATTCCTAGGTCTTTGTCTTGTTTGATCTGTTGATATCCTACTGCTTGTTACAGTCCTCTCTTGATAACATGGCCATGTTCTGCTTCTTATCCTCTCTCTTCTAGGAGAGCAGCTTTTTACCTTTGTGTTTTTATTTTCCCCAGTTTTCTGTGACTTAGCCTTCACCTTCTTGATGTTGTGAACAAATACAAGTCTTACTTTTTCAAGGCTATTCAGACCACGGGGAGACATTCACAAGGGTGTTTAGCCTATTTACCAACTGCTTTATTTCCTTAAGCTACTTCCCTTGCTTCTTTTAACATTCATGCTTTTTTTTTTTTTAATTGGGATATAGTTGCTTTACAGTGCTGTTTGGTTTCTACTGGTGAACAAAGTGAATCAGCTTTATGTATACCTATATCCTCTTGAACCTCTCTCACACCCACCCCATCCCAGCCCCCTGTGTCATCACAGAGCTGAGCCCCCTGTGTTATCAGCACATCCCCACTAGCTATTTGACACATGGTAGTGTTTATATGTGGAGAAGGCAATGGCTCCCCACTCCAGTACTCTTGCCTGGAAAATCCCATGGACAGAGGAGCCTGGTAGACTGCAGTCCATGGGGTCGCTAGGAGTTGGACACGACTGTATAACTTTCAAGTAGACAACCTGAGGGACTTCACTTTCACTTTTCACTTTCATGCATTGGAGAAGGAAATGGCAAGCCACTCCAGTGTTCTTGCCTGGAGAATCCCAGGGACGGGGGAGCCCGGTGGGCTGCCGTCTCTGGGGTTGCACAGAGTCGGACACGACTGAAGCGACTTAGCAGCAGCAGCAGTGTTTATATGTCAGTTCCCATCTCCCAATTCATCCCACCCCCCTTCTCAACCCCTGTGCCCACAGTTCCATTCTTTACATCTGTCTCTGTTGCTGCCTTGCAAATAGGTTCATCTGTACCATTTTTCTAATTCCACATATATATGTTAATACACGATACTTGTTTTTCTCTTTCCAGCTTACTTCATTCTGTATGACAGACCTTAGGTCCAGCCACATCTCTACAAATGACCAATTTTGTTCTTCATTATGACTGAGTAATATTGCATGGAACATTCATGCTTCTGATGGCTTATTTTTTTTTTTCTGTTGGCATCACTCTATCATGTGATAGCTTCCTCTGTGATTGCTGCCCTTTATTTTCCTCACCTGGTAAGACAGGGCTTCTGGGAATGTCAAAGATGCAGTTCTCCAAAGCACACACTCTGGCTTGGAGGCTGAATGTATGTGTGCTCAGTCGTGTCCGACTCTATGAGACCCCATGGACTGTAGCCAGCCAGGCTCCTCTGTCCCTGGGATTCTCCAGGCAAGAACACTGGAGTGGGTTGCCATTTCCTTCTCCAATGCATGCATACATGCATGCTAAGTCACTTCAGTTGTGTCCAACTCTATGCGACCCCATGGACAGCAGCCCACCAGGCTCCTCAGACCACAGGATTCTCCAGGCAAGAATACTGGAGTGGATTGCCATTTCCTTCTCCAGGGGGTCTTCCTGACCCAGGGATTGTACTCACATCTCCTGCATTGCCGGCAGATGCTTTAGGTCTGAGTCATTAGGGAAACCCAACTTAGAGGGTAGCCTGGCTTGCAGAAATTTTGCGGGGGTCTGCTCTTAGGATTAATGTTTATGGAGAAAAGAAGGAAGCAGGACTGGGAAGAGGAAGAAGTGGAACTGCCATGTGGTCAGAAGAAAAGTCTTAGCCAATCTCTTGGGAAGCTCTGGAGGGCTTGTCTGGCAGACTTGTCCTGAGTTTGGATAAGCAGATTGAGTAAACACAGCAGGGACCAGTCACTGGACGTGATCCTGGGAAGGGGACATAACCTTGGACAAGGCAGCTTCTCCTCATTTGAGGGAAATTGCTAGAGTGAGTCTCAGAGGAGTGCACTTAGCTGCCAACACTCTCAAAATTGGAGGGATTAAGTGCTTCAGTCCTGAAGAGGGAGCAGGACAACTCACTGTTGTCCTTTTCAGCTTTTGCTTTTGCTGTTGAAACTTCTGACCAGGCATCACTGCCACAATTGTTTTCATATTCTGTTTCCTTTCCCCACCACAAATTACAGCACTTTCAACTTCCTTTAGTTGATTTGGTTTTGAGATGATTCCAGAAACTCTTAACTATTTGAAATGTTCATGATTCAAAAAACATAAAGCAAATTTCTTATCTGAGATAGTATTTGATTATAATGTCTAGGATTGTAATTAACACAGTATTTCCCAATCAGGGCCGCTGTCACGGGATGTATCATTGAGTTTCTCTTGCCTTGGAGTGAGGTTCTAACTCCTTAACTTTTGCTGAATAATGAGCCATCCTCAACTTTCTTGTCAAATAACAGAAATGTGTATAATTTCTTAATGTTTCTTCAGGTTGGCCTGGGCTGGATGGTCTTTGAAGGGCCCTCCTTACCTGACTGAGAAGGTGGATCAATGTCAGGTGGAATAGCCATATACCTGCCATCCTTCAGGATGCTAGCCTGGGCGTGGTCCCAATATATTGTTTACAGAGTTACCAAGAGAGAGAGCAAGTCCCAGCATACAAGCACTTTCTGTGTCTCTATTTTTATGGTGATTATTATTATCCCATTAGCCAAAGCAAGTCCCATGACAAGCTGGGAGTCAGAGTGGTAGGGGACCACCCAAAGGCATGATACAGGAAAGAGAATTATTGTGGGCATTTTTGTCAACATTCTCTCACAGGTACCATCCTCAGATGCTGAGACAGACATCTTTCATCTTTGCTCAAGTATCTGAAAATGCACTGTCCCGGGGTCATCCTATATGGCATTTCCCTCATTTTTCTTTATGCCAGCAGGAAATCTGGTGGATTATCCTCTTACTCCCTGGTGTCTGAAGTGGTTCTGTACATTAGATATGATTTCTTTGCCCCTATATAGAACTCTGACTCAACTCAACTTGATTCTGTCATTGGCCAATGCCTAGTAACATGTAAGCTGTCGGTGAATGTTTGTAGATTGGATGAGTGAAGGAAGTGAATGAGAGAGGGAAGGGAGTTACTGGTGAATTATTATTATTTTTTAATAATAAACTCAAAGCCTTTGAGCTTGCTCCTCAGACCTGATCTCATTGGTTTAAAATGCCTGTGTCTTGATAGAGGGAATAGGAAATAAACATGAAGTAAAGCAGGAAGGTCGGACACCACTGATTGAGCTGAAAGAAGGAAGGAGGGATTGGATGCTTGGGGCTAGTGCACTGGGACGACCCAGAGGGATGGTATGGGGAGGGAGGAGGGAGGAGGGTTCAGGATGGGGAGCACATGTATACCTGTGAAGGATTCATTTTGATATTTGGCAAAACTAATACAATTATGTAAAGTTTAAAAATAAAATAATTAAAAAAAAAAAAAGGAAGGAGGGATTAACTGGGAGCAAGTTGGAATTGCTGCATAACTCCAGGGAGTGTGTCTACCTGGGATATAGTGAGTGGCGCCCCCTGAAGCTTGCAGTGTGGGCGGTCCAGGACCATGATCTGGATCCCTCCCTGAGGACTTCATGTCCTCTAGTGCCTTTATGGTCCCTCCTTTCACACTACGGTGAACTGTGTTTAAGATTGCTGAACTGCATTTTTAGGAGTTCCTGAGTATTTTCCTGCCAAACTATGGGGAAGGAGGAAAAACTGTTTAAGGCTGGTTACCTGTTCACAGATGTCACTTTAAGATGTCACTCCCCTCCCCAGTGCAGTTGGTTTCAGAACAGACAGATCCATCCCTAGCAAAAATTGCAACTTCGTCTTGCTATACACACACTTAATCTTTTGAAGACCCACACAGCTCAGTAATTCCTGGCGATTCCCCATTGCAGGCCCAAATTCAATACTTTAAAAGTGAAATTGAAAAAAAATGTGATTAATGAAATGTTAGTTTGACAACTGAAGCCACAAGCAAACACAGATGTAGAAGTCAGTCACTGGCGATGGCTGTGCTGCATTTGAAATGCTTTCAGAGCCCATGAATTAAAATAAGATATAATTGTCTACCTTTGTCAGCAGTATTATTAACTTAGTTCCCCCCATCTTCCACCTATCACAGGAGATGATCCGTATGGTTTTATTTAGCATTGAAATAGCAGGGATAGGTGGGGAGACCAAAAAAAAAACAACAAAACAAAACACCCTGCAAGCTCTTTTCTTCTTCCTTTAAGGCTTGCTTCAATCTTTCTTCTGTAAACTAATAATTTTAATCAGATTCTTAGAAGTGACAATCTGAATAGAGATTACTTAAAACTCATATTTATATAAATGTAATTTTTGAGACAGTCTGTTTTAAATTGGCTTGCCCCACCCCCCGTACTTTGATTAGCTTGATTTGATAAGGTGTAGATAGCACAAACTCTGAAATGACCGGCAGAATTAAAATATGCAGTGTTGTCTGACTCAGACAAGAGGAATTATTTCTAAATCTTCTGTGACATGTAAATCTGCAGCCCTCCATCGTGGATCAGCCTGCAAAACTCAGATTGGGGTCGACAAGAGCTTCTTTGTTAGATAAATGTTTCTTAAAAACTTTTGAGCTTTAATATTTGTCCTCTTGCCTTAACAAGGATTGAGAAATACCAGGGTGATCTCAGGGTCATTTAACCTCTCTGGGACTTAGTGTTCTCATCTGTAAAGTGAGGGGGTTGGACTCAGGGACCACACGGATTGCATCTGATTTTGAAATTCAGTGACTCTAAGATATTCTTGACAGCCATGTGGCCGAGTCTCTGTAGATCTGAGGTTCAAGGGGCAACTCTTAACAATTCCTCACCATGCTGCTGGTTCAACAAGGTTTCACAGCTGCGGGGGCCAAGTCCTGTGAGTGGGAAGAGACCCCAGGGACAGGAGCTCCTAGAGGAGCTCCTCTCACTTTCTGGACTGTGCACCCTTGAAATCCAGTGGTTGCATTTTATTTGAATTGGTTTAACTATGGACTTCCTTCTATGGAACATGATATTTTTCATTTATAAATTCAGGGGCAGCAGTGGCAGGGAGATAAGGAAGTGACCTTCACCACATGTTTGACACAGATGGTGCCAAAATGCACCCTTGTTCTAGTCCATCTTTCCTTGGCTCATTTATTTGCTCAGCAGATGTTTATTGAGCATCTTCAGTGGTCAGGCATTGTTCTAGGGGGCTGTGGGTGGATATAGCAGGGCACAAAACTGACACAGACACTGCTTCTGTAGGGCTCCCATCCTATCTGGGAATTGGAAATAGACCATAGATATGATTTAGGAGATAGTAAGTGTTAGGGAGAAAAAAATAGCAGAGTCAGGCAAATGGACAGTGCTGGTTATAGGAAGGGTACAGTTTTCAGTGGAGGCAGTCAGGGAGTATGGTCCTTACTGAGAAGAGGGCATTTGATGAGACTTGAAGAGAATGAGTGGGCCAAGTGGGTATCTGGAGAAGAGAAATCTGGGCTGAGGAAACAGGCAATGCAAATGGCTCAAGGGAGGAATGTTCTTGGCAGGAGTGAGGAAACAGTAGGAGTTTGATCAGTGTGGCTGGAGCTCAGGGAGGGGGAAGATGGAGAGTCAGGGCGAGTGAGGTCCCCAAGACCTTGTGATTCATTGTAAGAACTTTTGCTTTTACTCTGGGTGAAGTTCCCCACCAGGGAATCAGAGCTGAAGAGTCCCATCATCTGACTTATTTCTAAACAGGATCACTGTGACTATTGTGTTGAGGACAGACTTTCAGGGGTGAGAGGACAAGGGTGGTGGCAGGTAGATTGCTCAGGAGGCTGTTGGAAAAATCCAGGAAAAGATGGTGGTACCTTGGACCACAATGGTAGCACTGAGATGTTCAGAGTGGTAATAGTTTGCATATTTTTCAGGGGCATAGCCAATGATTTAGTAATAGAGTGAATCAGTCCACAGATATTTACTGAGTGGTCTTCATTATGTTAGTTCCAGAATTGGAGATATACCAAGCAAGGACATCTCCGACAGTGTTGTGGGTTATATCTTGAACACTAGAGATGAGTCTTTGAGAATGCTTGTTAGTTGGTTTAGTAGGTCACCAAAGAGGCAGCTGAGATCTGAAGGAGGTGAAGCCACCATGTGAAACATGGCAGGAGAGCATTGCGCTGCCAAGGGGACAGATGATGCAAAGGCCCTGCGGCCAGCATGAGCCTAGCCAGATTGAGGAAATAAGAAGCCTGGTGTGGGTTGGTGAGTCAGAGTAGCAGAGGTGATGATAGAAGATGAAGCTGCAAAGGTAAACAGGACCAAACCAGGGTCAGGATTGGATCAAGGGGGAGAGTATGAATTGCTGAGGCTTGTTTGGTCAGAGACACCAGGCAACATGAAGGGAGAAAACAGGTGTTTTCGATTTGAATCTAGAACCACATTGCTGAAGCTAGTGCCAGCTGTCTTGAGCCCATATTCAGGAAGGATCCATTCCAACTGTGCCAATGAGGTGATGCTGAAACTGTTGATCCGTTACAGCTGGATGGTCTGTGTGAGCATGACCTGTTTTGAACTTAAGTGCACTCTGACCTCAAGGATCTCCACTGGGACCCTTGCTGACATCAGGGCAGGAGCTCTCCCCAGGAAGCCCAGGGGGTCACTCTCAGCTGCACTATGTACATTACATAGTAAATGTCAGCTTATAAGTTGCAGGAGATACAGAATAAACTACCTCCATCCTACACAGTTAAGGGGGAAAAAAAGAGCCTTTCTCTCATTTTTATGACTCAAGAGCTTCCTGCTATCATTTTCATCAGTTAGAAAAGGGAGGCAGTTGGAGACATTATCAGGCCTAGGAAGCTTTCCCTAAAACATAATTGTTTGGCAAAATTGCTTTTCTTTGTATATGTGTCCATGTTTACAATAGGTCTCCTTCAGGTGGCAGGATGCCCTACTTGAACGAATGTGTCTCTCTGATAAACCAGATTCTTGGTCAAAATCAATTTCTGTTTCTGTGAAATCTAAACAATAGGAATAACAACAGCAATCAAAAACTTGATGTGTTTTTTTTTCCCCATTAACTATTTTGTAGGTTCTTCCTATGTATCTTTCAAAATATAATTGCTTTTCCTGATTTCAAAAGCAGTCTGTTTTCATTGCAGAAATGTTGGAACTATAGAAAAATCTCTAAAGATAAAATAAAACCATCCATAATCTACCATCTAGTGATCAACTATGGTTAACATTTTTATATGGACTTTTCCAGTTTCATCTTTCTATTTTTTTCCTATCTCTGTCTTCCCCTCTCTGTCTAATAAGAATACTTGCTTTTTTTTTTTCTTTATAAACTTAGTATCATATTGTACTTACTATCTGGTAAAATCCTTTTCCATTAAATAATGTATTTTCAGCATTAAATATTCAAGACCATAATTTTAAGTGGCATCTTACATTATATTTTCTATGTATTATAATTCTCTAAAAGTTTAGTAATTAAAAAAAACTGTTGTGGAGACTTTGTAAACCCATTCTTGAGAATATCTGGGTTTTTTTAGAACATGTAAAATGGTTAAAGAAAATAGATTCCACACTGTTAAGGTCCTTACGAAATATTGTTGAATTGTCCTAAAAAAAAAAATTGTGTGGCTTCATACCTCACAGTTAATATAACACTTTTACCCCAATTCTGTCATCCTCATGATATTATGGAGAAGGCAATGGCAACCCACTCCAGTACTCTTGCCTGGAAAATCCCATGGATGGAGGAGACTGGTAGGCTGCAGTCCGTGGGGTTGCTAGGAGTCGGACACGACTGAGCGACTTCACTTTCACTTTTCACTTTCATGCATTGGAGAAGGAAATGGCAACCCACTCCAGTGTTCTTGCCTGGAGAATCCCAGGGATGGGGGAGACTGGTGGGCTGCCGTCTATGGGGTTGCATAGAGTCGGACACGACTGAAGAGACTTAGCAGCAGCAGAAGTAGCATGATATTATATTTTTTGAGTCTTTCTAATTTAATAGATAAATAAGTGACAGTGGACTCTTTTAGTTGACATTGTTCTGATTACTAATGTGTTAAATATTTTTCATATATGTATTATACATGTGCATTTATTCTTTCGGGGATTGCAAATTCATGTCCTTTGCCCTTTTTTGTTATCAGTGTATTACTCTTTGCCTTTTTTATTTTTATATTTTATTTTATTATTATTTTAAAATAAATTTATTTGTTTTAATTGGATGCTAACTACTTTGCAATATTGTAGTGGTTTTGCCATACATTGGCATGAATCTGCCATGGGTGTACATGTGTTCCCCACCCTGAACTCCCCCTGCCAACATCCCTCCCCATCTCATCCCTCAGGGTCATCCCAGTGCACCAGCCCCGAGCACCTTGTCTCATGCGTTGAACCTGGAGTGGTGATCCATTTCACATATGATAATATACATGTTTCAATGCCATTAATGTTCAGTCAGTTTTCCAAGTGTGACAGTTGCATTTTAATTGGTTTATGGTGTTCCTAGAGTGACAGAAGCTTTTGGTTTACATCAAATCTTTAATATCTTCATCATCAATGCTTCTTTATGTGCTTTTTGTTTATAAACACATTTGTCACAGATGTACTATTGTAATTTATACATTACTTTAGTTGCATTTAAAACTTGTGCCTTGTTGTATGAGTAGAGATCTAACATTATTTTTCTTCAAATAGTTGATCAAATGTATCAGAACTATTTACTTAATTGTATTCATTTGATTTCTGATTTAAAATATCTTTTATCAGATGAAAATAGTGAAGTCAGTATTTCAGTTTTTGTAGTATTGCACTGTCTTTAATACAAGGCTTCCCAGGCAGCATTAGTGGTAAAGAACCTGCCAGTGATGGAGATGTAAGAGATGCAGGTTCCATCCCCTGATCAGGAAAATCCCCTGGAGAAGTGCATGGCAACTCACTCCAGTATTCTTTCCTGAAGAATCCCATGGAACAAAGGAGTCTGGTGGGCTACTGTCCATAGGGTTGCAAAGAGTTGGACATGACTAAAGCAACTTAGCACAAGCATGCATATGTAAGTTTTACCTCAAATCTTTCTCTTTATTTTCCTTCTTTTTTCTTCATAAATGCCTTGACTCTTCTCCTTTATTGAGTTTTTCAGAAAATGTTTCTAATAATTGTTTGCTGTTTAGTTGCGAAGTTGTGTCCAACTATTTTGTGACCCTATGGAATGTAGCCCACCAGGCTCCTCTATCCATGGGATTTCCCAGGCAAGAATACTAGAATGGGTTGCCATTTCCTTCTCCAGGGGATCTTCCCAACCCAGAGATTGAACCTGCATCTCCTGCCTTAGCAGGAGGATTCTTTACCACTGAGCTACCAAGGAAGCCACTTCTAATAACTGTATCAGCTTTCAAAGACATTTATAGTGGAATTGAATTAAATTTATAAGTAGGTAATTTTGAGAGCATTGCCATCTTTATAGGAATATCAGTTCATTTCAGTTCGGTCACTCAGTCACGTCTGACTGTTTGTGACCCCATGGACTGCAGCACGCCAGGCCTCCCTGTCCATCACCAACTCCTGGAGTTTACTCAGACTCATGCCTATTGAGTTGGTGATGCCATCCAACCATCTCATCCTCTGTCAACCCCTTCTCCTCCCACCTTCAATCTTTCCCAGCATCAGGGTCTTTTCAAATGAGTCAGTTCTTTGCATCAGATGGCCAAAGTATTGGAGTTTCAGCTTCAGCATCAGTCCTTCCAATGAATATTTAGGACTAATTTCCTTTAGGATGGACTGGTTGGATCTCCTTGCAGTCCAAGGGACTCTCAAGAGTCTTCTCCAACACCACAGTTCAAAAGCATTGATTCTTCGGCACTCAGCTCTCTTTATAGTCCAACTCTCACAGCCATACATGACTATAGGAATATAGCACCTCTCTTTTGCAGGTCAACTTCCATATACTTTAATAAAAGTTTTGAGTTTATTTACTTCTTAAAGGTCTTGTGTAATTCTGTATACATCTATTGTGTATTTAAGCATGTGGTTTAATATCAGCAGAAACTTCTGTTATATGTTCTGGTTGAATGTTGGTCTAATTTAGGAAACATACTGATCTATGATTTTATTTTTAACTGGTTTCGTACTAAGCAGAGGACATACTGAAGAGGGATTATTTAAATGTGGGCCTGATGGGAGCTGGGGGTCAGAGATGCCTCCAGTAAGACAGAATACCTGGATATGGATGCTTTGTCTTTCAACTTTTGTTCCTCATACCATTCAGCGTCTTTCTGAACACACCATAGAAACTCAGTAAAAACTTTTGTAAAATGTGTTGGTTGGTTATTCAAATAATCCCTTTTGATTTCTGCTACTCAGTGAGACTGGGAAAGGAGGAATGGACGGAAATATTGGTTTCCATGCTGTACGCTTTGGAACGTTAGAATATCTAAGCGCCTAACGTTTGCTGAGTACTGTCGGCTGCCCTGGCCTTGGGCCAGGCACGAAGCACACACCCATGCATTTCATCTCCACAGTGTGCTTGTGAGCCGGGTATTTCATCATCCCCTCAAGAGCTGGCGTGAGAGAACGCCAGCAGTTTGTTCCAGCAGAGGTGGGCAGGGCCAGACTTTGAAGCCAGTCGGTGCTGTACCATAGCCCTTCTTCCCAAGCTGAGTTATGTTAATTCACGGAAGTCCCATCCAATGAATTATGTGAAATTATAGTGGCCATGGCAATGCGACATGATATTGGTAAATGATATGAATCTTTTTTTTTTTTTTGCTGCTGCTAAGTTGCTTCAGTAGTGTCTGACTCTGCGACCCCATAGACAGCAGCCCACCAGGCTCCGCTGTCCCTGGGATTCTCCAAACATCAAACTTTTATGCTTTGGATTCAAGGCTAAAGACAGCCTGTAGAAGAAATGAAGAGGTTTACATGCCTGTTGAACTCTTCATCAAACTCTGTGTAACTTAGTCACCTTCCCTTTCTGGCTTCAGTGTCATCATCTGAAAAATGGGGGTGGATTACGTAAACTTTAGGGAAATTTTCAATACTGTAACCACCTGTGATTATGATACAACCTTCTGTTCTCAGAAGATAGGCTGCCAGACCTACTGTTCAAATGAATGTTCATTTGACACTGACTATATTTTTATGCTGAACATAAAGCTTATTTTAAATAAATCATTTGTTTAACAAGCTCTTCTTGCCATTAAATTCTTTCCAATTTTTATTAAAATTGAAAATTTGCTCCTCTAAAGCATCAATGCACATCAAATGTAAACTTTCATATTTGCTGATTTATAGACTCACTAAATTTTAGAACCAAAAAGGATATTAGAAAGTGTCCAGCACAGATAAGGAAACTGAAGCTCAAAGATGCTGAGTTACTTCCTGAGACCACATGATAGTTAGGTGACAGGAATGTGATATAAACTCATGTTTATATCATGACAGGAATGTGATATAAACTCAAGCTTCTAGCTACAGCCTGTATAGTTATGTCCATTATTTTCATGGTAAAAACATTTGACTAACAGAGGCCTGAAACATTGAAGATGTTTCTAGGGAAGGGATAAAAAAAGGAGTGTGTGGTTTTCAAATTTTGATAACTTTAAAGGACAAACAAAAAACTTGCAGTTTAATATCATTGAGTGTATCCTTCATATACTGAGGACTTCATCAAATCAGTAAGATCAACATGTACATTTTAAATATCAACCAAAACATATTTAGAAGGCATATCATAAAGGAAGAAATATAAATGACTTTAAAAACTAGAATGGATGGAACAGGCAAAGGGGAAAAAGACGTGTAAACCACCAGTTATAAATAAGTCACAAAGATGTAATGTATAGCTCAGGGAATATAGCTCAGTCAATAATGTTATAATATTGTGATAATTTTATATGGTACCTGATCTATAAAATATAAAATCGGTATGTTGTACATCTGAAACTAATATAGTATTGTAAGTCAACTTCAATAAAAGAATAAAGATGATCTAATGAAAAAAGAAGTTAAACTTCTATTAATCTGTAAATTAAAACAACTGGATACCATTTTCCAAACTATCAAATAAGTCAAGATTAAGATAAAGATAGCACAAACAGGGAAATAGACACCATCATGCTTTCTGTTTTCAGCAGAGTCATTTGGCAGTGCTTATAAGGAGTCTTAAGTTTTTACACATCCTTTGTACCAGGAGTTCACTCCTCAGAATTTATCTTGAGGACATGTTATGGTTGTGCATAAATATGTCAATATATAGCTGTTTATCCACCTTTTGTGGATAAAGTAGAGAGTGATTGAAACAATGTCCAATAACAAGAAACTTGTCAAGTGTCAATAGTGTTAATCCATGTAATTAAAAAAAAAAGTCTGCAATAAGAGAGAAATAAATACTTGCTGTATTATTCTGTGTACAAAAAGCAAGCTGCAAATGGGGTGTTAAATGAAACCCCCTGTTTGAAAAATTGCATCAATGTTTGGAAATTTAACCTCCACATTTAAAACTGGCTATGGATTATGAATGATTCAAAATGTTTTACCTGTCTATATTTCTTTATTTTTCTATAATGGCAATGAGTTATTTTCATAACACTAAAAAGAATTAAGTACTTGGATTATTTCCAAAGACATTTAAATGATTTAAAGAAACTTATTTTTTCTTATACCTTACTGTTTTATGTAGAGAGGTTGTTGATTAAAAACTGCTATGTCAATTGTTTGGCAACTTCTACCCAAAGGAGATTGAGTCTGAGTTCAAAATCTAGGCAGTATATGATCCCAAAATAAAACGTTGTGTACTAGGACAAGTCCTTGTATAAGGACAAGAACAAGTCCTCTCTCTAAGGAGATTTTGTCACTCACCAATGGGCACAACTCTTATACTATGTAACGAATAGACTCATGGGCAGAAGGGCAATTATGTGGGCATGGATTTATGGATGTCAGCTGAAGCAAATTTGTTCAAGATTCTGGTTTAGGCTTAGTGATAAGTTCATTATAAAACTAAAATCTCAAATACATTTTGAATTACTTAATCTAGAAATATGTTATCTTTATGTTCCATTCTTCTATTATAATAAAATAGTTTGGGTCTGACAGTCATCTTTTGAAATTAAAACATGATTTAATGAAATAGCATTTTCTAAGCTTTAAGTGAATCAAACGTTTGGATTAGCGTGTTTAAATTAAATTTTTTTCTTTTGCTTTTTTTAGTAAGCACAGTCTGTGTCATTTCTAATTCTGCTGTGCTGTGCATTGAGCTTTGTTTTGGAAGTGAGATGGGAGACTTCTCAGCATTTTATCCTGTTCTCTTGGTGGCACTTAAGCCTCTAATTGCTGAAACCCTAACAGTGATATTTGTGTTTATCTGCGCTCATAAAACAAGGCAATCTCCCAGATCTAATGTGAACTTTACTTTTCTGTATCCACAGTGCCAAGTGCACTTTCTGTTGGTTTTGGGGAGATGTAATTAACTCAGATGTAGCAATGGATTATTTGTATAAACAGGGCTTTAAAGCGCTAGAATGTCTCATAGAAATGTGACATCTAGTTTGAATGCAAGTGCCGGATCTTGCTTTGAAACGTCACAGGGAATATGAGCTATGGGGGCTACCAACAGACTTCTGGCCTAAATTCCTTTCCTCCCACACTCTCACTGTTGTGTCATCTCGTTAGTTTTATGTCAGATTCCAGAATGAGAGGTATGCTTTTCTGCTAGGAGAAAATTAAATTCCGTCAAATGTAAACCCAGAGCCACCTTTGGCCACATAATCACCGTCTTCTCTCATCTCCTCTGGTCGAGTCTTTGCAGCTCTGGTACCCAGGGCTGTATTAGACTCAAGCTCATGTAGATGCTCAGTCATGTCCAACTCTGTGTGACTCCATGGACTGTAGCCTACTAGGCTCCCCTGTCCATGGGATTTCCCAGGCAAGAATACTGGAGTGGGTTGCCATTTCCTTCTCCATTAGACTCATGATGAGTTGTGAAATCCTGTTTATCCTTCGGGGCTCAGTGCAAATACTACCTTTCTCCAGGGTAGAACGAAGAGTTCCCTCATCAAGCTCTTGTAATGTCTTAAAGATCCATCTTTTTACGTACTTTTCACCTTGCGTGGCACTTCATCTTAATCCTCTATCTCTACATCTATACTGTGAGTTTCTCATCTTCCTGAGGGCATTCGCACATTTGTTCTCATTTGCTCAGTCATATCTGACTCTTTGTGGCCCCATGGACTGTAGCCTGCCAGGCTCCTATGGCCATGGAATTTTCCAGGCAAGAATAACTGAAGCAGTTTGCCATTTCCTTCTCCAGGGGATCTTCCTGACCCAGGGATCAAAACCGTGTCTCTTGTGTCTCCTACATTTGCAGGTGGGTTCTTTACCACTGAATAATCAAGGTTTATTTAGATTATTATCTTCAGTGCCTACCCCATGGTCATACTCAATGAATATTTACTACTTAAAATGAGCAGAGCTTCAGACATTTCCCAGTCTGCTTTTTTGTACTGCTTTCTGCATCTCTCCAAGAGAATCCTTCTCCCTTGCCTTCACTTCCCAAAGCCAATCTTGCCTGTTCTTCTGGCTTTTATTCCTGATGATGCTATAGGCATCCCTATAGGAAAGTAAATTTATTTCACCAAGTATAAGAAAAATTTATGTTGTACCAATTCAGAGAAAGTAAGAGCTTCTTGCTTTCTGGTATACACTGGGGTCTAAAAGTGATTGATGTGATAGGGCTGGCTTCCCGTATTCTCAAGGATGGCTGTCATCTATTCTTTGCCCTAAGGGACCCAGGAGTGACAGGGCATGACAGTGAATAAATAAGTCTTCTTTCTACTAGGACTTCTACCATTGCTGCCATTGGAATTAAGTGGAGTACACTGTTGCTGAATCATAGGCTGACTCTATTATCTTACATTAAAAAAATGATTAGGTTGGTGCAAATGTAATTGTGGTTTCAGAACCTGAATTTTAAGTCATTAAAACTAAGCTCAAGCACATCTTTATTAATCAAAATAGGAACCACTACAGTCAACACACTTTTGCCAATGAGAAATAAGTTTATTCTTGTAGCATAAAAATCTGTGCTTTGGGATTTGATGCAGTCTCGGAAAGCATTTTCTGTGTCCTGCTGGTTGTGGAAGTGTTTTCCCTGAAAAATGTTGTCGAGATACTGGAGGAAGTAGCAGTTGCTTGGCGAAAGGTCAGGTGAATATGGTGGATGATGCAAAACTTTTTAGCCCAATTTGTTCAACTTTTGAAGCGTTGATTGTGTGACATGTCATCAGGAGCTGTCGTGGAGAAGAATTGGACCCTTTCTGTTGATTGGTGCCAGCTGCAGGCTTTGCAGTTGTCAGTGTACCTCACTGATTTGCTGAGCATACTTCTCAGATGTAATGGTTTCAGTCGGATTCAGAAAGCTGTAGTGGATGAGACCCAGCAGCAGACCACCAAAGAGTGACCATGACCTTTTTCTCATGCAAGCTTGGCTTTGGAAAGTGCTTTGGAGCTTCTTCTTGGTTCAGCCACTGACTTGGTTGTTGTATGAAATTCACTTTTCATTAAATGTCAAAATCTGATCAAAAAATGGTTTGTTGTTGTTGCCTAGAATAAGAGAAGATGACACTTCAAAACAATAATTTTTTTTTTATTTGCAGTCTGCTCATGAGGCACCAACTTACCGAACTTTTTCACCTTTCCAATTTGCTTCAAATACTGAACAACCATAGAATGGTTAACATTGAGTTCTTTGGCAACTTTTCATGTAGTTGTAAGAGGGTCAGCTTCAGTGATCCTCTCAGTTGGTCATTGTCAAATTCCGATGGCCAGCCACCGTGCTCCTCCTCTTCAAGGCTGTCACTTGAATCTTTCTTGTGACATTTGCAAGATTTGCAACATTTCTTGAACCACCACTGCCCTGTATGTTCAGTGTTCATTAGCAGTTCCTGGGCCCAATGTGTTGTTGATGTTGTGAGTTGTCTCTGCTGCCTTACAAACCATTTTGAACTTGAATAAGAAAATTGCTGGTATTTGCTTTTTGTCTAACATCATTTCCCTAGTCTAAAATAAATATAAAATAAACAGTAGTAAGTCATTAGCAAAAAGAGATAAAGTGAGAAATGTGCATTCAAATGATGTATAACAGAACTGCATTTAAGAATGTATTCCAATATCGAACAGCAAAGTTCAACAATGCGAAACCGCAATTACTTTTGCACCAACCTCATAATACATCTTGTGGGCCCAGCGGGCCAGCAAGGATGTAGAAGGCTGTGTGCTGATGAACCACATGGGGACATTAGGTAAATAGGACCTTAGTGTCACTCTCTGCTTCTGCTGCTCCTGGGAAGACCACGTTGTCACTGTTCATCTCCTTAAGCCATTTCTATAGCTCCAGCCTCACTTAGCAGGGCTGTGGCTTTGAACTCATACAGTCCTGAATTCGAATCTTGACTCTTCTTTTTATTCACTTGGGGACTGTAAGCAAATTACTTAATTTCAGTGTGACTCTGAGTTTCCTTTTCTGTATTGGTTAATTTTCATGTAAACTTGACTAGGCTAAGGAATGTCTAGATAGCTGGTAACACAGAACTTAACATTGTGTCTGTGAGTGTGTTTAAATCCGTAAACGAAGTAGAGAAAATCCCCCTAACCAATGTGGGTGGGCATCTCCAAACTGTTGAGGGTTGAAATAGAACAAAAAGGCAGAGGAAGGGGGAGATTCTTTGTCTCTTCTTGAGCTGGGATTTCTGTCTTCTCCAGCTATTAGACATTGGAGCTTCTGGTTCTTGGGTCCTCAGACTCTGAGACTGATACCAGTGGCCCCTCATGTTCTCTTGCTTTTAGCCTCAAACTGGGAGTTATACCATAGGCTCCCTTGATTGTTAGACCTTCAGGATTTTGACTAAATTCATCACTTGTTTCCCTAGTTATCCTGCTTGCACATGATAAATCATAGGACTTCTTGGCCTCCATAATGGCATGAACTAATTCCTCTAATAAATCTCCTCACACACACATACACACACACACACAGACACATGTATAGATCCTATTGGTTCTATTTCTCTGGAGAATCCTGACTAATAACCTGAGCTATCAGGGAAGCCCATATAATAGAAATGATAATATTATTTACTTCATAGAAATGTTTTGAAGACTAAGTTAAATTGTATAATATGTGTTAAAACCTTGGTAATTATGAACACTTAAAAATATTAGCTGTTATCGATAACTAATAAATTGTCATTTGGTTTCCTGTGAAGATGTGGATTAGCCATGCCATCATTATTACAAACATGGTCTGCCTGGTGTGTGTTTTTACACAGCATTTCAACCAAGTTCTCTTTATGCCTGCTGACATCTGGTAAAATGTTATATTATTGATTTCAGAATCCTATTATGTACCAAATAATGAACCTGAGTGTAGGGAAGAATAAAATGCAATAGAAGAAAATTCTTGAATTGTCTAGGATCTCCTCCATTATTTCTGCTGGCAGCAGTTGTATTTGTTGACTTACCTCTTTTTTCCTGCCTGAACCATCTTTGGCATAGAAAACCTGATACCCAGCCTGACACATCTGGTAGATTCATCAGTTCTTCCTATTCTGTGCTCATATCACTGATTTAAACCCTGCTTGTTAAATAGTAAACAGGCTGGACAAGGTCTATGCTTTAATGGGACTTATATTCTAGTGGAGACAGATAGGGAGCAGGCAAGCATGTGAAATGTGTGTGTGTAAAAATTTCAAGTCATGATAAGACACTAACAAAATCAACTAAAGTAATGGTTAGGGTGGAGTGTGGAGTAATGGTCGGGGGCGGCTTGTGCGGGTAGGGCTTACTTTATTGAGCAAGGACATCATGGAAGGTTTCACTGAAGAAATAGTCTTTCTGTCTACTGAAGAGCTTTGAAAGGTAATGTTTTTACCAGGTGAAAACAAGAGGGAAAGCTGCCACACTGTAGAATTTTAGAAAGTGAGGCTTCAGGGTCAAAGTTTTGGTTTCCAAATTCAAATCTGCTCTTTTCTGAGCTGACTTTGGATAAAATATTTATCCTCACTGTGTTTAATCTGCTTGCCTGAAAAAGGGGTTTGCTGTAAAGATGAAATGAAATACATTTCTTAAATTGATTGATGTGGCACCTTGCTCAGGAAACTTTAGCTAGCATTGACACTTGCAAAGGGCTTACTGTGAGAAGGAGGGACATAGTTTTCTCTAAAGCAAAGTTCCCTTTTTCGTCCCCTGTAGAGGAGGTTGTGGAAACTGGCAGTCATGGGATTAGTTCTGCTTCCCCATTTGTACCGCCTTTCCATTTTGATTGGTCAAAGTCTGAGATGTTCATGGGGCCATGTTTCACTAGTAAATCTATTCTCTGTTCTGGAAGGATGGGCTTCACTCCTTTGAAGTAACCACACATCCTCCCCACCCTCTAGCCTTAGGATCCACCAGAAAGAAAGTGATTTAGGCAGGACTTGGTTCAGGCCAGTCATTCTTCCGTTTTGCCTCTTGTAACTGGTTAGTCTATTATTTTCAAGGCAGTTTCTGGTATCTAGATCTACTTTGTCCGGTATGATAGCTATAAGCAGCATGTGGCTCTTGACAGTGAAACAGAAAGGAAGTTACAAACTTTAAAAGAGTTCCATAGCCTGAGGTCACTACATAAACTGATTACAACTAAATGGGTCTAATATGGCAGACAAGTCCGACTTCCACTAGACCTTGGGTCTCAGTATTTGTGACCTACTTCCTGAAAAATCTCTGCCCCTTCCCCATAGTGGTTGATATAATCTTTCCACTTATTAATCTATGAAGTTTGTTATTGTTGTTCAGTTGCTTGGTCATGTCTGACTCTTTGAAACCCCATGGACTTCCCTGGCAGGCTTCCCTGTCCATCACCAACTCCTGGAGTTTGCTCAAACTTATGTTCATTGAGTTGGTGATGCCATCCAATCATCTTGTCCTCTGTCATCCTGTTCTCCTCCAGCCTTCAATCTTTACCAGCATCAGAGTCTGTTTCAGAGAGTCAGCTCTTTGCATCAGGTGGCCAAATTGGAGCTTCAGCATCAGTCCTTCCAATGAATATTCAGGACTGATTTCCTTTAGGATGGACTGGTTGGATCTTCTTGCAGTCCAAGGGACTCTCAAGAGTTTTCTCTAACACCACAGTTCGAAAGTATCACTCTTTGGTACTCAGCCCTCTTTATGGTCCCACTCTCACATCTGTACATGACTACTAAAAAAACCATAGCTTTGACTATGTCCCTTCAGGAGGAACTAGGAGACCTGTGACTTTTGTTCTAATCGTGAACTGCTTGAGCCTGTTCTTTGGAAGTCTTGGAAAGCCTAGGAGATGAAAGGCTTTTTTCAACAAATAAGGAATAGGGGGCCAGAGAAGAATTTTGTCCCCCAGAAGACCCATAGCATCTGTACTTGGTTTCAGTATGAGTGTAAAATACACAGCAGATTTTGATGAATGTGAAAAAAGTAAAATATCTCAATTTTTTATATTCATTACAATTTGGGGTGATATTTTGAAAATACTTAAATAAAAATTTATTACAATTAATTTCACCTTGTACACTTTTAAAAAAGTAGTTACCAAAATAATTAAAACTATGTAAGTGACTAAGATTTGAGGCTTACTATATTTCCTTTCAATGATGCTGGTCTAGGAATATGAGGATTATAGGACATTGTCTTCAGTTATATATAAATCTATGCATTGGATCCCTTTTGGCTAATGCTCTTTCCCTACTTTACAAACTAACTAAAAATGAAAGAATGTAGAAAGAATGAACTGTAGGCCACTCATCCCTAAGAAGTATGAGCAACTATATTCCTACATCAGCAGATGGACTGAAGTTCCGTTCTGGCCATAAGCATTGGTGGAGTTAGCACAGACCCTACAAGTTAAAGGGCACAGCTTACAGCAAGACTGCTTTCCTTTCATGGCCATCCTTAGGTTCAATAATTCACTAGAACAAGTCAAAGAAGCCAGGAAAGTTCTGTGTTTATAACTACAGTGTATAAAGGATAAAAATCAGGAACAGCTTAATGAAAAGAAGTACAGGGTGCAGTCTAGGAGCATCCTAAATACAGAGCTTCCATGTCCCAATGGAGTCGGGATGTGTTACCTTCCTGGCACATCAGTGTGTTTACCAACCAGGAAGGCCTGTGAGCTTTGTTGTACAGAGTTTTTATTGAGATTTTGTTATGTAAATATGATTAATTGAATCATTGGCTATGTAACTGAAGTCAGTTTCCAGCCCTACTCCTCTCCCTAGAGGTCATATGGCTCAGCATTTCAACCCTCTGATAACATGGTTGGGCTTTCTGGTGACTAGCCCCCATCCTGAGGTTATCAAGGGGCCCACCAGGAGTCATCCCATTAGCATAAACTCAGGTGTGATATGGAACCTCAGGAATAACAAAAACACTTCTATTATTTAGGGAATTCTAAGAGTTTTAAAAGCCCGGTGCCCAGAATCTGGCACAAAGACCAGATAAATTCTTTATTACAACAGACTGAAAAGTCCAGGGTGGGAAGAACAAATAGACCAATTCATCACTTAACTGGTGTTTATTGAGCTGCCAGGAATAGTTCTAGAAACTTGAAATATATTGTGAACATCAAATATCCCTGCTCTGTTGGAACTTATATTCTAGCAGGGGCAGACAGACAATAAACAAAAACCCAACAAACCTACTATAAAAACTAGAGCCAATATTAGAAGATGATGCCCTGGGTAAAAGCAGAACAGGGATCAGCAGTGCTGGTGTGGTTGGTATGGCAGTGATAGGTCATGACTTATATGGTGTTCAAAGTAGGTCTTGTTAGAGGCTGACAATGAAGCAGAGACTTGAAGGAGGTGAGGGAGTTAGCCCAACATAAATCTTAAAGAAGTATGTTCCAAGCCAAGGGAATAGCCAGTGCAAAGACCCAAAGGCAGAAATGTCTGGATGGGTTAGGAAACCATCAGAAGGCCAGTATGAACAGAACAAGAAGAGAAAATTAAGATGAAAGAAGTGGAGAAAAATAGAGGGAGCAAGGGACCAGATTGCTCCCTGGGGGGCCTAGTAGACCATTGATGGAGATGTTGAATTTTATTCTGTTTGAAGTCTTCCATTGGAGAATTTTGAGTAGAGAAGTAACATGGCATGGCTCCTTTTGAAACATACTTAGGCTGCTATGTAAAAATTGACTATAGCAAGCAAGAATAGAAGAGAGACCTGTTTGGAGACAGTTGTCATTCTCCAGGAAGGAGATGATGGTTGTTCAGAATAGGGTGAGAGCAGAGGAGGTGGTGAGAGCAGAGGAGGTGGTGGAGGGAGCAGAGGAGGTGGTGGAGAGAGCAGAGGAGGTGGTGGAGAGAGCAGAGGAGGTGGTGGAGAGGGCAGAGGAGGTGGTGGAGGGAGCAGAGGAGGTGGTGGAGAGAGCAGAGGAGGTGGTGAGTTCTGGGTATGTTTTGAAGGTAGAATTAATAGCATTTCCTCAAGTTGGAGAGTGAGGGATTGAGTGGTCCAAGGTGAGACCTGGCCCTGGATATCTTCTAGGTTATGGTAAGGAGTTTAGGTTTTACCCCAACTGCAGTGAGAAGTCACTCAAGAGTATAAGCAGAGGAGTTCTGTGATTACATTAGTATTTTACAGACATCACTCTGAAAGGTTTTTATAGGAAGGGTAGGAAAGGGAGAAAGAGTAGAGGATGCTGGGGGCTGGGGAGGTGTTTTAACTCCTTATAAATGTTAAGTGTTCATACCATGGAATTCCTAACCCACTTCATATTAAGCAAATTAAAATGCACCCACATCATCTCTTAAATAACAATTTTTACTGTAATAATTTTAAAGGAATTTATTAGTTTTTCTTTAGAAATTTTTGACCTTTGTCCTGGGTTACACATTTAATCCATGAATAACTTTAACTTCTCAACAGCCATTATGCAAACCTAGAATAAGTGAGAAAAATCTCACCTACAAGTTATTATCAGATGTGAAGATATTTCTGCAAATGTGGATTTTAATAATTTGTAAAATTTACATAATGGTATGTTTTGCAGACAAATTAACAGTTATTCATATTGATTGTGTAGTTTCCTCTTTGGTATTTTTGAGCACATACTCCCTCCCTCCCACTGCCCTGACATCTTAAAGATTTTTATAGGCTCCTAAAAAAGCTTATGGGCTCAAAGCCTAATGGATTAAATGACCCTGGATAGCAGGAGGACAGTTAGGAAGCTGTTTCATCTGAGAGGCACGTTTTAAAAGGATTCAGTTCCCGCTGGCTTCATGATGTCAGGATTTTAGAGAAATTCAAGTATAGATGGTGTCCTTACTTTTGTTATGTAATTTCTACTTTTCTTTTTCAGAAGTCACCAGTCACCCTGGGTCTCTAGGACACACTCATCTTAGCTTTTCCAGAATCAATTGATGATTTTGCTCCTTGATTCAATTTGCTTTAATGTGATCTGTTCATGTCCCCAAGGAAGTGTTTTCTACCCTGATTCAGTGAGGATGTCTAGAGAATTATTAAGAGGCTTCAAAAAAAAAAACAAAAAAAAAAAACAGTGCAAACCATTAATTTTGTTTTTACTACACTAGACAATAGATTTCTTTTTTATTTTCCTGGTAACCTGGTGTTGGATTGCATATATTCAAAGAGATGTCTAGTCCTAGATGTATTAGATAGGGCTAGATATTAACTGTGGAGTAAATAATTCTAAGGGGACGCTGCTCATTTTAACTCTAAATTTACTATCAGTTATTATAAAACAGGGCTAAAGGTTTTGCAATGAATCTGGGAAGAAGCAACTTTTCCCCATTCTACCAGATAAGTGCTTGGTGATTAAATGTTCTTTTATCCTTTGTGCTATGAAAGAAAGAGAGGATATCAGTTGAAAAAAGTCAAGCTAGTAATCTTCAAGGATCATGTGTTTTTCCCTTATTGTCAAAAATGCTCTAGTTGGGACTCTGTAAACATTTTTTTTTTTTTGCCTTTGCTTGGAAACTCATCCATTTCCGCCCTAGGTGTCCTTAATTGATGTATAATTTCGAGGATTACAGTCTTATCTGATTTGTAGCCTTTTCCTGAGTGGAACTTCTGAAAGTGAACGTGAGAGTCGCTCAGATATGTCCAACTCTTTGTGACCCCATGGACTGCATAGCCCATGGAATTCTCCAGGCCAGAATACTGGAGTGGGTAGCCTTTCCTTTCTCCAGGGGATCTTCCCAACCCAGGAATCGAACTGGGGTCTCCTGCATTGCAGGCGGTTTCTTTACCAACTGAGCTATAAGGGAAGCCCAAGGAGAATTTCTAGTTCCCCTTTTAAATGAATATAGATAGTCAAATTTGATGGTTCTTTAGTTCTTATTTGCTCTGGAGCCTTGCTGGTAATGAAACAAAAGGCTTTTCAGGCTAGATATGTGAATGACAAATGATGACATCTTTCCCCCCTTTTCCTTGCTTAGAGCCGCCAACCTCTGCATAAAGCTGTGATGCATCCTTATTCTCTCAGGGTACCAGTTTCATCCTCTGATAAGGGAACCTTAACCGGCAGCCCTGGAATTGCATTCATCCTCTAATGATCTCACATTTTGTCTTGGCCGTGGACCATAGCAAGTGTTTTAACTCTCTGCTCTGACTGTATCAGTGCAGTTGGCAAAGGGATTATTTTTGCTTTTGTTTTTAATATTCCATGAAATAGTACAACATGGAATAGTGGGAAAAATATTGACTGTGGATTTACAGTTTTCAAACTGTAGCTTTTCCTCTGTCTGAGTACTATTTAAATTCTCTTAGTGTTTATCAGCTTACTGATCTGTAAGATATCAGGTGGTATCATTCAATCATTCAGTGTGTGTTTATTGAGAACCCCTATATGCCAAGCAGTGTTCTAAGCACTGAGTGTATAATACTGAATAAAAATAGTTCCTGCTCTCTCGGATCTTTTTGTTAAGGCTAGAATGAGATAAGACTAGGATGAGGCTATCTGACATGTTGTAATACCTAAGTATTTATGTTACTTCCTTGACTCCCTTCCTTCAGAGTAAGAGATTAGATTAATGAAAGTATGTTTAATTTTTTTATTGCTTAATTTCTGTTGGTTTGTTTTGGAATATGAAAGAGGAATTCATGGTGAAGTCACACTTTTTGAACTTGAGAGTCCCTAACAAGTAAGTACAATGATATCACATGATCAAGGGAGATTTCTATACAGCACATTAAGTCAGATATCCTAGATTCTGACTGCTTGTGAGATTTGGAAACTTCTAAATTTGCAGACTTAATATTTTCTGAATGTCTTGCATTCTAAAGTAGTGTTCTTTCTCCCTGGCCTAGCCTGGGATCAAGCACTCTGTCTCGAATGGGAGGGAGTAAGGCCTGTTCTGCTAAGGCCTTCCATATGTTGGGAGCAAGACAGTTGTCATTAGTCAGAGGAATACCTTAAAGAAGGTCCCTGATCAAGGAAGAAACTGACAAGTTTTACAGAGGGGAGGTTTGCTCTTTGTTGAGGAAAAGTGCATTCACGAAGAAGTCTGGAAACAAACTAGAAGCAAATGCCAAGTGCTAGAAAGGAGCATTGGCTTGGCATATACCACAAATAAGACACATTTCTGAAACTACATCATCATATTCTTTTCATCCCAGATTTGACACTTTCCTTGTTTTCAGTTAGTCCTTCCATAAAGGGTGATGTGTTCTTTCTGGTGTCGGGTGGACTTTGGGTGTATGCCAGACCCTTCAACAGGATGAGTGCAAGTTCCTTTGTAGGAAAGGCTCTGCTCTACAGGACAGAATAATGACATGAATGGTGGCTGACCTTTCTGGAGTGCCTACCATGGGCTGTGTTCTGTTCTATACCTCTTACATGTATTACCTCATTTAATCCTATAATCAATATTCTTCCCATTTTAGACATAGACATTGAGAGCTTGAGTTATTTGCCCAAGTCCACTGAGTTAATAGAGTCAGCATTTAAAGCAGGACATTCTGAATTAGTGAAGGACAGGGGAGCCTGGCACACTGTAGTCCATGATGTTACGAAGAGTCAGACCTGACTTAGCAATTAACAAGTTCTGAGTCCAGAGTTCACACTTTTCTACTTAGTTCCATAAGCAGAGGATAACTCTACATGGATTAGAATCACTGACAGACCTAGAGTACATCTGAAATTGAACCATCACTCTCTCTGGGGCTTCCTTTCCTTTCCTCTTCTCTCCACTTTTCAAAACACACACACAGACACACAGAAACACATATGTTCAAACATGCACATTTTCAAGAGTTTCAATTCTATATCAACTCAGGATAAATGGATAGTGCAGGTGAGTAGGGGCTGCTGAGAGTACAGTCAGTATCTCAGCTTTGAGGAGTCGAAAGAAGAAAAAAGAAAAGCCCTATGAACTGGTCAATTTGCTACTGACCAACAAATTCAGGAGTCCAGATGCTTGCCACAGTGTGTGGTCTGATTTGAGGTAATTCGAACAGATCAGTCTTGGGGCTGGCTGGATGGGGCAGGACTGCCTTTAGAATACAAGTTTGCCTGGACGAAAATCCCCAGGGTCTCTTGATGTGCTTGCTGCTGCTGCTACTGCTGCTAAGGCGCTTTAGTCGTGTCCGACTCTGTGCGACCCCATAGACGGCAGCCCACCAGGCTCCACCATTCCTGGGATTCTCCAGGCAAGAACACTGGAGTGGGTTGCCATTTCCTTCTCCAATGCATGAAAGTGGAAAGTGAAAGGGAAGTCTCTCAGTCGCGACCCCATGGACTGTAGCCCACCAGGCTCCTCCATCCATCGCATTTTCCAGGCAAGAGTACTGGAGTGGGTTGCCATTGCCTTCTCCACTTGATGTGCTTAATGTTTATTAAATAACTAAGGTTTTGGGGGCCTAGTGTGCTTCTGAACTAAGGTGATGGCAGCATGAATGGATAAGCTCTAAACATCCTTGGTGAACAGGCAATCCTTGGAAACTTAGGAGACCTAAAGCCTACAGAACAGAGCCAGACTGTCTTTCTTTCGAAATTTTCAATCTTGTGGAAGCACTTCATTTGGCTTTTACAGTCTGGAGTTTGAAAGTGGTGAATTTCCCTGTCTACTTGGCAAGAACAGAAGGCCTTAGAATGTGGAAACAGATGTGTTTGTTTTTTAAGCCCTCAGGATGGCTCCTTGCCTGGGAAATTACACAGCCTACCTTCCATTTGTTTGATGAGGGTTTCTAGAAGTTGTCAACATTCTTTAAATATCTCAAGAAGGGCCTCTTTGGAGTGTTACTGCTGGCTCTTGGCTTAATAATGTTACTCTGGGAAAGGGGGGTTGGGAGAGGAATTAAAGTGCAGAGGAAAACTTGTACATTTAGTCCATCAAGTCCCAACCTTTTGTGAAGTTGTGTAACCTGATATTTAATTAGATCTGTTCTTCCACACAGAGGGTTGTGGGGCATACACTTATTAAACTTGTAAAGATTAAATTGATTTTTGGTTTGCAGTGTTTTTTGGAGGATTTTTGCATTTTTTATTGCCATGATTCTTATGCTGGAGGCTGGAAATTACTAATTAAGGATCCGAGGAATATATTGGAAAACTACCAACTGTGGAGGCAACTCCACAACTTGCCTGCTTACTGTTGGTGTGACCCTGTTTGGGAAAGTTATTTAACCTCTCAGCTTTTTTCAGGTCACTGTAAGCTTCAAAGAAGTAGTATGAGGGCACAGTGCCTGACACAGAGTTAGGTACTCTTTGTATATTCACTTTATTTCTTCCCTTGTCACAGATACATAAGTATTCATAGATAAGTATGGTGCTGTCAGGGATTCCCTGGTGGCTCGGATGATAAAGAATCTGCCTGCAATGCCGGAGACCCAGATTCAATCCCTGGGTCAGGAAGATCCCTGGAGGAGGGAGTGGTGACCCACTCTAGTATTCTTGGGCTTCATAGGTTGTGCTAGTGGTAAAGAACCCGCCTGGCAATGCAAGGGATGTGAGTTTGATCCTTGGGTTGGGAAGATCCCCTGGAGTAGGAAATGCAGCCCACTCCAGTATTCTTGCCTGGAGAATCCCATGGACAGAGAAGCCTGTGGGCTACGGTCCAGGAAGCCGCAAGAAGTCAGACACGACTGAGAACTAACCCTTCTGCACTTCCGCATGGTGCTGTCAGAGATGATGTGGTCACTTAAATCGAAGGGATGAAATCATTTTCCTCCCCTGAATGGTATGCTTGTTCATCTCACACCCCCAGTAGCTTACTCATCAGGTCGGTCCAAGACTGTTTTATTGAAATAGCCTGATGCCAGAGGAAACTGATCAGGATTCCAGGGTGGAGCCTTGTGGTAGATTCAGTGAGAATAAAACTGGAAGCTGGCTATATATGAATATCTACAAATAGCCTTTCTACTCTGAGGCTTTCTTATTTAAGAGAGAGGGAGGGAAACAGCGAGATCTATTCTCTAGCACAGGAAACTACATTCAGTATCTTATAATAAGCTATTAAAATGGAAAAGAATATAAAAACAAATCACTTTTCTGTACACCAGAAACTAACACATTATAAATCAACTATACTGTAATAAAATAGATTTGAAAAAAAATTTTCAGGAGTTAAGAAGGTTTTGCAATTGATAAGACTGATGGTTGAGGATCCTGATTTGAGCTTTCAATTAGAATTCTTTCTTTTCTTGGTGTTGGGAGGTCAGGTTCTCAAGGCTGCAGTTAGAGGCAAAAGAATTAGAAAACCAGACAATGAGGCCGATCCAAGAGTAGTGAGTCTATTACTGCTGTTTCAGGGGCTCCAAGAGGGACCTGCTATTAAAATGGAACAACCCAGACATTTTCCTACTTTGCATAAAAGTTCATTAGTACACAGAATGTGTTTGTTTGAAAGATATGCTTTCATGCTTTTTCTTAACTTTGGCATCTGCTGCTGCTTATCTCATGTAGAGCATGGTATGTGCTGAACATCCCAGTTCAGCACAGTAGGATTGGAATATATAATATTGCCATCATCATGATGAGTTGCAAAGAGCCCCATGACACTGGAACTTGTGTCTGAAGAAATTTGAGAAGTCACTGTCCAAGATCTGAGCCTGAAGATGCCTTAGACAGTATCTCCAAGTAGGAGAGATTCTTAATCACATTGGCTTTTCCATTTGCCAGGTGGATAATATCTGGCAATTTTTCCCTCCCTCATTTTGACAACTGGACTCCCTACCTATCCTGCTTGCCTAGAAACTGACAAACATATCTGCCAGTGTAAAGACACCCAGTCCTCTAAGAGCTCACCTTGCTTCCGGCCCTCCTTTCAGGTTTGCCTTGGAATATCAGCATAGTTAAGAGGTTAAGAACATGGCTTTGAAATTAGTGTCTTGGTATTAAATCCTGCCCACTCATTCACTGTGTACTCAGCAAATTTTTAGCCTCAGTTTTATCATTCACAAAATGTAAATAATATTCCCTACACAGTAATTTTATTGTGAAGATGAAGTAAATAAATTAATCAAGATATATGTGTTCTATAGGAAGGAGATTGAATTTGGTTTGAACATTGCTATAAACCTGATACCCATAGCAGATACTGAGCACACACATACATCTTAAATGTCTGTGTAGGGTTTCTTCTCTGTCTGATGGCTCAGTGTATCTCACAATGATCAGGTACTCATCATGCTGCCCAATTGGTAGAAGTTCATGAGAAGCAAAGGAAATGGGGAGCCATGCTCCTCTCATTATCAGGGGAATAGGGATATATTCTCATATATGCAGAAGAGAATGAATTTAAACTAGCCATGAAGGTATCTTTATGAAGGCTTAGTCTATTAAGTTGTTTATCTTGGTATTATTAATAGAAGCCATCAGTGTCTCTAATGTAGCAGGTGAACTTCTAGAGAGCTGATGCAGCTAATAGCCAGATGTCATACAACAGTCAAGTCAATAAATGTGAAAATTATTAAACGCAAGTGTAATGGCCTGGAATGGAAACACTGAGTGCTTGTAAATTACTCCATTGTTATTTGAAGGAAAGAACAATACAAGTTGAAATATTGAAACTTCGTATGTCACCGTTGTCTCACTATTATTGTCCTGCAGAGAGTGATCTCTGAATTTTATTTATAATTTTCAGCTAAGTTGTTTTTTTTTTCCCCTTGCAGAACTGCAGAACTCTGACTTGGATTCTATTTTCATTTTAAGCATCAATAGTTCATTTTATCCGAGCTTTCTCTGCCCTGAAAGTTCTTGGTGTTTTCTGTGAGGAATATAGCACAGTAACAATTCTTTATACAGATGGGGGATATAAAAAATGACAGACTAAAGATAGGTGGTTAAGTTGTAACAAAACGCGGCACATAAAGCTTGGCGAAGATTTATATAGGGAAGCAGAACTATGGTTCATGCCAGAGAAATCAGTAAAGGGAAGCTGAAAAAGGGAAGAGCGTATGCTTCGAAGCTGTAATCAGATGTAACTGCCTCAGGCAACATCAGTAAGGAATAACATGCCCTAATTTTGTCTTCTCAGAAGCAAAATGTTTCTTTTTCAGTTGATTATTCAGAATATGTGCCATTCACCATACGTGTATGTCTTTAGTCAGCAATGTGGCTGTGCCCCACATTTCATTAATGTGTATTCTACTTCCTATTCAGGTACACAGCATCCAAAACTATGCCTCTGACCTTTTCATCTCACTTGCTCTTTCTTCATCTCATAATTTATCTCATCAAAGCTCCTTGAACCTTTTCTTCTTGGGCAATCTCTCTCCCTCTTTCTCTCTGCTGTTGATTTGTAAGCTTCTCTTTTATAGAAGATGACTTGGAGCCAACTCTTTCCACACCTGGAAGTTATGCTGAAAGATTGTCTGGTCTCATCACCTGGGAAGCAGATAACAAATCTTAATCAGTGATAGCATTTTTCAGATAATCTTTGATAATCATCTTGGGCACCTTTGAATAGATTACTTAGAAGTGATATGGAGTCTTGATGCCTATGCTTGGGGCTAGTGCACTGGGACGACCCAGAGGGATGGTATGGGGAGGGAGAGGGAGGAGGGTTCAGGATGGGGAACACATGTATACCTGTGGTGGATTCATTTTGATATTTGGCAAAACTAATACAATTATGTAAAGTTTAAAAATAAAAAAAAAAAAAAAAAAAAGAATCAGAGGGTGCAATTTCCATGATGGCTTGAGTCTGTTTCCTGAATGGAAGAAAAAGTACACATATAAACCAATGTTTAATCTTTTGCAGTCTGAAAATTTTGGGAATTTGCAGTTGAATATAGATGGATATCAGTAGGTGCATTTTATCTACTGAATGAGTTGATGATTTTCAAATTGATTTCTTGTGTAGAAGCCACCTTCTCAGATGCAAGTCCTAGTGGATGGGATGAGAACTTTGATGCATAAAACAGATGCATGGCATTTCAACTGTGTGCTCTCCAGGGCTACTTGGTGGCTTCTGAAGGTAATACACTGGCTTATAGAAGCAAATGTTGTGAGCAAGCATAGCCAGGGAAGGTTTCCTGGCGGATAGCTTTTCATCGGAGTTTTGAAGCCAATAAAGTGAAAGCAGCAAAAACAGTACAGTTTTATTGCTTCACATTTTAGTAATATATTAAAAAAAATGTTTTTATAGGTAGGTTTAGTCCATTAATTCAAGTGGTATAAATAGAGAATACAAAAACATTTCCCATTATCTATTGGAAAAGGGACTTCTAGGTAAAACCCAATAAAACTTAAGCTGGAGACAAATGGGCAACTAACTCCTTCTAGTAGCTGTTGAGTATAAAGTAGTCAGGGATTAAAAAAGACACACCTTTAGTATATAGTTGCAAACTAGATCAAGCCTGGGAAAACCAGTCTTTAAGCCTTATTAGTCGAGGATGCGTTTTTGTGGTAAATAGAATCTCTAGGAGATCCAGGACTTCGCTGCCTCCAAATGTGGTCCAGCGTCAGTGGCATCAGCATCATCTGGCAGTTTAATAGAAATGCAGAACCTTAGACCCTCCAAGTCCTACTGAATCAGTTCTGCATATAACACGACTGCAGATTCTTTGTAGGCACTTTAACATTTGAGAAGCACTAAAAGCCTCTTGATGAAAGTGAAAGAGGAGACTGAAAAAGTTGGCTTAAAGCTCAACATTCAGAAAATGAAGATCATCTGGTCCCATCACTTCATGGCAAATAGATGGGGAAACAGTGGAAACAGTGTCAGACTTTATTTTTTTGGGCTCCAAAATCACTGCAGATGGTGATTGCAGCCATGAAATTAAAAGACGCTTACTCCTTGGAAGGAAAGTTATGACCAACCTAGATAGCATATTCAAAAGCAGAGACATTGCTTTGCCAACAAAGGTCTGTCAGTCAAGGCTATGGTTTTTCCAGGGGTCATGTATGGATGTGAAAGTTGGACTGTGAAGAAAGCTGAGCACCGAAGAATTGATGCTTTTGAAGTGTGGTGTTGGAGAAGACTCTTGAGAGTCCCTTGGACTGCAAGGAGATCCATCCAGTCCATTCTGAAGGAGATCAGCCCTGGGATTTCTTTGGAAGGAATGATGCTAAAGCTGAAACTCCAGTACTTTGGCCACCTCATGTGAAGAGTTGACTCATTGGAAAAGACTCTGATGCTGGGAGGGATTGGGGGCAAGAGGAGAAAGGGATGACAGAGGATGAGATGGCTGGATGGCATCACTGACTCGATGGACGTGGGTCTGAGTGAACTCTGGGAGTTGATGATGGACAGGGAGGCCTGTTGTGCTGCAATTCATGGGGTCGCAAAGAGTCGGACACGACTGAGTGACTGAACTGAACTGAATGAAAAAAGCATAAATAT
Source organism: Bos indicus x Bos taurus (assembly GCF_003369695.1). NCBI lineage: Eukaryota > Metazoa > Chordata > Mammalia > Artiodactyla > Bovidae > Bos > Bos indicus x Bos taurus. The sequence continues at coordinate 27,342,987 of NC_040104.1, forward strand.
TCTTGTGTGGGTAGCCTATTTTGATGCAGCTGTATCTCACTGACCACTGACTATCACCTGAATCAGAATCAATTGGATAGCATTTTTTGAATCAGTTCTAATGAGGTGGATGAAACTGGAACCTATTATACAGAGTGAAGTAAGCCAGAAAGAAAAACACCAATACGGTATACTAACACATATATATGGAATTTAGAAAGATGGTAATAATAACCCTGTGTATGAGACAGCAAAAGAGACACTGATGTATAGATCAGTCTTATGGACTCTGTGGGAGAGGGAGAGGGTGGGGAGATTTGGGAGAATGGCATTGAAACATGTATAATATCATGTATGAAACGAGTTGCCAGTCGAGGTTCGATGCACGGTACTGGATGCTTGGGGCTGGTGCACTGGGACAACCCAGAGGGAGGGTATGTGGAGGGAGGAGGGAGGAGGGTTCAGGATGGGGAGCACAGGTATACCTGTGGCAGATTCATTTTGATGTTTGGCAAAACTAATACAATATTGTAAAGTTTAAAAATAAAATAAAATAAAAACTATTAATGCAAGTCTGATAAATTAGAGGTTGGGAGTTGAGGTGTGGGGAGGCTGTAGAAATTTTGTGTAAGTTTCCACATTTCAAAAAGCTCCTCCAGACATTCTAGCAATCCAGGTTTGGAGGCTACTGACGTGTAAGACCAGAGCAGTGATTCTTTACCATGACTGCTCACTAGAATCCCTTGTAGTGTTTCAAAGAATGCAAGAGCCACTGATTTAATTAGTCTACAGTGGAGTTTACACATAAATGAATATTTTTGTGATAGCCTCATTGAGATAATAATTGGTTGTGGCTGTCCAGTTGCTCAGTTGTGTCTGACTCTCTGTGACCCCATGGACTGCAGCATGCCAGGCTTCCCTCCCCTTCACTAAGTCCCAGAGGTTGCTCAAACTCATGCAGCTCTGTTGCCCCCTTCAATACCTGTTCCTCAATCTTTCCCAGCGTCAGAGTCTTTTCCAATGAGTTGGTTCTTTGCATCAGATGGCCAAAGTATTGGAGCTTCAGCTTCAGCATCAGTCCTTTCAGTGACTGTTCAGGGTTGATTTCCTTTAGAATTGACAGGTTTGATCTCCTTGAAGTCCTAGGGACTCTCAAGAGTCTTCTTCAGCACCACAGTTCGAAAGCATCAATTCTTTGGCACTCAGCTTTCTTTATGGTCCAATTCTCACATCCATAGATGACTACTGGAAAAACCATAGCTTTGACTATATAGACCTTTATCAGCAAAGTGATGTCTCTGTTTTTTAATATGCTGTTTATGTTCCTTATAGCTTTTCTTCCAAGGAGCAAGTGCCTTTTAATTTCATGGCTGCAGATATAATTTACATACCACAAAGTTCATCCATACATGAGTGTTTTTCAGAAGCTTTCTAGATAATTCCAACGTGCAGCCAAGCTTGAAAGTCCCTGGAAGAAAACTTGCAGGAGGTAATAACACTTCCCAGATGGAAGACATAAGAGACATTTTGAATTTGGGCAGTGTCAGTAAGTGAAGGTAAGTGTAGACTGTATGAGGCAGTGATGTAGGGAGGAATTCAGAGAATCCTCTGAGGTTTAATTAACAGGATTTCATGATTAGTTTTCATGTGGTAGAAGAATAATTCAGGAGTCTAGGATTAGGTCAGTTTCCTTCGATGGACTTGGTGGATAGTGACATCTGTGAATTTTCCTATCTCCTTCCTATATGGGGCTCCTTTACATACAGAAATTAGGCAATGTGATGTATGAAACATTTAGACCTAGTATGACCAGATTCAACAAGTTACATTATTTACTGGATGGGAGACCCCTTCCAGGGCCCGAGCGTGGTCTTTCTTTAACACTCAGAAATGAATTGTCTGAAGAGACACAAATGCTGAGAAAGCAAGAGACTTTATTGGAAAGTGACACTGGAGTGGAGAGCATGAGAATAAGGGAACCCAGGGGAACTGCTGTGCCATGTGACTCACAGTCTCAGGGTTCAGAGTGATGCCATTTGCTTTCTGGGTTGTCTTTGACCACTCATCTTGTTTTGGCCCATGTTTGGTCTGACTCAGGGTCCTTCCTGGTACAAAATGTATCTCTCAGCCAAGATGGCTTCCAGTGTGAGGCTTTCTGGGAGGTGGCAGGACACATTATGGACTGGTGTCTCCTCCCTCCTTTTGGGTCCTCTGGAGTTCTCCTGGTTAGTTTTTGGTGGCAGCTTCATGTTCCTTATCAGGACCTACTATTGTGAGACAACTCATGCAAGCAGTTATTACTGCACCTGGCCAAGGTGAGTTGTTTTGGTCAACAGTCACTGACTCAATGGACATGAGTTTGGGTGAACTCCAGGAGTTGGTTATGGACAGGGAGACCTGGCATGGTGCAGTTCATGGGATCACAAAGAGTCGGACACGACTGAGCAACTATCACTATCATACCAAAGAAATTCTTGAACACTTGGTCTTGATGCCTTTTAAAATGTAATTAATGATTCCTCTTTTTCAATGCGTTCACTGTTACACAAAACTTTTCAAGTATCTCCCTATAGTGTGGGTTAAGACAAATAGTACATGTGTTGCTCCACTCCAAATACTCTTCATTTACACACGCTGTTTCATTATAATGGCATGAGGAAGAGGAGGAAGTTTTATGTTTGAAGTAACCATGGGTGATCCATGCACAGATCAGTCTTTGCCAGGATCTTAGTTCTACAGTGTTGTTGACTTGCTTGACTCCGAGTCACAAGAATGTACACTTCCTGCAGTTTTCTCCTTATGTTTTTATTTTTCGATGATGGGTCATGTGGCACAGAATTTAGAATAAACACGATTATTGAGATTGGTAAGCAGAAAAATTTGGTCCTAGAACAAGACTCTATTACACTCTCTGATTATCTCTCTCTCGGGTTCTTATTGATTCTGGAAGAATTGCTATGAAGACATAAACAACTGACCTCTTAAACTGTTAACTAAAGATGACGAAGCAGTTTTTCCAGAGTCTAGAGGAAATTTTACTGACTCTAATGCTTATTGAGTAGGGAACGGCAAACTACTTCAGTATTCTTGCCTTGAGAACCCCATTAACAGTATGAAAAAGCAAAAAGATATGACACTAGAAGACGAGCCCCCCAGGTCCATAGGTGTCCAATATGCGATAGGGCAAGAGTGGAGAACTACCTCCAGAAAGAATGAAGAGGCTGGGCCAGAGTGGAAACAGTGCTCAGTTGTGGATATGTCTGGTGATAAAAATAAAATCTAATGCTGTAAAGAACAGTATTGCATAGGAAACTGGAATATTAAGTCCATGAATCAAGGTTAACTGGCCATGGTCAAGCAGGAGATGGCAAGAGTGAACATCGACATTTTAGGAATCCAAACTAAAATGGATGAGAATCGGCTAATCTAATTTAGATGACCGTTATATCTACTACTGAGGGCAAGAATCCCTTAGAAGGAATGGAGTAGCTCTCATAGTCAACAAAAGAGTTCACAATGCAGTACTTGGGTGCAATCTCAAAAATGACAGAATGATCTTAATTTGTTTCCAAGGCAAACCATTCAGTATCACAGTAATCCAAGTCTATGCCTCAACCACTAATGCTGAAGAAACTAAAGTCGAACAGTTCCGTGAAGACCTACAGGACCTTTTAGAACTAGCACCAAAAAATATGTCCGTTTCGTCATAGGCGATTGGAATGCAAAAGTAGGAAGTCAAGAGATACCTGGAGTAACAGGCAACTTTGGCCTTGGAGTACAAAATGAAGCAGTGCAAAGTGTAACAGCATTTTGCCAAGAGAACACACTGGTCACAGAAAAACCCTCTTCCAACAACACAAGAGACGACTCTACACCTGAACATCACCAGATGGTCAATACCGAAATCAGATTGATTATATTCTTTGCAGCCAAGGATGGAGAAGCTCTACACAGTCAGAAAAACAAGACCAGGAACTGACTGTGGCTCAGATCATGAGCTCCTTATAACAAAATTCTGACTTAAATTGAAGAAAGTAGGGAAAATCACTAGACCATTCAGATATGACCTAAATCAAATCCCGAATGATTACACAATGGAAGTAACAAATAGATTCAAGGCATTAGATTTGATAGAGTGCCTGAAGAACGGTGGATGGAGGTTTGTACCATTGTACAGGAGACAGTGACCCAAACTGTCCCAAACACAAGGAAATACAGGAAGACAAAATGATTGTCTGGGGAGGCTTTACAAATAGCTGGGAAAAGAAGAGAAGTGAAAGGCAAAGGAGAAAAGGAAATACATAAGCATCTGAATGCAGAGTTCCAAAGAATAGCAAGGAAAGATAAGAAAGCCTTCGTAAGTGAACAATGCAAGGAAATAGAGGAAAAGAATAGAATGGGAAAGACTAGAGATCTCTTCCAAGAAAATAGAGATATCAAGGAAATATTTCATGCAAGGATGGGCACAATAAAGGACAGAAATAGCAAATACCTAGCATAAGAAATGGAGAAGGCAATGGCACCCCACTCCAGTACTCTTGCCTGGAAAATCCCATGGACAGTGGAGCCTGGTAGGCTGCAGTCCACGGGGTTGCTAAGAGTCTGACATGACTGAACGACTTTACTTTCACTTTTGACTTTCCTGCATTGGAGAAGGAAATGGCAACCCACTCCAGTGTTCTTGCCTGGAGAATCCCAGGAATGGGGGAGCCTGGTGGGCTGCCATCTATGGGGCCGCACAGAATCGGACACGACTGAAGTGACTTAGCAGCTAAGCAAAAGAGATTAAAAAGAGGTGGCAAGGATACACAAAAAACTGTACAAAAAAGATCTTAATGACCCAGATAACCAGGAAGGTGTGACGACTCACCTATAGTCAGACATCCTGGAGTCTGAAGTCAAGTGGGCATTAGGAAGTGTTACTGTGAAGGTGATGGAGGTTATGGAATTCCAACTAAGCTATTTCAAATCCTAAAAGATAATGCTGTTAAAGTGCAATACTCAGTATGCCAGCAAATTTGGAAAGCCCAGGAGTGGCCACAGGACTGGAAAAGGTCAGTTTTTATTCCAATTCCAAAGAAGGGTAATGCTAAAGAATGTTCAAATTGCCATAGACTTGTGCTCATTTCACATGTTAGCAAGGATTCAGCAGTTCATGAACAGAGACCTTTCAAATGTACATGCTGGATTTAGAAAAGGCAGAGGAACCAGAGATCAAATTGCTGACATCTGTTGGATCATAGGAAAAGCAAGAGAATTCCACAAAAGCTTCTACTTCTGCTTCATTTACTTCACTAAATCCTTTGACTGTGTGAATCACAACAAACTTTGAAAAATTCTGAAAGAGATGGGGATACCAGACTACCATACCTGCCTCTTGAGAAACCTATATTCAGGTCAAGAAGGAACAGTTAGAACTGGACATGGAACATCAGACTGGTTCAAATTTGGGCAAGGAGTATGTCAAGGCTGTATATTGTCACCCTGCTTATTTAACTTTTATGCAAAGTACATCATGTGAAATGCTGAGCTGGATGAAGCAGAAGCTGGAATGAAGATTGCTGGGAAAAAACATTGATTACCTCAGATGTACCGATGGTACCAGCCAGATAGCAGAAAGTGAAGAGGAGCTAAAGAGCCCGTTGATGAAGGTGAAAGAGGAGAGTTAAAAAGCTGGCTTAAAACTCAACATTCAAAATACTAAGATCATGGCATCTGGTCCCATCACTGCATGTCAAAGAGGTGGGGGAAAAGTGGAAAAATTGACAGACCTTATTTTCTTCAGGTCCAAATCACTACAGATGATGACTGTAGCCATAAAATTAAGACATTTGCTCCTTAGAAGAAAGCTATGACCAACCCGGAGAACATATTAAAAATCAGAGACAGATAAAGGTCTGTCTAGCTAAGGCTATGGTTTTTCCAGGAGTCATGTATGGATGTGAGAGTTGGACCATAAAGAAAGCTGAGCACCAAAGAATTGATGCTTTCGAATTGTGTCCTGAAGAAGACTCTTTAGACTCTATTGGACTTTAAGGAGATCAAACCTGTCAGTCCTAAAGATAAACAACCCTGAATATTTGTTGGAAGGACTTAGGTGAAGCTGAAGCTCCGATACTTAGGCCACACAATGCAAAGAGCAGACTCACTGGAAAAGACCCTGATACTGGGGAATATTGAGGGCAGGAGGAAAAGGGGATGACAGAGGATGAGATGGTTGGATGGCATCACTGACTCAATGGACATGAGTTCGAGCAAACTCCAGGAAATGATGAAGGACAGGGTAGCTGGACATACTGCAATCCATGGGGTCACAAAGAGTTGGCCCTGGCTTAGCACTGAACCACAACAAAGTCTCGTAGACCCTTAACATCCCTCTTTAGGGCTATTTTAGGGCTATTTTTACTCTTCTTGTTTCTAGGAAGTTCTTTTAGTGATAGGGTGTGCATAAGGGAAAATATGTACATGTGTTTGTGCATGTATTTCTTTTCATTTATACAAATGGAAGTGTATTATACATATTGTTCAATGCATGTGTGCTGAGTCACTTCAATTATGTTTGACTCATTGCGACCCCATGGACAGTAGCCCACCAGGCTCCTCTGTCCACGGTATTCTCCTGGCAAGAATACTGGAGTGGGTTGCCATGTCCTCCTCCAGTGGATCTTCTCGATGCTATGATCGAACCCATGTCTCCTGTAGCTCCTATATTGTAGGGAGATTCTTTACCACGATGCCACCAGGAAGTCTATACATCTTGTTAAGGTACCTCTTTTTCTACTTTACTATCTATGTTGGATGTAGTTCCATGTTGGTAACATACATACTCCTCTTATTCTTTTATTTGTCTACATTGAATTCCTTTGCAAGCTCTGGCATGATTTATCTAACAAGACTACTATTGGTGAATTTTCCAGTTGTTTCCAGGTTTGCTTCTTTCAAAAGTGTTTCAGTGGATATGCTTGAACTCATCCCTAAGAGCAAATAGTACCTACTCTGTAGAAAAAACAGCACAGCACATGTGCATTTCAATTTTTGTTAGATACTTCTAACTTGCCTTCAAAAATTTGTGACAATACTCTGTCTCATCGTTGGGATCTGCACCATCTGACTATACCTCATCTTTCCCTGGTCTTGCTACTCTCCTCTGTTAACATTTTCTCTTATCCATAACTTCTGATTCCTTTCTTTCTCTCCATGTTAATTCCTGTCATTAATCTTGATGATTTCAGTGTCTACTTGAATGACCCTATTGAACATGGCGTATGTCAGTTCCATGAGCTTCTCATCTCCCCTTGCTCATAGCCATTCATGAACTCCTTCTCATGGTTTAAACAAAATTTTTTTGCTGATGATTTCCATGGAGATGCCTAAAGATTTGCCACTCAGCAGTCATCTAATATTTGACTAGTTAGCTTGCATGTTTTCTCTTACTTCTCAAACTTTCAGCCTTCCATGTTTATTCTGTTACTCTCACCATTAATTTGTGAGCTTAGTTGATACATCACTGAGAAAAACAGAAATTTCCAGAAGAGAACTACTTCATCATTCGTCCCTTGGATCCACCCAGTTCAGTATCCAAATGCTCTTTCCTGTTGTAACAAGTGCCTCTTGACTGATCAAAGGCCAGTTTTCTTTCTGTGTACCGCATCCCATGTCCTCTTTGCTTTCCTGGGACCTCACTCTGCATTCTGCATCATCAGTTTGACAGTCTCTTCAGCATCCCTTCCTTCAGTATACTATCTTATCTTTTACCCTATAAAAATTCCTATTTTGTCTATATCCTCTGACAGCCCTTGTTTCTATCTGTATGTCTATTCAAGGGCATTTCTCAGAATTGTCTCTATCGGCTATTACCGATTTTTATATCTACTCTGTAACCGGTCACAATGCCATTTCCAGCCTACCACTTTTCTCTGAATTATGTGTTGCTAGATCCAGGGACCGCTCCCTGTTATCAGTTTATTGGTCTCCCAGCAGCACTTGACATTGGCTAATCACCATCCCTCTTCTTTGGACAGTTTTCATCTCTGTTTTTCTCTGATTATATATTTTCCTCTTTTCCTTCCCACCTGTCTGCTCACTCTTTATTTATCATTCTTGGAGGCTCCCCAGCTCACCAAACTCAAAATCTGAATATTTTCCAGCATTTTTTTTTTGTTTGTTTTGGTTTCTTTTTTTGTTGTTGCTATAAATTCACACTATTGTTGTTGTTGTTCAGTCTCTCATTTGTGTCCAACTCTTTGAGACTCTGCATACTTCAGTATGCCAGGCTTCCCTGTCCTTCACTTCTCTAGGAATTTGCTCAAACTCAAGTCCATTGAGTTGATGATGGCATCCAAACCTCTCATCCTAATTCACATTAGGTGATGCCAATTTAATACTGTCAGCTTAAATCTTTCTGAGCTTTGAATTTGTATGGAATTGTCCAAGTCCTATTCGGACTCATACTGTAACCAAATCAGAACTTCTTAATTGCTACCCTAAACCTGTTCCTGGCTGTCTTTATACTATCTAACTGTATTAGACTGGTACATATCTGGTTCTGGGGCTTCCCAGGTGGCTCTAGTGGTAAAGAACCTGCCTGCCAATGCAGGAGATGTAAGAAATGAGGGTTCAATCCCTGGGTTGGGAAAATTCCCTGGAGGAGTGCATGGCAACCCATTCCAGTATTTTTGCCTGGAGAATCCCGTGGACAGAGGATCCTGGCAGGCCACAGTCCATAGGGTCGCATAGAGCTGGATACAGTTTTAGCATCTTAGCATGCGCACAAGCATCTGGTTCTACTGCTGGAAGCCTGGGCGTCATTCTTCATCAAGCAAGCCTCCTGCCAGCAACCCTGCCAGCAGTGTATCTCACATCTATCTACTTGTCCCTATGTTCAAGATGCCATTGTCTCTTCTGTGGACTAGTGAAATAGCCTCTCTTCTGCTTTCTACATTTTCCTTTTCTTCCCATTCTATCTAGTCTAACACCCAGCAGTCAAACTTATCTTTGTCAAAAATAGATATCAAATCATGTGAGCACCAGAATTCCTCTGGCAGTCCAGTGATTAAGACTTCACCTTCCAAATCAGGGGGTTCAGGTCCTAACTGGGGAGGTAAGATCCCACATGCCATGTGGCCAAAAAACCAAAGCATAAAACAGAAGTGATATTACAACAAATTCAATAAAGACTTAAAAAAAATGGTCCATGTCAGAAAAAAAATCCCAAATCATTTGAGCACCAACTATGTGTTAAGAAGTGATTTATGTGGATTATTTCATTTATTCCTCAGATGATTTTATGAGGTGGGTACTACTCTTGCCCTTAGGGAGGTTAAGCAATTTGATCAAAGTCACACAGGTTGCAACTAAGGCGACTGAAATATTGTATCAAGATGACCATTATATCTATTACTGTAGGCAGGAATCCCTCAGAAGAAATGGAGTGGCCATCATGGTCACAAAAGAGTCCAAAATGCAGTACTTGGATGCAATCTCAAAAACAACAGAATGATCTCTGCTTGTTTCCAAGGCAAACCATTCAATATCATCGAAATCAGATTGATTATATTCTTTGCAGCCAAAGATGGAAAAGCTCTATACAGTCAGCAAAAACAAGACCAGGAGCTGACTATGGCTCAGGTCATGAACTCCTTATTGCCAAATTCAGACTTAAATTGAAGAAAGTAGGGAAAACCACTAGACCATTCAGGTAGACCTAAATCAAATCCCTTATGATTATACAGTGGAAGTGAGAAATAGATTTAAGGGCCTAGATCTGATAGATAGAGTGCCTGATGAACTATGGAATGAGGTTCATGACATTGTACAGGAGACAGGGATCAAGACCATCCCCATGGAAAAGAAATGCAAAAAAGCAAAATGGCTGTCTGAGGAGGCTTTACAAATAGCTGTGAAAAGAAGAGAAGCAAAAAGCAAAGGAGAAAAGGAAAGATATTCCCATCTGAATGCAGAGTTCCAAAGAATATCAAGAAGAGATAAGAAAGCCTTCTTCAGCGATCAATACAAAGAAATAGAGGAAAACAACAAAATGGGAAAAACTAGAGATCTCTTAAAGAAGATTAGAGATACCAAGGGAACATTTCATGCAAAGATGGGCTCAATAAAGGACAGAAATGGTATGGACCTAACAGAAGCAGAAGATATTAAGAAGAGATGGCAAGAATACACAGAAGAACTGTACAAAAAAGATCTTCATGACCTAGATAATCACGATGGTGTGATCACTGACCTAGAGCCAGACATCCTGGAATGTGAAGTCAAGTGGGCCTTAGAAAGCATCACTACAAACAAAGCTAGTGGAGGTGATGGAATTCCAGTTGAGCTATTTCAAATCCTGAAAGATGATTTCAAATCCTGAAAGTGCCGCACTCAAAATGCCAGCAAATTTGGAAAACTCAGCAGTGGCCACAGGACTGGAAAAGGTCAGTTTTCTTTCCAATCCCAAAGAAAGGCAATGCCAAAGAATGCTCAAACTACCGCACAGTTGCACTCATCTCACACGCTAGTAAAGTAATGCTCAAAATTCTCCAAGCCAAGCTTCAGCAATATGTGAACCGTGAACTTCCTGATGTTCAAGCTGATTTTAGAAAAGCCAGAGGAACCAGAGATCAAATTGCTAACATCTGCTGGATCATGGAAAAAGCAAGAGAGTTCCAGAAAAACATCTATTTCTGCTTTATTGACTATGCCAAAGTCTTTGACTGTGTGAATCACAATAAACTGTGGAAAATTCTGAAAGAGATGGGAATACCAGACCCCCTGACCTGCCTCTTGAGAAATTTGTATGCAGGTCAGGAAGCAACAGTTAGAACTGGACATGGAACAACAGACTGGTTCCAAATAGGAAAAGGAGTACGTCAAGGCTGTATATTGTCACCCTGCTTATTTAACTTCTATGCAGAGTACATCATGAGAAACGCTGGGCTGGAAGAAGCACAAGTTGGAATCAAGATTGCTGGGAGAAATATCAATAACCTCCGATATGCAGATGACACCACCCTTGTGGCAGAAAGTGAAGAGGAACTAAAAAGCCTCTTGATGAAAGTGAAAGTGGAGAGTGAAAAAGTTGGCTTAAAGCTCCACATTCAGAAAACGAAGATCATGGCATCCGGTCCCATCACTTCATGGGAAATAGATAAGGAAACAGTGGAAACAGTGTCAGACTTTATTTTTTTGGGCTCCAAAATCACTGCAGATGGTGACTGCAGCCATGAAATTAAAAGACACTTACTCCTTGGAAGGAAAGTTATGACCAACCTAGATAGCATATTCAAAAGCAGAGACGTTACTTTGCCAACAAAGGTCTGTCTAGTCAAGGCTATGGTTTTCCCTGTGGTCATGTATGGATGTGAGAGTTGGACTGTGAAGAAGGCTGAGTGCCGAAGAATTGATGCTTTTGAAGTGTGGTGTTGGAGAAGACTCTTGAGAGTCCCTTGGACTGCAAGGAGATCCAACCAGTCCATTCTAAAGGAGATCAGCCCTGGGATTTCTTTGGAAGGAATGATGCTAAAGCTGAAACTCCAGTACTTTGGCCACCTCATGCGAAGAGTTGACTTCTTGGAAAAGATTCTGATGCTGGGAGGGATTGGGGGCAGGAGGAGAAGGGGACGACAGAGGATGAGATGACTGGATAGCATCACTGACTTGATAGACGTGAGTCTGAGTGAACTCCGGGATTTGGTGATGGACAGGGAGGCCTGGTGTGCTGCGATTCATGGGGTCACAGAGTTGGACATGATTGAGTAACTGAACTGAACTGAGACTGCTTGATTCTAGAGCACACAGTCTGAACCACCAGCAATGTGCTTTCACAGAAATGTACCATTTTCTTGCTAACAGCGACCTGAACTCTTGTAGCTTAATACTTCATCTGTATTGCCACTGGGGACCTTGAAAATTACAGCTGAATTCTTTACAATGTTGATCATTTGTTTCTCTGGCACTCAACGTCAGGGGGAGTCTTGTTTTAGGCAGCTGAATTAGGACAAGCTTATTGGGGCTTCATTCTGAACTACAGAGCTCCATTCTGGTGAGCTCACCATTTTATGAGGCTGTTGTGGACTCAGTAAGGCAGGCAAACTTTCTTTCTCTGAAAGTACAGGTGAATTTAGCAAAGCACTAAAGTGATGCTGTAGAAATAACATATTTACATACCTTTTCTCTGCAACTACAGAGTATCCCACAGGTCTCTTATCAGTTAATTATAGTAATCAAAGATGTAGAGATAGACTGTTAGCATTAGATGACAAATTCCCCATGAAGCTTTTGCATAAAAACTAGCACCTTCAGTTCTTTCCTTCCAATTCATTCTCCCCATGCTGCCAATTTTATCTTTCTAAAATATAGTCCAGATTCAGCAAGTTCACTAAATAAGAATCTCTGCAGCTTTCTCCTGCCAGCTGAGCAAGGGCCAGATCTTTATTTTGACTTTTCAGACTCTCCAGGATGGGGTTCAGTGCTATTGTTTTCCCCAGGCTCATCTCTGCTTCTTCCCTTAATATACATCGTGTGTTCAGTTGCTGAGTCATGTCTGACTCTTTGAGGCCCCATGGACTGTAACCCTTCAGGCCCCCCTGTTTTTGGGATTTTCCAGTGTAGAATACTGGAGTGAGTTGCCAGTTCCTCCTCCAGGGGATCTTCCTGACCCAGGGGTCGTACCCGTGTCTCTTGTTTCTCCTCTTTACCACTAATGCCGCCATACATTATGCTTTCATAAATGAAAACTAATTGCTTTTCCCTACACAAACTCATATTTTTCTCACTCCATTTCTGTATTTGCTTAGGTTCTTCAACCTCCAATTCTTTGCACTCCCCAGTGTCTGCATTTTTTTTTTTTTTGCATAAAACAAGTTTTATTTATTTTTTTTAAATTTTATTTTATTTTTAAATTTACATAATTGTATTAGTTTTGCCAAATATCAAAATGAATCCATCACATCATTTACAGTGTGAAAACATGGCACAGTGCTAGGTTGACATTAGATTATTGTTACTATTAGCTACTCTTTCCACTGTTGCTGTTGAGTTTCTAAGTTGTGTGTGCCTCTCGTGAACTCATAGATTGTAGCCCACCAGGCTCCTCTGTCTATGGCATTTTCCAAGCAAGAGTACTGGAGTGCATTGCCATTTCCATCTCCAGGGGATCTTCCTGACGCAAGGATCGAACTCGAGTCTGCTGCATTGCAGGCAGGTTCTTTACCACTGAGTCACCAGGGAAGCCTCTCTTTCCCTTACAGTATGACTTCTAATGACTTTTAGTGGAAGAGGGTCTCAGTAAAAGGGAGAGTAAAGCTTTCTAAAGGGATGGGGACTTTAGGGGTCCTTGGTTTAGATTAGTGGTCATGTAGAGAACAGAGGGACATGACTGAGCGACTTCACTTTCACTTTTCACTTTCATGCATTGGATAAGGAAATGGCAACCCACTCCAGTGTTCTTGCCTGGAGAATCCCAGGGACGGGGGAGCCTGGTGGGCTGCCGTCTATGGGGTCACACAGAGTTGGACACGAAGCAGCAGCAGCAGCAGAGAACAGGGGCTGGGCCACTTGGGACAGCTAGAGCCTCAGGGTTGGAGAATGTATATTCATGTGGAGATCACTGAATCCCCCAGACTGGTCAACTAGAGTGGACATATGGTCAGATCACAGGTGAAGTAGAGAGAAGGCAGAAGGTTATGGATGAGAATTAAGTGAGTATTATTATTATTTTTTTTAAACAGGGCCTTTGGGAAGGTTAGAAATGTTAGAGATTACTCAAAACCAGTAGTTGAATTATTTTTCGTTTATTGGCTTGGTCTGAAAAACCAGTGATTATAAAGGCTAAAATGCCAAGAGAAAATGAAACAGAACTGACTTATTTATGATGCTTGACTCAGAGATGTGTCAGCGAACTAGGCTATTGGAAAATACATTTGTAATTTTTAAAATGTGTACTGAAGAGCTGATGTCTTAGTATTTATGGTTTTTAGGACACCTATAATGTTACCATAAATCTACAGCACAATTGAACTCAGTGTAATAATGTTGGAATATTAAAAAAAAAAATCAGAGATGAGGAACTGGTTAGGAGTATGGTAGATCTCGAATTAGATTGCCTGCATGTTGTTCCCCTGTGAGGCAGCACTTGGCCTGAGTCAGAAGCTATAGGAGGCATTTTGATCACTCTCCCTAAACTTGCCTGCTAAATTTCCTTCTATGAGAGACTTCTGGAAGAAACAGGGGCTTGGAGAAAGCAATAGCTTATTTCTGTGCATGTTAAGTCACTTTAGTTGTGTCCAACTTTTGCAACCCCTGGAATTTTCCAGGCAAGAATACTGGAGTGGGTTGCCACACCCTCCTCCAGGGGATCTTTCTGACCCATGGATTGAACCCACATCTCTTATGTCTCCTGTGTTGGCAGGTGGGTTCTTTACCACTAGCACCACCCAGGAAGCCCAACTTATTTCAGGGCATACTGCTAGTTGAGTTTCACGGTACCAGTGTCACCAGGGCATATGCTCCTCCTCAGAGTACCTCTTGTTGACTGTTACATTATGAGTTGTGATAGCATTCAGGCTAATGGCACCCCACTCCAGTACTCTTGCCTGGAAAATCCTATGGACGGAGGAGCCTCGTAGGCTGCAGTCCATGAGGTCGCTAAGAGTCAGACACGACTGAGCGACTTCACTTTGACTTTTCACTTTCATGCATTGGAGAAGGAAATGGCAACCCACTCCAGTATTCTTGCCTGCAGAATCCCAGGGACGGGGGAGCCTGGTGGGCTGCCGTCTGTGGGGTCGCACAGAGTCGGACACGACTGAAGCGACTTAGCAGCAGCAGGCTCTATCACAGGCAAAGTGGAAGGCGCATTCATAATGACCTCTAGTATAGACTGTTAAACATTTCCTTGCAAAGTCACACATGTGGTAACAGAAACATCCTGACAAGGTTGGAATTAGGCATCTATCATACAGCTTTAAACTGGGGCCTCATTATCAGTCCTTACTGCTATATAATATACTGTAAATTCATATCCTTTTTTTTTTATAATTGCCAATGACTTGATTAAAATGTGTGATTATGTTACAAGTCTTATTCTGTGTTAGGTAGACATCATTACAGTTTTTATAATCCTATTTTGGAATTTCATTTTCAAAACATATACAAAGAGCCTCAAAAAATGGGAATGACTCGGCAGGAACGTTGCTTATGTTAGTGAAGGTTGTACTTTGCACAACTCCAGGGAGTGCTGTTCTCAACTTAGGTGCTATAAATGTATATTGTTACTGTGATTTTGAGGTAGGTGGCATTGAAATGTCATGAGAAAAGCAGTGCTTTTGTCCCCCTTTTTCATACAAGGTTGTGGTTGCTTCTAAAAATGGGATTATGTCTTGAGCTTCCCTTAAGCTCTGAGGTCCTGGGTATATGAATGTTAATGTTATCACCAAAGAGAATTACTTATCTCTCACCTCAGTTTCCTAGTTGCTCTGGCTGTTTCATTGATATAGACCAATATGCCATTCAATCAACATATTTTTCAGCTAATGATTAGAATAGTAACAATTGCTCATGATTATTTTGAGGGTTGTTTAGTTGTAAAGTTGTGTTGGACTCTGCAACCCATGGACTGTAGCTTGCCAAGCTTCTCTGTCAATGGGATTTCCCAAGCAAGAATACTGGAGTGTGTTGCCATTTCCTTCTCCAGGGGATAGTAGTGATCCTGGGGTTGAACCTGAATTTCCTGCATTGGCTGGCAGGTTCTTTACCACCGAGCCACCTGAGAAATCCTATCATATATTGGATATTATTCAAAGTATTGGGGTGCCGTGGTGAATAAAACAGACAAGATCTCTACTCTTATGGAAATTACATTCTACTAGAGGAGGTAGACAACAATCAAGACGACAAATAAACTAACCCTGCATTTCAGGATGATAGAAAGTGTGACAAGCGACTGGAGGAAGTGCTCGATTTATCCAGGTCTTCAGAGAGGCCATGTCTGAGAAAGTGACCATAGAATCAAGATCTGAATGATAAGAAGGGACCAGCTTTGGCCAAAGATTTATTTTATTTAGATAGATTATTTAATTCAGAGAGAACAAGAAATGTCCCAGTGCAGGAATGAGCTTGATAGGTTCAAAGAACAGAGAGAAATTTGTGTTTGAATAGAATTGGAGATTAGGAGGGTGGTAGGAAAGACAGGTTGAGTCAGGTCTTATATAGATCATAGGGAAGCAAATGGATTTTATTTTTAATATAAGGGGGGAAGCAAAGGACAGTTTTAAGCAAGAGAGGGATGTGATTTGATTTATATGTTTTTAAAAATAGCTCTGGCTGCTTTGGCAGAAATGGGCTTTGAAGGACAAAATTTGAAGCGGGAATGTCAAGAAGTTGTATTTGTGTTTTCAAACCCGTGAGCTCTTGAAGGGAAGCTATTTCATCTTTCTGTGCTCTACGTTTCAAATGCAAGAGGCACTTAGAAAGTGCTGGTTGGAAGAAGGAATGAATGGAATGAACCACTGAGCCATTTGTTCCTGAAAGTTCCTTGTATGGGAAGCGCGTCCCCCAGGGGTGTGTAGGCAGGAGCCACGTCTTACCCTAGCACCTGACCAGACCCAGTTGTTTTGTTCTCAGCAGTGTAAGTGGAGTGACTATTCCCAATATAAAAAACATAGCGAAAGACTGAGAAAGAAGGAAGAGTGTTCTTTTTCAACCTCTAGATTTTTAAACGATAAACTTGGTGATGTTAAGTTTTGCTTTCTATTTGGGTTCATGGTCTATTGACAGTACGAATATTTTACTTCTGCAGTCCACTGAAAGCATTAGCATTTTCATTCAACTCAATGTGATCTTTAAGTATGGAGTAGGTAGACTTGAAAGACGTTTTGAGTGATCATTGCCTCAGCTAACAGATGAAATTTTAGCTGAGTCTGAGTCTACCCACTGTGAACACCTACCACTCACAGACTTCCATCATTTGGATAAACTGAAACTGAGAGTTGCATTGGGCAAATTCTGATCTCATCATTATCAGTTCTGAATGCTTCCTCTCACTTTCATAATAATCCATTCATCCTTTATCAGCAGCCTTTACACTATAAGAGTTTCCAAATCCAGATCAAACTCACCATGACTTTCAGATAAAAGGCACTACTTTTAAAGGCAGATTGAAAAAATCTTGAACAGGAGAGGAAAGGAATGAGTAACCAGTAGACTATTGAGTCTAAATGAAATAGTTTTTAACTAAAGATAGAGCTTAGCTTTGACAGTGGAGGCAGCAGAATGAAAATGCTAGTTTTATTTCTGTGCTGTGTGCTCAGTTGTGAATGACTCTTTGTGACCCCATGGACTGTAGCCTGCCAAGCTTCTCTGTCTGTCGGATTTTGCCAGCAAGATTACTGGAGCAGGTTGTCATTTTCTCCTGCAGGGGATCTTCCCAACACAGGGATGGAACCTGAGTCTTGGGCATCTCCTGCATTAGCAGGTAGACTGTTTATCATTGAGTCACCAGGGAAGCCAAGTTTTATTTCATCACTTTTCACTTTCATGCATTGGAGAAGGAAATGGCAACCCACTCCAGTGTTTTTGCCTGGAGAATCCCAGGGATGGGGGAGTCTGGTGGGCTGCCATCTATGGGGTCACACAGAGTCGGACACAACCGAAGCGACTTAGCAGCAGCAGCAGCAAGCAGCAGGAACAAAGCAATTTGGATCAAAATTTTCACCCAGCTTCAAGTATAAAATAAGGAAGAGTGAGAAAATTTTATGCTTATATCCTGGAATTAAAAAAAAAAGCTTTCTGTTTGAATCGTTGTTGTTCAGTAGCTAAATTGTGTCCGACTCTTTATGCCTCCATCAACTGCAGCACGCCAGGCTTCCCTGTCCTTCACTATCTCCCTGAGCATGCTCAAACTCATTTCCATTGTGTCCGTGATACCATTCAACCATCTCATCCTCTGTCACTCTTTTCTCCTCCTGCCCTCATCTTTCTCAGTTTCATGATCTTTTCCAATGAGATTCTTAGCATCAGGTGGCCAGAGTATTGGAGCTTCAGCTTCAGCATCAGTTCTTCCAGTGAATTTTCAGGGTTGATTTCCTTTAGGATTGACTGGTTTGATCTCTTGCTGTCCAAGGGACTCTCAAGAGTCTTCTACAACAGCACAGTTTGAAAGCATCAATTCTTTGGTGCTCAGCATTCTTTATGGTCTAACTCTCACAATCCATACATGACTACTGGGAAAACCATAGCTCTGACTATATAGACCTTTTGTTGGCAAAGTAATGTCTCTGCTTTTAAATATACTTTCTAGGTTTGTCATAACTTTTCCTCCAAGGAGCAAGCATCTTTTAATTTCATGGCTGCAGTCACCATCTGCAGTCACCACTGCAGTCATCATGCAGTGATTTTGGAGCCCAAGAAAATAAAGTCTGTCACTGTTTCCACTTTTTCCCTATTTATTTGTCATGAAGTAATGGGACCAGATGCCATGATCTGAGTTTTCTGAATGTTGAGTTTTAAGCCAGCTTTTTCACTCTCCTCTTTGACTTTCATCAAGAGGCTCTTTATTTCCTCTTCACTTTCTTCCATTAGAGTAGTATCATCTGCATATATCTGAGGTTGTTGATATTTGTCCTGGCAATCTTGATTCCAGTTTGTGATTTATCCCGCTCAACATTTCACATGATATACTCTGCTGCTGCTAAGTCACTTCAGTTGTGTCTGACTCTGTGCGACCCCATAGACGGCAGCCCACCAGGCTCTCCCGTCCTTGGGATTCTCCAGGCAAGAACACTGGAGTGGGTTGCCATTTCCTTCTCCAATGCATGAAAGTGAAAAGTCAAAGTGAAGTTGCTCAGTCGTGTCCGACTGTTAGCAACCCCATGGACTGCAGCCCACCAGGCCCCTCCGTCCATAAATTAAATAAGCGGGATGACAATATACAGCCTTGATGTACTCCTTCCCCAATTTTGAACCAGTCTGTTGTTCCATGTAAATTCCATGTAACCGTTGCTTCATGACCTGCATGCAAGTTTCACAGAAGACAGGTAGAGTGGTCTGGTATTCCTGTCTCTTTATGGATTTTCCACAGTTTGTTGTGGTCCACAGAGTCAAAGGATTTAGCATGGTCAATGAAGCAGAAGTAGATGCTTTTCTGGAATTCTCTTGCTTTTTCAATGATCCAATGAATGTTGGCAATTTGATCTCTGTTTCCTTTGACTTTTCTAAATCCAGCTTGAACATCTGGAAGTTCTAGCTTGAAGGATTTTGAGCCTTACTTTGCTAGCATGAGAAATGAGTGCAATTGTGTGGTAGTTTGAACATTCTTTGGCATTGCCCTTCTTTGGGATTGTGATGAAAACTGACCTTTTCCAGTCCTGTGGCCACTGCTGAGTTTTCCGCATTTGCTGGCATCTTGAGTGCAGCACTTTCACAGCATCATCTTTTAGTATTTGAAGTAGCTCAGCTGGAGTTCCATCACCTCAACTAGCTTTGTTCGTAGTGATGCTTCCTAGGGCCCACTTGACTTCACACTCCAGGATATCTAGCTCTAGATAAGTGACCACACCATTGTGATTATTTGGGTCTTTACGATCTTTTTTTGTACAGTTCTTCTGTGTATTCTTGCCACCACTTCTTAATCTCTTTTGCTTCTGTTAGGTCATTGCCATTTCTGTCCTTTATTGTGCTCATCTTTGCATGAAATATTACTTTGGTATCTCAGATTTTCTTGAAGAGATCTCTAGTGTTTCTCATTGTATTGTTTTTCTCTGTTTCTTTTCTTTTCATTGTTTAGTTAAGAAGGCTTTCTTATCTCTCCTTGCCTTTCTCTGGAACTCTGCATTCATTGGGGTTTATCTTTCCCTTTCTCCTTTGCCTTTTGCTTGAGTTACCTTAGGTTATACCTAACAAATTTAGTGCTGTACAGTCCAGTAAGAAAAAGAAGTCATAAGTTATAGATTTATTGAATGCATCTATTCTTTATTTTTTAATGATCATACTGACAAATGTTACCATTTTGTATTAGTGAGAAGTGATTTCTTTGAAGACCAATAAGAAGTCCCTGTCTTGTCCTAATATTGATGGATGTTGCAAACTTGATGTCCTGGGAAAGTGTTTGGATGTCAAAGTGCTTTAAATCCCAAGGTCTGCTGAAACATAGCAGGGGGAAGAAGAACAAACGGAGCTGACTTCATGTTCTCACTCTCTGCTTTCCTTTCGATCAACAGTCAGCAAATTATTGTCCTTGTTACAAGTCTGCCCCACTGATTGATTTTAATAGATAAAGTTGCATTGGAACATGACCATACTTGTTTGTTTATGATTTGTGTATAGCTATTTTCATGTTCCAGTGGCAGAACTGGGCAGTTGTGATGGAGCTGTGATCCACACAGTCCAGTTACTATCTGCCTTGTATGGGAAAATTTTGTCAACCCCTGTTTTATATGCAGGTTTTACAACTTGCCGTATTTCATTCCAAAATCAAATAGGTATTTCTTGGTGTTTACCCAAAGGAGTTGAAAATGTATATCCATGCAGAAACCTGCTTGTGGATATTTATAGCAGCTTTATTCATAATTGCTGAAATTTGAAAGCAATCAGGATGCCCTTCAGTAGGTGAATGGATACTCTTAACTGTGGCACATCCAGATGATGAAATATTACCCAACACTAAAAAGAAATGAACTACAAGCCATAAAAAGACATGGAGGAAACTTAAATGCATATTAGTAAGTGAAAGCCAACCTTAGAAGGCTATATACTGTATGCTTCCAACTATATAATGTTTTGGAAAAGGCAAAACTAATGAGATAGTAAAAAGAAGGAAAAAAAAAAGAAAAAAAACATCATTGGTTGCCAGAGGTCAGAAGGGAATGAACAGGTGGAGCACAGAGGTTTTTGGGTCCGTGAAAATACTTTGTCTGATAATAATGATGGATACACATGTCATTTTATACATTTGTCCAAGCCCATAGAATGCTGAATACCAATAGTGAACTGTATTAAAGTATGGATTTGGGGTGATTATGTGTCAATGAAGGTTCATCAGTTGTAAAACTGGTACCACTCTGGTGGGGTGTATTGATAATGGGGAAGTCTCTGATATCAGGAGGAAGGAGGATTGTGGGAGATTTCTGTACTTTCCCTTCAGTTTTGCTGTGAACCTAAAACATCCCTAAAAATGTCTTAATTAAAAAATTTGAAAGCAAACTGTCTATCAGTCTTTTAGGCTGACATCTTGTTTTCTGTGACTCCTAGGGAGTGAGTGATTGTGTGTGTGTGTGTGTGTGTCCGTGTGCGCTGCTGAATAGGTTTTGTAGCCACCATAGAGTCTGCTGTTCTAGATTTTATACACCTGGCTCTAGGAGTTTATAGATGACCCCAGCATGCCCCAGGGGACGTGACTCAGTGTATGTGCTTCAAAAGAAACATAGCAATAGTCTGGTAAAAATAATGATCTTGATAGAAGTAAACTCATTTTAACAAAGTGTTTCTTTCAGTGTCTGAATCCATATCATATATTGTTTTCTCATTATCACCATTACCTTGCAAGATGGAAGAGTTAGGGTGTCACATAAGAAAACTAAGATTCTGGAAGTCATTTGCTTAAAGCAAGAAATCTAGTGAGTCAGCCCAGATTCAAACCAGAATTTGAGCCTGAAGCCCATATATGTCCTTTCTCACACCTCATTGCTTTTCCCTTGATAAGCTGTATACATAAGACAGACAAATTCAACAGATCTGTACTGATAACAATAAGTCATTTTTCCTTAACTTCACACTGTCATATGTTGCACATACAAGTCAAGTAAATACATTTTTCCCCAGTTACAAAGTAAGAGAGTATTAATTTCTTACCACAGACTGCTATTCATAGCTCACATCTAATTTTTAAAAAGTGTATCTTCAAAATGGTTATAGAGGTCAATGTTCACATTTCTTGAAAGATTTGCAACATTTTTTAAGGTAGAGAGAGACATCTTCCCTTCAGTGTTCCCATCAGCATTTAATTTTTCAGAAAGGTGCAAAGTCCTTCAAAATGCCACAGCTAAAGGTTGTTGGGGGCATGGGGAATTTGAGATCAATTATATGGGGAGCCTGCTACGATTTATCATTTGAAGATAGCATCTATGTGAATTTAAAGAGAGGCTAGTCAATATCACAGCACAGAGATAGGACAGAGCCAGTGTAAGAGTATTAGAGATTAAAAAAAAGAGAAGTGAAACACTGCTGCCCAGATGGATGGGGGATGGGAAATAGATAAAAATACTAAGTGTGGAAGCTATTTTATTATAATTGTTCAAAGGCAAGAATTATTCTTTTTCTGGTACAATGATCTAGTGTTCATCCTAGACTAGTAGCAGAATCAGGTCTAATGGATTGCAAAAGTGAAATATATATTAAACATATCTTATAAAAATTGGTTTAATTATATTACTATATCTCACTTTTTATTCTCATCTTTAAGGTGGGTGAAAGGCATCCATAAAAATAACCAAAGTATGGTAATCCCTTGAAATTCATCTATAATTCTGAAGAGTATTAAATAAAATTATCACTGAGATTAGAATTAAAAATAATTATGGAGAGACTCTTCCCACCTTTGGACAAAGTCATCTCTCTTTAATGGCTTCTCGTGAACAGAAGGTGTGGGTTATAAATAATGCATCAAACCCCTCATTAAAGATGCATATTGACATGGCTAACTATATAAATTGTGTCAGAAATGAAACAAAGTCCAAGAAAAAATTGACAAAGTGTTTATTCATAAGCTTATGGCAAGGGAATCCATCTGCCATTTCCTTTAGTTCTGCAGGGTTTGAAAGTATTACAGAGGTGAATCAATTTTTATAGAATAAAAAGAGGGAAAGCTGAGATGGTCTGTGATTGGCAAGTATTCTATTCATGTATGAATTTTGGATGGTGGGGAGGCTTTCCAGTTGCTGTTCAGGAACTTTGGCAGTCCTTGGTTGACTGGGAGGGAGGAGACTGTCCAGGGGTATTGCAGATGAGGAAGGGGGTGTTCAGTGTTAGGGATGATAGGCACTCTAGCTGGCCATTTCCTTGAACAAATGTGGACCTGTGAGATGCCGTTTTGCTGTCAGATTGTTATATGGTTCCTGTTAAGGCAAATGGGGTGCTGCTGAGGCAAGAAGCTTCTCAATGCTCATTTTCTTCTGCTCATAGTTGGGGATGGAGCAAGGGCTTCTCATGGACTGTGGTGAATTTGTACGTCAACTATCTTCTTCTCTTATTTGATTTCAACTTCCATTCTGCCACTTCCTGTAATTTGAAATGTACAGTGATACAGAGGCTTCCCAGGTAGTGTGGTCTTAAAGATTCCACCTGCCAGTGCAGGAATCGCAAGAGACATGGGTTCAAACTCTAGGGTTGGCAAGATGCCTTGGAGTAGGAAATGGCAACCCACTCCAGTATTCTTGCCTGGAAAATTTCCATGGACAGATGAACCCGGTGGACTACAGTCCACGGGGTC
This sequence comes from Bos indicus x Bos taurus, assembly GCF_003369695.1. Lineage (NCBI taxonomy): Eukaryota > Metazoa > Chordata > Mammalia > Artiodactyla > Bovidae > Bos > Bos indicus x Bos taurus. The sequence goes on from NC_040104.1 coordinate 27,366,442, forward strand.
ACAAAGAGTTGGACATAACTGAGCATGCACACATGCACAATAATACAGACAAAGAAGAGTCCACAAAGAAGAGAAACGACCCAAGAATGAGTGTTAAATGGCCCAGAAACATTTGCTCTCAGCTAGGTCTATAAAGGTGAGTTCATCTTCCCAGGATTCTACAGCATCGTTAGTCATGGGTGATGGTGTGGGCATTTGCCATGAAATTATGGCTAATACCCTCTCTCAGGAGGGTAAGCAAAATATAGCTATGATGTGGATCATAAATAAAGGAAAAAGGCTTTGGAGTCTTTTCAGTGTTTCTCTCTCTGGGACTGACAGAGGTATTTTGGTTGATGGTGTGGTCGCATCACTTTTATAATATGCCCACTCTCAACTAACTGTCCTGTAATCAGGTAGAGAATCTTTATAAGCATCTTATTTTCAAAGAGCTGGAGCCTTGAAATAAAACAGAGATTTCAACCCTATTTCTGCCATTTGCCAATTGTATGATGTGAAGAAGCTGAATTAACTTTTTGAAACCTTACTTTTCTTTTTTGTAAAGTGGAAAATTAACACCTTACAGAATTGTGTGGGTTAAAGCTAATGAATACACATTTCCTGGCACATAGTCGTTATTCAATAAGCTGTACTTGTTTTTTAAATGACATACATTTTACCTCAGTTAAGGTCAGGCAGTTGATTTGAGGCTGAATGTTCTCTCACTAACAAATAACCTCTTCTTTAAAGACCTCTTGGGGAGCTTGGAAATATATCATGTTACTCAGTAGATTTTACCCCGATATTTAAGAAGTTTTAGCGAAAGACCTCAGAACATTTTCTTAACATTATAAAATATACCTAGAGGAATTTCTAGCTAGTTAAAAACTGACCTTCACTTAACTCTTGTTTAAATAACCTAGTTATGTGAGAAAGGGGACTTGATGAACAAATGAAATTATTTCTGAAGCTGATAGCAACTGCACAGGTGCATGGATAGGAACGCGTAATAATCTATGGAGGTTTGTGCTCAGTTTTAGGGGACATGTTTTTTTGTCAAGGTGTGATTGACACATAACATTGTTTTCTTTTCAGGTGTACAACATAATGATTTGATACTTGTATCCAGTGTGAAATGATCATTATAATGTCTGCTTACCATCCATCACTGTGCAAAGTGACATGATTTTTTTTTCCTCTTATGAGAACTAGGGTGTATTTTTTTTTTTTTAATCAACTTTGAAAACTGCAATACAGTATTTTTAACTATAGTAGCTGGGTTATAAATGTCATCCCTGTGGCTCACTTATTTCATAACTGAGAGCTTGTGCCTCAGGACCCTCTTTACGCGTTTTGCCCACCCACCCCAATCCTCCTCCCCTTTGGCAATCATCAATCTGTTTTCCATGTCTATAAGTTTATTTGTTTTGTTTTTTAGGTTCCATAGATAAGGGAAACAATATGGTATTTTTCTTTGGCTGACTTATTTTACCTAACATAGTACAATTAATCCTTGAACAAGATATATTTGAACTGTGTGGACCCACTTATGCTGGATATTTTCCAGTCATTAATACTAAATAATCACACAGTCCATGGTTGATTGAATCCACAGATGCAGAGGAACCATGGAAACAGAAGACCACCTGTGAGTTATACATGGATTAACCCCTGTGTGGTTCAAGGCCAACTGTGCTCTTAAGATCTTTTCTTATTAGAAATGGCAAGATTTTATTATTCTTATAGTCCAGTAGCTTGTGGAGAAGGCAATGGCACCCCACATCAGTATTCTTACCTGGAGACTCCCATGGACGGAGGAACCTGGTAGGCTGCAGTCCATGGGGTTGCTGGGAGTCAGACACGACTGAGCAACTTCACTTTCACTTTTCACTTTCCTGCATTGGAGAAGGAAATGGCAACCCACTCCAGTGTTCTTGCCTGGAGAATCCCAGGGACAGGGGAGCCTGGTGGGCTGCCATCTATGGGATGTCGCACAGAGTCGGGCACGACTAAAGTGACTTAGCAGCAGCAGCATGCCATTGTGTGTATATATGTATGTATATGTGGTATATATACATACACCATACATATGTATGTATACACATATGTGATATATACATATATATGTGTTAGAATGCCCTGTAAATAAATTCTTCAGTACCATTTTTCTAGATTCCATATATGTGTGTTAGAATATGATATACATATGTATACAGGATATATGCATATACATATATACACGTGTATAAATCCCCTAGATCTTCTTCATCCATTCATCCACGGATGGACACTTGGGTTGTTTCCACACACTGACTCTTGTAAATAGTGCTGTGATGAACACAGGGGTTTATACCTTTTTGAGTTAGTATTTTCATTATCTTTAGATGTATATCCAGAAGTGGATTGCTGGATCATATTTTGCATCTTTTTTAACATGTGAACTGGAGGCTAATTACTTTACAATACTGTGGTGGTTTTGCCATCATCAGCATGAACCAGTCACAGGCATACACTGTGGTTCTCATTTGCGTTTTCCTGATGATTAGTGGTGTTCATCATCTTTCATTGTGCCTGTTAGTCTTTTGTATGTCTTCTGTGAAAAGATGTCTATTCAGATCTTATGCTTCTTTTTTAATTGGATTTTTTTTCCTTTGAGTTGTCTGAGTTCTTTATATTTTATGGATATTAACCCCTTATAGAAATATGATTTGCATATATTTTCCTCCATTTGGTAGGTTGGTTTTTTCATTTTGTTGATGGTTTCCTTTGCTGTACAGAAGCACAGTTTGACACAGTTTTTGATGTAATTAGTTTTGGGCTTTTGGAGTCAGATGCAAAAAAAGAAAAAAAAAAGTGTGAAGAAGGATGTGAAAGAGCTGGCTGCCTCTGTTTTCTTCTAGGAGGTTCATGGTTTCAGGTTTTACATTCAAGTCTTTAGTATGGTTTGAATTGACTTTTGTGTCTGATGTAAGATAGTAGTTTGATTATTTTGCTTGTGGCTGTTCAGTTTCCCAGCAGCATTTATTGAAGAGGCTGTCCTTTTCTGATTTCATAATCTTGCTTCCTTTTTCTATAATTAATTGATGGTACATGTGTGTGTTTTTATTTCTGGATTCTCTTTTTTGTTATGTTGATCTGTATGTCTGATTTTATGCCAAGAACATACTTTTTGTCCCACACTCTTGGTTACTATAGCTTTGTAATATAGTTTCAAATCAAGGAGCATCATGCCCCCAGCTCTGTTCTTTCTCCAGATGGCTTTGGATATGTGAACGTTTTTGTAGTTCCATACAAATTTTAGGATTATTTGTTCTATTTCTATGAAAAAATGACATTGGAATTTTGATAGGCATTGTATTGAATCTATTGATTATTTTGGGTTACATGAATAATTTAATAATATTAATTAGTGTTAATGTAAATAAATTAACTGCTGCTGCTGCTGCTGCTGCTAAGTCGCTTCAGTTGTGTCCAACTCTGTGCGACCCCACAGACGGCAGCCCACCAGGCTCTGCCATCTTTGGGATTCTCCAGGCAAGAACACTGGAGTGGGTTGCCATTTCCTTCTCCAAGGCATGAAAGTGAAAAGTGAAAGTGAAGTTGCTCAGTCGTGTCTGACTCCCAGCAACCCCATGGACTGCAGCCTACCAGGCTCCTCCATCCATGGGATTTTCCAGGCAAGAGTACTGGAGTGGGGTGCCATTGCCTTCTCTGAAATAAATGAACTACTATAAATTAATTAAATTAATCCATGAGCATGGAATTTTTTGTTTGTTTATTTCTTTTCAATTTCTTTTATCAGTATCTTATAGTTTTCAGTGTTCCAGGTCTTTCACCTCCTTGTTTAAATTTAATCATAGGTATTCTTTTTTATGCAGTTGTAAATGGAGTTGATTTCTTAGTTTCTCTTTCTGATAGTTCTTTCTTAGTGTATGGAAACACAACTGATTTTTATGTATTATTTTGTACCTTGCTAACTTTATTGAACTCAGTTTTTTTTTTTTAATTTATTTATTTTTAATTGAAGGATAATTGCTTTATGAATTTTGCTGTTTTCTGTCAAACCTCAACATGAATCAGCAATAGGTATACATATGTCCCCTTCCTTTTGAACTTCCGTCCCATCTCCCTCCCCATCCCATGCCTCTAGGTTGATACATAGCCCCTGTTTGAGTTTCCTGAGCCATACAGCAAATTCCCATTGGCTATCTATTTTACATATGGTAGTGTAAGTTTCCATGTTACTCTTTCCAGACATCTCACCTCCCCTCCCCTCTCTCCGTGTCCATAAGTCTGTTCTCTATGCCTGTTTCTCCACTGTTGCCCTGTAAATAAATTCTTCAGTACCATTTTTCTAGATTCCATATAAGTGTGTTAGAATGCGATATTTATCTTTCTCTTTCTGAATTACTTCACTGTGTATAATAGGTTCTAGGTTCATCCACCTCATTAGAATGGACACAAATGCATTCCTTTTTATGGAGTAATATTCCATTGTGTATATGTATCACACTTCTTTATCCATTCATCTGTCAATGGAAATCTAGGTTGCTTCCATGTTCTAGCTATCATAAATAGTGCTGCAGTGAACAATGGAATACATGTGTCTGTTTCAATTTTGGTTTCCTCAGTGTATATGCCTAGGAGTGGGATTGCTGGGTCATATGGTGGTTTTATTCCTAGTCTTTTAAGAGATCTCCATACAGTCTTCCATAGTGGCTGTATCAAGTTACAATCCTACCAGCATTCCCAGTGCAAGAGTGTTCCCTTTTTTCCACACCCTCTGCAGCATTTATTGTTTATAGACTGTTTGACAATGGCCATTCTGATCGGTGTGAGGTGATATCTCATTGTAATTTTGCATTTCTCTAATAATGAGCAATGTTGAGCATCTTTTCATGTGTTTGTTAGCCATCTGTATGTCTCCTTTGGAGAAATGTCTCTTTAGGTCTTTTTCCCACTTTTGATTGGTTTGTTTGTTTTTCTGGTGTTGAGTTGTATGAGCTGCTTTTATATTTTGGAAATTAATTAATTCTTTGTAAGTTGTTTCATTTGCTATTACTTTTTCTCATTCTGGGGGTTGTCATTTCACCTTGCTTATAGTTTCCTTTGCTGCTGTACAAAAGCTTTTCAGTTTAATCAGGTCCCACTTGTTTACTTTTGTTTTTATTTCTGTTACTCTAGGCAGTGGGTTATAGAGGATCTTGCTTTGATTTATGTTATCAAGTGTTCTGCCTGTGTTTTCCTCTAAGCATTTTATAGTTTCTGGTCTTACATTTAGGTCTTTAATCCACTGTGATTTTGTCCTTGTGTATGGCGTTAGGAACTGTTTTAATTTTACTCTTCTACACGTAGCTGTCCAGTTTCCCCAGCACCATTTATTGAATAGGCTATCTTTGTCCCATTGTATATTCTTGCCTCCTTTGTCAAAAATAAGGTACCTATAGGTTCAGGGGTTTATTTCTGGGTTTTCTATCTTGTTCCATTGGTCTAAAATTCTGTTATTGTGCTAGTACTATACTGTTTTGATGACTGTAGCTTTGTAGTATAATCCGAAGTCAGGAAGGTTGATCCCTTCAGCTCCATTCTTCTTTCTCAAGACTCCTTTGGATATTTGGGGTCTTTTGTGTTTCCATATGAATTGTGAAATTTCTTGTTCTAGTTTTGTAAAAAATGCCATTGGTGACTTGATAGGGATCACACTGAATCTGTAGATTGTGCTTAGTAGTATAGTTATCTTCACAATATTGATTCTTCCTACCCAGGAACAAGGAATATCTCTCCATCTGTTTATGTCATCTTTGATTTCTTTCATGAGTGTCTTATAATTTTCTGTATATAGTTTGTCTTCTTAGGTAGGTTTATTCCTAGATATTTAATTCTTTTTGTTCCAATGTTGAATGGGACTGATTCCTTAATTTCTCTTTCTGATATTTCATTGCTGGTATATAGAAATGCAAGTGATTTCTGTGTATTGATGTTGTATCCTACAACTTTGCTCAATTCACTGATTAGCTCTAGTAATTTACTGATACTATCTTTAGGGTTTTCTATGTACAGTGTCATGTCATCTGCAAACAGTGACAGCTTTACTTCTTTTCTGATCTGATTCCTTTTATTTCTTTTTATCCTCTGATTGCTGTAGCTAGGACTTCCAAAAGTATGTTGAATAATAGTGGTTAAAGTGGACACCCTTGTCTTGTTCCTGATCTTAGGGAGGATGCTTTCTGTTTTTTACCATTGAGAATAATGTTTACTGTAGGCTTATCATATATGGGCTTTACTATGTTGAGGGAGGTTCCTTCTATGCCCATTTTTTGAACAGTTTTAATCATAAATGGGTGCTGAATTTTGTCAAAGACTTTTTCTGCATCTGTTGAGATGATCATATGGTTTTATCTTTCAAGTTGTTAATATGGTATATCACATTGATTGATTTGTGTATATTGAAAAATCCTTGCATCTCTGGAATAAACGCAACTTTATCATGGTGTATGAGCTTTTTGATGTGTTGCTGACTTCTGTTTGCTAAAATTTTATAGAGAATTTTTGCATTATGTTCATCAATGATATTGGCCTGTAGTTTTCTTTTTTGTGTGTTGTCTTTGTCTGGTTTTGGTATCAAGGTGATGATGGCCTCCTAGAAGGAGTTTGGACATGTTCCTTCCTCTGCAATTTTTTGAAAGAGTTTTTGAAGGATAGGCATTAGCTCTTCTCTAAGTGTTTGATGGAATTCTCCTATGAAGCCATCTGGTCCTGGGGTTTTGTTTTTTGGGAGATTTTTTTATTTTTTATTTTTTTGTTTGAAAATATTTATTATATAACAAAACATAGATATTCTGGAAAACAATCAGATGAATGCACTTGAAAAGTTTTTTGTTTTTTTTTTTAAGTCTCTCACTGTTTCCATTGTTTCCCCATCTATTTGCCACAAAGTGGTGGGACTGCATGCCATGATCTTAGTTTTTTGAATGTTGTTTTTTTTTTTTTAATTATTTAATTAGTATACATGTGTTCCCCATCCTGAACCCTCCTCCCTCCTCCCTCCCCACACCATCCCTCTGGGTCGTCCCAGTGCACCAGCCCCAAGCATCCAGCATCGTGCATTGAACCTGGACTGGCATCTCGTTTCATACATGATGTTTCACATGTTTCAATACCATTCTCCCAAATCTTCCCACCCTCTCCCTCTCCCACAGAGTCCATAAGACTGGGAGATTTTTTTAAATCACAGCTTCAATTTCAGTGCTTGTAATTGGGTTGTTCTTTATTTCTATTTCTTCCTGGTTCCATCTTGTAAGATTGAACTTTTCTAAAAATCTGTCCATTTCTTCCAGGTTATCCATTTTATTGCCATATAGTTGTTCATAATAACCTCTTATAATCCTTTGTATTTCTGCATTGTCTGTTGTAACCTCTCCTTTTTCATTTCTAATTTTGTGGATTTGATTCTTTTCTCTCTTGTTCTTGGCAAGTCTAGCTAAAGGTTTGCAATTTTGTTTATCTTTCAAAGAACCAGCTTTTAGTTTTATTAATCTTTACTATTGTTTCTTTCATTTTTTTTTTTTCATTTGCTTCTGCTTGGATCTTTATGATTTCTTTCCTTCTACTAATTTTGGTTTTTTTTTGCTCTTTTTTTTCCAGTTGTTTTAGGTGTAACATGAGGTTGCCTATTCAATGTTTTTCTAGTTTCTTGAGGTAGGATTGTATTACTATAAACTTCCCTCCTACAACTGCTTTTGCTGCATCCCATAGGTCTTGAGTTGTCGTGTTTTCATTGTCGTTTGTTTCTAGAAATTTTTTGATTTCTCTTTTGATTTCTTCAGTAACCTGTTATTTAGAAACATGTTGTTTAATCTCCATGTGTTTGTATTTTTTTACAGTTTTTTTTCTTGTAATTGATATCTTGTCTCATAGTGTTGTGGTCAGAGAAAATGCTTGATACGATTTCAATTTTCTTAAATTTATTGAAGTTTGTTCTTCTGCTTTAGATATGCAGCTATTGATTACTTCTAGAGTATTTTTAATTTCAGTAATTGTGTTGTTTGTCTCTGTATGTTTATTCTTTAATTCTAGGTCTTTGTTAATTGATTCTTGCATTTTCTCCATTTTGTTTTCAAGGTTTTTGATTATCTTTACTATTATTTTCCTGAATCATTTTCCAGGTAGTTTGCCTATTTCATCTTATTTATTTTGACTTCTTTTTTTTTTAATTTTATTTTATTTTTAAACTTTACATAATTGTATTAGTTTTGCCAAATATCAAAATGAATCCACCACAGGTATACATGTGTTCCCCATCCTGAACCCTCCTCCCTCCTCCCTCCCCATACCATCCCTCTGGGTCGTCCCAGTGCACTAGCCCCAAGCATCCAGTATCATGCATCGAACCTGGACTGGCATCTCGTTTCATACATGATATTTTACATGTTTCAATGCCATTCTCCCAAATCTTCCCACCCTCTCCCTCTCCCACAGAGTCCATAAGACTGTTCTATACATCAGTGTCTCTTTTGGTGTCTCGTACATAGGGTTATTGTTACCATCTTTCTAAATTCCATATATTTCGACTTCTTATGTTTATAATTTGTTCCTTCATGTGTGTAGTATTTCTCTGCCTTCTCATTATTTTTTTTAACTTCTTGTGTTTGAGGTCTCCTTTTCCCAGTCTTCAAGGAAAGTTGAATTCTTTCCTTGAAAAAGGTTGAACTCTTTTTTCCTTTTGTTTTCTGCCCTCCTAAGCTGGGAGGGATTGGGGGCAGGAGGAGAAGGGGACGACAGAGGATGAAATGGCTGGATGGCATCACTGACTCGATGGACGTATGAGTGAACTCCGGGAGTTGGTGATGGACAGGGAGGCCTGGCGTGCTGCGATTCATGGGGTCACAGAGTCGGACACGAACAAGCGACTGAACTGAACTTTCCCAGTCTTCAAGGAAAGTTGAATTCTTTCCTTGAAAAAGGTTGAACTCTTTTTTCCTTTTGTTTTCTGCCCTCCTAAGGTTGGCCCAGCTGTTTGTGTAAGCTTCGTATAGAGTGAGGTTTGTGCTGAGTCTTTGTTTTTCCTCTGATGGCAAGGCTGAGTGAGTTGATGAACCTGTCTGCTGATGATTGGATTTTTGTTTTTGTCTTGTTTGCTGTTTAGATGAGGTGTCCTGCACAAGGTGGTACTGGTGGTTGGGTGATGCCAGGTCTTGCATTCAAGTGGTTTCCTTTGTGTGAGTTCTCACTATTTGATGCTCCCTAGGGTTAGTTCTCTGGTAGTCTAGGGTCTTGGAGTCAGTGCTCCCACTCCAAAGGCTCAGGGCTTGATCTCTGGTCAGGAACAAAGATCCCACAAGTGGTTTGTTTTGGCATTAAGTGAGATTAAAACAAACATCCAAAAAAGAGAAACCAAAGATGAACCCCAGACAAATGGCAGTTACAAAATCAGGCAAATAATAATTGAAGTAATGGAATATACACATATACATATACATCCACAAGCAAAGTCAAAACAGTCCAACAAAAATAAAGTACAGTAAATTTATTCAGCAAACAAAGGAAATAAAAAATTACATTTACCAATTAAGAATGAAACTAACTAAGCACAAACTGGAAAATGAAATAAAGCAAGGTGCCAAGTGGGGAAATAAGCAATGAAAACAAAACTAAGAAATATGTTGAGAGGAAAGGAAAGAAAGAAAAGAAATAACGAATAGATATGCAAAGTTCAATAGAGGTAGATGAAGAAGATTTATATAAGTTCAAGATTAACTGCAAGGGAAAAAGAACAGTAGGAAAATCAAAGGAATAAATGTAGAAAAATATAATAGGTTTAAAAAATTAAAATTATAAAAGTGAGAAAGGAAAAAAAATGGAAGAATCAGTTTAGTTTTAAAAGTCTTTTGGTGAAGCCTTCAGTTTTCTTTTTACAAAAGATCATGTTGTTCACAACAGTGGCAGTTTCACTTCTTTCTTTCCGATTTGGATGCATTTTATCTCTTTGCCTTTCCTAATTGCTCTGACTAGGACCTCCCATACTATGTTGAGTAAAAGTGGTATGGTGGGCATCCTCTTTTTTTTTTTTCCCCTGACTCTAGACGTAAAGTTTTAACTTTTCACCATGGAGCATATTAACTCTGGACTTGTCACATATAGACTTTGCTGTGTTTAGGTACATATTTTCTCAACAAAGTGGAGAGTTTTTTTTTTTTTTATCATAAATGGATGTCGAATTTTGTGAAATACTTTTTCTGCTCTGTTGAGATGATCATAAAATTTTTATCCTTCATTTTGTTAATGTGATGTATCATGCTGATTGATTTGTAGATGCTGATCTTTTCTTGCCTCCCTGGGAAAAATATCACTGGATTAGATGTATGACTCTTTTAATGTCTTGCTGAATTTAGTTTACTATCATTTTGTGGAGGATTTTCATACCCATGTTCTTCAGGGCTAGTCTTTAATTTTCTATTTTGGTAGTGTCTTTGTCTGGTTTTGGTATCAGGGTGATGGTTGCTTCATAGAATGCCTTTTGAAGTGTTCCCTACTATATAATATTTTGGAAGAGTTTGAGAAAGGTTGGTATAAGTTCTTTGTATGTTTTGTCGTATTCCTCAGTGAAGCAATCTGGTCCTGGACTTTTGTTTGCAAGGAGGGTTTTTTTAATTTTTTTACGTATTCTGTTTCACTTCTAGTCAGCAGTCTGTTCAAGTTATCTGTTTCTTCTTGATTGAGTTTTAGTGGCTGTATGTTTCTAGAAATTTGTCCATTTTTTCTAGGTTGTCCAATTTTTTTGGCATGTAATTGTTAATAGTGTTCTCTTATGGCCTCTGCTAATATCAGACTTGTCCCAGCCATAGGAGAGCCAGTAATACACTTGAATGTCCCACAGAAGCTTCACTTACAAAGCCACCAGCCATGTGAAAGTGAAAGTCACTCAGTCGTATCTGACTCTTTGTGACCCCATGGACTCTACTGTCCATGGAATTCTCCAGGCCAGAATACTGAAGTGGGTAGCCTTTCCCTTCTTTAGGGGATCTTCCCAACCCATGGATCAAGCCCAGGTCTTCCACATTGCAGGTGGATTCTTTATCACCTGAGCTACAAGGGAAGCCATGAAATGTAAATTTGCCAAAGTCACCCAGCTGTGGAACTTGGCTCAGATTTCAGTACCACCTTTGCTTGTGAGTAATCCAGTGGTGCTTATGGCTCCCAGAGTTCAGGCAGTTAGCCTCGCCCCTCCTTTTACTCGCACATTACGATAGGGCTTTCACAGTGGACCCTGCCTCTGTTCTGCACATACCCCTGGAAGTTGCAACCAGACTACACTGATTCCTTGGGCTGTCTCTGTGGAGACAACCCCAGTCCTCTCTCTGGGTCTGTTGGCTGAAACCCAGCTTTCAGCACCGAGCCCCGCATGTGCACCAGCATACACATGTCTTGGACTGGGGAGTGCAGGGCACTGGCCAAGGGTGTCTGTGCTGTTCTCTCTTTGTCCTCTCTGCTGGAAACCAGCTGCTACTCTGTCCTCTGAGCCTCAATTTGTTTCAACTGATCTCCCAGCTGGTGAATGGGATTCCCAGGGTGAGGGAACCTTTCCTCTTTCACAGCTTCCTCCCAGGGGCATAGGTCCTGTCCTAATTCCTTTTTAAATTTCTTTTCTCCTACCTAGTTGTATGGCTATCTTTTTTGCAACTTTTGTCTTATGAAATCTTCTGCCAGTACTTTGATTTTCCAGGAGAATTTTTCCACGCTTAGATGTATTGTTTTGATGGCAGTAGCGGGAGGAGGTGAGCTCCATGTGCTTTTAGTCCACCATATCCATCTCTGCTCAGGGTTGATGACTTTTATTGTAATGGTTAGATTCCTTTCTCATTATCTTTGGTTTATCTGCTATAAGTTTTTTCTTTGTGGTTATCATGAGACTCACAAATGAGAGCCTGTATATATTGTAGTACAGTCTATTTATGTTGATAGCAAGGTAAGTTTGAATGCATTCTAAACACTGCATTTTTACTGCCTCTTCAATATTTTATGTTTTTTATGCCTTATTTTACATCTTTTTATTTTGTGTATCCCTTAATTATTATACTTATAGATTATTTTTTACTACTTTTCCCTTTTAACCTTCATTCTAGAATTTAAAGATATTAGTCTACAATGCTTACTATATATTTTTCTCTACCTGTGAGATTTTTGGGCTTCCCTTCTTGCTCAGAATCTGCCTACAATGTGGGAGACCTGTGTTCAATCCCTGTGTTGGGAAGATCCCCTGGAGGAGGGCACGGCAACCCACTCCAATATTCTTGTCTGGAGAATGACCATGGACAGAGGAGCCTGGTGGGCTACAGTCCATGGTGCCGCAGTGAGATTTTTACTTTTGTGTGTTTTCTTGTTTCTAATTAGTGTTCTTTTCACCTTAAGAAAGTCTCTTTAACATTTCTTAAGGTTGGCTTAGTGGTGATGAACTCCTTTAACTTTTGCTTATCTCCCTTTAATTGTGATTTATAACTTTCTAGGTAGTTAGCAATGGCACCCCACTCCAGTATTCTTGCCTGGAAAATCCCATGGACAGAGGAGCCAGGTAAGCTGCAGTCCATGGGGTTACTAGGAGTCGGACATGACTGAGCGACTTCACTTTCACTTTTCACTTTCATGCGTTGGAGAAGGAAATGGCAACCCACTCCAGTGTTCTTGCCTGGAGAATCCCAGAGACGGGGGAGCCTGGTGGGCTGCCGTCTATGGGGTCGTACAGAGTCGGACACGACTGAAGCGACTTAGCAGCAGCAGCAGCAGGGAGTTAGAAGTTTGTTTTTTTTTTTTTTTTTTCCTTTTAGACCCTGAATATATCATGTACTTGCCTTCTGGCCTGCAAAGTTTTGGCTGAAAAATCTTCTCATAGCCTTAAGGATATTCTCTTGCAAATAATAAGCTTTTTCTTACTGCTTTTAAGATTCTTTATCTTTAAGCTTGACAGGTGATGGTGTCACCTAAAAAAAATACACACAACCTGGAAGTTTAGAGTTCAGTTTTATTCTGTAGGAATGTTAGGACTGAGCTTAAGGCTGGGAGACAGTATCTCAGGTGACCCCAAGTGAGCCGACTCTGAGGAGGCAGGGGAGAAGCCAAGATATATACAAGGTTGCAGCAAGGGGCAGGTAATCTGCATATTAAAAGTGATAGTTGCTCAGTCATGCCTGACTCTCTGCAACCCCATGGACTGTAGCCTGCCAGGCTCATCTGTTCATGGAATTCTCCAGGCAAGATTACTGGAGTGGGTTGCCATTTCCTTCTCTAGGGGATTTGTTAATTAAGAGAAAAATAAATCTCTTACGTGAAGAGATTTAGCGATTTTCTATGTATGGAAAGAGTACATCATGTGAAATGTCAGGCTGGATGAAGCTGAACCTGGAATCAAGATTCCTGGGAGAAATATCAGTAACCTCAGATAAGCAGATACGACCACCCTAATGGCATAAAGCAAAGAGGAACCACAGAGCCGCTTGATGATGGAGAAAGAGGAGAGTGAAAAAGCCGGCTTAAAACTCAACATTCAAAAAACTAAGGTCATGGCATTTGGTCCCATAAATACCTGGCAATTAGATTGGGAAACAATGGAAACAGTGACAGAATTTATTTTCTTGGGCTCCAAAATCACTGTGAATGGTGACTGCAGCCATGAAATTAAAAGATGTTTGCTCCTTGGAAGAAAAGCTACAACAAACCTACACAGCATATTAAAAGCAGACATCACTTTGCTGACAAAGGTCCATATAGTGAAAGCTATGGTTTTTCCAGTAGTCACATACAGATGTGACAGTTTGACCATAAAGAAGGCTGAGCACCTAAGAATTGATGCTTTCAAACTGTGGTGCTGGAGCAAACTCTTGAGAGTCCCTTAGACTGCAAGGAGTTCAAACCTGTCAATCCTAAAGGAAATCAACCTTTAGGTTGATTCATTGGAAGGACTGATGCTGAAGCTGAACCTCCAATCCTTTGGCTACCTGATGTGAAGAACTGACTCATTGGTAAAGACTCTGATGCTGGGAAGGATTGAAGGCAGGAGGAGAAGGGGACAACATAGGACGAGATGGCTGGAGAGCATCAGTGATTCAATGGACATGATTTTGAGCAAGCTCTGGGAGATTGTGAAGGAGTGGGAAGCCTGGCATGCTGTAGTCCAGTGGGTCATAGAGTCAGACATGACTGAGTGACTGAGCAACAACAAGGTTTGGCAAGATGTAAGCATCTGGACTGGTTGAAATAATTTCCTTCATATGCATCTAGCTATCTGGGGCCAATCCTCCTTTTTTTTTTTATTGTTCATATACTAATTCCTTGTTTAGTAGTAGATGTAATGGATGGCTGGTGTGGTGCATGACAGCCTCTCACGTCCCAGAGCTCCTCAGGACTTATTGGGAGGGAGCAGCTGATGGCTTCCAAATAACTGACTTTGTTTCACCTGGGCTCAGACATTTGCATTTGGAAAAGGCTTGTTTACTGTAGAGAGTAGAGCAGTAACCATTTCATTTCATGGTGGTCTTGCTGTGGATCTCTTTGGTTTCCTCTTGTTTGGAACTCTCTGAGATTCCTAGATCTTAATGTGTTTTTCCTCCCACTGGTTAAGGAAGTTTACAGGCATTATTTCTTCAGATAAGTTTTCTGCCTCTTACTTTTCTTTCTCAGACCCCTATCATGCATGTTATTCTGCTTGATGTTGTTCTGTAGGTTCCTTAAGCTATCTTCACTTTTTATAATTCTTTTTTTTAATTTTGCTGCTCTGCTTGGATGAGTTCCACAGCCTATTTCCAGATCACTTATCTTTCCTCCTGCTTCATATAGTCAAACCCTTCTAGTGAAAAATCAGTTCAGTTATTTTCTTCAGCTCTATGACTTCTGTTTAGTACTTAATTTCTCTCTCTCTCTCTCTCTCTTTGTTGAAGTTCTTACTGAATTCATCTATTCTTGTAAGTTTGGCAAGCATCTTTATGACCATTACTTTTGAAATTTTTATCAGGTGAATTACTGATCTTTGTTTCATCAAGCTTTTTTTCCCTGAGGTTTTATCTTGTTCTTTCATTTGGAATATATCCCTATGTTTTTTTTTTTTTAATTTTATTTATTTTCCTTCCCTTTCTGTGTTTGTTTCTATGTATAAAGCAACACAGGCTTCCCTGATGGCTCAGTAGGTAGTCTGCCTGCAATACGGGAAACCCAGGTTCAATCCCTGGGTCGGGAAGATGCCCTGGAGAAGGAAATGGCAACCCACACCAGTATTCTTGCCTGGAGAATTTCATGGACAGAGGATCCTGGTGGACTATAGTCCATGGGGTCACAAAGAATTGGATACGACTGAGTGACTAACACAGGTTAGTCAAAGCAGCTACCTCTTTGAATCTTGAAGGAGTGGCCTCGTGTAGGAGGTACACCTGCTGTTCAACCTCGCCCTAGCTCTTGGTTGCTTTTCCAACCCTTGCGATTATCTCAGCAGCCTTATTTATTCTTTACAAGTGCCAGGTGTTGAGGGTGTGCTAGTGTTTCAAGGGGTGGGATCTGAATCAGTGCTTAGTTTCAAGCAGACTAGAAGCCAGGCTCTCAGGCAGCTGCTTTTAAAATATGCAAATATATACAGTCTTTTGGCCTGAAATTGTGAACCCTGTTAGCCTCCAGACCGAGCAGTCTACATGCGTCCCCTTGGGTCAATAGTTGAAAAAACTGGGGCTCTGGATGAGTTTATAAGCTCCTTTCTGGGAGGTTCTGGTGAGCTGTTCGAGGCCACGGTAAGTGCAAAGATCACGTCCCTCATCTCTAGCCTCTTGATGTGCAGCAAACCTGAGACCTGACCTGCAGGCTGAAGCTCCAGGACAGCTGGAGCTTTTCAGTTTTTTGTTATCGTTTTTTTTTTCCACATGAAAACTGGGTGTATATTTCAGTCTGCTATCATCACCCTGAGTGTGATAGCTTTCCAGAAACGCTCTGCAGTTATTTCATTTCCATGAGACCTAGAAATATAAGTCCCCCTGACCACCAGAGCCAGGCATGCTGGAGGGGGGTCCCCTATGTGAGCTGTGTGTCTCCATTGGCCTTGCCAAGTCAGAGGGAGTGCACAGGGCCAGGGCATTGCTGGGATGGGTTTGCTAGCTTTCTCTGGGCAGCAGGAGAATAACAGGGCCCGTGTGCCTGTTGGTTTTAGCAAGGCAGGTGGAGAGTGCTGGCTGGGGTGTGCCCCTCTATTTTGGTGAGGCAGTGGGAGACTGCAGGGGTAGGGCATGCTGATTGGGTTTAGTGGAAGAGAGGTGGGCCAGGGAGTACCCACCGGCTTCAGCAAGGCTGTGTGAGAGTATAGGGTCAGGGCAAACTCACTGGCTTTAGTAGGGCCATGGACAGTGCTGTGATGTGCTTGCCTGCCAGTCCTGACAAGGTATATATTGAGAGAGTACAGATATGGAGCCCACTGCTGTGTTAGTCCCCAGAGAGAGCGCCCCAGCAGGCCTCTGCCCCTCTGGCAGGTGCTTGAAGATTGGCAAATGAGTCTTCACATATGGTCTTGGCTCTTTCTAAACTGTTTTTGTGCTGGGTCTCAGGATGAATCAATCAGCGTACCAGTGCCTTATGAATGGGATCTCAATATCCTATAGCCCTTTGGGGTTCAGCCAGGCTCTGGTGCAGGTTCCAAGTGTTAATGCCTAATGGAGGGCATGAACCCCTTGCTCCAGTTGCAGGAGAAAGTTCGTATTTGTGACATTTCTCCTGATTTTGGGCCCTTTTATCTTTTGTTGTACAACTAGATTTTGGGTCTTTTTCAGAGGAAGTTGTTCCCCATGTAGCCATAAATGTGCTGTGTCCTTGGAGGAGACTTAGGCTCTTCCTGTGCCACCATTCCAATCCCAAAGAAACGCAATGCCAAAGAATGTTCAAACTACCGCACAATTGCACTCATCTCACATGCTAGTAAAGTAATGCTCAAAATTCTCCAAGCCAGGCTTCAGCAATACGTGAACCATGAACTTCCTGATGTTCAAGCTGGTTTTAGAAAAGGCAGAGGAACCAGAGATCAAATTGCCAACATCTGCTGGATCATGGAAAATGCAAGAGAGTTCCAGAAAAACATCTATTTCTGCTTTATAGACTATGCCAAAGCCTTTGACTGTGTGAATCACAATAAACTGTGGAAAATTCTGAAAGAGATGGGAATACCAGACCACCTGACCTGCCTCTTGAGAAATTTGTATGCAGGTCAGGAAGCAACAGTTAGAACTGGACATGGAACAACAGACTGGTTCCAAATAGGAAAATGAGTATGTCAAGGCTGTATATTGTCACCCTGCTTATTTAACTTATATACAGAGTACATCATGAGAAATGCTGGGCTGGAAGAAGCACAAGCTGGAATCAAGATTGCAAGGAGAAATATCAATCACCTCAGATATGCAGATGACACCACCCTTATGGCAGAAAGTGAAGAGAAACTCAAAAGCCTCTTGATGAAAGTGAAAGTGGAGAGTGAAAAAGTTGGCTTAAAGCTCAACATTCAGAAAACGAAGATCATGGCATCCGGTCCCATCACTTCCTGGAAGATAGATGGGGAAACAGTGGAAACAGTGTCAGACTTTATTTTTTTGGGCTCCAAAATCACTGCAGATGGTGATTGCAGCCATGAAATTAAAAGACGCTGCCTGGAGAATCCCAGGGATGGCACAGCCTGACAGGCTGCCATCTATGGGGTCGCACAGAGTCGGACACGACTGAAGCAACTTAGCAGCAGCACTTCTTGGAAGGAAAGTTATGACCAACCTAGATGGCATATTCAAAAGCAGAGACATTACTTTGTCAACAAAGGTCCATATAGTAAAGGCTATGGTTTTTCCAGTGGTCATGTATGGATGTGAGAGTTGGACTGTGAAGAAAGCTGAGCGCCGAAGAATTGATGCTTTGGAACTGTGGTGTTGGAGAAGACTCTTGAGAGTCCCTTGGACTGCAAGGGGATCCAACCAGTCCATTCTGAAGGAGATCAGCCCAGGGATTTCTTTCGAAGGAACGATGCTAAAGCTGAAACTCCAGTACTTTGGCCACCTCATGCGAAGAGTTGACTCATTGGAAAAGACTCTGATGCTGGGAGGGATTGGGGGTAGGAGGAGAAGGGGACGGCAGAGGATGAGATGGCTGGATGGCACCACTGACTCCATGGATGTGAGTCTGGGTGAACTCCAGGAGTTGGTGATGGACAGGGAGGCCTGGTGTGCTGCAATTCATGGGGTCGCAAAGAGTTGGACATGACTGAGCAACTGAACTGAACTGAACTGATGCCACCATCTTGAACTGATCCTGTCCCTAGAGGGCAAAGGTTTTAAACAAGTTTTCCATGAGTGTTCAACTAAGAAGCTAGGCAGTAGAAAACGTGATTGTTATAAGACCAGTTCTTATCTGATCCTATGTCTGATTCTGAATTTTATTTTGTTATTTAAGATGTTCATCATAGGTCTTATTCTTTGCTGCCAATTCATTCAGCCAATTATTTGTCATCCATCACTTATTTTGAAATGTTATTTCACCCATATTTGATAAAAGTTGCTGCGTGTCATAGGTTTTAAGGACATGGAAATGTTCCTAAGATAACTTCTCTGTTTGGGGAAAAAAAGCCATTGCAGAAAGGGAGTAGATAATACAGAATAATGACAATATAATGTAAATTTACGAAAGTTAAGTTTCTGGAAGTTGAGGAGACAGAGTGATTCTTCTACCAGGGTAGATCCTGAGTCAGGAGTATATACAGGACATCACTGGGGAGTCAGTGGAAACATAGAGAATGAGATGCAGGTCGTTTTGTGGAGTGAAACTTGAGACGGGCTCTGTATGATGAGCATCTGTTTGCTAATGATATGTGGGGGCAGGTGTTGGATGCACAAACTTTTGGATGTACTGTACAGCATGGGGAATAGAGCTAATATTTTGTGAATGGAAAATAACTTTTAAAAATTGCATACAAATTTTAAAAAGTAATAGGACTGGTGAGCAGAACATCCCAAGTTAAGGGAACAGCTTGAGAGGTTGCCTTGTAAATTCCGAGGTGAGATGGTTTGTTTTGTTTCTACTTGTTTAACCATAATATTTATGGAATAGCTTTATCACTCTCTTGGTTCAAGTCTGTTACTAAGACTCTGGTTCAGAGTTTTGGTCAGTAGCACTTTAGGTTTTATTGACAAGTTAGGCAGACTAGAAATATCCATGGGAAGCAGGAATGAAGTAAGAGACTAGAGACTACTGGGAAGATAACTCAGCAGGAAGAGTGAGCTCTCTGAAGCTAGTTGCATGGCTTTGGATCCTGGCTCTAGTAGGTATTAGCTGTGTGATCTTAGGCAAGTTACTTAACTCTTTCGGGCCTTAGTTTTCCACATAGGGAAATAGGGCAAATAATGGTACTATTGCATATGGTTCTAGGAACAATTAAATGAGTTAATAATGTAAAGAGCAGCTGAGAAGATTTCTGGCACACAGAAGTACTGTGTCCCATCAATAATAATGATGATGACAACGACGATGATGATGTCAGCTTCCTAGAGAGAATGGGAAAAAAACCAAGACCCGTCTGCATCTCAGGCACAACTCTAGGCAATTTATGTACTCAATCAATTCTTAAGAATCAGCCCAATTTGTTTATTTCTATAAAATAATCCTTTTGTAAGAAAGGTCACATAACAAGATATAGAAGGAGAGTCTACATTTAGATCTATTTGTCTGTCATTACTATTTATCATGCAGAGCTCTGATAGCTGGAGAGCGTGGTGGTGGGCAGTCAGTGCGGGGGTTTGGGACCTGGGAGGCCCAGGAGTAGGTCTAATGTGAGGGTAACTAAAAGCAAAGATACAACTAGAAAAGACTCACTATAGAAGTCTAGGCAGGCGGGTGGTTCTCTTGAGAGTGGCCTGGTGAGATCGGACTAGAGAAGAGGCACCTCGGAGTCTGAGGCATGAATCTTATTTCTCATGAGTTGTGAGAGCAAGGGCAAGGTGCCAGTGGTGTGCTGGTCAATGTTAAATGTTGGCTCAGGGAGCAGGGGAGCAGGGGGCCTGATGTGTAGAGTTTATTGATGTCCATACTTTAAGTACAACCACTCAGCAGCCACTAGGGAGCCGCTGACTGGATTTGGGAAGATATGACCATAGCCCTCTCTCATGAACTCATTCAAAGCAGCAACAGCATCACACCACCAAAAGCAGGGCCCCAGCTCCAGAGCCTAGATGATAAACTGCGGTGGTTGTCCTGTAACCCACAAATGCCGCCTTTCACAACCCAGGTAGTGTCATCTTGGGGATTTGTGTGGCTGTCATGATGCAGTCACCTCTAGTTTTTGCCTCTCCCTTGGCCCCAAAGAACTCCCTAGCATTTAATTTGGTCCCCAGCAAAGGATGTACTTGGTGGCTGAACATATGCATCTGGCTTTTGGCAGTGCCTGAGAGCATCCCCTGGGCTGCTGTAGCCACACCACCTCTATCTTCATCATCTTTACCCACTGCAGGAGCTGCCAGGTCTTCCTGCTGGTTGTCCTGTGTCCTCTCCTTCCAGTCCTAGTTTGTGCCCTTTGAGCTGATTCTTCTTTCTGTCTGTCCTTTCCGCCCCCCACCCCCCCCACCCAATCGCACCGTGTTTTCCTCCCATCGTACCACATCCTCACACTCTTTACAGAGTGACATCCTTCCATCGCTCCACCTCCAGGAGTTCCTTTGGGGATTCAGCCCTCCTACAGCTCTCTAAGCGCAGGCTGTGTTTTCTTGTACCTCCTGTGCCTTGGAGGCCAGCGGTGACATCAGCTTCTCCAAAGATAGCTTTGCTGCATCTAGAGTCACTTCTTTCTTCTCCATAACAAAGCCTTTTCTATTTTGAAACCCTAGCCATCTGCTCCTGACACCTGCTCTCACTCCTAGCTGCCGTTGGTGACACATCTCCCAGCCACTGCCCCTCACTCACGGAAGCCTTGGATACCTAGCTGCTACGGCTTTATCTCCATGCTGACCTGTGTCCTCATTCTGGGGAAAAGACTCGCCTTAAAGATCTTTATCTTCGGGAGCACAATCACCTTTGCTCCCATACCACTTCATTACGCTCTTGACTTTGCCATCTCTTAACTGCTCTGTCCCTAAAACCATCAGCTCCTATTTCTGACTGGTTGATCTTTCAGTCTCAAGCTTGTACACATTCTTTCTCCACTTACCAAACCACTGCAGCCAGACTTCTACCCTCAGTCCTAAAGGTGTGCTGTTCTTTTAGTGTATATATTTAATGTTTATTTATTTGGCTGCATTGGGTCTTAGTTGCGGCACACAACTTCATCCTTGCAGCTGTGGGATCTTTTGCTGCAGCACATGGGCTCTCTAGTTGTGATTCGGAGACTGTGGAGCTAGGGCTTAGTTGCCCCCAAAAGGGATTGAACCCGTGTCCCCTGCATTAGAAGGCAGATTCTCAACCACTGGACCACCAGGGAAATCCCTGGTACTGTTCTCAACATGATCATTGATGTTCTCCTGCCAGCATCATCTTCTACACATTTCCAGAATGATCTTTTTTTTAAATTATTTTTAATTGGAGGATAATTGCTTTACAATGTTGTGCTTGTTTCTGCCATAGTGTAACATGAATCAGCCATAAGTATACATATGTCCCCTCCCTCTGTGGCCTCCCATCCACCCACCCCATCCTGTCTCTCTGTGTTGTCGCAGAGTACTGGATTGAACTCCCTGCTTTAATCAGCAACTTCCCACCAATTATCTGTTTTATATGTGGTAAGGTATATGTTTCAATGCTACTCTCTCAATTAGTCCCACCCTCTCCTTCTCCAGCTGTGTCTGCAAGTCTGTTCTCCATGTCTCCATTCCTATTCCTGCCCTGTATATAGGTTCATCAACGCCATTTTTCTAGATTCCATACATAGGCGTTAATATATGGTATTTGTTTTTCTCTTTCTGACTCACTTCACTCTGTATAACAGGCTCTAGGTTCATCCACCTCACTAGATCTGAGCAACTGAATTTGTTTTTATGGTTGAGTGACACAGAATGATCTTTTAAAAATGTATCAGTGATCATGTTATTCTCGATGTTAAAACACTAATAATTCTGTTGCTCTACTTATTCATTTACAGATCTACAACACTGAACTAAGTCCATAATCACCGTTCTCAATAGATGTGTAATATGGCAAAACCAATACAATATTGTAAAGTTAAAAAAAAAAAGAATGAAATAAAAAATTGTCAACTTTTCTTGCTCAAAAAATTCCTGTCTCAAGCGGCTTGTGTCTTCACATAGAGCTTAGTCCCCTTGATTCAGGACTGAAGTGCCGACCCTAGGTGTGGTGCGCAAGGCCTGTCCTGTCTGACCTGTGCTTACCTTCCTCCTGCTTGCCTTAGTTCTGTTTGGTTTCTACACGCCCATTCAGTTCTGTGAATTCACCTTCACAGATGCATCTCCTTCACATCCTGGGCCTTTCCTCTTCGTAATCCTTCTGGCAGGGTTTCCTGTCCTTTCCTTTCTTACCTTTTCCCTTATCAATGTGTGGACATTTCTTTTATGATAGCTCATATCCACCCTTTGCAGGAGAAAGTTGCTCATGACCTCCTTGTGGCTGCTCCAGGCATATTTCCTTCAAAGTGCCTTCAACCTCAGCGTCCTTCTTTGTTTATGCTTTGGTCCCCTCTTATTCACTGTGGACACCCTGCACAAGCTGGTCTCACCCCTGTCACCACACCACTCATCAGAGTCCCTGGCCCTTGAGCTTCTGAAGGCAGACTGAGCACGCTAGGACTGGACTGGGGCAGAGGCAAGCACTTTCACCCTCAGGAACCCACAGAGAAAACAACCACCCTACCCTGTCCGCCCACCTGGAATAGGGCTGCAGTTCTTAGAAAGACCAGTAGTCATTTTTTTTTCTTTAAATTTATTTTTAATTGATTGATGATTGCTTTACAATATTGGTTTGATTTCTGTCATGTATCAACATGAATTAACCATAGGTGTACATATGTCCATTCCCTCTTGAATCTCCCTCCCAGCCACTAGGCATTTTTAATGAGTCTTTTTAGAGAGCCCTGGTGAAAATGAAAGTCACTCAGTCATGTCCGACTCTTTGCAACCCCATGGATTGTAGCCTGCCTGGCTCCTCTGTCCCTGGAATTCTCCAGGCAAGAGTACTGGAGTGAGTTGCCATTCCCTTCTTCAGGGGAATCTTCCTGACGCAGGGATTGAACGCAGGTCTCCTGCATTGCAGGCAGATTCTTTACCATGTGAGCCACCACGTAAAAGCATTGTCACCTTAAATTAGGTGCCCCAGTGACTACAGTGTGTAAGACCCCGAGGAGGAGGGGTCTGTCATTGATTGAGCTCTGGCCTTCTTTCTTCCTCCAGCTTTTCTCCTCAGTAAATGTTTTTAGATACACATTTGATAATCAGTGCCTCCCAATTCCATCTCCATCCCCCTTTCTCTTTATTCTGTGGAGGGGGTTGTATTTTAAAATTTTAAACTTTGTTTACAACTCTCAGGCATATCTTTGAATTAGACCTCATGTATAAGGGCTTCCCTAGTGGTTCAGAGGTGAAGAATCCGCCTGTAATGCAGGAGATGTGGGTTTGATCCCTGGGTTGGGAATATTCCTTGCAGTAGAACATGGCAACCCATTCCAGTATTCTTGCCTAGAGAATCCCATGGACAGAGGAGCCTGAAGGTCTACAGTCCATAGGGTCACAAAGAGTTAGACATGACTGAAGCAGCAAAGCACACACAGACGTATATCTAAAAGGAGGGATTTCAGCATGTTTTTAACCTCACAGAGATACTGTTATTATTATTAAATTATGAATATTTAAATTTTATTTTTCTAAGATTAAGTTCATTTTTGTAAGGTAGGAAGACCAATTCATCTTTGTTATCAACCTTTTATTTAGTGAGCAATCTGCTCTTCTTAAAGGAGGTTTCAACTTAAAAGTCTTAAGTTCTGAAGTTTTCAGCTTACAAATTTTTGGACTTCCCTGGCAGTCAGTGGTTAATTAAGACTCCATGCTTCCACCACAAGGGGCATAGGTTTGATCCCTAGTCAAAGAAATAAGACCCTATATGCCACCTGGTATGGCCAGAAGATTAAAAAAAAGTTAAAAAATATTTAAACTTAGAGATTTTAATTTTTCAGTTTATTGGAAAAAACACACACACACACCCACACCCACACCCACCCCTCCATCTCCCCAGCAGATTGACTGTCCATGCCATCGTGTAGTCCCAGGAGCTGCTCTCAGGAGGAAAAGAAAAGTGAGTTAGCCTGAGCAGGGGGTGACAGTCCTGCTGTGGTGATGGGGCGTGGGGAGCTGCAGGGCCAGGAGGAAGGGCGTGACTGCCTCTTCTCATCGTTGGACGAACAAGTCAAGGGGCATTGGCTGGTTTAATGGGGGAGCCACTGGAAGGCAGAGGACGCTGATTTGAGCCTCTTCCCTTCGGCTTGGATTCCGCCAGGGCTGGCTAGAGAGGAGAGCTAGACCTGGCAGCCTGTCAAGAATGTGCCTTTGAAGCCAAAAAAGTGAGCAGAGACAGCCAAAGATATCAAGGTCCAAGACACTGGACAGGGTGCACGTGTGTATCACTCACACCATCTCACCAAACCTGCACGAGAACACTCTGCTCCTCAGATGTGGAAGCCCAGTTCAGAGACCGTCGGTAACTGTGCAGAGTAACTCTCATCCGTAGTGAAGCTGGGCTTTCAACTCACATCAGCCACATGGCTTTCTTTCTAGCTCTGTGACATTCAGCTGCTCAGGAGCTTAGCTGGTTTTGTCTCTCCTGAGGAAGGAGAAATACAGGTTTGGGATTGTCCTTCTTCCCCTTTTTTTCAAATAGCTTTATTGATATTCCCACACCATACAAAATTACATTGTTTTGCAAATTGTGCTAAATTTTTTTTAACATTTTCTTTGACCATAACACTGGGCATTTTAACCGTTTTAGGGTGTACATTTCATGGTGTGAATTGCATTCACAAAGTGGTGCAACCATCAATCACTACTATGCACTTACGAAACTTTGTCATCACCCAGCAGAACTCTAACCATTAAGCCATGACTACTCTGTCCTCCCTCTCTTCTCCCATCCCCTGGTAAACATCTCATCTCAGTGTAGCCAGAACTGTTTGGTGCAGGAAAACAGTTCATTGGTTCCTCAAAAACCTCAGCATAAAATTACCAATTGTTCAGTTGTGTCTGATTCTTTGCAACCTCATGGACTGCAGCATGCCAGGCTTCCCTGTCCATCACCAACTCCTAGAGCTTGTTCAAGCTCATGTCCATTGAGTCAGTGATGCCATCCAGCCATCTCATCTTCTGTCGTCCCCTTCTCCTCCTGCCTTGAGTCTTTCCCAGCATCAGGGTCTTTTCTAATTACCAGATGGCCCCACAGTTCCTCTCCTAGATTTCTACCTAAAGTTGTTGAAACCAGATACTTGAACAGATACTTGTACACCAGAGTTCATTGAAGCATTATTCACCCCTGCTGAAAGGTAGATGGTTCTTTTTCTTTTTCATCCCAACCAATGCCTAATCCACCTCTTTACTGTAGCAAGTCTGCTTAAATCTTGTCTTTATAGCAATACAGGGGTGTTGACTATACTGTGCTGTGCACTTTTCGTCAAGACTTAATTTGTCTTATTACCAGAAGTCTGACCTCTTTACCCACTTTTTTTCCATCCCTTCCCCTCTGGCAAGATCTGTTCTATGAGTTTGGATTTTTATTTCAGATTCCATATATAAGTGAGATCATATGGTATTTTCTTTCTCTGTTTGACTTATTTAGCATAATGCCTTTGAAGTTCCCCATCCATGTTGTCACATAGGGCAAAGCTTTCTTCTTTATAGCTGAATAATATTACTCTGTGTATGTTTGTATGTATCACATTTTCTTTATCCTTGTATCTATTGATGAACACTCGTTTCCATGTCTTGGCTGTTGTAAATAATGCTTCAATAAACATAGGAATGTGTATACCTTTCTGAGACAGTGGTTTTTATTTCCTTTGGATAAATACGCAGAAGTGGAATTGCTGAGTCATATGGTAGTTCTAGTTTGAATTTTGAAAGGGACCTTCATACTGATTTCCACAGTGGCTGCACCAATCTACGTTCCCATCAATAACGGGGAAGGGCTTCCTTCTCTCCACGCGTTTTTGTTTGCTTGGTTTTCTCTTGTGTTTTGGAAGATATCCCTTCTGACACGCATGCGGTGATCGCTCGGTGTGGTTTTGATTCACATTTACCTGATGATTAGGGATGTCGAGTACCTTTCATGTAACTCTTGTCCATTTGTATATCTTCTTTGGAAAAAATGTCTCTTCAGATCTATTTTTTTAAATCAGTTTTCTTGACTTTATTGAACTGTATGAGTTATTGTATATTTTGCATATTAAGCCCTTATTCGTTTTATGATTTGCAAATATTTTCTCCTGTGTAGCAGATTGCCTTTTCATTTTGTTGAAGGCTTCCTTTGCTGTACAGAAGCTTTTTAATTTGATGTAGGGTTTAATTCTGTTTTTTATATTGAACTTTTAAGTTAGATGTTATCCCTGAATGGAGACAGTTCAGTATAGGGCAATGTGTGTTCACTGTGTTTTTATTGTCAGCCCCCTAAGGTGTCTTTTAGACATTTTTTCCTTATCATTTTCTCATGAAAATTTAATACCAGAGATATACTATATATCTGCTCCTGTGCTGTGGCCCTTTGGAGAATCACGAACTTTTAAAATAGCTAAGATTTTTTTCACTCTGCCAAGAGCCAGTTTTTCATCCCCTTGTAAGTGAAATCACTCTGGTTGAGAGTGAGGGTGTGGAGGTTAAAGTACTGCCTTGGGAGCCAGGGCTGCCTGGACTTGTGTTCCAGCTCTGCCCACTCCTTGCTGGCTGACCTTGGGCAAGTTGCTCAGTCCTCCATCCCTCAGTTTCCTCATCTGCTGACTTGGAAATACTGAAAAACCTGCTTCAAAGGGTTATTATAAGAATTCAATGAGTTAATAAACATAGGCCTGTGCCTGCTACTTAGAAATTGTTCAGGTTAGTTCAATTGCTCAGTCGTGTCTGACTCTTTGCAACACCATGGACTGCAGCACGTCAGGCCTCCCTGTCCATCCTCAACTCCCAGAGCTTGCTCAAACTTGTGTCCATAGAGTCGGTCATGCCATCCAACCATCTCATCATCTGTCATCCCCTTATCCTCCTACCCTCAATTTTTCCCAGCATCAGGGTCTTTTCAAATGAGTCAGTTCTTCACATTAGGTGGCCAAAGGATTGGAGCTTCGGCTTCATCATCAGTCCTTCCAATGAATATTCAGACTGATTTCCTTTAGGATGGACTGGCTGGATCTCCTTGCAGTCCAAGGGACTCTCAAGAATCTTCTCCAAAACTACAGTTCAAAACCATTAGTTCTTTGCTGCTCAGTTTTCTTTATGGTCTAAACTCTCACATCCATACATGACCACTGGAAAAACCATAGGTTTGACTAGATGGACCTTTGTTGGCAAAGTAATGTCTCTGCTTGTGAATATTCTGTCTAGGTTGGTCATAACTTTTCTTCCAAGAAACGAGTGTCTTTTAATTTCATGGTTGAAATCACCATCTGCAGTGATTTTGGAGTCCACGAAAATAAAATCTGTCATTGTTTCCATTGTTTCTCCATCTATTTGCCATGAAATGATGGAACCGGATGCCATAATCTTAGTTTTTTTCAAAATGTTAGCTGTTATTACTTTTTAAAGGTTTTTCCATTTAAAAATAGTTCAAATGGTAGAAATTAACATAATGTAAAACAATTATCCTCTTGTTAAAAATAAATAAATTTTTTTAAAATTAAAAAAGTAAAAATAGTTCAAGACCAGTGCACTGTATGGAAATCTGATTCTCTTCCATTTCCTTTCTTTTGAATGGTGTTTTCATTGTACATTTGGATTGTGTTATCAGAAGAAAGTGGATTATGAGTCATTATTTTGTGGGTTTTTTCCCTCTTTTCTCCTCATCTGTTTATTTTTGTAGTTTTTCAGCAATCACAATTCATAGGGTTCTGGACTTGGTGATTTTAAGAACCAGTTTAAACACTTTATTATTTTGGGTTTCCTAGTTCATGTTTCATATAGAGAAAATGGATTCAGTCTGATGTATAAAAATTTGGAGTGGTGAATAATGTTGGTTTCATTTCAAAAATATTGTTTTGTTGAAGGAATCTCTTCCGAGGAGGGAAAGTCCACAGAAAAGAAGCTGTTCTTCCTGAGGACATTCAGCTGATTTTCATTCATTACACAGATGCTGGTTCATTATAAGGAGCTGGTTTTATGGAACCCCAGTTCCATAAATGTTCATTAATGTGTGCATTAATGACCTGCTCATAGATCCACAGTCTCTGGTTTGTTTGTGGAATTCAGAGCCTGGTAATTAATCACTAGTTAACTTGATGCTCTAGTGAATCAGATCTGAACCTCGGGCACCAAATCATTTATCTTTAAATGACTAAAACCTTTGCACTTTATTTTGACTGCATGGGAAAAGCAGTGAATGAACAATTTGACCAATTGTGACTATAGGGAGTTGCTATTTAATTAATCATGGACAGTGAATAATCTTGATGAGAAAGGGAAAGCTAAGGTTACCCTGTAGAGCGGTAGAATAGATACCAGGGGTTCAAATTCTCTGAGGTCATCTTCTAGCTGTCTAATAACCTTGTGTGTCTTTGTAAAATAAAAAATATTAATATATACCTATCTGTATGGTACTTGTGAGGATGAAATGGATTATACATGTCTAGTGCTTGGTAACTATGTTTGGCACGGAGTAATGATCAATAAATGCTGCCAATAATTGAGAGATTAGTTGCAACTAAAGGATGCTTTGTTAGTGGTGTTGCACTCTTCCATTTCATTCACTCTTACCTGACTTTCCTTTATCTTTGTAAAGCAGAGAACAGTTGCCCAGAATATCTCCATTTCCCCCAATTTTCAGCCATCCCTGGTAATCACCACTCTATCAATTTCTATGAGGTTGGCTTTTTTAGATCCCACATATAAGTGGTAACATGTGGTATTTGTCTCTCTGTCTGAGACAGAAGCACTTATTTTACTTAGCATAATACTCCCACAGTTCATCCATGTGGTCACAAATGGTAGGAATTCCTGCCTATGGCTAAACAATATTCCTCTGTGTGAGTGTGTGTGTGTGTGTGTGTGTGTGTGTGTGTGTGAACACTCACATCTTTATTCATTCATCTTTCGATAAATAGTACTAAGTTCTTAGTTATAAGATGAATAAATTCTTGGGATCTAATGTGCAGCATGGTGACTATAGTTAACAATAGTATGTATTTGGAAATTGCTAAGAAAATAGATTTTAAATCTTGTGTCCACAAAAAAATGATAATTATGTGGCCTAAAGGAGGTGTCAGCCAAGGCAGTGGTGGTGATCATTTTGCAATGATAAGTGTATCAAATTTACACATTGTATACCTTAAACAATGTTATATATCAATTATGTCCTCATAAAGCTGAGGGAAAAAGAATTGCCACCCAGTTAAATCAAAGTGATAAGGGAAGGCCATCAGCACTTATGAAGGCATCTTCTTGCCTTCTCAAGATTCATCACAGATATATTTTTGGTGAATTCTTCCTCGGTCGTTTTTGATGGAATTAGCCACTTCTTCTTCGAGTAAGTCATGTTCAGGTGACTGCCTCTCCACTGGATTGGGACTGGTTCTGTGTGGTCTGGCTATTTTCACTTAGCATAAAAGCCAGAAGACAAGGACTGCATCCCACTGAGCTTTGGGATCTTGACTGCCTCTGGAATCTAGCAGTCTCTTAGTAGCTCTGGAATTTCCTTTCCCAGTGGTAGGGAGCAGAGTAGGCTGCAGTCCATGGGGTCACCAAGAGTCAGACACGACTGAGCGACTTGACTTTCACTTTTCACTTTCATGCATTGGAGAAGGAAATGGCAACCCACTCCAGTGTTCTTGCCTGGAGAATCCCAGGGACAGGGGAGCCTGGTGGGCTTCTGTCTATGGGGTCACATAGAGTCAGACATGACTGAAGTGACTTAGCAGCAGCAGCAGCAGCAACAGCAACAGCAATGGTGGGGAAGGCACAAGATCTTCATAGCTTCCATAGCTGGCTTACAACTCTTGAGGACACCTCAGACCTTTTTGGAAGCACTCCCTGGTTTTGTTGGTACCGTTGGCTGAAGTGTAGGGTTCAGAAATGGATAGATTCAGGTAGTCTGGGCACAGCCTACAGCTGAAACTGAATTCATCACCTTTCTTTCAGGGTGCTTCTTTCCTTGTAGATGCTCAGCATCACTTTATAGACCCTCTTGAAGGTCAGAAATAGCAGGCTGGGGAAAAAAGTCATGGAGTGGTATCTTACAGTGTTTTTCTGATGTCAGCTAAAAATTGGTATGCTGTGATTCCCCGTGGCACAAAGAGATGTGTTACTTTATGACAGTATTTAATTCTGAAATTGAACCCAGCAGGGGAAAAAAACATCTTAGCATGAATTTGCAAATATCTGACATAGGTATATATGGAAAACACCTTTAAAATGTCAGAAAATGCAATGATCTAACTTCTAGCTTATGATGTATTTAACCTTGTATGAGAAGAGTTCATTACCGTGCATGGGATGACCAAAAGGGTATTTGAATTTTTAACATGCAAATATTTGATCTGGCAGGAAGCATGTTTGTTTGACACATATCTTAGAAGATGATGTAAAAATTCATCTCACCAGGCAACAGAGATATTTAAAGGGTTATTAAATTATCAGTCCATGGGGGCTGTCATAACAAAATGTCATTGACTGGATGGCTTAAACAATGGAAATTTATTCACAGTTCCGGAGGCTGGAAGTCTGAGATCAGGGTTGGGTTCTGCCGAGGGCTCTTTCTGACTTGTGGATGGCTGCCTTCTCCCTGTGGCATCATCTGCTGGAGCAGGAGGGCATGCTTTTTCATGTTGTTGTTCAGTCGCCAAGTCGTGTACAACTCTCTGTGACCCCATGGACTGCTGCATGCCAGGCTTCCCTGTCCCTCACCATCTCCTGGAGTTTACCCAAGTTCATGTCCGTTGAGTTGGTGATGCCATCCCTGCTTTTTCATATCTTTTCTTAAAGGGATACTAATCTCATCAGGAGGGCACCACTTTCATGACCTCATCTAAACATACTTTCTCTGCAAGGGCTCCATCTCCAAATGCTGTCACAGTGGAGGTTGGTATATGAACATATGAGTAATTTGTGCAGGGAACACAATTAAGTTCAGAGAGGTTATCTAGATACCTCCTGAGACTGTCTTATTGTTCACTTCCCTTGCCCTCCCCTCCGTTCCCTTCTCCTCCCTCCCTTCCTCTCACTTCCTCTTTTCTTTGCCTTCCTACATTCTCTTTACTTCCCCTCCCTAGTCCTCCTTTCTCCTTCCTTGTCCCCTTCCATTCTTCCTTCCATTCACCTCCTCTCTCACTCTCTCCTCCTCCTCCCCCATCTCTCTGTCATGTCCCCACCTCCCCCACAAGCTACTTGTGATCATGTGCTTCAAGACACAGGCATTTGTGGGTTGAATCTGATAGGCAGATGTGTTTTGCTTGCTTCAAAATATTTGAAAAAAAAATGGAGCCATTATTTTAAAAAGTTAAATTAATGCTTGAGAAGACTCTGGGAAATACTGAAGGACAGGGAAGCCAGGCATGGTACAGTCCATGGGGTCGCAAAGAGTTGAACGTGACTTCAGTCATACAGTCAGTTCAGTCGCTCAGTCGTGTCCGACTCTTTGCGACCCAAGAATATGACTTAGCAACTGAATAACAACAACCATGTAAGTTCTCTAGAAATATCAGAGATCTAGCCCACAGTCACTGGAGGAGATACTATAAAGTGATGAGTAGACTTTGGAGCCATGCTGCCTGAATTCACATCCTGGCAGTCCAGGTACCATTGGTATATGACCTGAGACAATTGACTGTCCATTCCTGTGGCCCTTATTTCTCCTCTGTAAAGTGAAGATAACAGTTCACATTCTTTCTATTGTCTTTCTGCCATTGAGGTTTAGTCTCATTTTTCATGTAACACT
This sequence comes from Bos indicus x Bos taurus, assembly GCF_003369695.1. Lineage (NCBI taxonomy): Eukaryota > Metazoa > Chordata > Mammalia > Artiodactyla > Bovidae > Bos > Bos indicus x Bos taurus. Next base: position 27,398,521 of record NC_040104.1, read on the forward strand.
GGTCTTGTGCTGTGTTTTTTACCTTGTAAGAGAGAACCATTTCTTTGTTCTTGAAAGTAGGCAAATGAAAGAGATTGATAGAGACGGGATAGGAGAGAGAGAGAGAGAAAGAAGAGGATTAATTAATATTTTAAGATATATAATATATACCTTATTTTTTTTGGATGGGACATATTTTACATATTACATATATTTTACATGTGTACATAATGTACATATTTTACACTTTACATATATCTTCTACCTGGCTTCTTCTTCATTTGGTTCATATTTCTATATTCTACAGGCATTTCTCTACTCTTGCTTTAGGAAGAAAACAATAATTATAGAGAATTACATGGAACACTGGATAAAACACTAATTCCAGAGTTAGAAGGCCTTGATTCTGTTACCAGCTCAGTGATTATCTGTGTACCCTTGGGCAAGTCAGAATTCTTTTCAAGGACTTTATTTTCTCATCTGAAAAAGGTCATAATAATTCATATCTTGTCTGCTTCACTGGAGTTTTATAAGTTCAAATCAGAGATCATGTAGGCCCTCATTTGAAAAAAATATTCAGTATGACACAGATGGGAGCATATTGATAGATCTCATATCAATGCCAGTGCTACCATGTTTTCATAAGTCATGATTTCTGAAAAGTCAGGAGATTAAAGTCTGGTAGAACTGCTCTGCAAGTAATCTTACTAGTTCCCGGAGGGCTTTTCCAGAGCTGTGCTTTTGTTGGAATATCTGTAACTAGAGATGGCTGTTCTTCATTTTCTGGGGACATGCCAACTCAGTTGACACAGGCACCAAGGGGCCGTGTGAAGGTTCAGGTCATCTTACTAGTATTTTCCAGGACTTGTGTCTTGGAAAAGGCAACTGGAACATTTTCAAGCTCATTGAAACAGGAGGGAAAGGGGTGGCCCAAAATAAAATGTTTCGGAGACGGGGTTTAGGATGCATTGTGAGGACAGAAACACCTGAATGTGTCAATAACTTTAGAATCGGGGAAGTCTTTAGATGCTCTCTGGTCCAACTGGTCACTTCATAAATGGAAACACTGATGTCTAGAGAAGTGCCCAGTGCTAGAATTAACTAATAGAAAGAGCAAGAAGAGGGCTTGACTCTTGGCTGCCAATTTAGTGCCTGTGGTTCAACAGAGTGGAGCAAGTTTGCTCCTGGAGTCACAGAGACCCGGGATGATGTCATAGGTGCTCTCCCTGTCATTTCTGATGCCAAGCCATTGGATGCCTGGGGATAATGAAATGAGACTCACCCAGTCTCAATAAATATTGATTTTCTTTCTTCACTCTGTTTCATTTTTAAATGCTCATAGGGAGTGGACCCCCTTGCTCAACCCACTGCATCTAACCCTCTCTGGGTTGCCTTTTTCTATTCTTAGGCAGCAAATCTGAGAAGATCACACTGTTTTATTTAGAAAATTCTTTGCATTTGCTTCTATCTTTGCTACCCAAGCCTGACGCTCTAATTTAATGATGATAATGATGCCAAATTCAGCTCTGTTTGTTCTGAGCAGTCTTGTACAGATGGAGGCTGGTGATTTGTGAAGAGGCATTATGTCACATCAAATTTCATTTTAAAGTCCATAAGTATACCTTTTTAAAACAAAAACAAACTGCTTCACTTTCCTGGGGAGGGACATAAATCAGGTACTTTTATTACCTCAGAAAATGAGTGCTAATATTTCAAAGGTGACAAGCAATCTCGAAGAATAAATCACAATTTGAGCCCCATTATACTGGAGCTGCTATATACCACAGTGGGGTTTCGAGACGTACAATATTTAATAGAAGATCCAGGCCCCTATGTCACTATTTCTAATCCTAGAGGGGGCCTTCAGCAGTCTTAAGCATCCTGAGTTAAGGTTGTATCAAGGGTTCCAGCTCAGAGCAGAATTCTACCACCTGTTTTGGGGTCCTGGGTTACTGGAGTCTAAAGTTTGAAAGAGTTAGGGTTTAATTTAAAAGACCCACAGGAATAGTCATGCAGAGTACACCTTTACTATTTTAACAGAGAGCATCAAACAGAACAAATGCCATGAACATGATGCACAATGACATTCAATTTGGAGATCCGCCTGTTTCCATACATTTCATGGCAGCACCAGGCATGTCGAACACAGTTATAGGCTCGAAAATTTACAGAGAGCTAGAACTGGATCAGGGAGAACGATGCCACATGTGAAGTGAGACTGTGGATTCAAACCCAGGGTTTTACGCTTACGAATTTTATGCTTTGTACAAGTGATCTCAAAATCTCTGAGCCTCAGTTCCTTATCATGACATACAGATATCTATCTCCTATAGGAAGAGTCAAATGGAATAAATGGGGTGCTGCAGTGCTACCTGTGGGGTGCCTAACATAGTTTCTGATATGTAGAAATGACAGATTTTGAATATTAACCAGGTGTCAGGGGCTGTTCATAGGTTTACCTTATGAGGTTAGGGACTATTAGCCTCTTTTCATTTTCATATCATCCTGTGCCTAATGATGTATTTTTAGAATTTTGATCCATTCAACCTTCCAGTAGCTAACTTAGCTGTGGTTCTTAGAAAATCTTGCTAGACTGATCTAGACCTTTAGGTTGAGCCTGGCCTTGAGTGTGTTCAACTTCTCCTTTGAGGTTCAGTCTCAGACATAGCTTCTTCTTGCCTCCTGCTGCTGCTACTGCTGCTAAGTCACTTCAGTCGTGTCCGACTCTGTGCGACCCCATAGATGGCAGCCCACCAGGCCCCCGCGTCACTGGGATTCTCCAGGCAAAAACACTGGAGTGGCTTGCCATTTCCCTCTCTAATGCATGAAAGTGAAAAGTGAAAGTGAAGTCACTCAGTCATGTCCAACTCTTCACGCTGCAGCCTACCAGGCTCCTCCGCCCATGGGATTTTCCAGGCAAGAGTACTGGAGTGGGTTGCCATTGCCTTCTCCATCTTGACTCCTGGCTCTGTGTAAATATCAGAGTGGGAAGGACCATTCCTTGGGAGAGGGACCTGCTTTTTAGGCAAAACTCCATCACCACCTGAGCTGTGGTCAGATTTCTTTTCAGGCTTATATTTAAAACCCTCATTGCTTTGGGCTCACTCAGTTTCTCTCTCTGAGTATCAGTTCGTTCTTTAATTGGGGAGTTCTGTTTGTTTATTTTCCTTGATTTGGTAATTTTATAACCTTTTAGGATCTTTTGTCTGTGAACAAAAAGCATTTGACCTAGGCTTATTTTGAAAAATCTCAGTTGTTTGCTCATTCTCAGGATTTTCTCAAGATATCCCAGCTCTCTAAAGACGTTGATTGTGTTTTGATTCTCTGTATAATCAGATTTGCTTGTGGAGCACTCTTGAGTTCTCTTGAAACTGTCTGCAGTGTTGTGCCTTTCCCTGAGTTTGGAGAGGCAGTCTTTCTTAGGCAGATGTGTTTCTCCTTGTCCCTTGTCCCCATCCTGAAACCAGGGGAGTTGTCAATTCTTTTCTTTCTTCCATCCTCTTGTCTCAAGAGACCCAACCCATGCCTCTAAACATTTTACTTTCTTTGTCTCCCTACCGTTTTTACCAGGAAATGATTTTTATATCTGATGTTTGTATGATAGAAGATAAGCAACAAAGATAAAGTAGTGACAGTTTAATTTTCTGGTACATTTGTCAAATTTTCTGCCTTATTTTATTCTTTTTGTGGCCTTCCTTGGGTTCAGTCTCTGGGTCAGGAAGATCTCCTGGAGAAGGGAATGGCTACCCACTCTAATAGTCTTGCTTGGAGAATTCTATGGACAGAGGAGCCTGGCAGGCTACAGTCCACGGGGTCACAAAGAGTCGGACATGACTGATCAGTGAACACTTTCACTTTCACCAGGAAATCGAGATATGCCAAGGCTGGAATTACCAGTGGTATGAATTGAAAATGAAACGAACTCAGTGCCACATCAGCAGAGCAGCAGGGCTGTGGTGTGGGAGTGGCTCACATAGAGCAAGGGTTGGATAAACCTATGTGGGAAATTCTCCCTGGGATTTCCTAACATCCTCTTTCTGGTTTTTGAAAATATTTCTGTTCAGGGCTTGGCATCCTGTGAAACAAGGTGATAGCTTGGTTGTTAGCGTCAAAATAAACTCTTTATGGCTGAATAACTCCTTCAAATCCAGATGAGGCTGCTGCCTCTCAATAGTTATGCAATGGCCTGAGGGAAATGAGCTAGGAATTTCTCTGTGGGAGGAGCCGACAAGGGTCCATAACAGAGAAACGTTGATTCTCATCAGTGGCCTGATTGGCAGCTGTGGCCCATAGGCTGAAGACTGCATTGCCTCTAAGGCAAGTCCTGACTAGTTCCTCATCTTAAAAAATGGCTAGGCATCCTAGCAGTATAGAATGAGATCACTGTAGCTTCATCTCTGTGAGTAAAATACCAGTGTGATTTAGCCTTCAGCTTGCCCTGCTCCAATCTATTCTCTTCACTGCAGCCGAGCTATAGTTTAAATACAGAAATTGGACTTTGTCACCGCCATGATTTAAGCCCAGGCTCCTTTATGTGGTCTCCAGAACCCAGCAGAGGTGGCCCAAGCTCATCTTTCCAGTTTGTCTTCAAATAGGCAAAGTTCCCTTCTCTGAATTCTTTTCATTCTTCCCTATCTGGTATGTTATTTTTCTCCCCTTCACCTGTTTCATTGCTATTTCAGGTCTTGGATGAACAGGCACTTCTATAGAGAGTCCATCATTCAACTTCTCAGACTAGGTCAAATCCCCGTTAAATGATCTCACATTATTGGTAGAACATGTAAGTTCCGCTCAGCGTCTTGCCAGGCTGTGAGGTCTGTGATGGTGTTTTATTCATCACTCTGCATTTAAAAGCATAGTAGAGGGCTAATTAGTGTTCTTTGAATGTTCAGACTAAATGGTCCTCTCTCTTTATAACTCTGTAAAGACAAAAAGTTTAGGCTCTGCAGTTTTCCTTCTGTTTCCTCATCTCCATTCTCAAAGCTGAATTTCTGTTCATCTTTCAAGATCAAATTTAATGATCTCCATTGCAGTGCTTCTCATGGTCATTCTCTGTGCTGGTCAGGGTAGACTCAATGGCTTAAATTAACAAAAGCATATTTCTAGGTCATGCAACATGTCCATCACGCTAATCTGGTGACCTGCTCCTCAGGGACGCAGGCTGAAAGAGCTTCCATTTCTGTGCTTCTATAATTTCCAAGACAGGAAGAAGGAAATGTGATAAATCTGATGCTGGCCCTTAATCTTTCTACCTCAAGGTGGTAGGCTTCTCAGATTCATGCTTGGAAGAGGATGGGAAAGTACAGTTGAATTATTTGCTCAGTAGGAGGAAATCTGGTAATATACTGGATGAGATGTGCTAATGCAGACCAGCCCCCTCTTATATCTGGCTTTTCTTGGTCTCTCAACCTCTCACTTACAATGATCTATTCTTCCACTCTCACATGGTCAAATAAAAGATCCTGTAATCAGCAACAACTAAATCACCTTTGACATCTTAGTGTCAAGCACATCACTCTATAACTCCATCTTCTGCCTTTCCAGCTCACACACTGTAGTACTCACACTGGAATCATTTCTGCCTCCCTCAGGAGTCCTGCTGAAGTTAGGGTTCCCTGGGAAGCAAACTCTGAGATGGAGACTGACATGCAGGAAGCTTAATAGGGATGCAATGCCTATGGAGGAAGGGAAAGATACAGAATTGCGCAGAGGGAGGGGTTAGCTGAATCTCATTGAGTGCTCTGAACCTGGTATAATCTTTCACAATTATCTTAAGTTACTGTTAAGGAGAACCATCCTTCAGTGAAGGTTGTCCTCAGGGTGGGGGTGTGACTAAGGGTGAGGCAGCTCACATAAGTCAAGGACAGTTTTCCTCAAAAGCTAACAGTTGAAAATTTGAAGCAGGCAGTACTTCCAGCGGCTGGGGGAACAAGTTCTTTAGCTTTGAGCTGGGCAGTGCATTTCAATTCCCTCTTGTCCTCACTTCTTTCCTTAATAACTGCGATTCCTTGGCATCTCAGGATCATCAGCTCTTTTCTTGCAACATCAGTTCCCTTGTTTCTCATTTTAATCTATCCTGTTTGTTCAAAAACTCATCTTTGGGTACACCTCTTTCCCACTACCCTGCCCCTTCCCCAGGTATCTGGGTGCATCTGGAGTGAAGCACATGGCCACACTGACTGCTCTCACTTAGCATTTATGGTCACAGGTCACATGTACCTCTGTAGCCACCTACTATACTCTCTAGTAAATGGTTTCCTTCTTTCCACTTCCCTGGTGGCTCAGATGGTAAAGTGTCTGCCTACAATGCGGGAGACCTGGGTTCAATCCCTGGGTCGGGAAGATCTCCTGGAGAAGGAAATGGCAACCCACTCCAGTATTCTTGCCTGGAAAATGTCATGGACGAAGGAGCCTGGTAGGCTACTGTCCATGGGGTCACAGAGTCTGACACAACTGAGCGACTTCACTTTCCCCAAATGATGACTTCGTACCTTTCCCCCCCTCTTTAAACATCTAGTACCACCTTCTTCTCCTAATTCTCAGATGTTACTCTCTCATTTCACTGAGAAAATTAAAAAACAAGCAAAGGAACATTACTTCTTCTTTCCACCACCAAATATACCAACTTTCGTCCCTTATCTGTTAGTTTCATTTTTGTTGTAAAAATGACTTGCTCCATCTGTGGACTGGAACTCAACTCCTCTTGTCTCCTCCAAGACTTTACTCCTGCAGAAATCTGCTCTCATTCTTTTTGTCTTTAATGAGTCTGTTGCAATATTATGTCTGTTTATGTTTTGATTTTTTTGGCTCTGAGGCATGTGGGGTCTTACCTCCCTGACCAGGGATTGAACCTACACCCCCTGCATTGGAAGACAAAGTCTTAACCAGTGGACCATCAGGGAAATCCCTGCTGTCTCTTCTATAATGTCAGTTTTCTTCACTAGTGTTGAATCATGTCCAACTGTGTGTAAACATTCTGTGATCTTTTCCAGAACGGTCTTTAAATAAGACTGTCTTTAAATATGGAGTCTCCCTAGAGCTACTACAGTTTTTCTTCTCTTGATGGCAAAATATCTCAAAAAGTTTCCCTTGTTTTTCTGTCTCCTTCATCTTTCCTTCTTTCTTTAATTGACTCCACTTTCCCCAAACTTCTCTTAACAGCTCAAGGGCAACAATGAACTTCTTGCCAAATCAAAACGTTAATTCTGTCTCTATCTTATTCAACTTTTTCAGCATCAGGTGACAAACCTAACCATTATTCCTTTCTTGAAACACTTTTCCTCTTGACTTTTATGATATTCATTCTTCTGTAAAGCAAAATGCTTTAATGATGTAAGGAACCGACTTATTTAAGAATTCTATTGCCTTGAGTGCCAGAAAGATCTGAAGCACCTCTAATGATTTCATGCAGTTACTATCCTATCCCAAATTTTGGGGAGAGTCCCTTCCACACCCAAGCTTGATGTACTCATATATTATACAATTTTTATATTCCTGTTGGCTATTTGTTTTGAAAGCTCATGATACTGTGCACGTAGAATTATTGATTGCCTGAATTCTTTCACTAAGTTTTGATGTTTGTTTCTTAAATTTATGGAAGTCTTGCTGACTATGTCTTCTTTCAGAGCCTCAGTTAACTTTCAAGTATAGGATAACAGATCTTTAGTACTGAAAAGAATCTGATATTATTTTGGGGTGTTTTATTTAGGAAATAAATCCATCTACATTTATTTTTACAGTAAATAAATGAGTTTTCAGTGCACAGAAATGCAGTTTCTGTGCATGAAGATTACTAGGATTTCAGTGATTATCTTAGTCGTAATGCTACATTTGACTAGTGATCATTTTCAGAGTGCTTTCATGAGGTAAATCATAGTAAATAAGAGTCAGACGTTTGATTTCAAATTGTGGATATAGTGTGTTCTTACAGGATGACTTAGTGCCAAACATTTAACTTCTCTAAGCCTCAGTCTAGACTTTAGAATGATGGTAGTGCTGTACTTCACTCACGGAATTGTATGTGGGTAAATTAGATGGCACATTGAAAGATATAGAGCAGTAGGTTCAGAAGTAATCTGGATGATGAGGGTCACCTGCTAGTAGTTAACCAGACTGGAGCTAGAGCTCGTATTGGCTATTTTGGATTCCCACAATGTTTTTATTCTTCCGTCTCCCAGGCCATCACACGGCAGTCTGAGTAAAATAAATGTAAACCCATTTTTTAAAACATAAACTCTAGAAAAGACTAAACTCTATGCTTATGGTTGTAGGTTATCTTAATTCTTATCATGAACTTTTTATAAGACAGAAGGTGATGCTCTGATCTCCATTCCAAAGAGAAAAAGATCTTTTTTGTTGAATCATTCCATTATTCTGTGACATGGGATGTATCTCCAGGTCAAGCGATGAAAGACATTCATTTTCATTAGACAGCAGTTGCTATCTATATTCATAGTACAACATGGGAGAAAGTGGCTCCACAATCATTTTGTACCAGATGGATTAAAGCAAGTATTAGTAAGAAAAACAAGCAGAGAGAGGCTGAATTCTCTTGATCTCTGTGATGAAAGCCACACTGTGTACAGTGGACAACTAATGAATATTCATTGGTGTCAATGCCTGGACACAGAACTCCTTGATTTGGGACATTGAAGCATCCTTTTTGGTGAAAGAGTAATAATAGATTCAGTCTTCAAGCTTCTTGAGTTCTTCACTGTTGTGTCCCACCATGCATCTTTCTAGAAAGATTTTCAGCTTTAGACGGAATCTGCTACACCAGCTGAAATTTGCGCTTAAGCTTTTGTGCTAATGCATCTTGCTTTTTCTCTTACCTTCCATGGGCATTCATCTTTTCTAATTTCATTGTCAGATGATCACATTCTAGTTCAGTCATTCATCTAACTGTGTTATTGCTTCTTTTTTTTTTTCTTCTTCTTCAGATATTGATGAGTGTGCAGCTAAGATGCATTACTGTCATGCCAACACTGTATGTGTCAACCTGCCCGGATTATATCGCTGTGACTGTGTCCCAGGGTACATTCGTGTGGATGACTTCTCTTGTACAGGTGAGTGCTAAGAAGCAGTGTTGCTTTTCTGATTCAATCCTTCTCTGCATCATATCTGTGTTGTTTCACTTAGCTCCAAGTACACTAATACTATTGTTACCAAACTAATTCTTCTCTTTAATTATCTTACCATCAAGATTTTTTGAAAAAAAATGATAATTTAAGTCTGCATAATTTATTTCCACTCTTGTTATGTCTGTCTCTGTATGTGTGCATGCATACATTCGTATATGGTTTGAATTTGAAGTCTCAGTTGCCAATGGTAACACTGAAGGACTTAGAGATTCCTTTTCCAAAAAGAGAAAAGTATCAAACTATTCTCCTTTCATCAAGGTGAAATGTTTTTGTATCTGAGAAAATGTACTTTGTTTTCACTGGGAAGGACAAGAGCTTAAAGTATGCAAGAGTGCCTAGTGGGCGGGATTGGGTCTATGGTGGGTCACTCAAGACTTTTCACTGACATATTGTTAGTTTCTCCTCTCTTCTCCCTTCATCACACTGGGCTGTCAGCCCTAAACTGGAATGCCAGGCATTGTGGTTGGTGTCTATGTGTGAGCAGTGCTAGCTTGTGGGCATTTGGTTTGAGGTTCCATTAGCATTTAAGTCATGAATATGGAGACATGAGCAGTCAGTTGGCTAGGATGTGAGAAGGTTCTGATTGTGTCTTCTTTTGGGTGAAATGTGTTTAAATGCCTGATCTGTAACCTGTAAAAAAAGGACTCCTTGAATATAAGATTTCAGTCATGGTGTGTATTTCTCTGACTCTTGTATCTTTCTCTTGGTCCTAATGACTTTGGTATATAAACAATGATTTCTTCACTCACAATGGAATGGTACTCATTTCTAAATATTTTGTGTTTTGAATGACCCTTCCAAAAGTACAAAAAGTTACAAAAGTTTGAGAAGTATGTTTGTATCTCCAAATACTTTTACTCTTGTTTGTTGTATTAATAATATTTTAAAGTTACTGTTCTTTGGCTAAAAGGACTAGTGATTTCAGATTGATGTGGTTTCTGACTCTCACAGTTGGTCATGTCTAATTATCTGTCTTTTACATGATTTTCTTACAAGAAAATCCCTGGAGAAAAAGAGATTTCATAAATACTATGCTGAGGCATAAACATTTTAAGAGGACAAAACTCCTGTGGACCTGTCAACAAACAATTGAGAAATCTGTGATGTTCTAGATGACTACTACTCTGTTCTCATTAGTCTATCCCTGGTCCTAACTTACGGTAGTTCTGACATTAGGCAGAGGCAGCGAATCGCCTCCCAACACACTGCACCTTATCATGCAGCCCAGACCTAATTAAGGCACTGCTGGGTGGAAATTATATGAGAATCCATAACACCTCTGCTCTTACTTTGTCATGGAAGGAGGAAGGCAAGAGCTGGTACTTATTGAAGGCCTATTAAAGACAGGGTGACAATATACAGCCTTGACGTACTCCTTTTCCTATTTGGAACCAGTACATCATGAGAAACGCTGGACTGGAAGAAACACAAGCTGAAATCAAGATTGCTGGGAGAAATATCAATAACCTCAGATATGCAGATGACACCACCCTTATGGCAGAAAGTGAAGAGGAACTCAAAAGCCTCTTGATGAAAGTGAAAGTGGAGAGTGAAAAAGTTGGCTTAAAGCTCAACATTCAGAAAATGAAGAACATGGCATCTGGTCCCATCACTTCATGGCAAATAGATGGGGAAACAGTGGAAACAGTGTCAGACTTTATTTTAGGGGGCTCCAAAATCACTGCAGATGGTGACTGCAGCCATGAAATTAAAAGACGCTTACTTCTTGGGAGGAAAGTTGTGACCAACCTAGATAGCATATTCAAAAGCAGAGACATTACTTTGCCAACAAAGGTCCGTCTAGTCAAGGCTATGGTTTTTCCTGTGGTCATGTATGGATGTGAGAGTTGGATTGTGAAGAAGGCTGAGCGCCAAAGAATTGATGCTTTTGAACTGTGGTGTTGGAGAAGACTCTTGAGAGTCCCTTGGACTGCAAGGAGATCCAACCAGTCCATTCTGAAGATCAGCCCTGGGATTTCTTTGGAAGGACTGATGCTAAAGCTGAAACTCCAGTACTTTGGCCACCTCATGTGAAGAGTTGACTCATTGGAAAAGACTCTGATGCTGGGAGGGATTGGGGGCAGGAGGAGAAGGGGACAACAGAGGATGAGATGGCTGGATGGCATCACTGACTCGATGGATGTGAATCTCAGTGAACTCTAGGAGTTGGTGATGGACAGGGAGGCCTGGCGTGCTGCGATTCATGGGGTCACAAAGAGTCGGACACGACTGAGCGACTGAACTGAACTGAACTGATTGACAGGTGCTCTGCTCAGCAGTATGTATGTATGGATGAAGATGGAAGAACTAGCCCCAGAGTTACTTTTAGAAAGAGCTGTGTTGTTCGGAGTCAAAGGCAAGGGTATGGGTATCAGTGGGTACTCCATCCCCCCTCTTAAAAAACATAGAGCTACAGGAAAAAATGTATACACACATATTTTGTTTTGTTTGTGTGTATGTTTTGTCTGAGAGAGAATATAAAAGTTAGAACAAAAGAGAGAAAAAAAGAGAAACCCGCCAGAGAGCCAAAGGCTGGGTGCTATGGAGCAGTGATCCCCTGCCTGATTGGCACCAGGGACCAGTTTTATGGAAGACAATTTTTCCATGAACTGATTGGGAATGGTTTTGGGATGATTCAAGTGCATTACATTTATTGTGCATTTTATTTCTATTATTATTACATTAGCTCCACCTCAGATTGTCAGGCATCAGATCCCTGAGGTTAGAGGTGCCTGCCGTAGAGGACAGGGGCCAGTGAAAACCACCCAGGGAAAGGAAGGCTGAAAGGATTTTTCAGGATAGGAATATTTAACATGAGGTGATTTGTTGTGGTGGTTTTGCTGTGTAGTATGCAATGTGAGTCTTCCTCAGTGACCCTCTAACCTTTACCAAAATCTGCCGCTTAAAGGTGAACCTCCCCCTTCCCACCCTAAAGAAATTTAAGTTAACATGGCAGACAGCAGAAATGGTACATATGTGTATATGAAGGATAGCATGACCTCAGAGGCAGAGGTAACTCTTCCTATCCTTTCCCTGATGCCCAGAGTGTGTTTAAACAGACATACATGCATCATAGTCACCATGGCCTCCTCTCAGGAGTGTCAAAAATCTCGATGAGGGCTTTGGACTTCCTCCCATAGACCATAGGATTGAGGATAAGACCTCTTTCTTTAAAACAGAAATCTTCCATTGGTCCCAGATTTTATTATCTACTGCCCATTTTTCTGCTGCTTTTCACAGCAAACCTCCTCATTGATTTGTCAGTGGTTATTGTTTCCATTGCATGTACTTCCTTCACATCTCCTCTTCCACCCCTCCCATTAAGTCTTCCAGTCTCACCATTCAGCAGAGAGTGTGTTTATCAAGGTCAACCATGAGCCCCATTTTTCTCAATCTAATCTTATCTTTGTGACCTCTCAGCAGCATTTAGCAGAGCTGACTACATCTTCCTTATTTAAACGCATCATTTTTTTTGACCTTTGAGACAATACGTTTCCTGATTTTCTTTTTATGTCACCGGTGCCTCCTGCCCAGTGTTCCTGGCTATTCTTCTTCCTCTGCTGATATCTGCCCTAGAACCTTTTCTCCTGTTATCTATATAATCTTTTTAGATGTCTGCAATTCAGTATTACAACATTATAGCATCTCTGTCAATAATTTCTGTCCATTTCCAATCTTTCTCATGAGCTTCTGAATTATATATACAACTTGACATCTACACATAGGTATTTAATAGGATTTCATATTGACATGCATGAGAGAGAACTCTATTTTTTTTCTAAATTTATTTTGGAGGAACACTGATGGGAATGAGGAGAGCTGAGAGACAAGCTTTCTCCTTGTGGTCATTTCTCCTCTAGACCAGACTCAAGGGCTTCCATTAGATACCTTCGTAGTCAGCTGGAACTCTGACATTCACCTTCGTGTCCTGAAAATAAGTCTGTTAGACCAAATATGCGCTTGACTCTTCAAGACAGAGCAGGTCCCCACATCTAATCTCTGCCATTTCTTTATTGGTAAAGAATACTTCTTCCCCCAAGCAGTTATAATCCTCTGTAATAAATGAGGTGTATAGTAAATGCATGCCACTGTAGGATGTCTTTTCAGATGCTTTGTTTCCAGGAAGAAAAATTGCTAGGAGAAATTCACAGGCTTGAAGACATCCTTTTGTTTACCTGACATGGCATTTCTCATTATTGACATTCTTATTTCCAAAGATCATTCAAGTCTGTCCCAAGTCAGTAAGTACCTGCTGCCACTGCTCAGTTGGCTTTCCAAGTACATTGGGTCATTTTTTTCTCTTTAATTTTTCTTGGTTTGTCATTTCCTCAGGCACTAACATTTTAGAAGTTAGTAGTCCTATTGAAAATCTGCATTTGATCAAAAATTAGTGATCTTAAAATTAAAGAAGATGTATGCGCTTTGGTGATACATTGATTTAGTCTTTCATTCATTCACTCACTCTTCCATTTATTTATTTGTATGTCCAATATACAGTTATTGTCTATCATGAGTGTTAGGAAATATGACCAAAGAGATGACCGATAAACGACCTCTTTGCTCGGAAGTTCATGGTTAGTGTGGCAATATCTTCAAAGGAGAAAACTCAAATGTGCATTCTCCATCAACAATGTTCTAAGTTTACCAAATCAGTTCTTCTTCAAAGTCTTAGAAGAGTTTAGATAAATATTGGGTATTTCACATCCTACAGTGACGGCCCTTGACAAATTCCAGAGAAGGAACCCCAAAATTGACTTTCCCAGTTCTATGCTGTAACAACAGTCCTTTGACAAAGGCTGTACCACAGGCAACAGATGCCAAGATGATGCTGGAAATAAAGACAGTACATCAAACAGAAAAAAAATGTTACCTCTTTCTTTTTTTCTGGTTAGAAAGTGAGAAAGTCATATCTCATGGGATATTAAAAGTTCTGAGGATTCAACATTGAAAATAATTATCTAGAACTTTAAAATGTGGTATAACTCAGTCATTACTGGTGGAGGGAGGGGGGAGCTGGGGGTTCCCTGACATAACTGTGTAGTTTGTGTTAGGCTCCATACTTTTTTCTAGGAGAGTTTTCATTGGTAAATTTGAAAGCATTGGGTCTTTGACACTGGGGAAGTTTTTGACCTTGGAATTTGTGTGTGATTCTAAATCACTTTCTGTTCTGTAAGAGATCCCCAATTTGCTCTTGTTCTTTCATGAATTTTGAAGTGGGAGAAGTGTCTAAAATTGAGGTTGGGGGTGGGTGGTTTTCTCTTCCCTGGATCGTTTGATTTTTGCAATGGTCAAGCTGCTTGATTTATTGGTCCCTGACATTCATTTATCCCCAGCTAAAACTCCCTGTGTTTAGGTTGTTTGACAAGATGTTATCATTGAATACTCAGGCAGCTTTAAGGGAGGAGACTTGTGATTTATGATCAAAGCATGCAGCAATAAGACAGGTACTTGACAATAATGGGTAAGCATTCATTTTTATGCCAAAAACCTTCCAAAAAGGTAAGAAATAAAGGGAAGAAGTGAAATAACAAGTATCACATGTGATTTCCATTACCTTGCTGAGATTTTTTTTTTTTTTTTTTAATATTCTTTGGTATTGGCATGGAAGGGAGATTACAGGAAATATGTTTGAAATCAAGTAAATTGAAAGTTAGATGTAATAGTCTATTAATTTAATGGTTTAAATTTAGTTCCATATAATTAAACGTGAGAAAACAATTTAAAAGATGTAAATGTTATAAATTTTAGACTAGTTCTCTGGAAAAATATTTTCTTACTAAGATTAATGAAATACAGATCATTTCAAATATTGAGATACCTGGTAACTTTTCAATGAACAAAGTCATGGGACACATAGCTGAAGTAGAAAATCTTCCTCCTTGATTGAGCACAGTAGTGAATTACATACTTATTATCCCTATATTTCCAGCACATAGTATGTGCTTCTTTTGGACATATTGTTCTTGTTTACTTTTGACTATCTGGCATCATAGCTGGTGCAAGTTACTAATTATTTGCCCCTCAGTCAATATAGGGCCTTCCTTGGTGGCTCAGTGGTAAAGAATCTGCCTGCAAAATTCAGGAGATGTGGGCTTGATCCCTGGGTCAGGAAGATCCCCTGGAGAAGGAGATGGCAAACCACTGAAGTATCCTTGCCTGGGAAATCCCATGGACAGAGGAGCCTGGTGGGCTATAGTCCATGGCGTTGCTAAAAGAGTTGGACAAGACTGAGCATCTAAAGCAAAAACAGCAAGAAGAGATACAGATATAAGAATAAAATTCCAGTCATGGATTAGTAGACTACTTTTACTGTAATAGGAATGTTCTATCAAATGCAAAGATAATAAGACTACATTTATTGATATATTGAATAAGAAAAGTCAAAATAAGACTTGTACCTTTGGATATTTCAAAACTCACTTAAAAACTCTGATGTTTTCCCAGCACCACTTGTTAAAGAGATTGTCTTTTCTCCATTGTATATTCTGGCCTCCTTTGTCAAAGATAAGGTGTCCATCAGTCAGTTCAGTCGCTCAGTCGTGTCTGACTCTTTGCAACCCCATGAATCGCAGCACACCAGGCCTCCCTGTCCATCACCAACTCCCGTAGTTCACTCAGACTCATGTCCATTGAGTCAATGATGCCATCCAGCCATCTCATCCTCTGTCATCCCCTTCTCCTCCTGCCCTCAATCCCTCCCAGCATCAGAGTCTTTTCCAATGAGTCAACTCTTCACATGAGGTAGCCAAAGTACTGGAGTTTCAGCTTTAGCATCATTCCTTCCAAAGAAATCCCAGGGCTCCATAGGTACACGGATTTATCTCTGGGCTTTCTATTTTGTTCCATTGATCAACACACAGAAATCCCTTGCATTCCTATATACTAACAATGAGAAAACAGAAAGAGAAATTAAGGAAACAATTCCATTCATCATTGCAACGAAAAGAATAAAATACTTAGGAATATATCTACCTAATGAAACAAAAGACCTATATATAGAAAACTATAAAACACTGGTGAAAGAAATCAAAGATGACATAAATAGATGGAGAAATATACCGTGTTCATGGATTGGAAGAATCAATATAGTGAAAATGAGTATACTACCCAAAGCAATCTATAGATTCAATGCAATCCCTATCAAGCTACCAACGGTATTTTTTAGAGAACTAGAACAAATAATTTCACAATTTGTATGGAAATACAGAAAACCTTGAATAGCCAAAGCAATCTTGAGAAAGAAGAAAGGAACTGGAGGAATCAACCTGCCTGACTTCAGGCTCTGCTACAAAGCCACAGTCATCAAGACAGTATGCTACTGGTACAAAGACAGAAATATAGATCAATGGAACTAAATAGAAAGCCCAGAGATAAATCCATACACCTATGCACACCTTATCTTTGACAAAGGAGGCAAGAATATACAATGGAGAAAAGACAATCTCTTTAACAAGTGGTGCTGGGAAAACTGGTCAACCACTTGTAAAAGAATGAAACTAGAACACTTTCTAACACCATACACAAAAATAAACTCAAAATGGATTAAACATCTAAATGTAAGACAAGGAACTATGAAACTCCTAGAGGAAAACATAAGCAAAACACTCTCTGACATAAAGCACAGCAGGATCCTCTATGACCCACCTCCCAGAATATTGGAAATAAAAGCAAAAATAAACAAATGGGACCTAATTAAACTTAAAAGCTTCTGCACAACAAAGGAAACTATAAGCAAGGTGAAAAGACAGCCTTCAGAATGGGAGAAAATAATAGCAAATGAAGTAATGGACAAAGAATTAATCTCAAAAATATACAAGCAACTCCTGCAGCTCAATTCCAGAAAAATAAATGACCCAATCAAAAAGTGGGCCAAAGAACTAAACAGACATTTCTCCAAAGAAGACATACAGATGGCTAACAAACAAAAAGATGCTCAACATCACTCATTATCAGAGAAATGCAAATCAAAACCATAATGAGGTACCATTTCACACCAGTCAGAATGGCTGTGATCCAAAAGTCTAGAAGCAATAAATTGTGGAGAGGGTGTGGAGAAAAGGGAACCCTCTTACACTGTTGGTGGGAATGCAAACTGGTACAGCCACTATGGAGAACAGTGTGGAGATTCCTTAAAAAACTAGAAAGAGAACTGCCATATGACCCAGCAATCCCAGTGCTGGGCATACACTCTGAGGAAACCAGAATTGAAAGAGACACGTGTACCCCAATGTTCATCGCAGCACTGTTTATAATAGCTAGGACACGGAAGCAACCTAGATATCCATCAGCAGATGAATGGATAAGAAAGCAGTGGTACATATATACACAATAGAGTATTACCCAGCCATTAAAAAGAATACATTTGAATCAGTTCTAATGAGGTGGATGAAACTGGAGCCTATTATCCAGAGTGAAGTCAACCAGAAAGAAAAACACCAATACAGTATACTAACACATATATATGGAATTTAGAAAGATGGTAATGATAACCCTGTATGTGAGACAGCAGAAGAGACACAGATGTATAGAACAGTCTTTTGGATTCTGTGGGAGAGGGCAAGGTGAGGATGATATGGGAGAATGGCATTGAAACATGTAAATTATCACATGTGAAATGAATCGCCAGTCCAGGTTTGATGCATGATACAGGGTGCTCGGGGCTGGGGCACTGGGATGACCCAGAGGGATGGTATGCGGAGAGAGGTGGGAGAGGGGTTCAGGATGGGGAACACATATACACCCGTGGCAGATTCATGTTGATGTATGGCAAAATCAATACAATATTGTAAAGTAAAATAAATAAATAAAAAGAGATTAAAAAAAAAACAAAAACTCTGATGTTTCTCTGTGAAACATTTGTCTTTTGTTTTGATTTGTCCTGCATATTCTTTTTTTTCTTCTTCCCTTTATTTAAACATACTTTGTCACCCTCCTCTCCCTCCAGAGGACATATGTAAAACTAGCACAGCAGGATCCCCAAATTCTAAGTCTTCAGGGTAGAGGTTCTCAACCCTCACCTTAGGTTAGAATCACTTAGCACATGAATTTTAAAAAGTTGATAACCTGAGATTTACCCCTTGGGGTTTTGGTTTTCATTTGGCCTAGAGTTGTGACTTGGCTTCAGTGTTTTTTGTTTTTTTAATGTCCAAGTGATTCTAACATGCAGTCAAGGTTGACAGCTCCTGCCTTTGTAGAGTGAAGAGGGTTGGAGTTTAGAGAGGAAATGCAGGTGGGGGGAATCAATGAGAAAAATTGCCCTCTGAATTGTAGACTAGAAAAGGATTGCTTTGAATGGGTAGTGGGTGACTTGGTGGTTGAAGGTAATTAAAGTAGAGACTTGAGCAGTTTCTGGAGGGAAGGGCTCCGCCTCCAAGGCTGCCTGTTGGAATGTGAGATTCTGGAGAGAATGAGGCTGTGGGATGCTCTGCAAGTGGGCCTCATGGGTAGGATCTGAATCTTCAACTGTTTCCTGACTGTTGTGATACTGCAAAGAGCCCTTAAAGATAAACGGAACATCTCCATGGTGATGTTCATCTCCTGTGTGTTCCACGGACCCAGGACCAGACTGATCTCTCTCTCTGCCAGTGTCAGGGTCACTTGGAATCTTCTAGAATCATGACACCACCAGCTGAAAGAAAAGAATCCTCAAAATGACTGAGACATTTCCACTACCCACTAGCTCAGAAAAACAGGAGTTCAGAACCATTCATTAAGTCAAAATGAAATTATAGCCAGCTACTTTATGTGCACATATGGATTTGTGATGGGACTTCTCTGCCCATCACATGTGCAAAACAGTCAACAAAAGGAGAAAAGAGGGGAAATTAAGAGATCCCTCTAAATGGGGTTAATAGAGTGAATGTTTGATTTTCCACACCAATTTTAGTTTTCCACATGTTGTCCTAGAGAAGCCAAAAACCAGATACTTATTAGCAATCAGTTCAGTTCAGTTGCTCAGCTGTGTCCGACTCTTTGTGACTCCATGAACTGCAGCACACCAGGCCTCCTTGTCCATCACCAACTCCCAGAGTTCATCCAAACCCATGTCCATCGAGTTGGTGATGCCATCCAACCATCTCATCCTCTGTCGTCCCCTTCTCCTCCTGCCCTCAATCTTTCCCAGCATCAGGGTCTTTTCAAATGAGTCAGCTCTTTGCATCAGGTGGCCAAAGTATTGGAGTTTCAGCTTCAACATCAGTCCTTCCAATGAACACCCAGGACTGATCTCCTTTAGGATGGACTGGCTGGATCTCCTTGCAGTCCAAGGGACTCTCAAGAGTCTTCTCCAACACCACAGTTCAAAAGCATCGATTCTTAGGTGCTTAGCTTTCTTTATAGTTCAATTCTCACATCCATACATGACCACTAGAAAAACCATAGCCTTGATTAGACAGACCTTTGTTGACAAAGTAATGTCTCTGCTTTTGAATATGCTGTCTAGGTTGGTCATAACTTTCCTTCCAAGGAGTAAGCATCTTTTAATTTCATGGCTGCAATCACCATCTGCAGTGATTTTGGAGCCCAGAAAAATAAAGTCTGACAGTTTCCCCATCTATTTCCCATGAAGTGATGGGACCGGATGCCATGATCTTAGTTTTCTGAATGTTGAGCTTTAAGCCAACCTTTTCACTCTCTTCTTTCACTTTCATCAAGAGGTTCTTTAGTTCCTCTTCACTTTCTGCCATAAGGGTTGTGTCATCTGCATATCTGAGGTTATTGATATTTCTCCTTGCAATCTTGATTCCAGCTTGTGCTTCATCCAGCCCAGCGTTTCTCATGATGTACTCTGCATAGAAGTTAAATAAGCAGGGCGACAATATACAGCCTTGACGTTCTCCTTTTCCTATTTGGAACCAGTCTGTTGTACTATGTCCTATTAGCAATAGTAGTGTTAAAATAGTGCCAAGGTTTATTAAAGACAGGAAATAAGTCTTAAGGAGGATATCAAAGGGCATTTCTCTTGAGATTTTATGAAGGGTTTGTCTGGTATTTGGCTTCCTTGTTGGGTTTAACTGGGTGTTTGTTTTTTGTTTTGTTTTGTTTTTTTTTTGTCAGCCATATTGTAAAGGATCTGAACCACACTGCTGCAGACCAACTAGAATAAATGATGGATCTTTCCCCCAGGGTGTTTGTACACAAACCTATTAAGTACTGTGTTGCCCTTGACTCAAATTCATCGTAAAGGCTTGTTAGTATTTCTGTACACTTCATTGTTGGAGTTGTTTGTGCAGAATCACAATTAAGCTTTCACATAAAGGGATTTGATGAGGCTGCTTTAGCACTTAAAACAGGCTCCCCATGTGGCTCGGTAGTAAAGAATCTGCCTGCCAAGCAGGAGAAGAGGGTTTGATCCCTGGGTCAGGAGATCCCCTGGAGAAGGAAATGGCAACCTACTCCAATATTCTTGCCTGGGAAATTCCATGGCCAGAGGAACTTGGCAGGCTACAGTCCATAGGGTCGCAAAAGACATAGTGACTCAATGACATCATTCATTTACATCACTGTTGAGGCCAGCCTTGAAGCCCTGGTCATATCCACATTTGAGCTGACACAATGAATGGACATTTCTGTTTAATAACCCGTCAATCTCTCATGTGTTCTTTGTTTCCATCTTAAAGACTTGGTAAATGCATACATTTAGTTCTTCCCGTACTTTTTTAAGGTATAGTGAAGTATCTTTGGATTATGTTTCCTTTATGTAAGATCATTGAAAATATACATTATTTGTTCTTGGGCCAAAATGAAAGCCTAAGTTTTCATGGTTAAAATCTAGTGTATGTAAAATCTAGTGTATCTAGAAATTAAAAACCATCCATAATTTAAACCCATCTGAAAATTTCTATTCCTGCATCTGTATTCTGCATTGTGAAAATCACCGTGCAGCTACCAGTTAAAATTTTAATTGCTTCTACTTATTTCATGAGCATTGTCCGAATTAGTGAAGTTACTTAAAAAACACAGCTCTTCCTGTCTGCAAAATATCCTCTCCTCCAGATGCACTGTTATGTGCTTTGCTAAGATGCTTCAGTCATGTCTGACTCTTTGTGACCCTAGCCCACCAGGCTTCTCTGTCCATGGGATTCTCCAGTGTACTGGAGTGAATTACCCCGTGCCCTTCTCCAGGAGATCTTCCTAACCCAGGGACTGATCCCTCACTTCTTAAATCTTCTACATTGGCAGCAGGTTCTTTACCACTGGCACCGCCTGGGAAGCCTTTGTATCATTATAACTTTTGCTACATTGGAGAAGTATGAAGGTCCACTTGCTACTCTGTCTTCATATGGGTCTATCATATGCATGTGTCTCTTCTTCCTCTGTTACAATGGATGGTGATCATTGTTTTTGCCTGAGCTTGGATGAAGAGTGAGTCACAGAGCAAAGCTCAAACCAGCCCCAAGCAGTAAATACACCTGCTTAAGGGATCTTGCAGGGGGAAAGGATCAGTGATTCTCAAAGGTTATTTCTTAAAGGACATTTCTGGGAAAAATAGGACCCTAAAGTACTGTGTAATGTTAACACATATTTTGAAGGTGCCAGGACCTTGCATAATTATTTTGCATTGAGAACACTTTGTAACCACACAGAGGCATCCAGCAAGCCCCTACCTTGTTTATGAGATGTGTTTTATATATTTATATAAGGTGCCAGAAAATACCTTCAAATTATGCTCATTTGATTCTGAATTTGGATGAACTGTTGAGGAAATGTGCCTAGAGAGAGCTTGCTTTTCAATTCTCCAACACCTTAGGGTATTTTCTTGTTAAGAGAATTATTTTCTTCATGCCAAGTCCGTTTGACTTGGTTATACAAAAAATGTGCCATTGTCCAGAAACAGCATCCCTGCCTATTAATGTAAGAGGGACACGCTGAGGCCGGTCCTGTCTGGGCCAGAGAGGGTGTGGTCTGCATGACTGCAGACAGTACAGCGGAGGGGATCAAGTGAAGATATAGGCTGTCACACTTCTCTTAGCCTCAAGCACACCATCTTTTTTTAGAATAGGTTCAAGCAACTCACAGCTTCAGAGCCAAGCCCACGAGGGAGGCCAGAGAATGGTGCCCTCTCTCTATTTTTAGGATTTCGAAAACCAACAAGTCACAAAACAGCACTGGCATGTAATTATGCTTACCTCTTAAAACTGCTGAAGTTTTGCCTTTGCTCCAATGCTATATGGACATGTTTAATTTGATCTCTTTTCTCATCTAATTTTTTCTCTTGACTCTATACTCTCAGGTGTGTTATTATAGTTATTTCATTTCATTTTTCTTTCCTATTCACATTTGCTTCATTAATATGTGTTATTTACTGATGACCTGCACAAATGATAGTTTTAACGAGGGGTGAAAGGTCAAAAGTGACTTAAAAAAGAAATAAACAAGTACTGGTGAGAATATAGAGAAATTTGGAAATCTTGTATACTGTCAGGGAGAATGTAAAATGGTGTGGCCAGTGTAGAAACCAGTTTGATAGTCCCTCAAGAAATTAAAAATAGATTTAAAAATCATAGGATCTAACCATTCCACTTTTGAGTTTATACCCCAAATAATTGAAAGCAGGGTCTTGAAGGGATATTTGTGCCCACATGTTTATAGTGAGCGGCATTAGTTACATTAGCTAAAATGAGAAAGCAACCTGACTGTCCCTCAACAGATAAATGAATAAGGAGAATGAAGTCTATGCATCCCATGGGGTGCCATTCAGCCTTAAAAAGGAGGGACATTCTGACAGAAACAACGTGGATGAACCATAGAGAATACTATACTAGGTGAAATAAGCCAGACTCAAAAAGACGAATACAAAACGATTCCACTGTATGTTGAATCTCAAGTTACAAAATTCATAGAGACAGAAAGTAAGATGGTGGTTGTTACAGGCTGGGGAGTTCTTGTTCAGTGGGTATTTTGGCTCAGTTTTTACAAGATAAAAAGAGTTCTGGAGCTGGATAGTAGTGATTACACAAAAACGTGAATGTAATGCTTAATACCCCTAAACTGTACACTTCAAATGGCTATAATGGCAAATTTTATGTTATATGTACTTTACCACAATAAAAAAAAGAGTTGGGAAAAAAATGCCACTGGAGACAGATCTCATCCTGTTATTGAGTCAACTCTAGAAATAACATTGAGAAGGCGATGGAACCCCACTCCAGTACTCTTGCCTGGAAAATCCCATGGACGGAGGAGCCTGGTGGGCTGCAGTCCATGGGGTTGCGAAGAGTCAGACATGACTGAGCGACTTTACTTTCACTTTTACTTTCATACATTGGAGAAGGAAATGGCAACCCACTCCAGTGTTCTTGCCTGGAGAATCCCAGGGACAGGGGAGCCTGATGGGCTGCTGTCCATGGAGTCACACAGAGTCGGACACGACTGAAGTGACTTAGCAGCAGCAGAAATAACATTTGCCATGCTTTTCCTTGCTTCTTTAACATATTGGACACGGAATTCTGTTTTTGTCAGTGATTTATTCAATCATTGTTTTAGTCATTAAACAGTTATTAATTGAGAAATCTACTGAGCATCAGGTATCATTCTGGATGCCGTAGTACATTAGTAAATAAAACAGAAAAGGCCTAGCTATCAGTGGAGCTTTCATTCTTGTTGGGTGGTGTGTGTGCTAAGTCACTTTAGTTGTGTCCGACCATGTGACCCAGTGGACTGTAGCCTGCCAGGCTCCTCTGTCCATGGGATTCTCCAGGCAAGAATACTGGAGTGGGTTGCCATGCCTTCCTCCAGGGGATCTTCCCAACTCAGGGATCGAACCCATGTCTAACATCTACCTGCATTAGCAGGTGGTTTCTTTACCACTAGTGCCACCTGGGAAGCCCTAGTTGGGTGGAGTCAAACAATAAACAGGAACTCTATAGAATGTCGATGGGACTTCCTTGATGGCTCAGATGGTAAAGCATCTGTCTACAATGCGGGAGACCCGGGTTCGATCCCTGGGTTGGGAAGATCCCTGGAGAAGGAAATGGCAATCCACTCCAGGACTATTGCCTGGAAAATCCCATGGACAGAGGAGCCTGGTAGGCTACAGTCCACTGGGTTGCAAAGAGTTGGACATGACTTAGTGACAGGGCAGGGCTATATAGAATGTCAGATGGTGGGACTATGGGGAGAAATAAAGTGAAGGAAGGAGATGAATGTGCAAGGTTGGGCAGTGGTGCAGTTTTATGTGGGGTGGTCTGGAAAGGGCTCATAGATGAGGGGCAAATAATCAAAGACATGAGAGCAGTGAGGGGAGTAAGCCTCAGTGATCCCTGGAATAAACAAGGTTTCACTCTGTGGAAACAATGGATGAGCAGAACAGTCATCTCCTCCACGACTCAGGATGAGATAAGCAGGCGTGTTATATCAGTTAACTCCCATTGGCTCTTCTCTACCCTCTGAGTGTCTCTAGTATTTTATGGTGGAATCAAGTACATGGGTGTCATGGCCATTATATGCTGCAGAGAATTCTTCCATAACCTCTGAGTCACGACTCTCTTCTCAAGACTTAAAGATGATAGAATTTGGGCCACTGGATAAAAGGGGAGTGACTGACTGTGTTTTTTCTTTAAGTAGAAGCCAAAGCTTTAATGGCCCTAGCCATTACTAGGGCAATACTCCTTTAGAGGAATAGAGTTCATGAAGGGGCATTTGAACACAGCATGCAGGGAATTCAGTTCTCATGTCCGCTTACTGTTAACAAGGTCTCTACATTTAATTCCACAGGATAAATGTGACAACTCTAGAGTCTGGGCCAGAAAATATCTCTAAGCAACCAGGGAGCTGAAAGAGCCTTGCTTTTTTTCTTTATTTTTACATCTGTGGTATTTCATGTCCCCTGTTGTTGATAAACAATTCAGAAAAGAATGTTGCAGCCCTGACTTTTTAAAGCTGAAGACAAATATATTACATGATTGGTCCCTAAACAGGCACAGGGTTTTGAAAGGTCAGTATTTTGTATTTTTTAGTCGGGGGCATGGTCTTTGGGGCTTTGCAATCAGTTGGTTTTGTTCTTGTAGCTAGAAGAAAGGTAAAGACTATGTGTTTCAAATGCACAGAACTGATGTTGTCATATTGTCATGGTCCCCAAGTGTACTGTTCAGTTAGTTCAGTCACTCAGTCGTGTCTGACTCTTTACGACCCCATGGACAGCAGCACGCCAGGCTTCCCTGTCTATCGCTGACTCCTGGAGCTTGCTCAGACTCATGACCATCGAGTCGTAGATGCCATCCAACCACCTCATCCTTTGCTGTCCCCTTCTCCTCCTGTTTTCAATCTTTCCCAGCATGAGAGTCTTTTCTAATGAGTTGGATCTTCACATCAGGTGGTCAAAGTATTGGAGCTTCAGCTTCAGCATCAGTCCTTCAATGAAAATTCAAGACTGATTTCCTTTAGGGTTGACTGATTTGATTTCCTTGCAGTCCAACGGACTCGAAAGAGTCTTCTCCAACACCACAGCTCAAAAGCATCAATTCTTTGGCACTCACCTTTCTTTATGGTCCAGCTCTCACATCCATACGTGACTCCTGGAAAAACCATAGCTTTGACTGGATGGACCTTTGTCAGCAAAGTAATGTCTCTGATTTTTAATACGTTGTCTAGGTTGGTCATAGCTTTTCGTCCAAGGAGCAAGTGTCATTTAATTTCATGGCTGCAATCACCATCTGCAGTGATTTTGGAGCCCAAGAAAATAAAGTCTGTCATTGTTTCCATTGTTTCCCCATTTGTTTGCCATGAAGTGATGGGATGATGGGACCAGATGCCATGATCTTCGTTTTCTGAATGTTGAGTTTTAAGCCAACTTTTTCACTCTCTTCTTAAACTTTCATCAAGAGGCTCAATATTTTTTCTTTGCTTTCTGCCATAAAGGTGGTGTCATCTGCATATCTGAGGTTATTGATATTTCTTCTGGCAATCTTGATTCCAGCTTGTGCTTAATCCAGCCTGACATTTCATATGGTGTACTGTGGATATAAGTTAAATAAGCAGGGTGACAATATACACCCTTGACATACTCCTTTCCCAATTTGGAACGAGTTTGTTATTCCATGTCTAGTTCTAACTGTTGCTTCTTGACCTGCATACAGATTCTTTAGGAGGCAGATAAAGTGGTCTGGTATTTCAGTCTCTTTAAGAATTTTCCACAGTTTGTTGTGATCTACACAGTCGAAGGCTTTGGCATAGTCCATAAAGCAGAAGTAGATGTTTTTCTGGAACTCTCTTGCTTTTTTATGATCCAATGGATGTAGGTAATTTGATCTCTGGTTCCTCTGCTTTTTCTAAATCCAGCTTGAACATCTGGAAGTTCTCAGTTCATGTACTATTGAAGCCTCACTTGGAGAATTTTGAACACTACTTTGGTAGTTTGTGAGATGAGTGCAATTGTGCAGTAATTTAAACATTCTTTGGCATTGCCTTTCTTTGGGACTGGAATGAAAACTGACCTTTTCCATTTTTGTGGCCACTGCTGAATTTTCCAAATATGCTGGCGTATTTAGCGCAGCACTCTCACAGCATCATCTTTTAGGATTTGAAATAGCTCAACTGGAATTCCATCACCTCCACTAGCTTTGTTCATAGTGGTGCTCTCTAAGGCCCACTTGACTTCACATTCCAGGTTGTCTGGCTCTAGGTGAGTGATCATTACATTGTGGTTTTCTAGGATGAAGATCTTTTTTGTATAGTTCTTCTGGATATTCTTTCCACCTCTTCTTAATATCTTCTGCTTCTGTTAGGTCCATACCATTTCTGTCCTTTATTGTGCCCATCTTTGCATGAAATGTTCCCTTGGTATCTCTAATTTTCTTGAAGAGATCTTTAGTCTTTCCCATTGTATTGTTTTCCTCTATTTCTTTGCATTGATCACTGAGGAAGGCTTCCTTATCTCTCCTTGCTATTCTTTGGAACTCTGCATTAAAATAGGTATATCTTTCCTTTTCTCCTTTGCTTTTGCTTCTCTTCTTTTCATAGCTGTTTGTAAGGCCTCCTCAGACAACCATTTTGCCTTTTTGCATTTCTTTTTATTGGGGATGGTCTTGATCACTGCCTCCTGTACAATGTCACAAACCACCATCCATATTCTTCATGCACTCTCTCTATCAGATAAAATCCCTTGAATCTCTTTGTCACTTCCACTGTATAGTTGTAAGGGATTTTATTTAGGTCATAACTGAATGGTCTAGTGGTTTTCCCTACTTTCTTCAATTTAAATCTGAATTTCGCAATAATAAGTTCATGATCTGAGCCACAGTCAGCTCCCGGTCTTGTTTTTGCTGACTGTATAGAGTTTCTCCATCTTTGGCTGCAAAGAATATAATCAATCTAATTTCAGTATTGACCATATGGTGATGTCCATGTTAGAGTCTGCTCCTCTTGTGTTGCTGGAAGAGGGTGTTTGCTATGACCAGTGAATTCTCTTGGCAAAATTCTGTTAGCCTTTGCACTGCTTCATTCTGTACTCCAAAGCCAAATTTGCCTGTTCCTCCAGGTATTTCTTGATTTCCTACTTTTGCATTCCAGTCCCCTATAATGAAAAGGACATCTTTTTTGAGTGTTAGTTCTGGAAGGTGTTATATGTCTTCATAGAACTGTTCAGCTTCTTCAGCGTTACTGATCAGGGCATAGACTTGGATTACTGTGGTACTGAATGGTTTGCCTTGGAAATGAAAAGAGATCATTCTGTCTTTTTTGAGATTGTGTCCAAGTACTGCATTTTGGACTCTTGTTGACTATGAGGGCTACTCCATTTCTTCTAAGGGATTCCTGCCCATAGTGGTAGATATAATGGTCATCTGAGTTAAGTTCACCCATTCCAGTCCATTTTAGTTCACTGATTCCTAAAATGTCGATGTTCACTCTTGCTGTCTCCTATTTGACCACTTCCAATTTGCCTTGATTCATGGACGTTATATTCCAGGTTCCTATGCAATGTTGCTCTTTACAACATCAGATTTTACTTCCATCACCAGTCACATCCACAACAGGGTATTGTTTTTGCTTTGGCTCTGTCTCTTCATTCTTTCTGGAGTTTGTTCTCCACTGATCTCCAGTAGCATATTGGGCACCTACTGACCTGGGGAGTTCATTTTTCAGTGTCCTATCTTTTTGCCTTTTCATACTGTTTATGGGATTCTCAAGGCAAGAATACTGAAGTGGTTTGCCATTCCCTTCTTCAGTGGACCACGTTTTGTCAGAACTCTCCACCTTGACCCGTCTTATCTTGGGTGGCCCTACACGGCATGGCTCATGGTTTCATTTAGTTAGATTTAGGAAGAACGTCCAGAAAGTTTTGAGGAACTATGTGTACAGGGCGTATAAGTCTCCCAGAGTAGGTTAGCCATAATTAGGTAATCAGGAGCCATTATAAACTCCTGAACTGGGTATTTAGATGATCGATCTGGGAGTAGCATGCCTGGGAAGAAGAGGGATTAAATGCTCAGAGACTAGTTTGTGGATTGCACAGTAAACTTGTTCATCAAAGCCTGGATGAAGCTGGTGGCCTTGGTGGCAGGTTGGATAAAGGAGATTAAAGGGAAGAAAATGATTGAAAAATTCTAGTGTTTGGACTTTGTGACAGTAGAAAGATGGCATTTCCATGAATGGAAATGGCAGTGTTGGAAAAAATGAGTCATCCTGGATTCGAACAGTATGGGTCACATTTGTCGTAACAACATAATATTTATTGAGTCATGTTTGGTCAGCAGGATTTATTAAAGCAAAATGGTGTTGGATGATACTAAATCAGGAGTCAGGAGTGGCCAGTGAAAACTCACAGATGATGATGACAATGACTACAAGTTCTTCCACTGCTTGTAGTCCTATCATCACGTTGTCATCATCTCTTAGTGCCCATTTTCTTTAGTGCAGGTAATTGTGCACCAGGGCAATTTAATCGTGCAACTGGGCAATTTAACCACAAGCTGAAGTGAAGCCATCTTCTTCACCAGTCAATATCCAATTATATCTCCAACTCTCCTTTATGGACAAAAATGTCCATTGCTCACCAGTAAAGAGGTAAAGACAAGAAGGCAAGCTGACTGGGACTATCTTTAGATATATAATTCTACCTGCAATTAACACAGACCAATTAACACCTTGGACAGTAACTTGATTGGTATGTCCTACTTTTAGAAAGATGAGTGAGACATATAGAGGAAAGGAAACAAATCTCCTCCCTTCTTATAAAGTGTATTCACCTTATTCACTTTGTTGATAGAAATATCAAACTGGATTATATGTGAGAGTTAGGTATTTGAGGTAGAGATGTGACTCATACCTGCTACAGGTATGAGGACAGGGATATAAGAAAGTGTACAGAGAAAAGTGTGTATGGCCAGGGACATAGAGGAGAACCCCATACGAAGGCCGTTGGTTGTGAAGGGACACAGTAGTAAATGTGGCAGTAAAATTAAGCAATTATAAAATGGAAATAAAAGAATGAAAGTGTTGGTGGTTGGCAGTATTTCTGGAAGATCCTCCAGAGTCTTGCGGGGGGATGGAGGGGGCGGAGAAGATAACGGAAAATTCCATTATATTTGAAAAGAAGAAAGTCATTGGCAATCTTCCAAAGAACAAAATCACTGCCATCTCCAGTAACAGGATTTAAAAAGAGACATTTTGATAGAAAGTTGGACAGTGATGGTAATATGGAGGCTTTTGGCAGTCAAGTGGTTAGAAAGAATGGTAGAGAAAAGGGACAGCCAGTTCAAGTGAAAGATAGTGAGAGAAGGAAGCATATTGTAGGACATCCTTTATGTGTGAAATCTAAAAAGAAATGATACAAATGAACTTACTTACAAAACAAAGGCTCACAGATTTAGAGACTGAACTTGTGGTTTCTGGGGGTGGGGAGTGGGGACAGATGGGGGGAATGGAGTTAAGGAGTTTAGGATGGATATGTACTCTCTACTATATTTAAAATGTATAACCATCAAGGACCTACTGAATTGCACATGGAACTCTGATCAATGTTGTGTGGCAGACTGGATGGGAGCAGATTTGGGGGGAAAATGGGTGTATGTATACATATGGCTGAGTCCCTTCACTGTTCATCGGAAACTCTTACAACATTGTTAATCGACTGTACCCCTGTGCAAAATAAAGTGCTTAAAAAGTAAAGTGGAAATGATTCTCAAATAATGAAGACAAAGAAAGATACTTGTCTGCCTCAAGTTGACTTTTAGGATGAACAACATTTGCAGGTTATATGCGAGGAGGAGGTTGAAGATGCTCAAGAGGCAGGCATCATTGTGGGCAGGCAGAGTACAGACAAAGGAGCTGGCTTCGTGGGAGAGCTTGGAAGCTGATGGTACAACTGGAAGGAGTTAGAAGCCAGAGCCAGGCAGAGGGGTCTAGTATGAAAGCCATGCTTGTGGAGATCAGTGCCTGGCTGTGCACTAAAACCATCTTTTCTTTCAGTACACTTTCTGCAGCGTACATTCCATCCTCTCTATCACAGACCACAAAAAGCAGTTCTACTTTATATAAATAGAAATGGGAGGTCCCCCCCCCCCCCCCCGCCGGAGGGACATTTGAAATATAGTATTCACTTTATTGCTCAGTCACATTTGTCAGCATTTTGTTTTGCGAAGGTGTTTTGCTGTGTGAGGTTGGAGGGAGCCTGGTGGTGTGGTTAAAGCAACTAAATCTGAAACTGGAAGCTCTGCATGAGTGGCATTTAATTCTTATTCCCTCTGCGCTCTTGGGGAAACCTCATAATTGCTCTCTCAGTCTCCCCATCTGTAAAACTGGTATAAAACCAGCCTTCTCCTCCCTAGGGCATTAAGAGGCTTACTAAGTTAATGTCTTGTAAATCACCAAAATGATTCTAAATGCAAAGTGCTATCATTACCCACCTACCAGATATGATGGCACTCAGAATGATATATTTATTACCTCATGTTCATTTCTATGGTGATAGCCTGTGCATTTGTAAAGAGATTCTGCTTCTCTGCGAGAGCAAAAGCAGAGGCATATCGTCTATTACCCAGAAACACATCATCAGGAGAGCTAAAAGTGAGTATACAGTTTGTTTTGACCTAAATGTTGTTTTGGGTAGAGAGCCTGTTGTGAAATTTTCTCTTGAAAACAAAAATCTGCCCTCTACCTTGTTGTAAAAATATTAAAAATGAGATGTGAATGCTTCTTGGGACATGTTGAGTTTAGGATGTCACCATAGGAAATTTGAAATTCAACCACGAATAGGCAGGGTTAATCTCAATGAATGCTCAGCACTGTCAAAATCACATTCAAACAACAAAGTCTAAAATGTTATGTACTGTCATTAGGTAGGTATGATGGTCTCTGAAAGCGTGGCCAATGGAAGGGTCCTTCTTCTTGGCAATACATCAGTGCAAGGAGGTCTCTTTGTGTGGTCTTAGGTCAGGGCTCTTCAATCACTATGTATCATATTCTAGGTAGTACTTGACTCTGTTTCAGTTGACTAATGATAATATGGTCAACCACTGTCCTCACTGGATTAATTCTGTAAAAATAATAGAAGTCATAAATACTGAGGGTTTGTGCTTCTAAAGGAGTTTTAGTGAATTATCTCCTTTAGGTGGTATGAGGATGTTGTTTTTTAGTTGCTGAGTTATGTCTGACTCTCTTGTGACCCCATGGACTGTAGCCTGCCCAGCTCTTCTGTCCATGAGATTTTCCTGGCAAAATCCCTGGGAGAGGGTAGCCATTTCCTTCTCCAGGGGATCAACCCAACCCAGGGATCGAACCTGTGTCTACTGCATTGGCAGGCAGGTCGTTACCGCTGAACACCCTGGGAAACCCAGGGTGGGGATATCACTTACTGAATCTGAAAAGAACTAGCCCATCCTACCTCTACCCTTTAGAATACTGTCTTAAGATAGGGGACAGGACCTTCTTTCAGTTCAGTTGCTCAGTCGTGTCTGGCTCTTTGTGACCCCATGAACCGCAGCACGCAAGGCCTCCCTGTCCATCACCAACTCCCGGAATTTACCCAAACTCATGTCCATTGAGTTGGTGATGCCATTCAACCATCTCATCCTCTGTCATCCTCTTCTCCTCCTGCCCCCAGTCCCTCCCAGCATCAGGGTCTTTTCCAATGAGTCAACTCTTTGCATGAGGTGGCCAAAGTATTGGAGTTTCAGCTTCAACATTAGTCCTTCCAGACCTTCTTTAGGAAGTAATAGATTGGTTTCATACATTTTCTCAGCTGCTATTTTCCAAATGTGCCCTCATGACCAATGAGGGCTGACCTGGTACTATCAATTCAGTCCCCATCTGGATTTAGGGCCTTTGCTCTCCTCTGCCTAAAATGTACTTCCCTCTGACATCTTCCTGGTTCACTCCTTCACTTACTTCAGGCCTCTATCCAAAATCTTTATCTCTATAAAGTTCCTTGGGCTACTTTCAGAAATTTCGGTCCCTGTTGATATTTCCTTTTCCCCTTCTCCATTATCCTTTTCCTCCCCAGTGTGTATCACTATCCACCACACTATACATTTCACTCAGTTACCTTTATGGTCTGGTTCTCCCACTAGAATATAAGCTCCATTAGGGTTAGGATTTTTGTCAGTTTATCTCAGTGCTGTATACTGGCAGCTAAGAAAGTGTCTGGCTTATAGGAGGTACTTGATAAATATTTGATAATTTGAAGTGAGCAATAACTGTCACCATTGAGTAGTCTATGTGCTGTGGTAGATACTAAAGATGTATTCAGTTGTAAGTAGTAACAAAAAGTCCAGCTCAAAGTAGACTAAGCCATAAGAGGGATTTATTGATTCATACTCATATAACGCCAGGGTCAAGCAATTTGGGGGGCTGGTTTGACACAGCAACACAGGGATGCCATCAAAGACCTGGTTCCTTTCCTTTTCTTGGCCTTCTCTCTGCTCTGACTTCTCTGATTTCAACTTCTTGGTCACCGTCCTGGGATCTCATTATGTCATCATGATTCCAAGGAGGGTGCATAGCACACTTTCTTTACATCTAAGGACACAGAGAGAGGGTTGTCTCCAAGAAACGCCCTCAGAAGTGCTAGGAAGCCTCTTTTCCAGAAGCCCCCAGCTCACATATCCGCTCTTGCACTGAACGCTGGCCAGCGATATGGTGATTAGCTTAGCTTTAGTCACAGGCTCGTCTCAAGAGCCTAGGTTGGACTTGGTGTTCCCCAAAACTCCTTGTGTGTGTGTGTGTGTGTGTGTGTGTGTGTGAGATATGGTACCTCAATGAAAATCAGGATATTGTTGAGAGTCAAGCAAATGGATAAAGAGAGAAAACAAAGCCTTTGGAAAAAGACAAAACCACTTATTTCACAAAGTCTAGGCCTTTTGGAGGAATTAAGTATGGAATTGGACTCGTGCTATATGGCATGAAGTGGGAACATGGACGTAAGGGTTTAATGAGACCACGTGTCTAAAATACTTGGAACTTTTAGACACATTGGGTTAAATACTTGATGTTCAAGTTGCTTTTTATTGTTATTTCAATACACAGAAGTATTAGGAAGAGTATTAGGATAGTTGTTTCTTTTGACCACCATCAGCTTTGGACCGGGATTTAGCCATAGTGCTGAAAGTCTACAGTTAATTAACCCTAAGGTTAACCCCAGCTCCTAAAGCTGTCATATGGTAAAATGTATCCAATTATTTATTTCCTGTTTAGGTTATTTTTTATAAAACAGAGAAAGGAGAATTTAAATTGTTTAGATTAATATTTATAGTAAATCGCCAGCTCTTTAGTGAAACTGTTCCTCTATAATTCTGTAAGTATTGATTTGGAGACTTTTAGGTTCAAAGGGAGATTAGTGATCATAGACCTATCCTCCTTATTATAAGAATGAAAACCTGAGGCCTAGAGAAGTTAACTTATTCTAAGGTTACACAGGTGACCTAGATCTTGACTGAATAAGTTTTTTTTTTTCCAGATTATGCATCGGAATTTTCTGTTATTGACATTGGAGAAAATACATGAATAGCTATATTTTTTTATAGACCTTGCAAAGTAGTTACCTACATCCCAAGAGAGAAGGAAACAGTGCTTTGGAAGATTTAGTTTTCACAGATGAAAAATGGTCAATTTGATTGTTTTGAGAAATTGGAGACTAAATTTTATTCCATCTTGCGCCCACACACACTTCCATTGCAGGCGCACATAATGCATTTACAGAGAAAAATCTTGCTTGATTAAACTAACTGATCTTGAAAATCCAATTTGAGATCTCAAAG
Source organism: Bos indicus x Bos taurus (assembly GCF_003369695.1). Classification (NCBI taxonomy): domain Eukaryota; kingdom Metazoa; phylum Chordata; class Mammalia; order Artiodactyla; family Bovidae; genus Bos; species Bos indicus x Bos taurus. Next base: position 27,432,830 of record NC_040104.1, read on the forward strand.
CTCAGAAGGTACAAAAATCTCACTAGAAAAATTTTAATCCTTGACACTCAGTTAATTGTGCCTTCAGGACACAGTCTGGAGCTACCTCTGCCCTCCCTCTCAAAGTGTAGGTTTTCTCTATGCATTGAGAGCTGGAGGGTTTCTTTTGGACACACATACCATTGCGTTGGCTTTCCCTGGTGGTGTTTTATCCTTGTGTTTCATTGTGTGACCTTGGGTGAGCCAGTTAACCTCTTTGTGCCTCAGATAATAAAAACCAGCCCCTCCCTACTGCATAGAGATGTGGCGGAGATAAATTCTGCTTCAGTGCATTTTGAATAAGAAATCTGTGAAGATAAATGGATAGTAGTGTTTGAACCTCATAAATCCAAGTAGAAATGATAAGGGAGGTGATAAAAGAGCAGAACGGTAGCTTAGAGCAGAGGGCAAATTCACAGCCTCTAGCAATGCAGAAGCCAGTGGTGTCCACACCATTTCGTGTTTCCTTCTCTCTTCTTTTTGTTTCTGTATCTCTCCAGTCACTTTTTAATATAGCCATGTCTCAAAGGTTAAATATTCTGAAACCAGATTCCAGTCCTGTTTCTCATTTCCGTCCTTTCAAATGCTGCCAGCTGAGACTATCTGCTGGTCAGCAGAAGATGTTGTATTAGGATGAGTCTTTCCACTCCTCTCAATAAAAATGGATTGAATGGTGATGGACTGTAGATGGTAGACAGTGGTTTGTCTCAACAGCCGTTCAACCCCACAAAATGCCTTCCTCTTTTATGTTGGCTGGTTTGCTAGGATCTACATTTCCCAAATTCCCTTATTGTCAGGGTCCCAAGCATGACCAAGTACGATTGAGGGCTGCTCAAACAGATGAATTCTTGGAGGCTTTGATCAGTAACTAAATTGCTGGTTTAAATCACGGCAGAGGCAGTGGTGTCAGCTTCCAGCTTTTCCTGAAGCCTTTCCGATTTGACACCTTCCTTATTCTGGCAGAGCTGAAGTTGTTCTGGAATGGTGGCAGCTCTCTTATTCTATAGCCTCCTCATTGCAGCAGAGGCAGCATCCTCCCTGGAGTTACAGTTCTGGAGTGTGCTTTGAGGAATTGTTTTTGGAAGTTCAGCCCAGAGTCTGTTTCATCAGCCTTTCCCTTGCATCGTGTCTTTCCCACCTGGAATTGGATACAGTGAAGGAGCTCGGATGCTGCAGACCCTGGAACCAGCATATCATCTGCTCTTGGACTGCCTGCCTCTGAATCGCTTTAAATGAGAGAGAAAAAAGCTTCAGTATTTAAGCCTTCAAAATCAAGTCACTGGTTTTTGTTGTTGAAGACTAATCCTAACTGATACATAGGCCCCATGGCAAAGGAACATAGTACTGTGTAAATAAAACCGTCTCCAGCATCTGAGTCAACTGTGGTTCCTTCTGGGTCCTGAGTTATATGTAAGTAAAATGAGGTTGAGATATAGACCAATGAACACACATTTTCAAAAGGGCACCTTGAGTGGGATGCAGGCTGAACTGGAGGGTCTGGGTAAGGATGTATAGAATGGCTTGTGGGCATGTGTTTCCACATCAGACTCCCTCTTTATGCCCTTACCAGCTGTCTTCTTGAGTCTGTATTTGGCCATTAAGGCCCAGAGTTGAAGATTACTTTGCCCCAGCTCACTGGAGCTTGAGGACAGTTTTGAATAAACATTGTATAGCAGGGCAAAATTTTTATTATCTTAAGAGCTGGCCAGAGAATTCCTCTTAGAGAAGGATTTTTGCTTAGAAAAAGATTTCAATAAACTGAATAAGTGGAATTGAGGGAAAAGAAGGAATAGAGTAGTAGACCATGGAAGTAAAGCAACATTTGGAGTTGATGGAAAATGAGAAAGGAGACTGGAGGGGAGATAATAGCCAGTGATATGATGGGGTGTTGGGATGAATAGCAGAAAATCCACACTGGTAGCGTGGCCAGAGGACTTGTAAGACCAAGGGGATCTCATGTTGATTGTGTTAAGTTTTTCACAGGGATCTACTTTCCTCCTCTTAAAAGGCAAATAAATATATCTGATTTTACAAACATATATTCTGAGCGCTTTTCCTTTTCCATTCTTTCCTTCTTTTAAGGACTAAAGGAGGAGCTGAATTTAACATCTTATTTCATAAGAAACAAAAATGGCACACCTCAGACAGTAAAACTATCCATAGGCTTAGTGAATTCATTCAAATTTTGTGCCTCAATCCCACTCTGTTGGGATTTACATAATCTAGCATAAATTTTGAACTTCCCGCAGATGTATAGAGGTGTGTAGACCAGACAAGGTGGACCCTGGGGTTGAGGAGTCCCAAGCTACAGTTAAGTGATGCTTCTTTCCAAAGAATTCTCTTGTTTCTAGACAGGTTGGTTGCTATACAGTTGCAAGGAGACAGAAATAGCCATCACTATTTCAACATAAAGCAGAAGGTGAATGTTGGAAAGATAAAAAATTATGATGCTTTGTGACCAGGTGAAAGTCTGTGTCTAAACCAGTATAAGGACAGAGAGCAGGGAGCTGGACCATGGGGTCACCAGTAGCAGAAACTGGAAAAAAGGAAGGTAAATAAGAAATGGACTCAGAAAAGCAGGAAAGGGGAAAGCATCATGTCTCGATTGAAAGGAAGAAAGTGCATCACATCTCAGAATGGTATCTGAGCACAAGTGAGAATGGGAGGGATGGTGAGAGCTGGGAAGCATTACTGGGACACTGAGTTTAAGAAATAGGGATGTCTATAAGGAAGATAGAGCAGTATAGTTGTTTTTTATGATCCAACTTTTCAATTTTAGTAATTAGCAGCACATGGGCAAGTTTATTTAAACTCTTTCCCCCACCTCAACTGGATTAAATGAAAAATGCTAGGTATATTATTTCTTCTGTAAATATTTAAGGCTATGTCCCTAAGAGATAAAGTTTTCTGATACAAAGGTCTTCTAAACTTAATTTCTTAAAGTGTTCTCTTTCACGGTTTCATGGGTTCATTGGGTTCAGCTGGGCAGGTTTTTAATCCAGGCATCTGAAGATTGATCTGGTCTGGGTTTGCAAGGGGGCTCACTCATGACTGTCCGCTGGGAACTCAGGTGGGACTGTTGATTCTACTTCCTTTAAATGGTTTCTCCATGTGGCTTTCCCTAGGATGGCCTCTAGGTTCCAAGAAGGAATGTCCCAAGAGCAAAAGTTCCAAGACACCTGGGTAGAAGCTGTAAGACTTCCTATGACCTAGTCTCAGATCTTAAGGTCATTGTTTCCATCACATTCCACTGAAGAAGGGAGTCACTGGGGCCATAGGAATCTCAGGTGGGTCATGTCATGGGCCAAGGGAATGATGCTAGGGAAGATAAAGGGAACATTTTGGGATAAGTTCCTGCTAAATGGAAATTAGAATTAAACTACTGTTTTTCTTAGGCTTCCTATGTGGAGCAGTGGGAAAGAATCCCCCTGCCATCACAGGAGATGCAGGAGACATGGTTTCAATAACTGGGTCAGGAAGATCACCTGGAGAAGGGAATGGCAGCCCTCTCCAGTATTCTTGCCTAGAAAATTCCATGGACAGAGGAGCCTGGCGGGCTACAGTCCATGGGGTCACAAAAGAGTTGGGCCTGGCTGAGCATACACACACACTGTTTTTCTTGCATATTTGATCTAAGGAGAGTTGCATTTGATTGAATCATTTGAGATATGTGAAATATGAAATCATGTTCACATCCCTGCATCTATTTTTGTGTTGCAGAGTACAATGGAGAAAGTAAGACCTTACCAAATAACATGAGGAAAGCTTTAGGTTTTTAGATTTGTCAAATTTATCTATGTGTTTATCAAGGTAGAAAGATAGAATGAATGCAGTTTATTGGTTGGCAATAACATCCTCTCTCTGTGGTTTTCCTTTCTACTGTGTCACTGGGGCCTTATTCCCACAGGGAGGTTCCTAGGTACAAGGAGGAGTGGCCATTTCACCCCAGAAATCTGCTTTAAGTGTGGCTGGTTCAGGACTATGACAGAAAGTGAGGGTAGCGGTCACAGCAGGCAGAAGGCCCACGTGTCCATTTCAAGACCTAAACTTGATCCAAAGATGGAGAGTCACTGAAGAATTGGCCTAAACAGGATGCTAAGTACGAAGAGAGGATTCACTATTAGAATGTGCTGTGACTAGAGAGAGAGGCATAGAAAGGATGACAAACCTCAAATCCTGGAGGTGAAGTAGAGGTTCCCTTGACAATGTGAGTGTGCACGCTCAGTCATGTCTGACTCTTTTGCTAACTCATGGACTGTAGCCCACCTGGCTTCTCTGTCCATGGAATTCTCCAGGCAAGAAAAACTGGAGTGGGTTGCTATTTCCTACAGGGGATCTTCCTGACCCAGGGATTGAACTTGCATCTGCTGCATCTCCTGCATAGCAGGCAGATTCTTTTACCACTCGGCCATTAAGGCAGATTCCCGTAAAATGCTGGTCTGTAATGCTCTTCATCTAGGCTCTGGAATTAGGCAGATCTGGTAGGAATGCCCACTCCATAGATTACTGGCATGTCCCTTTGGCCAAATCGTTTTAATTTGTCTACTCAGCCACAGAACTTAAAGAATAACAGCGCCTACCATACAGGGTTTTTAGGATGATTTAAATGAGTACATATAAAATACTTGAAAAAAAAAAAGCCAGTACATTGTAAGTGCTATTGTAGTTCTGTGTTTCATCGCCACCACCACCACCACCACCACCATCATTTCTTATGTGCCAGGCACAGAAGACAGTGCTTAATTTGGAATACCAAGTTTCATTGTCATGAATTCTATGAATTGACACAATTCTACGAATAGGTAGCATCCCGTTTTTAAAATGAAAAAACTTAGATAAATTAAATAATTTGTTCGGTAGTAAGTGTTGGAATTGAGTTTTAAATCTCAACAAGCTTCATCTAGAGGCCCAGTGCTTAATTTCAGAATGTGGTCAGGTATCCAGCACTCACTAATGGCTCCGTGCATAGTTACTACTATCATACTTTTTTTTTTTTTTTTTTAGTACTATCATCATTTGAAGTGGCATTGGTGTGGGGTGGGGGGAAAGAGTTAATCCAAACAATTGAGATACAAAGATGGGGGCTGGTAATACTTAATGCTAACCAGATGTCAGAGACAGAACAGAAATTTCAAGATTAATGTTTGGATACAGAGATTGGCAGGGCTGCTGTCATCTCTTAATGTCCATTATGTCAGGGACACCACTCAAGAGCCAGTGCACTTGGCCTTGATGAGGTGTTCTCATTGGGTTGAGTAGGACAGGAGCAGTAAAGAGAGGGCTGTGGGGGCTCTTCTTTGGCCTTGGTGGTGGACATTGCCCTCTACGCTGTGCTCCCTGGGGCCCACGCCAGGATCAGGGTGGTGGACCAGGTGGACCAGCAGTCAGATGTAAGTCAGTTCTTATTTTACAACATTGACTTTCGAGGGGCAAAGACTTTGCTTTCATAGCATGAGGTCTCAACCTCTGTTTGTTCTCTCCTTTTTATTTCCCTTCCTCACCTTTATCTCCAGAGTTTAGCCTGAGGCCTAAAGCAAAGTATCAGTGAGTTCACAGAAAGTATTTGACAGACTGAATGCCCTCATACTGAACTTGCTTCTGCTTCGCTTGGGCTGTGTAGGCTATTCCATTACCTTTTGGTTTCATTCTACTCATTTGCAAAATAATGGGGATAACAATGCTTCTCATTAAAGGTGGTAAGGATTAAATTATATATATATATACACACACATCAAGGAGAGGCGAGAAAGCTTTCTTAAGTGAACAATGCAGAGAAATAGAGGAAACCAACAGAATGGGAAAGACTAGAGATCTCTTTGGGAAAATCTGAGATACCAAGGGAACATTTCAGGCAAAGATGGGCACAATAAAGATCAGAAACAGCAAGGCATAAAAGAACCAGAAGAGATTAAGAAGAGGTGGCAATTATACACAGGACTGTACAAAAAAGGTCTTAGTGACCAGGATAATCATGATGGTGTGGTCACTCACCTACAGCTAGACATCCTGGAGTGTAAAGTCAAGTGGGCCTTAGGAAGCATTACTACGAACAAAGCTAGTGGAGGTGATGGAATTCCAGTTGAGCTATTTCAGACCCTAAAAGATGATGCTGTGATGCTGCACTCAGTATGCCAGCAAATTTGGAAAACCCAGCAGTGGCTATGGAACTGGAAAAGGTCCATTTCATTCCAATCCCAAAGAACGGCAATGCCAAAGAGTGTTCAAACTACAGCACAGTTGTGCTCATTTCACACGAGAGCGAGGTAGGCTTCAACCTTCAATCCTTTGAGCTAGGCATCAACAGTATGCGAACTGAGAACTTCCAGATGTACAAGCTGGATTTAGAAAAGGCAGAGGAACCAGTGATCAAATTGCCAATATCCATCGGATCATAGAAAAAGCAAGTACATTCCAGAAAAACATTTTCTTCTCCTTCACTGACTATGCTAAATCCTTTGACTGTGTGGATCACAACAAACTGTAGAAAATTCTTGAGATGGAAATACCAGACCACCTTACCTGCTTCCTAAGAAACTTATATGCAGGTCAAGAAGCAACAGTTAGAACCAAATGTAGAACAATGAACTGGTTTAAAATTAGGAAAGAAATATGTCAAGGCTGTATATTGTTACCCAGCTTATTTAAATTCTGTGTAGAGTACGTCATACAAAAATGCCAGGCTGGGTGAAGCACAAGCTGAAATGAAGATTGCTGGGAGAAATATCAACCTCAGATATGCAGATGACACTACTCTAATGGGAAAAAGTGAAGAGGAACTAAAGAGCCTCTTGATGAAGATGAAAGAAGAGAGTGAAAAAGCTGGCTTAAAAACTCAGCATTCAAAAAAACAAGATCATGGCATCCAGTCCCATTACTTCATGGCAAGAAATGGGGAAAAAAATGGGATCAGTAGCAGATTTTATTTTCCTGGACTCCAAAATCACTGCAGACATGACTGCAACCATGAAATTAAATGATGCTTGCTCCTTGGAAGAAAAGCTATGACAAACCTAGACAGTATATTAAAAAACAGAGACATCACTTTGCTCACAAAGTTCCATCTAGTCAAAGCTATGGTTTTTCCAGTAGTCATGTACGGATGTGAGAGATGGACCATAAAGAAGGCTGAGCTCTGAAAAATTGATGCTTTTGAACTGTTTCTGGAGAAGACTCTTGAGAGTCCCTTGGACAACAAGGAGATCAAACCAGTCAGTCCTAAAGAAAATCAACCCTGAATTTTCACTGGAAGGACTGGTGGTGAGTCTTTAATCCTTTGGCCTCCTAATGCAAAGAGCTGACTCATTGAAAAAGACCCTGATGCTGGGAAAGATTGAGGGTGGGAGGAGAAGGGTGCTACAGAGGATGAGATGATTGGATGGCATCACCAACTGAAAGGTAATGAGTTTGCGCAAACTCAGGGAGATAGTGAAGACCATGTAAGCCTGGTGTGCTACAGTCCATGGGGTCACAAAGAGCCAGACATGACTTAGTGACTGAACAATGACAAATTACTTACTGTGTGTTTCCTTTCCTGCTCTAGCAATTAGGGTGTGCCAGAAAACAAACAAACATACAAAAAACAGGACAATTCATGCCCAGAGCTTGATTGATTGGGTTACTTAACAGAGGCCTGTGTGGGGTTGTTATTGTTGTTTAGTCACTAAATCATGTGGAGCTCAGCTGGTGGGATTAAGGATCTACACAATCAAGGTGACACACTCTTTGATGGCATCAGGGGAAGACTTTGCCATCCTTAGGTCTGGGGGATGAGGGGAGGAAACAGTGATGCCAGAGGCAAGAGACGGCCAGAATTGTGGGGCTGGCGCTGTTCTTACGAAAACATAAAAAACAAAACAAACTAGGAAGAACCACCCCAACCTGTCTGCCCCTGCCCTCCCACTGGAAGGCTACCAACAGAGAACATCCAAGGTGACATAGCTCAGGGCAGGAAAGGATGAGAATAGGGTCGGAGTGATGGGGGTGGATGGAAAATGGAGAGCCACTGGTATCCATTCTGAACAGTAAAGAAAGATAATAATGGGAAAAATACAACTCTTACTGCCTGGAAAAGCACTGTTGCTTGCTTAATGGTACCAAGAGATCCTGATGATGGATTGGGCTTATAAAAGTAGTGATAAAGGAATTTACTTAGAATACCTTTTACTTAGAGGAATAGTAGTTATGTGGGAATTTAATAGCTGAGATTTGGGGGAAAAAATGTTTTGCATGCTTAAATGAGTATGGGAAATGCAGAGCTGAACAAAACTCAATAGATTTACTCCCTGAAAGGTTTCTCAGAGCCTTTGCTAAGGAGTAGTTGCATCTCTCTGTGGGAGATGTAATGTAGAGCATTCCCCAAATCTGTTTTCTTGGAGCATTTCATGGATAAATACTCCTTGGAATATGCTGAAGGAAATTCCGGCTTAGGAGTTACAGTTGTCGACTGAAAAAAAATAAATAAATAAAGGCACAGTGTGAAAGTTGTCAGTTCAGCTTTATTTGAGGCAGAATGAGGACTGTAGCTTGGGAGACAGCATTTTGGATAGCTCCGAGGAACTGCTCCAGAGATGCAGGGGATAATGCCAGGGTTATGTATGGTATTAGTGAAAGAGGGGTCTGTGTAGTCAACCACACATTTTGGCAAAGGATTGCAGCTAGTTACAAGGAGCAGGTAGCACTGTTAATGATTTGAATGGTTTCCTGCTGCTGCTGCTGCTGCTGCTAAGTCGCTTCAGTCATGTCCGACTTTGTGCGACCCCATAGACGGCAGCCCACCAGGCTCCCCCGTCCCTGGGATTCTCCAGGCAAGAACACTGGAGTGGGTTGCCATTTCCTTCTCCAATGCGTGAAAGTGAAAAGTGAAAGGGAAGTCACTCAGTTGTGTCCAACTCTTAGCGACCCCATGGACTATAGCCCACCAGACTATAGGATTTTCCATGGATGGGATTTTCCAGGCAAGAGTACTGGAGTGGGGTGCCATTAAGAGGAAATGCAAGAATTTGGACTCATAAAATCCTCTCCAGAAAATATCTAGCTATCAAAAGGCTTGTTCTGTCAGGTTGCTTTTTTTTTTTTTTTCCTAGAGCACAGAGGGCCTCATTCCTGATTTCCACCCTGACTCTTTTCAGAGGGTTTTAAAGGTCAGTGGCGGCAGTGGCTAGTGATGTAATCCTTGCAGAGGCAGTTGGCAAGTGCCAACTTTGGCACAGCCTAGGGGAAATCCACTATCATCTTCCCTTTACTTCTCAGGTACAAGCTGGAGCCTAGGCTTCCTCGGTCAGAACCCTTGGTTTCCATACGTGGATCAGCATGTGGTTCTAAATGCCTTTATGCCACATGTTCTTTCCCTTTCTCTGACCCCTTAGAAAAGTAGCTGCCTCGGATTAGTTTGGCCTTAGCAAGGGTATCCAAATGGAGAGTTGAGATGTACAAATAGTAGTCTTCACACTAAGGCCCCTATTGACAAGGGGCCTTACCTACTGCATACCTACTGGACCTCCTTGAGGCAAACTGGCTCTGTCTACTTTCTCAGTATCACGAGACAAGTGTTTTAAGTGTGTATGACAACAAAGAATACGGAAAGGGCTGGACACCATCTCTGTCACCAAAGAACTCAAAATCTCTTTGTGAAGGTGTATAAACACATAAACCACTTGGAAAAAAAAAAATTGATGTTGCCTTTCATCAAACGACAAAACCCACTGTAGAAGCAAAGGGATGTTCCATAGTTGGTTGTGGTTATGTATATGGAGAAAGCAATCTTCTGAGAGGTTATAAAGCCCCACCTGGCCCTCATCTCACAGGTAGTGGGATTTTAGTAGATAGCTGGTGGGGTGGGGGTGATGGGGGAGGGGAGACAGAGAAGGAGAGAGGTGTTTCGGGTGGAAGATACTGCAAGAATGGGAATAGTAGCATTTTAGCAAGTAAAGCACGTCTTCCTTCAGGTGATAGATGCGTGGAAAGAAAGGACCAGGCTCTGATTGTTTTACTTCTGTAAGTCAAACAGGCTGCTCTTGGTGGATTTCCCTTAAGCGGACTTTTGGAGTCTTCTTTCAATCAGTTCCTTGAGCTGCTGATGAACAGCATGAGTTCAGCTTCTCCCTCTGGGCTTTTGGTGCACTTTTCACCGGTCAAAATTAATTAGAGGAAGCAACCCCACACACACCTCTCACACTGATTCATCTATAAGGAGCTGGCAAATTGGACTGGGGACCAGGGAGAATTTCACTGGAGGTTTTTTCTTTCTGCAGAGAAACTACCCAAACAGAAGCCTTGTGAAGTCTCTGAATTTGAACAGGAAGTTTTCCTTTTTAAATTCTTTTAGTAATAGAGCCTTCTGATAACATGTCCTTAATAGTGTCTTAGGTCAGGGGCTACACTGCAGTCCTGGAATGTAAATCCTGCGCATGGAGAGATGAAGACTTGACCCTTGGTGTATCTGTTTGGTTTCGTTGCTTCTTTTCCATCCCTTCTCTTTCTCACACCAGCCACAGCATACAGAACAGAGCACCAAGGAACACTGAAACTTCAGTGCCAGTTTTTACTCTTTGCTTTAGGCTTTACTTAGGAAGGGAACTCTTTTTGTTTATTTATTTATTTTTTATTGGAGTACAATTGCTTTACAATGTTGTGTTTTTGCTGTATAAGCAACTGAGTCAGCTATATGTGTGTATACACACACACACACACACACACACACACATATATATTATATATATATATATATATATATCCCCTCCCCCTTATAACTTCCTCCCCGCCCACTCCCATCCCACCTATCTATGTCATCAGAGAGCACAGACCTGAGCTCCCTGTGTATATAGCAGGTTCCCACTGCCTGACTGTTTTACATGTGGAAGGGAGAGTTTAATGCATTAGTGGAAGAGCTCCAGATTTGTATCCCCTGGAGTTTGCTTTGTGGGTGGCCCGACTGTTAAGGAATTTTCAGTTCACAGCTTAGTATTAAATGCACTCTTTCCCACTGCAGCAGGTAGGTTTTCATTTCCTTTCTTGACTTGCCTAAATCATGGCATCTGGTCCCATCACTTCATGGGAAATAGATGGGGAAACAGTGGAAACAGTGGCTGACTTTATTTTTTGGGCTCCAAAATCACTGCAGATGATGATTGCAGCCATGAAATTAAAAGACGCTTACTCCTTGGAAGGAAAGTTATGACCAATCTAGATAGCATATTCAAAAGCAGAGATATGACTTTGCCAACAAAGGTCCATCTAGTCAAGGCTATGGTTTTTCCAGTAGTCATGTAAGGATGTGAGAGTTGGACTGTGAAGAAAGCTGAGCGCCAAGGAATTGACACTTTTGAACTGTGGTGTTAGAGAAGATGCTTGAGAGTCCCTTAAACTGCAAGGAGACCCAACCAGTCCATTCTGAAGGAGATCAGCCCTGGGATTTCTTTGGAAGGAATGATGCTAAAGCTGAAACTCCAGTACTTTGGCCACCTCATGCAAAGAGTCGACTCATTGGAAAAGACTCTGATGCTTGGAGGGATTGGGGGCAGAAGGAGAAGGGGACGACAGAAGATGAGATGGCTGGATGGCATCACCAAATCGATGGATGTGAGTTTGGGTGAACTCTGGGAGATGGTGATGGACAGGGAGACCTGGCGTGCTGCAACTCATGGAGTTACAAAGAGTTGGACACGACTGAGTGACTGAACTGAACTGGAAAAAAAAAAAAAAAAAAAACAGAAGCCCTGTTTTTCATTCACTTGTTTGTTTTTTTCATTTAGTCAAATATTTATTGAGTACCTACTAAGTGCCAATATGTGGACATGATGCAATGATTTTCCATGACTGAGTTTATTCTAGGTGATAGGAGAAGACAGGTAAACTGATTTATTTTGTTACTGCATATATGACAACTTCAGGTAGGGATAATGACAACGTTAAGTCAAAAAATACTGGCTAGTGATACGTACCAAAAGAAAACAAGACAGGATAAAGCTACAAGTGACTAGGTTTGGGGCGAGGGCCTTGTTAGATGAAGTGGTCAGGGAAAGCCTCTTGAAGGAGGTGGCCTTGAGCTGAAGAACTGGAAAGAATCAGCTATGCCAAGACAGGAGATGAGAGTATTTCAGGCAGAGGACAGGGCGCTTGCAAAGTTCCTGTGGCCATGGGAATGAGTTTCTCTGGAGCATAGTGAGGCCCAGAAATGGGTGCTCAGATTTGAGACTGGCTGCAGGAGCCCTTTTGAATTAAAAGCAGGAGAGCTGGTGGTCAGCAGAAATGGGTGGTTCACGCGCTTTTGGGGGCTGGCTGTGCCTTACTCTTATAAAGCCATGGCCGCACAGTTGTCAGGCATCCAGCAACTCTTATCCAAAATGCAGGCAAGAAAGTGGCTTCTCAGACTAGCATGGGGGAAACCAGGCTGCGGGCTCTGAGCTTGTGACTGTCACTGCTTCCTGTTTTGTGTTTTGATTCAGTGTTAAGGCTTTAAGCCAGCTGGAAAGCTGCCACTCAGAGGGTCCCCTGACCCTGTTCTCAGGGCTCTCCCCTAGTTGCTGAGGGGCCAGGAGAGGGGAGGGTGCCAGAGGTGCAGCAGGTGGGTGAGCTCCGGCTGTTGCCTTGGCACACGGATCGGGATGGGCCTTCCTTGTGGCCTGGGTGGTCGGATGCTGAGATGCAGGAGTACTTGGATGAGCGGAAGACATCCTTCTCCACCGTGGCTGCACATCTGCATCATTTGAAGTGGTGTGCTTTAGATACTTAGACCCGGGACTCTGTCCTCCCACCCAAACATTTCCGATTGGATTGATCTAGAGTGAGACACAGAGTTAGGTATTTTTCCCCCAGTGCCCTCAGATGGAACACCACGTACCCGGCCACACAGCGAGGCTGTGGACCCGTGGTCTAGAGGGATGAGCATTCTGCCTTGTTTGCTGCTGTTTGCTTTGTTTTCTTAAGACTTTTCTCTCTGTCTTTGACTTGAGAACTAGAGACCTTTACCAAGTTCTGAAGATGTGTTCTTCAGAAAGTAAATTGAGGTGTGGTGGGAACAGTGTGTGTGTGTGTGTGTGTGTGTGTGTGTATGTTGCATTTGTATGCTCTCTGTGAGATACATGTGTGAAATATGGAGGGTGTGTATGGTACACATAGATGGAGCGGGCGAGGTACATGTGGTGTGTGGGGTGTGTGTGGTATGTCTCTCTGTGTGTAGTGTGGATGTGTGTTGTGAGTGTTTCCATTTGCATGCTCTGTCTTAATGGTACATGTGATATGTGAATGTCAAGTGGATCTTCCATCACATGTGATGATCTTGCTTAAGTTATTGTACTTCTCTTAATCTTGATTTTCATGTCTGAAATATGGCCTATCTATAGTATCTCTGTCTTATATGCTTGATTTAAGGATTAAATGAGATAATATGCATATAAAATTCCTTTAGCATGATGCCTAGCACAGAGAAAGCCCTCAATAAAAGTTATATGATGGAGATGAAGTTTTGATGAATGTTCTTAACCTTCCTTACTTTCTGTATCAGTTAAATGGGGATAACTGTTACAGATAGTGTTAGGGCAAGAATCCTCAAACATCTGTTTCAGGTTAAAGTGTTACACAGAGGTAAGTGTGTCTGTAAGTCTCACTTTATTGAAATATCTTCCCACATCCATTAGGCCTGGCTGATTTCTTTGTTCCAGATAAGTCTCTTCTGTTGCCTCTTCCTGATCCCAACCTTAGAATTGATCGACATGGTAGAGGTGGATACGGATGTTGTGCTCACCTCCCTGAAGGTGAAGCACTTAATTTTAGACCACTCCACTGTTTGGATCACAATAAACTGTGGAAAATTCTGAAAGAGATGGGAATACCAGAACACCTGATCTGCCTCTTGAGAAATTTGTATGCAGGTCAGGAAGCAACAGTTAGAACTGGACATGGAACAACAGACTGGTTCCAAATAGGAAAAGGAGTACGTCAAGGCTGTATATTGTCACCCTGTTTATTTAACTTCTATGCAGAGTACATCATGAGAAACGCTGGACTGGAAGAAACACAAGCTGGAATCAATATTTCTGGGAGAAATCTCAATAACCTCAGATATGCAGATGACACCACCCTTATGGGCAGACAGTGAAGAGGAACTCAAAAGCCTCTTGATGAAAGTGAAAGTGGAGAGTGAAAAAGTTGGCTTAAAGCTCAACATTCAGAAAACGAAGATCATGGCATCTGGTCCCACCACTTCATGGGAAATAGATGGGGAAACAGTGGAAACAGTGTCAGACTTTATTTTTCTGGGCTCCAAAATCACTGCAGATGGTGACTGCAGCCATGAAATTAAAAGACACTTAGTCCTTGGAAGGAAAGTTATGACCAACCTAGATAGCATATTCAAAAGCAGAGACATTACTTTGCCAACAAAGGTTCGTCTAGTCAAGGCTATGGTTTTTCCTGTGGTCATGTATGGATGTGAGAGTTGGACTGTGAAGAAAGCTGAGCACCGAAGAATTGATGCTTTTGAACTGTGGTGTTGGAGAAGACTCCTGAGAGTCCCTTGGACTGCAAGGAGATCCAAGCAGTCCATTCTGAAGGAGATCAGCCCTGGGATTTCTTTGGAAGGAATGATGCTAAAGCTGAAACTCCAGTACTTTGGCCACCTCATGCAAAGAGTTGACTCATTGGAAAAGACTCTGATGCTGGGAGGGATTGGGGGCAGGAGGAGAAGGGGACGACAGAGGATGAGATGGCTGGATGGCATCACTGACTTGATGGACGTGAGTCTGAGTGAACTCCGGGAGTTGGTGATGGACAGGGAGGCCTGGTGTGCTGCGATTCATGGGGTCTCGAAGAGTCGGACATGACTGAGCGACTGATCTGATCTGATCTGATCTGAAGGATGTGAGCAGCTCTATTTCTGATGCCCTGATGTGCCTTGTCACAGTTCTGTATTTTCTAGCAAAGGCAGTTCGTACATTTTGTTTGCTCCAAAGCATCCATTGTCCAGCAATGGTAGCATTGGTGTGATTGAGAGAATTTATTCTTTTAATCTATTTGCTGATCCCAAATCTCCCCTTATCAACCCTCATCTCTGCCTATTGTTCCCAGGGTAGCCATTTGACAGGTGGTATGTTTTTGCTTGACATTGATTAAAGTTCCCACTCCATTGCTCAAAATGAAGTGTATGCTAAATGTTGAACCAGCAAAGATGCCTGCAATTTTGGCTGAGAGACAGCATTTCAGATACGTTTATGAAAAACTCAGTCTGTATTTGTTTTCTTGTCAGAAAGGTCCTAGGCAGGTTGGAGCTTGGAGGAAGGAAAGGACAAAAGTAGAATTTGTAATAACATTGACCTTGATCAGTCATTAAAATACTGGACTCTTAGACATCAAGTTATTAGCATTTTCATCTTATGAATTCTCAAACTTTTGTATCTGTAATTGACAATTGTGAAGATGGTCCTTAAAATGAGAATTCCCTCAAATGAGTTTCTTTGTAATTAAACAAAAGTATGCAAACAAGAAATTATAGAGCTTTTTCCCTTGCAGGGATGAGCATGAGAATGAAATATTTCAGGCACAGGGTATTTCATATCTTTGTGTTCTTTTTAAAAACTATTCCTGTGGGCTTTACCTAATTATGTCTTGAGTGATTTCCCTGATTTGGGATTTCTGTATTTACGTAAGACTTTCTCATGGAAAAGTCTGATCCTGATTCAGATTTGTTTTCTGTAAGTTTCATTTCTGTCACCCCTTGGAACCTCAGTAAGACCTTTCTAAATTATTCTTGTGAAATTCATGAGATGTCTCCTTCCTGTTGCTGCAGATGGCGCATAAACAATGTGGACTTTTTATGTTCCCTGTAACCTTCTTGGAGAAGATGGATGTTAGTCCAGGCATTTAAAATACAATTGTATGTTTATCAGGTATTTTACAGATCATGAAATTGCTAGCGTGTTAAATAGACGTTTTTTGATTTAACCAGATGAACCATTCATTAAACCCATCTGAGGTCGACAGACTAGCTCGCAAAAATGAGTAGCTTGGTTTGGGACTTTGGGTCTGAGTTAATGGTGTGTGGTGTGTGCGTGCGTGTGTGTATGTGTGTGATTGAGTGAGAGAGAGAATCAATGTGTCGATGTAGCTGGGAATAACCTAAGATTTGTTTCAGTGGAAGTGGGTAGAATAGACTTGTAAGAAAATTCATTTCATTAAATGGTATTGAGCGTTTGTTGTGTACCAGGGAGTCTGCTAGGTACTGGGGAGACAGCCTGGCGTGCTGCGATTCATGGGGTCGCAAAGAGTCAGACATGACTGAGCAACTGAACTGAACTGGAGAGACAACAGTGAACAAAACAGGCACACTCTTCATTCTCCTGTAGTTCATCCCCCACAGGGGTTTTGGGAGCTGAAACTAAGGGAAAACAAAGGGAGTATCATTTATCTAAGTACGCTTAGAATGTCCCCAGTTCTCTGATAGACAATTTAATGCATCGTGTTGCCTTATTTATCATAGTTATAAATAAGAAGTCAGTGAGGTAGTTGTTCTCATCTTTCAGAGATTTTCAGTTGCCTAAGGTTATTATCTAGAATTGCCCGACTCCAAAGTCTCCACCGTTTCTAGCACACTGTGCTGTTTCTCTTGAAGAAGTTGAGAAAGCGTTATCACCCCCATAGAAATACTGCTTCCAACCCCTTGGGACAGCCATTGATTTATCAAGTCCTTTTCACTAGGATTGAGAACCTTGCTACGGGCAGCATTAAAGAGTTCAAGTGTGACGAAACTCATGGTTCTATCTGTCTTCCCATTTAGTAGACAAGATGAAAAGAGCTGTGGAAATGGGATTAGATTGCCTGAGTAATAAGCCATATGGCTCTGTGGCTTTTGCTGAAAGTTTTGATTGATCTGAGCCCTGCCATGGGTAAAGTGTTAGTCTTTATTAAAACCCATTTAGTGAACTGTTATGTCTCCTGACCAGGGGAGGAGGAATGAATTAATTTCAAGATCCTGTTTCTAGATCTGCTGAAACAGTCAGTGATCAAAAACAACGTGTGCATCTTAGAGAATAATGTCTCTCCCCAGGGAGTGCTGACATTAAATCTAGGTTGAAAGATGATTGGTCCAGGACTTGACATGGCTGGGGAAATCTATCCTTGCAGGCAACTTTTAAAAGCAAAACCAACTGTGAAGTCCATTTCAATTCAATCCATCAAGCATTTAGTGAGTGACTATTACCTGCCAGACTTTATGCTAAGTTTTGAGGATACAGAGATGAATAAGCCACAGTTTCTTCCTTTAAGGAGCACATGCCCAATGTAAAATTATAGATTCTCTTTCAAAGAGACCAGGGCGAAAATATAAAGATATTTACATTTCTTACAGTATTTTTTTTTTTTCTATCTGACATTTCACTTTTAGCATAATCCCTTCCAAGTTTATCCATGTTGCTGCAAATGGCAAATTTTTTTTTTTTTGACTAAATGGTATATGATTTTTTACCGTATGAGCCACCAGGATATGATATCACTTATGTGTGAAATCTAAAAACAAAACAAAACAAAACAAAAACAAACTAATGAATACAACAAAAAAGAAGCAGACTCACAGATACAGGAAACAAATTAGTGGTTACCAGTGTAGAGAGATAAGAGGGAGGTACAATGTATGGGTAGGGGATTAAGAGGCACAAACTGTTAGGTATAAAATAAGCTGCAAATATATATTGTATAATACAGGGAATATTGTTAGTATTTTATAACTATAATGCAATATAACCTTAAAAAAATTGAGACTCACTGTAATGTATACCTGTCACATTTAATCAGTTCAGTTTAGTTCAGTTGCTCAGTTGTGTCCGACTCTTTGCGACCCCATGAATCACAGCACGCCAGGCCTCCCTGTCCATCACCAACTCCTGGAGTTCACTCAGACTCACATCCATCGAGTCGGTGATGCCATCCAGCCATCTCATCCTCTGTTGTCCCCTTCTCCTCCTGCCCCCAATCCCCCCCAGCATCAGTCTTTTCCAATGAGTCAACTCTTTGCATGAGGTGGCCAAAGTACTGGAGTTTCAGCTTTAGCATCATTCCTTCCTAAGAAATCCCAGGGCTGATCTCCTTCAGAATGGACTGCTTGGATCTCCTTGCGGTCCAAGGGACTCTAATACTGTCCCTCAACTGCACTTCAATAAAAAATCATATCCATGTTTCTTAAGTAGTCAAGAGGAGGGCAAGGTTAATGTAGAGGCAGAGAAGGGACTGAAGAAAGGCTTCCTGGAGGGAGGAGAATATGTCACCTTCCTGGAGGGAAAGATTTGTAGGATGACAGGAAGTAAACCACACAATTAAAGGACATGTGACAAGGTATTTCAAGCAGTGGAGACAAAATTTGAAATGACAGTCTTTAAGAATTAAATTTGTGAAATGCATGGACTTCTACGCTGTTATTGCAATAAAATAGAATAGAAGGAAGTGAGGAGGGTAGACAATGAAAGTTCACACAGGCCATGTTGTAAAGAACCTTGTACTGTAAGGTGTAGTATTCATAGGTCTGGGTTGTCAGCAGTTGGTCTTGTGTGTCTTGTGGGTGAGCTTAGGTGAGAAAGCTCATATGACAGTCTCCTGCATTATTTCAAGTAAGAGGTAGTGGCCTGAATTAAGGTAATTAGGATGAAGAGCACAGGTTTAGCCTAAGATGCAAGTGGCAATTCCTGGAGGTTTCTGGGATTTGGGAGTAAGGCAAAAGTCAGCAGGGAATGATGTCCAGGTTCTGACTCAGGGGACTGCATGGATGATCATGTTGCTAACTGAGAAGGGCATCCAGGAAAAGGAGAGTTTGGAGACAGGAGTGATGGAGATCATTGGTTCATTTCGGACAGGTCAAGTGAAGGGAATTTTAGGAACTCTATGAAAATGACTAGGGGCTGGGTAAATGGATTGTCTGGAACTCAAAATCAATGGACATGGAGACTTTTGGGAGTGTTGTCAAGACAAGGGTGGCATTTAAAAATATGTCAATATATGAACTTATCTTTGGAGAGAGAACAGAACTGTTAGGGAAACCAGCATTTTAGGAACGTAAAGAAGAGAATATAGCTATGGAAACTGAGAAATTGTTAAGAGGAAGGAAAAACACCAGTAAAGTGTTGTCCTTGAAATGAAGGAGATGGGAGTTTCAAGGAGGAGAGAACAGGAAGCTGAGAGGCCAAGTCACACTGCTGTAAACTGTCCCTTGAGTTAGGACGTAGGCGTGCATTGTGACCCTTGCCAGGGAAGTGCTGGAGACAGGGGCACAAGCCAGAGGGCTGCAGATGAAAGTGTGAACGAGTGATTAGGAAGTGAAGACTGAGTATAAATCAAATTTTTAAAGAGCTTTGGTGGAAGTAATGAGAAAATGGATGGCGGAAAGAGGGGGCTATGGAGGAGGACAGGCTGAGGTAGATGAGATGGTGGGGGGGGGCTTGAGCATGCCTTAAATTTTTTTTTTCTATTTTTTAAATTAATTTTTTATTGGAGTATAGTTGCTTGACAATGTTGTGTTAATATCTACTGTATAGCAAAGTGAATCAGCCATACGTATACACATATCCTCTCTTATGTGGATTTCCTTCCCATTTAGGTCACCACAGAGCATTTGAGGAGGGTTCCCTGAGCTATACAGTATGTTTTCATTAGTTATCTATTTTATACAAAATATCAATAATGTATATACGTCAATCCCAGTCTCCCAGTTCATCCCACCTCCCCATTCACCTTGCTGCCCACCCATTTGTTCACTTGGTTTGTGTGTCTATTTCTATTTTGTAAATACAAGGCATGGATGGACCTAGAGACTGTCATGCAGAGTGAAGTAAGTCAGAAAGAGAAAAACATATGTTATATATTAACACATATGTGTGGAATCTAGAAAAATGGTATAGATGGTCTTATTTGCAAAATAGAAATTAAAGATGCCTTGAGATGAAAGCAAGGTTTTGATAACAATCCAGAGGCCGAAGACAAAGGATGTACTTGAATTTCACATGAATGAATGGGCCCACATAGAGCAGTGTCGAATATAACAGGATTCTTCACCCTGGGAGTCAGTAGGGAAGGAGGGAATTATGATTATTCCCAAGACATGGAACTTTGTACGTGGGACATAGGGCAGGAGACTAAGGGAATTGACTGCTCCTGTCTACAGATGAATGGGGCACATTGGAATGAAAAGCATCTGCTGAGTTTATAAAGAGGGTGAAGATTTGAAGAGAGAATGTGACTTAGGATACTCAGGAGGGAGCGTCCTAGAAGGCAGTTAAAAAAATAAGGTTTTGAAGATGGAATTGTAGAGAAGTTTTCAGCAAAGCCCATTTGAGGATGTGGTCTTGCTCCAGCCATGCCCAGCTGTCTGCTGAGGGACAGAAGTCTGATTGTAGGACTGAGCTTTAGCTACAGACATGGAAGTGTGTTTGAGAGAGAGGAATGGACTGTGGAGCTTCCCTTGGATAAACGTTAGAAAACAAGGGGAAATAGGGGTAGCACCAGGGTTCGTAGTTTAAAGAGCAGGTGTATTAGGAGTAGGGAAGTCAGAGATCTGGAAGAGGAAGGAGCTGTAGTCAGGGATCAGGGTATTGGAGTTTAAGGTTCCTGATATGGATCAATTCAAGGTCATGGCAGAACCCAAGAGGTGATTATGAGAGGGGGACACTGAAATGGACAGGAGGAAAAATGATTAGTTTGGAAGAAATCTGAAGCCTGGAAAATAGAGTGGCCACTGGTCATCCACAGGGACATTGAAGTCAGTTAGGAAAATGCTGGGAATTGGGGCAGCCTTTAATACACACCAAATTAAAAAAAAAAATGAAAAAGCCTAACCTCTTTAAAATATTTGCCTTTGACCAATATTGTGCTCGTCCTTGCTGACTCATTCCATCTAAATATCTCTACAGTATTTCATTTTCCTCCTCACATAAATGGAACCTGTAGTATTAGACATATCTATTTGTAATGGAAAATTATACAAGCATATTACAACAAGCACTGTGTAAGCATTGTGAAAGCTAGTGTTTGATATTTGTTGAATGAATTAAAGTGTTTATCATCAACTTCTTTGCATTATGAGAATGACCCACTGAAAATTGACACAGGACAGGCAGTTATATTTATACTTCTTGGTACAATGATTCTTGCTGAGACATGAGAAGCCAAACTGTGTCTGGCTCAAATGAAAACTGCAGTCTTGAATTGATTATATATGTAAGGTTGTTCAATTTTGAGTCTGAGGTTCTGACGTGCTTGCTCTTTAATAACATATTTTCTTCTTTAAGAAGCAATATGATTTGGTAGTTTAGAACATCAACTCTGAAGTTAGGCTGCCGGAATACAAATCCTACCTGTAACACCTTACTAGACTTTAACCTCTCTGTGCCTCAGTTGTCTTACTTTTAAAATGAGTGTAACAGTAGTCCTACAACATAATATAGTTTTAATGATTACGTAAGGATTCAGTGAGATATGAGGATTAAATTAGTACTTAAAACCATACTTGGCCATCCTATATGAGTTTTGCCAATTATTATTTTTCAGCTATACTTTATATAAACACCTAATCACTTGAATCCTAGATATGATTCTGCCACCCTGAGATTCCATATTTTTGCCTTGGGTCTTAGTCTCATCATGTGATGTCTTAGAGTCCCCATAGTAGATGAAGTCATATTTATAGAAAGTGAAAACATTCTACTATGCCCTAGTTTTTGTCTATATTCGGAAAATATTTTTTCAGTGTTCGTATCATATCCATATTTCATTCAAACTTCCTAATGAGTATGATGAGATTGCATGGGATGGCAGTTTTTAGTTTAGATGGTTATTCAGTTTTATATATTAAATAGTAATAAAATCTTGCATTTTTATCCAGGTAAATCATTCCAAAAAGATTTGTGTTTTCATGTTTCCACGTTTAGAAACCAAACATTCTGGGTTTTCTGAACTTGGACATATGGTAGTAACATTTTTGATAGACTAAGAAATAAAAGAATTGAGAGGTTCCTTGATTTGTCCCAGATCACAGCATGATCTGTATGCTTTTTTGGTACTCAACATAGCATTCAGAGTGCTTGTGGTCTGGCTTTGATCTCATGCCTCTGTTGGATCTTGGCTCCCTCCCAGCATTATTAAAACTAGATTTTAGTTTCTCTGCCCATCCTCATCTCAATAATGTATCCGTTATTCTGTATATTCTAGAACTGAGCCTCTGACTTATTTGTATCAATCTCTCATAAGTTCTTAGGCTGTGAACCCTTTTTCTCATTGACCATCTTCCCTGAAGTCACCTACTTAGGTTCCACATTAGACATCCTTCTCAGTTCTTCATTAGTGTTAACTAAATAGGCTTGGCTATGATTCATTTAAGTAGAAAATAAATGTATCGGAAAGATCTGGGAGTATGTTGATGGGAGATGTCAACCGAGGGAGCAAATACACATCCACGATCTTATCGTAGGAATGGCCTGATTAAAATGCTGTGGATGGTACTATGGCTCTTGAACATTTGCAGCTTTATATCTGTTTTCTCCAACCCTGGACACTCAACATCATGCTGCTGAAGTCTCAAATCTAATTCCTCCTGCAGTGTATAAGTCTAATTGGTCAAAGTCTTTGATTCACTTCCCAAGAGCCAAAGACCATGGCAGAGGGCATCTAATTGTCTCTGCTAAAGTCTCACCTCTGTGCTCTAGTTATCCAGGTATAGGGGAAGGGGAACATCTGTCCTTGTTGGCTTCTAGAGTGCTAGCTGGGCTCTGTTGTTGCTGCTGTTCAGTTGCTCAGTATGTCCAACTCTTTGTGATCCCATGGGCTGCCGCATGCCAGGCTCCTCTGTTCTAGCTATCTCCTGGAATTTGCTCAATTCATGTCCATTGAGTTAGCACTCTGCCTCCAACCAATCTAGAGATCATTGCCAAAATAGAAGTATGCTTAGTTGCTGGATAGTTAGGCATAAATATTCAACATGCCACCATTGGTTCTCCCACTGCTTATAAGAGTATCCATATCCCTCCTACCTGAGCCACATCCTGGGTCCAGTTTTCCGACTAGACCATCTGCTCTGTGATCAACACTCAGAATAGGCTAAGGTCCCAAGACCTAACAACAAGATCCCAGTTATTCCTAATGGTTTTAGCAGTTTCCCCAGACACCTCTTGTCCTGCTAGATAATTTTTGTGTTACCCAAAGAGCAAGGGCATTCTCTCCCCTCTGTCCCGCAAAAACTACATTTGGATTTTTATTAAATATAATCACATTTATCTCTTCAAAGAATACAAAGAATGCATATGGAAGCCTGCCCTCCTCTTTTTAAATGAGGATAGGTAAAAGCTTCAGGAGGGTAATTTAAAGTATCAGAAATTGCAACACTGTACCATGTGTGAAACGCTGAGCATCCTTAGCTGGGAACTATTTTCTTTTCATGGTTTGAGGACATTTTTTTCTCAGCTAATATTTCTTTAGATCCTGGGTATTGTTTGAAATGCCTATTTGTAAATATCACCTGACATGATGTTCTCTAGGTTAATTATGCAGAATGGGAAGGGTTTTTTTTTTTTTTAATACATCGTTTTCCAGTGTGTGAAAAATGTTTTAATTTTATCATGTACCCTTTTATTCCTGACTAACAGTTTAAAGGAGATAGAGTTTTCTTAGCTACGCTCTACTGTAGAATCCATGAGTGATTTGGATCTTTCTGGTATTCCACAACCGGCACTTGTGTCTGTGTATGTGTAGTCGTAACATTTGAAGTTCCCCTTATTCTTTTGTTTGAAAGGAGCAAATGGAGCTTTCAGGGAAAGTAAGTTATTTGTGAATATTTTAGCAAGTTTTGAGCAATGGATATTTTATTTCAAGGCAAAAGAAAGAAGACTAATAGTTCATTTTCATGGAAACAAAGAAAACTTACACATGACTGTTTCTGTAGTATTTGTTACCCAGTTTGTGTTCTGCTTTAGCTCTGCTACAAATAAAAGGTCATCTTTTATCTATATATATATTACTGTAGTCTCTTTGGGACTTAAGGTCCTTTTATCTTAACATTACTGATTTTAAATAACTTATTCAATTTAAATGTGTTTAATTTTCATGGATTTGCTATGTTTAACTGTGATTTTCACCTCTTGCCACCCTTCACACAAGAACCACAGACAGATACATTGATAATTACTAGTAGCATTTTTTCCAACACAGCTGCAATCAATACTACATTTTATGAAATCTACTGTATCCAAAATATTATAATTGCAACATGTAATTAATTTAGAATTATTAACAAGATGGTTTACATTCATTCTTCCCCACCAAATCTGAAATCCCATTTGTAACTTACACTTGTAGCACATCTCAATTTGGAAGAATACTGTTTGGCTGAGTATTGGACAGTGTGGCTCTAAGATGTTAAATGTCTCTCTCCAGGCTTGCTTCTGGGAAGAGAATCTTTATCTCACACATCTGAGTAGTTCTTATTTGGTTTTGTTTTATTTTCCTGCTTTAGTGTGAGTTGGGTGAAGGGCAGGTGGGGCTGGCTGGAGCAGGGTTTGGGTATGAGCAGTCTCTCAGAATAAGTGAGAGGAATGAGAATGCAGTGAACCTAGTGGGGATGACTAGATTATCATACTTCACAATTTAAGTCTATTCCAGCGATGTCTTACTGGTTGGTTCGGTAGTCTTTGAGTAGTACAGTGTATTTATATGTATCTATATATCTTTTTCTAGATATAACCAAGTTTTCAGATTCTGGATAGTCCCTATGTCATGAAAAAAAATCATGAAAAAGGCCCTCAAGAATGCCTTTGTTGGGACCAGTTTCTAAATGAAGTTTGTTGAGTCTGACCTTCAAGATCTCAAGCCTGTTTGACATCACAGATCCATTGGTGGGGCTTGGGGGTAGTTTTATTCAGAGACAGAGCGGAGCCAAAAACTGCTTATGTATTTGCAACTTTTTGAGTACTGTAGACAATGCCGCTAGTTGAGGAATCAGTGCAATATGTACTTTTCGTCTGTATGATTATGTTTTCCAGTCCAGTTCACCCACTCAGTCGTGTCCGACTCTTTGTGACCCCATGGACTGCAGCATGTTTTTAATAATCAACAATTTCACTGAGACTTAAAAATGTAGAAGGACATAAATGACAGCTACTGTGTACCCAAGGTGTTTATAGTCTAGAAAGGGAGACAAGTTGTACTGCAATAACAGTGATAGAAACTGGAAAGATTTATAGAGATTTACTGAGAAAGAATTTAAACCTGTCTAGGGGACAGTGAGACTTCACAGAGTTAATGATACTGGTCCTAGTTTTGAAGATGACAAGGTATTTAAGAGATGAGAAACGGTAGTCCAGGTGGAGGAGCCAGGTGCTGAATAAGGGGGATTTCAAGGCAGCTGGTAATGAGTATGTCAATGTCCAAATGGAGTGGACAGTAAGAAAGATGGGGAGGTGGGAGGATTCAGGTGACAATAGGCCTTACCCATCATGTTAGGTACTTCAACCTCATTCTGTGCAGGTATGTTCAGGCACTCAGTCGTGTCCAACTCTCTGTGACCCCATGGACCATAGCCCGCCAAGCTCCTGTGTCCATGCAATTTGCCAGGCAAGAATATGGGAGTGGGTTGCCATTTCCTCAGCCAGGGAATCTTCCTGACAGGGACTGAACCTGCGTCTCCTTCATCTCCTGCATTGGCAGGCAGATTCTTTACCACTGAGCCACTTGGGAAGCCCCCTCATTCTGTAGAGTTTCATTTAAAACAGTGCTTTGACAATCTTGTTGAGGATATATGGAGAAAAGGCTATCTGGAGACAGATTTTTTTTAAATTAATTTATTTAATTGTAGGCTAATTACTTTAAAATATTGTAGTAGTTTTTGCCATACATTGACCTGAATCAGCAATGGGTGTACATGTGTCCCCCAACCTGAACTCCCCTCCCACCTCCCTCTCCATCCCATCCCTCAGGGTCATCCCAGAGCACTGGCCCTGAGCACCTGAGACAGATTTTCTTAAAGCTTTTGAGATTGTCTGGATGAAGGCAGTGATGGTCAAAAGTGAATCAGTAGTAGTGAGGATGAATTTCTGAGCTACTATTTAAAAGACAGACATTAATAGATGGCTGTTATAGGCTGATTTGCATACCCTTATATACATAAATTGAAGCCCTAACCCTCCATGTGACTATGTTTAGAGATATATAGAAGGAGGTGATTAATGTAAAATAAAGTCTTAAGGATGGAACCCTAATCTCACAGGACTAGTGTCCTTCTAAGAAAAGGAAGAGATGCCAGGAGTACTGGTACAGAAGAAGAAGGCCATGTGAGAACACAGACGGGAGGTGGTTGTCTGTAAGCCCAGGAGAGATGCCCCTGGAGAAACTCAACCAACCAATACCTTGATCTTTTACTTCCAACTTCTAGAACTGTGAGAAAATGAATTTCTGTTATTTAAGCCACAGCAGTTGGTGATACACTCTTAGGGCTCCCTTAGCAGACTAATATGGTGGACTGATTTCAAATGGATATAAGTAGTAAATACTTTCATTTATGGGCGTTTTCATTATTTTCTGTATCCTCGTCTATGGGGTTGCACAGAGTCGGACATGACTGAAGCAACTTAGCAGCAGCAGCAGCAGCAGCTACTTCATAAGAGGCCTGGGAGACAAAGTTGCCTAAATACCTTTTGGAATTTGAGAGAATGAGTTGTCTAAAGTCAAAGAATTTATTGAGTACTAGAATGACTATGTGAGTCTCAGAATTCTACACACATTACTACCCTGCCTCTTCAAGCTAATCTGAGATTTGACTGTCCGCTTCAGGTCCCTAGGTAACCTGATCTATCAACCTGATTAGCCTGCATTGGCCAAGACCTGTTTTTCCCTGTTACGCGGAGTGCGCTTAGTGCCACACTTTTGATCTTTCATCTAAAGTGCCCCTACTTGTTTCACTTCTGAAGGAAGTCATGGTACAATATAAATGCATTAGTCATTTTGGATTTTAAAAGGTCAAAGAAAATACAATTCTTCAGAAACATTCAGAATCTTCTGCTGTGATGCACTCTTGTCAAGAAGATGGAAGGAGAACTGAAATCTTGTAGTGTGTGCCTCATTTTAAAGAGTTTTATACGACTTCTATCACAAAACCACTTCATGGGATGAAAACGGAGTCATAGGTGTGGATCATACCTGCAGCTTAGAACTTGGTGCTTCTCAATATGATTCCGTTTTTAGCAAACATTTCTCACTGGGAACCTTTTATTTTCTTATTTCCATTCAACTCAATTATTTTGTCAGTGACACTCCTCATGGAGACTTGATTGTTTCTAACAACTTATCATCAAAGTTCTTTTGATCATAAGTGCGTGGATTTACTTTGGGGCTGCCTATTCTGATCCTTATTGTATGTGTCTATTTTTGAGCCAGTACTGAAAATAGGATGACCATGTGACTCAGCAATTTCACTCTAGGATATTTATGCAAAAAACACACAAAAAACAAAAACGCTAATTTGAAAAGATACACACATCCCAATGTTCATAACAGCATTATTTACCATGCCAAGATCTGAAAGCAACCTTAATGGCCATCAACAGATGAATGAATAAAGAAGAAACTACTCAATCATAAATGGAAGTGAAAGTGAAGGTCGCTCAGTTGTGTCCGACTCTTTGTGACTGCATGGACTATATAGTCCATGGAATTCTCCAGGCCACAATGGTGGAGTGGGTAGCTTTTTTCTTCTCTAGGGGATCTTCCTGAACCAGGGATCAAACCCAGGTCTCCAACATTGCAGGCGGATTCTTTACCAGCTAAGCCACAAGGGAAGCCCAAGAATACTGGAGTGGATAGCCTATCCCTTCTCCAGTGGATCTTCCTGACCCAGGAATCGAACTGGGGTCTCCTGCATTTCAAGTGGATTCATTACCAACTGAGCTATGAGCGAAGCCCACTCAATCATAAAAAGAATGAAATTTTGCTGTTTGTCATAATATGGGTGGAATTGGAGGGTATATGCTGAGAGAAATAAGTTGGAGAAAGGGAAATACCATATGATATCACTTATAATTGGAATCTAAAAAATACAGCAAACTAGTGAATAAAGCCAAAAGAAACAGACTCACAGATAGAGAACAGTGGTTACCAGTGCAGAGAGGAGAAGGGGGAAGGGTGAGTTAGGAGTAAGAGACTGACAGGTAAAAACTATTATGTGTAAAATAAATAAGCTACAACGATATATTGTACAGTGTGGGGAATATAGCCAATGTTTTATAATAACCATAAACAGAATATAGCCTTTAAAATTGTGAATCTCTATGTTGTATACCTGAAACTAAATATTGTATTAATACATTAACTCTACCTCAATAAAAATGTCCTTTTGATTTATGGCATCCTCTAGACGAAGCAGATCTTAACTATTTGGGCAGAGTTGTTGTGGATTTTTAGAGGTTGACTTCATAAAACATTGCTGTACTTTGCAGCTAATTGTTGGTGCTGTTACAAGAGGCAGTAGTGATCTACCCCTGTGGTGATCTTCACTTTAGCTGTCTAAAGTGAAGGCAGCTAAAGTGTGAGCCTGTGGTTTTTCTGTTTCTCATTGCAAGCTGCTAGGATCTGTGGCGGGGGGTATGTCAATTCCTTAGACTGATAGCAGAAATTTCATTGCCCTGGTGATTTTATGTAGTTCAGCATTTTTAAATACTGTTTTTTTAATATGCTGGTGATGTAAAAATGTATGTCTCTTCTTGAACTCTCTCTTGTGGTCTGATCTAAATCCAAGAGCCAAGTTGACAATTTTGCCTAAATATCTAATCCACATTTCACACTAATCTTGTCCATTTTGTTGTTTAGTCGCTAAGTTGTGTCCAACTCTTTGAGATCCCATGGCCTGTAGCCTACCAGGCTTCTCTGTTCATGGGATTTCCCACACATAAGAATACTGGAGTGAGTTGCCAATTCCTTCCCCAGGGGACTAAACCCACGTATCCTGCATTGCAGATAGCTTCTTTACCGCTGAGCCCCCAAGGAAGCCCATTGTGTCTGTAACTGAACTCTTAAACTTCCCCCTGCCCTCAAACCTTGTTTCTTCTCCAGTCTTTTCTGTTTCTATGAGTAGTACCCTAATCCATGCAGGAGTTGAAGCCAAAAGTTTGGATAAAATGAAAGAAAAAGAAAAGAAAAAAGATGTAGCACTCTAAAACAAATATAAATGTACAGATGAAGGAATAAATGTGTTAGTTGGCCACTGAATATAAAATTTGGAATTCTCTTACTAACAGAAATTAACTTTTAGAGTAGTTTAAAAAAACAAAAAATGTTAAGAAAATTGTTTCTGTTCCAGGCTTAAAAATTTCCAAAAGCCTCTCTTGTTCATAGGATAAAGTTGAAGCTCCTTACATTGTATATTAATTAGGGATTTTATATATTGAATAATAAGAAACTGAACCGGTTTAAACAACAGAGGAAATACACTGACTCAAGCAACCAAAAAGTCCAAACACAGGACTGGCTTTGAGAGAGGCTTGGTGCAGTGAATCAGTGATAGGATCATGCACAATTTCCTTTTTCTTCATTTTTTGACTTCATTTGTACAGTGTTGCTTTTATCTGAGGCTTAATCTTCCTTTGTGGTCTGAGAAAGTCTGTGAGCAGCCACGTGCCTTTGACTTTTAAGTCCTAAGAGGAAAGAGAGAATGCACCCCTAGAACAATTCAAACAAAGTACCCGAATGAAGTATTGTTGTCTTGAATTGAGCTGACTTGGTTTCTGTGCTTTCCTATAAATAGTGTAGACAATGGAATGGGATCATTGTGGTTGGCTTAATGCAGTCACGGCACATTCCTGGGATGGATATTGGTCCTTTTTCTCCCCAAATACCAAGAATATGAAAATTTAGCATATTGTTAGGAAGGAAGGAATGGCTTGATTATAAGGCTGGCATCTGAGAAATATTCATCATAGATGCCCTTGAAGATACTATGTATCTCTTCCTGCCTCTGACCTTGTGGGGTCCCAGTCTTCTCCCTTGCTCAGTATCCCCCAGTTAGATTGGTTTTCTTTTTATTCTTTGAACAAATCGATCTCTTTCTTGCTTCAGGATATGTGAACTAGCTGTTTCCTCCACCTGAAAGTTGCTTCTCCCAACAGTTTTTTTTTTTTTTTTTTGTGACTGGTTCCTGCCTTTCCTTCAAATCCTAGCTGAAAATCCTCCTCTTAAGATGCCTTTCTTTTGACTACACACCTAAAGTAGGCTAAACGCTACCTCTATCCATGGCCATACCCCACCTTAGATGCTCTGCATCATCCTATTTATTTCTTTTATAGTGCTCATCAAAAGCTATAATAGTCTGGTTCACTTACTTACTTAATATTTATTGTCTATTTCCTCATTATATTTTAAATTTTATGGAGAGAAAGATCTTATCAGTCTTATTCCATGCTGCATCCTTAGCTTGTAGAAAAATGTCTAAGAACATAATTGGTGTTTAATAAGTGTTTATAAAGTAATAAGTGAATGAGCTCCTAAAGCCATAAAAATCTCTGGACTGGAAGGAAATTAAAAAGTTATTTCTGACAAAAGACCATCCAATCTCTGCCTTAACAACCCTGGTGCCATGGAATTTACTAACTCCTCAGGTATTTCATTCCAACTTTGGATGTCTCTGGGCTTCCGTGGTGGCTCAGATGGTAAAGAATCCTCCTGCACTTTGGGAGACCTGGGTTCGATCCCTGGGTCAGGAAGATCCCTTGGAGAAGAGCATGACCACCCACTCCAGTGTTCTTGCCTGGAGAATCGCATGGACAGAGGAGTCTGGTGGGCTACAGTTCATGGGGTCACAAAGAGTCAGACGTGACTGAGTGACTAACACACACAGTTGAATGTCTCTGACCCATTACAATGCTCCTTCTTTAGATGCTGACTTAACATGTATCATCTGAGCTAGGTATGCTGAGGCTAGTTCTATTCCTTGGAGTTAGGTGGTATATGATAAATTCTTGCAAGGTGTTGAATATAGCTGCCACCTCCTCCTCTCTCCCCTGTCTTATTTTCTTTAGATTTCCCTAATGTTTTCATCTAGATCTCATCTAACAGGATTTCTTTACCATCCTGGTGACCCCTCCATTAGCATGCTCTAGTTTTTCTCCTTTCACCTCTGCCCATTGGTACCCACAGTATTTTTCATTGTCCATCGAGAGGAACATTTCCCTGCCTTGTTTTAGATGCTGTAACTCTCTTAAGTCAACCTAAGGTCTCCGAGCTACTGATTCCAGTTAAACCTGTGGGCAATTCAAGCTCCTAAGTGTTTTTCAAGTGCTGCTGTCAAACCTGCGGCCATGAACTTGTAAAATCAGGCATGTTTTTCAATGATTCAATGACTTCTTTTTTTTTTTATTTGAAACAGAAGATTGTTTTCTGAGGAACATTTTTCTGGGTCAGGTGACTGTTCAGGCCTTTGCATTGGCTTAACTCTTAAGTCCAAAAAAAAAAAAAACAACAACAACAACCAAAAAACCTCCTAAGTCCTGCTGAAAGACTTCATTGGTGCCTTCTTCCTATATACTTGTCAAAACCTATGAGTTAATTCTGTATTGGTGATGCAGTATATCTGCTCTCTGAATTCTGACAAGAGATAAAACCTTGACACTACTATTATATAATTCTTATCAAAAACTCAGGATTGCCTGAAGGATATTCAGTCTATCCGTCATTCCAAATGCCCTAAATTATACCTTTTAATCTTGCCAGTTCATTGGAGCAATGGCTATTGAGACCTCGGTGCTTATTTCTCCCTCGTATAAAACCACTTTTGTCAAGTGGTGTTTAAGCTTATCCCATCGTTTAGGTTTTTACGTTATTGAAGGATGTAATAGTGAACAAACAAGAGACATTTGTTGTTGTTTCTGCTATAGGGATGTTGTTAAGGATGTTGCTTAAGGTACTCCACAGAGGGATCACCATTTTTATTATGAAGATCTAAGAGAGAAATTGTTCTCATGGTTCAGTGTCAAAATGAAGAAGCACTAAAGCTCCTTAGAAAGAATGGCTTTTCTTTCTTAAAAAAAATTCAATTAGATTGAAGTATAGTTGCTTTACAGTGTTGTGTTAGTTTCAGGTGTACAGCAAAGTGATTCAGATACATGTATTCAGATATATAATATGTATATCTTCTTTTTCAGATTCTGTTCCCTTATCATATCAGATCAGATCAGTCGCTCAGTCGTGTCTGACTCTTTGCGACCCCATGAATCACAGCACGCCAGGCTTCCCTGTCCATCACCAACTCCTGGAGTTCACTCAGACTCACTTCCATCGAGTCAGTGATGCCATCCAGCCATCTCATCCTCTGTCGTCCCCTTCTCCTCCTGCCCCCAATCCCTCCCAGCATCAGAGTCTTTTCCAGTGAGTCAACTCTTCGCATGAGGTGACCAAAGTACTGGAGTTTCAGCTTTAGCATCATTCCTTCCAAAGAAATCCCAGGGCTGATCTCCTTCAGAATGGACTGGTTGAATCTCCTTGCAGTCCAAGGGACTCTCAAGAGTCTTCTCCAACACCACAGTTCAAAAGCATCAATTCTTCAGTGCTCAGCGTTCTTCATAGTCCAACTCTCACATCCATACATGACCACAGGAAAAACCATAGCCTTGACTAGACAGACCTTTGTTGGCAAAGTAATGTCTCTGCTTTTGAACATGCTATCTAGGTTGGTCATAACTTGCCTTCCAAGGAGTAAGTGTCTTTTAATTTCATGGCTGCAGTCACCATCTGTAGTGATTTTGGAGCCCAGAAAAATAAAGTCTGACACTGTTTCCACTGTTTCCCCATCTATTTCCCATGAAGTGCTGTTCCCTTAGAGGTTATTACAAAATGTATAGTTACCTGTGCTATACAGTAGATCACTGTTGGTTATCTATTTTATATATAGTAGTGTATATATAGAAGGCAATGGCATCCCACTCCAGTACTCTTGCCTGGAAAATCCCATGGATGGAGGAGCCTGGAAGGCTGCAGTCCATGGGGTCGCTAATTGTCGGACACGACTGAGCGACTTCACTTTCACTTTTCACTTTCATGCATTGGAGAAGGAAATGGCAACCCACTCCAGTGTTCTTGCCTGGAGAATCCCAGGGACAGGGGAGCCTGGTAGACTGCCATCTATGGGGTCACACAGAGTCGGACACGACTGACGCGACTTAGCATAGCATAGCATAGCATATATATGTTAAACCTTAATTCCTAATTTATCCCAAGAATGCCTTGTCCTTATTTTATGATGTTGTGTATCTTGTAACTAAGTTCTTTCTTTCATGTGACTATTTGGAAGCTTAGAGGTACCTTTTGGCTCACACATAATAACTATGCAGGACTGTATGGTAGGCATTTCTGTTGCTGATATTATTGTTGACTTGGCTATTCTGATGCCCACATTCCTTTACACATTAAAATATACAATTTGATTTATAATCTTCTATTATGTAATACATTATGCTAATTGAAGTTTTATTCTGCATGTACTCTTTTCCATCTTCTTGATTCCAGTGTCTTTGGGGAACCCCTCCCTTACTCCCTTTGGGTCTCATTGGGACAGTCAATCTTGGTTCCTTGGTCATCTTTTGGCACACAGGTTCATGTGACCAGTCTGACCCTTGGGCACATGGGTGGCCATGTGATGCAAGCTGGGCAACCAGAATAATCCTAAGTTTTCTCTGTTGAAAATGTTGGGAAATTTTCTTGTCCCTTTGGTTCATAACTGCAAGGGTGTGGGCTTAGAGGCACTGATGAATGCATTTCCTCGCCCATCGCACTCTCCTGTATCATTTGTCTATGATGCTGTGATAAGAGAATTAGGGTGATATGCAATTAGCAACAGAGGTAAAAATAAGAGAGGCACAAAGACAAAGAGAGAACACCTTAAAGATATAAATTGAAATCCAATTTATATTGGATATAAATATAGGATATACATATAGGACTGAAGGCAGACCCACCATTACAAGACAGTTTTATGCAACAATAGAAAAATCCTTTTTTCTCCAAACAAATTGGACATGGTTTTTGGTCATATTTACCTAATATATAAAATTATCTTTTTAAATTTATATTTGTGCATGTTTGTAAGATTCCTTAAATAATTTGTTGAATGAAAATCAGTGTGTGTTATACATGCAATTGATTTTTAAAGACAGAAATGAAAACTTTAAAGTTTATATATCTATCTATATTTTTGTGACACTTACCTCTAACTTCTTGGCCTGCTGTGATCCTTTTGGATTTAAATACTGTTATCTAACATTTTTTCTCATCACTAATGTCTTATCAGTCATCTGTATATCCAGTCAATGCAACATACATGTTCATGCAAATCATTGACCAAAATTGTAAATACAGCAGATGTGGGCATGTGAGTGCTTTTCAGAGGTTACTCTGCAGGTACTGCTAATGCTGCTGCTAAGTCACTTCAGTCGTGTCTGACTCTGTGTGACCCCATAGATGGCAATCCACCAGGCTCCCCCGTCCCTGGGATTCTCCAGGCAAGAACACTAAAGTGGCTCGCCATTTCCTTCTCCAGTGCATGAAAGTGAAAAGTGAAAGTGAAGTCGCTCAGTCGTATCCGACTCTTAGTGACCCCATGGACTGCAGCCTTCCAGGCTCCTCCATCCATGGGATTCTCCAGGCTAGAGTACTGGAGTGGGGTGCCATTGCCTTCTCCGACTCTGCAGGTAGGTCCAACTTATTAATCAGGATTTGGATTAGCTTATTTCTCATTGGTGAATCTAAACAGTGAGACTTTGACCTGATCAGTTCAGTCATGTCCAACTCTTTGCGACCCCATGGACTGCAGTACACCAGGCTTCCCTGTCTGTCACCAACTTCGCCAGAGCTTGCTCAAACTCATGTCAATCAAATCAGGATGCCATCCAACCATCTCATCCTCTGTCATCCCCTTCCCCTCCTGCCTTCAATCTTTCCCATCACCAGGGTCTTTTTTAATGAGTCAGTTCTTTGCATCAGGTGGCCAAAGTATTGACCTGATGGCTGTCCTTTAAAAGGTTTTCCTAATATTCTGAAAAGCTTTTCCATTCTAGTAATTGAGTGACTTTACTAAACTTTTTAAAACATTATTTTTAATTGGAGGACATTGTTTTACAATGTTCTGTTGGGTTCTGCCACATAAGAACACAAATCAGCCATAATTATACATGGCCTCTTGAGACTCCCTCCCCTCCATTCCCCTCCCTCATCCTACCCCCTCTACGTCATTACAGAGCACAAGGCTGGGTTCACTGTGTTATATAGAAGTTTACCATCAGCTATCTGTTTACACATGCTAGTGTATATGTGTTGATGCTCCTTTCTCCATTTGTTCCACTCTCTCCTTTCTCTATACTGTTCATACTGTTCATGGGTTCTCAAGGCAAGACTACTGAAGTGGTTTGCCATTCCCTTCTCCAGTAGACCACATTTGGTCAGAACTCTCCACCATGACCTGTCTTGGGTGGCCCTACACGGCAAGGCTTAGTTTCATTGAGTTAGACAAGGCTGTGGTCCATGTGAACAGATTGGCTAGTTTTCTGTCATTGTGGTTTCAGTCTGTCTGCCCTCTGATGCCCTCTCTCAGCACCTATTGTCTTACTGGGGTTTCTCTTACCTTGGACATGGGTATCTCTTCATGGCTGCTCCAGTAAAGTGCAGCTGCTGCTCCTTACCTTGGACGTGGGGTATTTCCTCTCCGCTGCCACTCCTGACCTTGTACATGGGGTATCTCCTCTTGGACACTCACTGCTCCAGTGCCCCACAGCCGGAGTATGAAGCAGGAAAAGGCAAAAATATAGGATGCTGAATAGCTCCCCAAGTCGGTAGGTGCCCAATATGCTACTGGAGATCAGTGGAGAAATAACTCCAGAAAGAATGAATGGATGGAGCCAAAGCAAAAACAACACTCCGTTGTGGATGTGACTGGTGACAGAAGCAAGGTCCGATGCTGTAAAGAGCAATATTGCATAGGAACCTGGAATGTTAGGTCCATGAATCAAGGCAAATTGGAAGTGGTCAAACAGGAGATGGCAAGAGTGAACGTCAACATTCTAGGAATCAGTGAACTCAAATGGACTGGAACGGGTGAATTTAACTCAGATAACCATTATATCTACTGCTGTGGGCAGGAATTCCTTAGAAGAAATGGAGTAGCCATCATGGTCAACAAAAGGGTCCAAAATGCAGTACTTGGATACAATCTCAAAAATGACAGATGATCTCTGTTCTTATCCAAGGCAAACCACTCAATATCACAGTAATCCAAGTCTATGCCCAGACCAGTAATGCTGAAGAAGCTGAACGGTTCTAAGAAGACCTACAAAACCTTTTAGAGTAACATACAAAGAAAATGTCCTTTTCATTATAGGGGACTGGAATGCAAAAGTAGGAAATCAAGAAATACCTGGAGTAATGGGCAAATTTGGCCTTAGAGTACAGAATAAAGCAGAGCAAAAGCTAATAGAGTTTTGCCAAGAGAATGCACTGGTCATAGCAAACACCCTCTTCCAGCAACACAAGAGAAGGCTCTACTTATGTATGTCACCAGATGGCCAACACTGAAATCAGATTGATTATATTCTTTGCAGCCAAAGATGGAGATGCTCTATACAGTCAGCAAAAACGAGATCGGGAGCTGACTGTGGATCAGATCATGAACTCCTTATTGCCAAATTCAGATTTAAATTGAAGAAAGTGGAGAAAACCACTAGACCATTCAGGTATGACCTAAATAAAATCCCTTATGATTATACAGTGGAAGTGAGAAATACATTTAAGGGACTAAATCTGATAGACAAAGTGCCTTAATGAACTATGGATGGAGGT
This sequence comes from Bos indicus x Bos taurus, assembly GCF_003369695.1. Classification (NCBI taxonomy): domain Eukaryota; kingdom Metazoa; phylum Chordata; class Mammalia; order Artiodactyla; family Bovidae; genus Bos; species Bos indicus x Bos taurus. Next base: position 27,469,673 of record NC_040104.1, read on the forward strand.
TCGTAACATTGTACAGGAGACAGGGATCAAGACCATCCCCAAGAAAAAGAAATGCAAAAAAGCAAAATGGCTGTCCGAGGAGGCCTTACAAGTAGCTATGAAAAGAAGAGAAGTGAAAACCAAAGGAGAAAAGGAAAGATGTAAGCATCTGAATGCAGAGTTCCAAAGAATAGCAAGGAGAGATAAGCCTTCCTCAGTGATCAGTACAAAGAAATAGAGGAAAATAATATTATGGAAAAGACTAGAGATCTCTTCAAGAAAATTAGAGAAACCAAGAGAACATTTCTTATGAAGATGAGTTCAATAAAGGACAGAAATGGTATGGAACTAATAGAAGCAGACGATATTAAGAAGAGGTGGCAAGAATACACGGAAGAACTGTAAAGAAAAGATCTTCATGACCCAGATAATCACGATGGTGTGATCACTGACCTAGAGCCAGGCATCCTGGAATGTGAAGTCAAGTGGGCCTTAAGAAGCATCACTATGAACAAAGCTAGTGGAGGTGATGGAATTCCAGTTGAGCGATTTCAAATCCTAAAAGATGATGCTGTGAAAGTGCTGCACTCAATACACCAGCAAATTTGGAAAACTCAGCAGTGGCCACGAGACTGGCGAAGGTCAGTTTTCATTCCAATCCCAAAGGAAGGGGATGCCAAAGAATGCTTAAACTACCACACAATTGAACTTATCTCACACTCTAACAAAGTAATGTTCAAAATTCTCCAAGTCAGGCTTCAGCAATGCGTGAACCGTGAACTTCCAGATGTTCAAGCTGGTTTTAGAAAAGGCAGAGGAACCAGAGATCAAATTGCCAACATCCCCTGGATCATGGAAAAAGTAAGAGAGTTCCAGAAAACATCTATTTCTGCTTATTGACTATGCCAGAGCCTTTGACTGTGTGGATCACAATAAACTGTGGAAAATTCTTCAAGAGATGGGAATACCAGAACACCTGATCTGCCTCTTGAGAAATCTGTATACAGGTCAGGAAGCAACAGTTAGAACTGGACATGAAACAACAGACTGGTTTCAAATACGAAAAGGAGTACGTCAAGGCTGCATATTGTCACCCTGCTTATTTAACTTATATGCAGAGTACATCATGAGAAACGCTGGGCTGGTTGAAGCACAAGCTGGAATTAAGCTGGAAGAAATATCAATAACCTCAATATGCAGATGATACCACCCTTATGGCAGAAAATAAAGAAAAACTAAAAAGCCTCTTGATGGAAGTGAAAGAGGAGAGTGAAAAAGTTGGCTTAAAGCTCAACATTCATAAAACGAAGATCATGGCATCCTGTCCCATCACTTCATGGGAAATAGATGGGGAAACAGTGGAAACAGTGCCTGATTTTCTTTTTCTGGGCTCCAAAATCACTGCAGATGGTGACTGCAGCCATGAAATTAAAAGATGCTTGCTCCTTGGAAGGAAAGTTATGACAAACCTAGACAGCATATTAAAAAGCAGAGACATTACTTTGCCAACAAAGGTCCATCTAGTCAAGGCTATGGTTTTTCCAGTAGTCATGTATGGATGTGAGAGTTGAACTGTAAAGAAAGCTCAGCACTGAAGAGTTGATGCTTTTGAACTGTGGTGTTGGAGAAGACTCTTGAGAGTCCCTTGGACTGCAAGGAGATCCAACCGGTCTGTCCTAAAGGAGATCAGTCCTGGGTGTTCATTGGAAGGACTGATGCTGAAGCTGAAACTCCAGTACTTTGGCCACCTCATGCGAAGATTTGACTCATTGGAAAAGACTGATGCTGGGAGGGATTGGAGACAGGAGGAGAAGAGGACGACAGAGGATAAGATGGCTGGATGGCATCACCGACTCGATGGATGTGAGTCTGAATGAACTCAGGGAGTTGGTGATGGACAGGGAGGCCTGGTGTGCTGCGATTCATGGGGTCTCAAAGAGTTGGACACGACTGAGCGACTGAACTGAACTGAACTGATGTACTATGTAGATAAAAAGTACCATGTATGTAAAAGTACAAAAAGTACCAGAAAGTTAATAGTTATATCTGGGTTGGATTATAAATGAACTTTGCTTTCTCCTTTACATTAATATATATTCATATTACATGCAAGTTAAATAGTAAACATGTATTTCTTTTACGACACGAAAAATTTGAAATGGTTGGGCTAAAGTGTATACCATTTATTACAAGTTCTATAGGAACTAACATCAAGGTTTAGTAGTTAGTTCAGTCACTCAGTCATGTCCGGCACAATGCAACCCCATAGTACATCACTTTATGGCAAATAAAAGGGGATAATGTGGAAGGACTGACAGGTTTTATTTTTGGAGTTCCAAAATCACTGTAGACAGTGGCTGCAGCCATGAAATTAAAAGATACTTTCTCCTTGGGAGGAAAGCTATGACAAACCTAGACAGTATTAAGGAGCCAAGACATCACTGACAAAGGTCCTTATAGTCAAAGCTATGATTTTTCCAGTATTCATGTACAGATATGAGATTTGAACCATAAAGAAGGCTGAGCATAGAAGAATTGATGCATTCAAATTGTGGTGCTGGAGAAGACTCTGAAAGTCCCTTGGACTTCAAGGAGATCCAACCAGTCTATCCTAAAGGAAATCAATCCTGAATATTCATTGGAAGGACTGATGCTGAAGCTGAAGCTCTGGTACTTTGACCACCGATATGAAGTTCTGACTCCCTGGAAAAGACGCTGACGCTGAGAAGGATTGAGGACAACAGGAGAAGGGTGTAGCACAGGATGAAATGGTTGGATGGAATCACCAACTCAGTGCACGTGAATTTGAGCCAACTCCAGGAGATTGTGGAGGATAGCGGAGCCTGGCATGCTGCAGTCCATGGGATCATGGAGTCAGACAGGACTTAGCAACTGAACAATAATAACATATATATCAAGTACCTCTTGCCTACACAGTACTTACAATATACAGTAACATTTTGTTATGTATACTTATATGCTCACAGATAACTATCCCAGAGATAACTAGTAACTTTTTGGTGTGTTTACTTTTATTCCTTTCTTTGCACAAAATAAACATAAAAATGCATAATTGTGTAGTTTTGATACAAAACTGTGATAGACTCTTTTATAAATTGCTTTTTTCCCTTGACACAAGATGAGCATTTCTATGCATTATTAGCATTTTTAATGCCATATGGGTCTCTCCTATTTTTGAATAATTATGTAGGCTGCTTACAACTCTTAGACAAATAGTTTTCTTATTCCTACTTTTGCCTTAAAGCCACAGAGGTCTGGGCACCTTTGCATTTTTAAATCAGAATTATATATGCTACTGTAGCTTTTTCCTCACAAGACCTGTATTATTTTTGTGACATATTTCTTGAGGCCCAGAGTGAAATTTACCTATATTAAATTCAATGCTACAGTTCTCTTCTGGGGCTAGAGAGCATGTATTTGGATTTCTGATGTTTTTCTTTTACTCTTCTCCTCCAATTTTTTCTAAATTAGATCAATCTCCCTTAACGCTTTGTTATTGCATTTGTGTACTGATCTTTTTTTTTTTTTAGTAAGATATTTTTATTACAGTGAGAGCAAAGTATATTTATTATGACTTCAGCAATTCAAATTATATTTGCATGTTTGTGAACTTCCTCTGAACCTGGTGAACTGCTTTACTATGAAGGTACTTTATGGTGATCTGGCTTTCAAAGGCCCAAACAATTACATTGTTTCAAATTTGTTTTCAACCATTACAACTGTGAAAGTTGCTATGAAAGTCCAAGAAAGCATTTAAAAATTATATCACAAAGGTTATTTTTTAGAGCTGCCTTTTGAATCACTATAGGGTCATTCATGTCTAATCTGATCTATATGTCTGTCTTCTCAGCTCCTTTCAATTTTGAAATTCTAAACTCCTTGATATTGGAGTTAACTAAGTGTCCCCAGGACAATATCAGATCAGTAGACCATGTGTTGCTGGGTTGTTAAGTTTTAGCCCAAGCTTGTTAGCTCATCGTATTTGACTTTGTAGTTTCTCCTTTCCTATATTACATGTGGGCTGTGTGTTGGCAGGGTACCTCTCAACCATTCAAGCCCAAAGCACAGTGACACAGGCTTATTTGGCTGTGCTCCTGTACAGTTGATAACAGGCTCCTTCTCTAGGATCATATAACTGATCCAACTATAATTCCCTTTCTCTTTTCTTTGCTTGGCTTTGAGACAATAGCTGATATTTCAGATATTGTCCCCCAAATGGCTTCATTTCCATATCTTATTCTGGGAGTGTACCATTTATTACCTGTCTTGAGGAATTAAGTCTCAAGGTCTGTTTATTAGTATCTTTTTTCTATTGTTTTTATTTAATAATGAGATTACTACAAAGAAGGACATTTATGGAATATGCCATACCCTGTGACAAGTACTTTATGTACATGTTTAAGGGTGAGGCTATTTCTGCACATTTTTAGAAATGTAACTCTTATATAATTTCTTTTTAAAGGCTGCTTGCAACTTAACCTAGATATTTCTGGGTGGGAGGGCAGGGAAGACAGGCTATTTTTTATTGTTGGAAATTGATGGGACTTATGAGATTTGACTCACTGGCAGGTGTGTGTGGGTGTGTGTGAGAGAGAGAGAGAGAAAGACATGGAAAGAGAGATGGGCTGGGAGAAAGGGAGAGAGATGTAAAGCGAGAAATGTTACTTTGCCTTGATTTTACAGAACAGACTCTTTGAAAGCAAGGTCAAGTTTAGAAACAGCAGAGATTAAAGAGTGTGATTTCTTTTTTTTTTATTTTATTTTATTTTTAAACTTTACAAATTGTATTAGTTTTGCCAAATATCAAAATGAATCCACCACAGGTATACATGTGTTCCCCATCCTGAACCCTCCTCCCTCCTCCCTCCCCATACCATCCCTCTGGGTCATCCCAGTGCACTAGCCCCAAGCATCCAGTATCGTGCATCGAACCTGGACTGGCAACTCGTTTCATACATGATAGTATATATGTTTCAATGCCATTCTCCCAAATCTTCCCACCCTCTCCCTCTGCAACAGAGTCCATAAGACTGTTCTATACATGTGTCTCTTTTGCTGTCTCGTACACAGGGTTATTACATTCACATTCCAGTAGAACTCATTCTGCAATATCCCTGAATAGCTACTTCCGTGCCTTTCAGATTTGTTTGGGCTTGGAAAAATTTGATTTACCTACAGCTTCTCAGAAGTTTCTGCAGTACACATATCTGCTAAGAGACACCCACTGTTTCAGCCATCCTGGTTTAGGTGAATAGTTTGACAGTACCAAGCCAATGGGGTGAATTTCAGATTTCTCTGTAGAGGCCAGTTAGGGAAAAGGTAAAATTATCAACTTGGCAGATTTTCTGCAAATGTCACTCTGACTTCCAGTTCTCTGTTTTGCTTATAATTAGGTATGTACAAGGCTCTCAGATTTATAAAGCACTTTTCACATTCTTTTTCTAGTTTAACAGCTGATGTATTTTGTCACATGGAGAATGGCACTCTGTCCCCTGCCTGTCAAAACTCTCCCACATTTTAATACCTGATGTAAGTCCCACTTTCTCTGTGAAACCTTCCTTATTCCTCCAGGGGAAGGCAGTTCTATTCCCCTTCTTTCTTCCCTTCAAGTCAGTTCAACAAGTATTTGAGAGCAAACTATGTACTAGATGAGATAGATAAGATGGGTAAGGCAATTCTCTGTCTTCAAGAAGAGACATGCCCATAAGCTGCACTTGGTACTGTGTCTGATATATAAGAGGTAAATTTCAATAAATAATAATTGACTTGATTATTGCCTTGGTGACTAGACAGGTATGTGTGGGTCTGTGCGTCTCTGTCAGTATAGAAATACAATGAAAGGAACCTGAACCAGTCTTGGAGGTTATGTGTTTGGGTTCAGAGTAGATTCAAAGAAGTTGCTTTAGAGCAGGTAATACATGATCTTAATTGATAGATCTTCAGTTCAGTTGCTCAGTCATCTCCGACTCTTTGTGACCCCATGAATCGCAGCATGCCAGGCCTCCCTGTCCATCACCAACTCCCAGAGTTCACTCAAACTCACATCCATCGAGTCAGTGACGCCATCCAGCCATCTCATCCTCTGTCGTCCCCTTCTCCTCCTGCTCCCAATCCCTCCCAACACCAGAGTCTTTTCCAATGAGTCAGCTCATCGCATGAGGTGGCCAAAGTACTGGAGTTTCAGCTTTAGCATCATTCCCTCCAAAGAAATCCCAGGGCTGATCTCCTTTAGAATGGACTGGTTGGATCTCCTTGCAGTCCAAGGGACTCTCAGGAGTCTTCTCCAACACCACAGTTCAAAAGCATCAATTCTTCGGTGCTTAGCTTTCTTCACAGTCCAACTCTCACATCCATACATGACCACTGGAAAAACCATAGCCTTGACTAGAGGACCTTTGTTGGCAAAGTAATGTCACTGCTTTTGAATATGCTATCTAGGTTGGTCATAACTTTCCTTCCAAGGAGTAAACATCTTTTAACTTCATGGCTGCAGTCACCATCTACAGTGATTTTGGAGCCCCCCAAATAAAGTCTGACACTGTTTCCACTGTTTCCCCATCTATTTGCCATGAAGTGATGGGACCAGATGCCATGATCTTCGTTTTCTGAACGTTGAGCTTTAAGCCAACTTTTTAAATTGTGGCTATTGGTCCCTGCAAATATTGCTTTGCATGTATTTATTTCTTTAATCCTCATAGTGATTTCCATGAAATATTTTTATTTCATGGAACTAATATTTCCATGTTATTCTTCCTACTTTACATATTGATTGGCTAAGAAATTTCTCCAGGTCATCTGGCCAGAAGGAATTGAAGTCAATATTCAAATCTGAGAGATAGCACCCTCATTACTGCATAGGGTATATTATTCATCGAGACTCAGTCAATCTTGACAGTGAATGCGAGTGTGATTCAATAAGCCAGGATGACAGGCAGAGACTGAGCCTGTCCCAGGCAAGCTTTAAGGTAGGTCCGCCCTACCAAATAGTCCCTGTTATTAAATTTCACATTTCCCACAAAACATCCATGATATCTTGCAAAAGCTGTGTCTGATAGCATTCAAAGTTACCCTTCCCCATCTTCCATAGCATGCAGTTCTGCTATGAGTGGTGAGTGGAGTACACAGCAGAGGACTAAAAGAGTACCTCCTGACCTTGATGGCAAGTTAATCAAATAATCAAAAGTGCTATTTGTCCTCTCAAATGATAAGATAGTTGGTTGAATGTGCTCTTAATCTCAAATAATAGAAGTGAAGGACAGACATGGGGATGAAAGGACAGAGGAAATTGCTCCAGTTGTGCAAAGCATGTGGGAGCTTGGAGCGGTTTGGGGGAGGGTAGGAGAAAGTTGCTGTGATCATTTACTGGGTGCATTCAAGTTGGGAAACTGCTTAAGACCTGTTTTTAGTTTTGTGTGTGTGTGTGCTACAGTTCACATGATGAGCAGAGTCCCCATGTGTGCTCAGGTGAGCTAGCATCCTACATCATTTATGATTTCTCAATATGGTCTGCAGAACAGATACAAGAGGCAATAGGTTGTTGGCAATTAATGCCCATAATCTACCTTCACTTCTTGCCCTCCCTCTCCAAGAGGAAATGATGATGAATGAAAGGGAAGTTATAATTAGGGTAACCTTGGAACCATTCTTACTGACATTCAAGAAGTAAATGATTCTAAATTTCTGTTTCTTATTTATGATAAATCATTGCAAGTCACTTTGCCTCACTTCCCATGCAGACAGGCAATGTTGGGACAAAGATGGCCTGGCACCCTGTTTGAAAATCCTGCCCCAGGCTACGAATAGAATATCTTGCAGAAAATTCAAGTTTACTGACTTGCTGTCTAAAATGGGAAGCAGTGTCACCCTGACCTTCTTTTATTTCCAAAAGAAATACCCTATTCCCTTAGCTCTCTCCTATCAATTCTGCACCCTGGGTGGCTTTGTGAGCTGGTAGCCCCATTAGCACCTGGAGATGACATCTCCTCATTTGTTTGGCCTCTGAGTCTTTCTGCATGGCTGAATTTTCATTTCTAGCCTTTCTTTACCTTCATGTTTGTGCTCCCCCTCTTTTTCTGTAACTCAAGTTACTGTCAGAGCTCAATTGTATTTTGTGACTGATACAAAGAGATATGTGGAGGGATTTTTTGGCAAAGCATACTTAATCACTGTAAATATTTCTGATTATTAGAATTTGTGATGAATATTAATCAGGTGGAAAATAATCTTAATTGGTCCAATTCAGAATTCAAAAGTAATCCACTGAAATAAGGTGCTGGTGTTAAACTTAAGCGTTTCTCATCCTTAAGGTGAAAAGTGGGCTACTGGATAGATATTACCTTATAATCTTTACTTTATACAGTTACCAAAAGGGAAAGGTGGGAAAGGAATAATTAGGAGTTTGGGACAACATATACACACTATCTAGAAAATAGATAACCAATGAGAACCTACTGTATAGCACAGGGAAATATACTCAATATTTTGTGATAACCTAAAAGGGAAAATCCCATGGACAGAGGAGCCTGGTGGGCTGCAGTCCATGGGGTCGCGAAGAGTCGGACATGACTGAGCAACTTCAGTTTCACTTTTCACTTTCATGCACTGGAGAAGGAAATGGCAACCCACTCCAGCGTTCTTGCCTGGAGAATCCCAGGGATGGCGGAGCCTGGTAGGTTGCCATCTATGGGGTCACACAGAGTCGGACACGACTGAAGCGACTTAGCAGCAGCAGCAGCAAAAGGGAAAAGACCTTGAAAAGTGTAGGGGTGTGTGTGTGTGTATTGTGTGTGTGTGAGGGTGTGTGTGTATGTGTATATATGGACTTCCCTGGTAGCTCAGCTGGTAAAGAATCCACGTGCAATGCAGGAGACCCCGATTTGATTCCTGGGTCGGGAAGATCTGCTGGAGAAGGGGTAGGCTACCCTCTCCAGTATTCTTGGGCTTCTTTGGTGGCTCAGATGGTAAAGAATTGCCTGCAATGTGGAAGACCTGGTTTTGATCCCTGGATTGGGAAGATCCCCTGGAGGAGGGTATGGCAACCCACTCCAGTAGTCTTGCCTGGAGAATCCCCATGGACAGAGGATCTATGTGTATATATCTGAATCACTTAGCTGTACACCTGAAATGTAACACAACATGGTAAATCAAGTCTACTTCAATTAAAAAGGATCTTTCCTTTATCTACCATATTTACTCCAGTTTCAATGTCTGCCACTGAAGTGCCCCTTACCCCCTTGGAATACCTTACTATTTTAGTCTTGCTAATTTTAGTCCTCTACATTTACCTGCAGAGAGAATTGACGGTACTAACGTTAAGGTTTCTTTCTCTTCATGTGTTGCAGTGAGGATTAAATAAACTCATGCATGTAAAGCAGCTTAGTGAAGTGCCTGGTACATAGTAAGTGCGACCTACATGGAACTGTCCAGAAGTTTTTCTGTCTCCAGGTACTTTCTGCACCATCCAGCTCCACATTCCAACACCTTCATTTTGTTTTGAATTCTCCGTTAGTTGTTCCATTGAAGTAAAACATGTTCCCTCCCAGGAGGAAAGGTGACTGATTCAACAGATGCTTGTCTCAAGAGTCTCTTCATTTTCCTCCTGTGGGATGCTGGAAATGTGGTATCAGTTTCATTTGTAGGTCACCAGCTCTGCTGTGCTGTGCTCAGGCACTTCAGTCATGTCCGACTCTTTGCAACTCCATGGTCTGTAGCTCACCAGGCTCCTCTGTCCATGGGATTCTCCAGATGAGAATACTGGAGTGGTTGCTGTGCCCTTCTCCAGGGGATCTTCCCAACCCAGGAATCGAACCTATACCTCTGGCATCTTCTACATTGCAGGCAGGTTCTTTACCCACTGAGGCACTTGGGAAGCCCATAGGTCGCCAGGGAGGACTGTAAAAAGCTGCCTGTGAGCCACATGCACCTCACCTGAGGTTTAGAGCATCCACTGTTACTGTGGGACTGCTTCCTGCCAGGTGTCCTACCAGTAGGCTGGAACCAGTGAGTAATTGCTGTTGAACTGAAATACTAATCACTTAGCATGCTTAGGCCTTTAAGTTTGATTCCACTTCAATTACCTCATGCAACTGAGGAATGATGAAGGGTTCTTTAAGGAGAGAAAGTCATGAGTCCCCAGGAGCCTTATACACTTGACTTACATTTGTGTCACATCTGATAGGTGTTGAGCAGACATAGGTTCTCTCTACCCTGTGATGTCATCAACCAGAAGTTGCATTGGTAGCACAAATGTGAATTTCTGGTAGTGTGAATAATAACAGAAACTTCTGAGACTCTTGTGTTTCTGACCATATTGACAAACTCCCATAAGGACTGGCAATAGGAATGAGGAATTCCCAGGATGGAGAAGTCTAACAGTAAATCCAGGCATAATGAGCTCCTGTGTGAAAATAAAATATAGTTTGTTGGGAGTTATACTACTAAACTCACATTTTCTGGCTCTACTTGTCTAAATGTGTTTTTTTGCCTGGTGGCAGCATTATTGACATCAGATTCTATGATAAGAGATGCTTCATCTGGTAACAGGGTTGTCTAACATTGACTTTCCCCCAAACCAAGAGGCATTGCCTATGGTCCATGAGCTTTGGCAAAGCCTCCTTGAGAGTTATGTTGATAGATCACTATGTCAGTGATGCACAGACATCAAGTTGCATATTCATACCTGGAGAACTTGTTGCAAATGTTGATTCTGGAGAATCTACTCCAGGTGTTCAGGCTTAGTAGACTCTTAAGTGAGACCCAGGAATCTGCATTTTAAAGATAATCCTAGTGTTTTTGATGTCAGTTCTGTGTGTGTGTGCTTATTGCTCAGTTGTGTCCTCCTCTTTGTGACCCCAGGACTGTAGCCCACCAGACTCTTTGTTCATGGGATTTTCGAGGCAAGAATACTGGCATGGGTATCCATTCCCTTCTCCAGGGGAACATCTCGACCGAGGGACTGAGCCCTGTTCTCCTGCATTGCAGGCAGATTTTTTACTGTTTGAGTCACCAGGGAAGCCCTTAAGTGCCGGGAGCCAGCATATTGCATATTGAGTGCATATTGCATACTGCATATTGAGTGCAGCACTTTCCACAGCATCATCTTTCAGGATCTGGAATAGCTCAACTAGAATTCTGTCACTGCCGGGAGCCAGCGTGAGGCACTCCGCCCGTGGCAAAGGTCATGAGGAAGGAGGCTTGGCATACGCAAAGGCAGGATCAAGCCTCAGGAGTCCCCCCTGGAAATTCTCGAGCATCTACCCCCCAAAACCAGAGTCTGCCTACTTTCTGCTTTGTGCTTTCACCTACACCTCTGACTTTACGGGGGGCTGTCCCCCACTACCTCTCTCTGAAAAAAAGAGTTAGCTTACAGCTCCAGTTAATAATTCCTGGGTGGACAGTGTTTCAACCTACAAACTCCTTTGGAAATCCTCTAGCCTGCCTGAATAGGTTTTTCCGGCAACATGTGATTGCTCAGAACCTCCCAACTGTGAGAGGCGGGAAATGTTCTAAACTGTCTAAACACAGATTCCTTTGAGTAGTTAAAAGATTGATTAGAAATTGTATTGGTGAAGGGTTTTTCACTATTGGGCCAATGTTTGCTGCTAAGTCTCCATACCCCTTACCTACTGTGTCCTTGGCAGTGTATTGATTGATATAATGGGTGTATAGAAATGTAAGTAGTAGCTTCAATGTTTGTAACCTTGGACCCTTGAGTTAATTCTTTTTTGTTGTAGCCCACCACACCTTTGCCCTATAGGAATGCAACTTTAATGCTTTTGGAGGGTGGCGCCTGCCTAATCACCTTTAGAGAAAAATAAGTTTTCTGAAGAAAGGGTCTTAAAATGTTAACAGGCCTCTGGGCCAGAAGATGATGCAAATCACCTAAACTTTTGCATATGATAAGTTTGCAGGAAGAAAGCCTGGCTTACTGCATGACTCTACCCCTGTGCCCATTATCCTCTATGCATAATTTAAGGCATAAAAACTACTTTGGAAAATAAAGTGCAGGCCTTGTTCACCAAAACTTGGTCTCCCCATGTTGCTCTCTCTCAAATTCTGGCTGAGTCTCCATCTAGAGCGCGGAACCCACCATGCTTACTAATTATGCCTGGGCTTCTAAGATCTGACTGGGGAGGCCTCAGTGTCTCCTCTCCTTCGGGAGAACGGAAGGACACCTGCGGCCTATGTAAGTGGTGCAAACTTCTTGTCTTGAAGTTTTATTGGTCTCCCGCGTAAACCAAGCTACTCAGCCTCTTTTCTCCACTGAATTTGCCTACTGAGCTATCCTCATTCTATTACTCTTTATATCTTTGATAAATATTTAAATAAATAGGTCGCCTACGCCATCTCTCCTTCGAATACCCTGGATCAGCCGGGGCTGGACCCCAGCACTTAAGTTCTCTACAGCTTGAAAATGACTACCCTAAGAACTATGTCCATTTTGGTGCTCCCAGTATAAGAAGAACAAAGATGTAGGCTTCACTTATTTGATGTCCTTTTATCAAATCCCTTACTAACTTTTGAAAACTGCATAGCCTCTGGTATCTTAGTCTTGACTGAAAACTGTGTGACTCTGGAATCCCTCCTTTTGTTGTTGTTTAGTCACTAAGTTATGTCCAACTCTTTGCAACCCCGTGGACCATAGCCCACAAGGCTCCTCTGTCCATGGGATCTCCCAGCCCAGAATACTGGAGTGGGTAGCTATTTCCTTCCCCAGAGGATCTTCTCGACCCAGGGATCAAACTTTTGTCTCCTGCATTGGTAGGCAGATTCTTTACCACTGAGCCACCAGTGGAACCCCCTCCTTGACTTTGCCTTTTTGAAAATGGAGATGGATCATTTGTTTGTTTTTTGATATTGAGGTGCATGAGCTGTTTGTATATTCTGGAGATTAATCACTTGTCAGTTGTTTCATTTTCAAATAGTTTCCCCCATTCTGAGGACTGTCTTTTATGGTTTCCTTTGCTAAGTAAAAGCTTTTAAGTTTAATTAGGTCCCATTTGTTTATTTTTTATTTTCATTGCTCAAGGAAGTGAGTTGAAAAAGATCTTGCTGTGTCAAAGTGTGTTCTGCCTATGTTTTCCTCTAATAGTTTTATAGTGCCTGGTTTTACAATTAGGTCTTTAATCCACTTTGAATTCATTTATGATATTAAGAGTGTCCTAAGTTCATTCATTTACATGAAACTGTCCAGTTTCCCCAGCACTACCTATTGAAGAGGATGTCTTTTCTCCAAGGTGTATTCTTGCCGCTTTTGTCAAGGATTTTCTTGTTGTTGTTCAGTTGGTCAGTCATGTCCAACTCTTTGCAACCTCATGAACTGCAGCACACCAGGCTTCCTTGTCCTTCACCACCTCCCAGAGCTTGCTCGAACTCCTGTCCACTGAGTCGGTGATGCCATCCAACCATCTCATCCTCTGTCGTCCCCTTCTCCTCTTGCCTTCAGTCTTTCTCAGCATCAAGGTATTTTTTAATGAGTCAGGTCTTCACATCAGGTGGCCAAAATATTGGAGCTTCAGCTTCAACATCAGTCCTTCCAAAGAACATTCAGGATTGATTTCCTTTAGGATTGTCTGGTTTGATCTTGTAGTCCAAGGGACTCTCAAGAGTCTTCTCCTGTACCACAGTTCAAAAGCATCAGTTCTTTGGCACTCAGCCTTCTTTATGGTCCACGTCTCACATCCATACATGACTACTGGAAAAGGCATAGCTTTGACTAGATGGACCTTTGTTGGCAAAGTAATGTCTCTGCTTTTGAATATGCAATCTAGGTTGGTAACAGCTTTTCTTCCAAGGAGTAAGCATCTTTTAATTTCATGACTACAGGATTGCTGCTGCTGCTGCTACGTCACTTCAGTCGTGTCCGACTCTGTGCGACCCCATAGATGGCAGCCCACCAGGCTCCCCTGTCCCTGGGATTATCCAGGCAAGAACACTGGAGTGGGTTGCCATTTCCTTCTCCAATGCGTGAAAGTGAAAAGTGAAAGTGAAGTCGCTCAGTCGTGTCCGACCCTCAGCGACCCCATGGACTGCAGCCTACCAGGCTCCTCTGTCCATGGGATTTTCCAGGCAAGAGTACTGGAGTGGAGTGCCATTGCCTTCTCTGGATTAGGTGCCCATAAATGTGTGGGTTTATCTCAGGACTTTATCAGTTCCATTGATCTACATTTCTATTTCTGTGCCAGTACTGTACTGTCTTGATTAGCATTGTGGTTCCTTAAAAAACTAAAAAAGAAAAAAAAAGCTACCACAGGCCCAGCAATTCCACTCCTGGGCATATACCCAGAGAAAAGTATAATTCAAAAAGATACATGCAGCCTGATGTGTATTGCAGTGCTATCTACAATAACCAGGGACATGGAAGCAATCTAAGTATCCATTGACAGAGGAGTGGATAAAGAAGCTGTGGTACATATATACAATGGACTATTATTCAATCATTAAAATGAATGAAATTGTGTCATTTGCAGAGACAGGGATGAACCCTAGAGACTATTATACAGAGTGAAATAAGTTAGGAGAAAAATAAATACTGTATATTATGCATATATGTGGAATTTAGAAAAATGGTATCAGATCAGATCAGATCAGTCACTCAGTCGTGTCCGACTCTTTGCGACCCCATGAATCACAGCATGCCAGGCCTCCCTGTCCATCACAAACTCCCGGAGTTCACTCAGACTCACGTCCATTGAGTCAGTGATGCCATCCAGCCATCTCATCCTCTGTCGTCCCCTTCTCCTCCTGCCCCCAATCCCTCCCATAATCAGAGTCTTTTCCAATGAGTCAACTCTTCGCATGAGGTGGCCAAAGTACTGGAGTTTCAGCTTTAGCATCAGTCCTTCCAAAGAAATCCCAGGGCTGATCTTCAGAATGAACTGATTGGATCTCCTTGCAGTCCAAAGGGCTCTCAAGAGTCTTCTCCAACACCACAGTTCAAAAGCATCAATTCTTCAGCACTCAGCGTTCTTCATAGTCCAACTCTCACATCCATACATGACCACAGGAAAAACCATAGCCTTGACTAGACGAACCTTTGTTGGCAAAGTAATGTCTCTGCTTTTGAATATGCTATCTAGGTTAGTCATAACTTTCCTTCCAAGGAGTAAGCGTCTTTTAATTTCATGGCTGCAGTCACCATCTGCAGTGATTTTGGAGCCCCAAAAAATAAAGTCTGACACTGTTTCCACTGTTTCCCCATCTATTTCCCATGAAGTGATGGGACCGGATTTCATGATCTTCGTTTTCTGAATATTGAGCTTTAAGCCAACTTTTTCACTCTCCACTTTCACTTTCATCAAGAGGCTTTTGAGTTCCTCTTCACTTTCTGCCATAAGGGTGGTGTCATCTGCATATCTGAGGTTATTGATATTTCTCCTGGCAATCTTGATTCCAGCTTGTGTTTCTTCTAGTCCAGTGTTTCTCATGATGTACTCTGCATATAAGTTAAATAAGCAGGGTGACAATATACAGCCTTGACGAACTCCTTTTCCTATTTGGAACCAGTCTGTTGTTCCATGTCCAGTTCTAACTGTTGCTTCCTGACCTGCATACAAATTTCTCAAGAGGCAGATCAGGTATTCTGGTATTCCCATCTCTTTCAGAATTTTCCACAGTTTATTGTGATCCACACAGTCAAAGGCTTTGTCATAGTCAATAAAGCAGAAATAGATGTTTTCCTGGAACTCTCTTGCTTTTTCCATGATCCAGTGGATGTTGGCAATTTGATCTCTGGTTCCTCTGCCTTTCCTAAAACTAGCTTGAACATCAGGATGTTCACGGTTCACATATTGCTGAATCCTGGCTTGGAGAATTTTGAGCATTAAGCAGAGATGGAGACACAGATATAGAGAATGATCATGTGGATGCCAAGGGGGTATGAATTGGGAGATTTGGATTAACATATATATACTGCCTCCTTGGTAGCTCAGACAGTAAAGAATGTGCCTGCAATGCAGGAGACCCAGGTTCAAAACCTGGGTAGGGAAGATCCCCTGGAGAAGGGAATGGGAACTTCCCCCTGTATTCTTGCCTAGAAACCTCATGGGTAGAGGAGCCTGGTGGGCTAGGGGTTGCAAAGAGTTGTACATGACTGAGTGACTAACACTTCCAACTTCCATGTATAAAACAGGTAATTTACGAGAACCTAATGTGTAACACAGGGATCTCTAGTCAGTTCTCTGTCATGACCTAGATGGGAAGGAAATCCAAAAAAAGAGGGTATATGTGAATATGTGTGGCTGCTTCACTTTGTTTTATAACAGAGAAGGACACTGCAGTGTAAAGCAACTATACTCCCGCAAAATAAAAATGTCCTGGTGCTAAAAAACAAAACCAAAATCCAAAATAAAGCAAAAAACTTCAAAACAAACAAACAAACTCAATGGCTTCCAAAAATCCAACTGTTACTAAGGACCTTTAGGGTAATTGTGGTGACTTTCTCTGTGAGGTCAGTCTGCTAGTGTGTGTCTCATCTTCCTTGCAATAGCAGGTGAGCAGAGGCATGTGCTTTTTTTGTTTGTTTGTTTGTTTGGAAAGGAAGTGCAAGGCAAGCATAAAGATCCATGCATATGAATTTTAAGCCTCCGCTTATATCTGTTAACATTCAGTGTCCAAAGCAATTCATGTGACTGAGTCAAAAAGGCAAGGGGATACAGTCTTCCTTTAGCAGGAGCTACAAAGTTACCAGGCCAAGAGTGTCGATCCAGAGAAATGTAAAGAATTGGGACCAATGATGCAATCTATGATATATTTGATAATTTGGTAGTAATGTAATATAAAATTAGAATGATGGTGACTATTACAACTAATGTTTAATAAATAATAATTACTCTATAAGTAATAATAGATGTTTAACAAGTAAGTGTTACATGAATGTGGATGGATGAAAAAACTTGAATCCGGAGATGTTAGAATGAACAGTGATTTGCAGTTTACTTTCTTGACCATCAGAATAGTATAAGGAAAAGAGACTTTTGAAAAAGTGAATTTGATACCGTCTCATGAATTGCTCAATTCCATTGCAATCAGCCACTGTTCTTGGTCACTTGTCATGCTCTCGGAGCTCCCTCCTACCCACCTAGTTTTGCTCTGTCCTACTGTCGATCCCTGAGCTCCTTTAGTTCTTGTTTCAATGTATGAGTTTTTGGTGTTTCTGCATTCACATGCTTGTAAATACGTAGTTGCTAAGTGCAGGATATATCTTCTCTGTGCATGTTTTTATAATACGCTGCAGCCCTCTCTTTGGTGCTCATGTTTTAAAATTTTTCTTTTTTTTCTTTTCTGTCTTACTGTTTCCTTATTTAGCTTAGTTGAGGAATACTTTCTGAATTTTCACCCTTCTTGCTTATAGGCAGTCCCCTGCTGCTTATTCCATATGGCTCCAAGATGTAGAAGTGAAGATAAAACCAGAGTGGAACTCTTGGGGCTTATGCCCCAAATCTATCTGATTTTAAGACTTTCTTGACATTGATAGCTTTATACTTTAAGCTTTTGATAAATCAGGTTTATCTTTATACTTTGAGCTTTTGATAAATCAGATTTATACTCTTCAACTTCATGAAAGTCTCATATATATTTTTGTGAAAGTTTAATTTTTGGCACATTTGATAATTGTTCATATTTCTTTAGATAAACTTGCACTGTCAATATTTTATACATCAGTTTTCTTTATACTGTTTGTCCCTATTTTGTGGGTAAAATATAATCTCTCTTGAAAAGATGATTATTTTGATTAATGTATTTTTATTTCCTAGCTTATTTTTTGCAGAAACATGGAGGAATACAGTTTGAGTAATTTTTCAATGTCACAATTTAAGATAAACGTAACTATTATGGGTTCCTTAGGTCTACCTAACAAAGCCCTTTGATCAATATTGTCTATAAAAAGGAACGCAAATTTAAAGACTAAGCTTGTTTCCCACCATCTTCTGCTTTTCTATCCTCCAAGAATTCTTTTCTCAATAGATAATAATAATGTTATTTTAAGCAGTAGGTAATAATAATAATAAAAGTCTCATCACGCTCCCTGAAAATACTGGGAAATTGTTCAAGTAGCCAAGTTTGTGAATGAGTGTTATATATTATGAAGATAGGAATTATTCTAGGAATTTCTGTAAAATAAACCACAGGTTTCCTCGAAGGATACTACAGATTGTACTTAGAGGTGATGTTTAGAGAAAACACACTTGGTGTGTGAACTCAATGTCTATTTGCAGTGCACTGAACAATGACAATTACACAGAATGTTTTTCCCCCATTACTAGTTTTGGATAAATGAAGAGCAGTCTTCTTAATCTCCATTATGTCTCTAGGACTAACTTAGTTCTTGGGCTTAAGTAAGGTATATTTATCTACTAGTCATGATAACCATCGGAGAAGGCAATGGCAACCCACTCCAGTATTCTTGCCTGGAAAATCCCATGGATGGAAGAGCCTGGTGGGCTACAGTCCATGGGGTCGCGAAGAGTCAGATACAACTGAGAGATTTCATTTTCACTTTTCACTTTCATGCATTGGAGAAGGAAATGGCATCCCACTCCAGCATTCTTGCCTGGAGAATCCCAGGGACAGGGAAGCCTGGTGGACTGCTGTCTATGGGGTCACACAGAGTCGGACACAACTGAAGCGACTTAGCAGCAGCAGCAGTAGCATGATAACCATCTCTCCAAATTCCTAGGCACAATGTAACTAGAACTTGGCTTAAAGAGAAGACTTGATATGTAGCCTCTTCTTTGCTTCTAGGAGCTACATTTTTTATATAGTTTGAGTTAGGAGGATCATATCCCCTGTTCCTTTGCAGCTGATTAAAGGATAGTATCTGTGCAACAATGTCAGACATGAGTGAAAAAACTTTTTCTGTAAAGGGCCACAGTAAAATATCTAAGTCACACAGTCTGGGTAGCAGCTACTCAAGTCTGCTGCTGCTGCTGCTATGTCGCTTTAGTCGTGTCCAACTCTGTGCGACCCCATAGATGGCAGCCCACCAGGCTTCCCGTCCCTGGGATTCTCCAGGCAAGAACACTGGAGTGAGTTGCCATTTCCTTAAGTCTGCTAGTGTACAGCATATGTAAACAAGGATGTATGAAAGTATGTTCCAATAAAACTTTATTCTCAGAAAGAGGTAGCTGACTGGAGAGCTGGATTTAGTTTAAGGGCAGTATTTTTCTCTCAGGTCATAATTTGCAGATAAATGGTGAAGAGACAGTTTTGTGTCTGTATACATTGGGCAACACTACAGATTCACAGATTTAGAGGATGAATTTATGGTTGCCAGTGGGGAAGGATGGGGGAAAGGGATAGTTAGGGGGTTTGGATGGACTTATACACTCTGCTATATTTAAATGGATAATCAACACGGACCTACTGTACAGCACGGGGAACTCTGCTCAATGGTATTTGGCAGCCTGGGTAGAAGGGGAGTTTTGGGGAGAATGGATACATGTATATGTATGGCTGAGTCCCTTTGCTAGACATCTGAAACTTTCACAACATTGTTAATTGGCTATACCCCAATACAAAATATGCTGTGCGTAGTTGCTCAGTCGTGTCGAACTCTGTGCAATCCCATGGACTGCAGCCTGCCAGGATCCTCTGTTCATACGGCTTCTCCGGGCAAGAATACTGGAGTGGGTTGTCATGCCCTCCTCCAGGGAATCTTCCCAACCCAGGGATCAAACCCAGGTCTCCCACATTGCAGGCAGAGTCTTTACTGTCTTTACTGTCTGGGGAAGCCCCCAATACAAAATAAAAAAATTAAAAAATATTTTGCTTTCTTTATAGAATTAATCTGTAGTACATAATCTCTGATTTATATCCCATTATCTAGAAGAAAAAATCAAAACCTAAGATTGTTTCTGAAGTTGAGTTTATAGTAGATGCTTTGTTTTTTTCATTCCAATTAGTGAGGGCTAATTGGACTTCCCTGGCGGCTCAGATGGTTAACGTCTGTCTACAATGTGGGAGACCTGGCTTCGATCCCTGGGTCGGGAAGATCCCTTGGAGAAGGAAATGGTAATCCACTCCAGTACTATTGCCTGGAAAATCCCATGGACAGAGGAGCCTGGTAGGCTACAGCCCATGGGGTGGCAAAGAGTCGGATATGACTGAGCGACTATACTTTCACTTTCACTTTCATTGGAAAACAACTTTTAAGATGGTTGGAATGTGTTCTGATCTAGAATTACTAATTTGTGCCCGATTCTTTTTGTCATGCTGTTGTTCATGATTTTTATCAGAGTATTTACATAGAAATTTCTTTTGGCCTCTAACATGGTTTCTGAACAATCAAAAATACTTTAAGATCAAGAGTAGACAATTTTTCTTTCTGTGGAAGAGAAATTAATTGGGTCATAATACAGAAATCAATCATCCATTTCTATTTATTTACAGCTGGGAGCTGTTTAGGGTTGAATTTAGAAGGAGGGTTTCTGTTCTTTCTCTGGCTGATTAGCGGACATACTAGCCTCGTCCTCTGTTTGAATTTTATTTCAGAAGCTCTTTTGTTGTGATCATCCACTTCCTTCTATTTGTCTTTTGTGTGTTTACTGTCCCTTTTTTGGACCAAGTCTTAGGATCACTGCTCTGGTCAGGTTGTCTGGAAGCCCCATTGCAAATCTTTTGTCTAAGTTTCCAGCTGTTTTAAAGAAACCCTCTTCCATGGATTTGCCTAATAATTGAACACCTTAGTTCAAAAAAATGTCGTGTGCCTAGGAAACAGTACTTTCTAGTCCTACTTACTAGGACTGAATCTCAGTCCTTACCTTCTTGTCTCATCATTCATGTAGTTGGCATAGTAAGCACCAGAGAAACTTCTTTGAAAGTGAGGATGCACCTGAGTGCCCACATGTCCATATTAAAGTTCCATCAGCCTTTAGTGAGCTGAATTCTCCCCATCCCCAAGGTAACATTGCAGGAACCAGACCGATTTTAGATCTTCGAAACCTAATTTGTACTCATCATTGAGATTCTGCAGGCTCTCCTTTGACTGATACGGGGGAAGGAGCAATAATGTTATATTGAGTTGATACAGAAAAGCAAAAGAAATAGCACAAGGTGAAACTAGACAAGTGAATTTATCTGGGGGATATTCACTGAAAGGAGAAAAGACGATGCTATTTCTTGACTGCCTACTAAATGCCAGGGCTGTGTGGCTCTGAGGAATCTGAGGCTGAGCAGTTAGTTAACTGTCAGTTTCAGAGGTAGAAGATGGCAGAGCTGTATTCAGAACTCAATTCCAAATTCAAGTCATTCTCTTTCCCATCATCGTCCTGGTGCATTAGGAGAACATACTGCTTTAAGGAGAGAGCTGGGGAATGACACCTCTTTTACCATCTCTGAACCCTGTACTCAGGAAGCAGTTTGCATTTTTATAGCATTAGAGATAGAGAATGTCTCTGTTTAATTTTGTTGCCATTTGCTCCTCTTTTTCCCTCAATTATAGCGAGTTAAGTGTTCTCACTTTCTTGATTGGACCACAGCAAATTGCAAAAACCTCAGATCTTCATTTAAAGAATAGAAAATGTAACACCATAAATTATTATCATTACTTCTTCCCTTTTAGTGCACCACATGTGAGAGGCTTGTTTCTGAGTGTACGTGGTTCATCCTGGGAGAAGAATAGCTAAAATTTTAGTACTGCATCTATGTGTTAGATATCCCTCTAATACTTGACATATATTGACTTATTTAATTCTCCCAACAACCTTACAGTATAGGTACTATCATCCCAAGTTAACATATGAGAACAGAGACACAGAAAGGTGAACTAACTTCCCAACTAACTTCATACAACTACTAAGTGGAGGAGATGAGATTCAAACGGTCAGACTCCAGGGACCATGTTCTTAAGGAAATGGGTTCTTTGGATTTCACAATTAGGGTTGACCCAGGAGACAGAAACAATACCAGTTACATTAAAAGAGGGATTTAATATGATGAACTACAGCTATATACCTAAGAAGTAAAGGGCCAAATGAGGATGTTAGTTCAGTTCAGTTCAGTCTCTCAGTCCTGTCCGACTGTTTGCGACTCCATGAATTGCAGCACGCCAGGCCTCCCTGTCCATCACCAACTCCTGGAGTTCACTCAAACTCACGTCTATCGAGTCGGTGATGCCATCCAGCCATCTCATCCTCCGTCGTCCCCTTTTCCTCCTGCCCCCAATCCCTCCCAGCATCAGAGTCTTTTCCAATGAGTCAACTCTTCGCATGAGGTGGCCAAAGTACTGGAGTTTCAGCTTTAGTATCATTCCTTCCAAAGAAATCCCAGGGCTGATCTCCTTTAGAATGGACTGGTTGGATCTCCTTGCAGTCCAAGGGACTCTCAAGAGTCTTCTTCAACACCACAGTTGAAAAGCATCAATTCTTTGACACTCAGCTTTCTTCACAGTCCAACTCTCACATCCATACATGACCACTGGAAAAACCATAGCCTTGACTAGATGACCTTTGTTGGCAAAGTCATGTCTCTGCTTTTCAATATGCTATCTAGGTTGGTCGTAACTTTCCTTCCAAGGAGTAAGCGTCTTTTAATTTCATGGCTGCAGTCACCATCTGCAGTGATTTTGGAGCCCCCCAAAATAAAGTCTGACACTGTTTCCCAATCTATTTCCCATGAAGTGATGGGACCAGATGCCATGATCTTCGTTTTCTGAATGTTGAACTTTAAGCCAACTTTTTCACTCTCCTCTTTCACTTTCATCAAGAAGCTTTTAGTTCCTCTTCACTTTCTGCCATAAAGGTGGTGTAATCTGCATACCTGAGGTTATTGATATTTCTCCTGGCAATCTTGATTCCAGCTTGTGGTTCTTCCAGCCCAGCGTTTCTCATGATGTACTCTGCATATAAGTTAAATAAGCAGGGTGACAATATACAGCCTTGATGTACTCCTTTTCCTATTTGGAACCAGTCTGTTGTTCCATGTCCAGTTCTAACTGTTGCTTAAGATACCACCAATAAAGCATCTTCTGGAAGCAGGTGGGCTGGGAGGACCAAAGGGTGAAGGTGGAACCACTAATATTTTAGAAGTTTGGTGAAGCTGAAACTGAGCTATTTGAGGAGTGGGTGTTACTTAGCTGCTGCTAGTACCTTTGAGAGTGGAAATGTGGTATCATGGGACTGGTCCATGTGTGTGTAAGGAGAAAGTGTTCAGCTGCTCTTGATATCTGGGGGCGCCATAACAGTGGTTCTTCAAGTGCTGGAAAAGCTTCAAACTGGAACCAAATGCCGCTATTGGCAGAAAAATATTGCTGTTGGATCAAAGAATTGTTGCTAGGATAATGCTGACAGGAAGGAAACAAAATGAAAACAGATAAGAAGGATGGCATCCCTTCTTGATTCCCTTCCTGCATCCTTACAGGCAGAGCCTAACAGACTGCAGCTGGCAGAACAGAAACGTGGTTTGACTCCCAGTCCCAGCATCACAGGACTTCCCAGGTGGCTCAGTGGTAAGGAATCCATCTTCCAATGTAGGAGATGCAGGAGCTGCTGCTAAGTCGCTTCAGTCATATCCGACTCTGTGTGACCCCATAGACGGCAGCCCACCAGGCTACCCCGTCTCTGGGATTCTCTAGGCAAGAACACTGGAGTGGGTTGCCATTTCCTTCTCCAATGCATGGAAGTGAAAAGTGAAAGTGAAATCCCTCAGTCATGTCCGACTCTTAGCGACCCCATGGACTGCAGCCCATCAGGCTCCTCCGTCCATGGGATTTTCCAGGCAAGAGTTCAATCCCTGGGTTTGGAAGATCCACTGGAGAAGGAAATGGTAACCCACTCCAGTATTCTTGCCTGGGAAATCCCATGTGCAGAGGAGCCTGTCAGCTTGCAGTCTGTGGGATTGTAAAGAGTCACACATAACTGAGCATGCAAGTATGCCCAGTACCTCAAAGCAGTGCCGGTTTGACTCAAAGCATAATGTTCAAATAGGGAAATCTGTTTAAAAATCATGGTGGGAGGAGTTTATTTGGTTCCCTGAGTACAGTGAAATCTTATAAACTTTTTATGAGTATTATCTGCCCCTCCTATTAAATTTCAGATTCTCTATGACATTGTCTGACTTAGACCTTTTTCAAGGGCCAGCCCAGTACAGTCCACATAGTAGGTACATAATAAATTATCATTGCCAAAGTGATGTCAGAAAGACTTGAATATAGATTTCAGAGCATCTGTTCGTGGGGTTAGCTGAACAAGTAAAGCTTGAGTTTATTATTCAGGATAAGGGCTTGTTACATCCCTGTGGATGCTCAAGAGAACTCCAGTGTTTGCAGAAAAGTTTACAAAGATTGAAACAATATCCACTGTCTCTCCCCTGGTGAGATGATCATTAATTAAGGAAATGGAGGCATCGATCTGTTTGACGGCGTTCCATCAGCAGAACCACGGCCTGTGAAAAGGCAGGTTCTGATTTTCATTCATATTTCCGGGAGGCTTCCCAGCTGGGTGGCAGTGTTCTGATCCCCCATGTTACCTGTCAAAGGATAATGAATATCCCTGATGGGAACAACACTGACCCGACAGCTCTTCTTTCATTTTAATAATGTGATTAGAATCAGGTTTGTGGTGCCGAAGTGAATAGGATTAGGAAATCAGTCATGTCTTTGAACAACAACAAAAAGGCGTGTGAGAGAAGGTAAAAAGAAATAATTCCTTTAGTCTGAAGCAGAAGAAGAGAAACAGCAGCATTCCTGTTACCGTGATTCTTACTGTAGGATCACGGATAGTAGGAGGATGATTTTCTGTTTCCTCATTTGTTGGCCCACAGTAGATTTTCCAAGTTGAGTGTGGGCAATGTGCAATAGACACAGAAGCCCCATCGTATACTAGGCCGCTCGAGAGCCCTAAGTCAGCCAGGAACCACTCTGTGAGCTTGGCTGAGTCACTTGGCTTCATTGGCCTTCAATTTTCTCTTTTGCAGAATGAAGAGGTTGGCCTTAGTCAACACCCTGCATTTTCTCCCTCATTCCTATTGCCTCTTCTCCTGTCTTATTTTCCTTGACATGTTAACATGTATTGTTTCAAAATAGTCAGTTGAGAAGAAACTCTCACTTTTTCAAGACCTACATCAGTACCTCTGGGGGAAAAAAAAACCTACGTGCCCTCCCGCAAAAGAGTATTTCTCAACCAAATGACTTAATTTATGATATACAGATTTTCCTAACGTGAAGGCCATCAGTCCTATTGATGTACAGGTTTTCACTGAAGTGAAAGCCATCTATTTTTTTTTTAAGTCATGTAATTTTTAGTTTAGATACTAATTTTTGAGGTGGCAAGTTTAAAGCCATGCAATAGTATAGTGACTTCACCTTTCTAAATATCTTCAAAAAAATCTATACGCCATATGAAGTGAGTGTTACATCTTCAGATGGAAACTTCAAATATAGCATTTTGCTCTAGTTTTACATTAGCATCAATTATTGCTTTGCTTTAAAGGGGCTAATCATGTAAGAATTGTCTTCTCTTGAGCTAGATCAATGATCTGTCTGCATTTAGTATATCCATCTATCTGTCTATCCATCCTGAGGGCTTGACTCTGACAGGATCACCCAGAGGCATTGTAAAGAAAATGTTTTCTTTCTTTTTCTTTTTCTTTTTTTGATGGTTTATTTTAATTGGAGGCTAATTACTTTCCAGTATTGTGATGTTTTTGTCATACGTTGACATGAATCAACCACAGGTGTGCATATGCCCCCCATCCTGAATCTCCCTCCCCATCCCATCCCTCTGGGTTGTCCCTGTGCCTTGGCTTTGAGTGCCCTGTTTCATGCATTGAACTTGGATTGGTCATCTATTTCATATATGGCAATATATATGTTTCAATGCTATTTTCTCAAATCATCCCACCCTCACCTTCTCCCATAGAGTCCAAAAGTCTGTTCTTCATATCTGTGTCTCTTTTGCTATCTCGTATATAGGGTCATTGTTACCATCTTTCTAAATTCCATATATATGCATTAATATACTGTATTGGCATTTTTCTTTCCAACTTACTTCACTCTGTATAATAGGCTCCAGTTTCATATACCTCATTAGAGCTGACTCAAATGTGTTCTTTTTAATAGCTGAGTAATATTCCATTGTGTATATGTACCACAGTTTTCTCATCCATTCATCTGCCAGTGGACATCTAGGTTGCTTCCATGTCCTGGCTATTGTAAACAGTGCTGTGATGAACATTAGAGTACAGGTGTCTCTTTCAATTCTGGTTTCCTCGGTGTGTATGCCCAGTAGTAGGATTGCTACTTTGCCGACAAAGGTCCGTCTAGTCAAGGCTATGGTTTTTCCAGTAGTCATGTATGGATGTGAGAGTTGGACTGTGAAGAAAGCTGAGTGCCGAAGAATTGATGCTTTTGAACTGTGGTGTTGGAGAAGACTCTTGAGAGTCCCTTGGACTGCAAGGAGATCCAACCAGTCCATTCTGAAGGAGATCAGCCCTGGGTGTTCTTTGGAGGGAATGATGCTAAAGCTGAAACTCCAGTACTTTGGCCACCTCATGCGAAGAGTTGACTCATTGGGAAAGACCCTGATGCTGGGAGGGATTGGGGTCAGGAGGAGAAGAGGATGACAGAGAATGAGATGGCTGGATGGCATCACTGACTCAATGGACGTGAGTCTGAGTGAACTCCGGGTGTTGGTGAATGAACAGGGAGGCCTGGTGTGCTGCGATTCATGGGGTCACAAAGAGTCAGACATGACTGAGTGGCTGAACTGAACTGAACAGATAGCAGTTCTATTTCCAGTTTTTTAAGGAATCTCCACACTGTTCTCCATAGTGGCTGTACTAGTTTGCATTCCCACCAACAGTGTAAGAGGGTTGCCTTCTCTCCACACCCTCTCCAGCATTTATTTCTTGTAGACTTTTTGACAGCAGCCATTCTGCCCAGCATGAGATGGTACCTCATTGTGGCTGTGATTTGCATTTCTCTGATAATGAGTGATGCTGAGGATCTCATCATGTCTTCTTTGTCTTCTTTCCATGTCTTCTTTGGAGAAATGTCTATTTAGTTCTCTGGCCCATTTTTTGATTGGGTCGTTTATTTTTCTTTTATTGAATTGCATGAACTACTTGTATATTTTTGAGATTAATTCTTTGTCACTTGTTTTGTTTGCTATTATTTTCTCCCATTCTGAAGGCTGTCTTTTCACCTTGCTTACAGTTTCCTTCACTGTGCAAAAGCTTTTAAGTTTAATTAGGTTCCATTTGTTTATGTTTGCTTTTATTTCCATTACTCTGGAAGGTGGATCATAGAAAATCTTGCTGTGATTTATGTCAGAGAGTGTTCTGCCTATATTTTCTTTCTTGATGTCCACCAAGATTATAAACAAACAGTCCAAATATCACTTGTTTCAATTTTTTGTAATTTGACTAGGGACATACTTATACTTTATTCCAGTTTGTTTCATTTCTTTTTTTTTAAAATTTTATTTTATTTTTAAACTTTACATAATTGTATTAGTTTTGCCAAATATCAAAATGTTTCATTTCTAAGCACTTAACCTGGGCAAGCTACTCACCCCCTGAATCTCAGTCTCAGTCTGTGAAATTGAGATCCTATTTCTCACCTCACAGGATTACTTTGAGACTTAAAAGCAATTCTAGGTATAAAGGTCTTAATGCAGTGTCTGGCTAGCATCAGTTTCTTCCCTTCTAGTTTTAACCTGCTTCCTACTTAACAATTATTTATGAGAAAGGGGTTACCATGCAGATACCATGTATCTGGCTTTTGATGAGTATATCTGTTTCTTAGAATTATCTGAAACTGACTCTAATTTAAACAAAAGGGACTTACTGCAAGGCTATCAGGAGCTCATAGACTTGCTAGGAATGATGGAGAAACTGCTATAGAAAGGACTGGAATCTAGAAATTCCAAATGATACAGGAAGAAAGGAATAGTTCCATAGCAAGAGTGGTTGAATGGATAAACACGACCACCACTTTCCCTGCCCTCTTATTTCTGTATCTCTCAAAATTTAGAGTTGAAGCAGAGGAGGAGTCTGATTGTCTGTGATTAGGTGACAGGACTCCTCAATGGCTTTATGGGATCTTTTGAAGGGAAGGCCCCATTCCCTCAGATCCCAGGTAGGAGGGAAGTTCCTGAAGTTACTCATCCATCACAGTGCACACAGTAGTGGTGAAGGACAGACAGCTCCCCACAAAGAAACCCAGATACTGCGGGAAAAGGAAATGGATGCTGGATGAACAAAAAATAGCAGGTGCCAAGGACAGTGAGCATATGCATGCTTATACTATCATCTCCAGATATTTTCACAGATTCCAAATCCATCAGTTCTCAGTCTTTATCTTGCTAAACTTAAAGGGTCTTGATTGATTTTAGTTTGTTCTTCTAGGACAGCCTTTTCCATCTCTGAGGATGTTTTAATTGCTCTTCTTTGGATCTTTTCCAAGTCTTGTTAAGTCCTTATTGAGCTGTGGCAATCAGAGCCGCATAGCGTTTTGAGTACTGATGCAGTTTGATTGGTTTCAAGGAAAGGACCATGTGTTTGGTTTTATGGTCAATATCCTTGGTCAACATTAATGTTATTTATTGGAGGATTGGAGACAATATATTTTGTTTCTACATTACTTAGGCATCCAGCAATGTAAGCTTTGCTGGCTCCACAAGACTTAATATTCTTAAAACAGAGAAATATGAATAAACAATGAAGTTATTTGACACTACTTAGGAGAAGGGGAGAAATAAAAACCCACATTTCTGCACACCCCCAATCTGTTCTTTGAGCAGAAACTCTTTGGTTTGGGGTTTAGATCGAAGTAATCAACCTGGATTTGGTTGTCAATTCTGGTTTTCCAAATGTGTAACCTTTGGCAAGTCACTTTAATTCTGCCTGGTTTCAGTTTTGTCATCGGTGAATTAGAAATAATAATAGCTTGACTGGATTATATGTAATTTCATGTGATTACAGTAACTGAGGCTGCTGCAAAATATCTGGCACATGGTAGAAACAGAAGTCTCCCTTTCTCTTCCCCCTGTATTGAAGAGACAAGAGAAATCTGAAATAATTAAAAACACTGGATCTTTGGGGGGTTCGTTAAGGGAAGACTTTTTTGGACTTCCCAGGTAGCTCATTGGTAAAGAATTCTGCCAATGCAGGAGATGTGAGTTCAAGCCCTACATTGGGAAGATCCCCTGGAGTAGGAAATGGCAACCCACTCCAGTATTCTTGCCTGGAAGAGTCTATGGACAGGGAAGCCTGGTGGGCTACTCCATGGGATTGCAGAGAGACGGACACGACTGAGCATGCACACATGCTCACACACAAGCACACAGACATGTGCTTCCTTTAACCCTGGTCTCTGGCAGGATCCTGTGATGCTGCACAGTGGCAGTAGGAAGGTTGAGCATTGACCCAGCTATTTTTCTTTTTCAAGTCCCATAAAACCTTAATGCCTGGAGTCCAGCCGAGACTCTCCCTGCCCCCTCCAAGTCCTTGACTGCAGGGGCCCTCAGCACAGCTCAGTGTATAGCAGTTGTGCCTAGGATTTCTTCTGCTAGTAAGACATTCATTCATCTGAATTCATTCATGCAATCATTCATTCAAAGGGAAGACTTTACAGAAGTGAGCCTGGAGCTGGTCTTTGAGAGAGAGAAGTAACTTCAGGGACTCTCTTGAGTTTATGGAAAGAGAGAGTGAGTACATGAATAGAAAAGTCAGCATATCTGAAAGTTGAAAGTAAGGAAGACCAACCACTTTCCCTCCTGGTTTTCAGAGGAGTTAGTTAGAAAAGGATGGACGATGGTGGTGAGATATCTCCTGATGAGATATTAGGAGGTTTCTGTGCCCAGAAAAGCATACAAAGTAACATTTAAGATAGTAAATTCATTCATGATGACCAGGCTTGTATCAAAGAGTAGACTGAGTATTAGCAATGAACACTTTCCCTTCAAATTCGTTCTTATTTATTTTTAAATTTCATACAATATCTTTGATAAAGAGTGTTGACTCTGTTACTTGTCACAGGCTCTGTTCTAACTTCATCTTTCTGAGTTGTCTCTGTGAATTGTAACTCTGTGTCTGCCCCAGGGTTGACTTATTCAGATTCATAGAATGTTAAAGTAGGCTACTGCAATTCCTCCACATTCCAGATGAAAAATCTGAGAAAGGACATGAAATGCCAAGCACTATGGACTTTCTGAAGCACCGTGTAACAGAAAAACCGTGGATTTTAGGTAGATTTCTCGCACTTAGCTAAATGCATGAACTTGGACATGTAATCACCCCACTCCAGTACTTTTGCCTGGAAAATCCCATGGACAGAGGAGCCTGGTAGGCTGCAGTCCATGGGGTCGCTAGAGTCGGACACGACTGAGCAACTTCACTTTCACTTTTCATTTTCGTGCATTGGAGAAGGAAATGGCAACCCACTCCAGTATTCTTGCCTGGAGAATCCCAGGGACGGGGAAGCCTGGTGGGCTGCCGTCTATGGGGTTGCACAGAGTTGGACACGACTGAAGTGACTTAGCAGCAGCAGCAGCAGGACATGTAATCTGACCTTAGGAAATCCAGTTTCCTTTCTATTTAAGAAGGTAGACAATGCCTACTTCAAAAGATGATTGTGAGACTGAAATAAGAGAACATTTGTCAAAAGAGCTCAATCACAATTAGTCCGCTTCCCCTTTCTTTGGAGCTGATTTACCTTCTGCAGTGTAAGGAGAGGGTTGCCCCCACCCCATACACTTTATGGGAAGGAGCACCAAAGGGTAGGTCAACTCATAGAAGGAACCTCAGGGTAAATGACTACATTTCTTGGTTCTGTTCTTTTCAAAGCAATATTATCTGGGGAGAAGGAGGTGAACGGCATTTCTTCCTTAGTCACAGCTTCTGGGGCTGAGACACTTCTCATGATTCTGGCAGAAATTCAGACTGACATTTGAGGGGCAAGGCAGATGGCCATCATCTCCATTAAGAATAACTGCACCCCAGCCCTTTATCCACGAGTCTGCAAATGTGTTTGGCTCCCATAGAATGTTTATGTGTTGGCAGTTTCAACCAAATGATTGCTTCCAGCCTGAACATATAGGGACTTTCAGATGGCTCTGTGGCTTTTTTCTCTCACCTTTACTTATTCCTGCGGTCTCTAAATTTACAACCCTTAAGGCGTAAAAAACTGTTACCCAGAACTGGAAGAACTACTGAACTGGGATTCCCCTCTCCCTCTAATTAAAAATTTTAAAAGCATTTTATTTAACTGAAAAGAACCAGAAATGAAAGCAAAGTATAATATACAGGAAGGCACAGTGAATAGACAATGGATGTGCAAATTAGAGAAACTGGATTTAAGTTTCAGAATTTCCACTCACCTGCTCCAAGGCCTCTGGCTGTGTGATTTTGACTGTCTGATCAGGATTGAATTCAGTATTTTAATAATCCATTGCAGCATAATCTTTTTGTGACCCTATAAGTATATTCCTTTAGTAGGTTCAAAACTATTACAAACATATAGGAAAATTGAGACTCTAATGCAATGAACAATCTTGTACGTACCATTGAATCCTATCAAATTTTAACATTTTACTATCTTGCCATATATACTTAATAAGGTTCAGGTAGCATTAAATTGCTTAGATACCCTTCTTGGACCTCATTCATCTTCCTATTTCTCATGAATTTATTACTTATTTCCATTCATATTTCTATATTATTACTGTCTGTCTACATATTTATTAACACTATGTAGTATTCTTTGACTTGTTTCTTACATTACAGATATGACATCATACTGCATATATTCAATTGCCATTTGCTTTTGTGATTCAACATGTTTTTGAGATTTATCCATGTTCATATATGTACCTCCAGTTCATTCATTTTAATTGCTTTGCAGTAACTAATTGCATGAATAATCCACAATTTACTCATTCTTTTTTCTGTTCACTAGTTTTTGCAATGGCAAATAGTGCTAGATTTAGTACACCGGAATATGTCTCTTCTGCAGTGTGCATCTTTAACTGGCCTTCATATTGTCCCATTGCTTACAAAGATTGGAATACCATTGATCCCATTGCTTATTCCTGTTTGTTTGTTTTGTAATCACTTGGTAGCTCAAGGAATTATTAACAACCTTAAATTTACTCTCTTTCTTAAAATTCAACACACATTGCATGTTCTCTTTGGCACTGGACTGCACTAAGTATAAAAATCAGAAAAACCTTATAACCTGATTGCAGCAAAGTCTATACTGTTGACAAGCCATATACATTTATTTTCCTGCCTGTTATTATCACATATGATAGTAAGAATGTCTACTAAGTCTATTCAGTTCAGTTCAGTTCAGTCGCTCAGTTGTGTCCGACTCTTTGCGACCCCATGAATCGCAGCACGCCAGGTCTCCCTGTCCATCACCAACTCCCGGAGTTCACTCAGACTCACGTCCATCGAGTCGGTGATGCCAACCAGCCATCTCATCCTCTGTCATCCCCTTCTCCTCCTGCCCCCAATCCCTCCCAGCATCAGAGTCTTTTCCAATGAGTCAACTCTTCGCATGAGGTGGCCAAAGTACTGGAGTTTCAGCCTTAGCATCATTCCTTCCAAAGAACACCCAGGGCTAATCTCCTTTAGAATGGACTGGTTGGATCTCCTTGCAGTCCAAGGGACTCTCAAGAGTCTTCTCCAACATCACAGTTCAAAAGCATCAATTCTTCAGCACTCAACTTTCTTCACAGTCCAACTCTTGCATCCATACATGACTACTGGAAAAACCATAGCCTTGACTAGACGGACCTATGTTGACAAAGTAATGTCTCTGTTTTCACTATGCTATGTAGATTGGTCATAACTTTTCTTCCAAGGAGTAAGCATCGTTTAATTTCATGGCTTCAGTCACCATCTGCAGTGACTCAGTCCACTGGGCTATACTAATATACCAGAACTATTCTTAAGCTTAGTTGAAACAAATGAACTTACAACAGTTTTTTGGTGTTCTACTCTGGTTTTTATTTTTTGTATTTATTGTTTCTGTTTTTTACTTAGAGTGCTTCTGGCATTATAAGAAACACATAATGGAGACCCAGATGTATTTTAAATCTTAATAAATTTGGCTTGTTTATGGTCAGAGTCCTCTGGATATACTGGTTAGCTACATGGAATGCTGGAACTATTACCAGAAAAAGAAAGAAGACTTTCTGTTGTTGTTTGAGTTTCACATGGATATTTGCTTGTCACAGTTAACAGTATTGAAACTGGAGTCTCAGGACTGGTCCTTGTGCAGATTAAGGAAAGATGCTCAGTCATTTGTTGGAACAAGACAACAGATCATGTTTCCAATTGTGTTGTCAATCAGATTAGCAAGGCATGATAGTTTTGTGCAGCAGCAAGTTATTTAGCTTTAAGAAAGGATATAGAACAAGAAGTACCTGCACAACCAGTAGCATCACGGAGGCCTCAGACACCTGGATGCGGCTGCTGGTGTCCCATCCTAGCATGGGCTTTGTTTTGGTCTCAAGGCATGGAAGCTGACTGTAGTCTGGGTCCCTTCCCTGTCAGGGAAGACGCTGCATGTTACATTGGGCATATTCTAAGGTAGCGGTATAATTGAATGACTTGAGAACATGGGTGGTCTCTGTGGTCAAATTCCAGCCCTGGCTGTAGAGAAGCTGCAGGGTCTGTGAACATTCAGTTTAATATCTTGAGGTCACCTAGTACATGGAAGCGAGCATGTCCAGTCAGCATTCTGAAAGGCAGCTGTTGACTTAGGGACCTAACTATTCTGACTACTACATCTAGGATGCTCCACAGTAGCCTTGAATCAGAAATCAGTAGCTGGTAAACCTACCAAGACCCTCATTTATCTCTAAAGGTTCTCTTTCCTCACTTGGTATTGCAGAATGTGCACCCAGGGATCAGCTGTTCCTCATCCATTTCCAGAGGCTGGAGGAAGAGGTTATAATCCAGCTGTTAACTCTTACCTCTTACGTTGCCTCAGTTTACAAAGCCTCAGCAATTCAGGTGGACAGTCGGGGATAGAATACAGTAGAAATGGTGCTTTCTGCCTTCCTGGCAGGGAAGACTTTGCATGTCATATGGGGCATATTCTAAGATAGCAATATAATAGGGATTTGAGAGCACAGGTAGGCTCTGGGGTCAACAAGTTCATGTTCAGACTCTGCTGTACTACTTCCTAGCCATCTCTGTCTGTGATAGCCAGAATATGAAGATATCCATGTCCTAACCTCTGGAACTTGTTGATAACTTAAGTTTAAACAGAAGAATGGATAAGAAAGCTGTGGTACATATACACAATGGAGTATTACTCAGCCATTAAAAAGAATACATTTGAATCAGTTCTAATGAGGTGGATGAAACTGGAGCCTATTATACAGAGTGAAGTAAGCCAGAAAGAAAAACACCAATACAGTATACTAACGCATATGTATGGAATTTAAAAAGATGGTAACAATGACCCTGTGTACGAGACAGCAAAAGAGACACTGATATATAGAACAGTCTTTTGGACTCTGTGGGAGAGGGAGAGGGTGGGATGATTTGGGAGAATGGCATTGAAATACGTATAATATCATATATGGAACGAGTCACCAGTACAGGTTCGATGCACAATACTGGATGCTTGGGGCTGGTGCACTGGGATGACCCAGAGGGATGGTATGGGGAGGGAGGAGGGAGGAGGGTTCAGGATGGGGAACACATGTATACCTGTGGCGGATTCATTTTGATATTTGGCAAAACTAATATAATATTGTAAAGTTTAAAAATAAAATAAAATTAAAAAATAAATGAATACTTCACTTTTAAAATAAAAAAATAAAATAAAAACAAAGAAGAATTAAGGTTGAAGATGGAATTATGGCTTCTCATCAATGGACTTTGAGATGACTTCATTTTCCTGAATTATGGATTGGCCCAATGTAATTGAGAAATTTTTTATAAATGAAAGAGGGAAGCAAAAGAGAGAACCAGATAGATGGCATCATGAAGGAATTAGCTAGGCTGGTTTTGAAGATGAATGAATGGCCATGGGCCTATGAATTCATACAGCCTCCCTGGTGGCTCAGATGGTAAAGAATCTGGTTGCAATGCTGGAGACCCAGGTTTGATCCCTGGGTCAGTTAGATCACATGGAGAAGGGAATGGCTACCCACTCCAGTATTCTTGCCTGGAGAATTCCATGGACAGAGGACCCTGTTGGTCTACAGTCCATGGGTCACAAAGAGTCAGACGGTACAGTCTAAGAGTTAGGAACACGAAGCAACTAACACTTTCTTGGGGCTTTCCAGGTGGCGGTGGTGGTAAAGAACCCATCTGCCAACGCAGGAAGCATAAACGACAGAGAAGTGGGTTCGATCCCGAGGTCAGGAAGATCCCCTGGAGGAGGGCACGACAACCCACTCCAGTATTCTTGCCTGGAGAGTCCCATGGACAGAGGAACCTGGTGGGGTAGTCCATAGAGTCACAAAAAGTTTGAGAGGACTGAAGTGAATTAGCAAGCACACAATAGAAACTTGAAAAGGCAAGGAAACTTTGCTCTCCAGAGCACTACCGCTGTGCCACCACTGCCCTGCCTCTCCATCCCCGCCACCCGGGCGAAAAGGAACTCAACTCTGCTGATACTTTGATTTCAGCCCGGTGAGACCTGTTTTGGACTCCCTGACCTCCAGAACTGAAAGATAATACATTTGTATTACTTTAAATGAAGTTTTCGTAATTTCAATAGACAACTAAAGCTTTGCCCTTTGCTTCTCTGTGATTTATTTTCTCGTTTTGTAAACTGATGTTTATAACAGCCCTGCCTCCCCCTACCATGGCTGTGAGGTGTAAATGCCTGTGCAGGGCTCTGTGCTCACTCTTGGTGAGACCTAATCTTTGGTTTGTGGTCTCAGGTGAAATGAAGACAGTAGTCATTTCTTACCTTTCTTATAGAATTGATGTGAGAAGAAAATGGAGTTGTCTTAACTTTCATTTTTTAAATAAAGTATTGAATACTATTCAAATATAACTTGTAATTTAACTCTACATTTCAAGTATCTTAAGAGATAATATTTCAAAAATGTATGAAAAAAGGCAAAATAGTACACCATTCATTTCAGGAAATAGTATTGGAGTAATGGGTGGTGTTAATTCTGTTGATTGGTGCTGAGTAATATGGTTTTTCCTTTTAGGTATTCTATATTTATTGCAGTATTCATTTCCTATTTATGTGGTAATAATTATGGTTCCTCATTCCAAATCCCAGAGATGTGTGTTATCTTTTAATTGCAAACTTTGCTTATAATTTCTGAATGTAAACAGAATGATGTTTATTTAATTCAACTGAGGATGAAGCAGAAGAATCGTCTCTTTGGCCAGGATATAATTATCATACCTCCACTAACACATTTCAAGTATTTTAAAAGGTGTGTTAATTTTCAGTAAGTGAAATGACAAAATTCTTGTACTACTTTTGCTAATGATTAAGCAGCTCAAAAATATTTATTGTGAGTTTTGATTGAATGTACAGAAGAATACATTCTGGCAGATATAATTAAGGCTTATTTGTCTTGATTGCTTTTTAAAAATACAGCTGACCCTTGAACAACAAGGGAGTGAGGGGCACCAGCCCTCTTCATGGTTAAAAATCCACTTACAATTTATAGTCAGCCTTCATATCTGCAGTGCCTCTGTATCTGCAGATTCAACCAATCGTGGATTGTGTAGCATTGTTATATGAATTTAGTGAAAAAAATTACATGATTGAGCGGATCCTTGAAATCATTTTGTTAAAAAGTTAACGGATTCCCTTTATTGAGGTCAGAAGTACACTACGCTTATCTCTCTCTGAGTGTATATGGAATGAAAAGTGAACTAGGCTATTATTATAATTATCATTGCTTCTGTTTTCACAAAAATGTGGCCATCTGTAGTGTGATAGAGGTATTATTTGCATGTTCTGAATTTTCAGGTGACTGGTAGTCACTGTTAGAAGGCACATTTTATAGTGATAAATTTTTAAAATGGATGTTTCCTGTGAAGATTTAATGTTGCTCTTTGTTTTGATTCTATTACCAGAAGCATCTCAGAACTTAAAAAGAAGGTCAAAGAAGGGGGTATGGTCACACTTTTATGGATCAACAAATAGTCCCATCAGTAGTCAATAGTGATTTCATCAGACCTAGAATCTGAGCTGTTTCAGTTACCTCTTAGGGCAAAGGTATCACAACGCGACCTCACCCATTTTTCAGTCTAAAGACGAAGAGCAAATTGGACATCTAGGAATCTGTTAAGGTTTTTTCAGGACATTTCAATCTGTTTTTAAACTCTTTAGCACTGAGAAGTGATAGCCATTTGTAATATTTAAACAATTAAAATGAATATAACTAATGCACACCCTGAAAGTTATTTCTTGTCATTTCTTCTCTTCTTCTAAACATAAAATAATGGTAAAGACTCTGGTTATTTGACTACTCCTATATGAAAATTCATGAGAAACACTGGGCTGGAAGAAGCACAAGCTGGAATCAAGATTGCCGGGAGAAATATCAATAACCTCAGATATGCAGATGACACCACTCTTATGGCAGAAAGTGAAGAGAAACTAAAAAGCCTCTTGATGAAAGTGAAAGAGGAGAGTGAAAAAGTTGGCTTAAAGCGCAACATTCAGAAAACAAAGATCATGGCTTCTGGTCCCATCACTTTATGGGAAATAGATGGGCAAACAGTGGAAACAGTGTCAGACTTTATTTTTGGGGGGCTCCAAAATCACTGCAGCTGGTGATTGCAGCCATGGAATTAAAAGACGCTTACTCCTTGGAAGGAAAGTTATGACCAACCTAGATAGCATATTCAAAAGCAGAGACTTTACTTTGCCAACAAATGTCCATCTAGTCAAGGCTATGGTTTTTCCTGTGGTCATGTATGGATGTGAGAGTTGGACTGTGAAGAAAGCTGAGCACTAAAGAATTGATGCTTTTGAACTGTGATGTTGGAGAAGACTCTTGAGAGTCCCTTGAACTGCAAGGAGATCCAACCAGTCCATTCTAAAGGAGATCAGTCCTGGGTGTTCTTTGGAAGGAATGATGCTAGAGCTGAAACTCCAGTACTTTGGCCACCTCACGCAAAGAGTTGACTCACTGGAAAAGACTCTGATGCTGGGAGGGATTGAGGGCAAGAGGAAAAGGGGATGACAGAGGATGAGATGGCTGGTTGGCATCACCGACTTGATGGACGTGAGTTTGAGTGAACTCCGGGAATTGGTGATGGATAGGGAGGCTTGGCATGCTGTAATTCATGGGGTCGCAAAGACTCGGACACGACTGAGCAGCTGAACTCAACCAAACTGATATGAAAATTCAAAAGTTTTGAGTGGTTTTTAATGTTGCAAATAGTTGGTTTACCTTATAGAAGAATACGATTCCTTTTCAAAGAGGTTGGCAGGCAGAAAGCTTAAATTTTAAATATTTTGTAGTTTTGATACTCTCAAGTAAATCAGAAATAAAGAATGAAGTTTCTCCTGATATTATACAATAAATAGGAAACTGGATCATTCTTCAATAACTGGATAAGGTTTGGTTCTGAATGCAGACCCAAATAAATAAATAATAGGAATTTTGTTACAGAAATCTTGAAAAAAAATCAATAAATATTTGAAAATGCTTTTGCATTTTAGAACCAGTCAGCATCTTTGGCATAGCCACAAGGAAATAAAGAAGCATTTGAAAAAAAGAAAAAAAAAAGTCTTTATAGAGGAAAAAAAATCCTCCTGTAAGTAAATCTAAAATAGAAGCATTTCAGAAACTTTGTGTCCTGGAGATGCTGGATAGTTTTGAGTGGAACTTCTACAAAGTTATCAAACACCAGAAAATTTCACAGATCAGAAGCCATTTCATTTGATGTTCCTGATTCCCACCCCCCACCCCCGCCACCCCCGCCCGCCCTTTGAGTGACAGGGATAAAGCAAAGGTTTTAGAGACTGCTGTTTTCACTTTGGGCACTGCAAAGGGAGAAATTCAAATCAGATTTTTAGATTGCTAGGATATGTCCTACTTTATGGAAAAAAAAACCTCATGGTATTTATACTTGCAATTCTTAGCGTTGCAGGTTTTATAAGATTAGATGCCAGCTGCACTGGGTCTCCTTTTTGGGGAAACTCACAGATGTAAATAATTTCCATTCCATCAACTTTCACTCCTGTTGAGCCACAGAATAGTTTTAATGTCAGTGTCCTTCACATTGGAAGATTCCCCAGCTATGAAGCAAAGGCCATGGCTGAACACATTGACCTTTACTTTGTTAAACTATTTCTTTAGGACAGACTAATGTTAGTTATCGGTGGCATTTTTAGGGGCTCTGTCTCCTGCTGCTGTGCCTGACCTGTGGCTTCCGTACTTCCTAATTCCCACCCTGATACCCACCTAACAACCTCCAGGCTGGAGCTCGCCTCTGCAGTTACGCTTGTCTTTTGCGAATCAGTTAAGCCGTGGCCATTTGCCTGAAAAAGGCTGAGTTATTTTCCCCAATTTTATCTTGTGGAATAGATATTGGGAAAGGTTCAACACAAAGACCAGATAGCTTGGTTGGTCTCAACCTTCACTTCTTTCCTGGGAGATTAAAAAAAAAAAAGCTTATATCTGGACCCACCATCAAAATTCAGATTCAGTTGTTCTGATATGGGCACTGGTTCATTTTTAAAACCTCAGATGATTTTATATGTGGACAAGAAGATCTAGGAGCTAGGTCTAGGCTTAGGATTTTCAAAGTATAATTCCTGGACCAGAAATGTCACTATCACTTGGGAACTTATTGGAAATCCAAATCCTCCATATTGGGAGGCATGCCAAAGTTTGAGGAAAATTGATGCTTTTGAATTGTGGTGTTGGAGAAACTCTTTG
Organism: Bos indicus x Bos taurus; assembly: GCF_003369695.1. NCBI lineage: Eukaryota > Metazoa > Chordata > Mammalia > Artiodactyla > Bovidae > Bos > Bos indicus x Bos taurus. Next base: position 27,509,503 of record NC_040104.1, read on the forward strand.
GAGTCCCTTGGGCTGCAAGGACAGCAAATTGGTCAATCCTAAAGGATATCAACCCTGAATATTCACTGGAAGGACTGATGCTGAAGCTCCAAAACTTTGGCCACCTGATGCAAAGAGCCGACTCCCTGGAAAGTACCCTGATACTCAGAAAGATTGAACCTGAAAGGAGAAGAGGGTGACAGAGAATAAAATGATTAGATAATATAATGGACTCAATGGACATGATTTGCACAAACTCCGGGAAATACTGGAGGACTGAGGAGCCTGGCATGCTCTAGTGCATGAGGTCACAAAGAGTCAGACACGACTTTGCAACTGAATAACAGTGACAAAGTTTGAGAACCGCTGGTCTAGAGTAAACTCCTAAGGTGGGAAGAAATGGCTTGAGGCTATGCTCCATTGATACGCCTGTACTATATGTGAAAAGTGGGTCAGCACAAAGCCACGTCTAGGAGTAAGTCTGACACTAACCACTGGGAAGCAGGCAGAATACTGAGATTCATGCTAGCACCCTGGCATCTCAGGAAGTTCTCTATCAGGAGATAGGACCCAATTCCAGCCAGTGGTAATTAGCGTGTGAGCTTTAGAAAGATACTGTATTGGTTGCAAATCCTGGACTTTACTTTTATTAACTCAGCAAACTAACCTCTCTGAATTTCATTTTTTCACATAGGTGAAACAGGGATGGTAGTTACTACCTTTCTAGGTTACTGTGACAGTAGAATAAAATTGTGAATGGAAAATATCCAGGAGGAGTAAATGTCTAGGACATGTCAGGACAAAAATGCATTCTCCAGAAATTATTGATATTATTATTTCTGCATAAGAATAGTCATTACATTGTATGTGGTACTGTCTCTGTTTCCTGTTGCATCCATGGTAAATATTATGAATTAACCCCAGCAATCTTCCTTGTGTATTGAGGCTCTGAGTGTTTTCTGATACAGCACTTTAGGAAAACACACTCAGACCTGGGTTTCAAATGAATCCCATTTTAGAGACTGCTGCTTTTACTGTGCCCCTTGCAAAGGGAGAAACCCATATCAGAGTTTTAGATTGCTGGGTATATCCTACTTTTATGAGGGGGGAAAAAACTTGAGATTAAGAATGCAAAAAAAACAGAGGAAATCCTTTTCCTCTGTTTCTTTCTTGCCCACATTTAAGAAACACCTGATATACAGCAATGTCCAGTAGATTTACAATGCTGTGTATGCATGCGAAGTCACTTTAGTTGTGTCCCACTCTTTGTGATGCTATGGACTGTAGCCCACTAGGCTCCTCTGTCCATGGGATTTTCCAGACAAGAATACTGGAGAGGGTTGCCATGCCCTCCTCCAGGGGATCTTCCCAGCCCAGGGATCAAACCCCCATCTCTTATGTCTCCTGCATTGGCAGGCGGGTTCTTTACCACCAGTGCTGCCTGCATAGTGCTGCTGCTGCTAAGTTGCTGCAGTCGTGTCCAAGTCTGTGCAACCCCATAGGTGGCAGCCCACCAGGCTCCCCCGTCCCTGGGATTCTCCAGGCAAGAACACTGGAGTGGGTTGCCATTTCCTTCAATGTAGGAAAGTGAAAAGTGAAAGTGAAGTTGCTCAGCCGTGTCCACTCAGCGACCCCATGGACTGCAGCCCACCAGGCTCCTCCGCACATGGGATTTTCCAGGCAAGAGTACTGGAGTGGGGTGCCATTGCCTTCTCAGCCTGCACAGTGCTAGCCACATTTAAAAGTTCTGATAGCCACAGTAAGAAAATAAGAACTTTAACTTGAGACATTGTGTGTCCAGAGCTCATATTTCTAATCCCTTCACTTTACCACATTTAGAGAGGACAAAACCTTATCTCTGATCTTTATTTTTGCTCTGACCTAGAAATTCTCCAGAAAAACCTTTGGCTCTGCTCTGATTTCCTACTTCCTCCCCTATTAATACATTGCTAGACAGCATCAACCAGAGGAACTGAATATAGAATTTGGTAACAGGTTTCACCAACTCTATAAACATATACCTTGAAATTCCCAGGGAGGTCATGTAGTTGATGAAAATCTATTTTTGAGTGTTGCAAAATTGCTCTTCCTTAGGTTCATTTTAGGGTCTATCTATGTCAGGTGATAACTGAAATCACTGCAGAGAGAAACTGCGAAACCACTGACAGGTGGTGAGTTATCCTTTAGCATACCTCATTCTGAAGATGGAAGGCTGTCTCAGAGGAATGAGCACAGTCTTTCCAGGTGCTTTGATCTCATTTCATCCCAGCTCCACAAAAACCTCATTGAGTTCCTGTGTCCCATCACGCCATGGGCACAAAGCTATGGATACTGTCCTGGGAATCTATTGCTGTCTGATGGACACCTCAAACTTAGTCATGTAAAACAACCACCATTTACTAAACTCATAAATTTTGTGGGTGAATAATCTAGACGGCCCGGCAGGGATGGCTTGTATCTCCTTGATATCTGGGCCTCAGCTGGGAAATCTTAAAGGGCTGGGAAGAAGTCTCAAACAACTGAGCAGTGCCATCTTCTGAAGGCTTCTGTCCTCACGTGTCTGGTGCCTGGGTTGATATTTCTTGAAAGCTGGGCTCAGCTGGGACTGTGACCTGGAGCCTGTACACATACATGCCTGGCCTTGTATCTTCAGCCTTTTACCACCTGGCACTGGGTTCTGGGAGGTAACATCCTGGGATGGGGCATCCAGAAACTGCCAGACTCTTTCTGACCTTCACCTTGGAAGTCATGTGACATGGTTTCTGCCACATTCCCTTGATTACAAATGTATTTGTATGGGAGGAATAGATTGGTCTCCATGACTCAGGGAAGGGTGAGATTATATTGCAGAATAGCACGTGAGCTGGGAGATATGGTTTTGTCCATTTTTAGAAACTCTGCCACAGGCCCAGAGGAGAAGATGGTACTTGTTACTATCTGTAAACATCAGGGGAGTTACCCAAAGGTGGAGAGATGGGCATGGGACACCTATATCAAGCAGCTTCCTTTTCCTTTGGAAGGAATCCTGGCCCACAAGTGCATATTCATTATGTAAACGGGGTTATTTCCTCTGCCTGTGTTTCCATGCCATGGAAATGTTGAGGCGATTTCTATAGAACCGTCACCTTGCTGTAATGATTTACTGTATGAACTCTAGTGTTGCTTTGACAGTTACTCAGTTTGTTTGCTGTTTTATTTATAATTATTTTCAAAGTTGATCCCTGTATCATTTTGCCTAGCTAACTCCCATTCAGTTCTTTCATTAAATGTCACTTCCTCCAGGAAGTCTTCCCTAACTCCTCACCTGGATTGTGTTCTCTTGTTGTGTATTATTATTATTTCTAGTGCTTACTGTCTGTGACTAGAAGGCTTGATTTGTCTCTAGATAATAGGCTCTAAGAAGAGCCTTCCTAAGAAGACAGGACCAATGTCTACCTTTGTATTCCCTCTGCTGAGCACATTGTTAGCACATAATATATGCTGAATGATAACACACTGTTGAAGAAAGTTGCTTTCGAAATCTATTCTTGAACATGGCCGGTCTGGAGGGATAAAGAAGACAACAAAAGGCAGGGAGAGGACCACAACATTTTCATGACGTACTTCTCTCTTCTTCCTCTACCTCCTCCTTTTTATTTTTCCACTTCATTCATGGAGGAAATCAATTGCAGAAACCTCCCAGCACACTTACCTAAGCCCACTGGGCCCCCACTAATCTCCGTATTAAGGATTAGTGCTGGGTCGACTCTCCCAGGATCAAGGAAGGAAGAGGGCAGCGAATTATGGATGGTCTACCAAGAGTGTACCTTCCAGTCCCTGAGGCTGAGAAAGCTTAGTGTCTTCTTATGTATGCTCTCGGGATTTTCTTGTTAATACAGATTCTTAGGAATACTCACCAGAGAGCTGAGACAGTATAGACAAATTGTAAGCCTCTTCCAAGTTTAATAGATACATACTTCAATATTTTTAGAATGGCACTTCCTTTGACAATTGGCCTGGCATGTGTGTGTGTGTGTGTGTGTAAAATTAATTTTATTGAAGTGTAGTTGATTTATAATGTGTTAATTTTTTGCTGTTCAACAAAATGATTCAGGTATATATGTGTGTGTGTGTGTATACGTATATATATATTCTTTTTCACTTTTCCATCATGGTTTATCACGGGGTATTGAATGAGTTCCCTGTGTTATAGCATAGAACTTGCTTGCAATCCATGCTGTATATAATAGTTTGCATCTGCTAACCCCAGGTCCATTCCATCCCCCTCCCCGCCCTCTCTCCCTCTTGGCAGCCACAGGTCTGGCTTTTTTACCTGTGAGTCTGTTTCTATTTTGTAGATAGGTTCACTTGTGTTATATTTTAGATTCTACATATAAGTGCTGTCATATGGTATTTGTCTTTCTCCTTCTGACTTACTTCACTTAGTACAATAATCTTTAGATCCATCTGTGTTGCTCTGGAGGAGGGATAGCAGCCCACTCCAGGATTCTTGCCTGGAGAATCCCTTGGACAGAGGAGCCTGGCAGGCTACAGTCCACGGGGTCACAAAGAGTTGGGCATGACTAAAGCGACTGAGCATGCACGCATGGTGATGCATATGGCATTATTTCATTCTTTTTTAAGACAGACTGGTATTCCTTTATAAATATGCTCCACGTATTTATCCATTCATCTGTCAGTGAACACTTAGGTTGCTTCCATGTCTTGGCTATTAACGGTGTTGCTATGAACATAGGGGTGCACGTATCATTTTGAGTTATAGTTTTGCCAGGATGTATGGCCTGGCATATTTGAAGTATTCTGATTTTCAGAGTCCTAGACTAGCTGCATTAAAAAACAAAACTACCAGTTACTGAGCATCTAGTATTATGTATTAGGAACTGTGCAAACCTTTCGAATTACATCTTTCTTAATATTCCCAACTCCATAGCAAGTAGGTAGCATCATCTCTTTATAAAGATGGGGATATGGGGTCTCAGAAGGGTTAAGTGACTTACTGATACCTTAGAGTTGCTTTATGTAAGGACTGGTTTTCAAACTCAGTATGTGTGTCTCAAATACCTGCTCTTCCCTGTACCCTGAAAACACTGTCACATGACTTCATTATTAACTTTGTATCCTCGGCCCTCTTTCTTTCAGTCCTCCAGGGTCTCTTTTCTAGGAAACATGAAGGGACATCAGGATTTGGTTCCTCACTGTCATCCTAGCACCTCAGTGGTTGAACAATTGAATATAATACTGGAAATTTATTTTTCTAGCCCTGCCATAACAAACTGCCACACGCTGAGTGGTTTAAAACCACAGGAAAGCTTTCTTCCACAATTTTAGAGGTCAGAATCCAAAATCGATGAGCCAGCAGGGCCACACTCCCTCCCCTCTCCGTTCTGTCTTCTAGGGGCTCTGGTGCTCCTCGACTTGTGGCTGTGTGTCCAGGTTCTTTCTCCAGCTGCACATGGCCTTCTTCCTGTTATGTGTTCTCCTCTTGAAAGGGTACCAGTCAGTGGATTTAGGGTCCTCCTTCATCCATTATGGCCTCATCTTAACTAATGACACGTGCAAAGACCCTGTCTCTTTTTAAGGTCACATCCTGAGTTTCTAGCGGATATGAATTTGGGGAAGAAGCATTTTCAACCCACTACAGATGGGGATGGAGAAGGAATTCAAAAGGAACAAAAGGACATATTGGGAAGCAGGGTAATAAGACTAGCACATTTTCAGGCTTCTGTGTTTCCCTTTAATTCTATTCTTTTTTTCTCTGGGGCTTCTGAGCCCAAGAGCACAAGGAAAGACATAATCATGTATTAAAACAGGAGCAAAAGAGACTTTTTTGTTTGGCCAGTCTTCTTCCCAGATTCCTTGTTTTTCTGCACCATCACCTTGCTTCAGACAGAGAAAGACCAATACATTCGTGTCAAGAATTCCTGAAGCAGAAGGCAACTTCTGTGATAAAGAAAAACATCAATACAGCATTCATTTTCTCTCCATGTTTCATATTTAGACAGTTTTCTTCAGAATCTCTCTGGGTAGCTGTGGAACCTACACAATAGTCATCCAGCCTCTTCACAGCAAAAAGAGAAAAGGGTCACTTTGGGGATGCTTTTGTGACCGTTCCGTAAAGCCAAAGTCCAACAGCAGTTTCACATCTTTATTTTATTCTCATTTTGGATATTTCTATTGGTTAGGTGTTTAAAAGAAACCCAGAAACACTGGAGTGCAGTTCAGCTCTTCATTAATTTTGTAGTTTAATGATGCATTGCTAAATTAGCCCTGTGGAACAAAACTAACATTTACGGAATCTGTATTGCTTAGCTGGTACACACTAGACGCTTCATGCTCGATCAGTTACTCTTCCCAGCAGCTCTGCATGATGGATCTTATTGCTTCCAATTTTTGGCGACAACGCTGAGATTCAGAGAGCAAGCAACAGAGCTGGATTTGGATTCAGAGCCTTGGGGACATAAACGAAAGTAGAAAGCTCCTAGAAGTATCTTCCTATAATTATTGAGGAAAAGCTCATGGAAAATGCAGGCCAATATCACACCGTGAAGATGTTGATGATGATAGTGGTGGAGGTGGTGGCCTCTGCCCTTTTTGGAGCATCCACTATGCGCCCAAAATAATTTCACAAAGTTTATTCCCAATAGCATTCACTGTATAAATGTTTTCTGAATGTCTTTTTCATAGTATAATCAGTTTGGACCTGATGAATCAGACCCTAAACCTGGCTTTCTACTCCTAGGCACGCTATCATTGTCTCTTTTATATCCGTAGAAACTGTGGTGCAAAGAATTTGTCAAATCTCTCTGGGATTTGTATTCAGAACTAAGATTCACATGCAGATCTGTCAGCCTCCAAAACTTTGTCTTTTCGATACAAACTTGGTTGCACTGAAAGCATTTTCCTTTTCCTTAAAAGACAAACAAGCACTTTTTTTTAGCAGTAAAAGATACATATTGTTTGTAAAAAATTCAGAAGTACAAACTGAATGAAGTAAATAATAAAATGCCTTCCATTTATCCTCTGTCCAACTTCCCAGTGTAAATCATTGCTAATGGTTTAATACACATTTTATAGATGTTTTTATTCATGTACAAATATGTGTAAATGATTAATATATATTATATATAACATGCCATACTTTATATATAGTACTGTATATCCAAATCAAAAAGCACTTGATTGAGTTAGCTACACTGTGGTTTGTTTCTCCCTGCTGGGGAGGAATTAGGGTATATTTTACAGAAACTAATAATAAAAGTAAAAGATTATTTGATGCAGATCACACACACACCAGAAAGGATGGAAACTGGCTTGTTTCCTTTCACTTTTTGTTTTTGCTTCTGCAGTGATTCTGCCGTATCTGTTCTACCCATATTCCTACTCACGGTTGTGAGTTGAGAATAGTTTTTGGTCCTAGAGACCCAAGCCTCTTTTCCAATGGGAAGACTTAGTACACTTTTTTCTGGAAACGGTTTAAGTGTCTACTGACAGATGAATGGATAAAGAAGATACGACATATATGTATATATACTGTGAAATACTAGTCAGCCAGAAAACATGAACTCTTGTCATTTATGACCACATGGATGGACTTTGAGGGCATTGTACTAAGTGAAATCAGTCAGATGGAGAAAGACAAATACCATATGATTTCATTGATGTGAAATATAAAAAACAAACTAAAAAGTGAATAACTGAACAAACCAAACAAAATCAAACAACTAGATACAGAGAACAGAGCAGCAATTACCAGAGGGGAAGGTTTGGGGATGCAAAATGGGATAAGGGGGTCAACTTTATGGTGACAGAGAGAAACTAAATTTTTGGTGGTTCACACTGAAACTCCAATCCTTTGGCCACCTGATATGAAGAGCTGACTCATTTGAAAAGATCCTGATGCTGGGAAAGATTGAGGGCAGGAGGGGAAGGGGACGACAGAGGATGAGATGGTTGTGTTGGCATCACCAACTCAATGGACATGAGTTTGGGTAAACTCCGGGAGTTGGTGATGGACAGGGAGGACTGGCGTGCTGTGGTTCATGGGGTCGCAAAGAGTCAGACGTGACTGAGAGACTGAACTGAACTGAACTGATGCTGTGGTGTATACAGAAATAGAAATAATGTCATATGCATGAAATTTGTATAATGCTACCTCATTTTAAAAAAGAAAGAAGAAAAAATTGGAGACTGAATCTTCCAGAGGGAACTGGGATTATAGGGCTTGGTATCTGGGAAGTAGTAAAAATGGTCTAAGCTATGGTAGTTTAGCCCCAAGAGAGGCAATATAGAGGCGTCCAGATTCTTCACTGGTGTCCTCAAGAGAGGGTGAATAATGGGTATACAGTGGACTCCAAATTCAGGTTCTAACTCCTGGAGTACCTGCTCTTGGCAAAGATTTCAGCACCTGAGTTTAGCAGCTGAATGGCAGGGCTTCATACTGTTCATGGGGTTCTCAAGGCAAAAATACTGAAGTGGTTTGCCGCTCCCTTCTCTTTGACAGTGTATTAAAAAGCAGAGACATTACTTTACCAACAAAGGTCCATATAGTCAAAGCTGTAGTTTTCCAGTAGTCATGTACAGATGTGAGAGTTGGACTATAAAGAAGGTTGAGCACTGAAGAATTGATGCTTTCAAACTCTGGTGTTATAGAAGACCCTTGACAGTCCCTTGGACTGCAAGGAGATCAAATCAGTCAATCCTAAAGGAAATCAGCCAATTAACTTGGAAGGACTGATGCTGAAACTGAAGCTCCAATCCTCTGGCTACGTGATGTGAATAGCCCACACTTTGGAAAAGACCCTGATGCTGGGAAAGATTGAAGACAGGAGAAGAAGGGGGAGACAGAGGATGAGATGGTTGGATGGCATCATTGACTCAATGGACATGAGTTTGAGCAAACTCTGGGAGATGATGAGGGACAGGGAAGCCTGGTGTGCTGCAGTCCATGGGGTAATAAAGAGTTGGACACGACTTAGTGACTGAGCAACAACAAAGCAGGGCTTCAAGCCTCCGTTTAATCGGCCAGAGTAATAACCAGTGTGGAAACCAGACAGCCTTCCCATAAGGTTTTGCCTGAGACCCACAGAACCATGATAGAATCCCACAAAGGGCAAAGTAGGGTGAAGTGGAGTTCAATAATAAATGAGATTTAGTTGTCCATTCTGGCAAATAGAGGGCTTACAGGGCTTAGAGTTGTATTTACTCTGACTTAAAAAATTGTTTCTCAAATTCATGCACTGTGTTAGATTGCAAAGACATTTGTCCTTGAGCCTAAAGAACAGATTTTCAGATTTCACATTTAAGAAACTGGGAATGAATGCATTTTATATATATTTACTTCTTCCTCCTTCCCCCAATATTACTATTAAATAAATGTTTTTTCAATTAAGGAAATGTAGCATGTCTCTAGGATATTAGCAAAATAACTAACATTTCTAATCCTTCTTTGCAGAACATTTCACCCAAGAATGATATCTGATGAGTCTTTCCATCCCTGTTTTAAGACATGGCTAGAGATAAAAATGCCAGTTTAATTAAGAACTTTATACTTAGTAATTTTTAACAGCTTTATTGAGGTATAGTGTATGTAGCATGAAGTTCACCTCGTTAAAATGTATACTTCAGGGAATTCCCTGGCAGTCCTGTGGTTAGAACTGCATACTTCCACTTCATGGGACTCAAGTTCGATCCCATCCTGCAATATGCCAGGTGTGGCTAAAAAAATAAACCCCCAAACAAGCAAGCAAAAAAACAACAACAGTGTTTTACTAACCCACACTAATTAGAACAAAAACTATCTCAGTGAGAGTTACAAATTCAAACAAAAATCTTAAAAAAAATAAAAGTACAGTTATTTTAAGTGTATTTTCAGAGTTGCACTTCTGTTATAATACTCTAATTTTAGAACATTTTTATCACCCCGAGGAAAAAACTTGTATCCATTTCCTTGAACTTAGCCCTAAGTAGCCACTTACCTAGTTTATGATGCTCTAGATTTGCCATCTGGATGTTTTATATAAATGAGAATGTAAAGCAGGTGATTGACTTCTTGTACTTAGCAAATGTTTTTGAGGTTTATCCATGGTACGTGCTGTTATATGTAGCAGTGCTTCATTCTTTTCTTTCTTTAAAAAAGTTTTTTAATTTTTTTCACCACACTGCATGTGGGCTCTTAGTTGCCCCACCGGGGATTGATCCCACACCCCCTGCATTGCAAGCACAGTTTTAACCCCTGGATCACCAGGGAAGTTCTGCTTCATTATTTTTCATTACTGAAAAATATCCCATTATATTGATATACCACATTTTCTTTATGCAATTATATGTCAATGTCTTTATGGGTTGTTTCCACCTTTGGCTTTTATGAATGATGCTTGTGTGAATCTTTGTGTGGATATATAAATTCATTTTTCTCAAGTGTATGCCTAGAAGCAGAATTGCTGAAGCATGTGGTAATCTTATATTTACTACTTTGTGGAACTGCCAAGTAATTTACAAATATTTCATTCCCATTAGCAGTGTACAAGGGATTCCGTTTCTTTTCTATTTTATAGATAATTTCTGTGATCGGTCTTGATTATAGTCATTCTGGTGTGTGTGAAGTGGTCACTGTGGTTTTGCTTTGGGTCTCCTTCATGACTAAAAATGTTGAGTATCCTTTCATGTGTTTATTAGAGATTTATATGTATGCTTTAGCAAAATGTCTATTTAAATACTTTTCCCATTTTCTAATTGGGTTACTTTTTTATTACTGAGTTGTAAAGGTTCTTTATATTCAAGATTGCTTAGAAGATTCAAGTTGCTTAAAAGATGCATGATTTGCAAGTATTTTCTTAGAGTCTAGGAGTTGTGTCTTTAGCAATTGTTTATGAAGGAAGTGGCCTGCCTCAGAGAGAGCTCCTTAAACCTCATTCCTTTCTCCTTTTCCTACAGTCACTGTGATAAATGAATATATCAACACATCATTACCTGATTGTATTTCTTTTATAAGTTCTTCCCATCTAAGTTTTCCCCAGCTGCTTGATTCAATTACCTTTTCCTTTTCTTAATTCTCCTTGCTGTTGTTGTTCAGTCATGGCCAACTCTTTGTGACCCCGTGGGCTGTAGCCCACCAGGCTCCTCTGTCCATGGAGATTCTCCAGGCAAGAATCCTGGAGTGGGTTGCCATGCCCTCCTCTAGGGGATCTTCCCAACCCAGGAATCAAACCCAGGTCTCCCGCATTGCAGGAGGATTCTTTACTGTCTGAGCCACATATTATAGGGGAATCTTTCTGAGCAAGGTAATTGAGCATTCTTTACTCTGAAGAGGTGAGGACTGAACTGGATACCCAGGATAAGCAAGTGTTTATGTGGCTAAGAAGGAAGAGCATGTGAAAGTTTCTGTGACCCAAGGGGACAAAGCCCTTTTGAAACAGGGAATAGAGCGTGGTGGTAGGAGCTGAGCAGACAAATGTGAAAATGAACTGAGGGAGTCAGGTTGGGAAAACCCATGACAGGCTGAGGAGGTTATATTAAAAATGTTTGTCCACATTTTAAGACCAGTGAAAAGTAATTGAGGGGTTTTAGAAAAGACTGTAAGATGATCACCTTTGAATTCCAAAGAATGAATTGAAAAATGAACAGTGATTATGAGAGTTCCATTTAGAAGCAATAGGAAGAGCTCAAGTATTGACCGCTTAGATGTGGGTAAGATGATGGTAGCTTTGATGAAGGTGGGAGAAATGAAGATAAAAGAATGAATCTGAAAGACATTTAGAAAGAAAAATCAATGAAACTTGATGGTTTGATAAGGGATTATGGTGCTAATTCTTCTGCCATGATTTGACTGTAACTGTCTTGGTTTGACTCTCCCATTCTACCCCTTGGAGCACTTAAAACCTCTCTTTTCCCATTTCTTCATTTAGAAAATATGGATGGTAGTATTTAATTCATATGAATGGTACAGCACTTTTAGAGCAATATCTAAATCATAGTGTCTGCTCAAAAATATGCTAAACAATTAAATGTGTTCATGTTCATGAAAAATTCCAATTATTAGGGATTTGTTTCTTTGAAAAAGTGAAGGAAAGTGAATATTTTCCTAAAAATTAAATACACTGAAGACATGGTTCTGGCCAAGTTGGACTATCCCCATTCCTCCCAGGTCCATAACAACTAAAAAACCCTTGGATATAACACAACAAATTCCCGGGTAGACTCTGAAAGGTGGGTAGAAGAAGAAGGACTACATAGCAGCTCTGGGAGATGAACAAGAATGCATTGAGTTCCCTGTTTTTGTTTTGCCTTTGGTGTCTCTCAGATGTGGAGCTGAAGAACTCTGGAACCTGAATCCACAGATAGGCACAGAGGAGAGACTGCTCCTAGAGAAAGAACGAGAAAAGGGAGTCTAATAGAACAGAAAACCTTTCTGAAAATTCACCCTCCTTGAACCATATGATAGTAGGAAATCTGCTTGGCAGAAGCAGGTGGTGCTTTAGGTCCCTCTCTGTGGGGATGCTGGTGGGCCCCACATGGAGCTGGGCCTCCCCTCCTGTCCAGCAGCACACAGACTGTGCAAAGCCAGGGCAAGGCAAGGTTGATGGGCAGCCTGTCTCCCCGCAGCTTCAGTGCCAGGGGGTCCATCAGAACCTCCACCTCCACCCAGGATGGACAAGGCTATACGACATGCAGCTGCCATTACACTTAATGCTGAAAGACTGATTAGTTTCTCCCTAACACTGGGCACAGCCCAGTGATGGTGTGCTCCCACTCCTGTGTGACACAGCACTGGAGATCTTAGCCGACAGAATAAGGTGGCAGCACAAGGAAATAAAAAGCATGCATACCAGAAAGGAAGAAATAAAGCTAATCCTAATTACAGATGACATGCTTGCCTATGGAGTCAATTCTGAGGAATCTACAGGAAAATCGTACAACTAATAAGTGAGTTCAGCAGAGTCACAAGCTGTACAAGATTAACACACAAAATTGATTTTATTCCTTTATACTATCAAGTGATACATAGAAATTAAAATTTAAAAAGTAACATCATATTCAGTCACTCTGAAATAAAGTGAAATTCCTAGTTATAAATCTAATGAAACATGTACAGGGTCTATGTGCTGAAAATTGCAACACACCAATGGAAGAAATAAAAGTGTAGGTAAATGGGGAAACATACTGTGTTTACAGGTTAGAAGGTTCAATATAGTAAAGATGTCAATACTCCACAAACTGATACATTTAATAAAATCCCTGTGAAAATCCCAACAAGATTTTCTCTAGAAATGGGCAAACAGTATCTAAAATTTATGAAGAAAGGGAGAGGAACTAAGATGACTAAAACAAAATGGAAAGGGCAAAATGAAGGGAATTACTTGGAAGAAAAGTTATGACCAACCTAGATAGCATATTCAAAAGCAGAGACATTACTTTGCTAACAAAGGTCCATCTAGTCAAGGCCATGGTTTTTCCAGTGGTCATGTATGGATGCGAGAGTTGGACTGTGAAGAAAGCTGAGCACCAAAGAATTGATGCTTTTGAACTGTGGTGTTGGAGAAGACTCTTGAGAGTCCCTTGGACTGCAAGGAGATCCAACCAGTCCATTCTAAAGGAGATCAGTCCTGGGTGTTCTTTGGAAGGAATGATGCCAAAGCTGAAACTCCAGTACTTTGGCTACCTCATGTGAAGAGTTGACTTGCTGGAAAAGACTCTGATGCTGGGAGGGATTGGGGGCAGGAGGAGAAGGGGACGACAGAGGATGAGATGGCTGGATGGCATCACTGACTCGATGGACGTGAGTCTGAGTGAACTCCGGGAGTTGGTGATGGACAGGGAGGCCTGGGGTGCTGCAATTCATGGGGTCACAAAGATTCGGACACGACTGAGCAACTGAACTGAACTGAATTGAACTGACCGTTGTATGATATGCAGGCTTTCTATACTCACAGTACTCATGGCAGTGTGGAATTGGCAGTGGAATACACACACAAATCAGTGAAACAGAATAGAGAATCAGGAAAGAGAAGAATAAAAATACAAACAATTGGGTTTTGACAAAAGCTTTTGCAATTCAATGAAGAAAAAGTAGCCTTTTCAACAAATGACATGCATAGGCCAAAACCTAAACTTCTTACCATATGCAAAAATAAATTCCAAATAGGTCACGAACTTATAATCTAAGAGGTAGAAGTACAAAACTGTTAAGAAAAAAATGGGAGGAAATCTTTGAGATCTAGGGCTAGAGAAAGAGTTCTTATATGTGATATCTAATGTACTATTAATAAAGTGAAAAATAGGTAAGCTGAATTTCATCAAAAGTAAAACATTTTGCATTGTGAAAGGCTGCAACCAGAATGAAAATACAAGCTAGAGACTGTGAAAATATCTGCAAATCACATATCCAATGAAGGCTTTATATCTGGAGTATATGAAGAATTCTCAAAACTCAACAGAAAAGAAAAAAAGATCCAGTTGTAAAATCAGCAAAAAGACATTTCACCAAAGATATAGACGGCAAAGGAACATGTGGAAAGATGCTATCATCATTGACTATTAGCAAAATGACAAATTAAGCTCTTAATGTGGTATCATAACACACACAATATGAATGACTAAAATCGTAAAAATGACAGTTCCAAGTGCTAGCAATGATGTAGAGAAATGATCACTCATGCATTGAGAGTGGGAATGTAAAATAGTACAGCCATTCTGGAAGTTCATTTGGTAGTTTCTTACAAAACAAAACGTGCACTTACCAGATGCGCCTATAATCACTGTCTTGGATATTTATCTCAGAGTAATGAAAATATAGCCACATAAAAGCCTGTGCACAGATGTTTGCAGCACCTTTTTTCAGAGCTGCGAAGCACAGGAAACAATCCAAGTCCCTTCAGCATGTGAATGGTTGAACAGACTGATACATTGCTCCAGTGGAATACTATACAGCAGTAAGAAGGGATGAGCTATTGAAGCTACAACAGTCTGAATGCAACTCAAGGGCATTAAATCTACTTTTTAAAAAGTCAGTCTCAAAGTTTAATTAACTGGGTAATGCCACTGTATCACATTTTAAAAATGACAACTAAGGAGAACCAGATTAGTGGTTGATAGGGGCCAGGAATTGGGGGTGATGAGGTGTAGGGTGGATAGGTACAAAGACATAGCATGACTGTGGTGGTTGTGGTTACACAAATTTATACCAAGTTAATATTGCTTAGAAATGCACCCACATATACATAAACACAACGTGAATGCAGTTGGAAAAGATGGTAGGAACTGAATAGTTCTGTAGACTACTTAACAGTGATACATGAATGTCAGTTTTCTGGTTTAGATATGATGCTACTGCTATATAAGACAGCACTATGGAGAGAAATGGTCCCATCACTTCATGGCAAATAGATGGGGAAACAGTGGAAATAGTGTCAGACTTTATTTTTTGGGGCTCAAAATCACTGCAGATGGTGACTCCAGCCATGAAATTAAAAGACTCCTTGGAAGGAAAGTTATGACCAACCTAGATAGCATATTCAAAAGCAGAGACATTACTTTGCCAACAAAGGTCCGTTTAGTCAAGGCTTTGGTTTTTCCAGTGGTCATGTATGGATGTGAGAGTTGGACTGTGAAGAAAGCTGAGCACTGAAGAATTGATGCTTTTGAACTGTGGTGTTGGAGAAGACTCTTGAGAGTCCCTTGGACTGCAAGGAGATCCAACCAGTCCATTCTAAAGGAGATCAGTTTTGATATTTGGCAAAACTAATACAATTATGTAAAGTTTAAAAATAAAAAAAAAAAAAATGAGATCAGCCCTGGGTGTTGTTTGGAAGGAATGATGCTAAAGCTGAAACTCCAGTACTTTGGCCACCTCATGTGAAGAGTTGACTCATTGGAAAAGACTCTGATGCTGGGAGGGATTGGGGGCAGGAGGAGAAGGGGACGACAGAGGATGAGATGACTGGATGGCATCACCAACTCGATGGATGTGAGTTTGAGTGAACTCCGGGAGTTGGTGATGGACAGGGAGGCCTGGCGTGCTGCAATTCATGGGGTCGCGAAGAGTTGGACATGACTGAGCGACTGAACTGAACTGAACTGATGGAGAGAAACTGGGTGAAGGAGATAAGAGGCTCTTTGTACTACGTTTGCAGCTTCCTGTATGCCTATATTTTTTTCTTTTTTTTAAGGTAAAAGAAATTATCTACATTGTGACCAACATTGTAGATATTTGAATAGCTTCATAATACTCTGGGGTTTGGAAAGAATGAAGGAGAAAGAACGAGGATATTGGTGTTCGAGTCTTTGACATACAACTTACCATCTATATATGTATAGATGCTCCAAAGTCCAATTTCATCTGTGAAATATGACTTATAAGACCTGTTCAGCATATCCCAGCGAGGTCACTGTAACTTTTTTTTTCAAAATGTAAACTAGATTACTTTGAACAAAGTGAAGCTGTAGCCAGTCAGATCCCAAATGTAAGACATTTGCAGTCACAGCTGTAGTGACTGTTTCAGTAGCTTGTTTGGATCCTGCTTAATTCACTAAGAAAAAGTGTGTTAGTTGAAAATGACTGTTGATTACAATGTTACAGAAGTGGATGGGAGTCCTTCTGAGCCATCCCATGAAAAAGAGAAGAAAGGAGAAAGGATCCATGTGATAATGACAATGTTTAATGAGTACTCATTAAGTATTAGCCAACTAATTAATTAAATATTAATTAAATTAAGTTAAATATTAGCCAACATAGCAATAATTATCATCAGTATGGAGAGTTTGACAAAATCATTATTTCTTTGTCCCGAGTGGTTTGATACTCCAAATTTACTATAAACAAGCTGGTCTGTATGTCAACAATCCTAAACATAAATCCTTCACCTTCCCAATCTATAGTCTTGTTTCTTGGGAACTATCACTGAAGCTAAGCAACTGTTTCTTTGTTTAATATCTTTGTGACCCCATGGACTATACAGTCCATGGAATTCTCCAGGCCAGAATACTGGAGTGGGTAGCCATTCCCTTCTCCAGGGGATCTTCCCAACCCAGGGATCGAACTCAGGTCTCCCACATTGCAGGCAGATTCTTTACCAACTGAGCCATCAGGGAAGCCCAAGAATACTGGAGTGGGTAGTCTATCCCTTCTCCAGCAGATCTTCCCAACCCAGGAATTGAACCAGGGTCTCCTGGATTGCATGTAGATTCTTTACCAACTGAGCTATGAGGGAAGCCCAATATCTTCAAAGAGGTATTCTAATTTAAGTGTATTTAGAATTCTATCTGTTCATAGCTTTCCTGTCTGAACTTCAAGCCCTTAAAGAAAAAGAGAGTTTTCTTAACCAACTTAACTACCATTCAACAATGAAGTCTGCTCACAAGTAACTAATTACAGTGGGAAAAATAGGAGCAATACTAGTAGTAGTAGTAACAATGATAATAAAATAGTTTACTAGTTACAATGATATAATAAATATCATATCTATATTAACTGAGTCCTCATCACAACCCTAGGAGATGGGTTGTATCCTATTCACATTTTACATATAGAAACTAGAAGACACTGGCTGTTTGAGTCACTCAAATGCCTATGGCTAGTAAGTGGCATATCCAGGATCATCTAACCCAGGCTGTGTGCTTCTAAAGCTTCTTGCCTCTATGTCCTGCCACCTGTCACAAATGCTTGTCTCACACTGTTTACAGCATGTCCAGCAGCTGGAAGGGGATTTGAGATTTTTAGGAGGAGACCATTTCTTCTGTCACCATCTCTGTCAAACATAGTGTTGAAGGTGCTGATTGCTTTGAAAACTTAGGCGTGACTAAAGAAAATAAGGCGGGGGGGGGGGGGGGGAGTTTTTGAAACCCTTGTCCTTTGAGGATAGATTGGATTTTCAGTGGGTATTTGGGGCCAGTACAGGATATTCTTGGCATCATAGGATCACTTCCCCAGTGTCTAGAGTCATAAGTCCAAACTCCTCCACTTAGCAGTTTTGTGATGTTAGAGTATTTAATAATGCAGTCTTTAAATTTAATAATGTCTTCATTCCTACATTGTAAAAATGAACATATTTCATGTGGTTGTTGGGAGAATTAAATGATACATATATGATCATTTTAGCTCAGTTGGAGAAGCAAATGGCAACCCACTCCAGTATTCTTGGGAAATCCCCTGGACAGAGAAACTGGTGGGCTGCAGTCCATGGAGTCACAGAAGTCAGACACAATTAGTAAGTAAACCACTACCGCCACCATTTAGCTCAGGGCTGGGCACTCTGGGTTCACTATTTTTAATGTGAAGTAGGGCTTCCCAGGTGGAGCTAGTGGTAAAGAGCCAGTGCAGGAGACAAGAGAAACCTGGGTTTGACCCCTGGGTTGGGAAGATCCCCTGGAGGAGGGCATGGCAACCCACTGCAGTATTTTTGCTTAGAGAATCCCATGGACAGAGGAGCCTGGAAGGCTACAGTCCATGAGGTTGCAAAGAGTTTGACATGACTGAAGTGACTTAGCACAGCACATGTGAAGTAGAGGGAGGTAAAGTCTGGGTTATAGAAGATGTGCTACAGTTTGTCTCCTCAAAGTTAACTAGTTCATAAGGCATTCATGATAAAGCTTGCAAATCTCATCAGCATATATTGTGATATCATTGCCTCCAAAGTGATACAAGATATTAAATTTATTAAAAGCTCCAAGATGGGTCAAATTCATATGGTGTCAAGAGCATATGGAAGCCTGCACAGCAAGAGCGTTCATATGAAATGGTATTTGAAGGCAGGCAAGGGCATAGATTTTTCACTTCGTTGTGAGAGTACTTTGAGTCCAGGAAACTCATGACAAGCTAGAGAGGTAGTAATTAACTTATACACTTGCAAGATAGTGATAAGGCTACCTCATCACAGAAGGGGCTTTGCATCAAGAATAGTGGGAGATAACAGGATCAGTTCAGTTCAGTTGCTCAGTCGAGTCTGATTCTTTTCGACCCCATGGTCTGCAGCTCGATAGGCTTTCCTGTCTATCACCAACTCCTGAAGTTTACTCAAACTCATGTTCATTGAGTCAGTGATGGCATCCAACCATCTCATCTTCTGTCATCTCCTTGTCCTCTCCTGCCTTCAATCTTTCCCAGCATCAGGATCTTGTCAAATGAGTCAGCTCTTTGCATTAGGTAACCAAAGTATTGGAGTTTCAGCTTCAGCATCATTCCTTCCAAAGAAATCCCAGGGCTGATCTCCTTCAGGATGGACTGGTTGGATCTCCTTGCAGTCCAAGG
The DNA here is from genome assembly GCF_003369695.1 of Bos indicus x Bos taurus. Taxonomy (NCBI): domain Eukaryota; kingdom Metazoa; phylum Chordata; class Mammalia; order Artiodactyla; family Bovidae; genus Bos; species Bos indicus x Bos taurus. Next base: position 27,528,722 of record NC_040104.1, read on the forward strand.
GACTCTCAAGAGTCTTCTCCAACACCACAGTTCAAAAGCATTAATTCTTCGATGCTCAGCTTTCTTTATGTGAGTCCAACTCTCACATCCATACATGACTACTGGAAAAAACAGCTTTGACTAGACAGACCTTTGTGGGCAAAGTAATGTCTCTGCTTTTTAATAAGCCAACTTTTTCACTCTCCTCTTTCACTTTCATCAAGAGGCTCTTTAGTTCTTCTTCACTTTCTGCCATAAGGGTAGTGTCATCTGCATATCTGAGGTTATTGATATTTCTCCCGGCAATCTTGATTCCAGCTTGTGCTTCTTCCAGTCCAGCATTTCTCATGATGTACTCTGCATATAAGTTAAATAAGCAGGGTGACAATATACGACCTTGATGTACTCCTTTTCCTTTGGAACCAGTCTGTTGTTTCATGTCCAGTTCTGTTGCTTCCTGACCTGCTTACAGATTTCTCAAGAGGCAGGTCAAGTGGTCTGGCATTCCCATCTCTTTAAGAATTTTCCAGTTTGTTGTGATCCACAGAGTCAAAAGCTCTGGCATCGTCAATAAAGCAGAAATAGATGTTTTTTCTGGAACTGTCTTGTTTTTTTTGCTGATCAGGCAGATGTTGGCAATTTGATCTCTGGTTCCTCTGCCTTTTCTAAAACCATCTTGAACATCTGGAAGTTCACGGTTCACGTATTATTGAAGACTGGCTTGGAGAATTTTCAGTGTTACTTTACTAGTGTGTGAGATGAGTGCATTTGTGCGGTAGTTTGTGCATTCTTTGACATTGCCAAAGAATGGTTCGTGACATTGTACAGGAGATAGGGATCAAGACCATCCCTAAGAAAAAGAAATGCAAAAAAGCAAAATGACTGTCTCAGGAGGGCTTGCAAATAGCTGTGAAGAGAAGAGCAGTGAAAAGCAAAGGAGAAAGGGACAGATATGCCCATTTGAATGCAGAGTTCCCAGGAATAGCAAGCAGAGGTAAGAAAGCCTTCCTCAGCGATAACAGGATAGGTGTGTTAATTAACCCAATGGGGTAATCCTTTCCGACTGTACATCAAATTGTTACATTGTACATTTTCGGTATCTTTCAGTTCTATTTGTTAAGTATGCCTTTATTAAGCTGATGATGGGAGTGGGGTGGTTGGAGACTGGAAAAACAATAATGGACCAGACTTCTGGAATGTTGCATAAAATCCTACATTTCTCCACACTGTTGTTTTACCTGGAGTGCCCTTCTTGAGCATTTCTGGCTGAGAAAACCATGACTGTTTTTAAAAGGCTAGTTCAAATACTATGTCTTTCAAGAAGATTTTTTTGCCTATTAGAAGGCATTTCTTTTTTTTTTTTTTTTATTCCTTTATTTCTCATGTGTTCCCCATCCTGAACCCTCCTCCCTCCTCCCTCCCCATACCATCCCTCTGGGTCATCCCAGTGCACCAGCCCCAAGTATCCAGCATCGTGCATTGAACCTGGACTGGCATCTCGTTTCATACATGACATTTCACATGTTTCAATACCATTCTTCCAAATCTTCCCACCCTCTCCCTCTCCCACAGAGTCCATAAGCCTGTTCTATACATCAGTGTCTCTTTTGCTGTCTCATATACAGGGTTATCGTTACCATCTTTCTAAATTCCGTATATATGCGTTAGTATACTGTATTGGTGTTTTTCCTTCTGGCTTACTTCACTCTGTATAATAGGCTCCAGTTTCATCCACCTCATTAGAACTGATTCAAATGTATTCTTTTTAATGGCTGAGTAATACTCCATTGTGTATATGTACCACTGCTTTCTTATCCATTCATCTGCAGATGGACATCTAGGTTGCTTCCATGTCCTGGCTATTATAAACAGTGCTGCGATGAACATTGGGGTACACGTGTCTCTTTCCCTTCTGGTTTCCTCAGTGTGTATGCCCAGCAGTGGGATTGCTGGATCATAAGGCAGTTCTATTTCCAGTTTTTTAAGGAATCTCCACACTGTTCTCCATAGTGGCTGTACTAGTTTGCATTCCCACCAACAGTGTAAGAGGGTTCCCTTTTCTCCACATCCTCTCCAGCATTTATTATTTGTAGACTTTTGGATCGCAGCTATTCTGACTGGTGTGAAATGGTATCTCATAGTGGTTTTGATTTGCATTTCTCTGATAATGAGTGATGTTGAGCATCTTTTCATGTGTTTGTTAGCCATCTGTATGTCTTCTTTGGAGAAATGTCTATTTAGATCTTTGGCCCATTTTTTGATTGGGTCATTTATTTTTCTGGAGTTGAGCTGTAGGAGTTGCTTGTATATTTTTGAGATTAGTTGTTTGTCGGTTACTTCATTTGCTATTATTTTCTCCCATTCTGAAGGCTGTCTTTTCACCTTGCTAATAGTTTCCTTTGATGTGCAGAAGCTTTTAAGTTTAATTAGGTCCCATTTGTTTATTTTTGCTTTTATTTCCAATATTCTGGGAGGTGGGTCATAGAGGATCCTGCTGTGATGTATGTCAGAGAGTGTTTTGCCTATGTTCTCCTCTAGGAGTTTTATAGTTTCTGGTCTTACGTTTAGATCTTTAATCCATTTTGAGTTTATTTTTGTATATGGTGTTAGAAAGTGTTCTAGTTTCATTCTTTTACAGGTGGTTGACCAGATTTCCCAGCACCACTTGTTAAAGAGATTGTCTTTAATCCATTGTATATTCTTGCCTCCTTTGTCAAAGATAAGGTGTCCATATGTGCGTGGATTTATCTCTGGGCTTTCTATTTTGTTCCATTGATCTATATTTCTGTCTTTGTGCCAGTACCATACTGTCTTGATAACTGTGGCTTTGTAGTAGAGCCTGAAGTCAGGTAGGTTGATTCCTCCAGTTCCATTTTTCTTTCTCAAGATCGCTTTGGCTATTCGAGTTTTTTTGTATTTCCATACAAATTGTGAAATTATTTGTTCTAGCTCTGTGAAGAATACTGTTGGTAGCTTGATAGGGATTGCATTGAAGCTATAAATTGCTTTGAGTAGTATACTCATTTTCACTATATTGATTCTTCCAATCCATGAACATGGTATATTTCTCCATCTATTAGTGTCCACTTTGATTTCTTTCACCAGTGTTTTTATAGTTTTCTATATATAGGTCTTTAGTTTCTTTAGGTAGATATATTCCTAAGTATTTTATTCTTTTTGTTGCAATGGTGAATGGAATTGTTTCCTTAATTTCTCTTTCTGTTTTCTCATTATTAGTGTATAGGAATGCAAGGGATTTCCATCCAGTGAACTTCTTTTCGATTTACCATTGTTTCTCTTAGCAAACATGAGCACACATGCTCGTTTGCCTAGGAAATTCTGAGTTATTCCAGAGTAGTTGTTAGCAAAGTCCCCTTTCACTTTAAAATATGTTCTGTTTATATGATAAAATATAAGGTCACCCACTTATAACTCAGCGCTTCTCCCTTGTGTTCTAGTTAGTGACATATTGCTGTCTGGTGACCTATTTATTAAAATGTTCATGTGAGCAGGGACCATATCTACTCATTTGTATTCCCAATACAGACTCTAATAATTATTTATTAAGTGGATTTAAATAAGTATATTGAAAACTCTTGGAGTCTGATCCTTTATTCTTAGACTTTTTTGAGTTCCTAGCATCTTTTGGTATTGCACCTGTACATATGAGGTGCTTGCTCGGTCTGTAAATGTGGTCGGAGATTCACAGGGCTCTACTATTTCTGGAACAACCTGAAGATGATTTGAGCGCTGACTAGAAGTGTGTCTTCATAAATGTCCTCCCCTCACACTACTTGCTAACCTGTGCACATCCTCTGACAGTTTGAGTTGGTCTTCCGGCCTTAAGACAAATTTTCTTTGGAAAAATGCAAGGTGTTAAGAGCCATGGGTAAGTATCGACTTGACCTTATTGCTTGTGGGGTGACTGAAACAGCTCTACTTTGCAGAATTTAACTTTTCTCTAGGACTCTCTAACCTAGTCCCTGTTAGGAAATTTAAAATAAAAAATTAATGAAGATAGGTGTTTTTTCACTTGATGGCTATATTGATCTAATAGTTTGCTTAACAAACTATATTGAGTGTTTAGTTTTGTTCAGTTAGTGTTGTTTTCTTTGAGGTTTCTAGCTTGGGATTTCAACTATTGTTTTATAGTCTTTTATGACTTCAATAACCCTACTTGATTTTTCTCCTTAAAATTTCTAAGTCCTAGTAACAGGTGTTAAAGGGAGTAAAGGGAATAAAATTTATCATATTATTTATTTATAGAGGAGTCATTTATGTGAATATAAAAACTTGCCAGTGATGAGGGTCGAGAGTGTAGTTATCTGTGAAATCTTGATTTCAAACTGGAAATCTTTCACTCTTTCATAGTGTTAGATATACTTTCCCCTGTGTCTTGTGAGTTTAGGACGCTATGACTGTTTGAATATATGTAACTATATTACTGGAGAAGGAAATGGCAACCCACTCCAGTACTCTTGCCTGGAAAATTCCATGGACGGAGGAGCCTGGTAGGCTACAGTCCATGGGGTTTCAAAGAGTCGGACACAACTGGGCGACTTCCCTTTCTTTCTTTCTACAGTTTCTTTTGGGGAAAGAAATGGCAACGCACTCCAGTGTTCTTGCCTGAGAATCCCATGGACAGAGGGGCCTGGTGGGCTGTGGTCTATGGGGTTGCAAAGAGTTGGATACAACTAAGAAACTAACACACATACACACAACCATATTACTATATATAAGGCATCAGCACAGTGGTTAAATTCTGAACCCTGTGAAAATGGTTAATGCTCCTCTGCTAGGCTGTATTTGCTGGGCCTTCCTCTCTAGTTTTACCCTCCTTGTTCTTTTGGAGAAGGATATTGAGAGGATAAGACAGGTGGTTGGACCACCAGTTGAACCCTGGCAGTCAGAGCCTCCACATGCAATCCCTGTCCTTGTAATATATATTCTGGCCACTGTTCCCACAGTCAGAGCTGTTTCAAGGACACAGCCCTGAAAGAGCAAGATATTGTTGAGACCATCAGGATGTAATACGTGACTGAACCCCATTAAGGCCTCTATATACACTTTTAAGATCTGGTGGGTGAGTGCAGAAATCTACTGGTCTTGCACCCACCCAGAACCAGCCTCATATGTAAGTCCCCTTGCTTATTAAATCTGTGTCTCACAGTCTGGAGTGTCTGCCTCTTTCTTTGGTCTCTCCTTACTCTCTTTGTATGAAGGCCAGTTTCAGATTTTACCCAGGAAGCTTCCAAGGTTTCCAACCAACATGTTCTAAAGAAGCCATGGGCTCTCTCCTATGGGTTTCTTTCCCTTTTCTTTTCCTCAACCTTACAGGAAGGTTTCCCAGCCTTGGGACTGGTGACATATCAGACTGGTTGAATTCTTTGTTGTGGCGTGCTGTCTGTGCGTTGTTGAACGCTTGGCAGCATCCCTGCCCTCCATGCACTAATGCCAATAGCATCACCTTTCTCAAAGCACAACAACCAAACATATCCTCAGACACTGTCAAATGTTTCTAGGAGGAAGAAAAGATGCAGAATTGAACACCTCTCCCCCCCACCCCTTGAGAACCCAGCTTTGGAGCCTCTGCAGAAACCTTTGCAGCCATGAAAGAAGCAGTGACCTTAGAGCAGCAGTTAGGAATCACTGTGACTTGGAAAAATCTCTTGACTTCTCTGACACTCAGTCTGTTTCCGTTCAAAGTGAAGATAATAACATACATCGTCTAGAGCTGTTGAGATTTCAAGGTCCCAATGCATGGTAGTCACTTTCATTCTTACCTGGTGAGTTCCAGCTACCTTTTCCAACGTCAGAGATTCCAGCTTCTGAAAAGGTGTCTCTCTTTCCTACCCTGCAAACAGAGCACGACGACTGCGGCAGCGGGCAACACAATTGCGATGAGAATGCCATCTGCACCAACACTGTCCAGGGGCACAGCTGCACCTGCAAACCAGGCTACGTGGGCAACGGGACCATCTGCAGAGGTAGGCTGGTTGCTGCGGGGGTGAGGCTGCCCGTGAGCTGCCTCCCTGCCTGAGTTATTGGTGCTCCTGTCACAGGTCCTTTCTGTCCTTCTGGTGATTGACCCGGACCGGGGTTTCTGTCTCTGGTGGGGTCAGCGGGCAAGGGCGCTGTGCATCAGAGAAGAATACAAATGCTCTGAGTCTGACTTTGGGCTAGAAGGAAGACGATGTGCTTGTGGGTCGAGCATGGTCCCACATCCTGGTGGCTGTCTCCAGCTTTGTCTGATGGCTTGTGTTTGTGATGGATGTGCTGGTGGCTGAGGTGGGCGTCTGTTCTCTGAGAGCCCTACTCAGACACCAAGAGGACCCCACTCATGGCCACTCTCTAGGTATCTGCTGGGATATGATGCTAAAAGTTTCAGCCCCTCTCTGTGTTTGGAACAATTCAGAGGCCAGTGCTCTGGCTTTTGTCTGCATTCAGGATAAATTCCCCTTACTTTACTGTCTAATGGGAGCAGTCAGAGTCTGGTCTCTGACTCCACTCAGCTTTTCTCTCTCCTCTCCCCTGAACTCTCTCTGTGCCAGCGCCTTATTCCTCTCTATTCCTGCACATGCCAGTCACATTCCTATCTGAGGCTGTGTGCTTGGGCTTCCCCACCCCACCTCCATGCTCATCTCCTTCAGGTCTCTACTCAAGTCTTTGCCATCCTCAGAGACTCAATCTGATCATTCTATCGGAAATAGACCTCTAGGACTTCTCAGTCACATACCCTCCTTTATTTGTCTTAATTAACCCAGCCTCTCAGAACATTATACATCGATGTGTTTATATTTCTGTATTATCTGTCCCCTCATAAGCTCTGTGAGAGTGACCGCTTGGTCATGTCTCCCTGCTCTTTTCCCATCAACTAGAATGGTACCCGGCACACTGTAAGCGTCAGCGATCATTCACTGACTCAATCAGCCCAAGAGGAAACAGACATCACACTGAAAAAGAGGCAAGATCTATATTAAAAAAAAAAAAAAAAAAAAAAAAAAACAGGAAATAACCCTTTGGTATTATTATTCTCCCCATTTTAGACATCACAATATTGAGACACAGAAAGGTTAAGTAACTTACTCAAGGACACACACCACTCTAGCAGTATTCTTTGGCAGAGATGACATAATGATGATGAGAAATAATATACAGTGACTAAGTCACCAGATTCATGCATTAGATTAGAGGTGAATCTTATTATATTGATTGTATTCTGTCTCAGTGAGGTTGGGGTAAACAGCCTCATGCATGACTGAAAGGGAAATGGGTGAAAGTTTTTAATGGCAAGTTGACAAAATCAATCTACTTTTAAAGTAAATCTGAAGGGTCTTAGAGAGATTCTCTTGATTCCATTGATTTTACTTCTTGAAATATGTTCCAAGCATATGCTTTTGAGGGAGAAAAAAAATGCACGTACAGGGATATTTTTGCTACATTATTTGTATTCATTGAAAACTAAAAACAGCCCAAGTGTCTGGAAGTGGTGGAATGATTTAATTTATTTGGAGTATTGGTTCATGGAATAGAATACAGTGGTTTGAAATTCTGAGCATATGTGTGCACATGCATATACACAGCTAACTAAAAGACATACTTTTAAGAAAAAAAAAAGAAATAAAACCAAGTTATAGGACAGTACATATAGTATCATCACTTGGCTAATTAATTATTTATAAATATCTATACATATATTTATGTAAAGGCAGTGACATGGCAACCATGCATGTCACCTTATTAACCGTGGGGACAGGTGAAAAAGAACATTCACTTATTGCTATGAATTCAGTGTTGTTTGTGTCTACTCTAGTGGGGATTTATATATGTAATATTTGTATGTTTTTTAAAAAGTTCCATGAGTCAAATAAAGAAACTAGCACTCCGTTTTTAAAAGAAGACTTGAACATATTTCTAAAACAAAACGAAAAAGGAACGTAAACATGAATATGATTCCACGGAATATCAAGCCCCTGCTGGTGCGTGAGATCTAATGCTGTAAATCTGAGGAATTGACCTTAAAGCGTTTTGTTCAGAGCGATCTTACCTCGTAAATGATCGTGGTTGCACCAGGGGAGTGAGTTTGTTGGCCAGCCCCTCTCTTGCCGTATGTGCTTGGTTGTGGCTTCAGCTTTTGTGGAATTTGAAAGTCCTCACTGCAAAAAATAGGAGTTCAAATAATATTCCTGGTGTCCACAGACGCTGAAAATACATCTTCCCCCAAAATTATAAATTAGGGCTAATAATTTTCTTAATGTAATTCTCATGGTCAGTCATGTAAACCTCAATAAAATCAGGAGAATCTTGCATTTTGTCAGTGTTGTGTGGGGAGCCATTGCTGCGGAGATGAAAAATTTGCCAAAGAACTTGGCGAGGTGGGGTTTAGACCTGATTTCCTTACTGGTGGGTTGTCATGTCTGTGTTTTTACATACTACAATTGGGTCAATATCACCTTCAATATTTATCCAGTAGTGTTATTGCAAAGAATTATTAAAGGAATATATATCGCTGTTTTAAACTATCAAATGCTATAAAAGTGAAGACAGTATTATTGCTCTTACAATGATGAAGGACAAGGAAAAGGCAGTCCATGAGTTGGCTTGAATCTCAGCCTTGTGACTGAGGTACCCAGCTATGTGCCTGTTTCAAGGCATACATTTTACCGTTGAGTTTTCCACTTGTAACTGAATCATTTATAGAGGGAGTTGGACCAGGAGAATCAGACAGCTTTAATTCTTTTTTTTTTTCTTTAATGTTTAAAGCTTTCCTAGACATGGTGTTGTTCATGCAATTGGCTACATCTGGGTAGAAATGAACACTGCTAACACTTCTATTAACAAGCAAAACACAGGCAACTGTTTCTTGAACAACGCTAATTAGTGAAAATTCTCTTAGATGGGCTTTCCTGGTGACTGATGCCCACGTAAGGAGTTTTGGTTTGTTTTGTTTTTCTCACGGAGATGGAAAAATACTCTCCCAGCTTCAACAACAATCATCAAGTATGTGCAAGACACCTTGTGGGTGTGTTCACGCATGTTATCTTATTTAATTCCCACCATAACCCTGGGAGGTTGATGGCATTGTCCTTTTCAGGGGTAAATCTTGAATAAGTCATAGCTGAATCTGATTAAACCTAGTGACTGTGACTGCTTTTAGTTTCTTTCCTCCCCCTGACCGTCCTTTCCTCTTTCTTTTTCTTTCCATTTGTCTTCCTTTTCTTTCTCTCTCGCCTGCATCTCCCTCTTCCTCTCTGGCAGTTGATCGTTTAACACACACACTCTCACCTTCTCTCTCTTCCTCTCTAACTAGAAACTCTCATTGCACTGTCTCTTCCCCCCTTTTTTCTACAGTCCATATTTTAAAGTTCACATTCTTGATAAACAGACAAAAGAATTTAAGCTATGCAACATCTGTTGAATATTTTGGCATTTGAAGTTAAATGGAAAAAATACTTGCAAACTGTTGCAAATCAGATTTATATAACCAGACGTAAAGGTTGGGGTTGTCTGTGGAAGAGTATTTATCTGCTTCCATCCTCCGGCATTAACCTAGAACTGAAGGTAGATTTAAGCAGGCAGCTGTTGATAAATTGCTGATAGTCTAAGCCTTCTCTCTTGTCTGTCATTAGGGCTGGATAAGATCTGATGATGCTTGAAAGCATTCTTGTCTTAATGACTGATAATATTGACACTGGTTTCATAAACATACAGTGAGTGTGAATTCTGTGTCTGGAGTGTAGCTTGCAGCATGAAAGGAGCAAGAGGCAAATAAAACAAGGTTCAGAGAGATTCTGCCGTTCAGTTTGGGAAGGGGATTTGACCAAATGCTTCCAAACCAGTTGAACAATTTACAAAATGGTACTGTCTCGTGTGGAAGAGGCTTATAAAGAATTACTCAAAATACAGAGCTGTGTGGAAGACATGTTATGTGTTAGGACTCCACTGACTGCAGGTCAGAGAAATCTCCTGGAGGGACTGGCTTGTAATTTGCACAACTCGGGGTAAGATGAGTGTGGGATCCTTGTTAAAAAAAAAGTAGGAAAAATCTGGTCTTTAAAGGAAAAAAACCATATAGCTTTTTCCTCTCTTCTGGGGTCTCTTCCTCAACCTATCATGATGTCTTTATTTACTATTTAATGTCACTCCTTTGGCCATGGCGATACTCCTAGGGTGAGTACAGACCTTGAGAGGCACTTCAGGCCCACTCCCTACACATACACTTGGCACATGAATCTGGCCCACTGGCTGCAGGCCTCCCATGTTCCCTGACCAAGGTGCTGTGACCTGGTTGGGCAGGGAAGCTGAGCCAGCTGTCTTCCCTTCCCTCAAGCCCGCTGCCCCAATCCACAGCCGATGGGCAGCCCAGGGGACTGTGCTCCCCACTGAGTCCCTGGATCACTGAGGACTGTGCCTGCACGCTGCCTGCTGGGGGCGGTGGGGTGGCTTGACCATGCTCCACTGGAAACACCCAGAGCCTGCGTATCTAAACCCCACCCTCCCTGTGTCTGTGTGCAGGACCCTGCTGGAGAAACAGGGTGGCAGTTGTCTCTGCTCGAAGGGACTGGGGAATAGAGAGCTGAGAACCCATCCTGGAGAGGGAGGAAGAAGTGGGAGTTGTGTTGGGCAGTCCTGACGTGTGGTCCTCTGTCCCACTGAACTTCACTTGGAAAACTTATATTCAAAGATGGAATTATTAAGAACTTGAAGATGGTGACGACAGAACATGAATTCTCAGCCCCTTCTGAATTGGGGGTTCTGTGCAGCTGTGCTGGTTCCATGCTTGTGAAGTAACACCTGTCTATCAGCATTAGTGAGCTTTCCAGGTGGGTCATAGAACCTGAAGCAAAATGGTGCCTGGGACCCAGGATCAGATGTCCAGGAGCTGGGCTGCTGTGAGGTGAGAACTAGGCTGCATATGTCCAGTTCCTCTCTTCACTCATCAACAATTGAGGGGGAATGAGAAGAAGGGGCCAGAGAAGGCAATGGCACCCCCACTCCAGTACTCTTGCCTGGAAAATCCCATGGATGGAGGAGCCTGATAGGCTGCAGTCCATGGGGTCACTAAGAGTCAGACACTAAGTTGCTAAGTGACTTAGCAGCAGCAGCAGCAGAGAAGAGGGGCAAAAAGCCAACGGGAAATAACTCCTAGGAAATCAGATAAATGGAAAAGAAGCACCTCCCTCCCCCACCCCCGAATCCACCAAGAATTTCTGCTACTGCTACTGCTAAGTCACTTCAGTCGTGTCCGACTCTGTGCGACCCCATAGACGGCAGCCCACCAGGCTCCCCCGTCCCTGGGATTCTCCAGGCAAGAACACTGGAGTGGGTTGCCATTTCCTTCTCCAGTGCATGAAAGTGAAAAGTGAAAGCGAAGTCTCTCAGTCTAAGACGTGGCAAAATGTTTGTGTTTCTAGTTTCACCTTTATTAAATGAAAGATAGGCAGGGAGCCACTTCGCAAAATTCAAAATTGTTTAAGTGAAAAATCAGAGCCATTGGGTTAAGTGGGAATTTTATTGGCTCATCCTCTTAGTATCTGTTCATCTGCCACAACCATCTCCTTGGTGGGAATAGTCTTTCTAGAGTCAGTTTCAAAGCTAGTGTGATGCCCTTGCTCAAAACCCACCAGCACTGCAGGAAACAGGGACTGGTGTCACACTCCTGGTGCCCCCACAATGTCCTCTGTTTTCTGGAGAAGTAGATTAATTAGCCACCCTTTGCCCAGTGTTTATTTTCAAACCATGCAAGGGGCTCTTTATGTACTTTATATTTTGTGGCAATGTGGTTTTGTTTTTCCTAGTCTTCTAAGTCCAAGAAGCCCACCTTGGTCTCAGTCTGGGTGAGCACCCCTCTTCTGTGCTCCAAAGAAACCCTTTAAACACTACTGCAGTCTTTATAATCTCCTGCTGCAGTTGCCTGTTGACTCATCTCTTGATGTGGAGGTCATTGCTGTGCATCTCTGTTTAATCAGCATTTAGCACAGAGCTAAGCATGTTATACGGCTCAAGAGCTTCTTGATGAATAAACACATGAAGATGCCTTCCTATTGGAACATGCACTTGTTTGTCTAGAAGATTTTACAAGGAAGTGAAAGTCCGACCTAGGACACAGCTTCTAGAGCCTTACCCCAAGCTTGAGGAAATCATTGCTCCCACAGGTAGATGTGCAAACTGACTTTAATGTTGAGTCTGATTGCTAATGGATGACTGACTTTCAAAGAAAATCTTTGCAGTAAAATTCATTTCACTGTAGAAGTTCCTGCAGCATAGGTGAATTCTTAAGGCACTTCAGAATGTCACGGTACTCCAAACTCATTTATTATGAGCATGCTTGCATTGAGGTGCATGTGCAGAGGGGCTGCTTCTAGAAATTTCTGTCTGAGGGGATGCTGGATCAATTGTATAAGAAAGATACAGTTGGGAGCAGAAGGCCAGAGAAGTTTTGATATAGACAGAAAGGTTAGTATGACCCTTCATATTAAAGATCTAAATGAAGTCCTGAATTAATAAATAATAGACATATCTCACATGCACAAAGATGCTTTCAGAGACTCGAAGGCAACATGAGAGGGAAGGAGAGGGAGAATAAAAGAGTTGTTTTAATAACATATCACTGAAGATAATAAAAATTAGTCAACTGCTAGGCTGTGAATCAGAGAAGTGATATTCAAAGATTTTGAAGGAAAATAGCAAGGGGACTAGGAAAGCCTTTGGCAAAAGTACTTAGAGTACTCTAGACAGAGTTTTGAAAGTGGTTAACAGAATGAGGAGGAATTCAGGAAGATCTCAGTCTAGAAGTCTGCCTTCAGATGTGCAGACAAAATGCTGGCAAGAATGGTGCGAGGCAAGATTGAATGATTTTGTGGGATGGTTTGACCCATTTAGACCCAAGGCTATTTGTAAAAACACATTCATATTGATAAATTGATAAGGGTTGTGAGTATATTTCTGAGTTATTTGAAGTAAAGCCTAAACTCATCAACAAGGCTCTCGAGGCCCTGTGACAGCTTGGCTGCCTCTGAATATTCCAAGTCTCATCTCTTAAAATATCATCTTCCCCTATTTCCTCACCAGTCATGCTTATGAGTTAACTAACCTTACTCCTAACAGAACAGCCAGATGACCTCATGCTCCTCTCCTCTCCTTGGGATCATTTATTACCCTGGAGTGAATTTGTTCATCCTCTTATTCTGGTTGAAATCCTGTTCATACTTGTTAGGCCAGCTCAAGACTTGTGCATCCTGGGTGCTCAGTAATTAGGTAATGATGCAAAATGAGACTTGGCCAGTTCATCTGACACAAATCAACTCTGCTCTTGTAGCTTGATGTATTAATTACTACTAAATCTAGACCACCAGTGAGAAAATCAAAGGAAAATTAAAATTTTAAAGCTTGTGCTTGTGCAATATCTGTTTCAATGTTTTAGAAAATCATCAATGGACCTGCTACTTAAGTTCAAAGACATTGTCTGTTGTACATAGAAAATTCATTTATTCTATTTTATGTTTCATTCCTACAGATGCTGAATGCCCCATAAATACTGAATGTCCTGTGGATACTGAATATAATTATACCAGAAATGATTAAATCCTTTAGCCTGTTTTGAGACACTAAGCAGCCCAAGTATGACTGGTGCTGCTTCTTTTTTTAATTTTTTTTTTGCATCTGTTAATATTTTCATTTATTTTTTTCCATCTATTTCAACAATTTTTTTTTTAATTTGACCTCTTTTTAGACTCATTCACTTATTTACTCTGCAGTTCTAAAGTGGGCTATGTTTAGAGCTGGAAGACATGTCACATGCTGGAGAGCCAAGGTAATAAGGGAAACATGACAGGTTACCAAGCATTTGCCCTTCAGGTTCTGAGAAATTTCTATTTCCATAGCCACCCGCCCATCCCCGTGTGGCACGTGCTTATGGAGGGGGCATTGCCTTTTCATACTGTGTCCTGGCTTTACATAAGCAATGGAAACCGTTCAGGAGACTCAGATTAGTATTCCACTATGTGGTCCCAAACAGCATGGAATCCTTTTCTTTGCTGCTTATTTAACTTTCAACTATAGATAAACTTGAGATCACTTGTTCCATAAAAATGGAGTTTTTTTTTTTTTTTTTAACTCTGAGTACATGTTGGAGGTTTAGAGTGTTGCCATTGTCCTCTCCCTTCCTACAGTTTCAAATCAGTAGAAAATAGATGTAGGTCAGCTAGGGAATCAGAGTGTGGCCTGTATCTTGGGCTGTCTGGGATCGTCAGGCCCCATTTGAGGGTCACCCTCTCCCACTCTGTCAGTTGTAGGGGGAGGAGCTGGAAGAGAGGATGCAGAGTCCTGACGCACAGAGGTGGGCAGTCCTGGAGATCTTACTGTGCCTGCGTGTAGGAGACCTGAGAAAAGAGATGACTTGCATTGTGCTGGGGACATGTCTTAGGGGCACACATGATCCAGTCTTCATCTCACTTGCCAAATAGACACTTCTCATAAAGGAAAAAAGCTATTACTTGGGTATGGAAACTCAGAAACTGAAAACAATCATTCCACTGCCATTCCTTCCTGAGGGCTGGAGAAGAAAGCATGACAAAGACTCTCACCTCCACTGTTCCATCTCCAGAAATGCTAACCTATTTCGGATGCATTAATATGATCACTAATAAAGTAGACTGATAATACCACAATACTGAGTATTGTGGTATCAGTACTGCAGTGTTAAGCAGCACTAAAATAACTTCAGCCTTATTTGTAAACTCACTGTTGTGAAAATTCTTACCAAGAACTGTTACTAAGTTTAGATCTGTATGTATGTATTACAGTCCTTAAGGGGAGCAGGAAGAATGCTCTATAATACTGATTTAATTCTAAAAGAGAGGGAAGAGTCTTTAGGCCCACGAATGTATTATTATGCTTAAAATTTCAATAATGCTTCCTATAAAAGATGAGACTGGAGCTTGAAAATGGAACTGATTGTATAGTTTAAGCTATCAAGAGGCGTTATGTTCATCAGCTTGATAAAGAAAGGCAGAAAGACACAGAAGCTGTATCACAGTCTTGAAATGAGCAGGGGTGCATTAAGAAGACAGGTACAAAAGGGAAGCTTGTGTGGTACAAGGTGCAAAATACTGGTTGTGTTATTTTGACTTAACAAGGAAGACCTTGATGTAGTCTTTTCATGTCCTCTCCCTTCAAATGCATTTTTTCCTGGGCAAAAAAGAGTCTCTTGGATGCTCTTAAAGCACTTTCCATCACTTACCAAAATCAGTGCTTACCTTTTAAAGTTTGCAGTCCAGTAGACATAACCGCATCCCTAGGGGCTTAAGGGATACACGTTAAACCAGCTTGTATCTCAGAGGGGGTGGGAATCTGACACTTAGACAAGTGTTGATTCTTTTGAGTGCATTTTGAGGTTACACTTTGGTGAGTTACATAGATGTTTCTTATCCGTAATTGTCACATCCAAAATGACTCATGAGATTAGCAGAGACATATAAATATATATCAGTTGATTTTATTTTAAAACAGGCTACTGAACATTGACTTTCTGGTGCAAAATCAAGATAAGACTGTCTTTCTTTCCTAAGGAACAATTCTCAATGGACCAGGAGACTTCCTTCAGGCAACATTATGGAAAGATGCCGCAGTTGATCTATAGGCTCTCTCTTCGGTGATGATCTGTTTAGGGGAGCAGTTATTTCCAAAATATCTAAAGTATTTCACAACTGGTACTTTTATAGGTGGCACCAGCTATACTTGGCATACCCATCTCAGCTCAGAAGGGCATATTTACCTTTTGTAGAACTGAAAAAGTCTAGTACCTGGATGGATGCCATATTTTAAAGCAAGAGTAGTATGCATAGATCTGATTCTTCTTAATGCCTATTGCATTATGAAAGCTAAGCAGTCAGGAGCCTAGAACAGGTTCTGATATTTGGTCTGCTTGGCCCAAAAACTTCTTAATGTTACGTTAGAGGCTTATATTGATTCAGATCTTTTAAAAATATATATATATATATATATATATATTATTATTGAAGTATAGTTGGCTTAGAGTGTTTCGAGTACAGCAAAGTGATTCAGTTATAGTATACACATATATTATTTTTGAGTATAGGTTATTACAAGTTATTGACTGTGGTTCCCTGTTCTATATAGCAAACCTTTGTTGCTTGTTGCATATGTATGTTTTAGTTAGAAATATAGCATTCTATTCATACTAAGTCAAACAAATAGAGTAAAAATGTCATACATTTTTAGTTAGGCAAAAATTCATAAGTTTTCTAAAATATGTATTATATATATTGTTTATATTTATGCATACAAAGCTTTTCTTCTATGCTTCATAAAAGCTTGAGAAAGAACATCAGAAAAACAAAAGAATAGATGGAGAAATTGGAAAGCAAATTAAATGAAACGGGAGCATTGAATATGAAATAGAAAAAGTGAAGCAAACTAGATAAAAGTACAAGATCATTATGTAGTCCAATTGTTTTAAAACATGACTGCTCATTAGAAACATCTGGAGCTCTGGAGAAAAGAAAGCAATACCTGGGCATTTTGTATTCTTCAAAATATTTCAAGATAGTTCTGATATGCATCTGGATTTTAAAAAGTGATTACAGGTTTTTCTATTAAATCCTGGTTTTGGTGATATAGTGTTCTATTATTTTCTTGTTGACGAATCATGATCAGTTCAGTTCATTCACTTAGTCATGTCCGACTCTGTGACCCCATGGACTGCAGCACGCCTGGTTTCCCTGGCCATCACCAACTCCCGGAGCTTACTCAAACTCATATCCATTGAGTCTGTAATGCCATCCAACCATCTCATCCTCTGTCATCCCCTTCTCCTCCTACCTTCAATCTTTTCCAGCATCAGGGTCTTTTCCAATGAGCCAGTTCTTCGCATAAGGCAGCCAAAGTATTGGAGTTTCAATGTCAGCATCAGTCCTTCCAATGAATATTCAGGACTGATTTCCTTTACGATGGACTGGTTTGATCTTCTTGCTGTCCAAGGGACTCTCAAGAGTCTTCTCCAATCATGAAGCAATGATATTAAGTAATAGCTACATAATCACACTTGTGAAAGATGTTTATTAGTTTTCAAAATCAATAGCCAGATAAAAAATGAAAGATACTTAGAATTGCAGGCCTTAATGGGAACATAATTAACTTAAAAATAAAAGATAATTATATACAATTTTGGAGGTCAAGCAGAGTGCTGTGGTAAATGGAAGTGCATATGCACATGTTTTCATCACCCAGCCAGTCTATGTCTTTTGGTTGGTTCATTTAATCCTTTCCATTTAAGGTAAATATTGATATGTATGATCCTGTTTGCATTTTCTTAATTGTTTGTGCTTATTTTCTGTAGATCTTTTCTTCTCCTGTGTTTCCTTCCTAGAGAAGTTCCTTTAGCATTTGTTTTAAAGCTGGTTTGGTGGTACTGAATTGTCTCAGCTTTTGCTTGTTTGGAAAACTTTTGATTTCTTTATCAGATCTGAAGGAGAGTCTTTCTGGGCAGAGTATTCTTGGTTGTAGGTCCTTCCCTTTCATCACTTGAAATATATCATGCCATTGCCTTCTGGCTTGTAGAGATTCTGTTGAGAAATCAGCTGATAAACTGCTGGGAACTCCCTTGTATGTTATTTGTCATTTTCCCCTTTTTAATATTTTATCTTTGTCTTTAATTTTTGCCAGTTTGATTACTATGTGTCTTAGTGTGTTCCTCCTTGGGTTTATCCTGCCTGGGACTGTCTCTGCTTCCTGGACTTCACTATTTCCTTTCCCATGTTCAAAAAGTTTTCAACTATTATCTCTTCAAATATTTTCTCAGATCCTTTCTCTTTTTCTTCCTCTTATGGGACTCCTACAATGCAAATGTTGGTGCATTTAAAGTTATCTCAGAGGTCTGTTAGGCTGTCTTCATTTCTTTTCATTCTTTTTTCTATATTCTATGACAGTGATTTCCATGATTCTGTCCTCCAGTTCATTTATCTATTTTTCTGCCTCAGTTATTCTGCTATTAATTCCTTCTAGTGTATTATTCATCTCTGTTTGTACTTTGGTTCTTGTAGGTCTTTGGTAAACATTTCTTGCATCTTCTGCAAGAAGATGTTTTTCCTGGGATCCTGGATCATCTTCACTATCATTATTCTGAATTCTTTTTCTGGAAGGTTGCCTATCTCCACTTCATTTAGTTGTTTTTCTGTGGTTTTATCTTGTCCCTTCAGCTGAAACATAACTTTCTGCTTTTTCATTGTGATTAACTTTCTGTAATATGAGTTTTGTTTTAGCTGCTGTGGGACTGTGCTTCTTCTGTCTGCCCTATGATAGATGAGGCTAAGAGGCTTGTGTAAGCTTCTTGATGGGCGGGACTGGTGGTGGAAAAAACTGGGTCTTGCTCTGGTGGGCAGGGTCTTCCTCAAAAAAACGTTAATCCAATTACCTGCTGATTGCACTCCCTCCCTGTTAATTGTTAGGCCTGAGGTGATCCAGCCTTGGGGTTTGTAGGCTCTAGGATAGGGTTAATGGCAACCTCCAAGAGTGTTCATGCCAAGGTGGACCTTCCAGGCCTGCTGCTGCCAGTGCCTCCATCCTTGCGGTGAGCCCCTGCCCACCCACACCTCCACAGAGGCCCTCCAGCTCTAGCAGGTGGTTTTGATTCAGTCTCCTGTGGCATCACTGCTCCTTTCTTCTGGGTCTTGGTAAGCATAAAATTTTGTTTGTGCCCTTCAAGACTGGAGTTTCGGTTCCCCCAGTGCTATGGAAGTCTTGTAATCAAATCCCACTGGCCTTCAATGCCAGATTCCCTGGGGATTCCCAGTCCCTTTGTCAGATCAAGGCGGGGAAGCCTGATGTGAGGTTCAGAACCTTCACAACGGGAGGGAACCTTAACAAGTGGGAGAACTTCTTTGGTATTATTGTTGTCCAGTTTGTGGGTCACCTACACTGCCAGTATGGGATTTGATTTTATTGAGATTGTGCCCCTCCTCCCATCTTGCTGCAGCTTCTTTGTCTTTGGACGTAGGGTATCTTTTCTTGGTGGGTTCCAATGTGTCCTGTCGATGGTTCAACAGCTAGTTGTAATTTTGGTGCCCTCAAAGGAGGAGATGAGCACACGTCTGTCTACTCCACCATCTTGAGCTGGAAGCCAATTCAGATCTTTATTAAGACAAAGGATGAATTGAAAAACATTTACAAAGAATGTGTAAATGTCAGCAGAGTCTGGCGGTAGTGGTCACTGTGATTCTTCCTCAACAGGATTTTTGTGGGATGATAAACTCATACTGACCAATAGAACGTGATGAGGTTCTCTCTTGCCTGCTTTCACATTTCTGTCTCACCCTATTTCCAATGCAACGATGTGTTTCTTCATTTCAGCCTCATACATACCACTCTTTGTTTTCTAGAATAAAGTTAGATATGTTCCTGACAGAGTAATTCAGCTCTGTTGACAACTGCTCAAAAACTTAGTCCCTAAAATACAGCTATCTTCCAACTCAACCAAACTGAGTTTGGTATCTCTTTCTTCTGTTTCTCTTTCCCAGTCTTCTCATTTATATATTGTTATTGTTGTTCAGTTGCTAAGTTGTGTCCGACTTTTTGTGACTCCATGAATTGAATTTATACATAGATGTTTATTTTCCAGGACATCTGTATTATACCTTGTTCTGTGATAATGAACCAAACAATCTCTTGTTACTTGTTTCCTTATTTGCTAATAGATATAATGACATTTTCAAATTTTTCTCACCCTTAGCTGCTAAATTTTAGGGAAAACTGGCATGTAGTAGGGCTAATGTGAAACTGCCTGTATGAGGTTAGGACACAGTGGTAGCCTCTGTCAGAGACAAGCTTGAGAATTTCAGTAATTTCAGAATAGTAAGTTCTTCTTTATCACACACTAAGAGGTGATGATGAGTGGAGGCCACGCTCCACACAGCAATACAGGGACCCACTCACCTTCCCTCTTGTGGCTGTGGCATTTTCTTGGTTCTCAGAATTCTCACCGTTCCATTAGCAAATGGGGAAAGAGAATTAGGTCCTATGCGGGAGGTTTGCATGGGCCAGATCTAAATGTGGTACAGACTTCTTTGCTCACATGGCCTTGAGCAGAATTAGGTTGGTGGCCACCCTTAACAATAGAGCAGAGTGTGTGTGAGCTTGGGAAGGAGAGGGAGGCCACAGCTATCAGCAAACACTCACAGTCTCTGCTATATTATTGTTGTAAATACAATTCTAAGTGAATAAAAATGACTACATTATTATTTGTAGAAAATAAACTTCCATATGCAATACTAAAATGGATTCTGGCTGATGCGCTGTGAAGATCATTTGTAGGCTTTCAAATAAGAAAGACTGGGAGTAGCCAGGGCTTAAAATGGTCTCCAGTTGAACGCACTTATTCTTTCCAGCCATGTCATCACCACTTCTTTCTGGCTTCAGTCAAATTAAAGAGGGTTCACTTTTTATCTAAGCTTCAGATCCAGCCTGTTACAAGAAAAATTGAGAAACTCCTTTATGGGTCACTTGAAAGTAATGCAAAAAACTCAGACTCATTAAACATCTCTTGAATAGAAGTGCCAGTCACATAGTAAAGTCAGTCTCCACCTGAGCCCTGGGTCTCATAATCCTGTTACTTAAATAATTGATTTCTGCTTGTTAATAAAACTCTCTTCCTAGTGTTTGTGATCATTTTTTCCCAAATCACTGAATTTTTCATTTTTAAACTTACATAAATCACGTGTTGATTCTCTTGCCCTGTGTCCTTCTATCTTCTTAGTTACTTAGGGAAATACTGTTTGTAATGTGCCATATTCTGAAACAGACACTGGGCAGGGATGAGGCAAAATTTCAACTATTTATTCAAATATAATTTAACTATACTTTTAAGTTGTGTTAGGAATAATGTATTAAGATAGAGTTTCTTTTAAGTAGAATACTAAAATTTCATAAAGTGGGTATGTTGCTTAAGTGACTATTTAAATATAGGAGGAACCCTCTTACACTGTTGGTGGGAATGCAAACTAGTACAGCCACTATGGAGAACAGTGTGGAGATTCCTTAAAAAACTGGAAATAGAACTGCCTTATGATCCAGAAATCCCACTGTTGGGCATACACACTGAGGAAACCAGAAGGGAAAGAGACACGTGTACCCCAATGTTCATCGCAGCACTGTTTATAATAGCCAGGACGTGGAAGCAACCTAGATGTCCATCAGCAGATGAATGTAAATACAATAATGTAAAGTTTAAAAATAAAATAAAATAAAAAAAAGCAGATATTCTTCTGAAACATAGGCTTATTTTTGGAGGTGTGACAAGATGAGGTTGGAAAATGGTTTGAATTCAGCCTCCTAGAGTCTTTAAAGCAAGGAAATGACTTTTGGCATCTAGATGGAAAACTCTGTTTTGCACAGATAAGGATATTGGACATTAGTATATTCATTTTTTTTTAAATTTTTTTTCTAATTTTATTTTATTTTTAAGCTTTACATAACTGTATTAGTTTTGCCAAATATCAAAATGAATCCGCCACAGGTATACATGTGTTCCCCATCCTGAACCCTCCTCCCTCCTCCCTCCCCATACCATCCCTCTGGGCCGTCCCAGTGCACCAGCCCCAAGCATCCAGCATCGTGCATCGAACCTGGACTGGCAACTCGTTTCCTACATGATATTTTACATGTTTCATTGCCATTCTCCCAAATCTTCCCACCCTCTCCCTCTCCCACAGAGTCCATAAGACTGTTCTATACATCAGTGTCTCTTTTGCTGTCTCGTACACCGGGTTATTGTTACCATCTTTCTAAATACCATATATATGCGTTAGTATAATGTATTTATGTTTTTCCTTTTGGCTTACTTCACTCTGTATAATAGGCTCCAGTTTCATCCACCTCATTAGAACTGATTCAAATGTATTAAATAGTATATTCATTTATAGTATCTCTCTAAAGACCATATTAAGTAAAAGAAAAATAATAAATTTCCTAAAAGGTGACTTGCTTTATGTTTAACAAAACAAAATAAAACATACACATGCCATACACAAATGTATAGTTTGAAATTAGCAGAAGACATAAAAGCTCTAAGACAGCAATGCCCAGTTGAAATATAATGTAAAACACATATGTTGATTTAAATTTCCTAGAAGTTACATTAACAAAGGAAAGAAGAAATAGGTTTCACATCTCTCAATCCAGACATTTCAAGTGCTCTACAGATAGCTGTGCCTACTGACTACCACAGCAGCTATAAAGCTTTCAGGATACATTTCTGTTAATAAGAATATGGCACATTCTTTAATCTGTGCCCCTAAGCACACAGAAGAGATGTCTAGGGAGGCAGCATGGCACCCCGAAAGGAAGAAATGAGCTTTCCATCATTTTCTTTGTTATGTTGAGCAGCCTGGGCCTGGCTTTCAGTTGAATGCAAAACTGTAGTGTTTATTAAGCAGACAGATGGCTGGAATCCATATACAAGGGGCTGGAAATATCTAATTCCTTCTACAGTATAACATTTCCTGTCTCAGGATGAAATTTCCCCATCAAGTCACAAATTGAATAGAAATGAGTAGCATTTATCAAAGATCAAATTATACTAAGATAAGAGAGAGTAGAAGGGAAAACAACAAGTCTAGAGCATTTACTTTTGTTGCATTTCAAGATCAATTTCGTATTAAAAACAATTCGTAAGACAGTAGACATACGCTTTTCGTAAT
This sequence comes from Bos indicus x Bos taurus, assembly GCF_003369695.1. Lineage (NCBI taxonomy): Eukaryota > Metazoa > Chordata > Mammalia > Artiodactyla > Bovidae > Bos > Bos indicus x Bos taurus. The sequence continues at coordinate 27,551,413 of NC_040104.1, forward strand.
GACCTGCTTACCGTGATGATGCTTATTAGCTTTAAGTAGTGACATGCTCTGCAGCCTCTCGTGACAGCCATTAGCCAGAGGAGAGCCATGCATTCTAAAGAACAGGGAAACAGGGCAATTTTTGGATAATGTTTTGACATGCTTGTCCATGACACTTATCCATGGACTCCTACTTGAATGCTGAATTTACAAAAAAAAAAAACAAAAAAACAAAAAAAACCCCTCATTATTTTAGACCCAGATAATTTAGAATTTGAAATAATTTTATTGAGATTGAATTAGCCAGAGGCAGCCCCAAACACTGTAAATACAAGGACTTTTGAATGTGGCACTCTTAATATCAAATCATGACAGTGACACATACTGTGGGATGTAGGGCATCATCTCTTCGCTTTCTGCAGTTGCTTGCTCGCCTAATGAATGTGGAGGAAATGACACCAACTTCATAGTGGATATTACCACTCCTGTCTTTTCCAGTTCGATTGCTTTCCAGTCCACCCAGGACACATGCGGATCCAGTGATTATCCATGGTTTACCTGCAGGCTGGATGACAGAGTGATGAAGGGCATGGCTTCTGGAGCTAGACTTCTGCTTGCTTAGAAGTCTGGCCCTTATGCTTAAGTCAGCTGTGCATCTCGGGCACACATAACCGATGCATGCCTCACTTTAAGAACTGGTCATAATAGTTGTATCTACTTCCACGTCTTGTTTTCAAGACTAAGTGAGCTATGTGTTTAGGGTACTGCCTCGAATGTAGTGGGTGCTGTTGAGTATTCGTCTCCCATGTAACTCTACACTGAAGATCCCCCCATGCATCCCAATGACTTTAAGGTTGGAATTCACACTTCTCTAAGGATGGAATTCACACATCTTAGCCTGGTGTAGTGGCTTTCCTGATCCACTGGCTATCTACCTATTCAGTCTTATTTCTTGCCACTTCCTCTGTAATAAAACCTGCCCTACTTTAGTCACACCGTCTACAGTGTTCCAAATCTCCCTTGCTGTGGAGTAGTTCAACAGTTATGAGTGCATGGATTGTTGAGATCAGTCTGCTGGTTCAATACCGGTTTCTAGCACTTAATTCTGACCTGAAGGCTAAATAAAGTGCTTATACATAGCGTGTTCTTAGTTGTTACATTCTCACTTTGAATGAAATGTCTGCTTTCATTTTTATTTGGTGGTTACTGTCCTTCAAAATGCACTTGAAGTTCTACCTTTTTCAAACCATCTGCCTTCACGTCTACTCTGTGCTCCTGCATAGCATTCTTTCTCTTGGCAGCTATCACACCATAGTGTAACTGCTAATTTTCTTAATCGGTCTCCCTTACTGGCCTGGGAAGACAGACAGGATGTCCTTTTCATCTTTGTGTCCATAAAGTTTAGCAGATAAGTGTTATTTAATAACTATTTGTTGAGGAAAATAAGCAACAGCATAGTTGTGGGGATTCAGTAAAATAACCTACGTTGACCATTTGGCACATCGTTCCTTTCCTCTAAGATTTACTTTTAGGTAGCTGTGTCATGTGGGAAAAGAAAGTCAATAAATCAGGATCCTGCTCACAGTAAAACATTCGACATTTGATATCTATTTGGATGTGTCTTTTAGGATGGCTATGTACCCAGAATCCCACCCTTTTGACAGCTAGCATTTATTGAGCACATATGGGCTAGGCATGGTGCTAAGAGCTTTACAACAGATATCTCATTTATTTCCCAATTTTTTTGATTTGAAATATTTTTTATTTTGTATACATGTATGTTTCAAAGGGAGAAGGCAATGGCACCCCACTCCAGTACTCTTGCCTGGAAAATCCCATGGATGGAGGAGCCTGGTAGGCTGCAGTCCATGGGGTCGCTGAGGGTCGGACATGACTGAGCAACTTCACTTTCACTTTTCACTTTCATGCATTGGAGAAGGAAATGGCAACCCACTCCAGTGTTCTTGCCTGGAGAATCCCAGGGACGGGGGAGCCTGGTGGGCTGCCGTCTATGGGATCGCACAGAGTCGGACACGACTGAAGCGACTTAGCAGTAGCAGCAGTAGCATGTTTCAAAGAGCTGAACCCTGCTCACAGTTCATATACTGGACATGAGACACAGCATACAGATCTCACCCATCACAGGGAGATGGTGGGGCCCAGGACCTGGTGGAATGCCTGGGGCTGCACCTAGTCTAGAGACAGCAGCTACGGAGGTGGTGAGGAATCAACAGGCAGGCCCGCCTGCTCAACAGTCTAAGGCTAGGTCCCAGATCACCTCCTGGAATGGAGAAGTTCAGGGTTGAAAGGCCAATCCTGTTACCTGGTGAGCGTAACCTAAAACCCCAACTCTTCTCCCATCACATACTTCTCCCCAGCTTGTCCCTTATGGATGGGGCTTTTTAGGCCATAGAATCCTTTCTTATAGTTCTCTGTGAAGAAGGCAGAATCATTGTTCCCATAATAGACATGAGGAAACTGAGGCTTTAGAAAGGATGAAGTAATTAACTATGTAATCTAGGACAGGGATTCCCTGGTCAGTTCAGTTCAGTTGCTCAGTCATGTCCAACTTTTTGCGGCCCCATGGACTGCAGCACGCCAGGCTTCCCTGGTAGCTCACATGGTAAAGAATCCACCTATAACGCAGGAGCTGCTGCTGCTGCTGCATCACTCCAGTTGTGTCCAACTCTGTGCGACCCCATAGACTGCAGCCCACCAGGCTCCCCCGTCCCTGGGATCCTCCAGGCAAGAACACTGGAGTGGGTTGCTGTTTCCTTCTCCAATGCATGAAAGTGAAAAGTGAAAGTGAAGTAGCTCAGTCGTGTCCGACTCTTAGTGACCCCATGGACTGAAACCTACCAGGCTTCTCCGTCCATGGGATTTTCCAGGCAAGAGTACTGGAGTGGGGTGCCATTGCCTTCTCCATAATGCAGGAGACCCAGGTTCAGTTGCTGGGTTGGAAGATCCCCTGGAAAAGGGAATGGCTACCCACTCCAGTGTTCTTGCCTGGAGAATCCCCATGGACAGAGGAGCCTGGTGGGCTATAGCCCTTGGGGTCACAAAGCAACTGAGCAAATAACACACACACACACACACACACACACACACACACACACTGAAACAGGGATAAGGTTAGATAAGCAGAAGAGAGTTTTTATCATGTGTGTTAATACCAAGATGTTATGTGGATACAAGTTTAGAGAATGCCGAGACTTATCCTGGAACACAGGTCATGAGGGAATAATAGGCTTTTCTTGAGAAAACTGTAAGTGAAGGAAACTTCTGGGACATGATCAAGGACCTGATTGTTGGTGAAGACCTTGTTCTTGCTCTGTCTGGTGGAGGAAGCATTCTCTGAAGAGAAAGGGGATTTAGGGAAATATATTGACTACCAGCTGATGTCCCATAGCCAAAGTCTTTAGAACAAAACAGAGCAGGAGCTGGAAGGATAAAGGGAGCAGTAGGTCTGATATTGAGTTTGAATTAAGGGTTGTATTTGGGGTGACAGAGGTAAGAGGCATGTGGAGCCTGACTAGATAAGTCTCGTATTCCAGTGATGGTTGCTGAGGTGAAGTCAGAGGAATGACAAAACCTGGATCACAGACAATTGAAGGAAAAGGAGGCTGGTCAAAGTAGACAAATAGATACCTGTTAATTTTACCACTTAGCATTCTTTCACCATGTTGGTAACCATCTCTTAGTTTCCTTCCAGGAGCCATCTCTCTGTGGTTATAGTCTGTACAGGCCTAGTGTTGAAACCCATAATGCTTCTCTGACACAATTATTGAAGTGCATTTTCCTGGCCACAAAAAATTGGTTCAGGCTTGACATGTTACCCAAGGAGATCCAGTTAGTTCTCTTCCCACTGCCCCACCCTGGTCACAGTCAACTGATTTTCTATTGTGGAAGAGAATCTGGAAGAATATGACCAGGAACATTTATGGCCATTTTGAAACAACAGGGGAGAGGCTGTCTGAGAATGACTCCAACACACAAAACCGAGTGAAGGTTGAACCAGATCCTAATGATATTGTTGCAACTTGTGTATTCAGGCATGCCTGAAGTGGGACCACCCCGAGCGTTGCTTAATTCTCTTGATCTGGGTTTTCTGTCATTTTCTAAGGAAGCACTGGCTGTTGGTATGGTAACTCAACTGCTTTGTGAAGGAAAGCAGTAAAAATCCTTAACATTCCAGTGGGGAAAAGCTTTGTATTTCTATGAGTATAACATATATTTGGAATAAAGGTGATGTGACTTAGGGTGGTCAAGGTTCTTACTGTTAAGCTAAAGGAAGCGGTGAGTTAGATGGATGAATAATTAGCAGTTTTGGCTGCAGACTTGTATGTTTTTCTTTCCTCTTTCATGGCCAGATTATGATCAGTCTCGCTATTCTTACATGAAGATTTTTTTCTTCTTTTCTAAAACAGTTATTTATTGTATGACTGCTTATTGGGCCTTTATGGATGCTCTTATTCTCTTCACTATTTTCTGGAGCCTTTTAGTTCAGGTCAGGAAAACAGGCACCAGTTTGCATCATTCATACCATCCTCAAAACCCACAGGGTTCCTCCTTCGTTCCTGGCTGTTGGAGTTAAAATATCATTTCCCTCTTCTTTAGAATGGTGCCGCTTTGACTCCTTGTCAGATTGCAGCTGGATTTGAGGGACTATAGCCTAATCACCCAGGTTGGTAGAAGAGGGTTTTCAGATTTTGTTCTCTGGCTAAGAATTGAAACACAAATAAACTCGGAATAGTACCCCTCTGGGGAAGATTAAGTCAATGACTCTAATTCAGATGATTCCGTTAAGTTGTGTTATCTTGAGCAAAGCACTCTATTGCTTGACATTTTAGATGATAAATATTGGGGGAAAGGAGTAAAAAGAGTAACTCTCACTTTCTCTTACATCATGATACACGCAGAAATGATACTCTTTGATAGGCATATTGGTATAAATAGATGAGGCTGCTCACTGCTGAGGATCATGTTGCTGGGCAGAGGGTATCAATCATAGCACACCTTACCCTGTTCCTTATGCTCTGATTGGAAAGCCTTTGAATTTGTAAACTGTAAGGAATGGATTTTGGTCCTAGCTCAGCCACTCAACCCCACTATATTCTTGTGGCATTCTCCTCTCCTTTTTTAAAAAAATTTTGCTCTACTATCGTTTATTTACAGTGTGTATTTCAGACGTACAGCAGAGTATATGTATAAATATATGTATAATAGTATATATACATACATATATATGTATGTATACATGTATACATATACATACATATATATACACACACACACATACAAAGAGTATATATATATATGTATATATACACTCTTTTTTTACATTCTGTTACACTATAAGCACCCCACTCCAGTACTCTTGCCTGGAAAATCCCATGGACGGAGGAGCCTGGTGGGCTGCAGTCCATGGGATCACTAAGAGCCGGACACAACTGAGCGACTTCACTTTCACTTTTCACTTTCATGCATTGGACAAGGAAATGGCAACCCACTCCAGTGTTCTTGCCTGGGAGAATCCCAGGGACGGCAGAGCCTGGTGGGCTGCCATCTATGGGGTCGCACAGAGCCGGACACGACTGAAGCGACTTAGCAGCAGCAGCAGCACACTTTAAGTTATTATTTTATAGTTCCCTGTGCCAAACAGTAGGTCCTTGGTATTTTATATATATTTTAATCTCAAACTCCTAATTTGTCCCTTTCCTTTCCCTTTTAGTAACCATAGTTTATTTTCTGTGTCTGCGAGTCTATTTATGCTTTGTAAGTAAATTTATTTGTATCATTTTCATAGATTCCACATGTAAACAATATCATATGATATTTGTCTTTCTCTGTTTGACTTACTTTACTTGGTATGAGCATCTCTAGATTCACCCATGTTGCTGCAAATGACATCATTTCACTCTTCTTGTGGCTGAGTAATATTTCGTTTGGTCCTCAGTTCTAGATCCTTCAATGAGGAATCTGAGGTCTAGTCCAAATGTAAATGTCTATATACCAGGAGCGTTTTCAGATCTGATGAACAGAGGTTTCTGAGGTACACTGAGGCTTTAAGCATGAAAGCATGAACCTGAAGCTCATTACTTAGACCTGTTTAATTACTGCTAGTCATCCTCGTTTTGTGCTGGTCTCAGCCTATCAATAACAAATATTGTGGTTTGCCTTTAAGATGCCAAAGATCATACTTTATTATACATTATTTTTCTTCTACTTGATGTAGTCTTTAGAGAGATACTGTAAATGAACATTGTCTTATTTTTCTTAGTTTGATTACAGGATGCCCTTCAGCAATTTTTTTCAGGAAACTGAAAAAATTAAAGGTTGTTACTTATAAGACCTAGAAATTATATATCTGGAGCAGCGTAGTGAGCTCACAAGGGGTTGAGCCCAGAGGCAAGATGAAGCCTAGAGTTCTGCCTTTATTGGGGTCAAGGGTGGAGGGTTTTGTGGGCTCAATCTCTATTAATAGGACATATTTAAGGTGTAAGAGTGGGGATTTAGAGCATAGAAAGAGGAGAAAAAGTAATCAAAATGATTAAATATTGAAATCAATCAAGGTCTCTAAAACAACGTATCCCAGCTCTTTATCTAGTTGGGAGGGTGGAAGTGTGTTTGTGATAACCATCTTTGAAGGGATTACCTCTTTGAAATGAATGCCTTGGTAACCAAAGTTTTAATTAGACACTTGTATTACAAAAAAGAAACAGCAACCGGAAAGCTATCAGGGCTTATACCCCAATACCTTTAAAAAAAAATCAGACCTACATTATTTAAGATACCTGTATGGGGCTTCCCTGGTGGCTCAGACAGTAAAGAATCTGCCTGCAGTGTGAAAGACCTGGGTTTTTGATCCCTGGGTTGGGAGGATCCCCTGGAGAAGGAAAAGGCTACCGACTCCAGTAGAGAGGGTCAGGATCTGGGTTAAGTACTCAGAGATTATTCATAGACTTTCTGAACTAAAAAGAAGAATTGAGATAATTTATTCCCCAAACACAAAAACAGTCTCCTAAAGACATCAGAGTATATTTACATAGAGCATCATGCAGATGCACAATTGAGGATGCTCAGAGCCAACTCCTAGTTGTTCTTTGTCAGCATAGGAAGAAAAACATAAATACATAATCCATACATTATTAACCAACAAACTCCTCCTTAGCCAAGTCTTTAGCATATAAAAGTAGTGATGTTTCAGTATCAATATCCTGTTAGCATCTAATAAGAGCAGGAACTGACCACTTTGGTTGGACAGGACAGCATTAGATCTACCAGGTATGGATAGTTGAGGTCACATGATCCCATAAGGAATATGAAGAGTCTACAGGTGCCCCTCACCCACCCTCCCCACTCAGGGTGCAAGAGAATCAATAATTCATAGTCATAGCCTAGGCAAACTTTTGGCAATAGTATGAGTAAGTGCTATGATCTGAATGTGTGTGTCCCCATCAAGTTCACATGTTGAATTCTTAAACTCCGAGGTATTAGGAGGTGGGGTCTTTCAAGGGTTCTCAAGTCACAAGGGTGGAAGTCTCATGAATGGGATTAGTGCCTTATAAAAGAGGCTCCAGAGAGCTCTTTAGCCCCTTCCAACATATGAGGACACAAAGGTTATGAACTAGGAAGAGTGCTGGCACCTTGAGTACTCCCCATCTCTCAGAGCTATAAGAAATGCATTTCTGTTTATTTCACAAGCCCAGAGGCTGTGACCAAGTTGGCCCTGGCACACCCAATCTTCTGACACCAAATAGTATGAAGGGAAGTTCAGTGTTTACTGCAGACACCAAAATAAGGAGTGCAGGCCGCTAATGCTGAAAAACCTGAACTTCCTGATAGGCTTCAAGGAAGGGATTTTAAAGGCAAAATGAGGATTATATCATACAGGATCATCTCATGCAAAGTTGTCTCCTTGGTTGATGATGAGGTAATAAGCTGGTGTCCCAATTTATCATCAGGCTTCAGGTTCTAGCCAATCTGGGGGCTATTTGCTTTTGGTTATCATGCAGTTAGCTTCTTCCATCTAGTGAGGGTTTTAATATCTTTAAAACAGCTCAAAAGTGCACATTAGATAGTGTTATCTATGTCCTTTCGGGAGGAGCTAAAGATTCTGCGACTCTGCTATATGGCTGACTTACTGTTTAAATTGCTTCCAGTTCTCCTGGCCCAACTGCTACTCTCTGCTATTACGTGTTCACATTCTTTCAATCAGTAGTTTTTGAGCCAACCTTTTGTGACTCAGGGAAGAATCTGGAGATTAAAGCTTTTCTATAAACAAGCCAAGAGGTAAAGGAATGAGAGTGGGGAAAGTCTGTCCCATAGGGCCTGGATCAGTTACATAACCTGAGGTTGAGAACACACATTTCTAATTCTTGTAATCTTTTCATTATTCCATGATCCCTTTCTCTGCTTGTTTCACAGCTCTGTTTATATGCTACTGTACATACTACAATGACAGTGATAGAGTGGAAACTATGATTTATACAGCAGTTTTCCTGTTATTAAAGTTTAAAGTAGTTTTTACTGTTATTTCCCAGATAACCTTGGAGGGAAATATTGTTGCCAACTCTTTTACAGATGATGAAACTTTAGTTGAAAGAGGGAGGGAGTAAGTAGTTCAAGGCCACACAACAAATGTATGCTCAAAGTCAAACGCAGACTCCTTGAATGCGGAATATACTCTTCTTCCAATGTATTGATCATAAAGTCAACCATGTACTATAATATTCAACTTGCGACATTTTTGTTAGCAAAGAGGGAGATATGATTTCACTGTTTTGGGATAGACATGTTGTCATCATATGTTAGTAATTCATGCCACACTTTTTGATCAATAGGGATCTGTCAGATGTTTACAGTCAGGGGTGTGATGGTCAAAACAAAACCTTGATCTGGGTTCAGGAATAGATTTCTCTGATGGTTTGAACAAGCTATTTTTATTTATATTATTTGAAAAAATATTTACTTTGTTTTTTAAATTATTTTTTTTATTGAAGGATAATTGCTCTACAGAACTCTGCTGTTGTCTGTCAAACTATTCATTTATTTTAATTGGAAGATAATTACTTTGCAATATTGTAATGGCCCATGCCATGCATCAACATGAATCAGCCATAGGCATTGAAATATAGTTGATTTATAATATTGCTTCAGATGTACAGCAAAGTGATTCAGTTTCACATATATGTGTATAGGTGTATGTGTGAGTATATATTCTTTTTTAGATTCTTTTCCTATATATAATGAACAACTTATTTTTAAGTTGACTAATGAGGGTGAGTAGACATTAGTAAAATAAACAAGATCAGAGGTTTGCAGAAGGAGATGTTGTGAGGACAAAGAACAAGACACCCATGTCAAAGAAGCAGTGTGGGCCAGTTGCAAGCAAGCATTCATGTATATGGACCTACTCCTCTCCATGTGCCTGGTCATTCAACTACCAAACTTGCCTAAGAATTGTGGGGCACTGATTCTATGCCGAAGATTTCTTTTCATAATAATAGGCAATGAAAATAATAAATGTGCCCCTGTGCGGTCAGTATGCGTTTAAATAGAAGAGTAATTCTAAGACTAAATGGAACACTCATAATGGTCCCTGAAGGAAATGTAATGATGGAAAAATGCCGTTTCCTTGCTAGCCAGGAAATTGCATTATGGAAATTGTGCCATCAGAATAAGTTAATAGATGTCTTAAAAAAAATTCGGTGCCCAGCAAACAAATGAATATATTATCTGGAGTAAGATTAATGTTAAAGGAACCTTTGCTCAGTTTATAGAAGAGGGCCTTTGTATACAGGGAAAGGGGTGGATGAAAAGGAAGCTTTGAAATTGGACAGCAGGAGAGCATGCACGTGCCTGAGGGAACTGAAATCCATCGAACTGCCTGGGTATTCATCTTTGCCCACCAGCCACTTTAGCAATCCTGAGTCAGTCTTATCTTTGGTGCTAAACTCCTGTCTGTAAAGGTGGCAGACACGCTGGTGATCATTGATGAAATGACGACAGGCTGAACTGGGCTGTCTGCTGGGGAAGCTTCATCTTTGCCATTAAATGGAGTTCCCCGTCCCTTCTTTTCACAGTACATTTCACAGCCACTTCTGATAGAGCCCAGCTGTGCTGAGATGACCGCTGGGGAGGCTGCAGTGCGGTTGCTTGCAGCTCAGGGATGTCTGAGAGCAGCTGAGCGAGCCCCACAGCCTTCAGACACTCATCGAATTGCTTTCCACAAGCACATCCCTTCACCCTTCTCTGACATGGAAGGGAGCAGAGGGAATGGGCATGATCAGAAATGACAGACACGCTGGAAGGGGATGAGCTAATTTACAGGGGGAAATACAACTTGCAAGTTAAGAACAAAGAGAATAAGAGTCCTGCAGAGTGTCATGAGGCTTTTAGTGTATCCTAGAGAGAGGATCGTTAGCAGTGAGTAGATGGGTCTTGGAAGGATATTTGGGGTGCCAATGTCTTCCCCCATCGTGGTTCCCAGGGAGTTGCATTTATCTCGCTGGTCCACAGAAGCTGAACTTTTAAATCTGATAACCTCAGCTCTCTTAAGTCTGTTGATAACCTTCACATAACCTTCCTGTTTCCCAGGAAAGTAATTGCCTTACTCTTTTCTTGGCTACACAACAGAGAAACTCTCCTTAGAAAACCTGCGGGATATATATTGTAAGGCAAATAGTCTTGTCGGCTTGGATCATCTACCTCAAAGATAACAACTCAACTCAAAGTTTCCTACAAAATACTTATTCTGAGCTAGATTTGGTGGAAGAATAGGAATGTATTTGGACAAGATTGCATCAAGGCAAACATTTGGTAGAGGGGCTGTGGAGAGGAAACTATTGTAGAGCTGGGAGGCTGAAAATGAAGATGTGCTATTAATAGGCAGGCTCTTCATACATGTGTAGAGTGATTAATCTGTATCTCCCCTCCCCTCCCATTTCCCAAAACACTCTGATTATTGTGTTTCTTGATTGAAGATTATATTCTTTCTATTTTGAAATTTGTTCACAAAAATACACAAGCAAAATACAATTTAAAAGCTATACCCCATTCTTTCTGAAGGTATCTTACGGGCTTGTGCCTGCCTGTCCAAATTCAATATTGATCCTTCTCACCTCCTCTTCTGATGGAGAATTGCACTGTGTTCTGGTTACTTTCCTGCTATTGTGTTTGCTGATATATCTGCTTAGAATTTTCTCTAGGTTGTAAGTATTGAGGAAATTTTCTTTCCTCTTTAAAGCATCAACTCAAGCCTTACCTTCTCACTGAAGATATTCCCAATTCCCTTAGCATTCAAACATTCTTCCTCTGTGTTCCCACTGTAAGCAATTCTTACAGACATACCAACACTTAGCATACGTATCTTAGCTCTTTACAGAGCCGTCTCCCCTGCTAGCCTGTGATTCCCTCAAAAGCAGAACTAATATCGTGTTCATCTTCATTGCCTGCAGAATGTTTGGTACATAAAAAACCCCCTATATTACCAATTCATGTTTATGACATTTATTTTTCAAGATTTCTTTACTTCATATCTTTATGATAGGTACTTTTTACCTCTACTGAACAGTCTCTATATGATTTTTTACTAGTTCTTGTAGGAACCAAACGTAGATGTACAGATTGGTGTGACTTGAACACACAGATGGGGCTTCCCTGGTGACTCAGCTGGTAAAGAATCCCCTGCAATACGGGAGACCTGGGTTCAATCCCTGGGTTGGTAAGATTCCTTGGACACACAGATGCTACAGGGGGTAGATTTATATCTCTACTGTGTAGTTAACAGAAGTGAATTGCTGCTGATCTGGGTGTGAAGCTAGGTAGGCAGCAAGTGCCATTGGGTTGTCAGTTAAGGTCTGGAAGGTAGATTTGCTGTTGGATCTGCTGATATTGCTTTGCTGTTGTTGTTTAATTTTATTTTAAAGGCAGTGTAAGTCTTCACTTTAGCCTCAGGAGGTCACAAGTAGCTTAAAGCCATCATCATGCTTTGACTGCTGGGTTAGCCTGAAATAGGTAGCAGGTCTCAGTCGGACTCCCTGGGGTCAGACATACGCATGCTGTCACAGTGCTAGTGACCTACAAGTGTTCATTTTGTTAGGCTGTGGAGCCTGAAGTCATCGCAGTGGGCATTGGACTGCTTTCACGAATGACTCCCTTTCCTGAAGGCTCTCACTGTAGCCCGTGGCCAGTCTTGGAGGGAAGGACCTGGTGTGTCAAAACAATGGCAATGTAGTAGAATGATTACAAGTTAAGAGTATCTGAGTTCCATTTCCCCAGAGGCAGGCCCCAAGGAAAGGATTTGAGCTGCTAGGTTGTATTTGGGAGGCAAGCCCAGGAAGCGCTGGTAGGCGGATGGGAGAGGCAGACAGGAAAAGAGAGATGGCCAGTGTTGGGTGCCTCACTTGGGAAGTGAGTTACAATGCGGGCAGCAGGAGCCCCATCCTTATGGGAGCTTTGGAGAACTGTGGTCCAGAGTTCTCTCCCCTAAGGTCTGAGTCATTGGTGGATGGCCATTCCTGAGAAAAATGAATTTCCCATCGCTTGTCTACTTCCAGCCTCCCCTTAGGCTCAGCAGTGCAGATGCTGGAAAGGGGACACGAACAGGTATGTGAGGAAAAGAGAAGGCTGAAGGAAATGTGGGGGATGTTACCAAATGAACCGGAAGTCCTGCTACTCACCACTTACAGAATCAATATTCACAAATGGTAGAAAAGAAAGGTGCTTTGAATCAGAATGTTGGCCATCGGGGGAGATAGAGGACTCAGCATCCCCACAAAACCACCTCTGAAGATTCTGCTCAGCCATGAAAGCTTTTAAAGAGAGACAGGGAAGTAACCTCAGTTAATCACTGAGATGGGAGTCAGTCACTGCCATCCTCCTGTTTGTACAGCTTGTGTGCAGCCTTGTCAACTCCTCATGATCTTCCTCCAGATGCTATGCTGTTCACAGTCTGTTCTGGAGATTACTGAAGGGGAAGTGAGGGAAGAGGTCTGCTCATCTGTTAATTTTTCGTTTCTCCTTCTTTAATCTATGGGTAGAACCAATAAATTAGGTGAGGTATTGTGTTATTAAAAGATTTGAAAAGTTTCCTGCTGGAGCAGGAGATGAGTAAAGCACAGGGGTGCCTGGTTTAAAAGTTACTTACAGTGTTACTTTACTAAAGTGACAAGGAAACGGGCTTCCTGCTGAGGGCAGTTTCCGGCAAATAGCTGCTTACAGGGGAGGGACCAACGGTGTCCACTGCAAAGAGCTGTTAGAATAGGATTCTTCATGTTCTCCAAGGTACAATCAATACAGAATTTCAAACTGAGATGCCAGGCCTCCAAGTAGGCACTTGCAAGTAGTTATTTTTGAGCCGGCATCATGACTTTTTAACACCTCACCAGTTGAAGGATGTAGAAATTCAAGGGAGTGGGGTTAGCATTGTTTGAGGAGACCTTTTCTGGATGAATCTGTTGTGTAAGCCTCTTCACCTCCAAATGTGCCTGTACCTCTCCTCTTATGGAGCCTGGGAGCCCTTCCATTAGATTACTTAGGGAGCCTCCAATGTGGCTTCTGACATTTGGTGACACAGTGAGCTGGAATCTGAGTCCCACCTGGGGAAATCTAGAGTCTTGGAAGAGCTGCTTTGGAGCTGAAGTGAAGGGGAACATTGTGATGGGAAGTAATAGCCCTCTCTGAATAGCCCTTTGAGGAGGCATGCATGTTTCCTCATGGCCAGTATGCTGCATGGAGTCATTTAAGTTTTGCCAAAAATGCTGCAAGGAGGTGACAATGACACAGTGAGACTGTATGTGAATTGAAAGAGAAACACAGAGTTGAACCTACAGTGGCCTACCTGAAAGAGAGTCATTGTCAAGGTCAATGTAATGGCAGGAGGGGAGCACCCACAACAGAGTCTATAACTGTAATCTGCTGCCAGAGAGGGCTACCCTAAGTGACGACGACATCTACTAACTAAGATGCATCCTTTTCTCCTAGTTTCTTTTCTCCAACCTGATCTTGGGAGGAAAAAATAATAATAATTATGCACCTGAGGAAGGAGGCAACAGCTGTGTAGGGAAAGAGAAAGAACCACAGTTCCTTTCTCCCCCTGCAAGTGCCCAACCACAGCAGACCCCAGCAAGGATTAGAGGTGGAAGCACGTTGGAGTTTGGATTAATACCTAGAGCTTGATCAAGACCAAGATTTCATCTAAAAGCCAAGATAAATTTTTTCTCAGAGTCAGGGATAAAATGAAAGTTGTTACTCTCTTATCCTTTGGGTGGTATTTGTTAAATCATAGTCTGAAAACAGACCTCGGTTGAATTTCTTTTTCTTCAGCTTGTTGGAGATATGGTCTTGGTAAAGTTCTTTACTCACTCTTTTCCAGAGAAACAGAAACAATAGAGAACACACACACACACACACATTGTAAAAGAGATTATTATAAAGAATCAGCTCATATGATTGTGGAGGTTGGCCATGTCCAGAATCCTGGAACCAATGTCCCAGTTGGAGTCCAAAGACTGGAAGCTGCTATAGAACCAGGAAAAGCTGATGTACCAGTTTGAAGGCCATCAATCAGGAAGAATCAGCATTTCAGTATGAAGGCAGTTGGGCAGGAGAATTCTCTACTACTTGGAGAAGGGTCAGCCTTTGTTCTATTCATGCATTCACCTGACTGAATGCAGTCCATCCTCATTATGGTGGCCAATATGCTTTACTCATATACTGATTTAAAACTTAATTTCATCTAACACACCTTCCCAGAAACACCAGAATAAGATTTGACCAAATATCTGGTCACCCTGTGGTGCAGTCAAGTTGACACCTAAGATTAACCATCACTGTTATGCTCTTTGAAGCCATTTGGTTCCCTCAGGGGTTGTGGAGAGATGAAATGAGAAAGTTGGAGAAACACTGGCAGAGTCAGAGGCTCAGGAAATGTTAGCCATAACTGTGATCAACGGGAGTGTTCAGAGAAGTGAAAATTTGATATAAGCTTGGGAAATAGAGAACTCAGAGATGTAGAGTCACAGGATCAGAAGGAGGCTGGCAAGCAGGGGACTAAGAAAAGAATATTCCTGAGATAAGAGAAATTTGAATCTTAATTAACTCCATTTTTGGACAGTGAACCTCTTATATGGTACCTGTTGAGTAGGGAAAAGATGATTGATATAGCAAACGAACATTTATTGAGCATCTGTTCTATACCAAATGTTGCATCTCATTTGACTTATAGAGGTTAAAGGATGAATAAGGTATCGTCTCCTCCCTTGTTGTTCAGTTGCTCAGTTGTGTCCCACTCTTTGCGACCCCATGGATTGTATCACACCAGGCTTCCCTGTCCTTCACCATCTCCCAGAGCTTGCTCAAACTCATATCCATTGAGTTGGTGATGCCATGCAACAATCTCGCTTCTGTTGTCCCCTTCTCCTCTTGCTTTCAATCTTTCCCAGTATCAGGTATTTTCCAAAGAGTCAGCTCTTTGCATCAGGTGACTAAAGTATTGGAGCTTCAGCATCAGTTCTTCCAATGAATATTCAGGGTTGATTTCATTTAGGATTGACTGGTTTGATCTCCTTGCATTCCAAAGGACTCTCAAGAGTCTTCTCCAACATTACAGCTTGAAAGCATCAGTTCTTCAGTGCTCAGCCTTCTTTAGGTTTCAACTCTCTTCCCTTAAGGATGTTATAATATGTGATGAGGGTTTCCCAGGTGACTCAGTGGTAAAGAATCCGCTTGCCAATACAGAAGCCACAGGAGACATGGGTTAGCTCCCTGAGTGGGGAAGATCCCATAGAGGAGGAAATGGCAACCCACTCTAGTATTCTTGCTTGGATAATCCCATAGATAGAGGAGCCTATCTATGGAGTTGCAGTCCATGGGGTTGCAAAGAGTCAGACACAAATGAGTACAGCATGTACTGCCACTGCAATCTGTGATGGGTAAACTTTTGATAACTTTACAAGTCTTTTGGCCTTTAACAGAGGTATTATTATGAAGCATAGTGGGAGTACTAGTGGGTCTGGGAAGGCTTTACTGACATTGTTCCTTTTTATCTGAATTTCAAGGGACAGGAAGGAGTTAGCTAAATGAATATGAGCGGTAGACATTTCATGCAGAGGAAGTGCATGAACAAATTCATGGAGGAACAATCAATCGTTCATGGTATTTTGGGGGAAAAAAATGTAATGTGTTGCTGCTGGGTCACAAGGTTAGTGGAAAACAGAAGATGAAAAGAGTTCTAGGAAGGGTCCTGGTAGGCTGGGCCAGTCTCCAGGAAGTCTTGAAGGATCCAGTGAGGAGTTTGGACTTTAATATCTATAGAGCAAAAGACTGACATGGTCACAGTGGTATTTTACAGAGAAAAGAAAAAATAAACCATCAGGTAGGGGTTTCTTTAGACCACTATAGTTAAAAGATAGGTTTGTCTTTTTGTTGTTTTCTCAGAAATGATTTCTTTTCTAGGATTTAGCTGGCTTAGCTCTTGGGAACCCAGCCAATGCCAATGAAGCAGTTCACCCTGTTTAGCAGATTTGTATTTAAATTGAATTTGAACAGAGTTGTCCCGATCATACACTTTAGAATAGAGTCATTTGTGGCCAATAAATTCAGAGATACAATTTATATACAATCAAACTTACCATCAACGCCTTTAAATCTCCTATAAAGTACAACTCAGCATAGTTCCTTTGTTCATTTAGTCAACAGGTATTTATTGAGTGCCAAGATTCATTCTAGATATCATGAGTCTAGCATGAGTCTAGCAGGGAACCAAACAGATTAAGTCCCTGCAGTTGGTGAATTAAACTCTACACATGTGCAAATGAATAACATGTTTTCAGTTAGTGAAAGATACCAAGAAGGAAAATAAAGTAGGAAAGAAGCTGTAGAGTGAAGGATGGAGGGAGGCTATTTTCTGATGTAAATGGCCTTTCTGATCGGGTGATATCTGAGCAGAGATTTGACCTAGTGAGTAGCTAAGTCAGAGGGAACAGCTAACATGAACTCCCTGAGGGTGGAGATGCTGAAGGAAGTGCAAGTAGATCTGGGCGGCTGGAGTAAGTGTTCAGGGACGATGGTAGCAGATGCATTCAGGTGTAAGGTCAGATCCCTAGGGACTTGCAAGGCTGAGTAAGGCATGCTTTGGATTATATTCTATGTATGCAGAGAAGTCAGTGGAGTCGTTCTCAGTGGGGTAGTTGCATGCTTTGATTTATCTTTTGTAAAGGATTACTCTGGCTGCTGTGAGAGTTTTTGACTTTAGGGAAGCAAAAAAAAAAAAAAAAAATGGAAGCAGGAAGGCCAGCTAGAAGGATATTTCTGTAGTTCATTTGAGAGATAGTGATAGACAAGAATTGTAGCTCTGGAGGTCTTAAGAGGGGATTGGGGCAATTGTTTAAATTTAGAACCAGAAGAACTTGTTGATGGATTGGGAATGAGTATGAGATAACAGGGGGTCAAGAGAGATGATTCCAAGGCTTTAGGTGTGAGACAAAAAAATTAGCTCTTTATTGAGCTAGACAAGATGGTAGGAGGAGCAGGTGTTGAACCTGGTGAGTCTAACACAACCTTCCCCCCACCCTCCCCCGCATGGTTAGAAGAGACTGAAGATTTTTAGTTAAGCACTCAATGAACATATTATGATTTGAAGCCATAGAAAGACAACCAATGGAGAAGGCAATGGCAACCCACTCCAGTACTCTTGCCTGGAAAATCCCATGGACGGAGGAGTCTGGTAGGCTGCAGTCCATGGGGTCGCACAGAGTCGGACACAACTGAAGCGACTTAGCAGCAGCAGCACCAGCAAAGATGACCAAAAATGAATACTGTGTATTTGAACGTTAAAGTCACATTCAGTAAGATACTAATGATATTAGAGGCATGTACCAGAGTCTGAGTCACACCATAACAGGTTCCCATCTCCCGACTCAAACTCTCTCATTTCATGGCAAATACTCCAGTGAAGTGGAATGGCAGAAGGAATCAGTCACAGTCTGCATTATTTCTCCCAATGTTTCCTCCTTCTCTTCTGCATATTTTACACCCCCCTTGCTATCAGTGTACAGAACATTACATACACAAATGTGTTACTCCACAGTGAGCTTTTTTTTTCTTGATACACTCTAGTAAGTGCCACAGTTGCATTAGAAGCTATAAATGAGGAACTAGGATTTCTCCAGATGAGATGAATGAAAGTAAAATGCGCTTCTTAATTTCCATATGTGCAAACTGACACTTCACTTATTTCTATAAACTTTATGTAGATTCAGAGCTGACATACAACCTTCTAAAATGTTTTTATCAAATGGGACCCAAGTAGTCCACAGATATGAGAAAGCCCTAACACTATTACCTGTGACTGAATTTAATTTCACCACACCTGGCACATTATATATTCACCTGAAAATAGTTCCTTAGTTTTTTCACATAATATTCTTTCTGGCACTCAGACCCTGATGAGCACCCTAGATTATGTCTTGCAGATTTTTTCCAGTGGGCTATCTTGCCTGGAGAATCCCAGGGACGGTGGGGCCTGATGGGCTGCCATCTATGGGGTCACACAGAGTCGGACATGACTGAAGCGACTTAGCAGCAGCAGTGTGCTATTACTGCATTCATTTCATATAAACTCATTGGGGACATGTTAATAAGATACTAGACAACTGATAGGTTTCTGTTCTTCTGCGGGTAATTAGACTTGACAAGCAGCATTGCAGGCTACCTTAGGAAAGAGAAAGATTGCTGTCTATGAAGCTGCCTTATTATCATGAGAATGTCTTCATAAGATGACCCTTTGAATAGCCAGAGGAACCCAAGATGATGTGGCTGGTACCACAGATATTCAAATCTGACTCATTAGTAGCTTAGAGCATCCTCATGTATTTAATTTTTTTAAAGCTTTTTATTTTATACTGGGGTATAGCTGATTAACAGTGTTGTGATAGTTTTAGGTGGACAGCAAAGGGACTCAGCCATACATATACATATATCCATATATCCATTCTCCCCCAAACTCCCCTCCCATCCAGGCTGCCGCATAACATTGAGCAGAGTTTGCTGTGTTATACAATAGGTCCTTATGGGTTATCCAAAGGATAGTTAGGAGGTTTGGGATGGACAGGTACACACTGCTGTATTTCATTTTTAACATATACTATATATTATATGTTTATGCTATATGTTTATTTCATTTATAGCATATGCATTTGGTCAAAGCTATGATTTTTCCAGTAGTCACATATAAATGTGAGAGTTGGATGATAAAGAAGGCTGAGGGCCAAAGAATTGATGCTTTTAAACTGTGGTATTGGAGACAACTCTTGAGAGTCCCTTGAACAGCAAGGAGATCCAACCAGTTCATCCTAAAGGAAATCAATCCTGAATATTCATTGGAAGGACTGATGCTGAAGCTGAAGCTCCAATACTTTGGCCACCTGATACAAAGAGCCTTAGAAAAGATCCTGATGCTGGGAAAGATTGAAGGCAGGAGAAGGGGCTGACGGAGGATGAGATGGTGTGATGGTATCACCAACCTGATGGATATGAGTTTGAGCAAACTCTGGGAGATGGCGAAGGACAGGGAAGCCTGGTGTGGTACAGTCCATGGGGCTGCAAAAAGTTGGACACAACTGAGTGACTGAACAATAGCAACACATTCTCTGGCAGTTTGGGACAAAAACTGTATAGAACATTCATCTTCAGTTGACTACTTACATATGTACGTTTTCATCCTTTGACATGCTGTACCAAACAGTAGCTCAGCAAAAGAAGTATTTTAAGTCGCTGGAGAATTGTCTGTCCTCTAGCTGGTTTAGCCAGCAGACTAATACATATGCAGCAGAGAGAGTCTGCATCTACATAGGGCAAATGATATTCTATCTTGATGGTTATTGAGGAACCCCTCCCCTTTTCTTGTTCTACCTTAGAGGAATGAATTTTAACTCATGTAGGCCTTAAATTATTAAAAAATTAGTCAGTGCTCACAAAATATGAAGACAGATTTTAAAATCATTTCTTTTTGATAAGAGAATTATAAATGGAAGTTAATTCATTTTTCTCTATAAGACATATTAATATTTTCTATAAATTTCTCAAATTATTAAGTAGAGGGCTGTAAGTGTTCTTTAAGTAGATATATTACAGAACCTTCTCAGATAGATGTACAATAAATGACCATACTAAGCAACTATATTCAGTTATCACAGGTTTGCTTAATAAATCATTACTGTTTAGAGTGTTAGTTTGTTGGTTCTTAGAATTTTTTCAATTATAATTGGGCCAATATATGCAATTTGGAATCAGAATGAAATGACATTTTTTAGTTTCATTCTTTTATTATTTAGACCCATATAAATTCTCCTCAAATATTTCATTCATATAAATAATAATGATCTTAGACATGCATTGAGCTAGGCACTGTTCAAATTGCATGTATTTATTACTCCCCGAACCCTTTGAGGAAGATCTTATTCTCATTTGCACGAGAGGAAACTGAGGGAGAGAAATTTTTAAGCCGTTTTCCCAAGGTCAAATAGTTGTAAACAAAAGAGTCAAGATTAGAAACCAAGCAGTCTGTTGACTTTTAACCTTAATGCTTTTGTGCCTCAAAGGAAAAAATCTGTTTATGCACATTAAAAAATTAATTTGTATGTCTAGCACATTTATACATGCATGTAGTTTAAAGAGGTAAGGAGATATAGAAGGCTTTATAAAAAGATTTATCCCCTAGAAAAAGTTTCCCAGCTCCCATCCCTAGCACAATCACTTTGAAACTTTTTAACATTCTTTTTTTGGTGTTTTTGGTCACATCTCTAAATAACATTTTTCTTTACTACTTTATATCCCCAACTTTGGAATTTTTTTTTTTTCCTTACCATATAAGGGCAATTTAGCTATTTTCCACACAACTCAGCACACTTTTTTTTTTTTTTTTTTAGGTCAATATGCTGCATTTATGTTGTTATAAGTGTGTGCTCATATTGGTGAAGTGAAAGTCTCTCAGACATGTCCAACTCTTTGCGACCCCATGGACTACACAGTCCATGGAATTCTCTAGGCCAGAATACTGGAGTTGGGGTAGCCGTTCCCTTCTCCAGGGGATCTTCCCAACCCAGGGACTGAACCCAGGTATCCCATATTGCAAGTGGATTCTTTACCAGCTGAACCACCAGGGAAGCATGATATTGGTAAATGAATTATTATCAGGTATCCTTGGTTTCCTCTCTTGCACAGTTCTTGGTTCCCCTGTCATCAGTAATCATCTATTTATGAATCATTTATTCATATTATTGCTCAGTTTACTGTGGATTTATCATAATTTATTCCCAAACTCTCACCAATAGTATGTGGTTATTCAGTTGTCAAGTCATGTCCAACTCTTTGCAACCCATGGACTACAGCACACCAGGCTTCCCTGACCCTCACCATCTCCTGGAGTTTGCCCAAGTTCATGTCCATTTTATAAATACCTTCAAAGACAGTAACTCTTTCATGTTCTTGAACTAATCTCTCCCAAAGGTAGGGTGACCACTAAGCTCACTGCCTGGCTCATGTCCTGGGAATCTCTCTTCCTCATGATTCTGGGGATCCCCTTTGCCTTTCCCTGGAGTGGTAGCCCCTGTTCCTGAATACTGTGCATATATTTTTCTTGTCTACTGCTCTGGCTTAATGGAGTGCATTCTCCATTAATTATATGAGAAAGGGTATGTGAGAGAAAAAATTTTGAGACCTTCTCTGAAAAATATTGTTTATTAAATGTGTGGATACTTAAAAATTGCTTAGATGACTCGCTGGAGCTTAGTAAGCAAAAGATATATGTCTAGGTACATAATTTTGCCTTCATCCTTGACTGATAATTTGAAAAAAGCATTGTGTTTTAGGTTGTAAATAATTTTCTTTTCTCAGAATTTTGAAGCCATTCTCACGTTGTCTTCTAGGCTCCAGTATGCAATTTGAGAAGTCCAACGTCTTTCTAATGGTTTAGCCTTCTCCCTGGAGAAGGAATTGGCAACCCACTCCAGTATTCTTGCCCGGGAAATCCCATGGACAGAGGAGCCTGGTGACCTACATACAGTTCATTGCATCCCAAGAGTCAATCAGGACTTTGCAACTAAACCTACCTACCTAACCTGTAATTGACATTTTTAAATTTTCTAATGATATTAGGTCATTTTCCTTCACTTTACTGGGCACTCAGTGGTCCTTTTCAATCTAGATATTCATAGATTTTAAGCCTGCCAGTATTCTTGAATCATGTCTTTGGTGATTTGTTTCATATCCTCTCACCCCAACATTTTTGTCTCCTTTTTTTTTTTTTTCTGTCTCTCCTATTATTTGGATGTAAAACTTCCTGGTTATCTAACTTATTTACTTTCCTGTTTCCCTGTTATTTGTCATTTTCATCTAATATCTTAGATGAGGATTTCTTCCACTTTTTCTTCCAACCCTTACACTGAGCTTTCTATTTCTGCAGTCCTTTTTATACTTCAAGACTACTTTTTCTCTTTCTATGCTTTTTAAAATAGAATATTGGTTTTATTTTATGAATGCAGTGCATTTTCCTCTTCAGACATTTATGATAAATTATTTAAAATGTTCTTCTCTTAATGGAATCCCTGTATCCTCCTGATTGCTTCTGTCTATGAATTTGCTTTGGCTTCTGTCTTTCATGTCAGAAGATTTTTCCACATGTTTGAACCTAGCTCTGCACTGATAATTAACATCTGGATAATGAAACACAAATTGAAAGCTCTGTGCAAATGAGCATGTGATGGATGACAATGGAATTCAGTATAGGGTGTTCTAGTGCATTCTCTGGAGAAAGTCTATTGTTAATATCTTTACATATTTTATTTTTAGTTGATTTCCTTAGAAACTACTCCAGAACTCCTGTCCATAGACTCTAAGCCAATCTTTTAGCACTCCGTTTGCTGTGTAAACTTGCAGTTATTTCCCCTCAGTTCATTGTGAAACTTGGATTCAGTTTTGCAGTGTTCCCCAGTGTAGAGCATAAATGTGCCTTCTTCTGCTAGGTTGGTGGCAGGGGGCAGTCATTTAACTGAACAGAATATGGAAGATGATCTGGGTGTTTGTTTCCTAAAAAGACTCTTTATTCATCTTCTCTGCTACTCTGAGGGGTATTTGGTGCTGTCTATTCCCGAGGCTTTGGAGTTCTGTGGTGCAAAACAAATGGTTTCTTGGCTTTTCTCCCTGAGTGTTTAAGATTCAGCTTTATCAGATCTGAAAAGTCGATCGTCACTCCTTCACCTGCTTTCCAGTTTCCAAAATTGTCTTCTTGTCTCTTCTGTCATTCTCGTTGCCTGTATAGATATATAATTTAAAAACAAAAAGTAAAAGTTGAAATGTAAATGTAATGGGGTTTCAGGAAAGAGCAGATGCCAGTACATGCATTTAACTATTTTTTCTGGGAAATTTCATTGTGGATATTTTCCATTTTGTGCAATCATCAGTTTATCTGTTACATGCCTGAAACTCTGCAATGGTGATTTTGTTTTTGTGTGACACTCTTCTGTCCCTTCCCAGGGATAGAAGTGGGAGAGGGAAAGCTTCACATACATACAATTCAATGCAAGATACAGGGTGCTCAGGGCTGGTGCACTGGGATGACCCAGAGGGATGGGATGGGGAGGGAAGTGGGAGGGGTGTTCAGGATGGGGAACACATGTACACCCATGGCAGATTCATGTCACTGTATGGCAAAACCAATACAATATTGTAAATTAAAACAAACAAACAAAAAAAAAAAACACAGGAGGGAAAAAAACTGCATGAGGCAGAAGAAAGGGCATATACTTAGAGGGAAGCGGCTTGTATTTAAATCTTCTGCTAATTTAACAGGAGTTGCTAATCTTCTTGGCATATAACTATGTTTATTTATAAAATGAAAATAAATCACCTACCTCCAGTTGCAATTTTCAAATTGAGATAAAGTGCTACCTAACACAGAGCCTTGGATGTGGTGCCTGGTAGAGGACATTGTCCATTTTGAGAAGGGAGAACATTTGCAGGCTAGGGGTGAGGAGGCTGGAGGAAATCCATTCGAGGTTTTTAGATTTGTATAATCACACCTACTTTGTGTGTTGACGAGGGATAAACCAGCTAGCTAAACAGCTGGCTTCAGAAAGCCCTGTCTAAGTTTCAGGTTCTGTAGTTATTTTTAATAGTGTGTGTTAGTCACTCAGTCATATCCAACTCAACTCTTTGCTATCCCATGGACTGTAGCCCACCAGGCTCCTCTGTCCATGAAATTCTCTAGGCAAGAATCCTGGAGTGAGTTGCCATTTCTTTCTCCAGGGGGATCTTCCTGACCCCGGGATCAAACTCATGTCTCTCATATTGCAGGCAGATTCTTTACCATCTGAGCTACAAGGGAAGCCCAGTTATTATAATAACCTTATTGCAAAAATTAGGTCACTGAATCACGCTGGTTTAACAGTGAAGTGTGTTTTATAAGGACTATGATTTCAGGCTAACTGGGACTTTTTAAGAAAACCCACAGTGTGTGGTTACCTGAGCTTGTGTCAACAGTTGTGGGGTGTGTGTGTGTGTGTGTTGAACTAAAAACTGAGATAGGTATAACAGAGAGGACTTTGTTGACTCATGCATCCAGTTATTATTAGCACAGAGTGATTCTCTTGCTGGATCCTGATTCAAAGAGAAACCTCTGAAATGCAGAGCAATTGAAGAGAAATATAATGATCATACTTGTGAATATTTCATGGAAGACAGCAGTCTTCCCAAATTATCAGAGAGAAGTGAGTGGCATACTTAAGGCCCTAGGTAATAGCAAAGTATTTAATAGAGTTGTTCATATGGCTGTAAAGTTGACTTAGAAGAGAAGATAAAGGCTGTTTCCAATTTACCTGTAATCTTTAGTCTTCACCTGTCTTCTTTTCAAGAAAGGCTAAAGTTCTGTTTAAGTGTCATTTTAGTGGATTGTAAACATCACTGTTTCATTCCAAAGCCAAACCCCCTATAAAAAATAATAGTGTGGCTCCCCACCCCACCTAAATATCCTTTCTTCAGGGTGGGATTGTTTTTTTCTTTACTAAATGAACTCTGTCTCTGGAAAGCTCTTCTTTGAGTATAAATAAGTATAACACTTCTTCAAATGAGGGCTTCTGTAGCCAATTTGATATTGTACAGTGTGTATCCCCTTTTGGAAAACTAGGAGGACACTTCTGGATTATTTTAAGTCTGGCTATCTACATCCTCTCTGATAACTATGCATCTGTCAGCTCTTCTGTGGTTATTAAATAGTGATGGAATGACAGGTGAGAAATTGTGTTAATTGTACATTGGAGAAAATGCGACAGATTGACTCTCTGCATTGATCTTTTTAGAAAATTACTGATGAAACAACATTCATAATCAGTTGTCTGTAGGAAAACATGAAATGGATATTAAGAGTTTGCGTAAAGAGTGTGCGGGGGGGTGGTGGGTTGGGAGTGGGTATGTATTTTAAAATTCTGCTTTCATTAAGGCAAAGCTTTGCTATAAAGCAGTCTTGTGCATTGAAAATTTACTGTTTCTTTTTAAGTGCATGTTTTCCTTTTTAAAGGGATATCTTTCAAAACCTTTTACTTTTTATTTCAAGAATCATGAATGTTTCTCTCCTGCCTCCAGGGCATCATAAATTTCTTAGGCTTGCCATTCAAGGTTCTCTACCCTCTGACCCCAATTTACTTTCCCCATTTGTTTGTCCCTGTTTTCCTCCATAAACCTTTCCTTTCAGCTGAATGGCAATGCTTAGTGTACCCTACAGGCCTTTCAATTTGGCTTCCATCCCCGAAATCCTCTCTTGCCTCTGTACTTTGCTGCTGCTAGCCCTTCTTTCAGATGTGACTGAAGAACTTTCACTTGCGATCCCTGCCCATATATGTTGTCAATCCACCTTGTGCACTTTTGTGCCCCAGCTGGGTCATTCAGGAATCATTTAGCATCAACTTTCAGTTCCTAGTGTACCTCCATTCACCCCATTTAACTCTGTCCAGAATGTAAACTCCTTGAAGGTAACAGACTTCATATTGTTTCATAGCATTTCTTTCTTCTAACATTAAAAGATCCATTTATGCATCCATTGCTTGTTCCTATATTTTTTTATCTATGTATCTATCCATTTATCATTCATGTATTTTCTGCTGTCTATGCCCCCTGGAATATAAATTCAGAAAAAAGTCATTGAAAAATTGTGAACATTACAGATGGTACATGGCAGACAGTTTTGGCTCTGAGGCCCATGCTCACAGTCACTAGTCTATACAGCATTATGGTGATGGTCAATAACCCTTGGAAAAAAAGCTTTGCCTAACCTAGAAAGAATATTAGAAAGCAGAGACATTACTCTGCCAACAAAGTTCTGTGTAGCCAAGGCTATGGTTTTTCCAGCAGTCATGTATGGATGTGAGAGTTGGACCATAAAGAAAGCTGAGTGTCGAAGAATTGATGCTTTTGAACTGTGGTGTTGGAGAAGACTCTGGAGAGTCTCTTGGACTGCAAGGAGATCAAAGCAGTCCATCCTAAAAGAAATCAGTCCTGAATATTCTAAAACCACTATGAGGTACCATTTCACACCAGTCAGAATGGCTGCGATCCAAAAGTCTACAAGCAATAAATGCTGGAGAGGGTGTGGAGAAAAGGGAACCCTCTTACACTGTTGGTGGGAATGCAAACTAGTACAGCCACTATGGAGAACAGTGTGAAGATTCCTTAAAAAACTGGAAATAGAACTGCCTTATGACCCAGAAATCCCACTGCTGGGCATACACACTGAGGAAACCAGAATTGAAAGAGACACATGTACCCCAATGTTCATCGCATCACTGTTTATAATAGCCAGGACATGGAAGCAACCTAGATGTCTATTAGCAGATGAATAGATAAGAAAGCAGTGGTACATATACACAATGGAGTTATTTCTCAGCCATTAAAAAGAATACATTTGAATCAGTTCTAATGAGGTGGATGAAACTGGAGCCTATTATACAGAGTGAAGTAAGCCAGAAATAAAAACACCAATACAGTATACTAACGCATATATATGGAATTTAGAAAGATGATAACAATAACCCTGTATACGAGACAGCAAAAGAGTCACTGATGTATAGAACAGTCTTTTGAACTCTGTGGGAGAGAGAGAGGGTGGGATGATTTGGGAGAATGGCATTGAAACATGTATAATATCATATATGAAACGAATCGCCAGTCCAGGTTCAATGCACAATACTGGATGCTAGGGGCTGGCGCACTGGGACAACCCAGAGGGATGGTATGGGGAGGGAGGAGGGAGGAGGGTTCAGGATGGGGAACACGTGTATACCTGTGGCAGATTCATGTTGATATATGGCAAAACCAATACAATATTGTAAAGTTAAAAAAAAAAAGAACTGATACTGAAGCTGAAGCTCTGATACTTTGGCCATTAGATGAGAAGAACTAACTTATTGGAAAGACCCTGATGCTGGGAAAGATTGAAGTCAAAAGGAGAAAGGAGTGGCAGAGGATAAGATGGTTAGATGGCATCACCGACTTGAAAGACGTGAGTTTGAGCAAGCTCCTGGAGTTGATGAAGGACAGGGAAGCCTGGTGTGCTGCAGTTCCATGGGGTTGCAAAGAGCTGGACACAACTGAACGACTAGACTGACTGACTGATAATGACCCTAACATACTTCTTCTTTTTTTTTTTTTTTTAAGTGTAACATTTATTTTTTATTTATTTATTTTTAAAAAATTTTTTTACGTTTTTATTGCCATATAGTTAGTTCACAATGTGGTGTTAGTTTCCATTGTACAGCAAAGTGAACCAGTTATACATATACATATATCCCTTCCTTTTTTTTTTTTTTTCCATATAGGTCATTACAGAGTATTGAGTAGAGTTCCCTGTGCTGTACAGTAGGTTCTTATTAGTTGTCTGTTTTTCAAAAAGAATGAAATAATGTCATTTGCAGCAACACATATGGACCTAGAGATTGTCATACTGAGTGAAATAAATCAGATAGAGAAAGACAAATATCATATGATATCACTCTTATGTGAAATCTAAAAGACAGTAACAATGCTTTGCTTTTTTCTCCTTCATTAGGAAGAAGCTCTATAGAGCAATAGCAATAAAATTATCTTTAACAGAAATACTTCTGCTATTATTTCTGGTTTAGTAGACATAAATTTATAATGAAGTTTGGGCAATATAACTTTTAAAAAGGTGTTGATCATTAATGGTTAATGTCAGAGAGAAACTGGTTAGATTCTGGATACTTCACCTCTCAAAGGATATTGACACTGATGAAGATTCATTCTTTGACTGTTAAACTTCTCTTGTCTTCCCTAACATCTTTTTTTCTCTGTTCTCCCCTTTCCGCCACCAAATCATTTCTTTATTGCTCCCATGGTTCAAAGATAGATGGTCCTCAGTTTTCTCTTCATAATCTTCTGTGTTTTGTCTGCAATCATTTTTCTAGTCTAGTACTTCTTGACATTGGTGATATATGACACATTACAGTGTCACAATCAGCCATGACATATGTCAAAACCACTCACTTATTCAGAAGCATTGAGTTATAAGCTCAATGGACCTGAGTTTGAACAAACTCCAGGAGATTGTAAAGGACAGGGAAGCTTGGCATGCTGCAGTCCATGGGGTCACAAAGAGTTGGACTGGACTTAGCAACTAAACAGCAACAATAAGCTCCTATGAATCATTTACATTTTTAAGTAATTGGATTCACCTCAATGTTACCATTATAAGGATGTCATATTCACTCATTTGCATTTTAATGGTGGGTGCTTCTTTGTGTTGGGAAAGGTGGAATCAGAGTTAGCTGGAAGTCAATCGCTCATAATTCAGTCTATTTTATGTTTGCTGAAAATATCCAGGAACTGTGGTTATTGATGTGGCATTGATAGAGCAATTTTGAAATACTATAATTTGTTATCTGTGGATATATACTTATATTTGATTCCTTGATTTTACCCTTGAACATATTTTGAATAAGGAAGAGAAATGAAGAAAGCCTGCGTGTTTATCCACATAGAACAGAATAGAGGAGGCTCTAGCTACAGTTTTCCAATCGAAGGCAATATGATTATCTAAAGGATGTGTGCAATCATACTATTTATACTAATATCATGAATAAGCATAAATATTATCTGTTATACTTTTAAACTATGAAATATGGATTGTTTTTATTAGTACATGCTTACTTTTTAAAATATTACCTGTAGAGGTAATATCGAATTGGATCTTTAAAAAATAATTTTATGTAATTTTTATATTAGATCAGCCATATATATTTTTCCCTCCATAAAGTTATATTTGAGATCAGTAAATCAATTTACTAATCATTTGCAGGTAAAATACTTTTGTAAATATGAGCTATAAAAACAGTTTGAGAATTCTGTGCTTTATTTGGCCAGCTGCTTTGTTCATATGCATGTGTATTTGCTTTTCATTACAATCTGAGTATACGCCTGGGAATATGTCTCATGAATGCCATTCATCATCTGTCACGGCAGAAGCAAAGTTGAAAACCTCTGCTTGAGGCTCTTTTGTATACTTCTGTGTAGTGAACTCTGTCCCACAAGTTGATGACTCCTGAATTTCTGCCATTACCCACAATCCTTTGTCTGGAACTGCAGAGTCATTTATTAAGCCCCCCACTGGGCATGTGGATGTCTTACAGGTCCCCAAACATGGCATGTCTGAAACTGAACTCATTTTCTATCTTATTCGCCCAACCCAACTGCTCTTTATTCAGTGTTGTGCATTTTCACTGATTATATTATCATTCACCAACTTCATTTAGAACATTAAGAATAAGATTCCAGGTCTCCAAGGTTGATAGCCTAGTCCTGTTTATCTTCTAAATATCTCTGAGAGCATTTCTATCCTTCCTCAGTGCCATCATCTTAGTACAACTGCTCATCGCTTTATACTATGATTATTTCATAGCCCAGTGGTTCTCAAGTTTCAGCATGCATCAGAAGCATTAAAATAAAAATTGTTGCATTCCCTACTGCAGACTTCAGATTCAGTATTTCGAGGGATAGTTCTAAGAGATTGCATTCCTTACCTGGTCAGGGTGGCCCTGATGCGTCTGTGTTGGGGATCACTTTGAGAACCACTGCCATAACCTGTTAATTGGCCTTCCTGCCACCAGGCTAATCACCTTACTAATTATTCTCCAAATTGCTTCCAATTTGGTATCATTTTTAAATGTAAATTGTATTATTCCCCCCACCCCAAACCTTTGTACTATCTCAGCATCACACTTAACAATAGCCTTAGTTGAACTCTTAGCACTCAGTATGTGAAACCATGGCACTCTTCTTATTTTTATACCCGCACAGAATATATTATAATTTTGTCCCACTGAGGCTAAGAGCTTTCTCTAATGTCTGGGGATGTTTGTAGGTTAATCTGGCCATTAAAATTTCAACTACTATCCAGTTTATACTCCTAGTCACAAGGCTGGCTTCCTTCTTTATCCATACTTTTAAAAGATTTATGTCCTTTCCAGGGATGAGACGAGGATTGGGGTGTATACTTATATAATAAGGGTGGCCCACTGGTAGAAAAAAAATTGTGTAGTTGGGTCTGAGTTATTTTTCTGCCAGTGTTTTCTCCTGGTATTATCCTCTGCTTTAGCCTAAGACACTGGTGGTGGACAGCTATTATCCATCTTATGTGCCATAGTAAGTGACAAACAGGTATCTAGATGGCTCCTCCTCTATTGCCATTTAATATCAGTTTTTAGAAAGGAGCAGTATTGCTTCTTTCCTTTATTCCTGGCAACCTCTAAGCACACCACATACTGACCTGGACTTGTCCAGACCTTGTGAGGATGTAAATGCAGATCCTTGCTGCTCAAAGTATGATAAGGGGCCAGTGGAATCCAGAATACACACACTGAATTAAAATGTAAATTTCAATGAGATCCTAGGCTGATCAAGTCTGAGAAGCTCTGGCCTCTCTTGGACACCTAAAAATATTCACATCTCCTGTTGCCATTCTCTGTTCTTTCATAATAGGTGAATTTGTACAATCTATGTTAGCCAGTTTTTTCATCCATAAAATGGGAACTGTAATGCTTACGTGATTTATAATGATGTATGAAATTATTCAGCACAGTACCTTAGATGTGGCAGGCAGTCTGTAGTAGTAGCCATTATTAAGTCTACATCTCTCATCTTCTTGACTTTTAACAGTTTTTTGGAAGTCTTCATAATTGAGTCACCTACTTCCCCAAACAAATACTAATCTGCATCAGGGGTGCTGATGCCTGAAAATTAAATGAGAATGGGATTGTAACTGGTTTACAATTAAAGATATGTGTAATTTTCAATTAAATTGCATAAATGGTACAGTTTTGGGAAGCTGAGAGTTTCCCTGCCTTCCAGGGTTGAGTGGTTGATTTATAGAAATATCAAATATTAATGCTTGTAGCTCTGATCTGGAAGAATATATTAAAGGACACTCTGTATCATAGTGAGAAGGAAAACACAAATAAAAAACATAGTGAGATACTACCAAAACCTATTAGAATAACTAAAATTAAAAGTACAATAATACCAAGTGTTGGTGAAGTTGTAAAGCTGTAATTCTCTTACACTGGTGGGGATATAAAATAGTACAACCGTTTTAGAAAAGTGTTCAGTAGTTTCTTACAAAGTTAACAAGAATAAAAGGGATAAACTCTAGCCATCATAAAATCAGTAAAGATGTGGTTAACTCAACAACACCATCACCAACTGGGTATAATTAACATCTATAGACTCTTTCATCCAACAACAGCAGAATACACATTCTTCTGAAGTTCTCATGGAACATTCACCAAGACAGACCACATTTTGGACCATAGAACACACCTTAACTAATCCAAAAAAACTGAAATCATACAATGTATGTACTCAGACCACAGTATAAGTAAAAACCAATAATAGGAAGAGAGCTCAAAATATTCCCAGATAAATGAGATTAAACAACACAGTTCTAAGTAACATAAGGGTCAAAGTCGAAGCCTCAATTTTTTTTTTTTTTTTATAATTTTGAGCAAGATGAAAATGAAAACACAACTTAAGAAAATTTGTGAGATTGGTGAAAGCAGTGGTTCTGGGGAAATACATATTAATGAATGCATATAGTGGAAAGGAAGAAACATTTAGAATCACTAATCCAACTTCCACCTTTGTTGTTTAGTCACTAAGTTGTGTCCCACTGTTTGCAATCCTGTGGACTGGAGCCTGCCAGATTCCTCTGTCCATGGGATTTCCCAGGCAAGAATACTGGAGTGCATTGCCATTTCCTTCTCCAGGGGATCTTCCCGACCCAGAGATTGAAACCATGTCTCCTGCATTGCAAGTGGATTCTTTACTGCTGAGCCACCAGGAAGCCCAATTTCCACCTTAGGAACCTAGAAAAAGAAGAGAAAATTAAATCTAAAGTAAGCAGAGGAAAAAAAAAATATTAAGAATTTGAGCAGAAACCCAAGAAATTGAAAAGAAAAAAATTAATATATAAATTCAACAAAATAAAAAAGTAATTCTCTGAAAAGATCAGTGAAATTGAGAAGTGTCAAGTCAAGATAATTAAGGAAAAAAAAAAGGACACAAATTACTACTTTCAGAAAAGACTGGATATCTTACTACAGATACTTTTGACATTAAAACGATAATAAAAGAATACTATTAACAACTTTTTTTTCTCACAAATTTTTTATAACCTAAATGAAAGATAGTAATTCCTTGAAAGACCCATGTTGTCAAACTTGCACAGGAAGAAACAGACAATCTGATACATCTATATGTAGATTTAAAATTGACTCAACAAATTAATAACCTTCCAAAACAGAAATTTCCAGGCCCAGATGCATTAACTAATGAATTTCACCAAATGCTTAAGGAAGAAATGATACCAGTTTCCTACAATATCTTTCAGAGGATAGAAGCAAAAGGAATATTTTATAACTCATTCTATGAGGCCAGCATTACCCTGATTACAAAGCCAGACAAAGATACTACAAGAAAGGAAAGCTGCAAACCTATATCTATCATGATCATAGATGCAAAAATTCTCAACAAAATACTAACAAATTGAATTCAGCAATGTGTAAAAAAAAATTACACACCACAATCAAGTGATATTTATCCCAGATATGCAGGGTTGTTTCAACATTCAAAAAATTACTTAATGTAATTCATCACTTCAACAGGCTGAAAAATAAAAATGATCCTATCAATAGATGTAGAAAACCATTTGACAAAACTCAACACCCATTCATTATAAAAAGCTCTCAGTAAATTAGTAGAGGAAAACGGCATCAACTTGATAAAGAATGTTGCTGTAGTTTAGTCGCTAAGTCGTGTCTAACTCTTGGGACCTTATGGACTGCAGCCTGCCAGGCTCCCCTCTCCATGGGATTTCCCAGGCAAGAATACTGGAGTGGATTGCCATTTACTTCTCCAGGGCAACTTCCCAACCCAGGGATTGAACTTGTGTCTTTTGCATTGCAGGCAGATTCTTTATCACTGAGCCACTGGGAAGTCCTGTGATAAAGAATACTTACAAATAATCTACAACTAATACCATAGTTTGTAATGAGAAATAGAGTTTTCCCACTAAGATCAGGTCCAAGGCAAGGATGTCTTCTTTTACTACTCCTTTTAAATATTATCCTGGAGTTTCTAGCTAATATATTAGGACAAGAAAAGGAGATTAAAAAATATAGATTGAAAAAGAAAAAATAAAACTGTCTTTGTTTTCAGATGACAAGCTCATCAAGAAACCCTGAAAGAATAAATGAAAAAAAACAAAACCCAAAAAACTCCTGGAACTCATAAGTGATTAGAAAGATTGCAGGTTACTGGGTTAATATACCAAAGTCATTTGTTTTCTTATACACCAGTTTTCACTAAAACTACAATATCATTTACTTTAGCATTTCCAGAAATGAAATACATTGGTATAAACCTAACAATGTATATATATAAAACCTGTATGAGGAAAACTGTGAAAGTCTGATGAATGGAATCAAAGAAGTACTAATAAATTGAGAAACATTCCATATTCATGGATAGGCAATATTGTTAAGTTTTCAAGATATCAAATATAGATTCAATGCAAGCTTAATTAAAATACCAGGAAGTTATTTTATAAATATTGACAAACTGATTCCAAAGCTTGTATTTAAAGTGAAGACCCAGAACAGCCAGCGCACTATTGAAGAAGAACAAAGCTGGAGGACTGGCAGCCCTCGACTTCAAGACTTCCTATGAAGCTGCACCAGTCATAACACTGTGGTATTGGCAGAAGGACGGATGAATAAGTCAGTGGAAGATAATAGAGAGCCCAGAAACTGACCCATATGAATATTTAACTGATCTTTGGAAAAGGAGCAAATGCAGCATGATGGGTAGTCTTTTCAACAAGTGGTGCTGAAACAATTGGACATTATATATGCAACAAATTAATCTAGACACAGGCTTCAAACCTTTGACAAAAAATTAACATAAAATGGATCATAGCTTTCTACATAAGATGTAATACTACAAAATGCTAGGGAAAGTCTCAGTTCAGTTCAGTTCAGTCGCTCAGTCGTGTCCGACTCTCTGCGACCCCATGAATCGCAGCACGCCAGGCCTCCCTGTCCATCACCAACTCCTGGAGTTCACTCAGACTCACGTCCATTGAGTCAGTAATGCCATCCAGCCGTCTCATCCTCTGTCGTCCCCTTCTCCTCCTGCCCCCAATCCCTCCCAGCATCAGAGTCTTTCCCAATGAGTCAACTCTTCGCATGAGGTGGCCAAAGTACTGGAGTTTCAGCTTTAGCATCAGTCCTTCCAAAGAAATCCCAGGGCTGATCTCCTTCAGAATGGACTGGTTGGATCTCCTTGCAGTCCAAGGGACTCTCAAGAATCTTTTCCAACACCACAGTTCAAAAGCATCAATTCTTTGGCACTCAGCTTTCTTCACAGTCCAACTCTCACATCCATACATGACCACAGGAAAAACCATAGCCTTGACTAGACGGACCTTTGTTGGCAAAGTCATGTCTCTGCTTTTCAATATGCTCTCTAGGTTTGGTCATAACTTTCCTTCCAAGGAGTAAGCGTCTTTTAATTTCATGGCTGCAGTCACCATCTGCAGTGATTTTGGAGCCCCCCAAAATAAAGTCTGACACTGTTTCCACTGTTTCCCCATCTATGGGACCAGATGCCATGATCTTCATTTTCTGAATCTTGAGCTTTAAGCCAACTTTTTTCACTCTCCTCTTTCACTTTCATCAAGAGGCTTTTTAGTTCTTCTTCACTTTCTGCCGTAAGGGTGGTATCATCTGCATATCTGAGGTTATTGATATTTCTCCTGGCAATCTTGATTCCAGCTTGTGCTTCTTCCAGCCGAGCATTTCTCATGATGTACTCTTCATATAAGTTAAATAAGCAGGGTGACAGTATACAGCCTTGACGTACTCCTTTTCCTATTTGGAACCAGTCTGTTGTTCCATGTCCAGTTCTAACTGTTGCTTCCTGACCTGCATACAGGTTTCTCAAGAGGCAGATCGGATGGTCTGGTATTCCCATCTCTTTCAGAATTTTCCACAGTTTATTGTGATCCACACAGTCAAAGGCTTTGGCATAGTCAATAAAGCAGAAATAGATGTTTTTCTGGAACTCTCTTGCTTTTTCGATGATCCAGCAGATGTTGGCAATTTGATCTCTGGTTCCTCTAGAATGGCCAAAATCTCGAACACCAAATGCTGGCAATGATGTGAAACAACTGGTATTCTCATTGCTTGTGGGAATGCAAAATGGTACACTCATTTGAAAGACAGTTTAGCAGTTTCTGACAAAACTGATTATACTTTTACCATAGGATTCAGCAGTTCAGCTCCTTGTTATTCACCCAAATGAGCTGAAAACTTATGTCCAAAAAATTCACACATTTAGTTCCTCTTCACTTTCTGCCATAAGAGGGTGGTGTCATCTGCATATTTGAGGTTATTGATATTTCTCAATGGATGTTTATAGTAGCTTTGTCCTACTTGAGAACAGTTGGGAACAACCAAAATATGCTTCAGTAGATGAATAAACTGTGGTACATCTAGACAATGGCATTTTCAATGCAAAAAAATCCATTATAGAGCCATGAAAAAACATGGAGGAAACAATGCATTTTCCTTAGTCAAAGAAGCCAATCTGAAAAGGCTGCATACCATATGATTCTGATTATATGGCATTCTGGGAAGTGTAAAACCATGGAGACTGGAAAAAGATTGGCGGTTACCAGTGTTTGTGGAGAAGGAGAGATGAAGGAGCAATACAGAATTTTTAGGGCATTGAAATTGTGTATATATAAGCCTACAATGATGATACATGCCATACCTTTGTCTAAATTCAGAATGTACAACATGAAGAGTGAACCCTAACTTAAACAATGGATTTTAGGTGATAGCGATGTGTCAGTGTAGGTTCATCAGTTGTAACACATATGTAAGATCTTTTTTTTAAATTTTACTTATTTTTTAATCGAAGGATAATTGCTTTATGGAATTTTGTTCTGTCAAACCTCAACATGAATCAGCCATAGGTATAGGAAATCTTTGCATAGGAAATCTTCACATCGGAAATCTGTGTATCTGCCATTCAGTTTTTCTGAACACTTTTATAACCTAAAAGTGTTATAAAATATCAAGTCTATTTTTAAGTGTATCACACAGATACATTGGATGTGCCTAATGAATTATCCAACTCCAAGCTATATTTTCTACTCTATAACATGTCACATCTCCTTGTAACCAATACTCTCGCTTTCTCGCTGCAGTAAAATGTCTATCAAAAATAGAATACAAAGGAGAAAACTGTGACCTAAGCAAGAATTTTGGGTCTAGAATTCTACCAAAAGAATCCAATTCAAAGCAAGAGGAAAAACGCATGTTTTTACATAAATTAAACTAAATCTCCATTTAAAGATCACGGCACTAAGATGCTGATATCTGTCAGGCACTCTGTGAAGGCCATGTTCCCACCAGCTATTCTAGGCCATTCTTGGGAGATTTTCCTTGGCAATGAGACCTCACTGAGGAGCTTCTCTTTTAAACACAGCGCTCTCCCAGCAGCCATGTATGGCGGATGGCACTCCGTGACTATGATTCCTGGGCACGGCATCGGGCTTGAACTGCATGTCAAGAATGTGTTCGGACACGCATGTGTGCCGTGGACTTTGAGGAAGTGAAGATTACCTCCACCTCTAGTGACGATGTTTACAGTGCCATCGTGGCAATCCGTTGAAACCACACGGCCTTGAAGAGCAGCTTTGAAACTGACCACAGCCTGCCACCATCTCACAAATCCCGACACAGTGTGTTTCGCAGGATCTCTGTGCCAATGTCGTCCAGTTTGAGAGTCAGCCATGGGTGGAAACCAGACACAAGAACATAGACATCTTAGTTGTTCGGGACAACACAGAGGGTGAATACAGCAACCTGGAGGATGAGAGCATGAACAGAGTGGTAGAAAGCCTAAGGACTGTTACTAAGGCCAAGTGTTTGCGCCTTGCTGAATATGCTTTCCAGCTGGCTCATCGGATGGGGTGCAAGAAAGTGACAGCCACGTACAAGGCCAACATCATGAGACTGGGAGATTGTCTCTTCATCCAGTGCTGTAGGGAGGTGGCATCCCACTATCCCCAGCTCTCCTTTGAGGGCATGATTGTGGGTAACACCCCCATGCAGCTGGTATCCGGGCCCCAGCAGTTTGATGTCATGGTGATGCCCAGTCTCTACGGCAACATTGTCAATAATGTCTGCACAGGGTTGGTTGGGGGAGCAGGCCTTGTGCCTGCTGCCAGCTATGGGCAAATATATGCAGTGTCTGAAACAGCTGCGAGGCAGTCGGGCAAGACTATAGCCAGTAATGTGGCTAACTCTACTGCCACGCTGCTGGCACATTGCATTAGGCTGGATTACCTCAAGCTCCATTTCTATGCCACCTCCATTCGTACTGCAGTCTTGGCATCCATGGAGAACAAGGACATCCAAACTCCAGACATTGGAGGCCAGGGTACCACATTGGATGCCATTCAAAATATCATAGGATCACATCAGTGTTGCCAGTTAAATAGTTAGTGCCTTGGAGGCTGAACTGTCCTCCAAATTCCTTCCTGTCCCACACTTTACGTTTCCTTTGCCTTACCTTACTCTCCCCAGTCACAAAGCCCAGCCAGCTTGGCGGATGTGGACTCTTCAATAAACTAGTTTCTATTCTAGCTCAGAAGAGGTAGGGGGAGAGAATCAAGTCTGAGTGTTTGTTTGTTTGCTTGTTTTGTTTCTTTTTAATACCAGAAACATTGCTTGTTTAAATTAGCCATACCTATTGTGCTGTATATGTAGTGAGGAATTATCCTCTATTTTAATCTGCAATTCACACTTCTCTATGAGATGATACAGTGAATAGATCAGAGTTGTTCATAGAGTCCTGGACTTTTCCAGAATCTGGCACACTGATTTTCTCTTATCTGCTGCTGCTGCTGCTGCTGTCATGTCAGTCGTGTCTGACTCTGTGTGACCCCATAGACAACGGCCCACCAGGCTCCCATCCCTGGGATTCTCCAGGCAAGCATACTGGAATGGGTTGCCATTTCCTTCTCCAGTGCAGGAAAGTGAAAAGTGAAAGTGAAGTCGCTCAGTCGTGTCCGACTTCTTGCGACCCCATGGACTGTAGCCCACCAGGCTCCTCCATCCATGGGATTTCCCAGGCAAGAGTACTGGAGTTGGGTGCCATTGCCTTCTCCATTCTCTTATCTAGGTCATTAAAATTCTGCATACCAACCTGCAGAGGAGTCTGGCTTCTCTCTAGAGGTTGTTAATGAGTTAATTACTGCAATAAAAGTTGCCTATAAAATATATGTTGTCATTTTAATAATAAATAAGGTACTGTAAAGCTAGGCAGTGCAGAATGCCTCCACTCCCTCCTAGATTTCCCATCTTTTCTCCTCCTGGTCTTGTTTATGTGAGAAAAGGGAGTTTTTGCTGGTGTAATTTTTCACACATGGACATCTCTGAGCACCGCAGGTCTCCTGCAAAGGGGCCTCTTGAATTCCTTCTTTGAGCCTCCAAGCTCAAGAGTCTAGACATTAAATTCCCAGTTAACGGGCACTGGGACCACGACTCTCTACTATACAAACAGAACCACGTACTGTATTCTCCATGCACACTGCCTTACAGTCTTCCATGGTTTACTTCCTGTTAATCTCTCTTTCAAAGAATGTACATAAGAAAATGAAAAACACTGAGCTCATTTAAGTGTTCCCTGTCATCTTATTATATTTTTTTTATTTATAATAATTTTAAGGGCATATGGGAGAAACACAAAAATGATCATTTGATTAGTGCTGGGAAATATTTATTACTCAAGTGAGAAATAAAAGCAACAGTTATAAAAATTTACAGTAGTTTTATCAGCAGGAATAGATTGCTGTTAGAAGTGAGATTGAGAAAAACGGTAAATCCTTAATAATGTTTTGAAAACCTCTGTATCTCAGCTATAGCTCTTGGATCCTGTCATGGTTCATGGAGCACAAGTTAAAGACATTGGACTGAGAGCTGAAAAAGTCTTAGTTTCCAAGAGGCTCTGACTTATCATATTACCTT
Organism: Bos indicus x Bos taurus; assembly: GCF_003369695.1. Lineage (NCBI taxonomy): Eukaryota > Metazoa > Chordata > Mammalia > Artiodactyla > Bovidae > Bos > Bos indicus x Bos taurus. The sequence goes on from NC_040104.1 coordinate 27,591,048, forward strand.
GATATCACCTATCCTTGTTATGTATAAAGTCAGGGCTCAAAATGTGGAAAATCAAACAGTAGTTTGAGAGGATTTAATCTGAGGAGGAAATGACTACCTTTAACCCTACCTAGAAGTCTTTGTTGAAGAACAAAGCAAGCAGGAATAAGTCAATTATAAAATAATCATGGTATTCCTTTATTGGACACTAGAAATATTATTGGCCCATGCTGCCACTCGTCCACATGGTACCTTCCTCTGCACAGATGTACACTTGAAATCAGAGGCATGGTTTGATGAGTGGAAAAGGGATGGATTTGGGGGTGAAGGCTCCCTGCCTCCAATGCTAAGTGAATCCATACTACCTTAACTCACTCTGTTCCCTGTTCTCTCACGGTTGTGAAAATTTATTCACAACCAGTCCAACTGCAGACAGTAACCCAGATATTGGATTTTATTTGACAATGGGAGTTTATGCTGATAGGTGCATTTGAACTGGAAGTTTGCTTTTCTGTTAAAGATGATTGTTTCCAAAATCTCCCCACCGTTTTGGACCAGACTGCTATTAGTATACCATAGTGGAATTTTCCCATTATCAATTTGAGATTTTCTTTCCACTGAGCTATGAACATCTTTAGGGCATGTACTATGTATTCTTTTTCCTGTCTTCTGTGTCCCCTAGTGTAATGACATATATATAAAATAAGTAATATATGTTTATTGGATCAACAAAAATGAATGATATGGTTGATACTACCTAATATTTCTTATACGTAAAGTGAAATAATAACTGTGCCCACTTCATAGACTTGTTGGGAAAATAGAGCAAGAAAATACACATAAAGCTGGCAGCACTCTGCCTGTCCAATGGAAAGTGCTTGATGTAGTTTACAAATTATTACATTCATTAATATCCATTATATAACAGTCTAAAAGCTACTTCAGAGGAAAACTGGGAAAATGATATTCATTCATTACTATCTTTGGAACTTACTGGACAAGTTGCTTTACTTATTATAATGGGTTTGTAACTGATTTTCATGGAGAAGGAAATGGCAACCCACTCCAGTATTCTTGCCTGGAAAATGCTATGGACAGAGGAGCCTGGTGGGCTATAGTCCTTGTGGTCACAAAAAGCTGGACACGACTTAGTGACTAAGCAGCAACAACAACTGACTTTCAACTAGAGTCGCAACCCATATCAGCTTATTTATCAAGACCCCTTGTCTCCTTTATTTCTTGAATCCAACCGTCTCTCTTCTTTCTCACTGACACCTCATTTCTCACTAGCTTTTCTCATCTTTGGGAACTTCCCAGTCTCTGTTCCTTCTCTGCTTTGTGTCTTGCTTATAGTTTAGCCCCCACAAATCTATTTTGACAGCGCACTCCACCTGAACTTTCTAAAAGGGAAATAGAATCATGTCACTTCCCTACTTAACACTTCACATTCAACCTGTTTCCTTTGACCTTGAGACAAAGTCAACTGAGCACAGCATGAAGGACCTTCCGTGATGTGATCTCTGCTTCCTTCTCCAGGCTCACCATTTCTACTCCCTCTCCCATCCCAGTAATAATACAGTGTAGCTGCTGCTGCTAAGTCTCTTCGGTCATGTCTGACTCTGTGCGACCCCATGGACTGTAGCCCACCAGGCTCCTCCATCCATGGGATTTTCCCGGCAAGAGAACTGGAGTGGGGTGCCATCACCTTCTCCAATACAGTGTAGCACAAGAGTGCAGAGCTCATTGTCAAAGAGCCGTGCAGCCTTTCTAGTTCAGGCCCTTGTATGTGGTCTTGGTTCTTCACCCCTTCGGGAGATGATCTACTTGCCATTGCGCTCATGCTCAGTTGTGTCCGACTCTTTGCGACCCCATGGACTGTAGTCCACCAGGCTCCTCTGTCCATGGGATTATCCTGGCAAGAATATTGGAATGGGTTGCCATTTCCTCCTCCATGGGATATTCCTGACCCAGGGATCAAACTGTGTCTCCTGCCTTGGCAGGTGGATTCCTCACCACTGAGCCATTTGGGAAGCCTGTCTCCTGGTATAATGTATAGGAAAGTAATGTTTTTTGAACACTTAATCTATGTTAGGTACTGTCCTAAATAGTTTGCATACATTAATTTATTTAATCCTCACATGAGCCAATTATATTGCCAAAGAACCTGAAGCTTAAAAGAGGTAACTAATCTGTTCGAGGTCAATCAGAATGTAAATAGTGGAACCAGAGTTAAAATCAAGCCAGTGATGCCAGCAGAGTCTAAACCACTATTACTAAATTGCTTCCCCCAATTTTAGGTGATCTAGATAGCCCAGGATGAAAAAAATGAAAATAACCAGATAATCAGGGTAATAGTACTTGAATCAAGCATCAGATATTGAATGAACATGGTCAATGAAGTAGTCAAAAAAATTTGTAGTAATAACGTATAACAATAGACAATATGTGGAAAAGAAATGATATGTTGTTGAAATGAGAGAATAACTAAAATAATGATAGGAAGTGGAAAAGAAATGTCGAATCTTGCCAAGAGGAGACTTTTGAAGAGATGTATCCAGTTTCTGGATCATTGTAGAGGTTGTAAGAAAGTGACAGTATTCCTGGGGCTCGGCTGGGAGTACGCAAAATGACTGTGGGAAGCTGATTACAGAGCTTGAAATTTTTGAATGGGAAAACTGGGTCCTTGAAGTTTCCCTGACAACTTGCATAAACTGGGGACTCAGTGTGGAGACGTCTTCACCTCAGAATGAATTTGCTTCTGCTGACATGGGAAGCTACATATATTGCATTTGTGATTGCTCCAAGAAATACAAGGGAAGAGAAAGGAGACATAGTGAAAGTGAAAAATAAAATGACTCAACCTCACAAAGCAACTGAAAAATTGAAATAGCTTGTTACAATTTTGTAAATGCTTGAAAACCAAATCAGCCTGGGTGAAAACAGCATCTACCAAGGAAGACACTAGTCTGGGCTCTAATCCGCTGAAGCATCTGTTTTGCTAGAGTTATTTAGTTTATGCCAGATAGATGTAAATGAATAAATGTTGCTGCAAAGGAGAAAGGAAACACTATATATGTTCAAATACAAGGTATTTCCCCCCCCTCTTTAATCCCTCAGAAGAAAGGGATTTTCTTAAATTCAAATGTTTATCATGTTCTTATATTACCAGGTATTCTATCAGTTCTTTCATTTTGAATGATAAAGTATTTGGAGGAGGGAAAAAAGTGGCGTTAGTTATGCCAGTTTGGGATTTTTATAGGAATTATCTGGAGAATAAATTTTAAAAAGAGGCAAAAAAAAAAAATCCTCAGCAAGAGATGAGTCATTATTCCTGGAAGCATGTTGTGATAGTTGAAAGTATTGAATGTCATTATATATGTGCCATTAAAAATCACTTAATAACAAATTACAGTTTTTTTGTCACCTTGTAGAGATCACAAATATTTACCTATCAGACAAATGGGGAAATAATCCTAATATTATGCAACTGGACTCTTGTCACTTTGCTTAAAATATCCAAAGAAAGCATCAAGTACAAATTCATAAAAGTGCTTTATCTCAGACAACTTAGATAGATGGGAAGATGATAGTTTTGGAAAACTTTAGAGAATTTGAAAAATGCCTCTGGGATGGGGAGAAACCTTGATGTCAAAATTCATGGGAAGAGATTCAATGAAATTATTTCAAGATGTCGTGGTAAAGGAAAAAGTGATATTTTTAAATTAATCTATTATTTAATATTACCTATTAAATAATGTATTTAATACAACTATGCATAACTAGATCCATAAATCAAATATTATGGGTAGATAATTGTCTATTTAAGATGTCCTGCAAAATTATTCAGCTTTGCCCAGAATATTCATTTTCCTTTTTTTTTTTTTAGATCTTATCATTTATAAAAAGAGACTGTTTCTCCTTATATTTGGGGTTGTCTCCTATTTAGGCAGACTTCCGTGGTAGCTCAGTTGGTAAAGAATCTGCTGGCAGTGCAGGAGACCCAGGTTCAATCCTTGGGTTGGGAAGATCCCGTGGAGAAGGAAGTGGCACCCCACTCCAGTATTCTTGCCTGGGAAACCCCATGGACAGAGGAGACTGGTGGGCTACAGTCCATGGGGTCACAAAGAATCGGACACGGCTTGGCAACTAAACTACCACCACCTAGTTAGGCATTTACATCATCTCCTAAATGGAACGTGGAAAATGGGAAAAAGGAAAGAAAATAGATATTGAAGTTATTGTGCAAAAATGTATAATAGCAAAGGAAGAAGTCAAAATTTCTAGATGTATAAGTAGTATTGTGGAAAGAAATACACATGAATTTCAAATGAAATTATACTAAACTCTTTAAGACTGTGGCCAGAGTACATGTAGGGTACTTCATCTAGTTTTGATTTTTCAAACTGATAAAAGATGTAATTTCTGTGAAAAACTATGGTGTCAAAAATCAACCATATGCCAGATACCAGAAAAATATGTTGGAAAGCCTGATTTATAAAGAATGTGTTTACTCTGGGGTAAGATACGTCTCAGGGATTGATCCTTTTCAAGGTATTCATGTTGTGATAGAATTAGGTTATTTGGGTGCCAATTTTATTCTTGCCACTGGCAAGATATACTTGTGTGCACAGTCGCTTCGTCTGTCTGTTCTTTTCCTTATTCACTTGTTCCTCGGTGGTGTTTGTCCTCCACTGAACACTTGCTTTGAGCTGGGAGCTTTGCAAACCCTGAGGGTGCAGCTTGCCAATCAGTGTCCTTTCTCTTTAGGATCTCGAGGGGCAGAGGGAATCAAGAGTCATCCAGGACTCATAGGCTTTCCTCATTTTGTCATATATTGCTTTATTGTGTTTTTAACAAACTGAAGAGTTGGCAGCACCGCATCGAGCAAGTCTATTGACACCCTTCTTCCAACAGCGTTTTCTTACTTCATGTCTCTGGATCATGTTTTTGGTAACATTTTTACAGTATTTCAGTGATCAACGATCTTTGATGTTATGATTGCAAAATGATTATGACTCACTGAATGCTCAGGTGATGGTTAGCATTTTTTTTAGCAATAAAGCATTCTTTAATCAAGATATATACCTTGTGTTTTTAGACATAATGCTATGGTGCACTTCGTAAACTACTGCATGGTGGAAACATAACTCTTGTATGCACTGGGAAACCAAAGCATCTGTGTGACTTGCCTCATGGAAAGTTTTGCTTTATTGTGGTGGTTTGGAAGCAGACTTCTGATATTTCTGAGGTATGCCTAGAGTGTGATGAATGTGGTCATAGAGATATATGCAAGGTGCTATGAGAGCACATAAGAGGGGAAATCAGACAGTTCCCTCTAGGGGAAATTGTGTTTCCAGAAGGGGAGAGAAGAGAGAGAGCAAAAAGAAGAAAGGCAAAGTAGGAGACAGAAGGGGAGGGCCCTATGAGAGCTACCATCACAAGCCACTTACCTGCCCATTACCTGATACTCACAGCTTTTACTCAACTCTCATCATTTCTTATTTTGCCTGTAATTATTGTTGAACTCATTTTACCTATACAACCTTGCCCTGATGATGTTTATCTATAAGGAGGGATTTTCAAGATTTAAGGACAGCACCTGATTTTTCTATGAAGTGGTTTTTTGGGGGGACAAACTCTTTACATTGATTAATGAGCCTGATTAGACACCTCATCGTAGTTGACTCTGTGATTGCCGAGATTTTTTATTTTTGTTAAGCTACTTTTCAGCCCAATTGCTGCTCTTCAAAGCCTTCCTGTTCTGTGTTCCCCTCTGCCAGTCTCTCTGAGAGCACGGTTCATCATTGTGTCCTTTCCAGCACCCTTCTTGTTCCCTTCATCTCTCTCCCATGCCTCCGTGATAGTGAACAGGATCTCTGGAAACACATCATTTTTTCTTCCTTGGTGATCAGCACCAGAGTGAACTCCCTGCTCTAATACCATCTTGATTCCTCCTTCTGGAAATAACCTTGGAATTCATTTGGCATTAATGTGTCATGCTCCTCCATCTTCTTTGATTCTATTGCCAATGGCATCATCTCCTCCCCTCTTGGCCCTGAAGCTGCCCATAGGCTTGTCTCTGCCTGAGATCAGTCATAACGTACCTCTTCTGTCTCACGGTAGCAGAGGCATGCTCATGGCTTGAAAAGTCACCACACTCCTCTGGTTCAGGTAAATAAACAAATTGCCACCACAGCATTCCGAATGAGAATTACCTTATCACCCTTCCACCTGATACTTTCATCTTCTTTTTCTGAGAAATCACTTTTCTACAAAAGAGACTGTCAAACTCTTGATCTTCTCCAGTGAGTCTATTCCCTGACCATTTAGAGCACTCCAGAAACGGGCAACTGAGGCTCTAGTGTTACTTGACCATGGTTATTGTTTTTATCCAGATTGACAGATCCTTTTTATAGACTCCAGCTGAATTTCATTGGAAAAGAGCTTAAAATGCACAGGAGGAGGAAAGTACTTCTCTCCCAGGATCCCCACTGAGCTGATACCAGTCTATGGGAAGTCATCTATTTAAACAGAAATAAACATGCCTTGGGATGCCAGCAGCCTATTTTCAGCTTTATTAAGCTATTTTCAGCTTTATTAAGAAATCTGTGTTTAATTTTTCCAAACATCTTCAGTTTTGTTCATTTAGCTTTTCTCTATGTGTGGATCAATTAGAACCCTTGATGAGAATGCAGACTTGGCATTCTGCTCCTTATAGAAACATAATGTGTTTCGAGAAGAGTGAAGAGTCTGGAAGACTTCCGAGGGCTTAGCCAGAAACTTGTTCCTAGCTGGCTTTTCGTGTGGAAAAGTATTCCTGGTTAGATGTTGCCTGTGAGATGGTCCTGGGAGGTTTCTCTGTTGGGTATTTGTTTCCATTTAAAAAGTTCCTCAGACCCATATAAATTGGTCACCTTTATAAATTATACACTGCTCTAGGCCAGGGTCAGGAGTGTGTGTGTGTGTGTGTGTGTGTGTGTGTGTGTGTGTGTGTGTGTGTATGTGTATGTATGAGAGACAGAGAGAGAGAGTAAATATTGAAAATTTTGTGGGCTATGTGGTCTTTGTTGCAACTATTTAATGCTGTCTTTTTAAAGCAGTGGGAGGGACTTCCCTGGTGGTCTAGCAGCTAAGACTTCAGGCTCCCAATGTAAGGGGCCCAGGTTCAATCCCTTGTCAGGGAACTAGATCCCATATGCCACAACTAAGGATTCTGCATGTCACAATTAAGACCTGATGCAACCAAATAGATAAATTTAAAGTAAAGCAATGGAGGCTACAGACAATAAATGTGGCTATGTTCTAGTAAGACTTTAATTATGGACACTATAAGTTAAACTTCATATACTTTCCACATGTCTTATAATACTGTTTTTCTTTTGAAATTTGTCAGCCATTAGCAAATGTAAAAGCCATTATTTGTCATTGTGCCATATTAGGTAAATCTATGGGCCTGGAGTAACAGGCAAATTTGCCTTGGAATACGGAATGAAGCAGGGCAAAGACTAATAGAGTTTTGCCAAGAAAATGCACTGGTCATAGCAAACACCCTCTTCCAACAACACAAGAGAAGACTCTACACATGGACATCACCAGATGGTCAACACCAAAATCAGATTGATTATATTCTTTGCAGCCAAAGATGGAGAAGCTCTATACAGTCAACAAAAACAAGACTAGGAGCTGACTGTGGCTCAGACCATGAACTCCTTATTACCAAATTCAGACTGAAATTGAGGAAATTAGGGAAAACCACTAGACCCTTCAGGTATGACCTAAATCAAATCCCTTATGATTATACAGAGAAAGTGAGAAATAGAGTTAAGGGCCTAGATCTGATAGATAGAGTGCCTGATGAACTATGGAATGAGGTTCATGACATTGTACAGGAGACAGGGATCAAGACCATTCCCATGGAAAAGAAATGCAAAAAAGCAAAATGGCTGTCTGGGGAGGCCTTACAAATACCTGTGAAAAGAAGAGAAGCAAAAAGCAAAGGAGAAAAGGAAAGATATAAGCATCTGAATGCAGAGTTCCAAAGAATAGCAAGAAGAGATAAGAAACCCTTCCTCAGTGATCAATGCAATGAAACAGAGGAAAACAACAGAATGGGAAAGACTAGAGATCTCTTCAAGAAGATTAGAGATACCAAGGGAACATTTCATGCAAAGATGGGCTTGGTAAAGGACAGAAATGGTATGGACCTAACACAAGCAGAAGATATTAAGAAGAGATGGCAAGAATACACAGAAGAACTGTACAAAAAAGATCTTCATGACCCAGATACTCACAATGATGTGATCACTGACCTAGAGCCAGACATCCTGGAATGTGAAGTCAAGTGGGCCTTAGAAGGCATCACTATGAACAAAGCTAGTGGAGGTGATGGAATTCCAGTTGAGCTATTCCATATCCTGAAAGATGATGCTGTGAAAGTACTGTACTCAATATGCCAGCAAATTTGGAAAACTCAGCAGTGGCCACAGGACTGGAAAAGGTCAGTTGTCATTCCAATCCCAAAGAAGGGCAATGCCAAAGAATGCTCAAAGTACTGTACAATTGCACTCATCTCACATGCTAGTAAAGTAATGCTCAAAATTCTCCAAGCCAGGCTTCAGCAATACATGAACCGTGAACTTCCTGATGTTCAAGCTGGTTTTAGAAAAGGCAGAGGAACCAGAGATCAAATTGCCAACATCTGCTGGATCATGGAAAAAGCAAGAGAGTTCCAGAAAAACATCTATTTCTGCTTTTTGACTATGCCAAAGCCTTTGACTGTGTGGATCACAATAAACTGTGGAAAATTCTGAAAGAGATGGGAATACCAGACCAACTGACCTGCCTCTTGAGAAAATTGTATGCAGGTCAGGAAGCAACAGTTAGAACTGGACATGGAACAACAGACTGGTTCCAACTAGGAAAAGGAGTAAGTCAAGGCTGTATATTGTCACCCTGCTTATTTAACTTATATGCAGAGTACATCATGAGAAAAACTGGACTGGAAGAAACACAAGCTGGAATCAAGATTGCTGGAAGAAATATCAATCACCTCAGATATGCAGATGACACCACCCTTATGGCAGAAAGTGAGGAGGAACTAAAAAGCCTCTCGATGAAAGTGAAAGTGGAGAGTGAAAAAGTTGGCTTAAAGCTCAACATTCAGAAAACGAAGATCATGGCATCCGATCCCATCACTTCATGGGAAATAGATGGGGAAACTGTGGAAACAGTGTCAGACTTTATTTTTTTGGGCTCCAAAATCACTGCAGATGGTGACTGCAGCCATGAAATTAAAAGACGCTTACTCCTTGGAAGGAAAGTTATGACCGATCTAGATAGTATATTGAAAAGCAGAGACATGACTTTGCCAACAAAGGTTCGTCTAGTCAAGGCTATGGTTTTTCCTGTGGTCATGTATGGATGTGAGAGTTGGACTGTGAAGAAAGCTGAGCGCCGAAGAATTGATGCTTTTGAAGTGTGGTGTTGGAGAAGACTCTTGAGAGTCCCTTGGACTGCAAGGAGATCCAACCAGTCCATTCTAAAGATCATCAGCCCTGGATGTTGTTTGGAAGGAATGATGCTGAAGCTGAAACTCCAGTACTTTGGCCACCTCATGCGAAGAGTTGACTCATTGGAAAGACTCTGATGCTGGGAGGGTTTGGGGGCAAGAGGAGAAGGGGACGACAGAGGATGAGATGGCTGGATGGCATCACTGACTCGACAGATGTGAGTCTGAGTGAACTCTGGGAGTTGGTGATGGACAGGAAGGCCTGGCGTGCTACGATTCATGGGTTCGCAAAGAGTCGGACACGACTGAGTGACTGAACTGAACTGACCTGATGGGCCATATTCTATGAATCCCCACTCTAGGCAAAGTGGCTGAAATAATGAACAGGCAGAAGCTCTGATGCCATAGGGCTTTCATTTGCCATAAGGGAAAATAGACAGTGAATGTCCAAACACACAAATTATGGAAATTATGTCAAGTTCTAAGGGAGGAGGAAAGAAAACAAAACTGGGGTATCATAACAGAGAGCAACTGGTGGCCCAAGGACTGGTGGATTGCCTGAGCTAATCAGGGAAGGCTTCTCTGAGGTGGCATCTGAGCTGATCTCTGAATGATACCTGGAGAAACATGTGAACATCTGGGGCAAGTGTCAGGAACAGGGAAGGGAAATCACTAAGTCAGGGAGAGCCTTGGGTTATTGAAAGAGCAAGGCAACTGGTCTCACTGGAGATGACATTGCAGAAGGGAAAGAGAAGGGCCAGATGAAGGGCTTTTGGATTCATTCAGGTTTCAGTTTTGGACCACGTATGTGTGTAGCTTATATGTATTCAGTCGTTCAGTCATGTCTGACTCTTTGTGGCCCTTTGGATGTAGCCTTCCAAGCTCCTCTGTCCATGACATTGTTTTAGGCAAGAATACTGGAGTAGGTTGCCATGTCCTCCTCCAGAGGATCTTCCCGACCCAGGGATCAAACCTACATCTCCTGTGTCTCCTGCATTGCAGGCAGATTCTTTACCTGCTGAGCTACTGGGGAAGCCCTTAAGTAGGTTTAAAGTTGGAGAGTGATAGGAAATGGTTTGGAATTTCGACAGGTCACTTTGACTGGTGGTAGGATGAGAAATTGTGGTGGGGGAATGAGAGTGGAGGCCAGGTGGTCAGGAAGTGTGGTTAGGAGGCTTGTCCAAGGTTGTCATTTTCATTTATATTCCTAACAGTATTCCTAATGTATGAATCTGGTGGAGGTTGAGGAGAGAGTGAGAAAAAGTGATAAAATATACAGCTCAGTTTGAATTGCCAGATGAAATTTGCATCAACTATCAAGAAATTAGGTCCATGTTATTTCTATCTCTGGAGAAGGATATTTCTATCTCAGCAATTTTCACAATGACAGCTATTTTGAAGGTACTCACTAGGTGTGGCATTATTTTATTTAATCCTCATAGCAGTTCTGTAAGGTCAGTGTCTTTATGTGCTCTCTAGATGAAGAAACTAAGATTGTAATAAATTCTGCAATGAGGCAATAGGTTTCAAAACTAGGTGTCAGAGGGAGCCTAGGACCCTTGCTTTTTCTGTTTAAGCATCTGACTTTTATGCATGTGATCTTTTCCTTTATGTTTATTATCTATTACTCTGCATCAAACAACCTAAGTGTTGTGGCTTAAAATAACAATGATATATTGGGTCTCGAGAATTGGGGGTGGGCTGGGCTCAGTGAGTGGTTCTTTTGCTCCTTGTGTTGTTGGCTTGGGTTTGTGTATGAGGCTTCGATCAGATGGTCACTCATCCAGGGCCTGGAACAATCAAGATAATCTCATCCTCATGGCTGCCAGTTGATGCTAGTTGGCTGAATTGTCTCTGTTCTCTTCCATGTGACATCTCAGCCATCATTAGGTTTGCCAGACTTTCTTACTGCATGATTGATGGGCTCCAAGATGGAATATTTCAGAAAGAAAAGCCAGCCCCAATAGTATAAGTGCTAATCAAGTTCTGCTTGTGTGATGCTTGGTGATGGCATTACCTCACAGTAAGTCATACAGCCAAATCCAAAATTAAAGTAAAAAGAGATTCTACATGGGAGATGGGTTCATTAGGATCCACCGATATAAATAACATTGTGATTCTACCTTCTGCCTTTGTACAGAAATACATTGGAGATTACTCATCTCAGGAGCTAAGGATAAGCTAAGGCACCAGATATGTTTTGATCCATGTGTTGACTAGTCATTTATTGTTCCTACTATGAGTAAAGCTAGGAACAGTGTGCTAGGAAACATGAATAAAGGAAAACTGTTTCTTTCTTCAGGGTGATTAGAGTATAGAAGAAAAACAAAAGTATCATGCTGTAAAGATGAGTACCTAAAAAACACATATGTGTTTTTATGGAGGAATATATACCTTAAGACATATTTCAAACTGATCTTATTGGAGGCCTGGATAATTTTCAGAAAGATGTTCTTTTTTCAAAAGATGTTCTTGTTATAAAAATATACCTTTCTCCTTTGGATGAGATTTTTTTATATCATGGAAGAAATTGAAGCATTTATTCTTCCAAAAAATGAGGGCATTGTGAAAGCCAATTTTTGTCAAAGATGAACTAATGTCTAGGTCAATTCACTATTTTAAGAATAAGAATTTCATCTGATACCATGACCTCCAGCTTTGTTTGATCTCAGAAACCTTCTAGAAGTCAGTTTCCTATAAAACAGCAATACAAAAAAGCCATTGGCATGAAAAGGTCTAATCTACTTATCACGTGTATGACAGATCTCTCTCTGAGCAATAGAAACTTTTATATATAGTAGATACTCATTTAATGTAAATATCTAAGCTGGCATCTGCTATTCATTGTCATGGTATAAGTGTTTGGCATTCTAATGAGATTTAAAAACAAATAAAGCTACAATAGCATTTAACGTATGCTTGCTATACTTTCAGTTCAGTTCAGTCGCTCAGTCATGTCTGACTGTTTGTGATCCCATGAATCACAGCACGCCAGGCCTCCCTGTCCATCACCAGCTCCTGGAGTTCACTCAAACTCATGTCCGTAGAGTCAGTGATGCCATCCAGCCATCTCATCCTCTGTCGTCCCCTTCTCCTCCTGCCCTCAATCCCTCCCAGCATCAGAGTCTTTTCCAATGAGTCAACTCTTCGCATGAGGTGGCCAACTCACATACTGGAGTTTCAGCTTCAGCATCAGTCCTTCCAAAGAACACCCAGGGCTGGTCTCCTTTGCCTTCTCCGAGGATGGACTTTAGGCACTGTCAAAACGTCTTCTGTGTACTGTTTCCTCTTGCCTTTGTGCATGTCTGTGATGAAGGTACTATAATCATCTTCATTTTCTAGATAAAGTTTTAGGTAAAAGAATTAACCAACTTGTCGAAGAGACAGGCCTTGAGCCTTGGACCTTTTGATTACCAAACCCATTCTTTTTATCCCTACATAATGCAGAAGTAGCAGGATTTTCTATCAGGAACAACATGAAATGCCCTTTTAGGAGACTTGAGTTCTAGACTCGTGGGCTGATCTAACTAGCTATGTGATCTTGGACAAATCAACTTCTCTTACCTGAAAAAATAAAATTTAGCTCTCTTCTCTAAAGCACTTACATTTGCAGCCCATATTTTTATGCTAATTAGAGCCTACATGTTCTTCACAGCTTACATTGTATTTTCTGCACTCCTCATCTCCAGTATCATGCATTTTTTTTTTTACTTAGCATTTTCATCTTATAATATTCTATGAAAGTGAAGTGAAAGTGAAGTCGCTCAGTCGTGTCCAACTCTTTGCAACCCCATAGACTATAGACTACCATAGACTGTAGTCTACAGGCTTCTCCATCCACGGGATTTTCCAGGCAAGAGTACTGGAGTGGGTTGCCATTTCCTCCTCCAGGGGATCTTTCCAACCCAGGAATCGAACCCAGGTCCCCGGCATTGCAGGCAGACGCTTTACCCTCTGAACCACCAGGGAAGCCCATAAGTCTAATATTCTATATCCTCTGCTTAATTACTCTCCATCACTGATGGTCTGTCTCTTGTGTTCAAGGATACAGACTCCAGTGAGAATAGGGATATTTGTTTTGCTTAAAAGTGTATCTCAAATGCTTCCAAAACTTCCCAGGAAGCCCCCAGTAATTTATGCCATCTTTTATTTTAAGGGATATGTAGATAGAAGATAGGAAGAGGCATTCCAGGATGAAGAAAATGGCATAACAAAGGACAATAAAGCAATGGGTACCTTGGTGTTTAAAGCATTTCATTTGAGGAAGTGATGTGGGAAGAAAATGGGCCGGTGTGCGGGCGGCGCAAAGAAGAAGGTCTTTCGTGCCACGCAAGGGAGTCCAGATTTTTTGTGTTGGGTAACAGAAAACCACTTTGATCATCAAGGTTTACGAAGTCACCAAAATTCCCAGGGTGCAATCAGTGGTTCTAAGAGACAAACCTTGAGGCTTAATTGTATTTGGAAGTAACATTTAACTTTCTTCTCTGAGTGTATGGCCAGTCTTTCCTTGGGAATGACAGGAGGCATCAAAGAAATAAGAAATGATGTTTCACTCTGAGCTCAGTGTGAAAAATGTGTGGATGCAGATGTGTTATTCCTTATTTATGGTAATTGAATTTGAAATTTAATTTAGCAGTAAAAATCTGCTATTTAAAGGTTTGTTACACTGTAAGAGACTTAGAACCACATAGATTCTAGGGGTACTTAGAGAATCATTTGATGCCTGTTGGGTGACAAGCGTAAATGAAATCAAATTAATCATAATTGCCATTCTAGCAAGTAAAATGCAGCAATATGTTTATCAAAAGGACGTTTCCAAGAGATATGAAAAGAATATGATAAATCGCAGAGCTAAAGTGTCATGCACAAAGCCATGTGGTAAACAGAAGCTACCAAACTGCACCACTGCATAGTCTAGGTAATACAGATTTTGGGTATTTGTTACATTTCTCTTAAAGCTTTCATTAACATCATTTTAAGGAAATAGCTGCATGTTTTTCTCTTCTGAGCATTTGCAGTAATCTTACCCTTTCACATACTTTTAGACATTTCAGTTTCCAAATTTTCATAATCATAACTAACACTGCAACGAATACCTTAGTGCACATTTTTTTTCCCATGTTGATTGTTTTCCTATAAGGCTATACTCACAGTGGAATTACTGGGTCAAAGGATATGAATTATTTTTGCATCAGTTCTGTCTGTTAATTTGGCTAGTGAAAATTGGTACTTGTTAATTTTTTTTCAAATTGCTAATGAGACAGAAATTTGTTGATTAGCCTGTTGTTTCCTTTTCTCTGAAATGCCTGCCCATGTCCTTGCACCTTTTATCAGTTGGAGCCTACTGTTTTTCATTTGGCTATGCCACTCAGAATGCTGTGCCTACGAAGGCCAAGTCTTTGGGTCAAGCCAAATTGTCAATATAACTGAAACAATTAATCAACACATTGGAGCAGTTGGTCAATCTCCTGATGTGATGGGTCATTTCATCCATACAAGTGGATCAATTTAGTGAAACATCTGGTAGAATAAAGGTGTACCCAATAAAGCATGTTAGGAAGTAGAGCTGAAAATTAAAGTGTAAACTGCATCAGCTAGGTCATGATTTGCTCATATGAGTTCACATGCATCTCCTTTCTGATTCTTTCCAAAGTATAACAACGGTGATGACGGAAAGTTCAGGAAACATCTGTTTCTCCATGTACACTAGGAGCCTCTGTACTAATTGCAGTATGTCAATGTTTTTATCTTCTCTTGAGTTGGATGTTCTGAAAGTAATCTTCCCCTTGAAATTAATAACCTTGGTTCTCTCCTTTCAGTGACCCTTTGCCAGATGAAACTCTCATTGACTTCATTTAATAAATGAGAAAGCTTGTCCCCTCATTTATCACAGACTGTACTCGGCAATTAGATTCATGCCAGGACCAGAAATAAGGAGATTATAGGAAAGTAACTGAAATTATGAATCTGAGGTTATTATACTTGAGGTGAAAAAAGGGATTTTTTTTTCCATCTGATTCTGTGGAAGTTTTTATTTTTGTTAGCAGTTGTATCTTTCAACTTTGCTATCATGACCTTTAGGTATAATAACAGGGACAATAGAAGTCAAGGTCATCAGGCACAAAAGAGGTCTGAGTTCTTTGAGTCTTATTTTATACCATGAATGGAAAATAGAATCTTCAACTATAGGTTTGGCCCATGAAGAATTTCAGCAGATAACTGTTCTCATTTATTTCCTTTTCAGTTATGTGATTTACTTACGTATTTCTTTGGGATTTTGCTCTAAAAATGAACACTCTGAGTGCATTATTACTGCATTATTGCTCTGCCTGAACAGTCTTTGGTGACCCTGCATCAGCGGATGCTGTTTTTTTCTGGTCAGTATCATGTCTGTGAACATTAATGGCTTTTTGGCTAATTAAAATGTAAAAGGTGTTAGTATCCATGAAGTTTTAATTGATGTATACCTGATATGCTATGGATGGAAATATTCCATTTAATCCATTTTCAGCTTGCACCTAATATGTACAATCATGTGTATATGTGTGTGTTTATAAGGCAAAAGCAAACTGAGATAACAGGAAAAACAATTAAATGGAAAATTCCTTTTTCCTATTAAAAAATATTTTATACCTGTTCCCAATCACTCACACATACATATTTACAGACATATGAAAAGACCAATGGCTCACAATGAATAGGGAACTGTTTTGAACTTGGGCAGCCATGATTCCTTCCTAGGCAGTCTATTCTGAACATCCATTTATAGTAATGGGGCAGAAATCTCACCACATCCCTAAAAAGCCAGAAACACTGGTTCCATGATCTGCTACGTCTCCCTACCTTTAACTCTAAGCTAAAAGCCAAAACCTTTTTGTGTTTTTTTCAAAAGAGAAGTCCATCTGAATCACTGCTGTAAACTAGCACAGTTCAACAGCCTGGTCAGCACAAATGGTCAAGTTGAACCCAAGATCAATATGTAATTTTTCAGTGACAAAAGCAACTAAAGCTAGTATTCAGAATTAATTAATTCAAAATTAATTCAGAATTAATTTTTTAAGTTATTATACAGGTATGATTCTCTATTCTTATTTCAACTCAGAAGGATTCAGGGCTATTGATCATGAATAGGAACCAGTCTGAACAAAACGTTTGTGTGAATGCAAATGCTTAGCATTGCTGAACACATGTAGGAAAGAGCATGAACTGTGGATAATCAGGGAGCTCTAGGTTAGAACCTTGGCTTTGTCATTACCACTGAGGGACTGTGAACAAGTTATTCAACTGCTCAGAGTTTCAGTGTCTTCATCCGTAAAATGGGGATAAAACGGTAAATACCTCTTGAGATTGTTGTAAAGCTTAAAGGAGATTTTGCGTATAAAGGAAGCCATAGTGTGTCATGGTATGGAGTTTCAAACATAACAATATTGATGGATGTAGCATGCATGTTGTGTTAAAGGAAGCCAGCCTGACTCGAAAATTGAGGTTCTGGGCTAAGACACCAAAAAAGAAAAGCTGCTAAGAATGAGGGCGAATTAAACCTCCCTCAACTCTCCCTCTGAGGAGGTCATCCAGGGGAAACGTGGCCTGTAAGACCCTGCATTTCTTTATTAGACTTTGAGGAACTATGTCTAAGAGTATATACGTATGGAAATGTGATGGAGCAAGCATCAACTAGCTCTATAAGCAGTGATCGTTACGTGTCTTATTCTCTTACCAGAACATATGATTCCATTTTCAAAAGCATTGTCTTCTAGGAAGAACAAAACATCAAGAGATTTTTTTTTTAAATTTCATTTCTCTAAAATTCCATTTTACATTTCTCTCTCTCTTCCCAGACATTCAACCAGTTCTTCAACTTTCAAGTTTATCTAGCAGTGGGAAACCACTTTCTTACGACATTATCTTTTGATAACATCATAAACCTCTGACATTATTTCTAATTATACACACAGTAAATGGATTCATTTCCTTTTTGAACCGCTGAGCTGCTGCTTATCAAACATGTTTCTTTTGATCATCCCGTTAGGTTGATATCATGTTATAGGATTTCATCAAAAGGAAAAGAATTGTGGAGCGATGAGGCTCTAAAATGCCTTGACGAAAGCGAAGTTCCCAGCTAGAGTTAATCTTCAGGCATACCTGAGGAGCCTTAATTTTTCAGAAAATTTGCTATGAGCCACATACCATGTTAAACACTTCAGTTCACTCAGTCTGTCCAACTCTTTGCGACCTCATGGACTGCAGCACGCCAGGCCTCCCTGTCCATCACCAACTCCCAGAGTTTATTCAAACTCATGTCCATTGAGCTGGTGATGCCATCCAACCATCTCATCCTCTGTCGTCCCCTCTCCTCCTGCCTTCAATCTTTCCCAGCATCAGGGTCTTTTCAAATGAGTCAGTTCTTCGCATCAGGTGGCCAAAGTATTGGAGTTTGAGCTTCAGCATCAGTCCTTCCAATGAATATTCAGGACTGATTTCCTTTAGGATGGACTGGTTGGATCTTCTTGCAATCCTTAGCATATATATATACTTTTATTTCGGTTTTAGCTCCCTCCTTTGGAGAACTGTAATTATCATAATTATCTTTATTTTATTAATCCAGAAATATAGGGTAACATTTTCAAAGTCAACAAACAGCTCGTATATCCTCTCTTTGATTAGAACTCAAACTCCAAACCTCCCTTCTTCACCCTATAATGTCCCTTAAAGACTAAGGAATTCCTTAAATATATATTTTCTGAATGTCACATTTGTTTTTTATTTCTTACAATGACTTTTTAAATATTTGATCTTCCTTCTCTTCATTACTCCCACTTATCCTCAGTGACAAAAGAACTGATTTAAGAGCAAATATTTTGTCATCAAGTGTTCCTCTTTAACTCTTCCTAATTGGATTAGTGGATGGAAACTTTTAGAAAATGTAGGTTACTTCTAATCTTTCATGACAAAGAGCCAATGCCTTTTCATCCCAGTCATTATTTGAATGTTTATGATCTTAATGATGCAGCTTTATATTAGATAGAATGGCGCAGTGGTAAAGAATCAGTCTGCCAAATGCAGGAGACACAGGAGACATGGGTTCTATCCAAGATCCCGTGGACTAGGAAATGGCAACCCACTCCAGTATTCTTGCCTGGGAGATCCCATGGACAGAGGAGGCTGGCGGGCTACCTTCCATGGGGTTGCAAAGAGTCAGATGCGACTGAGCATGCACGCACAAGGATGTGTGAGGGATAGGAGCTATAATTTCTTAATCTCAGTAGAGGCATTTCTCCTTAATGTCTGAATTATATAAGAGGCTGTGATGAGTGCATTATATTCATTTTTTAAACTTTACAAAACTGTTTGAGAAAACTAAGATTAGATCTAATACATGAAAAAAAATGAGATTCAGAGGAACTATTTACTTGTTCAAGTTGCATTAAACTAATAAGTACTGGAGCTGATATCTGAAACCAGGTTTCTCTGGCCTTAAGTATGTGTACTTTTTTTACACTTATTGTAATAATACTAGTGTTCATTCTTACTGTGAATTAGTTATCCAGACAGGCTAATAATTACAATAATACCTTGACATTTAGTATTGTGTCAAGAATAATAGAAATTTCACTCAGCAAAAAGTCACCGAGTGGCTACTATGTGTCAGGCATTATTGTGGGCAATGTATCTAAAGCTAAGCAAAACCAAATATTAAGCAAAAAAATAAATGGTGCCTGCCCTCTTGGGATTTTATCATTTAATGGGAAGACATAGATCAATTTAAAGAATGAATTAATAACAGTTGTGATACATACTGTGAAGTCATATAAGAATGTGTGACTGTAAATTGACCTAGTTTCTGGGTCAGCAAAGGCCACTAGATTCTGAGGAAGTAATCACTGGTTGAATTAGGAAGAAGGTATAGGAATTAGTTGATGTTCCTTCCTTTTTTTTTTTTTTTTTTTCATCCCATAGGGTTGATGTCATATTATAGAAATTTAACATAAGATTGTGGTTTGGAGGGGTGGTGGCCACGCAGGCAGTAATGCTAGAGCCTGTGTGCAAGTTCAGAGGCAGGAAGGACTGAGAATTTGGAGTGGAAGGGGAAGATGCTCATGAGGTAGTCAGCTTTCGATCCTGCAGAGCACTAAGTGCATTTTAGGCCTTTTCATCTGTATCCGATGGGTGCTGAGACTCCATCCAAAGATTTAATGTATGTACAGTCTGTCATTCAAGTTGGCTAAGCTTTCCTTTCCACCTTCAGTGCATGGACTGTAGACGCCAGGCAAGTAACCCATGTAGTGCGGTTTATGAGCTGAAAATTAATCTGTGTGTTTCAGTAAGGAAATCTGTAGCTGCACGGATTTCTCACATAGTGTTTAATGACTGAAGCGGCTTATTGATGCTATCAAGAAACTGATACATTTGTAAAAAGAAATGCATTATCCATGCTATAAAATTAAATGTTGCATTGCAGAGCAATAGACTAAATATCTCCTTAGTCAATTTTTTGTAAACTAAATGTTATAAAATTATACTGGAGCACAGAGGCAGCAGATATTCATGGGGAATGCATTTCTTTAAGAAATTTATTTTGTTAGCTTGTATTGATAGTCAGGTTTTAATTACCTTTTTACAAAAGTGTGCATTTTTCATGCCTGGGACAAGATGTACATTCTTTTCCCCATGTTGTTCTCTATATTTATGTGTGTCTCTCTGGGGCTTTCAGGGCATATGCATTTTAGGAACTGTTTTTTGTGGCATGCTGGAATAAAATCAAGAATATATTCCTTATGTTTTTCTACACAAATATTAATAACATGTCCCCATATAGCCAGAATTCTGTTTTAAAAATCTCTAAAATAAATATCTACATTAACTTCCAGAGTAAGAATTGGAGTTATCCCCAAAGCAACATACCCTGCGTGACTGGGTAGTCCTGAAATTTTGCATAAAAGAAGTTGAATACCTTCTCTTGATCCCTTGGGAAATAAAGCATTTGCTGAGCACCTCCTCTGTAACAGGTGCTTTACATACTTACTGACTTGCTTAATCCTCACAAACTAAGATACAGGAAGATTAAGTAACTTGTTCTGTCCACACAGCTACTAAGGGTTAGTGCTTGGATTAAACCATGCCGCTGATTGGAGAGCCCACATACTTAGCTTCCACCTGGCAGTGTGCTATTCAAATGAGGGATGCCTATTATAGAAAGGATATTTTCTTTTGTGTTAGTTTGTTTCTGACCCTCTTTCTTTTTGGAATGATGATTTTGTGGAGCTTGATGTTAACACATATCCCTTCAAATATACTTACTCTCCCAGAAGAATAATTAAATGATAACACTGATGATGATGAAAATAATAGATGCTACCATTAATCAACCCCTAATTATAAGCCAGACACTGGGCTTGTAGTTTGCAAGTTCTCATTTCCTTTTCAATTCTATGAAAATTCCATTTTCACAAATTAGGACCTGGAAGCTTAGAAGATGGAAGTAAACTATTTTTGGAATGGCACCAGCGAAATTGTATATCATGTCTGAGCAAGATGCAAGCCCATGATCTTCACTCAATACACAGAATTCTCTCAACTATATACACTTTTGCATGCAGTACAAGCATGGGTACCTATAAAAGCTATGGATGGGTAAGGGGAATATTTTATAGTTTATCAAAATGTGGGTCTGTTGTTGCAATTTTTTAAAACCCAAGTATCACTGCATTTAATTAAGCCATCTCCTCTCTATCACCTCCATCTCAGGGGAGATGGAGATCAGAGAGTGCCCTTTCTCCATATAAATAGCTCTTTGTACTTGGGGTATGGCTTCCTCTTCTCCATGATGAATGAGCTCGAAGTTGTTCATTCTCCTACACTCATGTGTTTTTCCAGTGAGGTTATCTGATAGTTTTCAGTACCCTGCTAGGTTTTTCAGTTTCCTTTTTAAAATTCAAATTCTTTAAATCTTTCCTGGTACTGGAATCTGAGAATCTGTCTGCCTGTCTCTGAGCACTGACCACAGGATGGGCCCAGTGTCAGCTGTCATTCAGGATTCATGGACGTGAATGAGGCATAAGTCCTTCTTCTAAGAAGCATCAACTTCAGTGAAAGAGGAAAATCAAAGAGTAAATGTAACATCATCTTGTATGAGGAAGATGACCTTGGATCCCCTCCAATAAAAGTCCTGTTTATTGGCTTTAACTTTTTGACTTAAAAATTTCCAAGTAACTCCAAAGACTATTAATGTGACATGCTTCTCAATTATGCTGATACACTGAATTGAGTCTTTTACATTTGAGAATCAACTCATTAGGCACTCTGGAAACAGACAGTTGTTCAATCACTCATTCAACAAACGTTGTTGGGGCATCTCTGATCGTGGCTGAGAATTCACTGTCTGGATTCTTCTTTCCGAGGTTCCCACTGTCACTTACCAACTTTGCAACCTTGAGCAGCTTCCATAATTTCACCAACCTTAGTCTCCATCTATGAAATGTGGCTAGTGATAGCATTGATGCCATAGAGTTGTGGTGAGATCATGTAAATAAAACACTCAAGGACCTTGTCTGAGGCACAGTAAGACTTCAGTAAAGGTGAGCAGTTGCTATCAACAGCAGCATCTTCCAGGCACTTCACAGGATGCTGAAATAAAATGATGAGCAAACTAAGACGCTTTACATCCATGGCAAAGATACAGAGAGAAAGGTCTCTGCTCTCTTGAAGCTAAAGTTTGAGGAAATGAAAGAAGACTCGGCATAACAGGAGCACAGAAAGGAGAGGAAGTGATAGTGGATGAGACTGGAGAGGAGGATTGGGAACATTTTAACTGTAAAAGTGAGCCTTAATCCTTCAAGCAGCAGGAGCCATGAGAGGGGTTAAGAAAGGGAGGTGACATTTTGATTTTATATGTGGAAGGACTGCTGCCTGATGGATGGCTGGCTCAGAAGAAAAGTTCAGTAGATGCAGCACGGGGGCTCTTAACCAGTATGTGAAATTGCCTCAGATGTAAACACTTGCCTACTGTGCAAATATGAGAGGTGTAAGAGCCAGGAAAGGCTAAGAGAAACAATTTATTCTTTACTGAAATACAATTCACCCAGTGTCACACAACTAGTAAGTGATGAGGCTGAGATTGGAAGCAGTATTCATGCTCTTAGCCTCATGATCTTGCCTAATGATCCAGGGAAGACAACAGTAGCTTGGACTCATGTAGAGGCAATGATGGTGGAGAGGAGTGGAAAGATTAAGAAGTGTTCCGATCAAACAAGGGACAAAACTGGGTGAAGGGTTGGATATAACAGACAAGCTAGGCTCTGCCTTTTTATGTGACTCAACTTAATGCTTGTCAAGGGTCTGATGAAGATCCCTGAAATTTCTCAGATGTCACTACATTAGGTGATATCAACTATGTTATAAAAAATGTTTTTAAATCTTCAGTTCAGTCGCTCAGCATGTCCGACTCTTTGCGACCCCATGAATCGCAGCACACCAGGCCTCCCTGTCCATCACCAACACCCGGAGTTCACACAAAATCACGTCCATCAAGTCAGTATTGCCATCCAGCCATCTCATCCTCTGTTGTCTCCTCCTCCTCCTGCCCCAAATCCCTCCCAGCATCAGAGTCTTTTCCAATCAGTCAAATCTTCGCATGAGGAGGCCAAAGTACTGGAGTTTCAGCTTTAGCATCATTCCTTCCAAACAACATCCAGGACTGATCTCCTTCAGAATGAACTGGTTGGATCCCCTGCAGTCCAAGGGACTCTCAAGAGTCTTCTCCAATACCACAGTTCAAAAGCATCAATTCTTCGGCACTCAGCTTTCTTCACAGTCCAACTCTTACATCTATACATGATGGTTTTTCCTGGAAAAACCATAGCCTTGACTAGATGGACCTTTGTTGGCAAAGTAATGTCTCTGCTTTTCAATATACTATCTAGATCGGTCATAACTTTCCTTCCAAGGAGTAAGTGTCTTTTAATTTCATGATTGCAATCACCGTCTGCAGTGGTTTTGGAGCCCAGAAAAATAAAGTCTGACACTGTTTCCACTGTTTCCCCATCGATTTGCCATGAAATGGTGGGACCGGATGCCATGATCTTCGTTTTCTGAATGTTGTACTTTAAGCCAACTATTTCACTCTCCTCTTTCACTTTCATCAAGAGGCTTTTTAGTTCCTCTTCACTTTCTGCCATAAGGGTGGTATCATCTGCATATCTGAGGTTATTGATATTTCTCCCAGCAAGCTTGATTCCAGCTTGTGCTTCTTCCAGCCCAGCGTTTCTCATGATGTACTCTACATATAAGTTAAATAAGCAGGGTGACAATATACAGCCTTGATGTACTCCTTTTCCTATTTGGAACCAGTCTGTTGTTCTATGTCCAGTTCTAACTGTTGCTTCCTGACCTGCATACAGATTTCTCAAGAGGCAGGTCAGGTGGTCTGGTATTCCCATCTCTTTCAGAATTTTCCACAGTTTATTGTGATCCACACAGTCAAAGGCTTTGGAGTAGTCAATAAAACAAAAAATAGATTATTTTCTGGAACTCTCTTTCTTTTTCGATGATCCAGTGGATGTTGGCAATTTGATATCTGGTTCCTCTGCCTTTTCTAAAACCAGCTTGAACACCTGGAAGTTCACGATTCACATATTCCTGAAGCCTGGCTTGCAGAATTTTGAGTATTACTTTACTAGCATGTGAGATGAGTGCAATTGTGCGGTAGTTTGAGCATTCTTTAGCATTGCCTTTCTTTGGGATTGGAATGAAAACTGACCTTTTCCAGTCCTGTGGCCACTGCTGAGTTTTCCAAATTTGCTGGCATATTGAGTGCAGCATTTCACAGCATCATCTTTCAGGATTTGAAATAGCTCCACTTGAATTCCATCACCTCCACTAGCTTTGTTCGTAGTGATGCCTTCTAAGGCCCACTTGACTTCACATTCCAGGATGTCTGGCTCTAGATGAGTGATCACACCATCGTGATCATCTGGGTCGTGAAAATCTTTTCTGTACAGTTCTTCTGTGTATTCTTGCCACCTCTTCTTAATATCTTCTGCTTCTGTTAGGTCCATATCATTTTTATCCTTTATCAAGCCCATCTTTGCATGAAGTGTTCCCTTGGTATATCTAATTTTCTTGAATAGATCTCTAGTCTTTCCCATTCTGTTGTTTTCCTCTATATCTTTGCATTGATCACTGAGGAAGTCTTTCTTATCTCTTTTTGCTGTTTTCTGGAACTCTGCATTCAGATGTTTATATCTTTCCTTTTCTCCTTTGCTTTTTGCTTCTGTTCTTTTCACAGCTATTTATAAGGAGAGAGTTATAAACATCTAGGACATTCTCTCTAAATGATTGCCACTATTGGGGAGAATATTTAGAATCTTTTCATTGTTTCTTCACAGAGTTAGTCACGCTCAAAGTTTGACATAATAAGCAGTATTTCCCACTAATGTATTTGCTGGTGTTTTTTTTTTTTTTTTGCCTCTAAACACTACAGAGCATTCAGACTTTCCAGCCAGTTAAAGGAGTCACTCTGTTTTTCTTTTTTTGTCTATCAAATAATACAGTGACTTTTCAAGAATTATCTTACACGCTCATCACATGGATGTATTACATTTGCTTCTCATTTTAAAGGGTTTAGTGTTTCTTAGTACATATTTCGGACATTTTCTGAACATGAGTTTGTCAAAAATATGTTGGCTTTAATTACTATCCTCAATATGCCAGTTTTCCCTTCCCCTTATGTCATCCACAGCTCTAATCCTCTCCGTTCCCAGGGTTAAGTCCCTGATTTTTAAATCCTGCTGATACCCAGGGGACTTCTTTTGGAAAATTTCTAACATGAAAAAAATTGTCGAGTTATGACTTTTATTTGACATCATGCCACCTAAAATTCTTGCAAACAGTTCAAGAGATTCATTTCCCCCCCCCACATATTTAGAAAGTTTATTTTTCTTCATTATTGAAGATTAGAATGTGACCAGTGAAATAACCTTTTGAAATATTGAAGAATAAAAGGAAGGAGAAAAGTCACTCAGAGCATATCACTATTTCCAGATTATCGCTGCTTATATGTTGATGCAGTCCCTTCCAATCTTTTTTTTTTTTTTCTTCTGTGTTTAGCATAACAGTTATAGTGGAGGTCCAGTCCATAACATGGAGGGGTGTGGTGGTCTACTTCTTCCTTGTCTCATTGAGAAATCCAAGTGGATTTCATTGAGTCTCAGCACAGTCATGTGTCCCCACCCCTACCACAGCCCTAAGGTGTCCAGAGCTCCCCTTTCTAGTTCTGAGGACTAAAGAGTTGCCTGGATCACTGAATGGAGTCACTCCCATAAAAGATGAGTTAAATGTGAACTGGAGAAAGTCTCAGGATATGGGAGAGTAGCATTCTTGCTCGATCTTTTCCAAGAAAAGCACTGGCAGCTGGTCCTCACTGGACGGCAGAGAGAGATGTCTGGGTGTTCACTTCTCCTGCTTAGAGCTTCTGGTTATGGGGATTACTTCTCCCTGCAGGTAAGCTAGGGAGAGGGAAGGAAAAGGGTGGGTCCTTAGGTGATAATGAAGGCATTTCATAAGCCTGAAGCCTGGGGTGGGGACACATCAATTATTATCTTGATATAGTGGTTGCTTGATGTCATTTTGATGGTGATCATAACATAAGCATTATCATTTGTTTATATAGTCCTTTATTCCTGTTAATATATCCCATCTAACATAAAAATTTCATTTGCCTAGGTTAGCATAAACAATGATATCAATGATAATAAGCATAATAATTTACACTTATACAGTGTCAATGGAAACTTGCCCAATATCACATAGCCAGTTAGTGGTAAAGCTGAGATTGGAACTGATATTCATGTTCTTAGCTACTGAATGCTACTGGCCCAAACACTTCATAAGCATAATTGTAATACCTACATCATACTCCATTGATTGTGTCAATTAAACTTAGGCATTATCGTACCGAAGTAAAGCACTGTTGTTTAGGTTTATTTTTGGAAATAATGCTGTTGTGATTATCTTGATACATAAAGCTCTATTGTTGTCTCATGGCTTCATTTTTTTTTTTTTTCCTTTAGGGCATATTCATCAAAGTGAGATTATTGACTCAAAAGTTTATAAACAAGACTGTGGCTTTTGATATATATGCCAAAATGCTTTTTCTTGTCTGAGAGATTTCATTCACATTGCCATCAAAGATTTGTGGGAGTTCCTGCATTAGATACTTTGTCTCTCTCTTTGTAGCATCTCTGCTAAGCCTGCTAGGTGGAGGACAGTCTGCTGGCTGTCAAGGACAGAGTTTCCTATTTCCCTCAGGGGATTAGATGTTTCCTTGGGTCATATTTGATAACATATAGGTAAATTTGGCTGTGGGAGGTGAGCAGTGCAGGGGAAGAAATTAATTTCAGGCAGAGGAAACATTAGCAAAAGCAGATATTTAAAAGTAAAGCCCTTGATTTTTAGAATGCAGGTTTATTTTGACTAAACGTTTATGGGTTGGGAGACTTTAACAAGGGCAGTCACTTTAGCTCTCCGGTTATGCACTTAATAGGCTATAAAATCAAGAGTTCAGATTATTCGATTTTAAGCATCCTTAAAATTTTAGTGTGAGTTATTCTCTAGCTGTGGATAAGGCAATGGCACCCCACTCCAGTACTCTTGCCTGGAAAATCCCGTGGACGGAGGAGCCTGGTAGGCTGCAGTCCATGGGGTCGCTAAGAGTCGGACACGACTGAGAGACTTCTCTTTCACTTTCCACTTTCATGCATTGGAGAAGGAAATGGCAACCCACTCCAGTGTTCTTGCCTGAAGAATCCCAGGGACGAGGGAGCCTGGTGGGCTGCCGTCTCTGGGGTGGCACAGAATTGGACACGACTGAAGCGACTTAGCAGCAGCATTCTCTAGCTGTGCAAGTTAAATAAAATAAAAATTCCCCATACTGCAAAGCAAAAATTCTATATGTTGCTTAAGTTCTAAAAATATTTATTTTTAATGGGTAGGAGGTAAAGGCATTCCAATGGAAGTTGTTATTTCTAGAAGATAACTAATAATTCTGGAAGATCATCGGTGTATGTACCAATTGTGAACAATTTAAAACTTCAAAGTTCCTGCTCCTCTCTATAGACTATAAGGATATTCATTTGTTTCTCTGACCTTGACTAGATTCTATAGCACAGCATGTTCTTTCTCTTGTACTATACAGAGTTTCTTATAAAGTTAAGGGAAACATAAATCAAGTCAAACTGACATTGGCCCACAGAGATAGGGCAATGTGAAATCCATGTTCTTAATCCAGTAGTCACCATCTGCTGTTTGGGGTCAGGGAGGCAATGCTATAGGATGGCAGCCACGGTCAACAATCCCCAGAAGTTGTGAATTTGAAGGACAGAGAATAGCTCTTATCTTTCTGGGAAATGATTTCCAGGGACTTACCCATTTTTCTGAAGTTCCTCCCTTTGTAATTTATTTGAAACAAGGCCATTATGGCCCTATCATATCACCATGTCTTATCCATACTTCAAGGCCTCCTGGAAGAGCTCCCCATTCCAGGAAGGAAGTTATCCTCATGGTACCTATCTTTTTAATATCATCAGGGTGTGAACTCCAAAGCAGGATGCATCCAGTTTATCTTTGCATTCCCGACATCTAACATATAGTAGGTATTCCATAAATGTTTGTTAAATGGATAGAGGGACAAATGATGGATTCGTTTTCCTAGGAGGAATGATTCTTCCCCATATTTTCTTACTATACTCTGTTTCTGGAAAACATGAAGCATAAGAAGTAAGGACAGCTGTCCTAGAATCAAGCTGTGGTTTCAAATTCTGGCTCTAGGTCTTATGAGCAGTGTAACTAGCCGTGATAAATGGCTAACTCCTTTGTGCCTCAGTCAACATTGAAAAAACTAAGATCATGGCATCTAGTCCCATCACTTCATGGCAAATAGATGGGGAAACAATGGAAACTGTGACACTTTATTTTCTTGGGCTCCAAAATCACTGCAGATGGTGACTGCAGCCATGAAATTGAAAAACACTTGCTCCCTGGAAGAAAAACTGTGAAAGACCTAGACAACATACTAAAAAGCAGAGACATCACTTTGCTGACAAAGGTTCATATAGTCAGAGATACACTTTTTCCGGTAGTCATGTATAGATATGAGACTTGGACCATCAACAAAGCTGAGCACTAAAGAACTGATGCTTTTGACCTGTGGTGTTGGAGAAGACTCTTGAGAGTCCCTTGGACTGCAAGGAGATCCAACCAGTCAATTCTAATGGAAATTAGTCCTGAGTATTCATTGGAAAGATTAATGCTGAAGCTGAAGCTCCAATACTTCGGCCACCTGTTGTGAAGAACTGACTCACTGGAAAAGACCCTGATTCTGGGAAAGACTGAAGGCAGGAGGAGAAGGGGACGACAGAGGATAAGATGGTTGGATGACATCACTTACTTGACTGGACATGAGTTTGAGCAAGCTCTTGAAGTTGGTGATGGACAGGAAGCCTGGTATGCTGCAGTCCATGGGGTCACAAAGAGTTGGACATGATTGAGTAACTGAACTGAACTTACTTATCTGTAAAGTGGGGTTACTTTATAAGGTTGTTCTTTGAAATAAATGAGATATTATCAATACTTAAAATGAATTTATATTATTGTGTTTCTTGTTTTTTCCCATAATTATTTGTATGCATGTTAATATGCTTTATTAAATTAGAAACTTCTTTAAAGTAGACTCTTATTCAAATTTGAATCTTCTGTTAACACTGAAGTCTCAGCAATATGTAATAAACATAATTGACATAGCAATTTGGAAAGTTTAGCTCATTAAAGCACAGATAACTATTAAAATTGTTAAAGTTATGAATGGTATTTGACTGCAGATCCCATGATAGCTGGGATAGTGTTTATTTATTTATTTTTTTGTGTAGTGAATTAACAGTGTTGCGATAGTTTCAGCTGGACAGACAAGGGACTCACACATACATACACGTATCCATTCTCCCCCAAAACTTCGCTCCCATCCAGGCTGCAGCATAATATTGATCAGAGTTCCCTGTGCTGTACAGTAGGTCCTTGTTGGTTATCCATTTTAAATACAGCAGTGTGCACATATGGGATGCTATTTTTTATTTTATTTTTTAAATTAATTTGTTTATTTTAATTGGAGGCTAATTACTTTACAATATTGTGGTGGGTTTTGCTGTAGATTGACATGAATCAGCCATGGGTGTACATGTGTCCCCATGTCCCGAACCCCCTCCCACCTCTCTCCCCATCCCATCCCTCAGGGTTATCCCAGTGCACCAGCTTTGAGTGTCCTGTCTCATGCATCAAACTTGGACTGGTGATCTATTTCACATATGGTAATATACATGTTTCAATGCTATTCTCTCAAATCATCCCAGCCTCACCTTCTGCCACACAGTCCAGAAGTCTGTTCTTTACATCTGTGTCTCTTTTGTTGTCTTGCATATAGGGTTGTCGTTATCATATTTCTAAATTCCATATATATGCATTAATATACTGTATTGGTGTTTTTCTGACTTACTTCACTTTGTATAATAGGCTCCAGTTTCATCTACCTCATTAGAATTGATTCAAATGTATTCTTTTTAATAGCTGAGTAATATTCCATTGTGTATATGTACCACAGCTTTCTTATCCATTTATCTGCCATGGACATCTAGGTTGCTTCCATGTCCTAGCTATTGTAAACAGTGCTGTGATGAACATTAGGGTACTTTAATTTTGCTTTTCTTCTTTTGTACACCCCACAGTTAACACATGGTTGAAATATACTGGCCATTTAATACCTATTAACTGATTGACATATGCTAAACACTGTGCTAAAGACCTGCCTATTCCTAAGACCCAGTCCTTGTCCCACAAGATGTTAAGACTGACATTTTTTGAGCAAGTTTATGAAGTTGAGCAGGAAGCAGAGAAGGTAGAATCCAAGAGTATGAAATGTGAAGGGAGGGAGATGCTACAGGGGCCAGGGAGACAACTCAAAAGCTCCCCAAAGGATGCTGACTCAGGATCAGTGGGCTTCACACCTCCTGAGTCGCTGCATCCAGAGCCCCACCCCCGAGTATCAGCGGGAAGGCACCCTTTTCCCTTCTAAGGACTTGACAGCAGCCATGCTTTCACTCACAGCACTGCCTTGGGGTCCTATTTAAAGCAAATATATTTGAATACAAGCCTATGCCTTTGGCATTATTTAAAAAACAGCTGTATAGCACAGGGAACTCAGCTTGGTGCTCTGTGATGACCTAGAGGGGTGGGATGGGGGAGAGGCGGGAGGGAGGCTCAAGCCGGAGGGGATATATGTATACTTACAGCTGATACACATTGTTGTATGGCAGAGACCAACACACATTATAAAGCAATTGTCCTTCAATTAAAAATAAATTTAAAAAGAAAATTTTCAAATTTAAGAAGAAAAAAGCCTTCAATCTTCATTAAAACACTGAAAACCTGGTATTGTGCCCCGGCGTCACCCTGAAAGTCTGAGAGGCACTCACAGCTTCACTGAGATAGTGGTGAAGTATCAGAATAAACACTGATAATATTTGGTGTGAATTTGATGCTATGCTGGCAAGGAACTTAGTGTACTTTCTTACCCATTGTCTTGTCCTCACAGTGTCCCTGAGAAGTA
Source organism: Bos indicus x Bos taurus (assembly GCF_003369695.1). Taxonomy (NCBI): domain Eukaryota; kingdom Metazoa; phylum Chordata; class Mammalia; order Artiodactyla; family Bovidae; genus Bos; species Bos indicus x Bos taurus. Next base: position 27,622,184 of record NC_040104.1, read on the forward strand.
GACGGCCTCATTCCCATTTCCCAGTCTGCAGTTTATCCCAGGAGGACTGGGCCGCTTACTGACTCTCCTTGTCTCTGACCCTTACCAGTGGAGTGGGAAGCTCCCACCTGGCTTCTATTTGACCCCATTGCCAGCCAGAGAGCAGCATCAAAGCCTTCCTTTACCTGACATGGAATTCTGACTTTCCTTTCTACTCTGTTCTCCAGGACAAGCCCTCTGAAATATGTTTTCCCAGGCACACTTAAATATTTTACGTTAATAGTGATTGAAGTCAGATTTCAAGTAATACTTCCTGCAGTTTATTGGCCCAGTTAATTTAACATTAAGAAAGAAATGAGAATGAATAAAAAGCATTGCCCATTTCCATATGCAAATGTGTGCCTGGAGGAAGCCGTTAGAGGCAGGGCAATCCATAAATTCCAGAAATTTAGGAGAATGGCTCATAAGTCTGACATTCGTTTCTGCAGGTTCTAGGGTTTGTTGGAGAGCTCTTCCTTCATCCGTTGTCTTCTTTTACAGGATGTGGCTTTCTTTTTATTTTATTGATTCAAAGATTCCCTGGCTCTGAGAATGAGTCATCAGGACTGTATACGAGCCATGGCAGGCTGTCTCCCGGGAGATTTTAAATTATGTGGCTCTGAAGGTGCTCACTGCTGGGTTTCATTTCCTTTCCAGCCTCAGCAGTCCATATCAGCTTCAGCAGTAATTCTTCCAGAGAGCTGCAAAGGTCATGGTCCAGGGCAGCGACTTTTATGCAAAATTCTTATCACCTCTGGGATCTCTCAGAGATGATTCAGGGGCCATTGCTGGGCTCAAGAGGGGTGCAGCAGCATTCCAGACGAGTTTTGCTTTTTTATCTCTTATGTGTATGTTTTTTTTTTTTTTTTTTTACAAAAACCACTGGTCAAGAATAGAAGGGGCCTAGTCATAATAGCAGGCACTTCCTGATGTTTGCTTTGTGCTGGGATCTGGATCTGCATTCTCTCATGTGATATTTCTTATAGCCATGTGAGTATTTCCATCTTATGGATGAGAAAACTGAGGCTCAATGATATGAAGTCACTTGTCCAGGTCGCATTACTAATAAGTGACAGACCTGGTCATTGGGCACTGGGACATTCCCACACGTGGTGTAAATTGCTGAAGAAATGTCATGCATAAGAAGGATATGGCTCCACCTTGATGGGGTTTCTGATCCAACAGTATTTGAATGTAGGGGTGCATGACCTTGGCACCTGAGCCCTTAGCATTTATACCATCTTGTTTCTAAACTCTAAACCTTGGGGCATCATCTTGAAGTAGTCTTTGGGGAAGACATGAGCCATTGAAAGAAGTAGATGTGTACCAACTGCATCAGACCACACTCACTTTCTGGAGGATGTGTGGGTAGGAAAGATGGCATGAAATGACGAAATCTGCATCCCTAGTAAAACTCCCCTCTTTTGTAGTGACTGGAAAATGCATGGACAACTCTGATTCTCTGAACAATTCCTTTCTGGTGTCAAATTATGACTTTAAATATGGTGCAGTGTAAAGATCACTGAACTGTGAGTTAAAGAGAACTTGGTTAATGTCTTGAACCCCTTGTCATCTTGGGTAATAATTTTACTTTAGCTCATTTCTCTATCTGTAAAATAACATAGGTAGTATCTTTGGTTCTTTTACGATAGGTATGTGCTCTGGGGTTGGAAACATTTGTCCCCTTCAAGATGGGATATTCCCTACAACAGTGGTTTAAACATTTTGACTTTTGCCAACAAAAAAAAAAAGTTCATTTTACATTGTGACTCAATACACAAGCATACATGCATACCATAAGAAAGTTGATAAAAAATACCATTGCTTATGTGCTGTACTCTTAAATATATTACCGTAGGGTATTCTGTTCTATTTGAGTCTACTTCATTTTTGTAGAAGTGGTGGCTGTGACCCAATATATTGGTTTCATACTGATTTCATTACCCACTAGCACTGCCTGCTTTCACGAAATCAGTCTGCCAAGGGGAATTTCTCAAGGTCAAGCCACATCTGCCTCCTGCCTGCTTTGGAAGATTAAATATATATATATATATAAAATCCAGACTGTTGAGTACATGCCCCACTGCCCTCTGGGATGGTTGTCCCTCCTTCTTTGACTAGGCAGGCAATCTGTCCCAATTTCCTACTTTGCTTTTGTGATGCATTAGACCCTCTGCTATCCTTAAGTGAATTGAAAGTGCCCCCTTAGGATAAAAGCACAAGCCATTGTTGTATGAAGAAGTGATCAGCCAGTTCAGCTTGGAATAAAACTGCTTAACTTAGTCATCAAAGGAGCTCTTTAAAATTCTCTAATGCACGGAAGTTAACTGGAGAGAAAAAATAATCACCCATTTTTTGCCTGGACACAATACAGCAGTAAAGCATTTGCAGCTTACGAAGTGGCTTTATTTCTGTCAGGCTGGCCTCCCTTTGGGTTGATGGAGAAAATTATTGTGGTAACCTGACAGATTTTAAACTGAGGCTGAAAGCCCTAAAGACTAGGGGGTATCTCAGACGGGGATCACATCCCGTGATGAGGCAGAACGGGGCGTTGAAAACTCACCGGCTGTTCCTTCCCTGAAGTTCCTTCTCTGACTACCACTATTTTGTTGCTTGTGAAGATGATAACAAGGTCAGGAGAGATGGAAGTGGTCCTTCAGCTAACCTATTAGAATACATAGTTTCTTATCTACTCTCCTGCTTCTATTCATCATGGGTGCCATTTTTATTCTTACCTCAAATTTTAGTGACCAGGGAAACGTTTTTAAACTTAGTGAGCCATTTCGCTGTCTTGGGTTTTCTGCTCCAGTCAGGGTATTTACTTGTTTTTGTTCATTTTAAAATTAATTAATTAATTTTAATCGGAAGATAATTACTTTACACTATTGTGATGGCTTTTGCCATCCATTAGCATACATCTGTCATGGGTATACTTGTGTGCCCTCCATCCTGAATCCCCTGCCTACCTCCCTCTCCCCTCTATGCCTCTAGGTTGTCCCAGAGCACCGGCCCTGGGTGCCCTGTTTCATGAATCAAACTCACACTGGTCATCTGTTTTACATATGCAGATGTATATGTTTCAATGCTATTCTTTCAAATCATCCCATCCTTGCCTTCTCCCACTCAGTCCAAACATCTGTTCTTCACGTCTCTATCTGCTTTGCTGCCCTGCATGTAGGATCATGGGTATCATCATTCTAAATACCAAATATATACGTTATTATATAGTGTTTGTCTTTCTCTTTCTGACTTACTTCACTCTGTATAATAGGCTCTAGGCTCATCACCTCATTAGAACAGACTCAACTGTGTTCCTTTTTATGGCTGAGTAATATTCCATTGTGTGTATGTACCACAACTTCCTTATCTTAAGAGCCCTATCCACATCTTATCTAACAACCTTATCCACATCTAGGTTGCGTCTATGTCCTAGCTATTGTAAATAAAATTTCAATGAACATTAGAATTATTTGTTCTAGTTCTGTGAAAATTACTGTTGGTAGTTTGATAGGGATTGCACTGAATCTCTAGATTGCTTTCAGTACTATAACTTATTTTCATTATATTGATTTTTCCAATCCACGAATGTGGTTTATTTCTCCATCTCTTTGTGTCATCTTCAATTTCTTTCATCAGTGTTTCAGTTTTCTATATACAGGTCTTTGTTTCTTTAGGTAAGTTTATTCCTAAGTATTTTATTCTTTCCATTGCAATGGTCAGCAGGATTGTTTCGTTAATTTGTCTTTCTGATTTTTAATTGTTAGTAATATGAATGCAAGGGATTTATGTGTATTAACTTTATATCCTGCAACTTTACTATATTCATTAATTAGCTCTAGTAATTTTCTGGTGCATCTTTAGGGTTTTCTATGTAGAGGAGCATGTCATCTGCAAACATGAGAGTTTTATGTCTTCTGTTCCAATCTGGATTCCTTTTATTTCTTCTTCTTCTCTGATCACTATGACTAGGACTTCCAAAACTATGTTGAATAGTAGTGGTGAAAATGGGCACCCTTGTTTTGTTCCTGATTTTAGAGGAAATTCTTTCAATTTTTAGCCATTGAGAATTATGCTTGCTGTGGGTTTGTGATATAGGGCTTTTATTATGTTGAGATATGTTCCTTCTTTGCCTTTTTGCTAGAGAGTGTTTTTTTAAAATCATAAACAGGTATTGCATTTTGTCAATTGCATCTATTGAAATAATCATATGGTTTTTATCTTTCAGTTTATTAATATGGCATATCACACTGATTGATTTGCGGATATTGAAGAATCCTTGCATCCCTGGAATAAAGCCCACTTGGTCATGATGTATTATCTTTTTAATATGTTGTTGGATTCTGTTTGCTAGAATTTTGTTGAGGAGTTTTGCATCTATGTTCATCAGTGATATTGGCTGCAGTTTTCTTTTTTGTGGCATCTTTGTCTGATTTTGGTATCAGGGTGATGGTGGCCTCATAGAATGAGTTTGGAAGTTTTCCTTCTGCAATTTTCTGGAAGAGTTTGAGTAGGATAGGTGTTAGCTCCTCTGTAAATTTTGGGTAGAATTCACCTGTGAAGCCATCTTGTCCTGGGCTTTTGTGTGCTGGAAGATTTTTGACTACAGTTACCATTTCATGTGAAGCCATCTTGTCCTGGGCTTTTGTGTGCTGGAAGGTTTTTGACTACAGTTACCATTTCACCCAGTGCACCTGCAGTGGATGGACCTCATGGGGTTGCCACACCCACGGCGGTGTGCACGTCCCAGGTCTAAGCTGCTCAGGCTCCTGGATGTGCCACAAGGGCACAGTTCCAGGGGGGCCATGCGTCTCCTCAGGGGAGCTAGTCTCTGTCTGTGACAGTCTTGGCAGATATGACCTGTGCAGGATCACAGGAAGACGTGGTTAGTGACTGGAGGCCCGCTCACAGCTTGGTGGGAGAGGCAGCCTCTGGGGCCAAGATTGCAGTGGCCCCTTGCCTTCTGCACACTTGCCTCTCTTCCCTATGGGAGGGCTGTAAATGGCATCTGGCTCGCTCTCTTTTGGGATTCGCTAGGGTGCGATCCTTTGGTAAGCACAACAGGTGTCACAGTGCGGTATTAGAGCCTCCCCACAGGAAACGTCTTTTTTATTTTTTGTTTCTCTGCCATTCCCACGGTTTGGGTTTTCCCCGTTCAGCCTGTGCTGTGTCACACAGTCCCCTCAGAGTATCCTCATGGTATTTAACCCTGGTCCTTTCCCTAAGGTCCGATGATGCAGACCACACCTCCGCAACCAGCCCCAACTTGGTGTGAGCTGACACGAGTGTGTGACCCACTTCTCTGCTGGTAATTGCCGCTCAGCGCCATTTTTGTGGTGATTTTTTTTTTTTTTGGTTGTTGCCTTCTGAGATTCCAAATCTCCCCCCTTACCCCACCTGTCACAGGGTTTCCTACTGTGTGGAAACTTCTCCTCCTTTTCAACTCCCTCCCCAGGATGGTCTCCATCCTGAAATCCTCTGTCTCCCTTTTTGTCTTGTCCTTTGCTTTGCTGCTGCTAAGTCGCTTTAGTCGTGTCCGACTCTGTGCGACCCCATAGACGGCAGCCCACCAGGCTCCCCGTCCCTGGGATTCTCCAGGCAAGAACACTGGAGTGGGTTGCCATTTCCTTCTCCAATGCATGAAAGTGGAAAGTGAAAGTGAAGTCGCTCAGTCGTGTCAGACTCTTTGCGACCCCATGGACTGCAGCCTACCAGGCTCCTCCACCCATGGGATTTTCCAGGCAAGAGTACTGGAGTGGGGTGCCATTGCCTTCTCTGATCCTTTGTGCTACCTCATTTCAAAGAGATTGATTTGCCTTTCTGGGTATCTGGGGTCCTCCACCAGCGTTCAGAAGTTGTTTTGTGGAAGTTGCTCCACATGCAGAAGATCTTCTGATGTATTTGCTGGGGAGAAAGTGATCACCCCATCCTATTTCTCCACAATCTTGGGACCTCTCTTCTAATTTACTTCTGATAGTGTCTCTCATTTAACCTCTGACATGGCTCCAAGGTGACTATCCTTTTCATTTAGATCTCAGCTGAAATGTCATCTCAGAAAAGTATTTTCTGAGCACCTCACTGGACTAGCTTCCAGGCTTTCCACCATCTTACCCTCTTTTATTTTACAATGCCTCTGTATCACTTGGAATTTTCTTGTTTGTATACATGTCTATTATTTGACACCTTTCAGTAGGAAAACCACTAGACCATGCAGGTATGACCTAAATCAAATCCCTTATGATTATACAGAGAAAGTGAGAAATAGAGTTAAGGGCCTAGATCTGATAGACAGAGTGCCTGATGAACTATGGAATGAGGTTCGTGACATTGTACAGGAGACAGGGGTCAAGACCATCCCCATGGAAAAGAAATGCAAAAAAGCAAAATGGCTGTCTGGGGAGGCCTTACAAATAGCTGTGAAAAGAAGAGAAGCAAAACACAAAGGAGAAAAGGAAAGATATAAGCATCTGAATGCAGAGTTCCAAAGAATAGTAAGAAGAGATAAGAAAGCCTTCCTCAGCAATCAAAGCAAAGAAATAGAGGAAAACAACAGAATGGGAAAGACTAGAGATCTCTTCAAGAAAATTAGACATACCAAGGGAACATTTCATGCAAAGATGGGCTTGATAAAGGACAGAAAAGGTATGGACCTAACAGAAGCAGAAAATATCAAGAAGAGGTGGCAAGAATACACAGAAGAATTGTACAAAAAAGATCTTCATGTCCCAGATAATCATGATGATGTGATCACTGACCTACAGCCAGACATCCTGGAATGTGAAGTCAAGTGGGCCTTAGAAAGCATCACTATGAACAAAGCTAGTGGAGATGATGGAATTCCAGTTGAGCTATTCCAAATCCTGAAAGATGATGCTGTGAAAGTGCTGCACTCAATATGCCAGCAAATTTGGAAAACTCAGCAGTGGCCACAGGACTAGAAAAGGTCAGTTTTCATTCCAATCCCAAAGAAAGGCAATGCCAAAGAATGCTCAAACTACCGCACAATTGCACTCATCTCACACGCTAGTAAAGTAATGCTCAAAATTCTCCAAGCCAGGCTTCAGCAATATGTGAACCATGAACTTCCTGATGTTCAAGCTGGTTTTAGAAAAGGCAGAGGAACCAGAGATCAAATTGCCAACATCTGCTGGATCATGGAAAAAGCAAGAGAGTTCCAGAAAAACATCTATTTCTGCTTTACTGACTATGCCAAAGCCTTTGACTATGTGGATCACAATAAACTGTGGAAAATTCTTCAAGAGATGGGAATACCAGACCACCTGACCTGCCTCTTGAGAAATCTGTATGCAGGTCAGGAAGCAACAGTTAGAACTGGACATGGAAAAACAGACTGGTTCCAACTAGGAAAAGGAGTAAGTCAAGGCTGTATATTGTCACCCTGCTTATTTAACTTATATGCAGAGTACATCATGAGAAATGCTGAACTGGTAGAAACACAAGCTGGAATCAAGATTGTTGGGAGAAATATCAATAACCTCAGATGTGCAGATGACACCACCCTTATGGCAGAAAGTGAAGAGGAACTAAAACCCCTCTTGATAAAAGTGAAAGAGGAGAGTGAAAAAGTCGGCTTAAAGCTCAGCATTCAGAAAATGAAGATCATGGCATCCAGTCCCATCACTTCATGGAAAATAGATGGGGAAACAGTGGAAACAGTGTCAGACTTTATTTTTCTGGGCTCCAAAATCACTGCAGATGGTGACTGCAGCCATGAAATTAAAAGACACTTATTCCTTGGAAGGAAAGTTATGTCCAATCTAGATAGCATATTCAAAAGCAGAGACATTACTTTGCCAACAAAGGTCCATCTAGTCAAGGCTATGGTTTTTCCTGTGGTCATGTATGGATGTGAGAGTTGGACTGTGAAGAAGGCTGAGTGCCGAAGAATTGATGCTTTTGAACTGTGGTGTTGGAGAAGACTCTTGAGAGTCCCTTGGACTGCAAGGAGATCCAACCAGTCCATTCTGAAGGAGATCAGCCCTGGGATTTTTTAGGAAGGAATGATGCTAAAGCTGAAACTCCAGTACTTTGGCCACCTCATGTGAAGAGTTGACTCATTGGATAAGACTCTGATGCTGGGAGGGATTGGGGGCAGGAGGAGAAGGGGATGACAGAGACTGAGATGGCTGGATGGCATCACTGACTCAGTAGACGTGAGTCTGAGTGAACTCCGGGAGTTGGTGATGGACAGAGAGGCCTGGCGTGCTGTGATTTATTGGGTCGCAAAGAGTCAGACAGGACTGAGCGACTGGACTGAACTGAAGTAGAATATCAGTTCAACTAAGTGGAAGGACTCTATCTGTTCCCCACTGTATCCCCAGACCAAAACATGGCCTGGTTGGGTGAAAACATAGGGAGTCATATAGATGTTTACTATTCCCCCCCCAACTCCATACTAAGACTAATCACTCGTTTTTCCAGTTCTTAGAGAACTTGTTGTTGCACAGCTGTCTGCCTTGGATGATTATTTCTTACAAAATGTTAACATGTTCTGCTAGGTCCTAATTTCCTAAAGGGAAAGATCAACATTTTACTTAGGAAATTAATGTTACCTACCTGTGTGGCCAGTCATGGTGCTGGAAACTGCTAGCATTATTTTATGTAATCCTCACTACAGCCCTGTGAGGCAGTCATTTTTGCCTCATTTTGTAAATAAAAATCCCAGGCTTAAATGCTTGAGATTTATGCAGTTCATTTAGTATCTGCTCAGTTGTGATTCAGACAAGAGAACATTTGACTCTATTTTCTCTCATTCTTGTACTCCTTTGGGTCTTCCAGGGAAAACTCTCTTAGGTAGTTCACAAATTAATAGTTCAGTCTTGATTCTCAAAGGTAGTACTACTGATTTACTACATCTTTTATTTTATTATACTGTTGTTTTTCTATTCTTAAAGTATTGTGTTGCTGCTAGAAATACCTGCTTCCCAGAGAAAACCTAGTGACGACTTCCTTGAAACAGAGTAAAGATTTTCAGCCAACATTGATGTTTAGTAAGTGCCACTAAGTTCCACAGAGTGTGGAATGACTAAGAAATACAGGCTGCTCTCAAGCAACTTACAGTTCGGTGGAGATAGTCAGTTAATTGGATATTCTGAGAGATCCAAGTGGTCTGCCAATTGGTACTTTTTTACCAACATGCTAGAGAAGAGGCATCATTCAAAAAGCAATGGTTGTTTGGTTTAAATTCCACCAGTAACAAAAGGGACGGTATTAATAAGCAAGTGAGAGGAAAAGAAAAGGCTGAGATTGAGAAAAAGGAAGAAGAATAATAGTATACAGGTAGGTCTTGGAAACATTTAATTTTCACTGAGAAACACATTTTCTTTCTCCTTTTGCTTATAGAGTAGCATATCTTATTTACCATTTCTTCCCTGTCTGCAAAGAATTTACTGATCAGGTTTTGACCTTTTCTAAAAGCATATTTGCTTTCTGTTTTGTAAGTTGCCTCTGACTTTCTCTTTATTAGTCTTTCTGCGTGTCTTTTAAAATAGGAGTTTCTTTTCCTTCTTGGAGAAATAAAAATCTTTGAGGAAACTGGAAAACTACAATAAAAAATAAAAATAAAACCATAATTTTATCATTCAGAGAAAATAATATTAATTCCTTTCCAGTATGGCTACTTTTTTCTTCCCTTTATTGTTTTATCCTTATGAATATATAATTCTATTTTCTGACTTGTTTCTCTAGACTTAAGTGTTTAGGTTCTTTCTAATGCTACTCACTTATAAATAATGCTTCAGAAGATATTGTTTTATATTAATCTTTGTCTACATTCTTGATTCATTTCTCTTGTGTAGATGCTTGGAAATAGAATAATTAACTTTCCATGAAGGCTAAAACAATTTAGTTTCTCACAATATCACATGAAAATGCTTGTCTTGCCACCTCTTCCCAGCATTGAATATTACCTTCTAAATTTATTGCTGATTTTGGGGTGAAAAAATTAATATTCCACTTGTTTTAAAGTGAACATCTTGATTACTAATGCAGTTGAAAATTGTCCCATTTTTGTATTGGTCTGTTGCATGTTTTCTCAAGTTAAACTTTTTAAAAGCCTATTTGCAAAGCATTTTACAATTGAAGTATTATTTGCATATAGTTAAATACACAGATCCTAAGTGTACATTTCAACAACCTATGAAAAATACATCCCTGTTTAATCTCATCACTATCAAGCTGTAAACCATTCCCATTATCCAGAAAGCTCACTTGTGCCCCCTTTTCTGGCACTGACTCCACCCAGAAGCAACCGCAGTTCTGATGACTTTCATAATAGCTTTCCCTACCCCAGTGCTTCATATCCGTAGAACCACACAGTACATAATTCTTCAGTACCAGGCGTCTTTATCTCAGGATGGTTTTTTTTTGAAGTTCATCTACATGTAGCAGTATTATCAGTGGTTTATCCCATTTTATTGCTGAATAATTGTTAATTGCATGGCTATACCACCATTCTGTCCCATTTTGATGGATATTTGGGCTGTCTCAGGTGTTTTTCCTTTTTTTTGTTGTTATTATGAGTAAAGTTGGATGAACACCAATTCTCTTTGTGAATTTATATTTACCATCTTGCTATTTGTTTTCTATAGGTTCCACCTGTTCTTTGCTCCTCTTGTTCTTTTCCCACCTTTTAAATGAATAGAATAATTCTTACTATCCCATTTTGTCTCTACTATTCATTTATTAGCTATGCATTTTTGGTTTTGATTTCAGTGATTGCATTATTGTTTGCAATATGCATCTTTACTGAAAATACTATTATTCTGTTCATGTTTAAATCAAAATCTCCAAATGAATATATTTCAATTATTTACTTCCAACATCTGTGTTCTGATTGTCATACATTGTACCTCTCTGCACATTATAACCTCTGAAATACATTATTATTATTTTTGTTTTAAATTGTCAGTTTAAAAAAATATTTAAACAAATACAAATATCTTTTGTGTATGGCCACATATTTTTCATCCCTGGCAATCTTTATTCCTTTTCTTTTTAAGAATCAGTTTTTCCATCTGGTAGTATTTTTCTTCCACATGAAAAACTTCCTTTAGTAGAATGAAAGTTGCTGGTAAATTCTCTCATCTTTTGTTGTCATGAAAAATATTTTGCCTGCATTTTTGAAGGATGTTTTCACTGTACATAGAATTATACATATTTTTCTTAGTACTTAAAAGATGCAGTTCCAGTCTCATCTGGCATGTTTTTTTGTTTGTGTGCTTGCTTTCCTAAAAACATCCTGACTGAAAATCTTTCTCTTATGACTGGATTTTTACTCTATTCATATTTAATGTTGTTTTTATAGTTGGATTTATGTCCACCATTTCCCCCATTTTATCTTGTGTTCTTTAAAAAAACAAAAACAAAAACTGAATTTCTTGTTAATGCTTTTTTAAAATTAAGTGGATATTTTGATTAATGGCTTTTTCACTAAATGTTTTGAGTTATTCTTTTGGTGGTTGACCTAAAGCTTACCATGCAGATTTTAATTTAAAACTCCATGTCAGATTTATATTCATTTAATTCCAGTGAAATAGATATAAATGTCCCTACATCACTCTATTTCCTCATTCATCTATGTTAGTACTGCTATACATATTACTTAATATCTACTAAAAACCCAATCATGCTTATTATAATTCATTGTATAATTTTATACCTTTTAAAGTAGCTGAAAGAAAAAAGTAGAACAATGACATGGTTTACACATTTTGTTGTAGTAATCTTATTAGCCATTTGTGGTTCTCTTCCTTTATTCATGTGAATATAAGTTGCCATCTAATGTGAATTCATTTTGCCAATATAGCTTTGCTTCCACTCACCTTCTTTGTGTAGTTATTGTTAAATATATCATAGTTAAATATGTTACAGGTCCAGCAATAAAATTGCATGCACATGGTTTTATACAATTGCATTTTAAATGAGCCAAGAGAAAAAAGGATAAAGCAATATACATCCATAGCTGTGTTATAATTGCATAAGTACTTTTACTTTCTTAAAATATAGATACAAATCCCATTTGGGGTCACTTGTTTTAAACTGAAGAGCTTCTTTTAGTCGTTCTTGTAATGAGCTACCTAGCAACAGATTTTCTCAGTTTGGTTATCTGGGAATGTCTTTATTTTTCTCATTGCTGAAAGATTGTTTTTTCTTATGTAATTCTTCTATTTTTTCCAGTTCAATTGAGAAATTATTGACAACATCACTGATAATTTTAAGATATACAGCATTATGGTTTGATTTACATGTATTATGAGATGATGGCTATAATAGATTTAGATAACACCCATCATCTCATACAGATAAAAAGAAAATTATCCTGGTGATGAGAACTCTTAGAGTTAAATCTCTTAAAAATTTTCAAATGTATCACACAGTAATGTTAACTATAGGCATTGAGTTAAACATTACATTTGTAGTATTTCTTTATCTTATCACTGAAAATTTGTTCATTTTGACGACCTTTCTGTGATCTCCCCTACCCCCTCCTCTGGTAAACACAAATCTTATCTCTTTTTCTTTATCTTTTTATTTGGCTTAGATTCCATGTGTGAGATCATACAGTATTTGTCTTGCATTATCTAATTTACTTCACGGCATAATACTTTCAGATATATACATGTTATTGCAAATAGTAGGATTTCCTTGTTTTTTTTTTTTATGGCTGTATATGTGCATGTGTTTGTGTATTTATAAATGCAAGCAACAACCTTTTTATTTATTTATCCATTGGTGGATATTTAGGTTGTTTCTATGTCTTGACTATTGTAACAATGCTGCATTGGACATAGAGATGAAGATATCTTTTCAACTTAGTGTTTTTATTTCCTTTGGGTACATTCTTAAAAGTAGAATTACTGGATCACATGGTAGTTCTATTTTTAATTTTTTTGAGGAACCACCATACTGTTTTCTATAGTGGCTGTATCAATTTATAATCCAGTCAGCTGTGCACAAAGGTTCTCTTTTCTCCAAATCCATGCCAGCATTTGTTATCTCTTGTCTTTTTGTTGATGGCTATTCTAACAGGGATGAGGTGATATGTGACTCTTGGTTTTAATTTGCATTTCTCTAATAACTAGTGATGTTGAACATCTTTTCATAGACCTATTGGACATTCCTATATCTTCTTCGGACATGTTTTCTCTGGAAACAGGATTTTTGTTTAGCAACTTTATTATTTCAGGTCTTTAAATATGTCATCTCATTGTCTTCTGATCTCCATTTTTTTCTGATGAGATGTCCGCTGTTAATCTCATTGAGAGTCTCTTATACTTGAAGTCATTTTTCCTTTGCTGCTGTCCTAGATTTTGAACATTTTTACTATGATCTGTCTTCTTTGTGTTTATCCTATTTAGAGTTTGTTGAGGTTTTTGAGTGTATATATTAATGTTTTTCATCTAATTTGGGAAGTTTTGAACATTATTTCTTTTAATACTTTTCTGTTCCTTTCTCTTTTCCTTCTCTTTCTGATGTTCCAATTATGCATATATTGTACATTAACAGTGTTTCTCATTTCCGAGATTCTTTATTTTTCTTCATTTTTTTTTTCTATTTTCTTCATATTGAATAATCTTGTGATCTGTCTTCAGGTTTGTTGATTCTTCTGTCAGCTCAAGTCAATTTTGGGGAATACTTAGTAAATCCTTTATTTTAGTTGTAGTTTTCCACTCAAGAATTTTTATTTGGCTCATTTAAATAAGTTTATTTTTCTTTATTGATATTCTTTCTTTGATAAGACATTATTGAGAGGGTAACAGGCAGAAAGGCCAGGGGTATCCAAAAGGAGGAAATAGGCTGCAAGTGTCAGACATGTTTTATCTCTCTCTTAAGTGGCAGGAGGAAACAAACTAGTGTTATATTTTTTCCCCTTCTATATACAAATTTAAAAAGAGGTTTCTCTTAAAATTCTGTGTTGCCATTATGACACCTGGTTCCACCTGAACTTAACTTTTCTCAAACCTTGAGCTAACCAATGCGTTTTTCTTACGGAAATTTTTGTCTTAAGTTATGTTAAAGTGCTGTGTATTTACCCCAGACTGTCTTCAAGTGAGTTCTGCCTAAAGGCTCAGAGCCGACTTGATAAACCAGTATGTAATACTCATACATTGTTCTCCTAATTTATGTTAATGAAACTGTATATTTGTATGGAAATCTGCCTTTCTTCAAGATTCATGTCAATCGTTTTATGGCCCAGGAAGACTCACGTGGTGCCAAGGTTATCTCAGAATGCATCTTGTGGGTGAGGGGCCTGGAACCATTCTCTGAGTTTTGACATGTTTCCTTTATTTAATTAGCAGACTGCTAGGACACGACTGAAGCCACTTAGCAGCAGCAGTCTGCTTCAGTCGTGTCTGACTCTGTGCAACCCCACAGACGGCAGCCCACCAGGCTCTCCCATCCCCGGGATTCTCCAGGCAAGAACACTAGAGTGGGTTGCCATTTCCTTCTCCAATGCATGAAAGTGAACAGTGAAAGTGAAGTCGTTCAGTCGTGTCCGACTCCTAGCGACCGCATGGACTGTAGCCTACCAGGCTCTTCCATCCATGGGATTCTCCAGGCAAGAGTACTGGAGTGGGGTGCCATTGCCTTCTCCAGCAGCAGCAGCAGCAGCAGCAGTAGCTATATAAGATCCAACTGAAGACTAGCAGGGGAGTACTCTTTCTGCCCTCTTCTGATGTCTATGTCAGAAGCTTTCTCTATCTCTTTTATACTTTAATAAAACTTTATTACACAAAAGCTCTGAGGGATCAAGCCTCATCTCTGGCCGGGTTGAATTCTTCTCCTCTGGAGGCCAAGAATCCTGGCGTCTTTCATGGTTCAGGAACAACCTTTCATTATCATCATAGTGATTTCCTTTATCTCTTGCAGTATATCTTCCTTTAGTTTTTTTTTTTTTTAATCACAATTAGTATAGCTACTTCAGAGTCTTTGTTACATTCAATATCTGAATCTTCTCATAGGCAGTTTTGTTACTTGCTCTTCAATTTTTTTTTCTCTGCATGAGTCACACTTTCCTGTTTTCTTGAGTATCTCATATGTTTTTTTGTGTGAAAAAGCTGGCATATTAGACAATGTATTATAGCAACCCTCAATATTGATCCTACCTCCAAGCAAATTTTTGCTATTTGCTAGTTTGTTAGTTTTTAGTGCAATTTCATAGAAGCCAGCTTTCTCTGAAGTAGAAAGTCTCTGATTTGCTCTTCATAACTATGAAGTGTTCAACATGCTCATAGTCACCCTGGCAGGTAGTCACTTTATCAGGGCTCTTTTTAGACTCTCCCTTTGTCTGATCCCTTTTGTAAGCTGCCTGCCTCTGACCCAGACTTGTCTGTGAGTGTCCAGGAGTCTCTGGTGGAGGCGTGGGTCAGTGGTGGCCTGCTGCAGGGTTGGGGGCACTGAGTGAGGCAGTGCATGGTGGGACCTTTTGAAGGAGATCCCATTTTCTTCATTACCTCCACCATAGTTTGATCTCAGGTCAAACAACAGTGAGGGAACACAGCCCTGCCCATCAACAGAAAACTGGATTAAAGTTTTACTGAGCATGGCCCCGCCCATCAGAACAAGAACTAGTTTCCTCCACAGTCAGTCTCTCCCAACAGCAAGCTTCCATCAGCCTCTTATCCTTATCCATCAGAGGGCAGACAGAATGCAAACCACAATCACAGAAAACTAATCAAACTGATCACATTGACCACAGCCTTGTCTAGATCAATGAAACTATGAGCCATGCTGTGTAGGGCCACCCAAGATGGACGGGTCATGGTGGAGAGTTCTGACAAAATGTGGTCCACTGGAGAAGGGAATGGCAAACCACTTCAGTATTCGTCCCTTAAGAGCCCCATGAACACTATGAAAAGGCAAAAAGCTAGGACATTGAAAGATGAAATCCCCAGGTCAGTAAGTGCCCAATATACTACTGGAGAAGAGTGGAGAAATAACTCCAGAAAGAATGAAGAGATGGAGCCAAAGCAAAAAAAAAAAAAAAAAAAAAGCCCAGCTGCGGATGTGACTGGTGATGAAACTGAAGTCCAATGAGATAGAGCAATATGGCATAGAAACCTGGACTGTTAGGTCCATGAATCAAGGTAAATTAGAAGTGCTGAAAGAGGAGATGGCAAGAGTAAACATTGACATTTTAGGAATCACTGAACTAAAACGAACTGGAATGGGCAGATTTAATTGAGATGACCTTTATATCTACTTGGAGAAGGAAATGGCAAACCACTCCAGTGCTCTTACCTGGAAAATCCCATGGACGGAGGAGCCTGGTAAGCTTCAGTCCATGGGGTCGCAAAGAGTCAGACAACTGAGCGACTTCACTTCACTTCACTTCACTTCACTTTATATCTACTATTGTGGGCAAGAATCCCTTAGAAGAAATGGAGTAGCCCTCATAGTAAACAGAAGAGTCCAAAATGCAGTACTTGGGTACAATATCAAAAGCAACAGAATGCTGTTCATTTCCAAGGCAAACCATTCAATATCACAGTAATCCAAGTCTATGCCCCAACCAGTTAAGCTGAAGAAGCTGAAGTTGAATAGTTCTATGAAGATCTACAAGACCTTCTACAATTAACACTCAAAAAAGATGTCCTTGTCATCACAGGGGACTGGAATGCAAAAGTCAGAAGTCAGGAGACACATGAAGAAACTGGCAAATTTGGCCTTGGAGTACAAAATGAAGCAGGAAAAAGGCTAACAGAGGTTTGCCAACAGAATGCACTGGTCATAGCAAACACTCTCTTCCAACAACACAAGAGATGACTCTACGCCTGGATATTTGGTCAATAAACAAATCAGATTGACTATATTCTTTGCAGGCAAAGATGGAAAAGCTCTATACAGTCAGCAAAAACAAGACCTGGAGCTGACTGTGGCTCAGACCATGAACTCCTTATTGCCAAATTCAGACTTAAATTGAAAAAAGTAGGGAAAACCACAAGACCATTCAGATATGATCGAAATCAATCCCTTACAATTATATAGTGGAAGTGAAATAGATTCAAGGGATTAGATCTTATAGAGTACCTGAAGAACTATGGACAAAAGTTCATGACATTGTACAGGAAGCAGTGATCAAGAACATCCCTAAGAAAAAAAAAATGCAAAACGGCAAAATGATTGTCTGAGGAGGCCGTACAAATAGTTAAGAAGAGAAGTGAAAGGCAAAGAAGGAAAGGAAAGATACACCCATTTGAATGCAGAGTTCCAAAAATATCAAGGAGAGATAAGAAAGCCTTCCTCAGTGATCAGTGCAAAGAAATAGAGGAAAACAACAGAATGAGAAAGACTAGAGATCTCTTCAAGAAAATTAGAGATACCAAGGGAACATTTCATGCAAAGATGGGCTCAATAAAGGACAGAAATGGTATGGGCCTAACAGAAGCAGAAGATACTACAAAGAGGTGGCAAGAATACACAGAAGGACTATACAAAAAAGATCTACATGACCCAGATAACCACAATGGTGTAATCACTCACCTAGAGCCAGACATCCTGGAATGCTAAGTCAAGTGGCCCTTAGGAAACATTACTACTAACAAAGCTAGTGGAAGTGATGGATAATTCCAGTTGAACTGTTTCAAATCCTAAAAGATGATGCTGTGAAAGTGCTGCACTCAGTATTACAGCAAATTTGGAAAACTCAGCAGTGGCCACAGGACTGGAAAAGGTCAGTATTTATTCCAATCCCAAAGAAAGGCAATGCCAAAGAATGCTCAAACTCCCTCACAATTGCCCTGATCTCACATGCTAGTAAATTAAGGCTCAAAATTCTCCAAGCCAGGCTTCAACAATACATGAACTGTGAACTTCTAGAAGTTCAAGCTGCATATAGAAGACAGAAGAACCAGAGATCAAATTGCCAACATCTGCTGGATCATCAAAAAAGCAAGAGAATTCCGGAAAAACATCTACTTCTGTTTTATTGACTTTGCCAAATCCTTTGTGTGGATCACAACAAACTCTGGAAAATTCTTCAAGAGATAGGAATACCAGACCACCTGACCTGCCTCCTGAGAAATCTGTATGCAGGTCAAGAAGCAACAGTTAGAACCAGACATGGAAGAACAGACTGGTTCCAAATTGGGGTAGGAGTACATCAAGGCTTTATATAGTCACCCACCTTATTTGCTTATATGCAGAGTACATCATGTGAAATGCCAGGGTGGATAAAGTAGAAGCTGGAATTAAGATTGCCAGGAGAAATATCAATAACCTCATATATGCAGATGACACCACCCTTATGGCAGAAAGCAAAGAAAAACTAAAGCAAAGAAGAACTCTTAATGAAAGTGAAAAAGGAAACTGAAAAGGCTCACTTAAAACTCAACATGCAAAAAAAGAAGATCATGGCATCCGGTCCCATCACTTCATGGCAAATAGATGAGGAAACAATGGAAATAGTGAGGAAATTTATTTGTGAGGGATCCAAAATCACTGCAGATGGTGACTACCACCATGAAATTAAAAGATACTTACTCCTTGGAAGAAAAGCTATGACCAACCTAGCCAGCATATTAAAAAGCAGAGACATCACTTTGTTTACAAAGGTCTGTCTAGTCAAAACTGTTTTTTTTGTAGTCATGTATTTCTACTTTATTGACTATGACAAAGCCTTTGACTGTGTGGATCACAATAAACTGTGGAAGATTCTGAAAGAGATGGGAATACCAGACCACCTGACCTGCCTCTTGAGAAACCTGTGTGCAGGTCAGGAAGCAACAGTTAGAACTGGACATGGAACAACAGACTGGTTCCAAATAGGAAAAGGAGTACGTCAAGGCTGTATATTGTCACCCTGTTAATTTAACTTCTATGCAGAGTACATCATGAGAAACGCTGGACTGGAAGAAACACGAGCTGGAATCAAGATTGCCGGGAGAAATATCAATAACCTCAGATATGCAGATGACACCACCCTTATGGCAGAAAGTGAAGAGGAACTCAAAAGCCTCTTGATGAAAGTGAAAGAGGAGAGTGAAAAAGTGGGCTTAAAGCTCAACATTCAGAAAACGAAGATCATGGCATCCAGTCCCATCATTTCATGGGAAATAGATGGGGAAACAGTGGAAATAGTGTCAGACTTTATTTTTCTGGGCTCCAAAATCACTGCAGGTGGTGACTGCAGCCTTGAAATTAAAAGACGCTTACTCCTTGGAAGGAAAGTTATGACCAACCTAGATAGCATATTCAAAAGCAGAGACATTACTTTGCCAACAAAGGTCCATCTAGTCAAGGCTATGGTTTTTCCAGTGGCCATGTATGGATGTGAGAGTTGGACTGTGAAGAAAGCTGAGCGCCAAAGAATTGATGCTTTCGAACTGTGGTGTTGGAGAAGATTCTTGAGAGTCCCTTGGACTGCAAGGAGATCCAACCAGTGCATTCTGAAGGAGATCAGCCCTGGGATTTCTTTGGAAGGAATGATGCTAAAGCTGAAAGTCCAGTACTTTGGCCACCTCATGCGAAGAGTTGACTCATTGGAAAAGACTCTGATGCTGGAAGGGATTGGGGGTAGGAGAAGAAGGGGATGACAGAGGATGAGATGGCTGAATAGCATTGCTGACTCAATGGACGTGAGTCTGAGTGAACTCCGGGAGTTGGTGATGGACAGGGAGGCCTGACGTGCTGTGATTCATGGGGTTGCAGAGTCGGACACCACTGAGCAACTGAACTGAACTGATGGATGTGAGAGTTGGACTATAAAGAAAGCTAAGTGTTGATGACTTGATGCTTTTGAACTGTGGTGTTGGAGAAAACTCTTGAGAGTCCCTTTGACTTCAAGGAGATCAAACTAGTGAAACCTAAAGGAAATCAATCCTGAGGATTCATTGGTAGGACTGATGCTAATGCTGAAACTCCAATACTTTGGCCACCTGTTGTGAAGAACTGACTCCTTGGGAAAGACCCTGGTGCTGGGAAACCTTATTGGCAGGAGGAGAAAGGAAAGACAGAGGATGAGATGGTTGGATGGCATCACTGACTCGATGGACATGGGTTTGAGCAAGCTCCGGGAGTTGGTGATGGACATGAAAGCCTGGCATGCTGTGGTCCATGGGGTCACAGAGTTGGACACAACTGAATGAAGAAACTGAACTGCCTCTGTTGGTAACACATATAACTGTCAGGTTCCACTAATTTCTGGTTGATTGCTCTGGTGTTTTGGATAATGCTATGAACATAACTTGCTCCACTATATGATTCATTTAAATTCATACCCCCTTGCATGCTTAGTCACTCAGTCATGTCTTATTCTTTATGACTCTATGAACTGTTGTCCACCAAACTCCTCTGTCCATGGGATTTTTCAGGCAAGAATCCTTGTTGGCTTGTCATTTCCTTCTCCAGGTCAGACCTCCTTACTGGGGAATATTTCAAGATCAGTCTTTGGAGTATATTGTGACCACAGGAGGTCTCTTATTCACTATCTCTTGTCTAGGTTCTCTCTGGTAAACTTGTTGACCTGGGGTTTAGCTTGTTGCTGTTAAGGAGATATCAGCCTCCTTCTAATTGCTTGCCATCAAAATCTCTCTCTCTCTCTTTATTTTTAAGGATATCCTAAAGCTTGAACTTTTCCACATTCTTTTCTAAATAAGATCATTTTCTTTGGGGGAGTGTTCCAGTATTCTGTCTTCTTATGACCTGTTCAGGCATGTTTTTCAGTTCAGTTTGAATGAACCTAATATAGGATTTATCCAAGGGATTGTTTATTTCTAAAGTTGGTTCTTTCTGGGGTCTCTAGTTATTTGACAAGATCTCTCAACTTTTACTAGACAGAATTTGAATATTTCCTAATCCTATTTAGCTCCAATAAGTGCATCAGGTCATGCTGCCCCATTAGTTCTTCTTTGGCTGACTGCTTGGAGGATTACTCCAAAGATTCATGGGGTTCAAGATTCATGGGGTCCAAAGATTCATGGGGTCCAAAGTCCCAAATGCAGACTTTCAAACCTTGCTTTGTGCAGTTTTTCCTTTTGGGTCACTTTATCCTCAAGTTCTAGTCACCTCTACTTTCACAAACTCTGTTCTTTGTCCCTTAACTTACAGCAAGAGTATTATGCTTTGCTTGACTTTTCTCATCCTATACCTTTGTCTAAGAAGTGCCTTCAAGCAGAAAGTTGAGACAATTTTAGGAATTGCCTTATTTGTTTTCCTTTTCTGAGGCATAATCTCCCAAGATTCTCATTCTTTGATACTGTAACTCATTGTTTCATATATTTTATACATTTATAGTTGTTAATGGTAGACAGAATAGTAGTATCCACTAAACCTATTGCAAGAAATGGAATTCCTGCCAATTTTTTTTTTAACTTTGTGTTTTTCTTTCTGATTTGTCAAACACCTCAAACCACCCTCCCCCCTCAAATTCAACTCTGCTATATTAGCTGCTATTTTTCTGTCATTTTGTCCTGTCTTATGATCTTCATACTTTAATTTTTATGTAACTAAATCTATTGGGTTTTTGTTGTTGTTGTTTCTTCTAGGTAGAGATCAAGCATCGACCTAGTTTCTTTCATGATTATTTTGGAGCTTCATATTTTCTGTTGTTTTGGTATTTTTGGTATTTTGGTATTTTTATAAGATGTTTT
Organism: Bos indicus x Bos taurus; assembly: GCF_003369695.1. Classification (NCBI taxonomy): domain Eukaryota; kingdom Metazoa; phylum Chordata; class Mammalia; order Artiodactyla; family Bovidae; genus Bos; species Bos indicus x Bos taurus. The sequence goes on from NC_040104.1 coordinate 27,643,810, forward strand.
TTTATGTCTTTTGTTCTAATTTTCTTCAAATCATTTGTAGAAAAAGGTGTGGAATAAATAAATAAATAATATATATATGTATATATATCACTGAAAACTGGTTAAATATTATCATGAATGTTTTTAGAGTCCGTGCATATCAATTCTGTGTCATTGATTTAAAGTCAGTCTTGGGTAAAATGAGATTAAGACAGATCATACTGCATGCTTCATTTTAAAAGATAAAATATGTATAAAATCAATAAAAATGGAAATGAGGACATAAAGACTGGGACAAGCAGCAGCCCAAATGGATAGCTCTATAAGGCAATGGTTACAAGGACCAGATTTGCAGTTAGAAAGATCTAGATTTGGCCCTAACTCTTACTATCTTCTTGAGCTTTATCTCCATTACTTTGAAGTTATGTTTAAGGTGAAATTGGACAATATAGGTAAACCAATTCCTGACACATCACTGTGATCATTATCCTTGTTGTGATTGTAGTGATGAAAATCAGAAAGATAAGATGGAGATGCAGTTTCAATGACATGACTGGGCAAGGGTGAAGGAGTATGATCTGGCCTTTGCTCTCTTTACAATAAAATAAGCAGAATAGTGTGAACTATGTGTTTCTAAGCTTGCTTCCATATGTAAATAAGTATGGATGCATATATGTCTGTATTAGGTACTTCCCCTAGATTCATCTCTTTCTACTTATGGGTACCATGAGTTGCCATATAACTCAGTTCCTGACCTTTGTATGCGCATGCGTGCATGCTCAGTCTCTCAGTCGTGTCCGACTCTTTGCAACCCCATGGACTGTAGCCCACCAGGCTCCTCTGTCCATGGAGATTCATTCTCCAGGCAAGAATGCTGGAGTGGGTTGCCATGTCCTCCTCCAGGACCTTTGTAGAGAGAAACACTAAACTCTGAAGCCCTGAATGGGGTAATCAGGCAGACGATGGAATGGTGGGGGAGAAAATGGATAGCTGGCAGTGTTTACATGACTGTCCCAATCCTGTGAGTAAGTGCTTTGTTGGCTTATCTGTTTTTCATACACACATGTATAAACCAGATCAGACAAGAAAATGCACTGAATAGGAATAAGGATCACTGAATTGAAACTCCCTTTCATCCATTGTGGAGTTCTGTAATTTTAGGGAGGTTTCCTCTCGTGTCGTTTCTACTGCTACTAGGATATATAACCACTGAGGCCAGAGAAAGTCCTGCACATGCATCTGTTTATTCACTTCTAAGTTTTTATTTAAGTTCTTATTGAGTGATTTCTATGTGTGAGGTGCTGTATTTGGTGCTAGGACACAGCTGTGTTACAAACAGAGCTTATCCTTGTCCTTACCCTCGAGGAACTTGTCTTTTAGAGAACTTGTCTATCTAGAGGGATAGACGGATGTTAAATAAGGGACAGTGTATGTATGTACAGTGACTACTACAAAGGAGAGGCGCCAGGTGTCATGGGTAGTAAATAGTGTAAGCCAGTGTTTGGCAAACTTCTGTAAAGGAGCAGGTAGTAAGTATTTTAGGCTTTGTAAGCCAATAAGCAAAATGGAGTAATTATTTTTATCAAACCACCAATCAGTTGTTTATGTTAATAGGTATAAAAATGGAAAAACACCCTTAAGTCACATGGGCCTTACAAAAACAGTCTGCTGACCCTTCATTAGGGTCAGGTATATAATATATAAAACATCATGTAGTCTGCAGAGTGTTATATCTCTATCCAGAGAGTGTTAATGGCCACTCTTTTCTTAAAGGATTTGTGTGAGAGATATATCCCTTTCTGCTTCCATGTATCTCTACTTCATCTCTCTCAGTTATGTCCTCATAGAATTCAAAAGTATGAAATACATGCAGAACTTACCAATACGTTTTTGGTATTTTAGTTTGGCTGTATATCTAGTTCGCCTGGGAGAGGATTAACCATCTCAGTAGTTTTGTGTGCAGTGTTCTAGTGACTGCAGTGCTAAGTATCTCTGATTGTCTAGATTCTGTGACAGTGGCTGGATTAATTGCCTGTACATTGTGCTGTATCTGTTGAGGTTGCTGGAGAGGGAACTGGAGAACAGGTACTGTGGGAACAGAAAGAAGAAGAGAAAAGAGCAGCTCCAATACCTTTCGTTCCAGAGCAAGATGAGCCAACTTGTTAGTTTTGACTCTCCATTGCTTCACAAGTTAAAATAGAATTTTATTTTGTACTTAATAGAATTAGAGGCATGATATCCTCTGTGAGCACACTAAGCTATTTGCAGAGGCCCCTGAAGAGGAATCTAATTCAAATAGAAAAAGAAAACATTTAATATTTCTTAAAACTCATATTTTCATGATATTGCAAAATGAAAGAAGCCGAGCTTTACTTTTTTAAACTGGCACTTAAACTGTCTGAAACACTTTAAAATGTACTGAATTTTATTCATTCTCCTGTAAGTCGATCCTAGGTTTTCATTTAAGCATTCCTATGAAAAGTGAAAATGTTAGTCATTTAGTCCTGTGCAACTCTTTGCAACCCCATGGACTGTAGCCCACCAGGCTCCTCTGTCCATGGAATTCTCCAGGCAAGAATACTGGAGTGGTTAGCCATTCCCTTCTCCAGCAGATCTTTCTGACCCAGGAATCAAATATGTGTCTCCAGCATTGCAGGCAGATTCTTTACTGTCCGAGCAACAGTTTTCAATTTAAGCATTCCTATAAGTACTTCTAAATATTTTTTGGCAGTTACACCAAGAGCTTGAAAAAGACAAAAAAATCCAAATGCATTCATCTTGACTTTTATATATTTCCTTTATTATGCTCTCTCTCCCTTTTGTTCTCTTTCTCATTTTTATTTCCATTTTCTCTTAACTATCTCAGGGTCTTACTTTTTCCTGATCATATTTAAACTAAGAAAAAAGCTGAGGGAAAAATGCCAAAGATCTAATCGAAGAGTTGTCAATAGTAATCATGTGACTCAAGCTATAAATCCCTTTGGATTAGACATTACCCTTCATCTGGATATGGAGTTTCTGATGCCTTCTTTTTTTTTTTAATCTGCCAGTGGAGATTAAAATGTCCCCTTCCCAGGAGGTCTTTTAGAGTGGGATGGATGCTTGCTGCCAGGGCACTAACCTGCCTGAAGATAGTCAAATAAAGCCTATGACATAGCTAGGTCCTTTTCTTCCCTAAAAACTTGCATCTGTTTATATAGCACATTTAGTTAGAAAGTGAAATGTTGGTCAAGTCGTTATGTTTTGTTTATGATGCCAATCATAGGTTAGAAAAGCAATTGACTGATAATGTTATGTGTATATTATGTGTGTGTGTGTGTATTATTTGCCCTCTGGATATTTTGATTAACAAAGTGAAGAAAGAGCCTTTCCATGAAACTCTTGTGATTAAAATAATAACTATGTACTTGCTATGTTCTAGAATTTAATTATTTTACTTATAGGTGTTATCTCGTTCTATTTTCTCAATTACCCTATGAAGTAATTAATTCATTGTTTTCATTATCAGAATGATTTCCAAGGCACAGAGATTCCAAAGTCACACCATTTGTAAGTGGGAGGGCCAGGATTTAAACTCAATGTGCAAAGCTATACTCTTAAATACTGTACTAGTTCTGTCTTCTTCCTTCACAGAAGTTTTCATAATTTGTAGTTCTGTATTTATTTGCGTGAGTCTCTTTTTATGATGTCCATCTTCTGGCTAGACTGTAAGTTCCATGAGTGCAAGATTGCAGCATTTTGTTCTGTGCTGCATCACTAGAGCTTAGGGTTGTGTCTGGCATACAGCAGGAAAGCAATAAACAAACATCTGTAGGAAAAATGAATGAGCAATATGCTACAGGCGTGGTGTTGTATAGCAGTAGCACTAAAAGTAGCATTGGTATCCTGCTTTGCAGATGACAGAGCATTTTGATCACAGTTGCCAAAAACTGCTCCCTTTAGCTCCAAATAGAGCCAACAGAACTTTAGGGTGTTTCATCGTCCTAATTATGCCAGCTGCCACCATGAATACCAGCTCTGTCCCATCTATACCCTCCTAAATCTCCCAAAGAAACATCCACAGAGACTTACCTGCTGGGCCTCTTATCTCTCCCCCTCCATCCACCAATTCCTTCCTATTTTCATTGGACTTTCTTTCATTTCAAAAAAACAAACAAAAAGGCTTTTTGTTTGTTTGTTTTTATCATTTGAAGGAATCCCATCTAAAAGTCTTTTTTTCCCAAATGGTTTTTAACCTGTTTTAATGCTCATAATAGACCACTTTCTGCTTACTGATCAGATATATAATTCTCAACATTTTACATGCATTAGCTCATTTAATTCTCAGATGAAACCTGTGGAGCAGATACATTGATGATCTCTAATTTCTAGCTCAGTTCACAGATACAAAGAAAACTTCAGCAGTGTATCAGGATTGAGCACCTGATTAGGCTGGTTCCAGAGGGTACCATCATAACCCCTCACGACTACAGTGATAATTTCTATGCCTCTCGCACGTGTGTGTGTATGCTGTTGCTTCATTCACGTCCAACTCTTTGGGACCCCATGGACTGTAGCCACCTGGCTCCTCTGTCCATGGGGATTCTCCAGGCAAGAATACCGGATGGGTTGCCACGTCCTCCTTCAGGGGATTTTCCCCACCCAGGCATTGAACTAGCACCAACCAGGAAGCCCCTGGTCAGTATTTATTGTGTTGGGTCTGCCCTCTGCTGAGTCCCTTACGTTTTTTTCTTTAAGATAGTCCCCAAATAATTCCAGCAATGTAGATACTACTAATTTCCAAATTTTGCAAAGGAGAAAGCTAAAGCTTATAAAGATGAAAACAATATACCCAAGTTCATGTAACTGATCAGATCATCAAGCCCAAGGGCAGAGGGGAGAGACTCATATCACTTCCACTCTTGAGCAGAGTTGGCTTCAGTTCTGTTTCAATATTCGCTTTTACGACAGTTTATCCCAAGTCTATTTTAATAGACTTGCAAAATCGACAACTGACATTTCTGTAATAATGCGTCATGTACATTATTCAGTACATCAAAAAGTCTTCAACATTCTTTAAAGGCGACCTTCTTTTATCATCAAAACTGTAATTGTGATGTCAAATCCTTAGTTTCTGATAAACATTTTCAGGTTATGGCATAAACTTGCCATGGAATATTAACTGGAAAATGTTTTCATGTATATAAACATTCCCCATATATATAGCACTTACAGAAACACCTTTAGTTAATATTTACTAACAGCCAGGCTTTATGCCATGCCCTTTTGCATATATTATATTTTGAATCTCACAGTGACTGTATAGGGTGACTTTATTCCCATTTATATAGTTGACCCACTTGAGGTTTGTGGAGGTCAATGACTTGCCCAAACTACAGTCACTGGAGTCAACAAGGACTTACTGTATAGCACAGGGGACTCTGCTGTGTGTTATGTAGACCCCTGGATGGGAGGGCAGAATGGATGCACGTACATGTATGGCCAAGTCGCTTTGCTGTTCACCTGAAATTATCATAGCGTTGTTAATTGGCTATACTCCAATAGAAAAAAGTTAATTAGAAAGATGGGGGAACTAGGTGTCATTCCCAGGACTGTTAATTCAGAATGTAGAGTCTTTCCAACTTGTTTTTTAGTCTTACTTGGTTCTATCAAAATTTATACATGAAAAATGAAATAGTTTAAGTGATTTCATTGAGATTATAAAATTAATAACAGGTAAAAGGCAGCGCTAGAATTAGGTTGTTATTCTTCTAATCTGTTGCTTTTGGCACTACACTTAACATCTCAATCATGTACACATCGTATAGAACATATACACATATTAAACAGATATGAAAATAAAATCATTTATAGTTAAACTTTTTAAATTTTATTATCTTTTTTCATTCCTTTACTCAGGTGGCCTTTAAATGTCCAACTGCTAAAGTTATTAAACTCAAGGATTATAGCAAGAAGAAGTTACATTTCAAAACTCACAAGAGATAAAAGATATTCCTTTTGAAGATCTTATTGATATTCTGAGAGAGTGAGGCTTAAATAAAGAGATTACTGGGTTGAAATTTCAGAGCAATTTTGTGTGTGAAAACTTGGCAAGTATTATGCTCAGATAAACCATATACAATCATTAAAACAGATGTAATGTGAGAAGGGACTCTTACAAAGTTGTTTCAGTGCAGAGAGTTATTAATGCAAGCTGGGGCAAGGTAGGTTGCTAGGGTCTTCTCAATGAAATGGCAGTTTTCAGTGTGAGTCACTTGGAACATTGAGTATAATTTTTCTTAAAAATGGAACTGAAATGGAAGAGGCTGGGGAAGACGAGTCCATCTGATTAATTTATATCAAAGTAAAACATGTCTCTGGATCCTTTTTGTTTTTCTCCTATGATTAAAGATAACATTATCACCTCATTCATCACATTTGATGTGTCATTGTATTAATCAGGATAGAAAGACTATGTCCTTCTAATAGTAAAACAGACAATCTCAATAGCTTATACTATAAAAGTTTATTTCTTACTCATATAAAGTCTGATGTGCATTGAATCCTCCTCCTCCATCTTATGCTATGAGTTTGACACAAGTATAAGATCTTCCAAGATCACTGTGACAGCAGAAAGAATGGGTAGACAGGATCCACTAACTCTTACATGGCTCATGTGACTTCTGCTCAGAGCTGAAAGTAGTCACAGGACCGTGAGTGACTGCAGTGGAAGCTGAGAAATGTAGAAGAGCAAATGGTTACTTAATGAATGGTGTCTCTGACCCATTAACTATGATTTCCCCCCTTCTCTTCTGCCAGCCTGCCTTTTTCTCTCTCAATTTCTTTCTTCCACTGCTTGCCTTCCTTCATCTTTTCTTGGTTCCCCTTCATTCAGCCACTGCTTAACAAATTCTTTATCTCTTGTGCAGGGTGCTTGCCTGCCCTTACGAGTGAGAGCTTCCCAAGTCATGTGCCTTATATGCTTATCTTTCCTCACCCTCATCGTGGCCCAGCTACTCTGTGCCTCATGGTTCCTAAGTTGAGGAATATACAAGAGTGAAACATGATTCCTCACCTCCAGTTTCTTACAGTCTTTTGAGAGAGATGTGACATATAGACAATACAACAGTGAAACTGCCTGTGTTATACAGTTTCTATAGGTAGTGTGTTGTGGGAGTTGATTCAAGAAAGAAGCATTTCTTCTCTTCAGTCTAAAGAGAACTATCCTTGCCACAAGACTTGAAATAGCTCATAAAATTTGAGCAAAAATGTTAATAAGGCATAGAAATTAATAATGAAACTCTAAACTGGCAAAATTTGACAAGATCTTGATTAACCGGGACAGAGATTGTTCTTAGGGTCCAGGGATGGGCTTTAGGAAGCCTGCTGCTGCTAAGTCACTTCAGTCATATCTGACTCTGTGTAACCCCACAGACAGAAGCCCACCAGGCTCCCCTGTCCCTGGGGTTCTCCAGGCAAGAACACTGGAGTGGGTTGCCATTTCCTTCTCCAATGCATGAAAGTGAAAAGTGAAAGTGAAGTCGCTCAGTCGTATCCAACTCTTAGCGACCCCATGGACTGCAGCCTACCAGGCTTCTCTGTCCATGGGATTTTCCAGGCAAGAGTACTGGAGTGGGGTGCCATCGCCAAGTCTAGGAATCCCCTGAAACATTATGCGTTTACTTATATTAATTTTATGGAGAGGGGCCTACCTGTAAAAGATTAAGAGCCACTCATCTCACCCACTCCAGTATTCTTTCCTGGGAAATCCCATGGACAGAGGAGCCTGGTGCACTATAGTCCAAGGGGTCGCAAAGAGTGGGACACCCCTCATCTACTGAGTATGCACATCACTTTAGAGAGGTGGAATCCACAATTCAAGAGATGCCAAAGATCAAGCAAGTCATCAGGAATAAATCCACCTTTAGAGTCCTGCTTGTCTTATCCTCAGGATCATGTGTTGAATTGTATGCGTCCCGTCCTCAACCCATATCCCTAACCCTGGCGGCTCAGACACTAAAGAGTCTGCCTTCAAAGCAGGAGACCTGGGTTCAATTCCTGGGTCAGGAAGATCCCCTGCAGAAGGGAATTGCTACCCACTCCAGTATTCTTGCCTGGAGAATCCCATGGACAGAGGAGCCTGGCAGGCTATAGACCGTAGGGTTGCAAAGAGTTGGACACGACTGAACATTTCAGGTTCAGTTTTCCCCTGAAATATTCTTAAAGTCCTGACCCTCTGTATTTGTAACTGTACCTTATTTAGTAATAGAGTCCTTGCAGATGTAATCAAGTTAAGATGAGGTCATTGGGGTGGCTCTAATCCAATATGACTTGTTTCCTTATAAAAAGAGGAAAATTAATTCCATGTGAAGACAGGTATGCACAGCAAGATAAGATGGAGACAGAACTGAATTCATGCAGCTAGAAGCCATGGAGTGAGAGAATACATATCTGTTGTTTTTGAGCCACCAAGTTGGTAATAATTTATTATGGTGGCCCTAGGAAATGAATGCATTCACCCATCACTAACTTTCCATATCCATACATTGTTTTTTTTTTTTTGTTTTTATCATGTTTGCGTGAGTGCTGACAATTATGTTTTGCTGTGTTTTTAAACACATGTTTACTAGACCAATTTTATATACTTCTCCAGGCACTCTGAGCCCATCTGTCCTCTGGGCCTTGGCTGCTTTCCCTGCTTCCAGCTGGAATAGCTGAGCAATGCCTCCCGTCATTCTCACAATACTGGTATTCTAGCCACCAACCAGAGTGTGCTGATTCTCTCACCTAGCCTGGGGTCTACTGCCAGGCTTTGGGCCAACCTCCATCATGCTGGCTCTGGGAGGATCTGTAGCACCTCCCATGTCTAAATCCAACCTGAGCAGACCCTAGAAGCTCTTGGCTTTCCCTGCACTCCTATGGAGGTGGAGTAACACCATCTTAAATTACAGGACAGTCAATGCTCTTTGGAGCAAACTTTAATGAAGAAAAGGCAGTAGTCATAAGGACACAACATGTGACTTGCTTTCTCTCCTTCTTGAAGTCTGTTCTGAGAGGCAGAGGTTTTATAATGGCTTTTCTGAGGCATCCCATGTCATCGAGAAACCATTTCCATCATTCACAATGTTATTTCGCTTTACCTACTATATAGGAGATATGTTCCCTAATCTGGAAGTTCTTCAAATCCTGTCTTTTCAGAGTTTTGCAGAAGCTTCATTTTGTAGGCATTGTTGATTAAAATATTAGCCATTGGTGACTGAACTCCACCTCCATCCCCTCTTCCCTCCATGGAGATGGGGGATGGAGGCATGGCTGAAAGTTTCAACCAGCTAATCATGTGGTTGGTTCCTTTGGCCACCAGTCCCATTCTTAGCGCTTGTCAGAAGTCATCTCATTAACATAAACTTGGGTATAGTTGCAAGAGATTTGTTATGAATAACGAAAGATACCCGCTTTACCTTCATACTGTAGAACTGGGACAAAACTATTTTTTTTTTTGAGGACGCCCGAGGACTTTCCTCATGGTCCAGTGACTAAGATTCCATGTTCCTTATGCAGGGTGCCAGGGTTAGATCCCTGGTCAGGGAGTTGGATCCCAAATGTGGTAACTAAGACCCAGAGCAGCCAAATAAAAAATGTGCTGTGCTTTGTCGATCAGTCATATCTGACTCTTTGCAACCTCCTGCCAGGCTCCTCTGTCCATGGAATTCTCCAGGACAGAGAATACTGGAGTGGGTTGCCATGCCCCCCTCCAGGGGATCTTCCCAACCCAGGGATTGAACCCAGGTCTCCTGCATTGCAGACTGATTCTTTACCATCTAAGCCACCCAATACATAAATGAAATAATTTAAAAGACAGATGCCCCTACAACTCTTACATAAGGAATTATGAGAGTTTTAGGAGCTGTGTACCAGGAACTGCAGATGAAGACAAAAACATATATTTTTAAATTATGTCACAGTATCATACCTACTGTTATGGGTTGAACTATGTTCTCACAAAATTCATATGATGAAATCTTAACCTCTAGTATCTCAGAATGTCACCTCATTTAGAAATTTAGATATAATTAAGATAAGGTCATAGTGAAGTGGGGAGAACCCCTAATCCAGTGTGACTGGTGTCCTTATTAAAAGGGGAAATTCGAACACACACACACGCACACAAACACCATATGAAGGTGGAGGCAGAGTTCAAGCTGATATTTCTGAAAGACAAGGAAGGGCAGAGGTAGCCAGCAAACCACCTGAAGCTGGGGAAAGGAGCATAGAACAGCTTCTCCTTTGTGGAACAAGCAGTCCTTGGGGAGAAGCACCCTACCGACACCTTGGTCTTGGACTTCTAGTCTCTAGAACTGTGAGGCAGTGAAGTTTCACTGTGGAAGCCACCCTGTTGGTGGTACTTTGTTGGGGCAGGGCTAGCAAACAGGCATAACTACTTCTTGTTGTCTCTCCTTCCCTCTTTGTCTCTCTTTCCCTCTTGCTTTCACTGGATTGCATCAACTCCCCTACCATTCCCTCATAAACATTCAAACTTGTTCCAGGCTCTGGTTTTCCATAAAGTTAAGCTAATATATGGAGAAGGGAATGGCAATCCACTCCAGTATTCTTGCCTAGAGAATCTCTTGGACAGAGGAGCCTGGCGGGCTACAGTCCACAGGGTTGCAAAGAGTTGGACACAACTGAAGCAAGCTAATACACCTTTTACTCCTATTTTGCCTTTGTTATGTATGATTATCCCTGAATTGGGCGCTGAATGAGGGAGGGAGAAGAGATATAGCACTTTCTTAGAAAAACTCACAGTTTATAGCAAAACCTGTCTAATTTGTAAAGCACTAGAAATCAGCCAGGGCAGAATATAGCATGTCCCATTTACATAGTGAGAGTTCAGAAAAGGGAGAGTCATTTCTTAAGCTTCTAGAACTGCAAAATAAACTATTAACATAGAAGATTCTATTTTACCTGTGTGGTTTCCTGCTAAGTCACTTCAGTCGTGTCCAACTCTGTGTGACCCCATAGACGGCAGCCCACCAGGCTCCGCCGTCCCTGGGATTCTCCATGCAAGACCACTGGAGTGGGTTACCATTTCCTTCTCCAATGCATGAAAGTGAAAAGTGAAAGGGAAGTCGCTCAGTGGTGTCTGACTCTTAGCGACCCCATGGATTGCAGCCCACCAGACTTCTCCATCCATGGGATTTTCCAGGCAAGAGTACTGGAGTGGGGTGCCATTGCCTTCTCCGTGTGTGGTTTCCTAGCATTGTCAAAAGCACACATTTTTGTTTTGTATATTCTGTACATATTTTTGGAGCTTCCCAGGTGGCACTTGTGGTAAAGAACTTGCTTGCCAATGCAGGAGACATAAGAGATGAGGATTCAATCCCTGGATCAGGAAGATCCCCTGGAGGAGGGCACGACAACCCACTCCAGTATTCTTGACTGGAGGATCCATGGACAGAGGAGCCTGGTGGACTCCCGTGCTTATGGTCACACTGAGTCAGACACTACTGAAGCAACTCAACACACATGCACAACCACATACATATTTTTGAGTTCTTACAAAATTTTTGAGTTTACTTTAGCAAACATCAGTTCAAATCTAGCAGCACCCCTGCAGTAGGAGCTAAGGGAAGGGCTATTGTAGAGCAGACCTGGAAACAAAGCTAGGACGTCATCTGCTTTGCTGTAGCTTAAGAGCTTGTCTTCTTTGGCAAACACTAGTTGGTCCGTTGTGATTGGTTCTTCTTAAATTTAGATTTCTTAACCTTGAGACATCCATAGGAATTGACACTGAGTTACATTTTGTTTGCTTGCATAGGATCCTGATGCATTAGAGTCAGCTCAGCCTAATGGCTTCCTTGTATAATTACTTTAGTACTTGACACATGTAATCTGTTCTGGTTTGGAGGAGAGAGCAAGCAAACTTCATATGGAGTTTAGAGCTTCAGATAAGAAACATGTGTACGTAGTAACATTTTTGTTTTTTCAAGAAGAAACCAATTGAGAGCTCATTTTTTATTGTTTTGAGTTTCCAAATAACTTCATAGTTAGAAAGCCATGTGAGCTCGTTTATATATATAAATGATCAAACTATGGAATTGATTCAAGCTCTCTGATTTTTGCTTCCAAACCAAATTCTTACTATCTGGGGGAGATGTGTATAGTAGCACCATGGATTGTAACCTCTGCGATACGAGGGCCAGGTCTGAACTGTCTCCATTGGGTTCTGAATACCTGAAAAATGCTTGGGTGGGAGAAGGTATGTAGAAATCATCTGTTAAATGATAAAGCTCTCAGTCATGTTTGAATTTAATAAGGGTAATTTCTCAGGACAGTCCCATAAGTGAAGACATCAAATCTGTTCAGCACTTGTTGTATCCCAGACTCTCTACTCATCACCTTACACAATATCTAGGGGCTTGTTGTTGTTTAGTTGCTAAGTCACGTCTGACTCTTTTGCGATGCCATGGACTAGGGAGACTCCTTTATTTTAAAAGTTATAATAGTGTGCGTGTGTTTCTGGCAATAGAAAGAATCGAGAAGTGGCATGTGAAGAAGTTGGCACTGTGTCTGACACAGAGCACGTTCGTAGTCACCTTTCTCTTCTTTTAAGCAGCTGTTGTTACCTTTTTCTTCTTTCCTCTATTGTGTTCAGTATCCTCGCAACATGCCTCAGGGAGATTTTTCTATGTCTCTATTTATGTGTTGAAAAAGCTTGTCAGAGAAGGTGGCTCTGGTTGACATCATTTTTAAGGAAATTGCTCAGTGACACCTATCTTCCTCTTCATCGGTCTCTGAATGACAGTTTCACCACAACCACAGCCTAGACCCCTATTATCTAAAACTTGTGCTATTGCATTGCTTCTAACAGTTTTTAATTTTGTCTCTTACAGTTCAAAATCCTCTTTCCTCCAGGAGAGATCCAGTCAAAATACAATTTTGACTATTCCTTCCCTGGTTTAATCCTTTCAGTAGCCTGGAATATCCTGCAGACAAAGCCTGGACCCCCCACCCCCACCCCCGGCATGACATAGAAGACACTTCGTAATCAGGCTCGTAATTTCCTCTCGAAACTCACGTAGTTCAGCTCCTCCTATGGAGACTGTGTGTCCATAACTGTGAATGATCTTCTTGTTCCACGACTTTGTGCTTCTGCTTAGCAGGCACTTCTGTGTGGCCTTCGCCTCTTTCCTTACCTTCCTTTACCTCACTCACTCACTCTTTCCGAGAGAGCTCCCACACAGGTTTTCTTGGCAATCTAAGGCAAGTGCAGGTATTTTTTTTCTTTTACTGATCATGATGTGTTCTGATTATTAGGAATTTAGGGTGTTACACTCAGATTGCCCTTCAGTACCTATTTCTCCCACAACAGTCTAGTCCATAGGTCAGCAAACATTTTTAGTAAAGAGAGGAGTCTTAGATATTTTAGCTTTCTGGGGCATATAGTCTCCATCATATCTACTCAACTGTGCCATTGTAGCACAAAAGCAGGCAAAGAAAATACGAGCTTGATTGTGTTCCTATATAACCTTACTCACAAAAATAGATAGCAGACTAGATTGACCTGTGAGTTGCCGTTGGTCAGTTCTTGATCCTGGAGATCAGAATCATGTCTTATGTTTCTTATCATCTTCCAGCACCCAGTGTGGCGTGTTAACTGAACTAGGAGTGTGTTGGCCCCTCCAAACCATCACATGCCAAGTGCTTCTTTTTGTCTTTATTTGAAGTACAATCAGGTTTCTGTTAAACATTTTCAATTTTGTATCCAGCAGGTGTGCCTCATTTGAGGACCAGAAGTGAGTCAGTACTTCTGAAATTAACAGATCACACTCTAATAAGGAGATCCATGCATCCTGGCTGAGCCTCTAAGTCTTCTTGCTAATTTTCTCAGGTATCCCATTGCCCTCGGCTCTTTCAGCTCTCCTTGAAACCAGCCGCGGTGCCGTCTGTGACCTGTTTATTGAAAGCTGTGTAACTAAGTACAGTAATAGAATTTTTCAATCAATATCCAATTGTGGCAGAAGCCTGTGGAGAGATTTCAGGGCAGCTGTAACATGCTGAGATAACTTGGTGTCACTAAGAAATCAGGCAGTAGAGAGCAGTATTAATTGAGTTCCATCAATCACACCTGTGAGCATTGGGCCTGAAATTGGACATAGAAGCTAGAGGATTGTATGATGTGTATTTGGTTGTGTAAACCATACAACAAACTCATCTGAACTCTGCTGATGACATTCAGCTGGTCTGGGCTACTCATAATGCTTTTCTTTTTTTTGCCCCCTGGTTCAAAACTTAGCAATCTCCTCTGTACATAAGACAAAACGAAGAGCAGTGGCACCTAATGGTAACCCTGGGAGAGTTGGTACCAGGAGGGAATAGAGCCTAATAGAGACTTGGAAGTCAAAAGACTTGAAATTCAAATTCCACTTGTTCCACACATTCTGTATTTTGAGTATCTGATGGCTTGAGACCCAGGCTTCATCCATGGTGAGGGAGGATCCCCTGGAGAAGGCAATGGCAACCCACTCCAGTATTCTTGCCTGGGAAATCCCAAGGACAGAGGAGCCTGGTGGGCTACAGTCCAAAGGATCACAAAGAGTCAGAGATGACTGAGTGACTATCACTTCCCTTCACTTCAGGTTACATCCAGAGCATTTGTTTTCCTACCTTTTCAATGGGGATAAAACCTGCCTGCCTGCCTCATCACAATGTCTCAGTTCAGTTCAGTTCAGTCGCTCAGTCGTGTCCGACTCTTTGCGACCCCATGAATCGCAGCACGCCAGGCCTCCCTGTCCATCACCAACTCCCGGAGTTCACTCAGACTCATGTCCGTAGAGTTGGTGATGCCATCCAGCCATCTCATCCTCTGCCGTCCCCTTCTCCTCCTGCCCCCAATCCCTCCCAGCATCAGGGTCTTTTTCCAATGAGTCAACTCTTCGCATGAGGTGGCCAAAGTACTGGAGTTTCAGCCTCAGCATCAGTCCTTCCGGTGAACACCCAGGACTGGTCTCCTTTAGGATGGACTGGGGGGATCTCCTTGTGTGACACACTGTCTCAGTGAATTTCAAAGCAGTTTTTGGCTGTGAAAATTCTATACAATGATAGTTGTTGTATTACGAACACCTCAATTATTCTGCTTCTCCAGGGAATGATATGTCAACCTGAAGTGAATTTTCCTTGTAATTTAATCTGTTAAGTACCAGGAGTTTAATTTTAACAAATTTTATGGAAGTCTTTCTCAAAAAATGCACAGCAAACTAACTGCTTTATTAAAGCAAATAGTCAATGCAAATTTAACCCATGTGTTGTTCAGAATTAACACTAGAAGTTTTGCTTCTGTTAGTAGTATTATAGCTGTAGGTGCTGCTGGCTATGGAACTGACCTGTGATTAGGCTCTTTCTTCAGAAGCAGTGTGGCTCTTGCCTTCTGGAAAAATCCCAGTGACTTTATTAAACTCAACTATTTGCCTCTTTTCCAAAAAGAGAAAATGCATACTTGGAGAATTACTGAAATCTTGTTATAGTTGGAAGGAACATTTAACACCATGGAGTTTGATCTTTTCTTAGAAAGAAGTGAAATGAGATCCCAAAGTTTTAATGACCTCATGATCACACAGAAAATGAGTATCAAAGCCCGCACCGAGCCCTGGTCTCCTGACAACATTAAGAAGAATGGACGTTTACATAGAGCTTTACAATTTCGAAAGTGTTGGCATATCCATATCTTATTTGGACCTCTTGAAAATCCTGTGGAGTTGACAGAGTAGGGGGGTTATTGTCTCCATTCGCAATGTGTTAAATGACTTGTGTAAGGCCACCCAGTCTGGTTGGGAAGAGATGCTCAGGACCTATCTCCTGACCACAGGTCATTCTAGGCCATCGTATTTCACATTCCTGCACTGTGCCTGGTCTACTACAACATGCTGTGTCAATGTTGCATGGCATCTGGGGCAGGGTGGCTTTGCTGTCTATTCTATATCATCTTCCTAAAAAGGAAGATGTCCTCTCCCCTTGAGTTCTTCCTGCTTCAGAGCCATTTCTTCAGTGTGGCTGTTGGTGTGCTCTGAAGTTTTCATACACATAAAACCTTAGCTGTGAGATCTGGAGCAATGGTAGTAGCAGTCACAAGCAACTTCACGTCATATCAGCTTTTACCCACTTGAACTCACATTCTTCTTCTGTCTCCAGCCTCATCTTCTGCCCCTTTTTATTATCATTTTCAGTTCTACCCATGCTGAATTAATTGATGTTCCCAAAATAGGGAAGCTTATTTTCCTTCTGTATTAGTTAAAAAAAGAAAAAATCAGTTATAAATGATGCAGTGTCAATTCAAACTGGCTCAAGCACGCCATGGAATTTGTTTGCTCCTGAAACTAGCAATCCAGGGATAGATCAGGCACTTCTGGACTAATTTCCAAATTAGTTTGAGGAAGATATCTCTCTTTCCCATTCCTTCAGTCTGAGTTTTTCTGTTGTACCTTTCTTTCTCAGGAAGCTTCTCTCACATGGAAGGAGAGATGACCCCTGGCGGTTCCATCCGAATAAGAGTACTTCCTGCCATGTAAAATGCTATGATGCCATCAAGAAAAGGGTCTTTTGAATTGGCTGAATCCCAAGAGGTTGCTACTGTGATCTCTAGGGGACTTCGGTTCTGAGAGACTAGCACCCCCTCGGTCCCCTCTCTCCATATGCTCTTTTCATTTTCAGGTTGAGAAATGTCCTAAGTCCTTTTTGCTTGTACTCTTAGACATGGCTTCTGTGGCTTAAGACAAGCTCCACTTCTCTTCTTTCCATATCTTTCCTATATATTGTTTCTCAGGCTCTCAAATTTCTCTTATCTAGTGATCATCAATTCCTTTTTTTCCTAATTTTAGATAAAGTCAAAGAACACTTTTGAATGATAATCTCATTCACTTCATCTGGTTTCCTAGATGTTTTCTCTCATGCTGACTGTTCCCAACTCCAGCAATTTCTTGGGAATAACTTTCAGATATGGTATCATTCTGGGTGTTGAAGTCTTCTGATTCTTCTTTTGAAAAATAGTAAATGGAAAATAACATCACCATGGATGGCTAGTGAAGGAAGAGGAAATTGTTTAACTATTGAGATAGGTTTTATTTAAAACTTCTAAAGCTGCTAGTATATTTCTTATGTTTAAGAAATTTTCTTCTCCATTGCCCATTGCATAGATATAAAATTTCATTTATACTGTATATTCTGTTCTGTTGAAGGAGAAAATAGAAACTTGTAAAAGCACTTGTAAAAGGCCAACATTAATACCTGAGTATCTTCTCCAATGATAATAGGAAGCTTAAACTGTCTGGTGACACTTGGTTAAATCTTTTATTGATTTTAGAAGTTCTACTCTGTGATTTGTAATTTATTTATTCAATAAAGAGTGATTGAGTATTATGTGCCAAGACCTGTATGTGGAATTGGAGAAAGAGAAACAAAGATATGGTGTGCATACTTGAAAAGCTTAAATCTCTTAGATTGGACAGACCAGTAAGAAGACAGATGAGGAGAATATGGTAATCAATGAAATGTCTCTGGAGGAATGCAGGAGGGGCCTGAGAATGGGTTAAATAGAGGCACCCCCACATATATGACTATGTCCTAACCCCCAATACTTGTAAATGTGACCCTATTTGGAAATAGGGTCTTGCAGATCTAGTTAAGGATCTTAAGGTTATATCATCCTGGATCTGGGACAGGCCCTAAATCTAATGGACTGGTGTTATTATCAGAGAAACAAGGGGGAGAACTGACACACAGCCTTATGTGGCAGGCCATAACAGTTGAAGGCAGAGATTGAATTTAGGAAGTTTATGGGCCGAGGAATGCAAGGAATTATTGGAAGCCACTGGGACCTGGGAGAAAGGCATGGAACATATTCCCCCACAGCCTCCAAAAAGAACCAACCCTGCGACACCTTGATTTCAGACTGTGAGAGAACAATATTTGTGTTTGTTTTAACAAACCAAGTCAGTGGGAATCCGTTATGTAGGAGACAAAAGCAGGCCTTTAACCTAGGCTGCTTCCCTTGTCGCTCAGCTGGTAAAAAATCCACCTGTGATGCAAGAGACTGCTATTCTATTCCTAGGTTGGGAAGATCCCCTGGAGAAGGGATAGGCTACCCTCTCCAGTATTCTTGGGCTTCCTTGGTGGCTCAGACAGTAAAGAATCCACCTGCAATGTGGGAGACCTGGATTCTATCCCTGGGTTGGGAAGATCCCATGGAGAATGGAACGGCTACCCACTCCAATATTCTGGCCTGGAGAATTCCTTGGATGTATAGTCCATGGGGTCACAAAGAGTCGGACACGACTGAGTCACTTTCACTTTCACTTTACTTGCAACCTTGACTACAGGCCTAGAGTGGAAGAGGGTCATCCATCATAAAATATTTCCTAGCTCAGGAGATGTTTCAGTTGCCATTTGGAGCCCAAGTAGGAGTTACCCAATTTACCAGCAGGGGGAAGAATTCCAGGCAGAAAAAATATATGTAAACATAATCCATCTTATTGTCAGAAAAAAGAAAAAGCCTCCCTAATTGATATACAGTGGAAGTGAGAAATAGATTTAAGGGCCTAGATCTGATAGGTAGAGTGCCTGATGAACTATGGAATGAGGTTCGTGACATTGTACAGGAGACAGGGATCAAGACCATTCCCATGGAAAAGAAATGCAAAAAAGCAAAATGGCTGTCTGGGGATGCCTTACAAATAGCTGTGAAAAGAAGAGAAGCGAAAAGCAAAGTAGAAAAGGAAAGATATAAGCATCTGAATGCAGAAAGAATAGCAAGAAGAGATAAGAAAGCCTTCTTCAGCGATCAATGCAAAGAAATAGAGGAAAACAACAGAATGAGAAAGACTAGAGTTCACTTCAAGAAAATTAGAGATACCAAGGGGACATTTCATGCAAAGATGGGCTCGATAAAGGACAGAAATAGTATGGACCTAACAGAAGCAGAAGATATTAAGAAGAGATGGCAAGAATACACAGAAGAACTATACAAAAAAGATCTTCACACCTAGATAATCACGATGGTGTGATCACTGACCTAGAGCCAGACATCCAGGAATGTGAAGTCAAGTGGGCCTTAGAAAGCATCACTATGAAAAGCTAGTGGAGGTGATGGAATTCCAGTTGAGCTATTCCATATCCTGAAAGATGAGGCTGTGAAAGTACTGCACTCAATATGCCAGCAAATTTGGAAAACTCAGCAGTGGCCACAGGACTGGAAAAGGTCAATTTTCATTCCAATCCCAAAGAAAGGCAATGCCAAAGAATGCTCAAACTACCCCACGATTGCACTCATCTCACACGTTAGTATAGTAATGCTCAAAATTCTCCAAGCCAGGCTTCAGCAATATGTGAACCATGAACTTCCTGATGTTCAAGCTGGTTTTAGAAAAGGCAGAGGAACCAGAGATCAAATTGCCAACATCCACTGGATCATGAAAAAAGCAAGAGAGTTCCAGAAAAACATCTATTTCTGCTTTATTGACTATGCCAAAGCCTTTGACTGTGTGGATCACAATAAACTGTGGAAAATTCTGAAAGAGATGGGAATACCAGACCACCTGATCTGCCTCTTGAGAAATTTGTATGCAGGTCAGGAAGCAACAGTTAGAACTGGACATGGAACAACAGACTGGTTCCAAATAGGAAAAGGAATACGTCAAGGCTGTATATTGTCACCCTGCTTATTCAACTTCTATGCAGAGTACATCATGAGAAACGCTGGGCTGGAAGAAGCACAAGCTGGAATCAAGATTGCCGGGAGAAATATCAGTAACCTCAGATATGCAGATGACACCACCCTTATGGCAGAAAGTGAAGAAGAACTAAAAAGCCTCTTGATGAATGTGAAAGTGGAGAGTGAAAAAGTTGGCTTAAAGCTCAACATTCAGAAAACGAAGATCATGGCATCCGGTCCCACCACTTCATGGGAAATAGATGGGGAAACAGTGGAAACAGTGTCAGACTTTATTTTTTGGGGGGCTCCAAAATCACTGCAGATGGTGACTGCAGCCATGAAATTAAAAGACGCTTACTCCTTGGAAGGGAAGTTATGACCAACCTGGATAGCATATTCAAAAGCAGAGACATTACTTTACCAACAGAAATTTGTCTAGTCAAGGCTATGGTTTTTCCTGTGGTCATGTACGGATGTGAGAGTTGGTCAGTGAAGAAGGCTGAGCACCAAAGAATTGATGCTTTTGAAGTGTGGTATTGGAGAAGTCTCTTGAGAGTCCCTTGGACTCCAAGGAGATCCAACCAGTCCATTCTGAAGGAGATCAGCCCTGGGATTTCTTTGGAAGGAATGATGCTAAAGCTGAAACTCCAGTACTTTGGCCACCTCATGTGAAGAGTTGACTCATTGGAAAAGACTCTGATGCTGGGAGGGATCGGGGGCAGGAGGAGAAGGGGACAACAGAGGATGAGATGGCTGGATGGCATCACTGACTCGATGGACATGAGTCTGAGTGAACTCCGGGAGTTGGTGATGGACAGGGAGGCCTGGTGTGCTGCGATTCATGGTGTCACAAAGAGTCGGACACGACTGAGCAACTGAACTGAACTGAACTGAATTGATAACTCTGTTGAAGAAGGTGAAGACACATGTTACTTACCCGTTTTGTGTCCTTTGGACAGAGATCTTGCCTCTGATCTGTAAACTCTTCCTGGTCCATAGATTATTAGAAGAGCTGGTGACTCCTCTCATGCCTCCACTTCTATCACACTGGTTTAGGGGACTGCCAGTTTCTCATCTGAATTACTGCAATAGCTTTATAACTGGTCTGTCTGCTTTCATTATTACTCGTTCCAACCCTGTGGTCTATTTTCCTTAACACAACAGCTAAAAAAATCCTGTTAAAACCTAAATAACATTCTGTCACCTTGTAGCACAAAGCATTCCAGCAACTGTTTCATTCAGAGCCAAAAAATCAAAATCCTTAAGTGTCCTAAAGCCTCGAGGAGAACTAAGATGCCGTGAACTTTCTGTTGCCGTTTCCTCTGTCTCACCCCGTCTCACCTGATGCCGTCGCTGTTTCTGAGTGTGCTGTGTAAGGTTCCGTGCCAGGGCCTTGGCACTGAGCTTGTTCCTTTTCACAGAACACTCATCACCCCAGTGTCTGCCTGCTCTGCCCTCTCTAGTCCTTTATGTGTACGTTCAAATGCCAATTTCTTAGACCTTTATGACCACCCTCCATAAATAGTAACCCGCTCCTAATACTTATCTTCCTTACTCTGCTTTAGTTTTCCCCGTAACACTTATTATCTGAATTTTTGTACTTGTTTGTTTCCCCCCACTGAAAGATTTGTTCAGTTGCTAAGTCATGTCTGACTCTTTGCAACACCATGGGCTGCAGATGCCAGGCTCCTCTGTGCTTCTCTTTCTACCGGAGTTTGTTCAGATGCAAGTCCATGGAGTCGGAGATGCTATCTAAACATCTCATCTTCTGCTGCCCCCCTTTCCTCCTGCCCTCAATCTTTCCCAGCATCAGGGTCTTTTCCAGTGAGTCGGTTCTTTGCATCAGGTGGCCAAAGTATTGGAGCTTCAGCTTCAGCATCAGTCCTTCCAATGGTTATTCAGGATTGATTTTCTTTAGGACAAACTATTTTGATCTTCCTGCAGTCCAAGGGACTCTGAAGAGATAAGCATCATAAAATCAGAGACATTATCTTCTCTGATCACTGTTATATGTTAACTGCCTACAAGAGCACTTGGTGCACAGTAAGTTTTCAATTGCTAGTTTTTGAATTCTTTTATCACCAATTCTTAGATTTTTTTTTTTTTTTTACTGTGAACTTTATAAAGGAAATAATGTTTGAGAATTTCAGAGGCCATGCTTTAATAAATTTCAAGTGTGATATTATAGAAAAGAGATGACTAAGGCTTGCAGTGGGTTCTGATATTCATTCCACCTTCCTTCTCACTGAGAAAACAAATCAGCAAACCAACAGTTGGAGGTGATCCTCAACTGATATGGTTTTGATAATATATCTGATCCATTCTCGGTCTGGTTCAGTGGTGTTCTTATCTCTCATGGGATTTTGTGCCTGGTATTTTTTCTTTTTTCTTTTTTAACTTGAGTTCCCCTTTTACTTCTTACTCTCATCCAAGGAAAGAATTTGGTCCTTGAGGGACACATGTTATCAAATGGCTTCTCATGGAGGCTCTGCTTCTCTCCTGTGAACTTTGCAAACGCAGGCTGAATATCAGATGTCCTGCCTTGTCTTCCTGTCCCTCTCACCTGGGTTCTCTTTACCTGCCATTTCCTTTCTGGGATCATAGTGCACTGTTCAAATTGAACAGTTTCTGCACACTGTGGGTATGGGGGAGATGTTTAAAAGTTCTCAGGATAAGTGGATTCCCTTCCAGCTAAGAGTCTGAGCTGAGAGCGACTCCTGAGCTGGGCAGAAAGTTGGACATCATGAAAACTCCTTTGTAACACCCTCAGGAAATAGTAGCCACAGCTTCTTGCTTAATCCCTTTATGACCAGCATCATGTGGACTAACCAGATGGCTACAAAACCAAGCTCAGCATGTGAGAGGCACTGTGCCTGGTGTAGGGTAAGGCAGCTGGTAAAAGTGGCAAGGGACAAATCTGGAGAGGAAGGCAATGTATCAGGCTCTGTGCCACTTACTTTGGTGTATATCCTGTCAGTTATCTGACACAGACCTGAAGAAGAGGTATTTATGTCTTCATTTCACAAGTGGGCACACAGAGGCTCAGACAAGGTGAGTAATTTGGCTGAAGGTCACACAGCTAGTGATTTAATCCAGGTTTCTCTGGTCTAGGGACTGTGTTCTTTTCCCCTGTACCATTCTGCCTATAAATTAGAAATACATTCTGAGGGATTTGAGCCTAAATATTTCAAAAATAACATTGGCTCAAGAATGAGGGCAGCTCATGTTGTAGATGAGATATAGCTAAACATCTAGAAAGACAGATAACCAGGCGGTGGTGGAGGCTGGAGACCCGGCAGGCATGTATGAACATGAAAGCAGCTATTAATCAGACAAGCTCACTTAAGAGAACCTTGGGTTTTGACTTTGAAGGCAGCCAAGGAAAGGTCAAATATATGTTTTAAATCCTCCAATAAGCAGCACTCTTTAGAATTCCTGTGCATTTTGCAACATGATTATTAATAACTCTAACTCTGGATTCATTGGTTGAGACCTTCAAGCCTGGAATGAAAAATAGTACATTTTCAATGAAACACAATTGTGGCCAGATAGCCCTGTGAGTCAGGGGTGTCATTTACCCTTGGTTCCCCACATCAATGTATATGTCCTCAAATGGATTTCCCCACTGTCTTTTTAAGTATGTAACTAATAATAATAATGTCAATAATTAAAATATTTTGAGTACCTGAAACTAAGTATTTGACTTTTATTCCTCGTAACAACCATGTAAAGAGGTTGCTATTTTTCTTTCCATTTTGTCATGAGGAAGATAAATTTGATAGCTATTTCATGACTAGCCCAAAATTATACAGCTAGAAACTGGCAGGTGTGAAATGGGTATCTGTGGGCCCATTTCCAAAAGCCTCTCATCTGATAATCTAGGTGTCTGTCTGGGTTAGGTATCGAAGAGTGGGGATGGGGAGAGTAGTGTTTGCAGCAGGGTCTGACTGCTAAGGTAATTCTTTTTCATTCCTGTATTCTTTTTATTCTTTCATCCTTCCTTCTTCTTGTATTTCTACCTTCTCTCCTCGCCTCAACTTTTAAATCCCCAAACTAGTTTTCTCCCACTGAGTGACATGGACATCACTTCTCAGGTACCTGATGCTGTGTTGGAATCACAGAACCTGGAATTCTTCATCCCTGCTTCCCAATTAAGTTTCACTGGAGCAAGTTATCTGCCTCTCTCCTCTCAGTTTTCCCATTTACAGACGAGGATACCATTACACATCACCATTCAGGATTCTTAGAAAGCACTTTGCATGAAACTCTTCATAAATCTGAGAAACTGTTCAAGTTCCAAGATGGGACATGGAAGAGTTCTCTCAAGAGCTCGGGTCCACCCGTGAACCAGCTGCTGTCACTGCAGCTGGGATCCATATCTCACTGAAGATTTAACATCTAATTCCATGCAGTTATACAAAATCACAGAATAGTGTTCCCTGGGAGAGCTTACTGGAATTTATTTCTTAAGAGACTCTAGACCATGAGCTCCAGGGCTAATAGGTGTGTTGGGCTCCAATACAGCAGTGCTACAAGGACCCTTCTGACCCTCTCGCCCTGGGCTTTCTTCTCAATTGCTTTCCACAGCTAGCGCTTGCAGGCTTCCATTTCTTTCTGCTCCTGAAAGCACAATGCCAAATTCTGAATTGCTTTCAGAGTTTTTGTTGCAAGGATGAAATTAGAAAATTGCTTTAGTTTTTACATTTGTAGGGAGTCCTGAACTAACTTCCTGAATTTTGCGTTTGGAAATTTCTCTCACTCTATTACTTTTCTTAGGTTTTTAATGTCCCTCATTATTTTGTTGTTGTTATGGATTCCAACATGGCAACCCACTCCAGCATTCTATCCTGGAGAGTCCTCTTAGATAGGGGAGTTTGGCAGGCTACAGTCCATGGGGTCACAGAGTCCAACATGACTGAGCGACTAAGCACTAGGTAGACTCCAACACTCAAAAAGCTCTCAAACCGACTCTGCCATTGACTTGTGCCCAAGTTAAGGAAAGTGTGTTAGTCACTCAGTCACATCCGACACTTGGTGACACCATGGACTGTAGTCTGCCAGGCTCCTCTGTTCATGAAATTCTCCAGGCAAGAATACTGAAGCCGGAAGCCATTCCCTTCTCTAGAAGATCTTCCTGACCCAAGGATAAAAACCAGGTCTCCTGCATTACAGACAGATTATTTTACCATCTGAGCCACCAGGGAAGTAGTCTGCAAAGTGTTTTGATATTGGAAAAAGAATGCTGTATTATATTAATTAACCTAGAGAGAAAAAGACTGACAGCTTTAACATTTATTGAGCACTTATGCCATGTGGACATTATGCCACATACGTCACTATATTTTTTTTTAATTAATTTTAATTGGAGGCTAATTACAATATTGTGGTGGTTTTTGCCATGCATTGACATGAATCAGCCACAGGTGTACACGTGTCCCCCATCCGGAACCCCTCTCCCACCTCCCTCCCCATCCCGTCCCTCAGGGTCATCCCAGTGCAACAGCTTTGAGTGCCCTGTCTCATGCATCGAACTTGGACTGGTCATCTGTTTCATATATGGTAATATACATGTTTCAATGCTATTCGCTCAAATCATCCCACTCTCGCCTTCTCCCACAGAGTCCAAAAGTCTGTTCATGGTACCTCATTGTGATTTCGGTTTGCATTTCTCTGATAATGAGTGATGTTGAGCATCTTTTCATGTGTTTGTTAACCATCTGTATGTCTTCTTTGGAGAAACATCTGTTTAGTTCTTTGGCCCATTTTTTGATTGGGTCTTTTGTTTTTCTGGTATTGAGCTGCATGAGCTGCTTGTATATTTTTGAGATTAATTCTTTATCAGTTGCTTCATTTGCTATTATTTTCTCCCATTCTGAAGGCTGTCTTTTCACCTTGCTTATAGTTTCCTTTGTTGTGCAAGAGCTTTTAAGTTTAATTAGGTCCCATTTGTTTATTTTTGCTTTTATTTCCATTACTCTGGGAGGTGGCTCATAGAGGATCTTACTGTGATTTATGTCAGAGATTGTTTTGCCTATGTTTTCCTCTAGGCGTTTTATAGTTTCTGGTCTTACATTTAGATCTTTTATCCATTTTGAGTTTATTTTTGCTCCTGCAATATCTTCTTTAAGCCTGGTGGTAACAATATGATGTAGATTTTCTTTATGTCCTAATTATATGAGTAAGAAGTTTGTATGTTTATTTATTTATTGTAGTACAAAACAGAAATAGACCCAGAGACACAGAAAACAAATTAATGGTTACCAAAGGGGAAAGTGGGGAAGGGATAAATTAGGGGTTTGGGTTTAACATATACATATTATTATATAAGAAATAGGTAAGCAGTGAGGACATTCTGTAAATCACGGGGAACTATACTCGATATTTTGTAATAACCTATTAGGGGAAATTCTGAAAAAGAGATACATACATATATATTCATATATTGTTATGTGTGTGTGTGTGTGTGTGTGTATATATATATATATATCTGAATCACTTTGCTATACAACTAAAATTAACACAATATTGTAAATCAAGTATATTTCTTTAAAAATAAAAAGAAGTAAATTTGCTCAAGGAGATGAAAGAGTTTTCTAAAAAAAAAGTCATGATGGTAATCATTGTGCAATATATAAATATATCAAAACAACATGTACACTTTGAACTTATGTAAGTTATATCTCAATAAAGCCAGGGGGAAAAAAATCAACCAGCTGATAAGAGCTAGAACCATAACTAGAACCTAGGTATCTCTTTCCAGGGTCATGCTCTTGACACCTCACTGAGTCATAGGTGGTACCAAAGACTTACTGAGGCACCCTGGTTCTTTGGGTGATGTGTCAGGGATTGACACCCCCTGCCCCCAGCCAGGTGCAGACAGTCAGGATTTAATGTCCCCTAGAGCCAGACATCCTGGAATGTGAAGTCAAGTGGGCCTTAGAAAGCATCACTATGAAAAGCTAGTGGAGGTGATGGAATTCCAGTTGAGCTCTTTCAAATCCTGAAAAATGATGCTGTGAAAGTGCTGCACTCAATATGCCAGCAAATTTGGAATACTCAGCAGTGGCCACAGGACAGGAAAAGGTCAGTTTTCATTCCAATCCCAAAGAAAGGCAATGCCAAAGAATGCTCAAACTACCGCATAATTGCACTCATCTCACACTCTAGTAAAGTAATGCTCAAAATTCTCCAAGCCAGGCTTCAGCAATATGTGAACCATGAACTTCCTGATGTTCAGGCTGGTTTTAGAAAAGGCAGAGGAACCAGAGATCAAATTGCCAACATCCACTGGATCATGAAAAAGCAAGAGAGGTCCAGAAAGACATCTATTTCTGCTTTATTGACTATGCCAAATCCTTTGACTGTGTGGATCACAATAAACTGTGGACAATTCTGAAAGAGATGGGAATACCAGACCACCTGATCTGCCTCTTGTGAAATCTGTATGCAGGTCAGGAAGCAACAGTTAGAACTGGACATGGAACAACAGACTGGTTCCAAATAGGCAAAGGAGTACATCAAGGCTGTATATTGTCACCCTGCTTATTCAACTTCTATGCAGAGTACATCATGAGAAACGCTGGGCTGGAAGAAGCACAAGCTGGAATCAAGATTGCTGGGAGAAATATCAATAACCTCAGATATGCAGATGACACCACCCTTGTGGTAGAAAGTGAAGAGGAACTCAAAAGCCTCTTGATGAAAGTGAAAGTGGAGAGTGAAAAAGTGAGCTTAAAGCTCAACATTCAGAAAACGAAGATCATGGCATCTAGTCCCATCACTTCATGGGAAATAGATGGGGAAACAGTGGAAACAGTGTCAGACTTTATTTTTCTGGGCTCCAAAATCACTGCAGATGGTGACTGGAGCCTTGAAATTAAAAGACGCTTACTCCTTGGAAGGAAAGTTATGACCAACCTAGATAGCATATTCAAAAGCAGAGACATTACTTTGCCAACAAAGGTCCATCTAGTCAAGGCTATGGTTTTTTCTGTGGTCATGTATGGATGTGAGAGTTGGACTGTGAAGAAGGCTGACCACCGAAGAATTGATGCTTTTGAACTGTGGTGTTGGAGAAGACTCTTGAGAGTCCCTTGGACTGCAAGGAGATCCAACCAGTCCATTCTGAAGGAGATCAGCCCTGGGATTCCTTTGGAGGGAATGATGCTAAAGCTGAAACTCCAGTACTTTGGCCACCTCATGTGAAGAGTTGACTCACTGGAAAAGACTCTGATGCTGGCAGGGATTGGAGGCAGGAGGAGAAGGGGACAGCAGATGATGAGATGGTTGGATGGCATCACTGACTCAATGGACGTGAGTCTGAGTGAACTCCGGGAGTTGGTGATGGACACGGAGGCCTGGCATGCTGCAATTCATGGGGTCGCAAAGAGTCATACACGACTGAGCGACTGAACTGAACTGACTGATTCCCAAGTTCTCAGTAATTTCCTGTTGAATTGCTTTTCCTTTTATTTGATTCTCCAGTTCTACATTTCAGTGATTTTAAAATCCAAAGATGAATTTGTATTAAACATTTGATTCTGTCTACCTAAGAAAAGAATCACTCTTACTCTGAATGAAATTGAGTTGTGAAAAAATAAGGTAATATGGACAGTCCTAAAGCATCCACAAGACCAGTGGGTATCTGGTGAAACAGGCAGAGAAGAAATGGCCCACCTATGAAGTGGACCAAATCCTGCCTTCATGAAGTCCTAGTTAAGCCTCTCTCTGCTCCTCCTTCCTCTCAGCCCCTTTTCCAGGCAACTGAAACCTCCTCTGCTACCTGGTCATGTTCCATGCCTGTATACCTCTGCAAATGCTGTTCCTCCCACTGACACTAACACCCTTGGCCCCAATCTGCTTGTTTGCTTATTATTTATTTTTCTGATTCAGTGGAGGCATCAGTTCTGTGGAGTCATTCTTGACCTTCCAGGCAGAAACAATCCTTTCCTGTCTTCTACTTTCTTTTGACTTTGTGTATCTGTAAAGCTTTATGGAATCTGCAGTCTGCTCCTTAAGGCTCTGCACTCGTGGTATCCTCTGCCTGGATCACTCTTCTGCTTGATTACTGCAGGGCTCACTCTTTCTCCTTTTGGGTCTTTTCAAATGCTACAGTCTCAGGGCCTTCCATGATCACCCTGTTCTTTTACAACCTTCCCCACTGGCACGCTTCCCATCCTCCTGCTCTGCTCTATTTTTTGCTGTGCTTGTCATCATCTAACTTGAAATGTCACTGATGTGTTTATTTTGTTATTCTGTTTCTTCCCCCTAGAATATAAACCCGTAAATTGAAATGTTTTTTAATGTCTGTTTGAGACCTGATTCTCAGACTAATCCTTGATACAGAGTATACTCAATAAGTGTTTATCAATTACTAAATTAAGGGACTGTTTTCTCTCAACTCTCATCATATTGACATTTTGGGCTGGATGAATCTTTATTGTGAGACTGTCTGGTTCATGTAGGATCTTCCACAGTAACCCTGATTTCTACCCACCAGTTACAGGTATTTTCTTATCTTTGCAGTCTTTCTTCAGCTAAGACCAGCATCTCAATTTGAACATTTCACAATTTATCTAAAGTGACTCTATGCCCCTATCCTATTATAAAATGCTATGGACCAAAGAAAATACAGGTATTATCAAGTGTGTATATAACAAGTGCATGGTTTAAACTGCAGGTTTCGTGGGCTGAAAGCAAGTCATTGGATCATAGCTGCATTTATAAATTATATACAACAGAATTCAATACCATATATAAAGGCAATGCAGTACAGTACAATTCAAGGCAATATGATAAAAAAAATATTAGAATGGATTACACATACTAAGAGTAAATTTTATATTTCTGGACATCTGTGTATGCATGTAAAGGTTTTTTATATAAAACTTATTTTCTTAACTATTTGGTGTACTCAGAATGATCAGCAAGACACTGTTTTAAACCAACTAGCTAGAATAATAGATAGAAGAATGGAAAAGTCTATATGCAGATATCGAGGCAGGACACTATTGTGCCTTAAGATAATTAACAAATCCAGAAATTGGATGGGAGGTGGGATGACAGAGAGACTGGTCTGTTGGTAATGCTCATAGAGATGCTCCTGCTTCCCCACCTGGCTTACTGTATTCTGTTCTAATGTTCCACCTCTAACCTTGATGTGAGTTATCAACACCTGCTCATTTTCTTCATCTCTTTGGTACCTTTTTGCAGGACAAAACTTTGACTTGAACTGTCTCTGTTTCTATGCTTCTCAATCTGGCAAAAATTCTACTCCTTATTCCAGGCCCAACTCAAATGCCAGCTCCATTGCAAAGCTTTGCCCAGGTACACCAGGCACAATTAATCACATTCCCATCCATGTTCTCTCAGCACTTTATTCATACTGCTACAGTGGCACAGATCACATTTTAATGTACCTGGTTTTATATATACCAGTCTCTGCTACCCTATTGTGAGCTTTTTGGGGATGGGGACAATTTTCGTGGGTACTTTTAGACATCTTGGCACTCAGAATTTTGTCCGCACATGGCAGGTGGCCAGGCTGTAAATGGAAATTGCTTAGTTGATGTGGTCAGGACTCTGGGCCTGAAACCCAGGATGCCACTTAGTACTGGGGCAACCTTTGATAACCTCTCTAAGCTAGCTTTCTCATCTGAAAAGGAGGAATACGTGGTGAATGCACAGCATTTCTATAAAGATGAAATGAAATATTACATCTGCTAGCAACTTAATAGGTCTTCAATAAATGGAATTTACCATCACTGTTGTCTTTATTAGTAGTACTGTTGAAGAGTGGAAAAGGCTATCAGAACCCCAGATACAAAAACAGATAGTAAGTATTAGGAATGAAGGTGATTTCTGGGCAGTAATTTAATTATGAAATGTATTTAGTTCCATGGTTGACATTGGAATGACATGAAAAGTAAGAATTGTAGACCTTTGGATGTTTGATTTTATGGATCAGAATAGCTGTGTCGATGATTTTCACTCTTACCTTTTCTCTATATTTTATAGTTTTGGGTGGGAGATATTTGGGAAGATGCAAAAGGGGATTAAAATAACCTAATTTTGCTCCTGGAGGTACCCCATTGACTTAATGTTGTAAAGTTGGAGCAGAGTCTCTCAATCATAACACTATTGCTATTTTGGGTCAAACAGTATGTTGTTCTATAAGGCCATCCTGTACATTGTAGGGTGTTTAGGAATATCTCTGTCCTCTACTCACCAAATGCCGGTCACATGCTGACCCCACCTGCCATCTGGGACCACCAAATGTTTGAGGGGGAACTTTGATAAATATTGTATTCTGAAAAAGGTGATGAATAAACCAAAAAGCAGACATGGGCATGGAAATGATCTGACCTTTATTATGAACAGAGCTGGATTAGAGAACTTGGGTTTATATCTGTGAATCAGACTGGTTTCCTAAGAAGAAGCACAAAATACAATCAATTTACCCACCAAATCCCAGGGAGAAAATCATCATCAGGGAGGAAAGGAAAATTGATACCACTTGAAGGGAGCTGAAAACAACAATCATGGAAAACTAACAAATCTGATCACATGGACCACAGACTTCTCTAACTCAATAAAACTATGAGCCATGCCATGTGGGGTCACCCAAAATAGACGAGTCATAGTGGAGAATTCTGACAAAATGTGGTCCACTGGAGAAGGGAACAGCAAACCACTTCAGTATTCTTGCCTTGAGAACCCCATGAACAATATGAAAAGTCAAAAAAATAGGACACTGAAAGAAGAACTCCCCAGATCAGTAGGTGCCCAATATGCTACTGGAGATCAGTGGAGAACTAACTCCAGAAAGAATGAAGAGATGAAGCCAAAACAAAACCAACACCCAGTTGCGGATGTGACTGGTAATGGAAGCAATGTCTGATGTTGTAAAGAGCAATATTGCATAGGAACCTGGACTGTTAGGTCCATGAATCAAGGCAAATTGGAAGTGGTCAAACAGGAGATGGCAAGAGTGAACATCAACATTCTGGGAATCAGCAAACTAAAATCAACTGGAATAGGTGAATTTAACTCAGATGACCATCATATCTATACTGTGGGCAATAATCCCTTAGAAGAAATGGAGTAACCATCATAGTCAACAAAAGGGTCCGAAATGCAATACTTGGATGCAATCTCAAAAACAACAGAATGATCTCTGTTTGTTTCCAAGCAAACCATTCAATATCACAGTAGTCCAGGTCTATGCTCCCGATCAGTAATGCTGAAGAAGCTGAAGTTGAATGGTTCTATGAAGACCTACAAGACCTTCTAGAACTAGCACCCCCAAAAGATGTCCTTTTTATCATAGGTGACTGGAATGCAAAAGTAGGAAGTCAAGAAATAGCTGGAGTAACTGGCAAATTTGACCTTGGAGTACAGAATGAAGCAGGGCAAAGGCTAATAGAGTTTTGCCAAGAGATCACACTGGTCATAGCAAACACCCTCTTCCAACAACACAAGAGAAGACTCTACACATGGACATCACCAGATAGTCAATACTGAAATCAGCTTGATTATGTTCTTTGCAGCCTAAGATGGAGAAGCTCTATACAATCAGCAAAAACGAGACCAGGAGTTGACTGTGGCTCAGATCATGAACTCCTTATTGCCAAATTCAGAATTAAATTGAAGAAATTAGGGAAAACCACTAGACCCTTCAGGTATGACCTAAATCAAATCCCTTATGACTATACAATGGAAATGACAAATAGATTGAAGGGATTAGATCTGATGGACAGAATGTCTGAAGAACTATGGATGGAGGTTTGTGACATTGTACAGGAAGCAATGATCAAGACCATCCCCAAGAAAAAGAAATGCAAAGAGGGAAAATGGTTGGCCGAGGAGCCCTTACAAATAGCTATGAAAAGAAGAGAAGTGAGAGGCAAAGGAAAAAAGGAAAGCTATACCCATTTGAATGCAGATTTCCAAAGAATAGCAAGGAGAGAGAAGAAAGTCTTCCTCAGTGATCAATGCAAAGAAATAGAGGAAGACAATAGAATAGGAAAGACTAGAGATCTCTTCAAGAAAATTAGAGACATCAAGGGAACATTTCATGCAAAGATGGGCACAATAAAGGATAAAAATGGTATGGATGTAACAGAAGCAGAAGGTATTAAGAAGAAGTGGCAAG
Organism: Bos indicus x Bos taurus; assembly: GCF_003369695.1. Classification (NCBI taxonomy): domain Eukaryota; kingdom Metazoa; phylum Chordata; class Mammalia; order Artiodactyla; family Bovidae; genus Bos; species Bos indicus x Bos taurus. Next base: position 27,676,620 of record NC_040104.1, read on the forward strand.
AATACACAGAAGAACTGTACAAAAAAGATCTTCATGACCTAGATAATCACAATGGTGTGATCACTCGCCTACAGCCAGACATCCTGGAATGTGAAGTCAAGTCGCTTAGGAAGTATCACTACGAACAAAGCTAGTGGAGGTGATGGAATTCCAGTTGAACTAATTCAAATCCTAAAAGATGATGCTGTGAAAGTGCTGCACTCAATATGTCAGCAAATTTGGAAAGCTCAGCAGTGGCCACAGGACTGGAAAAAGTCAGTTTTAATTCCAATCCCAAAGAAAGGCAATGCCAAAGAATGCTCAAAGTACTGCACAATTGCACTCATCTCACACACTAGTAAAGTAATGCTCAAAGTTCTCCAAGTGAGGCTTCAACAGTTCATGAACTGAGAACTTCCAGATGTTCAAACTGGATTTATAAAAGACAGAGGAATGAGAGATCAAATTGCCAACATCTGCTGAATCATCAAAAAAGCAAGAGAGTTCCAGAATGACATCTACTTCTGCTTTATTGACTATGCCAAAGCCTTTGACTGTGTGGATCACAACACTGTGGAAAATTCTTAAAGAGATGGGAATACCAGACCACTTTAACTGCCTCCTGAGAAATCTGTATGCAAGTCAAGAAGCAGCAGTTAGAACTGGACATGGAACAACAGACTGGTTCCAAATTGGGAAAGGAGTACGTCAAGGCTGCATATTGTCACCCTGCTTATTTAACTTGTATGCAGAGTACGTCATGAGAAATCCTGGACTGGATGAAGCACAAACTGGAATCAAGATGCCAGGAGAAATATCAATAACCTCAGATATGCAGATGACACCACCCTTATGGCAGAAAGTGAAGAAGAACTAAAGAGCCTCTTGATGAAAGTGAAAGAGGAGAGTGAAAAATTTGGCTTAAAACTCAACATTCAGAAAACTAAGATTGCGGCATCTGGTCCCATCACTTCATGGCAAATAGATTGGGAAACAATGGAAACAGTGTCAGACTTTAATTTTTGGGGTTCCAAAATCATTGCAGATGAAATTAAAAGACACTTACTCCTTGGAAGAAAAGCTATGACCAACCTAGACAGTTTATTCAAAGGGAGAGACATTCCTTTGCCAACAAATATCCATCTAGTCAAAGCTATAGTTTTTTCAGTAGTCATGTATGGATGTGACAGTCGGACTATAAAGAAAACAGAGCACCAAAGAATGGATGCTTTTGAACTGTGGTGTTGGAGAAGACTCTTGAGAATCCCTTGGACTACAAGGAGATTCAACCAGTCCATCCTAAAGGAAATCAGTCCTGAATATTCATTGGAAGGACTGATGCTGAAGTTCAAACTCCAATACTTTGGCCACCTGATGCAAAGAACTGATTCATTTGAAAAGACGCTGATGCTGGGAAGCATTGAAGGTGGGAGGAGAAGCAGATAGCGGGATGAGATGGTTGGATGGCATCACTGACTTGATGGACACAAGTTTGTGTAAACTACGGGAGTTGTTGATGGACAGGGAGGCCTTATGTGCTGTAGTCTGTGGGGTCACAAAGAGTTGGACACTAGTGAGTGAGTGAACTGAACTGAAGTCAGCTCACTCCCAAGAGAGAAGCTGGGTAGGTGTGGATTTTTGCTGAGCATGACCAGATCTTAATTATTTTATTTTCTCCCCACCTTTGGAATTTAGGTGCATATAATCAAATTAGTATAATCTTTGATCCATGACACCTTGTAACTATTAGTCCATGGTGGCTAGCATTTATTTATTTAGATAGTTTGATCGTTATTTTCAATAATGAAATTTATACCTTGTAACTCATCATCTAAAATAAAACTAAAAATGGAGCAGTTTTTTATTCCTAATCATGCACTCTTTCTCAGCCCATCCTGCTGTTTTTCTCACCCTAGAAGCATCGTCCTGATATATATAGTTTCCTAGTTTGCCAGTGGAATACATCTCCCTACCTCCCCAGGGACAGAATGAGCAAAGCAGGAAAAGAGGGAGCAGAAGTGAGCTTAATGAAGATGATACTTCAAGGAAACCAGGAGGGAGGGACAAGGGCTAACTTCTACCAGATGGTGTTGAAACTTGTATGTTTCCTTATTTTTTCAGAATACAGAGTGTCCCTAGCAACTAAATATATGCCAGTTATACTTTCATAGGATCATTCCAAGTGTTTAGAATTTGAAGAGCTATTCTTTTTATTTACATAAAACAATTTTTGTCATAGTGAGCCCATGATGATGATACTGGGCATCCACAAACCTGGTATCTTCAAACCCACCTTCTCATTCTGTTCCTTTTTTAAAGTCCAAGTTTCGTTTCACATGCTGAGACTTTTTTAAACATAAAAGCAATCTTTCTGTGGTTAAACTCCCTTAATTTTGAATTTTAAAATTTATTTTCTTGCAGAAGTGAAAGAGTCCTTTCAAAAACTGAATCATACCATTTAAGAATTGATCTGATCTAATATCTCCCCTGGTAGTAAATTAATAACAAAGGGAAGTATAATTACAGATTCAAGTTTTATATATATTTTTTATTTTTTAATATAAAGTTATTTATTTTAATTGGAGGCTAATTACTTTACAATATTGTATTGGTTTTGCCATACATTGACATGAATCCACCATGGGTGTACACGTGTTCCCCATTTTGAACCTCCCTCCCACCTCCCTCCCCATACCATCCTTCTCAGTCATTCCAGTGAACCAGCCGCGAGCACCCTGTATCATGCATCGAACCTGGACTGGCGATTCATTTCACATATGATATTATACATATTTCAGTGCTATTCTCTCAGATCATCCCACCCTCGCCTCTCCCACAGAGTCCAGAAGACTGTTCTATACATCTGTGTCTCTTTTGCTGTCTCGCATACAGGGTTATCGTTACCATCTTTCTCAATTCCATATATATGTGTTAGTATATACTGTATTGGTGTTTTTCCTTCTGGCTTACTTCACTCTGTATAATAGTCTCCAGTTTCATCCACCTCATTAGAACTGGTTCAAATGTCTTCTTTTTAATGGCTGAGTAATACTCCATTGTGTATATGTACCACAACTTTCTTATCCATTCAGCTGCTGATGGGCATCTAGGTTGCTTCCATATCCTGGCTATTATAAATAGTGCTGCAATGAACATTGGGGTACACGTGTCTCTTTCAATTCTGGTTTCCTTGGTATGTATGCCCAGCAGTGGGATTGCTGGGTCATAAGGCAGTTCTATTTCCAGTTTTTTAAGGAATCTCCACACTGTTCTCCATAGTGGCTGTACTAGTTTGCATTCCCACCAACAGTGTAAGAGGGTTCCCTTTTCTCCACACCTTCTCCAGCATTTATTGCTTATAGACTGTTGGATAGCAGCTATTCTGACTGGCATGAAATGGTACCTCATTGTGGTTTTGATTTGCATTTCTCTGATAATGAGTGATGTTGAGCATCTTTTCATGTGTTTGTTAGCCATCTGTATGTCTTCTTTGGAGAAATGTCTGTTTAGGTCTTTGGCCCATTTTTTGATTTGGTCATTTATTTTTCTGGAATTGAGCTTCAGGAGTTGCTTGTATATTTTTGAGATTAGTTGTTTGTTGCTTCATTTGCTATTATTTTCTCCCATTCTGAAGGCTGTCTTTTCACCTTGCTTATAGTTTCCTTTGTTGTGCAAGAGCTTTTAAGTTTAATTAGGTCCCATTTGTTTATTTTTGCTTTTATTTCCAATATTCTGGGAGGTGGGTCATAGAGGATCCTGCTGTGATTTATGTTGGAGAGTATTTTGCCTATGTTCCCTTCTAGAAGTTTTATAGTTTCTGGTTACATTTAGATCTTTAATCCATTTTTAGTTTATTTTTGTGTATGGTGTTAGAAAGTGTTCTAGTTTCATTCTTTTACAAATGATTGACCAGTTTTCCCAGTACCACTTGTTAAAGAGATTGTCTTTTCTCCATTGTATATTCTTGCCCCCTTTGTCAAAGATAAGGTGTCCATATGTGCGTGGATTTATCTCTGGGCTTTCTATTTTGTTCCACTGATCTATATTCCTGTCTTTGTGCCAGTACCATACTGTCTTGATGACTGTGGCTTTGTAGTAGACCCTGAAGTCAGGCATGAGTTTTTAATGTCATTGAATATCTGTGATCTACATGACTTTGAAGGCAAAGAAGACTTTGAACCCTGGCTCTGCAGCTTACTGTCTGTGCAGCCTTACAGTGGCACTTGATGTCAGAGCCCCCGTTTCACCATTTTTATTTGGATAATAACAACATAAATATGTTGCATATTACATACTCATTTCAAATATGTTAACATATAACATAAATAATAACACCTATATGATGCATATGATACCACTCTAATGGCAGAAAGTGAAGAAGAACTAAAGAGCTTCTTGACAGTGAAAGAGGAGAGTGAAAAAGCTGGCTTAAAACTCAACATTCAAAAAACTAAGATCATGGCATCCAGTCCTGTCACTTAATGACACATAGATGGGGAAAATGTGGAAGCAGTGACAGACTTTATTTTCTTGGGCTTCAAAAATCACTGTGAATGGTGACTGCAGCCATGAAATTAAGACACTTGCTCCTTGGAAGGAAAGCTATGACAAACCTAGACAGCAAATTAAAAAGCGAAGACATTACTTTGCCAACAAAGGTCCATGTAGTCAAAGCTATGGTTTTCCATTAGTCATGTATGGATGTGAGAGCTGTACCATAAGGAAGGCTGAATGCAAGAGAATTGATGCTTTTTAGTTGTGTTGCTGGAGAAGACTGTACAGAGTCACTTGAACAGCAAGGAAAACAAACCAGTCAATCCTAAAGGAAAACAGCCCTGAATATTCATTGGAAGGACTGATGCTAAAGCTGAAGATCCAGTAATTTGGCCACCTGATGTGAAGAACCAACTCATCAGAAAAGACAGTGATGCTGGGAAAGATTGAGGGCCAAAGGAGAAGAAACTGACAGATGATGAGATGGCTAGATAGCATCACCACCTCAATGGTGGACATGAATTTGAGCAAACTCCAGGGACAGTGAAGGACAAGGAAGACTGGTATCCTGCAGTCCATGGGATCGGAAAGAGTCAGACAAAACTTAGCGACTGATAAACAACAATCCGATGTTTCCATGCTACTACTCTTCAGATCAGATCAGATCAGTCGCTCAGTCGTGTCTGACTCTTTGTGACCCCATGAATCACAACACGCCAGGCCTCCCTGTCCATCACCAACACCCGGAGTTCACTGAGACTCAGGTCTATCGAGTCAGTAATGCCATCCAGCCATCTCATCCTCTGTCGTCCCCTTCTCCTCTTGTCCCCAATCCCTCCCAGCATCAGAGTCTTTTCCAATGAGTCAACTCTTCGCATGAGGTGGCCAAAGTACTGGAGTTTCAGCCTTAGCATCATTCCTTCCAAAGAAATCCCAGGGCTGATCTCCTTCAGAATGGACTGGTTGGATCTCCTTGCAGTCCAAGGGACTCTCAAGAGTCTTCTCCAACACCACAGTTCAAAAGCATCAATTCTTAAGTGCTCAGCCTTCTTCACAGTCCAACTCTCACATCCATACATGGCCACAGGAAAAACCATAGCCTTGACTAGAGAACCTTTGTTGGAAAAGTAATGTCTCTGTTTTTGAATATGCTATCTAGGTTGGTCATAACTTTCCTTCAAAGGAGTAATTTCATGGCTGCAGTCACCACCTGCAGTGATTTTGGAGCCCAGAAAAATAAAGTCTGACACTGTTTCCACTGTTTCCCCATCTATTTGCCATGAAGTGATGGGACCGGATGCCATAATCTTCATTTTCTGAATGTTGAGCTTTAAGCCAACTTTTTCACTCTCCTCTTTCACTTTCATCAAGAGGCTTTTGAGTTCCTCTTCACTTTCTGCCATAAGGGTGGTGTCATCTGCATATCTGAGGTTATTGATATTTCTCTTGGCAATCTTGATTCCAGCTTGTGTTTCTTCCAGTCCAGCGTTTCTCATGATGTACTCTGCATAGAAGTTGAATAAACAGGGTGACAATATACAGCCTTGACGAACTCCTTTTCCTATTTGGAACCAGTCGTTGTTCCATGTCCAGTTCTAACTGTTGCTTCCTGACCTGCATACAAATCTCTCAAGAGGCAGATCAGGTGGTCTGGTATTCCCATCTCCTTCAGAATTTTCCACAGTTTATTGTGATCCACACAGTCAAAGGCTTTGGCATAGTCAATAAAGCAGAAATAGATGTTTTTCTGGAACTCTCTTGCTTTTTCAATGATCCAGCGGATGTTGGCAATTTAATCTCTGGTTCCTCTGCCTTTTCTAAAACCAGCCTGAACATCAGGAAGTTCATGGTTCACATATTGCTGAAGCCTGGCTTGGAGAATTTTGAACATTACTTTACTAGCGTGTGAGATGAGTGCAATTGTGCGGTAGTTTGAGCATTCTTTGGCATTGCCTTTCTTTGGGATTGGAATGAAAACTGACCTTTTCCAGTCCTGTGGCCACTGCTGAGTTTTCCCAATTTGCTGGCATATTGAGTGCAGTACTTTCACAGCATCATCTTTCAGGATTTGGAATAGCTCAACTGGAATTCCATCACCTCCACTAGCTTTGTTCATAGTGATGTTTTCTAAGGCCCACTTGACTTCACATTCCAGGATGTCTGGCTCTAGGTCAGTGATCACACCATCGTGATACTCTTAGGAGAAACTAAATCAAGCACGAAGAACAATGAATGCCTGAAACCCACTTGGTGAAGCTGAACATCTTGTAGGTTCAGTTTATATTTTCTGGGTATTAGGACCTTTGTTCCTGATCCGTATTTACAGTCCTAACAGTATCACTAGCAGTTGGTTTTATTTAACAGAATACATAACCCTGTTTGCCAAACATTATTTTAAGTCCCTTACAAATATTGACTCATTTCATCCTCATAGCACTCTGTTTATTATATCTGTACATTTTTCGGACATCACAAACATATCATGCTTTCTTTATAGAAGCTCCTAATATCGTTTCTATTTAGGAGATGAGTAAATCAAAAGCACACACATATTATAAAACAGAAACAAGTCTCCTAATCAGGTCTGCTGCTCTGTGTTTGAGTGTGCACATGTGTGTGTGTGTGTGTGGGCACATGCGTGCACATGTGTATAAACAGATCTGGATCAAATGCTCTTTGTGCCACAAAGAAACCCAAGCTTACCTTCAAGCCCCTGCCTCCTTTGGGTGCCACTTGAAACTTTCATTAACCAGGTTTCTGTAATTTTTAGCTTGTAAAATTTTTTTCCTGTTCTGTTATTAACTTTGAAGCAGAGCACTACTCTCAGTATCTTACTTGAAATGTTTGTCACCAGATCCCACAAGTGTGATATGGGGAATGAGAGATTTTATACGTTTGTGTATATATTGGTGTATTTTTTAGTTTCTTATGAACATACTTAAGGCAGATATTGCCTAAACCAGTGTTTTCTTAGTCACAGGGTACTGAGATGCAGGATATAAGAAATGGTATTTGAAAACCAAGGTACCCACTGTACATCCTCTGGCAGAAGCAAAGGAGCTCACAATTAGTTACTAAGCTGCAGAATGTTAAATCATCCAAAGGACTTTAAATGATGTGGAAAATGACAATATTGTGAGAAGTTCTATGTACTTGAACTAGCATTCAATGATCTAAAGACATAATAGGGCTTTTAAAAATTAGATTCATATTATTTATGTGATGATGGCAAAATATATCCATGAGGCTTTTTCCAGGGTGACATTTTTTAATACCAATTAAAAATTTAAAAAAAAAGCATTTTCTCACTGAACTCTCATGTAAATAAAAGAAATTCTGTGTTAACAATTTGCAGTTGTCTTCATTCATGAGAAATTGTGTACATTTAGAACATGAAATTATTGGTTATCCAGCAAGGTTTTACAGTAAGGTATTTGGATGGAAGTATTGCACAATTGTTAGAACTGGAGTTTTTCTGTCAGAACATCCTGCAGGATACAGGCTAATTCATTCAGCAAGTACTTTTTGGGCATCTACTGTGCGCTTAGATTCTGAGACTGTGGTACCATATAGAGCAGAAGTAATCAGGTAATAGTACTTGCCATGATGCATCTTGTGCTTGTGCTTCTAGCCCAGCATTTCTCATGATGTACTCTGCATATAAGTTAAATAAGCAGGGTGACAATATACAGCCTTGACATACTCCTTTTCCTATTTCAAACCAGTCTGTTGTTCCATGTCCAGTTCTAACTGTTGCTTCCTTACCTGCATATAGGTTTCTCAAGAGGCAGTTCAGGTGGTCTGGTATTCCCATCTCTTGAAGAATTTTCCAGTTTATCGTGATTCACACAGTCAAAAGCTTTGGCATAGTCAATAAAGCAGAAATAGATGTTTTTTTCTGGAACTCTCTTGCTTTTTCCATGATGAAGTGGATGCTGGCAATTTGATCTCTGGTTCCTCTGCCTTTTCTAAAACCAGCTTGAACATCTGGAAGTTTATGGTTCACGTATTGCTGAAGCCTGGCTTGGAGAATTTTGAACATTACTTTACTAGTGTGTGAGATGAGTGCAATTGTGCTGTAGTTTGAGCATTCTTTGGCATTGCCTTTCTTTGGGATTGGAATGAAAACTGACCTTTTCCAGTCCTGTGGCCACTGCTGTTTTCCAAATTTGCTGGCATATTGAGTGCAGTACTTTCACAACATCATCTTTCAGGATTTGAAGTAGCTCAACTGGAATTCTATCACCTTCACTAGCTTTGTTCATAGTGATGCTTTCTAAGGCCCACTTGACTTCACATTCCAGGATGTCTGGCTCTAGGTCAGTGATTGCAGCATCGTGATTATCTTGGTCATGAAGATCTTTTTTTGTACAGTTCTTTTGTGTATTCTTGCCATCTCTTCTTAATATCTTCTGCTTCTGTTAGGTCCATACCATTTCTGTCCTTTATCGAGCCCATCTTTGCATGAAATGTTCCCTTGGTATCTCTAATTTTCTTGAAGAGATCTCTAGTCTTTCCCATTCTGTTGTTTTCCTCTATTTCTTTGCATTGATCGCTGAGGAAGGCTTTCTTATCTCTCCTTACTATTCTTTGGAACTCTGCATTCAGATGCTTATATCTTTCCTTTTCTCCTTTGCTTTTTTTTCTCCTCTTTTCACAGCTATTTGTAAGGGCTCCTCAGCCAACCATTTTCCCTTTTTGCATTTCTTTTTTTTGGGGGATGGTCTTGATCACTGCTTCCTGTACAATGTCATGAACCTCCATCAATAGTCATCAGACACTCTATCAGATCTAGCCCCTTAATTCTATCTCTCACTTCCACTGTATCAGTTCAGTTCAGTTGCTCAGTCGTGTTCGACTGTTTGTGACTCCATGAATCGCAGCATACCAGGCCTCCCTGTCCATCACCAACTCCCGGAGTTCACTCAGACTCACATCCATCGAGTCAGTGATGCCATCCAGCCATCTCATCCTCTGTCGTCCCCTTCTCCTCCTGCCCTCAATCCCTCCCAGCATCAGAGTCTTTTCCAATGAGTCAACTCTTTGCATGACGTGGCCAAAGTACTGGAGTTTCAGCTTTAGCATCATTCCCTCCAAAGAAATCCCAGGGCTGATCTCCTTCAGAATGGACTGGTTGGATCTCCTTGCAGTCCAAGGGACTCTCAAGAGTCTTCTTCAACACCACAGTTCAAAAACATCAATTCTTCGGTGCTCAGCCTTCTTCACAGTCCAACTCTCACATCCACACATGACCACAGGAAAAACCATAGCCTTGACTAGATGGACCTTTGTTGGCAAAGTAATGTCTCTGCTTTTGAATATGCTGTCTAGGTTGGTCATAACTTTCCTTCCAAGGAGTAAGCGTCTTTTAATTTCATGGCTGCAGTTACCACCTGCAGTGATTTTGGAGCCCAGCAAAATAAAGTCTGACACTGTTTCCACTGTTTCCCCATCTATTTCCCATGAAGTGATGGGACCGGATGCAATGATCTTCATTTTCTGAATGCTGAGCTTTAAGCCAACTTTTTCACTCTCCACTTTCACTTTCATCAAGAGGCTTTTGAGTTCCTCTTCACTTTCTGCCATAAGGGTGGTGTCATCTGCATATCTGAGGTTTTCAATATTTCTCCCGGCAATCTTGATTCCAGCTTGTGTTTCTTCCAGTCCAGCTTTTCTCATGATGTACTCTGCATATAAATTAAATAAGCAGGGTGACAATATACAGCCTTGACGTACTCCTTTTCCTATTTGGAACCAGTCTGTTGTTCCATGTCCAGTTCTAACTGTTGCTTCCTGACCTGCATACAGATTTAGGTCATACCTGAGTGGTCTAGTGGTTTTCCCTACTTTCTTCAATGTAAGTCTGAATTTGGCAATAAGGAGTTCCTGATCTGAGCCACAGTCAGCTCCTGGTCTTGTTTGTGCTGACTGTATAGAGCTTCTCCATCTTTGGCTGCAAAGAATATAATCAATCTGATTTTGGTGTTGACCATCTGGTGATGTCCATGTGTAGAGTCTTCTCTTGTGTTGTTGGAAGAGCATGTTTGCCATGACCAGTGCATTCTCTTGGCAAAACTCTATTAGCCTTTGCTCTGCTTCATTCCATATTCCGAGATCAAATTTGCCCATCACTCCTGCCCATCACTCCAAATTTGCCCATGACTTCCTGCTTTTGCATTCCAGTCACTTATAATGAAAAGGACATCTTTTGGGGTTGTTAGTTCTAAAAGGTCTTGTAGGTCTTCATAGAACCGTTGAACTTCAGCTTCTTCAGCATTACTGGTTGGGGCATAGTCTTGGATTCCTGTGATATTGAATGGTTTGCCTTGGAAACGAACAGAGATCATCTGTCATTTTTGAGATTGCATCCAAGTACTGCATTTTGGACTCTTTTGTTGACCATAATGGCTACTCCATTTCTTCTAAGGGATTCCTGCCCACAGTAGTAGATATAATGGTCATCTGAATTAAATTTACCCATTCCAGTCCATTTTAGATGCACAAGCTGGAATCAAGATTGCCGGGAGAAATATCAGTAACCTCAGATATGCAGATGACACCACCCTTATGACAGAAAGTGAAGAGGAACTAAAAAGCCTCTTGATGAAAGTGAAAGAGGAGAGTGAAAAAGTTGGCTTAAAGCTTAACATTCAGAAAATGAAGATCATGGCATCCGGTCCCATCACTTCATGGGAAATAGATGGGGAAACAGTGGAAACAGTGTCAGCCTTAATTTTTTTTTTGGGGGGGGGGCTCCTAAATCACTGCAGATGGTGATTGAAGCCATGAAATTAAAAGATGCTTACTCCTTGGAAGGAAAGTTATGACCAACCTAGATAGCATATTCAAAAGCAGACATTACTTTGCCAACAAAGGTCCATCTAGTCAAGGCTATGGTTTTTCCATTAGTCATGTATGGATGTGAGAGTTGGACTGTGAAGAAAGCTGAATGCTGAAGAATTGATGCTTTTGAACTGTGGTGTTGGAAAAGACTCTTGAGAGTCCCTTGGACTGCAAGGAGATCCAACCAGTCCATTCTAAATGAGATCAGCCCTGGGTGTTCATTGGAAGGACTGATGGTAAAGCTGAAACTCCAATACTTTGGCTACCTCATGCAAAGTGTTGACTCATTGGGAAAGACTCTGATGCTGGGAGGGATTGGGGGCAGGAGGAGAAGGGGACGACAGAGGATGAGAGGACTGGATGGTATTACCGGCTCGATGGACATGAGTTTGAGTGAACTCCGGGAATTGGTGATGGACAGGGAGGCCTGTCTTGCTGCGATTCATGGGATCACAAAGAGCTGGACACGACTGAGTGAATGAACTTAACTGAACTGATGATTGGTCTTGCAATCTAATTGATGGAAGAGGTGATGATGACCAATTATTCATAAATAAAATTTATTTTTAATACTTCAGAGGAAAGTTTTATGGGCTATGCTCTGCTAGTGTGTAATCTGGTCTGGGAAGGTTAGCAGGGTAGTGCTGAGATGGGGTTAGGATGACTTCACAATTCTTATCAAAAAGCTAAGTGAAGTCCACCCATCTTTAGCATGTTTCCATTGAGGCATTTTCCCTAAAGGAATAATTCAAAACATGTTATGCATTTTTTTCTATAAGGACAGGACATTGTTTTTATTATAGAAATGTTGGAAACATCTTAAATATTCAAAATTAAGCAATTAGTTAACTTTATTATGTTTTTAGAAATTGTATTGACTACTGAAAATAGTTTAACAATGTAAAAATGTTTTTATTGTAATAAAAATGCATAGTAAAAAGAGTATCTATAAAATAATATATTAAATGCCTTCATCTTTATCCCAACTCTGTTTTTCTAGTTCTTCAATATATTCTTTGATTTCAAGTGTATCAATAGTCATATTAACAGCAATCCTAATGCCTCTTCATACTAGCTCCTGTTTAGCATCAAGTACTTTACATCCATTATTTCAATGGATTGTATGTAAAAGTGAAATAGGTATTATTATATTTATTTGTTTTTTGTATACTGAAACTTTTACATGTGTCACCAATGATATGTATTCCCTGTGTAACAAAGAATTGTTTCAATAACCCTACTGTTTACTATCGGAGAAGGCAATGGCAACTCACTCCAGTACTCTTGCCTGGCAAATCCCATGGATGGAGGAGCCTGGTAGGCTGCAGTCTATGGAGTCGCTAGGAGTCGGACACGACTGAGTGGCTTCACTTTCACTTTCATGCACTGGAGAAGGAAATGGCATCCCACTCCATTGTTCTTGCCTGGAGAATCCCAGGGACGGGGGAGCCTGGTGGGCTATCGTCTCTGGGGTCGCACAGAGTCGGACATGATTGAAGCGACTTGGCAGCAGCAGCAGCTATTTACTATGAATTTCCTTATTGCTGTTTTATCTAAGAGAAATCTCTCTCTCTCTCTCTCTCTTTTTTTTTTTTGTGTGACAGCATTCTGCGAAGAAGGCTGCAGATACGGTGGAACATGCATGGCTCCCAACAAATGTATCTGTCCTTCTGGGTTCACAGGAAGCCACTGCGAGAAAGGTAAGGAAGCTCTTTCTCTAGGACTGTAGTACTGTGGATTGACCTGATACATTGCATTGTGTTGGTGGATGTGGCTCTACCAAAGCTGAGTACCTTTTGATTACTGTGTCATAGACATCCTCCCTCTGAAAACAGAACTTAATCTGCCCTCTCTCCACTGTGTCTAATTTAGCAAAGTTGAATCTTTTCCCTGCTACCATTTGCAGTGTGCATTTTATTTTATTTTATTTTATTTTTTTTCTCTAATTTTATTTTATTTTTAAACTTTACATAATTGTATTAGTTTTGCCAAATATCAAAATGAATCCGCCACAGGTATACATGTGCTCCCCATCCCTTTAGCACTAATTAGATATAAAGCCTGGAGAAGGAAATGGCAACCCACTTCAGTGTTCTCACCTGGAGAATCCCAGGGACAGGGGAGCCTGGTGGGCTGCCATCTCTGGGGTTGCACAGAGTCGGACACGAATGAAGTGACTTAGCAGCAGCAGCAGCAGATATAAAGCCTGACAAACTGACCTGCCCCACTTATCATCTATTGGGTAGCAACACAGGCAACCACTAGAGCTGTAACAATCTGCTGTGTCCACGGAATGTAAATTCGAACCACATACTCCTTGAGTAATAGCGCATTAAATAACTCCAGCAGCAGGTTTATTGGTGTGCTTGCAATTTTATTCTAACAGTGGTTTACTAAGAACGTTATCATTCATGGACCTGATATTATAAGCCAGTTACTATTAATAAGAGTCCATTATGTGCAGCTTTCTATAAATGTAGTATTTACACTGGGCAGTATTTGGTGAAATCCAGTTCTTTTATCAATTGAAGAAGTACTCCTGTATGTTAATGAAATTGGTATTCAATGTCAATGTACCAGTATGTATGTATCAGTGCAAACAAGAGGTTTGTTTATGCCTTGTGAAAGTGAATATTTCAGTGTATTTCCCCATGAGTTTCATTAGGCTAAAATCACTGTGTTATGTTTTTCTAAGTCTGGAATATCACACTCAACTGGACATTCTCACAGTACAGCTTAGAAAAACAGAAATATAATGCTGTGGTCACCATGCTTTTTATTAGATGAGGGGAGTATGTTTTCATCTAATGCCAAAGATCTATGCAAAGCTCTTGCTTCCTTTCCTTCATGTTAAAGGTTTCTGAATTTAGATGCTAATTTTTTAAATTAGCATGTTTATTATCCCCCAACTTGTTTGACATATTACATTGTACTGCCTGTGTATTTCTAACGCAGCCTGATCCTTTTAAAAAGAGTCAAAATTTAACTACATACATTATTCAACAAGGAAATCTACAATGTGTATTATTGTTCCCATGTTTTGTGATAATTATCAACAAATTAGATCATATTTATTAAGTAAAAGTTACTTGATTTGTCTTTTAAAAAAGACGTATAAAAGAGCCAAGTTCTGCCTCTGAGCAGATGAGAATTGCCATGTGGAACTGAAGGATTCTTGTCAAAAGCAAAGGAGCTTAGCCCATAGGCCCGTATTGTAGTACATCAGATTTTAATTAGGTTTTCTAAAATAAACGGAGAAGGCAATGGCACCCCACTCCAGTACTGTTGCTTGGAGAAGCCCATGGACGGAGGAGGCTCGTGGGCTGTGGTCCATGGGGTCGCTAAAAGTTGGACATGACTGAGCGACTTCACTTTCACTTTTCACTTTCATACATCAGAGAAGGAAATGGCAACCCACTCCAGTGTTCTTGCCTGGAGAATCCCAGGGACGGGGGAGCCTGATGGGCTGCTGTCTATGGGGTCGTACAGAGTCGGACACGACTGAAACGACTTAGCAGCAGCAAAATTAAAAAAATAAAAGCCACTAAAGTAAAAGTTCCTCATTATTTGCTCTAAAACTGCTATGCGTTTCTTAAATCATTATAGAATATAGGAATTAATGGAGACAGAATGGTGATGATGATATAATATTGTTGGTGATGGATTTTTAATATTACTAATGATATACCATTTATCATGTACTAATTATGCATTATGTCTTTTAAGGGAGTATTTTAGTATTTAGAACAAACAAAAGAGATAGACATTATTATGCCCACTTTGTAGATGGCAGATAAAAGCGTGGGTAGATTAAGTAACTTCTGCAGTTCTATGGAGTCAGTATTAGAATTGAGAATAAAACTCAACTTGTCTTCCACAAACTACATTATAAACCCTTGCATGTGTTCCAAAGGGATAATGCATGAACTTCCTATAAAATCTGGGTTCCTGGTGAATATGTCGGGGAGGGTCCATGAATTTATACTTTCATCAAGCACCTCAGTTTGCTTGTTATAAACCAGTCATTATTATATTGTCACAGTGATATTTAACAGAGAATCCACTGTGCAGTTCTTCTTTTTACTTCATAAAGAATTGGAGGACAGCATTGATCTTAGACCAGAGCTGAGTCAGTGTCAGCCCAGGAAAAATTAATTATGGTTTCTCATGGCTTGCTGATTTGACCTCTGTACTTTCCTCTCCTCAATAAGTGGCTGATTGAATCAGTACTTACATTCTGGTCCATAATGTGGAAGAGAAAATATCAAGGTAAAGGAGAAAATCAAGACCAGAGGCAAAAGACAGACAGACATTGGCAGGTTATAGGTTCCTAGAAGAATATTAAAGTAGAGATTGAGAATTACTTACTTTTGAAAATGTATACAGTTGCAGTAAAGAAAAAAAAATAGAATAAGGTTTCTATATATGTGATATTAACTTCCATTTGTAGCAAAACCATATTGACCAGTATTCTAATTCCAGGAGATCTTTTGGATAAAGTACATATTTTTCCAATCGATTATGTGCAAGGGATCTATGTGAATTATGGGACTCTTTAAAAACTGCATCGTATCATGTTGGAATTATTTTGCCATGCTATTAGCAGTAAACATTAAATAATTCCACTTGCCTTTGAATAGTGATGCTTGATGTGGTGAGACACAGGTGCAAAGGAGAAATGTAAATACATTGTCAATGTCTTATGGCATGATTACACTAAATGTTTGATTTGATTTAATTTTATGGCTAATTAAATGGTCCCATTTGAGCTATTTAGAATCTACTTATGTTTAGTTTTTAAAATATTTTCTTTGCCCTTGACTCCTGTTGTTGGCTTTATTCATTGTTTGTGATAGCCTTTCAGAGTTCAAGTGTATTCAATAAATCATAAAATGCATATCTGAAATATAATGAAGTTGAAAATCACACTCATGTTTGATGTGTAACACAGAGATGAACAGCTCTGCATTTATTTTATATTGATAAGATTTAAGTAAACTTAAACTTTTCATCACCCCACTCAAGATAAGCAAACACTTCACCTGCCTTGGTTTCTGGACAACGTCCTATGTTCCCTCCTCTCTCCTACCCTTTGATCCTTCTCTGTGCGCTTGGTCTTGACTTGGTTTCACACCTAACATGGAGATGTATACAGAGAGAGATGAGTGGAGACCTAGGAAGAGTATTTGTATTACTCTCAGGATGGAAAAGGTCCATGAGTGAAATCTCTTTGTCATCCTAGAGAGCTAAAAGGATATCATGCCACACTGATGTAGCCGAACAGAGGACCAGATGAAACAATCCAAAGTTGTCCTAGAGACTTCTCAAATATAATATCAAAGAGTTATACTAAATTCAGAGATATGTTACTTACCGTAAAATAGCATAGTATCCTCCTCTATGAAGTAAACTTGCAAGCAACAAAGAGATTCAACCTCAGTTGTCAAGCTTGTCTAGTGAATGGGTTCTTCACCTTGACGTTATTAACATTTTGGACAGATAATTCTTTGTTTCAGAGGGCTGTCCTATGCATTGTTGGATTTTTAGCAGCATCGCTGGACTCTACCCACTAAACACCATTAGGAACCTACCCCCAGCCGTTCAATTGAAGATGTCTCCTGACATTGTCAAATACCCCAGGGAGGCAGAGTCACCCATCCTGACAAGTTCTGAAATAGATGTAGCACTTTTAAATATATATATCTGTCTGTCTACTAATAAAATTATAAGCTTTTCTAAGAGAATGCATTTTGTAAAGCATTTCTTCAGGATTTTTACAATTACTTTAGGTTTGCTGTAATTAGAAAATTCTTTTTTTTTTTTTTTGAAGTATAGCTGACTTACAATGTTTTATTGGTTTCAGTTGCACAGCATAGTAATTTGACATATCCATAGACTACTCCATACAAAGCTACTATAAAATATTGACTGTATTCTCTGTGCTGGAGATCATTTTGGTCATTCATTTATTTTATACCTAGTGGTTTGTACCTTTAAATCTCCTTTACCTTTCCTGTCCTTGCCCCAATTCTCTCCCACTGGGGAACCACAGTTTGTTCCCTGTATCTATGAATCTATTTCTTGAAAATTAATAAATAGCAAAGAAGTTGAATAGCATTGTCCATTTGTGATATTAATTCTAGGAGTTGCTTTTTTCTATTTAGTTTATATGAAATTTCTAATTTTCTACAATAATTATAAATTATGTTTATAATAAATGATTTTTTAAAAGATTAACATAAAGAGAACTTAAAACTCATGAAAAGGATCTTCATTTTTCTCAGAGACTGTCGACGTTTTGCCTTTCCTAAAGGGAAATGACTTTCTGCAGGATAATTCTTCTATTCTTTCCCTGTGCTTCAGAACCCTGTAGGTAGGTAGACAGAGGGCAACAGTTTACCTTGAGCATATGGTCCATCTACCAAGTAAAAAGAATGGTCAGAAACAGTAATTTGTCTATTCTTCCAAATTTTACATTTTGCCTCAATTTTGATGGAACTCTACCAAGTGTTCATGCTAAGTCACTTCAGTCGTATTTGGCTTTTGCAACCCCATGGACTGCAACCCGCCAAGCTCCTCTGTTCATGGGACTCTCCAGGCAAGAATACTGGAGTGGGTTGCCATGCCCTCCTCCAGGGGATCTTCCTGACCCAGGGATAGAACCCATGTCCTGAGACTCCTGCACTGCAGACAATTCTTCATTTATTTGCTGTCACTCTGCCCACCTTTGTTTTGGAGAACATGTTTGAATCTTTTCAAGTGTGGATAATAACTCCATTTTCTAAATGGAGAAGAAAATATTTTCTTGCAGGGTATCACAGGACCATGGGCAGGGCATTTGGGAGGAGAATGAGTGCAAATTCATAACAGTTAGGAGAGTTATTTAACTTTTCTCAGGGTGAGTTTTCTCAGGTTATATGGCACATACATGATGCATGCTCAGCAAATGGAGGCTTCTATTATTAACGTTGCGCTATTGTTATGTAGCTAATAGATGCCCAGGAAAGAGTAAGCAGGACTTCTGTGACATCATATAAAAAGAAGTACCAGGAGTTAGGTTTCTCAGGTAGCTCAGTGGTAAAGAACTCCCCTGCCAATGCAGTGGGCTCAATCCCTGGGTCAGGAAGATCCCTTGGAGAAGGGAATTCTTACCCACTCCAGTATTCTTGCTTGGGGAATCCCACGAATAGAGAAGCCTGGTGGCTACACTTCATGGGGTCACAAAGAGTCAGACACAACTTAGTGACTAATCAAATGAATGAAACAAACCAGGAGTTGAGAGTTTGCCCACCCAATTGAACCCATCGAGGATGGATGTAGATACTCTTAACATTTTTATTAAAGTGATATGAGTATAAATCTGTTTGAGAACTATTCCCTGCAGTGAATATTTCCAGGAAAAAAGAGAATGACAGAGGAGAGGCATTGCAGTGGAGGCTGGGAGGAGTCCACCTCTGCTAACACTAAGGTCATTCATATTTAAAGTAGCTCAGTCTTGGGTTCAGTTGCTGAACTTCTAGTATCTTACTCCCCTCCTCATCTTAATTCCGTCCACTCCATATTAGTTTTCCAGCTGTGATGGAGATATTGAGTTAAAGATCTGATGCACTTCTCTATGGCTCCAAAATGGAGCTCTGAACGCTCAGAACTCCATGGAGCTATTTCAAAACCCTCTTCATGGTCCTGCCAGGCTCACCGTTTTACAGGGTTTCAGACATCTGGAAAAATACCTGAAACCATTTTTCATTCTCATCTCCATAGTACAGAGCAAATTTTCAAGTTATTTCAAGTATAACTGTAGGGAACGTTGCCTGTGGTTCACAAACCATGATTTGGACTACAAAGATGCAGCCTGGGAGAGTGTAAAGAATTCTAGATGGAAGGACAGAAACCTGTGTTCTGCTGTGAGATCTGCCACCATGAATTATTTAGCCTCTGTGAAGTGAAAACTTGTGTCAGCTTATTACCCATGGATAATGAGTCCAGACCTTTTGCACTTGTTATTTCTTACGAGGAAAAGCTAGTCCCACCCTTGGGAACATATATGAGGGTGGGTATAAGTGTTACTCAAGCCAGTCAGTAGTGGAATTGAGGTTCTCACCCATGAATGACTGAATCCAGATTTTATACACTTGCCAATAATCTGTTGCCTCTTGATCACATTACCTGCTTTCAAGGGCAATTAAACATAACAGATAATGTGCAAGGCTAAATAAATTATGTTCCTCTGTGAGCAATAAACCATAATCTCCCACTTGATTATGCGCACTGATTTATATATGCCTTTCAACATCTTTGTTGTGCCTAAGGTGAGAAGAAAAATATATAAAAATAGGAGTAAGAGCACAGTCTTTACAGTCATTTTAGCTCAATTTTAGTTGGACTCCACTATTTGCCAAGGGATTCTCAGGTGGCGCTCATAGTAAAGAATATGCCTCCCAATGCAAGAGACACAGGAGAAGGAGGTTCAATCCCTGGGTGGGAAAGACCCTCTCGAAGAGGAAAATGGAAACCCATTCCAGTTTTCTTGTCTGAAAAATTCCATGGATAAGAGGAGCCTGGGAGGCTACATTCCATAGGCTGCAAGAGTTGGACATGACCGAGCACGCACATATAGTATAGTGTGTTTACCAGAATCTGTGGTATTGGATTGGTATTGGTTATCCATGTTGCTGTTGTTCAGTCACCTAGTCGTGTCTGACTCTGTGACCCCATGGACTACAGCATGTCAGGCCTCCCTGTCCCTCACCATCTCCCGGAGTGTGCTCAAACTCATGGCCATTGCATCGGTGATGCCATCCAGCCATCTCATCCTCTGATGCCTTCTCCTTCTGCCCTCAGTCTTTGCAGTGTCCAGGACTTTTCTCGTGTGTCAACTGTTTGCATCAGATGACCAAAATGCTGGAGTTTCAGCTTCAGCATCAACCCTTCCACTGAGTGTTCAAGGTTGATTTCCCTTAAGATTGACTAGTTTGATCTCCTTGCTGTCCAAGGGACTCTCAGGAGGTTTTATATATATATGTGTGTGTGTGTACATATACATATATGTGTGTGTGTGTGTGTGTTTGTAATGGGCTTCCCATGTGGCTCAGCTGGTAAAGAATCCTCCTGCAATGCAGAAGACCTGGGTTCAATCCCTGGGTTGGGAAGACCCCCTGGAAAAGGGAAAGGCTACCCACTCCAGTATTCTGGCCTGGAGAATTCCATGGACTGTATAGTTCACAGGGTCCCATTCATGTCTGGTCCCACATACATGACTGGGCAACTTTCAATATTCAGTAATATATATGTAATACAATGTTTCTAAGCTTCAGTTTGCCACTACAAACAGGATTTTTAGCAGTTTTACTTACTGTGTAATATTACTGTGAGGTGAAATGAGATAGTCTACTTAAAGCGTGTGGTACAGTGCCTGGCACACTGCACTCATCAGCCTGCCGCAGTCTGAGAAGTCTGCAGTACGGAGATGAGGCACTTGGCCTTTTTTCTTTCAGTATTGTATTGTAAAATGCCTATGTGTCAAGACTCTTACCCTAGGTGAGATAATTTTATGGGAAAGAGAATAAGATCTCCTGTATCCAGTACAGTGGTTTTGTAGCATCGAGGCCCTCTGGATAAGAGCTATGTAGTTGCCAGTTCGTCTTCGGTGAAGTGCTCTGGTGAGGGTCTTTGGTCACGAGGGACATCCAAATAAAGTTCCCTTGGCATGACAGTCCTTTCATCTTTCTGTAGCTCTGAGCTTGTGAAAGGCCACTTCTCTCTTGTGGCTCCCTTGCTCTGCAAGATTAACATGATTCCGGTGATGCTCTGAAGCTCTTTTGTAGGATTTCAGGAAAGGAGATACTTTCCCCCTCCTTCACTCCAAGTGAAATTCTCTCTTAAGGTGTTCTTTTTTTAAATTCTCTACTTTATGACCGAGGCAGCCTCAGACCCAGGCATTAACATTTAGACTCTTAAAGCAGAAGTCAAATACCATTTGCTAGGTACCTAACCTGGAGAAGGCAATGGCACCCCACTCCAGTACTCTTGCCTGGAAAATCCCATGGATGGAGGAGCCTGGAAGGCTGCAGTCCATGGGGTCGCTGAGGGTCGGACACAACTGAGCGACTTCACTTTCACTTTTCACTTTCATGCATTGGAGAAGGAAATGGCAACCCACTCCAGTGTTCTTGCCTGGAGAATCCCAGGGACAGGGGAGCCTGGTAGGTTGCCGTCTCTGGGGTCGCAAAAAGTCGGACACGACTGAAGCGACTTAGCAGTAGCAGCAACAGCAATTACCTAACCATGGAGGGGATATTTCTAGATTAAGCTTGAAGACTGTCACCCTGGGATGAGTTTACAGTGGATATTCTTACCTCTTGCTCCTGAGAAAAGAAAAGAGAGGGTGACCTGAAACTGGAAGCATGCCAGGTAGCTCTCTCTAACCAAGTCCTCACTTCTGGCCTCATTGCCATCCCTTGCTTGAATTTCTAGGTCTTTGTTTACAGAGTTGGAGAGTGGTTAATAGTTAATGTAGGCACAGCTGATTTTTGAGTGTTGTAAAGGTTGTCTAGCACCCAGCTTTGAAACATGGCATATTATTACATATCAGAACTCTAACAAAGGAAACGTCCAGTCTTAATAACTTATTGCATTTGAATTCAACAAATATTTAGTAAATGAATATATGAATGAGTATACAAAAAGACCCAAAATGTCACATGGTCCCGTCTCTTCATTTTATGGATCACAAGTCATAATGACTCCAGTTGAAATCTCATTTAAGAGAGACCTAAGTGAATGTTTATCATGTTGAAGATGAAGGAGAAAAATATCATTAACAAGCATACCATTCATAAGAATACTATTGTATAGAAATTCTGTGTGTTTCCAGTAGTTTTGTCCCAGCTTGCCCCCGAGGAAGCAAAGTGAAGGGCACCAATCATTTTAATAAATTGACATTCCCCATCAAATATATGAAAGCTATTAGGGATTACCTGTCTAGTTAGTAATGCAGAAAATAATTCCTGACTATTTAGATGACAAGCAGTTTTTCCTCCCCTCCAGGCAAGCTCATACGTATTAAACTGTGAAAGTCAGGAGTTGAGTTCGTAGGCTCATTTTTAATCCTTTGCCCTGGGAAATTCAAAAGCCCCTGTAACTTGAAGCACAATGGCTAAACAGAAAGGAAATCCAGGCTTCTGTGAAAATATGACCAACTGGAACCCAGAAATTGCAAATTTTTCTTGGTAACTAGTATCCAGGAATTGTTTGTATCCAAGTATACTTAATGCACTGTAGATCACATGGAAAAAAACAGATTGAAGCCACTAGCCTGACCAAAAAAGAATATAAACTCATGCAATTTTCATCACTTTCTCCTAACAGGATGCACTGATTAGAAAAGGTAGTTGCCTGAAAATGTTGCCTTGGGTCCAAAATGTGTTGAATCAAAGAGCAGTATCTATGCATTCATTTTGGTGGTGTTTGAAAAGATAAGAAGTTTCAAGCTTGGCAGACTAATGTGGTTTTAAAGCATTCTCCATTTTTATAGAGACCTTAAAGTTATCTATGTGTGGCAGCAATTTTAGCCAAGAAGATTGAGTCCATGAGGGGAGATTCTAGAAGATTACTTTATTAATCTTGCTAAGAAAACCTTTCAGTACCTCCTCAGTGCTTAAGATAAAGTCCATCTTCTACAGCATGATATCTAAAGACCTCCATGATTGGACCTCTGCCTGCCTCTCCAGCTTTATCTCCTCCTCCTCCTCAGACATTTCAAATCCCAGCTCATTCTAAACTACTCTCGTCACTGAAATGCACCTTATTGATGGCTTCTGCCTTAATCTTATCTCTGCCTACAACACACATATAGACTTACGTGTTGATTACCAATCAGTCCAGTTCAGTTCAGTCACTCAGTCATGTCCGACTCTTTGAGACCCCAGGGACTGCAACACGCCAGGCTTCCCTGTCCATCACCAACTCCTGGAGCCTACTCAAATTCATGATGTCCATTGAGTCGGTGATGCCATCCAACCATCTCATCCTCTGTCATCCCGTTCTCCTCCCACCTTCAATCTTTCTCAGCATCAAGGTCTTCTCAAATGAGTCAGTTTGTCTCATCAGAAGGCCAAAGTATTGAAGTTTCAGCTTCAGCATCAGTCCTTCCAATGAATATTACCAATGATTACCAATATCTGATATTAACTAAAGTACAGGTGTACCTCAAAGATACTGCAGGTTCAAATTCCAGGCCACTGCAATGAAGGGACTATCAAAATTAAGCAAGTCACATAAGTCTTTTGGTTTCCCCGTGCATATAGAAGTTATTTGACACTATACGGTAGTCTACTGACTGTGCAGGGCTTCCCCAGTGGCTCAGTGGTAAAGAATCCACCTGCAAAAGAGAAGACGCAGGAGACCCAGGTTCAGTCTCTGGGTGGGGAAGATCCCCTGGAGAAGGGCATGGCAACCCGCTCCTGTATTCTTGCCTGGAGAATCCCAGGGACAGAGGAGCCTGGCAGGCTATAGTCCATAGGGTCACAGAGTTGGACACAGCTAAAGCGACTGAGCACACATTCACTAAGTGTGCAATAGCATTATATCTCAAAAAACACTGCATGTATCTTAGTTAAAAATACTCTGTTACTCAAAAATTCTATCATCTTCAGTGAGTTGTAGCGGTAACATAAAAAATAGCTGTATTAACAAAACATTGTAGATCAACCATACTTCAGTAAAACAATTTTCAAAGGGAACAAAAATCACTGATCACAGATCACTGTAACAAATTTAACAGTAATGAAACAGTCTGAAATATTTTGAGATTCGCCAGAATGTGACACAGAGACATAGAGCAAGCAAAGGCAGTTTAAAAAAATGATGCCAATAGGCTTGCTGGACACAGGGTTGCCTCACACCTTCAATTTGTAAAGAAGACAATGTCTGCAAAGCATAATAAAACAAAGTACATATAACAAGGTGTGCTTGTAATGGAAAAGATTGATTTTTGAGGGTAGCTAATTATTTGAATGCTCCTGATCTGTTCCCTCTCAAAATATCCCTTCCATAGTTTTCCTCATTCCAGTTGGTGATGAAATCTACCCTTTCCCATTCTCTGGGTCAAGATCTTGAAATTGTCCTTGACTTTTTTCTTTTGCAGTGCACATCTAAATCTTTGCTCTGCCTTCAAGATATATTTGGGATCCAAGCATCATATGATCACTACCACCACTTCTCCACATGACATCATTATCTTTAATATAGATTATGGCCAAAACCTCCAAACTCTTCTCCTGTCCCCTGCTGTACAGCTGTCTCCTCTTTGTAATCATAACATGGTAGTCAAGGCGATAATGCTGAAACATAGATTAGATCCAGTCATTTCTCTACTTCAAACCTTCCACGGCTCCCCATTTCCTTAGTAAAAGTAAAAATCTTTATAGTGATCAACATGACTCGACGTGCTCTCAGCTCTTCTCCTTGTTATTTCTCTGTCCTCACCATTCAGGGGGTGGATTTCAAGCATCCTTACTTGAATCCCTTGTTTTCCTGTTATATTTTCCTTATAGTCTGGTTGTTTGAAATGTTCTTCTCCTAAATATTTTCATGATCTGCTCCCTCACATCATTCAGATTTGTGTTCAAGTGTTACTTCCTCAGGAAGACCCTCAGCCCTGACTAAAATAGCTCTTCCTTTCTGTCTGTTGTATTGTCATCAGTAATGCTTTTCTTGACTGGTCCAACTACCTGGCCAGAATATAAACTCCATGGGGCAAGAGTTTTTTTTGTCTTATTGCCACTGTGTTTCCAGGGACTGGGGCAACACTTGGCACACAACAGTTGCTCAAAACATCTTTTGAATAAAGATACTTGAATCTCTTTTAGTTTTATATTAGTCTACAAAACCAAAATACTGTCATCAAGATAATATCTTAGAAAGAATGAGAAAATTATTGTTGTCAATCACACACCTTCATCCCTGGTATTTTTAGATCATATGTAATCAGAATTATCCTTGAGGTTTTCTTCTCCTCGTATTCCCATTCAATCAATCATCACAATCTATTTGTTTTTTCTCTATTCTTTTGCCTAGTCGAAACCATCATCATTTAGATTTTGTTTGGAATGATAGCAGAGGGCAAGTCTTCAGGTCCCACATCCTGTTCTTTCTTCATGAAAGAGTGTTCTTTCTGTTTCATAGTATAATCCCTATAAAAGGCAAATATAATCAAATCCTTTTCTCGATGAAAAACGTGAAATGGTTTCCGGCACCTCTTGGTGTAAACTCCAACCTGGACTCTCCCTGTGAGTCCCTTTCCTATTTCAAGTTATAATCAATATCTTGAATTTTTCCCACACTGATTTTTTTTTTTTTTAGATTTTTCTCAAACCTGTGATCCTACTGCAGGTCTCTGCCCAGAGAGACCTGGGCAGTATTTGGAACTCTTTGCTTCTCTTTCTCTACCTTTCTTTCTCCTCCCACCATTTCCAGCCCCCATCTTCCCTTGTTCACTTCAGTTTCAACTGCAGCTTTTCTTCATAAATATTTTCTCAAACATCTTGTAACCTTAGCTATCTGTGCATTTTGATGAATGATGTGTTAGAAGTTGGTTGAAAACTCAGTTTACCTATGTGTAATATTGATAAATGATTTTAAGTTTATTCTTTTGAGCAATTGAGATTTTTTGAGAAGATCCTTCCAGTCTAATGGAAGCGATCAGTGACATTTCTGAAAGAATTATACTTGGATGCTAGCATTGTAAGAGCCAGGTGGGATAGATAAGGCAAAGGGTTTCAGAACTCAGTATATGTATTTCCACGGAATCCCCTTGTTTTTCGTGCAATGTCTCTGCTCTCAGCTGCCTTCCAGTTTCTGTGGTACCTTCTGCTGAGAAGGAAACTGCAGTCTTTGCTGGGGCAGGAGGAAGGCCAGGAGTCTGGCTGAGGTGAGGGAGCATCTCTGAGGAATCTTAATTGATTACTTATCTTTCCAATTAGTTTTCTTCTCTTAGCCTCACTATTCCCTGCAGTTTCAGAGACAGCTGATGCAACCACTTCCGGTGTTCTGTGGTGTAAATCACGTTGCTTTCTGGCTTCTTCTGTCTTCTCCACTGCAGGTTATGAATCATTTTTCTTAGGCCTTCTGAGGGAGTTAGTTAACTCTCATCCATCTCTTTTTTAGCTTCCAGAATTCTATTGCTCGTGACTCTTCTCCAATGTCCTTTGCTTTTGAGGGTTATGTCCTTCATAACGTGCCTTTAATATTATTTTATTACTGTTTCATGGAGAAAGGAGTGGGAGATGTGAGTATTTAATCTAGCAACTTTAGTTGGAACTAAGCTCCTCAATTCTAAAATTGTTTCTGACTCAGATGAAAAATCAAAATAAACCATGGATGAAATGTATATATAATAATAGTAGAACGAAAGAATGAGGCATTGGAGGATATAAAATATATTTCTCTTTCAGAATAGAGAAGATTGGGGGAAGGGATGTAATTTAATTTATATATCATGACAATTATTCTCTCTAAAAAAATATTAGAAGAAGCTTCCTGGAAAGGTAGACATTTCCCCTTTGGAAGTAGAGTATCTATCTAATTTCAAAGACCAATAGAGCATTATTTAATATGTTAACTGAATTATTTCTTTAAATTCTCAGGATGTTATGAAAATTGGGGCCATAAATTGCCTTTCCACTAAGGATAGTTAAGTCAGGTTTTAAAAAAATCCAAGAGCTATTTCATATGAAATTTCATGTGAAATGTAATTTCAAATGATTTGAAAGTAGGCCTTTCAATGGTTTGGGAAATGACTAAGGGAATATACATAAGAGGAAACGGCAGAGGGAAATGGAGTACATAATTGGGGTTGAAGGACCATCAAGATACCATAGAGATAAGCACTGCACTCAGACTTATTTAACAACTTCATTAATGATCTGGAAGAAGGAGGATTCAACAAGTTAATTAAATCTACAGATGGCCCTTAGTGGAGTTACAAATACCAGGGAGAACTAAAAAATAATATGAGAAGACCTGGGGTCAAAAGCATTGATAGCTTTGGGCAAAAAAGAGCAAAATTAAATTTGGGAAGGATAATTACCATTGAATGTACTTTGTTCAATGAAAAAATAGAAGTTAAACTGCAAATAGTACTGAATAGAAAATAAAGCTCGAAGAAATTCTGTGACTGATGAACAAGTTATTTAGACAATAGCCTTGCTTCATGACTCCAGAAATAAATTCATTTTAAAAAGAACATGTGCTTTTTAATAATATATTTGTGGTGTGCCTGATATTCACAACATTTAGTCATCAAGAGATGGCTGGTATTACAGAAACAAGTAAGAATTGCTTTAACCCTCAGGTATACTTACATTCTAGTAAGGTAGATGGGGGAAAATCTCACAGAAACAGTATAAAGGATTCTTGAGGTTAAGATGGAGAAGTGATGGGAAGAACAATATAATATGGAGGAGCCATTGAGAATCACCTGACTATGAAATTGTTGTTGTTCAGTCACCAAGTCATGTCAGACTCCTTGCGACCCCTTGGACCGCAGCATGCCAGGCTCCTCTGTCCTCCACTATTTCCTGGAGTTTGCTCAAATTCATCTCCATTGAGTTGCTGATGCTATCAAACCATCTCATCCTCTGTCTCCCCCTCTTCTTTTGCCATCCAGCATCAGGGTCTTTTCCAATGCCAAATTAAGGAGTTTCAGTTTCAGCATCAGTCCTTCCAATAAATATTCAGGGTTGATTTCCTTTAGAATTGACTGGTTTGATCTCCTTGCAGTCCAAGGAACTCTCAAGAGTCTTCTCCAGAGCCACAGTTTGAAAGCATCAATTGTTCGACTAAGAAGTAGTTGATTTCAACTTTTCAACATGGACTGTTTGTGTTAGTGTGGTGGGATGTTGGGAAGACTGGCGGGTAATTTTACATCCTGACCCAGTAGAACCATTCACAGTAAGGTGCCCTCTCAGGTATAGGTATTGAAGAGTGTCTGCTTTCAATGGTACGGTCAATAGAATGGAATCCAGCCAAGGCCTGGGCACAGTAGAACAGTCTGGATGAAATTATAGTGATAACCATCAGAATAGAAGTCATCTGTATGCAAAGACACATGTAGGCAAGATGTCAACCACTTTTTGAGTACCTTGCCTTTGTCAAGATTGTTCCAAGCAATTTACATAAGTTAATGCGTTTAATGCTCACATGCAATCTACAGGATTAGACATTATTCTCATTTCCAATTTGCAATCAAGAAATCAAGCCTAGAAAATGTAAGAAAATCACCTAAGGTTAAGTGCTAATAAGCATGGGGAAACTGGAATTCAAACCAAGGGCTTCTGGCTTCTCAGATCTGTGTGTGTGTGTGTGTGTGTTTTCCAACTGTGTTATACCATCTGTCATAGAATATTAGCATAAATAACATGCAGAACTCATCTGTATATATATTTTGTCTATTCTTTAGAGTTTTATGTAGAGAAATATTCTTCTAGGACTCATTGACAGAGCTATTCTTAAATACAATAAGGTTGTGAGAAGAATTCACGCTGAAATTTTCAATGCAAAATCATCTTAAAGGGAGTGTTTTGTACCTGGGTTAATTGATTTTGTGTCTTGAGAGAGAAGACCCATTAACTAACATATAACAGAAATTGCATGATTTTATAATATCATTTCCTACTGTTGTCACCCAGAGTAGATTCCTAAGAGTCACCAAATTTTAATGTTTAAGTATTAGTATGTTTCAGAGGTAATGTTTATATGTTATGCAATTCAGATAATCTAAAAGTTTAGTTAAGGAGATAAGTTGGAAGTCTTTCTATCTATTCTTCAGCTGTAAGTGCCCATACTCAACTGAGAACTTCCCTTTCACTTTTCACTTTCACGCATTAGAGAAGGAAATGGCAACCCACTCCAGTGTTCTTGCCTGAAGAATCCCAGGGACGGGGGAGCCTGGTGGGCCGCCATATATGGGGTCACACAGAGTCGGACACGACTGAAGCGACTTAGCAGCAGCAGCAGCAGCAGCAGCAACAACCCTTACTCAGAAGGAAAAAAAATTACCAATTTCTTGTGTGTTGGCTACTAGACCACCAATTGTAACAGGACCCAGATGATGTTGATTTGTTTAGAAGTGATGAGGACATCTTGCATAGATACACACAAGAGGAATTAAATGAGTTGGAGAGAATTAAAATACACTTCACAATTTTATTTGGAAGAAGCTAGGGTGGGAAAGGAGAAGGCAATGGCACCCCACTCCAGTAGTCTTGCCTGGAAAGTCCCATGGATGGAGGAGCCTGGCGGGCTACAGTCCATGGGGTCGCTAAGTGTCGGACACAACTGAGCGATTTCACTTTCACTTTTCACTTTCACTTTTCACTTTCATGTATTGGAGAAGGAAATGGCAACCCACTCCAGTGTTCTTGCCTGGAGAATCCCAGGGACGGGGGAGCCTGGTGGGCTGCCATCTATGGGGTCGCACAGAGTCGGACACGACTTAAGCAACTTAGGAACAGCAGCAGCAGCAGGGTGGGAAAATTCCTCATGAAAAGTGTGCTGGATGGGAAAATGCAGGCAGCTTTACTGGAAAGTGAGCAGGATATAAGAGAAATCCAGAAGATTAACAGTGAGAAGAGATGTCTAGAGTGACTGACTGCTTTAGCATCTTCGTATCTGCCCTCTCTTTGAAACTAATCAGAATTCCTTGAGCTTCTGGTGAATGAGATTTTGAGGTGAGAAGAATTCTGTTTGAAATAAAAGTGAGGTGGTTTGAATTGAAACTTAATCACATTCAGGAAAGTCAAGTATCCCTTCTGGGAGAGATCAAGCAGATTATGAAATGATTTTAGAGAATTGGTAACAAGAATGTTCTTTCTAACTTTCAAATCTATATTTGGCCAAGTAAAACACATGGAAAGAAAAATTCTGTTTTGGTCCCTGGGGTAAAAGACCTAAGGAATTTCTTTTTCACTCCTACTGAAATCACTCATTCAGTTTTTAGAGCTCACTTCACCCACTAAAATGGTATCGGTGATTGTGGAGAAATTTCTTCATGACAGAGTGGAATCTCTTCTATTATTCTAGTCATAATAATCCCACCATTATTTAACACTGTATGAGAAATATCACAGGTCATGTTACAGCGTAAAACTTTGAAAGCCATAAAATGTTAAGAGCATAATTCTAGTTTTTGACATGGGTAGAAATTATACTGGCCTCTCTGAAAACAACACCTGAATCAAAGTCTCAAAGATGAGAACCTGAAAAAATAATAATAAAAAAAGAAACAGCAATCCTCAAAATCAACCAACTATGAGAATATATTGATTAGAGGAGTAAAGATAACACTAGCTGAGATGACTTCTAGTCTAGAGAGACCAGGTCAATTCTCACAGACCTTAAGTATCTTTTCAGCACCCTCTTCAATTCTAGGAGAATATTGTTGCAAGTTTTGGCAGAAGCAGTTTTCACTCGCATGTACCTGATGATGAAAATGTCTTCAGCAGGTAAATGAAGTTTTGCCCCAGTGCTTGTCATCAAAGCATCAGTAATTAACAAGCCATACCCTTTGACCTTGCTTTTCACCTGTACTATTACATTTTTCCTAAGGAGAGAAATCTATAGGGAACTAAGCTATAGAATCTGGCAGTAGGGGTGGGGGAGGATTGGATATAAATGTTTTCTAAAGCAATTTTCCAGTAGGAGCAACTGAAATCACCACATTTATAGAACTATTTAACTCATTCATACATAAAAATTATAAAATAATATGTGGTTCATTTAGTAAATAAAAACTGGTTCAGAATGATATTTATAAGAGCAGAAAATGATTTTATCTCAGGTAAACAAAGGATTTCTAAAGAAAGGGCTAAAGAAATACAAAGACTTGGCAGCTAGGGTCACTTGTGTAAGACAGAATTCACATGTATGTACTTAGTCTATTAATGGCTACCAACTACTTGCTAGGTACAAAAATGATGTTTTAAAAATCCAGTTTATGTGTTACCAGAGGAGATAAAAGACTAATTATTAATACATGATTTCTCTGGTGGCTCAGCTGGTAAAGAATATACCTGCAAGGTAGGAGATCTGGGTTCGATTCCTGGGTTGGGAAGATCCCCTGGAGAAGGGAACAGCTACCCACTCCAGTATTCTGGACTGGAGAATTCTATGAACTGTATAGTCCATAGGGTTACAGAGAGTTGGACACATCTGAGTGACTTTCACTTTCACTTTCAAATGATACATTCTGTATGAGTGCAATAAAGAGCTTTGGTAGAATTTTAAGGGAGGAATATTCTGTTTGGGGGGAATGGAGGAAAAATTAAGAAAATTGTCATGAATGACAGGCATTTGGATAACATTTTAAGTCATGATTCAGACACATCCAACTCAAAGTAGAGAAGTGGCATTCCAGACAGAGAAAATAGCATGAAAAAAGTTTTGCAGGATGGAATTACAGGATCATCTAGGGAAAGCTGAGGAATCTAGTCTAAGAGGTGAGTTGGGATTATACTTATTTGTATTAAACTCAGATGCAGAAGGATGAGCTAATCATCTCTCTAACTTCACATCATCATGTTGTTATTCTAAGCTCGCTCTCTTGTTTATTTAATCTCGTCTGTCTCTCACTGCTCCCTACTCTCACGCCTTGAGCTACTACACAGACAACTATTTAATGTACCTCATAGGTTTCTTTCCTTATATGTATTCCCTGAAACGTGAATTTCTCTTTTTTGCATTTTGATTTTCAATTTATTTTGTCATGATTCCCCTCTTTAAAAACTCAGAATCTTGGGACATCCTTGCTAGTCCAATGGGTATGAGATTCTGTGCTTGCAGTGTAAGGGGCCTAGGTTCCATACCCTGGTCAGGGAACTGGATCCCACATGCCACAACTAAAGATCCAGTGTGCTGCACCTAAGACTGGGCACAGCCAAATAAATAAACGTTAAAAGTTAAATAAAACTCAGAACCTTTGTTTAAATGTAAGATTTAGAGTGATTGCCCTGTTTACTTACAGTCCAGTTACTCTGACTAGTAAGAGGTGTTTTTTCCCCTCAACTTTAAATTATTTATTTTTCAGGATTAAGGATTTGAAATGTATATGTGCAAGCCAAATAAAGGAAACTATGCTCAGAGGATCACTGTAGAGCAGAACATAGAAATATACAAGGTCTGTTTTATAGGATACAAAAATGATAATATCATCATATACAAAGGAAAACTGTGATGCTACACAAGGCGATGTTCTAAGTGTGTTTCCATCGTGTTTTTCCTCACACTTTCCCCTCCAAAATAAAACCCAGAGAGCCACAATTCCCCGTGAGAGATCAAGCAGAGTATGAAAGGGGACTCTGTAATGTGACCTCTTCACTGTCATGTCGTCATTTTGAGAATTTTACTAGTACATAGACCAAAACAGGAGCTGATGTGTTAAAATGCATATATGAGCTTTATTTGACTAGCTCCTACCAGATTGTTTTCAGAACAACCGCATAAGATCAAATGTCTGCCAACAGTGTATATTTCTGTCAATATACAGCATTGTCTAGCTTTCTAAGCTTGCCAATCTAATCTATGTAAATGATAGATTGTTGTTTAATTTTAATTTATCTAAGTATAAATGCATTTGAGTATCTCTTCTGCTTTTCAGCCTTTTAGATTTCCTTTTTTTTAAAGCCTATTGATTTATTTTTGCCCCTTTTTCTGTTGTGTCCTATCATTTCCTCATTGATTTTCAGCAGTTATATGTTAGAATGACGTTGAATAGAGGTAGAGATAGGGTAGCTTCATCCTGTTTTCCATTATAAAGTAGTATGTTTAAAATTTCTACTTTAACTATAATACTATAATATTTGCTGCGAGTTTTTGATATATCACTTCTAGTACAAAGTTCTTTTCTATTCCAAGCCCATAGGATGTACATGTATATGTACATTCATTATATTTATTATATTATATATTTATAATGAGGACTATATATCCCATGTGAGGTAGGATTATAAAGACAAAAATATTGAACTCCTATTATTTTACAAAATACATAAATGATTTACAATTCTTTTTAAAATGAACTTAGTGTAAAACAAAAGAAGGCTGGGTCTTGGCATCAGGCATAAATGAATTTACCATTTCTTTTGTATGTCTTAAAGGTTCTCTTGATTTTTGGATTAAAAAAGTAGTATATTTTCATTGTAAAAAATGGAAAAATATGAAAAAGAAAAAAATTCAAATTACTCATAATTTTTACTCCAGAAGAGGAAATACTCATATTACTCTATTTCTTTTCACTTAGCATACTTACATATGCTAAAATTCTAAAATTTTTCAACTTAAAATATGCTTATTATATAATTTGTCATGTAAAACATATAAATTATATAATTAAATGTACATCTATTTTAAATCTTCTATAATTGTATAGGTGGATTTCATAGGCACATGTGCTCTAGAACCACATTTTAAATTATCTGAAATAGTGCATGTTATGGAGAAGACAATGGCACCTCACTCCAGTACTCTTGCCTGGCAAATCCCATGGACAGAGGAGCCTAGTAGGCTGTAGTCCATGGGGTCACAAAGAGTCGGACATGACTGAGAGACTTCCCTTTCACTTTTCACTTTCCTGCATTGGAGAAGGAAATGGCAACCCACTCCAGTGTTCTTGCCTGGAGAATCCCAGGATGGGGGAGCCTGCTGGGCTGCCGTCTATGGGGTCACACAGAATCGGACACGACTGAAGTGACTTAGCAGCAGCAGCAGTGCATGTTAAATATTAATATTTTATAAGAAATACAAAAATTATATAAATTTGGAAAGTATATTTGTAATTAAGAGCTAGCCCATACTATAGACATTAGACTTTATTTTGATAAAGCATTGTAAATAATTGCTTTTTATGGAAGATATTTTTAATTGTAATAATGATAACAATAACAGTGGATTTGGCTTATTCACCTAAAATGTGTCCCCAATTGGAATTCAGAGCATCAGAGTCTGAACACAACTACAAACCACATTTCCTGAGGCTCTCTCTATCTTTTAACGTTCATTAAAAAATGTGCCATCTATGGCTCCTCCTCCTCGTCTGGCAGTCTGAGAGCCTTGTGTAATTCACTCCCTGTATCTCTTCTCATGTTGGGTGATTCATCGATGCACATGAGTTCAGCTGTATGGAAAGCTTCTGGGCCCACAAGTCCACTAGCCTTGATGAGACAGAAGGTCTAAGAGGTAGCATCTATTTGGTGTTGGACACAATTGGAATCTGCAGGATTTGGGCAAGAACAAGGATCATTGTGGGGCCTCGGAAAGGTCTGGTATGAGGAAGGCAGGTGGGTGGAGCACTAGATTTCATTAGAACAAAGGTTACGTCAGTTTTGCCACTAATCACCTGACCCTTGGGGTAGATGTGTACAGTGGATGTTCAGTGACCTCTGAACTGAATTCTAGGTTCTTTCGTGTAGTGTTTAAAAATCTGTTTTTATTTTTACCTTATTTGCCCACATACAAAAGGCCTCCTAGCTGAGGCAGTAGTAAAGAATCTACCTACCAGTGCAGGAGACACAGGAGACATGGGCTCAATCCCTGGGTCAGGAAGATCCGCTAGAGGGGGGAAATGGCAACCCACTCCAGCATTCTAGCCTGGGAAAATCCCGTGGACAGAGAAACCTGGTGTGCTACAGTCCATTGGACTGCAAAGAGTTGTACACAACTGAACTTGAACACCCACATAAGAAAGGTTATTCCTATTCCATTCTTTTCATACTGTTTGTGGGGGAGATTGAAGGCAGGAGGAGAAGGGGACGACAGAGGATGAGATGGTTGGATGGCATCACTGACTTGAGGGACATGAGTTTGAGCAAGCTCTGGGAGTTGGTGATGGACAAGGAAGCCTGGAGTGCTACAGTTCATGGGGTTGCAAAGAGTCAGACATAACTGACTGACTGAACTGAACTGAACTGAACTGATTCCAATCTTGCCTTGGGTGCTTGTTTTTTCCATTTTTCTCTCTTTCTCTCTTTTTCCAGTTCCTTACACTTTAAATAGGGAACTTACAGTCAGAGATTTTTATAGCACTAATTGGACTTACCAACTCCCAAGTGATCCAGTTATTCAGTAGCAGTTAGAAATACTGCTCAGGATGCTTATTATGACATTCTGATCTGTCTCTTGCTGGGAATTATTGTCATCTTTCTATTGAAGAAAAGGAAACAAAAACTTAGAAATAGGTATAAGCTGATATAACTAATTGCGTTTGCAAAGATGTCTCTTGAAATTCACTGTAAAACCCCAGGGAAAATCAAGCATGAGAGAGATGAAAATGGGATATGAAACCTCTCCATTTCAGGTCAGTTGTATGCCTACAACCTTCACGATTGATGGCTGGCTAAGAAACAATGAATTGGTTGTTTAGTCTCAGTGTTAGTAAGCAGCATTTAGTTATCTGTGTTTGTGGTGGACAGTCTCATTTGGATGGTGGACAGTCTCATTTGGATGATATTCAGGTATTGTCATTTGGTAGAACCCATGGTAAATAGCTAACCTAGGTTTCAGGATGAGACACAGACCTGCTTCTAGTTTCAACACTTACCACTGGGTATCATTGGGTGAGTCTAATAATTTGGGGTTTGGGCTTTCATGTCCCGTCCTTTCATATTTGGATAATAATGACTAAGTAATTTTTTAGGATAAGTAAAAATAGTAATAGCTAACATTTAACTATGTTAACTAACTCTCTACCCTGGTGGCTCAGATGATAAAGAACCTGCCTGCAATGCAGGAGACCCAGGTTCAATACCTGGGTTGGGAATTCCCCTGGAGGAGGGAACGGCAACCTACTCTAGGATTCTTGCCTGGAGAATTCCACAGACAGAGGAACCTGGAGGGCCACAGTCCATGGGGTCTCAAAGAGTCGGACATGACTGAGTGACTAACACTTTCACCTTCAATTCTGTAACAGATGCAGATTTAAGTGTTTTTACATATATTTACTAATTTAAACATCAAAATATATACAACCAGTTTCCCCGTTTTATAGATGAGGAAACTGAGGCAGAGAGTAACTAAGTATCCTAAGAATATGGCAGATTGAAGTTTCGAATTTAGGAAATCTAGTTACACAGCCTGCATTTTAAAACTCTGCTCTCTATTGCTGTCACCTTGTAATAATGTAGCTCATCTGTGAAAGCTGTGATGCTGATGGGAGATAATGTGGTGCTGATGATGGAAGTTGATTGTGATCTGGTGTCAAGGAAAGAACATTCTAACACTCTTACCCTGGGCAAGTCAGCTTCTTTTTCACAGCTCCTTCATTGTAGCATTGCCAAATGGTTTAGAACTTCACAGATGGAGTATCTGTGCAAATATAAAAGATTATTTCTGTATACATTACTGGAGGACTACTTGGTGATTGGATAGTGCTTAGAAATAAAGTATAGCTCTGATTTTCTTTTTTCTCTTAATTTTCACACCTCTTTCAGAAAGTCATCTTTGATAAAACTCTGGTTTGGGTCATAAAATCCTTTCTGAACTCTCAGGATTGGAGATGAGCTTTATTTAGATCTCCTGTTACTCAAACACACACCCTACCCCCCAACTCTCCACCCAAAGTTTGTTTTCTTATGGACTTATTCTAATATTTGTTGTTGTTTGTTTGTTTTCTGTGAAAGGATCTCACTCCTACTGAAGCAGCACATTTTGTAACATTTGTTCCTATTTTCAGGTGGAATCTGCCTCCTTCTAATTCAACTTTCAGTCCTGGTTTTCCATCTTGGAACCATTAGGGAACTAGTCCCTTCCATGTAACAGCTTCCTAGTAGCTGAGTAGAGAAGCCTAAATTTATTCCCATTAAATTTCCTGTTTTGGATTTAACCCATAGCTGTAGGTTGCCAAGTTCATTTGGGGTCATAATTCTGACATCCTGTTTATTCACAGTCCCATCAGTTTAATGTTATCTCTAAAGCTGGTACACATGTGATGCCTGCCTTCTGTCTGTCTCTCCAGGTCCTGAGTTGAGGGAAACTTCCATTTCTGCTCTGCAGTCCGATGATATTAGACACCGAAGTTGGCACATATGTATGACTTGTTTGTGCCACAAATAGAGGAAAAATATAGACTTTCAGTTTCATTAGCATGTCACCCTTTAGCATCTGATATTTTTATGTGATTGTACTGATTTTAGTGCTTTTTGTCCACTTGTTTCACAGATAATGATCTCTGTCCACATCTCAGTGCCAGGGCAAAGCACTAGACATGGAAGTCATAGGATAACAGAGACTGTAAGAGGAAATAGAGAGAAAGAAAGAGACTGAGAGATGCTGACTTTGAAAGGGCCTCTGTTAGTCAAACAGAAAATAACACATTTCAGACAGCAAGTGATGACAGGAGTGACAAATTTCACAGTGTGTCTTTGGATGTCAGAGAGCTATAGAAAGAATATGGCAAAAAAGCACCGCATTTAGCTCTACCCCTTTCATTCTATTTTAAATTATACAACCCTTTCTATACCATTGGCTGTTGAAGCTGAAATACCACTTGCTATAACGCCATCTTAATAGAACATACAAAGTGTCTTTTTTTAAAAGATTTTTTATTGGATTGACAAAGTAAAATCTTCAGCCAGAGCTCCTTAGGAAGAAAAATATATATATACTTAGGTAATGGAAGCCACCTGCAAACCATAAAGCTGTCCAGGATACAGTATAAGGTACAGACAATTAAAAGGGGTAGTTGGGAAGACTTTCTTTGTTACTTCGACAAATGTCAAATGGCATTATTTTCCCCCAATTCTTAAATGCAAAATGCTTCGCTGGTGAACCGGAATGCCAGGTGAGGACTGTGAAGGGCTGGTGTATTCAGGTGTCCGATATTTGTCCTACATGCAACTGTATCAGCACTTTAGGGAAGTTACACTATGTTCCCTGTGCGGACACTACCCAGAAAGGGCAAATTGACCTAAAGAAATTATCCTAAGTTCCTGCTGGAGGCAGATTTAGTTCATAACCTCAGATTATATGAGGGATCCATTAGGCGATAGCTGGCAGGTGGAAACATGCATCACTGAGACTTAAGGAAAAGGATCTTGGAGCATATTTGGATGGTCAGAGAAAGCAAGACTGACTCAGCCTTTCCTATTTAAGCCATTCCTAGCACATGAAGCATCTTTACCCTTATTGCAGACTTTATGCTAGTGGGAGGAGTGTGAGGTTCACATCAGGCATCCTGGGCCTGCATCCTGCTTCCACCTGCCAATAACTATGTCATCCCGAAACTGTTTATCCTATAAAATGGCTTAATAACTTCTATTGGTGGTGGTGGTGTTTAGTTGCTAAGTCATGTCCAACTCTTTGAGACCTCCTGGACTGTAGCCCATCAGGCTCCTCTGGGAAAATCCATGGGATTTTCTAGGCAAGAATACTCGAGTGGGTTGCCATTTCCTTCTCCAGGGGATCTTCCTGACCCAGGGATGGAACCTTTGTCTCCTGCTTGGTAGGCAAGTTCTTTACCACTGAGCCTCCAGGGAAGCCCTAATAACCTCTACTTCACAAATTTATAGTGAGGAGTAAGTGCAGTACTGTAGACATAGAGCTGTGCCTTGCACTTCGTGTATTTTTAGTTTCTCTCTCTCCTTCAGTTTAATTTTGTAACCAGAAAGAAAGTAGGTTGCCACTTAAATGCTAGAAAATATATTCACGTCTGATATCAGCTTTAAATATCTATACTGGGAGTCTGAAAGAACAGATGCAGGCTTAGGTAATTCAGCTTGCCTTCGAGTTAGTCCTTCCAGTTGTCAGGCAGTGGCTGTGGTCATCTTGGTTTTTCATCTGCCTTTCCTGGTATCAGCCAGACTAAAGTTTTTGCACAGATGGAATCTGACAGCTGCAAAGTAGAACTTTTTTGAGCTCTTCACATTTTCAGCACCTCCTTTCCTCATCCTGCTCTTACTGAGGGGAGAAAGTACACTTGTATTATCACTTACAGGAAAGTATTGAAGACTCTAGGTGAGGGATCCACCCATGATATTTGCCTTTCACTAGAGATTTCAGATCTTGGCACGGAGTATCCATGTTCTAAGTGTAGCAGCTGAGACAGTGTCACAGTTTTTTCTGTGTCAGCCATGGCCTGGGTATGTAGGTGTTCCTATAATGTAGTCATATTCCATTGCCTGGTTATCAAATGTACTTATCAGGGGAGAAAGGCAGAGCTAAGAATAAGAATTGGAACTACAACGTACTTTAACTAGCTTGGTGGAAATCACCTTTTCATTTTCTTTTTTTTGAACAAATTTGTCTTTGATACCTTAGTCTCTACAGTTCTATAGAGAATAAATAGGCTTTATCTCTTATGATGTGTTTATTTCTCTTATTCCCCTTCATCTATTTTGTCCTTCAACTCTGGCAGTCACCAGTTTGTTCTCTCTGTGACTCTGTTTCTGTTTCGTTTTTTATATTCCATATATAAGTGAAATTGTATGGTAATTGTCTTT
Source organism: Bos indicus x Bos taurus (assembly GCF_003369695.1). Lineage (NCBI taxonomy): Eukaryota > Metazoa > Chordata > Mammalia > Artiodactyla > Bovidae > Bos > Bos indicus x Bos taurus. The sequence goes on from NC_040104.1 coordinate 27,716,420, forward strand.
TTTTACTTATTTCATTTAACATAATCCCATGCAGGTCCGTCCATGTTGCCAAAGATAGCAAGATTTCATTCTTTTTTATGGCTAATAATCTTGTATAAATAAATAATAACTAAGTATGTGTGTGTGTATATATATATATATATATATATGATCCATTTACTTTATCCATTTACATATTGATAATATTGATAGACCCTTAAGTTGCTTCTGTATCTTGGTCATTGTAAATAACACTTCTATGAAGATAGGGATACATATATCTTTGTGACTTAGTGTCTTTGTTTTTTTCTCCAGATTAATACTCAGAAGTGGAATTGTGGGATTATATGGTAGTTATATTTTTAATATGTTGTGGAGACTTCATACTGTTTTCTATGATGGTTTTATTACTTTACATTCCCACCATCAGTGCACAAATGTTTCCTTTTCTTCAGCTTTACTGTTTCTGTTTGCTGATAGCCATGGTGTGATACAGTATCTCATTGTGGTTTTGTTTGCATTTCTCTGAATGAGTAGTGGTGTTGAACACCTTTACATGTGCCTGTTGACCATCCATATATCTTCCATGAATAATGAGCTATGATTCTTTAACCTAAGAGTGCATCTGAAAGAAATGTCTTTCTCAGTCTTCCATCAGCAGTTTGTGAGACCTTTTGAAGTTTCTGAACCCCTCTCATTTGCTTCTAAAGTCACCCTGAGATACAGCTGAACATTGCAACTCTTTCTTTTTATTGGATAATGATGGTAAAGGTGAGAGCAGCTAAGAGTAAGCTGGCCCTATTGATATTAGCTGATGCCTGAAGAATTGAGCAGTGACTCAGTTATCAATATCTGCAGGGAAGCCACCGACAGGATCAAGTAAGAGGTGGCTGACCTCCTGTGGAGGACACACTTTGCTGCTGAAATGGCTATAAAGTCGTTCTACATAGATTCAGGTATAGAGGGAAAGTCATTTACTCTATTTTATTATTGTAAATAAATTGTAACCCTATTTTGAGCTCCCATTTTATAGACTAGTGTGAATTTAATCTTCAGCATTTTGAAGAGGGTTCCCTCACAGTCCTGTGAAGCTCGTGGGGATCTCACAGGGCACAAAGCGTTTGCACATGTCATATATTCTACCCTGGTCATGCTGGTACGCTCACAGAAAAAACCTACATGGAATTTTAAAAATTTGGAGGTTTTACAAATGACACAAATCCAACCCAACCTATCTTAACCAAACTGGAAAATGTGTTTTGCATTGTTGAAATGTCCAAGGGAAGAGCCTCGTCTGTGGGCTCAGCTAGATAAAAGTGCTCGTATGTTATAACTCTTTCTCTCATGTTTCTTTTCATCTGGGTTAATTTTCTTATCATCAGATTCTTGCCCCATGGTAAAATGTTGGCCACCTGACACCCCAAGTACCCCACTTTATGTGTTGCTTATCCTGGTGAATAATTGATAGAATAACTCTTTAGCTTTTCCAACAAATGAGTCCTTAGTTGGCTCTCATTAAGTAATGCAGGTAGATCATTCTGCGTGAATCACAGTGACTTAGAGAAAGAGAGGTGCCTAGTGGAAAGTCAGGAATGTTATCAAAAGAATGAGGAATAGATAACTGGGCTTACAAAAACACCTGGAGTCTACCTGGGCACCAAAAATGGGAATCTTTCCAAAGATAGGAGAACAGTTATCAGAGTCCTGTCTCCCTACACACACCATTCAGCTGTTTCTGTCCATTATAGGTCAGTCTTTTTTGTGGGGTGCTAGAGGGGCTAGAGGCTTCCAACACCTATAAAATGCATCCTCATCCATCCTTTAATCATTGTTGGAAAAATATCTCTCTTGTTGCTGCTCCCACCTCTGCAATCAGGACTGGCTTTCTTCCTCACAGATACATTAGTACAGTCTCATTAGATTTTACAAAAGGCATGTGACCTTCAAGCAACTTTGTTTTTAAGGCCTGAGATATAGAAGAAGCCTGGCTACTCTTGAAAGGAGTGAGGAGGTTAATATAAGCAAGAGATTGCAAGCAATTTCTGAATATATATTCCTACTTTTGCTTCATACTCATATTTCCTTTTGCTTGATTCACTGTAGGTCACACACTGAGAATGAACTGGTTGGCTGACTTAGTTCTTGTTCTTCAATCTTTTACTTATATACAACACAGGGGGCAAAATAGTACAGTTTAAAGGCTTTACTGGGAATGACTGAATATATGGCCCATACAAGAATAATTCAAGTAAGTTTAGATATTCCAATTCATCTTCTCCAGTTCTATTTCATAAACTTCTAGAGATTCTGATTTGGGTTTGCCTGGTCCTAACTTCTCATCTTATAGATAAAATTAAGAGTAAAAACATCATGACTTGTTCAAAATTAAAATGACTTTAACTACCCTTTCTTGAGGGCTTACTGTAAATCCATGCACTGTAGAAGCATACATTTTACTAGTAAATTACAAATAATGATAATGGGGATTAGAAATCTTGGGCACTCAACATGTAGGCCAACTTGTATGGCCTAGAGATGGGATTTAAATTTTATTTTTGATTTTCTTTCTTTCTTTTTTTTTTTTTTTTTTACTTGATTTTCTTTCTAAACTCCAAATTTCATTACCTGCAGCACAGCATAACTGCTAGGATTTATCCCTGGGTCTCCTGAATCCAAGTTGAGGGTCTTTCCTCAGTGGTCCAAAGGAGATCAGTCTGTCTGTGCTGTTCAGATTCTGCTTCTTGAAAGAGCTTTAAGGTTTCAGCCAAGTCCCTTTACTACTCACTTTGAATGGGATGAAGCCGAAGAGTGCTAAGTCCTGCGCTCCCACCTTAACCAGAGCTGCTCTGCTCTTAGTTAAGGGAATGGCAAGGGAGCTTTCATTTGTATCTGTGAAGACACCAAGCTACACCATCTCTGAGGGCTGTGTGGTTCTTCTACCCAAAGAGCCCTGGGCCCATCAAGCTCTTCTTTAATCACACGAACCACTTGGCTGCCCCAGGCCTTGCTGCTGCTTGTCTCCATCCTTTTTCTTCGTGTTGCCATCTCATGGTCCAGTGAGATGGTCAGGCTTGTTTGGCCTTCCAGCAGTGACTGAGGTGGATGGTCTTAACCTAATTCTTTAAAGAGTAGAGGAATATCTTGCCTTTGACAAGTCTATTTTGTAGTTTTGTTTTTACTATTATAAGAAGAGACAGGATTTGGTGTGTTTTTTATTGTTGCATTTTTTTTGTTTTGATATGGCTTTTTTGGTCTCACATTGAACCCAGGTCTCCCGCGTCACAGGCAGATTCTTTACCAGTTGAGCCACAAGGGAATTCTTTCCAAACACTACGTTTATATGCTGTTCTGAAATTGATTTCTCAATGTGTTGAAAGACCCTTGAGTTGGTCAAAAATGGACATGTCATCTTTCTTTATCCTGAATTAATTCCTTTAGCTAAAAATTTACATTATTTTCCTTCTCATCAACTCACCTTTTTTTTTGTAAGTCTGCCCCTAGCCACAGCAGGAATAATGGACATTTAACCACATTAAATCCTGACACCTGGAGAGTCAGGTGGACACTGAACAGATGTCCATTCATGTTGATTTTGAATTCTGTCTTACAGAGGTTTCAAAGCAGGATGTGAGACTGAGTCAATAAGCTTGTACTGGCCACTGGAATTTTAATATAATAAATATTTAGGAGCGGAGTTGATGCTAGGAAAGCTGAATTCGTAGAGAAGCAGAAAAAAGAGCTTCGTAAAGGAAGCCAATCTTCAGCAGGATAAGAGAGAAGGCAATGAGAAAGATATTTAAAGAGTAAATTTCTTAAAGCTCACCTACTTCTTGGGAAGACCAGCAGTACTTATCATTAGGTTCATTGAAAATTCTCTATATGTTTTGAATCAACCATATTTTCCCTTGAATTTATTTAAGTAGGATTTTGTCCCTTGTAACCAAATTATTCCCAGTTGAGAATTTCTTTTCCTGAATGTTCTAATAACAATAATTAGCACAAGAAGTAGATTATTGAGTGATTGAGTGCATGCTAAGTCATTTCAGTTGTGTCTAATTCTGTGTGACCGTATGGACTATAGCCAGCCAGGCTCCTCTGTCCATGGGATTCTCCAGGCAAGAATACTGGAGTGGGTTGTCATGCTCTGTTTCTGACCCAGGGATGGAACCCACATCTCTTCTATCTCCTGCATTGGCAGGCAGATTCTTTACCACTAGTGCCACCTGGGAAGCTCCTACTGAGTGAGTGATTATTCTCTCCCAATTATGGTATCACTTAGTGCTCTACCTCAAAATCTCAATGTCAAAACACCCTTATGTGATAAGGATTATATTCTTTACATAAATGAGGGAAAGAGGCTTAGGGAAATCAAGCACTTTGTTCAAGGTCATTTAAAAGATGCAGAGAAAGCCTTTGACAAAATTCAACATCCATTTATGATAAGAACTCTCCAGAAAGCAGGAATAGAAGGAACATACCTCAACATAATAAAAGCTATATATGACAAACCCACAGCAAACATTATCCTCAATGGTGAAAAATGGAAAGCATTTTCGCTAAAGTCAGGAACAAGACAAGAGTGCCCACTTTCACCATTACTATTCAACATAGTTTTAGAAGTTTTGGCCACAGCAATCAGAGCAGAAAAAGAAATAAAAGGAATCCAAATTGGGAAAGAAGAGGTAAAACTCTCACTGTTTGCAGATGACATGATCCTTTACATAGAAAACCCTAAAGACTCCACCAGAAAATTACTAGAACTAATCAATGATTATAGTAAAGTTGCAGGATATAAAATCAACACACAGAAATCCCTTGCATTCCTATACACTAATAATGAGAAAACTGAAAGAGAAATTAAGGAAACAATTCCATTCACCATTGCAACAGAAAGAATAAAATACTTAGGAATATATCTACCTAAAGAAACTAAAGACCTATATATAGAAAACTATAAAACACTGGTGAAAGAAATCAAAGAGGACACTAATAGATGGAGAAATATACCATGTTCATGGATTGGAAGAATCAATATAGTGAAAATGAGTATACTACCCAAAGTAATTTATAGATTCAATGCAATCCCTATCAAGTTACCAACGGTATTCTTCACAGAGCTAGAACAAATAATTTCACAATTTGTATGGAAATACAAAAAACCTCTAATCGCCAAAGCTATCTTGAGAAAGAAGAATGGAACTGGAGGAATCAACCTACCTGACTTCAGGCTCTATTACAAAGCCACAGTTATCAAGACAGTATGGTACTGGCACAAAGACAGAAATATTGATCAATGGAACAAAATAGAAAGCCCAGAGATAAATCCATGCACATATGGACACCTTATCTTTGACAAAGGAGGCAAGAATATACAATGGATTAAAGACAATCTCTTTAACAAGTGGTGCTGGGAAAACTGGTCAACCACTTGTAAAAGAATGAAACTAGAACACTTTCTAACACTTTACACAAAAATAAACTCAAAATGGATTAAAGATCTAAATGTAAGACCAGAAACTATCAAACTCCTAGAGGAGAACATAGGCAAAACACTCTCCGACATACATCACAGCAGGATCCTCTATGACCCACCTCCCAGAATATTGTAAATAAAAGCAAAAATAAACAAATGGGACCTAATTAAACTTAAAAGCTTCTGCACAACAAAGGAAACTATTAGCAAGGTGAAAAGGCAGCCTTCAGAATGGGAGAAAATAATAGCAAATGAAGCAACGGACAAACAACTAATCTCAAAAATATATAAGCAACTCCTATAGCTCAACTCCAGAAAAATAAATGACCCAATCAAAAAATGGGCCAAAGAACTAAATAGACATTTCTCCAAAGAAGACATACATATGGCTAACAAACACATGAAAAGATGCTCAACATCACTCATTATCAGAGAAATGCAAATCAAAACCACTATGAGGTACCATTTCACACCAGTCAGAATGGCTGCGATCCATAAGTCTACAAGCAATAAATGCTGGAGAGGGTGTGGAGAAAAGGGAACTCTCTTACACTATTGGTGGGAATGCAAACTAGTACAGCCACTATGGAGAACAGTGTGGAGATTCCTTAAAAAACTGGAAATAGAACTGCCTTATGATCCAGCAATCCCACTGCTGGGCATACACACTGAGGAAACCAGAAGGGAAAGAGACACGTGTACCCCAATGTTCATCGCAGCACTGTTTATAATAGCCAGGACACGGAAGCAACCTAGATGCCCATCAGCAGATGAATGGATAAGAAAGCTGTGGTACATATACACAATGGAGTATTACTCAGCCATTAAAAAGAATACATTTGAATCAGTTCTAATGAGATGGATGAAACTGGAACCTATTACACAGAGTGAAGTAAGCCAGAAAGAAAAACACCAATACAGTATACTAACGCATATATATGGAATTTAGAAAGATGGTAACAATAACCCTCTGTACGAGACTCCAAAAGAGACACCGATGTATAGATCAGTCTTATGGACTCTGTGGGAGAGGGAGAGGGTGGGGAGATTTGGGATAATAGCATTGAAACATGTATAATATCATGTATGAAACGAGTCGCCAGTCCAGGTTTGATGCACAGTACTGGATGCTTGGGGCTGGTGCACTGGGACGACCCAGAGGGAGGATAGGGGAGAGAGGAGGGAGGAGGGTTCATGATGGGGAACGTGGGTATACCTGTGGCGGATTCATTTCGATATTTGGCAAAACTAATACAATATTGTAAAGTTTAAAAATAAAATAACAATAACCCGGTGTACGAGACAGCAAAAGAGACACTGATGTATGGAACAGTCTTATGGACTCTGTGGGAGAGGGAGAGGGTGGGAAGATTTGGGAGAATGACATTGAAACATGTAAAATATCATGTAAGAAACGAGTTGCCAGTCCAGGTTCGATACACGATACTGGATGCTTGGGGCTAGTGCACTGGGACAACCCAGAGGGATGGTATGGGAAGGGAGGAGGGAGGAGGTTTCAGGATGGGGAACACATGTATACCTGTGGCAGATTCATTTTGATATTTGGCAAAACTAATACAATTATGTAAAGTTTAAAAATAAAATAAAAAAAAATAAAATAAAATTTAAAACCTGTTTAAAAAAAATAAATAAAACTACGTCTGACTCCAGAATTAGGCAATTAGCTGTGTTACTAAAGTATCTCCTTATTTCTATTAAAGCTACTTTTTATCAAAGTTTAATCTTTTAAAAAATTATTTATTTTGCATTATTGACATCCAATAAATCATCTGAATTTTCTCTTGAAATATTCATTTTACCTTTAACTCAGGCTTCCAATCCCCCTCATTTAAAGTGCTGCAAGGACAGACTTCTCTATTTTCTCAGAAAATCTCCATCACATTTCTTCTGTGAATTGTTGGTTTGACTTATGATACCAAAGCCCAACTCTGATTTTATGACTTATGAGTTTTCTGTGAATCCCCCTTACATTCCAAGACTGATAATATACTTTTCTACCAACACTCATGCCTTACCAAGTATCTCCCCAGATTAACTGTCTTGCCTCATCTCTCCTCAGTCCATGCATTTACCCTGCCCTCCTACTGAACAAAGTTACTCATTATTTCTCCAAATAGTCCTTGAATGTTGCTGCTTCTGTGCTTTTGTTTCTACGGTTTCCTCCTATACCAAAAGACCTTTCCTCTTTTTTACCAGCTAAGATCCTATTAACTTTCTATGGCCCATTTCAAATGCCTTCTTCTCCAGAAATCATCTTCTTGTTCTTCAAGTTAGATGTGATATCTCTCCTCCTGGACTCTTAGAACATGCTTATTCATGCTTCTAATGGAACTTCCTTTTCTAATGATAAGAGGTTGGTAATTGCTCTTATAGGAGTGGCAAGTACTTAAGATGTATATGGTTATTGTGTCCAATGCATGCATGCTCAGTCATGTCCAATTCTTTGCAACCACCATGAGCCCGCTAGACTCCTCTGTCCGTGGAATTCTCCAGGCAAGTATCCTGGAGTGGGTTGCCATTTCCTACTACAGGGTCTTTTCTCAACCCAGGGATCAAACCCATGTTTCTTGTGTCTGCTACATTGGCAGGCAGAGTCTTTACCAATGAACGACCTGGGAAGCCCATGGAAGGCAGTATGAGTTCACCATACCATTCTTTCCTGGGATCCCAGGTATTGCCTCCAAAATTCCCCCTAATGTAACACTCAAGGAAACCAGTATCCACTGACTGCAGTCACTATACCAAATGAACTTGACTGGCATCCTCATTATAGTAGTTCCCATTACTCTTCATAGCTGGTACTGGGCACTGGACTCAACAAGACTATAGAGAATGTTCTAGAGGCTTTGCTGAGGCCTGCCTGACTCCTGATGCTATATGTCCATAGGTCAGGTCACTGTTGTAGAATTAAAAGAAAAGAAGGACAAAAGCTCCAAGGCCCTGAGTCCTTTTGCTACGTTTTTTTCCCCAGTAGCTTTGCTTATAGAGATATGGATGCTAGATTATTAAAAATGACAACTAGCCTATTAAAGAACTTAAAAATTAGAGAACACATTTTAATGTGATGATTGATTTCCAACTGGCTGATAGTAAGGTTGTTGCTTTGATATAACATTTATTCCCAATATGGCTGGTTAGAGTTTATCTTTGGTATGCAGACCCTGGCCTATATGAAATCTGTCATCTTCTTACAGGTTATGACTTGACATTTGAAGGAATGTACTGTGTGTCACTCTCATATACATACATACGCACACATGACAGTGAACACACAAAGGATGCAAGAAAGAAAGAATGAATGAAGCAGGAATGAATGAAACTTAGGAAAAGACAATGCCATTTAAATGAGTTTTGCTTTTTTTAAACATAAGAAATAAAATAACACCATTAAGATTTCATATATATGTTGAAAGTAGTTTTTATAACAATCACATATTTCAGATTAATATTTTTTTTTTTTTAAATCTTGCTTTATCACTACTTTTAGTTACTTTCTGCATTACAATGCTTTCTTCTTCTTTCTCATGTGGAATTTTTTGTCTTCTGATACAATGGAAATGTCAGTTGCTTTTCCTTTTTCATTGTTCCATCATAGAGACACAAGAAAACAAATCTATTTCCAAGAACAGGATGATTAATGTCTATGGTGCATCAGGTATTCAAAACATGTCATTCATTTCATTTCTGCTCTATAGTAAACTGAAAAACCTGTAGTTACTTTGGAAAGTGCTTTGCCAACAGAAAGAATGAATTCTGAGTAAATTTCAAGTTCCATTAGGTTTTGCTTTAAAACTGAGATGGAGTGGGTATGGAAAATGAGGAAAGAAGAGGAAAGATTTACTTCTCTGTCTTGCTTGCTTTTTTTTAATGCTTTTTTTACATTTTCTGGTCTGGGCTCTATTCCAACTCTATAGTCACATGACTCAATAATTTATAAACTAATGTAAATCAGATATCAGTCCCAGTTAAGTGTGATTTGTTACATGTGTGGATTTCTATTTATGGTATCTTTCTTGAGATTTGTCATCAGTAAGATATAATATAGAATCTCTACCTGTTTAAAAGCTTCATGCTGTTTGATCACAAAAATGATTTGTGTCTTATCTCAGTGGAGAGAATATTTGATATAAAGTTGTCTACCATGAAATTCCCATGGTGTAGCATGTCTGGTAAGCTCCCTGCACTGTAATAAAAGGGCTGTGCTGTTTCTGTGGGATTAGAAATGCTCTAGCTAGTGTCTGATAAACAGCAATTTGGTTTAAGAGGGAATTAGCTTAATATAACCCCAAATATATATGCTCAATATAAACCAAATAAATTAGCTTAATATAAACCATATATATATATATTTATATATAAATATTTTTATGAATTTATTTATAAATTATTTATATATAAATACATATATAATATAAACCATATATATATGGTTTATACATAAACCATATATAAGTTTATATAAGGTTTATGTATAAACCATATATATATTATATATATATATATATAATATATATGTGATATCTTTTCAGATTCTTTCCATTATTGGTTATTACAAAATATCAAGTACCGTTCCTTGTGCTATACAATAGGTCCTTGATTTTTATCTATTTTATATATATCTATTTTATCTATTATATATATAGTGTATCTGTTAATCCCAGTTCAGTTTAATCGCTCAGTCGTGTCTGAATCGTTGCGATCCTGTGGACTGCAGCATGCCAGGCTTCCTTGTCCATCACCAACTCCCGGAACTTACTCAAATTCATGTCCATCGAGTATGCCATCCAATCATCTCATCTTCTGTCATCACCTTCTCCTCCCGCATTCACTCTTTCCCAGCATCAGAGTCTTTTCAAATGAGACAGCTCTTTGCATCAGGTGGCCAAAGTATTGGAGTTTCAGCTTCAGCATCAGTCTTTCCAATGAATATTCAGGACTTATTTCCTTTAGGATAGACTGGTTGGATCTCCTTGCAGTCCAAGGGACTCTCAAGAGTCTTCTCCAATACCACAGTTCAAAAGCATCAATTCCGCTATGCTCAGCTTTCTTTATAGCCCAGCTCACATGCATACATGTCTACTGGAAAAACCATAGCTTTGACTAGATAGACCTTTGCTGGCAAAGTAATATCTCTGTTTTTTAATATACTGTCTAGGTTTGTCATAGCTTTTCTTCCAAGGAGCAAGTGTCTTTTAATTTCATGGCTGCAGTCACCATCTGCAGTGATTTTGGAGCCCCCCAAAATCAAGTCTGCCAATGTTTCTTTCCATTGTTTCTCCATCTATTTGCCATTAAGTGATGGGATCAGATGCCATGATCTTAGTTTTCTTTATTTTATTTTATTTTTAAACTTTACAATATTGTATTGGTTTTACCAAATATCAAAATGAATCTGCCACAGGTATACATGTGTTCCCCATCCTGAACCTTCCTCCCTCCTCCCTCCCCATACCATCCCTCTGGGTCGTCCCAGTGCACCAGCCCCAAGCATTCAGTATCGTGCATCGAATCTGGACTGGGTGACTCATTTCATACCTGGTAGTATACATGTTTCAATGCCATTCTCCCAAATCTTCCCACCCTCTCTGAATGTTGAGTTTTAAGCCAACTGTTTGACTCTCTTCTTTCACTTTCATCAAGAGACTCTTTAGTTTTTCTTCGCTTTCTGCCATAGGGTGGTGTCATCTGCATATCTGAGATTATTGATATTTCTCCCAGCAATCTTGATTCCAGCTTGTGCTTCATCCAGCCTGGCATTTCTCATGATGTCTTCTGCATGTAAGTTAAATAAGCAGGGTGACAATATACAGCCTTGACAAACTTCTTTCCCGATTTGGAACCAGTCTATTCCATGTCTAGTTCTAACTGTCACTTCTTGACCTGCATACAGATTTCTCAGGAGGTAGGTCAGGTAGTCTGCTATTCCCTACTCTTTAAGAATTTTCCACAGTTTATTGTAATCCACACAGTCAAAGGCTTTGGCATAGTCAATAAAGCAGAAGTAGATGTTTTTCTGAAATTCTGCTGTTGATGTTGGCAATTTGATCTCTGGTTCCTCTGCCTTTTCTAAGTCCAGCTTGAACATCTGGAAGTTTATCCCAAACTCGTAGTTTTTCCCCGCCCTTCCTCCTTTGGTAACCATAAGTTTATTGTCTATGTCTATGGGTCTATTTCTGTTTTATATATAATAAAATGCTTTTAAAAATAAAAATTAATGCAAAAATCTACTACGAACAAAATGCCAAATATTTAATATAGACAAGCTCTATCAGAGGTGGGATTTAGGGGAGGTGAGTCATGTGGGTGGGATGACGATGGGTATGAAGCCAGTGGAGGTCTCCAGCACATCAGCCTGTGCCTTATGAGCATTTTAAGCATTGGTGGGCAGATTTCAGAGGAGCACTGTTACAGACCTTCCTCAATGATTTGACTATCAATAAAATGTGAGGGTTATACTGATGATCTTTATCATCCCGTTGTTTCTTCCATAATGAAAACATGTGCCCCCTCCCCATTTAGATTTTGTTTCAGGGCCTTTAACCAAAGATTATAGTGGTTGGTAAGCTTGTGTTGACTGATTTTCAACTGTTTCAGCTGTTCCAACTCTTTAGAGTTTGGTTCTCAAATTCAAGAAAAATTGCTTTATATTTCCAAAACATCTTGAATGATAGAGAATTAGTTGAACCCTATCTCTGCTATTCAGTTAGTTATTTTCTCCAGAATGATAGCTATAAATAAAATTATTTAAAAAAAAAGAATGTTTCTTCTGAACCCAGCCTATGTATTAGAAACTCAATAATCTTGTTTGGATTGTATTCAGCAAAAGATAGATATAAAGAAAATATTAATTGCTATTAAATAATAACAACTGTGATTTCTGGGTGCCTACTCTGTCCCAGGCACTAAACCTAGTGTTTGTTTTTTTTTTCTTACCTGTTCTAATGCTAAGACAATCCCCTTAAGAAGGATTATTTACAGGTAAAGAAAGTGAAGTCTAGAGAAGTTGGATATGTTCAAGATTACACAATAAGTGACTGAAGCAAACATCAAGACCAGGTCTTTGTGATTCTGCTGTCTATACTCAGGACATGAAGGCAAAGGTTGTGGCTGGAACATCTGTGCTCTTTATTTGGAGGCAAATGAGTTCAAGGAAAATGAAGTTATCACAAAGAAATACCCTATCAACCTTAGGAAAGTTTATTTCCTTTGAGAAGCTTCCAGAAATAGAAAAACCAAAAACAACCTAGAAACATGGCAGCTCGAATATGACCCCTTCCAGTATAAATCCCTATGAGGGCAGTGGGGATAGGACTCGGCAGGGGAGTAATGCAAGGCGGGGCCTAGAGAAAGAGGCTTGAGAGAAAGCTGGCCAGGTCTGGTTCTACTTTGAGAGCCTCCTGAGTTTCCCTTGCCCTACCTGCATGAGCCTGGCTATTGTCCCTGTACCACTTTGCAGTCCTTTTCTGACCAGAGGCTATCACAGATTGTGGGAAGTAAACCTCCAATTCCATAGGCATCTCGGGCCGTGATGCTGGCTCATGATTGTGGTACCCTCTCTTTCTTCAGTGATCAGTCTGGAATGGAGGATTCTGGGTAATCCAGTACTTTGGCTAACAAAATGTGTGCAGTAACAAAATGAAAAGCTGTTAAACCTAATAAAACTCTTGACTGCCAATATAGAGGGCCCCTCAGTCCCTTGCAGTGGCTTGCTGTTGCTGTTACAAGTATCAGTATCAATAAGTGACAGCTGTTGAGGACTGCTGTGTCATCTGGAATTCTCAGGGGTGGGATGAGAGATCAGCCGTAACCCAGCATGTCAAATCTAAATGAAACACCTATTATAATGGTTTTGAAACTGTATGATGGAAACTGGGACACTAGAGTGACTGGGGGTGGGGCTAAGATATAAGAAATGGGCTTTCAACATCTATCCCCATGTAAACCTTTGAAGCTTCACTTGTATGGTTGGTTCTATGTATTAGGCTCTTATATAAGGTTAGATGTGGAGAAATTTGACTGCACAGAAGAGTGAGCATAAATGAATCTTTCATCAAGTCCTATTTCCTCAGTGTTTATGAAACCTGAGTCCCAGAAAGGTTAGATGTCTTGCCTAAGCCTAAAACAGGAACTTGAGTCTTCTGACATCTGGCTTCCGAGTCTCTGTTTTGGCCTGTATTTGACTGCATACCTTTTCCAGGGCATCTCTGCTGTCTCATCACCCATCCTTCTCAAGTCTTACTTGTTTGTCATCCCTGTGCAATAGCAAAGCAATTCCTTCTGATGTGGGAAAATATTTTTTGAGGCTAGGGCCAGATATCAACATTTATTTCTTCCCATGACCCGTCACGATTGGCATCCGTCCCTTCAGAGGTAAAATGCAGGACATATTTCATCAGCTGTCACGAGGCAGAGGGCCTCAGTGGGGGCATGTAAGCAGCATTTTGGTTTATATTCCTCCTGTAGAGGCAGTAAAAGTATGATCAAGGCTTCCGTGGCTCATGATGGTAGTAAAATCTTTACAGTCCTCCATTTAATGACAGACTGGTCTTTTCTGAAGCCTTATGTCACAAACCTACCCAGAATTAGAGATTAGGGGGAAAGAAATTCATAAACTTGAGCAACAGCGATTATCGTCCAGAGAGACTAATTATGTGTTTAATGAGCTTGAAGCAGGTGGAAGATGTGTGAGTTCTTTGCCACGGGGTCTGATAAAGGGTCTCTGGAAATCAAGTTAATTTGAATATTTTTATAAAGGAGGCGGTGGGGAAGAGGGTGGGTCAAGGAAGGGAGAGCTGGTAGGAATAAAGTAGGCAGAACGTTTGTTTGTTTACCTCTTTGCTTCACACACACACACACACACACACGACACGTACACACTCCACTTTGGGAATTAATGGAAGCTCTGAATAATCTCTCCAGAAATATTTGCATATATGCCTTGAATATATGTTTGAAAATGAGCAAAGTGTTTTAGTGACTGCTAATGTCTAGCCATTGACTCTTAGGCATCCATGGATCCCAACCTAAGAACTGCTGATGTAGCAAAAGAAAAACCTTGGTGTGATTTTGTTTCTATTATGTCCAATAAGTCTTTCTCTTCTCCTAAGCTCTTTTTTTTTTTAATAAGAAATCTCCAGGTCTTTTGTAAATATATTACTGTTTTCTTCCTATGTATTATTAGTTTTTCATTGCATCTTTTGGATTTTAAAGGACATTTTATGGATTGGAAATGGGGCAATTTGAAAATGAGCCTTTGGTTTTCAAGTTCCTTCTAAGCGTAACTTTGGGCAAAGGACCCCACAGATAATTCTGGAATAGTTTCAGTCCATCTCAGTGCAAGACTCCTTCCCATCCCCATCCCCACCCCCCAGCTTCTAATGAAAACCATGCTGCCCAGGGCAACTTCCATCTCCTCCTTCCCTTTGTTCAACTTCTGAATGAGGCATGTCCCTGACCCCGCCACAATGGGCATCTCTAGGAATTAAAAAAAAAAAAAAAAACTAGAGGGCCAAAATAATCCCCAAAGTTCCTCCTGAATCACTCAGTGCACCTCCTGAATTCACTCTCTCTTGGCTGTTATATTGGAGCTTTGACCAAGGGACCTGAACTTGTGGTTGAACGCACACGTGGAGTATCATTTCCCCCACCTTCCTTTGCCCTTCCTCTCAGCAGCTTTACGGATGGGAAGGCCAGAGACACCTGGGTAAATAAATGTGCCTTGGCTTGCCCGCCGTGTTCACTGTCTATGGCCACCTTGAAGTCAGTTACCCTGAGAAACGAATGATTTAAGCAGAGTTGGGATAATTGCCTCTTTCCCAAACTTAAAAGGGTTGAACTTCTCAGTATGAGGTTGATAACAGCAGACTCTCATTTTTCAGCAGTCTGATGGACAAGTTTCTCTTGCTGAATCTGTGCACATCCTGATTAAAAATGTAATGATGAAGCTGGACTTATTAATCTGTTTGTTTGTTCTTCTTTTCATTTCTCCCCATCTTTTCCATTTTTACAAGAGAGGTCCAAAGTAGTAACTTTGTCACCATGATGTCCCTCCTTCTGATAACAACTGAGTATCCAGGCTGGGGCTTTTAATCACTTACTTTGCCTAATGTTGGGATTTCATGGTGGCTCAGAAGGTAAAGAATCTGCTTGCAAGGTGGGAATCCCAGTTCAGTCCCTGAGTTGGGAAGATCCCATGAAGAAGAGAATGGCAACCTACTCCAATATTTTTGCCTGGAGAATTCCACAGACAGAGGAGCCTGGTGGGCTGCACTTCATGGGCTTGCAAAGAGTTGGTCACAACTGAGCAACTCACACTTTTGCCAAATGTTTGCCTTCTGTTTGTATTACTAAAACCAGATTAAACAATAGGAGAGGGATGGAGTTTCTCCATTCTCTGGCACCAAGGTTTAGAAACAGAAGTAGGAGCCATGTGTCTGGGACTCGGAGACCCATACCAAGTGACGTTGTGGTTGTCACTAATTAGGTTCAGTTTACTAGAAACTGGTGTTTCTGCAGTTCTTGACATTGAGTGTCTTCTTCAACCCCTGGAGGGGTTGGGAAAGATGGAGGGAAGGCTTTTGGTAAGCCAACTTCTGCCGCTGTGTGTCTGCAAAAAAATGATGCCTCTTGCAATAACTGAGCTATGCAGTGTTTTGGTCTTCTGGAGGCCTGCTGTTACATCACTCTAGGAAGCAAATATCTTTTTTCAGAGAGAAAATAAAAGTCTATGCAAGGTGTCTCCAAGTGCATACTAATGTTCCACTGAGGACAAAGATGATTGTCTGTTTTTCTGCCCACAAATTGAGTGTGGTTGACCTACCTTGTTCACACTTGGAAATAAGTCAAGAAAAGACAGCTTAAAAATGGTACTGATAGCAGGGTGATGTATTAAAATGAGTGCCACCTCAGATAAGATGATTTACTGCCTCTCACCTTGGGGTGACACCGTCTCCCTACTAATTAGTGGAGTAGCTAGTTTCATAAATGGAGGTCTCTGTGGGCATTCATTTCCCCTTCAAAAGTCATTCAGCCTCCATGCCTGTACTCCCTGCATTAATTAGTCATTTGCAAAAGAAAATGAGGGAAAAGAAAGGGGATGAAATTGACCTTTGATTCAGAATTCATGTAATAAGGCCAACATTCTCTGAAGAAAATTGAGGGGACACAGAAAGAATTAGATTCTTAATCTTCCCTGATTTCCCTTTACCTTTAAAGTGGAAGATGCTCATATGATTTTTATATACAAGATCTCTGCTTAAACGCAGTAAAACCTACAATGGCAATTGGATCTTCACAACCATACTTCTGAATCAGGGGACTGGTGACAAGTGACCCTCATAGGGAATGACACAGGAGGCAACTTGTGGCAGCATGACTGTTCTTCCCATGTTGGGGCACATGTGGAGTAAAGACTAGGTCCTGGGACTTCTTTGACAGTCCAGTGGTTAAGACTCCATGATCCCACTGTAGGGGGCACAGGTTCCATCCCTGGTTGGGGAGCTAAGATCCCACATACCATAAGTGAAGTTGCTCAGTCGTGTGCGACTCTTTGTGACTCCATGGACTGTAGCCTACCAGGCTCCTCAGTCCTTGGAATTTTCCAGGCAAGGTACTAGAGTGGGTTGCCATTTCCTTCTTCAGGGGATCTTCCCGACCCAGGGATTGAACCCAGGTCCCCGCATTGCAGGCAGATGCTTTACCATCTGAGCCACAGGGAAGCCCTTCCACATACTATAGGGTATGGGCAAAAAATTAAAAAAAAAAAAATAAAGTCTAGGTCCTTTGTTTTCCTTCGGTATTTAGTGAAGTCAAATCACTCAGTTGTGCAGAGTACATTTTAATTAATTTATATTGTCTAATATTTCATGTTGGTCATTTTTGTAACCCACCAAATCCTCACTCAAAAAATATTAGTCTTATGAATAAGGAAAGTAAGGCAGTAAGATATTAATCTGCCTAAGGTTCATAGCTGACAAATGCAGGATGGCAAACCCAGCAGCATGGTTCCACATTCATGTGATGATAAACAGGATGATATATTGCCTCTGTGGTGTTGGAGAAGACTCTTGAGAGTCCCTTGGACTGCAAGGAGATACAACCACTCCATTCTAAAGGAGATCAGTCCTGGGTGTTCTTTGGAAGGAATGATGCTGAAACTCTAATACTTTGGCCACCTCATGCGAAGAGTTGACTCATTGGAAAAGACTCTGATGCTGGGAAGGATTGGGGGCAGGAGGAGAAGGGGACGACAGAGGATGAGATGGCTGGATGGCATCACTCACTTGATGGACGTGAGCTTGAGTGAACTCTGGGAGATGGTGATGGACAGGGAGGCCTGGCGTGCTGCGATTAATGGAGTCGCAAAGAGTTGGACGTGACTGAGTGACTGAACTGAACTGATATTGCCTCTTACCATTAAATGAGTTGATATGTGTAAAGGGCCTAAAATGTAGTGTTTGCTATATGAGGGTCTGCTGTTGCTGCTGCTGCTTGTTTATTTTCTCCTCCTCCCATTCCTAGTCCTCATCCCTCTTCCTCTTTTTCCTCCACTTTCTCCTGCTCCTTCACTTTACTATAATAATCATTGTTATATTATTATTGATATACCATATATCATATGATATACCAGATGCTAGTATCCATTAATGTATTTCTGTCTTTAGTAACGTTTTTTGTAATACTGCAAAGAGATCAAACCAGTCAATCCTAAAGGAAATCCATCCTGAATATTCATTGGAAGGACTGTTGCTGAAGCTGAAACTCCAATACTTTGGCCACCTGATGCGAAGAACTGACTCACTGGAAAAGACTCTGATGCTGGGAAAGACTGAAGGCAGGAGGAGAAGGGGATGACAGAGGATGAGGTGGTTGAATGGCATCACCAGCTCTATGGACATGAGTTTAAGCAACCTCTGGGAGTTGGTGATGGACAGGGAAGCCTGGTGTGCGGCAGTCCATGGAGTTGCAAGGAGTTGGACACAACTGAGTGACTGAACTGACTGAGCTGGTTTCAAATCCTGGTGGTCAACTGAGATTTTATCCCAGTTATCTACTACTTTAAAGGATGGGATTATCCCAGGGTACCTCTGCAGTCTGTATAACAATTGAGGAACTAATAGAAATGAATAAATTGGAATAGAATGTGTAGGTGTAAATTGAGTTTGGAAGGCAGAATTTTATTCATTCAACTTCACAGATATTTTGAACACATATTAACACAGGGGTAATTGCTAATGACACATAGATGAACAAAACCCAGTCTCTACCCTTAAGCAACTTATTATCTAGGAGGAGAAAATAAATATGCAAGCAACCAGCTCTTCTTTATTAGTTTATGAAAAGAGGCATTTTGATACATTTTTATACCAAATTGAGATAGAGGTTGAGGTTTACCTGCCAGTCCTCATTGATTTTTAAATAACAGTATTATATATTTTTAGGTATAATTGACATATATTATACTAGTTTCACATGTAAAACACGATTGGGTATTTGTTTACACTACAGAATGATCCCTACAGTCTATATACTGTTCGTCACCCTACAAAGTAACATTTTTTTTTCTTGTGATGAGAGCATTTAAAAATGTATTTGTTTATGGCTGTGCTGGGTCTTCACTATTGCACGGGGCTTTCTCCAGTTGCTGTGTGTGGGCTTCTCACTGCAGCGGCTTCTCTTGTTGCAGAGCACAGGCTCTTGGGCACACAGCCTCCAATGGTTGCAACACATGGGTTCAGTCGTTGTGGCTCCTGGGCTCTAGAGCACAGGGTCAACAGTTGTGGCACACGGGCTTAGTTGCTCCATGGCAGATGGGATCTTCTTGGATCAGGGATCGAACCTGCATCTCCTACGTTAGCAGGAAAATTCTTTACCACTGACCCACCAGGGAAGCCATGTGATAAGAACTTTTAAGGCCAATTTACTTTGCAACTTTCAAATGTACAGTACAATATATTGACTAGTCATCATGCTGTACACTACATCCCCATGCCTTATTTATTTTATAACTGGAAGTGTGTACCTCTTGAACCCCTTCATCTATTTTGCCTACCCTCTCACCCCCACTCTGCTCAGGCATCCACCATTCTGTTCTTCGTATCTGTGAAGTTTGATTTTGGTTTGGTTTGATGTGTTTGTTCATTTGTTTTATTTTTTAGATTCCATATACATGTGAAATCTTATGGTATTTATCTGTCTGACTTAGTTCACCAAGGTAATACCCTTATGGTTCATTCATGTTGCCACATATGGCAAGATTTCATTGTTCTTTTATGGCTGAATAGTATCTCAGTGTGTGTGTGTGTGTGTGTATACCACATCTTTATCCATTTATCTATTGTGGATACTTAGGTTGTTTCTGTATATTGGTTATGAAGCACTATTATAAATAATACGGCAAATAAACATAGGGTGTATATCTTTTAGAATTAGTGTTTTCATTTTCTTCAGATATATACCCGTAAGTAAAATGGCTGGGTCACATGGTAATTCTGTTTTTAATTTTTTGAGGCACCTCCATGCTCTTTCCTATAGCAGCTGCCCCTGTTTACATTCCCACCAAGAGTGTACTAGGGTTCCCTTTTCTCCATGTCCTTGCCAACGCTTGTCTACTTGATAACATTCATTCTAACAGGTATGAGGTGATAGCTCATTGTGGTTTTAATTTGCATTTACCTGATGATTAGTGATGTTGAGTATCTTTTCATGTGACTGCATGTGTGTTAGTATCTCAGTCGTGTCTGGCTCTTTGCGACCCCACGGACTGTAACCTGCCAGGCTCCTCTGTCCATGAAGTTCTCCAGGCAGGAATACTGGAGTGGGTTTCCAGTTCCTGTTCCAGTTTCATGTGCCTGTTGGCTATCTATATGCCTTCCTTGGAAAAATGTCTATTCAGATTCTCTTCCCCTTTTTAATTGGAGTTTCATTTTTGCTATTGAGTACATGGGTTCTTTATACTTGGGTTATTAATTCCTCAGCAAATATATTATTTGCAAATTCTTTCTCCCACTCAGTAAGTTGCCTTTTCATTTGTTGATGGTTTCCTTTGCTGTAAGAAGTTTTTTAACTGATGTAGTCCCACTTGTTTATTTTTGCTTTTATTGAAGGTTTTAAGAGTTTACTTTGAATGTTTGGTAGAATTTACTAGTGAGTCAGTCTCATTGGCTGGTAGGCTGCTGTCTATGGGGTCACATAGAGTCAGACACGACTGTGACTTCACTTTCACTTTTCACTTTTCATGCATTGGAGAAGGAAATGGCAACCCGATCCAGTGTTCTTGCCTGGAGAATCCCAGGGACGGGAGAGCCTGGTGGGCTGCCGTCAATGGGGTCGCACAGAGTCGGACACGACTGAAGCGCCTTAGCAGCAGCAGCAGCAGTCTCTTTGGACTTTTAGTTGTTGGGTAGTTTTTGATTACTGATTCGATCTCCTACTAGTAATTGGTCTATTTCTGTTTTTTATTTCTTCCTGAGTTAGTCTTAGAGTGTTATATATTTATATTATACATTTTTCCATTTCTTCTGGGCTGCTCAGCTTCTGTATGTATACTTTTTTTCACAGTAGTCTCTTAGGTCTTTTGTGTTTCTACATTATTAGTTGTAACTTTTCTTTTTTCATTTCTGATTTTGAGTCTTCTCTCTTTCCTCTTAATCTAGCTAAAGGTTTGTCAATTTTGCTCATCTTTTCAAAGAACCAGCTCATAGTTTCATTGGTCTTCCTGTTGTCTTTATACTCTCTATTTCATCGATTTGTGCTCTGCCAACCCCCATCGTAAGGCCACCCTTTGATGATAAATTTGCATAGTATATCTGCTCTCAAGACCCAAAAACATCTTTTTGAGACATTTTAAGGGGAATGAAAGAATTTTATTTCCCTAGCCTATGTGCTCCATAAAGGCAGACACTGTATCCTTTATTTCTGCATAGTAGGCAGTCAGTGGCTTTTAAATAAATGAGGTTTACAGAAACAGATGAATGAACAAAAATATATTTGGACTTGTCTTCTCTGGTAGTACCATTCAGTTCATTTCAATTTAGCTGAGTCTAATAAATATTCATTTGCAGTAGGTAGTTACTTTCATATCATGGATCCAGGATAAGTAAGAAACTATTGGCTTCTTTCCAGGAGTTTAATCTGAGGCAGGGGCACCATTTGTACGTATGCAGCTCTGAGTCCAAGTTTATAGTTGAGAGCAGAGACCAAGTGTTTTTCATAACTTAAAGAAAACTAGAGGTTTTGTATCAGGTTAAATGCTTTTCTGAGACAGAAAATCTAAAAGACCCAGTTCGATCAAGTGAAGAGTATTTTCTTCTTTAGTGGATTATATTATTTATTCAAAAATGTTGCCTTATCTTTTTCTGTGTCCTTTCCCTCTGGATTTCTAAGCCATTCCTTGTGAGGGCCTTCTCCATGAATTATGTTCCACACCTTGATGACATCAAGCTTGACCACGTGGATCGCTTTGGCCATGAAGTATAAGTGGAATCAATTTGTGTCATTTCTGATCAGAAGCTTTTGCATGGCTCAAATATGTCTTTAATTCTTTCTGCTGTGAAGGTGACATGTTCAAAATAAAAATTTAGATCAGAGCTACAGACAACCTGCCCAAACATATAAAGTAAATGAGAATTAAACCATTATTGTTGTGAAAAACCAAGATACTAGGTTATTACTGCACATGCCTACTCTAAGATGACAAATATATTTCCCAAGAGCAGGGAGGGAATATGCTCACCCACTCTCCTCCTTAATGACCCCTGCTCACATTTGTCTGTTCCATATTGGATGAGTGAAGAGGGTTGGGGCACAGGTAGACAGTATGGTCCTTTGGTTACACTGCTCTATAATATAATGGCTATGACTAAATCCTTTATACTTGAAAGCTTATCCTATTACTCAAAAGTATAAAACAGAGTCAGCAAATCCTGGTAAATGTATTGATAGAAGCTAGTGATAGAAAAGGGTCTCTTTGATGACAAAGTACAAAATGATCTTTTATAATCCTGCCAAAGCAATTTTGAGAGTTCTGAAACTGCCACATTAATTTGAAAAAAAGTTCCTATCAGCTATGTTTCCCCATGAGTTGTCTTGGAGACCATCACATATCTTTTTTGGTATAACACTGAGGCAGTTAAATGTTAACCTATGTATTAGTAGAGAGAAATTTCTAAGTTGCAGATAGAAAAGGCTTTGATGAGTCACAGAAATAGAGTCCCAGTCAGTCATGAATCCAATTTTTCTCATAAATCTTTGAGCTACCATTGTCATCAAAGGCATGTACTAAAATTCTCTAAGGAACCTGGCACTCTTTTCTGAATATTTTTTGTTGCTCATCCCAGAGAAGAAGAGAAAGCTGCTAGTTTGGTGCACATGTTTATAATATGACTCCAGAATATAATTTTACTTAAACCCTTCAGAGAAAAACAGGTTGTCACTTTGATGAAAAAAACAGTGAGCTGTGTAAGTATGAATACACGGGGATAGCAAATATATAATTTTGGAAGATGATAAAGATATTAATTCATTCAATCTATGAGAAATTCAGATTTCATCACATTCAGATCTCATACCAGTAAAAATCTCTTTCTTTTTCCTGACGCTTATATGAAGCTTTATCATTGCCATGACTTTACCTAAGCCTGTTCCTATTAGCAGTTGTTTCTGGCCACTTCCTGACAATTTGTTCTACTCTCACTTTTCTGTCCCTTGTTGATTTAGTCACATCTCCCTGAATGTTCTCATACTTAATTGAACATATTATTACAGTATCTGATGCAGACCTTTAGCTGTGTGTGTGTCTGTGTGTGCATGATGCCTACAGTAACACAGTACAAACTCGGTACGTTGAAGTGCATGGTGAATGAATGAATGGTGAATAAATGAAATGCATGTGAGATTATGTTAGGTTTATCTCAGCTTTGCAGTATTGAAAAACAAGTCTTTACATCTCATTCTTTTCTATAAAATAAAGGAATACCAGCAGTGCTGACCTATTTAGTTAATGTTAAATAACAGAATTCAAGTTAAACATGGTAGCTTAAACATATGTATTTATATCTTCTCTCTCCACACATCGCCAGGAAAGGATAAATAAAATTATATAAATGCCAGTAAAAGGATAAGAAAAAATACAAATACACAGGTATGAAAGGAAGAGGAAAGAGAGAGTAGTGGCTGAGAATGGCAGTGCAAAGCATATACAGACGAATGGAAAAAGGCAGCAAATCAGAGAGAAATGAAACTCAAGTCTCTGGATAGTTACTTGCAAAGAAACTTGGGAATTGGTACCATAAGCTACCTCTGAAGGTGAAGATCAAGTGTAGAGATGAATAGAGGAGGACTGGATGAAAACTTGTCTGAATAACAATATCCCTTAGGTCTCTTCCTCTCTTTTGAAAACAGGGGCTACATCTTTCCCTCCTATCAGAAGCCTGAAGGTGTTCTCTTATGATAAATTGTATCAGAAAAGATTCACACATGAGTGTACCAAGCATAGCATAAGGCAGGATGAGGATGTACAAGATAAACCAAAGGATGTGATTGTAAATAAATCTCTGAAATTGCAGCATCCCAAATTCCATCCCCCTACTTGCAGTTGGCATTTAATTCTGAAGAGGATGATTGGAAGATTTCTCTCAGAGAACACTGCTGCTAAGTCGCTTCAGTCGTGTCCGACTCTGTGCGACTCCATAGACGGCAGCCCACCAGGCTCCCCCGTCCCTGGGATTCTCCAGGCAAGAACACTGGAGTGGGTTGCCATTTCCTTCTCCAATGCATGAAAGTGAAAAGTCAAAGTGAAGTCGCTCAGTCGTGTCCAACTCTTAGCGACCCCATGGACAGCAGCCTACCAGGCTCCTCAGTCCATGGGATCAGAGTCAGACAAGAAGACTTGAACAGAGAAGCAGAGGTTTAAGTGATGCCATAGCTGGAGTCAGTAAGTAAACCTAAGAAGGCAGGCAGCCTTTAGTAGCTGGAAAAGGCAAGGAAGTGGATTCTGCTCTAGGGTCTCTGGAAGGAACAGTCCCTCACCTATTTTAGATTTCCAATCTCTAGAACTGTATGATAATAAATTTGTGTTGTTTTTAAGTTTGTGATAATTAGCTACAGAAGCAATAGGAAAATAATACAAAGATAAAGTTACTTTTTTTTTTCTTTTTAAAAAATCAATGGTGTTGAGTCTTTTTTAACTTAAATACTTTATTTTTAAAATTATTTTTTAAATAAAGTATAGTTTATTTACAATGTTGTATTAGTTTTAGAGGTACAGCAAAATGGTTCAGTTATACATATATATATATATATATGTTTTTTCAGATTATTTCCCTTATAGATTATTAAAAAAATATATAATGTTCCCTGGGCTTTACAGTAGGTCCTTTTTGTTTATCTGTTTTATACATAATAGTTGGTATATGCTGTGC
The DNA here is from genome assembly GCF_003369695.1 of Bos indicus x Bos taurus. NCBI lineage: Eukaryota > Metazoa > Chordata > Mammalia > Artiodactyla > Bovidae > Bos > Bos indicus x Bos taurus. Next base: position 27,741,311 of record NC_040104.1, read on the forward strand.
TAATTCCAAACTCTTAATATATCCCTCCTCCTTCCTCTTCTCCCTTTGGTTACTGTAAGTAAGTTTTCTATGTCTGTGGGTCTATTTCTGTTTTGTATATAAATTCATTTGTATCATTGTTTTGAAATCCCACATTTAAGTGATACCATAAGATATTTGTCTTTCTCTGGCTTACTTCATTTAGTGATAAATCTAGGTCTATCCACGTTGCTGCAAATATGACTGCACTTTTTATGGCTGAATGATATTCCATTGTGTAAATACACCACATCTTCTTTATCCATGCATCTGTCAATGCATATTTAGGTTGCTTCCATGTACAAACAAAACGATACTTTTGAGGGAAGTTATTTAGAGTCTACAGTTTTGCAGATATCTAAATGTCCATTATGAAGATAAAAAGACCCTACTAGGTATCGAATCCAATTTCCAAAAGTACTTACATGCTTTCTTTCTTACAAAGCTACTAGAGATGTGTCCTACTAAAATGAGGATTTAAACAATGGAATGCAGGGAATTTGATAAAGTGAGCATCCACACAGGAGACAAATTTCAAAGGATAGGATAAACAAAATTACAAAATCAACTTGAATCAATAACAGTGTGTTATAGTCATAAAAATGTAAGCACTAAATAATTGGCTGACAAAATTTGTGATAAACTATGTTGGGACATGCAAGAGAACAAAAAATTGTCCTCATCTTCCAAACAAGAAAGTCAATTGAAAATGTTAACAATTAGACACATCAAGAAATGAGCATTAGAAAGAAGCTATGTGTAAATGCGGAGGTAAATACCAAAAGACAGAGCTAAAAGAAAAGAACATGCTTTCCTTTGGGAATGGAGATCAGAACTAGGAAGGATTTGGCTAGAAATACACAAAAAGAAATGCAGTTAGATTGGAAAAGAGAAAACCTTTTGTTCACTGTGGAGTCCATTCCTCCTTTTTCAATAATTCTAGTCTTGAAGTTAAGGTTTCCATTGCACTTCTCATCATAATGTTAGATGTGTGTTTATGGTTCTGTTTCCTGTGCCAGTCACTGGGTTCTGCATTCCCAGTGCCAGTACAGCGGGATGCAGTTGGCATACAATCTACTTGGGCAGTGTTCTGTGTCTCCTTCATCATTTTATCCCAGAATTTAGTAAAATCCCTGGCATACAATATATATTGGTTGAATAAAAAATTCAGGCTGAACATGAATGAATGCATAATCCATTATTATGATTTTATGAGCATCATAAATCACAGATTAATATAAGAAAGAAGATACACTTACAGATTTTCAGAAAAGTGGGTGTTTGAAATGTTCTTGAGATACACGAGCACAAATTGTGAACCTCTGCATAGGTACATACATTGTTTCACCTTCAAAACGTCAAAGTTCATGATACAATTATGCACACCCTGAGCCTGGTCTCTTCATACTGTATTGAGTAGGCTGATTGTACAGCTGGATCACTGCGGTGATCTTGGTCACTAAACACAGTATGCTTCACACTATCAGCTGTCTGGAGTTGACATCCCTGTGACCAGTTGAGATACACTCTTCAAAACAATTGCTAAACATTGGTAGTCATATAAAGCTGTCTAAATGATTATAATTATTTCAGTCATTATGATAATTATGTAATACTTTTAAAAACATGTATATTTTCCCTGTACCCCAATGTTTAAGCTTACCAACGCGTTAGATGTCAAGATAGAGTAAATACCATCCTAGACTTGGATTTGAAGACCTGGAGGCAAATCCCATCTTTATAAAACTTAATAACCTCTGTGAGTATACTTGTAGATTATCACTGCAATAATTCTATGTAATAAAGGATTCTAAAACACAATGGCTTACAACAGCAACCATTTATTTTTCTGACTCAGAGTTCTGTAGGTCGGCTAAGGGTCTAATGGGTTCAGCAAAAATTGACTGCATTTAAATTCAAGTAGTGGTTGGGCTTATGTATGTGCCAGATATCTACTTACTCTCTTTGATCTTTCAGCTACAGATATTTTCTTCCAGGATGATGACTGAAGCACAGACAACTCATGGAAGAACGTTTGAATCTCTGCTTGCGTTTCAGTCTCTAACCTTTCACTGGTCCAAGGATGTGGTCAAAAAGCACATCAGCTGGATATGCATTAGTCAGGGTTCAGTTAGAGAAAAATGAGCTGTTAAACAGAGTGGTTTATTATAGTAACTTGATCTTACATCAGTGTGGAAAGAGTTGGTTAATTAAGGCCTGATAATAGTATGCAAGAGAATCAGAAGAAGGCGGGGTGAGGCTTGCCCAGAACGGACAGTTACACTGGTGAATCTTACCTGGTTTGTGCTCTGAAGCAGCTGGTGCTGAAGCTGTTAGAACAGTCTGGGGTACATGCACTTACAGTTAAAGGTGGAAACTATCATCTTGAAAATAAATGATATGGATTCTCAGTGAACAGATAGGGTATTTCAAACAATTACCTTCAGAAAAAGTTTCTAGTTTAAACTTCCTTGAGAGAGAAGGAAAGGAGAGTTAATAGAGAGCTACTATTGTATTCTGAGATGGCTGGAGACCGTGCCAAGCTATCATCTTTATTCTCATTTTTCTCGTGTCCTCAGGAAAGCCAGGATTTTGATCTTTTAAGGAGAATAATCATTTGTCAGATAATTCTTTGGCAACGGAGTGAAACCAAAGGGTTCTCTGGTGGCATTCCTAGCCAATTAAAATACTATGAAGCTGTTATTTTGGGGAATATCTGATGTTGATATTTTAAAATATATACAGGATTTGAATTCAGTTACTGATTGACAAATATTCCAGGAGTGCTCACTTCTTTCCAACTTTCCCATTTATTTTTTCCTGTTAGAACGTTTCAGATGGAAAAGAAATCTTCTTTCTCAAGGCATTTATTTTACAGGATTTATGACTTGAAACCTTTTGTTTTCTTTAAGGATCCGTAATGATCACCCTTTGTAGCTGACCTGTCTTTGTTTAGGAGAGACTTGGTGCTGAGAAAAGAAGAAAAATGTGTCTAATTCACAAATGATAAAATATGGCCCCAAAGTTGTTAAAATGCATGCATTGTGATATGAGCCCTGACAGGTGTAAAAAGTGGCCTCATCAAGTGACTTTCTTGGCTGTGATAATCTATGAAAAATCTCTGCACCATCATATTGGATGTGTAGACCTCCTTAGCAGTACTACTGGCATTTTCTGGGTGGGAAGTGATAGCTTCACAGTCATGTCCATTTTAACTCTCTATACTGTAGTGTCTGATTCATAGCCAGACCAGTGCATGTTGACTCTGGTTCTATAATTCCTAATGACATAGAATTTTTAAAACACTGATATGAGTGCCATTCTTACATTAACAGAAAGGGTTTTCAGTTGCTCATGCAAAAAGAAAGATATTGATTTCATAATTTGATTGCTTTGTTCACTAAAATAGTGATTTTAAAGCACTTAACATTAAGCAGAAAAGTAAAAAATGTTTAAAAACTGTTAAACATGGTTCAGACAATTATATAAAGCTTATGGACTATGATTTTAAAGTAACATTGACAGGTTGGGGGTGGAGGGGATGAAAGATGATTCAGATGTCTTCACCAGTTTTCAAACCAGGGCTTGAATCTGACTTTTATATTTTAGCTTTTTAAATGATAAAGGAGAATTTCTGACTTTATTAAAACCAGCATATGGAAGTGGAAACTAGTCTGTTAGAAGTACAGAAGCCATGTCAGGCAATGGAGCTTCTGTCCTATCTTGGATTGAATTCTGTCTGTAAACACCCCGACTTCAATTCCGTGCACACCAAAGGTATGACTTGCTATTTCAAGGGGATTTGCTATTCCAAACCCAGACATTCTAAGCTGCATCAGCTTTGAAATTCAAATGCCAGATAATTTGGAAGTCACTTTTGAGGAAGAAAATATATTAAGATCCATTTTCCCTTTCGGACTGGATTGATGGCAAAGCCTTTGCATATTCACAGGTTAGAAGACACTGTGAGCGGGCTGGTCTCTCATCCATCTGTAAGATAAACTGAGCAGTTTGGTTGACTTGGGATGTGGGTTCACAAAATTTCAGAGAGTGTCTTTGTCAGGAACCCTAAAACCTCTGAGTAGCAACATCCCTTTAGACACAGGAGAGGATCCTAGTACTTTTCTGTCTTATCCTTTGATATGTTGAACTGTAAAAATGATAAAGATACTATTTATTCATCTTATAGAGCTGTGCTAAAAAATAAAATAGGCAAAATTTGCCTATAGTATTTTGAATGTCTGAGATGCTTGTTACACACTCACTTCTTCTGTGTATCTATACAGTAATCAGGCTTCCTTTGTGGTTACTGGCTGATAACATGAGTCTATGATGCAAGAATGGAAAAGATAAAAGATATTAAGAATTTGATATCAGAACTAAACATAACATCTGCCTAGTTATGCTGCCTGTTAATCTATTGACTATACTTGACCAACTTTTTTTTTATTGTTTATTTAACACAATATATATTGTTTATTTAATGCAGTATAAACACAATGATTTTCACATGTAATAGGTTAAAAATCATAGGGCAATATTTCATGTTTCTCATACTATGGAAATCACTCTTGTCTCATTTCCTACAGGCTCAGACAGCTAGACTAAATGACAAATTAAAAGGTTTCCTGTATCTCTGTGGTTTGGATATATAATATATTCATTGCAGGCATGCGTGTTCAGTCACTTCAGTCATGTCTGACTCTTTGAGATCCTATGTACTGTAGCCTGCCAGACTCCTCTGTCCATGGGATTCTCTAGGCAAGAACACCAGAGAGGGTGGCCATGCCCTCCTCCAGGGGATCTTCCTGACCCAGGGATTGGACCCAGGTCTCCAGCATTGCAGATGGGTTCTTTACTGCTGAGCCACTGGGGAAGCCCCAATACATTCATTCATTACAGAAAATCAAAATGCCAGAATCAGTTCACTTCAGTTCAGTCGCTCAGTCATGTCCGACTCTGTGCGACCCCATGAACTGCAGCACACCAGGCCTCTCTGTCCATCACCAACTCCCGGAGTTCACTCAGACTCACGTCCATTGAGTCAGTGATGCCATCCAGCCATCTCATCCTCTGTCGTCCCCTTCTCCTCCTGACCCCAATCCCTCCCAGCATCAGAGTATTTTCCAATGAGTCAAGTCTTCACATGAGGTGGCCGAAGTACTGGAGTTTCAGCTTTAGCATCATTCCTTCCAAAGAAATCCCAGGGCTGATCTCCTTCAGAATGGATAGCTGCACTCTATTCTGGAGGAACTCAGACGTTTCTATAGTGACCTATGTGGGTAAACAGACATTTTATTTCCTTTGTAAATTAATATTTGTTGGAGTATAGTTGCTTTACAATGCTGTGTTAGATTCTACTGTACAGCAAAATGAATTGGCCATATGTATACTTATATCCCCTCTCTTTCAGACTTCCTTCCCATTAAGGTCACCTCAGGTCATTAAGTAGAGTCCCCTGTGCTACAACATATGTTCCCATTACTTATCTTTTTTATGCATAGTGTCAATAGTGCGTACGTGTCATTCCTAATCTCCAGTTCTCTCCCTTTTCCCTTTGATATCCCTATATTTGTTCTCTATTAGACCAACCTTTTTTTTTTTTTAATTGTTTTTTTAAATTTTATTTTATTTTTAAACTTTACATAATTGTATTAGTTTTGCCAAATATCAAAATGAATCCATCACAGGTATACATAGACCAACCTTTAAATTTAAAAGTTTACTTGAAATGTAAGCTTTCCTTTATAAGTCTTGCATTCCTTTGGTTATTCCACTATATATTGACATTGTAGGTACATTTTAAAGTTGTATTTATTTTGGCTACAGACACTTTCTACATGGCTTTTGTAGTATATATAGGATTTGTAGCATTGTATGAATAATGAGAATAGTTTGAATTCTTATGGACATATTTTTCTACTTTATGCAAATTGGAAAGTTGAGAACTTTTTTTTTTTTTTTCTTGAAGTATAGTTGATTTACAATATTAGTTTCAGGCTTAAAACATAATGATTCAATATTTTAACAGATTATATTCCAGTAATCAAATTATTATAATTTGGGGCGGGGGGGGAAACAAGCATATGACTAGGGCAGAGACAGTATGCAGATTTTAAAAGAAAATCTTTGGGCATCTTCACTATTCAAAACACATCCAATCTAATACTTTCAGCTTATGGAGCAAGCTACATTATAATTTAATGATTCTATTGATTCTAAAGGATGTTTGAGATACCTGCTTTCTTCCTGCCAATAACTTGCTTGGCTGACTTCCTTCAAATTTATGCTCATACCTTAAGTTCTCAAAGAGGTCTTTATTTTATTTTTTCTGTGTCAAAGATACTTGTTTTATTTTTTCAAAGAAGCCTGTCTTGACTACTTGTTTTTAATACTACAGCATGTTCCTCTGCCTCACTCCTGGTTCTCCCAATGCCCTTTGCCTGTTCTCAATTTTATTTTTTCCAAAATTACTGTACTTTCCAAAATCCTATATCATCTAATTATTTATTAGAATTATCATTTACTGGTTCTCTCCTGCTGGAAGCACGTAAATTTCACTAGGGGAAATCTGCTGATTTGTTTTGTTCCCTGATACATCCCAGAGATGTCTAGCACATTCACAAAATATTTGGTAAAGATTATAATACAAGATACTTAAACAACAAAGAGAGTCAGCTCTGATTCCTATAAAATGTTTCTAAGGCAGAACTTAGGATTTACATATTTTATGTAAATCTACATATGTAGATGATGTTTGAGAAGGAGGGGGTCTAATTATTAGAAAATAAATAATAAATAAATAAATAAATAATGAGTTTGAGAAGGAGGGGGTCTAATTATTAGAATAAATAAATAAATAATGAGTTTGAGAAGGAGGGGGTCTAATTATTAGAAAATAAACATCCATTTTTCCAAATTCTGATCTGTTTAAGTTTTTGCTGTAGTTGAGAGAAGTTTCCTTCTATGTTAGCACCAATGGAGAATCCTGTGCTTTGAGTGACCAGAAATATTTCCTTCTCCTTTTCCCTTCTCCCTTTGACCTTTCGCTCAATGTACTACTTCTGCAGTTTTTCATGTTTAAGCATGTTGTGTCTTGTGCTATTAGCTATCTCTCAAAAGGAATAGAGTTAAGGGGTTAGGAATGTGGACTCTGAACTCAAACGGCTTGTCTCTTTACCTTTAACCCACGTTTGCTAGTTGAATGTGGTATTGTTGTTCAACCACTGAGCCGTATCCGTTTCTTTGTAACCCTAAAGACAGCAGCACACCAGGCTCCCCTGTCCTTCACTATCTCCCGGAGTTTGCTCAAATTTATGTCCATTTAGTCAGTGATGCTATCTAACCATTTCATCCTCTGCTGCCCTCCTCTCCTTTTTGCCTTCAATCTTTCCCAGCATCAGGGTCTTTTCCAGTGAGTTGTCTCTTCACATCAGGTGGCCAAAGTCTTGGAGCTTCAGCTGCAGCATCCGTCCTTCCAATGAATATTCAGCGTTGATTTCCTTTAGAATTGACTAGTTTAATCTCCTTGCAGTCCAAGGAACTCTCTGGCTACTTTCCTTGCTATTCTGTACCCAATGTACCCATCAACAAAACTGAGATAACACTTGCATCTTTTTATAGGGCTGTTTTATGGATGAGTAAGATCTTTAGGGAAGGACTTGTAAGAGTATCTAGCATATAGTAAACTCAAGACTAAAAGGATACAATAGAAGTCAATTTAATTTTGTCTTATTGTTCAGTCACTAAGTTGTGTCCAACTCTTTGTGACCCCATAGACTGCAACATGCCAGTTTTCCCCGTCTTTCACCATCTCAAGTTTGCTCAAACTTATGTCCCTAGAGTAGGCAATACCATCCAACTACCTCATCCTCTGTTACTCCCTTCTCCCCCTGCCCTCAGTCTTTCCCAGCATCAGGGACTTTTCCATTGAGTCAGTTCTTTGCATCACATGGCCAAAGTATTGGAGCTTCAGCATCAGTCCTTCCAATGAATATTCAGGACTGATTTCCTTTAAGATTGACTGGTTTGATCTTGCAATCCAGGGGACTCTCAAGAATCTTCTCCAACACCACAGTTCAAAAGCATCAATTCTTCAGTGCTCAGCCTTCTTTGTTAAGTCCAGCTCTCACATCCATACCTGACTACTGGAAAAACCATAGCTTTGACTAGATGGACCTTTGCTGACAAAATAATGTCTCTACTTTTTAATATGTTGTCTAGGTTTGCCATAGCTTTCCTTCCAAGGAGCAAGTGTCTTTTAATTTTATGGCTACGGTCACCATCCACAGTGATTTTGGAACCCAAGAAAATAAAGTCTGTTATTGTTTTCATTGTTTCCCCATCTATTTACTATGAAGTGATGGGACTTGATGCCATGATCTTAGTTTTCAGAATGTTGAGTTTTAAGCCAGCATTTTCTCTCTCCCCTTTCACCTTCATCAAAAGGCTCTTTAGTTACTCTTTGTTTTCTGCCATAAGGATGGTATCATTTAAATATCTGAAGTTGTTGATATTTCTCCTGGTAGTCTTGATTCCAGCTTGTGATTCATCAAGCCTGTCATTTCACGTGATGTACTCTGCATATAAGTTAAATAAGCAGGGTGACAATATACAGCCTTGACATTCTCCTTCCCAATTTTGAACCAGTCCGAAGTGGACTATAAATGTACTGGGTGTAATGACTGTCTAGTCTTCATATTTTTCTGCTTGTCCACCAGTTTTCTGAATAATTCTTTGGCCTTTCAGCGTTCTGTTTGGCTGGTTTTAACTACTGTGAAGGCAAATGCTTTCATGATGTCTCTAAAAATAACTACAAAATTATAAAGCAAAATGAATTTCACACATTGATGATGTTATCTCTTATTATAGTAGCTACTTTTTGAGAAACTCAGAATGAAAATACTTGTAAATATTGGTTCTTAGAGCTATTAGCTTCCTGATTCTTTGTCCTAAACCTTACATCATTCAGCTGAAATCCTAACAATGGTTGATACCCCTCACTAAAGGACATCAAGATAAACCTATACAGTTCAGTTTACTATTTGCTGCAACAAGGGACATTGCACGAGATTGGGAATCTCAACAAAAAAGTGTTAGAAGATGACTTTGTGTTATTTCATCTCGTGTTAAGTTTGGGGAGGTTTCAAGGGCTGTATGACTCTGTTATGGATTCCTTACTTTTTTGAGTTAGGGGTAAATGCATGATTGGGATAGCTTAGTAATTCTTTTGTATAGGAATTAGTATAAAAATTAAATAGCACTAAAGTCATAATTGCTAAACAAGCAGCAGCAGTCACTATTACCTGAAAGTGGAAACTGTTTAAATTTTTTGTCAGTTTGCACTGAACTCTTATCTTTATCTGTGCTCATACATGACTTAAAAAGTATATTACTTGGTCATACTCTTTCATAATCACTGAACAATTCTATGTGAAATAGTTTACATTCAGCAGTATATCATGATCTAAATATTAGAGCCAGGCTGGGTATCAGGTGAAACTTATCAGAGCTGCTGTTTTTTCCTACAACTTTCTATGACTTTTTAACTTTTCTACTTCATCACTCAAACTCTCAGGAATGATATGGGTCTTGTTCTGATACTCCAAACACCCAGTCACTGACACATCATATCACTTAGTTTATCTGCTCTCTAGACTTGCTCATGTTTTTGTGTGCCTCACCCACCAAATCCCCTTTTCCTTCTAGTAGTGGGTTAACTTCAGTTCAGTTCAGTCGCTCAGTCGTGTCCGACTCTTTGTGACCCCATGAATCGCAGCACGCCAGGCCTCCCTATCCATCACCATCTCCTGGAGTTCACTCAAACTCACGTCCATCGAGTCGATGATGCCATCCAGCCATCATCCTCTGTCGTCCCCTTCTCCTCTTGCCCCCAATCCCTCCCAGCATCAGAGTCTTTTCCAATGAGTCAACTCTTTGCATGAGGTGGCCAAAGTATTGGAGTTTCAGCTTTAGCATCATTCCTTCCAAAGAACACCCAGGGCTGATCTCCTTCAGAATGGACTGGTTGGATCTCCTTGCAGTCCAAGGGACTCTCAAGAGTCTTCTCTAACACCACAGTTCAAAAGCATCAATTCTCAGCCTTCTTCACAGTCCAACTCTCGCATCCATACATGGCCACTGGAAAAACCATAGCCTTGACTAAACGGACCTTTGTTGGCAAAGTAATGTCTCTGCTTTTGAATATGCTTTCTAGGTTGGTCATAACTTTCCTTCCAAGGAGTAAGCGTCTTTTAATTTTGTGGCTGCAGTCACCATCTGCAGTGATTTTGCAGCCCCCCAAAATAAAGTCTGACACTGTTTCCACTCTTTCCCCATCTATTTCCCATGAAGTGATGGGACCAGATGCCATGATCTTCATTTTCTGAATGTTAAAAGTTGTGTTATCTCTTTTGGTCATTTGAATCAGAATAGTGACTTTCCTGGAGAAGGCAATGGCACCCCACTCCAGTACTCTTGCCTGGAAAATCCCATGGACGGAGGAGCCTGGTAGGCTGCAGTCCATGGGGTTGCTAAGAGTCGGACACGACTGAGCGATTTCACTTTCACTTTTCACTTTCATGCATTGGAGAAGGAAATGGCAACCCACTCCAGTGTTCTTACCTGGAGAATCCCAGGGATGGGGGAGCCTGGTGGGCTGTCATCTCTGGGGTCACACAGAGTCGAACATGACTGAAGCGACTTAGCAGCAGCAGCAGTGACTTCCCCAGTGAAGAGGAAGCCTGGAGGCTCATCAGATGGCCATGATATCTATTCTCAGTTTCCCTCTCACTCCCACCAGATAGTACTGCGGAGACATTAGTAAGCCTTACAGGATCACCTGTCCAACACCTGAGTTGTTGAATACTCTTGTGTCAGTGTTGAGCATTTTAGACGTGCCTGTTTTCCACACCCGGACTAGATGTTGTTTTCCACAGACAGGAACCACATCTCTTTTTATCTCTCACAACATGTAGTACAATAATGAGCATGTGAAGGCAGTCAGGAAATGCTTCACAGAATGATTGGCTAGAACACCAGAAAACAGGAAACTCTATTGTCACTATGAGAATAAGCCACCTTCCACATGGCACTTTTTTCTAGATAATGAGTATATCCTGGTTAAATGTGGAATGGTGAAAACAAAACAAAGTAGCCTTACTAATTATGATTCTGTTACATTTTTTGTAATTCCAAGATCTATTTTTACACTTGTCTTAAAATTCTACTCTCATTTTCCATTTCCTGTAGCCCTGTGTTTGTTATAAGCTTCTCTTTTCTCTACCACTTTGTCATAGATTATTGTAGAGAATCTATATATATTTGCCAACATTGTGTACTGTTTTGGGATTGCTGCTGATGCTGTTGCTGCTGCTGCTGCTAAGTTGCGCCAGTCGTGTCTGACTCTGTGCAACTCCATAGACGGTAGCCCACCAGGCTCTCCTGCCCCTGGGATTCTCCAGGCAAGAACACTGGAGTGGGTTGCCATTTCCTTCTCCAATGCATGAAAGTGAGAAGTGAAAGTGAAGTCGCTCAGTCATGTCCGACTCTTAGTGACCCCATGGACTGCAGCCCAACCAGGCTCCTCCGTCCATGGGATTTTCCAGGCAAGAGTACTGGAGTGGGGTGCCATTGCCTTCTCCGGTTTTGGGATTAGGAAGCTCCAAAAGCCATTCCCAAAAGTTTGTTTTAACCACTTCTATGAACACTTCCCAATTTTATTCTCTTTTAATATGTTGCTTTGGCAGAATCTTCAATATCTCCCTTTTAAAGACTCAGGTAACTGTACTAAATAAACATTGAGAACTTTGTCCTTCTGGTCAGCAATCACAGCCTTAAGAATAGGCTATTTGAATTGATAATCTGGTATTTTGTATTTATTTACAAATAAAAGAATGAAAGGAAAATGATTAAGTGAAAGCCTTCTGAAAAGAGAAAAAACTTTATCCTATTGTTTGTACATGAAAAGAACATCTCTTGCCCACTATTTTTATTTGAGCTCAAAATGTGTAACTTCTCATAGTTCACTGGATTTACTAAATGTTTGACATCAAAAATGGAGACTATTTCAGCAACATATAATTATTATTATTTGGTTAAATACATAATTTCTTTTCCTTTCTACTTGTCTCTCACCTAATTAAATGTGATGAGGAATGGAGTTTTTGTAATGCATCAGTGCATTCCTTTAAAACTGAGCAGCGCCAGCCCTTTCTGTGCTTTGATAAGGTTACATAAGGTGGTTATGAATTATTAATCCTCCTTTTTACCTTTTCTGCTCAATTTTATGACGGTAACATCAATGATAATGGCTGGATCCAAACAAAGTAAAATAAGCATTTCCTGTCTTACTATATTGTAGACTTAAAATGTTAATCCATCAGATAAAGCTTACGGTTGAGGTGGGACACAGATTGAACTAGAAGGCAATATGGTTCAAAATAGTGAAGGTGGGAGTTTGAGAGAATGGAGAGAATTCCCAGGTGGAAATCTAGGCTACAGACAAGTTTACTAAGAAACAACTAGACCTAAGAAGCAATGAAACACCATGACAGGGAAGAAGAAAGTCACTGGATAGTCAGATGGGTAGGAAGACACTGACTCAGCTTGTAGTCTTCATTTCTTAAGACAGAATCCCAGCTCTGGATGTTGTTGACTAAAAAAATACAGTTGCAACCTGAAAGTAGAGTTATTTTATTTGGTAGGAATGTTTAGAACTCTGACCCCAGTTGACAGCATCTGAGTAGCTCTGAGAAAACTGCTCCAAGGAGGCAGGACAGAAAGTCAAGCTATATACAAGTTTTCAACAAAGGGAGGAGGCAGTCTGAACATCAAAGATCAGGTTATCAAGTCAAGGAATTTAGCATTCTGTGTATGGAAGGACTCCAGCCTCTGGGCTCACTGTATTCATTCCTTTCACACGCCCTGCAGCTTTCTAGGGTCAATCCTGTTTCCTTGTTCTTCCTTCTTGCATTCCCCCAGCTCCTCAGCAGTCACCATCAAGGGTGGCAGCATCCGCTGGATTGCAGTTTTGAGAGCGCTCATTCACCTTTGGAGGCCCGAAATCACTGTGGCTTGTCATTTCCTGTTTACTGATGTGGCAGGAGATATTTTTATTTCACAATGTTATAAAGTATAAGGGAGTGAGGAGGCCACAAGAACAAGACAGATTTTAATCAACGTTACACCTGGAAGGTATAGAAAATGTAGGCCAAGCACTGAGTGAACTGGTTTTATACATCTAAAAGTATTTAATACACTCTGATGATGGAGAAGCAGACTGATCTCTGATTACTAGTAGGAGTAATATCTACAGATGGGGATCAGATGGCCAGCAGAGACACACAGCTAGTTTACAGGGCAAGGGATAAGGGATAAGCATAGTCAGTGAACTGATGACTCTGGAGCCAAGGATTTTGCTTTGGGGACCTTTTCTTGCTAATATAGTATCATCTTTGATTTAGCCAAGAAAATGATTATTCCAACTTTATACCATATTTTAACTTCTATGTTTTAGGTATTGCGTGTGTCCCTCATATACTTTTCATCCATTCCATATGTCAAGGAAGGAAGCACTTTACTAGATCTCTCTTCTGTCCTCCTGGGATTTCCTGAAACCACTCATTCATGACCATTTCTATCAACAGACATTACCCATGTTGTCAGTCTCCAATTACATTACATGGGCTAGCTACCTCACATTCTGGTAACTAATACAATATTTAGAGCACAAAGCTAGACATTCTTGGGGAAAAAAATGAGGTATATTATTTGCCTTTAAGTTGCTTTCTTTCTTACAAGGGGAAGCATGAGTAGAGAGCATGGAAAAAACATTGATCGTATCAGGTATAGAAATTTTTATTAATTCATAGATGAAGGGACTTGGAAACTGAAGAAATCTGTGTGTCAAGAAGGAGGCAGTGACACAGTCAAGAAGAATGGGGAGGAAGGAAGTTGCTGAGATTCCAAAGAAACAAAGCCATGAACATTCTTTGAGAGAGTAGTTTCAGCAGAGTGTCGGGGTCCCATGATTGCTAAGAAGAGTCTGCAACTCTCATTTATTGTTTGCAGACCAGAATTGTGTTAAAGGCTTTTACCTCTGAGAATCACATTACCTAAGCAAGTTGCTGAAGATGTGAAATGTTTATGGAAAGCAGGAATTAGAGGTGTTATCTATACTTAGTTCACAGCTCTACAGAGCCTGCTGTGTTTTTGCAAATGCCTTTATTGTTAAATCTCTTTTATCTTACCCCCCATGCGTTATAGACCAGAATCTTTTTCAACACCACCAATGAACTGGTTCTATTCTCCAGAACACTGCTATTTTCCCAAACCAAACTTGTTTCTTCTGTCTCAGTTGTCTCCCTGTTCACCCTTCAAAAATGTGCCCATCTTTCAAATCCCTCATATTTATTTCTTCAGACAAACTTGAACCACCGTATCTTCCCTCATCCTGGGCTGTGGGTGTGTTTACTACTCATGTATCATTTGACATACTTTGTTATGTTCTGAATTGTCCTTTGATGTGTTTTATCCTCCCTACTATATTAAATAGTTATCTGGAGATAGGGTAGTATCTTGTACGGCTTTGTGTTTTCACACTATGCTATGTTTATTTGATATGCACAATCATTAAAGGCTATCTGATGTTGTTTACATTATATCTGAATGTAAATCATAACTCTCAAGCCATAGTTTTCTAGCTCTAAAATTGGGAATAAGGATACATGTTTCCCAGATCATCTGAAGATTGAGATTATGAAAGTTAAGACTTTACCACCTTAGTTTCTTTATAAATGTTAGTTCTCTTTTTTGTTGATCATTTGGTAAGATCTGGTATCAGTAGGCAGTACATCTTCAACAAGGTATTTCAGTAGCTTTGGCTGAGCAGATAGCCCTGTAGTAAATTAAAGTTGACCTGTTCCTTCATTGGCTATACTGTGAAAACTTGGGTAGCAAAAGTCCAGTTGCATGGAATATATTTCTAACCAGAAATGTTACCTTACTTTCCTCGTCCCCTGGATAGATTTTTTCTTTTTTTTTTTTTGCTTTAATGTATACTGCCGCTGCTGCTGCTAAGTCACTTCAGTCGTGTCCGACTCTGTGCGACCCCATAGACGGCAGCCCACCAGGCTTCCCCGTCCCTGGGATTCTCCAGGCAAGAACACTGGAGTGGGTTGCCATTTCCTTCTTCAATGCAGGAAAGTGAAAAGTGAAAGTGAAGTCGCTCAGTTGTGTCTGACTCTTAGGCAGCTCACCAGGCTCCTCCATCCATGGGATTTTCCAGGCAAGAGTACTGGAGTGGGGTGCCATTGCCTTCTCCTTTAATGTATGGGAATGATTTAATTAAAATAGCAAAGCAAAAGGATAGCTACAGGCTGCTATAATGTAAATTCATCTTCAATTTCTTCATACTGATCCCATCATCAGAAAAGACATATTTTTGTTTCACTTACTACAATAGAAAAGACAGTGGACTGGTAGTTTAAATGATTTACAGCATTCACCTAGTCACCCTGTTCACTCTGTTAATGCCTATTCATTCTTCAAGTGTCAGTTTAGATAAATCTACTCTAAGAAGAAACCTTTCTCATTTGCTAGGGTTATGATTCAAAACTTTGCTTCTGGAATTCTTTGAATCAACTCTGTATTATCTCTGGCCAAATACTTGCTGATTTGTCTTATCCAACAATAGAGAATAAGCTTCATGATTGTAAGGTTCCTGTTCATCTCAATCATTGATGATTCTTTACTCTCTAGCACATCAACCCCTTCAGAGGAAGCAGGCAGTAAGTATTTATTGAAGGCAGTAAATAATGGGTCAACAGGAAGAAAGTTGGACTAAATTCATTTTAATTAAACATGAAACACAACCATTCAGGGCAGCCCACTTGTATCAATTACTCCACTTAAATTTGGGAGGGCATTTAGATATAGTCCGTCCAACATCAAGTATTTTGGATCATTTTGCATATATTAATTGAATGCTTGTTAGTGCATAGAACTCTGACACGTTCATTAGAGGCATCTCTTGTTCAGAGATACATAATGCAAGAACTAGATTCAAAGAAGTGGGTCTCTTAACAGAGCGTTGGAGGTGAGGCAGTGTCTCTTGCCAGTGACATGTTAGCTCCATACTGGAGAGTGTACATAAGCTGGAGGTGAGCCCAGCAGTGCAAACGCTGTGTACATGGCTGAGGCCACTAATACTTTAAGATCATGAAGTGGAAATTAACTACAATTAGCTTTCCTATCCCCGTAAGTGAAATGTTTGTTGTTTTTGTCTGTTTTCATTCTACACTTCTTTTTTTGTGTACTTATTATGAGCTACTAGGATGTACATGCTTAATGAATAATTTTCAATATGATATTATTGAATGAGTGCAGTTGTTTAGATAGAGAGCTCGTAGTAAGAAGCAGGACATGATATTCATGAAATTTGAAAGCATCTTTTGTCTCTCTTTTTTATTTTCTTCAAAACAGAAATTGATTAATTTTTGTTTTTATTTCATTTAAAAGGAAAGCCGTTTATTTTCTTTTCTGATTAAAAATGTGCTGCAGTTTCATTGTAGAACACTGAGATGATATGAAGTTTAAAAGGGAGAATAATGATCCCTTTTGTTCCTCCAGCCAGAGATAACTCAAGCTAACATTGTGTTTGTACAATTACTGACATTTTCTCTCTGAGCATACATGTACATACCACCACACAACAGCGCTCACTCAAGGCATATAAATTGGCATCACACTAGAAGATGAAAGTGAAATCATGCTGTTGAGACTTTTAAACTTTTTTCCTTAGCAGAATATATTTTTTAAACAAGAGACCTACATTGTCATCACCATAAGCAGTTTCTTACTTGAACAAAAAAGGTATAACTGCTGGTTTACTGGCTTAAGATCTGCTGTGATCATCTATGTGCTTCCTCTCTGCAAACTGGTTGATTTGATTCTCAGATAAAAGTCTTGGAAGTGAAACGGTTCTCTGGTGATGTATGCATTTAGAGATTTATCACCAAAAGTCAAATTTTTCTCTTTGCAATTTATACTTATTGATTTTCCCTCCAACTGAGTAATAGAATTCCCATTCTGACACCATATCATTTTGAATATGATTGTTATTTTGAGTGTTTGATAACATTACAATTGAAATTTAGATTAAAAACAGTTTGTCCAATGGAATGCTACTCAGCCATAAAAAGGAACAAAATTGAATCTGTGTTTGGTGGGGTGGGTAAACCTAGAATCTGTCATACAGTGTGAAGTAAGTCAGACAGAGAAAAATAAATATCATATATTAACGATATATGGAATCTAGAGGAATGATGCTGAATCATCTATTTGCAGAGCAGAAATAGAGACACAGATGTAAAAAAATGGACTTGTGGGCACAGCATGGGAGGGAGAGAGTGGGATGAGTTGAGAGAGTAGCACTGACACATACACACTGTCGTGTATCAAAAAGATAGCTAGTGGGAAGCTGCTGGATGACACAGGAGTGTGGCTTGGAGCTCTGTGATGACCCAGAGGGGTGGGGTAGGGGAATGGGTGGGAGAGAGGCGCAAGAGGGAAGGGATATATGTTTATAGTTGATTCATGTTGTCGTACAGCAGAAACTAACACAGCATTGTGAAGCAATTATCCCCCAATTAAAAAAAAATAATGCTACCAAAACAAATGATCAAGAAACCAGTTTTTCCTGATCATAAAAGAATATATCTTATTGATCTTAGAAAATTTAATGCTATTATTATTACATTTTTTTTGCATTTTGTTCATGTTTTATTCTACCCAGAGAGCCTCTTTATTATTTTCAGTTTTTAACTTACTAATATTTCTTAAGATCATCTTAATAATTTCCTCATGTCATTATAATTTATTTATAATTATTATTTTTTGCATAATATTAAGTTCACCAAAATGCCTACATATACATGTGTATATATTTTATTTTTAACACTTTGTTGAGGTCTAATTGCCATAGAAAAAACAGCTACTTTTTAAAGTATACAATTTGATGTTTTTATATAGATGTTTTGGTGAAAATAACAATCATTATAAAGTGTCCTCATCTGTCTTTGTAATTTACTCTCCTACTCTTCTCTGCCTCCCCTCCAATGAAAAACCACTGAACGGTTTCTCTGAGTATATATTTGTTTGCATTTCTAGAGTTTTATATCACTGGAATCATACAATGGGTCCTCTTTTTCTTTTCCCAGTATTTTGTACTCCAGAATTATTATTTCAGGTGTCTAATGGTATCTTATATATATATATATTTTTTGTGGCTGTTATTTGCATTTTTCTGTCATTAGCAAAATAGTGTTTGACATCCTTCCATGTACTCATTTGACATCATATTCTCCTATGTGAGGTTTCTGTTCTACCTTTCTAAACATTGTTAAAATTTGGCTGTTTTCTCTTTATTGACTTTTGAGAGGTCTTGTGTATATATTTGGATAAAATTCCTTTATCTGACAGATGCTTTGCAATTATTTTCTCCCAGAGTGTGGACTGTATTTTTAATCTCTTAACAGTTTCTTTGAAGAGGAAGCATCTTTAATTTTGATGGAATCCCATTTGTTCCTTTATAGATTGTGCTTTGGATGTTAAATCTAAAAAATGTTTGGATAACCCATTGTCATGAAAATGTTCTCCATTTTTTTCCCCTAGAAATTTTAATATTTTAATTTTTATATTTAGGTCTATTCTACTTTTTGAATTAATTTTTTAAGTGAGGACATGTATGAATCAAAATTTTATTTTTCTCTTAATTATGTATATTCATTGTTCTATCATCATTTGTTGAAATGTCTTACCTTTCTCTCTGAATTGCTTTTGCACCCTTGTCACAAATTAGTTGTCATGTAAAAGTGTCATGTGAGTGGGTCTATTTCTGGACTCTCTTGTTTTCCATTGATTTATTTGTCTATCTTTAAACCAATACTGCATGAATTTATCATTGTAACTTGACAATAAGCCTTGGAACAAGGTACAGTTAACCCTCTATCTTTTTTCTTTTGCAAAATGATTTCATCATTTTTAAGAGCTATCAAAATACATCTCCAATTTGCTTTGCTGGTGATCTATCAACACTGATGAAAATGGATAATTATGATACCTCTGTGACGTACTTCTGGAAGGTCAGAAAAAGTAGAAATTTATTGTCATTTATTATTGTTCATTTAATTTAAAAAATAAAATAAATATTCACCCAAAAATATAAAGACTCCTTTGATCTGATGCTATGCTATGCTAAGTCACTTCAGTCGTGTCCAACTCTGTGCGACCCCAGAGACGGCAGCCCACCAGGCTCCCCCGTCCCTGGGATTCTCCAGGCAAGAACACTGGAGTGGGTTGCCATTTCCTTCTCCAATGCATGAAAGTGAAAAATGAAAGTGAAGTCGCTCAATTGTGTCCGACTCCTAGCCACCCCTTGGACTCCAGCCCACCAGGCTCTTCTGTCCATGGAATTTTCCAGGCAAGAGTACTGAAGTGGGGTTCAGTACTTATTGCCTTCTCCATTGATCTGATAGAATAGCTAAAAAAAAAGTGAACCATCTGTGTCTTTCTCTTTTCCATAATAATTTCACTGTAGTCAACCTAAGGGATAAATCTAAGCGATTGCAATGAATGTTCTACAGAGCTTTAAAGAAGAAGAAAACAAACACAAGAGTTAATTTAGAAGAAAAGTCTTCCAGGCTCTGTCTGCTATAGTGTATTTTTTAAAATGTATCACTGTTTGAACATTGATATTTACAACTATGTACAAAAATATGATTTGTCCTGTTAAGGGATAAGCTGATATAATTGGCCTGTCATATGATGATACTAATTGCAATCTGGATGAAAATTAGAAATGATGCAATTGTGTGTTGGAAACCTTAACAACTTTGAAATTACAACTGAAGAACAGAAAGTGTTACAAAGTCACTGAAGGCACAAAAATTCCATCCTGAAACACCATTATGTTCAAGTCTCCATGATGAGTCAGAAGGAAGGCTATATTTTGACTGATTTATCTGGAAGAAAGCAAAATGTGTGATAAAGGAAGGGTGGGACCGCACACAATGGGAGTCAATTCCAAATCTGTTATTGCTTATGAGATATTTGAAGAGTCCCTTTCTTGGTTTCCCTGGTGGCTCCGATGGTAAAGCGTCTGCCTTCAGTGCCGGAGACCTGGATTCGATCCCTGGGTTGGGAAGATCCCCTGGAGAAGGAAATGGCAACCCACTCCAGTACTCTTGCCTGGAAAATCCCATGGATGGGAGCCTGGTGGGCTGCAGTCCATGGGGTCACTAAGAGTCAGACATGACTGAGCAACTTCACTTTCACTTTCTTTAACTTTTCTTGGTTTCATGTTAGAATGATAGTCCCTGATTTTTAATTTAGAATAGACTGCTTACTTGAATGCATCAGATCAGATCAGACAAGTCGCTCAGTCGCGTCTGATTCTTTGCGACCCCATGAATCGCAGCACGCCAGGCCTCCCTGTCCATCACCAACTCCCGGAGTTCACTCAGACTCACGTCCATCAAGTCAGTGATGCCATCCAGCCATCTCATCCTCTGTCGTCCCCTTTTCCTCCTGCCCCCAATCCCTCCCAGCATCAGAGTCTTTTCCAATGAGTCAACTCTTCACATGAGTGGCCAAAGTACTGGAGTTTCAGCTTTAGCATCATACCTTCCAAAGAAATCCCAGGGCTGATCTCCTTCAGAATGGACTGGTTGGATCTCCTTGCAGTCCAAGGGACTCTCAAGAGTCTTCTCCAACATCACAGTTCAAAAGCATCAATTCTTCAGCACTCAGCCTTCTTCGTAGTCCAACTCTCACATCCATACATGACCACAGGAAAAACCATAGCCTTGACTAGACGAACCTTTGTTGGCAAAGTAATGTCTCTGCTTTTGAATATGATATCTAGGTTGGTCATAACTTTCCTTCCAAGGAGTAAGCGTCTTTTAATTTCATGGCTGCAGTCACCATCTGTAGTGATTTTGGAGCCCAGAAAAATAAAGTCTGACACTGATTCCACTGGTTCCCCATCTATTTCCCATGAAGTGGTGGGACATTTTATTAAATAAAAACTTATATTTTTAGAAGCAAATGTTGGGGAATTAACAGAAGAGAGGTTTTGTGCCATGCGCTGTGCAGAACATTTCATTAGTATGTTTTGATTTAGTTCTTTGAACAACATAACAAGGTTAATAAATCATTTTACTGATTATGAAATAATGATTGATATTGGTTTGGGAACTTTGGAAAACTCCTAAGTGTTAGAACTGGGATCTAGCCTCAGTATTTTATGACTGCAAAGCCTAAGTTTTTCCTGAAGAGAGGCATCTAAATATATTGATTATCGTAAAAGAACTGTGAGCCAGATTATAAACAGGTTATTCTTCAGAGGCTGCATTTAGACTCTCGACTTGGTAATTCCATTTATGTTCAGTCCCCAGAAAGAAATGTAATAATAAAAGATTCTGGGAAAATAGGATCAGGAATTCACATTAAATTATATTTGGTGGACTAAGAGAGAATGACATGTATTTTAATTCAGCCTGACAGGTGCTAAAATGTTTGGAGGCGACAAAGACTTTAGAGAGACTGCTATTTCTCCCCTAAAAGAAATAAAATCCTTTTAAGAAGTTCCTTAATTAATGCCTTGTGGTGTGTGTGTGTGTGTGTGTACACATGTGTGTCTGTGTTTGTGTGAGCAGCATTGTCTAAAATCATATTCAATTTCCATCAGAATATGTTATGGACCTGGAGTATTTGGGGAAAACTTTCACAGTAACACTTGAAATTACTTTGACATGGAAATGTGAATTGTTTCCAGGAAGGAAAAATGGGAGAGGGAAAGAAGGAAACATTTATTAATGTTTTATGCTAGAAATTTTCACATGTAAAACCTTATTTGCTCTTTATAACAAGTCTGAGGAAAGATGAAAAGATCAGAGCACAGGATATTCATTGTCATTCATTACCTGGTGTCTAATATCTTAAAAACAGTTCATGTATTTTGCCTGGGTGTTTCGGTTGTATCAGGTGGATGAAATTAGCCCCTATTCTCTCTTTTGGCCAAAAGTGGAAATCATCTGTTTTTTTTGGTTGTTGTTTCTTTTTTCCTTGAATGACTTTGGTAGTTGGTTGATCTAAGTTGTTTAATTTATAGTTGTTTATCATATTTTCTGACTGTCAATTTGATATCTCTAAAATCCATAGTTGTAATTTGTGTGGTCTTTCCTTCTATTCATAGCTCTGCCCAGAGGTTTATTCATACTATTGTCCTTTTCAAAGAATCAGGCTTTGAATTTGTTGCTTTTCCTCTATTGCTTATCCATTTCCTGTATTAATGATTGTTGCTCTTATCTTTAGTATTTCCTTCTTTTTGTTTACTCTGAGTATGATGTGTTTTTTTAAAAGCTTCTTAGGGTAGAAGTTTGGGTCACTGGTTTGAAATCTTATATATATATATATATATATATATATATATATATATTTGATGCTCTAAATTTCCCTTTAATTCCTGCTTTAACAGCATCCCACACATTTTCATATTTTCTGTTTTCATTTTCACTCAATTCAAAATACAGTATATATTTTTTACAGTATATATTTTACTTGTGCCTTTCCCTCTGATCCATGGAAGTGTGTGTGCTTAATTTCTGAGAATTTGAGAATATTTCAAATATATTTCTGTTATTTACTTCTGTATTAATTCTAATTTTAGAATGTAACATTCTCTATATGATTTGTCTTTTTAATTACTTAAGAATTGTTTAAGAATCCAGCATATAGTCAAACATTAAATGTTCCATGTGCTCCTCAAGAGAATTTTGTGTGGAAGATTTTGTAAATGACAATTAGAGCAGGTTGATTGTTCAAATTTGACCAATATGTAATTTTATGGCTTCCAAAGTCTACTTTCTCTGATATTACTGTAGTTACTCGAGTTTTCTCTTGATTATTACAGGCATGGTAAGTCTGTCCATGTCTTTGTTGTTATATTTCAACTATACACTTTGATAGCATATGTTTGGGAATTGCTTTTTTATCAAGTCTCACAATTTCTGCCTTTTAATTGAAATGGTTAGGCCATTTGTACTCAATCTAACTATTTTATGGCCGGGTTTTAACCTACTGTATTGCTCTTCATATTTTATTTATATCTTCTATTCTTTATCCCCTTCTTTTCCCACCTTCTTTAAGATTCTTTTTATGATTCCATCTTATCTTCACTATTAACTTATTAGCCATAACTCTTTGTTTTATTTTTCAGATGTTGCTTCAGGGTTTACAATATACATCTTTAACTTATCAGAGTCTATGTTTAGTCACTCTGCTGCTGCTGCTAAGTCCCTTCAGTCGCGTCTGACTCTGTGCGACCCCGTAGACGGCAGCCCACCAGGCTCCACCATCCCTGGGATTCTCCAGGCAAGAACACTGGAGTGGGTTGCCATTTCCTTCTCCAATGCATGAAAGTAAAAAGTGAAAGTGAAGTCTCTCAGTCGTGTCTGACCCTCAGTGACCCCATGGACTTCAGCCTTCCAGGCTCCTCCATCCATGGGATTTTCCAGGCAAGAGTACTGGAGTGGGGTGCCATTGCCTTCTCCCATGTTTAGTTACCCAGTTGTGTCCAACTCTTTGCAACCCTATGAACTATACAATGGGATCCTCCAGGCAGGAATACTGGAGTGGATAGCCATTCCTATCTCCAGTATCATAGTCTACCTTCAAATAATATTGAATTGCCCCACATGTAGTGCAAGCACTTTATCACAGGTTTTTGTTTTTTTGTTTTTTTGTTTTTGGTTTTTACAACAGCAAATTTCTATTTTTCCCCTTTCTAGCCTCTGTGCTATTTTTGTCATATATTTGATTTCTCCATATATTATAAACTCCAAAATATATAAATATTAGGCCTTTAAGGCCAACTTCTCTTTTTGGAGGTAGAAATGAGAAAAGATGTTTTTTATATTTACTTATTTGTTTAGCTCTTCCACAGCTCCTTAATCTTTATTTTTTCATTCAAATTCCTTCAGTGTGAAGAATTTCCTTAAGCATTCAGTGTTCTGTAAGTTGGCTGGTGATTGATTCAGCTTTTGTTTGCATGAAAGTGCCTTTTTACACCTTGTTTATTGAAAGGTATCTTCACTGAATGCAGAATTAGAGGTTGACAGTTTTTCCTTTCAATACTTTAAGCAACTGTCTTTCTGATTTGAATGTTGCTTGAAGAGAAATAGGTGATCATTCTTATCATTACTACCTTTTATTTTTATTCTGATGGCTTTTAAACATGTGTTCATACCTAATTTTTATCCATTTGATTAATATTTGCTTTGGTGGTATTTTCTTTATGCTATTTTTTAAATTTCTTAAATATGTACTATTATGATTTTATCAATTTTGAAAATTTTTTGGCCATAATGTAGCCATTGTTCCTTCAAATAAGTTCTTTTTGAACCCTTTTAATCTCTTTTTGTCCTAGGGCTCCAGTTATTTGTGTGTTAGACTGCTTGATGTCCTATAGGTCATTCGGACTCTGTTTACTTTTTCTCTCTTTGCTTCATTGTGGATAGATTCTTCTGTGGAGTCTTCAGTTTTATTGATTTATCATCTGCAATGTCTAGTCTATTGCTTCTGTTGCTCTCTCTCTGTACTGTTGCCTGAATACTGGCAGTATACTAGGGGAAATTACATGACTGAATTCCTTTTTGCTCATCTCTTAGGGATCAGTGCCCTTCACTGCCTGTTCACCATAGTCTGAAAGAGTAATCTTATAATTTTTCTTTTTCAGTTTTCCAGTTGATTAATATGCAGGAGTGAATTCTTTGGCAGGGATAGAGTGAAAGTATTCTCTTAGTAGATTTTTACTTTTGTTTTTCATATTGATCTTGCATTGTCAGTTTGGACATTCAAATTTATAAATAAATAATTATTGGGAATTTATTAGACTAAGGTTTATAGAAACAAAAAGATGAATAACAATCTGAATCTGTCTTCAAGAAGCAAGATAACTGTGTAAACCAAAAGAATGCTCTCAAATAACACAGGATTTGTGAAAGAAATATTTAAAAGGTGCTATCAAGGACACAGGACTTCCCCGGTGGCTCAGACAGTAAAGAGTCTGTCTACAATGCGGGAGACCAAGGTTCAATCCCTGGGTTGGGAAGATCCCCTGGAGAAGGAAATGGCAATCCACTCCAGTACTATTGCCTGGAAAATCCCATGGACAGAGGAGCCTGGTAGGCTACAGTCCGTGGGGTTGCAAAGAGTCGGACACGACTGAGCGACTTCACTTTCACCATCAAGGACACAAAAGAAGCATGGGGAAATTTCATCAGAAATATATGGGTGGTACAGAGGAAGAAATGCACACATTTTTCACCAAATTGTGAGACAAGAAATGTAATTACTTTTAACCTGATATATTGACTTTAGAAGGCCAGGATAAATTCTGTAAACTCTTGATAAATTCCCCAAACTAGGATTACAAAGACAGAAAAAAATAGTATATCCCTTAAGGAGCTGACAACTTAGCAAAAAATTTACAAATAAATAAATGGAGGAAACTACTTTAGAACTATATATAGGAAGAGATAGGCAAGTATTGAATTTCAACCACAGGGAAAGAAAAGGTCGTTCTAACTGAGCAAGCAGGAAGTCTAGATTAAGGAACCTTCCAGGGTGCTGATTCCAAAAATTTAATAATTCTTTGTTGGATAAGGTAGTGTGATGTGTTACTTCACTTAGGTGAAACATTATGGGGGGAAACATCTTAAGAGGCATGAATCAGATTGTTGTGCTCTATCATATGCAATGTATGGATGTGAGAGTTGGACTGTGAAGAAGGCTGAGCGCCGAAGAATTGATGCTTTTGAACTGTGGTGTTGGAGAAGACTCTTGAGAGTCCCTTGGACTGCAAGGAAGTAAAACCAGTCCATTCTAAAGGAGATCAGCCCTGGGTGTTCTTTGGAGGGAATGATGCTAAAGCTGAAACTCCAGTACTTTGGCCATCTCATGCGAGGAGTTGACTCATTGGAAAAGACTCTGATGCTGGGAGGGATTGGGGGCAGGAGGAGAAGGGGATGACAGAGGATGAGATGGCTGGATGGCATCACTGACTTGATGGACGTGAGTCTCAGTGAACTCTGGGAGTTGGTGATGGACAGGGAGGCCTGGCGTGCTGCGATTCATGGGGTCGCAAAGAGTCAGACACGACTGAGCGACTGATCTGATCTGATCTGATCATCTGCAAGAAACGAAATGTGAGAACCCAGAGTGAATAGAACTGAGTGTAATTAGACAAAAAATACTGAAGGGTAGGCAAGAGTTAGTTTTATAGGATTGAACATTATTTTGTAAGAGTGTATTGACTATTAAGTAAACAGTGAACAGTGAGGTTAATCTATTACTTCCGGATTTCTTTTTTAAACATAGGCATGGCTAATGGTGCACTTCCCCAAAACAGTCAATGCAAGAGTGGGAGGCTTGGGCGGGGATGGAATGAATTTAATTTCAGACTTTTAGGTTTTATGTTCCCAAAGATATTTATTTAAAGAAATCAAATAGATATTTTAATATAACACTCTTGCTCTGGTTTATAGAATTTGTTGAACTAAAGGTAAAGCTTGGGAGTTTATCAGCTATAGGTTGTTGTCCAAACAAAGCAGCCCTTGGAAATAATGGTTAAGAAGAAATGAGGAAAACAGAAAATTATGTCTCAGAAGCAAGGGAATTTAGAATTCCTAGAAAAAATTTAAGTGTTGGGGGCTTAAATTTAATATATGATAAATGACAAGAACACTCTGCAAGACTGAATTAGGACATCATTGGTAACATTTGCTAAGTGGAGAAGCAAAGGCCCAATTAAGAGGACAGAAAGATTAGGTGATAGAGACCAAGGCTGAAGACTAATTACTCCCTAGGAATCCTAGCTGCAAAGGGAAGAAGATGATTATCCAAAGAGAGGCGCTGGGTAGAAAATTATTATTTTTAGGACATAAAACACTTAAATATATTTTTAACCTTTGTTGTAAGAACTAGTAGAAAAGGGGAGGCTGAACATTTAGCAGGAAATAATCTTAACAATAACATGGGTATGGTGAGACCATCTCCTTCATAGGTATAAATTGGTATAATTTATACCAATGGGATATAAATTGATGGGGATATACATTGGTATAATCTTTTTGAAAAGCAATTCAATAATGTGTATAAAGAGCCTTAAAATACAGTTTTTGACCCCATAAGTCTGTTTATAGAATTCTGCCCTGTGAACAGAATCAGAGATGCAGATAAAGATTTGTGCACAAGGATAATAATCACAGCATCACTTATAATAAAGAAAAAATGAAAACAATCTTATTCTAAACAAAGAAGGCATTGGTATATAAACTACAGCATATTATACATAGAGTATTATACAACCATTGAAATTTTTATTTTCAAAGACTTTAAAATTGTTAAGGGAAATGTCCATTCAATACACTGTCTAGTGCAAAATGAGAAATTAAAAAAAAAAAAACTGAATATAGAATGTAATATAATGTGGAAAATAGAAACATTATAAAAGGAAAATTGTATCAATGAATAGAAAAAACTAGAAAGCTGAGCAATGCTCAGCATAAATTCAAGGAGACTAGGTCCCAACAGAGACCTAAGGGTTAGTTTAGGTAGAGAGATGCCTCTATCTTGGAGATGCCTCTAACTTGGAGAAATAGAAGGATATTTGTAGATGTGGGGAAGGGAATTAAAGTATTTTTGTATTGTTTAAATAAATAAGAGCAAGTTCTTTATCATCATAACTCCACAATATCAATAACATATTGAGGGCAAATTTTGTGTCAACTTTTGTGTTACATGTTTTTAATATCACAGTGAAAGTGAAAGTCACTCAGTCGTGTCTGACTCTTTGAGACCCCATGGGCTATACAGTCTATGGAATTCTCCAGGCCAGAATACTGAAGTGGGTAGCCTTTCCCTTCTCCAGGGGATCTTCCCAACCCAGGGAACAAACCCAGGTCTCCCGCATTGCAGGTGGATTCTTTACCAGCTGAGCCACAAGGGAAGCCCAAGAAAACTGGAATGGGTAGCCTATCCCTTCTCCAGCGGATCTTCCTGACCCAGGAATTGAACTGGAGTCTCCGGCATTGCTGGTGGATTCTTTACAACTGAGCTATGAGAAAAGCCCCTGAGCTATGAGGGAAGCCAAAGATAAGTAGAGCAAAGCATGGAAAAGGTTAGAAGTTATGTGCACTAGGAAATGGTGGAGCCAAGCTCCATACCCAGTTCCATTTGTCTCCACAGTCCAGTTCAGAGCCTTCTCCTGAGAGGAGAGTGGGACAACCTTGATATAGAGACACTTAAGTAATAGTCACTGTGGGTAAATTGAAGAGAGCTGACCAGAGACAAGAAAAAAATGGCTGGATGGTACCAAAGTTCTTAAGATCTCTGATTTGGAGAGCCACAAAGTTTACAAAATCATATGTTGTTTTCTTCAAAGGCAGTTGCATGTGTTGGTGTGGGAGATTAAGGGAAAGTTGAACTAATTGCAGGTTATAGTCTACTAGGGAGATTCAATGAAAGAAGAGGATTTGAGGATGTTGACAATAGGTTAGGGTGAATGTGGGATCTAAGCTTAATAATGAATACAAGATTTTTAGAAGAAGGTGAACAAAGAGGTTACAAGAGAAGGGTGGTAGGAGGGAATGCAGTATTTGAAGGGGGCCAGGGAGACCGAGAAAAGGGCAGAAGTGGAAGGTTGATGCAATTTGTTGGCATCAAGAAGGCTGAGGACTTCGAAGTTTTATGGTTAAGTGGTTAGAAGAGTTGCCCAAAATTATGTGAAAAAAGTGAATCCTTACATCATCTCTGTGATGGTAGAAATCAGCAGTGGAGAAAGAGAGGGAGGCATGTTCTGAAGTGCTTAGCAGATGAAATGGAATGACCAGAAGATGCTGGAAATGTGGGATAGAGCAGAGGTGGGAAAGTGGAATGATATGAGGCTCAGAGGATGAAAGGAATGTGCTGAGGGTCAGTGAAATAAAGACGCAGAGTCAACAGAGAATGCTATGAGAGTGACCCTGGCCTTTACAGCATTGGGGTACAGGGAGAGGGGTTTTCTTGGAGAGAAAGCTATAGTCATACTTAGGACATTGGCTGATGCACAAGGAATGCTGAATGTCAACTCATTCTCACTTTGTTGACAGAAGACTGAATGTAAAATGTATGGGTTTATATCAGGAGGTGGAGGGATTCTGGGAAGGGCTGAGGATGTCATGGAATGGGGGCTAATTACCACAGAAAAGGGCTTTCCAGGACCACATTGGAAAGCATTTGTAAAGAAGACCACAAGTGAATGAAGGGACATGATGGGAGAAGTACAAGCTAATGTGTGCACATGAGTCATATAGGGGTTTTTTCATTGAAGAGGCTGGTGTTCTAGCTCAGGCTGAGGCCGGCAGGCATGGAGTGGCTGCCATTGACTGTGCTGAGGTCTCTAAGACTGGGACGATGGAAGCCTGGGTAGACTGAGGAGCTAACAGTGATAAAAACCAGTAGTCTTTGCTCCATACTCAAATAGCAAGATGTGGCCAAGCTTTCATATTTTTTAAAGATAATTCTGTTTGGCTGTTGGAAATGATTTGCTTCTCTTTAAACTGCTCCATTCCTAGAGGAATCATTCATTGGTTTGAGGTAGCTATGGAATATTTTATTTATTTATTTTTTTTTCCTCAAAGTATTAGGTATTATGGAGCAGCTTGGATGAAACTACCCTTAATAGAGCTCTTTTTACATGGCTGGGGATAAACTTGGCTATTTTCTCCAGGGCGTGATATAGAGGTAGACCTTGGTTGCTAAAAGCCTACCGCCTCAAGTTCTGCTACTAGCCCGAGTTCTGTTTTTCTGCTCACACCATTTGGTAAGAGCCTCTCTTCTATAGCTTACGTGTCTGCAGGATGCATATAAAAAGATGATATATGTGTTAGTCTTGAGGCAAATGGATGAACTAGATGAATCATTTGGGGAGGGTAACACCCACAGCCCCCTCACATTGTCACTGAAGTAATATAATTTTCTAAAGGAAGAATTATCGACATCTAGTGAGATGTGAAATCAATATGTGTATTATTTACTGAACACATGCTGGGCATTTTTTACCAGACTCATTGGTAAACATGCTCAGACATAAATTTTCCAAATTCTTGGATGGATTTGTGCTTTAATTAACATTCTTAGCTGGAAACTAGAGGCAGATGGGAAGCGTTAATAATTCCATAATTGATAACAATCACTTCTGAAACATAGAAACAGCTCACAGCTCACTAATTATTTCGGAGAACAAAATACTTCAAATTGTTGGGAGAAGTGCTCAGTGGCGTGGGAAGTGGAATAGTCCAGTGAATGAAGACTAGATCAGAAGCAGAAGGTCTGGCTTTGAATTCAGTGCCGCATCCCATCTATCTTTTCTAAGCTGTATTTTCCTCATCTGTCAAGTCAGAATAATTCTTGTCTTCACATGTAGATATGAAAAGTAAGAAAATGTGTTTGAATAAGCAACGTGCAATGCCTGGTACCAAGCAATTCCTCAATAATTTGCTAGAGGTTAAGATATGAAATATGAAACCCCTCTAGAAGTTATCAGTATCCAATATCTAATTAATACTCAGCCCTTGTGACAATTCAGTTTTAACTGTTAAATTTCTGTTTTAAGCATCAGGAACAGCATACTTTTTGATAAAGTTTCTGGATTTAGCAAATCAATGTAACTTTACTTTAGAATTTTTACTTAGAATGCCAGATCTTTCCCTGACATAAAACCTATTAAATACTCCAGGAATCAAAGTTCTTCAGAACACCATAGGAAACACTAATACAAGCTTTCAATCCCCCACCCATTGTTGGTAGGCTGGACTTAGCCGTAGCAGCAGGTTAACAGTTATTAAATAATCACTATGAGCCAGGATCTATCTTCTGAACTTTTAAATATAAAATCTCTCTTAATTCTTACAACATATTCAAGGGTCAGTGCCATTACCAGTACCAATTTGAAGTAGAGGAGACAGAGGCACATGGATTTTAAGCATCTTACCTGAAGAAACAAAACAAAGCAGCAGTGGAAGATGATTTGAAGATAGACGACTTCTGTTCACAATTCCATTCCAGGATTTATTCAGCTAATATGGCTTCCCAGGTGGCTCAATGGTAAAGAATCCTCCTGCCAATGCAAGAGACACAGGAGATACGGGTTTGATCCCTGGATGGCGAAATTTCCCTGGAGAAGGGAATAGCAACCTGCTCCAGGTTTGCCTGGAAAATCTCATGCAGAGAGGAGCCTGGAGGGCTATAGTTCATAGGGTTGCAAAGAGCTGGACACAGCTGAGCGACTGAGCACAGGGCACAGCCCAGCGGTTCAGTGGATGCCAAGTATAAAGTGAAGACCACAGCACTAAAAAGATCCCTGTGGAGTGGCATATTCCTAAGGGCTGGAGAACGTTAGGAAAGCAGAGAAGCAGACCCAAATACCGGAGCTGAGAGTAAGCTAGGAGCAGTGAGGGGTGTCTTTCTAGAATGCTGGCTGCTGGCTGCTGTCTTTGGCTTGCTTTACCTGTGAGTCAGTGTTGTGTGTAGGTAAGTTCTGGGTTTAAAAGACGAATAAGGCGATGGCCATCTCAGTTCAAATAGGAGAATTTCATTCAATAAGGCCATGGAACTTTATTCAGTGTGTACATTCATAGAATTAGAATTACATGAAAGAGGAATGTACTGGCCCAAATATGCATAACTAGGAAGGTAGTGGACATTGCTGGGCTCCATTTTGGAATTTTAACCCGCTTTCATGTGCAGGAATCCACTTATTAAATCCTCCATGGGTACTGATAAGCGTTCTTTCTCCTTAGCCTAGCCTAAATATTGTCAAATGCAATGCTTTATTTTAGCAAGGTTTATGGCTTTGTGAATGTAAGGGAGAATGGTACAATCAGAAGCTGAGTATTTGGTCAAAGGCAGCAGTGACTTCTCTTCCTAGCATTAAATGGGACCGCTTTTTCTCACATGTCCAAGAAACTGTCCTCATCTACTATCATAGGCAAGTGTATGTTTTCCGTGAGACTCAAACTGGGCACAATTTCAAAAGTTGTATGCTTTGCCTCCTTTCCTACCACTAAAGGAAAATTCTACAAAGTTGCCAAAGGTAAAACTCTCTAAAGTTACCAAAGATTAAAACTTCATCATAGTTCTTATGAAATAATTTTCCCTGGATAGAATGACAGTTTGTGTACCGTTTAAAATAGACTGAATGAGGCAAAGGAACTACTGCAGGAAAAAAAAAAAAAATTCCTTAAAATATTCACCAAGAATTAATTTGCTGAGTAATTTTCTAAAACCCATATCAAATTAGATTCATTGTACCATAGAGTACAATTAGGAGTACTATAGTGTCCAGGTCCAGAGACCTCTCTTCTGCCTGCCCTTCTGGGGCATGGTGGTGAATCTCTCTCTGTTCAGCAGTGAAAATGGATTAGCCATATGTCAAAATAGGAAAACTGTTCTGTCATTTGTATCAGAGAAAACTCTGGAAGGCTGTTGTGATGGCACAATTATCTCAGTATACGCAGGGCTGAGCACTGTCTGCTGTGGGTGAGGTTCACCGTACATGTTTGTGGAATATACAAAAGAGCATACTTTAGAATTGGAAGAAGTCTAAGCGAAGATGAAATTTGATAGTTTGCAAACATCACCCAGGGGCCACCTTGGGGATCAGTGGAAAGGAAGGAGTATGGGTCTGAAGCAGCTCCTCCTTCATCTGTTTCAGAGATTAAAACTCCTACTGCTATTTAAACTTTGAAAACAGTCCTGATACAAAATATTAGCAGCTAATAGTAGAAAATACTGGCAACAATAATGTGTCGATGAGTAAACTGAGACCCCCAATAATTACGTAATGTGCCCCAAATCATGCAATTAGTAAGACACTGAGCTGGCACTCAAATTTGAAGCTTCCACTCTGAGCCCTGACCTGTTAATAAGCCACATGCTAATGACTCACTGGAAACTCAGCGCCTAATTTTCTGTGAAATTTGCCCATCCATCTCCAGACAAGAGCATTTGGCATCCTGTCCTGAACTTGTTACAACATTTTCATTTTCTTTCTGAAAAGCAACACTTGACATTTCAATCAACATCTTATAAAATTCTCTCCTGCCCCAGTTTTTTCTTCTGTCTTCACTTTCTTTTAAAATTCCTCAGGCAGCCTTACAGACAATGTTCTAAGGACGATGCCCTGGATGAGTAGACAATAAAATCCAGGCACAAGCTCATTCTAAAGCACGTTTCCTTTCAAGCATTGTTATCATAACTGCTGTTCATACCATTCCATCCATTCCTTCAAACAGCTATCTTTTCATCTCCTTCTGATGCTTCTGGTAGCTTACTTGTGTGTAATAAATGCAGCCACAGCCCCGGAAAAGTGTCTTGCTCATCTTCAGCTTGTTGTGCAGCTGACCTTGCCTTGGAGCTGTACACACTGCCTTTCTACCCACAATTGACTGTGAGAGTCAGAGAAGCAGAGAGGGTCAGAGATGAAAAAGGCTCTGGGGATCTTGAAATCCATTGTCATTTTACACCTGAAGAGTCCGAAGGCCAGAGAGGGGGGGTCACTTTACTCAAGGCCACACAACTAATTAGGGGCAGAGAACTATGTATCCGAATTCCTAATTCAGGACTCTTAGAAATACTGGGCTTATTTTTTGCTTCCCGTCTAGTGCACGCCCTCCAGCTGGAAACCCTGGTGACAGAGTAGGGTCACAGCATCACAGAGGACGACTAAGGTTCCATGGACCAGACATGGCATCCAATCCGCTGAAGTCATGAGGGGTATACATGTCCAGTGGACATCAGTCAGAGCAGAGAGGCAACAAGCAGCATTAGGGGCTGAGTTCTCCAGCTGTGCCTGGAGTCTGTCACTGCAGATCCTTGTAGTGACAGGGCACTGGGGCATTAGCACTGTGTTGTCCTGGAGCGACAGAGGACTAGAGCAGATGGTAGGGACCACAGACAGGTTTTTCTGTCATGCCCAGTGAAAAGAGATGAAGAATGAGTCTTAGTCTGAAGCAACAGTTTTAAAACTTTTTTAAGTAGCAAAAGGATCATACTTTCCCAGGCTAAATCTTGCCTAAAACTCCAGTGCATAAAATGGATAAAAGGAGAGCTGCTGTGGTTAAACTTGGAGAGAGAGTAAGATGTCCTCTGAGGTTCCAGGCAACAGAATTTGATGTTAATGATCAGCAGGAGGAGAACCTCCCACTAGGAGGAGTCTTGGAAATCTGTGGGTTTTCACAGTGTCTAGAGTTTTTTGATGCTTTTGAACTGTGGTGTTAGAGAAGACTCCTGAGAGTCCCTTGGACTGCAAGGAGATCCAACCAGTCCATTCTGAAGGAGATCAGCTCTGGGTGTTCTTTGGAGGGAATGATGCTAAAGCTGAAACTCCAGTACTTTGGCCACCTCATGCAAAGAGTTGACTCATTGGAAAAGACTCTGATGCTGGGAGGGATTGGGGGCAGGAGGAGAAGGGGGCGACAGAGGATGAGATGGCTGGATGGCATCACTGACTTGATGGACGTGAGTCTGAGTGAACTGCGGGAGTGGGTGATGGACAGGGAAGCCTGGAGTGCTGCAATTCATGGGGTTGCAAAGAGTTGGACATGACTGAGCGACTGAACTGAATTGAACTGATGATGGCCAAGGTACTTAACCCTTCTGTCCCACTGTTTTCTTAGCTGTGATTTGGAAATAGTAACAGTACCTATCTCAAAATGCCATGAGAATTAAATGAGTCGATAATGTCACATGCTCAGAACAGTACCTGGCACAAAAGAAGGGCTCTGATTTATCTTGGAAAATCATGTCAGTGATGGCAGTGCTGCTTATTTGTGGCTCTAAAGAATTACACCTGAATTATTTTGCATTTTCAGTTGTCACATTCCTGGTGATTATGATTGATTGATTGATTGATTGAGAGGTGCACATTTCAGTCTTATTTTGAAATATCAACTGTAGGAAAAAGTGTGGAAAGTAAATCAATTGCATGTTGGCCTATTATGCATAAATCTAAATTTATCAGGGCAAGTATCTGACTGCTTTAATATCTTTCCTAGAGTAGCCACGCCCAGCATTTTACATATTGATTATGTGTTTTTTATGGTAATTTAATTTAATATCTTTAGTTTAGAGTTTATGTTGATTTTTTCAAGATTATATATGCAGGTAGTATATATTTTAAATTTCATTTCAGGAAATCAGTAAAGAAAGCCTTACAGAAGGCTTGTTTATAACAGGGTACTTTGGTGTGGTTAGACGGAGGACCAATGTAATAGACGAATGAGGATCACCTGGAACTCTTGCATTTCTATTTCATGAAAGCAGAGTTGGTCTGGGTAAAGCTGAGAAGCAATAAGAGGTTTCTCTAGCCCACTCTGTTTTCCTGTAAGCCCCATTGCAGCATTTAAGACAGCAGTAAAGACAGTTTGAAAATATCTCTGGGACAGAGATTCTCTAAATGTATTTGAAGTCCCTCTGGCAAGCTTCCTAGTAGACTAAAAGTAAAACCACTGGCAATGGAATTGTCTTCAACTGTGTTGAGTGAAGGCTATTAGGCACAAACATACTAAAAGATTTATTGTGGATTACTAATGCCTCCTGTACAATGATATGAACTGAATGCTGAAGAATTGATGCTTTCGAACTGTGGCTCTGGAGAAGACTCTTGAGAGTCCCTTGGACTGCAAGGAGATCCAACCAGTTAATCCTAAAGGAAATCAATCCTGAATATTCATTGGAAGGACTGATGCTGAAGCTCCAATACTTTGACCACCTGATGTGAAGAGCCAACTCATTGGAAAAGAACCCAAAGCTGGGAAAGATTGAAGGCAGGAGGAGAAGGGGTCAACAGAGGATGAGATTCTTGAATAGCATCACCAACTCAATGGACATGAGTTTGAGTACAACCTGGAAATTTGTGAAGGACAGGGAAGCTTGGTGTGCTGAAGTCTACGGGAACGCAAACAGTCGGACATGACTGAGCGATGGAACAATAACTGTTCCTATTGTATAGTTAAACATTTCTCAAATTTATTCAAGAATCAATTCACTATTCCATGGAGATAATCTGGTTACCACCAAACTCCAGGCCATATTGAAAAACTTCACAATTCACACAAAATTCTTAGAATTTGAGGGAAGGATTGTTCACTGAATGATATAGGAACTTCAAGTTGGTTATGGCTTTTAATTACTGCTGGTCTTGATTCTTCATTATAAATCATTTTAAACTTGGCTTTGTTTCTTATGAAGTACTTTTGCCTAAACTTAAGTAATGATAATTTTAATAGTATCTTTGGGAGATCAATAACTTGTCAATTAGAGAACTTTTAGGTAATTGCATTTCAATTAAAATGTGGTTTATTTCCAATTCCCTATTTGTTTCTACAGTGGCAATTTTCTATTTCTCAATTGAATATCAAGTTATTACTTGTCTGGAAAGATTTTTAAAAAGGTGAAGTGGGTCGGATAAAAGCCATACCTTAAAGGATGAAGGTTGATAATATTTAAGAGCCATCTCTAGACAAGAAAGGTGTACCTGGGGTGTGGGTGAAGTAGAGAAGACTCAGGATGCTCTGCAGGAAAGATAGAGTGGATGCTCACCTGGAGACAAGTTCTGTTAATAGAGGTGATTATTATTATTATTATTTTTACCTGAAAGCGTATTTGCAGGACATACAACAATCAGGCTCATCTTAAAGATGAACCAGAGTTCTCCTGAGGAATTCTACTTAGAGAAACCGTGAACAGACACGTCAGAGCAGAAATAATATTTCTTTGCTTTCAGACACTGGAAGTATTGTTTCTATTGGGAATTCTGGGCTTTTAAAGCCAGATTCCATTCATCCATGAGTAAGAAGAACAGACATTCATAGTACTTACCAGGAATTCCAAGGATCTCTATCCAAATGGAAATGAAAGTAACTTTCAATCAAATTATAGATAAAATTATCTATGGAATTTTCAGAGTCCTGCTCATTTTACATCAAAAGACATCCACGTATTTCTAGATGAAGGCAACGTGTCAGTAGGATGCTTAGAAGATAAAATTCCATGCAATCACAGGCCCATTTTGTTTTCAGTAGATTTTGCATTAGTCCTAGAAGTGAAAATGATTGGATTGAACTCCATTTGCAAGAAGCGTTTTTGCAAAAATACCCCATACCTTCCCTCCAGCTAAACAGAAAGAAAGTCCAGCAGCCTCAGTTGGAGAGTGTCCCTTGGGTCTGCTTCCAGCCCTAGAATTCCTTAATTTTGCAAGAAAAAACAGTGAGACTCCTAAACCCTAGTTTGCTCACTGTAATCTTCTTTGCCATAGCTCTCTGTAGTATGAGTCAGAATCTGGAGGACTGGACTTCCTTTCCCATCCTCCCTGCACTTGAATTACAAAAGGGGCCAAAGAAGCTGCAAGTCTCCATCCTCCACTCTCAGAGAAGTGAGGTCTGCAGTCTGAGTGCAGGATGTTGAGTTGTAGCATCTTGAATCCAGAGGCACTGTAAAAGTGTGTACCACCATGCTGTTTGGAAAGAGATTGGACATATCTTTGTGCATTTCTACATCGTCCTATTTGTCTCATTTAGAAATTAGATTGGAATGCAAAGTGGACCTCTCCGAAGGCAAATGTTACCAAGAATGACACTTATCACCCCTTTTTTGGAATTCTTCATCTGAAGAGTAGCATTTGATTAATGCTTTCCAACCTTCATCCATAAAAAAATAAATAATATCTAACACTTAGTGAGGGCTGACTCTATGCAAGGTACTTGTATGTGTGGTTTTCTACTTGAATTTACTTAATTCTCACCGCAACATTTTTAAGTAGGTACTCTTTTTTTAAGTAATTTTTTTACTGGAATATAATTGCTTTATAATGTTGTTAGTTTATACTTTACAGCTAAAACGAATCAGGCACATATATACATATACCCTCACCCTTGTGGACTTCAGGTCACCACAGTGCATCAAGTGGAGTTCCCTGTTTTATACAGTATGTTCTCACTAATTCTCTGTTTTATACAGTCAATAAATATATCCCCACCATATTTTGAGATGTATGTCAATCCAAAGAAGTAGATATTCTATATTTCCACTTTAAAAATGGAGAATTGAGGTTAAAAAAAAAATGTACAGCAACATGACCAAGTTCTCAAAGCTGGTATAAAGTAATCTTACTGAAAATTTTGTCTCTAGATTAATGCATCCTACAATTCAAATACAATCACATCCATTTCCTGATTGAAAGCCTCATGGCTCCCTTTGTCTAGACTCAAAAGGGTGAAGTCCACTGTCCTTAGTATGATCTCTTAAGTTCCCTATGATCTGACCACTTTTAGTATCTCATCTCTTGCCCTTTCTTTCCTTTAACCTTATATTTCAGCCATCTATGTAGGTCTCCCAGTAGACTTCCTTTCATATTTTTACATCCATCTTTAAATTACCTGATATGTACTTTGTATTTCTCTTGTTATTTGTAGACTTCAATGCCACACTTTCTATGACATTTCTTTGTTCTCTCCAAGTCAGTGATGGTACCTGCCCTATATATTTACCTGGCCATCTGTACATCATTGTGACCGGAGATTACCATGCCATGTCTTACTCCTTCTGATATTACTGGCATCTGGCACAGTAGAGCAGAGTGGATGCTCAGAACGTGCTGGCTAAAACATCCTGACCTGAGGGTTGTTCTGTGCTGCAGCTAAGGGCTCTGACTCTAGACCTCACATCCTGCATTGGCACTTGCTGTGCCATTTGAACAGATGATTTAAACTCTCTGAACATCAACTTTCTCATGTGTAAAATGGTAAAAATAGTATTGAAAAAATAAGTGAAAGTATTAGTCGCTCAGTGGTGTCCAATTCTTTGCGACCCTATGAACTATAGCCTACCAGACTAATCTGTCCATGGGATTCTTCCAGCAAGAATACTGGAGTGGGGAGCCACTTCCTTCTCCAGGGGATCTTCCCAGCGCAGGGACTGAATATGAATCGCTTGCATTGCAGGAGGATTTTTTTACTGTCTTAGCCACCAGGTAGTATCTTTACCATATTTGTTGTAAAAAACATAATGATGAACATAAAATACTTAGCAAGCTGTTTTGTACGTAATAGTCACTTAAAATGTTAATTGTCATCAATCTTCATCATCATATTTAGAGAGGATCAGACTCAAGCCTAAGACAAGGGCACATCTGTTTAAGGATACAAAACCCTCAGAGAAATTCCACCCAGATTTACATTCCTGCCATTGTCTAGGGTTTGCTAGTCCTTGGAGTCAAAAAACTTCACGGAAATATGGCTCTATGCATGGATCACATAGTGTACCACTCTTTTTTTTTTTTTTGACTCTCTTTTCAATGGTCTCTTTTTCTGTATTTGAGAAAAGATTATAGCCTTGAAAATGAATTCAGAAGGTTAAGGGAAAGTAGCCTGGGGAATATGAATCAAATTGAGCCCAAGATAAAATTATCAAGCTTACCACTATTTCAGTCTTGCCCACTAGAATACATGTCAATAAAACTATGTCTGTGTTCTTTTCTGATGTGTTCTCTGGCCTTTCTGATCCATGGAGACAAGTTTCCTAGTTGGTAAACTAGAAATGTTGGTAAATAAATGATAAAGGCATGACATTTCTCTTCAATGATATAGATTTTAATGAACTGAAAATAATTTCCAAGATTAAGTAAATGTAATAAATTATATAATCATAATAACTAGCATTTATGATTTTTTTTAATTTACTGGAATGTTACTGATTTACAATGCTTTGGTAGTTTGTGCTGTATGATGACATGAATCAGCAAAGTATACACTTATATCTGCTCCCTCTTGGACTCTCTCTAGGTCATCACAGAGCGCTGAACTGTGTTCCCTCTGCTATATAGCAGCTTATTCCTAGCTATCTGTTTTACACATGGTAGGGTGTATGTGTCATTGCCACTCTGTCAATTCATCCCCCCCACTTCTACCCCCACTGTGACCTCAAGTCCATTCTCTAAGTTGGCACCTCTATTCCTGTCCTGCAAACAGGTTCATCCATATCATTTTTCTAGATTCCATATATATGTGTTACTATATGATATTTGTTTTTCTCTTTCTGACTTCATTCACTCTGTATGACAGGCTCTGGGTTCATCCACCTCACGACAGCTTAATAAATATCATTCCTTTCTATGGCGGATAAAGATGTGGTACACATATGCAATGACATATTAGTCATAAAAAGGTACCATTTATTATTTATTTACTATGATAAGCATGTTATATTTATTGTCACATTCAATAATCACAATTTGTTGAAGAAGTTACATTATTCTCAAGATAGAAATTAAGAAACTGAGGCTGTGGGAGCCTTAGAACTTGTCCAAGATCAGTAGTTACAAAAAGGCAGACCTAAGACACTGAACCAATTCTGTGTGACTCAAGTTCGTGCTCTTTGTCACTGCATGAGCAAACACACACATACAGACACATTCATATGGGTGTGCATATGTGAAAAATCAGTAGATTCAGATTCCTAATTATTTGTTGTTTTTGCTGTCGTTTAGTCACTAAGTCATGTCTGACTTTTTGCAACCCTATGGACAGTAGCCCTCCAGATTTCTCTGTCCATGGGATTTCCCAGGCAAGAATTCTGGAGTGGTTTGCCATTTCCCACATCAGGGGATCTTCTGGACCAGGGATAGAACCCACATCTCCTGCACTGCTCCAGCATTTCAGGTGGATTCTTTACCACAGAGCTACCAGGGAAGCTGGCCTAAAATTAAGTATATAAAGCTATAATTGAAGTATAAAATTAATTTTTTTACTTTATATTAAAAGCCCATGTTGACTCTGGCCAACAAATAGAAAAAAGTTTAAGACATTTGTTTTAGCCTTTTGCTGGAGACAGGGAGTTCAATTGAGTTCAATTTCAGGAGTGACTTCAGCGTTAGAGTCAATGGAGAGCAAGACTGATATTCGTTTTCCTGATGGCATTTGAGCTGTCTAAGCTCAGCAGGACACAAGGTTCACTGTCTTTTTCTTTTGAATCCTCTGCCCAGCTGTGGCTCAGCTAATACCACCAGTCTCTGGAAAAGTTCAGTTTGCTCTTTTCCCTGATTAGCAAAGCCCTTTCTACCTCTAGCTCAGTTCATCATTAGTTTGATTGGCTTCCAGAAACCCAAGACACTGTCTGCTTATCAAGTACAACTTGCTTTCCTTTAACCTAAATTGTTGAACTTTAATGATTTGGAGCATTACAGCATTATTTTAACTTATGCCACTAAGTACATTACTCTTTTGATTGTTATTGAGTCATAAATCACTCCCTGGCCTTTACCTACAGCCAAGTTTACAGTTAACTATTGAGAGCATATTCTGGGATACCTCTTGGAAAATAAAATCTTTCTCTGCTTGTTACCTGTCTTGTTATTGTGTTATACTGAGAGTAGGAGAAAAATCAATGTAATATTTGAATCGTGTCAGGTAGGTTGTTTAAATGCAGTTTCTAGAAAAAAAGATGACAGAGTTTTGCTTTGGGGGACAAAATTTGTGGAATCTGTGTTGTTGATGGCTGCTGAGATGACAGGAATATCCAAGAAGAAACAATCCAATAGGAAATGTGGCCAACAATTCACTCCTTCCTTTCTTCTTAAGCCTTTCTTTCTTCCACTTTGGCCTTCCAACTTACTATCAGTTATTGGAAGCCTCCTATGGGTGAAACACTATGCAAATATCCCAGAATTAAATAACAGAGACACAAAAATTAAACTTGGTTTTAATCTTAAATTGTTTTTATAACATGAGGGCAGGCAAGGTATGCAGGGCAAAGGTAAGCCCAGGTAAGCCTACAGAAGTTCAGATGAAAGAGTTGTCCTTCTGGAAAATAAAGGAAGCTCCATGACTGTGGCAATGTTTGAACTGGACTAGGAAAGAAAGAAGGACAAAGTTGGAAGTGTCATACTCTATGCTATACTTCAAACTATACTAAAAATTTAGTAATCAAAACAGTATGGTACTGGCAAAAAACATACATGTAGGTCAATGGAGCAGGATAGAGGACCCAGAAGTACATTCACATACATATGGTCAATTAATCTACAACACGAAAAGCAAGAGTATACAATGGGGGAAAAGTATACAATGGGGGTTATGAAAACCCCACTACAATTAGTGGGGTTATGAAAACTAGACAGCTGCATGTAAAATAATGAAACTAGACTATTTTCTCATACCACATAAAAAATTCAACTCCAAATAGATTAGCAACATCAATGTAAGACATGAGACCATAAAACTCATAGAACATCAGCTGTACACTCTTTAACCTCTAAAATATATTTAGCAATATATTTTTGGATCCTCAAGCAAGAGGAACAACAACAACAAAAATTTTTTTTTAATGGGGCCAAGTAAAACTAAAAGATTTTGAACAGCAAAGGAAGCATAACGAAAAAGCAGTCTACTGAAAAATACCAGAAAATGATATTTCTGATAAGGTGTTAATATAAAAATATATAAAGAACTTGTACAACTCAATATCAAAAAAGGAACCATTCAATTAAAAAATGGGCAGAGGACCTCAATAACCATTATCCAAAAGAAGGCACACAAATGGCCAACAGGCACATGAAAAGGTGCTCAACATCACTACGAGTCAGAGAAAGAAAAGTCAAAACTACAGTGAATATCATCTCACACCTGTCAGAATTTTGTTGCTGTTCAGTCACTCAGCCATGTCCCACCATTTGCTGTCCCAAGGACTGCAGCACACCATGCTTCCCTGTCCTTCACCATCTCCTGGAGTTTGTTCAAACTCACGTCCATTGAGTTGGTGATGCCATCTAACCAGCTCGTCCTCTGTCATCTACTTCTCCTGCCTTCAATCTTTCTCAGCATCAGGGTCTTTTCTAATAAGTCAGCTCTTCATATCAGGTGGCTAAAGTCTTGGAGTTTCAGCTTCAGTATCAGTCCTTCCAATGAATATTCAGGACTGATTTCCTTTAAGCTTGACTGGTTTGATCCTAGGGACTCTCAAGTCACTAGGGAAACCAAGAGACTCACAAGAGTCTTCTCCAACACCACAGTTCAAAAGCATCAGTCTTCAGCACTCAGCCTTCTTCATGGTCTAACTCTCACATCTATACATGACTAATGGAAAAACTGTAGCTTTGACTATATGGATCGTTATTGGGAAAGTGATAGCTCTGCTTTTTAATACGCTGTCTGGATTTGTCATAGCTTTTCTTCAAAGGAGCAAGAGTCTTTTAATTCCCTGGTTTAAGAAACCATCTGCAGTGATTTTGGAACCCAAGAAAATAAAGTCAGTCACTGCTTCCATTTTTTCCCCATCTATTTGCCATGAAGTGATGGGACCAAATGCCATGATCTTCGTCTTTAGAATGTTGTGTTTAAGCCAGCTTATTCATTCTCCTCTTTCACTGTCATCAAGAGGCTCTTTAGTTCCTCTTCACTTTCTGCCATCAGGGTGGTGTCATCTGCATATTTGAGGTTATTAATATTTCTCCTGGAAATCTTGATTCC
This sequence comes from Bos indicus x Bos taurus, assembly GCF_003369695.1. Classification (NCBI taxonomy): domain Eukaryota; kingdom Metazoa; phylum Chordata; class Mammalia; order Artiodactyla; family Bovidae; genus Bos; species Bos indicus x Bos taurus. Next base: position 27,784,951 of record NC_040104.1, read on the forward strand.
AGCTCTGCTTCATCCTGCCCAACATTTCGCATGATGTACTCTGCATATAAGTTAAATAAACAGGGTAACAATATACAGCCTTGTTGTACTCTTTTCTCAATTTGGAACCAGTCCGTTTTTCCATGTCCATTTCTAACTGTTGCTTCTTGACCTGCATACTGGTTTCTCGGGAGGCAGGGAAGGTGGTCTGGTATTCCCATCCTTTAAAGAACATTCCACACTTTGTTGTGATCCACACAGAAGGACATGGCAACCCACTCCAGTACTCTTGCCTGGGGAATCCCATGGAGGGAGGAGCCTGGTAGGCTACAATCCATGGGGTCACAAAGAGTCGGACAGGACTGAGTGACTTCACTTTCACACAGTCAAAGGCTTTAGCATAGTTAATAAAGCTGAAGTACATATTTTTTCTGGAATTCCCTTCCTTTTTATTTGTTCCAATGGATGTTGGCAATTTGATCTCTGGTTCCTCTGCCCTTTCTAAATCCAGCATGTACCTCTGGAAGTTCTCCGTTCACATGCTGCTAAAGTCTAGCTTGGAGAATTTTGAGTATTACCTTGCTAGCATGTGAAATTAGTACAACTGTGCAGTAGTTTGAACATTTTTTTGGCATTGCCTTTCTTTGGGATTAGAATGAAAACTGACCTTTTCCAGGACTGTGGCCACTGCTGAGTTTTCCAAATTTGCTGGCATATTGAGTGCAGCACTTTCACAGCGTCATCTTTACGATTTGAAATAGTTCAACTGGAATTCCCTCACCTCCACTAGCTTTGTTCATAGTGATGTTTCCTAAGGCCCTCTTGACTTCACAGGATGTCTGGCTCTAGGTGAGTGATCACACCACTGTTGTTATCCAGGTCATGAAGATCTTTTTTGTATAGTTCTTCTGTGTATTTTTGCCACCTCTTCTTAATATTTTCTTCTGTTATGTCCATACCATTTCTGTCCTTTATCATGCCCATCTTTGCATGAAATATTCCCTTGGTATCTCTAATTTTCTTGAAGAGATCTCTAGTCTTTATTCCCATTGTATTGTTTTCCTTATTTCTTTGCATTGATCACTTAGAAAGGCTTTCTTATCTTTCCTTTCTATTCTTTCAAACTCTGCATTCAAATGGGTATATCTTTCTTTTTCTCCTTTGCCTTTCACTTCTTTTTTCAGCTATTTGTAAGGTCTCCTCAGACAACCATTTTGCCTTTTTGCATTTCTTTTTTCTTGGGGTTGGTTTTGATCACTGCCTCCTATACAATGTTATGAACTTCGATCCATAATTCTCAGGCACTCTGCCTATCAGATCTAATCCCTTAAATCTATTTGTCACTTCCTCTGTGTAATCATAAGGGATTTGATTTATGTCATACCTGAATGGCTGAGTGGTTTTCCCTGCTTTCTTCAATTTGTCTAAATTTTGTATTAAGGTGTTCATTATCTGAGCCACAGTCAGTTCTTGGTCTTGTTTTTGCTAACTGTATAGAGCTTCTCCATCTTCAACAGCAAAGAATATAATCAAACTGACTAATGAAAATGGCTGTTGTCAAAAAATCTAAGTAAATACTGGTGAGGATGTGGAAAAATGGAGTACTAGTACACTTATTGGTGGGAAAGTAAATTGATGAAGCCACTATATAAAATTAAAAATAGAACTACCACAGGATCCAGCAGTTCCACTTCTGGGTATTTATCCAAAGGAAGCAAAAACACAAATTCAATAAGACATATGCACCACCATGCTTATAGAAGCATTATTTACCCTAGCCAAGATATGGAAGCATCTTTAGTGCCTACAGACAGATGAAGGGATAAAGAAGATGTGGCATATATATAATGGAATATTAGTCAGTGATAAAAAGAATATAATCTTGCCATATGTGACAACGTAAATGGACCCAGAAAGTACTATGCTTAGTGAAATAAGTCGGACAGAGAAAGACAAATGTTGTATATTTTCACTTACATGTGAAATCTAAAACACAAAACAAATGAACAAATAAAAGAGGAGACTCACAAATACAGAGAATAAACTAGTGGTGATGTGCGGGTGAGATAGTTGAGAGGTATTAAGTGTTAATACCTTTTATAAACAGTATTAAGTGTTCATAAGGATTAAGTGATTCAAAATACTGTTTTTAAAATAAGTCCCAGGGATATAATGTACAGCAGAGGGAATATAGTCAGTATTTGATAACAGTTCTCTCTGGTATGCAATCTATAAAAATATCAAATCATTATGTTTCACACATGACACTAACACAATGCTGTAAGTGAACAAAGCAAATAAGGAGTGTTGGAGATTTCATGTGGGGGCATGTAGAGGCATAGAGAGAGGAGAAGAGTCATGTTTCCTTCAGTTCTTGCCTCTCCTTTCCAAACCTCTGGGTGCTGCAATCCTTGAATCCTAGCTTCCTCAGAGCCTTTTCCATCCATTTTCCAGATCAAACTCAACCATTCTGTGTTGCATGGTAGTAAGGACCATCTAGGCTGATTTGTCCCCATGAAAATATCACATGTCTATGATAGTATACATTTAAGGTGGCTTGTTTATATTTTAACCAGAGATTTCTGAGATGTGATCTCAGTTCTACTTATAGTATTAGATTGTCAGAATACTTGCTTTTATTTTTGCAAAGAAAGGGATACTTTAAACTTTGCCTTAGATTAGAAAGACAACTGTCCTCTTAGCTAACTTGGTATCCCCTTTGTCAAACAGTATGTAATTTTTTTGGACAACATAATTTGCATGCAACAAATTCTGTTTTGTCATATGAATGATTTGGGGGGAAATGAGATTTGCTTGAGGACATCCTGTAGTTTGTTAGAATCAAAACCAGGTTTAGAAATCAAATAACTGTTTCTACTAACCCTCTATTAAGAGAAAATATATCCCTTAAAAATTGCACAAATGTCTGTTTCAAGAGCCTCGTGGCTGGAAGTGTTTTTAGATATTCTAAAAGGATGCTTTACCATGACAAGGATAAGGGAAGGAAAATAGATATTTCTTGACTTTTAAAGCATTTCTTAAATTTCTTGAATAATACTACATGCCATGTAGTGTTTCTAAGATGTTTTTCTTTTACAACCTACTGAAAGGTTGTTGCTGAACCACGAAAGATGCTGGGATTCTTGGCCTCCAGAGGGGAAGAATTCAATCCAGGGCCAGAGATGAGGCTTGATCGCTCAGAGCTTTTGTGTAATAAAGTTTTATTAAAGTATAAAAGAGATAGAGAAAGCTTCTGACATAGACATCAGAAGGGGGCAGAAAGAGTGTCCGCCCCCCCCCCCCCCATAGTATTAGCAATGGAGTTATATACCTTTTAATTAGTTATCACAATGAATCAAAAGGATGTCTGGAGGTTGTTAAGACTTTACTAGACCCACTCCCATAATTTACATTTTAAGATTATAAGATTAGCCAGAAGTTTTTTTCCAGAAACTGTCCTCAAGCAGAATACATTATTGTTAAATAATCCTAAAGAATGTAGAGAAAAAAGTTTGTCCTTTCCTCTTCCTTGAGAATTCCAGACCCCTATCTCCTCCTCGAGAACCCCAGACCCGTCTCTCCTTGGGGGCCCCCAGACTTCTTATCAACCTGCCTAGGAATTGACTCGCACTACTTCCTGTCTTATCATCCTATTCACATTAAAACATAATACCACCTTGGACTTTTAGGTCTTGTAGAATTTAGCCTCTGCTTACTGCTTTGTTCCCATCTCCTGTCACTGTTACCATCACTTCAGTTGTCTTGGTCACGTTGACTCTCTTCAGCGACTGTACCAATTTCATTGCTTCCTACAGGTTTGGGCACTTCCGGTGTCTCCTGCCTGCACTGGTTGCCCCCACTGAAGCCTGGGCTTCTCTCTCTCTCTTCACTATAGTCTCTGCTCCCAGGGGCCTCCCCCCACCCCCTCGTCTAACACACATCTCCTCCCACCACTGATCTTGGCTACTTTCCCTCCAATTTAGTTTTCTCTCTCTCACTTAGTACTACCTGACATAATGCTATGTATTAATATTTTAGTTTATTGTCTGCATTTCTCTCTAGATTATGAATATGAAGAGAATAGAAACTTTTATGTTTTTGAAGTTTTTCTTTTATATGGGCACATAGCTGATTAACAATTTTATGTTAGTTTCAGGTGTATAGCGAGATGATTCAGTTATACATACACATTTATCTATTCTTTTTCAAATGCTTTTCCCATTTAGATTATTACAAAATATTGAACAGAGCTCCCTGTGCTATACAGTATGCCCTTGTTGGTTATGTATTTTAATTATAGTAGTGTGTACAGGTCACTTCCAAACTGCCAATCTATCCCTGCCTCCCCCATGCCTCCCACCCTAGTAACTGTAAATCTGTTCTCTAAGTCTGAAAGTCTGTTTCTGTTGTGTAAATAAGTTCATTTTCATCATTTTTTTAGATTCTGCATATATGCAATACCATATGATATTTGTCTTTCTCTATTGGACTTATTTCACTTAGTATGATAACCTCCAGATCCAACATGTTATTGTAAATGACATTGTTTCATTCTTTTTAGTGGCTGAGTAATATTCCATAGTATACATGCACCACATCTTCTACATCCATCCATCTGTCGATGGACATTTAGGTTGTTTCCATGTCTTGGCTGCTGCAAATAGTGCTGAAATGAAAGTTGGGGTACATGTATCCTTTCAAACTAAGTTTTCCTCCTGATATATGCCCAGGAATAGAATTGTTGGATCATATGGTAGCTCTATTTATAGTTTTTAAGAAACCTTCTTACTGTTCTCTATAGTGGCTGTAGAAATTTACATTCCCACTAACAGTATAGGAGAGTTCCCTTTTCTCCACACCCTTATTGTTTGTAGATTTTTTGATGATGACCATTCTGACTGGTATGAGGTGCTATCTTGTAGTTTTGGTTTGCATTTCTTAGCTGTGTGATTTCAGAAAACTCAGTTCTCAAGGCTTCAGTTTCATCAGTAATAGTATGGGCCGTGGTTATACCTACCATGGGCTTCCCAGTTGACCCAGTGGTAAAGAATCCACCTGCCAATGCAGGAAACACAGGAGACATAAGTTTGATCCCTGGGTTAGGAAGATCCCTGGGAGTAGGAAATGGCAACCCACTCCAGTATTCTTGCCTGGAAAATTCCATGGACAGAGGAGCCTGGCAGTCCATAGGGTCACAAAGAGTAGAACACGACTGAGCAACTGAGCATGCACACATGCATACCTGTCATATTGACTGTCTTTATATTAGACTTGACTACCTGTAAAGCCAGGCACATGGTAGGAGTCAGTTTCATTTTTTTTTTTCTTTTAAATTGGAGGATAATTGCTTTACAATGTTGTATGGGTTTCTGCCATACAACACTGTTAATTAACCATAAGTATACATATGTCCCCTCCTTCTTGATCCTTCCTCCCCACCCCCTCCCCATCTTACCCCTCTAGGTTGTTAGAGACTAGTGAGTTGAGCTCCCTGTGTCATATAGCACTAGCTACAGAGAGTCTTATATAGCACTAGCTATGGAGAAGAGACTTTTATCTTGTTTACTGCTAAGTACCCAAGCCTAAAACAATGCCCAGTATGTAATAGGCATTTAATCAAAATGCATTAAATTAGAGGTAAGTATTGCTGTCCATGTTTTACAGAGGTACATATTGTCATCAGCAGAGATTAGAAATTTACTCAAAATTGCCAGCCTCATAACTGAAGCAGCTGGGAATTAAACTTTAAAGCTATTTCTCTTTTCACTACACCAAAATAACTTTAAAGAGTAAAGTAAATTTATGCCTTGTGTTGCAAACTTTGACATGGAGATATCTTCTCCTACAATACCTCAGTTATAATGAGGTATTTGTTTTTCTCATTTTCCATTTCAGTATAATGTAATCTGGGCTGTCATCATCTTCAGGGTAATTGTGGAGTGTTTACTATATGTCAGTCAGTTCAGTTCTGTGGCTCAGTTGTGTCCGACTCTTTGTGACCCCATGGACTGCAGCATGCAACACTTCCCTGTCTTACACCATCTCCCGGAACTTGCTCAAACTCATGTCCATTGAGTCAATGATGCCATCCAACCATCTCATCCTCTGTCATCCCCTCCTCCTGCCTTCAATCTTTCCCAGCATCAGGGTCTTTTCTAATGAGATGATTCTTTGCATCAGGTGGCCAAAGTATTTTCAGGACTGATTTCCTTTAGGATTGACTGGTTTGATCTCCTTTCAGTCCAAGGGACTCTCAAGAGTCTTCTCCAACACCACAGTTCAAAAGCATCAATTCTTCAGTGTTCAGCTTTCTTTATGTCCAACTCTCACATCCATACGTGACTACTGGAAAAACCATAGCTTTGACTAGACAGATCTTTGTTGGCAAAGTAATGTCTCTGCTTTTAACATGCTGTCTAGTTTGGTCATAGCTTTCTTCCAGGGAGCAAGCGTCTTTTAATTTCATGGCTGCAGTTGCCATCTGCAGTGATCTTGGAGCCCAAGAAAATAGAATCTGTCACTGTTTCCATTGTTTCCCCATCTGTTTGCCATGACATGATGGGATTGGATGCCATTATCTTCATTGTTTGAATGTTGAGTTTTAAGCCAGCTGTTTCACTCTCCTCTTTCATTTTCATCAAGAGTCTCTTTAGTTCCTCTTCGCTTTCTGCCATAAGGGTGGTATCATCTGCATATCTGAGATTATTGATATTTCTCGCAGCAATCTTGATTCCAGCTTGTGCTTCATCCAGCCTGGCATTTCACATGATGTACTCTGCATATAAGTTAAATAAACAGTGTGACAATATACAGCCTTGATGTACTCCTTTCCCAATCTGGGACCAGTCCGTTGTCCCATGTCTGGGTCTAACTGTTGCTTCCTGATCTGCATACAGATTTTTCAGAAGGCAGGTAAGGTCATCTGGTATTCCCATCTCTTGAAGAATTTTCCAGTTTATTGTGATCCACATAGTCAAAGGCTTTAGCATAGTCAATGAAGCAGATATCTCAGTTCAACACGTATCAGAGCTGGAAGACATCTTAAAGACCCGGGGTGGAGAGGGTTTCTTTCAGTGTCAAGCATATCCCTGTCGTGGGTCTTCATGCTTTTTCTGATAGAGCCAGCCACCTTATAGCTTGCAAGTGATAAAAACAAAAGGAAAAAAAAAAAGCTGAAAGCAAAATCTTTCTAAATGCCTTAATTTTTCCTTTGTCTCACGTTAACATTTGTCATAACCCAAGTTCCTTGAAAGCTTTTCTATTTATTTTATCTATGTATTTTTAATTATGTGGAGACATGACAGAGTCATATCTCAGTGTGGTTTTAATTGGAAGTATTGATGTTTGAAGTTAAACCCTGCTGAGAAAACTTTAATTATGATCCACATGTCCTCAGCTTGAATGGTTCTGTGGTAAATTGTAATATTGTTCACAGCTCTGCATTTCCTCCTACCCCTACAGGAGGAATATACATCTGTGTCTTTTCCACATCACTTGCAGTGCCCGCTTATAGGTACCACTGGCATGACTGACCATGTAATTTGCATTGTCCATTAGCATATGAATCAGTAGGATGTAGGTTGCATCCAAGCAGATGCTCCCTGATATAAGAAGCATGTTATGCAAAGAGGCTGCTCTTTTATCCTGATGTCCAGAATGGAAAGTCATGAGGTGTAGATTGCTACTAAACCAGGAGCAGAGCTTGAACTGACTTGTAACCTTTATGTGATACATGCAAGAAAATCTTTTATTGTTGTTGTTGTCCACTGAAAAATTGGGTTTGTTTGTTAGCATAACAAAAGTTCAATAATAGAGGTTCAAAGAAAGTAAAGCAAGGGGTTATAAAATCTCAAGTTTGAAGATACATCAGGGGTCATTATGTCCTGGCCTCTATCCAGTAAGGAATTACTAGAGAGTATTAAGCCAAATAGTCAGCAATCCACTGTTTGAAAAAACTCAAAAGATGCTATCTTGTCAGGTACTCAAGAATTTACTCAAGAATTTTTGAATCTTAACACATCCAAGTGATACCTTAAAAATACTTCTACATCCATGGCATGATCTGAATTGCACCCACATAGTCAATTGCTTATAATTCCTCTTTAAACTCTTTTTATTTGAATAAATTTATTCAACAAGGGTACTTGTTATCATTGCCAGAACTGGAAACCCATTATCAATTGCTTTAACCAGAAGGTTGTTCAGTAAAAAAACACATACCGTAGAAATGAAACAAAATTATTGATCCTGGTTTTGCCCTATCACTATGGGCCTGTCTCTTTATTAACAGGAATTAATAGAAAGTATTAGAAATTGGTGGGCTTCCCTGGTGGCTCAGATGGTAAAGAATCTGCCTGCAATGCCAAAGACCTGGATTCAATCCCTGGGTTGGGAGGAAAATCCCTGGAGAAGGGAAAGGCTATCCACTCCAGTATTGTTGCCTGGAGAATCCCATGGATGGAGGAGCCTGGAGGGCTACAGTCCATGGGGTCACAAAGAGTTGGCCATGACTAAGTGAGTAACACTTTCCTTTCATAGAAATTGAGCCCTACTCCTTGTTACCAGAAAGATGGAAAGAAAAAATAATAAAAGGTAACTTGTTCTGTAATTTAGGGCTGTTCAATTCATACCTCTCATTTTGTAGACCACCAGAAACACATACCAGAAGATAGAGTTGGAGCAAGGGTACTTCTCTCAAGGGCAGTTATCAAGGATAAAACCTCCACAACAACTTCTTTTTATGATAATATGTTGATCCTAGGAGTATTGACTGTAATGAAAAAATGATAAAAATCTAATTCTCCTTCTACTTTTCTACTATCACCTCTCCCCATAGTCTTAAATCTTTCCTCCAGGATAGACATCTACAAGTCATCAACTTTTCCTAGTATTATATTCTTCCTGCCACTCTTCCATAATCTCCCTACCCTGGATAGTCTTCTCCTTGTCAAGGTTCCTCACTCTGATGAAAAAATGAGAAGAGCTCTTCTTTGAATAAATGAGATGGTCTGGGAACTTCTTGTATAAAACTCACTCTTTTTTTTTACTGTCTCCCAAATGTAATTAAGATTCAATGGGAGACTTTGAAGGCAAAATATGGTTAATGATGGACTCTCTTTGGAGCAACTCCAAAAATCCTTCCCTTTCTGAAATGCAATGAGAAGCTTTCCTGAAACATTTTTACTTTTAACTTTGGGCTTAGCAAAGCTCTAAGCTATTCTAAGCTGAAGGGATGACTTTTATTTTAGCCATTCCTAAGAAGGGAGCAGGCCTGATGTTCTTACAAATGACCTTCCTGTTTTCATTAAGGAAGAAATGTAAATCAGTCAATGAGAGATGATGGCAGCAGGACCTTGTCAAGCAGGACAGAGAGTAAGGAGAATTTCACTGTCTGGGAAGAACCCGACTGTCACACACCCTGGCAGACTCTTTTTGTAAGTGAAGCTATTAGACTGTCCATTTGGCTTGACAGTGTCAGTCGCAGACATGCTAAATTGCCATACTTCTCTGACAAAGACTCCTGGGCTGTAATTCCTTCTTTGAGTTAAAATGGCCTTCAGACCTCTCTGACTACCAGGAAACTCAGAGCACTGCTATACAGTCCTGCCTGATGAAAGCTCCTTTGTGTGTGCTGGGAGAGACTGCCCTTCCCACCTCCATGTACATTCACTGGACCAACAGCCCGGGACAGAGAGAAGGAGGAAATTGAGACAGCTCTAATGCTACGCCTTCTGTTCCCCTTATAGGGCTCTGTTTTAAGTTTTCCTTAATATTTCCATCCTAGACCAAGTAAGGTGGTCTGATGGTTGGGAAAATAGCCCCTGAACTGATTTTTATTTGACTTTATTTATTTATTACTATTTTGGCTTGCTGCCATTTATCTCTTTTGCACAAATTGTTTTCTGATTCTTGGCCATTTGGTCCTGGACAGATCACCAATCACTTAACCTCTTTGAGCCTCAGTTTATTCCTTAATAAAATGAGAAATTTATGGTGTTTCCCTCCAATTGTAAATGTTCTGTGACATAACATGAGACAGTCCTCGAGATACTGTCTAGCACATAGTAAGTGTTCAATAAGTGCAATTTAAATCAGAATCAGACTTTACAAAGTAATAAATCATGTTCCTCTAATGTGAATACCTCGCAGATAAGGTCTAGCTGGATCCAAGGAACCTGTAGGGCAAGTTCACAAAGACACCTTCATAAAGGGCTTATACATATTAGTCATTATTTCTATTCACACAAGACTTAATGACTATTGGAGACAGCTCAGAAAAGAGCAATGAAAATGTATGAAAGGAAGGTCTGTGGGGTCATGCCTTTGAAGAAAAGGTTAGAGGAGATGTGTTCTTTAATCTGGGCAGGGGAAGATTGCAGCACGACTTAATAATGGTCCTCAAGTATGATTGATGTTAGTAACTGAAAGAGTAATGGAAGGGTTGTATTAAAGTGGAAACATGGCCTCATCATTCTCCCCAAACCTGCTAGGTATTTCCTAAGAGCCAAGCAGAGTAAATACAGAACTGTTGTTAACAGCAATAGGTATTGGAACCAGAGTCACGGAGGAAACCCCTTGCCTTTGAACTTGTAGGAAACAGAATCTGGATGACTGGTGGTGGGGCATTTTTAAGAATACTCTGCCTCCTGTACTTGACGCAATTTTGTGACTTCTGTCTATAGACTGTGATCTTGCCTCTTAACCTAGGCTGGACCCCCAGTGTCCAAAACACCAAACTCACAGTGAATGTATGACAAGTGTCTGCTGAAACGCTTTTATTCCTATCTTTTGAAAAATGGAGATAATATTCTAGCCCTAGGGTTGATGCATATGACATATACTAACATGACAAATGGTAGCTTTCTTTGTAAAAATGACTTAGTGGTGGTGGTTGATCGGAGGATAAGTTACACATTAGGAACTGAATAACTTCTGTCTGTCACTAGATTGTGACCTTCTTGCGAGCAGACTTCTTACTCCCCAATGTTTGAACTCAGTGGCTCTCCATCATTAGAATTTATTGGGGAGTGTTTAAAAAAAAAAAAAAAAAAAAGGCAGGGACTCAAACCAGATTGGTTTAATCCAAATCTCTGAGTATAGTTAATGAGCTTTACCATTTTGTAAGGTTCAGTCAAATTTGTGCATTGTTACTCTAGCTGAATGCAAATTAGAACTAGGAGAATAGAGAACAGAGAGCTAGTGTGCCTTCTGATTCTTACCCCCCAAATCATGAACCCTTGAAAGTTCCAGAACCATCTTGAGAAGACCAAAAGTATAATTTCTTTAGAGTGCACTGGAATTTTTTCTTCTCCTTACACTGACCCTCCATGGAAAAAGAACATAAACTGGTCTCTAATCTTACACGCTAATAGCTTGACTCATCTCTTATGTAGATGGTAGCAACTGCTTCTTTCAAATCTGTTTGAGGAAGGAAGGCTTTTGATTTCCGCTTTTGCAGCATTTTTTATGCTTCTTGACCTTTATGTTGTACATCCCCGACAGGAAATTTAAAAACATTTCATCTGTTCCAGAGTCATGATTAGCATTTCACGTTGAAGGTTTCACATTATCTAAAATTATATTATCTAAATTACATCATAGAGAGATATCTTCATTTCTGCAAGAACAATAAAAGCCAATAGGCAATAATGATATGGATGATCTCTATTTCTGAAATTTTAAAGAAAGAGGATTTGACAAACAGATAAAGGAGTCCATATTAGATATTCAAAATAATTAGCTAGAATAACATAAAAAGGTGTGTGGGGGGGGTCGACCTGCAGCTATGCCATTCAGATCTCTCTCTTACTGTGATACTAAAATTCTGGCAGTGAGGGGACATGGGAAAGTATTCTTTCCACTCCCTCTTATTCCCACAATTTCCTTAGAATATGGCGAAGCCCCTAACAATGGTCTGAGGTTCCTAATTGGAAGAAAAGTTACTAAATCTAATGCTTCTCCCATGAAAAACTTTGCTTACCTGGATAGACTACTGGCAACCACAAGACAGTGTCTTTTACTTGAAGACATGATATTTTAAAAGGATATGGATGTGTCAACTCTGGTAGAAATTTAAAGGTAATTCTCCATAAAGAACTACCATGAATTAGGCAAAAGATAAGGTTAGGATTCCCAAATCTGTTCACCTAGCTGTCAGTGTTTGTCAGACTATGTGGGTAACTTCCTCATCCAGATAGTTATGTTTCAACACGGGTTGCCCATCAAAGCAGTATTGGTCAATATAAAAATATATGCTACTCTAGACCAACTGTACTCAAAGCTATGCTTGCTGACTGGAGTTAGCCAACTTGGACACAACGTGTGCCATGAAAAGTTAAATCAAACTGATTTTGCCTTATATGTTTCCAGTAATACCCCAAGAGGATATATTTTGTGAATAGATATATTTTATTTAAAAGCATGGACTCGTTGCTCAGCCTTCATTTGCAAACTGCAAAACTTTCTCTCTGTGGATGAAGTCATCAGTCATGAAACGTAGTCAAGTAAAAATATTCTCGTGGAATTCAATTTGGAAACCACAGTGTTCTTTGCACCATATGTAAACCACCCGAGGTATATATACGTGTGTGTATGTGTGCATGTACATGTGTGTGTATGTATGAATCTAACAAAATCACATATTCTAAGGTCCTAGACATTTCATGAGAGTTTTTAGTCTGAAGCAATAAAAAAACAAAAACAAACAACAACAACAAAAAAAACCACACACACACAAGAAAAGAAGAAGAAGAAGGATGTATGTTTCATGAGGGCAAATATTTTTGTTGGCTTTGTCTGCTATATGCCCTGTGCGTAGGACACAGCAGGTATGTAATAAATATATATGCTGAATGACTGAATGAAAACTATTCCTGAATGCTTAAAAAAATTAAAAAAAATAAAAAGATCATCTATTAAAATAAAAAAACAAAACAAAATTGTCACGGAACTTTTATTGTTGTTGTTCAGTCTCTCAGTTGTTTCTGACTCTTTGTGACCCCATTGACTGCAGCACGGCAGGCTTCCCTGTCCTTGGCCGCCTCCTGGAGCTTCTCAGACTCATGTCCATCAGTCAATAATGCCATCCAACTGTCTCGTCCTCTGTTGCCTGCTTTTCCTACTTTCAATCTTTCCCAGCTCAGGGTCTTTTCTAATGAGTTGGTTCTTCGCGTCAGGTGGCCAAAATATTGGAATTTCAGTTTCAGCATGTCTTTCCAATCAATGTTGAGAATTCATTCCCTTTGGGATTGACTGGTTTGATCTCCTTGCAGGCCAAGGGACTCTCAAGAGTCTTCTCCAACACCACAGTTCAGAAGCATCAATTCTTTGGCGCTCAGCTTTCTTTATGGTCCAACTCTCACATCCATACATGACTACTGGAGAAATCATAGCTTTGACTATATGGACCTTTGTTGACAAAATAATGTCTCTGCTTTTTAATATGCTGTCTAGATTTGTCATAGCTTTCCTTCCAAGGAGCAAGCATCTTTTAATTTCATAGCTGCAGTCAACATCTGAGTGATCTTGAAGCCCAAGAAAATACAGTCTCTCAGTGTCTCCATTGTGTCCCCATCTATTTGCCATGAAGTGATGGGACCAGATGCCATGATCTTCAGTTTTTGAATGTTGAATTTTAAACAGCTTTTTCACTCCTCTTTCACTGTAATCAAGAGGCTGTTTAGTTCCTCTTCACCTTCTGTCATCAGGGCATCTGCATATTTGAGGTTATTGTTATTTCTCCCAGCAATCTTGATTCCAGCTTGTGCTTCATCTAACTTGGCATTTCGCATGATGTACTCTTCATATAAGTTAAATAAGCAGGGTGACAATATGCAGCCTTGACCTACTGCTTTCCCAATTTGGAACCAGTCTGTTCCATGTCCAGTTCTAACTGTTGCTTCTTGACCTGCATACAGGTTTCTCAGGAGGCAAGTAAGGTCATCTGGTATTCCAGTCTCTTTAAGAATTTTCTACAGTTTGTTGTGATCCACACAGTTAAAGCCTTTGGCGTAATCAAAAAAGAAGTAGGTGTTTTTCTGGAGCTCTCTCACTTTTTCTGTAATCTAACAGATGTCAGTAATTTGATCTCTGATTCCTCTTCTTTTCCTAAATCCAGCTTGAATATCTGGAAGTTCTCAATTCATATGCTGTTGAAGCCTACCTTGGAGATTCCTGAACATTACTTTGCTAGCATGTGAAATTAGTGCATCTATGTAGTAGTCTGAACATTTTTGGCATTGCCTTTCTTTGGGATTAGAATGAAAACTGACCTTTTCCACTCCTGTGGCCACTGCTGAGTTTTCCAAATTTGCTGGCATACTGAGTGCAACACTTTCAAAGCATCATCTTTTAGGGTTTGAAATAGCTCAACTGGAATCCCATCACCTCCACTAGCTTTGTTCGTAGTGATGCTTCCTAAGACCCACTTGACTTCACACTCCAGGATGTCTGGCTCTAGGTGAGTGATCACACATTCATGGTTATCTGGGTCATTAATATCATTTTCGTCATCATCTTTTAGGTCATATCTGAATGGCCTATTGGTTTCCCCTGCTTTTTTCAATTTAAGTCTGAAGTTTGCAACATGATCTGAGCCACAGTCAGCTCCCGTCTTATTTTTACTGACTGTTTAAAGATTCTCCATCTTTGGCTGCAAAGAATATAATCAATCTGATTTCAGTATTGTCTGTCTGGAGATGTACCTGTGTAGAGTTGTCTCTTGTGTTGTTGGAAGAGTGTGTTTGCTATGACCAGTGCATTCTCTTGGCAAAACTCTGTTAGCCTTTGCCCTGCTTCATTTTGTACTCCAAGGTCAAATATGCCTGTTACTCCAGGTATTCTTGACTTCATACTTTTGCATTCCAGAACGCTATGATGAAAAAGGACATCTTGGTAGTTGTCTACTACTACATCCCTGGTAGTTCAGCTGGTAAAGAGTCTGCCTGCAACACAGGAGACCCTGGTTTGATTCCTGGTTCAGGAAGTTCCCCTAGAGAAGGGATAGGCTACCCCTCCAGTGTTTATGGACTTCCCTGGTGGCTCACATGGTAAAGAATCCACCTACAATGCCAGACAACTGGATTCGATTCCTGGGTTGGGAAGATCCCCTGGAGGAGGGCATGGCCACCCATTCCTTTATTCTTGCCTAGAGAATCCCCATGTACAGAGGAGCCATGAACTTTCAAACACCAGAAAATTCACTTCAGAATCTCCTTAAATTTATAAACCTTGTTTGATAAATAGTAATGATTCTGTTATGGTTACTATTAGGTTTCAGTAAACTTCTTAGATAATTAGTAATAGCTAATTTACATTAGCTAGTAAAGCTAATGTTTTCTGAACCTATTCCATTCCCTCAAAAAAGAAAATGAAAACTTCTTTAATTTTTTTCTTTTTATATTTCTATTGGGGTATAACTGATTTACGTGTCAGTTTTAGGCATATAACAAAGTGAATTTATTATACAAATACATATATCAACCTTTTTTTTGGATTATTTTCCCATATAATCTATTATAGAATATTGAGTATGTGCTATACAGTAGCTACGTCCTTATTAGTTTTCTATTTTATATATTAGATCAGATCAGATCAGTCGCTCAGTCGTGTCTGACTCTTTGCAACCCCATGAATCGCAGCACGCCATTTTATATATAGTATTGTGTAAATGTCAGTCCCAGTCTTCCAACTTATCCCTCCCTCCCACTTACCCCCCAGTAACCATTTGAAGTACATACTAATATGTGCTTCCTGTAAGTACACCTTCAACAAATTCAATGAATTGTTAGACAGGGTTAGCTACCTCCTTACCAAAGGTTTGCATCTCAGAAACACAATGATTTAAATATTATCCTGTCAAGGTCCTGCCTTGGGCAATAATTTACACTACTGTTTTAGCTACTATATAAACTGCTAGTAAAGCAGTTCTGCAATAAGTATCAAGATTTTTAAAAACCTTCATTACTTTAGAGTCAGTTTGATTTTTTTAGAGAATTTCCTAGGGAAACAGTGTAAAATGCACACTTTAATACATAAAAACTGTTTTGTGCTGTTAGTTATTAATCAAAAAATTGTACAAATGGAAATAACCAAGTGTTTATCTTGGGATATAAGTAAACTAGGATACCCAAAGAATGAAATATTGTATGGTTATTATACTTTTATAAATGTTAAGTAACAAAAGGGAAATATGAAACGATATATGTAGAAGATGTCTACATTGTTAAAAAGTGCATACAGATGTTAATAATAGTTATTTTGGGTAGTGAAACTTGAGTGGTTTTTCCTCTGCTTTTTTTTAATATACATTTCTGATTTTCCATAGTTTCTCTTTTTCTCCCATAATGGCAATAGCAGCCCTATTGCTATTTTTCCCTAAAACAAGAACAAGAACAAAACCTTTGCTGATACAACTTAAAACTTAAACACCTACTGAGGAAAATGAGGTTCATTTCCCCACACCCTGAGAAACTGCAATCATTTTAGTCATCATTTTCAATGCATCACCTTTTTTTTTTTCTTTACATATTCACCCATGTGAATTCTTTAAATTCACTTCATACTCTTTATATAAATTTACATTTATATATATATACATTATATATACATATATATACATACATATATGTATACATACATATATGTATACATATATATATACATATACATATATACACATACATATATATACATTATATATACATATATATATACATTATATAAATTATATAAATTTACATAAATTCGCTTCATACTCTTTAAAAAAACATTTATAATGCTGCTTTATGGTAGGCAGCTTTTTTCAGTTAAGTTATTTTTCCACTTATCTTTCCTTTTTCCCTTGCTTCCACTTCTTTCTGTAGTTTGACCCTCTCCCCATGTGCCCACATAATATAAAAATTTAGAAATACATACTTTATGTATGTGTAGTTTTGTGCTTATATATTGACACATATATATATGTTTACATTATATACATATGTATATATGTAGTAGCTTATATATTCCACATATATGTGTGTGTGTGAGTGAGTGATAGTCACTCAGTCATGTCCAACTCTCTGCGACCCCATGGACTGTATAGCCTTCCAGGTTCCCCCATCCATGGAATTCTCCAGGCAAGAACACTGGAGTGTGTTGCTATTCCCTTATTCAATATAAATGTGTATACAGCCATAATAATGATATGAAAATGCCAACATTTAACTGCTTTTGACTTTAAAAATGTCAGTTTCAAGTCAGCAGACTCATTCATTTCAATGGTACTTAAATTACCCGTGGTAGTTATCCAGGTTTCCCAACACTACTTGCTGAAGAGACTGCCTTTTTTTCATTGTATATTCTTACCTCCTTTGTCTATTAATTAACCATAGTGTGTGGGTTTATTTCTGGGACCTCTCTTCTGTTCTATTGATCTATATGTCTATGTTTGTGCCAATGTCACTCTGTTTTGATTACTATAGCTTTGTGGTAGTCTAAAATTTGCAAGGATTATGCCTCCAGCTTTGTTCTTTTTCCTCAGGATTGCTTTGGCAATTCTGGGTTGTTTGTGGGTTCATATAAATTTTAGGATTATTTGTTCTAGTTCTGTGAGAAATGTCATATGTAATCTGATAGGGATTGCATCAAATTACAAATTTTGGAGAGAGGGCTGTCTTTGATATAAATGCCAACCACGTCTTTCCTCAGTGTGCTGGTCATTAGCACCTTGATAAGGAATGTTACTGGTGTGGTGGGTATCTAGAATGCTGGATGGGAGGCTGTGTATCTTCTTCTCTCTTTGGCCTTGGCTGTTACCACCCTGTTAGGGCAGGGTCTGCTCCCTGGTTATTGGAGTAGGAACCCTGAGGGTTGTCTTTAGTCAGGCTCTACTGTCCTCGAGTGTGTGCCCTGCCTGAGAGGTGATTGCTGAAGCAAGTGAGCCCCGTGTGGTCATGGTGAACCTATGCATCTCCTGTGTCAGCATCCATGGTTACTCTCAGAAGCAGTGCAAGGTCATTTCCCTTTCTCAGTTGTGTCTGCCCCAGATCTAGTGTAGAGCTGTGATGTAGAGTAGGCTGGGACTGAGGATTGAGGTGTTGTACTGTAGGAATTGGGGGGCTCTTCTGCCACCTGGGGTCTGGGCTGCCTTTGTGGCAGACTTTTCCCATAACCTGCGTTTCCCAGATCTGGTGCCCAACTGAATGGAATGGGCAGAGCCAGGGCACTCTTGCTGGAAAAGGAATCACTGAGTACTTCGACCCAGCATCTGTCTGCCTAGGAGTCGGTGTCTACCCACTGCTTCTCTTGTGGTGCCATCCAGTACACACTGACAGTGGCCTCTGCAGCGTGCCTGGATCACACCCCAGGTGCCCAGCTCTGTCTCTGCATAGTTAAACCAGCCTTTGCCTTGATCTCACACCAGGCTGTGAAGTGGAATGAGTAAGGCCAGAGCATTCACCCCTTCAGGTTGGGAGGTGGGGTAGGGAAGCAGCAGCTGCCAGTGCAAGTCTTTCTCACTCTTATGACATCTTTCGATGTCATATCTTTTTGCCTTCTTATATAGTTCATGGGGTTCTCACAATAAGTATACTGGAATCATTTGCCATTCCCTCCTCCTGGATCATGTGTTCTCAGAATTCTCCACCATGACCTGTCCATCTAGGGTGGCCCTGCATGGCACGGGTCATAGCTTCATGGAGTTACGCGAAGCCCCTTCACCACAACCAGGCAGTGATCCATGAAGGGGCTTTCTCATACTAGTTGTTAGCAAACCAGAATGTACCCACTCCTGTGAGTAGAGTCGAGGCTTTTCCTACCATTCTCCCTGTCTCTGGATTTCCTAGCAGGCAAGGGGGCTTGTCTCCTATATGCAGGACCCCAGGTCTGGGACACTCAGATTGTGAGTCAGTCTACCCCCTCCCTAGGGTGGTGTCCAACTACACGGACCTTCTTTTCTGCATAATCCCTCCCAGGGGCAGCGGTCTGACCAGTTGCTATTTTGCTGCTGTTGTTCTACTGAGTTGTGTGGAGATCTTTCTTGGAGCTATGACTGTATAGAAGATGTTTGGTCAGCTTCCAGTTGGTTTTCTGTGAGAAATGTTTCACATGCTGATGTATTTCTGATGTATTTGTTGGGGAGAGTGAGCTCCACATCTTCCTCCTCTGCCATCTTGACCCCCCTCCTCCACAATTAATGTTTTTCACTCAGTTGTTTTTTCAGATATATACATATTGATATACTTCCAAGAATGTATTTGAATTGCTGTGTACTATTTTATTTGAAGAAATAAACATAATTTTATTTCCATTTTATAGTGTTCAACTTTTAGTTTCCATTGTTAATATCATAAAAATTGTCTCAGTTAATATCTTTGTGAAGTCTTATTGTAAGCGTGTGCAGTCATGTCTGTAGGGTGCATATCTAGAGATGGAATTATTGCATCCCAGGATAGGATTATCTTCGATTTTAAATGCTGATAAATTACTCTTCCGAGAGGTTTACCTGCATGACTGATAGCTTTTTCATGCATTTTCACTGATAGTTCATATGGGGAGATTTTACTTTTTCCTAATCGGGGATAGGAACTGGTTTCTTGTTGTGTTACATGTACTTCCTTGCTAAGTAGATTGTATACCTTTTCATCAATTTATTGGTCACTCTGTTTGCTTTCAGTTCATCTTTTCTCCCTGTCTTTCTATTCTGTCATCAACATTTTTCCCGTAGATTTATAGGATTTTAATTACATACTGTTTTGTATCATCCTCTTTGCTTTATATAACCCTTGCTCATATCTTCTCTTAGTCTATGTTATGTCTTGCCAATTGTTGATGTTCTTCTCTTTCGGTTACTTTTTGTATTTGTATTATATTTCAGAAGTCTTCTCTTGCATAGCATCATGAAGACACTATCTCACTTTTTTTCTGGAGTATTATGCAATTTTGCTTTTGTTATCTAAGGTTGCTTAACATATTAAAATGTGTTTTTATGTATAGTGAAGTAGGGATTTGCTTTTTGTCATCATTCTGTAGGAAGAGCCATTTGTCTAATTTATTTGACTAGTCCACGTGTAATATGGATAAACCCTTCATAATAATCGTTAATATATATGACTGCCTTCATGGATGACAGGCTTGTCTTGGTGAAGGAGCTTGCATAACTTAATAAAGCTATGGGCCATGCCATGCAGGGCCACCCAGGAAAGGTGGGTCATAGTGGAGAGTTCTGACAAAACATGGTCCACAGGAGGACGGAATGGCAAACCACTCCAGTTTTCTTGCCTTGAGAATCCCATGAACAGTATGAAAAGACAAAAACATATGACACTGCAAAGTGAGCCCCCTGCCCAGGTCAGAAAGTGTCCAATATACTGCTGGGAAAGAGTGAAGAACAATTACAAGTAGCTACAGAAAGAATGAAGCATTTGGGCCAAAACAGAAACAACACTCAGTTGTGGATGTGTCTGGTAGTAAAAGTGAAGTTGGATGCTGTAAAAAACAGTATTCCATAGGAACTTCAAGTGTTAGGTTCATGAATCAAGGTAAATTGGAAGGCAAAAGGAGAAAGGGGCAGCAGAGGATGAGGTGATTAGATAGCATCACCAACTGAATGGACATGAATTTGAGCAAACTCTAGGAGATAGTGAAGGACAGAGGTGCCTGGCATGCTACAGTCCACGGGATCCCGAAGAGTTGGACATGACTTAGCAACTAATAAACAACAACAACAACAAATATATATGATTAAGTCTATTTGCAGTCTTCCATATTGCCGATCACATCATGCCAAATAGAAGAGGAAAAAATTGGAAGCAGTGACAGATTTTATATTCTTGGGCTGAAAAATCACTGCAGATGGTAACTGCAGCCAGGAAATTAAAAGCCATTTGCTCTTTGGGGGAAAAGCTATGACAAAGCTAGGCAAGAGTATTAAAAAGCAGAGACATACCTTTCCCAAAAAAGGTCCAGATAGTCAAAACTATGGTTTTTCCAGTAGTGATGTACAGACCTGAGAGTTGGACCATAAAGAAGGCTGAGCACCAAAGAATCAATGCTTTTGAGTTGTGGTGTTGGAGAAGACTCTTGAGAGTCCCTTGGATTGCAAGGAGATCCAACCAGTCCATCCTAAAGGATATCAACCCTGAATATTCATTGGACGGACTGATGCAGAAGCTGTGATGCTCCAATACTTTGGTGACCTGATGCAAAGAGACAACTCATTGGAAAAGACCCTGATGCTGGGAAAGATTGAAAGCAAAAAGATAAGGGGGTAATAAAGAATGAGATGGTTGGATGACATCACCAACTCAATGGACATGAATTTACACAAACTCTGGGAGATGGTGAAGAACAGAGGAGCCTGGTGTGCTGCAGTCTGTGGGGTTGTGAAGAGTCAGATGTGACTTGGTGACTGAACACATCACAATGTTACTTCATTGGTTATTTGCTATTCACACCCCAATAGCACATTGTTTTATCTACCACATTAAAAAAAAAATCTTTAGGTTATCTCAGAGCATACATTTCCCACTTTCTCTTCCCATTTCCCAGTTTGTTCTTGACCTTTTCATAGAATTCTGATCCAGCTTGGAGTGGCCAGCTTTCCCTGCCTCCATGACCAAAGTTGTGAGTTGTGGCAGCTTGTAAGTTTCCTGTTTGAGGCACTGGGACGAAGATTGTCTGCATTGCTTAATTCTACCATGAAGACAAGCATTCTCCTCACGTCAAGATGAGAGGATTTAATCCTCCTACTTCGCTCTCTTATGATTTTTTAATGTTAGGGGATAGAAGGTGTTCCCAAGGCCATTTACAGAAGTCTAATAAAGTCTTTCTTCCTATGGGTACAAAGATTGTTGAAAACCAAGGTTTCCAGGAACTGCTGTCTTCTCATCCTTGCCCCAGGGCTAGCCAATACCAGGGTGATTACACTTCAAACCAGGATGGGAGACTTTATGTCATCAGTTTAAACGGGACTCAAGAGCCTGTCACAGTTTGGTGACATCTGCCAGGACCTGTCCCGTTGCTTTAACTAGACCTGCATTCCTCAGAAGAAGACAAAGTTATTTGGATTGAAGTTGAAGTATATGAGGACAAAATGATATATTTCAATCTCTAGAATATTCTATCACAAAGTTTAATGACAGTGTTATTTTATCATCTGGGGAAAAGCAATAAAAGTAAACCAACACATGTACACCCATGGCTGATTCATGTCAATGTATGGCAAAAACCACTACAATATTGTAAAGTAATTAGCCTCCAATTAAATAAATGTTTTTTTAAAAAGTAGACCAATAAAAAACACATAATATCAGCATGGCATATAAGGATTATCTTCCTTTTTATAGCATCCACTTCGCCGAATCATTACACTAGCCTGATAAGCTATAACTACTTAGTAAGATCTTAGACTAGAGGATCCCCTGGAGAAGGGAATGGCAATCCACTCCAGTATCCTTGCCAGGAGAATTCCAAGCAAGAGGAGCCTGGTGGGCTATAATCCATGGGGTCACAAAGAGCTGGGCATGACCGAGTGACTAACATTGACTGACTGAAGAACATAATACTTTCAATACTATCTAGAATTTGGATTTCATCTATCATGCGAGTTCTTATTCTACTACATATTTTACTGTTTGCCCCCAAAATACTTCCCATAATGATGTTTTATAAATAGCTTAAATTATTTTTCACTTCTCTGCAAGTGCTAAACACCGCGTATGGTATCTACAGATTATGTACTGTCAAGCTGTTTGCAAGATGTTAGCATGTATTTAGGAATATCTGCTTATTATTTGCCCATTATAGCTTTAGTATTTTATTCCCCACATGATATTTATAATCAGGTGGAAATACAATTCCCAGCAATTCACTTTGCATTTTTTGAGGCATATATACATTTAGGAGGCTTTCTTTAAAAAAATTTTTTTCATTCCCTAAATAAAGTTTTTTTTTTTTAATTGTAGTATAATTGCTTTATGGGTTTCTTTGGTAGCTCAGCAGTAAAGAATCCACTTGCAATGGAGATGATGTGGGTTCAATCCCTGGGTTGGGAAGGTGCCCCAGGGAAGGAAACGCTCCAGTATTCTTGCCTGGAGAATTCCATGGACAGAGGAGGCTGGCAGGCTACAGTCCACATAGATGCAAGCGTGGGACGTTACTTTACGACTGCTGCTACTGCTGCTGCTAAGTCAACAACAAATGGAATAACGAGAGTAAGTCTTATATACAGTGTCTGGGAGACAATGTGTGTACCCTTTATAACTCCTCTTGCACCTCCTCCTTCCTCCAATGTTTTGTACTTCTTGGCTAAGTCCCACAGTTTTATTTCAACTCCAGAGGTGGACAGCGGTCATCAACAATCCAGCCTCTTGTCTTGGGAAACAGTGACTATAGCTTTGCCATCCTTTGACCTTACTCATGTGTGTTGTAAACTCTCCAGGAAACAAAACTTGCCTAGGGCTTAGAAAGTAGGTACTGGTGGCCTCTGTTGATTTATAGTGGACTGATTTCCTACAGGTACAGATATTAGTATTAATAAATAATACAATTATTTATTATTGATAATATTAACAACAGAGGTAGGAGATAGCATGATAAAAATTCACAAAAATTGGAGAGCTGAATAGGAAGTATCAGTAAAGAGTAGGAGGATGCAACCTTGAATAAGAAGCTAACTTGTCTCCATTGAAGAACTTCTATTAGTTCTCTGGCACTTGGTTAGATGGAAAAATTGAGGAACAGAGAGGCTATGACAAGGAAGTGGCCAAATTCAAGTAAGGTCTAATGTCTACTAAACCCATAATCTCTTCACTGCAAAATACTGCAGGAACTGCACATTTGCTTTAAAAGCTGGTTATCACATTTATTCTCACCCTGATTAGGACTCTCGGCCTGACTCAGGCAACTCTATTTTCATCCCACATTGCCCTAGGGAAGTTAAGCACTCCTGGTGTTCTTGCAGCCTGATTCATCAGAATCTTTTTCAATTTGATTTTGAAGGAAGCTGGGTTTCCCTGGTGGCTCAGTGATAAAGAATCTGCCTGCCAACAGGACACTCAGGTTCGGTCCCTGGTTTGGGAAGATCCCCTAAAGGAGGAAATGTTAACCCACTCAAATATTCTTGCCTGAGAAAGCCATGAACAGAGGAGCCTGGCAGGCTCCATGGGGTCACAAAAGAGTGTGGACAGGAGTTAGTGATTGAACAACAACAGGCTGACAATATATGTTTCCTTTTAGTACCTTGATCTCCAAGGTCTTTATTATGGCTTCCTGCCTTTCAGGCAGTTGTGAGCTTTAGGAGTCTTTTGGTGAGCAGATATATCACAGTGGCTTTTTCTGGTTATGCTCTCATATTATGATTATACAAGGAAAAATCAGAACTGACAGCGAATGTGCATGGTTTTCATCATGAATAGATCCTTGGAAAGCTGGCTGTTATTTATAATGTTAATAGAATAATTCATATTCTATGCTCTGTTCCCAAAGATAGAGCAGACATAACATATCTTGAATGATAAGTCAGAAGTTGAAGGAAACAGGCATGAGTATGAAGAGAAACTCAGGTTTTTGCCATCTTCTCAAAGAGTAAGTGAAGCTCCCAGTATCAATGACATACCAGTTGAGATGTATGACATAAGACACAGGGATGTTAAAAAGAAGACAAAAAAATCAAATGATGAAGTACAGTGGACCAGCTATATCCACAGGCTCTGTATCTGTGGATTCAACTAACCATGGATTGAAATTACCAAAAAAAATTTCAGAAAATTCTAAAAAGAGAAACTTGAATTTGCTTCATACCAGCATATATTTACATAGCATTCACATTGTATTATAGGTAATCTGGAGATGATGTAAAGTATACAGGAGAATGTGAACAGATTTTATGCAAGTACTGTGCTATTTTATATAAAACACTTGAGCATCATAGGATTTTAGTATCCACATATCCTAGAACCACTCTCCTGCAGATATTGAGGGATGACCTTCATCCCACCACAGTTCAAAAGCATCAATTCTTTGGCGCTCACCTTTCTTCACATTCCAAATCTCACATCCATAGGTGACCACAGGAAAAACCATAGCCTTGACTAGACGGACCTTTGTTGGCAAAGTAATGTCTCTGCTTTTCAATATGCTATCTAGGTTGGTCATAACTTTTCTTCCAAGGAGTAAGCATCTTTTAATTTCATGGCTGCAGTCACCATCTGCAGTGATTTTGGAGCCCCAAAAAATGAAGTCATGCAGCCATGAAATTAAAAGACGCTTACTCCTTGGAAGGAAAGTCATGACCAACCTAGATAGCATATTCAAAAGCAGAGACATTACTTTGCCAACAAAGGTCTGTCTAGTCAAGGCTATGGTTTTTCCAGTGGTCATGTGTGGATGTGAGAGTTGGACTGTGAAGAAGGCTGAGCACCAAAGAATTGATGCTTTTGAACTGTGGTGTTGGAGAAGACTCTCGAGGGTCCCTTAGACTGCAAGGAGATCCAACCAGTCCATTCTGAAGGAGATCAGCCCTGGGATTTCTTTGGAAGGAATGATGCTGAAGCTGAAACTCCAGTACTTTGGCCATCTCATGCAAAGAATTGACTCATTGGAAAAGACTCTGATGCTGGGATGGATTGGGGGCAGGAGGAGAAGGGGATGACAGAGGATGAGATGGCTGGATGGCATCACTGACTCGATGGACGTGAGTCTGAGTGAACTCTGGGAGTTGGTGATGGACAGGGAGGCCTGGCGTGCTGCGATTCATGGGATCACAAAGAGTTGGACACAACTGAACGACTGAACTGAACTGAACTGATGGGACCAGATGCCATGATCTTCGTCTTCTGAATGTTGAGCTTTAAGCCAACTTTTTCACTCTCCACTTTCATCAAGAGGCTTTTTAGCTCCTCTTCACTTTCTGCCAGAAGGGTGGAGTCATCTGCATATCTGAGGTTATTGATATTTCTCCCGCCAATCTTGATTCCAGCTTGTGCTTCTTCCAGCCCAGCATTTCTCATGATGTACATCATTAACAGAAATAATCAGGAATTCTGGATTTAAGTCCTGTTCTTTTATACTTGTCCATGTGTCTTGGGTAAATCCTCCTATCTGTATGAGCCTCAGGTTCCTCAGTGTGAAATGGGAATAATAATCCTCCTTAAGACAGCACAGTGGTAAAGAATCCAGCTGCCAGTGCAGGCAATTTAAGAGACACAGGTTCAATCCCTGGGTTGGGAAGATCTCCTGAAGAAGGAGATAACAACATGCTCCAGTATTCTTGCCTGGAAAATTCCATGGGCAGAGGAGCCTGGAGGGGCTACAGTCCATGTGGTCACAAAGAGTCAGACACAACTGAGCAACTGAGCACACACGCAAGGTTGTTTTGAAGCACAATGACACAGCATGGGCCAGTCCAAAGCACGATACTTGGTATAGATTCCTTCTTCTCTCACCCTAAGCATATGCAAACCAGACACTGAATCTGATGACCTTTTAGTTGCTGTGAAATTCTAATACTCCTTCTAAACTCTAGACCTGTGCTGTCCAAAGTGGTAGCCACTAGCCATGTGTGGTCATTGAGCCATATGTGAGTGCATATGGCTACTGCAACTGAGCAATGTAATTTTTAATTTGGTTAACATTTTAGAACAGAAACTATGTAAATTCTATTAGCACAACTCCATTTACTTTCATTGTTACATCAGGCTAAGATATTATCAATGTTATAGTGTGGCAGTTGGCTTCTTAAGGTGTTTCTAGATATGTCATTAATAAATGTATGTCAATTGCATATTAGAACACTAATTTTTAGCTCTACTGAGTAAAATATGTATTATTGAAATTAATTCAGCTTCTTTTTAAAAAAAGTCTTTTTGATGTGGCTTCCAGAAAATTGGAAATTTTACTCACGGCTCATAGGGTATTCCTATCAGACAGCACTGTTCTAGACAGCACAGGGGGATGCCTCAACACCAGAGGACAGCTTATATCTGTCTGGAGAGTTGGCAGAAAGGTCTGGTCAGGCAGACTGTGATGTGTTGCTTACAAGGCTGGGGTTAGTCCCTTTCTGTGCCCAGATCCTTTCCAAGGGCCTCTCTGGGAACAGGTAACATTTACGTCACTTCTCAAGTTGAGTAGCTGAGTATAAATACAGTCATTTATTGTTGTTGTTGTTGTCCAGTCCCTATATCGTCTCCAACTCTTGTGCTCCATGAACTATAGCCCACCAGGCTCCTCTGCCCATGGGATTTCCCAGGCAAGAATACTGGAGCAAGTTGCCATTTTCTTCTCCAGGGGATCTTCCCAACCCAGGGGTTGAACCCATGTCTCCTACATTGCAATTGGATTCTTTACGGCAGAGCCACCAGGGAACCTCATCCTCAGTTAGACCCTGCAAATAATGTCTCAGACTTTGCCTCAGTTCCTCTGAGTCCTCATATACTAGTACTTTACCTGCCCAATTTAGTCCTTAATTTTGAATTCTGTTTCATGACTGTGACACTGGCTTCTCTTTCTGTTTTTTGATACCCAGTAATTGACCCTCCAGCCCTCTTCACCTCCATTTTTTCCTTGATTCCAACTTTGATATGGACTTCCCAGGTGGCTCAGTGGTAAAGAATCCACCTGCAATGCAGGAGATGCAGGTTTGAGCCCTGGGTCAGGAAGATCCTCTGGAGAATGGATCTTTCCAGAGAAAGATCCTCTGGAAATGGCAACCCACTTCAGTATTCTTGCCAGCAAAATTCCATGAACAGAGGAGCTTGGTAGGCTACAGTCCATGGGGTTACAAAGAGCTTAACGTGACTTAGCAACTGAGCATGCACGCATGCAACTTTGACATAATAAATATTGTGACATCACTGGGTAGGGCGAATTGTTTCCCTGCCTAGTGCTGGATCCAGGACCTACTTAGCTGCATCCTCAATGAGGATTTTTCTCTTGTGAAAAGCATCCTGAATCCACGAATAACTTGTTACTATCTCTCTTTCATGAGAATGCTGGCTCCATGAAATCTTTGTGAGAGCAGAGCACTCATTTGTTCTCCAGGGCTCAGAGCAGCAGGCTGGCATGTAGGTATCCAATAAATATTTTGACAGAATAATTGGAAGCTAGGGTGCCTTCTCCCAAGCGCATTTAACTTTTATTGTGATAATACCGTCATAATAATACCTCGTATTTGTCAAGGGCTTTGTAGTTTACAGGTGCACTCACATCCATTATCTCATTCAATCCTCATATCAGCGCCATGCAGGGATTCTTATTTCATATTCTTGGCTGTAGAGGCAGAAGCTCAGAAAGATGAGTAAACGGGGGCAGGAATTGGAACTTATGTCTTTTGATCACAAGGCCTGTTTACTTTCTTCTACTTACACAGCATCTTTTACCATCTGACTCCAATTTTTGTGCATAATTGAAGAAACTTGCAGGGTGCCTTTGTAATTCTTGCCTTAATTAACTGAATGCTTATCATGATGTACCTATAATAGGCTTTGGAAAAGTTGGGTTTTAAATTGCTCATTCTCCCTGTTCCCATTTTTCTCCCAGTCATGTAAGTTTGGTCATTTTTCTGCTCTTTCCCCTGTCTCCCAGAGAGGATATACACTACTATAATTTTATTTTTTTTAAATTTTTTTAAATTTTATTTTATTTTTAAACTTTACATAATTGTATTAGTTTTGCCAAATATCAAAATGAATCCGCCACAGGTATACATGTGTTCCCCATCCTGAACCCTCCTCCCTCCTCCCTCCCCATACCATCCCTCTGGGTCATCCCAGTGCACTAGCCCCAAGCATCCAGTATCGTGCATCGAACCTGGACTGGCATCTCGTTTCATACATGATATTGTACATGTTTCAATGCTATTCTCCCAAATCTTCCCACCCTCTCCCTCTCCCACAGAGTCCAAAAGACTGTTCCATACATCAGTGTCTCCTTTGCTGTCTCGTACACAGGGTTATTGTTACCATCTTTCTAAATTCCATATATATGCATTAGTATACTGTATTGGTGTTTTTCCTTCTGGCTTACTTCACTCTGTATAATAGGCTCCAGTTTCATCCACCTCATTAGAACTGATTCAAATGTATTCTTTTTAATGGCTGAGTAATACTCCATTGTGTATATGTACCACTGCTTGCTTATCCATTCATCTGCTGATGGACATCTAGGTTGCTTCCATGTCCTGGCTATTATAAACAGTGCTGCGATGAACATTGGGGTACACGTGTCTCTTTCCCTTCTGGTTTCCTCAGTGTGTATGCCCAGCAGTGGGATTGCTGGATCATAAGGCAGTTCTATTTCCAGTTTTTTAAGGAATCTCCACACTGTTCTCCATAGTGGCTGTACTAGTTTGCATTCCCACCAACAGTGTAAGAGGGTTCCCTTTTCTCCACACCCTCTCCAGCATTTATGACTTGTAGACTTTTGGATTGCAGCCATTCTGACTGGTGTGAAATGGTACCTCATAGTGGTTTTGATTTGCATTTCTCTGATAATGAGTGATATTGAGCATCTTTTCATGTGTTTGTTAGCCATCTGTATGTCTTCTTTGGAGAAATGTCTATTTAGTTCTTTGGCCCATTTTTTGATTGGATCATTTATTTTTCTGGAATTGAGCTGAAGGAGTTGCTTGTATATTTTTGAGATTAGTTGTTTGTCAGTTGCTTCATTTGCTGTTATTTTCTCCCATTCTGAAGGCTGCCTTTTCACCTTGCTAATAGTTTCCTTTGATGTGCAGAAGCTTTTAAGTTTAATTAGGTCCCATTTGTTTATTTTTGCTTTTATTTCCAATATTCTGGGAGGTGGGTCATAGAGGATCCTGCTGTGATGTATGTCGGAGAGTGTTTTGCCTGTGTTCTCCTCTAGGAGTTTTATAGTTTCTGGTCTTACGTTGAGATCTTTAATCCATTTTGAGTTTATTTTTGTGTATGGTGTTAGAAAGTGTTCTAGTTTCATTCTTTTACAAGTGGTTGACCAGTTTTCCCAGCACCACTTGTTAAAGAGATTGTCTTTAATCCATTGTATATTCTTGCCTCCTTTGTCAAAGATAAGGTGTCCATATGTGCGTGGATTTATCTCTGGGCTTTCTATTTTGTTCCATTGATCTATATTTCTGTCTTTGTGCCAGTACCATACTGTCTTGATAACTGTGGCTTTGTAGTAGCGCCTGAAGTCAGGTAGGTTGATTCCTCCAGTTCCATTCTTCTTTCTCAAGATCGCTTTGCCTATTCAAGGTTTTTTGTATTTCCATACAAATTGTGAAATTATTTGTTCTAGCTCTGTGAAGAATACTGTTGGTAGCTTGATAGGGATTGCATTGAATCTATAAATTGCTTTGGGTAATAGATGGAGAAATATACCATGTTCATGGATTGGAAGAATCAATATACTTTTAATTTCAAAGAATATTGTTTGTTTTAAACTCATCCACTCACTAGTTTGAAGGAGAGATTCCGAGGTCATGCTCAGAGTCTCACTCTTGTCTCATCACCAGATCCTATTGATTCCACTCTTAAATCTCTCTTCCTCTGCAGATTCCATGGCTGTCACCTTTGTTTTTTTTTTTTTTTTAATTTTATTTTATTTTTAAACTTTACATAATTGTATTATTTTTGCCAAATATCAAAATGAATCCACCACAGGTATACATGTGTTCCCCATCATGTCACCTTTGATATCTCTTGCTTTGATCATTTCAATATGATAGGTTTCAGAGTTTAAAATATTTTGCATTAAAAAAAGAGTTCTAACAAAATTACCAATATGTTGTCTCGGTAAATAAGACTACCTTGTCATACTGGCCTTTGGATGTCATCTTGTCAAAAGAATACCTGTTTCGTTTGTTGTTGTTCAGTCATGTCCAACTTTTCGCAACCCATGGACAACAGCATGCCAGGCTTTTCTGTGCTCGACTATCTTCCAGAGTTTGCTCAATTTCATCTTCATTGAGTCAGTGATGCTATTTAACCATCTCATCCTCTGTCACCCTCTTCTCCTTTTGTCTTCAACCTTTCCCAGCATCAGGGTCTTTTCCAATGCGTCAGCTCTTCACATCAGGTGGCCAAAGGATTGGAATTTCAGCATCAGTCCATCCAATGAATATTCAAGGTTGATTTCCTTCAGGATTGACTAGTTTGCTCTCCTTGCTGTGCAAGGGACTCACAAGAGACATCTTGAGCACCACGGTTCTAAGGCCTCCAGATGATTTTCATGCTTCTAAACAATCCTCCAGCATTTGCTAACCCATATCTCCAGAGTGATTTTTTCAAAATAGAAACACGATTATGTTGTGTTTCTACTGAAAAGCCTTTTGATGATTTCTAAACTCAAGCAGGACTTATGTTCAGGACGTTTATAGAGGTATCTCATCTTATCTGAGAAACTCATCTCTTCCTCGCCTCACTCTTCCATAAGCCCTGTGCTTCAGCCACATTGAGCAACTCAGTGCTTCCTGAACACTCTGTGTTTTTTCCTGCATCCAGCTTTTTTGCATATGGTATTTCCTCAGCCTGTGACTCTTAAAAGGTTATTCGCCAGCATCAAGCAAAATTCTACTTGCCTTTCAAGTAGATCAGATGTCTCACCTATGTAGTTTAATTTTCATCTCCACCCATCAGTAATGCCCCTTTCTTCTTTTCTAAAACATCTCGACTCATTCCCTTTACTTCAACATTGTTAAGATTGTATTTTCTGGATGATACAAACCACCAGACATTTAATAAAGGGAGTATCTATGAAAAAAAAATATTGTTGTAAATATCTATTTGTCTCTTTTTCCTCTATAGCACTATGAAATCTCAGATGTGGGGAGCATGTCTTTTCTCTGTATATCTTCTGTGCCTTGTTCTTACTCATGGTGGTGTTTCAGTAAATGATTGATGACTGACTAAATGTTGGAATTCTGAGTTTTCCCCTAAGTACATACACAAAAATCCCCAAACCATCTGGTTAGTTCAGGGCCACCAGCATCTCAGATTCTCATAATACAAGCACCTAATATGATAAGATGGGCTAAAAACTAATACAAAAAAGTCATGCTGGTGCATGCATTAAAAATATACTTTTGCAAATTTGTTGCACTTTCTTAAAATAATGATTTTTTTTAAATGAAAGGCCAACACCCAAAGTGGGTTGGATTATCATGCTTGAAAGAATTGTCAATTTGGCTGTTATTTGCCAACTTCTGAGTTTATTCTGACATTCTCAGAACACTTAATCAGGCTGAAAGGAAGATCCACAACTGCAGAATCACAGCACAGCTGCCAGGCAACACAGTAATGCTCAATTCACTCAACAACTCACAGATCCACCCTCTTTTCAAATCATGTTTGGGATAACCTTTTTATGACTTTCTGGCCTCTTTGGTCCCAAGGCACTTAAGAAAATACTACAATATAATAATTTTGTACTTAGTAGGAGGTGCTATTTAAGACTTTGGAGTAGGATTTACAGTAAAATTGACTGGGCTTTAATACAACTTTGATGAGTGCTTTGGGATTTCCATTTCCTCATCAGGAAATGGGCAAATGCTGAATGCAGTTGACAGAGGTATTAAAGAAGATAAGGTATGCAAAACCCACAGAATAGTGGTCATTATTATCTCAAACCATCTAGCAACCTGAGTCTATTAAGTTCCCAAACCCTAGAGACAGATGTTAGCTAACTCTGATGTTTCCTACCATGCCATCCTATTCTTCACTACCTAGCCTGGAGGGAATAGACAATAAGTGTTGAATGCCTTGGTTTTAGGCTCAAGGCCAGACAGACAATGGACTAGGAGGTCCTTTCATTTGCTGAGCTCCCATTCTATCTTGCTCAGGGCAGAAATAGAAGAGAAAAGACATGGTTAATAACATCACATATTGAACATACATTATTTTCTAGGCATTCTTTTCAGTGGGTTTATACTACGCATATTTAATCTTCATTCTATCCGTGTATAATATTCTCCATAGTTTTGGTCACAAAGAATCAGGCTTACACTCTAACCAATGTGAGAAACTTGTTCAAGGTCACACTTTAGAGGAAGGAAAGTCAGGATTCAAGCTCAGGACTGACAGATTTTTTTCTATCTCAATGCCTGAGATATTGTGAACAAAATTCACCTTCAGCTTTTTAAAGCACAAAGTTTTCTCTTCTTCGTTGAAAATCTTCCCTTTACATAAAATATATTCCAGGAAAAAGTTGTACTTATATTATTTTGTGAGCTGGGAAAATCTAAATTTTAAAAATTAACAAATGTTTTTGTTTGTTTGTTTTAAGGATTTATCATCTTGTAACATTGGGTAGAAACAAAAGCTCGTTCTTTCTGGAGGCACCTACCACCAGCTCAAGCCTCTTTCAGTTTTCAGATGTAGCTCCACTGAGCACCATCTTTTATTCAAAATCTCGAAATAACATGAATGGGAGTCATAAAATTAATAAACATCAAAATAACATGTGCAAGGGTTTCAGAAAATACAACTATTGGATCCCAAAACATGTTTTAGAAGTTAAAATATGGGATTTAATTTGTTGAGCACAGCTTAAATGGTGTTTTGATGTACATCATCTTTTGTGAGGATTAAAAAGAAAAGGTTAAAAGTAATGATGAAAGTATGCAACTTGTGAAATTAAGAACTGCAGAATAAAGCCAAGAGAATAAACCAAAGGGAAAATACTAAAGATGATAGCAAAAATAGGTAAAAATGAGAAATAAAATTTGAGGATAATCAAAAGCTGAAGTTACCTCTTTAAAAAGATCCAATAAATAAATAAATCCCTACTGGCATTAATCAAGGGGAAACAGTCAAGACACAGATATTCACTATTAGAAATAAAAAAGGGGTGGGAGGGGTTTAAGGACAGATTGAAGCAATTATTAAAATGGAAAAATTTTTCTTAAAGTATGAAAACGTAAACGAGATCCATATATTGCTGGAAAATATAATTTATAATAACTGAATCAAAAATAAATTCAAAAATTAAAAATTTCAATTAGTTAGAACTCTATACTCACCTAAGCATACCTATAGATACTCACTGCTCAGCACAGACATTTAGTGAGGTCAGTTGAACATCCAGGAAACACAGAGTACTGAACTTTACAAAATATTTCAGAGAATAAAAATGGAAATACCTTCCAATTTCATTTAATATAGAAAATATAAATCTTATTTACCAGACTAGTCAAAATCAATTTAATAATGGAAAATCGCAGTCTAATATCACATATTTTTAAAAATTCTTTTCAGAAGAACTATAAGGAAGATGATCCCAAAAGGATTACTTTAGAAAAAATCATGAATCATTTGCTTTTATCCTAGAGATTCAAGAATGTTTTATCAGCACCTCATTTTCAATATAATTCATTACATTAAATGATGCAAGGAGAGAAATAGTTAATCATCTCACATTAAAAAAGCTTTCAATACAATTCATTCACTGTGTTGAAGAGAAAAACGATCTTAGCAACTGCATGGTATGTACTAAAAGCCTAGAGCAAGCCTCAAATAGAATGGTGAGACAATAGAAACAACCCCTTAAAAAACACAGGGAAGTAAAAGATTGAGAATCATTCTATATTAGCATATACTAACTTCTGTTCATCACAGAAACTGTTCCTCCAAAAAAGGTGAAAATATAAGCTATGTAACTGGAGATAAGATATCTGAGACATGTATAAACCAGCAAAGGTAATGCGTAGACAATGTAAATAACTTAAAATCTGTCTGAAAAAGAAAAACACGTACAATGGACAAAATGGTAAACATAATTGACAGAAACAGGAAAAATCAATAAGCATATGGAAAGACGAGTTTCAGTCATAATCTGGGAAATGTAAATAAAATCACATGAGATGCTCTCTCACACTCACTGTGGTAGCAAAACTTCTAACAATACCAAACGTTGGCAAACACATGAAGCTACACGGGGGAAATGTACACTTTTAGCTGGAGCATGTATTTTAATCAAGTTATAAGCTTTTTGGAGAATTGTTTTGTAGTTTGGTAAGGGTCACCGTGTATCTCTAACCCCATAATTTCACTTATAGGAACATTCTTGAGAAATTCTTGAGCAAGAATGTGAAAGCATACCAGTAGGAATGCTCATACCTTCACTGACTGCAATTGCAAAAGTTAGGGAACTATGTTTCTTTCAAGGAGAGGATAAACACAGTAGCAAGGAGATTGAACAAATTAGTAAATATCAAAACAATGGTGAATAAAAAATGTAGCAAAAATATGTGTGCAGTCTTCTGCCATTTATATTATTTTAAAAATGCAAAGGAACAGTCCACATTGTTTAGAGATTGAGCCACAGAAAAGCATCTGGGAATGATAACACTATAATTAGAATGCT
This sequence comes from Bos indicus x Bos taurus, assembly GCF_003369695.1. NCBI lineage: Eukaryota > Metazoa > Chordata > Mammalia > Artiodactyla > Bovidae > Bos > Bos indicus x Bos taurus. The sequence goes on from NC_040104.1 coordinate 27,820,243, forward strand.
GGTTAATGCTGGCAAGATGTAGTCAGGTAGGCATTCAGAGGAGCCTTCAACTGGATTAGTAATAATTTATCTTTTTAACTGGAAGGTGGACATTGGTGCTTTTATTGCATTACCTTTTACACTTTTTTGGACTATAATATTTCATAAAAATGACAGGTCTCTGTATGGGTGAGCAATACAGATTATTAGTATTCTCATTGCCTTCATGATTAAAATTAATTCCAGAACTTCTAAGGATTACAACAACAGATTATATCATTAATCCTTGTGTTTGATCTGTTAGGAGGGGCAGTGAATGCATGTACACAGTGATAACCTGTGAACTGGAGGTCTCATTGAGAAGTCTAGGGACTGAGGCCTAATTAACATTTTGGGCACTTGTGTTGAATGACAAGACCTCCCCAGCCCTCTAGGAGTGGGCTGGAATGATTACCTGATTCTGTTCTGTTGGAGGATGCATGACTGTCACATCTTGTTTTCAGTTATAGATCATAAGCCGTAATGGATGCTTTTTAGAAACTGTATTTATAAATGTGCAGAGAGGCAGAGAATAGTGTCTGTATTCAATAAACACCATGAATAACCATGCTGGAATAGAGCATAGAATCCAAATGCAATTTCAACGTGTTCTATGCACTGTATAAAGCATCTTCTTAAAGCAGAACTGGGCAGATTCCCATTTCTGCCCTTGAATTGTGTGGAAAGCTGAATGTAATCTGTTTCCTTGCTGTCTATCTTTTTCTTCCTTCTCACACATCCTTTGGTTGGACTGAAGAATAAGCATAGGTTGAGGGTTAAACCTAGTGACAATTTGTGGGAACAAACTGCAGTATATTTGTTCTTGCCCAAATCTGCCAAACTGTCATAGTCCAGCCTAGCAGAACATAGTACTGATTCCTGGAGTATGGAAAGATACACATGTGGGTGCACATTTTCTCCCCAAACTCAACTCTTGAACCCTCTCAAGAGTTCCTTATTCACCACCCATCATCCTTCTTGCTTTATGTTTATTGTCTTTTTGACCATCTCAAATGTGATCTTCCTCTTTACCATGAGACTTGCCCTCCTCTTATCTAGTCACTTATAGCCGGCTCTCCTAGCTGAGATATTCATGGCTAATTCTTTCTTTAAGAATAATGAGTGTTTGCTATTTCATGATTTGATTTGAAGGACTAGTTTTAGTTATGAGGATGGAAATGGATTATCATGATTTATATCTCACTTTCTTCATTATGTAGCTGTGTGATGTTTAGTCAGTCAGTTCAGTCACTCAGTTGTGTCCAACTCTTTGTAACCCCATGGACTGCAGCACACCAGGCCTCCTTGTCCATCACCAACTTCCAGAGTTTACTCAAGCTCATGTCCATAGAGTTAGTGATGTCATCCAACCATCTCAGCCTCTGTTATCCCCTTCTCCTCCCGCCTTCAGTCTTTCCCTGCATCAGGGTCTTTTCCAATGAGTCAGTTCTTTGCATCAGGTGGCCAAAAGTATTGGAGTTTCAGTCTCAGCATCAGTCCTTCCAGTGAATATTCAGGACTTCATTTAGGATTGACTGGTTGGATCTCCTTGCAGTCCAAGGGACTCTGGAGAGTCTTCTCCAACACCACAGTTCAAAAGCATCAATTCTTCAGCACTCAGCTTTCTTTATAGTCCAACTCTCACATCTATACGTGACTACTGGAAAAACCATAGCTTTGACTAGACAGACCTTTGTTGTCAAAGTAATGTCTCTGCTTTTTAATATGCTGTCTAGGTTGGTCATAACTTTTCTTCCAAAGAACAAGTGTATTTTAATTTCATGGCTGTAGTCACCATCTCCAGTGATTTTGAAGCCCCCCCTAAATAAAGTCTCTCACCATTTCCACTGTTCTCCAACTATTTCCCATGAAGTGATGGGACCAGATGCCATGATCTTAGTTTTCTGAATGTTGAGCTTTAAGTCAACTACTTCACTCTCCTCTTTCACTTTCATCAGGAGGCTCTTTAGTTTTTCTTTGCTTTCTGCCATAAGGGTGGTGTCATCTGCATATCTGAGGTTGTTGATATTTCACCTGGCAATCTTGATTCCAGCTTGTGCTTTATCCAGGCCTGCGTTTTGCATGATGTACTCGGCATATAAGTTAAATAAGCAAGATGACAACATACAGACTTGATGTACTCCTTTCCCAGTTTGGAACCAGTCTGTTGTTCCATGTCCAGTTCTAACTGTTGCTTTTTGACCTACATACAGATATTTTAGGAGGCAGGTAAGGTGGTCTGGTATTCCCATCTCTTGAAGAATTTTCCACAGTATATTGTGATCCACACAGTCAAAGCCTTTCGCATAGTCAATAAAGCAAAAGTAAATGTTTTTCTGGAACTCTCTTGCTTTTTCGATGATCCAACAGATGTTGGCAATTTGATCTCTGGTTCCTCTGCCTTTTCTAAATCCAGTTTGATCATCTGAAAGTTCACAGTTCATGTACTGTTGAAGCCTGGCTTGGAAAATTTTGAGCATTCCTTTCTAGCATATGTGATGAGTGCTATTGTGCAGTAGTTTGAGCATTCCCTGACATTGACTTTCTTTAGGATTGGACCTATTTGTAAGGTAGGAATAGAGTCACAGATGTAGAGAATGGACTTGTGGATACAGCAGGGCAAGAAGAAGGTGGGATACATTGAGAGAGAAGCATTGACATATACACGCTATGACATATAAAATAACTAGCTAGTGGGGAGCTGCCATGCGACGCAGGGAGCTCAAGCTCAGTTTGGTGCTCTGTGACGACCTTGGGAATGGGATGTGAGCAGGGTGGGGGGAGGCTCCAGAAGGAGGGATATATGTATACTTATAGCTGATTCATGTTGATGTACAGCAGAAACCAATACAACACTGTAAGGCAATTATCCTCCAGTTAAATTAAAAAAAAAAAAAGTCTCAAAAATAAGAAAAGAGAATTCAAGATGATTGGATACTAAATGTATTCTCAAGCATTCAGGCCACGTTTAGTTATAGTCTGGGACCTCAGGCAGGCCCGCCGTAGCTGCTTCAGAGGAGGTACTTGCCAACGCCAATCGGTCTGTCCTTTCTGTTCAATTAGGTTCTGAATTGTAATCCTCTTTCTTCTGTCAACATTTTACTCAATGAATTGTAGTCAATACCACAGAAAAATGAATGCCTATGAAATAATACTTGAATAATGGGACGTGAAGTCAAATGTGGACTTTTTGCAATTATTAATAAGGGTTTTCTCTTTTTTCCCCCAAAAGTCATTCCTTAGTGAACGTGTGTATATGTGTGTGGGAGTGGGCTTTGGTAACTAGATATCTGGGAAAAGATACTTTTGCTACATTATGATGACCCAATTCTCTACTGTTCCACTGAAGAAGGTATATTTTTCAATTTTAAAACATTATGTCTTTATATACAGATTGCAGAGGCTAGGGAAAGGAGGAAGTAAGGAAACACAATTTTTTTAAACTGGCAAATTTTCTCAAAGCGATGCCTCTGACTCTCAGTCCATCAGAGAGAATCATGTTTTTAAACATACTAAACAGAGGGAAAACAATAAGATTTAAGGAAACAGGAGTTACCTGCTATTGAGCATGGACTTTGATTTCTGAGATGAACAATTTGCAGACTTTATCTCATTTAAATATCACACTAATATGTAGTCAACATTTTCTCTGTTTCAGTCCCATGGACAGAAACAGATAATACCTGGTTCCATAACCAGAATAGGGCAGAGGCAGAGTCAAGCAGGGTCTGGTTGACTCTAGAGCCTGTGGCTTAGAGTCTGAGCCACTCTGTTCACGTCATCTGTGGGGAGTGTTTAAGAATGGTGATGGGACATCCACTCCTGCCTTCAGCACTTGGCGTGTGCCCCAGGACAGCCACATGAAGCTATTCTTATAAAAATATTCAAATTCCTATTTGTATCAGTTATTATAAAAATAAAGACATACAATTTTCCTGGTCTTTAATTATAAATGATTTAATTGCAAATACCTGGTGATGTCATTTAGTTAGCATAGAAAGTATTGCAAGATTAAAAGGGAAACTCTCAGGACTTCCCTGGTGGTCCAGTGGTTGGGAGTCCGCCTGCCAGTGCAGGGAACATGGTTCAGTCCCTGATCCAGGGAGATCCCACATGCTGCGGGGCAGCTGGGCCCATGTGCCACAACTACTGAGCCCGTTTGCTGCAACTGCCAAAGCCCCTGCACTCTAGAGCCTGTGCTCCACAATGAGAAGCCCATGCACCACGACGAGAGAGTAGCCCCCGCTCACAACCAAGGAAAGCCCGCACGCAGCAATGAAGACCCAGCACAGTCAAAAATAAATAAAATTTCAAAGCGAGAGTATCAGAATCAGCAGACATATTCCATCATTTTGCCAATACTAAATTGGAGAAGACATTTTTGTGAAATGAATAACAATGGCATTAATATTATAATTTAACTTATAGATTTAAATATTTGCCTTACAATTTTTTGAAATTTTTAATTGGAGGATAATTGCTTTGTAATATTGTGTTGGTTTCTGCCACATATTGGTGTATGTTTGACATGTGAAATGCTGATATAGTGTTGCATACTAAAAAATATTTATGAGAGGCACTATCCTAACAGTTTAGAGGTTGTGGTACCCTTAGCATGAGGGCAGCCTCTTCTGGCAGGTGTCACAAACTCGGGTGTCCATATCTGTCCAGCATGAGAAGAATCAGGTGTGGGCTGCTCTGCAGTGGAGAGTTCGTGCACTATTTAAAGGTGGCAACCACTGCCCATCTCTCACCAATTGCTGTCATGTGGAAGCTTGGGTCCAGGGTTGCCAGATTAAATTTTTCAGAGATGCCCATCATCTAAAATGTGTACGTGAAACCCCCAGAGTCTTAATATGGGCATCTGGCTCAGTTGTTGAATAGACTTCTGTTTGTGCCAAACAAACCGTGCGATGTGTGTGGACTGCGTCTGGTCCCAGGGCTGACTGTGTAGGTCATCTGTTCTAAAACCTCAGGAACAGAGCTGGCACAGCTACTTGTGCAGTTTTCTTGGTGACCGGAAAGCCCTGCCTTAGGAATTGTGAAGCTATTCTTTTTGCAGTGTTCAGTCTTGTCCCATTTTGTTGATGACTGATTTTTGATGCATTTGTTCCTTTGCCAATGTCATTATTAAGAAGCCAGGAGTTAGGTGATGGAGCAATACTAACGCTTGTGGTGATGAGAGTGGATGATAGAATTCTTCCTAGAAGGAAACTTCTTAGCAGGACTGAGGGAAAAACAACCAGAAAATGGCGAAACCTTCTGAAGGGTGCCTTGACTTTCCCTTGGCAATCTTGTGTTAACACTTAAATTGTTTGATATATCCTCTTTCCTGCTTGTTTTTAATGATGCTTTAGATATTTGCATCATTTTTCCAGTACTGACCTTCATGTAAAAAAATCTATGAACTTCTGTGCCTGCTGTATTTCTACTTCTTTTTGAAAATTTCAGTCTTTGGTACAAGCCAGGGGACAAGTAGGACTAGCTTAATAAAAGTTATTGAAACAGAAAAGACTTAAGAAAAGTGTAAGTTCGGTGAATGAAGAGGGAGCCAGTAGAAAAGTCATGAACAGGAATCAAATCCCATTACAGCCTGTTAATTAATTGTCTCTGGGGGCAACTTCCTCTTGATTCCTGCCACTAACCTCCTTTCTATCCCCAAATGCCTGAATATTTAACCTATTAGGCTACAGAGTATATAGACCCAGAAGGCAGAAGCCCTCAGCGGGGCTTTTCCACCTTGAATAGTTTCTGAGTCTCAGTTTCATCAAGAAAACCTGAACCTTAATGTGCCCAATTCACTGGGGGTGTGAGGGTCAAACAATATATTGAGTGTGGTAGCACGTTGCATATGGTTCAATGATGAACCTTCCCTGAGGTATCAGTATTGTCAGGCTTGCAAGGGAGCAATTTTGCATCAAAAAGACTATGTTAGCAACTCCCTGATCTGAGTTTAAGGGTGAAGCCAGAGCATCTTCTGGAGACTTCACCCCTCCACTTTGGTTCACTGCAGGTTGGAGAGAAGCAAGTGAAGCTCTGCTGAGCTGAGCTCTCTGAACACTGGCTCTGGATGTGCCCTCCAGAAATGCTAGAGTTCATCTGTGTAGCTGACCCTGAATTTCCCCCAGAGAGGTGGTGGTTTCTATGTCTGACTCCCTCAACAGACTCTGAAGTTCCCCAGGGAAGAGACTATGGGTGATATCTATGATTTCACAGAAGAAGATTGAAGAAAGAGGCAACATTGCATAGTAGAAGAAACAGAGTATCTGGCATTAGACAGACCTATACTTGAATCTCAACTCTATCATGTTGTAGTCTGCAGCCTTGGGGAGGTGGCATATACTTTTTGCTTTTCTTACCTGTAAAATGGGCGAGAGTAAGTCATGCTTCTCAGGGTTGCCATGCTGACTAAACTATAGTGCCTGGGCATTTAGCAGACATGGAAGAAATGTCCATTCTCTTCCTTCTTTGTATTTGATCATCTAGTCTTTGGGCCCATGCCAGATGACAAATGGAGGGTGGGGGGCGTAGATATATGGATTCATGCTGTTAGGCATTTGTCCAACCAGTGGGGAGACTTTAAATAAATTACTTCTCTTGTTGGGCCTCTATTTCCCTATGTATAAATAGATGGTCAATGGACTCAGACTTTGCAAACTGAGAGCTTGAATTCAATGAAAACATATTTCCTATCCCCTGTCCAGTATTGGGCTAACTGGTGTTTTTTAAAGAAAAAAAAATTAAACTAACTTTACAGGCAGATTTAACTAGAGTACCTTCTACTGAGTGAAGGAATGGTTTTTGCTGGGATTCCACCATGGCTGGAGCTAAGTAATAGCTACTCCCCACAGATAGGGTACGTACTCGCTCCAGTTTACTGGGCTACATCGTTCACTTGTTTTGTCTGTCTGGATACTTAATCTTTGGAATGTTTGACCTTGAATATGGTAACATATAAAAATTCCCTTCCTCTGTTCTCCTGGGAATCAGTGATTTCTAAGCATGTGGATTTTGACAAACTTAGCCATTACCAATATTACCATGGCTAACCCATACAACTGAAAAGAGCTATTATTTCTCGATAGGCACTGAGAAGGGACAGATGATGAATGACCACAGGCTATGATGCTGTGCTCTAATCCATTTCTTAGTGATATTCACCCATGTTATTTGCTCTGTCAGTAGTCTGTCTTCTCTGGATTCCTACGTGGAATCTGGAGTTGAATGCTTGTTCCAAGAAAAATGACTCATTTCTTTTGTATACACTTGTAGTTACTTGGTCCTGGCTCTGAACTTTCCAAATCATAGATTCTCAGTCTGACTTATGGGGTCTGCTCTGGCTCTGGATTCTTTGTAAACAGCTTCAGTCCAGCAAAGATGTTCTCAAACCAAATGCATCCATCGAGGATGCCACGGCGCTATAGCCAGACAAAGCAGCCTGAGTGTTCTTTAGAAATCTTAAACCCAGGTTCTTCTAGCCTTTAAAAATTGGGCTTGAATTTTCTCTTCTGAATTTCTTCTCCAACTCACGGAAGAGAAAAAAACAAACAAAAAAAAAGATGCTTTTCTTTTTTCCCCTTTCAAAAACACCCATGACAAAACTTTGTGAATTTGACAAATAAAGGCTTTTATTCTTTTTTTTCCAAAATAGCTTTTTCATTATGATGGTTGCCTGTCTGCAACAGCATAAAAGATTTTTTGGGGGGTGGGGGTATAATCAGATGGTGACAGAAATACAGTGAAATTTTCTAAATGACTGAGTTACTTAAACTTTCCAATGTTTATTGGAGTCTAAAGCCTCTCATTTTATTTTGAACTAAATTATCTTATTTATCATGACTACATAAATACCTCCTCTATGAATAATGTAGGCTGTTGGAATACTCATGGAAAAACACATGGACCTGTCCTAAAAGGAATATGTTTAACATCTTACAGGAATAAATTAAAAACCTACCTGTATTGTACATTTTAAGCAAGAAAACAAAGCATTTTCCAGGAAGGTTTCACTACTGTCTTAATCAAGGATTCTTATGGCCATACTCAAAATTAGGTATAATGAATGGTGTAAAGGGAAAATGTAAAACAAAGCCTTTTCAGTTTCCTGGTCATATCGGGCAGCCCTGCATTTTGGTAAGAGTGACAGTGTGACCTATTGAAAGGTAGATTAGCCTATTGAAGTTTTTAAATCAGAAAAACAAATTAAAATCTTACCATGCACTAACTAGATTGCTCTATAGAAATTATTTGCTCTCTTCCTAAATTGGTTTTCTTATCCATAAAGAAAGACAAAAATATTCTATTGAATTAATTGTTACTTGTGGCTGCAAGTAACAGAAGACTCAAGTAATTGTGACTTATTAATAAAATTCTGAATTAAATCTTATGATAGTTTCAGGATTGGTTAAGGAGGCTTGTTTGGTGTGTCTGTAATTTTATTCGGTTTTCTCCTGTGGTACCGAGATGGGTGCACTTCCCTTCACCCTAGTCCTCCAGTTAGCTTGCCAAATGGAATACGCCAGGAATTCTGTCATTTCACTATGAAAGGCAAGCCTATTCTCACTTACAGCCCCAGCAGACTTCTCCTTACTTTTTATTAGTGAGAACTTAGTCACATTGCCCGTATCGAGACAAACCACTGGGAACGAGACAGGGTAGCATTATGCTCATAAACCTGTGATTCTCAAAGTATAGTCCTTAGCATGATTCTGGAGAGTTTGTTCAAATACAAATTGTTGGACTCTAAGCCCAGAATATCTGATTCAGTATAATGGGGTTGTTGTTTAGTGGCTAAGTCGTATCCGACTCTTTTGAGATCCTGAGTACTGTAGCTCGCCAGGCTCTTCTGTCCATGGAATTCTCCAGTCCATGGAACTGCTGTGGGTTGCCATTTCCTTCCCCAGGGGATCCTCTTGACCCAGGGTCAAACCCTCACCTTCTGCATTAGCAGGCAGAATTTTTACCACTGAGTCACCACTGTGGGGCCTGATCATTTTCATTTCTAATATGTTCCCTGCTGGTTAATGCTGCCAGCTTAAGGATTATTCTTTGAAGACCTCTTATTTAGACCAAGAGTGACTCCACCCTTGGGACTGGGACTTAGGCTTCTTCTTTTCTGAGATTAAGGTATTGCTACAGAGGGGCCTGGAGGGCTACAGTCCAAAGAGTCAGACATGACTAAGCAACTGAGCACCTACACACCTTTACATAAACAATCAAAGTTCTACCAGAAGGGAATGAAAGGTGAGTCACAGTCTAGCAGGAAAACAAAAACCTCAGCAGGTAATTCAGTGGAGGTAGTTTAATAGAATATATTATTTGCAAAAGTGTTAGAAGAGCTTAATAAGCAATTGGATAAGTGGGAGTGACCTTGAGATTAGCCTTATAGGGAGTTATTCCTACTGCTGGGGCTGGAAAAGCACAGCCATGGTCAGAGATGCTTCTAAAGGTAGACAGGATAATACCTGCTTCCCGCATCTTCCCTCACTCCTATGTCTCACCAGTGCCTCTAATCAGCCACACCTAGCTGAAAGCTAGTTGGCAAAAAGGTCTGAGGAACACTACTCTCAGCAGGCAACAGAGGAAAGGTAAGTCCTGAATTGACAGCACATAGATGAATAACTGGCACAGGAAGCTGGGAGAATGGTTGGTTGGGATTCAGCTCCAAATGCTTGCCTTGGATAAGATTGACAGAAGCATTCAGTAGTTAACAACTTGTGGCTTACTAAACAAGATCTCAGTGAGTGGTGATGATGATGGACAACAATGACAATGATAATGATGGAATGAAATGATTCCCAAAGAATTACCAGAAGATATTATGTCCTTCTTACTAGTATGAAGTGTACTCCACCATGTTGCCCAAATCCCCAGGGCAATCTTTTATGCTTAGTTCACAGAGTGACACTGTCTTTCTTTACCTTCTGGATAACAATAGATGTATATATCAGAAAGTTTGATCTGGTACTAAATGGAGAATATATAATTAAAGATACCCTTTAGACTGAGGAGCACTTCTAAGGAAAAGTTGTAGACTGTCCAAAATCACCTGTATTCATGAGCCAGTAGGTTCATCTCAAATATGCTGCAGTTGCAACATACAACCTTGACTGATTTGGAATTCAATTCTCAGTTCTGGATATACCTCAGGTGAAGGTTGAGTTTATATCTTGCTCCAGAGATGAACTGGTGATCCAGGCATTGCCACATTGACTCAGTCCTTGACTGCTGAGGCCACTTAAGGACTCAGCAAATGACCAAATTGAGATCAGTTCAGTCGCTCAGTCCTGTCCTACTCTTTGTGAGCCCATGAATAGCAGCACGCCAGGCCTCCCTGTCCATCACCAACTCCCAGAGTTCACTCAAACTCACGTCCATCGAGTCAGTGATTGCATCCAGCCATCTCATCCTCTGTCATCCCCTTCTCCTCCTGCACCCAGTCCCTCCCAGCATCAGAGTCTTTTCCAATGAATCAACTCTTCGCATGAGGTGGCCAAAGTACTGGAGTTTCAGCTTTAGGATCATTCCTTCCAAAGAACACCCAAGGCTGATCTCCTTTAGAATGGACTAGTTGGATCTCCTTGCAGTCCATGGGACTCTCAAGAGTCTTCTCCAACACCACAGTTCAAAAGCATCAATTCTTCGGTGCTCAGCTTTCTTCACAGTCCAACTCTCACATCCATACATGACCACAGGGAAAACCATAGCCTTGACTAGACAGACCTTTGTTGGCAAAGTAATGTCTCTGCTTTTCAATATGCTATCTAGGTTGGTCATAACTTTTCTTCCAAAGAACAAGTGTATTTTAATTTCATGGCTGCAGTCACCATCTGCAGTGATTCTAGAGCCCCAAAAAATAAAGTCTGACACTGTTTCCCCATCTATTTCCCATGAAGTGATGGGACCAGATACCATGATCTTTGTTTTCTGAATGTTGAGCTTTAAGCCAACTTTTTCACTCTCCTCTTTCACTTTCATCAAGAGGCTTTTTAGTTCCTCTTCACTTTCTGCCATAAGGGTGGTGTCATCTGCATATCTGAGGTTATTGATATTTCTCCCGGCAATCTTGATTCCAGCTTGTGCTTCTTCCAGCCCAGCGTTTCTCATGATGTACTCTGCATAGAAGTTGAATAAGCAGGGTGACAATATACAGCCTTGACGTACACCTTTTCCTATCTGGAACCAGTCTGTTGTTCCATGTCCAGTTTTAACTGTTGCCTCCTGACCTGCATATAGGTTTCTCAAGAGGCAGGTCAGGTGTCTGGTATTCCCATCTCTTTCAGAATTTTCCACAGTTTACTGTGATCCACACAGTCAAAGGCTTTGGCATAGTCAATAAAGCAGAAATAGATGTTTTTCTGAAACTCTCTTGCTTTTTTGATGATCCAGCAGATGTTGGCAATTTGATCTCTGGTTCCTCTGCCTTTTCTAAAACCAGCCTGAACCTCAGATCAATGAAGCTCAAATCCTTGATTTTTTACAATTCCATTGATTAAAGAATTGCTCTTTTTGATGGCTTTAGAACAGCTGGAGAGGCTCTGGTTTAGAGTGAAGCTAGTATGATGAAGAGCAGAGGGATGAGAGGTAGTCTAAATCCTGATGATACTGTTTGATTACCTGAATCCCATAGCTTAGAACCCCTGGAGTTTTCAGTTATGTGAGATGTATGTTTATTTGGAGCTGGAGGTTGATAAACAAGGTTGACATATAACCTGAAACTTGGGGCTCAAGGTTAAAATGTGTTTCAGCATCAACATACTATTCAAGTATGAGTATGTCATTCATTCCTGGGCCTCTCTCCTGTTCGTTCCTTACCCTTCACGCTTACCTGCTTTCTGTTCTCCTAGGTCTTTATTTCCCAATTATTCCTCCAGCCTTTGCCCTTCACTCTTTCTTTGGTTTTGATGAATAGAATCATATTTTGGTTTCCTCTTGTTTTCAGTATTAAAAATTTGCATTTGGCTATTCTGCTTCAGGTTATGTTAAGAAATATTCCTTCTATTTTAGTAGCGTCTTTGAGATGCTCTGAAGTTGTCACTGACCCTACCCACATACTCCAGCCCTGTGGGCAGGACCAGATACAGTGTAAATATCTATATGCTGGTCATTTACTAGTTTCTTATAATGTAAAGTTAGGTCATTGATTTTAAACTTTTCTTTTTTAAAAAAAGCAAGGGCATTACAGCCATACTATTTTTTCCCAGGCATTATTATAGCTGATTTTCCCCAGTTTTAAATGTGTTGTATTTTTGTTATCATTCAGTTCACAATATTTCATATTTTCCTTGTAATTTCTTTTTTAATTCATGGGCTTTTGGAAGTGGTGTAATTTCCTAATACATTTAATTTTTTAGATATCAGTGTTGTTTGATTTCTAGTTTAATTCTGAGTGGTCAGAGAATGTATTCAGTAAGATTCAGTCTTCTGAACTATTTAGAGATTGTTTAATGAACCCACATTTGTTTTATCTTGATCAACATTTCATGTGCACTTGCATAAAAATATATATGCTGAAGTTGGGTGTCATTTCAATAAATGTCAATGAGACTTACTGAGGTCTTCTATATTCTTATTTTTTTCTGTCTAATGACTCTATTGGTTACTGAAATAGGGATGTTAAAATGTCTGAATTTTTTTGATATATTTTGAAGCTTTGCTATTAGAACTTTCAGTATTTAGGATTGCTATATTTTCCTGATAAGCTGACTCTTTTAGGAGATACCTTTTTTATCTTTGCTAATTTTTCTTATCTTGAATCCTATTTTTTTTCTGATATAACTATTCTAACCTTTACCAATGTATGCATATGTCAAAGTATCATGTTGTACTCTTTAAATATATTGCAACTGTATTTGCTAATTATCCCTTAATTAAGCTGAAAAAAGTGTAGCTATTCTAGCTTTCTTAACATTCATGTTGTAGATATTATATCTTTTCCTATTCTAAATTGCTTGGGCTTTTGTATTTATAGTGTGGCCCTTGAAGACAACATATAATTTAGTCTTGCTTTTTTATCTGGTCTAATAACCTGTGCCTTTAGTTGTATGCTTCTCTGACATACATCACAGCAGGATCCTCTATGACCCACCTCCCAGAATATTGGAAATAAAAGCAAAAATAAACAAATGGGACCTAATTAAACTTAAAAGCTTCTGCACATCAAAGGAAACTATTAGCAAGGTGAAAAGACAGCCTTCAGAATGGGAGAAAATAATAGCAAATGAAGCAACTGACAAACAACTAATCTCAAAAATATACAAGCAACTCCTACAGCTCAACTCCAGAAAAATAAATGACCCAATCAAAAAATGGGCCAAAGAACTAAATAGACATTTCTCCAAAGAAGACATACAGATGGCTAAAAAACACATGAAAAGATGCTCAACATCACTCATTATCAGAGAAATGCAAATCAAAACCACTATGAGGTACCACTTCACACCAGTCAGAATGGCTGCAATCCAAAAGTCTACAAGTAATAAATGCTGGAGAGGGTGTGGAGAAAAGGGAACCCTCTTACACTGTTGGTGGGAATGCAAACTAGTACAGCCACTATGGAGAACAGTGTGGAGATTCCTTTAAAAACTGGAAATAGAACTGCCTTATGATCCAGCAATCCCACTGCTGGGCATACACACTGAGGAAACCAGAAGGGAAAGAGACACGTGTACCCTAATGTTCATCGCAGCACTGTTTATAATAGCCAGGACATGGAAGCAACCTAGATGTCCATCAGCAGATGAATGGATAAGCAAGCAGTGGTACATATACACAATGGAGTATTACTCAGCCATTAAAAAGAATACATTTGAATCAGTTCTAATGAGGTGGATGAAACTGGAGCCTATTATACAGAGTGAAGTAAGCCAGAAGGAAAAACACCAATACAGTATACTAACGCATATATATGGAATTTAGAAAGATGGTAACAATAACCCTGTGTACGAGACAGCAAAAGAGACACTGATGTATAGAACAGTCTTTTGGACTCTGTGGGAGAGGGAGAGGGTGGGAAGATTTGGGAGAATAGCATTGAAACATGTAAAATATCATGTATGAAACGAGATGCCAGTCCAGGTTCGATGCACGATACTGGATGCTTGGGGCTAGTGCACTGGGACGAACCAGAGGGATGGTATGGGGAGGGAGGAGGGAGGAGGGTTCAGGATGGGGAACACATGTATACCTGTGGCGGATTCATTTTGATATTTGGCAAAACTAATACAATTATGTAAAGTTTAAAAATAAAATAAAATTTAAAAAAATAAAATAAAATATATTCGTCTCTGTGTGTGTGTGTGTGGATCTAAAACAAATATTTATTTGGTTGGATTTGGGTTTACCATTTTCAGTTTCTTTTCTATTTGTCTAATCTTTTTGGTTTTCTAAAATTTGTCTTTTCCTTTTATTGATTTCTTCTTTGGGGTTAATCAAATACTTTTATTCTATTAGGATTTTTTTTTTCTTTTTTCTTTTTGTAGTTGTTATAGACATTACAATATACACCTTTAATTTTTCAGTCTACTTTGGTACTGTTTTACTAGATCAACCTTGCTCCATTTTTCACAGACTGCTTCAAAATGGTATTGTAATACTTGAATATGGTTCTATTTCACCACCCACCTCTCCTTTTGGCTGCTATTGTCATTTGTTACATCTCCATTCTGAGTCCTGCAATAGTGATATAATTTTTGATTTAAAGTTATTTGTATTTTAAAGAAGAAAATAAAAAAGAGATAATCCACGTGGTTTCTGTATTTTTCATCTGTATCTGTTATTGGTAATGGGCTTCATTTCTTTCACTGCACCTGTTTTCTTTCTCCTTCCTTAACAACTTCCTTCATTGTTTCTTGTAGTGCCAGTCAGCTTGCTATGACTCAGTTTTGGTCTATCTGAAATTATCTCTGTGTCACTATCATTTTTGAAACACGGCTTTATTGTGGCTCGACTTCTGGATGTACAGACCATTCATACTCAGTGTGATTATCGGTGTGGCTAACGTGTGTCATCTTGCTGTTTCTCTTCTACTTGTCCCAGGTGATTTGGTTCCCTGTCTACTTTTTTATGTCCGTTTTTGCAATAAGTGTTTTGGAAGATTGTATTTTATTTTGATTCCTCATTAGTTATAAATCTTCATTTTGTGGTTCTACTGGTTGTTTTTGTGTTCATAGTATTCACCTTTAAATTATCTTAGGCTACCGTCAAGTGCTATCATACTACTTCACTTATAAGAACCTTAGAGGAAGACACTTCCATTCCTTCCCTGTTGGTCTTTGTGCTACCATTATACATTTTATTTCAAAGTGTTTTAAACCTTCAAATACATTGTTTTTTAAATAAACAGTCAAAAATAATTTTAAACTATTTAAATAATAAGAAAATAATCTAAAAATAAGAATTAAAAAATTTTACTAGAAATAATAATCTTGGATTTACAATGCTGACATCATTTCCAGTATTCTTTTGTTCTTTTGTGTGACCCATATTTTCATCTGTTATCATATTCCTTCTGCCTGAAGGACTCTCTTAAAAATTTCATGTAGTGCTAAAAGGCTAGTTGTGATTTCTTTCAACTTTTATATATCTGAAAGGTCTTTATTTTACTTCATCTTTGAAATTTACTTTTGCTATGTATAGAATCCTACGTTGACAGTTTTTTTTAATTTCTTTCCATGCTTTTAAAGCTGTTATTTCACTGTCTTTCCACTTGCATTGTTTCACAAAAGATATCTGCTGACATTCTTATCTTTGTTCCTCTGCATGTAACATGTCTTTTTTTATCCTTCTGACTACTTTTTTACTTTATCACTATTTGAAGGAAATTTGAATATGATGTGCCCTCCTGTTTTCTTCTTCATGTCTCATACCTGAGGCTCAGTGAGCTTCTTCTTTTATATATACTTTTCAATGCCTTTGGAATAATTTTGGATAAGATTCAATTTTTTCTTCCTGTATTCCTGCTTCTTATTCAGGGACTCCAATTGCACATATATTAGATGACTTGATTTTCTTGTATAGTTTGATTCTCTTTTAATTTTTATTTATATTTTTGATTCTTTCTATTTTTAGTCTTAAAGTTCACTAATCTTGTACTTTGCAACATCTAATATGCCAGCAGCCTCATACAATATATTTGTCACCTCATACATTACAGTTTTTAATCTCTCTTAGTTTGATTTGGACATACATACACACACAGACACATTTATATATAGCATATATAATATTATACTATATGTTCTAGTTATCTATAATATACAGTTTATATAAACTTTTTTCATGTTTCCCAGTTCAGTCAATCATGTCTAACTCTTTACGACCACATGGACTGCAGCACGCCAGTCTTCCCTGTCAATCACCAACTCCCAGAGCTTGCTCAAATGCGTGTCCATTGAGTCGGCGATGCCATCCAACTATCTCATCCTCTGTTGTCCCCTTCTCCTCCCAGCACCCAATCTTTCCCAGCATCAGGGTCTTTTCCAATGAGTCAGTTCTTTGCATCAGGTGGCCAAAGTGTTGGAGTTTCAGCTTCAGCATCAGTCCTTCCAGGGAATATTCAGGACTGATTTCCTTTAGGATTGACTGGTTGGATCTCCTTGCAGTCCAAGGGACTCTCAAGAGTCTTCTTCAACACCACAGTTCAAAAGCATCAATTCTTCAGTGCTCAGCTTTCTCTATGGTCTAACTCTCACATCCATACATGACCACTGGAAATATCATAGGTTTCATTATATGGACCTTTGTTGTCCAAGTGATGTTTCTGTTTTTAATATGCTATCTAGGTTGGTCATAACTTTTCTTTCAAGGAGCATGCGTCTTTTAATTTCATGGCTGCAGTCACCATGTGCCATGATTTTGGAACCCAAGAAAATAGCGTCTGTCACTGTTTCCATTGTTTCCCCATCTGTTTGCCATGAAGTAGTGGGACCGGTTGCCATGATCTTTGTTTTTTGGATGCTGAATTTTAAGCCAGCATGTTCACTGTCGTGTTTCACTTTCATCAAGAAGCTCTCTAGTTCCTCTTCAGTTTCTGCCATAAGCATGGAGTTATCTGCATATCTGAGGTTATTGATATTTCTCCCAGCAGTCTTGATTCCAGCTTGTGCTTCATCCAGCCCCACATTTCACATGATGTACTCTGCACATAAGTTAAATAAGCAAGATGACAACATACAGCCTTGATATACTCCTTTCCCAATTTGGAACCAGTCTGTTGTTCCGTGTCCGGTTCTAACTGTTGCTTCTTGACCTACATACAGATTTCTCAGGAGGCAGATAAGGTGATCTGATATTCCCATCTCTTGAAGAATTTTCCACAGTTTGTTGTGATCCACACAGTCAAAGGCTTTGGTGTAGTCAATATTACCAGAAGTAGATGTTTTTCTGGAATTCCCTTACTTTTTCTATGATCCAATGGATGTTGGCAATTTGATCACTGTTTCCTCTGCCTTTTCTAAATCCACCTTGAACATCTGGAAGTTCTTGGTTCATGTACTGTTGAAGCCTAGCTTGCAGAATTTTGAGCATTAACTTGCTAGCATGTGAGATGAGTGCAATTGTGCAGTAGTTTGAACATTCTTTGGCATTGCCTTCCTTTGGAATTGGAATGAAAACAGACCTTTTCCAGTCCAGTTCATGTTTCTAGTTAACTCTTTTTTTTTATCTAGTTAACTCTTTACATGAATACAATTATAGTAACTGTTTTAATTTCCTGTTTTCTAACATCTCTGTCAGTTTCGTTTTGATATCAAGTGACTTCCTTCCTCTTCATTTTGAGTTAGATTTTACTGTTTTCAATCATCATAATAATCTTGTTTGAATATCAGTCATTGCTGATTTTACCTTTTGGATATGCAATATTTTTGTAGTCCTTGAAATATTTCTGACTTTTTTTCTGGGAGGTAGTTAAGATACTTACACACAATTATACCATTCTGAGTCTTGCTGTTAAGATTTTTAGTGGAGGCCAATGGTGTATTTGATATGAAGCTAATTATTCTACACTTCTGAGGCAAGACCTTTTAGTGTACTCCAAAGTACTTTGGGGCTTCCCAACTGGCACTAGTAGTAAAAAAGTCACCTGCCAATGCAGGAGACGTAAGAGATGTGAGTTCAGTCCCTCTGTTGTGAAGATCCCTTGGAGGAGGACATGGCAACCCACTCTGGTATTCTTATCTGGAGAACCCCACGGACAGAGGAACCTGATGGGCTACAGTCCACAGGGTTACAAAGAGTCAGACGTGACTGTAGTAACTTATCATCTAGCACTATCCAGTGAATTATGAGAATTTTCAGTCTAGCTTGTGGAAGTAGGCAGTAGGCCCCTCCCTAGGTGACCCCCAGGTACTGTTACCTCTAATCTATTCTGATTATCTTTCTCCAGCCTTGAGTAGTTTCATGACACTCATTTGCTGATAAGTACTTTGCGAAATGCTTGAACAGGACACTCTGCAGGACTCTAGAGTCCTCTATGTACAGCTCTCACCCTCCACTATTCTGCTCTGCAAGCTCTGGCTGTCTTGTTCTCTCCTTACCCTCAGCTCCACATGCTTAAACTAGGTAGTCCACTGGGCTCCTCTTGTGCCCCTCCCCTAACCTTGTACCAGGTCCAGACCTCTCTCAAGCTAGCAAATAGGGCAAGTGCAGGACTCTTCTCATGTCTTTTATGTCTTTCAGGGTTCATTTTTCCAAACTGCCTAATTTCCAGTATCTTAAAATTATTTTTTTCATATATATATATATGAAATATATATGAAATATATATATATATATATTTTTCATATATATATATATATAGTTTGGTTTGTTCTGTTGTTTTGGGTGGGAAAGTAAGTCCAACTGCTGTTATTCCATCTTTAGTAAAGGTAGAAGTCTATTTTTCAACTCAATATCTTTTTATTTCAGTCCTTGAACACATTTTTTTTTTTTTCTGTAAAGTTCTGTCTACTATATCCACCATCTGGGTATAAGTGGGGTTAGTTTCTATTATCTGCTTTTTCTTTCACATGGTGACATTTTATTTCTTTAGATGTATAACATTTTTATTGTATGTCAAATATTATGTTCCTATATACTAGAGGTAGAATTTTCCTTTGAAGAGTATGTATTTTTGTTATAGCAGGCAGTTAAATTGGCTAGACTCAAGCTCTAATTTCTGCCTCCTCTGTGGTAGCATTGACAGAAATCTGTACTCAATTCTTTCCCTGCACATTTGTTGCTAACAATAAGCTAGATCATCTTTAGGCCTGAAATGGTGTTAAATCATTGGTGATGGTGATGATAAAATGGTGATGATAAAAGAGAAGTTGCTTCTTCCTCCAAAATATGCAGGAGGCTGTATGGTATAAAGAAGGTATTCCGGAGTCAAATAAACCTTGATTTAAATGTCTCTCTGCTTCTTTCCAGGCACTTTACCAGGAGCATATGATTTAAACATCTAAGCCCCCGTTTTCTGTTTAAGGTGGTTCAAATTATGTCAGAGCCGTTCTGAGGATCAAATGAAGTAGGGAATATAAAGCGCTTGTCAGAGGGCCTGACACATAGTAAATAATTAATCAGTAGAAGTTCAAACATTCTATTTGGTAATGAGAGAAACTCTAGCAAGAAATACAGATTATTCTAAAATAGAATGGATATAAGTTAAATAAGGTTGCAGAACCGTGTTAAAGAACACAGTAGGAATTCAGGTGATAGAATTGTTAAACCCTATAGGAATTTAGAGGAGAGCAAGAGGATTTTATTTTTTGTGTGGGATTAAAATTTGTGCTTGGATTTTAATTAAAAAAAAAAAAAAAAACAGTCACTTACAGAGTGGAAACATGAAATGAAATTGCCCATAGAATATGGAATACTAAGGCAACCAGGCCAGAGTTGTGCCAAGGTTTTGTGCTGAAGAATTTTGAGAAATAAAAGAGAATTGGTTGGCAAATTGACTCTTTGAATGCCTGATAGGTTTTTATAATAATGATAATTTTTTAAATACTATAGGAGCCAGATATATTAAAAACACAGAATCACAGAAATTTCAGATGATAGTGAATATGATCTAGCTCATTTTTAAAAAAAATTAACAATGTGCATCTCAGTGGAACTTTAATAGATCTATACTAGAGACATGTCATTGTTATTATACTACAGAAATGTATTACTGCTTAATGGCCACTCAAGGTGGGTCCGTCTGGAGATTCACCTGGTCTGCCTAAGAAAGCCTCTATGGACACCCAGAGCTCTGTTGAAGACTAGGTGAAAAACATTGATCTAGTTTAATCTTTGCTTATTATAAAAATAAAAGAATTAATGTATTGAGTTGCAAAGCAATTTGCCCAAGCTGGATTAGCTGTCACATGCCAGAAAAGCTATTGTGATTTTAATGAAAAGTTTTCTGAGTATTTAGTTTTGGGAACATCAGCCCTATATGTTCTGTGAATTGGAGAGGACAGTGATGGAAAACCCACGCAGGAGATACTGCACTCATTCGGGTCTGAGAAAATGAGGAACTGGAGCATGGTATGCTCAGCAAATGTAGAGATTGAATGAAGAGCAGATTTTTCAACCATGTCAAAGGAAGAAGTTTCAGTGAATGTTCCTTCCTTTCCTCTGTCTTTATTCACCAGCAAATATTCCTTTCGTGCCCACTGAATTCCAGGTCCTGCTCTGTCATGTCTCCTCATGGGGCTTCCAATGTGGTTAGGAGAAGACAGACAGACATAAGATATGTGTGTAAAGCATAAAGGATGTTTATATAGATATGCATGTAAAGTACAAAGTATGTTAAGTGCCAATAAGGACAAAGGAGAGAAAAACATAATGAGAGGATTGGGAATAAGTAGATATGGTTGTAATTTCAGATGCCGTGGCCAGGCAAGGGCTTGCTGAGAAGGTGGATATTTGTTTGTACAGACTTGGAGATTGAAAGATTAAGCCATGGAAGTATCTGCGAGAACATTCTAGAAAGAGGAACAGCATATGTGGATAACATATGCAGTGGCTGGAACATGACTGATATGCCTGAGTAGTAGCTGGGAAGTCATTATGGCTGTCTTGGCCAGTATAAGCAAAAGAAAGTGTTTGATGAATTCAGAGGTAAGAGCAGGCCGATCATGTGGGGTTTCATAAGCCTTTAGAAGAACTTTGACTTTATATTCATTGATTGTGAGGAATGAGAGCTAGGATGGAATATTGGGAAGGAAAATGAGATTGATACATAGAAAGATACATGGTGTATAGCGTTTTGGGGAGAATAAATTTGAAATGAAGATACCTCTGAGATTAGCTAATTCATAGGCAACAGTATATGTGTATATTAACTTTTGTTGGCAGTCAGATTATAGAACTGTGGATCAGAAACCCTCCAGATTAGAGACAAAAGTTGCAATGGGATAAATTGATTCTTTCTGGATGAATTTAGGAATGATTTGTGCAGAGAATAATCAAATAAAAAGAAACACTTTGGAGGTAAAATAGGAAGGTACAACCAGGAAGAGACTGATTTTCTTGTGCCAACTCAGTAAAAAAGAGATTTATAAAAGGTGGAGAAGAGTCATATCACCAGTGCCATTGATGCTATTATTAATAGCAGACACCTTTCAGTTTAATGGACCAAAACTATGGCTAATCAGGACTTACAAAGAAGAGACAGTAATAATGATGTCACCATATATTCAGTGTAGCAGTTAATTGACTTCTGGAGGTTGTTCATGCCTTGTTGAAGCTTTGTTTGTGAGGCAGACAAAACATTTATTTTTGCTATTGCAAATTGACTAATGAAGAAACTGGGGTACAGAGAGATTGCTTAAATTCGATAGCACCATTCAGCTGGTTTGCAGCAGATGAAGACATAAGCCCAAAGCCCAGATCTGCCGTCTTATAGGGAGTTAAAGCTGGAAGAGGACCAAAGTGTGCTATAGCACAGGCCTTGCCTTATACATGAAAGCAACAGAATCCTTGAGACTTGGACTGTCTTGGCCTAGACACATAGCTCCTCTGTGACTAAGTGGGGATTAGAAATTAGAGAATGCTAATGATTGCAAACATAATGAGTGCCTGCCTAGCTTGGTAGAGTAGCTTTCCATTGATCTCATTCAATCCTTAAAACAACAATGTGAGCTAAGTAATACCCTCTCCTTTAGAGCTAAGGAAACTGAAAGCTGAAAAAAGATAAATAACTGCTCAGAGTTTTCTATTTAGGCAGTCACAGAGCCAGGATTCCAACTCAGGTTATGTGTCTACAAAGCTTTGTCCCATTTGCACATTATTTTGATTCTTGGTTTTCAACACAAAACCACTTTTTTACCTGCCTGTATAATCTTCATTGACGCTGAAGTTTTTTGTCTTGTTTGCTTATTTTCGTTTTTAGAAACTGTGTCTACATGATTCTGACCTGAGCACAATCTTTCTCCTTAATATGTAAAGGGGCCTATGAAAACAGGAAAAACTGGCTGTAACAATAAAGCAGCTCCAACAAGACAGAAACACATCTCTGCTCACATGAAGAGTCCCTGACAGTTTCAGGTCTCTGTAAGGGCTCTGCTCTGCCTAGTCATGCAGGGAGCCAGGCAAACCGAGGCTCTGCCATTTTCAACATGTGGCTTCCAAGTTTCCAGGTACATCAGCCTCCAGGGAGAAGGTGCGAATAGCATGGAGGTTCATAGGAGACGTGTTGGGAGCCATACTGGAATTACATGATTTCTAACTTCAGAGGTGGAGCTTAGTCATGTGGCGTCACCCATCTGAAAAGGAGTGCTCGGAATACACGCTTGGGAACCAAAGAAGGAGAAAAGATGGAAGAGCTAGCCTAGTCCTACTGTAGAGCCTCTCTTTTTATTTTTAACTTTTTATTAAAATATAGTTGGTTTATAATGTTGTGTTAGTTTTTGGTATACTGCAAAGTGATTCAGTGTGTATACATACATACAGACACACGTGTGTGTATTTCAGATGCTTTTCCATTACAATATTATAAGATTACAACATTCCATTATCAATATTATAAGATATTGAATACAATCCCCTGTGCTATACAGTAGGTCTTTGTTGCTTACCTGTTTTATATATGTTTTGTATATAGTTGTGTGTATCTGTTAATCCTGAGCTAATTTCTCTCCCATCCCCGCTTCCTCTTTGGTAATCATAAGTTTGTTTTCTATGTCTGTGAGTCTGTTTCTATTTTGTAAATAAGCTCATTTGTATAATTTTTTTTTAGATTCCATATGTAAGTGATATCATATATTCGTCTTTTTCTGACTCACTTCACTTAGTTTGATTTTCTCTAGGTCCATCTGTGTTGCTATAAATGACATTATCTCCTTCTTTTTTTATGGCTGCATAGACTTTTGTTGTATATATGTACCGCATCTTTATCCATTCATCTGTTAATAGGTACTTAGGTTGTTTCCATGTCTTCACTATTTATAGCACTTACAAATAGTGCTGCTATGAACACTGGGGTGCTTGTATCTTTTTGAATTAGGGCTTTTTCCAGATATACGCCCAGAAGTGGGCTTGCCGGATATTATGACAGCTCTATTTTGAGTCTTCTAAAGAATCTCCAGACTGTTCCCCGCAGTGGCTGTACCAATTTGCATTCCCACTGAGAGTGTGGGAGGGTTCCCTTTTCTCCACTCTTTCAGCATTTGATATTTGTTGACTTCTTAAGGATAGCCTTTCTGACTGGTGTGAGCTAATACCTCCATGTGGTTTTGAGCCTAGCTTTTTTATTTGTCTTTTTAGTTTCCCTCATGTATTCTCAGATATGCTATGCTCATAAAGTCCTGGAACTCAGCAAATATTCAATAATAATCATGTTTGCATTCACTATACTTGAGCACTTTATGGTATAACTCCCAGTTCCTTAAATTCATGTAATTTGGTGGGGGAGGAGAGAATCCAGTTTTATGGGATAGATATTATAGATTTGGGCTTCGCGGTGGCAGTACTGCTAAAGTACCCACCTGCAAAATCCCAGAGATGTAAGAGACACGGGTTCAATCCCTGGGCTGGGAAGATCCCCTGAGGAGGGCATGGCAGCCCACTACAGTGTTCTTGCCTAGAAAATCCCATGGATAGAGGAGATAGGCAGGCTATAGTCCATGAGAATGCAGAGTCAGACACGACTGAAGGAACTTAGCATGCATGCACATACCCATGTTACAGAGTCACAGATTCTATTCCTGAATGTTTTGCAATATCACAGCTGTCTCTGAATACAAATGAACACTTTTAAAGATCCAGAAATCATCTCTCAGTCCTAACCAGTTTCCCAATTACAAGTTAATAATAACTTTTTTCTGTCTTCTATTTTTAAGCAGAAATATAGATGTCAACATTAATAACCTATTCAACAGGAGAAGCAATAGATTTTGCTTAAGGGTCTTTTTTGTTCATTTCTATGAAGTTTAATTTTGTTATCCCTGATCTACAAGTGAGAAAGCAAAGATTTGGAAAAAAATCTAAACAATACATTAGTGTGTTGGTGAACAGAAGTTTGAAGTCATATTTGTGTCCAAAGCCAATGTTCTTAACCATGGTTATATGTTTACATTCTAGTTGTCCTGATAGACCCTACATGTCTGGTGTAAAGAGGCTTTATCTTTTCATCTCTTTATCATAGGGTGGTATACAGCTTCATACAAGTATGCTCAATAAACTTCTGTTGAATGAGCAAAAGCATCAAGTTTTCCCTTATGATTCAACATACAAACCTGCAGAAAAGTTATAATCCAGCTGCAGCTGGAACCACTATTTCACTGTGAACTTCAGCTAATTCATATGAAATCTAAGAGAGAGGAGATCAGCTGAGGGAAGAGACTGATCTGACTGAAGAAACTAGAATTTTGCAAGAATCCAAGGAGGTGTTTGTCAATGACTTTTGATAGCAAATTCACTGTACATTCAAAATAGGATTAAATGTGTTGCTTAGGATACATCCTATGAAGAAAAGCTTTGGTAGCCATCATGGTAAGTTAAAAACTGAAGGCGCAAATAAGACTGAAGACAACTTTACCTGTGTGTCTTTTGTTGCTTGTTGTACTGCCTTAAAAATCTCTGAAAATTAGACTCAGAAGCAAAGTCTTAAACAAACCAAACCAAACCAACCAAACAGAAAGAAACTACATGTTGTCTTTTAGAGGTAAATAATATATAAAGATTAAACTATCACCATAATATTTAGTTTTGTGAATTCACTGTATCACTGTGATTTGCAAACAGCAGGATCTCTTGTGGTACTTTGAATCTCTTTCATTCATTCATTCCTACAAACTGTTATTGGTCACTTTCAAACTACTT
This sequence comes from Bos indicus x Bos taurus, assembly GCF_003369695.1. Taxonomy (NCBI): domain Eukaryota; kingdom Metazoa; phylum Chordata; class Mammalia; order Artiodactyla; family Bovidae; genus Bos; species Bos indicus x Bos taurus. The sequence continues at coordinate 27,845,545 of NC_040104.1, forward strand.
TACAGTCCCTTATAATCACATAAAATGTACACCTAAGATGTTGTGTCAATTCTCAGAAGCTCTGCATTTCAGTGATGTACACAAAAGGGGAAATGCTGCTGTGCTTAAATAGATGTGTGTGTACACATTGAATCACTAGGGGAGATAGGCACTGTATGTCTAGAGGAGTTGGAGAAGGTAGTGTCAGTTGGGGTTGGAAGGATGAGCATGTATTATTATATACTGCGTTTTCCTGATCAAGTTCCTGGATTTCATGGATCATGTTGTCTTCATTTTTGCATGTGCTACCACTAATATCATCCTTGACTCATATTTTCATCTCAGTGTATATTTAGAGAATTGAATAAATGTATTGTCTCTGTAAAAATCATTCTTTCTTCATTTGCCAATGACATGATGTGACAGAAGAGTAACAAATATGGATTCTAGCTCATTCTGAACTTGGTCTCACCATTTGTCAATTGTGTGACCTTGCCTCTCACGTGAATTATCATGTTGTTGTTGTTTAGTCACTAAGTTTTGTCCAACTCTTTGCGACCCTGTGGACTGCAGAACTCCAGGCTTCCCTGTCCATCACTATCTCCTGGAGTTTGCTCAAACTCATGTCCATTGATTCGGTGATGCCATCCAACCATCTCATTCTCTGTTGCCCTCTTCTTCTCCAGCCCTCAATCTTTTCCAGCATCAGGGTCTTTTCCAGTGAGTTGGCCCTTCACATTGGTGGCCAAAGTATTAGAACCTCAGCTTCAGCATCAATTCTTTCAATGAATATTCAGGGTTGATTTCCTTTAGGATTGACTGGTTTGATCTCCTTGCTGTCCAAGGGACTCTGAAGAGTCTTCTCTAGCACCACAATTCAAAAGCATCAGTTCTTCAGCGCTCAGCCTTCCTTATGGTCCAACTCTCACATCAGTACATGACTACTAGAAAAACTTTATCTTTGACTAGATATTGGATCTTTGTCAGCAAAGTGATGTCTCTGCTTTTTAATACACTGTCTAGGTTTGTCAAAACTTTTCTTCCAAGGAGCAAGCATCTCTTAATTTCATGGCTGCAGTCACCATCTGCAATGATTTTGGAGCCCAAGAAAATAAAATCTGCCACTGTTTCTATTTTTTCCCCACCTATTTGCTCTGAGTTATTATGTAGCAGAGACTGAATACAGAAATGAATACTGTAGATTCCACGCTCAAGAATCCTCCAACGTCTCTCCACCATTTTCAGGTCTGTGCTAGAGTAAACTGAAATTTAAACAAAACTCTAGGTTTTGTTATAGGAAGGAAAAATGAATGTTTTGTTTGTCTGTTTCCTTTGCGATGGCTGACACTAGCTGATGCAGCCGGGCACCCTCTAATTTAATCAGGATTCCTTAAGACAGGGAGCCGGATTCCATAGTGAACTCACAGAGACCCCATTCCCAGAGCATCTGTCTTGTTTGTTTGCCTGTAGCAAGTACTGACTGGTAGAAACAAATCTCTTAGGACAAAGGCAGCCTCAAGCCATTTACCATTTTTAATGTCCCCGCGGTATCACTGAAAAGCTTCCAAGTATTTTCTGTATTTGGGTTTGCGGTGGTTGCTTTTAATACTACTGTGACTACGTAGAAGAAATAGTTTTCTGAACACGATGAAAATATGATCACCTCTCAAGTGCAGCCTGGTTTCATGTAAAATGAAATTGTTACCTTCAGTTATGGACCTGACCCACAGAATAGAAAGGCACAGCCTTGTTTCCAGCTGCTGGTCTGTCATGAGCCTTGATTATCCCCAGTGAGTCCCCAGAAACTGCTGTGGTCAGTTCAGCTCCCAGGCAAGGGATGCCATGGCTACTTTCCTAGTTTTCACTATAAGCCAGGGGTTCCCTAGTGTCTGTAAAGTAATTGTAGATGTATAAATTGCTTGTCTTCACTCCCTGTAAGAGTTCCCTATGCTACACAGGTAGCTTCTACCCTGCTGGAAGCTTTTGCTAGTCTCTCTTACTTCAGTTTGGGAATAAAAACATCTGTGAATTGAAAAAAAAAAAATTGGACATCTTTCACTACTCCTGCTCCTCCTAGAAACTGCTTATTAATTGAGGGCAGGGGAATTATTTGTAAGATGTTCAGATAATTTAACCTCCAAACTGGGTTGGTTTTGAGAGTGAGTGGGGCAGCAGGTGACCCTGAGACCAACCAGAACATATGACTTTTGGTTATTTGGGAAGCTTTTGTTTTTATATTTCCTGGTTTCTTGACACATTAACTGTGGCTAGATGGTTGTTACCTAAATATTATCTGTAGTCTAGAAGCGGCAGGGTCTGTAGGGATCATGACTGCCTTTCTGGAAGCTTTGGAAATAAATGCCTGAGGCCGAATATGTTGCTGCTTTGTTACAGAGACTTATCTTTCAGCCTCATATAGAGGTGGTATCTCTGAAAATCAGTCTTACAGTCATGTCTGAAACTGACTTCATAACTTAGGGCCAGTCCTTCCCCTCTGTGAGACATAGCCTCAGGTCACTTCTCTGTGTCAACTTTTGAACATTTTAATGATCCAAGGTGTGTCCCACTGAACCACATGGCTATAAAATTTCAGAAATGAGAATATGGCTGTTGAAAATCTATTTGTTGGAGATATATACTAAATGCACACACAACCTGCCTACAGTGGCTGAAGGTGCATAGAAGCACTTGATCCTGAGGGCTGATTGCATTTAGAAACCTAAGGAATGAACAGCATGAAGGGAACATCCCAGCCATGAAGGAATAAGATGGCATTTGGCAGAAAAAGACCACAATGGAGTTGTCTGGAATAGAGAGCTGCATCGTTCTCTATACTTGACTCAACTGCCATGAGATAAGAATGGCAGTTTTCAAACTGTGTTCACAGTCTTATACACAACTCAGGACTTTTCAGGGACATCGTACCACAGGTCACTGATTGCCCTTGAACTGATGCCAATGGCAGGGCATGCGGAACAGTACACTGTATCCATTATGTGTTATGTGCCTGTGTGCCAAGTTGCTTCAGTCATGTCTGATTCTTTGGGACCCTATGGACTATAGCCCACCAGGCTTCTCTGTCCATGGGGATTCTCCAGGCAAGAAAGCTGGAATGGGTTGCCATGCCCTCCTCCAGTGCATCTTACCCACTGAGGGACGGAACCCATGGCTACTGCATTACAGGTGGATTCTTTACCGCTGAGCCATCAGGGAAGCTCATGTGCTTTATTCATTTCAGTCACTCAGTGGTGTCTGACTCTTTGTGACTCCATGGAATGCTGCACACCAGGCTTCCCTGTCCATCATCAACACCCGGAGCTTGCTCAAACGCATGTCCATTGAGTCAGTGATGCCATCCAACCATCTCATCCTCTGTCATCCACTTCTCCTCCTGCATTTAATCTTTCCCAGGATAAGGATCTTTTCCAATGAGTCAGTTCTTCATGTCAGGTGATGAAAGTATTGAAGTTTCAACTTCAGCATCAGTCCTTCCAATGAATATTCAGGACTGATTTCCTTTAGAGTTGATTACTTTTATCTCCTTGCAGTTGAAGGGACTCTCAAGAGTCTTCTCCAACACCACACTTCAGAAGTATCAATTCTTCAGTGCTCAGCTTTCTTCATGCTCCAGCTCTCACATCCATACATGACTACTGGAAATACAATAGCTTTGACTAGATGGACTTGGTTGACAAAGTAATGTCTTTGCTTTTTAATATGCTGTCTAGGTTGGTCACAGCTTTTCTTCCAAGGAGCAAGTATCTTTCAATTTCATGGGTGCAATCACCATCTGCAGTGATTTTGGAGCCCCCAAAATAAAGTCTCTCTCTGTTTGCATTGTTTCCCCATTTGCCGTGAAGTGATGGGACCAGATGCTATGATCTTAGTTTTCTGAATGTTGAGTTTTAAGCCAACTTTTTCACTCTCCTCTTTCACTTTCATCAAGAGGCTTTTGAGTTCCTCTTCACTTTCTGCCATAAGGGTGGTGTCATCTGCATATCTGAGGTTATTGATATTTCTCCCAGCAATCTTGATTCCAGCTTGTGTTTCTTCCAGTCCAGCGTTTCTCATGATGTACTCTGCATATAAGTTAAATAATCAGGGTGACAGTATACAGCTTTGACACACTCCTTTCCCGATTTGGAACCTGCCTGTTGTTCCATGTCATATTCTGACTGTTGCTTCCTGACGTGCATACAGATTTCTCAGGAGGTAAGTTAGGTAGTCTGGTATTCCCATTTCTAATAATTTTCTACAGTTTTGTTGTGATCCACACATTCAAAGGCTTTGGCCTAGTCAATAAAACAGAAGAAGGTGTTTTTCTGGAAATCTCTTGCGTTTTTGATGATCCAACGGATATTGGCAATTTGATCTCTTGTTCCTCTGCCTTTTCTAAATCCTGCTTGAACATCTGGAAGTTCACAGTTCACGTACTGTTGAAGCCTGACTAGGTGGATTTTGAGCATTACTTAGCCAGCATGTGAGATGAGTGCAATTGTGTGGTAGTTTGAGCATTCTTTGGCATTGCCTTTCTTGGGATTGGAATGAAAACTGACCTTTTCCAGTTCTGTGGCCACTGCTGAGTTTTCCAAATTTGCTGGCATACTGAGTACAGCACTTTCACAGCATCATCTTTTAGGATTTGAAATAGCTCAACTGGAATTCCATCACCTCCACTAGTTTTGTTCATAGTGATGCTTTCCAAGGCCCACTTGACTTCACATTCCAGGATGTCTGGCTCTAGGTGTGTGATCATACCATCGTGGTTACCTGGGTCATGAAGATCTTTTTTGTATAGTTCTTCTGTGTATTCATGCCACCATTTCTTAATATCTTCTGCTTCTTTTTGGTCCATACCATTTCTGTCCTTTATCGTGCCCATCTTTGCATGACATGTTCCCTTGGTATCTCTAGTTTTCTTGAAGAGATCTCTAGACTTTCCCTTTCTATTGTTTTCCTCTATTTCTTTGCATTGATCACTGAGGAAGGCTTTCGTATCTCTCCTTGCTATTCTTTGGAACTCTGCATTCAGGTTCTTATATATTTTCTTTTCTCCTTTGCCTTTTGCTTCTCGTCTTTTCTCAGTTATTTGTAAGGCCTGCTCAGACAACCATTTTGCCTTTTTGCATTTCTTTTTCTTGGGGATGATCTTGATCACTCCCTCCTGTACAATGTCATGAACCTCCATCCATAGTTTCTCAAGCACTTAGTCTATCAGATCTAATCCCTTGACTCTTTTGTTACTTCCACTGTATAATCATAATGGATTTGATTTAGGTCATATCTGAATGGGCTATTAATTTTCCCTATTTTTTTCAATTTAAGTCTGAATTTGGCAATAAGGAGTTCATGATCTGAGCCACAGTCAGTTCCTGGTCTTGTTTTTGCTGACTGTATAGAGCTTCTCCATCTTTGCAAAGAATATAATCAATCTGATTTCAGTATTGACCATCTGGTGATATCCATCTGTAGGGTTGTCTCTTCTTTTGTGGGAAGAGGGTGTTTGCTATGACCAGTGTGTTCTCTTGGCAAAACTCTATTAGTCTTTGCCCTGCTTCATTCCATATTCCAAGGCCAAATTTGCCTGTTACTCCAGGTGTTTCTTGACTTTCTACTTTTGCATTCCAGTCCCCTGTAATGAAAAAGACATCTTTTTTTGGTGTTCTAGAAGGTTTTGTAGGGCTTCATATAACCGTTCAACTTTAGCTTCTTCAGCGTTACTGATTGGGGGTATGGGCTTTTATTACTATGACATTGAATGGTTTGCTTTGGAATCAAACAGAGATCATTCTGTTATTTTTGAGATTACAACCATGTACTGCATTTTGTACTCTTTTGTTGACTATTAGGGTGACTCCCTTTCTTCTAAGGGATTCTTGACCACAATAGTAGATATAATGGTCATCAAAATTAAATTCACTCATTCCGATCCATTTTATTTTACTGATTCCTAAAATGTCAATGTTCACTCTTGCCATCTCCTGTTTGACCACTTCCAATTTACCTTGATTCATGGACCAACCATTCCAATTTCCTTTTCAATACTGCTCTTTACAGCACTGGATTTACTTCCATCACCACTCACATCCACAACTTGGCGCTGTTTTGCTTTGGCTCTGTCTCTTTATTCTTTCTGGAGTTATTCTCCACTGATCTCCAATAGCATATAGGGCACCTACTGACTTGGGGAGTTGATCTTTCAGTGTCCTATCTTTTTGTCTTTTCATACTGTTTATAGGGTTCTCAAGGCAAGAATACTGAAGTGGTTTGCCATTCCCTTCTCCAGTGGACCATGTTTTGTCAGAACTCTCCACCATGACCCTTCCGTCTTGAGTCGCCCTACATGGCGTGGCTCATAGTTTCATTGGGTCAGACAAGGCTGTGGCCCATGTGAATAGTTTGATTAATTTTCTGTGACTATGGTTTTCATGTGCTATATATTAGTATTAGTTTAATTTCTTTTTATATAAGACTACTGTAGTATAGATATTTCCAGGAGAAATAGGGGAAGATTCCCAGCCAGCAATTGCTATATTCCAAGAAATAATTACCTGAAGAGGCTATGTAAGATGAGCTGAGCCTACCATGACAATCAACAGCTCATCTTTCTGCAGGGTTGTCACTTTCCTTCAGCTCAGAGGCAAGTCTTTGGGCTAGAGAATCTGAGTGGTCCATGCATTTGCTGATTCTATGAAGCCAGATTCTAGAGCAAAGAGAGCCTAGAATACGTCCTTTAATGAGGGATGACTGAAGAATGAGTAGCTCTGATTGACTATCATAAATGAAGTCATTTAGTGAATTGGCAGTTGTAGAGAGAGAGAGAACAGTAGTTCCCAAATTGTGCTCCCCCAAACCTTAGTTTTGTAAGCTACAATCCAAAGAAAAAGCACTCTGCAGCCAAATAAATATGGGAAACAGTGCATATTATGATTCTCCTCTCCAAGTTACAGGGCATATAAATATGTTAAATCTCTGAGACTGAAATCTAAAAATCATTAGCTTAACACTGTTTAAGATAGAGTTTCCTGGACTTATTTGTTCACAGATATTTTCAAAGAATACCAAGCAATATCTGGAGTTACTCTCTTGGAATCGTCAATTCAGAGAAGAATCATGTTCTCTGAATGACAGATCTGTGCCAGACATCCTCAATTTAGTTTTTGGTGATTCAGCATATGCAGTTAGAAATGTCTTCATGACCATCAGCTCTCATCCATTGTTCAATTCATGAGAGAGCATCCGAAAACTGAAGCTTTCATTTTGTTTGAATTCTGGGGAAAAAGATGGGACTTGGTTCTTCCAGTAACTTTCATTTTAGGTGAATAACCAGTTTTAATCAGTATGTTGACCTGAGTATGTTAGGTGTGTTAGGTGTTTATTAAAAGGTTAGTGTCAAAAGAAATTAATGTCCTGGTGGGCTTGTGTTTTTCTCTGAGGCAGATATTGATGAATGTACAGAGGGGATCATTGAGTGCCACAACCATTCCCGCTGCGTTAACCTACCAGGGTGGTACCACTGTGAGTGCAGAAGCGGTTTCCATGACGATGGGACCTATTCACTGTCCGGGGAGTCCTGTATTGGTAAGCAGCTTTCAGCCCTGCCCTCCATCCCTCTGGACCTTTGCAGGAGAGGCAGCCTACTTTGGCAGTCTATTCAGCTCCCACTGTTAAAATATGACCCCTCCCTGGTTAAACTCATCAGTTCTCAAATTTGCTCCCTCTTTAATTCAGGGATCAGGCCAGGGATTATGCGATGTAGAGTTTTAGAACTATTATTCAAAAACTAGGGCAGTCAGAGGACAAAGCCTAAGTCTGTAGGCTGTGGTGTTTAGTTCTTTCTGAAGGAAATCATGATGACTTGCTAGAATTTTTTGCAGTTTGAGATGCAGCTGTGGGAGAAAAGGAAATATTACTGGACACAGAAAGTTCAGTTTAAATCTCAGCTCTTGTACTACAAATGTCACTGCACCTCTCTGAGCCTTCATCTGTGAATATATAAAAATGTGGATAATAATGCACATATTTATATTATTAGATTTAAATGGGATGCCATATATTTAAAGATTATAAGCTTTGGATTGATGCACAAATATAATAGAGTCAAATTAACCTTATTATTGTTGCTATTATTGCTGCCATCATCTTTGCAAGGTCTCCTTTCATGTCTTTTCTGCTTGTGGTTCTGTTACCTGCTGGACAGAGGGGGTTAGGATATGGAGTTCTTCACCTTTAAGACCTTATACCTGTCATGAAATCCAAACAACTGATCAAGAATGTAATTGTTTCCATGAAAACCTTAACCAATCCAGTTATTTCATGTCATGTGGACTCAGCTGAATTCTTAATGTTGATTTGAGCTGACCCAGAGGGCAAGCATTCTGACCATGGGTTCTCAAAGTTCAGAATGCTGTATTAGAAAGTGGAAATTTGATTTTGAAAATCCATTGTCTCTGCTCACTGCGTATCCTTTTTTTTCTAAAGGTTGCTGCTAAGAACCAATCAGTGTTTTTACAACTTCTGCCCTGAGATGGGCTCTGAAGCAAAGATGAATTAGGGAACAGTAAGCACACAAGCTTGTCCATTGCAGTCTTGGTATTACTGTTGAAAGGCGTGCAGCTTAGTTGTTGCAGGCATAGACCCTTGAGCCAGACTCCCTGCAGTCAGATTCCAGCTCTGCCATGACTAAGTATGCTGCAAGATCTCCTCTAAACTGTACCTCAGTTATCTTGTGTGTAAAATGGAAATGGTCATATGTTTCTGCATACTCAGCACTCTGTCTCATACTCCATCCCTATTCTTTTTATTGTTAAAGCCATGATTTGCAACTTCACAGAGAGCTTTGCATTTAACCTGGGTCTTCATATACTTCCTTTACTCCATGGCCAGGAACTTCTGTATATATGCAACTCGTAATAGATAGATGTTATGTGAATAGGAATAGATCAAATAGCTATTGTTACTGAGCGCCGAAGAATTGATGCTTTTGAACTGTGGTGTTGGAGAAGACTCTTGAGAGTCTCTTGGACTGCAAGGAGATCCAACCAGTCCATTCTGAAGGAGATCAGCCCTGGGATTTCTTTGGAAGGAATGATGCGAAAGCTGAAACTCCAGTACTTTGGCCACCTCATGCGAAGAGTTGACTCGCTGGAAAAGACTCTGATGCTGGGAGGGATTGCGGGCAAGAGAAGGGGATGACGGAGGATGAGATGGCTGGATGGCATCACCGACTCGATGGACGTGAGTTTGAGTGAACTCCGGGAGTTGGTGATGGACAGGGAGGTCTGGCGTGCTGTGATTCAGATCAGATCAGATCAGTGGCTCAGTCGTGTCCGACTCTTTGCAACCCCATGAATCGCAAAGAGATGGCTGTAGTCACCATCTGCAGTGATTTTGGAGCCCCCCAAAATAAAGTCTGACACTGTTTCCCCATCTATTTCCCATGAAGTGGTGGGACCAGATGCCATGATCTTCATTTTCTGAATGTTGAGCTTTAAGCCAACTTTTTCACTCTCCACTTTCACTTTCATCAAGAGGCTTTTGAGTTCCTCTTCACTTTCTGCCATAAGGGTGGTGTCATCTGCATATCTGAGGTTATTGATATTTCTCCCGGCAATCTTGATTCCAGTTTGTGTTTCTTCCAGTCCAGCATTTCTCATGATGTACTCTGCATATAAGTTAAATAAACAGGGTGACAATATACAGTCTTGACGAATTCCTTTTCCTATTTGGAACCAGTCTGTTTTTCCATGTCCAGTTCTAACTGTTGCTTCCTGACCTGCATACAAATTTCTCAAGAGGCAGATCAGGTGGTCTGGTATTCCCATCTCTTTCAGAATTTTCCACAGTTTATTGTGATCCACACAGTCAAAGGCTTTGGCATAGTCAATAAAGCTGTTATTCATGGCGTCGCAAAGAGTCAGACATGACTGAGCGACTGAACTGAACTGAACCAATTGGAGATAGAAAGATATAATTTTGATATAGGTGATATTACATTTGGGGACTAAAAACAAAACTTTCACTTTTAAAAACTGTATTTGATATCAATAAATGTGGGATGCTTAGCTTTTTATTCATGAGAGACCATAGAGATCACCTCGCTGATGCAATTGACCACCACGGTGTCACATACTTCTGTACCTTTGCACGTGCCGACCCTCTGTGGGTGGAATGGAGCAGAGCTCTGACTCAGGGATGACCCTCTCTTTTCCTGATCATGTTGATTCAAAAATGAATTTCTGCTCATTGCCCTAACTTCAGCTCAGATGTCACCAGATCGCCATGATGCGTTCTCTGAAATCTTCATAGGGGTTATCAGTCCTCTCCTCTACTAACTCTAGAGCTCCTATCCTGGCATATGTTTCTGTAGCTGTTCTACTGTTCAGTTTATTGTTCTTGTACTAGTCTGTAAACATAAAATAAGGTTCATTGTTCTGTCTCTCCAGCGAGATGCTTTGGTAATTGGTGTTCAGTAAATGAGAAAACGCAACCATAGTTCATCCATCCAGTAAAGAAATACAGTCACAGAAAGAGTAACACCTTGCTTCTGGCCTCACAGCTTATTTGGTACAAGTAGAGACGCAAGCCTAGGTCAAAGGTTACCCTACATCCCAAATGCCTGGGACAACCCCACTTTACGCCTGTTCTGATGTAATTATCAGTTGTGCCCTGTCACGGTCATAAATGTCCCTGCTAGGATGACAGATGCCGTGGCCACCTCACCTACTGATTTCTCTCTGCCATACTGAGTGGTGTGCCTGGGGGAACAGAGCTCTGCCTCCCTGGGGATGCACTTTCCTCATCCATGAACTGATTTCAGCTCTGCACAGGAAAACATTGGTAAGCTGGAGTCCTTGGCAAGGAACTAGGGTTGTTTTAATTAGAACATTTTAAATTTAGATAATTGTTCCTCTGAATTCCCTTGCATTTCCTCACTAAAAATAGCTTTGTAAATGAGTCTTACTAAGAACAGGAATCTGACCATCATTTAGGTTTTTGTTTTTTTTTTTCCCTCTTGGTAATTGAAAGCACTCTTGGTTCAGAATATTTCTTGGCATAATAGATGTATAAATCTGATCATATCACTTTCATGTTATATCCTTCTAATGCCTTCCCAGTAAATGTAAAATAAATTTCTAACTCTTTGCATGGTCTTTCCTCCAGGCTTTAGGTGACATTGCCCCTGTCCACTTGTTGGGCTTTCTCTTATATATGTTAGCCTTTCTGATCTTTTCATGTCTTGCACGTAACAGTGAAATCACCTGGTTTTAGGGCCTTTGCCTTTGCTGTAACACTGCCTGGAACACTCACTCTCTGTTTTCTTGCATGTTTTTAAAGTGAAATATAGCTGATTTACAATGTTGTGTTAATTTCACATGTATAGCATGCATGTGTGCTAAGTGGCTTCAGTTATGCCAGACTCTTTGCAACCCTATGGACTGTAGCCTCCCAGGCTCCTCTGTCCATGGGATTCTCCAGGCAAGAATACTGGAGTGAGTAGCAGGTCCTTCTCCAGGGGATCTTCCAAACCCAGAGATCTAACTCACATCTTTGATGTCTCCTGCATTGGCAGACAGGTTCTTTACCACTAGCACCGCCTGGGAAGCCTGTGTATAGCACAGTGATATTTTTTTTCTTTGCAGATTATATTCCATTCAAAGTTATTACAAGATACTAGAAATAATTTTTGGTGCTATACAACAAATCCTTGTTATCTATTTTATGTATAATAGTTTGTATCTGTTCATCTCATACTCCTATTTGTCCCTCCCTCCTTCCACTTCCTTTTTTGGTATCCCAAAGTTTGTTTTCCATGTTTGTGAGTCTGTTTTGTAAATAAGTTCATTTGTATCATTTTTTTTTTTAGATTCTACATGTAATTGACATCATATATTGTTTTTCTTTCTCTGACATATCACTTAATATAATGTTCTCTACATCCATCCATGTTGCTGCAAAAGACAGTAGTTTGTTCCTTCTTTATGACTGAGTAATATTCCATCATGTGTATGTGTGTATACACACATATATACCACATCTTCTTAAGCTGATCATTTGTTGATGGACACTTGGGTTGTTTCCATATCTTGCCTTTTGTAAATAAGTGCTACTATGAATATTGAATGCATGTATCTTTTTACATTAAAGTTTTTGTTTTTCCATATATATACCCAGGAGTGGAGTTGCTAGATCATATCATAGTTCTATTTTTACTTTTCAAAGGAACCTCCATACTGCATTCCACAGTGCATGCCTGCATGCTAAGTCGCGTCATTCATGTCCAGCTCTTTGTGACTTTATGGACTGTGGCCCACGAGGCTCCTCTGTCCATGGGGATTCTCTAGGCAAGAACACTGAAGTGGGTTGCCATGCCCTCCTCCAGGGGATCTTCCCGACCCAGAGATCAGACTCATGTCTTACATCTTTTGCATTGCCATGAGGGTTCTTAACCACTGAGCCACCAGGGAAGCCCATTCTACAGTGGCTACACCAATTTACATTCCCACCAGAAGTGTAGGAAGTTCCCCTTTTCTTAACACCTTCTCTAGTACTTATTATCTGTAAACCTCTTTCTTCATTTAATTCTTAGCTCAAATGCCACTTTTTTGAGGAGACTCTCCCGGACCATTTTATCTGAAGTAGTTGCAATATATCACACTCTTTTATGCCTTTTATAGCATTTTTTTTGTTTTCATATGTATTGTGCATATGCATATGTGTAACTGTCTCCTGCCACAAATGTACAGATCCTTGGAGGGCAGAAACCTTGTCTGTATTTCACCACTGTACATTCGTTGCTTTATCGTGTACACACAATGTAGGCATTCAATGCATATGTGTCAGATGATTGAAGGAATAGATAGAACTCTATCAGGACAACTTTATCTTGTATTGGGGCTGACACAACTAGTTGTGTAGACCGCAGTGAGTAACATAAGATGCCAAACATCACAACATCATGTGAGTCTTTTGTTTCAGAAAAAAAGTATTTATTAAGAACAACCATTACACCAGTACTGTGTTAAGCCTTCTGGGAATATGGGTTTGAAGAAGATAAGATCTCTGTTCTTGGGGGATTTATAACTTGAAATATACGGAATCATAATAACGTATCTTAATAGCACTGAAAATTAGCACATAAAATAAGCTGTAAATAACATCAGCTACTAATGCTTACATTTAAAAGCAATAGTGGCATCTAAGACAGTCTTCTTTTAAGTATTTTAGGAACATGCACTCAGCTATGCTTTTTCCCCAGACAATAGCAGGGACGGCATATGTTGGAATCTAAAATGTGGCAGTTCTAGGCTTTTAAGGGAACAGTCACATGTCACTCCATGCCATTTTTCTTAGATGAGGATAACACCTGCTGTATTGACTTCATCAGTTACTGTAAACATCTAATGTTAGTCATGTCATAAAGAACAGCACCCTTGCAAGATTTCCCATTGCGTCTTTCTCCTGAAGTATACTGATCATACAGTTGAAGAAATGACTAGTTTAGGTATTGTAGAGACAGACAGAATCATCCTTCTTGGGGAGTTTATGGGTCTCGTTTGTTTCCCTGTCTCTCTCTCATTTGCTTGTTTATAATTCCAGGAGAGATGGACACACAAAGATTTACTGCTGCTGCTAAGTCGCTTCAGTCGTGTCCGACTCTGTGCAACCCCATAGACGGCAGCCCACCAGGCTCCACCGTCCCTGGGATTCTCCAGGCAAGAACACTGGAGTGGGTTGCCATTTCCTTCTCCAATGCAGGAAAGTGAAAAGTGAAAGTGAAGTCGTTCAGTCATGTCCAACTCTAGCGACCCCATGGACTACATCCTACCAGGCTCCTCCGTCCATGGGATTTTCTAGGCAAAAGTACTGGAGTGGGGTGCCATTGCTACTAGCTAGTATTTATTGGGATGATCCTCTGGAGAAAGGCATGGTTACCCACTGCAGTATTCTTGTCTGGAGAGTTCCATGGACAGAGGAGCCTGGTGGGCTACAGTCCATGTGGTCGCAAAGACTTGGACATGACTGAGCGACTAACACTTTCATTTTTCACATTTATTGAAGATGAGAGTGCTGCCTTGTTACTGTAGGGTCCAGTGTACTCTGTGTTTGGATGCAGTGGTGGGAGTCTGATTCTCAGTATTAACACAGAAGCTCTGAGCAGTTCCTTTTTTCCAGGCATAGCTATCTTGGTCATTTAGAAATGAAAATATATATTAATAATACCATGTATGAAGAGCAGGATTTTACATATTTTGTAAATGAGATTCTAACTCCCTTGGATGTTAGTCAGTCTCTATGATTTGCTTCTGCCTTTGAATCTTTATTTTCCTCTGCTCCCTCTCATGCTTAACATGGATTCTCAAGCCTCCTCAAATATTTCTTCCAGTCTTTTAAAACCCTGCAGTCTTTATTCCTTTGCTTGTATGCTTTTCCCTGACTGTCTCTCTATCCCACTTTCTGCTTGTCGAAATCCTGATGATGTTTTACCCCCGAACCAGGGATTCTTAATTTTGCTTCACAGTAGATTCACCTGCATAGCTTTTAAAATACACTTACAATGGGATATCACAAACTAGAGATTCCAATTCAGTTGGTCTGTTACTGGATAGATGGAAGTCATTTTTTAATGTCTACAAGTGAGTAAAAAAGTAAGCTTAAAACTCAACTATCAGAAAACCAAGATCATTGCATCCGGTCCCATCACTTCATGGCAAATTGATGGGGAAGCAATGGAAACAATGACAGACTTTATTTTTTTGGTCTCCAAAATCACTGCAGATGGTGACTGCAGCCATGAAATTTGAAAAATGCTTGCTCCTTGGAAGAAAAGCTATGACCAACCTAGACAGCATGTTAAAAAGCAGAGACATCACTTTACCAACAAAGGTCCATCTAGTCAAAGCTATGGTTTTCCCAGTTGTCATGTATGGATGTGAGAATTGGACCATAAAGAAAGTTGAGCCCTGAAGAACTGATGCTTTTGAATTGTGCTATTGGAGAAGACTCTTGAGAAATAAGACTGTAAGGAGGTAAACCAGTCCATCCTAAAGGAAATCAGTCCTGGATATTCATTGGAAGGACTGATGCTGAAGTTGAAACGCCAATACTTTGGCCACCTGATGCAAAGAACCAACTCATTGGAAAAGACCCTGATGCTGGGAAGGATTAAAGGCAGGAGGAGAAAGGGATGATAGAGGATGAGATGGTTGGATGGCATCACCGACGCAATGGACATGAGTTTGAGTAAGCTCCCGGAGTTAGTGATGGACAGGGAGGCCTGGCGTGCTGCAGTCCATGGGGTCACAAAGAGTCGGACACGACTGAGTGACTGAAATGAACTGAACAGTGATGAGAAAGAATTTTAAATTAACAGAGACACTCTCATAGCTCTCTAATAATAATAAAATTGCCTACCTCTTATATGTTGTTTGGAAAATTCTGAAAGAGATGGGAATACCAGACCACCTGATCTGCCTCTTGAGAAATTTGTATACAGGTCAGAAAGCAACAGTTAGAACTGGACATGGAACAACAGACTGGTTCCAAATAGGAAAAGGAGTTCGTCAAGGCTGTATATTGTCACCCTATTTATTTAACTTATATGCAGAGTACATCATGAGAAGCGCTGGACTGGAAGAAACACAAACTGGAATCAAGATTGCCGGGAGAAAGATCAATAACCTCAGATATGCAGATGATATACCACCCTTATGGCAGAAAGTGAAGAGGAACTCAAAAGCCTCTTGATGAAAGTGAAAGTGGAGAGTGAAAAAGTTGGCTTAAAGCTCAACATTCAGAAAACGAAGATCATGGCATCCAGTCCCACCACTTCATGGGAAATAGATGGGGAAACAGTGGAAACAGTGTCAGACTTTATTTTTCTGGGCTCCAAAATCACTACAGATGGTGACTGCAGCCATGAAATGAAAAGACGCTTACTCCTTGGAAGGAAAGTTATGACCAACCTAGATAGCATGTTCAAAAGCAGAGTCATTACTTTGCCAACAAAGGTCCATCTAGTCAAGGCTATGGTTTTTCCTGTGGTCATGTATGGATGTGAGAGTTGGACTGTGAAGAAGGCTGAGCACCGAAGAATTGATGCTTTTGAACTGTGGTGTTGGAGAAGACTCTTGAGAGTCCCTTGGACTGCAAGGAGATCCAACCAGTCCATTCTGAAGGAGATCAGCCCTGGGATTTCTTTGGAAGGTATGATGCTAAAGCTGAAACTCCAGTACTTTGGCCACCTCATGCGAAGAGTTGACTCATTGGAAAAGACTCTGATGCTGGGAGGGATTGGGGGCAAGAGGAGAAGGGGACGACAGAGGATGAGATGGCTGGATGGCATCACTGACTCGATGGACGTGAGTCTGAGTGAACTCCAGGAGTTGGTGATGGACAGGGAGGCCTGGCGTGCTGCGATTCATGGGGTCACAAAGAGTCAGACATGACTGAGCGACTGATTTGATCTGATCTGATCTATATGTTGTCACAACCATGTTTTTGCACCTGTTTTATGGAACTTATCAGGATAAGTTTGTTGTCTTCATTGATTCTTTACAACTTATACACATGTAGCTATTCTTTGGGATGTGGCACCTCTTAGCCCCTCGTTATGGTCTCCTCTATGGGACTCTGCTGTATGAATTAAGTTCCCAGACTCTGGAGTCCGCTTTCTGGTCACTGTAAACAGCTTGGTGTGCATTTACTTGTCAGAGCAGCTGCTGCAACCCGTGTGAACATGCAAAGCAACATAAACAACCAGAAAATGTTCCACTGGAATCTCTTGGGAAGGGGGTTTCACTTTTTATTGATTGATGTGTCAGAGTTGACTGAAGTGGTCTACGAATGATTTGGGCTCTGCTGTCATTGCCCAGTGCCTGGTTCCCAGAGGAGTGAAAATAAAAAGAGGTAGAGGCTGGAGATGCCCCCTATGATGAACCTCACTGAGGCAGGTGGAGGATTATGAAGCCTTAGTGAGTAACAGTGTGATACATACAGGAAAGGCAGGTTTCAAGTACATATGGGATTGCTGGGATTCAGATTCCAACTAGGCCACTTTCTAGCTGAGCTGCATTTGGCAAACTATTTAACCTCTCTAAAGAAAGGCAATGCCAAAGGATGCTCAAACTACCGCACAATTGCATTCATCTCACACGCTAGTAAAGTAATGCTCAAAATTCTCCAAGCCAGGCTTCAGCAATACGTGAACCGTGAACTTCCAGATATTCAAGCTGGTTTTAGAAAAGGCAGAGGAACCAGAGACCAAATTGCCAACATCCGCTGGATCATCAAAAAAGCAAGAGACTTCCAGAAAAACATGCTGGGAGGGATTGCGGGCAGGAGGAGAAGGGGACGACAGAGGATGAGATGGCTGGATGGCATCATTGACTCGATGGACGTGAGTCTGAGTGAACTCTGGGAGTTGGTGATGGACAGGGAGGCCTGGCGTGCTGCGATTCATGGGGTCGCAAAGAGTTGGACACAACTGAGTGACTGAACTGAACTGAACTGAAACCTCCTCCATATACGATGATTAAATAATATTTCCTCATGGATTTTTTTTGTAATATCAGTTCAGTTCAGTCGCTCAGTCGTGTCTGACTCTTTGCGACCCCATGAATCGCAGCACGCCAGGCCTCCCCGTCCATCACCAATTCCTGGAGTTTACCCAAACTCATGTCCATCAAGTTGGTGATGCCATCCAGCCATCTCACCCTCTGTCGTCCCCTTCTCCTTCTGCCCCCAATCCATTCTAAGTGCTTCTAAATGTGAAAGTCCTAGCAAGTAGTAGATAGTATGAGTTAACATTTAACTGTCCTTGTCTGTCTGATGAAGACAGCAACAGTGATTCTAACAAGAGCTAACATTTATGGAGAGCTTACTTTCTGCCAGGCACTGAGCAATTTACAGAAGTGCCAACTTCATAAGCTGCTGTGAGGATTAAATAAGCTAACATAGGGGGAAAAAACCATTCAGCAGTTATGGTTTGAGTGCTTAGTAAATGTGAGCCATTAGCTTGAACTAAACCCCTATACTGTGTGTCAGGGAACCTCATGCATTATCTAATTTAGTTCTCATACCTACTTTAGGAGGGAAGCCCTTTTACTATTGTCATTTTAAAGGTGAGGGAAATAAGATCTCAAGGATTAAGATAACATCCCAAATTCCAGTCAGTAAGCAGCACACAGAGGCCATAATCCCAGTGCCTTTGATCCCAACCTTCTGCTTTTAGTATGTTAACATTGTAAGGCTGTCTGGGAGTGGGGGGACCTGTGATGAGTCCACAGACAAGGGAGATGCTAAGCAGAGCAGTTGGGGGCCAATGAGACAGAGAAGGAGAATATGAGTGAAACCTGGACAAAGAGTTGCTATGTTCCATCTGAATCAAGAGATTGGGGGATTGCTTTATCTAAGGGACTCAAGGACTGTGTAGTTAGGCCCTCTAGCTAGACCAGGGGCAGGATGTCAAGGTGGCAGGTTCTTGACAATTAATCTGATAGCACCTAAGGCTATCCACTGAGGCCATTACCTTCCCAGCGTTTCTGATGATATGAATCTGAGTGAAAAAGGAAAGCAAGGGATGGGGAAGTAAGAGCATGAGAACTGGTGCCAAGTAGATTTTTAAGTAATTATGTTTGATCTTTCACTCATTCATTTATCCCCTGCCTCTTAAAAGTAGTTACTACATACAAAGAACACACATTCAATAGACTTATTAACAAAGAAATATTTGAAAAATAAAGGAAACATACTAACCGTGAGAGCTAACAAGACATTTAGGAATATCCTAACAGGCAGAGCAAAAAGGGAAGAAACATGAGTTTTATGAATTGTTATGATCTGAAAGGAGTTGGCATAAAAAGTTTTTTAAGCAAAAATGGCTCAAATGTGCTTTCCCTCCGTTCCAGAGTAGAGATGTGCCAGGTGGTGAAAATATCTCTGTGGACCACAGTACTTCAAGCTAAGAATATTTAAGAGACAGAGGCATACATATCCATCTCATAATATTCCTTGGATTTTCTCTATTTGCAAACAATAGTATTTTCATCATTCACTGTTTCATTCCATGCCAAAGTATTTTCTTGAAATAGCCCCTGTCCCCCAACCTTCCTTGATAATATTTAATGATATCTCATTAACTTCAAAATTGACACATGTTGCCAAAGAACTTAAGATTTGGGTTTCAGGCAAGTAATAAATGAACTATTATTTAAGGGACTTCCCAAAGGCAGATACCACCTGGCCCTGTCGCTGTTTTAAATAGCTTTGATGCATTGGAGAAGGAAATGGCAACCCACTCCAATGTTCTTGCCTAGAGAATCCCGGGGATGGGGGAACCTGGTGGGCTGCCGTCTATGGGGTCACACAGAGTCAGACACGACTGAAGTGACTTAGCAGTTAGCATGCATTTAACTAGCAGCAGTGTGAAGTATGTGGGGCTATTGTTTGAGGACTCAGAGGACCTCAGCTGCATGGCATAAAATTGCCATCTTTGAATGGACAGAGAAACAGGGCAGATACCACCTGGGGCTGGAAATAATATGGAAACAGACTGGTATAGTCAGGACACAGAATAGAGGAAGAACACTTCCCAACTTCTAGTGGAGGAGGTATTCTGGGTCCCCTAGCAAAGCCTTAGAGTGGGTATTAGTACAGAGTTAAATCAGATGAGAAACGTGTCCTCTCAGCCCTCTGCAAGTGTCCTGCTTCCCTGCACATCCAGCCATGCATATATAAGCCTGAAGCTGCTTAACTGCAAGTTAAATTGGGTCTATTTGGGGGGCTTCTCAGGGAAGGCAAATGGCCTTCCTCAGTTTTGATGATAAACATTTCAAAAATATAATTTCACAAAATGATGTCAGAATAATATTCATCTCACTAAACTCAGGTGTGAACCTAAGGTTCATTTGGTCACCCTCAGCCTATCTGGGCTTATACAACAGGACTATGTATGCAATGTTATCCATTTCAGTTCTAAAATGAAAGACATTTCAGGGAATTATTCTAACAGACCTCAAACTAACTATAGAGAGTATCCTTTAAGCCACCCCTGGCCCGGATTAGTATCTTTTCAATGACAAACACTTTCCTAATGGAAGTATGACCAGCCATGGAGCAGATTAAACAACTTGGAGCCATGCCCTGAAGCTGTGCACAGTGTATGGAGGGCCAGAAATCTCAATTCTGATCTAAATGGAGATCACTTGAGCAATGATGAAGAGGAAGAAACTAGACAATTATTAAAAAACAACTCTTCACAAGGATTGTGATGCTGTTATACTTATTATATCCACAAAAATAAGCCTGCTGTGGTCTTATTAAGTTAGGTGCTAGGAAGGATGCAGAGAATTCACCCCTTAGGGACTTTAAAATACCAAGTTGGAGACAAAAATCAACAGACATGAAACAACCAATAGCTTTCTGATACAGGTTACCATCTAAGCTGTGTGTTAGTAACTCAGTCATGTTCAACTCTTTGCAACCCATGAACTGTAACCTCCAGGATTCTCAGTCCATGGGATTATCCAGGCAGGAATACTGGAGTGGGTTGCTGTGCCCCTCTCCATGGGATCTTCCCGACCCAGGGATCAAACCTGGGTCTCTGGCATTGTAGGCAGATTCTTTACTATCTGAGCCACCAGAGAAGCCCTTATAATTAACTGTAAAATTATATGGTCAAAACTGTAAGTTTGTAGGTAACTAGGGAGGACAGTAATCAGAGAGAAATTGAGAACAGTCAGACCAGATTGCATGGGGGTGATTAGACTTGAAGGATGGAAAGGTTATGGAGTTTATAGATATAAAGATGAATATTAGTAATAGGGAAGATTATATGATTACTTCATATTCATCACTCTTGCAAGATCTTCACATTTTCTAACTGATTTTATCCTCAAAACAACCCATCAGGTGGGAATTTTGGTAATCTATGCTTGATGGACAAAAACTGAGGTACATAGATGTTTGATAAATTGCCTCTGGTTATCTAGCTATTAACTGGTAGATTTCTTCTTCCAGAAAGTGTTCATCAATATCCTTACTAAGAACTGTGTACATGTTTAATATTTTTGAAATATTAAACAACAGGAATATTGCTTTCTTTATTGCCCAATAAAGTCTTGCTGCAAAAATGGTACTATAAAAGCCATATTTTTATGTATTGAATGCCAACCGTGTATCATTTCACTTTGAGAAATCCTTTATAGGTAGCAAATGAGGGGAAATAGATCAAGTAGCACAGCCATGTGTGAAAGAGCCCATGTTCTTTTTATTCCCTCAAAGGCCTCTGTCAGTTGTATATTAATTGTAGGTGATTTGTGAAAGGTTTAAATTAAGGTGTCAGTGGTGATCATTATTCAGATAATTGCCTCATTTTCTACTTCACCGTGTGCTAATAGATACACACCTGGTATAAACCCCATAATTTCTCATTTTTTTTGTTGGAGTATAATTGCTTTACAATGTTGTGTTAGTTTCTACTGAACAATGAAGTGAATTGGCTGTATGTAAACACATATCCCCTTCCTCTCGGGTCTCCCCACCATGGATAAAGAAATGTGGAATATATACTATGGGCTATTCAGTTCAGTTCAGTCGCTCAGTCGTGTCTGGCTCTTTGTGACCCTGTGAACCGCAGCACGCCAGGCCTCCCTGTCCATAACCAGTTCCCGGAGTTCACCCAAACCCATGTCCATCGAGTCAGTGATGCCATCCACCCATCTCATCCTCTGTCATCCCTTTCTCCTCCTGCCCTCAATCTTTCCCAGCATCAGGGTTTTTTCAAATGAGTCAGCTGTTCACATCAGGTGGCCAAAGTTCCTTAGCCATAAAAAGGAATGAAACTGGGTCATTTGTAGAGATGTGGATGTGCGTAGAGTCTGGCATAGAGAATGAAGTAAGTCAGAAAGAGAAAAACAAGTATTGTATGTTAATGTATACATGCAGAATCTAGAAAAATGGTACAGATGAATATAATTTTTAAATTTAGTTTATGTGTATGTACAGGGGAAATAAGATTTTACTCCACACCATTGTATCTTAAGGTTCATCACCTATCTGTACAAAAGAGAGACATCTAGGGTGATGGTCATTAAAGACGTCACCTGAGTGTATCAGTCATCAGTACATTTCCATGCTGCGAGGTGGAGGCTGTGGCAATTTCCAGTATTGCTGCAAGGTATCAGGTCACAGACAGAGCTAGAGCTTGAGAGCCAGAAAGGCAGGGATACTTGAAGAGCTGGAGCTGGCTTGCACTTTACTCAGCTTCTGGGGTCTGGATGTTCACAGTTTCCTGTTCCTGGTTGCACTGAAAGCACAACCCTGCTTTGCAGGCCTGTATTTTTGACTAGAGCCTGGTTTCTACCCGGCAAAAGAGAACAAGAACAAAGTAATTGCCACTAATCGAAGCTTTTCCTTTTCCCTGCAGTTAACATGAATTGTTCAAACCAGACTGGGGTGATGCTTTCAACAGAGCATTTATCAGAGTCTGGATCTTAGGACACTAATGCTGGGATATTTTTCAGCAGAGGGTTTACTCGTAAATGTATTTGGGAAATTCTACATTATATAGAGTCAAGGTGGCTTATGAACGGCAAGTCTTTTCAGAGCCTTTATGTTGAGATTGTCCAGAATTTATCTGGCTTTAAACCCTTTTCCCCTCTAACCATCCTGTGGAATTTGGCACTTTGCAGAATATACTAACTGAAAACTCAAGAATGAATATAACCCTCCTCTAATGTTTCTGGACTTTGGCCACCTCATGCGAAGAGTTGACTCATTGGAAAAGACCCTGATACTGGGAGGGATTGAGGGCAGGAGGAGAAGGGGACGACAGAGGATAAGATGGTTGGATGGCATCACCGACTCAATGAACATGAGTTTGGGTGAACTCTGGGAACTGGTGATGGACAGGGAGGCCTGGCATGCTGCGGTTCATGGGGTCGCAAAGAGTCGGACATGACTGAGCGACTGAAATGAACGGAATGTTTCTGGAAAACCTATTTGTTCAGTATCATTGAATAATGTGTTCAAAGTAGGGAGGGTTTTTTTTCCCTCAGTTCTGCAATGAAACATTTTTGGACATAACTGTTCTTTAAGTACCAGCAATTTTTATATTATTATTCATTTCTATTATTAATTAATGTTGCTATAAGACAATCATTTGACTATATGTCTCTTGCATTCTTCTTCTCCGGTGATTATTAACAATGTATTGAGTAATCTTACGTTAACTGTCATGTATTGAGTAATCTTCTAAAGGCTTATTGGGGCATAGCTGTTTTGTCCCAAAGCTAAATTGTCCCAGTCCTTATGTTTTTGACACCTTTTTCTCCTTTGAATAAGTATATTTTATGTCTTTCATGTATTATAACCTAACCAGTAATTTTTTAAATAATATCTAGAAGATTGCTTTCTTTTCTACTGTGTTAAATGAAGACTTGGTAGTTCAATGTCTCTGGCTACAGCAACTCAGAAGCAGTAATTAGAAGCCAGCTGCCTCTTTAGGCTTAGGGGATATAAAGAAGGATGATACAGGTCTCCAGGGGCACTCCAAGACGATTCTGTGCTGTGTGAATCAGCCCAATGGCAGTTCTGCGAAAATGAAGCAAGTCGGATGGGAGCTGTGAGAAGGGCTTTCTTGGAGGCAGAGATGGGGTCATGCAGTGACTATACAAGAGAGTAACAGTTGTGTGATATGCAGAGAAAATGACTGACTTTTTCCCCCTAAAAAAGTGCAATTGTGGGTTTTCTGTAAGGTCTTTTCCTTCAATGTGAACTTGGCATATTTAGAAAGATCAAGCAACAATAGAAGCCCTTTGATTTTTCTGGCACAGGATCTTGAAGCTAACACCATGCAAAATCCTCTTGATGAGTTTTAAATGACTTTTTTTTTTTTTACTGTCTTCTTGAAGAGTTAGTGCCAAATGAGTGATAATCGAGTGACTAAGGGGGAAAGTGTTTCTAAAAATAGTTCCTAACATTACTTCCTGTGAACTCAGGAAGCTGAGTTTCATGGCGCTTAGGGCAGAGGTTCTAGAAGTGTGACCCTTAGACCAGCAGTTTCATCAGCATCAGCTGGGAAGTTGTGAGAAATGAAATTTTTTTACCCCACTCCAGACCTACTGAATAGACAAACCTGGGAATGGGCATGGTGATCTATTTTTTAATGCTCCCTCTTTAGTGGATTCTGATGTTCACTCAAGTTTGAAAACCGGTTTGTCTTTTGTTTCACTGAAAGGCTTCAGAGGGTGTCCATGAATGCCCTGAACCTGTGGGCAAGTTTGTGTATATGTGTGTTCATGCCTCGTTTGGAGGAAGCAGAACCGTATTTTCACTGAGGGTCTCCGAATAACACTGACTCCAACAATGTAAAAACCACTGTTGAAACATCAGGATCCAGCCTCAGTGTTCCCAGTCCGACTTTCCACCTGAAGATCTATAATTCAGTCTCCGGGGGGGTCACCTGCCTTCCTTTCGCAGTTTCTGAGCACTGTGTGGAATTGAATTCCATGTAGTTGTCAGCTTCTTGCTTCTTGAAGTGCAGTGTGAGCAATTGTTTCATTACAGAAATGTGTGGTTTGAATGTCTTAGAGCCAAAGATCTTATCTATGCTGCAACATAGACATCAGCATGTACCACTTCTTTAAAATGAATGTTGAATTGTTTTAGTCTGGGGTTATTCATGCCACTGTGAAATATCTATCTGTGGGTTTACGAGCAGAGAATTTTAACTATTGTACCCAAACCCACTAAAGTACTGTCAGCATACGCTTATTCAAAGAGCATATATTGAAAGGGTCTGCTCTATGCCAGTCCTCATGTTAAGTCTCAGGCACAGCATCAGGAATGAGGAGAGAGGAGGTAGGCAGGGCAATTAAATACATAAATTTAAAAAAAATTAAGGAAACAACAAAAGCTTTATTTCTTTTAAAAGTCCTCTGTAGGTATGGATACATATCTTCTGTGACATCATTCAGCAGGACAGACTAACAGACTCTCTACACATGATGAAGGTGTGCCATCTAGATCATGGGAATTGATTGATATAGCAGGGAAAAGCACTGGAGGGAGTCTTGCTAAAATTATTTGACCTGAAAGTGACACATTATGTTTGCTTACAAGCTGTTGGCTGGAAATAGATATACAGTCCAGTCTGAATTCATGAGTTCGGGGAAGTATAATCTGTGTGTTCAGAAGTAGTAGTAAACCCTACATCTCTATCACATTTCCGTACAACAAAAAGCTGTTTATCATAGATAGAAAGATAGAGTGACTGAAGGAAAAATGGAACTCCTGTTAGGGTTGCAGCATGTGGAGATAGCAATATGTGTGGGGATTTTCACAGAAAATGTTATCTTTTTCACTGGATCTTAGGATGAGAAGGAAGTTTTCCAGGCAAAGTAGATATTAAGGTAAGGATTCCAGGCAGGGATACTAGTCGGATGGGGAACAGGATCATGGAAGAGACCTAATTCTGTTCAAAAGGATGGTGAGATTTTCAATATGGATGAAGTACATTATATATATATATATATATATATATATATATATATATATATATATATATGGGCATGTTATAGGTGAGGAAAGGCAAGAAAGGAGCCCTGGAAACAGGTGGAGACCAGAGTATGAAGGGGCTTGTATTCTAAGATAAGGGGTTGAAAGTTTTGAATTCTATTTCATAAATATTAGTGTCTCTAACAGTTGTCTCTGAAGCACTTATTTTGTGGTG
This sequence comes from Bos indicus x Bos taurus, assembly GCF_003369695.1. Classification (NCBI taxonomy): domain Eukaryota; kingdom Metazoa; phylum Chordata; class Mammalia; order Artiodactyla; family Bovidae; genus Bos; species Bos indicus x Bos taurus. The sequence goes on from NC_040104.1 coordinate 27,871,256, forward strand.
AAAACTCTGATACTTTTTAGTAACTCTTTTTAATATAAAATATAGCTATGTAAATAGCATATCCCACAGTTTCAAACTCTCTATCATACATGTATCATTGTGATTATCTGCACCTGTGCAATTTTGCTCCTCCTGTTCCTTTTGCTTGGAATGTTTGCTGAAAAAGTGAGGCCATCAAAATCAGCTGATTTTTTGATCATGATCATTACCAAGCAGCTCCTGTGTGCTAACATTTGTCCTGTAGTTCTCACAACAACTCTCCAGGTTTGGTATGATGTCTCATTTTATAGAAGGGAAACGTGAGAACAGAGGTGTGTTCTCTGCCACACAATGAGTAATAATTTCTCAACTGAGAAATTGATCAGATCAGATCAGTCGCTCAGTCCTGTCCAACTCTTTGCGACCCCATGAATCGCAGCACACCAGGCCTCCCTGTCCATCACCAACTCCCAGAGTTCACTCAGACTCACGTCCATTGAGTCAGTGATGCCATTCAGCCATCTCATCCTCTGTCGTCCCCTTCTCCTCCTGCCCCCAATCCCTCCCAGCATCAGAGTCTTTTCCAATGAGTCAACTCTTCGCATGAGGTGGCCAAGTACTGGAGTTTCAGCTTTAGCATCACTCCTTCCAAAGAAACCCCAGGGCTGATCTCCTTTAGAATGGACTGGTTGGATCTCCTTGCAGTCCAAGGGACTCTCAGGAGTCTTCTCCAACACCACAGTTCAAAAGCATCAATTCTTCAGTGCTCAGCCTTCTTCACAGTCCAACTCTCACATCCATACATGACCACAGGAAAAACCATAGCCTTGACTAGATGAACCTTTGTTGGCAAAGTAATGTCTCTGCTTTTGAACATGCTATCTAGGTTGGTCATAACTTTCCTTCCGAGGAGTAAGAGTCTTTTAATTTCATGGCTGCAGTCACCATCTGCAGTGATTCTGGAGCCCAGAAAAATAAAGTCTGACACTGTTTCCACTGTTTCCCCATCTATTTCCCATGAAGTGGTGGGACCGGATGCCATGATCTTCATTCTCTGAATGTTGAGCTTTAAGCCAACTTTTTCACTCTCCACTTTCACTTTCATCAAGAGGCTTTGAGTTCCTCTTCACTTTCTGCCATAAGGGTGGTGTCATCTGCATATCTGAGGTTATTGATATTTCTCGTGGCAATCTTGATTCCAGCTTGTGTTTCTTCCAGTCCAGCGTTTCTCATGATGTACTCTGCATAGAAGTTAAATAAACAGGGTGACAATATACAGCCTTGACGTACTCCTTTTCCTATTTGGAACCAGTCTGTTGTTCCATGTCTAGTTCTAACTGTTGCTTCCTGACCTGCATACAAATTTCTCAAGAGGCAGATCAGGTGGTCTGGTATTCCTTTCAGAATTTTCCACAGTTTATTGTGATCCACACAGTCAAAGGCTTTGGCATAGTCAATAAAGCAGAAATAGATGTTTTTCTGGAACTCTCTTGCTTTTTCTATGATCCAGCGGATGTTGGCAATTTGATCTCTGGTTCCTCTGCCTTTTCTAAAACCAGCTTGAACATCAAGAAGTTCATGGTTCACATATTGCTGAAGCCTGGCTTGGAGAAATTTGAGCATTACTTTACTAGCGTGTGAGATGAGTGCAATTGTGCGGTAGTTTGAGCATTCTTTGGCATTGCCTTTCTTTGGGATTGGAATGAATACTGGCCTTTTCCAGTTCTGTGGCCACTGCTGAGTTTTCCAAATTTGCTGGCATATTGAGTGCAGCACTTTCACAGCATCCTCTTTCAGGATTTGAAATAGCTCAACTGGAATTCCATCACCTCCACTAGCTTTGTTCGTAGTGATGCTTTCTAAGGCCCACTTGACTTCACATTCCAGGATGTCTGGCTCTAGGTCAGTGATCACACCATCGTGATTATCTGGGTCATGAAGATCTTTTTTGTACAGTTCTTCAGTGTATTCTTGCCATCTCTTCTTAATATCTTCTGCTTCTGTTAGGTCCATACCATTTCTGTCCTTTATTGAGCTCATCTTTGCATGAAAAGTTCCTTTGGTATCTCTGATTTCTTGAAGAGATCCCTAGTCTTTCCCATTCTGTTGTTTAAAGCAGTTAGTTTTGGGATTCATATAAATAAAATATAGATTAAATTCAGTTTTCTGCCAATTCCTAGATATATTACCTTGAAGCAACTCAAACTGGGGCATTTTCCTACTAAAGAGCCCTTGAGATAGTGAGAGAGTGGTGTGATCTAGTAATCTAATTTCTCTTTGAAAAGACCTAGGCAGGGAAAACAGAAACTTGCTACTGTAATAGTCCAAGCAGTAGAAATGTAAATGAGTCAATCAGTTACATAAGGGTGGACAGTGAGCATTCAATCTACTCCAATTAGTTGCAATGTTTTTTAAAGATGGATCTTGCTTTTGTTGTTTTAGTATTACCTTTTACATGTAGTGTGTGCATGCTCAGTCACTAAGTCATGTACAACTCTTGCGACCTTTTGGACGATAGCTCCCCAGGCTCCTCTGTCCATGAGATTTTCCAGCCAAGAATACTGGAGTGGGTTGCCATTTCCTTCTCCCTACCCATGGATCATACCCATGTCTCCTGCATTGGCAGGCAGATTCTTTAGCACTAAGCTACCTGGGAAGCCTTTACATATAATGAGCACCAGTTAATATTTGGACAGTCTATGTACTGGCTGCTATGTTGGAGATTTTCCATTAGGTCTTTGCAGAAAGTTCGTTCTCTGTGGACTTGGGAGCCTGCCGTTGTGTGATAATGAGGGATAAGCCTGACTCGAAGTCAAGATGCCTCTATTTGTGTCCAAACTCAGAAATATACTAGCTCTAAGCTCTAGCCATGTTCCTATATTTCTTATAGTGAGGTACAGGTATTGCTGAAAGATTACACAAAGCTAGAAGAAGAATCTTACTTTACCCATGGTTTGAGGGCAAAATGATTTTTTCTGTCATAACAGTTCAGTTCAGTTCAGTTCAGTTGCTCAGTCGTGTCTGACTCTTTGTGACCCCATGAATCACAGCACACCAGGCCTCCCTGTCCATCACCAACTCCCGGAGTTCACTCAAACTCACGTCCATCGAGTCGGTGATGCCATCCAGCCATCTCATCCTCTGTCGTCCCCTTCTCCTCCTGCCATAACAATCCTGACCAAATGGCTGGATTGAAAAAATAGCAGGAAAAACAGTTTTTAAAACAGAAAACATCAAGGCTCAAATACATTTCACACCCATATTTTCCCCTTTATATGTGGCCAAGATTCAGAGAAGTGAGTGTTCGTTCTTTCTTATCATGGAGATAAACTTGGTAGAAACATTTAGGAATAATCATTTGACTCTCTGCTTGGTTCTTTTGAGGAAAAGTGATGGTAGTGCTAAGTTTTTTGAAAGGACAAAGTAGATCCTGATTTGAAAGGATTCTGAAAAATCTAAGGAGTAAAGGTATAAGAATATGATAAATTATTGTTATTATATATAATAAAGGGTTTCCCTGGTGGCTCAATGGTAAAGAATCTACCTGCCAATGCAGGAGATGTAGGTTCGATCCCTGGGTTGAAAAGATCCCCTGGAGGAGATGGAAACCCACTCCAGTAGTCTTGCCTAGGAAATCCCATGAACAGAGGGGCCTGTTAGGGTACAGTCCATGGGGGTATAAAACAGTTGGATATGACTTAGTGACTCAACAATGACATATATTAAGGTATTATCATTATACATAATAAAAGGATAGAAATCTGTTTCACAAAGACATGTTAATCATGACAATAAAGTGAGTCATGGTTGAAATACCAAAGCATCTGCAGGTTGCTAAAAAAGATACATGTAAAGAATTATTCACTGTTTGACTGCTCCATTAAAATTAACCTTCCCACAAGCAGGAATTTTGTCTGTTTTGTTTGCAGTAGTATTCCCAGTTCCTAGAATAGTGTGCAGCATATCATATGTACACAATAAATATTTGTTGAATAAGTGAATTAATAAAAGGACTCTCCGAGAAACCATGTCTATTATTAACGAGGACATTGACCCCTACCTAACTGCTGCTTACTCTGAGGAGCTGAGCTGGACCACAGATGAACTGTAAGAATTCCTTTTGTTTATACTCGAGCAGCCTGAGCCATGTCAAAGATAAATAAAATCAGACTCGAGTAGCAAGGACAGATTTTAATCAGTAATAAACTACAGCAGTAGAGAAGGGGGTCCACCATGAACTGAACTCAACTTTGATTTGTGTAGAGGGGATTGAGCATTCTAAAAGGAAAATGAGCAAGTCTGAAGAAGAAAAGTAGGGGCTTGAGGAGAATCAGGGAAGTAGAAGTTTATAAAAAGCAGAAAGAGGGTGTTGGTCCATACAAATCCCATCTGGGTCTGTTCACCAGCTTTTACTGCAGTTAGATCTCTATTCACCTAGAGAGAGTAGGAGGGGAGACGGGGGCCTGTCTTCATGCAGATGTTGGCTGGGACAACTGGAAAATTCTTTCGGCAGTCTTGTGCTTCCCCATGAGGGAACTTAAAGGGGCTAGATTCCTTACTTTAGGGATGCTACCTTGAGCTGTTAGAATCTATGCTAGAGTTTATGAATTTTTTTTAACATGGCAGGACAGAATTATTTGTGCTAAGAGTCAGCAGTTTATAGACCCAGGCTGAGGCCTAATCAAGAAAAGGGCTCTAGTCAGAGGAGCCTGACTAGAGTTTGCTCAAGGAGAGACTCTGTGTGGCTTCCTTTGCTTTTTCTCCGGAAACTATTTGAGGTCTTTGTGCAGGTTGGAAAAGAATTTTCAGATACAAGGCAGATCGAGAGGAGAATAAAGTTTATTAGAGTGGGAGATGCTGTGAAAACAGTGGGCTGGCTCAGGGGAGAGCTGATCCCTTTTGCAGGTAGCAGCAGCCAATTTTTATAGCCTCAAGACAGAGAAAATTCCTCCTGGAAGTGCAGCATTAGGTAACTGGTTAGGTGGGTATTTTACCTAATGTGGGGTCAGGGTTAGATCCAGAGGCTTGTGTCCTTGCCATACGGCTTGGTCAGTTAGTTCCAGATATTTTTGTCCAGTGACCTTGTTATAGGGCTCCACAGAAACCAACTTAGTTTTGGCTTTTATGGTTTTGCCTCCTGTGAGGTTAAAAAAAAAAAAAAGAAAAACACAGAATGACAAATTCAAAATAAACAGAACTTGCCTCTCAAAAGTCTAGGGCAGGGTGGGTTCAAGTTGCCTACTCTTTGCTTTATTTTTTCCTTGACTCTCCCAAAAGCCCTCTAGGTCTTTCCAGAGGATATCCCTTCAAAACAGGAAGCCCAATCTATTTTTACCAATACGTTTATTAGGAGAAGAAATATGAAGAGAGAAAGAAGATGCAAGAGAAGGACTCATCCAAAAAAAGACACCGTGACATCACATTAAGATTTGTTTATCATGTGTTAGTCTTCTCTGTGGATATTGCTCTTCTTGGCATGGTGGCCCAGGTTGCTGTCCTAGGTCAGTGTTGTAACTCTCCCTCCACTGGAACAAAGCTTTTAGAAAAGCTTTCACCCATCCCTGGAAGTCCTGCATGCATGCTCAGTTGTGTCCCACTTTTTGCGACACCATGGACTGAAGCCCGCCAGGCTCCCGTGTCCATGGGATTTTCTACGCAAGAATCCTGGAGTGGGTTCCCATTTCCCTCTCCAGGGGATCTTCCCGACCCAGGGATAGAAGCCATGTCTCTTACATCTCCTGCTACCGCTGAGCCACCAGGGAAGACTTCCTAGAAGGCAGGATCCATAATAAAGAGAGGAGTGAAAGGAGAAGTGAAAGACATGGATGGTCTTTGAATTCTTAGGGCCATAGCCTGAGGCTCTTATTTAGATGAGACCTTATTTGGTGAGAACTGTACTATTGATAATGGGTTTTGGCCATTGATTTCTGTGTAAGTTGCAGAATGTTTCTGATGGTAGATGAAATTACTTTGTAACCTCTCGGTGCCTAGGGCTTTTTCTTGGCATAGAAGAGATAAGAAATTATTTCTCATCTGTCAGCTTTCTTGAGAGAATGATTTGTTAAAGTAGAGAGTTAGTTTTGGTTTTCACCCTGGCTGGATTCCCCACGCATATTTGTCACTAAAGGTAACCTTGCCAATGAAACAGGAAAACCATGCTGTTCCCTTCATTATTTTTCTCTTCAGCACCTGCTTGCACATGTTCATTAGAAGAGGCAAGGGATATTTCAATAAACAGTAAATGTCCAAGAAAATGATTTAATTCTAAGAAGTCCTTTTTTTAATCCTGAAACTGGGTTCTTCCATTCATTTCATCCTGTTCTCCATCTGTCACCAGTCATATTCTAACACTGGAGTTACAAGCTCAGTCCTATGAAGGTGAAAAGTAATCATATAAAGATGAAATGGATAAGAGCATAGAAAGTATTTTACACAAATCCTATAGTTTATTAAAGAGAAAACTGAGACCCCCAAAGGACAAGGGTTGTTCCATCAGATTCAAAGGTAAAACCTGTGTATGCACATTTAAGTAGAGGAGAGACAGTCTAAAAGGTGCTGTGGAAAACACAAAGATAAGTAAGACCAGAATATTACTCCTGAATGAATAAGGAAGATAGAAAAGTATGTTCCCAGCTAATCATACAAGGTAACATAAAGGACATACTGGTAACATAAAAGTCAAGGGCATGCAGTTTATTCTTTTCAGTTGAGGGTGAAATTTTGTTAAGGAGATTAAGCCACACAATAAATATAACAATAGAATGTATACAGACCAGTGTTAGGCGTTTTAGTAATCTGTAAAAACATCACTGTTCTACTGCTGGCATCAAATTCAGCTCTATCACAACCCTCCCTCCCACCTAGAAGCAGATGTGTAAAAACATATAAATCTAGGGTTGTCAGCATCAATACTGTAGCCTCTCATTGCAGTAAAATTCTCTTTGGTTAGTAAGTATTTCAATAGTTATAGATTTTTTATTTATTCTCCCCACTGGTCAGAATTGTATTGATTTTAAACAGATGTAATCACTAGTTAAAGAAGCGTGATTTGTTCATGGCAGAAAGCAGGCTACTTTGGTTAATTTAGAAGGTTACTCTGCTTGTATTCTACTCTTGTTTTCCTACCTAGAAGGAACTGTTTTCTTCATATGCAGTAGAACACCCAAATTTGCACACTCTGTAAAAAATAAAATGTAGTCAGTGACCATGGGAGTTTATAGAGTGTCAGAAAACTATATTCTTTTGATATTAGTCACCTAATACAACACATTTTTGATTAGGGCTCAGAAAGAACTTGGAGTGCTAGCATTTCTGGGTTTGGCTGGCCAAAGTACTGATCAAATCCATGAGAATTTATGTGAGAGTTCAGAATTCAAGTAGAAATCCCTCAGTAAACAGATGAAGTTGTGAGCTGGCTGCATAGTAAGAGCTCAGGTTTATTAGGCTAGTGGAATCCATGAGATAAACTCCAGGAGAGAAAAAAATAATACAAACAAGAATAGCAGCTAGTCATTTCTGAACAATTACTAAATGGTAAGCATTGTATTACCTTCTTACTCAAATTACCAGTTATCCCAGGGTGTATTTTTGTACCCACCCTTTTCAAATGATGAGACCAAGGCTCAGAGATGTTAGATAAATTTTCCAGGTGTTGGGTAAATTGTAGGGATGGGAGTGGGGTGCAGTTGGCTTATGTGTCCCCCTTTGCCTAGAACTTTCCCAGTTTTATCACCAAAAGTCACCTATCTCAGAGACGCTGTCCACTCCCAGTCCCAGGCACAATGGGGACAACAGGTCATGTTAACTTGCACGTACTGATGCTGAATTTCAACACTTAAGCTTTAAATTGGTGTCTTATACTGCGTCCACTGAGGAGAAAGAGAACAAAAGACCAGAGATGGAACTTTGGAAAATGGTAATAACTTTAAAACTGGGAAAAGACTGTAAGGTTTATACTTACAGACCTATGTCTGTATCCTTTGCCCGTTTTATCCCAGTCTCTAATACTCCGTCTAGGACAGAGAAGACGCTCAACGAATATGATATGTGTAATTAGTTGAATGATTAACGACTGATTGTTAGCGATTGGATGAATGAAGAGGTAAGAGGATGAATAAGGCAACATCATATCCCACAAGGATCAGGAGAGAGCTCAAATTAAAATCATCAATAACAATATTTAAGTAAAGAGCAATGCTTTTGCAAACTAATGGTCATGGGAACCTTCAGGTTTAGGCTTTGAAGAGGGTCACATGGAAGCTTGCTGCTGGTTGTAAACACCAGGAACAAGACCTGGATTTAAAAGAGTGAGTCATCACAAGATGTTCTTTTTTTCTCCTCATAGAGTCAGCTCAGTTAAAGGAAAAGAGGGAGCCTCATTAGAGAATAATGCAATTACACACTGAGCAATAAGAAATACCATAGTGACAGTTTTTTTTTTTTTTTTCTCTATCTCAAGAAAGGTTAGAGACTGGAACTATAGAGATTGAAGAGTTAACGCTGGAGGGACATCGGAACTTCTTAAGAGACACATGATAGCATCTCAAATAGGCAAAATTATAGCTCAACGATATCTTCTTTCTGTCTTTACATTTCAGGCTGAACACCTCGTTTCATTCAATTGAGATGAGTTGGAGCCCGTTGCTATGCTGGTGTTCTCTCTTCTGATGTGTCCCGAGTATCTCAGCACCACTCTTAATAGTCTGAGCTCTATGGGGAACATGTTATCAAAGTATGATGTGACTGGCACACAGGGAACATGGCGGTCGCTTCTCTTGTCTGGGCCTGAAACTTCCTATGCTTAAATCTCATTAGCCTTATATTTTGCAGACCATCTCAGACCTCAGATTTCCTCAGTTTTCTTTCCTTATTTTGCTGATGTGCAGTGTTTACATTTTCCCTGGTAGCTTTCTCTCTGCCACTGCAAGAGAAGCGGTGCTGCTTTTGCTATGGGAGAGGCTTCTGCGCTCTATCTTGTCTATCACTAATAAGCCCTCAAGCTCCGTTCTCATTTCCAAACTACTAATGTCTGGTAACGATTTCCAAGTCAGAACACACACAGCTGGCTATTCAAACCCCAGGTTAAATTTTGTTTTCTGACACATCAGATGTGTTTTCTGACACATCACCTGTTTGGAATTTGAAAGTAAGTCAAAATGCATTGCAGTAGTTATTCAAGGAAGAAGACAGGGTAATGACAAAGGTCATTCCTCTGACTTAATGCTACCAAACCATTGGAAAAAAATATTTCCCTTGATCTCTGAAATCAACTTGTAAAGTTTCAGCTCCTGAAGCAGGTACCATTACAGTTGTTATACTATTAAAACTTCCACAGAGCCTTTTTTTTTTTTTTTGGAAAGCCAGGAAAATTGTTTGGGGCTAGTTTAGGATTGGTTTGATTGCTACGGATATAAACGTCTCTGAAGAGTTTTTTTTTTTTTTTTTTTCCCCAAGTGCAGGTAACATAAGAACTTCAAATTAAAGAACAAAGCAGACTGTCTAGGCACAACTAGATTTTTTAAAGCAAAATTAAGTACAATAATAACAACTTTCAGAAATTATGAAACTGTCAATGCAGGAAAATTAGTTCTAATGTAGGCTTAGCCATGGGATTTTATTAAAAATGTTCTCATACTAGCATTCAGTTCAGTTCAGTTGCTCAGTCGTGTCCAACTCTTTGCGACCCCATGAATCGCAGCACGCCAGGCCTCCCTGTCCATCACCAACTCCCGGAGTCCACCCAAACCCATGTCCATCAAGTCAGTGATGCCATCCAACCATCTCATCCTCTGTCATCCCCTTCTCCTGCCCTCAATCTTTCCCAGCATCAGGGTCTTTTCAAATGAGTCAGCTCTTCGCATCAGGTGGCCAAAGTATTGGAGTTTCAGCATGGAGCATTTTAAATAATGAATTTACAGGGAGAAACAAAAGGAAATCACAGACAGACATTACTTAGAATAAGGAAAAAAAAACACAAGTACATTTTAATGATTATAGATTTGTGTATGGAATATTTTGCCTGATTTTCATTTCATTGCCTCTTTGTCATTGGAGGCCTGTCTGATGATTTGGGTAAGTATCATGGGTGACTGTCTTTGTGTTTGCTCAGCAGAGAACAACAGTTGCAATATGTAAATAGGGTGCCTCTTTCCTTTGGATGCCTTGGGATATGTATAATAGATTAAGTTGGCTTTGTGCAGAGCAAACAGGTCTGTATTACCAAGAATATGAATAATGTCAGTTTCCATAATTGCTAACATCTGGCTTTCCATAAATCTGTTAAATTGCATGGAAGCAGAATTAGATTTCTGTGTCATAAGTAAAGCAATTACATGGAACTCTGTAGGCAATATGGTCCTATATTCAACTGTGAAATCCTTTCATTCTGGAGCAGTGAAAGCAAATCCAGGTTTTGCACCCTGCTTTTATTGTGAACCCCTAGGTGTGTTCATCTTTTTGCTCAGGTTTCTTAATTTACGAGAGGAAAACACTGCCAATATGTTTGTAACTTTCTTAAATGCAAAATAACCAAATGTTAAAAAAGCATGTTCTAGCCGGGCATTAACTGCCAATTTAGAGAGTATTTTTGAGGAGACCATAAGTTAAAGATCCTTTTGTTGCCATTGTAGATCTGTTGAAATTAATCTTCCAGACAGTTCCTGGGGTGATTTGTTGATGGGTCTTTCTCTGCCATTGTTCCCTTAAGCATTTGAAAGGAAACTGGGATATGGAGGGAAGAGGAAAGGTGGCTTTCCTATTTCAGTGTGGTTACTGCTTTCTGTATTATTGTATTTTGAACTAGACCCAAGACCTTTCCCAGATGAAAAGTCAACAATAAGATGCGTTCCCTGAAGAGAAGGGTTGTGGTTATGCCTCATGCTTATCGAACACCCCAAACACTAACTTTTGGCGAAGCAGTCTTTTATAGTCATATTGGTCTGTAAAATTCCTGGATTTAGGTAAGTTAAATGGACTTCCCAGGTGGTGAGGTGGTAAAGAATTCGACTGCCAATGTAGGAGATGCAGATTCAATCCCTGTGTTGGAAAGATCCCCTGGAGGAGGAAATGGCAACCCACTCCAGTACTCTTGCCTGGAAGTTAAATAAATACATTGCACATCCAAAGTATATTCTTTTGCACTTCCTAATGAGAAAAAGGAAAAAGATTTAGTTTTTGCCCTTAATGAGTTCACCATCTACCTATGGAACCATGGATATATTAAACATATAACTCCAAAGAGATGAATGCAAGGATACAGAGCAAGGTACAGAGAAACTAAAATGCCAGTAGTGACCGTCCTACAGAATGAGGGATGGTGATGCTTGATCTGGATTTTGAAGAATGCATGAGAGTAAAGATAGCACACAGGAAAGGGAAAAGTTTACCTTTTCAATTAATTTACACCCCACCCATTACATGTACACTAAGAAACAGAGATAAGGAGGGGCAGAGGAGGAATCCCATAATTAGAAAAGGCATGTTCCAAGACACAGCCAGAGGAAACATCATGGCCTGTTTGTGGGTCACCCATTGCTTTTGAAGAGAAAGGGGAAGGGACAGAAGGTAACAACTGAAGTGCCAAATCAAGGGTTATGTGTATACTAGGAGATTGAATGTTCTATTAGAAGCATCAGAGATCCATGGAGATGTGGCAGAGAAATGACATGAACAGGTTTGGTTTTTAATACAACACCCCTACCCTGTAGAGGTATTTACAGCAATGATTCTCTGGCAGAACAGAGCCCAGATGTCTAGATCCTAAATTACACCAATTAAGCCCATTTCTAGTGGTGAACCACCACTAGAAAACATCAGTACTTTTATTTTTTTTTTAATTTTATTTTATTTTTAAATTTTACATAATTGTATTAGTTTTGCCAAATATCAAAATGAATCCGCCACAGGTATACATGTGTTCCCCATCCTGAACCCTCCTCCCTCCTCCCTCCCCATACCATCCCTCTGGGTCATCCCAGTGCACTAGCCCCAAGCATCCAGTATCGTGCATCGAACCTGGACTGGAAAGCTCTCCAAACATTTATATTTTGCCCACAATCAAAAAATCACTGAATTAGAGTGAAAAGTAGCTGGAGTCAGTATAGACCAGCTAGGAGGCTAATGCAATAGTCCTGGTGAGCTATATGAAAATCAGAATTGAGTTCAAAGAAACCTGAGTTTTATTTTTATGATTATATAAGTGATGAGCTAGCTAGCTATCATCAATTTACTCTCTATCTGTATCTCCAGACTTACAAACCAGATTATAAATGTGATGAGAGAAGTATAAGATACTGTTTTGTTACTTTCAGCAAAAATATAGGAGTGAGAATAATGCAAAAAATATCACTTTAGTATTGTTCCAAGATAGCATATATCTATACAGTAAACCATGTACTATTAACTATCATTGCAATGAGTGTTCAGAGAGGGTGAATAATCACTCTAAACTGTAATGATATTGGAAGATACTTAACTGAGGAGGTAGGGCTTGCCGTTGTTCTTAATCATTTATCTTCATTAAATAAACAAATATTTTTAAGTACTTATTATGTTATCTATGTTTCTACCTTCAAAAGACTATAGAGTAGGTGGATATGGTTTTATACAGTTGATAATTGAAGGTCAGAAAGAGTAAATAACGTGACCAAGGATACACAGTGTAATGTACAAAATGACCAGTACATAATCACCAATTAATTGGAAGAGTTTAATTTCAAACATGTGTGACCCGACTCCTGCATTCATTGCTACTTTTTGTTGGGAAGAATTAGAGGAAAAAGACTAGGAAGATGAGAGAGGCTTCTAGGCAGGAGCACCATAGGGTCATACATGTTACCCAGGAGTAATGAAGAAGTAATTAAGGTCTGATGTAGTTGACTTGGAATCTAGATAGCATAATTTAGGATCATTTCCACAAATGTCAAAGGAGGAATAATTATTCATTAAGTCAGTGTTTTGACTGAGGCTACAATTGGTAGAACAAAGATAAAAAAAATCTTATAATGAACTAGTTTCTAGAAGTATGATTGGAATTCCTTAACATCTTCCACTTTGCACTGTGGCTATAAAGCCAAGTTTTATACCAATATAGTGCATATAGTCAGTAAGGGAAGATAGGTCATTGTTTCTGATTGTTATTAAAGTCACTAGAGTTTTAAAGTTCTAGCAAACTAATTATACCATATTCTCTGAATTTCAACTAAAAATGCTGAAAAGGGACCATACAAGATTTTATCCTTGAAAAAGAATTACAATGTCTAGAGGGCAAATTAGTTGAAAGTAGATAAAACCACAGACTACTCTAGTATGCTTAAAGAAGACTTTAGGAATTGAGTTGGCACAGTTTAGTGGAAAGAGCTGTAGTATACCTGTTGTAAGACCCAACACAGTCTTTGCTCTAAGACATACCAGCGGTGTGACCACTTAGCCATCTCTGTAACTTAGTCCTTCTTTTGTAGACTGAAAATAACTATTTCCATCCTGCAATTATATGACATGACTTGTGAAAAAGAACTCTGAAAAACTTTGTATATATATATATATACACACACACACACACACACACACACACTCACACACTCACACATAAAATAATAGCAGTAAAATTGATTTTATGTCTCTGAGCACATTTTTACTTTGAGTACTTAAGGGGGAAATGCCACTTATAATCACTTTTTTGTGTGCAGCTTAGTTCCCTAATTCTTAAAAAAATGCCTACAATTAAGATGGATTTTAGTGTGAAGAGTAAGTTAACTTATACTGTTATTCTCACCTGCGGTAGGAGTCACGCCTACAATTAGTAGCCTACTGCCAGTTTTCTATATACTGCTGTGTTCCTCCACATCACTTTCATGAGGACAGTGTCTTTAAGTCACTGTCAACATTTATAGCACCAGTGTGCAAAAAACCCTGGTGCCGAGCAGACTTTTGGTTAAAATATGTTGAAATCAACATTGTCATCTGAAAGATATTTGAAGGGCTTGGCAGTAGATTAATCAATGGAGAAGACAAATGACCTGATAGACAAATGGCTAATGTTTTCAAATACAAATACTTTAAAGATTGTCATAAGAAAAATCAAGCAGACTTTCCTTGAGTGATTTCAGAACTGGTACCTAAGTAGAAGTTTCTAAATAATATATTTTATTTCCATTTAATGAAGACATTTCTGAAAGAGTTATTCAAAGATGAAATTTGCTGGCTTGTGAAGGAATAAGTTCAGGAAAAGGACTCCAACAAGGGATGTATAGCAATCTGTTTGAGATGCTAAGGTCACCAGAGCTCTGAATGTCAACGAGGGCTACTGGATTTGTTTTTCTTCCATACTTGACTGTCAATGAAAAACAGCAAAATATATGGTGTCTTTCATCAGAATTCATGCCATACCTCAACTGTAGCCTCAAGATGTTTTCTTGTGTGAGCAAAATTGCTGCTAGTCATTAAGGAGGTGAGTTTTTGATTAGGCAAGGCATCCTTTAAGAATTATTTCCTTTTCTTTCAACGTTGGCCCCAGGATCTGGGGGCAGTCTAATTGGCTCAGGATTGCCCTCGTTGCTCACTTGTTCCTCCTCAGTGGCTCATCTATTCACAACTTTTCTAAACGACCCAGATCTCAATGGGGTGTCTCCACACTGTTAATGAATTAGCAGTATTTATTGCCTCTGGATGGTATAGTTCTTGAGGATCTCCTAAAACCAGTTCAGGGTTCCTACTGAATAATTCAGTAATTAGAGTCTGACAGCTATGGGTTTGAGTCCCAGACTGGCCACTTATTAGCTATATGACAGTGGGCATGCTATTTAACTTACAGGAGCCTCAGCTCCATCATTTCCCAACTAGAGATAAGAACAGATTGTCCTACACAGAGCTACTTTGCAGAGTAAAGGAGATAAGGCATGTGAACAGCTTGGCGCAGTACTTGACACAAAGCAAACAATGATGTTAACTAGTGCTACAGTCAGTGATTGACTTTCTAATAATCATCTTGGCTAGAGTCTAAAGCTCCCTGCTTTCTCTCTTGCAGACATTGATGAATGTGCCTTAAGAACCCATACCTGTTGGAATGATTCTGCTTGCATCAACCTGGCAGGGGGCTTTGACTGCCTCTGTCCCTCTGGGCCCTCCTGCTCTGGTGACTGCCCCCATGAAGGAGGGCTGAAGCGCAACGGGCAGGTGTGGACTCTGAAAGAAGACAGGTGTTCAGTCTGTTCCTGCAAGGTGAGGCTGGTGTGGTGCACTGGAAACTGTCACTGTTCTTTCCTTCCCCCTCTGCTCTCCCTCCCCATCTGTTTCCACCCAGTTGTTGGTTCACAGGTCTCCTATGGTTCCTGAAAAGGATTCTGTTCTAATCCCCACTACAGCTAATGATGATGCTGGGTGGCAGGCAGACTTGCTGGGAATGAGGTGAGGTGTCGGGGTTGCAAAGAGACTGCTGAACACAGGGGGAGCAGAGCAGAGAAGCCAGTGAGTCCCCCTACTGAGAGCCGGCAGTGCCTTTAAGGTTGGTTGGGTGAGAGCTTTAATGAGCCGTCATCTCCTACTTTTACAGTCTTACTGATTAAACCTTCTCTTTCCCTGAAATGATGACCTGCATGAACTTGCTCACTCTTCTGGTGACATCATCCAGAAAGCAAGGCTCAGAGGCTTGTAGTGGCCAGAGACAGGTGAACCTCTGACACATTGTGAACACAGGATGATGAAAGTACGAGGCTGTCTGGTAAATGATGTCTTTTTGTTGTGCTCAGTGCTGAGTAATTCCTTACATTAAGTTGTTTGGAAGTGAGTTTAATGCTTATGAAAATAAATTTCTGTCATCGACTAGTTTTGCATTATGCTCTGCAAAGTGGGCCTATTAAAGTGTTTGATTCCTTTGTGCTTTCTTTTATTGATCTTGCCTATTCAGTTTCCTTTGATATTACATTTTCTGTAGCTCTTACATTGTATTTTTATGTCTGTTTGAATGACACTGTTTACTCTTTGGCTTTATGGGCATGGGAACTGTGAGAAGTTACTTCCTCAGTAGCCTTGTAGAGAGCTGGTCTCCTGATGAACTCAGCGTGCTTCCTGGAAACAGAGTAGAAATGAACTTTGAAGTCACCCAGTTCATTCACCTGCCTTCAAGTCTGTCACAGCTCCAGACCTGGAGGCACATATTTAGGAAAGCTGTATTACTAAGTGTTTTTTTGTTTGTTTGTTTGTTTTTGGCTGTGAGGCTTGCAGGATTTTTTTTCCCATTTGTTTATTTTTAAACTTTACAATATTATATTGGTTTTGTCATATATCAAAATGAATCCGCCATGGGTATATATGTGTTCCCCATCCTGAACCCTCCTCCCTCCTCCCTCCTCCCTCCTCCCTCCCCATACCATCCCTCTGGGTCGTCCCAGTGCACCAGCCCCAAGCATCTAGTATCGTGCCTCGAACCTGGACTGGCGACTTGTTTCCTATATGATGTTATACATGTTTCAATGCCATTCTCCCAAATCATCCCACCCTCTCCCTCTCCCACAGAGTCCAAAAGACTGTTCCATACATCAGTGTCTCTTTTGCTGTCTCGTATACAGGGTTATCATTACCGTCTTTCTAAATTTCATATATATGCGTTAGCATACTGTATTGGTGTTTTTCTTTCTGGCTTACTTCACTCTGTATAATAGGCTCCAGTTTCATCCACCTCATTAGAACTGATTCAAATGTATTCTTTTTAGTGGCTGAGTAATACTCCATTGTGTATATGTACCACAGCTTTCCTATCCATTCATCTGCTGATGGACATCTAGGTTGCTTCCATGTCCTGGCTATTATAAACAGTGCTGTGATGATCATTGGGGTACACGTGTTTCTTTCAATTCTGGTTTCCTCAGTGTGTATGCCCAGCAGTAGGATTGCTGGATCATAAGGCAGTTCTATTTCCAGTTTTTTAAGGAATCTCCACACTGTTCTCCATAGTGGCTGTACTAGTTTGCATTCCCACCAACAGTGTAAGAGGGTTCCCTTTTCTCCACACCCTCTCCAGCATTTATTGCTTGTAGACTTTTGGATTGCAGCCATTCTGACTGGTGTGAAATGGTACCTCATAGTGGTTTTGATTTGCATTTCTCTGATAATGAGTGGTGTTGAGCATCTTTTCATGTGTTTGTTAGCCATCTGTATGTCTTCTTTGGAGAAATGTCTATTTAGTTCTTTGGCCCATTTTTTGATTGGGTCATTTATTTTTCTGGAATTGAGCTGTAGGAGTTGCTTCTATATTTTTGAGATTAGTTGTTTGTCAGTTGCTTCATTTGCTATTATTTTCTCCCATTCTGAAGGCTGTCTTTTCACCTTGCTTATAGTTTCCTTTGTTGTGCAGAAGCTTTTAAGGTTAATTAGGTCCCATTTGTTTATTTTTGCTTTTATTTCCAATATTCTGGGAGGTGGGTCATAGAGGATCCTGCTGTGATGTATGTCAGAGAGTGTTTTGCCTATGTTCTCCTCTAGGAGTTTTATCATTTCTGGTCTTAGGTTTAGATCTTTAATCCATTTTGAGTTTATTTTTGTGTATGGTGTTAGAAAGTGTTCTAGTTTCATTCTTTTACAAGTGGTTGACCAGTTTTCCCAGCACCACTTGTTAAAGAGATTGTCTTTAATCCATTGTATATTCTTGCCTCCTTTGTCAAAGATAAGGTGTCCACAGGTGCATGGATTTATTTCTGGGCTTTCTATTTTGTTCCATTGATCAATATTTCTGTCTTTGTGCCAGTACCATACTGTCTTGATAACTGTGGCTTTGTAATAGAGCCTGAAGTCAGGCAGATTGATTCCTCCTGTTCCATTCTTCTTTATCAAGATTGCTTTGGCTATTCGAGGTTTTTTGTATTTCCATACAAATTGTGAAATTATTTATTCTAGCTCTGTAAAGAATACCATTGGTAGCTTGATAGGGATTGCATTGAATCTATAAATTGCTTTGGGTAGTATACTCAATTTCACTATATTGATTCTTCCAATCCATGAACATGGTATATTTCTCCATCTATTAGTGTCCTCTTTGATTTCTTTCACCAGTGTTTTATAGTTTTCTATATATAGGTCTTTAGTTTCTTTAGGTAGATATATTCCTAAGTATTTTATTCTTTTCATTGCAATGGTGAATGGAATTGTTTCCTTAATTTCTCTTTCTATTTTCTCATTATTAGTGTATAGGAATGCAAGGGATTTCTGTGTGTTGATTTTATATCCTGCAACTTTACCGTGTTCATTGATTAATCCTAGTAATTTTCTGGTGGAGTCTTTAGGGTTTTCTATGTAGAGGATCATGTCATCTGCAAACAGTGAGAGTTTTACTTCTTCTTTTCCAATTTGGATTCCTTTTATTTCTTTTTCTGCTCTGATTGCTGTGGCCAAAACTTCCAAAACCATGTTGAATAGTAATGGTGAAAGTGGGCACCCTTGTCTTGTTCCTTACTTTAGGGGAAATGCTTTTAATTTTTCACCATTGAGGATAATGTTGGCTATGGGTCTGTCATATATAGCTTTTATTATGTTGAGGTATGTTCCTTCTATTCCTGCTTTCTGGAGAGTTTTTATCATAAATGGATGTTGAATTTTGTCAAAGGCTTTCTCTGCATCTATTGAGATAATCATATGGTTTTTATTTTTCAATTTGTTAATGTGGTGTATTACATTGATTGATTTGCAGATATTGAAGAATCCTTGCACCCCTGGGATAAAGTCCACTTGGTCATGGTGTATGATCTTTTTAATGTGTTGTTGGATTCTGATTGCTAGAATTTTGTTAAGGATTTTTGCGTCTATGTTCATCAGTGATATTGGCCTGTAGTTTTCTTTTTTTGTGGGATCTTTGTCAGGTTTTGGTATTAGGGTGATGGTGGCCTCATAGAATGAGTTTGGAAGTTTACCTTCCTCTGCAATTTTCTGGAAGAGTTTGAGCAGGATAGGTGTTAGCTCTTCTCTAAATTTTTGGTAGAATTCAGCTGTGAAGCCGTCTGGACCTGGGCTTTTGTTTGCTGGAAGATTTTTGATTACAGTTTCAATTTCCGTGCTTGTGATGGGTCTGTTAAGCTTTTCTATTTCTTCCTGGTCGAGTTTTGGAAAGTTGTACTTTTCTAAGAATTTGTCCATTTCTTCCTCGTTGTCCATTTTATTGGCATATAATTGTAGATAGTAGTCTCTTACGATCCTTTGTATTTCTGTGTTGTCTGTTGTGATCTTTCCATGTTCATTTCTAATTTTATTGATTTGATTTTTCTCCCTTTGTGTCTTGATGAGTCTGGCTAATGGTTTCTCAATTTTATTTATCCTTTCAAAGAACCAGCTTTTGGCTTTGTTGATTTTTGCTATGGTCTCTTTTGTTTCTTTTGCATTTCTTTCTGCCCTAATTTTTAAGATTTCTTTCCTTCTACTAACCCTGGGGTTCTTCATTTCTTCCTTTTCTAGTTGCTTTAGGTGTAGAGTTAGGTTATTTATTTGACTTTTTCTTGTTTCTTGAGGTATGCCTGTATTGCTATGAACTTCCCCCTTAGGACTGCTTTTACAGTGTCCTACAGGTTTTGGGTTGTTGTGTTTTCATTTTCATTTGTTTCTATGCAAATTTTGATTTCTTTTTTGATTTCTTCTGTGATTTGCAGGTTATTCAGCAGCGTGTTGTTCAGCCTCCATATGTTGGAATTTTTAATAGTTTTTCTCCTGTAATTGAGATCTAATCTTACTGCATTGTGGTCAGAAAAGATGCTTGGAATGATTTCAAATTTTTTTAATTTACCAAGGCTAGATTTATGGCCCAGGATGTGATCTATCCTGGAGAAGGTTCTGTGTGCACTTGGAAAAGGTGAAATTCATTGTTTTGGGGTGAAATGTCCTGTAGATATCAATTAGGTCTAACTGGTCTATTGTATCGTTTAAAGTTTGTGTTTCCTTGTTAATTTTCTGTTTAGTTGATCTATCCATAGGTGTGAGTGGGGTATTAAAGTCTCCCACTATTACTGTGTTATTGTTAATTTCTCCTTTCATACTTGTTAGCATACTGCGGTGCTCCCACGTTGGGTGCATATATATTTGTAATTGTTATATCTTCATCTTGGATTGATCCTTTCATCATTATGTAGTGACCTTCTTTGTCTTTTTTCACAGCCTTTGTTTTAAAGTCTATTTTATCTGATATGAGTATTGCTACTCCTGCTTTCTTTTGGTCCCTATTTGCATGGAAAATCTCTTTCCAGCCCTTCACTTTCAGTCTGTATGTGTCCCCTGTTTTGAGGTGGGTCTCTTGTAGACAACATATGTAGGGGTCTTGTTTTTGTATCCATTCAGCCAGTCTTTGTCTTTTGGTTGGGGCATTCAACCCATTTACATTTAAGGTAATTATTGATAAGTATGATCCTGTTGCCATTTACTTTATTGTTTTGGGTTTGAGTTTACACACTCATTTTGTGTTTCCTGTCTAGAGAATATCCTTTAGTATTTGTTGGAGAACTGGTTTGGTGGTGCTGAATTCTCTCAGCTTCTGCTTGTCTGTAAAGCTTTTGATTGATTTCTCCTTCATATTTGAATGAGATCCTTGCTGGGTACAGTAATCTGGGCTGTAGGTTATTTTCTTTCATCACTTTGAGTATGTCTTGCCATTCCCTCCTGGCTTGAAGAATTTCTATTGAAAGATCAGCTGTTAGCCTTATGGGAATTCCCTTGTGTGTTATTTGTTGTTTTTCCCTTGATGCTTTTAATATTTGTTCTTTGTGTTTGATCTTTGTTAATTTGATTAATATGTGTCTTGGGGTGTTTTGCCTTCGGTTTATCCTGTTTGGTACTCTCTGGGTTTCTTGGACTTGGGTGATTATTTCCTTCCCCATTTTAGGGAAGTTTTCAACCATTATCTCCTCAAGTATTTTCTCATGGTCTTTCTTTTTGTCTTCTTCTTTCTGGGACTCCTATGATTCAAATGTTGTAGCGTTTAATATTGTCCTGGAGGTCTCTGAGATTGTCCTCATTTCTTTTAATTCGTTTTTCTTTTTTCCTTTCTGATTCATTTATTTCTACCATTCTATCTCCTAATTCATTAATCCTATCTTCTGCCTCTGCTATTCTACTATTTGTTGCCTCCAGAGTGTTTTTGATCTCATTTATTGCATTATTCTGGAGAAGGAAATGGCAACCCACTCCAGTGTTCTTGCCTGGAGAATCCCAGGGATGGGGGAGCCAGGTGGGCTGCCGTCTATGGGGTCGCACAGAGTCGGACAGCAGCATTGCATTATTCATTATATATTGACTCTTTTTTATTTCTTCTAGGTCCTTGTTAAACCTTTCTTGCATCTTCTCAATCCTTGTCTCCAGGCTATTTATCTGTGATTCCATTTTGATTTCAAGATTTTGGATCAATTTCACTATCATTATTCAGAATTCTTTATCAGGTAGATTCCCTATCTCTTCCTCTTTGGTTTGGTTTGGTGGGCATTTATCCTGTTTCTTTACCTGCTGGGTATTCCTCTGTCTCTTCATCTTGTTTATATTGCTGAGTTTGGGGTGTCCTTTCTGTATTCTGGCAGTTTGTGGAGTTCTCTTTATTGTGAAGTTTCCTCACTGTGTGTGGGTTTGTACAGGTGGCTTGTCAAGGTTTCTTGGTTAGGGAAGCTTGTGTCAGTGTTCTGGTGGGTGGAGCTGTATTTCTTCTCTCTGGAGTGCAATGAAGTGTCCAGTAATGAGTTATGAGATGTCTAGGGTTTTATAGTAACTTTGGGCAGCCTGTATATTGGAGCTCAGGGCTGTGTTCCTGTGTTGCTGGAGAATTTGCATGGTATGTCTTTCTCTGAAACTTGTTGGCCCTTGTGTGGTGCTTGGTTTCAGTGTAGGTATGGAGGCATTTGATGAGCTCCTGTCAATTAATGTTCCCTGGAGTCAGGAGTTCCCTGGAGTCAGGGTTTGGACTTAAGCCTCCTGCTTCCGGTTTTTAGTCTTATTTTTACAGTAGTCTCAAAACTTCTCCTTCTATACAGCACCATTGATAAAACATCTAGGTTAAAGGTGAATAGTTTCTCCACAGTGAGGGACACCCAGAGAGGTTCACAGAGT
The DNA here is from genome assembly GCF_003369695.1 of Bos indicus x Bos taurus. Taxonomy (NCBI): domain Eukaryota; kingdom Metazoa; phylum Chordata; class Mammalia; order Artiodactyla; family Bovidae; genus Bos; species Bos indicus x Bos taurus. Next base: position 27,893,294 of record NC_040104.1, read on the forward strand.
TACATGGAGGAGTGAAGAGGGAAGAGGGAGTTAGAGGTGACCCGAATGAGATGAGGTGGAATCAGTAGAGGAGAGAGCAGGCTATCCAGTAATCACTTCCTTATGTGCACTCGACAACTGGACCGCTCAGGGATGTTCACAGAGTTATACAGAGAAGAGAAGAGGGAGGAAGGAGACAGAGGTGGCCAGGAGGATAAAAGGGGGGAATGAAAAGGAGAGAGACAGATCCAGCTAGTAATCAGTTCCCTAAGTGTTCTCCACTGTCTGGAACACACAGAAATTCACAGAGTTGGGTAGAGTAGAGAGGGGTTAGGGAGGAGACACAGGCAACCTGGTGGAGAAAAAGAAGTGTCCAAAGGGGGAGAGAGCAGTCAAGCCAGTAATCTTGTTCCCACGTAAATATGGGTACTGAAGATTGGGTTTTTAAAGGTACAAAACTGATAACAAATACAAAAAACAAAAATTAAAATCTAGAGTAGAGTTTGGAATTTCAAAAATACAATGCTAAAGAAAAGAAGAAGAAAAAGAGAAAAAACAAAACCAAAGTCACAAAAACTATAAAGAAAATATAGGTACAAAATTGATAACAAATACCAAAAGGCAAAAATTAAAAATCTAGAGTAGAGCTTGGAATTTCAGAAATACAGTGTTAAAGAAAAGAAGAAGAAAAAGAAAGAGGGAAAAAAAAGTCACAAAAATTATAAAAAAAAAATATAGGTACAAAATTGATAACAAATACCAAAAAGCAAAAATTAAGAATCTAGAGTAGAGTTTGGAATTTCAAAAATACAATGTTAAAGAAGAAGAAAAAAAAAGAGAAAAAAAAAGAAAAAGTCACAAAAATTATAAAAAATATATATATGGAGTTTGCTTTTTAAAAAATCTGTTCTTTGTTTTTTTGCAAAGTAATAGTAGGTTATAAAAGTGAAAATTAAAGGAGTAATAGAATACTTAAAATTTTTTAAAAAATTAAAAAAAGAAAGAAAAAATGATAGTAAAAATATATCTAGGACTTTCTCTGGTTATTGTTGTGGGTATTGTGGGGTCACTTCATTTTTGGCTAGTTCCTTGGTCCGGCTTATATTTCTCAAGATCTATAGGCCCCTTCCTATGTAGTCAGTACTAAAGACAGGGTTTTAATCTATTGCACCTGTCGCTTCCAAGGTGGTTCCCTCTGTTTTAGCTTCTGTTTGCTGGTCTCTTCGGTGTCTGATTTGCAACCTGACACAAGGGGGTGGTGGTGGACACTTTTTTTTTTTTTTTTTAGGCTCACTTGTTCAGTCGCGCTGTGGGGGGGGGTGGGACACTGCAAACAAATAACACTGGAGTGTGCTCGCAGTGCCTCAGCCACACTGGGCCTGCTCCCGCTCACGGCGCGTGTACCTTCCCTGCCCACACTGCTCAGGCTCTAGGTTGCTCCGCCAGGAACTATCTGAGGCCGGCCCTGGGCTGCATGCACCTCCCAGGTCTAAGCCGCTCAGGTTCAGGCACTCGGGTAGTCCTCAGAGGCGCAGACTCTGTTGGGCCTGCGTTTTGTGCCCTTCCCAGGTCTGAGCAGCTCAGGTGATGAGGTGTTTGGCGAGTGCGGTCGCTGCGACTTATTGCCTCCCTGCCGCTCAGTTTTCTGGGTGTACAACCTGCGCACCTTCTCAGGCAGATGTTGACTGTCCAGAGCCCCAAGAAGTCTCATTTAGCAAAGAGGCCTGCTCTCAGTTTTGTAGGTAATGTCTCTCTGGGGCTGCGATTGCCCCCTTCCGGCTCTGGCTGCCTGTCACCAGAGGGGCATGGTCTGCAGCCAGCTATCCCTGTTCAGTCCTTTGTTCTGTTCGTGGGCCTGGCAGTGTCTTATGTTAGGGCTGGCTTTTTGCCTGGTAGTTATCCCACAGTCTGGTTTGCTAGCCCAAGTTAGTTCGCTCAGGTAGCGCTCAGGGCATTCAGCCCAGATCCTTACTCTAAGCGATGCAGCCCACGCCTCCCTGCCCAGCCCCCGCTTGCTAGTGGCGGGTGCAGGCGTCTGCGCTGCTTCTCCACTGGGGGAGTTACTGTTGGGCTCATAATCTGTGGGTTTTAATTGTTTATTTATTTTTCCTCTCTGTTATGTTGCCCTCTGTGCTTCCAAAGCTCGGCACAGACTCGGCAGTGAGAGTGTTTCTTGGTGTTTGGAAACTTCTCTCTCTTTAAGACTCCCTTCCCAGGATGGAGCTCTGTCCCTCCCTCTTTTGTCTCTTTTTTTTGTCTTTTATATTTTTTCTTAACTCCTTTCGAAGACAAAGGGCTGCTTTTCTGGGTGCCTGATGTCCTCTGCCGGCATTCAGAAGTTGTTTTGTGGAATTTACTCAGCGTTTAAATGTTCTTTTGATGAATTTGTCGGGGAGAAAGTGGTCTCCCTGTCCTATCCTCTGCCATCTTAGCTCCTCCCCTCCTAAGTGTTTAGATCATTGCTCCATAACAGCCATTCTTCCTTGTATATGAACAACTTTGTTGTTGTTTAGTAGCTAGGTCATGTCCAACCCTTTGAGACCCCATGGACTGTAGTCTACCAGCTCCTCTGTCCATGGGATTTTTCCCAGCAAGAATACTGGAGTGGGTTTTCATTTCCTTCTCCAGTGTATATAAACCTTGTTCCCCGTACTTAGATTTAGGTCCATGGCTCCCAGTCATTAGGCACCTCCTATATGCCAAGCATCCTGTAATTGTTTTATTAGTCATGTATCGTTCAATAGGTTACAAATACTTTTAGTGTGTTATGTTTTTCTTTTTTCCTAGCACATTAAAATTGATTTATTTTAATCAAAATCTGTAATCTTTTTTTCAGATTTTTATTTTATATTGGAGTATAGCTGATTAACAATGTTCTGATAGTTTCAGGTGTGCAGAAAAACAACTCAGCTATACATGTATCCTTTCTCCCCTAAACTCCCATCCTGTCCAGGCTGCCACATAACACTGAGCAGAGTTCCTGGTACTATATAGTGTGTCATTATCGGTTATTTATTTTAAATATACCATTACGTACATGTTGATCCTAAACTCCCTAATATCCCTTTCCCCGACCCTTCCCTGCTGGTAACCATAAGTTCATTCTCTAAGTCTGTGGGTCTGTTTCTGTTTTGTAAATAAGTTCATATGTATCATTTCTCTTTAGATTCCATGTATAAGGAATAGCATATGATATTTCTCTTTGTCTGATTTACTTCACTTGGTATGATAATCTCTAGGTCCATTCATGTTGCTGCAAATAGCATTATTTTGTTCTTTTTAATGGCTGAGTCATACTCCATTGTATGTAAGTACCACATCTTTTTTATTCATTCCTCTGTCAATGGACATTTAGGTCCAAGCATCCTATAATTTACAAACAGCATCCCTTTTAATATAGCATGACTCTGAAAGACAAACTGAGTTTCCAAGTTTTAGGGCAAGTAATTGTGCACTTAATATCACAAGATATAAATTTGTAGGCTGGGATTTGAAGTTTACTTGTTTGCTCCAAATCTTAGAGTTACAGGACATGTAGCAAAATGAGAAAACTATATATGACATATGTTGATATTTATAAAACCAATTAAGTAATCAGTCAACCCAACTGGATTGAGCTCAATGCTCAACTCACCACTATTTTAATGACTATGTAAGGACATTCCCTCAAGCAGTCTTCAGGTTATTAAGTACAGTATTTAAGTATGTGGCACTGACTTAGAGCAAAAGTTTTTGAGAGAAAAGATTGTGGGTTAGAGTGGCTGAGAAAGGTTTATGGGAGAGGTTGGCAATTAGGTCTCCATTCAGACAGCAAAATGAATTCCTTTACTAATTCTATTCTAGAAAATATTACTTTACCAAACCTTTGTGGAGGCCACAACCTGGCCCCATTCTATTTTTAAAGCTTTCTATGTCCCTCCAGTACTATTGCCTGGAAGATCCCATGGACAGAGGAGCCTGGTAGGCTACAGTCCATGGGTTCAAAAGAGTTGGACATGACTGAGCGACTTCATGTTCACGTTCATGTCCCTGATTCTAGAACAGGCAAGGGATTTTAGTTGAGTCTTGACCAATATGAACCAAAAGTTATTTTTCAGTTGTTTTATTAAAGTCTATGATAAAGCAGGGCACTTACCAATCATTAAAAATTTTCCAAAACCTCATTTATTGGCTGTGTTAATAATCCAAAGACTGAGTTGATTTATGCTGCTCTGACTCCTAAAGTATCTCTGATGACTTTTAGGAATTAGACTGACATTGCCACAGGAAAGTTACAAACTCTGTCATCTTATTTTGTTAATATAATGTGTCTCCACTATCCCTCCTTTATGAATAAAGTACTGAGCAGAGTTAGTTTCATAAGTCTTTTAAAAAAGAAAAATTACCTGTGAATAGCACAGCTTGCAAGAGGTTGTAGAATAAAAGGAGATCTGGCTTTAGGAGCTGAACCAAGAAGCCTGCATCAAATTCTGTAGATCATCTTCAAAAAATGAACTTATTTGTAATCCCCTTTGTTTCCACTATTTTCAGTTGTAAGTATTCTATTCTGATTTGATAAGAAATATTTCCAGTACTTAGGCATGTAACTGAACTATTATTATGGCATCATCTCAGAGGCTAAGTAAAATCAAGGTTAAGTTATGAAATGCTGGCTTTTTAATCATACTCTGGATGTTTCCAATTCAAATAAAAACAAATCACACAAGCAGAATCACAAAAGCCAACCACAGGTCAAGGCATACTGTTGAAAGAAGCAAGGTTAGAGTTCTTTCATCCTTGAGAATCAGTACATCAGGTTAGCTAATGTTTCATGTCAATTGAAAAAGAGGCCTTGGAACATATCCACAGCTGAATGGAGTTCAGTGATAAACCTGGGCTAGCACAAATGGACGTGGGTTCCATTTAAGTGAAATGTACCTCCTTGACAGTGACAATGCTTGTGGGCACCTTAAGACAACTAAGTTGATTAGGCACAGAATAATTGCCTAATTTTGGGGGATGCATGTTCCTCCAGATCACAGAAATCCAGAATGAAAAATGGTTCTCTCTTTAGGCTTCATCCCTAAATCTTAAGTTATAGCCCAATTTCTTTTCATAGATACCCATTTGTGGCTTTTCCTTTCATAAATTTGTCATGGACCTTATGGAGATACCTTTTATTTTCTATCTATGCTATGTGGAAAAATAGAGAGGTCTCAAGTTTATTAGTTTCCAGAAAATGTAGCATTTTACTATGAATGGTTACATTTATATTGATAATAATGGAGATGAATGAGGAAATGGATACACAATTAACCACCTGTCATGCTATGGTAGAGTCATGAACAATTTATTTGTTGTGCGAACATAAGATAAAGAAGTATGCTCTATTCTGGGAGAATGAAGAAAGGAATAGGGAATGACTTCACAGAATAGGTGACCTTTGAATACATTCTTAAAGTATGAGAAATTTATCCAAGTAGAGATGTGGGGAAAGTAAATTCCAAACAGAAGGAAAAGCAAGAACAAAGAAGCAGAAGCATAAAAATATATATTAAAGTGAATGATGAGATTCAACTATCAGGAGCAAAACAAGAGTGTGGGAAGGTTATAAGAGGTGATAAGCCTGGAGATAAAGGATGGGGATGGAGTCAGGCTTTGGAATTTAGACTTTATCCTGTAAGCAGCTGAGGATCACGTGAGATTTTTTTCATTTAGGACTGCTATGGCCTAATCATCGGAGAAGGTGATGGCACCCCACTCCAGTACTCTTACCTGGAAAATCCCATGGACAGAGGAGCCTGGTAGGCTGCAGTCCATGGGGTCGCGAAGAGTCGAACATGGCTGAGCGACTTCACTTTCACTTTTCACTTTCATGCATTGGAGAAGGAAATGACAACCCACTCCAGTGTTCTTGCCTGGAGAATCCCAGGGATGGCAGAGCCTGGTGGGCTGCCGTCTCTGGGGTCACATAGAGTCGGACACGACTGACGTGACCTAGCAGCAGCAGCAGCAGCATGGCCTAATCATAGTCTGATTAATAGCATGATGGACAGACTGGGGAGATCAAAACTGAATGCAGCGATACTACTTAGACTGAAGTAAAGATTTGGGAAACTAAAGGTGAGAACCTGAAAGAGCAATAGAGAGGTAAGACACAGGGTAAGTAACACAGAAGTAAAATGATGTGCTATGCTATGCTAAGTCACTTCAGTTGTGTCCGACTCTGTGGGACCCCATAGATGTCAGCCCACCAGGATCCCCCATCCCTGGGATTCTCCAGGCAAGAACACTGGAGTGGGTTGCCATTTCCTTCTCCAATGCATGAAAGTGAAAAGTGAAAGTGAAGTCGCTCAGTGGTGTCCGACTCTTAGGGACCACATGGATTGCAGCATAACAGGCTCCTCCGTCCATGGGATTTTCCAAGCAAGAGTACTGGAGTGGGGTGCCATTGCCTTCTCCGAGGTAGAATGATGGTCCTGGTCAATTATGTCCTTCAGCCACTGTGGCAATGTGTGTCCTTATAATATAGGTGAAAAAGAAACTTCAAAGTGGTGGTTGGAAACTTAACTGCAGATTTTCCTGGATAACAAGAATTGAGGTGTCAATGATAAGTTAGAGACAGGATTTACAGTTACTCCCATACCTACACCCTTACCTACTACTACTATTGTCATTAATTCAGTTCAGTCGCTCAGTCGTGTCTGACTCTTTGTGACCCCATGGACTGCAAAATGCCAGACATCCCTGTCCATTACCAACTCCTTGAGATTACTCAAACGCATGTCCATTGAGTTGGTGATGAATCTAACCATCTCATCCTCTGTCATCGCCTTCTCCTCCTCCTGCATGATCCCAGCATCAGTGCCTTTGCCAGTGAGTCAGTCCTTCGCAGCAGGTGGCCAAAGTATTGGAGTTTCAGCTTCATCATCAGTCCTACCAATGAATACTCAGCACTGATTTCCTAGAGGATGGACTGGTTGGATCTCTTTGCAGTCCAAGGGACTCTCAAGAGTCTTCTCCAACACCACAGTTCAAAAGCATCAATTCTTCGGTGCTCAGCTTTCTTCACAGTCCAACTCTCCCATCCATACATGACCACTGGAAAAACCATAGTCCAGTCAAAGCCTTGACTGGATGGACCTTTGTTGGCAAAGTAATGTCTCTGCTTTTCAATATGCTATCTAGGTTGGTCATAACTTTCCTTCCAAGGAGTAAGCGTCTTTTAATTTCATGGCTGCAGTCACCATCTGCAGTGATTTCGGAGCCCAAAAATATAAAGTCTGACACTGTTTCCACTGTTTCCCCATCTATTTCCCATGAAGTGGTGGGACCGGATGCCATGATCTTCGTTTTCTGAATGTTGAGCTTTAAGCCAACTTTTTCACTCTCCTCTTTCACTTTCATCAAGAGGCTTTTGAGTTCCTCTTCACTTTCTGCCATAAGGGTGGTGTCATCTGCATATCTGAGGTTATTGATATTTCTTGTGGCAATCTTGAATCCAGCTTGCACTTCACCCAGCCTGGCATTTCTCATGATGTACTCTGCATATAAGTTAAATACTCAGGGTGACAACATACAGCCTTGACGTATTCCTTTCCCGATTTAGAACCAGTCTTTTGTTCCATGTCCAATTCTAACTGTTGCTTCTTGACCTGCATACAAATTTCTCAGGAGGCAGGTTAGGTGGTCTGCTGTTCCCATCTCTTTCAGAATTTTCCACAGTTTGTTGTGATCCACACAATCAAAAGTTTTGGCATAGTCAATAGGGCAGAAATAGATGTTTTTCTGGAACTCTCCTGCTTTTTTGATTATCCAACAGATATTGACAATTTGATCTCTGAAATGATTCCTCTGCCTTTTCTAAAACCAGCTTGAACATCTGGAAGTTCATGGTTCATGTACTGTTGAAGCCTGGCTTGGAGAATTTTGAGCATTAATTTGCTAGTGTGTGAGATGAGTGCAATTGTGAGGTAGTTTGAGCATTCTTTGGCATTGACTTTCTTTGCGATTGTAATGAAAACTGACATTTTCCAGTCCTGAGGCCACTGCTGGATTTTCCAAATGTGCTGGCATGTTGAGTGCAGCACTTTCACAGCATCATCTTTCAGGGTTTGAAATAGCTCAACTGGAATTCCATCACCTCCACTAGCTTTGTTCGTAGTGATGCTTTCTAAGGCCCACTTGACTTCACATTCCAGGATGTCTGGTTTTAGGTGACATCCTGGTTATCTGGGTCATAAAGATCTTTTTTGTATAGTTTTTTGTATAGATCTTTTTTTCTTCTGTGTCTTTTTGCCACCTCTTCTTAATATCTTCTGCTTCTGTTAGGTCCATACCATTTCTGTCCTTTATTGTGCCTATCTTTGCATGAAAAGTGCCCTTGGTTTCTCTTATTTTCTTGAAGAGATCTCTAGTCTTTCCTATTCTATTGTTTTCCTCCATTTCTTTGCATTGATCACTGAGGAAGGCTTTCTTATCTCTCCTTGCGATTCTTTGGAACTCTGCATTCAAATGAGTATATCTTTCCTTTTCTCCTTTGCCTTTCACCTCTCTTCTTTTCACAGCTATTTTTAAGGCCTCCTCAGACAACTATTTAGCCTTTTTGCATTTCTTTTTCTTGGGGATGGTCTTGATCACTGCCTCCTTTATAATGTCATGAACCTCTGTCCATAGTTCTTCAGGCACTCTTTCTATCAGATGTAATTCTTTGAATCTGTTTCTCATTTCCACTGTATAATGGTAAGAGATTTGATTTAGGTCATACCTGAATGGTCTAGTGGTTTTCCCCACTTTCTTCAATTTCAGTCTGAATTTGGCAATAAGGGGTTCATGATCTAAGCCACAGTTAACTCCCGGTCTTGCTTTTGCTGACTGTATAGAGCTTCTCCATCTTTGGCTGCAAAGAATATAATCAATCTGATTTCAGTGTTGACCATCTTGTGATGTCCGTGTGTAGAGTCGTCTCTTGTGTTGTTGGAAGAGGGTGTTTGCTATGACCTGTTTGTTCTCTTGGCAAAACTCTATTAGCCTTTGCCCTGCTTCATTCTGTATTTCAAGACCAAATTTGCCTGTTACTTCAGGTATTTCTTGATGTCCTAATTTTGCATTCCAGTCCCCTATGATGAGGAGGACATCTTTTTTCGGTGTTAATTCTAGAAGGTCTTGTAGGTCTTCATCAGAGAACCGTTCAGCTTCTTCAGCATTATTGGTCGAGACATAGAGTTGGATTACTGTAATACTGAGTGGTTTGCCTTGGAATCAATCAGAGATCATTCTGTTGTTTTTGAGTTACAAGCAAGTACTGCGTTTCAGACTCTTTTTCTTGACTATGAGGGCTACTCCATTTCTTCAAAGGGATTCTTGCTCACAGTCATAGATATAAAGGTTATCTGAATTAAATTCACCCATTCCACTCCATCTTAGTTCACCGATTCCTAAAATGTTGATGTTCACTCTTGCCATCTTCTGTTTGACCACTTCCAATTTGCCTTGATTCTGGACCTACCATTCCAGGTTCCTATGCAATATTGCTCTTTACAGCATTGGACCTTGCTTCCATCACCAGTCACATCCACAACTGGGTGTTTTTTTTTTTTTTTTTTTTTTGCTTTGGCGCCATCTCTTCATTCTTTCTGGAGTTAGTTCTCCACTCTTCTCTAGTAGCATATAGGGCACCTAGTGACCTGGAGAGTTCATCTTTCAGTGTCCTATCTTTTTGCCTTTCCATACTGTTCATGGGCTTCTCATGGCAAGAATACTGAAGTGGCTTGCTGTTCCCTTCTCCAGTGGACCACATTTTGTCAGAACTCTCCACCATGACCCATCCGTCTTGAGTGTCCCTACATTGGAGTGGTCATAGTTTCATTAAGTTAAACAAGGCTGTGGTCCATGTGATCAGACTGGTCAGTTAGACTACTGTCATTTGTAGTTGGAAAATCCAGCGGGAGAAAGAGAAAAGCTTTAAAGGCCAGATTTCATTTCTGTGCTTTGTTCAGAAGGTTTTTTGTTTTTCTTGTTATTTTGTTTAATTAAAAAGGAAGGTGAATTAAAAAAAAAAAAGCATTCATTCTGAAACTAAGTGTAATACTGCACAAAACCAGAACTGGAGTTTTTCTGGGAATTAGAAGGATGGTTTGGGAAATGCATGTTCCTAAGCCATCGCCCATAATGTCATATTAAAGACAGGGCCCAATAGTTATGGCAACAAAGAACTTGGGCAAAATGTTGAAGACTCTTGCCTTGAAATTGTCTGGAATACTGGCCATTTGATCTAGTCTCATATAAGCCTTCACTCAGAAGCTGAGGAAGGTGGCCATATTAGGGAAACTAAAAGATTCTTACATTTCCTTCAAGTAAGGAGAGACTAACCCATAAAGCCCTACAGTTCTTAGCATAGCACTCATACCGAGAATGAAGTCCACTGGTGAGTCAGCCTGTGCCTGGGGCTAGAGTAGAGTTAGATTTCTAGAATCTTGCAGTCTACTCATAAAAACGCTTTAGTTTGCTCTCAGAACTTAACCAGCACTATTATCAATACCTTCCTGTTTAGGGTGTTTTCTGATGTCAGGAGTTGGCTGTGCAAGCCCTAAGGTTATGTTTTTGTGTTTCTTTTTTCCCTTGCTTTTGCTCATTTTTTTTTTTTTTATCAGTTAATAATAACAAATATTTTCCCATGTGGTGAAATTCTTGTTTCTAGAAACATTTAGTAGTGGAGAATCTATAGGGGGAAATGTGAGTTGTTGCATTGTGTCTTATTTTACTGAAATAAAATATTGTGTTAGTTTCCGTTGTAGAATAGTAATTCAGTATTTTTATATATTACACCCTACTTAAAGTTACCACAAAATAATGGCTATATTTTCCTTCAGCTTCTTCAGCATTACTGGTTGGGTTACTTGGATTACTGTGATATTGAGAGGTTTGCCTTGGAATCAATCAGAGATCATTCTGTCATTTTTGAGATTGCATCCAATTACTGCATTTTAGACTCTTTTGTTGACTATGATGGCTACTCCATTTCTTCTAAGGGATTCTTGCCCACAGTAGTAGATATAATTGTCATCTGAGTTAAAGTCACCCATTCCAGTCCATCTTAGTTCACTGATTCCTAGAATGTTGTTCACTCTGCCATCTCCTGTTTGACCACTTCCAATTTGCCTTGATTCATGGACCTAACAGTCCAGGTTCCTATGCAATATTGCTCTTTACAGCATCGAATCTTGCTTCTATCACCAGTCCCACCCACAACTAGGTATTGCTTTGGCTTTGGCTCTGTCCCTTCATTCTTTCTGGAATTATTTCTCTACTGATCTTCAGTAGCATATTGGGCACCTACTGACCTGGGGAGTTCATCTTTCAGTGCCCTATCTTTTTGCCATTCCATACTGTTCATGGGGTTCTCAAGGCAAGAATACTGAAGTGGTTTGCCATTCCCTTCTCCAGTGGACCACATTCTGTCAGACCTCTCCACTATGACCCATCCATCTTGGGTGGCCCCACAAGGCATGGCTTAGTTACATTGAGTTAGACAAGCTGTGGTCCATGTGATCAGATTGGCTAGTTGTCTGTGATTGTGGTTTCAGTCTCTCTGCCCTCTGATGCCCTCTCTCAGTGCCTACTGTCTTACTTGGGTTTCTCTTACCTGGGACGTTGGGTATCTCTTCACGGCCGCTCCAGCAGAGCACAGCCACCACCCATTTGAATGCAAAAAGCTCCAAAGAATAGCAAGGAGAGATAAGAAAGCCTTCCTCAGCAATCAATGCAAAGAAATAGAGGAAAACAATAGAAAGAGAAAGACTAGAGATCTCGTCAAGAAAATTAGAGATACCAAGGGAACATATCATGCAAAGATGGGTACAATAAAGGACAGACATGAGAGGGACGTAAACGAAGCAGAAGTTATTAAGGAGACATGGCAAGAATACTCAGAGGAACTATAAAAAAAAAAAAAAAAAAAAAAAAGATCTTCATGACCCAGATAATCATGAAGGTGTGACCATTCACACTCACCTAGAGCCAGGCATCCTGGAATGTGAAGTCAGGTGGGCCTTAAGAAGCATCACTACAAACAAAGCTAGTGGAGGTGATGGAATTCCAGTTGAGCTATTTCAAATCCTAAAAGATGATGCTGTGAAAGTGCTGCACTCAACATGCCTGCACATTTGGAAAACCCAGCAGTGGCCACAGGACTGGAAAAGGTCAGTTTTCATTCCAATCCCAAAGAAAGGCAATGCCAAAGAATGCTCAAACTATCGGCCAATTGCACTCATCTCACATGCTAGCAAATTAATACTCAAAATTCTCCAAGCCAGGCTTCAACAGTACATGAACTGTGAACTTCCAGATGTTCAAGCTGAATTTAGAAAAGGCAGAGGAACTATTTCAAAGTGATCAAATTGTCAATATCCATTGGATCATCAAAAAAGCAGGAGAGTTCCAGAGAAACATCTACTTCTGCTTTATTGACTATGCCAAACCTTTGACTGTATGGATCACAACAAACTGGAAAATTCTTCAAGAGATCAGAATACCAGACCACCTTACCTGCCTCTTGAGAAACCTGTATACAGGTCAGGAAGCCACAGTTAGAAGTGGACATAGAACAACAGACTGGTTCCAAATAGGAAAAGGAGTACGTCAAGGCTGTATATTGTCACCCTGCTTATTTAACTTATATGCAGAGTACATTATGAGAAATGCTGGGCTGGAGGAAGCACAAGCTGGAATCAGGATTGCCGGGAGAAATATCAATAACCTCAGATAGGCAGACGATACCACCCTTAAGGCAGAAAGTGAAGAAGAACTAAAGAGCCTCTTGATGAAAGTGAAAAAGGAGAGTGAAAAAGTTGGCTTAAAGCTCCACATTCAGAAAACGAAGATCATGGCATCTGGTCCCATCACTTCATGGCAAATAGATGGGGAAACAATGGAAACAGTGGCTGACTTTATTTTTCTGGGCTCCAAAATCACTGTGGATGTTTATTACAGCCATGAAATTAAAAGACGCTTACTCCTCAGAAGGAAAGTTATGTCCAACTTATACAGCATATTAAAAAACAGAGACATTACTTTTCCAACAAAGGTCCATCTAGTCAAGACTATGGTTTTTCCAGTAGTCATGTATGGATGTGAGAGTCGGTCTATAAAGAAAGCTGAGTGCAGAAGAATTGATGCTTTTGAACTGTGGTATTGGAGAAGACTCTTGAGAGTCCCTTGGACTGCAAGGAGATCCAACCAGTCCATTCTAAAGGAGATCAATTCTGGGTGTTCATTGGAAGGACTGAGGCTGAAGCTGGAACTCCAATACTTTGGCCACCTGATGCGAAGAGCTGACTCATTTGAAAAGACCCTGATGCTGGGAAAGATTGAAGGCAGGAGGAGAAGGGGACAACGAAGGATGAGATGGCTGGATGGCATCACCAACACAATGGACAGGGGTTTGGGTGGACTCCGGGAGTTGGTGATGGACAGGGAGGCCTGGCATGCTGCGATTCATGGGGCCACAAATAGTTGGACATGACTGAGTGACTGAACTGAACTGTTATGTATGGTAAATGGAGTCCTAGCTAGAGCCGTCAGGGTGGAGAAACAGTAATAGATATCAAAACTGGAAAGGGAGAAGTGCAATTGTCTCCATTTGCCAATGACATGATTTTGTATAGAGAAAATCCTAAGACTCAACCAAAATTTATTGGATCTAATAAATAAATTCAATAAATGTGAGACTAAAAATTAACCCAAATTCAGTCATACTTCTATATACTAACAATGAATATTCTGAAAAAGAAATTGATTGCATTTATAATAGAATCAAACACAATACAATACCTAGGAATAAATTTACCTAAGGACGTGAAAGAGCTCTACTCTGAAATCTGCCAAACTCTGATATAAGAAATTAAAAATGCTAATAAAAGAGACATATTCCATATTCATGAATTGGAAGAATAGTTTTTAAATGTCAGTATTACCAAAAGGCACGTTTGGTTTTAATGTGATCCCTATTAAGATTTCAATGGCAGTTTTTACAGAAATGGAAAAAAAAAAATACTCCTAAAATTTGTATGTAATCTCAGAAGACCCCCACTTGCATACCACTGACCAGAATTCAGTGTCAAGCAATCCAATTTTCAGTTTACTTCAATTTTGTGCCCTTTATCCTTCCTTCTTTGAACCTATTATTTGTTCTTTGCCATTTATTGTAAGAATGACTGTAAGAGCCATTCATAGGATTCTACGAACATGGAGAAGACAGGCACAGAGACAGTGGGCATATACTGGACTTCGCCTGACATACACTAGACACTGGACTGTACACTGAAATGTACATGAGATTTACACTGGACAATACCTTAGACTGTGCACTGCAGTATACACTGGGATGTGCCCTTGGACTGTACACCAGATGTGTCCACATGTGCTCCAATGTGTCTAGATATTCACTGGCCTACTCAGATGTGCACTGGACTGTACACTGGATGGACAGGGATTGTACACTGGGATGTACACTAGGCTGTGAAGAAACAAGCACTAGCATGATGTTTTCTAGTACATCATGGACACATGTCCTATGAACATATATATGCAAAATGCCAACCTCTAATGATTTCATTATTGTTTCTTCTGATTTTTCCTTGAGGTCCAGGTAGACACAATCAGTCCATTTCAAGAAGCCAAAAAAGATTAAAGGTGAACTTGCTTGCATTGTATTACAACCAAAGAGTGATTGATTCTAAATTATTTACTATATAGATCAAAACCCCACAACCGAACTTGGTGTAAATGTATATTTGTCTACCCATAGCTGTTTTCCAAGGAGAAAATCTGGGGAGAAACCCTTGTAAAGAAGTTCTCATCATAGAGTTCAGGGAACATTACTTCTGAATCCCTTGTGTTTCTGTCTCTTTATTAATTTTCCCAGTTGGCCCCAAAATAAAGCCATGGGGCAACAGATGATGTCATAATTCCAAGCAACAATGAAGAGATACTTTCTATTCACACACAAAAAAGTGCAAGGATAATTGAATATTCACATGTAAAAATAAAACCCTGCATCACTATTTTACATCATTTACAAAAAAGTCAAAACATATTCAAGACTTGAATATAAGACCTTAAACCAAGAAACACTTAGAAGAAAAAATAGGAATAAAGTTCCTTGTCATGGTAGTGATTTATTTTATATGATACCTAAAGCATAAGCAACAAAATTTCAAAAATAAGGAATTTGGACTATATCAAGCTAAAAATTTATGAACAGGAAAATAAGTCCTCAAAATGAAAATATAACCTACAGGCCAGGAGAAAAATTTGTAAACCATCTATCTGACAATGGGTTAAGATATATAAAGAACTCATACAACTTAATACCATAAAAATAACCCAACTAAATATGCATAAAGGACCTGATATTTCTCAGAAGATATATGAAAGGCCAAAAAGGACATCCCAAGATTAACATCACTAGTCATTAGGGAAATACACATTAAGAGCACAAAGAGATATCACCTCATGCCTGTTCAAATGGCTATCATCAAAAGGACAGGAGAGAAATACTGGCTTGAAATGGAATCTTTGTGCACTGTTAAACAGCATGGAGGATCCCCCCAAAAATTAAAAACAAAATCACCATATGATCCAGCAGTTCTAGTACTGGAAGTATATCCAAAGGAAATGAAAACATGAACTCAAAATGATAAGTTTACCCATATGTTCGTAGCAGCGTTATTTACAATAGCTAAGACATAGAAATAATGTAAGTGTTCATAAATGGATGAATGGATGAGGAGTTGTGGTACAGATGAAGAGTTGTGGTATGTAGTTACAATATTATATTATTCAGCCAGAAAAAAATGAAGAAATCCTACTGTTTGCAACAATATGATGGATGGACCTTAATGGCATTATGGTAAGTAAAATAAATCAGACAGAGAAAGGCAAATACTGTATGATTTCAGGTAGAGGTGGTATCAAGAAAGCCTGGACAAATAAATGAAAACATAAAAAAGATCAGACTTGTAGAAGTGGAGGGTGGATGCGAAGGGGATTGAAAGAAGGTGGTCAAAAGGCATAAACTTCTCTAAGATAAGTGAGTGCTGGGGAGGTAATGTACAATATGTTACATAGGTTACAATATGTACTACAGTTAACATTAATGTCTAATATAAAGGAAACTTATCAAGAAAGTACATCCTAGTAGTTAACATCTAAAGAACTTTTCACCTGTTTATGTTTTTACTTTTTTTCTTATTTATATGAGGAAATGGATGTTCGTGGAAGCAACTGTGGTAATCCTTTCACAAAATATGCATGTCAAACACTATTACGCTGTAACTCAAATTTATAAAGTGATATATGCCACTTATTTCCCCAAAAAATTAGAAAATAATTTTTGACAGCTAACCTGTAATTGAAAAGCCAGAGTGAACACAGCTATTGTTCTGAAGCATGTTAAAGTATAAGAGGGCCTATTTGGCATTCTCACATAATTGATGAGATGTGAAGTTATTTTGTACTAATTCTGGAGACTATTCACTTATTCATTCTTTTAAGCAGCATACACGGAGAAACTTGACATTCTGATTGGGTCTCACTGCCTGTTGAACAGTACCTGCTTCCAGAAGAATCTATCCCTGTGTTTAATGTTGTTCATGAATAGCATGTGTTTCCTGAGATGGTCCTTCTGTAGCTGGGGAGGGTAACAGTCTGGTCAGCTGAGTTGACCAAATGGTTTCATGTCACAGCTATTTTTCTTTGGTTCTGTTAAATCTGTAGGGGAGTTATGTGGGGTATGGTTATATAAGCCAAATATGTTAAAATCATTGTATATGAGCTGTAAGTGAATGGTCTGTTGAAAACTTCCTAATATTTGGACACTCCTTTGTCCAAATTAGCTGAATTCCCTGACCCAATTCACCTGCCTATCTAGAGTCTTTTGCATGCTATCTATGAACATGTGCAGACATACATGTATACCTATATGTATATATGTGTGTGTGCATGTGTATACATATAATCTTTCATCCCCTAATATTCTGAACATTGATTTCTTATTTCGCCTAATAATAGAGTCATGCATACCATTTGAGGTAAAGCATTTTTTAACTTGTATAATTTATTATAATAAAGTATAGTATAATAAATTATACTATACTTTATTATAATAAAAGTATTTTAACTTGTATAATTTATTATACATGTAGCCAGTATACCTCCTTTCCATTCTCCATAAAATAATGTAAAATGTTTAAAGATTTCTACTTTAGCTGGGAATAAACATATCTCAGCAAGCTCTGTCTTATGCAGCATTGTTATCCATAAAGTACATGCAGACCTTAAGGGCAGTTCCATGAAGTTTGCAGATGTCACTAAATTGAAGGATGGAAACTATGGTGGATGGCAGACATAGCATTTAGAAAATATTGTGACAGGCCAGAGAAATGAAATGGATCTAACAAGGTGAAATACAATTGGATAAACACCAAGTTTTACACTTGTCTCCAAATAACAAACCACATTAGGCACGAAAGGACTTAATGACGTTTGGTCTTAATAAATCTCAATACAGGTCAACACTATGACATAACCAAAGTAAGAAAGGAAGTAAATATTGAAATCAGGCTGCATTTTTAAAACTACAGTACTTAAAACAAGATGACTATGAATATCAATTCACTTTGTCTTGGTCAGACCATTACTGAGGAATTATACTTAGCTCTCTAATTCAGCTACCTCATTTGAGAAATGGTGATAAAATTTTCTGGTCCATGGAATTATCAGGATTAAAGGTGATAATGCATATAAAAGAGTTTGCACAATGTCTGACATGACATCAATGTTAAATTGATTGTAAATGATAATAACAATTATTGGAAACACTCAAAACTGTTGAAGAAGGTGGCATATATGTGAGAGGATGGAAAAGTTATTCAATGCAAATGAAAATAAAAAGAAAGCTGGAGCAGCAATACTTAGAGCAGACAAAACAGACTTTAAAATAAGACTGTTAAAAGACACAAAGAAGGATACTACATAATGATCAAGGAATCAATCCAAGAAGATAGAACAATTGTGAAAATATATGCACTCAACACTGGAGCACCTCAATATATATGAGACAGATGTTAACAAACATAAATGAATAAATTGACTGTAATACAATAACAATAGGGGACTTTAACTCCTCACTTGCACCAATGGACAGATCACCCAGTCAGAAAATCACTAAGGAAACACAGGTCTTAAATGGCACATTAGACCAGACAGATTAATTGATATATATAAAACATTCCATTCAAAGAAGAATACACATTCTTTTCAAGTGCACATGGAACATTCTCCAGGATAGATCACATGCTAGGCCACAAATAAGCCTTGGGAAATTTTAAAAAGTTGAAATCATATGAAGCATCTTTTCCATTCATGACACTATGAGATTAGAAATTAGCCAGACTCTGCCCTCACTTTCCTGGGAGTACACTGGCCACAGCCACTGCTATAAGACCTGCAAGCAGGCACTAAGCACTGCCCCCAACATCCCAGGAGCACACAAGTGCCCTGCATGCACATTCCATATCAAGGGGATAACAACCAGCACAGGCTGAGAAAGAGGCAGCAAGCATCCAAACTAAAAGCATTCCCTCAATTCCAAAGGAGATAGCGAAGTAGAAGGCCTTGAACCCACCTGCTATCACAAAAAGACAAAAGCACAACTAACCATTGAATGACAATTAACAAGACTGGAACCCACAAAATGATGTTTTACATTCAAACAAAAAGAAGAGGCCAAAATGAAATGGTAGGAGGGGTACTTTCATGACATAATCCAATCTCATATGTGTTGGGTGGATAACCCAGAAGCTGGAAAATAATAATATCACAGAGGTTCTCACACAACAGTGAGAGTTTGGATCCCTATATCAGGATCCCTAGCCAGAGGCTGTCATTGGGAAGAGGAATCCCAAGAGCATTTGCTTTTGAAGGTCAGCAGGACTTGAGTGCACGAGCTCCACAGGACTGGAAGAAACAAAGACTCCACTGTTGGAGGCACATAGAAGATTTCACATACATTAGGACCCAGTACAAAGCCATAACTCCATAGGAGCCTGGCTGGACCAACCTGCAAATGTTAGAGGGTTTCCTGATTAGCCATGGCTCACTGAGGAGTGGGAAGACACTTGTGGCAAAGGACCCATGGAATAACAATAAGTGTCAACCATCCCAGAGGTCATCACTTTGACACCAAGACTTGACCCTACTCCATAGTCTACAGGCTGTAGTGCTACCTCTATTTAAATTTCCATATCTATTCTTTCTTTTCTTTCTTTCCTCTCAAAATATTTGTTAGTTTTATTTTCATTGCTTTATTCCCCACTTGACACCTTGCTTGAGTTTTGTTTTCCAGTTTGTGCTTTAGTTAGTTTTGTTCTTAACTGGTAAATATAATTTTTAATTTCCTTTGTTCACCAGGTCAATCTACTGTACTTTATTTTTGTTGGACTGTTTTGACTTTGCTCATGGGTATATATGTATATGTGTGTATTACATTATTTTAATTATTATTTATCTGATTTTGTAACTGCCATTTGTCTGGGGTTTATCTTTGGTTTCTCATTTTTGGATATTTGTTTTAATCTCACATAATGCCATAACAAACCACTTGTGGAATATTTTTTCCTGACCAGAGATCAAGCCCTGAGCCTTTGGAGCACTGACTCCAAGACCCTAGACTACCAGAGAACTAGCCCTAGGGAGTATCAAATAGAACTCACACAAAGTAAACCAATTGAATACAAGACTCAGCATCACTCAAACACCAGTAACACCCTGTGCAGGATGCCTCATCTAAACAACAAGCAAAGCAAAAATACAAAACCAATAATCAGCAGACAGGATTACCACCTCACTCAGCCTTGCCCATTAGAGGAAAAACAAAGAAACAAACAAAAACTCAGCACACATCTCACCCTATACAAAGCTTACACAGACCACTGGGTCAACCCTAGGAGGGCAGAAACCAAAAAGAAGAAAGAATTCAACCTTTTATAAGGAAAGAATTCAACTTCCCTTGAACTCTGGGAAAAGGAGACCTCAAACACAATAAGTTAAAAAAAAATAATGAAAAGGCAGAGAAATACCACACAAATGAAGGAACAAACTAGAAACACAGAAGTCCAAATAAATGAAAAGGAAATAGGCAGACTACCTGAAAAATAATTCAGAATAATGATAGTAAAGATGATCAAAAACCTTGAAAACAAAATGGAGAAAATACAAGAATCAATTAAGAAAGACCTAGAAGAATTAAAGAATAAACATACAGAGACAAACAACACAATTACTGACATAAAAATACTCTAGAAGGAATCAATAGCAGAATATGTGAAGCAGAACAACAAATCTGTGGGCTTGAAGATAAAATGGTGGAAATAACTTCTGAAGAGCAGAATAAAGTAAAAAGAATGAAAAGACATGAGGATAGTCTCAGAGACCTCTGGGACAACATCAAATGCACCAACATTCACAATATAGGGGTCCCAGAAGAAGAGAAAAAGAAAGGGTATAAGAAAATTTTTGAAGAGATTATAGTTGAAAATTTGCCCAACATGGAAAAAGAAAGAGTCAATCAAGTCCAAGAGGCAGAAAGAATCCCATGCAGGAGAAACCCAAGGAGAAACAGGCCAAGACACATACTAATCAAACTAACAAAGACTAAACACAAAGAAAGAATATTAAAAGCAGCAAGGGAGAAGCAACAATAACATACATATGCTTAACAGCTGATCCTTCAGCAGAAATGCAGCAGGCCAGAAGGGGATGGCAGGATATATTTAAAGTACTGAAAGGGAAAAATCTACAAACAAGATTACTGTACCTGGCAAGGATCTCATTCAAAATTGATGAAGAAATAAAAATTTTTCAGACAAGCAAAAGTTAAGATAATTCAGTACCACCAAACCAGCTTTACAACAAATGTTAAAAGTCAAGAAATACAAGAGAAGAAAAAAGATCTACAAATTCAAACGCAAACAATTAAGAAAATGGCAATAGGAACATATATATCAATAATTACTTTAAATGTAAGTGGATTAAATGCTCCAACCAAAAGACACAGACTGACTGGATACAAAACAAGACCCATATATATGCTATCTACAAGAAACCCACTTCAGACCTAAAGACACATATAGACCAAAAGTGAGAGGATGGAAAAATTTATTCCATGCAAATGGGAAGCAAAAGAAAGCTGGAGCAGCAATCCTCATATCAGGCAAAACAGACCTTAAAGAAGATTAGAAGACATAAGGAAGGACACTACATAATAATCGATGAATCAGTCCAAGAGGAAGACATAACAATTGTAAGTACCTATGCATCCAACATAGGAGCACATCGATATATAAGACAAACAGTAACAGACATAAAAAAAGAAATTGACAGTATAACAATAATAGTAGACTTAAACACCCCACTCACACCAATGGATAGATCATCAAAAAAAATTAATAAGGAAACACAAGTCTTAAATGATACATTAGATGAGATGGATCTCATTGACATCTTTAGGACATTCCATCCAAATGCAGAAGAATACACCTTCTCAAGGGCACATGGAACATTATCCAGGATAGACCACATCTTGGGTTACAAATTGAACCTCAGTTAATTTAAGAAAATTGAAATCATATCAAGCATCTTCTCCAACCACAATGATATGAAACACAACATCAATTACAAGAAAAAAAGTGTAAGAAAAACAAACACATGGAGATTAAACAACATGTTTCTAAGCGTCTACAGGTTACTGAAGAAATCAAAAGGGAAATCAAAAAAATTCTAGAAACAAATGACAATGAAAACACAACAACCCAAAACCTATGGGATACAGCAAAAGCAGTTCTCAGCGGGAAGTTTATAGCAATATAATTCTACCTCAATAAACAAGAAAAACATCTAATAGACAACCTATCTTTACACCTAAAGCAACTGAACAAAGAACAACAACAACAACAAAAACACGCAAAATTAGTAGGAAAAAAGAAATCATAAAGATCCGAGCAGAAATAATGAAAAAGAAATGAAAGAAACAACAGTAAAGATTAATAAAAGTAAAAGCTGGTTCATTGAGAAGATAAACAAAATTGACAAACCTTTAGACAGACTCATCAAGAACAAAAGAGAGAAGAATCAAATCAACAAAATTAGAAATGCAAAAGGAGAGGTTACAACAGACAATGCAGAAATACAAAGGATTATAGGAGACTGTTATGAACAACTCTAAGGCAATAAAATGGATAACCTGGAAGAAATGGACAGATTCTTAGAAAAGTTCAATCTTCCAAGACTGACCCAGGAAGAAATAGAAATTATGAACAGCCCAATTACAAGCACTGAAATTAAAGCTGTGATCAAAAATCTCCCAAAAAACAAAAGCCCAGGACCAGCTGGCTTCACAGCATTCTTTCAAACATTTAGAGAAGACCTAATGCCTATTCTTCGAAAACTCTTTCAAAAAATTGCAAAGGAACACTTCTAAACTCATTCTACAAGGCCACCATCACCCCGATACCAAAACCAGACAAAGACAACACACAAAAAAGAAAACTACAGGCCAATATCACTGATGAACATAGATGCAAAAATCCTCAACAAAATTTTAGCAAACAGAATTCAGCAACACATCAAAAAGCTCATACACCATGATCAAGTTGGGTTTATTCCATGAATGCAAGGATTCTTCACTATATGCAAATCAATCAATGTTATATACCATATTAACAAATTTAAAGATAAAAACCATATGATAATCTCAACAGATGCAGAAAAATCCTTTGACAAAATTCAGCACCCATTTATGATTAAAACTCTTCCAAAATGGGCATAGAAGGAATCTACCTCAACATAGTAAAGGCCATATATGATAAGCCTACAGCAAACATTATTCTCAATGGTGAAAAACTGAAAGCATTCCCTCTAAGATCAGTGACAAGGGTCTCTACTTTTGCCACTATTATTCAACATAGTTCTGGAACTCCTAGCTATAGCAATCAGAGAAGAAAACAAATAAAAGGAATCCAGATCAGAAAAGAAGTAAAGCTGTCACTGTTTGCAGATGACAAGATACTACATATAGAAAACCCTAAAGATGGTATCAGAAAACTACTAGAGCTAATCAGTGAATTTAGCAAAGTTGCAGGATACAACATCAATATACAGAAATCACTTGCATTTCTATACACTAACTATAAAAAATTAGGAAGAGAAATTAAGGAATCGATCCCATTCACCATTGCAACAAAAAGAATTAAATATCTAGGAATAAACTTACCTAAGGAGACAAAAGAACTGTACACAGAAAATTATAAGACACTGATGAAAGAAGTCAAAGACAACATAAACAGATGGAGTGATATTCCATGTTCCCGGGTAGGAAGAATCAATATTGTGAAAATGACTATACTACCAAACACAGTCTACAGATTCAATGTGATCCCTATCAAATTACCAATGGCATTTTTCCAGAGCTAGAACAAAAACTTTCACAATTTATATGGAAACACAAAAGACCCCACATAGCCAAAGCAGTCTTGATGAAGAATGGAGCTGGAGGAATCAACCTTCCTGACTTCAGATTATACTACAAAACTACAGTCATCAAGACAGTATGGTACTGGTACAAAACCAGAAATATTGGAACAAGATAGAAAGCCCAGAAATAAACCCATGCACTATGGGTACCTTATTTTTGACAAAGGAGACAAGAATATACAAAGGGGCAAAGACAGCCTCTTCAACAAATGGTGCTTGGAAAACTGGGCAGCTACATGTAAAAGAATGAAATTAGAAAACTTCCTAACACCATACACAAAGATAAACTTGAAATGGATTAAAGACCTACATGTAAGACCAGAAACTATAAAACTCTTAAAGGAAAACATAGGCAGAACACTTAATGACATAAATCAAAGCAAGATCCTCTATGACCCACCTCCTAGAGTAATGGAAATAAAAGCAATAGTAAACAAGTGGGACCTGATTAAACTGAAAAGCTTTTGCACAGCAAAGGAAACTTTGAGCAAGGTGAAAAGACAACCCTAAGAATGGGAGAAAATAATAGCAAATAAAACAACTGACAAAGGATTAATTTCCAAAATATACAAGCAGCTCATATAACTCAATACCAGAAAAATAAACCACCCAATCAAAAAGTATGAAGACCTAAACAGACATTTCTCCAAAGAAGACATACAGATAGCTAACAAACACATGAAACGATGCTCAACATTGCTCATTATTAGAGAAATGCAAATCAAAACTACAATGAGATATCACCTCACACTGGTCAGAATGGCCATCATCAAAAAGTCTACATACAAACAATAAATGCTGAAGGTGTGGAGAAAAGGGAACACTCTTGCACTATTGGTGGGAATATAAATGGATGCAGCCACTATGGAAGACAGTATGGAGATTCCTTTAAAAACTAGAATAGAACCACCATATGACCCAGCAATCCCATTCCTAGGCATGTACCCTGAAGAAACCAAAATTGAAAAAGACACATGTATCCCATTGTTCACTGCAGCACTCTTATCTCTAGAACATGGAAGCAGCCTAGATGTCTATTGACAGATGAGTGGATAAAGGTGTTGTGGTACATATACAAAATGGAACTTTACTCAGCTATAAAATGGAACGCCTTTGAGTCAGTTCTAATGAAATGCATGAACCTAGAATCTATCATACAGAGTAAAGTAAATCAGAAAGAGAAAGATAAATATCCTATTCTAATGCATATATACAGAATCTAGAAAAATGATACTGAAGAATTTATTTACAGGGAAACAATAGAGAAAAAGACATAGAGAACAGACTTATGGACACAGGGAGAGGGAAGGAGAGAGTGAGATGTATGGAAAGAGTAACATGGAAACTTACATTACCATATGCAAAATAGACACCCAATGGGAATTTGCTGTGTGACTCAGGAAACTCAAACAGGGGCTCTGTATCAACCTAGAGGGGTGGGATGGGGAGGCTGATGGGAGGGAGGTTCAAAAGGGAGGGGATATATGTATACCTATGGCTGATTCATGTCAAGGCTTGACAGAAAACAAAATTCTGTAAAGCAATTATCCTTCAATAAAAAATAAATTAATTAAAAAAGAGTGGAGGCACAGACTGAGAAGATATATGAAAATTTTTAAAAGAGCTAGAACATTCAAGAAACAAAGAGATGAACAATATAATAACTGAAATGAAAAATACACTAGAAGGAATCATTAGCAGAATAAATAAGGCAGAAAAATGAATAAGTAAGCTGGAAGACAGACTGGTGGAAATCACTGCTGTGGAACAGAATAAAGAATGAAAAAAAAAAGTGAGGAAAGTTTAAGACCTCTGGGACAACATTAAATGCACCAACATTCACATTATAGAGGCCCCTAAAGGAAAAGAGACAAAGGACCTAAGAAATGTGTGAAGAGATTATAGCTGCAAACTTCCCTAAAATTAAAAAGGAACCACTTATTCAAGTACAGGAGCACAGAGATTCTCATACAAGATAAACCCAAGGCAGAGACACATATTAATCAAACTGACAAATACTAAAGATGAAGAAAAAAAAAACATTAAAAGCAAGAAAGGAAAAGAAACTTAAGGAATCCTCATAAGGTTATCAGCTGATTTTTCAGCAGAAACTCTGCAGACCAGATGGGAATTACATGAAATATTTAAAGTGATAAAAGTGCAGAAAAAAAAAAAAAAAGACTATAACAAAGAGCACTCTACCCATTATGGTTCTCATTCAGATTTGATGCAGAAATAAAAAACTTTACTGTTAAGCAAAAGGTTAGAGAATTCAGCACTACCAACTAGTTTTACAAAAAATGCTAAAGGAACTTCTCTAGGGGGAATAGAAAAAGCCACAACTAGAACCAGGAAAACTGTGAATGGGAAAGCTCACTTGGAAAAGGCAAACATAAAGAGCAAAATATCCAAGCACTAATCTGATATCAAAACCAGCAATCAAGAGAAGAGGACAGTGCAAATGCAGAATATCAGAAATGCATTTGAAATTAAGAAATCAGATTAAAAATTTTGTTCATGGTTAGATTTCTATATCAAAATCTCATGGGAACCATAAACCAAAAATCTACAATACAAACACAGAAAAGGAAAATCAATCCAAACATTCCAATAGATAGTCATCATATCACAAGAAAAGTGAACAAAAATGGAAGGAAAGAAAAAGGGCCTACAAGAACAAGTCCAAGCAATTAACAAGATAGCAATGAGAACATTCATATTGCTGATTACCTTAAATGTAAATAAATACTCCAACCAAAAGACATAGACTAGCTGAATGGATGCAAAAACAAGACTTGTATATATGCTGCCTACAAGAGACCCACTTCAGACTTAGGGATATTCACATACTTAAAGTGAGAGAGTGAAAAAGGGTATTCTATGCAAATATCAATCAAAAGAGAATAGTAGTAGCGATGCTCATATCAGACAAAATAGACTTTAAAATAAATATTATTAGAAGAGACAAGGAAGGACACTGCATAATAATCAAGGGGTCAACCCAAGAAGAAGACAGAATAATTGTAAATATATATGAACCCAACATAGGAGCACCTTAATTATAGCAAATATTAAGAGCAATAAAAAGAGAAATCCATAGTCATAGTAATAGTGAGGGACTTGAGTACCCTACTTGATTCAATGGATTGGTCATCTAGACAGAAAATCAATAAGAAAGCATAGGCCTTAAATGACACATTAGACCAGATAGACAATTTATAGAACATTAAATCTGAGAGCAACAGGATACACTTTCCTCTCAAGTACACATGGAACATTCTCCAGGATAGATCACATCTTGGGTCACAAATCAAGCCTTGATAAATTTAAGGAAATTGACATCAAACATTTTTTCTGATCATAACACTATGAGATTAGAACTCAAATATTGGATGGGGTGAGGGAAGACAGCATGTGTCTTACAAACATGTGTAAGCTAAAAACATGTTACAAAACAACCAATGGATCACGAAGAAATGAAAGAGGAAGTCAAAAAATATCTAGAGAAAAATGACAATGAAAAAAGTATGATCTGAAACCTACAGGACACAGCAAAGACAGATCTAAGAGGGAAGTTTATAGCTATATAATTTTACCTTTGTAAACAAGAAGAATCTCAAACAACCTGACCTGACATCTAAAGCAAGTACAGAAAGAAGAACTGATGAAAGTGAAAGCTAGTAGAATGAAAGAAATTTTAAGATCAGAGCAGAAATAATGAAATACAGATGAAGAAAACTAATAGAAAAGATCAATGAAACTAAAGCCTGGCTTTTTGAAAAGATAAATAAAATGGATAAACCTTTAGCTAGACTCATGAAGAAAAAAAGCTAAAGAACTCACATAAAAAAAAAAAAAAAAAACATTAGGAATGAGAAAGGAGAAGTTCCAACTGACCCTACAGGAATACAAACAATCAGGAGACCACTTCAAGCAACTATATTCCAAGAAATAGACAAGCTAGAAAAAAATGGACGAATTCTTAGAAAGGTACAACTCCCCA
The DNA here is from genome assembly GCF_003369695.1 of Bos indicus x Bos taurus. Taxonomy (NCBI): domain Eukaryota; kingdom Metazoa; phylum Chordata; class Mammalia; order Artiodactyla; family Bovidae; genus Bos; species Bos indicus x Bos taurus. Next base: position 27,920,844 of record NC_040104.1, read on the forward strand.
AGTCTAAACCAGGAAGAAATAGAAAATATAATGAGACCAATTAAAGTACTAATATCAAATCTCTGATTTAAAAACTCCTATTAAACAAAAGTCCAGGACCAGATGGATTCCCAGGCAAATTGTATCAAACATTTAGGCAACAGTTAACATTATATTTTTGAAACTCTGCCGTAAATTTGCAGAGGAAGAAACACTTCCAAGTTCATTCTACAAGGCCACCATCACCATGAAACAAAAAACAGACAAAGATACCACAGAAAAAGAAAAGTACAGGCCAATATCACTAATGAACATACATGCAAAAATACTCAACATATTACTGGTCAATTGAATCCAATAATATAGTAAAAGGATCATATACCATGATCAAGTGGGATTCATCCCAGGGATTCAGTGATTCTTCAATGTCCACATATCAATCATTGTGATAAACCACATCAACGAATTGAAGAATAAATAATAATACAACCATCTCAGTAGATGAAAAGGCTTTTGCCAAAATTTAAAACACCATTTATGATAAAAGGTAAAACAACCTCTTCAGAAAGTGAACATAGAGGGAATTTCCTCAAAATAATAAAGGACATATATGACAAACCCACAGCTGATATCATTCTCAATAGTGAAAAGCTAAAAACATTTCCTTTAAGATCATGAATAAGATAAAATGTCCATTCTCACCACTTTTATTCAACATAGTTTTAGAAGTCCTAGCCTCAGCAATCAGAGAAGAAAAAGAAATAAAAATATGGAAAAGAAAACTGTCACTATTTACAGATGACATGATACTATACATAGAAAATTCTAAAGACACAATCATAAACTGCTGCTGCTGCTGCTAAGTCACTTCAGTCATGTCCGACTCTGTGCGACCCCATAGACGGCTGCCCACCAGGCTCCCCCATCCCTGGGATTCTTCAGGCAAGAACACTGGAGTGGGTTGCCATTTAGAGCTCATCAATGAATTCCAGAAAGTTGCAGAATACAAAATTAATGTATAGCAACCTCCTGCATTTCTATACATTAACAATAAAATATCAGAAATACAAATTAAGGAAACAATTCCATTTACCGTTACATCTAAACTACCAGACTACCTGACCTGCCTCCTGAGAAATCTGTATGCAGGTCAAGAAGGAACAGTTAGAACTGGATATGGAATGACAAACTGGTTCCAAATCGGGAAAGGAGTACAACAAGGCTGTATATTGTCACCCTTCTTATTTAACTTATATGCAGAGCACATCATGCAAAATGCTGGGCTGGATGAAGCACAAGCTGGAATCAGGATTGCTGGGAGAAATATCAATAAACTCAGATATGCAGATGACACCACCCTTATGGCAGAAAGCAAAGAAGAACTAAACAGCCTCTTGATGAAAGTGAAAAAGGAGAGTGAAAAAGTTGGCTTAAAACTCAACATTCAGAAAGCTAAGATCATGGCATCTGGTCCCATAACTAAATGACAAATAGATGGGGAAACAATGGAAACAGTGAGAGACTTGACTTTATTTTGGGGGGCTCCAAAATCACTGCAGATGGTGATTGCAGCCATGAAATTAAAAGAGGCTTGCTCCTTGGAAGAAAAACTGTGACCAACCTAGACAACATATTAAAAACCAGAGACATTACCAACAAAGGTCCATCCAGTCAAAGCTATGGTTTTTCTAGTAGTCATGTATGGATGTGAGAGTTGGACTGTAAAGAAAGCTGAGTGCTGAAGAATTGATGCTTTTGAACTGTGGTGTTGGAGAAGACTCTTGAGAGTCCCTTGGACTGCAAGGAGATCCAACCAGTCCATCCTCTAGGAAATCAGTGCTGAATACTCATTGGTAGGACTGATGCTGAAGCTGAAAGTCCAATACTTTGGCCACCTGATGTGAAGAACTGACTCACTGGAAAAGACCCTGATGCTGGGAAAGACTGAAGGCAGAAGGAGAAGGGGATGACAGAGGATAAGATGGTTGAATGGCATCACCAATGCGATGGACATGAGTTTGAGTAGGTTCCGGGATTTGGTGTTGGACAGGGAAGCCTGGTGTGCTGCAGTCCATGGGGTCACAAAGAACTGGACACGACTGAGCAACTGAACTGAACTAAAAGGATAAACTATCTAGGAATAAACCTTCCTAAGGAGACGAAAGACTTGTAATCTGATAACTGTAAAATGTTAATGAAAGAAATCGTAGATGACACAGAGAGGTATTTCATGTTCTTGTATTGGAAGAATCAATATTGTGAAAATGATTATACTCCATAAGACAATCTACAGATTTAATGATATCCCACAAGACAATCTACAGATTTAATGATATCCCTGCTGCTACTAAGTCACTTCAGTCGTGTCCGACTCTGTGCAACCTCATAGACGGCAGCCCACCAGGCTTCCCTGTCCCCAGGCTTTTCCAGGCAAGAGTACTGGAGTGGGTTGCCATTTCCTTCTCCAATGCATGAAAGTGAAAAGTGACAGTGAAGTCACTCAGTCATGTCTGACTCTTCGCATCCCCATGGACTGTAGCCTACTAGGCTGCTCCATCCATGGGATTTTCCAGGCAAGAGTACTGGAGTGGGAATGATATCAAATTACTAATGGCATTTTTCATAGAACTAGAACAAATGAGACCTAGTTAAACTGAAAAGCTTCTACACAGAAGAATAAACGATAAGCAAAACAAAAAGACAACCCACTGAATGGGAGAAACTATTTGCAAATGAAGTGACCAACAAGAGTGTTATCTCTAAAATATATGAACAGCTCATGCAGCTCTATATCTAACAAACAACCCAATCAAAACATGGGCAAAATATCTAAATAACAGTTTCCCCAAAGAAGACATACAGATGCCAGAAAAGCACATGAAAGGATGCTCAACATCAGTCAGAGAGATGCAAATCAAAACTACAATAAGGTATTGCCTCACACTGGTCAGAATAGCCATCATCAAATCTACAAACAACAAATGCTGGAAAGGATGAATAGAAAAAGGAACCCTCCTACACTGGTGGTGGGAATGTAAACTGGTACAACCACCATGGAGAATGGTCTGAAGGTTCCTCATAAGACCAAAAATTGGTACTACCGTATTATCCAGGAATCCCACTCCTGGGCATATATCCAGAGAAAACTGAACTTCAAGGTACATGCACCCCAGTGTTCACTAAGCACTATTTACAATAGCAAAGACATGCAAGCAACTCAAATGTCCATTGACAGAGGAATGGGTAAAGATGTGGTACATATATATGATGCAGAATTATTCAGCCATAGAAAAAGAACAAGATAATGCCTTAGCAGCAACATAGACGGACCTAGAGATTATCATATTAAGTAAGAGAAGAATCTCATATGATATTGTTCATGTGTGAAATCTTTAAAAACTGATACAAATGAACTTATTTACAAAACAGAAATAGACACACAGACATAGAAAACAAATGTATAGTTACTAAAAGGAAAATGAGGGGAACATTAGGATTATGGATTAAAATAAACACATTATTATATGTAAAATAGATAAACAACAGGGACCTACTTTATAGCATAGGGAACTATACTCAAAATCTTGTATTAACCTATAACAGAAGATAATATAAAAAGAAAAAATATATATGTACTTGTAACTGAATCATTTTGTACAGCTGAAAAATAACACAACTTTGTAAATCAACTATAATTAAAAATAAAAATAATTATTTTTTTTAAAGTGGCAACAGTGAAAAATTTAAAACTATGAGGAATCATCAAAAAAACTAGATATGTTTGCTCTAGAGATGAGATGATTCAGAAGAGACATAACAGCTCTCTTCTAAAAATAAAGAATAAAAATGTGATAGAGGGATGAAGAGGTCTTTGAATATCAAGGATGAAAACAAGGATCCGTGAAGATGGGCAAGAAAAATCCAATTTTTAACAGTCAGAATTGTACAGAGTTGCATGAGTAAAATACCTCCCATGGTGGTGAGTTCTTCAAGATTGGAGAATTTAGAGCACAGGTTTTGATGACTTTTGAATATGATTGCTCTAGACTAATCAAGTATAGGTCAGAATTTGGTTATGTGTCCTCTAAGGTCCGTCTAGTGAAGGCTATGGTTTTTCCTGTGGTCATGTATGGATGTGAGAGTTGGACTGTGAAGAAAGCTGAGCGCCAAAGAATTGATGCTTTTGAAGTGTGGTGTTGGAGAAGACTCTTGAGAGTCCCTTGGACTGCAAGGAGATCCAACCAGTCCATTCTGAAGGAGATCAGCCCTGGGATTTCTTTGGAGGGAATGATGCTGAAGCTGAAACTCCAGTACTTTGGCCACCTCATGCGAAGAGTTGACTCATTGGAAAAGACTCTGATGCTGGGAGGGATTGGGGGCAGGAGGAGAAGCAGACGACAGAGGATGAGATGGCTGGATGGCATCACTGACTCGATGGATGTGAGTCTGAGTGAACTCCGGGAGTTGGTGATGGACAGGGAGGCCTGGCGTGCTGCGATTCATGGGGTCACAGAGTCGGACACGGCTGAGCGACTGAACTGAACTGAACTGAAGGTATATTCTGGCCCTGAGATTCTCTGGTTTTGTAAATATCTGGCAACGTGGTTTTAACTATAAAAGGTGGCCACTTGTCTCACCTTAAATTTTTAGCTGTTCATTGTCTGAGATGAGAAGTTACTGTAAGCAACAGACATATAAATAAGCAGCAGTAAAAATAAGCACTGAGTAATATTCTATTGTGTATATATACTACATCTTTGTCTTTTCATATGTCAGTGGACATTTAGGTTGCTTCCATGTTCTGGCTATTGTTAACTGTGCAGCAGGGAGCATTGGGGTACATGTGTCTTTTTGAATTATGGTTTTCTTAGGATATTTGCTCAATAGTGGGATTGCTGGGTCATATTGGGTCACTTACAGTGACGTGGATAAACCTAAAGTCTGTCACACAAAGTGAAGTCAGAAAGAGAAAAATAAATATCATATATTAATACGTGCATATGGAATCTAGAAAATTTGTACTGATGAACCTATTTGCAGGGCAGGAATAGAGACACGGATGTAGAGAACGCACTTGTGGACACAGGGGAGGAACGGCAAAGGGTGAGACAAATTGAGAGTGCATTGACGTATATATACTACCATGCGTAAAGCAGCTAGTGGGGGCTGCTGTATAGCACAAGGAGCACAGCTTGGTGCTCTGTGATGACCTAGAGGATGGGATGGAGGGGAGGTGTGAGCGAGGCTTAAGAAGGAGGGGATATATGTATAATATGTATACATATAGCTGATTGACGTTGTACAGCAGAAACTAACACGACATTGTAAAGCAATTATACTCCAATTAAAAAAAAAAAAAGAAAGAAACACTGCAAAACATTGTTTTAATGTTTGAATGCTATCAACCTTCAATCCTTTATGCGTATTCAAGGTCTTTACTCCAGAAATTATACTTTGCTATAATTTGGGGAACTCCCACCTCAAGGTGGGAGGTGGCACCTGTAATAAACATGCTAAAAACTATCCCCTAGAAGAAAAGTTATTTTGAAACCAGGAAATCGAATGATGCTGCTTAGAGAATTGCTACCTCTGTGATGCTGGATAAGTCATTTAGCCTCTCTGAACCTCGGTTAATTCTTTTGTAAAAAGGGTATAGTCAGACTTCCTCCCATAGCTGAGGCAGAGATAAAAGTAGATGAATGCGTTTGCATGTGTCAGCTTATTCACTATGAACTGGGAAAAGTAAAGCAGCGTGATTTTCCACTCAAACGAGTCCTTGATCATTCATGCATTTTTAGCTGCTTAGTTATAATTTTACTTAGAAATAAGATTTTTAAGAAACATTTAGAAAAAAGTTTCAAGAACATTTCTTTTTTAAACTTAGAAATGTCTCCCTGTTAACACGGACTGCTCTGCAGGCAAGGGCAGGGAAAAACAGGGTGTGTATACGTGAGTATACATGTGTACATCTGTTTGAGCAAAATGGGAGGTGGCCAGGGGGTTACTATGACTGTCAGAAATCTGTCCTATGTGCTCGGTAAAGTGTTTATAAGACTAATTTTCTTAGTGCAGGCTTATTGCTTCCCTAATGATGAAACCTCCTTAACCTCACTTCTAAACAGGACGGGAAGATATTCTGCCGGCGGACAGCATGTGATTGCCAGAATCCAAGCGTTGACCTTTTCTGCTGCCCAGAGTGTGACACCAGGGTCACAAGCCAATGTTTGGATCAAAATGGACACAAGCTCTATCGGAGTGGAGACAACTGGACTCACAGCTGCCAGCAGTGCCGGTGTCTGGTATGCTGTCTTCCTTCAGAGTGTGTTGTCCTTTATACTCTCGAGGGGTTTACAAACTCAGTTGCCTGTGGGGTTTAGTTTCCTGCTATTTGTGATCCTGGGCAGGAAGGTGTGGGTCCTGTGGCTAATGCAGGGGTAAATGCTCTTCCAGAAGGCATTCATGTTCCACTGTTTAAAACAGCAAGCAAGACATTTACATAGGACAAATTTGGCCCAAGTTACTTTGCAACTGCTACTTTTTAGCAAATCCAGGACAATAAAAATCCCCAAATGACAGAAAGCTTTTGAGGCCTTGATCAGGAGTTGTAGTTCTTACAGAGCCAAGTCTTTCATTTCTTGGGACATTACCAATAAAGATTTCAGTATGAGAGATAACAGAACATAGTAGAAATACCAGGGAATGATATTGATTCTAGGCCATAGAGACCTAGAATTCAGGCCTGGTTCTCCCACATACAAGCTCTGTGTGATTAACGTGGGCAAGTCCCAGCATTTCACTTGATCATTCTTTCCTTCAGTGTCTACAAGTGGATGAGCACCTATTTTGCAGGGCTGTTGTGAAGATCAGAGATATGTGTGAATGGCAAATATAGTATTTGACACATAGAAAGTACTTAATGCACAGCAGTAACTACAGTTCATGTTTCCTGGATTGAAAAATTGGTTTCAAGAGCTAAACCTTCCTATAGAAAAATGAAGGGTGCCTTTGTATCTAAATATGCGGATACTAAGGGTATAATCAGGTTTGAGAAATTTCAGAGAAAAAGCTTAATTTCTGGAACTGGTTCTTTCTGTTTCAGATTATACCACAGACAGAGATTCCTAATGTTGCAAAGACTGTTAAAACACATTATCATAGTGAATATGATATTCTATCTCTGAGGGAATTACAGCCAGTGGAGTTGAGTCATAACTAAGTCAATTTGTAACGGAAACTGTTAGCTGCATTTTGTAATGTAAAATTTTCTAAAGTTAATGATTCAGTCTATAGATATTGCATAAAAACAGGCATTCAGAGACATCATGCTGTAAGTTTCCATTGGATTTTCTAAAGTCACCTGGCAAATGTGCAGATAATCTTAGTAGAAATAATTCCTTCTTAATTATTCCTAATGCTGAGGAGTATAACTCAGATATATTCAAATCATAGCCATTTTCACATCTCCCATTCAAGAATAAACTCAACACAGCTATAGAATTAGCTCACATATCAGTCTGAAAAATTGCATTTCTAAGAAGCCAGTCTTCAGCACTCAGAAGAATAAGTATTAAATTTAGACATGAAATTTTTATAGAATTTCAAGAGTATCCCCTGCCATCCCAGACCCTAATATTTTCTTGGAAAATTGATGCTAATGAATATAACTTTGTGATGACTTGAGAATATAGCGGGTTATAGTTAATGTCAATAATTTGCACGTGCCAGATCCCAGATGATGTAACAGTGATCATGACGTGTGTGCTAAGTCGCTTCAGTCATGTCTGACTCTGCAACCCTATGGACTGTAGCTCACCAGACTCCTCTGCCCATGGCATTCTCCAGGCAAGAATACTGGAATGGTTTGCCATCCCCTCCTCCAGGGGATCTTCCTGATCCAGGGATTGAACCCATGTCTCTTACATCTCCTGCACTGGCAGGTGGGTTCTTTACCACTTGTACCGCTGGGAAGCCCCGTGAGCATGACAGACATGGGCAATCATGAAGCTGATCAAAGGCCATGATCTTGTGATGCTGACTGAGTTTGAGTATGAGTTTGCATTGATTATAATACGTGTCATGATAACAGAAGACTACACAGAGAAACAGATCTGCTGTGTGCAGTTCAGTGGGGCCACAGGTGCCAGTTTATAGACTACTTGGACGCTGCATCTGAACTGTAACACTGTACGTCACGTGACTGTACGTCACGTTAGTGACATATCACTGGCCAGACAGAACAGTCAAAACCATTCTGAAATGTTTCTCCTGATATTGCACAACCTCAGTTCTAAATCTAACATAAGCAACTCAGTGTGATGTTGTTAAAATAGTACAGTGACTCAGATTCCTCCTTTGACCTCAAGAAAAATAAGTTTCTCTTTATACACTAGCCCAGTATCATCTCTTTGTTCATTTGATTAGCATTTATTGACCAGAACTGTGCTAAGGATCAGGGAGATAAAGGGAAAAGCCCAGAACCTGAAAGCTCAAAACTTAATCTGGTATTGTATTATTAACTATAATAAGGATCAATAAGAATCACTAAAAAATAATTATGGGTTGCCATTGGCACAGAGAGATGGGACCTAACTCTCTCCATGGCTGCAATATAGACAGTCAGCAAAAGCACACTGGAGGAGATGATGTCTGTATTCCTTCTTTAAGGAGGAAGCACGTCATACCCATATGGAATCATACACGTAAGGATGCTAAAGTAGGAGCAGTCAGTGAGGGCAGTCATGGAGATTCCTGAGGATTTCCCTCTCTAGGACTTTGGCAACAGGATTGTGCCGAAAGCTAATGAGGAGGCTTTTTTTTTTTTTTTTTTTTTTTTTACTTCTTCTCCACAGGAAGGAGAGGTAGACTGCTGGCCGCTGACTTGCCCCAGTCTGAGCTGTGAGTACACAACTCTCCTGGAAGGGGAATGTTGTCCCCGCTGTGTCAGTGACCCCTGCCTGGCTGATAATATCGCCTATGACATCAGAAAAACTTGCCTGGACAGCTATGGCCTTTCAAGGCTTAGCGGCTCAGTGTGGACAATGGCTGGATCTCCATGTACAACCTGCAAATGCAAGGTAATTGGGTGTCCTGAGGGTAACCAGGCCTCCGACGCGTGCCTGCGAACACCTGCAGGAGGCCCACTCCTGATAGTTCTGAATGCACGGGTTCCCAGGGGCGTGGGAACACAGCCAGGCATTTGCTTCTCTCCGGAGGTTAATCTGTCTGACTGGATGATAGTTGTACTGTGTATAAAGGCAAATTCCAAATGAACATGGAACAAAATAGTCCTCTCTTGCCTGTAAAATATGGAATTTAAACAATTGACCCTAGGGCCAATTATGGCTGATTTAAGCTATTTTGACATGAATATGGGAAAGAAAGAAAAAAAAAAAAAAGATCTACTTTCATCCTGGAAAAAAATTTTAAGCTCTTTCAGGCAACTGTCTATGTTAGAAGAAAGTGTTCTATAAATCTGTGTTGTTTGCTTTAATTATCACAATGCCTAATGCAAGGACTTGAAGCTCCTGCTGTAAGATTTAATTAACTGTGATTATTTTCTTGTCTTTTTGGAGGAGTTCCCATGAGGCATCCTCACATGTCTTTAAAATTAAAAACTGACCCCTTCCTCCCTTCTAAGTTTATGGAGAACTATGACTGTAGTAGACTTTAGGCAGGGTTAAATTTCTGCTGAAACATCTGCTTAAATTCCCATGATTAAGCATGTTAAAAATATTAATCCATTTGATTCTATCAAATCCTGTTTCAGCTTCATGCATCAGTGGAAGGATCTCAACTTGCCTTTTTATGCTGTTATAAATGTGTGTTCTTTTTTCTGAGAAGTATCATCTTACAATTCAGCCCCAATAGGAAAAGGACATCAAACGTCATAAAGTAAAAGTTATGACCCATATTCCTTCAGCCCCATCAAATACAATGACCAGGGAATATATAGACCTATGGTATTCAGTATGATTTCTCTGAGGTGAGCTTTGAAATCATTTAGGAGAATTATAAAGGTATATTTACATTGTGTGCATGCACATGCTCAGTTGCTCAGTCATGTCTGACTCTTTGCAACCCCATAGACTATAGCCCACCAGGCTACTCTGTCCATGGAATTTCCCAGGCAAGAATACTTGAGTGGGTTGCTATTTTCTCCTCAAGTTGATCTTCCAGACTCAGAGACTGAACCAGCATCTCCTATGTCTCCTGCATAGACAGGAGGATTCTTTACCACTGAGCCACCTGGGAAGTCCATATTTAATATTAATAGGTATAATTTATTTCTCATGAATTCTTAATAATTGATATGTACCTTCCCTCTCATAGTCACCACAAGAGAGTCTGTATTTACCCCTAATATGCCTGCCTTTCTGGAAGCCATTTTTGAGTTATTTTCAGATTCTTTTTGGTATTTTTGACTAGTTTTATTAATGGTAATTTATCTTTCAGAGGGTTAATTTTGGAAAGAATCTCAATCAGAGTAATTGTAGTGAATAAACTGTGTGATCAAACACATTGGAAATACAGAGGAGTCTCAAACATGGTCTGAGTTCAGAGGGGGTATATGAAGTTTCACTGCCAGCAGACCCCAACAAGAGGGGCCCTGCAGGGTCTCATAAGTCTTGCCTTCCATTTTACTCCTCTTCTGGCATTTTTCTAGTAATCATTTTTAGAGCATTCATGGAGTTGGTCTCAAAACGTAGCTGATCATTTTGAATGTAAAAGTGGACGCTGCATATTGATTTGTATTCTATGTCTCTGGCTAATGCTTGTGTCTTGATGCACAGAATGGAAGTGTCTGCTGTTCTGTGGATCTGGAGTGTCTTCATAATAATTGAAGTATTTAAAATGGACTCATCATCGCAGAAGAAAAATGGACAAAATAACCATCCAACATGATGAAGAAGGAGTTGGTGTTTGGGTTTTGTTTGTTTTTTTTTTTTAAACCACAGATAATTACCAAAGTTTCCATTGAAGGAAGGTGTTTGGGGGTTGCCTTTTGGACCTACCATGTTGCTCATTCTTGCTAACCTAGACTAGGTGACCTATGGTGCATTGCACTTAAGTCTATAATTGTTAAAAAAAAAAAAAAAAAGTTTCCCGTGTTGTAAATCACGTTTCCCTTATCAGATCATTTACAGACACATTTAAATGATCTCATGGTAAATGTTGATGTATTTTATGGTTTATTTTGTGTACAAACATAATAGAGACTTGGCTCCTTTTATTTATTTTTTCTGGATTTTTGGATCAAATTCTACAATAAAGTTGCCTGTTGTGATTTTTGTCCCATCCACTGAATACTTAATATTCAGATTCCTGTGAAATGTATTAATGTGTGTATGTACAGCCTAACTGCATCTTAAATTGCAAACTGTTGGATACATCTAGATCCCCATTCAGCTTAAACCAGCTGAAAGCAATTATGATATGTTAAAGATGGGAAAGACCACAGATATAAATAAATAGCTATTTTGAAAAGAACTTTCTCCTCCCTCTTACAAACAAAATGAAATAAAATCTTAAACCACAATTTAGAAGCAACAATGCTTGCAGCCTTTTCTGGCACTGAAAGAGGAAGTATCTGCATTGGTTTCATATAGTATTTAATAACTTACAGGGCATCCGTGGTGGCTCAGCTGGTAAAGAATCCACCTGCCATGCGGGAGACCTGGGTTCGATCCCTGGGTTGGGAAGATCCTCTGTAGAAGGGAAAGGCTACCCATTCCAGTATTCTGGGCTGAAGAATTCCATAGACTGTATAGTCCATGGGGTTGCAAAGAGTTGGACATGACTGAGTGACTTTCACTTTAATAATTGACAAGGGATTTCCATGCCTATTCATACAAGTTGCCATTATAGCATAGGTGCAGGGTATTATTCCTACATTACGTAAGAGTAAATTAATGTATCCCAGTCAACTAATTTGTTCAGATCTAGTTGACTTATAACACATTGGGATTGTTAATCAGGTCTCCTGATGCCTTTCCAATGATATTTTTTACTAAATCATGCAACATCTTATATGGTAGATGATATACTTTTAAGAAAGTATACTTTTATATATTCAGTAGCTGTTTTAGAACACTGAATATTTTTATTTGAGCCACTATCATTATTTTTAAAAGTTGGCAGTAACTGAGTTACACAAAATGAATAAAATGTGCAAATGACATCGTATCTGAGCTGAAAATTCAAACTTAGGTTGTAGTTTCAAGTGAACTACATCTAAGTGTTTCTAATATCTGCTGCTGCTGCTAAGTCACATCAGTCGTGTCCGACTCTGTGCGACCCTATAGACGGAAGCCCACCAGGCTTCTCTGTCCCTGGGATTCTCCAGGCAAGAACACTGGAGTGGGTTCCCATTTCCTTCTCCAATGCATGAAAGTGAAAAGTGAAAATGAAGTTGCTCAGTCATGCCCAACTCTTAGTGACCCCATGGACTGTAGCCTACCAGGCTGCTCTGTCCATGGGATTTTCCAGGCAAGAGTACTGGAGTGGGTTGCCATTGCCTTCTCCGATATAATTCACCACATGAGATCAATTTCATGTGCTAAATTATGATATAGCAATTAAAGCTCTATTTGACAACTACTGCTATAGTAAGGTCGGAGAAGGCAATGGCAACCCACTCCAGTGTTCTTGCCTGGAGAATCCCAGGGACGGCAGAGCCTGGTGGGCTGCCGTCTATGGGGTCACGCAGAGTCGGACACGACTGAAGCGACTTAGCAGCAGCAGCAGCTATAGTGTGGTAAATTAGAACACATCTCTATTTTAATTATTTAAATGTATTCCTGGAACAGAGATTTTTAAAATCATCTAGAAAATATTTAGGGAACCTCCATTAAAAATAGCTGTCAATTATCAGTGCAAAAACAAAGGCAAATTAAGAATCATCTGTGACTATATAAGTGAGGGGCTGGCAAACTCTGGTCCCTTGAATCAAATCTGGCCATCTGCCTATTTCACTGGAAACAGCCATGCACATTCATTTATATATTCTCTATTGCTGAAGAAAATGACAGAACTGAGTAGTTCCAACAAAGATACAAGACCAAAAATATCATCTTGCCTCTAAAAAAAGTTTGCCAGTGTCTGGTGTAAATGATGACTAAACACTGGTATGAATTTTAGAATATCTGTTTCCATTTTTTTCCAGGCAATTTCCAGAATTTAATAGTTTTCATTGAATCTGTATATTTTCATACTTTGTTGCAGATCCATTAGCATAGATGGCTCATCCTAAAAACGTGTTTTACAACTACAATCATTAAGACTCAGTATTTTCTTTTCATTTCAGTTAAATTTAATCTGTACTAACTTGACAAAATGTTATTGATTTTTAGTAGCACAATTGAAACTACTGCCAAATCCTATCAATAAGAGGTTTATTTCCTATGAAATAATTGATGACATTTTTCTTATTAAAAATGGAGTACTTTATGCATAAAGTACTATACTAAGCTCTGCTGGGGAAATAAAAAGATGAACAGACTAGTTTTTACTTTAAAGATCACCATTATGTGGTCCTTTAGAAGGTGCTAGCAATCTTTAATCCACGAGGGGATCCTATTGAAATAAATTACTGCCTGAAATATCTTCTCCAGCCAGAAATTGAAAAACGTTATTTTTAAAAGTGTGGTGAATCTCCTGATGGAAAGTGTTTAAATCTTGTGCTCTGATTTACAGTGTGAAATGAATGTCCATTTAATGAACCAAAAAGTGTTTGACAAACATATCTCCTTACAGATTATAACCATTGTCTGCAACTGTAACACACACATTGGTAAGAAACAATGGTAAATGCATAAGCAATTATGTAGCTACCCTTCAGTTTTCAATATTGTAAAAGCACTGTGATTCAGGAGAGTAGAATATGGAGATGAAAATCCTATATATTAACAAGACACATCTATTAAACATAAATTTTGCTTCATTTCCTTCTAGGTTGCATATGAAATATATGTATATACATATATCATGTTATATATAGGTACCATAATCTACATATACTTATATGCAATTGATGTATATTAATACACTATGTATTCATATGCAATGTGTATATTTATTTAGTCTCAGAGCTTCCCCTCTTCTGAGCTTTCTTGTGCTACACTAATTGTCACTGTTAAGGACTTAATACACATTTTCCTTATACAATAGGCTAAGCTGTATACAATCTTTATTTTCTAGCATTCAGCCTAGAGCCTTGCATAGGGTAGTTTTTCTATTAATTCTTTTAAATTCATAATCTTTTATAGCATCAAAAGTTTTCATGAGGTGGTGAAAACAACCTACTCTAGTGGCTTTCAGATGTTCTTAAGCAATAAGACGGGTTTAAAAATAAAATTTATTCAGTGCTTTACTATAAAAAGCAGATAAAAGAAGACTATCTCTGCCTGGAACAAAGGTTGGAGACCTAGAATACCTTCATATATCCCACCACAACACACAGACATCAACAGAGCACAGCTTGAAAGCCACTGATCAAACTTATCACCTTCACTTCTGCAAATGAAACCAACACTCAGATATTAGGTAGATTGCCCGGAGTTCATAATTAACTTGTCATAGACTTAGAACCACCACCCAATCCATCCCAGTTTTCTCTCTGCCATCATCATAATGATTTCAAATGATTTTTTTTTCAAATTTCAATTTCAAGTGAGCTTTTCTTATTCCTTCCAAATGGATGACACAAAGCAGTCATAAGTTCAGGCCACGATAGTGGAGTAAGAAGATCCTGAGCTCATCAGCTCTCATAGCCACAACTATTGAGGAGAAAGACCAGAATATAATAGAAAAGATCTTCTACAACTGAAGATATAAAGAACCATAATGAGATGAGTGGGAGGGATGGAGTTATGATATTGTCAAGACCCATAAGTACAGGTGCTGCTGCTGCTGCTGCTGCTAAGCCACTTCAGTCATGTCCGATTCTGTGCGACCCCATAGACAGCAGCCCACCAGGCTCCCCCATCCCTGGGATTCTCCAGGCAAGAAGTGGGTTGCCATTTCCTTCTCCAGTGCATGAAAGTGAAAAGTCAAAGTGAAGTTGCTTAGTCGTGTCTGACTCTTTGTGACCCCATGGTCTGCAGCCTACCAGGCTCCTCCATCCAAGGGATTTTCCAGGCAAGAGTACTGGAGTGGGCTGCCATTGAGTGACCCACAAATGGGAGAATAATTGCAACTGCAGAGATTCTCCTTAAGCAGCAATGAATCTGAGTCCTACATCAGGGTCCTCAGGCTGTGAGTCTTATACCAAGAAAAGGAGCCCCCAGAACATTTGAAGGGCATCAGGACTTTCTTTCAGAAGACCCAGATGCCTATGGGAAATAGAGACTCCAGTCTTAAATGTTGCACACAAAGTCTCACATACTCCAGGACCCAAGGCAGAGACCTGAGTCACATCTACCTGCTGATCTTGGAGAGTCTCCTAGACAGTCAGGAGGCAAGTGGAACTGACCCCATGGATAGCGATGCTGGTGGGAGTCATTTATTGGAGACTGTCCTACCACATGGACACAGATGGTGGCAAGTGCCATTTTGCCGATCCTCCCTTTAGCTTATTAGCACTGAGAGCTTTTCCCTGTAGGCCCAAGTACTAGGATGCCTCAGGCCAAGCAATTAGCCAGGTGGGGGAAAAGCAATACCCACTAGTAGGCAAGTTGCCTTAAGACCTCCTGAGCCCACAGCTACCCCAGGACACGACCTTGTCCACCAACGGGACCAAGCTCCAAATACCAGCAGACAGGAACTAGCCCAGGAACCCCTCAGGGCTCTGCAGCAAGAGACCTCAGAATCCAACTCTGCCCACCAATGAGTAGGCACCAGCCCCAGGACCACCAGCCCTAGACCCACCCACCATCAGGCTGATACACCAGTTCCAGGACCCTGAGGACTCTACTACTAGAAACCCTGAGACTCAGGTCCACCTAACCAGTGGGGAGACAACAGCCCTGGAGCCACCATGACCTCCCAGTCTACAGTGGAAGAAAATCACCCTCCTACCAGCTAGACAGCACCAGCCCTAGGAAACTCTCAGCTCTGGTCCTACTCACCAACAGGCCAACACCAGTTCTGAGACATCCTGGGCCTCTCAGCCAGCTGTCATGGGATCTCATCCCTTCCATCAGTGGGCCGACACAAAATTGGGACCCTGAAGCCAAATATATAAACACCTGGCCCTGACCACCAGTGGACCAATAGGACACCCAGGGCTCTGCACCCAAAGACTGGAGAAGTTCTACCCACCAGTGGGTGGCCATCAGTCCCAGATTCCCCTGACCTTGAAACCTTCCCAGTAGCAGATGGACATGAGCACTGGGATCACTGTAGCCCCATAGCCTGTCTTGTCAGGTCCCAGAAAACATACCCTAAGGCCTGCGTCAGCCCCAGGACACCAAGGGCTCTGGTCCTGCCCACCAGGACAATGCCAACTCTGAGATACCTTGATCTCAGCCAGCTGCCCTGGGATCCAGCCCCACTCACTAGTAGGTCAGCACTAGCTTTGGGATGCCTAGGAAACTGCAGCCAGCCATGTCAAGAAACAATACCTGCAAGCAGGCCAACAGGAGACCATGGAATCCTGGCCCCACAACCTCCCAACCCCAGAACCTACCAGATATATAGAAATAAACACAGAAAATTCAGCAAAAAAAATAGTGAAAGGAACATGTTACAAATGAAGGAATGAGATAACACCCGAGAAGAACAAAGAGAAGTGGAGATAGGCAATTAACCCAATAAAGAGATCAAGGTAACGATTGTAAATATGATCAGAGAATTTAAGAGAAAATGGATGAACACACTGAGATGTTTATCAAAGAAAAGATGTAAGAAAGTATAAAAGGGAGCTGAAGAATACAATAACTGAAATAAAAAATGCACTTGCAGGAATGAATAGTAGATTAGAACAGGGGTCTCCAACCTCCAAAGTCTAATGCCTGATGAAGTGAAGTGGAGTTGATGTAATAATAATAGAAGTAAAGTGCACAATGAATATAATGTACTTAAATCATTCTGAAACCATTCCTCTTATTTGGTCTATGGAAAAACTGTCTTCTATGAAACCAGTTTCTGGGGCCACAAAGGTTGGAGACTGCTGGATTACAAGATACAGAAAAACAGATCAATGAACTGTAAGGCAGAGTAATGGAAATCACTGAATCTGACTAAAAAATAAAAAAGGAATAAAAACCAATGAGAACATTTTTAAAAAACCTTTTTGACAACATCACATGGATCACAGTCTTGTCTAACTCAATGAAACTACAAGCCATGCCATGTAGGGTCACCCAAGATGGATGGGACATGGTGAAGAGTTCGGACAAAATGTGGTCCACTGGAGAAGGGAATGGCAAATCATTTCAGGATTCTTGCCTTGAGAACACCATGAGCAGTATGAAAAGGCAAAAAAGATATAACACTGAAAGATGAACAGGTTGGTAGGTGCCAAGATGCTACTGGAGAAGAGTATAGAAATAGCTCCAGAAGCAATGAAAAGGCTGAACCAAAGCAGGAACAGTGCCCAGTTGTGCATGTGTCTGGTGATGAAAGTAAAGCCTGATGTTATAAAGAACAATATTGGAATGTTAGGTCCATAAATCAAGGTAAATCAGAAGTGGTCAAACAGGGGACAGCAAGTGTGAATATCAACATTTTAGGATCAAATGGATGGGAATTGGTGAGTTTTATTTCGATGATCATTCTATCTATTATTACTTTGGGCAAGAATTCCTTAGAAGGAATGAAGTAGCCCTCATAGTCAACAAAAGAGTCCAAAATGGGTGCAGTCTCAAAAATGACAAAATGATTTCTGTTTGTTACCAAGTCAAATCATTTACTTGGATCACAGTAATCCAACGCTATGCCCCAACCACAAATGCCAAAGAAGCTGAAGTGAATGATTCCATGAAGACATACAAGACCTGCTGCTGCTGTTGCTGCTGCTAAATTGCTTCAGTCGTTTCCAACTCTGTGTGACCCCATAGATGGCAGCCCACCAGGTTCCCCCATCCCTGGGATTCTCCAGGCAAGAACACTGGAGTGGGTTGCCAAAGACCTTCTAGAAGAGAAAAAAAAAAAAGATGTCCTATTCATTAAAGGTATTTTCATTCATACCTGATGTGAAGAGCTGACTTACTTGAAAAGATCCTGATGTTGGGAAAGATTGAAGGCAGGAGGAGAAGAGGACAACAGAGGATGAGATGGTTGGATGGCATCACCGACTCAATGGACATGGGTTTGTGTAAACTCCAGGAGTTGGTGATGGACAGGGAGGCCTGGCACGCTGCAGTTCACGGGGTCACAGTCGGACACGACTGAGCAACTGAACTGAAGGGGACATTTCATACAAAGATAGGCATAGTAAGGACAGAAATGGTATGAACTTAACAGAAGCAGAAGATATTAAGAAGAGGTGGCAAGAAGACACAGAGAAACTATACAAAAAGATCTTAATGACCTGGAAACCACAATGGCATGATCACTCACCTAGAGCCAGCATCCTAGAGTGCAAAGTTGAGTGGGCCTTAGGAAGCACCACTACTAACAAAGCTAGTGAGGGTGATGGAATTCCAACTGAACTATTTCAAATCCTAAAAGATGATGCTGTGAAAGTGCTGCACTAGGTATGCCAGCAAATTTGGAAAACTCAGCAGTGGCCACAGAACTGCAAAAAGTCAGTTTTCATTCCAATCCCCAAGAAAGGCAATGCCAAAGAATGCTCAAAGTACTGTGCAATTGCACTCATTTTACATGCTAGCAAAGTAATGTTCAAAATCCTTCAGGCTACGCTTCAACAGCATGTGAACTGAGAACATCTAGATGTACAAGCTGGATTTAGAAAGGCAAAGAAACCAGAGATAAAAATTGCCAACATCCACTGGATCATAGAATAGGCAAGAGGATTCCAGAAAAACATCTACTTCTGCTTCATTGACTGACTACACCAAAGCCTTTGACTGTATGCATCACAACAAACTGGAAAATTCTTAAAGAATTAAAAATTCTTAGAGAGATGTGAATACCAGACCATCTTACCTGCCCTCTGAGAAACCTATATGCAGGTCAAGGAGCAACAGTTAGTACCCAGACATGGAAAAATGGACTGATTCAAAATTAGGAAACGAGTACATCAAGGATGTATATTGTCATATTGAATATGTATAATTTCACCCTGTTTATTTAATTTAAATGCAGAGTACATCACGTGAAATTTCAGGTTAGATGAAGCACAAGCTGGAATCAAGATTGCCAAAAGAAATATCAATAACCTCAGATATGCAGATGACACCACCCTTATGGCAGAAAGTGAAGAGGAACTAAAAAGCCTCTTGATGAAGGTGAAAGAAGACAGTGAAAAAGTTGGCTTAAAACTCAACATTCAGAAAACTAAGTCATGGAATCCTATCCCATTACTTCATTGCAAATAAATGGGCCAACAATGGAAACAGTGAGAGACTTCACTTTCTTGGGCTCCAAAATCACTGCAGATGGTGACTGCAGCCATGAAATTAAAACACACTTGGAAGGAAAGCTATGACAAATATAGACAGCATTTTAAAACCAGAGACATTACTTTGCCAACAAAGTTCTATATATTCAAAGCTATAGTTTTTTCCATTAGTCATGTATGGATTGATAGTTGGACCATAAAGAAGGCTGAGCACTGAAGAATCAATGTTTTCAAACTGTGGTGTTGGACAAGATCCTTGAGAGTCACTTGTACAGCAATGAGATCAAACCAGTCAATCCTAAAGGAAATCAACCCTGAATATTCACTGATATTGAAGCTGAAGTTCTAATACTTTGGCCACCTGATGCAAAGAGCCAACTCATTGGAAAGACTCTAATGCTGGAAAATATTGAAGGCAGGAGAAGGGGATGACAGAGGATGAGATGGATGGATGACATCATCCATCCAATGGACTCAGTGGACATGAGTTTGAGAAAACTCTGGGAGACGGTTAAGGTAGAAACTCTGGCATGCTGTAGTCCATGGGGTCACAAAGTGTCAGACACAACTGAGCAACTGAATCACAACAACAAATGACAACATCAAACATACTAACATTTGCATTATAGAGGTCCCAGAAGGAGAAGAGAGTAAAGGTGTAGATAACATAGTTGAAGCCATTTTAGCTGAAAACTTTCCTAACCTTGGAAAGGTGAGGTCCTTTCCAAGACATCCAGGTCCAGGAAGCATAAAAAATTCCAAGTAGGATCAAGCCATAGAGGGCCACCCCCAGATACCTCATAATTAAAATGTCAAAAAATAAAGAGACCATGAAAAGCAGAAAGGGAAAAGCAACAAGTTACACTAAAGGAACTCCCATCAGGCTATCTGCTGATTTTTCAGCAGAAACTCTGAGGCCAAAAGGAAGTGCCATGATAAACTTAACGTGATAAAAGGGAAAAATCTATGACCAAGAATATTCTACCCAGAAATGCTTTAATTCATATTTCATGGAAAGGTAAAAAGCTTTACAGACAAGAATATGATGAAGATGGCAGAGTTGTAGAACATGAAGCTTACCCCCTCCCACTATCAAAAATACATCTACATGTTGAACAATTCTCATAGAATATCTACTGAACATTTGCAGAAGACCTAAGACTGCTGAGAGGTAAAGAAAATCTCCACATAACTAGATATAACAGAAGAAAAACAGAAAAGGAAAAAGATTTTAGGATTATACCTGTGATCCTGGGAGGGAGGGAGCTGTGAAAGAAGCAAGTTTCTTGCACCCTAGGAAGCCCCTCCACCAGTGAGAAGATTGGCCAGGACAGGAAAAGAGCCTTAGAGAAGAATATAGAAACTGGTTTACAGCAGCCAGACTGGAGGGAAAACTGCACAGATGGTCAGTGCTGCTCTCCTGCACTCCCTAGCTTGAGACTCATGTCCTCTAGTGCAGACAAGTTCTGGGTGTTGGAACTCAGGATTTGGAGATCCAACACAAGGAGAGGACTGGGACTGGATGGACAGAAACAGCAAGATAGGCTGGAATCTGGTATGATTGTAACCGAGGGTGTACAGGGAGAAAGCCCAAGTTGTCTTACAGGTCAGGTGCCATTGTTTGGGTGGGGGGTATATGAAGGGAGGGGCGGGACCTGCCATTGTAGCCTTTGTCCATGTCCATGTGTTCACAGAAGGCAGGACACCTTCTGCACAGGTTTAGTGGGTTATCCTGAACTGTCACCATTCACTTGAACTCCAGGAGTGGATTCTACCCTTGTCAACATATATGCACTTCATCAACACATATGCATCTAATGCAGGAGCACCCAAATATATAAAACAAATACTGACAGACATAAATGGAGAAATTGAGAGGAAAATGATAACAGTAAGAGACTTTAACACCCCAGTCACATCAATGCACAGATCTTCTAGACAGAAAATCAGTTGGGCAAAAGAGATCTTAAATTATACCACAGAATAGTTAGACTTAATTGGCCTTTTCAGGGCCCTACATCCAAAAAACCCACAATACACATCCAAAAAATACACAATACACATTCTTCTCAAATGCAAATGAAATGTTCTCTAGGACTGACTAGTGCACAGAACAAGACTCAACAAATTTAAGAGGATAGAAATTATCTCAAGTATCTTTTCTGTCCATATAGCATGAAATTAGAAATTAACCACAAAAAATGAAATGCAGGAAAAAAATGATTACATGGAGATTAAATAATATCCAATGGGTCAATGATGAAATCAGAATTTTTTTTTTAATCCCTTGAGACAAATGAAAGTAAAAGCACAACCACAGAAAATCTGTGAGATGCAGTAGAAGCAGTTCTTAGAGGGAAGTTCACAGTGATACAGGCTTTCCTCTTAAAAACAAGAAAAATCTCAAATAAAAAACCTAACCAATCACTTAAAAGAATTAGAAAAAGGAGAACAAATAAAACCTAAAGTCATCAGAAGAAAGGAAATAATAAAGGTCAGAGAGGAAATAAAATGGATATTTTAAAAATATATATATAGAAAAATCAGTAAAACCAATAGCTGGTTCTTTGAAAGGATAAACAAGACTGACAAAAACCTCTGGCCATGTTCACTAAGAAAAAGAGAGAACCCAAGGAAGCAAAATGAAAAGGAGACATAACAACTGTTGCTGGAGAAATACAAAGAAACCTAAGGAAATTGTATGAGCAATTATATGCCAACAAATCTGACAACGTTGAAGAAATGGACAAGTTTCTATAAACACAAAGCCCATCAAAACTGAATCAAGAAGAAATAGATAATTTGAACA
Source organism: Bos indicus x Bos taurus (assembly GCF_003369695.1). Classification (NCBI taxonomy): domain Eukaryota; kingdom Metazoa; phylum Chordata; class Mammalia; order Artiodactyla; family Bovidae; genus Bos; species Bos indicus x Bos taurus. The sequence continues at coordinate 27,943,094 of NC_040104.1, forward strand.
GACTGACCAATAGAAGTGAAGTAGAATATGTAGCTTAATAAACTTCTTACAAACAAAAATCCAGGACCAAGTGGCTTCACAGGCAAATTCTACCAAACATACAAATAGCTATTATCACCCTGATACCAAAACCAAAACAAAGACACTACCAATAAAGAAAATTACAGGCCAATATCTTTGGTGAATATAAATGCAAAAAATTTGAAGAACATATTAGCAAAACATATCCAACCACACATAAAAATGTTGATATATCACAACCAAGTGGGATTCATCCCAATTTCACAAGGATGATTTAACATACACAATGTGATAAGCCACATAAACAAAAGACAAAAACCACATGATCATCTCAATCACTTGACAACATTCAACATCCATTCATGATAAAAACTAACTAAAGTGGGTATGGGGGGGATATCTCAATACAACAGAAGCTGTTTATGACAAACCCACAGCCAATATAATATTAAATGGTGAAAAGCTGAAAGCCCTATCACTAAAACCTGGAACAGACAAGGATGTCTACTGTCACCTCTTCTATTCAATATAGTATATGCACAGCAATCAGACAGAGAAATAAAAGGTAAAATATGATGTCAAAGATGTCACACACCAAAATCAAATACTACAGGCCACCAACTAGCAAACTCAGCATTAACATTAACAAGCTCAAATTCAACAATACATTAAAAGAATCATACATGGTGATTAGGTGTGATTCATCCCAGAGATTGGAGGGGGCAATGGCAACCCCCTCCAGTATTCTTGCCTGGAGAATCCCAGGGACAGAGAAGTCTGGCAGGCCATGGTCTATGGGGTCACAAAGAGCTGGACTCAGCTGAGTGACTGAGCACATACGCATGCAGGCAAGGATGGTTCAATACCCACAAATCAATGTGATATACCATATTAACAAATTTTAGAATAAGACATATATGATTATCCTAGTAAATACTGAAAAAGCTTTTTACAAAATTCAATATCCATTTATGATAAAAACTGACCACAAGGTGTATATTAAGGGAATATACCTCAACATAATGAACATCATTTTTGATAAGCCCACAAGTAACATCATGCTAAATGGTGGAACCCTGGTAGCATTTTCTCTAAGATAAGGGACAATACACGGATGCCCAATCTTACCACTTTCATTCAACACAGTACTGAAAGTCCTAGTTACAGCAATCAGAAAAGAAAAAGAAATAAAGCAATCCAAATTGAAGAAGTAAAACTGTCATGTTACTATAGTAGAAAATCCTAAAGAGGCCACAAAAATTTTGTTAGAGCTCATAAATGAGCTTTTTTATTTTTATTTTTTGGTAAATTTTAAGGGCACAAAATTAATATAAAGAAATATGTTCCATTTCTACACAATAACAATGAACTATCAGAAAGAGAATTTAACTATTCCATTTACCATTGCATCAGTTCAGTTCAGTTGCTCAGTCGTGTCCGACTCTTTGTGACCCCATGAATCGCAGCATGCCAGGCCTCCCTGTCCATCACCAACTCCCAGAGTTCACTCAGACTCACGTCCATCGAGTCACTGATGCCATGCAGCCATCTCATCCTCTGTCGTCCCCTTCTCCTCCTGCCCCCAATCCCTCCCAGCATCAGAGTCTTTTCCAATGAGTCAACTCTTCGCATGAGGTGGCCAAAGTACCATTGCATAAAAAATACATAAGTATATATCTAACTAAGGAGGTAAAAAGTTTGTACCAGAAAAACTATAAGATACTGATAAAATAAATTGAGGATGACACAGATGGAATGATATACTGTGTTCATGGAATGGAAGAATTGATATTGTTAAAATGTCCATACTAGTCAAGGCAGTCTACAATTCTCTCCCTATCAAAATATTCCATGGTATTTCACAGAACTGGAAAAAATGATCCTAAAATTGATTTGGAACTACAAAAGACCCTGTCTAGCCAAGGCCCTTTTGTAAAAAAAAAAAGTACAGAGCTGGAGATATGCTCCCCAACTTTAGACTATAGTACAAAGCTACAGTAATCAAAAGGAGTATAGCACTGGCACAAAAACAGACACATAGGTGAATGGAGCACAATAGAGATCCCAGAAATAAACCCGTGCATTTATGATTGCTCCGTGACAAAGGAGGCAAGAATATACAATTGGGAAAAGAGTCTTTTCAATAACTGGTGCTGGGAAAACAAGATAGCCACGTGTAAAATAATGATATTACAGCATTTCCTCACAACATATACAAAAATAAACTAAAAAATGTATTAAAGACCTAAATGTAAGACCTAAAAATCATAAAACTCTTAGAAGAAACCAGAGGCGAAGCATTGTTTAGCATAAATTTTGGCAATATTTTTTTTTTGTACTGTCTCCTCCGACAAAGAAAACAAAAGTAAAAACAAATTAAAGGAAAAAAAAAACACAAATGCGGCCCAATTAAACATAGCTTTTGGTACTCAAAGGAAACCACTGACAAATGAAAAAGCAGACTACTGAATGGGAGAAGATATTTGCAAACAATATGACCCATAAGGGGTTAACAAACAAGCTATAAAATAGAAAGAGCTTATATAACTCAATATCAGAAAAACAAACACCCTGAATAAAAAATGGGCAGAAGATCTGAGAAGACATTTCTCCAAAGAAGATATACAGATTGTTAACAGACACGTGAAAAGATGCTCAACATGGATAATTAGAGAAATACAGATCAAACCAAAAATGAGATGTCACTTCACATCTGTCAGAATGAGTACTGTCAAATAGACCACAAATAACAAATGATGACGATGTGGAGAAAATGGGATGCTTGTACGCTGTTGGTAGAAATGCATGGCATATTCAGAGATAAATTCAGAAAATATTTCTCAAAACCCAAGTCTTTACATCAGTTTGCTGCATTTGCTCTATCCTCATTTGATTTTTTGGTTTTTCTAAGTTGGAACCATAATCAGTTTTGTCATTCATAACTGTGATGTCATCTTATGTTATAGCTTCAAATGGGGATGATCGAACACTGGGGAAGATCTCCTTGATTAATCTGAGAATATAACCACTGCCACCACCATCACTACAACAACACTAGATTGTAGTGACCAACTCTCTAGGAGAGTGCCATAATGGAATGAAAAGATTTTGAGGAGAAATGTGGTAAATTATCAGAAAATGATAGTTAACTAATTTACAGCAGCTTTTCAATAGCTGAATTTTTTGAAAAAAATGAAATTTATTATTGAGAAGGGAAATAAATATTTCATGAAACAAGACACCAAATAGAAATATTTAAAAACATATAAAGCCTTCCCTAGAGGCTCAGATGGCAAAGAATCTGCCTGCAGTGCAGGAGACCCAGATCAATCCCTGGGCCAGGAAGATCTGAAGAAGGGAATGGCTACCCACTCCAGTATTCTTGCCTGGAGAATTCCATGGACAAAGGAGCCTGGCAGGCTACAGTCCATGGGTTGCAAAGAGTCGGACATGACTGAGCAACCAACACTAAACACATATAAATGCAAATTAACACAGAGTTATTTGCAGTTGGTGTGCCAATCTCATGTGATAAAAATATTCAACTTTAAAAGGGACATCTACACACTTTCATAGTAATTTAGCACTACTGTTTTAGGAAAGTAGAGAACCAAATAAAGATAAAGATGGGACATGGGAATGCTACTTTTATATGCAAAGCTAAAATATATTCTTTTGATCAAAAACATCAAGTAGTAAATTCAGCAGCTCAAGAGACTTTAAATATTTTAAAGAAAATAGAACAAGCTTCCAGTCCAAGATGGCCGAGTAGAAGGATGTGCACTCATCTCCTCCTATGAAAGCAACAAATTCACAACTAGCTGTTGAACAATCATGGACAGGAGGATACTGGAACCTACCAAAAAAGATTGCCCCATTTCCAAAGACAAAGAAGCCTCAGCAAGATGGTAGGAGGGACACAATCACAATAAAATCAAATCCTATATTCACCAGGTGGGTGATCCATAAACTGGAGAACAATAATGCCAAAGAAGTTCTTCCACTGTTGTGAAGGTTCTGAACCTCACGTCAGGCTTCCCAGCCTGGGGGTCTGACAGACGGACCGGGAATCCCCAGGGAATCTGACCTTGAAGGCCAGTGGGATTTGATTATTAGACTTCCACAGGACTGGGGGAATGAGACTCCAGTCTTGGAGGGCACAAAAAAAATCTTGCATGCACCAAGTCTCAGAGGAAAGGAGTAGCGACCCCTCAGGAGACTGAAATGAAATTCCCTGCTAGTGTTGGAGGGTATCCTGTGGAGGTGTGGGTCAGCCGGAGCTTACCACAGGGACAGGGCACTGGCGGCAGCAGGCTGGGAAGGTCCCCTTTGGCACAAACCCTGTTGGAGGTCACCATAGACTACCATAGACTCCAAGGCTATATCACTTCAGGTCTAACAACTGACAGGGAGGAGTTCAACTCCACCCATCAACAGACAGTTGGACTAAACGTTTACAGAGCAAGGCCATCCCCACCAGAGCAAGACCCAGTTTTCCCACCACCAGAGTCTTCCATGTAAGTTTAAGGGCTTACACAAGGCTTTTTAGACTGCTCTATCAGAGGGCAGACAGAAAAAGCAAGAACACAGTCCACCACATTATGGAAAGTTAATAAGCATGAAAAAGTAGAAAGTTATGTTGCAGATGAAGGGACAAGATAAAATCCCAGAAAAACAACTAAATGAAGCAACCTTCCAGAAAAAGACTTCAGAATAATGATAGTGAAGATGATTCATCATCTCAGAAAAAGGCTGGAGGCAAAGATTTAGAAAATGCAAGAAATGTTCACCAAAGACCTACAAGAACTAAAGAACAAACAGAGATGAATAATACATTAGAAGGAATCAACAGCAGAATGACTGAGGTAGAAAACAGATAAATGAACTGGAGGACATGGTGGCAATGGTGGAAATCACTGCCATGAAACAGAATGTAGAAATAAGAATGAAAAGAAATGAAGACAGCCTAAGAGACCTTTGGGACAGCATTAAATGCACCAATATTCACATTATAGGGGTCCCAGAAGGAGAAGAGAGAAAGGACCTGAGAAAATATTTGAAGATATAATAGCTGAAAACTTCCTAAACATGGGAAAGAAAATAGTCAACCAAGTCCAGAAGCACACAGAGTCCCAGGAAGGATAAACCCAAAGAGGAACACACCAAGACACAGGAATCAAACTGACAAAAATTAAAGACAGAGATAAAATATTCAAAGCACAGGGGAAAAACAACAAATAACATACAAGGGAGTTCCCATCAGGCTATCAGATGATTTCTCAACAGGAACTCTACAAGCCAGAAGGGAATGGCATGACATACTTAAGTGATGAAAGGGAAGAACTTATATCCAAGAATACTCTACCCAGCTAGACTTTCCTTCAGATTTGATGGAGAAATCAAAAGCTTTCCAGATAAGCAAAAGTTAAGAGAATTCAGCACCACCAAACCAGCTTTACAACAAATGTTAAAGGAACTTCTCTAGGCAGGAAACAAGAGAAAGAAATGACTTACCTACAGAAAACAAACTGAGAACAATTAAGTAAATGACAGTAGGCTCATACATATTGATAATTACCTTAAATGTAAATGGATTAAATGCACCAACCAAAAGACACAGACTGGCTGAGCAGATGAAAACATGTGAATGCAAAGTGTGCATGCTGATATTTCTATTGATTAGTTCAATTCTGCTGGAACTGAAACACTTGCTTAAACTAGTGAAACATCAGCCTCCTTTTAGAAAGCATCATCAGTCACCATAAATAATTTCATTTCTGAAACAAATGATGTGTTTATAGAAAGTATTAGTTTAGAAGGCTTAAGATTACTCTTTATTAAAAGTGTTCATTGTCCAGGCAACAGATATGGATTAATTCATACAAGAGCACTGATGATGGTTTGAATTTGTGCAAGTTTGGTGAAATAACAAGACAGCTTGACCCATGATCTTCTGTGTTTCAACCTTATTCTAATTCATGAGACAAAATGTAGCAGAGCAAGGAAGCCTAGGTAAGGTAGGGCAGCCAACAGCTTATGACTTGTTGCCAGCCCCTTGAAGTATCATCTATAGAAATGGAGAAAGGAAAACACAGAATACCTTATTAACAATAGCAGAGCACCTTAGTAGTTGCAGTACATTCGCAAAGGAATTGTTTGTCATTCATTTCTGCTATTCAGCAGATAAGACAAAGTGAATAAAGATAAAGCAGACTTGAAGATTTTGTAAATGAAGAAAGTAAAAAGACACTGCATATTATATTGAAGAATATCAGAATTAGAACTAGCCTTGTTTATTAGTCTCTTGTGGATACTGTAACAAATAATGGCAAATCTGATGTCTTAAAACAATGGAAACTTATTTTCTCACAATTCTTAAGGTCAAAAGTCTAAAATCAAAGTGGGGCATTCTCTTTCCAGATGCTCTAAGGAAAAATCCCGCCTTGCTTTTTTCAACTTCAGATGATTCTAGTTGGTCCTACATTTGTGGCTGCCTCACTCTGTGTTTATGTTACCTCCTTCTCTTCTCTGAATGTCTCTATTCCGTGTGTCTCTAATAAGGGCATTTATCATTGGATTCAGAGTCCACCTAATAATATTGGATGACCTCCTCATCTTGAGACTCCTAACAATTATGTTTATAAAGTTACTGTTGTTTAGTCACTAAGTTGTTTTGTCCAACTCTTTTGTGATACCAAGTTCCTCTGTCCATGGGATTTCCATGGGATTTCAGGCAAGAATATGGAAGTTGGTTGCCACTTCCTTCTCCAGGGGATCTTCCTGACCTAAGGATTGAACCTGTGTTACTTGTATTGGCAGGTGGATTCTTTACCACTGAGCTACCAGGGAAGCCGATATTTATAAAGCTCCCCCCCTTTTTTTCCCAATAAGATACTATTCACAGGTTCTGGGAATTACAGTGTGGACTTTACTTTTTATGGAGGGGCTACCATTTTGTTTGTTATACCTTAATTGATTAGGAAGGCTAAAAATATATTGACTTAACCCCTTTATAAATTGAAAAGTTGTGATTCCAACTTTCTTTACAACTCACTTATGCACTAAGGTATCTATACCATGTAATTCTCACTCCCTTATAGAGAAGATATTTTTCTACCATTACACAAATATCCCTAGACTAGAACTTCTACCTTCCAGAAATTTTCCAAAGAAACATATTTAAGGTCTTAAAGAATCAACATGCTGGATGAAATTAAGGAGGCAATTACAAAAATTAAGAAGGGAGTTATGAAGTCATTGTTGTTTCATTTTCATACAAAACATTTTATTCAACAGTCTTTGGACAGCACTTGGTGTCCATTCACAGTCAAACATGGACACTGCAAAAATTCAGGAGTAGGAAGTATAGTTAAACACTCCTTTCTCTTTTTAAAAACACCTGACTATATAATAACAAAAAACACCTAATCAGATATTTATCTGGAATTTCAAGTACACTCTAACATTTTCATCAATTCTGCTCTGAAAGTCAATTTCAGTTTTTTCCCTCATACTGGACAGTGTACCTGATGAAGCTTGAGACTAATGTTCTTTAAGCATTATACATGAGTATGCATTGTAAATATCTTTGCCCACAAAAATAGAAAAAAAAAATTCCTATTATACCAAATGGCACTGTATCATATCAATTTCATCTCTTGATTGTGGAGTGGAGTTCATTAATTAAAATAATCATAGTTTATCACACATTTTTCCCTTCATTTCATTCAAACATATTTTGAAAGAATCCATCTCTGGACATTTTGTGCTCAGGAAGTAGACTCTAAGCTAAGAGACCCATTTCAATTATCAAATCAATATCTCATGGGCAACTCATTTGGGCTCTGTTTTTAGAGCTGAGGGAAGAGAAATTATATAGAATTGACACATTATCTGACAAAGACTGTACTAAGCATTACACAAGACTGTACTAAGCATTACACATTGTACATTCATTACAATGAAACATTGTATCATTTCTTACTTGACATACTCCTAAAAGTTGGAGATAATGATGCCCATTTTACTGATGAGGAAATGGTAAAATGACCTTGCCTTAAAATAATCAGCTGTGAGTATAAGTTCTACAATTATAAAGCTAAAGCCATACGGAGTAGCTGGGAAATACTGAGAGTGAAGTGAAAGTGTCAGTTGCTCGAAGAGGAAGACTTAAAGTTGATTTGAAGAATAAGGAACAGGTAGACTTTCCCAGAAAAAAGGCAGGAAATGAAAGAACTAAGCTACCAAAGTGGCCAGTGAGTGGAATATAGCATGAGTTAAGATTATACCAGATCATTTATGTCCAGCTGAGTGGTTTAGGCTGAGTTGCACAAGACCGGAGATCTGTATTGGTTCTTGTATGTCAACCACTTTTACTGTGATTCTCAGTGGAACTTTGTTATCCTGCATCTGATAGAGTAACATGTGCTTGGCATGGCTAAAGGCTTCCTCTCACTCCAGGATTTTACTGCTGTTAATTTTCACTTTTATATTCTGGGTGATGTGGATAATTACATTCGGCTTCCTGCAACCATGTTGCTGCTGTTTTCCTGCAGACCTGTGACTCTTCATGTGTTCTCACTAGTAGAGTTCCATCGTGAGCTGTGAAATGTATCCAGCTGTCCAGTCCCTGGCAGAAGGCTGTTCATCATCTACCTCTCTGCTCTGGATCTAGATGGTTTAATTACACTTCCTTTCCAGGGGGAGATTTATCTTCCAGTCATTTTACATAGCAATCATAGAAAATATGAAAACTCACTTGTGCTCTACAATGGACAAAACTAGTAAAATTGTCCTCTGTTTGGAGCATGAAGAAAATGGAATATTGTGAAAAACAAAATATGAGAGTGAAGCTGAGGAACTCAGATCAAGAAAAAAGGTTTTACCAGCCTTTGTTAACAGCCAACTCAATGCACAATAAAAAAAAGTGAGACAGGGACACTATGAGGTGGGCTCAAAAGCAAATAAGTCAGTGTATTTGTCTTAAGCTTTGGAGCACAACAAAAGATAGTGGAAATGGTGGTGACATCCTGAAACATACCCTCTTAAACACACACATATGTCTTGGTTCAGAAAACTCAGTATAAAGAAACCAACTTCATGGTTCATGCTTATTCTTTTGGTCATTCAAGAATTTATATTTATGCTAGGTGTTTATAGGTTATTTTATTGAATACCTATTTTGGACAATATCATTAAGGAAGATGAACACCGCAAGGTACAGAAAAAGATGTTATAGGCATTTGGAGGAAAGAAACGTCACTTCCAGATGAAAGGATACAACCACAGCATTACATGGATAAAACAACCTCTAAGGCTGGGCATTCATTTTTCTCATGTTAAGGAGAGAGACTGAGTTATTTTGAAGGAGCTCTAGGAAACAGGGTATGAATAGAGACTGGTTACGGTGTCAAAGTACAGTAGGAGTCAGCCCAATTCAGCATCCTGACCATCTGACAGAATAAGCAGGGCACAGTCAGCTCATTTGTAGGAGGGCAAGGGTCAGTAATGATAGAAAATGAAGAGAGAAGTAAATAGCATCAATTAAGATTTGACTATTTGCTCATCCAGATGCTGTAATATACATTTTAATATAAGAGGTGTCTAATGGAAGTGTTTGGAGATGAGGTCTTGGAGCATGACTGTTTCCACAGGGAGGCATTTGAATGATGTTACCTGCGCATAGAGACTGGAGAACAAGGTGGAAAGCAGAAGAATGAAAACATATTGTTTCTGTAGGAGAGAAGATAAAATGCAAAGAGCACGTGTGTTGGAGCCAGATAGTCCTGCATTTGAATCCTAGTTCCATTACTTCTGAGTTCAGTCAACTGTGAACAATTTGCCTAAATAGCAGAATCCTGGTTTATTTTAAAAGGAGTGAAGAGGGGAAATTGATGAATTTTTGTAAGATTAAGAGATACATTATGAAGTTCATAAACTTTCTAGATGCTTAGTGAATTATAGTTATTATTAGGAGAATCTTCTTTGATGATTTTCTCTTATTGACCCCTGCTGATGCCCTGTCTCTTCTTGCTTCATCCTCTTAGACAAGTACATAAATAGCTTGTCAGGGATTGGGTGATGCTTTTATTCATAGTTCAAAACATCCTAGCCATATTGATGAACCAGCAAGAAAATACACAGCTTATCTGGTTTGTTTTACCCTTTCAAGAATATGAATGAGTAACCTCAACATCTGAAGGTGCTTTGCATAGAAAATTCTAAAAGAATGATGAACTGCTAACAAGCTGGGTAAATCCTACAACTGCTCAGCACTTGGATTCTGCTGTAGGCTGTGTAGGGAAGGGGAATGATGATAAAGGGATGTATTAGAGATAGGCAGTTGCAAGCAAGTAGGTAATGATAGGAAATGATTACCTATTTGCTGAAGGACCAAAAATCCAAGTAAAGAACTGTCAAGTAATTTGAAGTCATTTGATCTGATAAATATTAGGCTGCTGAAAAAGCTGGGTACTGTTTCCCTTGGAAAACCTGAAAGAAACACTTAACCTTGAAAGTTACATGCAGCATACCCTATTCCTCCATACAGTTATGAAATTGAAGGAATTTCTGAAGAAAACAATACATCTTGGTGGCACTTTTCCAATAATAAAGAATAAAAAGTGCTTGTAACACTACAGAGAAGGAAGACTGAGTAGATTGACTCAAATTTTCCATACTTGGGTGGCTTCGACATGCCTACCCCAGTTCCCACCATGTCCATGTTCATGAGAGATGTTAAGTGCTCTCTATGAGAGTTACCCAAACAAGCCAAATCAGTCAGTATTTACTGAGTGCCCAGACTTAACTATATTCCATGGAGATATTAAAACAAAAGCCAGATGTTCCTCAAATGAAGCCTTGCTAGATGAGGTCCCAATGTGTGACGACAACAAGAGAGTTTGACCCACATTTTATTTTACCCACAGCCCAATCTCATTGTCTTAAGGCAAAGAATCAACAGATGATTGTTCTTTCTCAGGGATAGAATTAAATCATGTATAAATACCATAATATTGCTTTTTAGGGAGAGAAACAATTCACACAGTATTAAAACAGCATATATGAGATGCTGTAATTACCCTTGCCAGATACTATTATCTAGATAATTTAAGGGAAAGATAATGAAAACAATTGCTTAAATTATTTAGATTGAAGCTCTGGGGTTAAAATTTTTGGAACACAGAGTTTGACTTCGTTTTCAGCGAAAAGTATTTACTATGCACCAACTGAGTTGATTAAGGAAGAAAAGAATGAAATAATACTTACCCTTGTCCTTGAGGAGTTTAAAATATATGAGAAGGGGAAATTGAAGAATTTTTGTAAGATTAAGAGATACGTTATGGAGTTCATAAACTTTCTAGCTGTTCAGTGAATTATAGTTATTATTAAGAGAATCTTCTTTGATGATTTAAAAGCAATGCTGCTAAAGGTTGTGATGGAGGTCACCATAAGGGGCTAAGAGAGTAAAAAGGAAGAGCAAGTGACTCAGCCCTTTAGGGGGAAAGCTGTAGGGAAGACTTCAAGAGGCCTGAATTGGGATGCTCAGTCACTTCAGTCATGTCTGACTCTTTGTGACCCCATGGACTGTAACCTGCCAAGCTTCTCTGTCTAGGGGATTTTCCCCGCAAGAATACTGAAGCGGGTTGCCTTTTCCTCCTCCAGGGGACCTTCCAGACCCAGAGATCAAACCCACATCTCCTGCATTTCAGGCAAATTCTTTACCACTGAGCTAGCTGGGAATTAAGAAAGAAGTATCCAAAAAACAAAACACAACAACACAGTAAATAGGGTTTCGGGAGATGAGAACAACAGAAGAAAATCAGAGAAGGGGCATGGTAGCACAGGTAGTTCCAGACTGCCTATAATTGTGAAATAGGAGGTAACGGAAAATGGTAAGATGTTTGAAGAGGGAAGGAAAGCCAAGTTTTAGAGTTTTTTTTTTTAATGACAATGTATGGAACAATCAGAAAATAGTCAGGGAAAATGACTTGGCAACCCAATTTTGACATTGAAAATGAGGGAAAATATTTAAATGTTGACTTTTCAAGTAAAGTCCTGGTGCCTATGATAAATTCCTGGTCCATTAGCACTTGACACAGAGGTGGTAAGTACTCTAGAATTTCAAGTCTTTTGGAATAAGGAAGCCAAGAAAACAAAAGGAAGGTAAGTCAAGCACACTTGGAGAAAAAGAAAACATTATTGGGGAGTACAGAACAGGCAATCCCCCAAAAAAGACCAATCAAGAACTTTTCTCGTTATAATACTTTATAATACACTGTGCTTACCTTGGCCTCTGTCTCAATGTCTTTGCTACTTTGGGTAAAAGCTCTAACAGAATGCTGTCTGTGAAGTTAGGGAGTATGTTTTGATTAAATGGAAGAACTGAGAAAAAGCGGAGCTAAAGTATCGGTAAAGAAGGCAGGTGTGAGTGATTTGGGAACACATCACCACTCTCCAATCTTCCCTCTGAGTATAAAGAAAATAGAGTGAAATTTAAGAATCAATTGTATCACTACAATTGTCACTAAGGGTAAGATTTTCTCACTTATTCTCTGTTTAATGTGTCATTTTTTGGCATTCACAGTTCATGCTTAGATAATTTTAATGTCTATTTAGAGTTTAAGTAATAATCTCCCAAGATGGTGGAGTAGAAGGACCTGCTCTCATCTTCTCCTGCAAGAACTCCAAAATTACAACACACTGCTGAACAACCATCGATCAGAGAATGTTGGATCCCACCAAAAAAAGATACCCCACGTGCAAGGGCAAGGGAGAAGCCCCAGAAAGACAGTAGGATGAGCAAAATCACATTTAGAATCAAATCCCATACCCACCAGACACTCTCAGAGGGCTCAAACAAAATCTTATGCACACCAGGAGACCCCACAGAGACTGAGCCAGACTTGCCTTTGAGTGTTTGAGTGTCTCCTGCAGAGGTGCAGGTCAGCAGTGGCCTGCCACAGGGGCAGGGGCTCTGGGTGCAGCAGAGCTGGGTGTGGCATAAGCTTTCTTGGAGGAGGTCCCCATTAACCCCACCATAGAGCTGCCAGAACTTACACAGGACTGGGAAATAGACTCTTGGAGGGCACAGACAAAACCTTGTGTGCACAAGGACCCAGGAGAAAGGAGCAGGATCCCACAAGAGACTGATTCAGATTTGACTGTGAGTGTCCAGAAGTCTCCAGTGGAGGCATGGGTTGCAGTGGCCTGCTGCAGGGTCACAAGCACTGAGTAGGGACCTTTTGAAGGAGGTCACCATTATCTTTATGGTGACCATAAAGATAACACCTCCACCATAGTTTGGTCTCAGGTCAACAAAAGGAAGGGAACATAGCCCCACCCATCAACAGAAAATTGGATTGAAGGTTTACTGAGCATGGCCCCGCCCATCAGAACAAGACCCAGTTCCCCCCCCCCCCCCCCCCGCCCCCTCCAATCTCTCTCATCAGGAAGCTTTCATAAGCCAATTATCCTTACCTGGCAGAGGGCAGACAGAATGAAAACCACAATCACAGAAAACTAATCAAACTGATTACACAGACCACAGCCTTGTCTAACTCAATGAAACTATGAACCATGCTGTGTAGGGCCACCCAAGACAGACGGGTCATGGTGGAAAGTTCTGTCCAAACGTGATCCACTGGAGAAAGGAATGGCAAATCACTACAGTATGCTTGCCTTGAGAACCCCATGAACAATATGAAAAGACAAAAAGATAGGACACTGAAAAATGAACTCCCCAGGTTGTCAGGTGCCCAATATGCTACTGGAGATCAGTGGAGAAATAACTCTGGAAAGAATGAAGAGACAGAGCCAAAGCATAAACAAAGCCCAGTGGCGGATGAGACTGGTGATGGGAGCAGGGTCCGATTATTGCTCTAAAGAACAATACTGCATAGAAACCTGGAATGTTAGGTCCATGAATCAAGGCAAAGTGGAAGTGGTCAAACAGGAGATGGCAAGAGTGAACATCAATATTTTAGGAATCAGCGAACTAAAATGGACTGGAATGGGTGAATTTAGCTCAGATGACCATTATATCTATGACTGTGGGCAAGAATCCCTTAGAAGAAATGGAGTAGCCCTCATAATCAAAAAAAGAGTCTGAAATATAGTACTTGGATGCAATCTCAAAAACAACAGATGATCTCTGTTCGTTTCCAAGGCAAACCCATTCAATATCATGGTAATCCAAGTTTATGCCCCAACCAGTAATGCTGGAGAAGCTGAAAGGTTCTATGAAGACCTACAAGACCTTCTAGAACTAACACCCAAAATAGATATCCTTTTCATTATAGGGGACTGGAGCACAAAAGTAAGAGATACCTGGAGTAACAGGCAAATTTGGCCTTGGAGTACAAAATGAAGCAGGGCAAAGGCTAATAGAATTTTGCCAAGAGAATGCACTGATCATAGCAAACACACTCTTCCAACAATACAAGAGAAGACCCTACACATGGACATCACCAGATGACCAATACTGAAATCAGATTGATTATATCCTTTGCAGCCAAAGGTGGAGAAGCTCACCTTTCCCAGTCAGCAAAAACAAGACTGGGACCTGACTGTGGCTCAGATCATGAACTCCTTATTTCCAAATTCAGACTTAAATTGAAGAAAGGGAAAACCACTAGACCATTCAGATATGACCTAAATCAAATCCCTTACGATTATACTGTGGAAGTGGCAAATAGATTCAAGGGATTACATCTGAAAGACAGAGTGCCTGAAGAACTAAGGACAGAGGTTCATGATATTTTACAGGAGGCAGTGATCAAGACCACCCCCAAGAAATAAAATGCAAAAAGGCAAAATGGTTGTCTAAGGAGGCCCTACAATAGCTGAGAAAGAAGAGAAGCTAAAGGCAAAGGAGAAAAGGAAAGATATACCAATTTGAATGCAGAGTTCCAAAGAATAGCAAGGAGAGACGAGAAAGCCTTTCTCAGTGATCAAAGAAACAGAGGAAAACAACAGAATGGGAAAGTCTAGAGATCTCTTCAAGAAAATTAGAGATACCAAGGGAACATTTCATGCAAAGCTGGGCACAATAAAGGACAGAAATAGCATGGACCTAATAGAAGCAGAAGATATTAAGAAGAGGTGGCAAGAAAACACAGAAGAAGTATACAAAAAAGATCTTCATGACCTGGATAACCACAATGGTGTGATCACTCAGCTAGAGCCAGACATCCTGGAATGTGAAGTCAAGTGGGCCTTAGGAAGTATCACTATGAACAAAGCTAGTGGAGGTGACTGAATTCCAGTTGAGCTATTTCAAATCCTGAAAGATGGTGCTGTGAAAGTGCTGCACTCAATATGCCAACATATTTGGAAAACTCAGCAGTGGCCACAGGGATGGAAAAGGTCAGTTTTCTTTCCAGTTCCAAAGAAAGGCAATGCCAAAGATGTTCAAACTACCACACAACTGCACTCATCTTACATGCTAGCAAAGTAATGCTAAAAATCCTTCAAGCCAGGCTTGAACAGTACGTGAACCATGAACTTCCAGACATTCAAATTGGATTTAGAAAAGGCAGAGGAACCAGAGATCAAATTGCCAACATTTTATTTCATGGATCATTGAAAAAGCAGGAGAGTTCCAGAAGAACACCTATTTATACTTTATTGACTATGCCAAAGCCTTTGACTGTGTGGGTCACAACATATTGTAGAAAATTCTTCAAGAGATAGAAATACCATACCACCCTTCCTCCCTCTTGAGAAACCTGTATGCCAGCTAAGAAGCAACAGTTAGAACTGTACATGGAAGAAAAGACTGGTTCCAAATCAGGAAAGGAATATGACAAGGCTATATATTGTCACCCTGGTTATTTAACTTATATGCAGAGTACATCACACAAAATGCCGGGCTGAATGAAGCACATTCTGGAATCAAGATTGCCAGGAGAAATATCAATAACTTCAGATACTCAGTTGACACCACACCTATGGTAGAAAGTGAACTAAAGAGCCTCTTGATGAAAGTGAAAGAGGAGAGTAAAAAAGCTAGCTTAAAACTCAACATTCATAAAACGAAGATCATGGCATCCAGTTCCATCATTTCAAGGCAAACAAATGGGGAACCAATGGAAACAGTGACAGACTTTTTTTTTCGGGGCTCCAAAATAACTGCACATGGTGACAGCAGTCATGAAATTAAAAGACACTTGCTCCTTGGAGGAAAAGCTATGACCATCCTAGACAGCATATCGGAGAAGGCAATGGCACCCCGCTCCAGTACTCTTTCCTAGCATATCCCATGGACAGAGGGGCCTGGTAGGCTGCAGTCCATGGGGTCACTGAGGGTTAGACACGACTGAGCGACTTCACTTTCACTTTTCACTTTCATGCATTGGAGAAGGAAATGGCAACCCACTCCAGTGTTCTTGCCTGGAGAATCCCAGGGACAGTGGAGCCTGGTGGGCTGCCATCTCTGGGGTCGCACAGAGTCGGACATGACTGAAGTGACTTAACAGTAGCAGACAGCATATTAAAAAGCAGAGACATTTCTTTGCCAACCAAGGTCCATCTAGTCCAAGCTATGATTTTTCTAGTAGTCATGTATGGGTGTGACAGTTGGACTATAAAGAAAGCTGAGCACTGAAGTATTGATGTTTTTGAACTGTTGTGTTGGAGAAGACTCTTGAGAGTTCCTTGGACTGCAAGGAGATCCAACCAGTCCATCCTAAAGGAAATCAGTCCTAAATATTCATTGGAAGGACTGATGCTGAAGCTGAAATTCCAATACTTTGGCCACCTAATGCAAAGAACTGACCCACTAGAAAAGACCCTGGTGCTGGGGAAGATGGAAGGCAGAAGGAGAAGGGAACGACAGAGGTTGAGATGGTTGAATAGCATCACTGACCCAAAGGACATGAGTTTGAGCACACTCCAAGAGTTGGTGATGAATAGGGAAGCCTGGCATGCTGTAGTCCATGGGGTCACAAAGAGTCAAACGCAACTGAGCGACTGAACTGAACTGAGAGCTTAAGCATGCCAAAAGTAAAGGTGAAACTCCTAGGTATCTCCACAACACTAAAAAAATGTAGAGGGCTTATTATAATGTTTTTAATGACTTGCTATGAACTAGGAATTGCTAGTAATTTCCTTAATGTTCACAATAAGTCCATGCAATGGCAACACTATTTCACTAAAGCAGGCACTGAAGCAGGGAGAAGTTAAGTAATATACCTAAGATTGCAGGGTTCCTAAGAGGCAGAGCTGGGACTTAAATTTATTAGAGGAGTTAAAATTTCAACTGATCAACCCAGGGTGGTTATGATTTTCCTCCTCCAACACTAGAAAACATTTTTTCAAGTATGTTTCTTCTCACCTCTATTATTTTTCCACTATGTTACTCAACCTCATTTCATCTGTTCTCCTCTAAATGTTTCAGTAGAGGTGCAGAGAGGAACAAAAAAAGAACCACTTTAGATATTTCAAGCAGAGAGAATTTAATACAGGGTATTAGTTACACATGTATTTAAGGAATTCTGAAGCTAAACAGAGGAAATCAAATCAATTAGCAGCGGCTAGAAATATTGGGAGGGATAAAAAGAGAAAGTGGTGTTGGCAAAGCACAAAAATCAGAACCAGGATCAACTATCAGAAACTAGAAAAAAAGCTGGGGCTACCCTGTTGAAATAGAGACCAGCCCTCCTACTGAGAGTTGGAATCACAGAAAACACAGGCACTGCTGAGGACATTGTCCAAGGTAGGGTGTTAAGAGAAATAGCCTTGATTCCCTCCTCTCTCCCCACTGCTGTCTGGTCTTCTGATCCCCTCTTTAATCCAACCTATGTATAAGTCAGAGGGAAAAGGACATTCAGAAAATATAGTAAAACAGGAGAAGGACTGAAAAGGAATGGGAAACCAAACCAGTACATGGCTGGTTCTCCAAACTGCTAATTAACCAGCTTGCCCCAGTGGCCCATTTTCTCAATCAAACCATAGGTATTGCCTACTCAGTAAAAATCAAGCATCTATTTTTGAAAATATGGTTGGTGACAGAGTATGTATATGTACAAGAAAGAACCAAGTTCATCATTTCCTTCAATAGCCACTAGTAACATCTGGCATGGATATAAGTTAGGAAGATAAAGAGATGATATCTTTATTAAAACTTAATGACCTGAGAAAGTTAGGCCTTACTTTCAATGCCACAGCTTGAAATATTGTGTCATTAACTTTCTTATATATTCCCCCACAAACTTCTAAAGTAGGCTCCCAAAGGGCATTACTATTCACTGTAGAATTGATTTATATTTTGTTATATTGAAACAAAATGGCAACTCATGCACCATTTCATATGGACAGCAAGATTCAATAGTATGTGCTATTAAAGGATTGACAGTATACTGAAGCATTTAGACATAGATACCTTCTTGAAGAATTTCTGCAGTTACTAAAGAGACCCCTAAGATGTCTGAAATAAGACTCAGAAGAAGAGTCCATTTATTCTTCCCCTGAAAAATTTAGTATTTGGCTACCTTTACACTTTTGATTACAACTGTGGCTGCTGCTTTCACTAAACATTCTGATTCAAAAACAAGAAAGAAAGAAAGAAAAAATCCCCACAGAACAAACCACAAACACTTGATCAAAAAGGATAAAGGAGGTAGGAATAAAGTTACCTAAGGAGGCAAAAGACCTGTACTCTGAAAACGAAGTTGTTGAAATTGAAGATGACATAATTAGAGGAAAGGATATGCCATATTCTTGGATCAGAAGAATCAATATTTTTAAAACAACCATATTACCCAAGGCAATCTACAGATACAATGCAATCTCTATCAAACTGCCAATGGCAATTTTCACAGAACTAGAACAAAGTTTTTAAATTCTGTATGGAAACATGAAAGACCTCAAATAGCCAAAGCAATTCTGAGAAAGAAGATGGAGCTAGAGGAATCAAGTTCCTTGACTTCAAACTGTACTACAAAGCTACAGTAATCTAAATAGCATGGTATGGCACAAAAACAGATATATAGGTCAATGGAACACGATAGTAAGCCCAGAAATAAATTATTAATTAATAATTAATCTACTACAAAGGATGCAAGAAATACAATGCAGAAAAGACAGTCTCTTCAATAAGTGCTGCTGGGAAAACTAGACAGCTACATGTAAACGAATGAACTTAGAACACTAATACCATACACAAAAATAAACCCAAAATGTATGAAAGACCTAAATGTAAGACTGGATACCATTACATTCCTAGAAGAAAACATGGTTGATACTCTTTGGCATAAATTGCAGCACTATTTTTTGGGGCCCATCTCCTAGGGTATTGGGCTTCCCTTGTAGCTCAGTCAGTAAAGAATCTGCCTGCTATGCAGGAGACCCAGGTTCGATCCCTGGGTTGGGAAGATCTCCTGGAGAAGGAAATGGCAACCCACTCCAGTACCTTGCCTGGAAAATCTCATGGACAGAAAAGCCTGGTGGGCTACAGTCCATGGGGTCGCAAAGAGTCGGGCACAACTGAGCAACTAACACTTACTTACCTAGGGTATTGGAAATAAAAATTACATAAATTGGACCTAATTAAACTTAAAAACTTTTGCACAGTATGCAAAAAGACAACTTTTCATTGTCTTTGAAACAAAATATTTCCAACTATTACGACTAAGAAGGGATTAATTTCCAAAATAAATAAACATCTCATACAGCTCAATATCAAAACAACCCAATCAAAAAATGGGCAGAAGATATAAATAAACATTTTTTTTTAAAGAAGACATATAAATGGTCAACAAGCACATGAAAACTTGTTCAACATCTCTAATGATTAGAAAAATACAAATCAAAACTAGAAGGAGGTATCACCTCACATCAGCCAAAATGACCAGCATCAAAAAATCCACAAACAATAAATGCTGGAGAGGGTGTTGAGAAAAGGAACACTTCTACACTGCTGATGTGATTGTAAATTGGTACAACCATTATAGAGAACAATATAGAGGTTCCTTAAACAACTAAAAATAGAAATATCATATGATCCAACAGTCCTACTCCTGGGCAGTTGCCCAGAGTAAAAGCATAATCCAAAAAGATACTTTCACTAGAATGTTCACTGCAGCACTATTTACAATACCCAGGACATGGAAGCAACTTAAGTGTTCATAAATAGAGGAACATATAAATAAGATGTGGTACATATATGCAAGGGATTCCCTGGTGTCTCAGATGATAAAGAATTCGCCTGCAATGCGGGAGACCTGGGTTCGATCCCTGGGTTAGGAAGATCCCTAGAGGAGGGCATGGCAACACACTCCCTATTCTTGTTTGCAGAATGCCCATGGACAGAGGAGCCTGGCAGGCTCTAAAGAGTTGGACATGACTGAGCAACTAACCACAGCACAGAATATATATGAAATGGAATATCATTCAGCTATAAAAAAAGAATAAAATAATGCCATTTGAAGCAACATGGATGGATCATACTAGGTCAAGCAGGTCAGAGGGTATACACACACAAACACACATATAACTGAATCACTTTGATGTATACCTGAAACTAACACATTGGAAATCAACTGTATTTCAATGAAAATTAAAGTATGTATACACACACACATGCACACTTGAAGTAGCCCTCCTCCCACACTTCTTCATTAGCATTGTATTACTCAGGTCTATGACCTGATGCTAGCCTTTCTAATTTTACTTCCAGGACCTTTTAACTTGTGTTCATTCAAACTTCTATTGACCACCATGGCTTTAATGGCTCTGAGTTCATTAGAATTGCCTCCAGTTCAGTTGGTCAGAAGCCTCTATGAAGGATCCCACACTTAAGAAAATAGGTTATTTCTAAGGATAACCTGAATACAAACATGAACAGTGATTTGTTCCAGTAAATCCTTATCATATACTTAGTATGGCATTGTTGTTTCCCTATTAGTCTAGATTTGTTGAGCAATTGCCTCTCTATACTTCATTTTGCCTAGGCAAACAGCTTGAGGACATTTGAATATGATTGAATAAAGGAATGAGAAAAAGCTTGCATAAAAAATGTGCTGAATTTCTGAAATCAGAACCTATTTTCCTGTCCTCCCTCAGTTTTCTCGGTCTGCTTTTGTTTTATGGAAATCTATAATCTCTGTCATTGTGAAAGTCTTACTTGAAAGAGATACCTTAATACTAATAATACATAGTGAGAATATACTACAGGTAGTCCTAATAAATGGACACACCCATTCTCAGCCTTACATTAGAAGCAATTAAACAATAGGAAAGGAACACAATTTAAAAACAAAAGTTATATGACTATGAATAGAACTGTTTAGAGAATGTGATGCGTGCATAGTAATAGCGGACTTCATAAAATTGATTTCCAGAATTAGATAATAACAGAACTCCCAAAAAAGCGTACTTGCCCCTGTGAAATTTAATGTATGAAGGATCGGGTTAGACTAGTTCCAAAACTCAAGGAAGAAGGAAGGGGTTGAGCTTTGCATATGCTCAGCTTCTTTCCATAACCGACTAATCATATTAGTAATTCCTTCTCTCTTGGGAAGTAGCAAGTAGGTAGAAGAAGCCAGGTGATTCACCAAAAAAATAAAGGCAAGAGTAGAGACACATTTTGTCTATTAGTGTCATCCTTTGTTTAATTTACAACTAGATCTCTCCTTTTCTCCTTCTTTCCTCTTTTCGTTCTTTTTTATTTTCAATTTAATTCATAAAGTAAATATTAATTGAGCACCTGCTTTGGGCTGGTCTATGACAGGATTGGTCCCATCACTTCATGGCAAATAGATGGGGAAACAATGGAAACAGTGATAGACATGAAATTAAAAGATGCTTGCTCCTTGGAAGAAAAGCTATGACTAAGCTACACAGCATATTAAAAAGCAGAGACATTTCTTTGCCAACCAAGGTTCATCTAGTCAAAGCTATGGTTTTTCCAGTAGTCATGTATGGGTGTGACATTTGGACTATAAAGAAAGCTAAGCACCAAAGAATGAATGCTTTTGAACAGTGGTGTTGGAGAAGACTCTTAAGAGTCCCTTGGACTGCAAGGAGATCCAACCAGTCCATCCTAAAGGAAATCAGTCCTAAATATTCATTGGAAGGACTGATGCTGAAGCTGAAACTCCAATACTTTGGCCACCTGATGCAAAGAACTTATTCAATGGAAAAGACCCTGATGCTGGAAAAGATTGAAGATGGAAGGAGAAGGGGACAACAGAGGATGATAAGGTTGGATGGCATCACTGACTCAATGGACTGGGTTTGGGTGAACTCCAGGAGTTGGTGATGGATAGGGAAGCCTGCTGTGCTGCAGTCCATGGGGTCACAAAGAGTTGGACATGACTGAGCGATGGTACCATTTCCGTCCTTTATCGAGCCCATCTTGGCACGAAATGTTCCTTTGGTATCTCTGATTTTCTTGAAGAGATCGCTAGTCTTTCCCATTCTGTTGTTTTCCTCTATTTCTTTGCATTGATTGCTGAAGAAGGCTTTCTTATCTCTTCTTGCTATTCTTTGGAACTCTACATTCAGATGTTTATATATTTCCTTTTCTCCTTTGCTTTTTGCTTCTCTTCTTTTCACAGCTATTTGTAAGGCCTCCCCAGACAGCCATTTTGCTTTTTTGCATTTCTTTTCCATGGGGATGGTTAATCCCTGTCTCCTGTACAATGTCACGAACCTCATTCCATAGTTCATCAGGCAGTCTGTCTATCAGATCTAGGCCCTTAAATCTATTTCTCACTTCCACTGTATAATCATAAGGGATTTGATTTAGGTCATACCTGAATGGTCTAGTGGTTTTCCCTACTTTCTTCAATTTCAGTCTGAATTTGGCAATAAGGAGTTCATGATCTGAGCCACAGTCGGCTCCTGGTCTTGTTTTTGCTGACTCTATAGAGCTTCTCCATCTTTGGCTGCAAAGAATATAATCAATCTGATTTTGGTGTTGACCATCTGGTGATGTCCATGTGTAGAGTCTTCTCTTGTGTTGTTGGAAGAGGGTGTCTGTTATGACCATGCATTTTCTTGGCAAAACTCTATTAGTCTTTGCCCTGCTTCATTCCATATTCCAAGGCCAAATTTGCCTGTTACTCCAGGTGTTTCTTGACTTCCTACTTTTGCATTCCAGTCCTCTATATTGAAAAGGACATCTTTTTTTGGATGTTTGTTCTAAAAAGTCTTGTAGGTCTTCATAGAACCATTCAACTTCAGCTTCTTCAGCGTTACTGGTTGGGGCATAGACTTGGATTACTGTGATATTGAATGGTTTGCCTTGGAAACGAACAGAGATCATTCTGTCGTTTTAGAGATTGCATACAAGTACTGCATTTCTGAATCTTTTGTTGACCATGATGGTTACTCCATTTTTTCTGAGGGATTCCTGGCCACAGTAGTAGATTGTATGTACCAAAGGAATATTTCATGCAAAGATGGGCTCGATAAAGGACAGAAATGGTATGGACCTAACAGAAGCAGAAGATATTAAGAAGACATGGCAAGAATACACAGAAGAACTGTACAAAAAAGATCTTCACGACCCAGATAATCACGATGGTGTGATCACTGACCTAGAGCCAGACATCTTGGAATGTGAAGTCAAGTGGGCCTTAGAAAGCATCACTATGAGCAAAGCTAGTGGAGGTGGTAGAATTCCAGTTGAGCTATTCCAAATCCTGAAAGATGATTCTGTGAAAGTGCTGCACTCAATATGCCAGAAAATTTGGAAAACTCAACAGTGGCCACAGGACTGGAAAAGGTCAGTGTTCATTCCAATCCCAAAGAAAGGCAATGCCAAAGAATGCTCAAACTACTGCACAATTGCACTCACCTCACACGCTAGTAAAGTAATGCTCAAAATTCTTCAAGCCAGGCTTCAGCAATATGTGAACCGTGAACTTCCTGATGTTCAAGCTGGTTTTAGAAAAGGCAGAGGAACCAGAGATCAAATTGCCAACATCTGCTGGATCATGGAAAAAGCAAGAGAGTTTCAAAAAAACATCTATTTCTGCTTTATTGACTATGCCAAAGCCTTTCACTGTGTGGATCACAATAAACTGTGGAAAATTCTGAAAGAGATGGGAATACCAGACCACCTGATCTGCCTCTTGAGAAATTTGTATGCAGGTCAGGAAGCAACAGTTAGAACTAGACATGGAACAACAGACTGGTTCTAAATAGGAAAAGGAGTACGTCAAGGCTGTATATTGTCACCCTGTTTATTTAACTTATATGCAGGGTACATCATGAGAAACGCTGGACTGGAAGAAACACAAGCTAGAATCAAGATTGCCGGGAGAAATATCAATAACCTCAGATATGCAGATGACACCACCCTTATGGCAGAAAGTAAGGAGGAACTCAAAAGCCTCTTGATGAAAGTGAAAGAGGAGAGTGAAAAAGTTGGCTTAAAGCTCAACATTCAGAAAACGAAGATCATGGTATCTGGTCCCATCACTTCATGGGAAATAGATAGGGAAACAGTGGAAACAGTGTCAGAATTTGTTTTTCTGGGCTCCAAGATCATTAAAGATGGTGACTGCAGCCATGAAATTAAAAGACGCTTACTCCTTGGAAGGAAAGTTATGACCAACCTAGATAGCATATTCAAAAGCAGAGACATTACTTTGCCAACAAAGGTTCATCTAGTCAAGGCTATGGTTTTTCCTGTGGTCATGTATGGATGTGAGAGTTGGACTGTGAAGAAGGCTGAGTGCCGAAGAATTGATGCTTTTGAACTGTGGTGTTGGAGAAGACTCTTGAGAGTCCCTTGGACTGCAAGGAGATCCAACCAGTCCATTCTGAAGGAGATCAGCCCTGGGATTTCTTTGGAAGGAATGATGCTAAAGCTGAAACTCCAGTACTTTGGCCACCTCATGCGAAGAGTTGACTCGTTGGAAAAGACTCTGATGCTGGGAGGGATTGGGGGCAGGAGGAGAAGGGGACGACAGAGGATGAGATGGCTGGATGGCATCACTGACTCAATGGATGTGAGCCTGAGTGAACTCCGGGAGTTGGTGATGGACAGGGAGGCCTGGCGTGCTGCAATTCATGGGGTTGCAAAAAGTCGGACACTGAGTGACTGATCTGATCTGATAGGGAGATAATAAGAAAACAAATAGATACATTATGTAATGTCAGGCAGAGATAAGTGCTTTAAGGAAAATAGGTCAGGGTAAAGGAAGTGAGAAATGAAGCCTGTTTTGGAATAGGGTCAGGAGGGAAAGTCTAAGATGAGAATCTCTAAGAATAGGTCTGAAAGTAGTAAGCATAGTTTCTAGCACAGTGGGTACACGCTCAATCATTTCTGACTCTGCGACCCCATGGACCGTAGCCCTCCCGGCTCCTCTCTCCATGGGATTCTCCAGGCAAGAATACTGGAGTGGGTTGCTATGCCCTCCTCCAGGGGATCTTACTGATCCAGGGATCGAACCTGTGTCTCTTGTGTCTCGTGCATTGGCAGGCATATTCTTTACACTTATGTCACTTGGAAAGCCCCTAGTTGACAAAGAAAACATATGAGGAAGAGCCTTCAAAGTGAATGCAACAAGTATAAAACTTGTGGGACAGAAACAACTTGAAGTTTGTTTCAATAAAAGAAGTATATAGAACACTGGATACCTAAACCTCTAATACAAATTCTTTTCAAGCACACACAGTATTTATAAAAATTGGCCATATGCTGGTCCATAACTCAAATGCTTTTTTTTTTTTTTAATGATTGGCTTTAAGTTTAATTAGGTTCAATTTATTTTCTTCTTTTAATTTCTTTTAATTGGTATAAAAGTGCTTTACAATTTAGTGTTGGTTTCTGTCATACAACAATGTGAATCACTCATAATTGTATATATACCTCCCTTCCCTCCTGAGCCTCCCTCCCCTTCATGTTCCCTCCCATGCCACCCCTCTAGGTCATCACAGAGCATCAGACAGGGCTCTGTGTGTTATTTAGCAACTTCTCGATAACTTATTTTACACATGATAGTGTATATATGTCAATGCCACGTCCTCAACTCATCCCTCCCTCACCTTTCCCCCTGTGTCCCCAAGTCATTCTCTACTAGGTTCATCAGTAGCATTTTTCTAGATTCCATGTATATGCATTAAGAAACCATACTTGTTTTTCTCCTCCTGAATTACTTAACTCTGCATAAGAGACTCTAGGTCCATCCACCTCACCAAAACTGACTCAAACCCATTCCTTTTTATGGCTGAGTAATATTCCATTGTATAAATGTACCACAGCTTCTTTATCCATTTAGTTGCTAATGGACATCTAGGTTGCTTCCATATCCTGGCTTTTGTAAATTGTGCTGCAATGAACATTGGGGTACATGTGACTTTTAGAATTGTGGTTTTCTCAAGGTATATGCCCAGTAGTGGGATTGCTGGGTCAAAACTAGATTGATCCCTAGTGTTTTAAAGGCATCTCCATACTGTTTTCCATAAAAGAAGTATCAGTTTACATCCCCACAAACAGTGCAGCAGGGTTGCTTTTCTCCACATCATCTCCAGCATCTATTGTTTGCAGATTTTTTTGATGATGGCCATTCTCACTGGTATGGGGTGATACCTCATTATAGTTATGATTTGCATTTCTCTAATAATGAATGATGTTGAGCATCTTTTCATGTGTTTATTGGCTATCTGTATGTCTTTGGAGAAATGTCTGTTTAGGTCTTCTGTCCATCATTACTCTAGAATGGGTGTCAAAAACACTTTTGCTGTGATGTATGTCAAAGAGTGTTCTGCCTGTATTTCCCTCTAAGAGTTTTATAATATCTGGCCTTACATTTATCTCCTTATTCCATTTTGAGTTTATTTTTGTGTATGGTGTTAGGGAGTGTTCTAACTTCATTCTTTTAGACAACTGTCCAGTTTTCTCACCACAACTTATTGAAAGCTATAACCAAGACGAAAAACAGCCCTCAGGATGGGAAAAAAATATCTGCAAATGAAGCAACTAACAAGGGATTAATCCCCCAAATATGCAAGCAGCTCATGCACCTCAATATCAACAACAAAAAATCTAATTAAAAAAATGGGCAGAAGACTTAAGTAGACCTTTCTCCAAAGAAAAGATATAATGGCCAACAGGCACATGAAAAGTTGTTCAATATCACTAATTATTAGAGAAATGCAAATCAAAACTGCAAGCAGGTATCAGCTCATCCCAGAATGGCCATGATCCAAAATAGCCACAAACAATATATACTGAAGAAGGTGTGGAGAAAATGAAACCATCTTGCACTGTTGGTGGGAATGTAAATTGAGACAGTCAGTATGAAGAATGGCATGGAGGCTCCTTAAGGAAAACTAAAATAGAACTAGCAATCCCACTCCTGGGCATATACCCAAAGAAAACCTTACTTCAAAAACTTACATGCACCCCAATATTCATTTCAGCACTATTTACCATAGCAGGACATGGAAGCAACCCAGAAGTCCACCAAGAGAAGGGGGGGATAAAGAATATGTGGTATGTATATACACACACATATACATACAATGGAATATTACTCAGCCATTAGAAGGAATGAAATTACAATTTGTAGAGACTTGTATGGACCTAGAGACTGTCATACAGAGTGAGGTCAGAAAAACAAATATCATATAATATCACTTATATGTGGAATCTAGAAAGACAATACAGATGAACTTATGTGCAAAGCAGAGATGAAGACACAGATGTAGAGAATGGATGTAGGGATATTGACGGGGGAGTGGAATGAATTGGGAGAATGGTATTAATGTATACACACTATTATGTATAAAAATAGATAACTAATGAGAACCTTTCATGGTGACCTAAATGAGAAGGAAATAAAAAAATGGGATATATGTATGTGTACAGCTGATTCACTATTGCTCTACAGCTGAAACTAACACAACATTATAAAGTAACTATACTCCAATTTAAAAAAGATTGGATTTATATTTGATATAAATACTATGTATAAATACATGGTATTGTTGGAATACCATGTAGTTAGGTTTAAAATGAATTTTTTAAGTGACTATGTGTCTATGTTAAGGAATATTTCTAAATAGCATGTGGGTTAAAATAAGAAAATCTTACCAGAATGGATAGCAATGCATATTAGAAGACTGCTGTTCTTCTTGTTCTTCAGTGGCTCAGTTGTGTCCAATCCTTTATGACCCCAAATATATTAGAATATATTTTGAACTAAATAATACTGCCTGTTAGGATTTATAGGCTGTAAGAGTTGGGTAGAAAGGAAATTATCAATATAATCACATATGTATACATTAAAAAAGAAGATTAAATTTGATAAGAACCTAACCCATGAAGTTAGAAAAAGATATCAAAGATTGTGAAAATTAAAAGGAAATAATTTTTTAAAACTGAAAACAAAGTAAACATTTAAAAGAAAGGATTAACACACCACTAATTCTTTGGAAAGACGAGTAAACTAACAAACATCTGATGAGATTTACCAAGATGTGAGGGATGAGAGAAGAAGCACATATAATTATCAAAAGAGGAAAAAAGTAACATCACAAAAGAGACTTCTGTCCAAAAAGGAAAAAGAAAAAGGATATTAAAAACATAAACTAATAAATATGATATTAAAACTGACAAATGTAGAGAATCTGAATACTTTATATCCCTTTGAAAATGTAAATGCACCCTCAAATAAGTCTCAGAAATTAACTCTAGGTCTACTTGGTTTCATCAGGGAATTCCAAGTAATCAAGGAAAAAATAATTTTAATCTTACATAAACTCTTCCCAAAAAACAAATAGAAAATATGTGAGACTAGCATAACCTTGACACTAAAACCCAGTAAGGATACCATTTAAAAACAGTATATATAGAAAGTCACTGTGAGGTAATAGAAAATATGCATTTATTTCTTCCCTCAATTCCTAGCACAGAGCTTCTGAAACCCATGTAATTTACTAAATGATAGAAGTACTAGGACTCTCTTGTTCTTGTATTTGGTCTTTGACCACCTGTCCCTGATTGTTGAATGAAGTCATTGAGGTGACATGACAGGGGGTTGACCCTCAAGCTAGATCTGGACAATCAGAGGCTCCTTACTTTCTCCCCACCCATTGTTTCTACATATGAGTGAGTTATTTCAAGGAAGCAGCCTTGAGAGAATAAGGTGTTCTTTGGACCATCTGGACTGTGTATGTGACTGGGCAGTTAAGGCCTTATTATAACACTGTAAGATCATTTCAAGATTCTGGCAGGTAGGTGCAAAGAGCTCTTTGTCTTATGCCTGTTGAAGGCAAGTCTCATACGTAAGTTCCTTTGCTTATTAAAACTGCCACCCAAGAATGTGGAATGGTCTGCCTCTTTCTTTGGTCTCTCCTTACCCTCCTTGTAAGGAGCCAGTTTCAAATTTCACCTGGGGGACTCATTGAGTTTGCAAATCAATACTGAGTTTACATGAATTTTAAAGAGTCCTAAGTGATGAGACTTTATTTTGGGGGACTCCAAAATCACTGCAGATAGTGACTGCAGCCATGAAATTAAAAGATGCTTGTTCCTTGGAAGAAAAGCTATGACCAAACTAGACAGCATATTAAAAAACACAGACATTACATTGCCAACAAAGGTCCATCTAGTCAAAGCTATGGTTTTCCCAGTAGTCATGTATGGATATGAGAGTAGGACTATAAAGGAAGCTGAGTGCTGAAGAATTGATGCTTTTGAATTGCGGTGTTGGAGAAGACTCTTGAGAATCTCTTGGACTGCAATGAGATCCAACCAGTCTATCCTAAAGGAAATCAGTCCTGAATATTCATTGGAAGGACTGATGCTGTAGCTGAAACTCCAATACTTTGGTCACCTGATGGGAAGAACTGATTCATTGGAAAAGACCCTGATGCTGGCAAAGATTGAAGGTAGGAGGACAAGGGGATGACAGAGGATGAGATGGTTGGATGGCATCACTGAGTTGATGGACATGAGTTTGAGTAGGCTCTGGGAGTTGGTGATGGACAGGGAAGCCTGTTGTGCTGCAGTTGATGGGGTTGCAAAGAGTCAGACACGACTGAGCGACTGAACTGAAGTGATGAGACCCCTAGAAACATCTTTTCTTCTAATGAAGTGATTCTGGATGCACTCCTGGTTGGGAACTGGTCTCCAGAAAGTTTAAGACATGACAAGCAGCTTGGAATTTTTAACCCACTCCCCCCTCCCCATATTCCAAGGAGAGGCTTAGACATGGAGTTAATAATTGATCATGCCTAACTGAGGAAGCATCCACAACATCCCAATAGTATGGGGTTTCAATAGTTTTCAGGCTAGTAAATACACCCATGCTGGGAGGTTGACACACCCCACCTCCACCGGGATGGAAGCTCCTGCACCCAGGACTCTCCAGACTTCACCCTATGTATCTTTTCATCTTTATCTGTATTCTTTAACATATCCTTTAATAAAGTGGCAAAAGTAAGTGTTTCCCTGAGTTCTGTGGGCCATCTAACAAATTAACTGAGCTAAGGTGGGGGTCATGGAGACCTCCAATTTATAGCCAACTTGACAGAAGTTGTGGGTAAACTGGGGATCTACTTATGATTGGCATCTGAATTGAGTAATAGTCTTGTGGGACTGAGCCCCTAGCCTGTGTAATCTAACACTATCTCCAAGAAGATAGTGTCAACATGGAGTTAAACTGTAGGACACCTAACTGGTGTCATGGAGAATCACTTGCTGTGGAGGGAAAACCTCCACACATTTGGCAACCAGAATTGTCAGGAGTGTTCTGTGTAAATAATAAAGGACACTTACAGGAGAAGGACTCACAGGAAGAAAAACTGATATTTTTCCATTACAATCACTCATAACCAATTCCAAGCATGATATGAAAACTGAATTTTAAAATAGATGAAAATAATACTTCTTATCCAAGATTAAATACCTCAAGAATGAAAACAGATTTAACTACAGCACATAAATTGGTATAATTCATCTTATTTATAGATTAAAGGAGAAAAAAATAATCTCAACAGAGGTAGAAATCTTTTACCATATTCTATTCTATTCTAAGATCTATTCTTATTAAAAGATAGTGTCAAACTAACAATAAAAGGGAATTTCATTGATCTGACAAAATGTATCTATAAACAAACTACAGCAAACAATATTAAATGATGAAGCATTGAAAGTTTCTTTCTGGAACTGGTCTCAAAGTGATGATGTCCACCATTACATCTACTTAGCTTTATATTTGAGTCTTAACCTCAAACTAGGATGTAAATGATACTAAAACAATAAGAATTTAAAAATTTATCAAGTTTATCATAATCAATATAATTGTATTACTTGAAAATCCAAGCAGAAGAATTATTAGAAGAGGCAAATTAAAGACACTGTGGTGAATTATAAATTATTAGACTATATAGTTTAAATTATTATGAGTTATGCAATAGTTTTTTACAAATCGATACAGATAAATTTAATACTACTTTCTAGTCACAAACAGGAAAAAACAAGCTAAACAAAGCATGACAGCACCTTCAAAATCGATACGATACCTGGTACTAAGCCTACCAAAAATTGTGGAATTCCTCTAGGTGGAATAATACATTTTACTGAAAAAATAAACAGAAAGTGAGAAAAATACTATTTAAGCATATGAAGAGTCAATATTTTAAAGTTATCATTTTTACCCAAATTTGTATAAGGAGGCAATAGTATTCAAAAAAAAAAAAAAACCCCAAAAAATGTTTTAGTATGTTTGCAAAATGATTCTATGATATTTTATAATAAAGATACATCTGAGGAAAAGAATAAAGTAAAAGAACTGTTCTGTCAAATGTCATAAATTACCATAAAGAAATAGCAGTTAAGATAGTGTCATACTGGCAAATAAACCAACAGATAAAAATAACAAGCCCAGAAACAGAGCCACCCATATATGGTTTCAAATTTTAACAAAAGTGATAATGCAGAGCAATAGAAAAGAGATGACTTTTCAATAAATAGCACTGAAGGAATTGGGTATTAAATGAAAAAAAATAAAGTTGATTCACTATATCATACACAAAAATTCCAGTTGGATCAAAAATTCGACTATGAACTTATGTGACTCTTTTCATAATTTGTGGAGACAAGCTACAAAAAGCACTAACCATAAAGTAGAAATTAATACATTTTTCATTAAAAGTAAAATTATTCTTCATCATAAGATACTATAACAATGTGACAAGATGAAAGTAGATATTTGCAGCACATGTAATCACCAAAGGCTATGAATTCAAAATTTATTAAGGCATTTTATAACCCACTAAGAAAAAGATGAATACCCCAAAGACAATTGAACTTAAATAGGGATTTTACCACAGGCTAAAGTCAAGACCAATAGCATGTAAAGGAAAGCTCAGCCTCATTTGTAGCCTGGAAACTGCAAATTAAAGTCACAAGGAATGATAACTATACCCCCACCAAACTGACAAATCTAGACAAATAGCAAGAGATGTTTGCTGCTGCTGCTGCTAAGTTGCTTCAGTCGTGTCTGACTCTGTGCGACCCTATAGACGGCAGTGCAACAGGCTCCCCCTTCCCTGGGATTCTCCAGGCAAGAACACTGGAGTGGGTTGCCATTTCCTTCTCCAGTGCATGAAAGTGAAAAAGTGAAAGGGGAAGTCGCTCAGTCATGTCCAACTCTTCATGACCCCGTGGACTGCAGCCTACCAGGCTTCTCTGTCCATGGGATTTTCCAGGCAAGAGTACTGGAGTGGGGTGCCATCGCCTTCTCCGAAGAGATGTTTAGGTTTGTGGAAATAATCATACACTCCTGTTCAAAGGCTAAATATTTATAATTGTATAAAAATTTATTTGGCATAATTTCTAGAATTACCATCTATATATTCTATGACCCAGGAATTTCAGTCTCAGATGTTTAACCTGGAGAAACTTATGTTTATGTGAACCAAGACCTATGTGTATAAGAATGGTCATAGAAGCACAGCTCAAAACACTCCCAAACTGGAAATGCACCACAGATCTAACATTAGTACAGATTATAAAAAGGGTGGTATATTTGTATAAAGTATGCTATACATAAAAATAAATGAATGAACATAACTGCACACTGAGTTCATCTTAGAAACATAAATTTGATTCCCTCTACATAAAGTTCAAAACTAGAATTATTACATATATCAGTATACTTAATTACATATAATTAAAAATCAAGGTAATATTTCTGTAAAGTGAAGGTGCTTGTAAGCAGAAAGGGTACAGTGGGGAAATGTTACGAATTCTGATAGTGGTTTCATAGGTATTAATTCTATAATCATTGTCTAAGCTACATATTTATATATTATGATGTCTTCAGTATGTAAGGTTTATTTTAAAGATCATTTATTATCCCTTCAAAAAATGAAGGGATCATAAGCAGCCCTGGAAAAAAAAGCAGCCTTGTCCTTGAAGTAGTTGCAGTCTGATAAGGGACACACTATAAACACCAGTCACTTGATTCTAGTTGAGTTTAATAGAGACTGTAAAATAGGATTCCTTGTTCTGAGATGTCACACAGAAGTGACAAATTAAAACTTAACTCTGTCTGAAGCAGGGGTCTAAGTATTAAATAGCAATTCTTTCTTATACTACCTAAATAACCAGGTGAAACTCCTTCATGCAACTAGATAGAAGGGCACCCATCATGTAAGAATTGTTAGGGTGGGAAACAGAATCAACATTTCAAATTACTGACTTCCACAATTAAAATCCTTGAGCAGGTATAAATCAGGAAGTATTAGAAAGAATACGTAATCATTAAAGTGAAAGTGTTGGTTGCTCAGTGGTGTCTGCCTCTTTGCGACCCCATATACTGCCACCCGCCAGGCTTCTCTGTCCATGGGATTCTCCAGGCCAGAATACTGGAGTAGGTTGCCATCCCCTTCTCCAGGGAATCTTCCCGAACCAGGGATCGAACCCTGGTCTCCTGCATTGCAGTAGATTCTTTACCATCTGAGCCACCAGAGAAGCCCTACCTATCAGTAAGACCAGTTTTTGCCCCCTTTCTGCTCCATACAATCTAACCCTGAGATAGATTCCATGAACTAGGGGTACAGACACAATTGGTAAGAGGGGAGTGCTAGCTAGTTGTTGGTCTGTCTCTATATTCCAAAGATAGCTCATGAATCAATGCAGTGAATCAGTGCAAAGAGGACCTTTGCCTCCCTGGTCCTGTCTGGCATTCTGATAGTCAGAAGCTTTACCAAGGCCCTTTGTGCCACAGTAATGGGAAATGAATACAGCAGAGATGGCTGCTATGGATGGGAGGGGCAGTGTGAATGCTTGCTCTGCCCTGGATCCACTTGCGGTCCTGTCTTGCACTAGTCTCAGCCTATCAACAGTGTTGTGCTTGAACTGGCCCTTGTGATTCTTACTATGATTGCAACACGCCCTTCAGCAATCACCATCTGAGAACTTTGAAAAAAACCAAAGGTTTATTACTTACAAGACCTGGAAATTACAGGGCACACCTGGAGCCTCACAGGTTATGGGGAGAGAAAGGCCTAGAGTTCTACTTTGATTGAGGCCAAGGGTGAGGGTCTAGGGTTTTGTGGGCTCTTTACTGAGTAAGAGTATTTAAAACACAAGAGTGGGAATTTAAATACAGGAAGAGGAAAAAATGGCCCAAATGGTCAGTTCTGAAAATCAACCAAGATCTCTAAAACAAAGGAGCCTCAGTTGGGGGAGGTAGCCTGGCTCTTTATCTAGTTGGAAGGCTGGAGACATGTTTGCTGGAGACCCCGTCTTTGAAGGGAATACCTCATTGAAATGGGAGCCTTGACAAAGTCAGGCACTTGCATTAAAAACAAATACACAAAAACAAGCGTCAGGAGTCACACTCGAAGTCCCAAAGTGAACGCAAAAGAGCAAATGATTCTTTTCACACATGTGGAAAGAGGCACAGAAGATAGCTACCGGAGGGAGCCTGCAGACCAGAAGGAGAACCTGAAACAACACGGAACTTGACAAGAAGTCACGAACTCTGCCCTATCTCTGTGCTTCTGTACCTCCATTTTTTGTACACTGCTTGCCTGAGGGAGACATGCTTGAGACATCTCAAAAGGTGTTCGCACACTGTAACAAGGTTAGAAAAGACGCCTTTCTCCAACATTGGTGTTAGCCTCTTCGGAACTTGTAGTGAGTCCCAGCAGGAGGAAGGGGGAAAAATGGGGCTTGGGAGGAGAGAGTGCCACAGAATTCAAAACATGAATTGTCTAAGAAAACAGAATTTAGTGTCTCCTTGACATTCCTAGTTGACATTTTCTGTATCTAGCAGAATAGAGGCTTAGAATCAGTTAAACTGAGTTATAAAAAACAAAGAAATTATTTCATACAGTTGGATCTGGGGCCATTAAATGTTTTACCTGAAATTCATCCAGTGATTCCCATCTCAGTTTCAGAATCGTGGACTTGTTCCTTTTCCTTCGTGTACAGGTTCCTGTGTCCGAAGTGCGGCAAGTCAGCTGCCAAGGTGCTGAGGTTTGCAGTGGAGAAAAGGTGTGTTTGCAAGATAGCCAAGACAGGAGAACAAATCTCAGATCTGCTTCCTGGAAGGGGGAGGGCTTGGGATACTTATGGGATAAAGATGAGGCTTGGGGATTGGAGGGAAGAAAAAGGTGAAGTAATTGTTGTTCAGCACAGATGCAACTAAGCTACAGGTTTCTTAATGGTATGCATGCTCAGAAAATCAGAGTGTGGATGTTATGTCAGAGGTTTGGGCCTTCTGACATAAAAACCTTACCGAGTAGATCCTCATGTATGCCCATTGGGAAGGTTGGTGGTCTTAGCCAGCTTGAGTTTGAATGAGACACAGCTGACTTCCTGGGGAAAAAAAATAAATAACTTGGGCAAATATCTGATTGTTTAGGCCGTGTGCTGCTCGGAGGACATGCAAGTTTTTATAAAAGCAGTTAAAGGGAGCTTGGTAAGTGAAAACAGGTTGTGGGCATGGTGGAGCTAATTGATAATTATCCTCAGTTTCAACTCAATGGCTGCTCCAGAAGCAATGTCCTACAGGCTGTGATGCATCTCTAACTTCCCATGTAGAGGCTACCTGTGTAGAGCCAATGCTTACTTGAGTAATCTTATTTGAGGAAAAGCTATGTGAGATGGACTAAGTCATTTGCCATTGTAGACAAAGCCCTTGTCTTCACTGATACATTTCCAATGTCTTGTAATGTTCGTTTTTCCGATGGCAAAGGAATTCCCTAGCATTTAGCCATTTAAGTTTCAGAGAAAGGTAATTAAGAAATAATTTTCCTGTGGTGATGTCTGTGGTCTTATCAAATGAATCAGCTTCTAGCACAGCAGTAAAGTTTGTATCCAAACTGAACATGGTTTACAATAATGGAAGCAGATGGTTTACTGAGCTAGGGAATGAGAACTGATTATTGATTTGCTATCCTTGTAACAACATCAGTGAAGAGTGATAATGGACTGTACCACTTGGAACAGAGTAAATAGCCATTTTTATATTACTTGCTTTCTTGCAAATTGGCTACTAGCAGTGAGAGTAAAATATATGGCTGTCTAATATCTCAAAGCACTAAAAAAATTGCACTAGAGGAATGCAATGAAGCACAGCGGAGAATTTGCTGATATTTATAACTTGAGCTCAGGCTGAAACGCCACATTAAAAAGTTCACAATTCTCCCTGTTTATTTTCCATAGTCATTTAGGTATTGCTTCAACAATTCTTAGTTTTGCAGTTATTTCAGAATAATGCATAATTGTCTTTACCTCACAACACTGAAGTACTCAGGCTCTAATCAATTTGTCATTTCCATGACAAAATATAAGCTATTTTCTTGGCTTGTATTTCATGAAAAAGGAAAAGTATCCATAGCAAAATAATAAAGAAGAGGAATGTAGCTTTACAGTGATTCTTGAATAAA
This sequence comes from Bos indicus x Bos taurus, assembly GCF_003369695.1. NCBI lineage: Eukaryota > Metazoa > Chordata > Mammalia > Artiodactyla > Bovidae > Bos > Bos indicus x Bos taurus. The sequence goes on from NC_040104.1 coordinate 27,979,982, forward strand.
GACTTTGCACTGATTTGAAGTGAAATTTGGATGTTTTGCTTTGTGTCTTTTATTTTATCAAGGCATTATTTCCACTGCTTCCTTGCATTCAACTGACATTTTGTCTGGGGAAGCTATCTAGATACAATTAACTTTGAATCACTTTTCCATCATTTTCTTTCTTCCCTTTGGAGGTGCTCTGAGTCTGTATACATTTTGCTATTGATTCTATTTTAAGATGGATGAGTTTGTGTGATACTTGACTATACAATCTATTAACACTTGCACTAAGACAAACAGATGTTTCCATGGTTGGCGTCTGCAGTGCACATATTTAGGAGAGTTATTTTTGAATTTGGGAAAATATTTTAGTCTTTAGCCAGAAGCTACGGCTGCTACTGGTGCTAAATCGCTTCAGTCATGTCCAATTCCATGCAACCCCATAGACGGCAGCCCACCAGGCTCCTCCATCCCTGGGATTCTCCAGGCAAGAATACTGGAGTGGGTTGTCATTTCCTTCTCCAATGCATGTATGCACGCTAAGTCGCCTCAGTCGTGTCTGACTCTGTGCGACCCTATGGACAGCAGCCGACCAGGCTCCTCCATCCACAGGACTCTCCAGGCAACAATATTGGAGTGGGCTGCCATTTCCCTCCCCATTAGCCAGAAGAGTGGATTCATATTCAAAAGCCAGTTTATCCCCCGGTGCAGTAGCTGTATCACTGTTCAGAAGAGGGTTCACAAATACCGTCATGCCAGTGTGGCAGCCCACCTTGCATCCTCAAACAGAGAACCCTGTTGTTGGAGACAGTACCTGGATGCCCTTTCCCCTTTATTCCTCTTGAAGATCACTGAGTAAATTAGTGGAAGTGGAATATGAAAAGAAGGATCTAAAGGCCATATCCCAGGGATAGCAAAGAACTTTTTCACTCTGATCTATTGGTGATAGCTTTCTTGATTCTTCTGTTGAAAAGGATTCTGAGGAAATATCTAGGCTTAGTGGGAAAGTACGGATGTAAGAGCTGGACCATAAAGAGGGCTGAATGCTGAAGAACTGATAATTTTGAATTGTGGTGCTGGAGAAGACTCTTGAGAGTCCCTTGGACTGTAAGGAGATCCAACCAGTCAAGCCTAAAGGAAATGAACCCTGAATATTCACTGGAAGAACTATAGCTGAAGCTGAAGCTCCAATACTTTGGCCACCTGATTCAAAGAGAAGACTCACTGGAAAAGACCCTGATGCTGGGAAAGACTGAGAGCAGGAGGAGAAGGGGATGACGGAGGATGAGATGGCTGGATGGCATCACTCATGTTGTACTTAATGGACATGAGTTTGAGCAAAGTCTGGGAGACAGTGAAGCACAAAGAAGCCTGGTGTGCTGCAGTCCACGGGGTCACAAAGAGTTGAACATGACTTAACGACTGAACAACAAAATGAGAAAAAAGTGTCGTATTGAATTGTGATATCTGCCTAGGCATAGAACATACAGTAAAGTATATCATATGGTTCCCATGCTTATGACACATAAGAATTCCTTGCATTTGCTCGATGTTTCACAGCTTTTGGATCATTTTCATGTGTTACATTTTGAATAGGAATCACATGTTCTCTTTTCATTCTTATTTATATTTTATTTGTTTTTAACATTTTAATTGATATATATGATTTACGATGTTGTGTTAGTTTCTGGTGTATGGCAAAGTGATTCAGTTTTATAAATGTATATTCTTTTTCACCTTCTTTTCCCTTATGATTTATTATAGGATATTGAATGTAGTTCCCTGTACTATATATAGTAGGACTTTATTGTTTATCAAATTTATATATAATAGCTTGTATCTACTAATCCCAAACTCCTAACTTATTCTTCACTCATCCCCTTTCCACTTTGGTAACCATAAATTTGTTTTCTATGTCTGTGAGTCTCTGTTTTGAAAATAAATTTATTTTTATCATAATTTAGATTTCACATATAAGTGATGTCATATGCTATTTCAACCATACATAGTAACTATTATTGAATTTGCAGCTATATTTTTATAGTAAAATCGAGAATTTTTTATAATAAAAATGTATCTACATAGGTACACTGATTTTATAAAAAATTGTTTCTTTATATAGTTCAGTGATTTTCAACTGGAGGTGATTTTTCCCCTCAGTGAACATCTGGCAATATCTAGAGGCAATTTTGCGGAGAAGGCAATGGCACCCCACTCCAGTACTCTTGCCTGGAAAATCCCATGGGCGGAGGAGACTGGTAGGCTACAGTCCATGGGGTCGCAAAGAGTCGGACACAACTGAACGACTTCACTTTCACTTTTCACTTTCATGCATTGGAGAAGGAAATGGCAACCCACTCCAGTGTTCTTACCTGGAGAATCCCACGGACAGGGGAGCCTGATGGGCTGCCGTCTATGGGGTTGTCCAGAGTCGGACACAGCTGAAGTGACTTAGCAGCAGCAGAGGCAATTTTGATTGTCACAATCGGGACCAGAAAACTGCTTCCAGACACAATGAGTAGAGACAAGGATACTGCTAAATGCACACGACAGCCACCCAAACAAAGAATTATCTGAGACTGAGAGACATTCTTTAGCTGAAAGTATAAAGCACTTATCTCATATGTCACACATAAGTATTTTCACTGGTCTTCTACTTAACATAATTGAAGAGCACAATATTCTAAAATCATAGTCTAAATTATAAAATATATCCTTATATTCTTAAGGTATTAATAATCTTTATCACTAATATTTACCAAAATAGGCTAAATGCTTTGACATAAATGAAGGTTCAAAAAATGTTAAGGATGAAGTCATAGAATATTCTCTGACAACAGTTGAATTAAACAGTAAATCAGTAATAGAAAGATTAAAAAAAAGAAAATCTCCAAATGTTTAATATTAAAGCAAAATACTCTAAATTACCAAAGGATAAAAGAGAAAACCAAAAGGACTGTTATAACTCCACCAGAAAATTACTAGAACTAATCAATGATTATAGTAAAGTTGCAGGATATAAAATCAACACACAGAAATCCCTTGCATTCCTATACACTAATAATGAGAAATCACAAAGAGAAATTAAGGAAACAATTCCATTCACCATTGCAACAGAAAGAATAAAATACTTAGGAATATATCTACCTAAAGAAACTAAAGACCTATACATAGAAAACTATAAAACACTGGTGAAAGAAATCAAAGAGGACACTAATAGATGGACAAATATACCATGTTCATGGATTGGAAGAATCAATATAGTGAAAATGAGTATACTACCCAAAGCAATTTATAGATTCAATGCAATCCCTATCAAGCTACCAACGGTATTCTTCACAGAGCTAGAACAAATAATTTCACAATTTGTATGGAAATACAAAAAACCTCGAATAGCCAAAGCTATCTTGAGAAAGAAGAATGGAACTGGAGGAATCAACCTACCTGACTTCAGGCTCTACTACAAAGCCACAGTTATCAAGACAGTATGGTACTGGCACAAAGACAGAAATATAGATCAATGGAACAAAATAGAAAGCCCAGAGATAAATCCACACACATATGGACACCTTATTTTTGACAAAGGAGGCAAGAATATACAATGATTAAAGACAATCTCTTTAACAAGTGGTGCTGGGAAATCTGGTCAACCACTTGTAAAAGAATGAAACTAGACCACTTTCTAACACCATACACAAAAATAAACTCAAAATGGATTAAAGATCTAAACGTAAGACCAGAAACTATAAAACTCCTAGAGGAGAACATAGGCAAAACACTCTCCGACATACATCACAGCAGGCTCCTCTATGACCCACCTCCCAGAATATTGGAAATAAAAGCAAAAATAAACAAATGGGACCTAATTAAACTTAAAAGCTTCTGCACATCAAAGGAAACTATTAGCAAGGTGAAAAGGCAGCCTTCAGAATGGGAGAAAATAATAGCAAATGAAGCAAATGACAAACAACTAATCTCAAAAATATACAAGCAACTCCTACAGCTCAACTCCAGAAAAATAAATGACCCAATAAAAAAAATGGGCCAGAAAACTAAACAGACATTCCTCCAAAGAAGATATACAGATGGCTAACAAACACATGAAAAGATGCTCAACATCACTCATTATCAGAGAAATGCAAATCAAAACCACTATGAGGTACCATTTCACACCAGTCAGAATGGCTGCGATCCAAAAGTCTACAAGCAATAAATGTTGGAGAGGGTGTGGAGAAAAGGGAACACTCTTACACTGTTGGTGGGAATGCAAACTAGTACAGCCACTATGGAGAACAGTGTGGAGATTCCTTAAAAAACTGGAAATAGAACTGCCTTATGACCCAGCAATCCCACTGCTGGGCATACACACTGAGGAAACCAGAAGGGAAAGAGACACGTGTACCCCAGTGTTCATTGCAGCACTGTTTATAATAGCCAGGACATGGAAGCAACCTAGATGTCCATCAGCAGATGAATGGATAAGAAAGCAGTGGTACATATACACAATGGAGTATTACTCAGCCATTAAAAAGAATACATTTGAATCAGTTCTAATGAGGTGGATGAAACTGGAGCCTATTATACAGAGTGAAGTAAGCCAGAAGGAAAAACATAAATACAGTATACTAACGCATATATATGGAATTTAGAAAGATGCTAACAATAACCCTGTGTACGAGACAGCAAAAGAGACACTGATGTATAGAATAGTCTTATGGACTCTGTTGCAGAGGGAGAGGGTGGGAAGATTTGGGAGAATGGCATTGAAACATGTATAATATCATGTATGAAACAAGTTGCCAGTCCAGGTTCGATGCACGATACTGGATGCTTCAGGCTAGTGCACTGGGACGACCCAGAGGGATGGTATGGGGAGGGAGGAGGGAGGAGGGTTCAGGATGGGGAACACATGTATACCTGTAGCGGATTCATTTTGATATTTGGCAAAACTAATACAATTTGTAAAGTTTAAAAATAAAATAAAATTTAAAAAAAAAAAGAAAATTTCTCAGAAGTCCCCTAAAAAAAAAAAAAGGACTATTATAAAATATTTTGAAATGACTATAAAATAATGAAAATGTGACATATCCTTATAAAGCAGTTGCTAGTGGGACATTTATAGATTTAAATATCTATTAGAAAAGAAGAGCAAATGAAAAATCAATAAGCATTTATCTCAAGAAGCAAAAACACAGACACAAAATTCCCTGAATATTACAAATAAAATCCCAGCACATATAAAAAGGCAAACACATTATCACTAAGTGGGGTTTATTCCAAGAATGCAAGATTAGTTGAACATTTCATTATTTTAACAGTAAAAAATAGGGGTAAAAAGCATATGGCCATCTTAATATATGCAAAAATAAACCCTTTGAAAATAAAATTCAATACCCGTTTGTGAGCTTAAAAAATTGTTTTCTCAGTAAATTTGAGCCAGATGGGAAGTTCTTTAATCTGACAAAGAATGTCTATGGAAAAAACCTACAGCTAATATCACACAATTAAAAAAAAAAATTAGTGTGTCTTTCAACTTGAATTTGTGAACAAGTCAACAATGTTCCATTGTTACAATATCAAATCAAACTTGTCCTGAATTTTTGGTACCTAGCTTGTTGTTTTGCTTTTTGTTTTTTGAAGTGATGCTGTCTTGTTACTTCTCTCTCTTTTTACAAATGCTTTTTAGCTTTTGAATAGGCTATATGGAGTACGTAAAAGAATGACTTACTTCGTATAAGACAGTTAACCCTGAAAACTATGACAATGATGTAAGAAATTGAAGAAGACACAAATGGAAAAAATTCCATATTCATGAATTAAAATTAATATTATTAAAATGTCCATACTATTCAAAGCCATCTATATATTTAAGTAAATCCCTGTCAAAATTCCAATGGCATTTTTTTTACAGAAATAAAAAAAAATTATAAAATTTGTATGGAACCACAAAAGACTCTCAATGGCTAATGCAACTCAGTGAAAGAAGCCCAAAGCTGGATACATCACACCTCCTAATTTAAAGTGATATTACAAAAATGTAGTAATCAAAAGAATATATAACTGGTAAAATATAGATGCATAGACCCATGCAACACAATTGAGAGCCCAGAAATAAATCTTTATGTATGCAATCAACTATTTGTCAGGGGAGCCAAGTCTGCTCAATCGTGAAAGGATATTCTCCTCATTAAGTGGTGTTAGAAAAACCAAATCATATGCAGAAAAATAAAACTGGATCTCTATTTTATACCACTCACAAAAACTAACTTGAAATCGATTAAACACTTGAATAAGAGACCTGAAACCATAAAAGTACTGGAAGAAAACACAGAGGCAAAACTTCTTGACATTGGTCTTGGCAATATATATTTTTTGAATATGACACACCAAGCACAATCAACAATAGCAAAAATAAATAAGTGGGTCTACTGCTACTTCATCAAACTAAAAATCTTCTTCATAGCAAAAGAAGCAATCAGAATTACCAAGCAACCTATGGAATAAAAAAAAAAAATTGTAAACCATATATCTGAGAAGGGGTTGAGAATAGCCAAAATAGATAAGAAATTCATACAGCTCAATGGCAAGAAACAAAAGCATAAAACAATCTGACTGAAAAATGGCCAGAGGATCTAAACGGATACTTTTGCTGTTGTGGTCCACAAGATATCCAGTCTCAGGGGCTGTGAGCCACTGAAGGTCTCATACTAGTTTTCCTGTTGGTGTTGATTAGTTGCTAAGTCATATCTGACTCTTTTGTGTCTCTGTGGACTGTAGCCCATCAGGCTCCTCTGTCCATGGGATTTCCCGGATAATAGTGGAGTGGGTTGCCATTTCCTTCTCCACTGAATGGATACTTTTTAAGAGCAAGAAATACACATGACCCACAGGAACATGAAAAATTGTCCAATGTCACTAATCATCATGGAATTGCAAATCAAAACCACAATGAGCTATCCTCTCGTGCCTGTTAGTTAGAATGGCCTTTATCAAAAAGACTAAAGATAAAAAGTGTGGCAAAGATACACTTTGTGGAGAAAAGGGAACACTTGGGCACTGTTGGTGACAATATAAATTGGTGCAGGCACTATGGCAAACAGTATGGAGGGTTCTCAAAAAATTTGAAATAGAACTAACATGTTAATGATCCAGCAATCCCACTTCTGGATGTACGAAAGTGAAAGTCACTCAGTCGTGTCCAGTGCTTTGCAACCCCATGGCCTATACAGTCAATGGAATTCTCCAGGCCAGAATACTGGAGTGGGTAGCCTAACTCTTATCCAGGGGACCTTCTCAACCCAGGGATCGAACCCAGGTCTCCTGCACTGCAGGCAGATTCTTTACCAGCTGAGCCACCAGGGAAGCCCAAGGATACTGGAGTGGGTATCTCCAGGAGATCTCCAGGAGATCGTCTCAATCCAGGAATCGAGCTGGAGTCTTCTGCATTGCAGGTGGATTCTTCACCATCTGAGGTACTACTGATAGCTAAATAAAATGAAAATGGTATCAGAGATATTTGCCCTCATGTTTACTGCAGTTTATTCATAGTAGTCAAGATACGGAAACAACCCAAATGTCTATCTATAGATAATAGATAAAGAAGATGTGAGATATATACTTAAATATCTACATATACAGTTGACCCTTGAGCATCATGGGTTTGAACTGTGTGGGTCCACTTATAAGCAGATTTTTTAAAAAATAAATACATACTACAGTACTACACAATACACACTTGGTTGAGTCTGTAGATGTACAATAGAACTGCAGATAAGGAAGCTGATTGTAAGATTACACTGAGATTTTTGACCGCTAGAGGGCTTGGTGGTGGTGATTTAGTCGCTAAGTCATGCCCAACTCTTGTGACCCCATGGACAGAGGAGCCTGACAGGCTACAGTCCGTGGGATTCTCTAGGCAAGAATACTGAAGTGGGTTTTTATGCTTGGTACCCTTAAACAATAATATTTTTAATTGTTCAAAGGTCAACTGTATACACTGAGCACAACTGAATATTTTCAAGTCATGAAAAAGAAGGAAATTCTGCATTTTGCAACAACACAGATGAACCTTGAGGTCATTGTGCTAAATGAAATGTCAAATATAAAAAGACAGATATTATATGATCTCACTTATATATGGAATCAAAGAAGACAAACTCACAGAAAGAGTGAGTGAAATGGTAGTTTCCAGGGGCTGGAAGGTGAGGGAAATGAGGAAACATTCATTAATGGGTATATACACTTGAAGATATAAGACTAAAAATTCTGAAGAGCTCATGTGCAGTATGGTGATCATAGTTAACCATACTGTACTACATAGTTGGAATTACTAAGAGAATGGATCTTAATTATTCTTACTACAAAAAATAAATAGTAACCATGTGAGGCAATAGAAATGTTAACTAACACTACCATGGAAATAATTTCTCAATATCAATAGTAAGTGTTATCAAATAACACATTGTACACCTTATAACTTACACACTATTACGTGTCAATTAAATCTCAATAAAACTGGGGGAAAACTTATTTCCAATTTTAATTTATTCATGGAAATAAAACTTGTTTAATAAAACTTATTTCCATGAAAAAATTCCTGAGAAGTCCCCTTATTTGAAACAACTCAAGATGCTTGGTGCTATGTGCCAACTCAGAAAAGAGAGAAATAGTAACAAAGAAACACTTTGCAAATGCATTTAGGAGAAATAGCAAAAGGCTTTGACAGTGATCAGATTGCAAGCTTGTCCTATATTTTCCCATCAATCGTTGATCCTGGAATGCAAAAATTAAGAAAAGACAATCTTTTAATTAAGAACCTTTGAAAAATTCATTCTTTGTATTAAGGTCTTTATCCTGTTTCATCTAATCTCTGTGGGATCTGTAAGACACAATAATAATATTACCTTACAGGAATTGAAACTAAGAGCCTGGAAGATTAAAGTAGTAGTTGGAATTTCACAGATAACTAGGGCTTGAGAAGAGCCATACAGTCTAGGCTTTAGGGATACAGACTTTGGGAACTATTCATATCTGAGCTTAAATCTATTTTCAATATTTCATCTGGCTGATTATGAATAGTTATTAACCTGTCTGAGCCAGTTTCCTTTTCTTCTCCAGAAAGCTTTGAAGAGATGCTGATCATTGTTGTCCTAGTTACGTTTCTTTCAGTGTAACTCAAAACTCAGAAACAGTGTCTCTGTCCTAAGTATTTGTATCAGTGTACTGTGATCATGGTCATAGCTGACATGATTGTATGAGAATCATTTCCAAAATTTCATGCCTAAAGAAGGCACTAGAGGGCACCTGGCAGTTGTGGCAAATCCAGGGAGGCAGAACTGATAAAAGAGGATGCTATGTCTGTAGATCATTTACAAATGGTGTTAAAAATGACAAAAATTTACTTTTTATTATCTCTATTTACCAGGCATCCTAAAGAAAGTCAAAGTCAGTGAAAAAAAAACACTCCTTTTTGTTGCAACAAACTGCTCCCACCAAATCCCTGACACCTAACTTTGGTACATCACTACCCAACAGGCAGATACACACATATTCATTGTGGGTGTTCTCTGGATTGTGCATATTGACAATACACAGGCAACATCTCAAACATGTCGAAATGGAGATAATCTTCACTGGCATTGTCACTTACCCTTGCTGTCTGCTTCTCAAAATTCACTGGAGATGAGGACTCTCAGCTCACTAGGGGTAAGTCCTGGGACAGGTGATGAGGTACACAGAAACTGCGGTGAATTTTTCATCTGAAAAAATCAGAATTCTGAATTAGAGAAGAAATGTTACTGTTATCAGAAAAAATGGTAGTGGGATCAAATTCTCATTGATGAAAAAGAAACACATTATATTCATTGGTAAAATAGTAAGAATGATAGCTGACTATTCATCAGAAATAACATAAAAGAGAAAAAAAAACTATGAAATGACATCTTCATCCTTAATGTGCTAACAAAATAGCAAAAAAACTCTGTAAACCTGAAATCCAATATTTAGCTACTTACACGGCAAATTGTTCAGGGAAATAAAATATTCATTGGTACAATATTTGCAACTACTCTGTAGAGTAGAGCTGTGTAATTGTGTTATGTGTGAGTGTATTCTTTAGGTTAAAGGTAAATAAAACTATATGGAAACACTACATATAGGAATCCATATAAAGGTAAATATAAAATGTAAATAATGTATAAATTTGTGTAAACATAAAAATTTATATGGAATATATTTGTATATAAAGTAAATATATATTTTCATGTCACTGAAATAATTGACGACTTAAAGTAAAAATAGGAACAATGTAATATAGGGTTCATAGCTTGTGCAGCTATGAACATCAACAACCTCAGATATGTGGATGACACCACTCTAATGGCAGGTAGCTAAGAGGAACTAAAGAGCCTCTTGATGAGGGTGAAGGAGGAGAGTGAAAGAGCCAGCTTAAGACTAAATATTAAAAAATACGAAGATCATGGCATCCAGTCCCATTAATGCATGGTGAATAGAAGGGGAAAAGTGGAAGTAGTGACAGATTTCCTCTTCCTGGGCTCCAAAATCACTGTGGATGGCGACTGCGGATGGCGACTGCAGCCATGAAATCAGAAGACGATTGCTTCTTGGCAGGAAAGCGACGACAAACCTAGACTGTGTTGAAAAGCAGAGACGTTGCTCTGCCAACAAAGGTCCGTATAGTCAAGGCTATGGTCTTCCCAGTGGTCACGTATGGTGGTGAGAGCTGGATCGTGAAGAAGGCAGAATGCCAAAGAATTAATGCCTTCGAACTGTGGTACTGAAGACTCTTGAGCGTCTTCAAGTCTCTCAAGACTGTACCAAGTCTCCAAGAGTCCCTTGGACAGCAAGGAGATCAAGTCAGTCAATCTTAAGGCAGATCAAGCCTGAATATTCACTGGGAGGACTAATGCTGAAGCTGAAGCCCCAGTATTTTGGTCATGTGATGTGAACAGACGACTCAGTGGAAAAGTCCCTGATGTTGGGAAATATTGAGGGCAGAAGGAGAAGAGGGCGTCAGAGGGTGAGATGGCTGAAGGGCATCACCAGTGCAATGAACATGAACCTGGGCAAACTCTGGGAGATGGTAAGGGACAAGGAGGTCTGGCATGCTGCAGTCCATGGGGTTGCAGAGTCAGACACAGCTGGGCGACTGAACAAGTTTGTATAGATGTATGGCAACAAAAGCACAAAAGAATAAAGTGACAAAATCCTGCTTTAAGCATCTCACATTACATGCAAAATGGTATAATCGTCTCTGGTATTAGATTGTAGTCAATAAATATACATATTTTAAGCTCTGGAGCAACTTAAAATAAAGCAAGTATGACCAATAACCCAATAGAGAAGATAACATAGGATATCAAAATAGGCTTTAATGAAAAAAAAAGCCAAGAGTGAACAAAGTCAAAAGAGATGCAAAGAAATAACGATATAACATAAAACCAACAATATCAATAATTACATTAAGTATAAATGAACAAGTGAAAGGCAGAGACAGACTTAATATAATTCTTTGAAGATGGGATGAAAGCAAATCAGCCTACTCTCACTACTTCCATTCAACATTATGCTGAATAGAAGTTAACTGGAGGGTCTAGTCAGCACAGTAATGTAGATTGGGAAGGAACAAATAAAGTTATAATTTTTTACAGGCAAAGGATCATTTATGTAGAAAGTTTCAGTTATCTACCAAATATCTCTACTTAAGTAATGAATGAATTTAGCAATATTGTAGGAGACAGGGTGGGCTTCATTGTCATATAATCTATGCAGCTGCACTAGGTCCCATGCTCAGAGATGCCCTATATTTGGTTTAATGCTCTGGTGTCACTATCTCCAACTTTTAACAAAGAACTCCATAATTTTATTTTGCACATAGCCCTACAAATTACGTACCAAGTCCTGGCAGGAGACAAGGCTGGATATAGGCAATCTATTGAGCTCCTCAATACCACACCACCACCACCAACAACAACAAATGGAAAACAAAACAAAATTGCAACAAATTAAACTACAAAATATATGTGAGGCAGTGAAATATTAATATATAAAGCAGTATAAATTAAATAGGACCCAAACAAATTGAGTGGTATATAATTTTGATGGATTGTGAGTCTCAGTATTTTATTTTTCAATTTATTTATTTTAATTGGAGGCTAATTACTTTACAGTATTGTATTGGTTTTGCCATACATTGACATGAACCCACCACGGGTGTACATGTGTTCCCCATCCTGAACCCCCTTCCCTCCTCCCTCCCCATCCCATCCCTCTGGGCCATCCCAGTGCCCCAGCCCTGAGCTCCCTGTCTCAGGCACCAAACCTGGACTGGCGATCTGTTTCATATATGATAATATACATGTTTCAGTGCTATTCTCCCAAATCATCCCACCCTCTCCCTCTCCCACAGAGTCCAAAAGTCTGTTCTTTACATCTGTGTCTCTTCTGCTGTCTCGCACATACGGTCATCGTTACCATCTTTCTAAATTCCATATATATGCATTAATATACTGTATTGGTGTTTTTCTTTCTGACTTACTTCACTCTGTATAATGGGCTCCAGTTTCATCCACCTCATTAGAACTGATTCAGATGCATTCTTTTTAATAGCTGAATAATATTCCCTTGTGTAGCACAGCTTTCTTATCCATTCATCTGCTGATGGCCATCTAGGTTGCTTCCATGTCCTGGCTATTATAAACAGTGCTGTGATGAACACGGGTACATGTGTCTCTTTCAATTCTGGCTTCCTTAGTGTGTATGCCCAGCAGTGGGATTGCTGGGTCGTATGGCGGTTCTATTTCAGTTTTTTAAGGAATCACCACACTGTTTCCCATAGTGGCTGTACTAGTTTGCATGAAATGACCTGTGTGTGAATGCAAGCATGCATGCATGCTCAGTCATGTATGACTGTCTGCAACCCCATGAACCATAGCCAGCCAGGCTCCTCTGACCATGGAATTTTCCAGGCAGGAATACTGGAGGATGTTACCATTTCCGACTCCAGGCAAATGACCTGTAGATTTAGTATAATCCCAATCAAAATAGCTTCAGGTTTTACTTATTGTAAAAGTTAGCAAATTTATTCTAAAATATCATATGATATCAATTATCAATTATAATGCAATCTAATGAAATACAAATAAACTTATATGCAAAACAGAAATAGACCCAAAGACATAGAAAACAAAATACTGTTACAAAGGGGAAAGGGACAAAGGCTACATTAGGACTTTGGTTTTAACATATACACGCTATGCTTTGCCATGCTGTGCTTAGTTGCCCAGTTGTGTTCGACTCTTTGCAACCCCATGGACTGTAGCCTGCCAGCCCCTCTGTCCATGGGGATTCTTCAGGCAAGAATACTGGAGTGGGTTGCCATGCCCTCCTCCAGAGGATCTTCCCAACACAGATATTGAACCCAGGTCTCCTGCATTGCAGACAGATTCTCCACCATCTGGGCCACCAGGGAAACTCATACACACTCAGTCCAGTTCAGTCACTCAGTCCAGTTCAGTCACTCAGTCGTGTCTGACTCTTTGTGACCCCATGGACTGAAGCATGCCAGGCCTCCCTGTCTATCACCAGCTCCCAGAGCTTGCTCAAACTCATGTCCATTGAGGTGGTGATGCCATCTACAGTCTCATCCTCTGTTGTCCCTTTCTCCTCCTACCTTCAATCTTTCTGAGCATCAGGGTCTTTTCCAATGAGTCAGTTCTTCTTATCAGGTGGCCAAAGTATTGGAGTTTCAGCTTCAGCATCAGTCCTTCCAATGAATATTCAGGGTTGGTTTCCTTTAAAATTGACTGGTTGGATCTCCTTGCAGTCCAAGGGACTCTCAAAAATCTTCTCCAACACTACAGTTGAAAAGCATCAATTCTTCAGTGCTCAGCTTTCTTAATAGACCAACTCTTGCATCCATACATGACTACTGGAAAAACCAAAGCTTTGACTAGACGGACCTTTGTTAGCAAAGTAATGTCTCTGCTTTTCAATATGCTAAGTTGGTCAAAACTTTTCTTCCAAGGGACAAGCATATTTTAATTTCATGGCTGCAGTCACCATCTGCAGTGATTTTGAAGCCCCTCAAAATAAAGTCTGTCACTGTTTCCATTGTTTCCCCATCTATTGATCATGAAGTGATGGGATTGGATGCTATGCTCTTAGTTTTCTGAATGTTGAGTTTTAAGCCAACTTTTTCAGTTTCCTCTTTCACTTTCATCAAGAGGGTCTTTAGTTCTTCTTCACTTTCTGCCATAAGGGTTACGTCATCTGTATATCTGAGCTTATTGATATTTCTCTCAGCTATCTTGATTTCAGCTTGTGCTTCATCCAGCCCAGCATTTCACATGCTGTACTCTGCATATAAATTACATAAGCAGGGTGAAAATATACAGCCTTGATGTACTCCTTTCCTGATTTGGAACCAGTCTATTGTTCTGTGTCCATTTCTAACTGTTGCTACTTGACCTGCATACAGATTTCTCAGGAGGCAGGTCAGGTGGTCTGGTATTCCCATCTCTGTAAGAAATTTTCCACAGTTTGTTGTGATCCACACAGTCAAAGGATTTTGTGTAGTTAATAAAGTCGAAGTAGATGCTTTTCTGGAACTCTCTTGCTTTTTTGATGATCCAAAGGATGTTGGCAATTTGATCTCTGGTTTCTCTGCCTTTTCTAAATCCAGCTTGAACATCTGGAAGTTCACGGTTCACATAGTATTAAAGCCTGGCTTGGAGAATTTTGAGCATTACTTCACTAGCGTGTGAGATGAGTGCAATTGTGTGGCAATTTGAACATTCTTTGGCATTGCCTTTCTTTGAGATTGGAATGAAAACTCCAGTACTGTGGCCACTGCTGAGTTTTCCAAATTTGCTGGCATATTGAGTACAGCACTTTCACAGCATCATCTTTTAGGATTTGAAATAGCTCAACTGGAATTCCATCACCTCCTCTAGCTTTGTTCATAGTAATACAGTGGGAGGAGTGAAATCACATTTAGAATAAAACCCCATACCCACCAGAAATGCTCAGAAGCCTCAAACAAAATCTTGTGCACATTAGGAGACCCACAGAGACTCAGTCAGACCTGCCTTTGAGGGTTTGAGTGTCTTCTGTGGAGGTACAGGTCAGCAGTGGCCTGCAGCAGGGGCAGGGGCTCTGGGTGCAGCAGAGCTGGGTGTGACATAAGCCCTCTTGAGGAGATAGCCTTTAACCCCACCATAGAGCTGCCAGAACTCACACAGGACTGGGAAATAGACTCTTGGAGGGCACAAACAAAACCTTGCGTGTACCAGGACCCAGGAGAAAGGAGCAGTGACCTCACTAGAGACACCCAGACTAGCCTCTGAGTACCCAGAAGTCTCCATCGGAGGCATGGATCAGTGGTGGCATGATCACAGAGAACGAATCAAAATGATCACATAGACCACAGCCTTGTCTAATTCAATGAAACTATGAGCCATGCCATGTAGGGCCACCCAGGACGGATGGGTCGTGGTGGAGAGTTCTGACAAAATGTGGTTCACTGGAGAAGGCAATGGCAAACCACTTCAGTGTTCTTGCCTGGAGAACCCCATGAACAGTATGAAAAGGCAAAAAGATACACACTACTATATATATAATAAATAACCAACAAGGACCCATTATATAGCATAGGGAACTATATTCCATATTTTATAATAATCTATAAGGGGAAAGAATCTTAAAAAGAATATATATCTATATCTGCATCACTTTGCTATATACCTGAAACTAATACAACATTGTAAAACAATTATACTTCTATAAAAAGTTTTTTAAAAAATTATGTGGAAATACAGAGATCCTAGCCTAGCCAAAATAATCTCGAGCAAAATGATGAAAGTTGAAGAACAACTCTAGAGTAATTAAGATAAGGTGCTAGTTGCATACAAATTGACAATTAGAGACATGGAACAGAATAGACAGTCCAAAAGTACACCCACACTTAGACGGTCAGTTGCTTTAGCATTTCAATGGGGAAAGGAAGGTCTTTTCACAAAGTGATGTTAGAACAATTGGCTATATTTTTAAAAAAAGGAAACTTGACTTATACCTCATAGACCATAAATAAAAATTAATTGAAAAAGAGTATAGACACAAACATAAAAGTTAAAAATATTAAGCTTCACAAAGAAAACAAATAATAGGAAAAGCCATTGTGAGTTTAGGGATAGGCAAAGATTTTATAAACAGGACTCAGGTGTATAGGTAGGATTTTTCATAAAAGAAAAGTGTGATAAAATATATTTTATCAAAGTCAAAACTGTGTGCTCAATAAATACATTAATAAAGTAAATGACTGAGTCATAGACTAGGAGAAAATACTTAACAATACATATGTCTAAGGAATTACATGTATTCAGAATATATATCCTGCAAAAAGATCCAACCAGTCCATCCTAAAGGAGATCAGTCCTGGGTGTTCATTGGAAGGACTGATGCTGAAGCTGAAACTCCAATACTTGGGCCACCTCATACGAAGAGTTGACTCATTGGAAAAGACCCTGATGCTGGGAGGGATTGGGGGCAAGAGGAGAAGGGGACGACAGAGGATGAGATGGCTGGATGGCATCACCGACTCAATGGACATGGGTTTGGGTAGACTCTGGGAGTTGGTGATGGAAAGGGAGGCAATGGCACCCCACTCCAGTACTCTTGCCTGGAAAATCCCATGGACGGTGGAGCCTGGTAGGCTGCAGTCCATGGGGTCGCTGAGGGTTGGACATGACTGAACGACTTCACTTTCACTTTTCACTTTCATTCATGGGAGAACGAAATGGCAACCCACTCCAGTGTTCTTGCCTGGAGAATCCCAGGGACAGGAGAGCCTGGTGGGCTGCTGTCTATGGGGTCGCACAGAGTTGGACACGACTGAAGTGACTTAGCAGCAGCAGCAACAGGGAGGCCTGGTGTGCTGTGGTTCATGGGGTCACAAAGAGTTGGACACAACTGAGCGACTGAACTGAGAATACACAAACTCCTGTAATTCAATAATAAAAAGACAAACAACCCAATAAAAATAGAATACTTAAACAGTTACTTACAAAGGAACGTATATGAATGGCTATTGAGAAAATGAAACAGTGCTCAGCATCATTAGTCATAAGAGAAATGAAAATTAAAACCACAATGAAAGCCATTACATACTGAGCAGAATAGCTAAAGTTAAAAACACAGGAGACAACAAACACTGGCTGAGATGAGAGCACCCAGAACTTTTATATTTTACGAGCAGGAGTGCAAAATTATCCAACATCTTTGGCAATGGGTCTGGTAATTTTTCATAAAGATAAGGATATTCCCTGGTAATTTTTCATAAAGATAAGGATATTCCTGCCCTATGAGCCAATGGTTCATCCTTTAGATAGGTTTCCATGAGAAACAAAAATACTATGTCCACAAAATGAGTTGTACAAGAATGTTAATAGGAGTTTTACTAACAGTAGCTGAAAGCTGGAAGAAGCCCAAGTGTCTAGCAATGTGATATGGATTAAAAACTTTGTCATAGTTATAAAAATTAAAAGTCACATAGCAACAGAAATAAAGATATTACTGTTTCTTGGAATAGCATGGTTGAATCTCAAAAATCTTATATTGAGCTAAATAATCCAAACAAAAAAAGGTAGAAACTATATTATTACATTTATGTGAAGTTCTGAAGAGGTAAAATTAATGTAAGAGAACAAAGTCAGTGCTCTGGTTGAAACTAGAGGGTTGAAATAAGAGTGGAGGAGCAAGAGAATCTTTCTGGCATGAAGGTTTTATTTGATATCTTGATAAAATCTAGATTTTATAGTGGTGTGCTGGCTGCCAAACTGACTCAGCAACAAAGAGCCCCAGTTTTTAGCACTTGTAGATTTTTCTTTTGGTATTAATACTCCTAGAAATGGTTGAATAGCTGACTTGCAAAAATTTTATATAGATCAGTCCTTGTAATGTGGTTCTAGCATGCTGCTGAATATTGGTGTGTGCAGTCAGCCAAGGTCATCAAACCATACCTGAAAGATCCATACATTTCACTGCATGCAAATTACACTTTAATAAAAAAAATGAGAAAATAAGAATTTATCAGTTCTACAAGAGGTCTAGCTAAGCATAATCTTCCCAACAAGCCACACTTTCAGTTTAGCTTCTCTTTTCTTGTTGTTTTGATAGAACCTCCTAGAATATAGTTACTTTATATTATTTGCCTGCTCTCTAAGAACACTGAATGGTTATTAAATATAGACTTTATATCCAAGTGAAAGTGAAAGTCATTCAGTCGTGTCCAACTCTTTGCAACCCCAGGGACTATGAAATCCATGGAATTCTCTAGGCCAGAATACTAGAGTGGGTAGCCTTTCCCTCCCCCAGGGGATCTTCCCAACCCAGGGATCGAACCCAAGTCTCCTACATTGCAGGTGGATTCTTTACCAGCTGAGCCATAAGGGAAGCCCAATAATGTATTAATTAAGTATGCTATTCACCCCATTAAATTTAATAAAGTAGAATTAACCCACTGAAATAATGTTCTAATGTCACAGTAAATTGGGAATTGCAGCAACAAGCCACAAATGTCACAATACAAACCAAAGACAGGTGGGCATGAAAGAATTCTGATGGTCATAAGGCAACCAAGTATGTTGAGTAAGTCTACACAGATGCTAAATATAAAAGTTAATATTTGTTGACTCTGGGGTTTTCATGTTATTGTTTATTTGCTAAGTCATGTCTGACTCTTTTGTGACCCCTTGGATGTAGTCCGCCAGGCTTCTCTGTCCATGAGATTTCCCAGGCCAGCCTACTGGAGTGGGTTGCCATTTCCTTTTCCACATGTCCAAGTGGATATGTCCAAATACCAGGCTCTGCCTATCTTCACGCTAGGTCAGAGGACCAACACGAGCAGGTAATCCGTGATTTCTGTTGACTAAGTCTAATCATATGGGCACTTAGGTGGTTCTCTTAGGAATTTCAACGGCTATACTCAGGGACCAAACACCATTTGTTTACTGGAGTTAAATTTTCCTGAAGTACCTTTTGCTCAAAGCATTCAGGAAAGACCATATGCAAATTGAAATTACAAAGAAAACCACCGACAGAGTGAACGTAACAGGGCAGGAGCACAAAGAGGACAAGAAACACTATGCCTTGAGGTTCAAACAACATTTGGATGATAATAATCACAGGTACCATCTATTGTGCTGTTACTTTATACCAAGTTTTGTTATATGTAAACTTTTTCAATCATTTGGGTCTCCTCAATGGCTCAGTGGGTAAAAAGAATCTGCCTGCAATGCAAGAGACACAGGGGACAAGGGTTCAATCCCTGGGCCTGGAAGATTCCCTAGAAGAGGAAAATGGCAACCACTCCAATATTCTTACCTAAAAAATCCCATGGACAGTGGAACCTGGTGGGCTACAGTCCAAAGGCTCGCAAAGAGTTGGACACAATTGAGCGACTAAGCACCGTATCCAGTCATTACAAGATTACAGAGATATTTCAGTTAGTCAAGACCAAGGAAAGCAGAGTCATTGGAATATTAAGGAATGCAGATTTGTTATATGAATTATACTTGGCACAAACTGGGAGGAGCCGGCAAAGTGAAAACCTGAAAGACAAGGGTGGGAAGGAATAAGAGAAACCACTGCTAACCAGCCAGCCTGATGCCTGGCACAGGCAGAGACAAATCAGAGCTTGCAAATAAGCGCAAGCCAAACATATCTGCCACTAAAGCAGAGTTGCAGAAAGTGAAAGTGAAATTGTTTGTCGCTCAGCTGTGTCTGACTCTTTGTGACCCCATGGACTGTAGCTTGCCATGCTCCTCTGTCCATGGGATTCTCCAGGCAAGAATACTGGAGTGGGTTGCCATGCCCTTCTCCAGGGGATCTTCCTGATCCAGAAATCAAACCTCCTGCACTGCAGGCAGATTCTTTACTGTCTGAGCTACCAGGGGGGTTGCTTTCTGGGAAACAGTTGCCTCGCTGTAGTTCCTGCTTTTGTGAGTCCACAGCCAAGCACTTGGTTGCTGGCTACCACGGTTGGTCATCAAAGCCAGCCTCTAGTAAGAGGAGTTAGCTGTGGAATGGAGGATTGCGAGGGCACGCTGACACTGGCAGGCATTTCCACACTCGTTCACTACGACGTCAGATCATGGTGATCTTCTGAAAGGAATGACTTCTGCTTCACTTCACCTTCCTAATTCCAAGCATATTCCTCTTATGACCAACTCTATCCATATTGTGAAGAGGATCTTAGGAAATACAGATCTTAGCTTTAGCCAAGTATATACAGAACAAAGCCACACAATATAATTTCCCAATTTACAGATAGGAAAAAGATCAAGCTGGTGATAGCTATTTGCCCAGGTTGTTATATACTTCATACTGTATACCCAAGTGCATCTGATGCAAGCTGTTTCTTAGCAGCATTCTATGGCTATCTTCATGGATATTTCCTTCAAGGACTTTGTGGTTCCAGGTCTACATTGCAACATTCGACCTGTTTTCTTGAGGGGTTTATGTACTTTCGTAACCAAGAAACCTCATGTATAGTTTTAGTGAAGATTAAATGAGGCTGTATAGAGAGTGTATTTAATAATACTTTGCCTATGAGCTCTTGGTAGCTCGTGGCGATTGGTATAATGATATCTCGGATAATGATGAATCGTCTTTACCTTCAGGCAGCTTAATAAAGGAAAAGGCATGAGCCAGAGATTCTGGACAAAAGTTTAGCTTTGCTATTTAATCTCTGCTCTAGTCAAGACCTGTGAATTTCGCTTTTTAAAAAAATCCCTAAATGAGGATAATACTCTCTTCTTTGACAAGTTCCCAGGATTTTTGTGAAGATAATACATATATACATATTTGTGTATATCTGCATATTTTATATATACGTTATTTTGTTGCAACGGTGTCTCCTGAGCCTGTTCTCCTCTACCTTTGAGAGTGGTTTGGCCCCTTCTTTTTTAGAGTTAAGCCCCTAACTGTAACAATCTCTATTATCCAGGGAGGTTTTGAAGAAGACACAAGGAAAATGTGTGTAAAATGTAATCTACAAACCAAAATGAAGCAATATGATCACTGGATCGCCTCCCTTTTGGTGACTTCCTTCAGAAAACATTACAAAGGTAAGCTTGTTGCTGTGCCCGACTCAGTCTACTCCCACCCCACCCTGACAAAAGCTTTGAGCTGGGCTGTCTCTGCAATTCTCTGAGCCATTGCCGCTGTCTCCACGTTCTGCCCCCTCACCTGGGCAGAGGGAGATTTCAGGGTGGTTATCTCTGAGTTTCCCGTTCCTTGAAGGAAGCTGTATTTCTAATCTGCAGCGTGACGACCTTTTGCTTACCCTGTTAGATAAAAATCACAGGCCCCCTTATCAGCACAGAGCTGAGAGGAGGCTTGCAAATTGAATATAGACTTTACCTGTGAGCGGCATGAAAAGTCAACTAAACTAGGGCACCCTTGCATGTAACATTCATCGCCAGTACAGTGTTTCTCAAACCACAGCTCACACCAGCATTTGGAATGCAATTATGCCTCCTTCAAATTAAGAATTTAGCAACATCACTCTAGAGGATTTACAGAAGAAAGTAATTTACACTGCAATCTTTGTTGTGGTTTAAAAAAAAAAATAAGGAAAGGAAATGCATGGGATATTGCCTCATCACAGACAGCCAAGCATTTTCACCTGGGCTGTTTTCCCTCTAAAGAACTGAAATAACATTAGCATCCAGTGTGTCTCAAGTCTCTTAACAACGTGTGTGGCCATACTCACCACACTCTGCAGGGCAGCAGGTGTCATGATATGGTAGAAAGTATGTGGATTATTTTTTTGGCCAGTTC
This sequence comes from Bos indicus x Bos taurus, assembly GCF_003369695.1. Lineage (NCBI taxonomy): Eukaryota > Metazoa > Chordata > Mammalia > Artiodactyla > Bovidae > Bos > Bos indicus x Bos taurus. The sequence continues at coordinate 28,001,819 of NC_040104.1, forward strand.
GACTTGAATTCCTGGATCCAATCTTCTTTTCTGTATAATTTTGTGTTTATTCTTACTTATGCTTTTTCTTCAGAGAACACTGCCAACTTCAGAGTTTCCATCTTTTTGAAATACATATATATAGATATAGATATTCTGATAAAGAGTAAGAGCTGAATATGTCTTTGCTTCCTCCTTTTCCTGCTCTCCTTCTAGAGCTGTAAATGGAGAGACCAGCTTTGTGAACTGGTAATTGGCTTGCACTCAATAACACCCCAGGAACCTCTGAGAAGTTTCTTAAGAACTCTTTTGAACCCGAGTCTCTGGATTCAAGACAAAGGCTCAGAACAGCAAGGACTCTGTAGCTACATCTCTGTGTGATGATATTGAATGTAGACAAAGACAGAGCAGGCTGTGCTGATCATTAAATACGCACCTATAAGCACGAAAATTAGCTTGGGTCATAACTGAAATTCCCAGCAGTCCCCAGGCCTTCTGAAAGAAGAAATGGATTATCAAATCTTCTCCAAATAGAAAGAGGAGTCAGGTGTTAGGTACCCGAGCTAATTACCTAAGAAGATCACCTGAGGCTAAATCAAGTGTTCTCTGATTAGCAGACAGTGCAACAGCTCTAATCTAATAAATCGATCAGGGATGATCCTCAGAATGAGAGCTGTGAGAGGGAGAAAGGTCCTTTTTCTGTCTGAGACCATGCTGAGGACTGCCATCATCCAGGCCTCCTTTGTCTGGATTCATAGCACCTGGAGGAAAGCTAAGAATACACACATTTGCCTTTGAAAATCACATGAATTGAAGGGGTTAGTTAGTCTGGAGCTCTGAAGCCTCTTCAGGAGGCTTCAAAAGGAGAGTAGTTAATTAGTTTGCAGTGAGATGTCTAGGTGCTCAGAAAAGGGAGTGGAGGACTCTTACTGCATGGCTCTCACCTGCTGCACTGATTTGTCCTGCATTACCTTCCTGCTGCTGCTGCTGCTGCTATGTCGCTTCAGTTGTGTCCGACTCTGTGCAACCCCATGGACTGTAGCCTACCAGGCTCCTCCATCCATGGGATTTTCCAGGCAAGAGTACTGGAGTGGGGTGCCATTGCCTTCTCCGCATTACCTTCCTGGGGCAGGCAATCCATTTCCATCTTTCAGCATCACTGGGCTCTGCTTTATGATGGTAGGACTGTGACTGTACAGATCACCTTTTTGCAGGAAGAAGGATAGACTTGCTCCTTCTTTTCATTCTCCTGTTCTTGTGATTGTCACGCCACCACCCTGGAGGCAGCAGTTTCTTCTGTAGAAGCAGCTGCATCTGCTTTTTTTGTCTTTCCAGGACTCACAGAAATAGCCTCATTGAGCCCTCTCAAAGATATCCATAGAAGCATCACCCCTCAGGACCCCTCCTAGTATCCTGAGCTACCAGCACATGCCAAGCAATAGTTCTGAGTTTCAACTCCAAGTAGCCCCTCCTTCAGGTTTTAATAAGTCCCACATCTTGCCTTTGCTCCAGTCCAGAGTGGCTGCTTCCTGCAGTTATTTCCTTAGAATTCTCTCTCTCTTTTTTTACCCTTTTTTGTCACCTAGCTGGATGAATTCTAGTTAACCGTCTTGCATAGTAAATTACTTCTATTAAAATTGCTATGCGATTTCTATATCCTCTCACATTTATAGAAATTGGTACCCAAAAAACCCAAGACCACCCAAGACAAGGTTGTGAATTGGTTTGGAAGTGTCCTTGAATTTGAAAGCAGAGTTAGGCACCTTGCCAGTAGGAAATGAGATGCTAGTAATGCATGGCATGCAGTGGCATCACAATTAATCAGCTGTCACTTGCACTAAATGGTAATAATTGTGCCTACTGAATAGTTCTGCCTCCAAATGGGACCCTAAATGATATACTTTATTTTGGGAGTCTCTTCAATAAGAATTTTACCTGCCTATGGCTTTCCTTGGCTTTCAGAATAAAATCCAAACTTCATCTCATGGCTTTTACTTCTCCATGTCCCTTTCCAACATTGGGTCCTACCCATTTCCCCCTTCCTTACAAATCTTCAGTCTTCCTTCTTACCCTAAGGAGAGGAAGTTTTACCCCACCAATGGGCCTATGCCATAGTGGGTCCCTCCAGCTGCAATGCTCTCCAGCTGATCTTTGTATGGCTTACTCTTATTATTCAGAATGTAACTCTAAGGTCACTTTATTGGAAAGTCCTTCCCTGAGCAGACAACTCCTGGAAAACATGGTCAGCACTTTTTCACTAGAATATCACTCAAATTAACTGAGAAAAAATAGAAAAATATCATGTATTTCAAACAAATTACAAATAAGTAATGCAGACAAGAATATACAACTGTTAATCATTGTTTAAATAATTGAAATGCCTATTTAGTTTCAGATAAATGAAATTAAATGAGCTTCCCTGGTAGCTCAGCTGGTAGAGAATCCACCTGCAATGCAGGAGACCCCAGTTAGATTGCTAGGCTGGAAAGATCCCCTGGACGAGGGCATGGCAACCCACTCCAGTATTCTTGCCTGGAGAATCCCCATGGACAAAGGAGCCTGGAGGGCTACAGTACACAGTGTTGCAAAGAGTTGAACACGACTGAATTACTAAGCACAGGAAATGTTCTTTTGGAGCTTCCCAGCTGGCACTCGTAGTAAAGAACCCACCTGCAAATGCAGGAGAAAAAGAGAAGTAGGTTCCATTCCTTTTACTTTATGTATTGTCTTTTTGTAAGTAAAAACTTCCCTTTTTTTTTTGGAGAGGGCAGGGGATCAATAAATAAATAGCATTGAGAAATCAACAATGCCTATCAGATCTTTATCAACTTACCATGTCCATGTCTTCCAACATTTGCTCCTGTCATTCTTCCAGAACAGAACTGCGCCCATTAGGAATACTTGTTGAACTTGTAAGTATGTAGAATTAGTGTTGGTTAGAATTCTATAAGAATTGTGCAATTTCAAAAGTTGGGGACTTCCCTGGTGGACCAGTGGTTAAGAATCTGCCTGCCAACACAGGGACACGGATTTATCCCTGGTTCCAGAAGATTCCACATGCCGCAGAGCAACTAAGCCCATGTGCCCCAACTAGTGAAGCCCATGTGCCCAGAGCCCATGCTCTGCAACAAGAGAAGCCACTGGAACCAGAGGCCTGTACACCACAAGGAAGAGGACCACCCCACCGCAACTAAGACAAAGTCTGCACAGTGGAAATGACCCACTACAGTCAAAAAATATAATGAAATAAAATTTTTAAAAAGTTGAAAAGTTAGAAATAAAAAATAACACTAAGAAAATATGGCAAAGTCAGGTATTTGGATAGGCAAACTTGAAAGAGGTCTTTAAAATGAGCAAAAACACTTGGAATTAACTACCCCTTTCATAACAGGACAGGTACATATTTAAAAAGTAGGTGAATTTGAAGATGCTCTTTTAACATTAATATGAAAAGAACTTTGTCCACTACTGGATTAGTATTAACAAGAGAAGGGATGGGAGTTTACATTAGAGAATCTTGTTGGTTCCGACAGCTCCTGACGCCCTCTGGAAGCCCCAGCACTACCCAGAGTCCCTGGAAGCCCTTCCAGACGTTCATCCCACTCCAAACATCACAGTGGTAGAAAGCACTTGAAATCCTGCCGTTGACACAGCTGGGGGAAGCTGGAAGCAACAAAAAAACAGAAACACGGGGAGGTTGGCAATTAAAAAAGGAAAGCTCAGACTTCTTGGCAGGTGTTGGTTAGATGATACATGGTAAGAGATTCCTTATTCATTCACAAAGCCCAAATGCTCAGCCAGGCGGCCTTCTATTCTGCCAAAAAGGCAGAATGACATTCATGGAAAGATTTTCTTTTCTTAATTCTGGAAGATTTCTAAAGACATACGGCTGTGAGTCAGTCTTCCCACAACTCCTAGATTCAACTTAGCGTATCTTAGAGCTGTTACATCAACTTCCTGTATTGCATCACTTTGTAAACATTAGAAGTATAGGCCATTTAAAAGACATGTCTAAAAATACTGATAAGATGCTGAAAATGCTGACTTAATTCTCCACCAAGTACTCGCCACCACCATACATATACACACTTGCTATGCTTTATAATTAAATTATCTAAAAACAACTTCCATATTGGCTACTTTGCCTGGTAATCTGGTGATAGGCCAGTTATATCTCCATATTAATATAGAATAGATTTAACCCAAGGTCTTCCTTCCATATAGTCTGATTGAATTGAGTTAGGATTAGACTTAAAAGTTCACTTCTGAGAAAAAACTCCCATGAGCAAAAACAAAATAAGAGACTCCAGCTATATTAAAAAAAAATAGTTATAAAATAGGAGAAGGCTCTTGAGAGTCCCTTGGACAGCAAGGAGATTAAACCAGTCAATCTAAAGGAAATCAATCCTGAATACTCATTGGAAAGACTGATGCTAAAGCTCCAATAACTTGGCCAGCTGATGCTAAGAGCTGACTCGTTGGAAAAGACCCTGATGCAGGGAAAGATTGAGGGCGGGAGGAGAAGGGGGCGACCAAGGATGAGGTGGTTGAATGACATCACCGTCTTAATGGACGTGAGTCTGAGCAAACTCCGGAAGATGATGGACAGGGAAGCCTGGCATGCACAATCCATGGAGTCACAGAGTCAGACACAATGAAGAGAGTGACTGAACAATAACAGAAATAAAATAGGAGAGATCTATATCTCTATTAGGCTTATTTCTAGCTGACAATGTTCCATCCTATTTAACATGTAAGACCTATTTTCAAAAGAGAAAACTTCCATGGGAAAGGCAAGGGTAAGGAAGAGCTTGGTTGTCTGCAGCAGATTATCTTTGAGTCACATGTTTTCTCTTTGTTCTGCAAAACCAGAGTATTTGTGTTTTCAAAGTTAATAGAGACAAGAATTTAGAGGCACTTAAACCATCCAAATTTCCTTCTGAAATTGGAGGATAGATCTTTTGGTTTATATGAAAAACAGTGTCAAATCAGATATTTTAACTTATAACCCAAACAATTTGTTGTTTTGTCACTAAGTTGTGTCTGACTCTTTTACGACCCCATGGACTGTAGCCTGCCAGGCTCCTCTGTCCATGGGATTCCCCAGGCAAGAATACTGGAGTGGGTTGCCATTTCCTTCTCCAGGGAATTTTCCCCACTCAGAAATGAAACCTATGTCTCCTGCATTGGCAGGCAGATTCTTTACCACTGAGCCACCTGGCGAGCCCACACCCCAAACAATAGAAACTTCTATTTATTTTTAGTTTGTTTATAGGCTGGACTGAACACAGCCCCTTTTGTTCTCAAAAGGATTTAAGATAGTTGAAATACGCAAACATCTTAAATGCAGGAACTTTAAATAGAGAAGACAACAGAGGCAAAAGGAAAGGGAGATATCAAGGTAGGATCAAAACTAATAGTTTGCTTCTTAACTTTCATTAGAGAATACAACTGTGTTCAATCTTTTAAGCAACCAATGGGCATAAAGAAACATAACTATCTATGTGGTTCAAAATGGCCACAAGATGGAAAATGAACTCAATGACTTTAGAAAAGAGTATTACCTGGGGGAAAATGACACATTTTCTCCCATATTTTTTAAAGAAAGGATACCCTTCAACATAATGAATGAAGTCTTTATTTTAAATATAAGTTTCAAAGTACTGTTTCACATACTGCTTCTCAATGTAGGTTAGCAACCATCATTCCAATTATAAACCCATTAAACCACTTACAATTTACCAAAGAGAATTTGAGGTTGAATGATATGATGCAGCAAAAGAATGAGATTCTAAGGACCCAGCTCAGGAAAGAGGTAGATAATACATAATTTAGACCAGTGGTTTTTGCCCTGACTGCACATTAGAAATGTGAGTCGATTAAAAAAACTGCTGACGAACCTGTGCCATCCCTGATAATTAAATTATAACCTCTGTAGGTGAATTCCACAGAAAGGTATGTTGTTCAAAGTTTCCCAGATGAGTCTAATGTGTTTCCAGAAATTATTGAGAAAAATGAATGAGCTGCAAAGCCTTTGGTCAATGTCCAAACAGAGTAAATTTTAGCCACATTTTAGAAATTGGGTATGGTGGATCTGAAATTTTATTCTGTGAAAAGTACTAGGAGCACACTTAGTTATACTGCGAGATGAGCAAAGAGCCCTGTGCTACAACTGTTTTCATCTAAAACTGGATGATCAAAACACAGATTTTCTGTGCAGAGTGAGTTCAGTTCAGTCGCTCAGTCGTGTCCAACTTTTTGCGACCCCATGAATTGTAGCACACCAGGCCTCCCTGTCCATCACCAACTCCCAGAGTTCACCCAAACCCATGTGCATCGAGTCGGTGATGCCATCCAGCCATCTCATCCTCTGTCGTCCCCTTGTCCTCCTGCCCCCAATCCCTCCCAGCATCAGAGTCTTTTCCATTGAGTCAACTCTTCGCATGAGGTGGCCAAAGTACTGGAGTTTCAGCTTCAGCATCAGTCCTTCCAATGAACACCCAGGACTGATCTCCTTTAGGATGGGCTGGCAGAGGGAGTACCTATGGACAAAACCAAATCCCTCCTAGGGAAATGAGTACTGGTAAAAATACAGGGATGAATAGCTGCTGCCTTCCCTCACAGGAGGGGAGCTCGTTCCTGTTCACAGAGCACTTTCACACCCATAGTATCAATTGAGCCATATAATAGGATTTGAAGAGGATGCAGTATCATTAACATTTTATCAATTATTTAACAGCATTCCAAGAAGCCAAGTCATTTGCCTAAGATCAGTTAGCTGGTACAGACCAAGAACTAGAAGTCACCTCTGCTGACAACTAACTCAGTTATTCTTGAAACAGGTATTTCATCCCTCTGACTTCAAGCCTCCAAAACTTTCTCTGCTGGATCAATCCTAGGGAAGATGCTGAAGAAAGAGGAAAACAAATGAATGTCTTTTGATTCCAGGTCTTCCTTCAGCTACTGTCTCATGACTCTGCTCCCCTCCTCTGTAGAGCGTCATGAGAGCCTTATCCACACTATTTGTCTCTCCTTCGTCATCTCTTGGTCTCTATTAATTGTAACCTAGTTAAGGCTTTAGTTAGCACTGTACTGAACAGGTCTGGAAAATTCACTGTGATAGCCAGCCTCCAAAACAGTCTCCCATATTCCCCAAATTCTGCTGTTTAGTCTCTGTGTCCCGTTTCGAGTTGTGCCAAGGTTGGTCTGTATGACTAACACACAGGGGAATTATGGTATATCACTTCTGAGATTAGGTTGTAAAGACTGTGGCTTTCATGTTGGGCATGAGTGTTCTCTCTTTCTCTCTTGGATCATTCACTCTGGGAGAAGCCAGCTGTCACGTTGTGAGAACACTCAGTCCATATGGAAACTTCCCACATGGTGAGGAGCAGGCAGCAAGGAGCTAAGCCTGCCAGTGGCCTGGTGAGTGAGCAGCATGTCGGATCATCCACAGAGAACCCTCAGATGACTGCAGCCCCAACCAATTATCAATCAAAACTACAACCTTATGAGAGACCTTGAGCCAGAGCCACCCTGCTGAATAGCTCTCAGATTCCTGACTCTCAAAAAAAATGTGTAAAAATAACAAATGCTTGTTGTTTTTAGTTACTAGGTTTTAGTACCCCATCCTCCTTCCCACATAGCCCATCTGGGCACCTTCTCTGTACCTCTTTTCCTCTGGAGCTTCTGTGGTTGATCCTGATACTTTGTATTTAATTGGAATAAAATATTAATGAGTCAAGAGCCTCACCAAGTTTGTTTTTTTCCTTAACTATACCCTTGTCTAGTATGGATGGCTGTATAAGTCAATAATAAATTTTTGAATGCCTCTTTGTTGCAAAATGTCTCCTCATTTGTTTTCACTTGGTTATTCATGATTATTCAAGATTCAACTCCAGCATGTTCTCTTCAAGGAAGCCTATTTTGAATTCCAATCCTAGGATTCTGTTCTGTTTGCATAGCATAGCATCCTGTGTATTCTGATTACATTCACTTATCACATTACATTGAAATTCTCTGTATACGTCTTTATGTTTCTTTCACTCGTCCTTCTTCTCACAAAAGCAGAGGTCCTCATGTATCCCCACTGTAGCAACATCCTCTGGTTTACTTCCTACCTCATACTCAACATTCAGTTTGATGATCTCAGCTGAATGACATTTATGTAAGCTAGAATAATAAATTCCTTTTGCATGCCTATAGGTGAATACTGCAGATTTGAGTAGCACAACTTCAGGTTTAATAAATCTCAGAGCAGTTATCAAGGGCGAACAGGGATCGCCTGTTCTAGATAACTAGATTGCCCAGGATACTAGATCATAATGTAAGGTCCTTTTCTTAGTATATGATGCATGATACATGTCCTCAGTCATGTCTGACTCCTTGCAATCCCATGGACTATAGCCCACCAGGCTCCTCTGTCCATGGAATTTTCCAGGCAAGAATACTAGAGTGGGTATCTAGGGAATCTTCCCAACCCAGGGATCAAACCCACATCTCATGTATCTCTTGCATTGGCAGGCAGGTTCTTTACCAGCTGAGCTATAGCCAAAATATTTGAAGGTATTGCCCTCAACTGCTCTGTCATCTAAATCCTATTGAATTTGCAAATAATCAATGACCCTCTGATAATATGTTACTAAATTTGACTCTACTCTTGTGAGCACAGAGAGATTAAGTAATTCTACTCCAGCAACCCAGCTATTGGGGGAGAAGAGAAGGGAGCAGAAATCAGGAGTAATCAGGAATAATCGATGTGTCTCTCATTTCTAATGGTCCAACAGGCACTATTAGAATAAGACCCACAGAGAATACAGCCACAAGTGGTGGTAGAAATGAGGTGGAACAATAGAGACTTTGCCAGTCTTCCCTATCCTCACCAGAAACTCCAAATTTTAAAACAGAGTCGTAGAGTTGTTTTCTTAGTGACATACAAGGAATCTAGAAAAATTGCCCTTTTTCACACTCTAGAAGTCAGAAGGATCTCTTCAAACCTGTATCAGATTAGGGAAAGCGATGTAACATGGGACAATGAATAAATACTGGTTTAGAAATATGGAGACTTGGGCTGGATTCCCAGCTTCACCATTTATTAGCCTTGTGACTGCGTGGAGGTCATGCAGGTCACATATTTGCACACATTTTCTTGCATATATAGCTTTTTCTTTCTATAACAATGTGTTATAGTAGTGTGTACATGACCATCCCAAACTCCCTAAATATCCCTTCCCCCTACACATTGTTAAATTTAAAATGAATAACCAACAAGGACCTACCGTATAACACAGTGAACTCTGCTCAATAATATGTGGCAGCCTGGATGGGAGGGGAGTTTGGGGGAGAATGGATATATGTATATGTATGGCTGAATTCCTTTGCTGTTCACCTGATATTATCACAACATTGTTAATCAGGTATACCCCAATACAAAATAAAAAGGTTTTAAAAAAGAGAAGGAACGTATTATAGTATTTCCTATACTGTCATCCTGAAAGGGAGTTTGTGAGGATCAAGTGAGTTGGTATATTAAAAAAATTTAATATCTATAATTTGAGGCATTTTTTGTAACATTATGGATTGAAATGTCACACTGAAATCCTCACCACAGTATAAAGTTTCCTGATATTAACTCATCTATCTCTTTATATTCAGCTCACTGCTTTCTCCCTTGAACTCTGTATCCCAGCTATACACATATATATGAAGGGAAGCATGCCATTTTATACAACATAGATAGCAACAAATACACAAAACAGTTTTGTAAAATGTTATGGTCTCTTTTATGTCTCATTCCCACACTCAATTTTCCCTATGCCCAGAACAATTTTCCTACCTCACTTTCTTTCCATGGCATTCTAACCTTATCTGGGAAGCATCTTTATCTTCCCAATTCATTTATGTATTGCATCACTGAGTCTCTGTATTTCCCTTGCTATCTGTTATTAAATTCATTTCCGGTTATACTTGATTCTTTCCTTGTTTGTACTAGTCTGGTAATGTCTAATTTGTTACTGACAAATTATCACTATATTTTTTTTAACATCTAGAGCATAATCCTGGAGAAGGGCATGGCAACCCACTCAAGTACTCTTGCCTGGAGAATCCCTATGGACAGAGGAGCCTGGTGGGCTACAGTCCATGGGGTTGCAGAATCAGACACAACTGAGCGACTAAGCACAGAGCATAATAGTTGCTCAATAAAACCACGTTGATTCAAAATATTATTATTATATCCATATTATCAAATAAATTATGATCATATCTTGAGTGATGGGAACTATTATACAGGAACAAATTTCTGGGAAATCAGACATGAAGATGGTAAATAAAGACAGCAAGCCAAACTGAAAGTAACAAGCTCCTGTTATAGCGATAGTGCAGCCAAGCGGCAAAAGGAAACAGGCACTGACTACTCAGACTTCCATGTCCCCCCACAGAATAGCACTGCATCGGGGCGGGGGTAGAGGGGGTGGGTGGAGCGGTTCTGATGACACTTAGCACAGACAGGTCAGGGGAGATGTGGAAGGCGTATATCTTACTGCTGAAGAACATCTGTTAAGGCTGCTGCCTTTTCATGAATTAGGGGTTAGGGAGGGGAGAGAGGGGAAGGGCTAGGAGTGGAAGAGTATTGAGTCTACTGCAGGAAAGAGAGTGGGGCTAGAAGAGGGTATTCCTATCCCAGGTCTCAGGTGAGTCCCAGGGGCAGCTGCCAAGTGTGAGTTCTTGGCTTTGGATAGCGAAGAACTCAGGAGTGAGGCATAATAAAGAAAAAGAAGGTTTATTCAGGAAGATGCACACTCCATAGGCAGAGTGTGGGCTATCTAGGAAGGTGAGAGGCAAGAGGCCCCAGGACACGGCGTCGTCAGGTTTTGTGAGGATGGGTAATTTCATAGGCTATTGGGAGGTCTCTAACTATTTGAGGGAAGCAGTTGGGAATTCTGGGAATCGGGCCCTACCCATTTTTGGCCTTTTATTGTCTGCCTCAGAACTGTCATTTGGCATATGCTGATGAATTACGATGAGTGTGTGTGTACTGAGGCTCAAGACCTAGGGGAAGTTGTTTTGCCACCTTGGACCTAGATGGTGCTGACCAGTTTCTGTTGTGTCCTTGGGCTATATCATTCTCTTAAAGTTGTTCTCTGCCCACTTCCTATCTCAAGCCTAAGTAGAGAAAAATACCTCAACCATAGCCCCTGATAAGGAGGCTTCTGAACAGAGGTGCCTGGGCTGGGAATGCAGCAATGCATATAAGCAAATTGGTCTGAGGCCGTGTCCTTGACAACACCTCCCAAGAAATGCATGACTGCAGCACATGACTGTGTGCCAAGCCTGGCACCTGGTGGGAGTTTCTTCCCACGAAGTGTGTGGGCAAAGCCTTATACTGTTTGTAGTCAGGCCTGAGGATCACACATAGGATTTTGGCTTCAAGCTGGACCCTCAGTTCCACACCTTGGTACTTTAGGGACAGTCCAAATGAGAAGCTTAAGCTGCCTAATCATAGCCTCAGACTCATTGAACATTGAGAGTATTGGTCGACTGGCTCAAGGATCTGTCCTTGAGACAGAATTTTTAGCTTATGTCAGGGTCTGGCAGATGAGACAGCTTTGCATGCTGTTTTGATAACTTCTGATGACAATGATAGTCCATGCATGCACACTCAGTCTTAGGACAACATCAAATTTCCCTGGGTCACCTTCTCGTGGATCCAGAAGGCAACTGACTGTTCATCTGCTTGCCCTGGGGTGGAATATATTAGGTTTCTAGATGTAACTGGCCCAAGAAGTCTGCTTGGTTAACATAAGGGCTTTTCTGATAAGCATCCACATGGGCAACAGAAACTATTTAAGGGGAAAAGCTGATTTTTATCCAAATGTCTCATCCCCACAAGGGGCTGGTTTAATATGCCAAGATGTTTTATTAGCCCAACCAAAGGACCAATTCATTAGCCTCAGAGCAGAGTCAGGTATGGCCACAGTTTTCCACATTCCCCACTAGGATGAACCTGACTGCAAAATTTTCCCATCAGGCTTTAGTGATGAAGGTGAGCAAAAATGTAGAGATAATATCAGATCAGATCAGATCAGTCGCTCAGTCGTGTCCGACTCTTTACCTACAACAAAAAAGTAGTGGGGGCCATAACAATGGAGACTGTGGACCCTGAAGGAACCCACTACCCATAGCTGGTCCTGGGCAAGGGTTCCAGTGGTGATGGCCTCAGTTCTAAACCTGGAGAGCATAATCTTTTCTCCCCTCATCCTGGTGCCAGAGGATGCAGGGATTATAGTCACCTATGCAACAATGTGCCCAAGGCCCAAGAAGGTCAGCCTAGTCTTGTTTATTTGTGAAGGCTGAAAGGTCTAAATAAAAGTTGGCAGGGCTGGCTCAACTTCAGGCTCATTGGGTGATGCAGAGGGAATAGTATTTGTGTCAATAATAGAGGCCCTTCACATAAAGACCCTAACGTAGCTGCCCGTTGGGCCTCAATGGCCTGGTCTCTGGCCATACATTACCTAGGGGAGGGCATGAGTGGAGAATCAGATGGACCAGGCTCAGGGAAGGCAATCAGGCAGCTCTTTCCTAGATGGAACTTCTGGTGGTGGGGCAGAGTGGGCCAGTTTGGGTGCAGCCCCAGCTTCCATGGGGTGGGGAGGTTGTCGACACTCAAAAGCCCACAGCTAGATGGTACATATTTCCTACCTACACTAGAGCTGCACAGCTTTGGGTGGGGAAAGCCCAGTTACTACCCTTACATCGCCTCTCTCTGCTGATGATCTTGGAGGTGAATGTGAGGAGCTTCCGCCCTGTGGCACAATGGAGCCTCAGTGAAGCCAATGGGTCTGTCCACCTGCTAGACCAAGTGGAGACTGCGCCACCCTGGTTGCCACTGCTGCTGCTGCTGGGAGAATTGTGCCATCTCGGTGGTGGTGGCCATTCTCAGGGTACTCTGAAGGAAGACCTCTGTAACAACACCACCCACAAGAGGCTGCACTACTTCACTGAGCTTAACAAGATGACTTCCTTTATCATGTAGGCATGATATTATGTGGTGGTGGTTTAGTCACTAAGTCGTGTCCAACTCTGCAATCCTATGGACTGTAGCTCACTAGGCTCCTCTGACCATGGGATTCTCCAGGCAAGAATACTGGAGTGGGTTGCCATTTCCTTCTCCAGGGGATCTTTCCGACCCAGAAATCGAACCTGGGTCTCCTGCATTGCAGGCAGATTCTTTACCGACTGAGCTATGAGAGAAGCCCATGATATGATGTAGACTAACCAAATTTCTAAGGACTCTTAGGGCCCCTGAATGAAGCAATCCTAGAGCACTGCATTCTCTTTCACCAAAGGCTTGAGTCCCAACAACTTCCTGTGCTACCGGGCATCTCACCAGCACCAGGGGCCTGCTGAAAGATTAGAACAGCTATTGGACACAACTCAGCTGGGCCTCCACTGGTCTCTGGTCTTCTTGTCAGAGGACCATGAGCAGTGGTTAGGGAACTACTCCTTCATTTTCTCAGAGCCTCTTTGTTGGGTTTCTTGTTTGATCCACTGGGTAAGCTCAGGGTATGTATGGCTAAAGAGAATGGCCAGCGGTGCCCCTGTGAACTGAAGAGTGTTTGGAAACGGTCTGCTAGCATTGGGGAAGTGCTGTAAGAGCAGGCCTGGGTTTTTGCTCTTCCAAAGTGGCATGGTGCTCAACTGACCATCCTCCTTACTGTGACAATATGTCAAGGTATGAAGGTGGTGACTTAGGGCGATGAGCCAAGTCAGCTGAAAGTAATCAGAAAGCCTTTATTCCCTTAGGGTGACAATGCAGGTAAGAGACAGAGAAAAGGGCACTGGCTCCTCAATATTCCATTTCCCCCATAGAAAGGCACATGGTCAGATGGCACATGTGCAGATGGGAGATTATCTCACCGCCAAGGAGCATCAAACCAAAGGTCTCTGCCCTTTTAGGAATGCAGGGGAGCAGGAGAAAGCAGAGCAAGGGGCTGGAGGTCCCTGAGAAGGAGGTGGTGCAGGTGCCTCAGCCAGGGCTGCCAGTAGAGTCTCTTTAATGGAGGGACCTGAGTTAGGGATGATGACATTCTATTCCTAGGAGCACAGCTGGCATGGAGGGCTGGGGGGCTGAGTCCTTGACTGCAGCTCTTCCCACAAAACTGCAGTGCACTGGCTCTGCACCAAAGCCTGGTATGTGTTTTTATGGGGGGTGGCAGCTTTTCCATGAGGCTCACTGCACAAGGCCTTGTAACCGCCTGTGGTCAGGCCTGATGGCTCGCACGTAGGATTTCCCTGTAGATCTGGACTCCTCATAAACAATATGAGTAGGACCAGATGCATGAACAGACAAAGGCGGAAGTGGGAGGGAGAATTAATTGTTGCAAACAAATCCCAAGCCGGAGACACCTGAGGCCTTGCCCCTGCTCCACAGCTCATTTCCCTCGTTCAACGCCAATATCAACGTATCACACCTATATATCTATTTTTTCTCTTATTCCTGCTTTGTTGTAAGTTGGACCAGGAGAGGTAGATAGCCAAGTAGAGCTAATACCAGAATGAGAACCAGGAAGCCCCAAAGAGGTCAAGACTAGATCCAAAGTCAAATGAGACCAACACTTGTTCTGGGAAGCCCAGAATAGGATACTGAAGTTGTCTGTTCTATACTCTCAAGTCATTCCTACCATTAACTCCTAAGGAGTATAGTTCCTGACTTCTAATCCACTTCAATCTGCTATCAGAAAAAAATTTAAATATGCTTTTGAAGAATGTGGTGCCCAGTGGCACTGAGAGACTGGCCATCTCATTTTCTTCTCATAGCAATGCCTGGAGCCTATACTAGATATTCTAGCAAATGTAACAGGCCACGTGATTACAAATTTAACAAAGAAGGGAGCATGGCCCAGCAAGAGAGGAAGAGTGAAAGGGATATCATACAGTTTACTGAGAAACGAGCCCTGGCACATTGGTTTTTAATTTTAAAAGCATTGTGTAATGGACTATATAGATGCAAGTTGTTTTCCTTTCTTGGGTTTCTCCTAACTCATTTGCGACTGGTCTCTGCACCCCAGGAGGATAGAAATAACTTTATTTCTGCTGCCTCAGGTTTTCTTTCTATAAACAGTTGGAGAAAAATGGGAAAATGGTGTTTCATTTTCTTTATGAAGCTATTGTAGGATTTGTAGCCTTATAACCAAAGCACTAAGTGACAAGAAGTCAGGGAATACAAAACATCTGCAACCAAATGAAGGTTCTCAGAGGGGATTTGAAAATGAGAGCAACTGAGAAGATAAGAGTTGACAGAAAGAATATCAGTTCCTGTTTTGGTATTGCTCTGATCATCTCTCTCATCAGTTATTTACAGAAGGAAGATCTACATTAAAATTAATCATGAAATTCTGAATTGCTTCTTTACATTAATAATGAAACAACTGCACCCAATACAAACAGACACCGATAATAGAATATGAAATAACGCTTAACACACAAAGGGAAAGGGCCTACTTAAGTGAAATACCAAGGGGCTAATTACTGTCATCAGGGCTATGGTCCATGGCCCAGATCAGTAGTCTTCCCCTGTCAGAAAATGTTGGTCTGTTTCATCTGCGGCTGCCATATTTAGAGCTATATTCAGATCTGCCTCGACTTGAGTACCAGGGAGTTTGACAGTAATTTGAATCATAGTAAATGGTCCAGCGAGCTTCCCTAGTGGCTCAGTGATAAAGAATCTGCCTGCTAATGCAGGAGATTAATCTAGGAGATCTCCTGGAGAAGGAAGTGGCAACCGGCTCCAGTATTCTTGCCTGGGGATTCCCATAGATAAACAAGCCTGGCAGGCTACAGTTCATGGGTTCAAAAATGAGTCAGACAAGACAGCGACTACAACAAAAATGGTCCAATAGAACATTAAGATGACACATGGCCATAACCTCTCAGCCTGACAATCTGGTAAAGACAATTCTGAGATGGAATGCTTCTCCTTTCTACCTCTTCTAATCATCCCGTATGAGGTCTACATATCATTCTATGTCTCCCATGCGATCTCATCCTTGGTCACGTCTGCTCACAAGGACCTTCTCTTTTTAAAATTCCTATAGTATATTTGCCCTGTCACACTCCAGCATTTGGTAGTACGGTATCTTGGAGTTCTAGCTGCTACTGGCACTAGATTTTCCTATTTCATCCTAAGGTGTGCTATTAGATGTGGTCTCTGTTGCCAAGATTTTCCCCCCGTTGAGGCAGATTTCCAATCGTCTCTTTTTCTGACCATGCATTAAGGAGTTTCTGTGGTCCTGGTAAAGGGCTCAAGGTAGTGGGTCTATGGTAACTCTGAACCTTAATTTTACAAGAATTTAAGAACACAGAGATTAGGTAAAAAGAAAGAAGAAAAAAGAGACAAGGTGGCAAGCCAGGAAGTGAATGGAATTTCCATAAAAAAAACAGAGTTTAAGTCTGGTTTTAATTACTTGCTACTTAGGTAATCTGGGGCTAGACATTTAATTATACTGAAACTTGGTTCCTCCTACGTAGAATGAGGAGTAAAGCACTGTTGCCCAATCTCACAGACTGCCTGAATTGTTGAACATTAAATGTTTTTTCTTTATGTTGTATATAGCCTCTCACAGTTACCTAACAGCCTCTTTGGCATTGCAGGTAAGGACACAGACTCTGGGTCACAACACGTGGATTTAAATCCTGGTTCTGCAATATCCTACTATGACCTTAGCCTCTTGGTGGCTTAGTTCCCTAATTTGCAAAATAAGGATAATTCTGGTATCTCACACGAATACTTGTGGAAATTAAAAGATTTTCCTCTGTGTAGTACATGGGAAAGTATCAGTAAGCAAGCACCAAATAAATGCTGATTGTTACTGCTTTAGACAATAAATAGGAACATGTTTGGATAACTTTTAAGGATACAAAGTGAGGCACAGAATGAGGTCTCAGCAGATGTTAGCACCACTGCCACCATTACCGATCCAACAATGTTAAGAGACAGGCTAAGTATATAGGATGATAGTCTCAGATTTGTGTTTCTGGTGAGCAGAACCTTTAGAACGCTTCTGTTTTTCTCAATGAATGCTTTCTTTAAATAATTACTTGAAAACATTCTATGGTGGGACCTGTTATAATACTCTCTATGTACTACACTACGAATCATGCACACTTTATCACCTGGTGGTCAGAAGACCTAAAATGTCCTTAAAAGCTATTCCTGGTTTAATATATAAGATTGAGGAGGAAGTGAGGAAGAACATTTAATGTTTTACCCAAATCCAGAGTTACCTAAAACTAAATGTCTACCTCCAATCAGCAACCAAATATTTAGTGATCAAATCCCTTAAGGGTGAGAAAAAGTGGCTGTGATGAGATAAATCACAAATGCTTTCTCAAAGATGAGTGGTTCTTCTACACGTCATAACCCTTGTGGAAAATACTGATGGCCACTGGGCTAATCCGTAGTCCAGTACAAACAAGTTTTCCATGTTCTTTGTGGCTGAAGCTCCCCTGTTGTCATGTTTCTGTATTGTAGGTGGGAGCCCTAGGATGCCAACCAGGGTAGGCATCAACATGAAAGATAATTCACACTGGATGTTATACCGAAAAAGGTCAAAGGTGCCATCAACCCTTCTTTTGGAGTTCCCATGAACCCACATCCGTCCTCATCCATCTGTTCACAGTGGTTGTAGTAAAAGTGCAGAACTCTGCCAAAAAGCAGACAGAATCCTAGTTCTTTCCCAGAAATTTTACAACTACTCTTTGAACGATGCCCATAAACATAGCAACTGTCAGAAGCATGTAAATCAGGTCAAAATATTCATTCTTGCACTTCCAGGCAATGCTGCCTCACAGCACTTTGCTTCAGTGGAGAATCTGAGAGGCTCACAACCAACAGTGACCAGGCCTGGCCCATGCTTCTGCTGCCCACCTCTCATTCTCCTGCAGAGCTGCTGTGGGGCAGACTGGAGGAAGGGGAGTCAAAGTAAAGAAACTGGGAGTGTGGTGGAGGCTCCTGGCTGCTCCTCTCATATATCTACAGACTGTGACTCTTTAGAGTAATTCAAAGCACATATTCCCAAAATGCATGCTCCAGGATGATATTAGATATGGTGTGTCAAAGAATGCATTCCACAGTCCATTGGTCCTGTATGTTTGGAAAATTCTGGGTTGTATATGAAGTTAAATAGGTCTTTTAATGGTCTTTAAATAGGTCTTTCAGTCGTGTCTGACACTGTGTGACCCCATGGACTGCAGCCCACCAGGCTCTGCCGTCCCTGGGATTCTCCAGGCAAGGACACTGGAGTGGGTTGCCATTTCCTTCTCCATCTTTTAATGGAAGACTTCCTCAAAACCTGTCATGTATTGACATATGTTATATTTTAGTGTTCTCAGAAAATTAGCTGATCTATCGGCCAGTGCATCCATCAGGTCTACTTGGAATGATTTCTGGAGTGTTAGAAATCCGAATAAAGTCATTGTATGGTATCAATGTCAGTTTCCTGGTTGTGACATTGTATGAAGATACTACCACTGGGGAAGGCTGAGTGAGAGGGTACAAGAAGACTCTCTGTATTATTTCTTCCAGCTGAATCGACAATTATCTCAAAATAAAGTTTAATTCAAAACAAAATGAAAAGTAGTCCACTAGAGGGAGGGAGAGGTAGAGAAAGTATCTTCCCGGGTTCTTCCCATCTCCTGACTCCCACAGGCTAAAATTCTCTTTTCAGAGAGAAAGATGCTCTGCATCTCAGGGTTGCATCATCCCTCCATGTGGTAAGGGGTAGCCAGATCCACACACTATGGTGTGGCATGGCAGAAGCAACTGGAGACTCTGGTCCACATCTGCCTGGCCCTGGTGACTGAATAGTGTGGCTAGTGTGCAGCCCCCACTACTGAGGCACAAAGGGTGCCAAGAAATAGCCAAGGCCTGGGAGGAACAGGCATGAAGCAGGCTGAGAGAATCTGAGAAGCTGGCTCTGATTTAACACTCTATTGATTTGTGACACGTGCTAGAAGCCTGGCATAGGGCAAAACCAGTGATAAGAAGACTACAAAGGGACCCAAAGGAAGTAGAAAGGATGCTGGACAAGTACTTTTGTTTTTAAGGAGTCTTAGTTAGGAAGGTAATGGAGGGTGCAAGAAACTACTAGAGAAATGACTAAGAAAACAAATGCATACTGGCAGAGAAGATTCAAGTGGAGTGCTGGCCACAAGGCATATGGGATCTTCCTTGACCAGGGATTGAACTCATGTCCGCTGTGTTGGAAGCGCAGAGTCTTAACCACTGGACCACCAGGGAAGTCCTAGCAGGATCCTCTATGACCCACATCCCAGAATATTGGAAATAAAAGCAAAAATAAACAAATGGGACCTAATTAAAATTAAAAGCTTCTGCACAACAAAGGAATCTATAAGCAAGGTGAAAAGACAGCCTTCAGAATGGGAGAAGATAACAGCAAATGAAGCAACTGACAAACAACTAATATCAAAAATATACAAGCAACTCCTGCAGCTCAATTCCAGAAAAATAAATGACCCAATCAAAAAATGGGCCAGAAAACTAAACAGACATCCCTCCAAAGAAGATATACAGATGGCTAACAAACACATGAAAAGATGCTCAACATCACTCATTATCAGAGAAATGCAAATCAAAACCACAATGAGGTACCATTTCACACCAGTCAGAATGGCTGCGATCCAAAAGTCTACAAGCAATAAATGCTGGAGAGGGTGTGGAGAAAAGGGAACACTCTTACACTGTTGGTGGGAATGCAAACTAGTACAGCCACTATGGAGAACAGTGTGGAGATTCCTTAAAAAACTGGAAATAGAACTGCCTTATGATCCAGCAATCCCATTGCTGGGCATACACACTGAGGAAACCAGATTTGAAAGAGACACGTGTACCCCAATGTTCATCGCAGCACTGTTTATAATAGCCAGGACACAGAAGCAACCTAGATGTCCATCAGCAGATGAATGGATAAGAAAGCAGTGGTACATATACACAATGGAGTATTACTCAGCCATTAAAAAGAATACATCTGAATCAGTTCTAATGAGGTGGATGAAACTGAAGCCTATTATACAGAGTGAAGTAAGTCAGAAAGAAAAATACCAATACAATATACTAACGCATATATATGGAATTTAGAAAGATGGTAACAATAACCCTGTATGCAAGACAGCAAAAGAGACACAGATGTATAGAGCAGTCTTTTGGACTCTGTGGGAGAGGGAAAGGGTGGGATGATTTGGGAGAATGGCATTGAAACATGTATAATATCATATAAGAAACGAATCACCAGTCCGGGTTCGATACAGGATACAGGATGCTTGGGGCTGGTGCACTGGGATGACCCAGAGGGATGGTACAGGGAGGGAGGTGGGAGGGGGGCTCAGGATGGGGAACACGTGTACACCCGTGGCAGATTCATGTTGATGTATGGCAAAACCAATACAATATTTTAAAGTAATTAGCCTCCAATTAAAATAAATAAATTTATATTAAAAAAAAAAAAAAAAACAAGTGGAGTGCTGGATTTTGTGTTCCAAGGTTACAAAGTAATGGGTGGTTTTGTAGGATTTCAGAGAAAGAAAAGATACAGGATGACTTTAAGTAAAAGACCTGGAATGAAATGTGGAAGTCAGACTGGGTAAGGAGGTGAGGTCATTAGAAGAATAGCCTTTTGATGGAATCAAAATACCCAAAACTAAGCGACCGACTCCAGTACTCTTGTCTGGAAAATCCCATGGATGGAGGAGCCTGGTAGGCTGCAGTCCATGGGGTCGCTAAGGGTCAGACACGACTGGGTGACTTCACTTTCACTTTTCACTTTTGTGCATTGGAGGAGGAAATGGCAACCCACTCCAGTGTTCTTGCCTGGAGAATCCCAGGGACGGTGGGGCCTGGTGGGCTTCCGTCTATGGGGTCGAACAGAGTCGGACACGACTGAAGTGACTTAGCAGCAGCAGCAGCAAAACTAAGGGAGAGGTTTTTTGTTTGTTTGTTTGTTTGTTTTAGAACTTTCATTAAGACAACTACTTAGCTCAAGTTTGCTCTTTCTGACTCAGAAACAAGTATCTCTGCTTTGCAGCCTTGTGTGCTTTGCACCCGCGTGTGTCTTATATAACCACTGTAAGATATGAGCATGAATTAGTTAACATATTCAAAACTGAACTTTGGAGAGTCCCCACTTTTCTTATACCTGTTTTTCTCGCAGTTTCCCTGGTTTGAGTTAGTGATGACCCTCTGTTTAAAGTTGCTTAGATAAAAACAGTTAGATTCTCCTCTCCCTACTCTCTCATACTCTATATCCATTCTATCAGGAGGTCCTCCTGGACTGACCTAGAAAACACATGCAGAATTTGACAACACCTCCCAATCTCAACACAGTGACTCTCTTTAAGCTACAAGCATTATTGCCTCAGGCTCCTAATTGGTCTTTTTGCTTTTATTCTGGTTCATTTATTGTCTGTTGGCCACCCAACCAAATGAGCCGGTTAAAACCTGCCCGTCACTTTTAGCTGAAAACTCTTCGGTGGTTCCCTATCTGACTCGGAGTAACAGCCAAACTCCCAACAATCGTCATTGTCTGTACATGATCTGGCTCCTGGTCATGTCTTGGTGTCTGCTATTATTTCTTCCTTCCACCCCTGTTCATTCTGCTTCAGCCACACAGGACTCCTGCTGTTCCTGGCACATTCATACTCAAGGTCCTCACATAGACCCACCCCTCTACCTACAGTGATTTTCCCCAGATATTTATGGACCATGTCTTTCCTCCTTTTAATGTTTGCAATGTCAACACATCAAAGAGAACTTTCCTTGATGATTTAAAATTGCAACACTTTAACATCACTACCGCACAATTGCACTCATCTTACACGCTAGTAAGTGAAGTGAAGTGAAGTCACTCAGTCGTGTCCGACTCTTTGGGACCCCATGGACTGTAGTCTATCAGGCTCCTCCATCCATGGGATTTTCTAGGGAAGAGCGCTGGAGTGGATTGCCATTTCCTTCTCCAGGTGATCTTCCCGACCCAGGAATCGAACCCAGGTCTCCTGCATTGCGGGCAGACGCTTTACCGTCTGAGCCAGGGAAGCCTAGTAAAGTGATGCTTAAAATTCTCCAAGCCAGGCTTCAGCAATACGTGAACCCTGAACTTCCAGATGTTCAAGCTGGTTTTAGAAAAGGCAGAGGAACCAGAGATCAAATTGCCAACATCTGCTGGATCATCGAAAAAGCAAGAGAGTTCCAGAAAAACATCTATTTCTGCTTTATTGACTATGCCAAAGCCTTTGATTGTGTGGATCACAATAAACTGTGGAAAATTCTGAAAGAGATGGGAATACCAGACCACCTGACATGCCTCTTGAGAAACCTGTATGTAGGTCAGGAAGCAACAGTTAGAACTGGACATGGAACAACAGATTGGTTCCAAATAGGAAAAGGAGTATGTCAAGGCTGTATATTGTCACTCTGCTTATTTAACTTATATGCAGGGTACATCACAAGAAGTGCTGGGCTAGATGAAGCACAAGCTGGAATCAAGATTGCTGGAAGAAATATCAATAACCTCAGATATGCAAATGACAGCACCCTTATGGCAGAAAGTGAAGAGGAACTAAAGAGCCTCTTGATGAAAGTGAAAGAGGAGAGTGAAAAAGTTGGCTTAAAGCTCAGAAAACGAAGATCATGGCATCCGGTCCCATCACTTCATGGCAAATAGATGGGGAAACAGTGGAAATAGTGGCTGACTATTTTTCTGGGCTCCAAAATCACTGCAGATGGTGACTGCAGCCATGAAATTAAAAGATGCTTGCTCCTTGGAAGGAATGTTATGACCAACCTAGATAGCATATTCAAAAGCACAGACATTACTTTGCCAACAAAGGTCCGTCTAGTCAAGGCTATGGTTTTTCCAGTAGTCATGTATGAATGTGAGAGTCGGTCTATAAAGAAAGCTGAGCACTGAAGAATTGACGCTTTTGAACTGTGGTGTTGGAGAAGACTCTTGAGAGTCCCTTGGACTGCAAGGAGATCCAACCAGCCCATCCTAAAGGAGATCAGTCCTGGGTGTTCATTGGAAGGACTGACGTTGAAGCTGAAACTCCAATACTTTGGCCACCTCATGTGAAGAGCTGACTCATTGGGAAAGACCCTGATGATGAGAAAGATTGAGGGCAGGAGCAGAAGGGGATGACAGAGGATGAGATGGTTGGATGGCATCACCGACTCAATGGACATGGGTTTGGGTGGACTCTGGGAGTTGGTGATGGACAAGGAGGCCTGGCATGCTGCGGTTCATGGGGTTGCAAAGAGTTGGACACGACTGAGCGACTGAACTGAACTGAACATCACTATTTTCCTTTTCTGCTTTCTCTCCCAAGCATTTACCATCCTCAGTATAAGACATGACTTCAGAACTTCCCTGGTGACCCACACTCCCAAAGCAGTGGGCCCAGGTTTGATCCCTGGTCAGGGAACTAGATTCCACATGCCACAATGAAGAGTTCACATGTTGCAACTAAAAAAAAAAAAAAAAAAATTGCTGCAACAAAGATCAAAGATCCTGAGCACCACAACTAAGACCCAGTGCGGCCAAATAAATGATAAATAAATATTTTCAAAAAGGACATGACTTTTTTTCTGCCTCCTTGCCAGAATGTACACTCCACAATGGCAGAGATCTGCTTACCCACTGCTCTATTTTCAATGTACAGAGAAGTAGCTGATCCATCCCAGGCACTCTATCAATACTTACTAAATGAACAATGAATTACATAAAATTTGGTTACTTTCATATGTCTGTCTACCGTCGTGTGAGCTTCTAAAACCAGAGTATTCTATTTTAATCATTAGCCTTGAGTACACGACTTGGCTTTTTGTAAGCCCTTAATAATATTTTAGGCATGAACATAGGAAAGAATACTGAATTAACCTTGAGCAGTTTTTATAGAGAAATATGTCCTTGGGGGAGACTGGTCCCAGGGAAGGTGGATGAGGGAAGAGGGAGGAAACAGATATTTGTTGAACACTTGCTATATAAGTTGTATGTATTTTCCAAATAACCACTTGAGATAGAAAGTGGTTTAAGCCCAGTTAACTAAGATGCCTCGATCTCAGAGAGTTCAAGTAACTTGCCTGTAGTCACACAGCTAGAGAGGCAAAGCCCTTAAACTTCTAGTTTCACATCAGTGTGAACTAATGCTTGCTGCTGCTGCTGCTGCTGCTGCTGCTAAGTCGCTTCAGTCGTGTCCGACTCTGTGCGACCCCATAGATGGCAAACCACCAGGCTCCCCCGTCCCTGGGATTCTCCAGGCAAGAACACTGGAGTGGGTTGCCATTTCCTTCTCCAATGCATGAAAGTGAAAAGTGAAATTGAAGTCGCTCAGTCGTGTCCGACTCTTAATGACCCCATGGACTGTAGCCTACCAGGCTCCTCCGTCCATGGGATTTTCCAGGCAAGAGTACTATAGTGGGGTGCCATTGCCTTCTCCAATGCTTACCCCAAGTCAAATGCTTAATTTCAACGAAATATCCCCACACATAAAATAGCCTTCACTTTGCCTTCACATTTGAAATGATTATTTCTTCCCCTTTGTCTGTGGATATTTCCTCTCTAGTGAAGAAAGTCAATTGTGTCTTAAGCCACATTTTAAATTTCACTAGATAAATGTTCAATTCTTGTAAATCATTCACTTACTGCTCAGTCTTTCCTGATTTTCCGGTGATTTAACCTCCATCACCATCAAGGATCCTTCCTCAATTATTTGCATATTTAGTTATTTATGATTAAACGAAATCATTATCTTTATTTAATTTGCAGAGGCCTGTGGGATCCGGTATCAAGCCAGATGTGTGCAATTAAGCTAGATACCACAAGGAAAAGCCCAATCAACAGCATGTGGGCTGCAGGCTGGCTCATTAATGTTTCTCTTTGCTTTCCACAAGTTTATATCTGGCAGTTACTTTGTGTGAGACCTGACCTGGCAAAATGAAGGTCTTTGTTTTGTTGTTGTTGTTGTTTTTTAATTCCAGCTGATCTTTGAAGTTTTCTGTATCTGTTCACCTAGTCAGAAGTGGAAAAGTCTCTGCCTCTGAATTAGAGATTGCTTTACTTGGATTTTGTTTACTAGTGAGAAATAAAAACTAGACTCTGTCTCTAGCACACCCTCCCCAGCACCAATGATTATAGCTAAGAAAGGAAGCCTTGAGCAACAAGTCTATATGCCTGAAAATGGTATCATATCACGTCCTAATGCAGTGCAGGTAGAGATGCATTTAGGCAGAGGGACTCTTGATCATGATCAAGGCAATTACAAAGAAGAGAGACATGAAAAAAGGCAACGGTGCTTTTAATTACACAGGAAACAGCTAACATCTAACCGGAGCATCTCCCTGAAAAAAAAAAAAAAAAAAAGGAATTAAATAGATCATCTGTACTATCAGTAATTGGAGAAATGGATAAAATTCAATTTAATTTTACAAGATGACCAAGGAAGCAATAACATTGTGAAGAAGCACCTCATTAATAGTAAGAGTGAAGACAACCCAACTTTACAATTTCCTGTTTCCATGGACTTAGGGGAGGGGGAAGAAATGCTTGATTGTGTGATTGGTGACTTACTTTCTCCATGACTTGGTCCTGTTTCTACAAGTGGATGGAGTACTTAGTCAAAGCACTAGTCTGTATATCATCTCAGGGAGTGGATTATCCCAGAGAGGTGGGAAGGTAAAGCAGAGTGAAGACAGTAGAAGAATTGAAACTGCCTCAAATATTTGAGAGGGGATATCAATAACAAGTACTGGGTCTAAAAGTCAGATTGGGTTTGAAAAAGGAAAGTGATGAAACAAGCAAAGAACCCAGACTTGCATGGAGGGATAGATAAAAATAGCAAAAGCAACAAAAACAAAATGCAATTTTTTTATGACAGTCATTATGTTGAATATTACACATACAGTCATCTCTCCATGTCTATGAATGAGGAACCAGGGGTTACCAAGGACTAACTGTTCTGTGTCATTGTATACAAAGGACTTGAGCATCCATGGATTTTGGTATCTGCAGGGGTCCCGGAACCTGTCCCCAATAGACACCGAGGAATGATGAACTAGCATATGTTAATCCTCTGAGAAAATTTACCAGCCACACATATATTAGGGTTGATCAAATTAAAGCTGAGGAATTGGGAATTAGAGAAGCTAAATAACTTGCCTAAAGGTCATTCAGCTCTTAAGTACCCAAAGTGGGATTCCTACCTAGATTTAGCTTGTACAAAAACATGTGTTCTTTAGTGTTTTAAGCTATTTGTAAAGTTGGAAAAGTACTAAGTTATTTCTGTGAACTCTATTTAATGTGGTCTGATATGACATAATTTGTGAAGGAGTATACTAAGATTTGGGTAGGTTAGCTTGGCTTTAAGATACATGGTTAGAGTCCACAGCTATAAACATGTTAATAAATGGGGCATTCCAAGTGAGAAATTATTCATATTTATCCCAGATCTCTAACAAATATGTGTGAATTTGAGGATATCTTGAGGCCTTTTATTATGACGGGAATGAATTGAGATGGTGATGGACAGGGAGGCCTGGTGCGCTGCAGTCCATGGGGGTCACAAAGAGTCAGACATGACTTGGCTACTGAACAACAATAGCCATGCTTTATGAATAAATATTCTATGATTCTGCTGTGTGCACATCCATAGCATATGCCTCCCAGATCACTGAGATTAAAATAGGTGGTACAAGTAGTTTGGATTATGTCAAAATATATACTAACATACTTTAGGCTTCAACAGTACATGAACCATGAACTTCCAGATGTTCAAGCTGGATTTAGAAAAGGCAGAGGAACCAGAGATCAAACTGCCAACATCCACTGGATCATCGAAAAAGCAAGAGAGTTCCAGAAAAACATCTACTTCTGCTTTATTGACTACGTCAAAGCCTTTGTGTGGATCACAACAAACTTGAAAACTCTTAAAGAGATGGGGATACCAGACCACCTGATCTGCCTCTTGAGAAATCTGTATGCAGATCAGGAAGCAACAGTTAGAACTGGACATGGAACAACAGACTGGTTCCAAATAGGAAAAGGAGTATGTCAAGGCTGTATATTGTCACCCTGCTTCTTTAACTTATATGCAGAGTACATCATGAGAAACGCTGGACTGGAAGAAACACAAGCTGGAATCAAGATTGCCGGGAGAAATATCAATAACCTCAGATATGCAGATGACACCACCCTTATGGCAGAAAGTGAAGAAGAACTAAAGAGCCTCTTGATGAAAGTGAAAGAGGAAACAGAAAAAGTTGGCTTAAAACTCAACATTCAGAAAACTAAGATTATGGCATCTGGTCCTATCACTTCATGGCAAATAGATGGGGAAACAGTGGAAACAGTGAGAGACTTTATTTTTGGGGGCTCCAAAATCACTGCAGATGGTTACTGCAGCCATGAAATTAAAAGATGCTTACTCCTTGGAAGAAAAGTTATGATCAACCTAGACAGCATATTAAAAAGCAGAGTCATTACTTTGCCAACAAAGGTCCATATAATCAAAGTTATAGTTTTTCCAGGAGTCATGTATGGATGTGAGAGTTGGACTATAAAGAAAGCTGAATGCCAAAGAATTGATGCTATTGAAGTGTGGTGCTGAAAAAAGACTCTTGAGAGTCCCTTGGACTGGAAGGAGATACAACCAGTCCATCCTGAAGGAAATCACTGCTGAATATTCATTGGAAGGACTGATGCTGAAGCTGGAACTCCAATACTTTGGCCAACTGATGCAAAGAACTGACTCATTGGAAAAGACCCTGATGTTGGGAAAGATTAAAGGCAGGAGGAGAAGGGGATGACAGAGGATCAGTGATTGGATGACATCACCGACTCAATGGACATGGGTTTGAGTAGACTCTCAGTGTTGGCGATGGACACGAGACCTGGCGTGCTGTGGTCCCTAGGGTTGCAAAGAGTCAGACATGATTGAGCGACTGAACTGAACTGAACTGAACACTAACATTCATTTAGTTATATATATGATGCTGTTTTAAATATTTAATTTAATCTTTTCAACAAAATCATGAGTTGAGTTCTATTATTACTACCTTATTACAGGTGAGGGACTGAATCTCCAAAGACTGAATACATTTTGTCATAAATTTCAACATCATATAGTAACAGCTCCAAACTCTAGGATTCAAATCTAGGTGTACTACTTTGAGAGTTTCTGCTCTTAATTATTATCTTTCTCTACCTTTGTCATCCCCAAATGACTGTAACCCATATCATTCTGTTGAGTAATTACACATTCTAATGAGAACTAAAACACAGGCAGTGGGGCTGGGGTGCTTCTGAGATAATCTCCTTGGAAAAAATCACTCCCCAAACATTTTGAAAACTGATTTAAATAGTGATTTGAGTTTGATTTGTATTATCTGAATCAGCTTGAAGCATATGCCAAAGATATTAACATGGTGATTTCCTATCTAGAATTTTCTTCAGTGGCAAAATGCTTAATTATAACTCTAATCTTATAAATATGGCTGGCAACCCTCAACAAAATACTAAGGGATTGAACCTAGTAATATATAAAATGAATTATACTCCATGACATGTAGAATCTATCTTAGTAATGCAAGGTAGGTTAATATTCTAAATTAATTAATGTAACACACTACCTCAACAGAATAAAGGACAAAAACCACATAAAAATCTCAGTAGACACAGAGAAATTCAACATCTATTCGTGATTAAGAAAAAAAAAAATCAACAAACTGGGAACAGAAAGGGATTTCCTCAACCTGACAAAATCATCTAAAATAAAGCCAGAACTAACAGCATGCTTAACAGTGAAAGACTGAATGCTGTCTCTCTAACATCAAGCAAAGGACAATGATGTTTGTGTGTGTTCTTGCTGTTTCTATTCAACATTCATACTGAAGGTAGGATTAGGTGATAAAATGGAATATAAGGCATTCATGTTGTAAAGGAATTAGTAAAACTACCTGCTATCACTTGAATGTTTGTGACCCCCTCCACACATAAAAGTTGTATGTTGAAATCCTAATGCCCAATGTGATAGTATGAGAAGGTGGGACCTTTGGAGAGTTATTAGGTCATGATACCTATCTAGAGATTCAAAACAATCCATATTAAAATGCTTGATGTTTTTTACAGGGATTTTCAAGTTGATCCTAAAATTCATATGGAAATTCAAGGAACACAGAATAGCCTAACCAACTCTGAAAAAGAAAAGCAAACTTGCAGGACTTGCACAGCTAAGAATAGAGAATTGAGAACAGAAATAAACCTGCATATTTATATTCAATTGATTTTCAACAAAGGCATTAACACAAGTCAATGGGAAAGAACATTCTTTTCAACAAATGATATTGGGATAACAGGATGTCAGTATGCAAAACTATAATTAGGAAAAAGCATAGTTTAAATCTTGGTGACTCTGGATTAGACCACAGTCTTAGATATGACCAAAAGGTAAAAAAGATTTAGATCAACCGGTGCGTGTGTGTGTCTGTGCATGCACATGCATGCTCAGTCGTGTCCAACTCTTTGCCACCCCAGGGACTGTGGCTTGCCAGGCTCCTCTGTTCATGGAAGTTCCCAAGCCAGCACTGGAGCAGATTGTCATTTCCTCCTCCAGGGGATCTTGCCCACCCAGGGATCAAACCTGTGTCTCTTGTATCTATGTCCTGCATTGGATGACAGATTCTTTGCCAGTAGTGCTGGATATCATTCAAAACAGAGAACATTATCCTTTTAAGGATACCATAAGCAAAGGGAAAAGAGTTCAGAGAATGAAAGACATTTACTTCAAATCATATACCCCATAAGAGATTTGTATCTAGAATATGTAAAGAACAACTTAAACTCAATAATAAAAAGATAAATAGCACTGTTTTAAAATGAGCAAAGGATTCAAATGGACATTTCCTCAAAAAAGATGCAGAAATGGCTCACATGCACATAAAAATATCCTCAAGACCACTAGTCATCATGGAAATGCAAATCCAAACCACAATGAGATGCTGCTTCATATCCACTAGGATGACTGTAACCATAAAGATACTTGATAACAAATGCTTGTGAGGATATGGAGAAATTGGAAACAGCACTGCACCCCACTCCAGTACTCTTGCCTGGAAAATCCCATGGACGGAGGAGCCTGGTGGGCTGCAGTCCACGGGGTTGCTAAGAGTCAGACACGATGGACGAACTTCACTTTCACTTTTCACTTTCATGCATTGGAGAAGGAAATGGCAACCCACTCCAGTGTTCTTGCCTGGAGAATCCCAGGGGTGGGGGAACCTGGTGGGCTGCTGTCTATGGGGCTGCACAGAGTTGGATGCAACTGAAGCGACTTAGCAGCAGCAGCAAGTGGTTAAGCATAGTTACCCTATTCAAATAACTCCACTCAAGAATTACCAGTAATTCCACTCTTAGGAGAAATATACACAAGATAAATGAAAGTACATGTTCACACAAGCATGGGCATAAATGTTTATGATACCATTATTCATAATAGCCAGAAACTGGAAATAACCCAAATGTCTGTCAACTGATTAATGGGTGAATAAAATGTGGTATTTCTATACATGGAATGCAATTTTGTAAGAAAACAGAAAGTATTGATACATGCTATAATATGGACAAACCTGGAAAACTTACTAAGTGAAAGAAGTCACAGAGGGCTGCCTAGTTTATGATTCTATTTCTATGAAGTGTCAAAAAATAGGCAAATCTTTAGAGGCAGAAAATAGATAAGCAGTTGCCTATAACCGCAGAGGTAAAGCAATTGGTAGGTGATCAGTAAGAGCTACAGGGTTTCTGAGGAAATGGAAATATTGTAAAATTGGTTGTGATGATGCATATATAATTCTGTGAATATACTAAAAGACAATGCATTGTACCTTTTAGATGGATGGATTATAAGGTATGTTAGATTTCAGCAAAGCTATTTAAGGATAGTGGATTTAACCAATTTGAAACAGTAATACACTACAGATTTCATTGTTGTTAGTTGGTTTTACCCTTTGAGACCAATTGTCTCTCAGAAATAATATCAGCCTTCCTCCTACAATCCCTTTCATGTTCAGACACTTATAGCCTGGAACTAGACCTCCATCTCCATTTTTTAAATGTAATTCCTGTCTGCTCAAAGAACTCAGAAATAAAAGAGGATATTACATGCAGGAGAATTTAACAAATGTTTCATGGGAAAAGTAGCCCTTTTTTATTAATAGAAATAAAATTACTAGATTAGGTAGAATTTCAAAGATTATTTCATTTGTCCCATTTATTCTCTATTGAATTATTGTCAAAAGATATCAACTTATATCCTTGTCACTAGCTGACAGTTTAGTGGTTTATACTCCTCTTCCAAGCGTCTCACTCTACTTTTGACTGTTCTACAGAATGGTTCGTCCTTATATTTAGCAGAAATCTCTTTCTCAATAAAGTGAAACACACATGTTTCTGCTTTTATAATTTAGGGCCAAAAGATCAGTCAAGTTTCTCTCTTCACCATGACTACCCTTCGTTAATTTGCAGTATCTATCATGCCCGGCAGCAAGGAGGTAAAATGGAACATGCAATACTAGAATTTGATCCAAATAGACAGACTATGGGCCTTGGGCAAATTACTTAACACCTCTGAGTTTCACTTTGGCATCCATAAAATGAGAACAATAAAATCTACCTTGTAGAATTCTTAATGAAATTTGTTGGATAGCTTTTAAGTGCCTGGCAGAAGGTAGGTATTCTAGAACATTAGTTCCCATCTCTTCAGCAGTCCTTGTGTCTACTTTATTGCCAGTAGAATTTTCCATTTATTTTGATCACCTGAGATGTAAAATGAGTATAAAACATGTGTAAACTATGCTTGACATGTGAGCATAGGTAAAATGGAGAGCCAGCAGAAGGGACTCCTCTGACTTCCCAGGGATTTAGACAACCTACTCAGTAACTTGTAGGAAATTCACAAAATTTTGCTTGCCTAATAGGCTGAGCATGTACCTTCCTTCCTCTGGTCATCTATAGAGAAATTCTTGTTTTGTAAACAAGCCCTACCCTGCTCATTTGGCTGAGAAACAGGGACTTTTTTTCCTCTCTGAATTATTTTCAACCCTACAGAGAGTTTGAATTAATATTTTGAACATATGTGGTTCAAAGCTTTTACTTTTCTGGTGGTTCTTGCCTTTACTCATTGATAGGCAAGAATTTGTTTTAGAAACAAAACTGGATGTTCAAGCATGATAGTATGGCATTTTTAGAAATAGGAAGAAACTGAACTCAAGCATGTTCAGTAAATGTCATCACTGTACTCAGTACTTTCTGATGATCGTAAGCATTTCTACTATTATCTGCATTTTACGTAGAGAAAACTGAGACTCAGAGAAGTGAAGAGACTTTCTCAAGTTTTCATAAACAATGCCATTCTATCGCCAAAGCTTCTCTCTCCATTACACACTGCAGTAGCACACTTGGGTAGCAGTTAGCCTGATTTTATATAAGAATTAGGGCTGGCACAAGCAAAATTCCTGAATTTGATTGTTGTGCTTTGATTCCCTTTTTGCTGCTGCTAAGTCATTTCAGTCGTGTGCAACCCCAGAGATGGCAGCCCACCAGGCTCCTCCGCCCCTGGGATTCTCCAGGCAAGAACACTGGAGTGGGTTACCATTTCCTTCTCCAATGCATGAAAGTGAAAAGTGAAAGTGAAGTCGCTCAGTCGTATCCGACTCTTAGCGACCACATGGACTGCAGCCTACCAGGCTCCTCCATCCATGGGATTTTCCAGACAAGAGTACTGGAATGGGGTGCCATTGTCTTCTCCGTGATTCCCTTCTTAGGAGTATAAAAATGAAATATATGAAAGAACACTTGGTTAGTGAATCAGCAAATCAAAGTTCTAATTTTGGCTATTCCTCTAAATGACTGTGGGCTTCTGGGACCTTCACTGCTTTTGAAGAATAATATTTATATTTATATAGAGATCATTAATTATATAGAATCTTAAATAAATTTAAAAAAACCCTCAAATATTCCACTTCCTTTCTGTCTCCTTCTCTACCTATTCTTCAGGGATGTTCTATTGAAAAGCCATATATATATATATATATATATATAGTGGCTATTCCTTTTGTCTCTCTCTTCAGGATTAACTTATGTAAAACTGACTCCAGGCAGGCTTCCTGACAAAACAGAAATTAGCCTCCTGAAGAACTCCTTCGAAATCTTCCACAGTTCCAAATGGTGCTCCTGAGTCCCTGGGTATCCCAAAGCTCTCTTGGGGGAGAACCATCAACATTATTTCATAATATTCCAGATGTCATTTGTCTTTTTGACTCTCATCTTCTCCTACATACACTGTGGAGTTTTCCAGAGGCTTCCTGACAAGCAATATCACACACATAATTCACAGATAGATTGCAGAAGCAGACATGAGAATCCAGGAGTATTTCCATGTCAGATAGTCAAGGCACTTGCAAAATGTAAAACAATGCTAATTTTGGTTTGTCTTGGAAAATACAATTTTAATTAAAATATATCTATGTCAACACAGAAAGAGCTTATTATGTTTAAAAGAATTAATAAATATTTTTGAAAATTTATCAGTTTTAAATATTTTAAGTATAGTAAAATCAACATATAGAACCCACACAAACATACAATCTTTTTAGACTTCTCAAAGACTCTGGAGACCAGTGAGTTTGAGAACTACCGACCTAAGGCAATCAGTCCTTATAGTGTTGAGATGGGCTTGGGCCACAACCTTGCTCATGACATTTATGTAAGACTTGTGACATCCATGTGTACTGCGCCTCCTCCCCCACTGCAATGAGCAACAGAAAACCCCTCTATCTACCACTGTTCTTACCTCAGTGAATTTACACTAATACACCTATTCCATGCAGAGTGTGTTCACTTCTTGGGCACTCACACATATTCAGCATCAATCTAAAAATTCTGTTAAACAAACACGAGTCCAAATATAAAAGCCAACTAGAGGTTCTGAAAAAAATGGGTGAGTTGAAATATATGAAGAATGTATGTCTCAGTTATTTAGATTCTGGAATTTTATATTTTTCTGGTTTTATATGTGGAGCCTAAGAGGAGAAATACTGATCATATGAAAGTGTAACACTGCAAGAATTTTGACAATGTTCTCATTACTCCAAGTCCCAGGGATGGTTATTATATTATGTTGGTAGGAAGAACAAAGGGAAGATCGCTTGGAAAATATGACAGTTGGTTGTAGTAGCAGCCTCTACTTTGCTTATTCCTGCTGGTATCAATGCCTTTCCGGAATCCACAGATACACTAGCTCAGGTTTGATCAACTGAATTGCTTAGTGCAATGGAACAATAGCAAACATGATGCAAGCAGAGACTTGAAGTCTTCACACTTACGCTTGTCCCCTCTTGCTGGTCTTGGAACCTCGAGTCATCATGTAAACAAGCATGGGCAGGCTCGCTAGATGATAAGAAACATGAGACATGTGACTGGGTAAGTCAATTCTCACATGTGTCAGGGAAGACATGTGGGACCAGCCAACACTCAGCGATCAGCCATCCCATCTGTGACCACAGATGCGTGAGGAAGGCCAGATGAAAGCTTCAGGCACACGGGAACTGTCTGGTGGAGTGAGTGAGTAATAGTCGCTCAGTCGTGGACTCTGTGAGCCCATGGACTGTAACCCACCAGGCTCCTCTGCCTATGGGATTCTCTAGGCAAGGATACTGGAGTGGGTTGCCTGGTGGGAATGGAAGTCAAATAAGTGGTTGATGTTTTAAGCTTCTGAATTTTGGACTGGCTGATTTTACAACTGGAGAGATTTGATACCAAAATTACTCTAATTTTGAGCTTGTAAAAATACTTATAGAGACTTCTTTGATACAGGTGTAGACTGTCTTGGTGCTAAGTCACTTCAGTCGTGTCCGACTCTGTGCGACCCCATAGACCGCAGCCCACCAGGCTCCCCCGTCCCTGGGATTCTCCAGGCAAGAACACTGGAGTGGGTTGCCATTTCCTTCTCCAACGCATGAAAGTGAAAAGTGAAAGTGAAGTTGCTCCGTTGTGTCCGAGTCTTAGCGACCCCATGGACTGCAGCCTACCAGACTCCTCCATCCATGGGATTTTCCAGGCAAGAGTACAGGAGTAGGGTGCCATTGCCTTCTCCGTTAGACTGTCTTACTTCCTGACTTTTACAAGGTAGTAAAGATGCCAATGAGATCTGTCAAGGTTCCTCTGTAATCTGTGTTACCCAGAGCCATTGAAGCTCTTGCTGTAAATGTGTTGGCAGTGAAGGTTGCGGGAAGGCTTGAGGTGCAGTGGGAAATGGTAGAGAGTTTGGGGCAGGTGCATTTGTTTGGTTAGCTATAACAAATTTCTCATTCTCAGCTTTGGTTTTCTCTAACGAATAAGTTGAATGAGCAAAATTTTCACCCAAGAAACTTCTAAAGACATTCTCTGCTATAGGACAATAAATAATAAAATATTGCTTGATAATGTATAGATAAATGACTTATGAAGGATATCAAACTGGTAGCAGGACATGAAGCATGAAAAGACAAGATGCAGCTGCTGGGAGGCAGAGATTCAAGCTGGAGATTCAATGAGGAACTACAAAAGCTACTTCAGTCTTCCTTTAGAACATTTGACATTTGACAATGTGATGCACACACTGAATGCCAGTTACCTCTCCCCAGACCTGACATGAGCCTTGTTAGATCAGAAACAGGGCTTCTCCCCTGAAATGTATGTGCTTGGACGTTAGAGATGGTGGGAATTAGAACCAAATCTTAGCTTCACTGCTTACCAGATGAATGACCTTCTCCAAGATATGACCTATCAAGTGCAATAATACAAACACCTAAAAAAGAAAAGAAAAAAACCCTGTTTGAGAATTGTGACAATGACATGTGGCTTTTTCTCTCTCTCTTCTCTTTCCTTCTCCCTCTTTCTTTTGGTGACATTACAATTTACGCAAAGAAAATTATGCCTTCTTTCAGGGACACGTAACGATGTTTCTGGCCCTCTAGGAAATTTTGCTTTTATGGTCCCCTTCTTTCATAAAAGCAAACTTACTACAAATTATATTTTATGACTGTATAAGTATATAGACAAATGTAATTGTTGACCTTAAAAGTTAATTTTTTTTCTGATTTTAAAGGAAATTAAAACATTTTTATGGAAAAAAAACCCACAAGAGATCTTAAGCATTCACACCACACACACACAGAAGAAAGAAAGAAAGAAGAAAGAAAGGAAAAGAGTTAACTATGTAAATGTCAGGTGATATAAGAGATGTGTTAGTTATCTTGATCTTGGTAATCATTTTATAATGTATATGTTTACCAAACCATCATGTTGCACACTTTAATATATACAACTATATTTACTAATTAATCCTCAATAAAGCTGAAAAAAGAAAAAAATGACAGCATTTCTAAGGACTTCTGTGAAGATGCTGGGAAAGAAAAAGGTGTGGAAGAGTCCATTTGAGAAGACAATGTTTTCCTTGGTGGAGTATTTATGAAAGAAGAGTGAGCCTCTAAGCAAAGACCACTGGTAAGTTTAAGGCTGTAGCACTTTTACTGTTGCTCAGAGGTGTCTACTTGCTTGCGTAGGGGGAGAGGGAGGCTGAGCATTAGGAAGATGAGATTCAGTTGCAGAAAACAAAGACATCGGGGCTGACACACCCATTCGGCACAGCAGACATGGTACTCAGGAACCAGATGACATTCTTTCACAAATACTGTTCAGCACAAGCTCCTTGGACCCATTACCCACATGGTCTTGGTGTGTAGACTGCCAACATTTCAGAGGAAGGAAATAATGACTAAAGCAGAGAGAGAAAAAAAGAAACACAAACAACAAAAATAGTCCACCTATTAAATATGTATTTAAGACCTGGATCTGTGAGGAAAAAAAACATTAAAATATATACTCTTCTGGCAAATCTAAAATTAAAAAGAGAAAGGACAAATAAACCAAAAGAGAAATTACTGGGATGGTAGTAATCACGCGAAAAGGATATAAAGGTACATACTGTGGGCACTGAGAAATATAAAAATCTTAACAAAGTGGCAGGAGGGAGATGGTTCTGTTACTCTACTAATATTATTAACTTAACAAAATAGGATAAAATTGAAAAACTGAATATATGAATCCATGAAAAGTACTTAAAAAGTTATCTGAGAATTATTTCTAAAGATTTTAAGTCAGATATCTTTATTATAGAATCCTTCGAACTTGGGGTTCTAATTCCTTATGCCATAAAATCTATTTTTCCAGATATATAAAAGATGTAAAATCATTCAATTCACTTCATGAAGCAAGTACACAACTTATTTCAAAATATCACAAAGATGGCACGTAAGAGGAATCATTACCATGAATCAGAGAAATTTGTGAGTATTCAAAATAAAATGCTAAAAGAGAAATCCAAAAATGCATCAAGAGAAAAATATACCCCCAAATTATGGCAAATGCAATGTGCTAACTTGGAATCTAAATCATATAATAGGTCAAAAATAATTATTCCAATATATTACTAAAATTATTCAATTACCTTGCAACTATTATTTTGATAAAAATATAAAAGTTACTCTAAAATTTTTAATTATAACATCTATCTAAAAATAATCATATCAAAATTAAAGGAGATACACTCAAAGCCTAACCACTAAGAAACAAGGGTAAATTATGCACCATTATATCATAAAGAAATTCTTTATATAGAGAGAGTTATAATGTATGTATAATGTAACAGGTACATTCAATACCACAAAAGAAAAAGAAAATAACTCTTAATATTAAGGGAATTTTATTCTGATTTGATTTCCCTTTAGGATCACCTTCTCACCAGGAATAGAAGGTATCTCTAAATTTTGTATTTATTACTCTATTGCTACATGAATAAACAATGTACTGGCTAGTTTTGTATGTGGTCTGGCTCTATATAAATTTTATCATACTGTATATACTACTTCCAATATACTTTTCATCTTAATACCATCATGTAAGTCTCTTCTGCTAATAGCTATAGCTGATTATTTTTCATTTTTGAAAGGAATTTCATACAGTTTCTATTATATTGTTTGAATCAGCAGCAATATACGTTCCCTTCTTCTGGACATTCATTATTTGCTTGAATGTTTCTTTGATTGTTTTGCTACCAACGTTCTTGTGTCAATTTTTTTGCATGTAATGTCATATATGTTTGACTCTGCAGTTCAGTTGCTCAGTCATGTCTGGCTCTTTGCAATCCCATGGACTACAGCACTCCAAGCTTCCCTGTCCATCACCAGCTCCCAGAGCTTGCTCAAACTCATGTCCATCAAGTCAGTGATGCCAACCATCTCATCCTCTGTCACCCCCTTCTCCTCCTGCCTTCAATCTTTCTCAACATCAGAGTCATTTCTAATGAGTCAGTTCTTTGCATCAGGTGGCCAAAGTATTGGAATTTCAGCTTTAGCATCAGTCCTTCCAATGAATATTCAGGACTGACTTCCATTAGGATTGACTGGTTTGATCTCCTTGCAGTCCAAGGGACTCCCAAGAGTTTTCTCCAACACCACAGTTCAAAAGCATCAATTCTTTGAACTGAATAATAAGAGGTTATCCTCTTTAGCTTTTTCCATGCTCAGGCCTTCTAAGTCATTCTGTTGTAAGGCTCTGCTCTCTTTCATGAGTGAGATAAGACTTAAATATTTAAAATTTTCACTTTACTTGAATTTACCACCAATTCCATTTAAATTCTAAACACTTATGAAATTATTATAATAAATCAACAAATACTATTATAATTCATTTTCAAATTCTTTCTGATATTAAATAATATTCTGAAAGCTAGATAAATTACCTATCTAGGATATGGAGCGGAGAAGGCAATGGCACCCCACTCCAGTACTCTTGCCTGGAAAATCCATGGATATAGGAGCCTGGTGGGCTGCCGTCTATGGGGTCACACAGAGTTGGACATGACTGAAGCAACTTAGCAGCAGCAGCAGCAGTAGTAACAGGATAGGAAGACTATGTGATTTAAATTCAGGTCAGTCTGGCTTAAAATCTCATGTATTTAACTGCTATTCAATACT
The DNA here is from genome assembly GCF_003369695.1 of Bos indicus x Bos taurus. Taxonomy (NCBI): domain Eukaryota; kingdom Metazoa; phylum Chordata; class Mammalia; order Artiodactyla; family Bovidae; genus Bos; species Bos indicus x Bos taurus. The sequence continues at coordinate 28,040,928 of NC_040104.1, forward strand.
TCCTAAATTCTAGGTCTCAGAATTAGATTTACTACTCCGATTTTTACAAATTTTTATTTGCCATTTTCTGAATAACTTTATGTTAGTAGTCACGTGTATGCTTTTTAAATTGTAATCATCCTTCAAGATAGTCTTAATTATCTTAATTTCATGGAAGTTAGTTGACATCTGAAGAGTTCCCTGACTCTTAGTTGTCCCAGAGGTAGGAAGTGGCAGAGGCAGGATTTCCAATGAGACTATTTACTTCTGCTTTGCCATGGGAAATTGGCATCATTAGTACTTTATGAACCAGCACAGAATCAATACTCCTTTCTCCACAAAGCTGCCTCCTATCTCTGAGCCAAATCAAGAACTCCCTACCCTTGAAATTTCCCTTTATTCTCTAACATTGGCATTTTTCAAAGCACCAATGAAATCCACCCCTAAATGCAAAAGTTCATTCAAGGTTTTGAGGACCTATTCCCAATAGATGTTCTAAAAATGTTTTGAGCACTCTCAGCATCACTGGAGTGAATGTGGAGATTCATAGTGTACCAATGTTGTCATGATATGTGCGTTAACAATCACACCGCTCTTGAAGTTTGCCTTGTACAAGTGTTTGCAACTCGGTGGGAGTATTCTATTGAGTAAGATACATCACTAGAAACAACAGAAAGATTTTTCTTTGTCCTAAAGTATGGCTTGAATTGATTTTTCTAAACGGCTCCAAAGTGCGTGCTTTCATTCCATAATCCATCCTAAGTGTTTTAAAATAAAAGAACTATCAAATCACTTGGCAAAATGAGGCCTATTGATGCCCAGAAAGGCCAATTTACATTCAGTTGGCACCCTGGCAAGCAGCATGATTGATACCATTCAGATTTGAGACCTGGAGTGATAAATAGTTACACATGGCCAAGCGCCACACTTCAGGGCTCACGGCCCCTGGTGAGTTATTGTTATGCTTTGTCCCTGGTTCTTGTAGGCTGAAAACTTCGTTTTCATAAATTAATCAGTGGTGGCGTTTCGCATGTCTGATTTGTTGCCTTTCTCTAAAGGCCTTTGCTTGCAGTTTATAGTGCTGAGTGACACAGTTTCAAGCTGCCCAAAGAGATAGGAAACAATTGGACAATCAAAAGACTTTCTGTTTGTTATCAAAGCAAATAAATATAAGATTCTCTAAAAGCTTCATCTTAAAATGCAAGGACATTTAAGCACAACTACACTGAAAAAAAATTTTTTTTAATTATATGCTGAATAGGTATGAAAGTGTTATAAAAATACACACAGATGAAAGGAAATAAAAACAAAGGAAAATGCATATATATTCTAACAACCCATTTTAAAGAAATAAATTTTTCTTTGAAATTTCTTGGTCTGCTCCTCTCAGATTCCATTCTGCATCTTCCCTCATCAGAAATAAACAGTAACTACTATATTCAATTTTAGGTTTAATCAAAGTATTGTTTATTTTAAATGGCTTCAACTTATGTGTAAATGGAATCTTCTGTGTGGATTTTTGTGATTTTTTATTTAGCTATAATTTACTTTTATTACTGTATATGATCTTATTATATAAACATGTCACAATTTATAATTTTCCAGTCAACTCGGATTGCTCCTGTTCTTTTTTAAGTTCTGTTATGAATGCTCTTAAGTATGAATATTCCCACATGTATCACTTGGTTCATGTGACTAAGAGCTTATATATAAAAAATACATGAAACTCATGCTATTTGTGACATGTTCATATATTTTTTGAACATATATAGATTTGTGGGTCATAGGGTATTTAAATCTTCAACTTTACCAGATATTGCAAATTGTTTTTTTAAAGTGTTTATACACTGCGTCAGTCTTCCACATGTTCTCTAAGGCTTGATATCGCAGACATTGACAATTTGTGCCCCTGGAAGGTACAAAGTGAAATAATACAATGACTGTAACTTGTATTTGCCTGATTTCTTATGAAGAGGAGTGCATATCTGCATGTATACTGGCCATTTGTCTTTCTCACTCAGTAAAGTGCCTACTATTCACTATTTTTCTACTGAATTGTTTTACTCTTAGTTTTTATGAAAATATTTCTACTTATTTTTCATGTATCTTTGTATTATCTCTATGATATTTGATGAACAAAAGTTCTTAATCTTGTGGTAGGTAATTTCTTCATGCTCGGTATTTTTTGTTCATTATTTATGAAAGCTTTCCCTGGCCCCCAAAATGCCTTTTTTAGAGACTTTTAAAACTGAATACTTTGGCCTTTCAAATTTAATTTTGCTTACCTGTTTGGAACTGATCTTGTATGTGGCATGAAGTTTTGACCCAATTTCATTTTTTGCTTATTGCATACAATCACTTGTCCTAGCACCATTTAGTATAAAAACTAATCTCTTTCCTTGTCTTCAGCACCACCTCTGCCATTTATTTGTTCAGCTCATATTTACTGAGTGGTTAATGTATTCCTGGCACTGTTATAGGGGTTAGGGATCCAGAGGAAATAAATTAGATTAAAATTCCTAGTCTATGGTGTTCTCATTTAAGTTGCAGGAGAAAGATGATAGCTAATAACAAATACACAAACAAAAGTAAAATGTACTTTTTTTAATGGTGATCACTGCTATGAAAAACATAAAAAGAGAAAGAGGATAGGAAAAGTGAGGCCAGAGTTAACTTTTAATGGAATTATCATAAAAGGCTATACTCAGAAGCTAGTATTAGAGAAAAGATTGAAAGAAAGTTATGGAATAACTCATGTGGATAGGTGAGGCAAGGACATATTTCAGATAAAGGGAAGAACAAGTGGGAAATCCTTGAGGCAGAAGCATGCCTGATGTGTTCAGAAGATCAGTCTGGAAAGTGTAATCAAGCAGAAGTTAAAAGATGAGTTCAGAGAGGGAACATGAAGCCAAATTTGTCCGACAAGAAGCCTTTGAAGTATAACATGATCTGAATTACCTTTCTGAAAGGTTCATTGTATCAATCAATGGTCAAAAGATCACTGTATCAAAGAATCAGAATCAATCAGGTATGTTGTAATTTAGCAATAAATAACCACATATTCTCAGTGGCCTCACATCATGGATGTTTAACTCTTGCCCATGTTACACTCATCGCAAGGCAGCTGGGCACTGTGGTCCACATTCTCACTCAGGACCCAGATTATTGGAGTAGCTACTACTGGGGGTGCTACTAGTGCCTATCACAGTGAGAAAAACAAAAACTAGTCAAACCAAGCACCCACCACTAGAGAGCCCCATGCATCTAGAAGTGACCACACCATCATTTCCATTCTCATTTCATTGGCCAACTTAAATGACATGGTAAATTAGGTTTCAAGGGGGCAGAGCAGTTCAAACCTACACAGGCTGGAGTACAAATCTCTGGCTGCTGTGTTGAGAACACATGGTGGGATGGACAGCAGGAGAGGCTACAGCCTGTTCAAGGCCAAAGGCTTAAACCCTTACACCAGGGAGGTAACAGAGGATGTGGTGAGAGTTAGTTGGAATCTGGATAAATTTTACAAGTAGGGCAACAGGTTGTTGTTAGTAGATGTGATGTGAGGTCAGAAAGGAAGAAAAGAAGGATGACTTTGAAGATTTTGGCCTGAGCAGCTGGATAATTAGGTACCATTAAACATGATGGCTAATGATTCAGGATGAGCAAGATTTTTTGTTTTTGATTTGTGTGTGTGTATTGGTAGGCTGCAGTCCATGAGGTCGCTAAGAGTTGGACACGACTGAGCGGCTTCGCTTTCACTTTTCAGTTTCATGCATTGGAGAAGGAAATGGCCACCCACTCCAGTGTTCTTGCCTGGAGAATCCCAGGGATGGGGGAGCCTGGTGGGCTGCCGTCTATGGGGTCGCACAGGGTCAGACACGACTGAAGTGACGCAGCAGCAGCAGCAGCATGTGTGTGTGTGTGTGATCCCAACTTCAGAATTAGACTTCCAATTCTGCTAAATTTTTGGTAAGCATCTCCCTGTATTAAATAGCTCCTCTTTTTGGACATCTAGGACTTCATTTCTCTTGGGCTCCACAATCACTGCAGCCATGAAATTAAAAGATGCTTGCTTCTTAGGAAAAAAGTTATGACCAACCTAGACAGGATATTAAAAAGCAGAAACATTACTTTGTTGACAAAGGTCCGTCTAGTCAAAGCTTTGGTTTTTCCAGTAGTCATGTATGGATGTGAGAGTTGGACCATGAAGAAAGCTGAGCACTGAAGAACTGATGCTTTTGGAATGTGATGTTGGAGAAAACTCTTGAGAATCCCTTGGACTGCAAGGATTTAAACCAGTCAATCCTAAAGGAAATCAGTCCTGCATATTCATTGGAAGGACTGATGCTGAAGCTGAAACTCCAATACTTTGGCCACCTGATATGAAGAACTGACTCATTACAAAAAACCCTGATGTTGGAAAAGATTGAAGGCAGGAGGAGAAGGGGACGACAGAGGATGAGATGCTTGGATGGCATCAACAACTCAATGGACATGAGTTTGAGCAAGCTCAAGGAGTTGGTGACAGATGGAGAATCTGGTGTGCTGCAGTCCATGGGATTGCAGTCAGATATGACTGTGTGACTGAACTGAACTGAGGACAGTTTCTGTTATACTCACTGATTCTTGATACTGAGAATTTGAATGATAGTGAGCAGTGTTAGAAGGGTCTTTTCAGGAGTATACAAAATTTCCTGGCCTCATCTTTGGTCCAGCCAATGGTGATGAGAAGAACTGATGGAGCCAGAGCGCCCAGATCTCTTAAAGCCAGAGCATTAGGAACTCTACTGCTCCCTTATGGTTCCTGCCAGCTACAAAGCAAGTTTCCATCTGCATTTGGGTTCCATTGATAGTGGTTGGACAGCATCACCCACCAACTCAATGGACATGAGTTTGGACAAGCTCCAGGAGTTGTTGATGGATAGGAAAGCCTGGCGTGCTGCAGTCCATGGGGTCACAAACAGTCAGACATGACTGAGCAACTGAACTGAACTGATAGTGGTTTTGCCTATTTCTGCGCCAATATCATGTTGACATACCTTGTAAAGTTTTATAAGTTGTGATATTTGGAAGGATTAGCCTTCTGAACCATGACCTCTTCCTTCTTATTCAAGAGTCCTTTGATTTTTCCTGGCCCTTTGAACATTAATTAAAATATTAGGATCGCCTACAAAGTTGCAGTAGCAGCAGCACAAAGTTAAAAACAAATAACAAATCTCTTGGGATTTTTTATTGGGATTACATAGAATTTAACAATCATTTTGGGAAAATTTTACCTTCAGCTGAAGAATGTGGTAAAGATCTCCAATAAATAATTGGAGGTCTTAAGTCTTTCACTAAAAATGTATAGTGTTACCCTGTAAATATTTTGCTCAATTTATATTGGATTTATTTTTTAAAACTTTATTATTTATTAATGTAAATTGTATATTTTTTGTAAATTGTATTTTTAAGCTGTATACATCACAGGGAAATTAAAATTTCTATATATATTTAATTATTTTTATTATTGTTTACTTGTGTTTCTTATGAACAATGTATAGTTAGATTTTAAAGAACACAATTTGTGTATATTTATTATAAATACTGACATAGGTGGATTTGTTTTTCATCTTACTTTCTGTTTTCTATTTGTCCCATTTATGTAATTTTCACTTTTATTCCTTTCTCTTGCATTAATACAATTTCTTATGTCTTTTTTTCCTCTACTCATCAACAGCTATGCAATCTACTTCTAATGTTCTAGGAGTTACCCTGAAGCTTTTCACATATGCACACTTCCTTTATGAAAACCTATTTAGGTTAATCAACATCTTTTTATTTCTTTTGAATAATACAAAGACCTCCTGAATATTTAAATTCTTTTCATCCTCTGCCTACTCATATATTCTTTTTGTTGTATGTTTTAGTTTTTTTCTCCTTTTCCTTTTTACAAGCATGGCAACACTATTATTGTTTCATATCATGGATGCTTACTGAGATTTACTGAGATATTATTGGTTTCTCTGTATAGGATTACATTTTACAGCTTTGACTTTACATCTGGAATTGAGTTGTGTCTGATTGAAGTCACTGGAGAAATGGAAATGACTGAAAATTCTTCCATATTCCTCCTGTGGAGAAATGGAGTTAATTTTTCTCACTTGGACCTGGGCTGGCCTCTGACAGCTCTGTTCGGTGGATTGTGGTAGCAGTGATAAACACGCCAGTTTTGGGTGTGTTTGAGAGCTGGAGCCTTCTTTCTGCCATGGCCTCTGAGAGCTCTATGCTGACCTGAAGGAAGCATGGAAAAGCTCTATGCTGAAGTGACATGCCTGCCCTGCCATAGAGACCACATAGAGAGGACTGGAGGATTACACGGAGAGAGGTGCGGTCTGGCTAATCTCAGTTTCCAGCTCTGCTCCTACACTAAAAGCATCAGGAACATGACAGCCGCATTCTGAACCCTTCAGACCTGCCCAGCCACAAGGTTAATATCATCAACTGGCCCTATTTGATTTCTGAATAGCAGAAGAATCATTCTAACCATATCCAATTCCTGACCTATGAAAACTGTGTTATATAATCAAATGGCTGTCTGTCTTAAGTCACTGTGGTTTGGGATAATTTATTATGCACCAATAGTTAACCAGACCAAATGTCTTTAGGTTTCCCTTATCTGAAAAGTCTTTATTTTGCTTTTACTCTTGAAACACGTTTTTTTGCTGAGGAAAAAATAAAATTAAATAAATGTAAATAAAATAAACTCTCTCAACACACTGAAAATACTATTCTGGCATTCATTCTCTCTATTGAGAAATCAGCTCTCACGCTATGTCAGTCCTTCAAGGATGATTTTGTTTTCTTCTTTCTTATTTTGTTTCATTCAAGTTTTGTTGTTTTAAATCCCTGATTGCTTTTTTAAGATCTACTCTTTTTCTTTGTTTTCTGAAGCTTCACAAGGGTGTGTGATTAGCTTTCTTTTCTTTCATTCTTTGTTTAATTCTACTAGTGATTCATTGGTCTTCAATGTGGGATAGAATCTGGATTAGTTGCCATCATCAGTTCTGGAAAAATTTTTTTCCCAGTCTCTTCAAATATTCAGTTCAGTTCAGTTCAGTTCAGTCGCTCAGTCGTGTCTGATTCTTTGCGACCCCATGAATCGCAGCACGCCAGGCCTCCCTGTCCATCACCAACTCCCGGAGTTCACTCAGACTCACGTCCATCGAGTCAGTGATGCCATCCAGCCGTCTCATCCTCTGTTATCCCCTTCTCCTCCTGCCCCCAATCCCTCCCAGCATCAGAGTCTTTTCCAATGAGTCAACTCTTCGCATGAGGTGGCCAAAGTACTGGAGTTTCAGCTTTAACATCGTTCCTTCCAAAGAAATCCCAGGGCTGATCTCCTTCAGAATGGACTGGTTGGATCTCCTTGCTTCAAATATTGCTTGTACCCAGTCATCTCTTCTTTAAGAATTCCAGTTAGATATATATTAGATTTAGTCTGCCCTCTATTATATTAATCTATCTTTCATGATTTTATATATTTATCTTTTCAGGTATGTATACTTTTTCTTTAAACTATTCTCTTGTTAAAATCTTATTCAGACTTTTAAGCTAATTTCTTATTTAAACTATCCTTTCTCTCCCAACATTTTATTATAAAAATTCTCAAGCTTCCACAAATTGTGAGAATTTTATAGGGAAAATCTACATACCCAGAATTAGATTCTACTGTTAATAGTTTGCCATATTTACATTGTCACATTTCTATTATTCTACTCAAGTATCATCTTATTTTCTACATATATGTTACTAAGAAAGTTACAGACATAAATGCACTTCTACCTAAATACTCTGTCCTGCAGATCACTAATTCAAATTTAAATATTTATTTATAAGTTTCTTATTTGTTCTTAAGTAAAAATTACAAAGAATAAATGAACATACTTTAAGTGCAGCAAACAATGATTGTGTGTCCAGTGAGTTTTTAATTTCATGTACAATGGTTTTCATTGCTCAAAACTATATTTGATACATTTTTGACATATTTTTAAAGTTTTTCTTAAATTTTATATGAAATAATTTTAGACTTAAAGAAATGCTGCAAAGGTAACACAGACAGTTCTCATATAATTTTTACCCTGCTTCCCCTCATGTTAATATCTTATCAGCGGTATAATTATTAAAACTAGGAAATTCATATTAATACACAGCTCTTAACAAACTTACAGACCTTCTTCAGATTTTATTTAACTAGCATTTCTGCTAAAGTCCCTTTTATGGTCTAAGATCCAATCTGAGATTCCACATAGCATTTAGTTTTAATTTATTCTTAGTATCCTCTAATCTGTGACAGCTTGTCAGGTTTTTTTTTTTTTTTTTTTTCTTTTTGTCTTTTATGACCTGATATTTTTAAAGAGTACTGGTCAGTTATTTTGTAGGAAGTCTTCAATTTAGATTTCTCTGGTGTTAGATTGTGTTGCACATTTTTGGTGAGAATACGAAGAAGTGATATTATGATATCAATTTTTATCAGGGGAGATATGATATTGACATCTTATTAGTAACACTATTAATTTGGTCATTTGATTAGTGTATTGCCTGCCTACATGGGTCTTTTAAAATTTTGTACTGAAACTTTATTTTAGTCTTTTATTCTATTTTTTAAACATGTAAAATATTTATTTTATATCAGTGTCTTAATTTTAATATTTTTAATCTTTGCAAGTTCTATTTTGTCCCATATATTTTTGCTCAAGATAATTTGAGTAAAGATGGCACTCTGGTAGAAGCTGTACTACCTCTGCTTTATAGAGCACTGGGGAGATAATGATTTACAGTGAGATTGATGCAACATAAATCAACCATTTATCAGCTGTGTGATTATCAGTAGCTTACCTTATCAGAACATCATTTTTCCCATGTGTAAAATGTAAATAAGCATTATCTTATTTGTAGTGAATATTAAAAGACTTTTACAAAATAAAATAATTCTTCTACAGAACTAACTAGGAGATATAAGAGGATAATGTTCTCTTGAGTTAGCCAATTACCAATTTGAGACATTTATCATTAGGATCAGATTTTAAAGTCATGTCTAATGAAAACAAATTTAGAGGTTCTCTACACAAAGTAACGGGGGTATCTATATTGTTATATTCAGGAGAATTTGTTTGAATAAAAGTAATTAAGAAAACCCTAGGATAAAGAAACATTCAATAGTCCACAAAGCATATTCCCATTCACTGTTTCACAAGATGAAACATTTGAATTTATTTCACAATGTGTGGTAAATAGATCTTATTGTTCTTGCTACATAGCCTACCAGGTTCCTCTGTCCATGGGATTTTCCAGGCAAGAGTACTGGAGTGGGATGTCATTGCCTTCTCCGATAGATAATAATTCTAAGTCATAAAGAAATATAACTTATCTAAGATTGTTGTACTTACAGGTAGGTAGCATTGGGAAGATTCAACAACAAATTTCTTGAGTCCCACACCAAAACCTTCCACCAATCCTGTTCCTTCTACCCTCTAATGCCCATTCATTTTCACATCAACAGTCTTCCCTAATGTCTAGATATCTAACAACATCCTAGGTCACTTCAATGTATCACTACCCCTCTACCTTCCAAGAATATCTTTTAAATTTCAATTATTTTCTTTATCACTCATCACCACTTTCCAAAGAGATATTGACCAATGGCATTAGCTAATATAGGACCAAGTACTTCCTAATGAAGTGTTAAAGCTTTTTGTGATAAAAAATTTTTGCATGTAATCTTATAATCTCTACATATTTATTTGTGCTGCTGCTACTGCTAAATCACTTCAGTCGTGTCCGAATCTGTGTGACCCCATAGATGGCAGCCTACCAGGCTCCCCCGTCCCTGGGATTCTTCTGGAGTGCATTGCCATTTCCTTCTCCAATGCATAAAAGTGAAAAGTGAAAAGTGAAAGTGAAGTCGCTCAGTCGTGTCCGATCCTCAGAGACCCCATGGACTGCAGCCTTCCAGGCTCCTCCATCCATGGGATTTTCCAGGCAAGAGTACTGGAGTGGGGTGCCATTGCCTTCTCCGATTTATTTGTGCATATTATGCCTGTTCATATCTCACTTGGAAATGAAGACAATGTTTAATGTATTATGTCCTTCTAAAAGGAACTTGGAGAAGACTCTTGAGAATCCCTTGGACTGCAAGGAAATCCAACCAGTCCATCCTAAAGGAGATCAGTCCTGGGTGTTCATTGGAGGGAATGATGCTAAAGCTGAAACTCCAATACTTTGGCCACCTCATGTGAAGTATTGACTCATTGGAAAAGACCCTGATGCTGGGAAGGATTGGAGGCAGGAGGAGAAGGGGACGACAGAGGATGAGATGGCTGGATGGCATCACCGACTAGAAGGACATGAGTTTGAGTAAACTCCGGGAGTTGGTCATGGACAGGGAGGCCTGGTGTGCTGCGATTCATGGGGTCACAAAGAGTCGGATACAACTGATTGACTGAACTGAACTGAACTGGAAAGGGATTGTATGATTTAACGTAGAAAAAGGATCAAATAAAATGAATCTTCTAGATTATAGGAGAGGCTGATCCAGCTCCACTCTGTACCTCTTAGATCCTTTTGTGTGCTCAGCCTTAGCTTCACATCACCTTAGAAGGACTATATAGGTCCAAGGATTTGTTGTCTCAGTGAAATTGAGGAAAGCTCCTTTAACACTCAGAATAATTCCCTAACTCTTCTATCGAACACAGAAATACTACAATGTTCATTCTACTCAGGGGAAATACAATTAAAACAATGATAATCAAAGTTAAATTTCACTGAAATATAATATGTATAATATATTACATATAATTATTTCAAATGCTTTACATATAACTTATTTTTCATTGAGATATAATTGATATATTTAAGGTGTACCATGTGCTGTTTTGATGCACTTATATTTTATATTGTGATTACTTATTTATGCCATATAATAACTCTATTGGAAAGATACATTTATAATCCTATTTTATGGATGGGGAAATTGAGGTATGGAGGAGCAAATTCCCTGATGCTGCCTATCTAGTAATCAGCAGAGCCTGGATTTGAGCCCAGATAACTTCTTTTGGCAGCTTGATACTATTCAGAGCCAGAAAAACACTTAGAGTCAGCTTTAAGCAGAGAATTCCACCCCTACATATCAACTCCACTCTCCAAATTACAGGAAGACATCCCAAGATACTCATGGCTTAGCTCTCTGAAATTTTCACTGCCAAACTGTCATTCCTATGAAATAATCTAATTATTATTATTATCATCACTTATACTATAAATTCTTATTCATCATCTATGTTTAGTTCTTAAATTTTTAAATAACTCCAGATTCACAGGAAGTTGTGATGTACTCTTCATTCAGTCTCCCCTTTTGGTACCACCTTGTATAATATAGTTCAGTATCGAACCAGAAAGAGAACATTGGTATAATCATGGATCCTATATTCATGTAACCATCACCACAATCAAGATGGGATGGGGAGGGAGATGGGAGGGAGGTTCAACAGGGAGGGGGTTTATGTATACCAATGGTTGATTCATGTTGAAGTTTGACAGAAAACAGCAAAGTTCTGTAAAGCAATTATCCTTCAATAAAATTAAAAAAATAATTAATTAATTTAAAAAAAGATGTAGAAATGTTCCCTGACTGTGAGGCTCCCTTACACACCATTTTATACTCACGCCTACCTTCCTCCTGCTCATCTATATTTATCAACATTTAGACAAAGCTTATTAAACCAAACTCAGTGGTTGTCCAAGTAAAGGGTTAAAAAGAAAAATAGAAAAAGGTACAAAAATGGCAGCTAAGATTAGGCAAAAGCACAGCTGAGCCTGAAGTTTTTGGATTTAGGCACATTTTTCTGATTGCATTTGGCAATAGAATACTGCAAGTCTTTACTTGGGAAGACGTCATTCTAAGCCCAGAAGAGAGCCAAGTCAGAGAAGAAATTCCCCTTCATCACTGGAATGGAGTGGGATGGGCAATTCATCATTCTCTTCTCAATTAGTTTAGATATCAGAAAACAGGGGTAATTGTCCTGGCTCCACCATTTCTGATCTCATGACTGTGCATTTAACCTGAGGCCTCAGTTTCCTCTTTTACTGAATGAGGATAATAGATATGAAATCACTTTATAAAGGCTAAAATCCAGCATTGGAAGGACTGATGCTGAAGCTGAAACTCCAATACTTTGGCCACCTCATGTGAAGAACTGTCTCATTTGAAAAGGCCATGAATCTGGGAAAGATTATAGGCAGGAAGAGAAGGGGATGACAGAGGATGAGATGATTGGATGACATCACTGACTCAACGGACATGGGTTTGAGTAAACTCCCAGTGTTGGCGATGGACAGGGAGGCCTGGTATGCTGTAGTCCATGGGGTTGCAAAGAGTCGGACATGACTGAGTGACTGAACTGAACTGAAAATCCAGCATCAGGATAATAGAAGTTGTTCAAAGGGTCATCTATTATTTTTCTACATACTCCACTTAGCAGTAACTAGCCATTATCCTTTTAAGAAGCATCTACATCACTGTTGACTTGAAAACAAAGTGTCCTGCTGAGAGGTTGTTGTGGGATGACAAGAATTTTGGATTTCTATTGCGGGATGACAAGAATTTTGTGCATTTCCTAGCACCAGCTAGGAAATGCCTGACAGAGAAGAATAGTCAACATCAGATATGCTTGATTTGTGATAGAAATCTGAAGGACACTTTCCCTTGGCTTAGATATTTATCAATAAATGGAGGCCACACAAATACCATATGTTTTTAGTTTCTGCTAGCTAGTTAAACATAAACAGAGCTCCAAAACCTTGACATCTGGGGCGGTCTTAGGTTCCCAATTTTGAGGAAAACAATAGTACATTGAACACCACAGCATGAGGAGGTCTTATTTATTCTCTTGTAATATTATAAATACAGATATACCTTTGATGGAATAAAAAGAACTCTGAACTAAGGAAGGAGAAGACATCTATTTTAGAGCCTTGTCATGAAGCTTATATGAAGGCTTGGGCAAATCACTTGACCTTTTTGAGTCTTTGTTTATCTGCAAGATAGTATAACACCTGCCTACTTTGTACATTGTTAAGATGAGTAAAGTGAAAAACACATGTAAAAATGTCATGGAAATTACCAATTGGCACATAAAACATACATGTGTATATATATCATATATAATATATATTTAATATATGTAGGTATATATATGGAGAAGGCAATGGCACCCCACTCCAGTACTCCTGCATGGAAAATCCCATGGACAGAGGAGCCTGATAGGCTACAGTGCATGGGGTTGCTAAGAGTTGGACACGACTGAGCGACTTCACTTTCACTTTTCACTTTCATGCATTGGAGAAGGAAATGGCAACGCACTCCAGTGTTCTTGCCTGGAGAATCCCAGGGACGGGGGAGTCTGGTGGGCTGCCGTCTCTGGTGTTGCATAGAGTCAGGCACGACTGAAGTGACTTAGCAGCAGCAGCAGCAGCAGCAGGTATATATATGCTATATATACATGATGTGTACATACCTGATATATATGTATATATATTATGTTATATATATATATATATATATATATATATACACACATATATAGGTGTATATATACACACATATATATACATCTATATTAAATATCATCACAGTTAATGATTGCTATTTTTCATGAAAAGAAATATGTATATGTGGAATTGTTCTACTTCTGACAGCTCAGAAACCAAAAAGCAATTAGTAGGTTAAAACTAGTGTGTTGTGACACTTAAGATACATGGCAGTGATAAAAGTTGTTTGTTTGTTTGTTTCTGGGTAAATATGCAGGATACAGGAAACTCAGTAATTCTGAGGCAGAAGAGAGCTGAGAGCCTTGCAAGTTCAGGCTCCAACCCTTTTATTTACAGATGATTAAATCACAGCTGAAGCAAGATGACTTATCTCAACTGGTGATGGATACTAGACTGTGATAAATGAGGAACAAGAGAAGGATTAATGAGTACACTGACTATGGTAAGATCAATGCCAGTAGGGAAAGAAATATCAAGTAAGAGGTACCATTTGTACAAGGCTTTAAAAGATGGACACCAACAGGTAGGGACTGTAAAAAGGACATTCCTTTCAGAGGGACCAGTGGGAACTGAGGTCCAAAGAAGACAGTAGCCTACAAAGTATGCCCTTAAGGTTTCATTTAAGTTATATACAAAGTATATGTTATGTGTATGCTGTACTTTCCAAGGAGAAGAGGAGGACTAGCTCTTTTCTGAGAACCATGAACATGTTGAAGTTTGGACCTTTCTAGGAGAAAACAGAGGCATAGATCACTAACTTTTCTCAGGCGTTAGTAACTTCCATTCATTTGGATTGAGAAAGTGATGCTTCCTGTACATTTGATTGACTTGAGATTTCAAATGTACTGATATGTGGCTATCACCCTCAAATATTCTGATTCAATTATTATGTGGTACAACCTGGGAATGGGGAGCACCTAAATTCCCTATGTGCTTTTCACAGTTTATTTCTTATGTGATGATCCACACAGTTGAAGGCTTTAGCAGAGTTGATGAAACAGAGGTAGATGTTTTTCTAGAATCCTCTTGCTTTCTCTATGATCCAGAGAATGACATCAACCTCTGTTTCATCAACTACGCTAAAGTCTGACTACATGGATCATAACAAACTGTGGAAAACTCTTAAAGAGATGGGAATACCAGACTATCTTACCTGTCTTCTGAGAAACCTGTGTTTGGGTCAAGAAGCAACAGACAGAACCCTGTATGGAACAACTGATTGGATCAAGATTGAGAAAGGAGTACGACAGGACTGTCTGTTGTCATCCTGTTTATTTAACCTATACACTGAGTACATCATGAGAAATGCCAGCCTGGATAATTTACAATATCTGACACTTCAGATAGAGTTGTGATACCACTCTAATGGAAGAAAGCAAAGAGTTACTAAAGAACCTATTGATGAGGGTGAAGGAGGAGAGTGAAAGAGCTGGCTTAAAAAAAAAACTAAATATTAAAAAAAAAATAAGATCATGGCATTCAGCCCCATTACTTCATGGGAAATAAAAGGGGAAAAGGTAGAAATAGTGACAGAGTTCCTCTTCTTGGGCTCTAAAATCACTGAGGATGGTGACTGCAGCCATGAAATCAGAAGATGATTGCTTCTTGGCAGGAATGCTATGACAAACCTAGATACTGTGTTGAAAAGCAGAGACATTATTCTGCTGACAAAGGTCCGTATAGTTAAGGCTATGGTCTTCCCAGTGGTCATGTATGGTTGTGAGAGCTGGACTGTAAAGGAGGCAGAGCACCAAAGGATTGATGCCTTCAAAATATGGTGCTGGAGAAGACTCCTAAGAGTCACTTGGGCAGCAAGGAGATAGCCATTTTGCTTTTAAGCATTTCTTTATCTTGGGGATGGTCTTGATCCTGTCTCCTGTGCAATGTCATGAACCTCCATCCATAGTTCATCAGGCACTCTATCACATTTAATCCCTTGAATCTATTTGTCACTTCCACTGTATAATGGTAAGGGATTTGATTTAGGTCATTCCTGAATGGTCTAGTGGTTTTTCCTACTTTCTTCAATTTCAGTCTGAATTTGGCAATAAGGAGTTCATGATCTGAGCCACAGTCAGCTCTTGGTCTTGTTTTTGCTCACTGCATGGAGCTTCTCCATCTCTGGCTGCAAAGAGTATAATCAATCTGATTTCAGTATTGACCATCTGGTGATGTCCATGTGTAGAGTCTTCTCTTGTGTTGTTGAAATAGGGTGTTTGCTATGACCAGTGCGTTCTCTTGGCAAAACTCTATTAGCCTTTGCCCTGCTTCCTTCTGTACTCCAAGGCCAAATTTGCCTGTTACTCCAGGTGTTTCTTGACTTACTACTTTTGCATTCCATTCCTCTCCAATGAATAGGACCTTTTTTGGGTGTTAGTTCTAGGATGTCTTGTAGGTCTTCATAGAACTGTTCAACTTTGCTTCAACTTCCCCATATGTGGAGTCATATTGGCATTTTTATAAGATAATTTAAGCAAATAAATGTATTCATCATCAATTTGGGAAAGAGATGAGTAAAGCAATTACCACTGGCCCAGATCCAGAATTTACCAAGCATTAACTAATATCGAGTTGAAAACTAATGAAATTTTAAATCTATTAATTTTATTAATTCAATCCAATTATTTAACAATAAATGCTTATTAACTGCCAATGACATGCCAAGTGTTTTTTGAGCTACTGGGGGATATGATAATGAACAAAATGTTAAAAACTCATGCCTAGTGGAGCTTACGGTCTAATGAGGGAAATAGAAAATGAATAAAAAATATAGAATAAAATGTCTAATGGTGAAGGATGTGTAAGAACAAAATAAAACGATATGGATTATTAGGGACAGTCTCCAAGCAGAAGAATCTCTATTTATATTTTATTTTTGGCTGTGTCGGGCCTTAGTTGCAGCATGTGATGTATTTGTTGCCTCTCAAGGGCTTCTGTCTGGTTGTGACATGGGCTCCGGAGCGTGTGGCCCCAGTGGTTGTAGCACGCGGGTTCCAGAGTGCATGGGCTCTCTAGTTTGAGCCACATGGGCTCTCTAGTTGAGGCTCTGTAGTTGCAGCACATGGGCTTAGTTACTCTGTGGCATGTGGAATCTCAGTTCCCTGACCAGGGATCGAACCCACACCCCCTTTATTGGAAGACAGATTCTCAACCACTGGACAACCAGGGAAGTTCCAAGAAGCAGTCTTTAGGCAGAGATCTAAATTAGGTTAAAAAGTCAGCCAGATACGGTAGAGAAAAAGGCTTCCCAGAAGATGGACTGTCAAGTCCATCACTTTGGGAAGGGGACCAGGCTCAATGTATTCTAAACAGCAAATAGGCCAGGGTGTGACTGGGAATTCATCATTCTCAGTGACGAATGCTACCTGGTGAAAAATGTGGTATGTCAGGGTCCATGTAGGGCAAATCCTTCCTTCCCCACTCACTCCCTTCTTCCTTTTTTCCTTCTTCCTTTCTCCCTCCCCTTCTCCTCTTCCTTATTATTATTATTAATAGTAGTAGCGGGGGCTTCCCTGGTGGTTCAGTGGTAAAGAATCCACCTGCAATGCAGAAGACACAGGTTCAGTCCCTGGGCTGGGAAGATCCCCTGGAGGATGAAATGGCAACCCACTCCAGTGTTCTTGCCTGAGAAATCCCATGGACAGAGGAGCCTGGTGGGCTACAGTTCAGGGTGTCGCAAAAGTGTAGGACATGACTGAACAACTAAACAAATAGTAGTAGTATTTCTCTCTCTCTCTCCAGCAGAGCAAGAATAACTGTAGATGCTGAGAAGAAAATTGCAGGAGGACATACAATTACTTTCACCAACACAGTCACTTTTGGTCCAGTTTCACAGTAAGATTCGTTTTATCTTGCACACGTATCAGTTGAGGAAGCCTACACCTGGAGACTTTAAGAAAGTTATTCTAAAGCACATAGGTGCCATAGTTATGAACTCAATTAAGTATTCTGACTGAAGTCCAGTTCTTTTTCTCTTTCTGGACACTGTTCAAAGCATAAAAACAGAGAAAAATGAAAAGATTATCCCTAATTTAAAAGAACTGCTCTATCCTTAGTCATAGCTAAGGTCTTTTCTCATGCTCATGCTCAGCTGCTCAGGCATGTCTGACTCTCTGTGACTCCATGGGCTGCAGCCTGCCAGGTTCCTCTGTCCGTGCAATTTTCCAGGCAAGAATACTTGAGCAGGTTGCATTTCCTATTCCAAGGAGTCGTCCTGACCTGGAATAGAACTCAAGTCTCCTGTATCTCCTGTGCCCCCTGGGAAGCCCCAATGTCTTTTCTACATTCTACTTTACCTACTATTGAGCTAATCTGATCTGGGAGTTAGCTAATTAGCTAATCAGCTAATTAGCTAATCAGCTAATTTTGGAGTTAACTGATCCCAAGCTCTGTCAAAGAGTAAGAATTTTTGTTGTTGTTTTTAAAGAAAATCATGAAGTGTTTAATGCATAAATTTTACCCAACAATCATGTGAAGAGTTTCTGACTAACAATTTTGAGTTTTTTTGTTTTACCAATATAGAAAATAGAAATACCCTGTAGGTAACAGCATATGCTTGAGATACCAAGCACAAGTATTAATGGGTGAGTAGTTGGATCCTTGCTCTAAGTCTGGACAAAGACTCACTAATTTCTAGAAAAAGCACCATAGGTTATTTTTGCAACATTGGAGTTAAAACTGGGGGGAAAGTCAGAAAGATTAGTCACATGACATTGTACATTTTTATTATAATACTCCATTATTGTGAATTATGTCAGTCCAACTGTGCACCTAGGAAGTAAAAATTACTTCTTCCACTACAGAAATAAGTTCTGTTCAATCCTTAAAAGTGAGAAGTGAAGTGGTTCTAATTTAGCATCAATTTGGACTTGAAAATCTGTATATCTAGGTTTTTTGAGTTGCTAGGTCTCTTGCTTCTGGAATGTAAGAAATGTCCCCAGCATTCATCATTCAGTTCCTTTCTTTGACTAAGAAATCAGCTTAAAAACATCAAAACCTAAAAGAAATGTTATCGTTTAACTAAGACTAGAATGAGTTTTTCATGCTCTTCTCCAAGAATTGTGTTCACATTGTGAACAGACTTGAGTTTATATTCTTTCCCATCTGTTTCTAGCTGTGTACTCCCAAGTGTACTATTTAATCTCTCAAAGCCACCATTTCTTTACATTTAGGAAAACGGAGATGAAAATAGGGTCTTGAAAGCATGAAATAAGATCATGTATTTGGAGTAGACATCTGTCTTACCAAAGACTTGAACACCCTGTCCAAATTTTAGTACTTTTCTATATTATATATCCTTATGTTCCAAAGTTAAGTTTAAAGAAAAGTAAGACTTTATTTCCCAGGTTATCTCACAGCTAGGATTCAAGCATATGACTTAGTTTCTACCAATATGGTACTCCTATCTCAGAGTTTTATTCAGAGGTAAACTACAGAAGGAAACTGTAGCTCAGGTTAACATGAAAAGTATCAGAGGGATAGTGTTTCTAAACTGATTTGAAGGTGACAGTAGCTTCTCCATCTTGAAATATGGTTCTTAAAAGATCAGACTTGAGTTTCTTACTCCAAATTTTCCAATACTTTTATGAAGTACAAATGCCCCTCAATAAATTTATTTCTCCCTAACCTGGCAAAATGGATTCTATTATTTGCTTCTAACAACCATAGCAATCTCAATGTTAAAACATTTATTAGAAAAATTATGAATACCCCAAAATGCTCCATCAATGACAATTCACTGGCCTCTTATTTTTTTTTTTTTTGGTTTTAATTTTATTTTATTTTTAAATTTTACATAATTGTATTAGTTTTGCCAAACATCAAAATGAATCCACCACAGGTATACATGTGTTCCCCATCCTGAACCCTCCTCCCTCCTCCCTCCCCATACCATCCCTCTGGGTCGTCCCAGTGCACCAGCCCCAAGCATCCAGTATCGTGCATCGAACCCGGACTGGCAACTCGTTTCTTACATGATATTTTACATGTTACAATGTCATTCTCCCAAATCTTCCCACCCTCTCCCTCTCCCACAGAGTCCATAAGACTGTTCTATACATCAGTGTCTCTTTTGCTGTCTCATACACAGGGTTATTGTTACCATCTTTCTAAATTCCATATATATGCGTTAGAATACTGTATTTATGTTTTTCCTTCTGGCTTACTTCACTCTGTATAATAGGCTCCAGTTTCATCCACCTCATTAGAACTGATTCAAATGTATTCTTTTTAATGGCTGAGTAATACTCCATTGTGTATATGTACCACAGCTTGCTTATCCATTCATCTGCTGATGGACATCTAGGTTGCTTCCATGTCTTGGCTATTATAAACAGTGCTGCGATGAACATTGGGGTACACGTGTCTCTTTCCCTTCTGGTTTCCTCAGTGTGTATGCCCAGCAGTGGGGTTGCTGGATCATAAGGCAGTTCTATTTCCAGTTTTTTAAGGAATCTCCACACTGTTCTCCATAGTGGCTGTACTAGTTTGCATTCCCACCAACAGTGTAAGAGGGTTCCCTTTTCTCCACACCCTCTCCAGCATTTATTATTTGTAGACTTTTGGATCGCAGCCATTCTGACTGGTGTGAAATGGTACCTCATAGTGGTTTTGATTTGCATTTCTCTGATAATGAGTGATGTTGAGCATCTTTTCATGTGTTTGTTAGCCATCTGTATGTCTTTTTTGGAGAAATGTCTATTTAGTTCTTTGGCCCATTTTTTGATTGGGTCGTTTATTTTTCTGGAGTTGAGCTGTAGGAGTTGCTTGTATATTTTTGAGATTAGTTGTTTGTCGGTTGCTTCATTTGCTATTATTTTCTCCCATTCTGAAGGCTGTCTTTTCACCTTGCTAATAGTTTCCTTTGATGTGTAGAAGCTTTTAAGGTTAATTAGGTCCCATTTGTTTATTTTTGCTTTTATTTCCAATATTCTGGGAGGTGGGTCATAGAGGATCCTGCTGTGATGTATGTCGGAGAGTGTTTTGCCTATGTTCTCCTCTAGGAGTTTTATAGTTTCTGGTCTTACGTTTAGATCTTTAATCCATTTTGAGTTTATTTTTGTGTATGGTGTTAGAAAGTGGTCCAGTTTCATTCTTTTACAAGTGGTTGACCAGATTTCCCAGCACCACTTGTTAAAGAGATTGTCTTTAATCCATTGTATATTCTTGCCTCCTTTGTCAAAGATAAGGTGTCCATATGTGCGTGGATTTATCTCTGGGCTTTCTATTTTATTCCATTGATCAATATTTCTGTCTTTGTGCCAGTACCATACTGTCTTGATAACTGTGGCTTTGTAGTAGAGCCTGAAGTCAGGTAGGTTGATTCCTCCAGTTCCATTCTTCTTTCTCAAGATCGCTTTGGCTATTCGAGGTTTTCTGTATTTCCATACAAATTGTGAAATTATTTTTTCTAGCTCTGTGAAGAATACTGTTGGTAGCTTGATAGGGATTGCATTGAATCTATAAATTGCTTTGGGTAGTATACTCATTTTCACTATATTGATTCTTCCAATCCATGAACATGGTATATTTCTCCATCTATTAGTGTCCTCTTTGATTTCTTTCACCAGTGTTTTATAGTTTTCTATATATAGGTCTTTAGTTTCTTTAGGTAGATATATTCCTAAGTATTTTATTCTTTCTGTTGCAATGGTGAATGGAATTGTTTCCTTAATTTCTCTCTCTGTTTTCTCATTATTAGTGTATAGGAATGCAAGGGATTTCTGTGTGTTGATTTTATATCCTGCAACTTTACTGTAGTCATTGATTATTTCTAGTAATTTTCTGGTGGGGTCTTTAGGGTTTTCTATGTAGAGGATCATGTCATCTGCAAATAGTGAGTTTTACTTCTTCTTTTCCAATTTGGATTCCTTTTATTTCTTTTTCTGCTCTGATTGCTGTGGCCAAAACTTCCAAAACTATGTTGAATAGTAATGGTGAAAGTGGGCACCCTTGTCTTGTTCCTGACTTTAGAGGAAATGCTTTCAATTTTTCACCATTGAGGATAATGTTTGCAGTGGGTTTGTCATATATAGCTTTTATTATGTTGAGGTATGTTCCTTCTATTCCTGCTTTCTGGAGAGTTTTTATCATAAATGGATGTTGAATTTTGTCAAAGGCTTTCTCTGCATCTATTGAGATAATCATATGGTTTTTATTTTTCAATTTGTTAATGTGGTGTATTACATTGATTGATTTGCGGATATTGAAGAATCCTTGCATCCCTGGAATAAAGCCCACTTGATCATGGTGTATGATCTTTTTAATGTGTTGTTGGATTCTGATTGCTAGAATTTTGTTAAGGATTTTTGCATCTATGTTCATCAGTGATATTGGCCTGTAGTTTTCTTTTTTTGTGGGATCTTTGTCAGGTTTTGGTATTAGGGTGATGGTGGCCTCATAGAATGAGTTTGGAAGTTTACCTTCCTCTGCAATCTTCTGGAAGAGTTTGAGCAGGAGAGGTGTTAGCTCTTCTCTAAATTTTTGGTAGAATTCAGCTGTGAAGCCGTCTGGACCGGGGCTTTTGTTTGCTGGAAGATTTTTGATTACAGTTTCAATTTCCGTGCTTGTGATGGGTCTGTTAAGATTTTCTATTTCTTCCTGGTCCAGTTTTGGAAAGTTGTACTTTTCTAAGAATTTGTCCATTTCTTCCACGTTGTCCATTTTATTGGCATATAATTGTTGATAGTAGTCTCTTATGATCCTTTGTATTTCTGTGTTGTCTGTTGTGATCTCTCCATTTTCGTTTCTAATTTTGTTGATTTGATTTTTCTCCCTTTGTTTCTTGATGAGTCTGGCTAATGGTTTGTCAATTTTATTTATCCTTTCAAAGAACCAGCTTTTGGTTTTGTTGATTTTTGCTATGGTCTCTTTTGTTTCTTTTGCATTTATTTCTGCTCTAATTTTTAAGATTTCTTTCCTTCTACTAACCCTGGGGTTCTTCATTTCTTCCTTTTCTAGTTGCTTTAGGTGTAGAGTTAGGTTATTTATTTGACTTTTTTCTTGTTTCTTGAGGTGTGCCTGTATTGCTATGAACTTTCCCCTTAGGACTGCTTTTACCGTGTCCCACAGGTTTTGGGTTGTTGTGTTTTCATTTTCATTCGTTTCTATGCAAATTTTGATTTCTTTTTTGATTTCTTCTGTGATTTGTTGGTTATTCAGCAGCGTGTTGTTCAACCTCCATATGTTGGAATTTTTAATAGTTTTTCTCCTGTATTTGAGATCTAATCTTACTGCATTGTGGTCAGAAAAAATGCTTGGAATGATTTCTATCTTTTTGAATTTACCAAGGCTAGCTTTATGGCCCAGGATGTGATCTATCCTGGAGAAGGTTCCATGCGCGCTTGAGAAAAAGGTGAAATTCATTGTTTTGGGATGAAATGACCTATAGATATCAATTAGGTCTAACTGGTCTATTGTATCGTTTAAAGTTTGTGTTTCCTTGTTAATTTTCTGTTTAGTTGATCTATCCATAGGTGTAAGTGGGGTATTAAAGTCTCCCACTATTATTGTGTTATTGTTAATTTCTCCTTTCAAACTTGTTAGCATTTGTCTTACGTACTGTGGTGCTCCCGTGTTGGGTGCATATATATTTATAATTGTTATATCTTCTTCTTGGATTGATCCTTTGATCATTATGTAGTGACCTTCTTTGTCTCTTTTCACAGCCTTTGTTTTAAAGTCTATTTTATCTGATATGAGTATTGCTACTCCTGCTTTCTTTTGGTCCCTATTTGCATGGAAAATCTTTTTCCAGCCCTTCACTTTCAGTCTGTATGTGTCCCCTGTTTTGAGGTGGGTCTCTTGTAGACAACATATGTAGGGGTCTTGTTTTTGTATCCATTCAGCCAGTCTTTGTCTTTTGGTTGGGGCATTCAACCCATTTACGTTTAAGGTAATTACTGATAAGTATGTTCCCGTTGCCATGTACTTTATTGTTTTGGGTTCGAGTTTATACACCGTTTTTGTGTTTCCTGTCTAGAGAATATCCTTTAGTATTTGTTGGAGAGCTGGTTTGGTGGTGCAGAATTCTCTCAGCTTTTGCTTGTCTGAAAAGCTTTTGATTTCTCCTTCATACTTGAATGAGATCCTTGCTGGGTACAATAATCTGGGCTGTAGGTTATTTTCTTTCATCATTTTAAGTATGTCTTGCCATTCCCTCCTGGCTTGAAGAGTTTCTATTGAAAGATCAGCTGTTATCCTTATGGGAATTCCCTTGTGTGTTATTTGTTGTTTTTCCCTTGCTGCTTTTAATATTTGTTCTTTGTGTTTGATCTTTGTTAATTTGATTAATATGTGTCTTGGGGTGTTTCTCCTTGGGTTTATCCTGTTTGGTACTCTCTGGGTTTCTTGGACTTGGGTGATTATTTCCTTCCCCATTTTAGGGAAGTTTTCCACTATTATCTCCTCAAGTATTTTCTCATGGTCTTTCTTTTTGTCTTCTTCTTCTGGAACCCCTATGATTCGAATGTTGTAGCGTTTAATATTGTCCTGGAGGTCTCTGAGATTGTCCTCATTTCTTTTAATTCGTTTTTCTTTTATCCTCTCTGATTCATTTATTTCTACCATTCTATCTTCTAATTCACTAATCCTGTCTTCTGCCTCTGTTATTCTACTATTTGTTGCCTCCAGAGTGTTTTTAATTTCACTTATTGCATTATTCATTATATATTGACTCTTTTTTATTTCTTCTAGGTCCTTGTTAAACCTTTCTTGCATCTTCTCAATCCTTGTCTCCAGGCTATTTATCTGTGATTCCATTTTAGTTTCAAGATTTTGGATCAATTTCACTATCATTATTCGGAATTCTTTATCAGGTAGATTCCCTATCTCTTCCTCTTTTGTTTGGTTTGGTGGGCATTTATCCTGTTCCTTTATCTGCTGAGTATTCCTCTGTCTCTTCATCTTGTTTAAATTGCTGAGTTTGGGGTGTCCTTTCTGTATTCTGGCAGTTTGTGGAGTTCTCTTTATTGTGGTGTTTCCTCGCTGTGTGTGAGTTTGTACAGGTGGCTTGTCAAGGTTTCCTGGTTAGGGAAGCTTGTGTCGGTGTTCTGGTGGGTGGAGCTGTATTTCTTCTCTCTGGAGTGCAATGAAATGTCCAGTAATGAGTTATGAGATGTCTATAGTTTTGGGGTGACTTTGGGCAGCCTGTATCTTGAAGCTCAGGGCTGTGTTCCTTTGTTGCTGGAGAATTTGCTTGGTATGTCTTGCCCTGGAACTTATTGGCCCTTGTGTGGTGCTTGGTTTCAGTGTCGGTATGGAGGCATTTGATGAGCTCCTGTGAATGAATGTTCCTTGGAGTCAGGAGTTCCCTGGAGTCAGGGTTTGGACTTAAGTCTCCTGCTTCCGATTATCGGTCTTATTTTTTACAGTAGTTTCAAAACTTCTCCTTCTATACAGCACCATTGATAAAACATCTACATTAAAGATGATAAGTTTCTCTACAGTGAGGGTCACTCAGAGAGGTTCACAGGGTTACATGGAGAAGAGAAGAGGGAGGAGGGAGTTAGAGGTTACCCAAATGAGATGAGGTGAATCAATAGTGGAGAGAGTGGGCTAGCCAGTAGTCACTTCCTTATGTGCACTCCACAACTGGACCACTCAGAGATGTTCACGGGGTTATACAGAGAAGAGAAGAAGGAGGAAGGTAACAGAGGTGGCCAGAAGGATAAAAGGAGGGAATGAAAAGGAGGGAGACAGATCCAGCCAGTAATCAGTTCCCTAAGTGTTCTCCACCGTCTGGAACACACAGAAATTCACAGAGTTGGGTAGAGTAGAGAGGGGTTAGGGAGGAGACACAGGCGACCTGGTGGAGAAAAAGGAGGGTCCAAAGGGAGAGAGAGTAGTCAAGCCAGTAATCTCACTCCCTAGTGAAAAATGGGTCCTGAAGATTGGGTCCTTAAAGGTATAAAATTGGTAACAAATACATAAAAGCAAAAATTAAAAATCTAGAGTAGATTTTGGAATTTCAAAAATACGATGTTAAAGAACAGAAGAAGGAAAAGAAAGAGAGAAAGAACGAACAAACAAAAACAAAGAAGGTCGCGAAAATTATAAAGAAAGTACAGGTACAAAATTGATAACTAATACCAGAAAGCGAAAATTAAAAATCTAGAGTAGAGTTTGGAATTTCAAAAATACGATGTTAAAGAAAAGAAGAAGGAAAAGAAAGAGAGAAAAAACGAACAAACAAAAACAAAGAAGGTTGCGAAAATTATAAAGAAAGTACAGGTACAAAATTGATAACTAATACCAGAAAGCAAAAATTAAAAATCTAGAGTAGAGTTTGGAATTTCAAAAATACAATGTTAAAAAAAAAAAAAAGAAGAAGAAGAAAAATAAAGAGAGAAAACAAACAAACAAATACGAACAATGTCACAAAAATTATACGGAAAATACAGGTACAAAATTGATATCAAATACCAAAAAGCATAAATTAAAAATCTAGAGTAAAGTTTGGAATTTCAGATATACAATGTTATATAAAAGAAGAAGAGAAAGAAACAGAGAAGAAGAAGAAAAAAAAAAAAAAAGTCACAGAAATTATATAAAAAAAAACTATAGGTACAAAATTGATAACATATACCAAAAAGCGAAAATTAAAAATCTAGAGTAGAGTTTGGAATTTCAAAAATACAATGTTAAAGAAAAGAAGAAAAAAACAAAAACAAACAAACAAAAAAAACAAGGTCAAAAAATTATAAAATATATATATATGAAGTTTGCTGAAGAAGAAAAAAATAGGGTCTTTTTTTTTTTTTTTTTGCAAAGTAATAGGTTATAAAAGTGAAAATTAAAGGAACAATAGAGGACTTAAAATTTTTTTTTTTAATTAAAAAAAAAAAGAAAGAATGATCGTAAAAATAATAAAAAATATATCTAGAACTTTTTTTTTTTTTTTTTTTTTGTGGGTGTTGTGGGTTCAGTTCATTTTTGGCTAGTTCCTTGGTCAGATTTATATTTCTCAAGATCTATAGGCCCCTTCCTATGTAGTCCGTAGTAACCACAGGGTTTTGATCTATTGCCTGTAGCTTCCAAGGCGTTTCCCTCTGTTATATCTTCTTCTGTTTGCTAGTCTCTTCAGTATCTGGTTTCCGCCCTGACTCAAAGGGCACGGTGGAGGACACTTTTTTTTTTTTTTTTTTTAGGCTTACTTGTTCAGTCGCGCTGTGGGGAGGGAGGGAGGGATGCTGCAAACAAATAACACTGGCGTGGGCTCGCAATGCCTCAGCCACCCTGGGTCTGCCCCTGCTCACGGTGCGTGTAGCCTCCCTGTCCACACTGCTCGGACTCTAGGTTGTTCCGCCGGGAACAATCCGAGGCTGGCCCTGGGCTGCATGCACCTCCCAGGTCCAAGCCGCTCAGGTTCAGGCACTCGGGTAGTCCTCAGAGGCGCAGACTCAGTTGGGCCTGCGTTTTGTGCTCTTCCCAGGTCCGAGCACCAATTTGCTCTTCCCAGGCGAGCGCCAATGCTGCGACTTATCGCCTCCCCGCCACTCGGTTATCTGGATGTAAAACCGGCGCACCTTCTCAGGCAGATATTGACCGTCCAGACCCCCAAGAAGTTTTAGTTAGCAAAGAAGCCTGCTTACAGTTTTATAGATAATGTCTCTCTGGGGCTGCGATTGCCCCCTTCCGGCTCTGGCTGCCTGTCACCGGAGGGGGAAGGTCTGCAGCCGGCTATCTCTGTTCAGTCCTTTGTTCCGTGCGCAGGCCTGGCGGTCTTAGGTTAGGGCTGGCTTTTCGCGTGATAGGTATCCCACAGTCTGGTTTGCTAGCCCAAATTATTTCGCTCAGATAGCGCTCAGGGTATTCAGGCCAGATTCTTACTCTCAGCGATGCAGCCCACGCCGCGCCTCCCTGCCCAGCCCCGGTTTGCTAATGGCGGATGCAGGCGTCTGCGCTGCTTCTCTGCTGGGGGAGTTACCGTAGGGCTCGCAATCTGCGAGTTTTAAATTGTTTATTTATTTTTTCTCCCTGTTATGTTGCCCTCTGTGCTTCCAAAGCTCGGCACAGATTCGTCAGTGAGAAGGTTTCCTGATGTTTGGAAACTTCTCTCTTTTTAAGATTCCCTTCCCGGACGGAACTCCGTCCCTCCCTCTTTTGTCTCTTTTTTTTTTGTTTTTAATATTTTTTCCTACCTCCTTTCGAAGAGTTGGGTTGCTTTTCTGGGTGCCTGATGTCCTCTGCCGGCATTCAGAAGTTGTTTTGTGGAATTTACTCGACGTTTAAATGCTCTTTTGATGAATTTGTGGGGGAGAAAGTGTTCTCCCCGTCCTACTCCTCCGCCATCTTGGCTCCTCCCCCTCACTGGCCTCTTAAATTGGAGGAAATTGGGTTGGAAATTTTTTCCTTCTGCTCTCTACCTGCATTCATTCAAATTCTTTCTTGCTGTCTTTCATTCATCTTGTGTACTGTGCTCATTTTGAACCCTTAGTAAGAAAAAAAAAGATGAAAACAGATAGAAAAAAAGTCTATTGAAGTGTTCATATTATTAACTTGTCATTTAAAATTTAGAATTTTTTTTTATTATGGTAGGCTCCTGAAAAAAAGCTTAAAGATTTAGAAAAGGAAAATGTCACATGTAGAAAAATAAAGAGATCTTGGAAAAAATGGTGGTAGGGTCCATAAGGACAAAAGAGAAAGGCCATACAGATGGGAGGCCACCCTCTGGATTTAAGGTTTGATGGGGATGGAAAGAAATTCATCAGAATCAGAGTGGACCCTTGGGTAGTCCAACAAGGTCAAACAGGAGTGTACTACCTTTTCCTCTATTTGAAATGCCCAATAGAATTATTCTAAGCTACAGTGAGTGAGTGATAGTCATTCAGTCGTGTCCAACTCTTTGCGATCCCATGGACTACAGCCTGACAGGCTCCTCTGTCCATGGAATTCTCCAGGCAAGAATACCAGACTGGGTTGCCATTTCCTTCTCCAATTCTAAGCAAAAATTGGCAGTTAAGTCCCACAACTTCCATAATAATTTGTGACCTAATTTTATTAATTAGATAAGACAAAGTTTACCTATCTGAATTCTACTTTTGTTCTACCAATATTATCCTTCTGGTATTATAAGTTTACTTTTACTGGGGCTGATTTTTAAGTATTATTTTTATCTATATTACTGGTTTTTAAAATTTTAAACTGAAGTGACATTTTAAAAAGTCAAATGGACTTCTGTCCACAGCCTCCCCCACTTTCAAAATCCCACACCAGGGTAGTACATTTGCTACAAACTGATGAAACTATATTGACATTTCGTTATCAGACAAAGTTCATTTTTAGCATAGTTCACCTTGCTTGGGTTGACCAGCAGCACCTGGGATGCTGCCAGTTGTGTCGGTGGAGTGTGCAATTTCCTCAGTTCTGTCGTGCTGCAGCAAAAATTTGAAGGGATGGATGGACCAGCGTTATAGCTCAGTTTTACTGGCTCCAGGCATGAGAGTAGGCTGACGCAAAAGACGTGAAGAAAAGAGAAGCCCCCAGTTCAATCTTGGCACCTCTTTTTATAAGTTTATTCTCCTCCCCTTGAGCCTACCCTATGTAAATTGGGCTAGCTAGGAGGGCTGTTTGCTTTACCTGAGGTCCTCACTCTGGTCCTCAGACCTTCCTTTGTTCTATATTTTAAGGCTTTTCCCTTCTTTATCTTTTAGCCACAGCCATTCTGGACTCCTTTTTCCTATTCTAACTACAAGCCTCCTTCAGCGATAATGCAAAGAAATAGAGGAAAACAACAGAATGGGAAAGACTAGGGATCTCTTCAAGAAAATCAGAGATACCAAAGCAACATTTCATGCAAAGATGGGCTCGATAAAGGACAGAAATGGTATGGACCTAACAGAAGCAGAAGATATTAAGAAGAGATGGCAAGAATACACAGAAGAACTGTACAAAAAAGAGCTTCACAACCCAGATAATCACGATGGTGTGATCACTCACCTAGAGCCAGACATCCTGGAATGTGAAGTCAAGTGGGCCTTAGAAAGCATCACTATGAACAAAGATAGTGGAGATGATGGAATTCCAGTTGAGCTATTCCAAATCCTGAAAGATGATGCTGTGAAAGTGCTGCACTCAATATGCCAGCAAATTTGGAAAACTCAGCAGTGGCCACAGGACTGGAAAAGATCAGTTTTCATTCCAATCCCAAAGAAAGGCAATGCCAAAGAATGCTCAAACTATTGCACAATTGCACTCATCTCACATGCTAGTAAAATAATGCTCAAAATTCTTCAAGCCAGGCTTCAGCAATATGTGAACCGTGAACTTCCTGATGTTCAAGCTGGTTTTAGAAAAGGCAGAGGAACCAGAAATCAAATTGCCAACATCCGCTGGATCATGGAAAAAGCAAGAGAGTTCCAGAAAAGCATCTATTTCTGCTTTATTGACTATGCCAAAGCCTTTGACTGTGTGGATCACAATAAACTGTGGAAAATTCTGAAAGAGTTGGGAATACCAGAACACCTGATCTGCCTCTTGAGAAATTTGTATGCAGGTCCGGAAGCAACAGTTAGAACTGGACATGGAACAACAGACTGGTTCCAACTAGGAAAAGGAGTTCGTCAAGGCTGTATATTGTCACCCTGTTTATTTAACTTATATGCAGAGTACATCATGAGAAACACTGGTCTGGAAGAAGCACAAACTGGAATCAAGATTGCTGGGAGAAATATCAATAACCTCAGATATGCAGATGACACCACCCTTATGCAGAAAGTGAAGAGGATCTCAAAAGCCTCTTGATGAAAGTGAAAGTGGAGAGTGAAAAAGTTGGCTTAAAGCTCAACATTCAGAAAACGAAGATCATGGCATCCTGTCCCACCACTTCATGGGAAATAGATGGGGAAACAGTGGAAACAGTGTCAGACTTTATTTTTCTGGGCTCCAAAATCACTACAGATGGTGACTGCAGCCATGAAATTAAAAGACGCTTTCTCCTTGGAAGGAAAGTTATGACCAACATAGATAGCATATTCAAAAGCAGAGACATTACTTTGCCAACAAAGGTTCATCTAGTCAAGGCTATGGTTTTTTCTGTGGTCGTGTATGGATGCGAGAGTTGGACTGTGAAGAAGGCTGAGCGCCGAAGAATTGATGCTTTTGAACTGTGGTGTTGGAGAAGACTCTTGAGAGTCCCTTGGACTGCAAGGAGATCCAACCAGTCCATTCTGAAGGAGATCAGCCCTGGGATTTCTTTGGAAGGAATGATGCTAAAGCTGAAACTCCAGTACTTTGGCCACCTCATGTGAAGAGTTGACTCATTGGAAAAGACTCTGATGCTGGGAGGGATTGGGGGCAGGAGGAGAAGGGGACGACAGAGGATGAGATGGCTGGATGGCATCACTGACTCAATGGACGTGAGTCTGCGTGAACTCTGGGAGTTTGTGATGGACAGGGAGGCCTGGCGTGCTGCAATTCATGCAGTTGCAAAGAGTCGGACACGACTGAGCGACTGATCTGATCTGAACAGTTGCATGAAATGGGGACAAATAACCACACTAAGCAGGGAACAGGATCCAGAATTAGGGCTCTTTTTCAGAACTGTTGATACCATTTTACTTCTGCAGCTGCTGCTTCTCCACATTAATAATGAATAAATATTCTCTTTTGATCTGAATCTAGCAGGTGAAAGATTTTAGCAGACTCCAATATCAGAAATAAATTCAGTTTCTACTTCACTATAAGCCACTGTAAGGCAAATAGACATCTGCAAGGATACATAAAGGGGGAAAAATTCCAGAAACATTAAAAGAATCTGCAGTTCAAGAAGCTTTTCTGAAGTTTCAAAGAAGTAATGTTATACCAAAATAGACTTGTTTCATGAAATTTAAAAGTTCAAAAAAATTTAAAAAGAAGAGATTTAGGAAATAACTGATGTATTGTAGAAGGCATTTTGTAACTGCATAAACAGTCATTTAGCTAGGTATAGAATTGTGAAGTCAAAACATATTCCTTCATAGTTTTGTAAATGGAGTTCCTTTGTCTTCTGACTGTATTTACATAGGAAGAATTTGGGATCACCTAACATTAACCTAATCAATCATTTTCTTGTCTATTTGATGAAAGTTATCTTTAAAATTATATTCAATCATGTTATATCTGGAACATCCTTAAAAAAAAATACGTGTCTCTATTTTTAGACTGAAGACACTTCCATGGTAAAACAATGTTTTGTTTTTGTTTTTTTTTTTCCCCTCAAACTATCAATCTCTTGGTTAATGATGAAAAACTAGAGGTATTTCTAGGAAAATAGAAAAGAATAACCATGTTACTAAACATTGTTAGAGGTTTTAAAAAAGTAAAGTAAAATATAAATCAAGAAGCAATAAAATTATCTTAATTTCAAGCTTTTCTAAAACTACAGGAAGAATTATCATTACTTTCAAGGGAGTTAATTGCCTTCAAGAGATGGGAATACCAGACCACCTTATCTGCCTCCTGAGAAACCTGTATGCAGGTCAAGAAGCAACAGTTAGAATGGGACATGAAACGATGGACCAGTTCCAAATTGGGAAATGAGTAGGTCAAGGCTAAAGTATAACATGGTAAATGTTGGGCTGGATGAAGCTCAAGCTGGAATCAAGATTGCCAGGAGAAATATCAATAACCTCAGATATGCACAGGACGCCACTGGAATGGCAGAAAGTAAAGAGGAACTAAAGAGCCTCTTGATGAAGGTAAAAGAGGAGAGTGGGAAAACTTGGCTTAAAACTCAACAGTCAAAAAAGACTAAGATCATGGCATCAAGTCCCATCACTTCATGACAAATAGATCAAAAAAATGGAAACAGTGACAAACTTTAGCTTCCTGGTTCCAGAATCATTGCGGAAGGTGACTGCAGGCATGAAATTAAAAGATGCTTGCTCCTTGGAAGAAAAGTTATGACAAACCTGTATGTGTGCAAGATCAGTCTCTTCAATTATGTCTGATTCACTGTGACACTATGGACTGTAGCCTGCCAGGCTCCTTTGCCCATGGGATTCTCTAGGCAAGAATACTGGAGTGGGTTGCCATGCCCTTCTCCACGGATCGTCCCTACCCAGGGATCGAACCAGCATCTCTTACATATCCTGCATTGGCAGGCAGGTTCTTTACCACTAAAAAGCACATTTAATAGCAGAGACATCACTTTGCTGACAAAGATCCATATAGTCAAAGCTGTGCTTTTTCCATTAATTATGTACAGATGTGAGAGTGGGACCATAAAAAAAGGCCTGAGTCTCAAAGAATTGATCCTTTCTAAATGCGGTGCTGGAGAAGACTCTTGAGCAAGGAGATTAAACCAGTCAGTACTGTAGGAAATCAACCCTGAATATTCATTGGAAGGACTGATGTTGAAGCTGAAACTTCAATACTTTGGCCACCTGATGCTAAGAGTTGACTCATTGGAATAGACCCTGATTCTGGGGAAAGCTTGAGGGCAGGAGGAGAAGGGCACAATGGAGGATGAGATGGTTAGATGGCATTATTGATTCAATGGACATGGGTTTGAGCAAATTCTTGAAGATAGTAAAGAACAAGGATGCTTGAAATGCTGCAGTCCAATGGATCACAGAGTCGGACATGACTGATCAACTGAACAACAGTAACTCAATAAAACCAATAAAGTGACAATTAAAAGGTTGTCCAATATCATAACTGAAATAAAATCTATGCCTAAAAGCAAAAAGACTTTATATTAGCAACAGAGAATTATAAGAAATAGTAAAAATAATAATCTTAAGAGATGCACTTAGTGATAAATCCCTAGTACTATTCATTCAGTCGCATCTGAGTCTTTGTGACCCCATAGACTGTAGCCCACCACGCCCCTCTGACCATGGAATTCTGCAGGAAAGAATACTGGAGTGGGTTGCCATTTCCTTCTCCAGAGGATCTTTTCAACCCAGGGATCGAACCTGGGTCTTCTGCATTGTAGGTAATTCTTCACTGACTGTGACACCAGGGAACACCCAATAATAGCATGGAGGAATACAAATAATTATAGTAATATGAGGGCTTCCCCTATGGCTCAGCTGGTAAGGAATCTACCTGAAATGCAGGAGATAGAGGAGACACAGTTTTGATCTGTGGGTCAGTAAGATCCTCTGCAGAAGGAAATGGCAACCCACTCCAGTATTCTTGCCTGAAAAATCTTGTGGACAGAAAAGCCTGGCAGGCTACAGTCCAAAATTTGCAAAGAGTCAGACATGACTGAGTAACTAAGCATGCATGTATGATAATAATATGAAACATTCAAGAATTACATGTTGAAAACTATAAATATTAAGAGATATAAAGGTAGATTCCTACAAAGGAGAAGCAGTCACCCCAAGAGAGAACAAAATATTGGGCTGATAGATGTCCATCAACAGATGAATAAGAAAGCTATGGTACATATACACAATGGAGTATTACTCAGCCATTGAAAAGAATACATTTGAATCAGTTCTAATGAGGTGGATGAAACTGGAGCCTATTATACAGAGTGAAGTAAGCCAGAAAGAAAAACACCAATACAATATATTAACGCATATATATGGAATTTAGAAAGATGGTAACAATAACCCTGTATACGAGACAGCAAAAGAGACACTGATGTATAGAACAGTCTTTTGGACTCTGTGGAAGAGGGAGAGGGTGGGAAGATTTGGGAGAATGGCATTGAAATATGTATAATATCATATATGGAACGAGTCTCCAGTCCAGGTTCGATGCACGATACTGGATGCTTGGGGCTGGTGCACTGGGACGACCCAGAGGGATGGTATGGGGAGGGAGGAGGGAGGAGGGTTCAGGATGGGGAACACATGTATACCTGTGGCGGATTCATTTCGATATTTGGCAAAACCAGTACAATATTGTAAAGTTTAAAAATAAAATAAAATTTAAAAAAAAATTGGGCTGATCAAAAAGTTCATTCAGATTTTTCATGTTACAGGAAAACTTGAATGGACTTTTTGGCCAACTGAATATTACACAGTTTTAAATTCAAGTTAATTTTTATGCTTGTTAACAATTAATCAGTTAATAAAAACTAAGCTTCTGAGTAGGTTAAATATATCCTTATACAAAGGTCAATTTCACTCAACTATAATTAGAAGTAGTTTGTTGTGTTTTGTAGGCATGAAAATAACTTTTATTTTTACTGGGTGATTAAGCCCAGAAAATCACTTCTGATATTTTCTTAAAGCTATAATTGGATTCATGCTCCCACTGCATTTTAAAGTATATTAAGAGGTAAGTAATTGAAACTATAATGCTAGTGAAGAGCAGTGAACAAACCAATTGATAGCATAGAAAAAGTCTCCCTCTCTCTTTCATCATTTATATATATATATATATAATTATTTTTCACCAAAGTATAAGTAATAGTGAACAATAATTTTATATATATATATATATATATATATATATATGATGAAAGAGAAAAAGTCTCTATGCTGTCGATTATTCTTCACTATTACTTATACTTTGGGCTTCCCTTGCGGCTCAGCTGGTAAAGAATTCGCCTGCAATGCAGGAGACATGGGTTTGATCCCTGGGCTGGGAAGGTCCCTGGAGAAGGGAAAGGCTACCCACACCAGTATTCCGGCCTGGAGAATTCCATGGACTGTAAAGTCCATGGGGTCGCAAAGAGTCGGACATGACTGAGCGACTTTCACTCACTATTACTTATACTTTACTCAAATCACTTGGCAATAATAGGGAAATTGGTTAAATATTCTGAAGAAAAAAAAAAAACCAAGTCTTCCTGAAAAATAATACAGTGAAAATCCTATTAATAAACAGGTTAATATAGCAGTTTTCAAATTCATGTCTCTTGAAACCTAGAGGGTTCTGAAACTTTTTCAGGGATCTATGAGGTTAAAAACATTTTTTTTTTTTAAAGAAGAAAAACTATAATGAAAGAGTTTTTAATTAACTTTTTTTTTCACTGTGTTGACATTTGCACTTAAGCTGCAAAAGCAATAGTAGATAAAATGCTATGTTCATTATAACTAGGGCAGTGGCACCAATTGTTCCAGAAGTGTCTGTATTTCTCACTGCCATACACCAGCAAGGTGGGGCGCGGCGGGGCGGTGGCGGGGGGGGGGGGGGCCGGAAAACCAGTTTCACCTACAAATCTCCTTGATTAAGCAGTAAAAGTTATTAACTTTATTTAATCTCGACCTTCTAATGCGACTTTTTAATATCCTGTGTGACAAATGGAAAATATGCATGAAACATTCTGCTCCATGTGAAAGTGTAATTCATGCTGGTTTTAAAGAAAATTACATCTGTGATTACTTGAGTTGAAAACTGAGCTAGCTGGTTTTTTCATGAAATACCATTTTGGGTATTGAAAGAACAACTGACAACAAACTAGAGTAAATGAAGAAAATGAGCATGTCACGTCAAGGAAAACAACAGGTCACGCATTTTGTCAATGACAACGTTTGAGCTTTCAAGCAAAAATTGGAATTTGGGGAAACCTGAATTCTACCATCATGAATTTGACAATAACTGTGTCCAAATACTGAAAAACTTTTCCGATGAGATCAGTTACAATAATCACGAATGTAATTGTTGTGATATTGTATAATAAACACCCCAAAATTTGAAAGATCTACACAAGTCATGAAGACAGTATTTTCCAAATAAGTAATGAATTAAGTTCTAAAGTCACATATGAGTAAAGGTGATGACACCACCCTTATGGCAGAAAGCAAAAAACTAAAGAGCCTCTTGATAAAAGTGAAAGAAGACAGTGAAAAATTTGGTTTAAAACTCAACATTCAAAAAACTAAGATTATGGCACTCGGTCACATCACTTCATGGCAAATAGATGTGGAAATAATTGAAACAGTGATAGATTTTATTCTTTTGGGCTCCAAAATCACTGCAGATGGTGACTGCAGCCATAAAATTAAAAGACGCTCGCTCCTTGAAAGAAAAGCTATGACCAGCCGTGACAGCATGTTAAAAAGCAGAAACATTCCTTTGTTGACAAAGGTCTGCATGATCAAAGCTATGGTTTTTCCAATAGTCATGAATGGATGTGAGAATTGGACTAGTAAGAAAGCTGAGCCCCGAAGAACTGATGTTTTTTAACTGTGGTGTTGAAGAAGACTCTTGAGCGTCCCTTGGACTGCAAGGAGATCAAACCAGACAATCCTAAAGGAAATCAGTCCTGCATATTCATTAGAAGGACTGATGTTGAAGCTGCAACTCCAATACTATGGCCACCTGATGTGAAGAAGTAACTCATTGGAAAAGACCTTGATGCTAGGGAAGATTGAAGGCAGGAGGAGAAGGGGATGACAAAGGATGAGATGGATGGATGGCATCACCGACTCGATGGACATGAATTTGAGCAAGCTCCAGGAGTTGGTGATGGACAGGGAAGCCTGGCATGCTACAGTCCATGGGGTTGCAAAGAGGAGGACAGGACTGAGTGACTGAACTGAACTGAACTGAAAAGGATCCTTTTAATGTGCACGAAAGACCAACAGATGTTGACATACCAGAGCATGAAACTTAATTGGTATGGTTTCAGTTTCTACTCTGCAGTCAACATTTAAGAAATTGATTTATTGTCTTGTTGTAAAACGAAAAAAAAAAAAAAATAATCACTGTCTGAATGGCCCATGAAAATATTCCACACCTTACCAACTACATATCTTTGTGAGACCAGATATTTTTTACAAGCTTGGATCAAAGCAACTTATCATCATTCAATTGAACAGACATCAAATACTGAAGCAGAGGATGAAAATCTAGTTGTTTTCTATTGTCAGACATTAAAGAGATTTTGAAAACTGAACCAATGTCACTCTTTTCAGTATTTTTTTATTTTAGAAAATATAGTTATTTTCCCTAGAAATAAATCAATCATGTTAACATGTAAAGTGCTAGTATTGTTTCTAATAATAATTTAAGATAACAAAATAATAAATATCTGTATCTGTAAATATATCAGCTTTAATTTCTAATATAGTGTATATGGCAAGTATAATTCATAAACCTAAGCTCTCTGAAGTTAACAATAATCTTAAGAGTGTAAAGAGATACTAAGAGCAAAATATCTGAGAATCACTGTTTCAAAGTATTCATTTCTAAAAATGAAATCATAAAAAAATCCAAAAAGTCAGTAATTTTCTTCTCTTTGTATGAAGAATTCTAGATGCAAACAAGCAAAGGAAGAACTATCAGAGAAAAAGCTCAGTAAGTCTTTTAAGTTTGAAATGCTTGTTTGTAAAGAAATATGTTTAAGTTTTGAGTCATACTAAAAGTCAATAAGATATACTATTCTATGGAAGTTTAGTTAAGATTCATATTTAATGGATAAAGATCTCATGTAAATCATTAAATAAAAGAAACAATATAATAAATAAATGAATATGCTTACTATAGAAATAAGTGTTGCTGCTGCTGCTAAGTCACTTCAGTCGTGTCGGACTCTGTGCGACCCCGTAGATGGCAGCCCACCAGGCTCCCCCATCCCTGGGATTCTCCAGGCAAGAACACTGAAGTGGGTTGCCATTTCCTTCTCCAATGCATAAAAGTGAAAAGTGAAAGTGAAGTCGTTCAGTCGTGTCCGACTCTTAGCGACCCCATGGACTTCAGCCTACCAGGCTCTTCCATCCATGGGATTTTCCAGGCAAGAGTACTGGAGTGGGTTGCCACTGCCTTCTCTGATAGAAATAAGTGTAATATACCAATATAACAAGTATATTAATAATAGAAGACAAAATTAATATATTTACACAGTAAAATATTCTATACCTAGCTAAAACTATGTTGTAAAGAATTTTTGTGAAAATGTAAAAAATATATATATAATTTTATGCAAACAAGAATAATCTAATGTTGCATAAAAAATGTAATCCTAGTTATATGTAGTTTCTGATGGGGAAATATTTTCTTCTACCTGAAAAGCAAACCTCTTTTTCTTCCTACTATTGCCTTCTACTTCTCTAACCATCCATAAATTTTTAATTATATTGGTCAGTCTCTCAGACAGTGATTGGACTTCTAATTACCTAATTATATCCTCTAACTATTAAAGAAATTGTATTCATGATTTTTTAAATCCCCAAAAAGAAATTTTCAGGTCCAGAATTCTCCAGGTTAATAAATTCATAGATGTCTCCTGGGAATATAAAATAGTACAGCATTTTTAAAAAATGGTCTGGCAGCTTCTTTTAAAAATTTAAAATATAACTACCTTACAACCTAGTGATTGTACTTCTGGGCATTGATTCCAGGAAAATAGAATCTTGTGTTTCCACAAAACTTGTACATGAATGTTTATAGAATATACATTCATCATAGCCCCAAACTGGAAACAACCCAGATGTCCCTTACAAGTGAACAGTTAAACAAATTCTGACCCATCTACATAATGGAATAGTACAGTAAGAAGGCACACAGCAAGAAAGAGGTATGAACTATTTATACAGGCAACATCTTGGATCAATCTCTTAAAAATTATGCTGAGTGTAAAACACCAGTCCGCACAAGTTACATACTATATTATTCCATATATATTATATTTTGAAATGTCAATACTACAGAAATGAACCAATAAGTGATCGCTAGGAGTTAAAGATGGAGGTGGGGAGCAGATACAGGAGGAGGGTAGAAACTGTTGGTCAGAAGAACAGTGAGTGTCGCCATAAACGGGCAATATTGGCAATCTCTGTGGTGATGAAACTGTTCCATATTTTGACTGTATCAATATCAATACCCTGGTTGTGATATTTGGCTCTTGTCTTACAAGATATTTCCATTTAGGCAACTTACATAAAGACTGAGATATCTTTATATTATTTGTTACCACTATATGCAAATCTATAATTATCTCAAAATCAAAATTAAAGAAAAAAAATACACAAACTGAAAGTCAAAAGCAGGATAAATGTTTTTCAAAATATATGAGCTCCACTTTTAATAATAAAGGAAAAGGATAAGGGAAATATACCTAAATGTTTGAGATGTTTTTCTTTCTAAGTTTATGGGCACATGTTTCCTTTCTATCCTTCTTTAAAACCGAATGTACTTTCTAAATTTTCTTAAATGAGATAGGGCCATCACTACAGGAAACAAGAGTAATGATAATGTATTGAGCATCTAATCTGTGCCATGGTCTATTCTAAATACTAGATAAGCAGTATCAGGATTAAACAGATTCATATCTGTATAGGGCAAAGTACACAGTTGAGTTCATAGTAAGCACTATACAAAAATAAAACAATAATTTGTCAACTACAAATTGGCACTTGCCTGTCAACTAAAATTCACACTTGCCAAGAGCATTGCCAGCAACTGAACCACAAGGGCCTTTGCCATCTGCCTCTGTGGAGACTGAATCCTGCCCTGAGGCATCTGTTGACCTTCAACAACCCCTGAGGAAGTTCAGGGTGGACTGAGACACTCTGTGCTCCAGGGAATCTGGTAGAACAAGTCTTTAGATAGTTAGATATTTTCAGGAACTAATTTCATGATCCCAATCCTTGCATTTCTTCCTATCTAGAAAACCCCTAAATACCTTCATGATGATATCAGCTCCTCATGACTAGCAGGAAACCTTTTGTAAAGTAAATGCTTGATTGCACTGAACTCCCCCTTCACCAAAATCTTATATATTGACCTTTCCCAGTGCCTGTTTGGAGAGGTCTCTCAGAGCTGTCTGAGGTGCTGTCTCCTGGGCTGCAGTCCTCATTGTGCCTCAAATTAAAAAACAAACAAACAAACAAAAAAAACCTTTAACTTGCAGCTCTCAAGTTGTGCATCATTTTTAGTCAACAAAATCGTACCATTTAAGGGCATCATTTTATAACTGAGAAAGTTGACATAAAAGGTGAAATAACCTTCCTAAACTTACACTAGTAGTATATGCTAGGATCAAGATTCTAATCCAGACTGTGATTTCTATCTGTAATCTTTACCACTACAAATAATATTGGTCTACGCTTTAATTCTCTAATTCCCTCCTGGCAGTTGTACCTTTGATCTGGTCATTTGATCCCATGGCTTTTTCTGTTTGTCTTAACATAATTTATTCTCTTGCTTGGAGGAATGAGATTAAAGACATTGACATTTTCCTCATTACCATAGGCACATATGCTGGGATTAAGAGTCAAGAAAATGTTAACATGCTGAAATTAGCAACAAAGCAACTTCCCCTCCGCCCTAGTCAAGCCGCTGCCTTCTCTGTAGTAACAGGACAATGGGGAGATTAGTGAAGTGACCTACAGCTTCATCTTGATCCAAGTCTCCATGCCTTTGGAATTTTATCATGTTTCCCAGTTTACGAAATTTGGTGACTCTAGCAACTTACCTTTTCATCCAAATGAATTAGCAGCCATCCATTATTCTTTCAGTTCAGTTCAGTCGCTCAGTCGTGTCTGACTCTTTGCGACCTCATAATTCACAGCACACCAGGCCTCCCTGTCCATCACCAACTCCCAGAGTTCACGCAGACTCACATCCATTGAGTCAGTGATGCCATCCAGCCATCTCATCCTCTGTTGTCCCCTTCTCCTCCTGCCCCCAATCCCTCCCAGCATCAGGGTCTTTTCCAATGAGTCAACTCTTCGCATGAGGTGGCCAAAGTACTGGAGTTTCAGCTTTAGCATCATTTCTTCCAAAGAAATCCCAGGGCTGATCTCTTTCAGAATGGACTGGTTGGATCTCCTTGCAGTCCAAGGGACTCTCAAGAGTCTTCTCCAACACCACAGTTCAAAAGCATCAATTCTTCGGCACTCAGCTTTTTTCACAGTCCAACTCTCACATCCATACGTGACCACTGGAAAAACCATAGCCTTGACTAGACGGACCTTTGTTGGCAAAGTAATATCTCTGCTTTTCAATATGTTATCTAGGTTGGTCATAACTTTCCTTCCAAGGAGTAAGCATCTTTTAATTTCATGGCTGCAGTCACCATCTGCAGTGATTTTGGAGCCCAGAAAAAATAAAGTCTGACACTGTTTCCACTGTTTCCCCATCATTATTCTTTAAAGACTCTAAATAGTTACCGTTTAAATGATATTCACCTAAGATTCTTTTACTTAATAGGTTTAATTACTGTAGACAGATGAGGATATACTCCTATTAGAACAAAGTCAATTAGGACCTATTGTACAACTTAAATTAATACTTTGTATACTGAATTTGGGGCTTCTCTGGTAGCTCAGCAGGTGAAGAATCCACCTGCAATGCAGGGGACCCCGGTTCATTTCCTGGTTCAGGAAGATCCCTTGGAGAAAGGATAGGCTACCCATCCCAGTGTTCTTGGGCTTCCTTGGTGGCTCGGTCAGTAAAAAATCCACCTGCGATGCGGGAGATCTGGGTTCGATCCTTGGGTTGGGAAGATCTCCCAGAGGAAGGCATGGCAACCCACTCCAGTATTCTTGTGTGGAGAATCCCTGTAGACAGAGAAGCCTGGCAGGCTACAGTCCATGGAATCACAAAGAGTTGGACATGACTGAATGCGAAGAGTTGACTCACTGGAAAAGACTCTGTTGCTGGGAGGGATTGGGGGCAGGAGGAGAAGGGGACGACAGAGGATGAGATGGCTGGATGGCATCACTGACTTGATGGACTTGAGTCTGGGTGAACTCCAGGAGTTAGTGATGGACAGGGAGGCCTGGCATGCTGTGATTCATGGGGTCGCAAAGAGTTGGACACGACTGAGTGACTGAACTGAACTGAATGACTAAGCACAGCACATACTGAATTTGGTTCCACTTCACACCAAAAGTGCATAAAGGTTCTAAGTTTTCCATATCCTCTCTCTCTATATATATAATAGTAGCCATCCTAATGAGCCTGGCATACTTCAGTCCATGGAGTTGCAGAGTCGCACATGACTGAGTGACTGAACTGTCTGATCCTAATTAGTGAGGCGGTATCTCATAGTACTTTTGATTTGTATTTCCCTAATGATTAGCAATGGTAAGCATGTTTTCTTGTGCTTATCAGCCATTTGTTTGTAGTTGGTTTTGGAGAAATGTCTGTTCAAGTCCTTTGCCCGTTTCTGAAATGGGCTGTTTGTTTTGTTTTGTTGCACTTTCATCTGGGTAAATGATGATGAGTATCTTCTCAGGTGTTGGTTTGCTATGTATTCATCATCTTTTTTGACCATTGTTTGAATTTTTGACCATTTTTAATTGGTTCTTTTTGTTATTGCTGAGTTTTAGGGACTCTTTATGTATTTTGAATATTGGTTTTTATCAGGTACGGGATTTTCAAATATCTTCTCCAAAAGTTGGCTCATTTTATCATTTTCTGAAGAGAATATTTTAAAGAGCAGAAGTTTTAAAGTAGTAAATTTTATTGTGTGTGACTAATGTCTTAAACAAAGGAAAAGGGGTTGGAAAGTAAGTTGATTTAAAGAACATATTACAGGGCAGCAGTGGAAAAACAGACATAAGGAATAGATTATGGAGATTGGCAGAAGGGAGGAGAGGGTGAGATGTATGGAGAGAGTAACATGGAAATTTACATTATCATATGTAAAATAGATAGCCAACAGGTATTTGCTGTATGGCTCAGGAAACTAAAAAAAAAGAAAGAAAGAAAGAAAGAAAGAATATAAAGAAATAAAATATTGTTAAATTTTTAAAAAAATTATTGGCTTTTGTCCCATTCTGAATTCTTCTCCCGTGTCCATATTAAAATACCTGACCTTCCACCTTATTCCCGATGCCAGCTTACACAGGCATCATCTCACCCATGCTCTGCTCTTTTTCAAGGGCTGAACTTCTCTCTCATTGTTCTTAACTCAACCTGGAAAGATTCTTCATTAATCTCATTCAATGTTCGTGTATCTGAAATGAAATTACTATGTTGTTGGCTACCTTCCTGTCTATCTGTATGTCCATCTTCCCTCTTAAAAACTCACTGATTCCTGGGCCTTCCTGATGCTGACTCCAGACCTATATACATTTCGGAGCCTTCCTTTCCTCTCCTTCCCTCTTCCCTTTTTTCTTTCCCCTTTTCCTTCCTTTTTTTCTTTCTTTCATCCCTCTTCCTTCTGCCGTTCGTTTCTTCAATAATTATCTGAGTACCTATTATGGACAAGAAATGTAGTAAGTACGAATAATACAAGAACAGAGTATATGTATTTCTTGCCTTCAATGGAGAGAGATGAAAAGGGGAAAAAACCCAACAACCTAGTTTAGAGGAATTATAGTTTTGGTAAGCTGTACATACTAAGGGCCCATTGTTTAACCCAGGGTGGGCAGGGAAAAGTGTTCTGGAGGTAACGACCCAATTTTTTTCTTTTTTTTTACCTATACCAAGAATTAAACTTATTGACATTGTTTCGATCATTATATAACATTGACTGTGTCCTCAAGCGCCCTCCTCTTTAGGGCCTGATCACTTTATCATATTCTACTCCATCGTCTATACTAGCCCAACCTGCCCTAGAGTTTTCTCAAGTCTGAGCTACCTACAAGTTCCCCTATCTGACAAGGAGGACATTCCTGGCCAGCATTTATTAGCACTTGACTTTATTCAACAGAGAGTTCCCAAAACAGGAGCCCTAAATTAATTCCACCATTTTTACTGTTCTATACTGCAGCTTTAATTCAGTGTAAAAAGTAGCTAGAGGTAAGAGAACACATTTAATTAAATATCGTATGCAGCTGATGAATGTATA
This sequence comes from Bos indicus x Bos taurus, assembly GCF_003369695.1. Taxonomy (NCBI): domain Eukaryota; kingdom Metazoa; phylum Chordata; class Mammalia; order Artiodactyla; family Bovidae; genus Bos; species Bos indicus x Bos taurus. Next base: position 28,085,122 of record NC_040104.1, read on the forward strand.
CAAAAGCATCACCCAAGGGGTATAGATTTTTATAATGAGTTTCTTTCTGTGACTTTCTTTGACTCCCAACTCCATTTGAACTTCTGCTTAAAAGGCCAGATTGCTCTTCTCTCTACTTTCAATTTCACAGTAGGCTTTCTTGGAAGAGCTGAGTTGGTCCCGCTCGCTGTTAGCACAGCAGGTTCCATCCTCATGATGCTTCAAATCGCACAGTTATCCTGAACTGCTAGAACAATTCTTGACTACCTTAATGAGACTCAGCACCCCAGCCCTGATGTTAGAGTGAAGCTTTTCCTAAAGAGTTCAAGCACCATCTAGTGAAGATCTATTCTTTGCCATATTGTCAGTAAAAAGATAAATATTTCCCATAACCCAATAACTTTGAATTTACTAAAGAAGTTAACTAAAACTCAGTAAACATGCCTATGTTTTCACTGACAACGAAAAACAAATCACAGATTGCGTGAAACATAGTTTCATGATGCCATTTATTCTTCTGAGACAGTCTCGCCTCATCTCTTCTTCTATAAATCCATTTTAATGAATTTACTCTGTGACTGTACATATAAAAAACCTCTTCATATACAAGCTATTGTCCAAGAATACAACTTCCCGGATGACTCAACTGGTAAGAACCTGCCGGCAAGCAGGAAACCCGGGTTCAATCCCTGGATTGGGAAGATCTTCTGGAGGAGGAAATGACAACACACTCCAGTATTGTTGCTTGGAGAATCCCATGGACAGAGGAGCCTGGCAGGCTGCAATCCCTGGGGTCACAAGGAGTCAGACACGACTGAGCAACTAACGCACACAATAATTTAGTGTAAGAAAAATTCACTGGTTTGAGAGAGGACAGTGTATCATGGTGGAGGCTATGGCCTGATAGTGTCACCTTTGGTAAAATTATCATTCAGGGTGATCATCTGGAAGGTAGAGGAGTACTGTGCCCAGGTAGGAATAGTAAGGCATAAAGTGTTAGTCACTCAGTCATGTCTGTAGCCTGCCAGGCTCCTCTGTCCATGGGGATTCTCCAGGGAAGATTACTGGAGTGGGTTGCCACTCCCTTCTCCAGGGGATCTTTCTAACCCAAGGATCAAACCTGCGTCTCCCACATTGACAGGCAAATTTTTTGCAGTCTAAGCCACCAGGGAAGTGAACTTTAGGTAGGGTAATAAAATAAAATCTCATTTTAATCAACATAAATGCCTATTTTACTTATCCCAATTTATATAACCATCCAAAGAATTTTTTAAAAATTCGTTTGTGGTCACTCCCTATTTTAAAAGAAAAAAAAATTACCTCATTTAAATAATAGCTAGAATTTTTTTGTTTTTTCAAAGTTTTTCTGCCAATATTCTTAATTGCTCTTATTAGCATCTGTAAGGTCCATTGAAATCAAGTGAAATGCCAGGCTGGATGAAGCACAAGCTGGAATCAAGATTGCTATGAGAAATATCAATAACCTCAGATATGCAGATGACACCACCCTTATGGCAAAAAGCAAAGAAGAACTGAGGAGCCTCTTGATGAAAGTGAAAGAGGAGAGTGAAAAAGCTGGCTTAAAACTGAACATTCAGAAAACTAAGATATTGGCATCAAGGCCCATCACTTCATGGCAAATAGATGGGGAACTAGTGGAAACAGTGAGAGACTTTATTCTCTTAATCTCCAAAATCACTGCAGATGGTGACTGCAGCCATGAAATTAAAAGATGCTTGCTGCTTGAAAGAAAAGCTATGACCAACCTAGACAGCATGTTAAAAAGAAGAGACATTACTTTTCTGACAAAGGTCTGTCTAGTCAAAGCCATGGTTTTTCCAGTGGTCATGTATGGATGGGAGAGTTGGGCTATAAAGAAAGCTGAACACCGAAGAATTGGTGCTTTTGAACTGTGGTGTTGGAGAAGACTCTTGAGAGTCCTTTGGAATGCAAGGAGATCAAACCAGACAATCCTAAAGGAAATCAGTCCTGAATATTCATTGGAAGGACTGATGCTGAAGCTGAAATTCCAGTACTTTGCCCACCTGATGTGAAGAACTGACTCACTGGAAAAGACCCTGATGCTGGGAAAGATTGAAGGCAGGAGGAGAAGGGGACGACAGAGGATGAGGTGGTTGGATGGCATCACCGACTCGATGGACATGAATTTGAGCAAGCTCCGGGAGTTGGTGAAGGACAGGGAAGCCTGGCGTGCTGCAGTCCATGGGGTGGCAAAGAGTCAGACACGACTGAGTAACTGAACTGAACTGAAAGCCCATTGAGAAGGCCTCAGTGAAGCTTCCCAAACTGGTTTTTCTCATTCAGAAAAGTTACTAATTTGACTTTTGTTTTATAGGTGCCTGCTGCTGCTAAGTTGCTTCAGTCCTGTCCAACTCTGTGCGACCCCAGAGATGGCAGACCACCAGGCTCCCCCATCCCTGGGATTCTCCAGGCAAGAACACTGGAGTGGCTTGCCATTTCCTTCTCCAATGCATGAAAATGAAAAGTGAAAGTGAAGTTGCTCAGTTGTGTCCACTCCTAGCGACCCCATGGACTGCAGCCTACCAGGCTCCTCCGTCCATGGGATTTTCCAGGCAAGAGTACTGGAGTGGGGTGCCATTGCCTTCTCCGTTATAGGTGCCAACAAACCAGATGTTTACAGTGAGAGCACTCTAGCTTGGGACTAGTCTAAAATTTCAACTGTTACTTTTTCTCATACCTGAAAGAGCCCTCAGGCAATCCAGAGTCTAATATTTACGCTGTGTGATGGGAACTATAGGAATTGAAAAAAATTGTTTATTATTAATATTAGGATTTCACATTTTTATTTAGGTATTCACATATCTAGTCTTGTATTCAAAAAGTTACCTTTTGTCAAAATTGATTATTTCTCGACTTATAAGTAATATTAATCTTAAAGTTTGAGATAAGGTTGAATTAGATAGTTACCATTTCTTTTGATCATTTCATCTTACTTTTTTTTTTTAAATATATTCACTGTTTCAGCTCTGGAAGTTCACATTATCATAACTCCAATTATTAACCACCTATAATTTGTTCTGGACGCAGCCTTATTAAATTTAAAACTGAAACTTCAGAGATGAACAGAGTACTTATCATGAAGATCCTTGGAATGCTGTCCTAAACTCATTTATATTATAAAAAACTAATATTTCCTCAGCTTCCCTGGTGGCTCAGCAGTAAAGAACCTGCCTGCCAATGCAGGAGACAAGGGTTCAATCTCTAGATGGGGAACATCCCCTGGAGAAAGAAATGACAACACACTCCAGTATTCTTGCCTGGGAAATCCCATGGACAGAGGAGCCTGGAGGGCTACAGTTCATGGGGTCGCTTTTGCCAGTTTTAGCTGCAACAACCCCAAGCTGTCAAACACAACTTAGCAAATAAATAACAACAAAAAATATTTCTTCATGTTGGATGTATATATAGAAGGAAGAAACAAGAAAAGGGGAGGTTAGAGATACTTCCTCTCAGGAAAGCTGCTGAGAAAAAGGCTCTTCAACTGGACTGTTTGCCATCAATGTTTTAAAAATGTGAACTATGCTTTCAAATTATTTAAGGGTTGTCATGTGGAAGATGCAATTTGGCTAACTGACCCAGAGAGCAGGACCAGGGCCAAGAAGAGAATGTGATAGTTATTTTAACTCAAGATAAACTAGAAATGCCTAGGGTCAAAGTGCCCCAAGTATGGAAAAGACTCCAGCAGATACTAGGAATCATATTATAGAGTACTTCCTATGTACTGAGCACATACTAAGCACTTTTACTGTAAGTCAGTATTTGGGGTACTGCAATGAATTGAAAAATGGGCCCCTCAAAGATGGGTCCATATCCTAGTACCCAGAACCTGTGAAAGGCTCCTTATTGGGAACCTCCAAGGCTGAACAGGCCTTAGTTAAGGATCTTGAGATGAAGAGATGAGGTTGGGCTCTAAAACCAATGACAAGTGACCCTTTAAGCAACACTGAGTGGAGAAGCCTACATGGAAATGGAGGATAGATTGGAGAGATGTGACCACAAGCCAAGGTAGGCCCGGGAAATTGACAGCCACTAGAGCTGGAAGAGACAAGGAAGGCATCTCCCTTAGACCTTCTGGAGGGAGTACAGTCCTGCTGTGGCTTTGACTACAGACTTCTTGCCTGTACAAGTGTGAGTGATCACATGTCTGCTATTTTAAGAAAACTAAGCTGGTACCAAAGCATGCATTAGCCTAATTTTGCAGCTAATGAAGAAGGCTGAGTGCTGAAGAATTGATGCTTTTGAAATGTGGTGTTGGAGAAGACTCTTGAGAGTCCCTTGGACTGCAAGGAGATCCAACCAGTCCATTCTGAAGGAGATCAGCCCTGGGATTTCTTTGGAGGGAATGATGCTGAAGCTGAAACCCCAGTACTTTGGTCACCTCATGCGAAGAGTTGACTCATTGGAAAAGACTCTGATGCTGGGAGGGATTGGGGGCAAGAGGAGAAGGGGACGACAGAGGATGAGATGGCTGGATGGCATCACTGACTCAATGGACATGAGTCTGAGTGAACTCCTGGAGTTGGTGATGGACAGGGAGGCCCTGGTGTGCTGCGATTCATGGGGTCGCAAAGAGTCGGACATGACTGAGCGACTGATCTGATCTGATCTGATCTGAATGCACAGAGGGCCACAGAAGTTAGGAACTTGTTGAAGGTCATACAGCTACAGAGGCAGAACCATGGCTAGGAGAGAGGCAGTCTGGCACAGAACTCACATGCCTGAACCCAGAGGTACATTCTTCTCCTGGTAGTGAGTTCCCTCTATCTGATTTCTAGTTGGAGATGAGAAAACTGTTTGTTGCGGCTCAATTATTAAGTAAGCATAAATGACTAGATTCAGACTTTCTAATACCAGTATATTGTATCAGAGCTTAGCAATCACACCCTGACCCTGAGGTTCCACTTTAACAGCCAATGATTCAGTTGATTTTCAGTGTTGTCCAAGAATCGATATTTTTTTTAAAAAGACCTCTCTCCAGTGAATTCTCCTAGAATATTCATGTTTGGGAAAGAGAACTAGATACCTTTTGCAGTTTTTTGCAGCTATGAGCATGTGTGTCCCATACCTCTCCTTACCCTCAAGTCATTTTCTGTCTCCTTTCCCCAAAGTGGGAGACAACAGGAGGTGAGGGCTGTTTCATTTTTCTTGTATCATCCACATGGCCTAGGATTCCAGAGCTGTTCTCTGTCCTTGTTTCTTATGAGTGACTATAATGGTCTAAATCATACACTGAATAAGTTCACTGTTTTACTACTTTGGTGTTTTGCAACCTAATAAAAGAAAATGAAATCAGGCCTGTCCTAAAAGCAAGCTTAGATAAAAGGTGCTTGCTTCATGGGCCCACTGATAAGAAGCCTAACAATCATGAATGGAAATTCACTGTAAACAAGAGTCTGAAAAGAGATAAGCCAAGGTACTAGGGCTTAACAGCTTTGGAGTTTTGAGAGCTTTCCAAGATACATTTGGAGAAGGCAATGGCACCCCACTCCAGTACTCTTGCCTGGAGAATCCCATGGATGGAGGAGCCTGGTAGGCTACAGTCCATGGGGTCATGAAGAGTCAGACACGACTGAGCGACTTCACTTTCACTTTTCATTTTCATGCATTGGAGAAGGAAATGGTAACCCACTCCAGTGTTCTTACCTGGAGAATCCCAGGGACGAAGGAGCCTGGTGGGCTGCCATCTGTCTATGGGGTCGCACAGAGTCAGACACGACTGATGCAACTTAGCAGCAGCAGCAGCAGCAGCAAGATACATTAGAGATTAAAATTTTGGGGGGAAACATTCTTTTCATATATGTGTAGACTGCAGTTGAATAGGACTCCTAGAACATAACAGTTGAACATTTTAATTGGCAGGATTATTATCCTAAAAGTAAGAAAGTAACAGGTGGAAAGATTGTGGCATTTCTCAAGGAAACAGGAAGGGCCTAACTGAAAGGGGCAAACTGTGTTTAGCCTTCCTAACCACTCTATTTTAGATCATGGCTTCAGAGACCACACTGAACTTGACCATGGTTGCACAGTTACTATGCTATGGAGCTAGAACTTTGAATCTCTTTCAAAGACCACGTTATTTCTATTGCACCTATGTTTCAGTGACTGAGCAAGCGTTGGAATCCCCTGGAGGGCTTGGTAAACCATGGATTACTGGGCCCCATCCCAAGAGTTTCTGACTCAGAAGGTCGGGAAGACCTTGCGTGTAGAACAAGTTCTCAGGTGATGCTGATGCTGCTGGACTGGGGACCACCCTTTAAGAACAGCTGTGTAATCACACCATCTGAGAGGGTCAGAAAACTGTAGCCAGATATTCCTCTAGTAAAAAGGGTTCCCCAGATAATTTAGACCAGAATTTACAACCTGATAGCATCAGACATGTTTGTTTACCATCAGTTCAAACTTATTTATTTAGTGGTCAACATTATAAATTCAGAGATTTTTGGATAAAAATTTTTTTCTGAAAAAGATCATAAGATCTGGCATGGCAAAAATCAATTTAAGCTTGGTATTAGCTTCCCCTTTGAGGACAAATGTGAACCTTTCTACAATTTCACATATTTATTTTACCTGCTTTGCTCTACCCTTCAATATAATAGGTGGAATTTATTGGGTTATTAAATTCAATTATTAAGTAAATACTTTTATTTGCCTCTGTTGTAAGTGCTTTACCTGTATTAACCGTTTAAGTCTATAACCCTCTATGAGGAGAGTTTTACTCACAGTAAATTAAGGCTGTGGGAAAAATTAAACTGACATGGGGTGAGACACTATAGCAATTTATCTCCATAGCTCATGTGTATATAAATGTAAGCCTTATAGGCTATACTATCCTACAAATGATAGCAATCATACTAGCAGGGTACTGTTGGTGGGCATTCAACATACATTAATTCAATTAACCTTTACAACAATGCTATGAATCAGTATAATTATTTCTATCTTATTGAAATGGAAACTAAGGCAGAAAAAAAATTAAGCTTCTTGGCTAAATTCCCATAGGTAGTATTAGCAGAACAAACAGGTACTTGAATCCAAGCCACCTGACTCCAGAGTCCATACTCTTCACTTTTAAGTTTGATGGTAGGCATTCATGTCTGACTCTGACCTAGACCAATTCTTCCTTTTGGCAAACAAAGAGAGTGAGTATCTGGGAGGTCAAATGTCTTCATTAGAATTGTGGGATGACTTAGCAATAGATCATGTTCCTACTCAGGAATACCAACAAGTACTCCAGCAATGACCCCCAGTGGGAATTTTGGCTATTATCGCAATATAAATGGCAAAGAGGTTAAATAAATGTTAATGAGATTCTACTCATTGTTTTTAACCTAAAGGTGGTCTCAAATGGCACTCCAGTTGTTCTCAGCCCTGGCTACACATTGCAAAGTCTCACGTTTGGCTTTTAAAAAACATGATGTCCCACCCTAGGATAATTAAATTAATAAAATCAGATTCCTTGAGGGATGGTGTCTAACATATATATATATATATATATATGTGTGTGTGTGTGTGTGTGTCTAACATATGTATATATGTATGTTATATATATATATATACACACACATACATACAAAGACATATGCTTTAATTTTAGGATTCCAGGTGATTCTAATGTGTAGCCAGGATTGAGAAGAATTGAGAAATGTTGAATTACATTATCAGGATATACAGAGTGGATGCAATAACTGGTAATTAGACATTGATATTATCTTCTTCTGAAGGTTGTATTGGTTCCTGTAAAGATATCTAGTTCCATGTTCAATGCCAACTGCATCCCTATAACCAAATGCAGTAATTGCTTGTTACTGATGTGTGTCCATGAATAATTGAATACTTACTTTGCTCCTGCTCCCAATTAACTTCTGTGACTGAAGGGACCTGGGCGCCTCCTGTAAGAAATAAACAGACTTAATCCGCTAGCTGTTTTTGGTTAATTTCCATGTTTATTACTCCTGCCCCTTGCTCCACCTAATCTGATGCTCTTTCTGTGCTTACACGTGATTGATTTGTTCAGTGACACTGCAGGAAGTGTCATTTGAAGAACTCTTGAGTCCTCAGACCACCTCTGCTCCTCAGGACAATTGTGTGGTGCGTCATTGTCAGTTCAAAAGTGAAAAAAAAAAAAAAATTAGGAAGTTTTGCACACACAAATTCAACTAGACAAGTCATTTCAAGTTCTATTTCGAGTCACATCCAGTCTTACTGAGGTAACATAATGAGAATTATCCAAACAATGCTTTGTCAGCAAAACATTAATTTGAGCATTTACAGAGTACTTTCTTCCTCCTCATCTGTAAAATTTTCCACAGTTTATTACAGTTATCCCTTTAAGGACTGCCTTTTCTGTAAGAATTTAGGCTCTGTAAGTACAGGAACCATGTCTGTCTTCTTATTATCATGCCCCCAAGTCCTAGCCTATTGTAGGCACTAAATAAACATTTTCTGAACTTATAATTGAATGAATATTTCAGCTAGGCATTGAAGACAGAATTAAAAACAAGACATGATTTCTGTCATTGAGGAGCTTATAGGATTAGGAGAGAAACACAAACATTTAAGAATTATAATCTGAAATGGTTCAGTTCCGTTCAGTCGCTCAGTCATGTCTGACTCTGCGAACCCATGGACTGCAGCATGCCAGGCTTTCCTGTCCGTGACATGCTTAGGGCTTTAATAAAAGTATGTATAAAGAAGGAAGGGGCTTCCCATGTGGTACAGTGGTAAAGAGTCCGCCTGTCAATATAGGAGACACAGGAGACTTGGGTTTGATCCCTGGGTTGGGAAGATCCCCTGGAGTAAGAAATGGTAACTCAGTCTAGTATTCTTGCCTGGAAAACCCCATGGACAGAGGAGTCTGGCAGACTATAGTCCGTGGGGTTGCAGACAGTCGGACACAACTGAGTGACTGAACGTGCACACACATGAAGAAGGAGCGGGCTGTTGCATGGAAAGAATCTACACATCAAATCTGTCCTCAGAGTAGGAGCAACCATAAGAGTTAAAATTTCTTGGATGTACTTTATGTTATAAATTTTAACCCAGGACAAAGTACATACATAATTCTCAAGCCAAACTAAAATTTAAAAATTGATCCTTAAAGTCAGAAAAAAAAAAAAAGCAAATGACCCTAAGTGTGGATTAATTTAATGGAATAGCAACACAGAAGAACTACTGAAAAATTATTTTTAAAGCCCAGTCATTTGAATATACATACTTAGTTCAATATACTGGCAATGGTGTTGTGTTGATTTATCTTTTTACCCTCTGTGATATCTTACTGCAGAATTGGTCCCCAGTTTTCTCACGCTTCCCTGTGTCAATGCCTTGGATGTGTGCTTTGTCACTTAGTCGTGTCCAACTCTTTGGGACCTTGTGGACTGTAACCTGCCAGGTTCCTCTATCCATGAGATATCCCAGGCAAAAATACTGAAGTGTGTTGCCATTTCCTTCTCCAGGGGATCTTTCAGACCCAGGGATCGAAATTACGTCTCTTGTACTACAGGCGGATTCTTTACTGCTGAGCCACCAGTAAAGATATGGTGCTAGGGCTGCAGGAGCAGACCATCACTAGCTGGCTGGATTAAATAACAAATGCTTATTGTACCACAATTATGAGAGTTAGAAGTCTGAGATCAAGATGTCAGCTAGTCCATGCTTTCTTTGAAGGTTCTAGGCAAGGATCTTTTCCTGGCCTCCCTTTTATCATCTGAGAATTTCTTGGCTTATGGCAGCATAATTCTAATTTTTATATGGTGTTCTCTCTGTGTGTGTATCTGTCTCTAAATTTCCCCCTTTCATAAGGTATACTGAATTAGGTCATACTTATAAGGTCATATTGCAAATACCATATGATATCGCTTATAAGTGGAATCTAAAATACGACATGCATACACACATGCTAAGTCACTTGAGTCGTGCCTCTTTGTGACCCTATGGACTGTAGTGCATGGGATTCTCCAAGCGAGAATACTGGAGCGGGTTGCCATTTCCTACTCCAGGGAATCATCCCAACCCAAGGATCGAACCTGTGTCTCTTATATCTCCTGAACCGCCAGGCAGGTTCTTTACCACTAGCACTATCTGGGAAACCCCAAAATATGGCATAAATGAGCCTATCTATGAAATAGGAACAAACTCATAGACATAGAGAATAGATGTGTGGTTGCCAAGGCAGAGAGGGGGAAGGGAGAGGTATATACTGGGAGTCTGAAGTTGGAAGATAAAATTATCGCATTTAGAGTGAATAAACAATAAAGTCCTACTGTATAGCGCAGGGAATTCTGTTCAATATCCTATGATAAGACATAATGAAAAGATATTAAATGTGTATATATAACTGAGTCACTTTGCTGTTCAACAGAGATGGGCACATTGTAAATCAACTATACATCAATAAAAAGACATTGGATTAGAAGGTCATATTGCATTAGGGTCCCACTCTACTCCAGGATGATTTCAGCTTAATTTAACGGATTATATCTGCAGCACATTTAATTCCAATTAAGTTCACACTCCGAGGTATTTGAGGCGATGGTCGGGACTTCAACCTATGAATTAAGAGAAATAATTAAACCCATGACACTTGTTTTGGACAATGAGATGATAGCAAATTTAAAGAAGCAGAGATTTGAAAAGTGCTTGTGCTTTGGAACTTGCTCTCCGTTACTGCCTTTAGAGAATTGCTACTCAGTTCATTCAGTCAGTTCAGTGGCTCAGTGGTGTCTGTCTCTTTGTGACCCCATGAATCACATCATGCCAGGCTTCCCTGCCCATCACCAACTCCTGGAGTTCACTCAAACTCATGTCCATAGAGTCAGTGATGCCATCTAGCCATCTCATCCTGTGTCGTCCCCTTTTCCTCCTGCTCCCAATCCCTCCCAGCATCAGAATCTTTTCCAGAGTCAGCTCTTCGCATGAGGTGGCCAAAGTACTGCAGTTTCAACTTTAGCATCATTCCTTCCAAAGAACACCCAGGGCTGATCTCCTTCAGAATGGACTGGTTGGATCTCCTTGCAGTCCAAGGGACTCTCAAGAGTCTTCTCCAACACCACAGTTCAAAAGCATCAATTCTTCAGCACACAGCTTTCTTCACAGTCCAACTCTCACATCCATACATGACCACTGGAAAAACCATAGCCTTGAGTAGACGGACCTTTGTTGGCAAAGTAATGTCTATGCTTTTCAATATGCGAATTGCCACTACCACCATGTAAACAAGAGTCGACTAGTCTGCTGGATGATGAGAAAACCATGACCTTGTTGCCCCATGACAAATTTACAACTAACCTCCATTAGCAGAGGCACTCAGCTGACTGGCAGCTGACCTCAGTGATACAGTCTAGGAGACTAGCAGAAGAACCACCAAGCTAAACTCAAGTCAAATCACATTTTGAGTTGAAAGAGGTCTATTGTTTTAGGACACAAATTTTGCAATGTTTTGTTATACAACAGCGGATAACTTATTGTGTTTTAGGAATATTTGAAGACACCAGTCAATTTCCAACACTCAAGTTTTTAAGCTTTTACATGAATAACTTATTGCTGTACCCAACAAGAAAATTTGGCCTGGTAAATTTAGCTGCTACTCAGGCTTGTCTCCTTCCTTTTCACTTCTGTTTCAAGGAAGCCTCCTGGAATGAATAAAGTGATTTTTTTACAAAAGAAAGGTCTGTAAATTGCCTTGCTGTTTTGTTTAGAGAAAGACGGAAAAGAGAGAGGCTTCTTTCTCAATGCAATTATTTCTTTCTACATTCTAGATAGCTATCATTCAAGGATCATCAATTGTCCATTTATTTAATAATCAGCAAATCCTTAATTCAGCATCTATAGGCTACAAGGTGCTTATATAAAAGATTTTGAATATACTTGCTATATCTTAGGTAGAGTTATCTAGCTATCAGATTTTACAACATAGACTCATAATCTCAGAGAGGACTCTAAAATGTTATTTGTTCTAATATCTTACCAATGCAGGAATAGTCTCTATGTCATTCCCAACAGGCAATCTTTTCTCCTCTGCTTGCACACTTCTCTTGGTGAAAGGCTGTTTATCTCATGAGGAAGCCAATTTTAGTCTAGCATAGCAGGGCTTGTCAGAAAGTATTTCCTTCTCTTGATGTCAACTAATTCCTTCTCTGACTGCCTAGGTCCCCCAGGCTCTGTCCTTCCACCCTTTTTGCTATAAAATATCTATTTCCTCTCCATGTGACAGCCCTCAGAACAGTCTAACTGTACAGACCTAACAATGTTTCTTCTCTAAAAAGAAACGTTCTGATACATCCAAAGCTCACCAACATTCTTAACAATTTCCAGAACAATTGGAGAGAGTATTAGAAAGAATGACTAAGGAGAAAAGAGAATTAACTGCAGACAGAAATATAATGAAATAATGTGAGTCACTAAGCTGTGGGTGCCCTTTCTGGGGAAATATTAGTGAGGTGATCGAGAGAAGTGAACTTTAAGTCCAATTTAATGCCTTTAACAGGAAATGTACCTCAAAAATTATCAGGATATCTAGGGATTATTTTTCAGTTTGTTCTCAAAGGTGAGCCTGTTTGAGAAGCTGGCTGTTAGAGATGATGTTGATAAAATGAACCTTATTTCCTATGGACTTTTACTCAAGAGACAGTAAGTAAAATATTCCCCTAGCTGTATTAATCTAGAGGGCAGATTTAAAGGAAGTTTATGATTGTTTCTGTCCGTGAAGATCATACTCTTTTTCTTGGTCTTCGACCTAAACTGTGTCCAGGAGAGGAGTGCTTCTATCTTGGACATTGCAGGAAAAAAGCAAAAACTTCTGGAAATAAATCAAGTTTATTAGTGGTTTACTCAGCTCCAGTGCCCACTTACCTTTGAAGAATGTTAAATTAGGAAATAAGTCCACAAATCACCATGTTGTTGTTCAGTCACTCAGTCGTGCCCTATTTTTTGCCACCCCGTGGACTGCAGCATGCTAGGCTTCCCTGTCCTTCGCCATCTGCCAAAGCTTGCTCAATCTCATGTCCATCAAGTCAGTGATGCCATCCAACCATCTCGTCTTTGTCATCCCCTTCTCCTCCTGACTTCAGTCTTTCCCAGCATTAGAATCTCTTCTAATGAGTTAGATCTTCGCATTAGTTGGCCATATTATTGAGCTTCAGCTTCAGTCCTTCCAGTGAATATTCAAGACTGATTTCCTTTAGGATGAACTGGTTTGATTTCTTTCCTGTCCAAGGGACTCTCGAGAGTCTTCTCAAACACCACAGTTCAAAAGCATCAATTCTCTGGTGCTCAGCTTTCTTTATGGTACAACTCTCACATCCATACATGACTACTTTTAAAATCATAGCTTTGAGTAGACAGACCTTTGTCAGAAAAGTAATGTCTCTGCTTTTTAATATGCTGTCTGGGTTTGTCATTGCTTTTTGTCCAAGGAGCAAGAGTCTTTTAATTTCATGGCTGCAGTCACCATCTGCAGTGATTTTGGAGCCCCCAAAAATAAAGTCTTTCACCGTTTCCATTGTTTCCCCATCTATTTACCATGAAGTGATGGGACTAGATGCCATGATCTTAGTTTTTTGAATTCTGAGGTTTTTGTTTTTTTAATTCAATAATTGTTTTTTTTTCTTTTTTTAATTTTATTTTTAAACTTTACAATATTGTATTAGTTTTGCCAAACATCAAAATGAATCCGCCACAGGTATACCCGTGCTCCCCATCCTGAACCCTCCTCCCTCCTCCCTCCCCATACCCTCCCTCTGGGTCGTACCAGTGCACCAGCCCCAAGCATCCAGTATTGTGCATCGAATTCTGAGTTTTAAGCCAGCTTTTCCACTCTCCTCTTTCACTTTCATCAAGAAGTTCTTTAGTTCCTCTTTGCTTTCTGCTGTTAGAGTGGTATCATCTGCATTTCTGAGGTTATTGATATTTCTCCTGGTAATCTTGATTTCAGCATGGGCTTCAACCAGTCCAGCATTCCACATGATATACTCTACATATAAGTTAAATAAGCAGGGTGACAAAAATACAGCCTTGAGGTACTCTTTTCCCAATTTGGAACCAGTCCATTGTTCCAATTCTGGTTCTAACTATTGCTTCTTGATTTGTATACTGGTTTCTTAGGAGGCAGGTAAGGTGGTCTGGCATTCCCATCTCTTGAAGAATTTTTCACAGTTTGTTGTGATCCACACAGTCAAAGGATTTAGCATAGTCAATGAAGAAGAAGAAGACATTTTTCTGGAATTCTCTTGCTTCTTCGATGATCCAATGGATGTTGGCAATCTGATCTCTGGTTCCTCTGCCTTTTCTAAATCCAGCTTGAACATCTGAAATTTCTCAGTTCACATACTGTTGGAGCCTACCTTGGAAGATTTTGAGCATTAATTTGCCAGAGTGTGAAATGACTGCAGTTCTGAGGTAGTTTGACCATCCTTTGACATTGCATTTTTTTGGATTGTAATGAAAACTGACCTATTCCAGTCCTGTGGCCACTGCTAAGTTTTCCAAATTTGCTGAAATACTGAGTGAAGCACTTTAACAGCATCATCTTTTAGGATTTGAAATAGGTCAACTGGAATTCCATCACCTGCACTAGCTTTGTTCACAGTGATGCTTCCTAAGGCCCACTTGACTTCACACTCCAGGATGTCTGGCTCTAGGTGCGTGATCACACCATCATGGTTCTCTGGGTCATATAAGATCTTTATTGTACAGTTCTTCTGTGTATTCTTGCCACTTCTTCTTAATATCTTCAGTTTCTGTTAGGTCCATACTGTTTCTGTCCTTTATTGAAGTTGTGAGGATACAAATGCTTTTATTAGGCAGAAAGGGGTTCCAATCTTGGCTCCTTCATTTATTAATCCTAGAAGCTTGAGCAAGTTACTGCTTTTTTCTTAAATCTCCTTTTTTTCTTAAATAAAATGCTGATAATAATTACCACAGAGTAAGAGATTGGTATTGGAGAAGGCAATGGAACCCCACTCCAGTACTCTTGCCTGGAAAGTCCCATGGACCGAGGAGCCTGGTAGTCTGCAGACCATGGGGTCACAAAGAGTCGGACATGACTGAGCGACTTCACTTTCACTTTTCCCTTTCATGCATTGGAGAAGGAAATGGCAACCCACTCCAGTGTTCTTGCCTGGAGATTCCCAGGGATGGGGGAGCCTGGTGGGCTGCCGTCTATGGGGTCGCACAGAGTTGGACACAACTGAAGCGACTTAGCAGCAGCAGCAAGAGATTGGTATGACAGGTTATTTCATTCTTTGAACATGCATACCCAACTTGTATCAAGAAGCAAAGGCCTTGCAATTCTTATAATGATCATTATTATCAATTATTGAATAATTAAAAAGCAATCTTTTAAGTAAAGATGGCTTCATAGAACATTATAAAAGTAGTTTTCCTTAACTAAAGCAATGGAGCTGTTTCAGAGGTGTGTATTATACTATTAAAACATGGAGAAGACAGAAGAAAATTTATTAAAGTTTAGGGTTCAAATACTGGAGAAGGCAATGGCACCCCACTCCAGTACTCTTGCCTGGAAAACCCCATGGACGGAGGAGCCTGGTAGGCTGCAGTCCACGGGGTCTCGAAGAGTTGGACATGACTGAGCGACTTCACTTTCAATTCCACTTTCATGCATTGGAGAAGGAAATGGCAACCCACTCCAGTGTTCTTGCCTGGAGAATCCCAGGGACGGGGGAGCCTGGTGGGCTGCCATCTATGGGGTCGCACAGAGTCGGACACGACTGAAGCAACTTAGCAGCAGCAGCAGGGTTCAAATCGGAGAAGGCAATGGCACCCCACTCCAGTACTCTTGCCTGGAAAATCCCATGGATGGAGGAGCCTGCTGGGCTACAGTCCATGGGGTTGCTAAGAGTCAGACAGGACTGAGCGACTTCACTTTCAATTTCACTTTCATGCATTGGAGAAGGAAATGGCAACCCACTCCAGTGTTCTTGCCTGGAGAATCCCAGGGACGGGGGAGCCTGGTGGGCTGCCATCTATGGGGTTGCACAGTGTCAGATGCGACTGAAGTAACTTAGCAGCAGCAGCAGCAGCAGCAGGGTTAGCTTTTGCCTAAGGAGTTTCTGAGCATGCGTTATATGACCAGAATTTGATGTCTGGTCTTCCATGTAAGAAGTGTGAGCTTAGATAAACTTGGATTTCAGTCCCTTCATACACAGAATAAAAGTCTTCCTCTATATAAAATTAAATGGCTCTTTTTATATTCTACTGCTGTTGCTGCGTCGCTTCAGTCATGTCCGACTCTGTGCGACCCCATAGACGGCAGCCCACCAGGCTCCCCCGTCCCTGGGATTCTCCAGGCAAGAACACTGGAGTGGGTTGCCATTTCCTTCTCCAATGCATGAAAGGGAAAAGTGAAAGTGAAGTCGCTCAGTCGTGTCCTACTCTTCGCGACCCCGTGGACTGCAACCCACCAGGCTCCTCGGTCCATGGGATTTTCCAGGCAAGAGTACTGGAGTGGGGTGCCATTATTAAATCTTCTCACTCTCTGTTTTTCTTTTAATTATTCCCAAAGTAAGTATCTAGGTATATATGTATCTTCACTGTTGCAAGTATGTAAACCTTATCTCCCGTGTTCATTGGTGACAATAATTCTAATCTGTTTTATATTATGCCTATTTCCCACTGCATACAGGATCAAGCTGAGGGGTAAAAATTATAGGTGTTTGGTAAGCCAATGGAGGATACAATTGATTATGCTGAGAGAGAAGACTTAACCACACATTATATTGTGTAATTGTCAAGCTCCTATCATTCAATGTATAATTTAAATGGCACATCTTCATTCATAGTTTCCTTTACCATTCCCCCCAACACACACACATGCATTCACCATGCAACAGCCTCAGGATCAGTTACTCAATTTTCTGTGTGTCTATAAATGTTTTAACTTTAGCAGAGACTGGTTTCTCACTCAGTTTATTTATTTAGGTGCCTGCAACTTCTTCTAGATTTTGAGAGCTTTGAAAGAAAATGCATAGAAATTCTAGTATATTACTTAGTACCTGGGTCTCAGAAAATATCTATTCACTGAATAAATAATAATAATGAGGAGGATGAGAATGATAGCAGCTAAATTTATTTGAGTATTTTTTAATGTATCAGGCATTTTTCTGAGCTCTCTATGAATTCATTATATGGACACAACAACTCTAAGAGAGATACTGCTATTTTCACCATTTTATCAATGAAAAAACCAGGAACAGTGTGTTTATTAAATAACCTGCTAGGCAATAAGATTCAGAGTTAGGGATTAAAACCTGATAATTTGTTTCCAATGAATAGTTAATTAAACTCTATTCTATGCTGTCTCTCCTGAACAACTAAATAAATAAGTAATGAGAAAATAAAAAGGTCAGGTAGGAGATGGCACAGTGAACATTGACATTTTAGGAATAAGTGAACTAAAATGGATAGGAGTGGGTGAATGTAATTCAGATGACCATTATATCTACTACTGTGTAATATAAGAAATGGAGTAGCCCTCATAGTCAACAGGAGTCCAAAATGCAGTATTTAGGTGCACTCTCAAAAATGATAGAACCATCTCCATTTGTTTCAAAGGTAAACCATTCAACATCACAGTAATTCAAATCTATGCCCCAGCCACTAATGCCAAAGAAGCTGAACACTTCTGTGAAGACCTATAATATCTTCTAGAATTAAAACCAAAAAAAGATTTCCTTTTCACTATAGGGGATTGGAATACAAAAGTAGAAAGGCAAGAGATACTGGGCATAACAGGCAAGTTTAGCTTTGGAGCCCAAAATAAGCAAGGCGAAGGCTAACAGAGTTTTGCCAAGAGAACTCACTGGTCATAGCAAACACCCATTTCCAACAGTATGAGAGACAGCTCTGCACATGGACATCACCAGATGGTCAATACCAAAGGTGGAAAAGCTCTGTACAGTGAGCAAAAAAGAGGACCTGAAGTTGACTATGGCTCAGGTCCTGAGCTCATTATTGCAAAATTCAGTTTTACTTTGAAGAAAGTAGGGAAAACCACTAGACCATTCCGATATGATCTAAATCAAATCCCTTATGATTATATGATAGAGGTGACAAATAGATTCAAGAGATTAGATCTGGTAAACATAGTGCCTGAAGAACTATGGACAGAGTTCATAACACTGTACAGGAGGTGGTGACCAAAACCATCCCAAAGAAC
Source organism: Bos indicus x Bos taurus (assembly GCF_003369695.1). Lineage (NCBI taxonomy): Eukaryota > Metazoa > Chordata > Mammalia > Artiodactyla > Bovidae > Bos > Bos indicus x Bos taurus. Next base: position 28,103,315 of record NC_040104.1, read on the forward strand.
AAGAAATGCAAGAAGGCAAAATAGTTGTCTGAGGAGGCCTTAAAAATACCTGAGAAAAGAAGAGAGGTGAAAGGCAATGGAGAAAGGGAAAGGCATACCCAACTGAGTGCAGTGAAGTGAAGTCGCTCAGTCATATCCAACTCTTTGCAACCTCATGGACTGTAGCCTACCAGGCTCCTCTGTCCATGGGATTTTCCAGGCAAGAGTACTGGAGTGGGTTGCCATTTCCTTTTCCAGGGGATCTTCCCGACTGAGGGATCAAACCTGGGTCTCCTGCATTGTAGGCAGATGCTTTTACCATCTGAGCCACCAGGGAAGTCCACTGAGTGCAGAGTTCCAAAGAATTACAAGGAAAGATAAGAAAGCCTTCTTAAGTGAACAATGCAAAGAAATAGAGGAAAACAATAGAATATGAAAGATTAGAGATCTCTTCAGGAAAATAAGAGATACCAAGGGAACATTTCATGTAAAGATGGATACAATAAAGGACAGAAATGGCAAAGATCTAACAGAAGCAGAAGAGATTAAAAAGAGGTGGCAAGAATACACAGAAGAACTGTACAAAAAAGGTCTTAATAACCCAGATAACCATGATGGTGTTATCTAGGTCACTCACCTAGAGCCAGACATCCTGGAATGAAAAATCAAGTGGGCCTTAGGAAGCATTACTATGAATAAAGCTAGTGGAGGTGTTGGAATTCCAGCTGAGCTATTTCAAATCCTAAAAGATAATGCTGTTAAAGTGCTGCACTCAATATTTCAGCAAATTTGGAAAACTTGGCAGTTGCCAGAAGATTGGAAAAGTTCTGTTTTCATTCCAATCCCTAAGAAAGGCGGTGCCAAGGATTGTTCAGACTACTGTACAATCATGGTCATGTCACATGATAACAAGGTGATATTCAAAATCCTTCAATCTTGCTTTAGCAGTACATGAACTGAGAAGTTCCAGATGTATAAGCTGGATTTAGAAAAGGCAGAGGAACCAGAGATCAAATTGCCAACATCTGTTGGATCACAGAAAAAGCAGGGGATTTCCAGAAAAACATCTACTTCTACTTCATTGAATATGCTAAAGCCTTTGACTGTATGGATCACAATAAACTGTGGAAAAAACTTAAAGAAATGGGAATACCAGACCACTTTACCTACCTCCTGAAAAATCTGTATGCAGGTCAAGAAGCTACAGTTAGAACTGGACATGGAATAACTATTTCAAAAGGGGGAAAGGAGTAAGTCAAGGCTGTGTATTGTCACCTGCTTATTTAATTTCTATGTAGAGTACATCATGAGAAATGCTGGGCTGGATAAATCACAAGCTGGAATTAAGATTGCCAGGAGAAATATCAACAACCTCAGATATGCATATGATACCACTCTAATGGCAAGAAAGCAAAGAGGAACTAAAGATCTCTTTGATGAGGGTGAAAAAGGAGAGTGAAAAAGGTGGTTTAAAACTCAACATTCAGAAAACTAAGATTATGGCATCTGGTCCCATCACTTCATGGCAAATAGATGGGGAAACAATGGAATCAGTGAAATACTTTATTTTCTTGAGCTCCATGATCACTGCAGAAGGTGACTGCAGCCATGAAATTAAAAGATTCTTGCTCTTTAATAGGAAAACTATGACAAACCTAGACAGTGTATTAAAAATCAAAGACACCACTTTGCCAACAAACATCCATATAGTCAAAGCTATAGTTTTTCCAGTAGTCATATATGGATGTGAGAGCCAGACCATAAAGAAAGCTGAATGTTGAAGAATTGATACTTTTGATTTGTGGTGCTAGAGAACACTTGAGAGTCCCTTGGACAACAAGGAGATCAAACCAGTCAATACTAAAGGAAATCAACCCTGAATATTCCTTGGAAGGACTGATGCTGAAGCTGAAGCTCCAATAATTTAGCCACCTGATGCAAACAGCCAACTCACTGTATAGACCCTGATGCTGGGAAAGATTGAAGGCAAAAGCAGAAGAGGGTGACAGAGGATGAGATAGTTGTATGGCATCTCTGACTCAATAGATATGAGTCTGAACACACTCCAAGAGATAGTGAAGGACAAGGAAGCCTGGCATTCTATAGTCCATGGGGTTGGAAAGAATCAGATATAACTTAGTGACTGAACAATAGGCAAGTAGAGACTATTGTCTTGTCCCAGAGGAATGGAAAATAGATATATATTTGGAGAAGAGATGGTGAAAACAGTCTTGAATTTCTTCCTGGCCATTGTTGCAGAGTAGTCTGTATTGGGTGTTTTTAATTTATTTGAGCACTTTTGTTTATTTGGAAGTTGTCATTTGGAAAGTGTGCTGCCATTTCAGAGGCAAAGGTTGAACTGAAGTGGGAGTGGGGAAAACTGGAGACAGATATGGCATGGTTAGGATTAGTCAACAGATGCAGTGTGTAGCTCCCAAGGGGAAATGAAGAACTCTGATACACTTCACTTGGGTTGGCCTTGAGCGGAGCTGACTCAGCACAAGAGCGGTCTGACAAGAAATTCATTCCTGGTAATACCTGAACTGAAGGCAGTCATCCCTCATGCTGGGGCAAACCTCACCGTGTTAAAGCAACAGCTCATGATGCACGTGTGTGTATTTTATGGAAGCATTCCCAGACAGTGACAAAGAAAAAGATTACTCAGTCACTGGTGTCTGGTGTTGGGACTGCTGATTAATATTTGAGGAAGAATTAATCCATCTTGGTTTCCATAGCTTATTAAGAATAGAAACTTTGAATGAAATAAAGGTTAAATACAGAAAAAGAATCAATATACAGTAATGTATATGTTTCCATGGCACGCTTTCATTTTGCCCCACCCTCTCCATCCCCCACTGTGCCCACAACATTCATGTTGATGTATGGTAGAAATCAGCACAATATTGTAAAGCAATTATCCTGAATAAAAAAAAATTAAAAGATGCATATTACATGTATATGGAGAAGGAAATGGCAACCCACTCCAGTATTCTTGCCTGGAGAATTCCATGGACAGAGGAACCTGGCGGACCACAGTCCATGGGGTCAGAGAGAGTCGGACATGACTGAATGACTAACACAAACACACATTACATGTATATAAACTTTGACCTCCCCTAAAAAGGAATTCATATAATCTTTCTTTGCAACAATAAACCTTCTGAAAATCAGTGTCAGTGGGGCCATTTTAAGCTTGAAAGCCACAAAATAAATTTGAAAGAAAAGACTAACATTTAGCTACATGTAAGTTAAAACCTTTCCCTGTAGAAATAACCAAACTTAAAAGGAAGGTAACAAATTAGGAAAAATGATCATGTGTGATAGCATATTTCTACTATAGAGAACACTCTAGCAAGGGAGAAAATAGAAAGCTTCTAACAGATAAATATGGAAAAGACATGGACAATTCATAAAAGATAAAACATTAGATTAAAACAAATGGAAAACTATTCAAAGAAATGTATGAGATACCATTTTTGTTGATCAAATTTATGAACATTAAAAAATCTTGTGAAATCCACAACAGTTTTTATAAACTGCTAATGAAATATAAAATGGTATCACTTTTGAAAATATAGTCTAAATATGAAATTTTTTCTAAATAAATAATTGCAACATATAAAGGTCTACACAAAGTTTTCCATCAAAATATTATTTGTAATAATATAAATAATCAGAGTATTTTTTTTTCCAAATCCTAATGATGATGCTGTTAAAGCGCTGCACTCAGTATGCCAGAAAATTTGGAAAACTCAGAAGTGGCCACAGGACTGGAAAAGGTCAGTTTTCTTTCCAATCACAAAGAAAGGCTATGCCAAAGAATGTTCAAACTTCCATGCAATTACACTCATCTCACGTGCTAGCAAAGTAATACTCAAAATTTTCCAAGTCAGGCTTAAACAGTACATGAACCATGAACTTCTGGATGTTCAAGCTGGATTTAGAACCAGAGATCAAATTGCCAACACCCACTGGATCACAGAAAAAGCAAGAGAGTTCCAATCTACTTCTTTATTGACTATGACAAAGCCTTTGGCTGTGTGGATCACAATAAACTGTGGAAAATTCTTCAAGAGATGGGAATACCAGACCACCTTGCCTACCTCCTGAGAAATCTGTATGCAGGTCAAAAGGAAACAGTTAGAACCAGACATGGAACAACACTGGTTCCAAATTGGGAAAGGAGTACATTGAGGCTATATATTGTCATCCTGCTTATTTAACTTATATGAAGAGTACATCATGCAAAATGCTTGGCTGGATGAAGACGGAATCAAAATTGCCAGGAGAAATATCAATAACCTCAGATAGGCAGATAACACCACCCTTATGGCAGAAAGTGAAGAACTAAAGTGCCTCTTTATGAAAGTGAAAGAGGAGTATGAAAAAGCTGTCTTAAAAAACACAACATTCAAAAAACTAATATCATGGCATCCAGTCCCACCACTTCATGGCAAATAGATGGGGAAACAATGAAAACAGTGACCGACTTTATTTTCTTGAACTCCAAAATCACTGTAGACGGTGACTGAAGCCATAAAATTAAAAGACTCTTGCTCCTTGGAAGAAAAGGCATGACCAACCTCGACAGCATATTAAAAGGCAGAGACATTACTTTGCCAACAAAGGTCTGTCTAGTTGAGGCTATGGTTTTTCCAGTGGTCAGGTATGGATGTGAGAGTTGGACTCTGAAGAAAGCTCAGTGCTGAAGAATTCATGCTTTTGAACTGTGGTGTTGGAGAAGACTCTTGAGAGTCCCTTGGACTGCAAGGAGATCGAACCAGTCCATCCTAAAGGAGATCAGTCCTGAGTGTTCATTGGAAGCACTGATGTTGAAGCTAAAACTGCAATACTTTGGCCACCTCATGCAAAGAACTGACTCATTGGAAAAGACCCTGATGGAGGGAAAGATTGAAGGCAGGAGAAGAAGGGGACAACAGAGGATGAGATGGTTGGATGGCATCACTGACTCAATGGACATGAGTTTGGGTAAACTCCAGAAGCTGGTGATGGATAGGAAAGCCTGGCGTGCTGCAGTCCATGGGTTGCAAAGAGTCAGACATGCCTGAGCTACTGAATTGAACTGATTATTTGTAATACCAAAACATTCAGAAACAATTTTAATGTTAAATAATACAATGAATTTTAAAAATTGATAGTACCTAAAGAATCTGCCTGTGTAGACAGAAGACGTTATAAACATGGGTTCAATTCCTTGGTCAGGAATATCTCCTGGAGTAGGAAATGATAACCTGTTTCAGGATTCTTACTTGGAAAATTCCATGAACAGAGGAGCTTGGTTGGCTTCAGTTTATGGGTAGTCAATGATCAGGCATGACTGAGCACGCACACTGTCTCTCTCTAACCAATATAGTATTATTCAATAATTTAAATATTCTTTCACAAATTTTAGGTTACTAATTAATTACAAAACAGAACATACAGAATTGTATCTCTATTAATATTTAAAGTGTTTTTGTAAGTCTACATACAAAAAACAAAACTGGAAAAATACCCAAAATGTTAACATGAATAGATTTATATAAATCCTTGCTTTTATCTGTCTTCTCTTCCTTGGTGGCCTCATTTCCTTTACTAAGCATGTACGACTTTTATAATTGAAAAATAAATGAACACTAAATAAACCTCTTTCTGATTCTATTTTAAAAGGAGACTTCATATAAACATGGATGTATAATGAGAGAGGAAATGATTCCATTAAGAAAAGACAGGCTGAATAAGATGCTGAGAATCACACCTAACACTTAGGGGGAGCATGTGAGCAATACAAGTAAGTTTTAAGCAGATATTTAATGTGATGTAGAGAAGGTTCTTATTTTGTTTTGTTTTAGTATAATGTCGTTTCCGTTGGTAGGGGAAAGACAGCGTTTCTTTTACACACCAGCAGAATTTGTTTTAGTATAATGCTGTTTCCGTTGGTAGGGGGAAGACAGTGTTTCTTTTACACACCAGCAGAATTTGTTTTAGTATAATGTCGTTTCCGTTGGTAGGGGAAGACAGCGTTTCTTTTACACACCAGCAGAATTTGCTGTTACCTCTCTTCTCTTTCTGCTATTTCAATTACGCGCAAAACACCCAGAATGAAATAACCAGCCTCTTAATTGCTTGTCTTGAAAATTCAAACATATAAATTGATAGCAAATGCCACCTTATCAAGTAGAACCAAAAAATGTTTAATTAAGTCTCTATAAGACTCCCAGCAAACGGGAAAATATACAGAGGAAACGTATTTACTAGTACCTTGATTTCTATTCACCTTGGCATTTTATAAATTATAACAATTTCATTTTAAGTCACTGCACTTGATGTGATAAGTAGAGAGGATTTTTGCAATGACACAAGTAGATGTGGAAAGCTGGGTTATTTCAACAACTGCCTGTTGTCTGATCTTGAAAGTGATCAAATCAGTCAGAACAAAGCACGTTCATTTGTATTTTGTACAGATGCTGCTGGTGGTTGAACTTGCTCTTTATGGCCTTTCAAAATATGCGGCATAACCATAATTTGGAATTGTTTTATTTTGTCCTCAGGCAGGGTCAAAACTAGGGGGCTGTTTGGGGAGCTGTTAGCCTCACTGGGCAACAACCTGGGAGCTTTTCTAAGCTGCAGTCCTGGTGCTAATTATCAGTCAAATCCAGCGGCCCGCTTGTATGTCTCCATTTCCCTCCTCTGTGGATTGCAGAAGGTGTCACAAGTTCCACAAGGCAGCTACATCGAAGGGCCATAAACCACCCACTGTACCGCTTGCATAATCGTTCATGCCCCAGAGCTCATCAGCGGGTTTTGAAAGCTATGGTCCCCTCTAATGCATCCTTTGCTTGTGAGGAATTGCTCAGCAGAATGGGCTATTATAATGGACACACCATATTCAATAGATTGTCACCATCTGTTCCACCTTCCAATTACCAAAGCAAATGGAAATCAAGAGGCAAAGACATCAGAAATCCCAGATAATATTTTCTGTTCATTATGTCTTTTGCCTGATGTGGGTTTTAAAAATTTCATTTGGAACACATTGTAGAATGAAGCACACTTTCTTTCTATTACAGAGGCACAATTAGAATATTGGGATCCAGCACTGAGAGAAAATTACTCTTTGCAAAGTGCATGTGGGGACATTCAGCATCCTGACCTATTCTATACAGTAGAGAGTTCTGCTCAAGCTTACAAAACTCTCATAATGTTAGGTCTGAAGTGAAAGACCAGTAACTCCCTGAGCTGCCATCGCCTGGGGAACAGTAAATGAAGTTGTATAAGTAGGTATTGTGGCACTGATGTGTTCATATTTCTACCCAATAGGCAATGGGTTTTCAGCAAGACTTGAAGCAGAATGTGAATATTCCCACTGAAGCGGTGTGTGTGCATGTGCAAGGGATTATTGAAGGAGACTCAAGTGACAGGTCAGCAGATATGAAAGTAATGCTGATTCTAAAAGAGAAATACGATGCCAAAGATAGCATGAGTTTGAAACACTCACTTTGAGGAAAGAATGCTCCAGCAGCGCACAGCCATTCAGGAGATTAAACAGGCAATGGCTAAGAATAAATAATCATAGTAAAGGTCCTAATGCAAGAAGCAGACATTATAAGCAGGGCAAGGCCCCAGAATGTCAAAACCAGTGGGATACAAAATGGGGTTTTGAAATGGGTCAGATCTATATTCTTAGCCATGTGTGTTAAGAATCTACTTTTGTAGGTGAAAAGAAACTGGAGACTAGGGTAGAAACACACGTGACTAAAAGCTGGTTGTCTAGGAGTTGGTACCATCAACACAATTCTCAATACAGCGTCTTCATCTTCAATTAATAACTTTGTGTTCTTTGCAAAGTCTTATGCTAAGTGAACACTCTGCTTATCTATATACTCAGCATACTTGGTTATTAGATTCAAGATTCTGTTGCTTAGAATGGGCAAAATCGGAAAACATCAGCCTCATGTTCAGTGTTAATTCATTTTGTTGAACACTTTTCTGTCTTTATATACATAAATTGGTTATCCATTTCCAAATTACTCAGCCTATTTACAAAGAACTGGCATTAACTGAATTGTCAGTGTTGTTGCTATTCAGTTGCTCAGTCGTGTCTGACTCTTTGCCACCCCATGGACAGCAGCATGCCAGGCCGCCCTGCCCATCACCATCTCCCGGAATTTGCTCAAATTCATGTCCATTGTGTCGGTGATGCCTCCAACCATTTCATCCTCTGTTGTCCTCTTTTCCTCCTGCTTTCAATCTTTCCCAGCATCAGGGTCTTTTCAAATGAGTCAGCTCTTCACATCAGGTGGCTAAAGTATTGGAGCTTCAGCTTCAGCATCAGTCCTTCCAATGAATCTTCAGGGTTTATTCCTCAGGATTGACTGGTTTGATTTACTTGTAGTCCAGGGGACTTTCAAGAAGTCAGTTCTTATCCCTGAATTAGCCAGATTTGTGGTATGAACAGCTACCCAAAAGTAGCATAAAAATAGATCTATTTCTGGGTTGGGTATGCTTGGTAGGCTTGGTACCTTGATATGCTTCTGATATTAAGACAAAACCATTTGTCCTGTCCTTTTTACTTTTTCCCCCCACATTCTCATTAAGGAATGTAGTGCATGTATATTTCTGACAGTTTGTAGTTAAACACTCAGAGCACAAACACAGACTTCTACTCATTATTAGATGACTGTCTCAGAAGATTGTGTATATGTGACTGTTTCTCTCAGTACAGTCAATAGGATGGGCCCTGGTGATGAGTATTAAAAATACTAATTGCTCGCCCTCCAACCTCTCTTTTTGCTAATAGTAATTTGTTTATGTGTTTTCTGAATGAAAAGTCAGCTATCATTTGGGACCTGCATTTATTTATTAATATATTTATTTTATGTGTTTATGTAGTTATTTTTTAGTTAATCATGTTTTTAAACACAGCTTTATTGAGGTCTACACACATTTAAAGTGCAAAATTTTGATATATTTATGCTCCTATGAAACTATCATCACAATCAAGAGAATAAACATAACCATCATGCTGGAAAGCTTTCTTGTTTTCCTTTGTAATTCCTCCTTTATGCCTTTCCCTGCTCCTCATTGCTGTTCGGCTTTTTGTCAATACAGATTAGTTTACATTTTCTAGAGTTTTATCTAAATGTAAGGATACATAATACACTTCTTCTTATCAGACTTCGTTCTTTCAACATAGTCATTTTGAGATTCATCCATGCTGGTGCATGTCTCAGTAGCCTAATTCATGTTATTGTCGGTAAGCATATTATATGGATACACCACAGTCGTTGGTCCATTCACCTGTTGATGGAGATGTGAGCTATTTCCAGTTTGGAGCTATTACAAATAACGCAACTTTGAACATTCACGTATAATAGAGCGCACATTTTAGTTTTCTATATTTTATATTTCACAGCAGGGACTCAAATTAAATCAAGGCTTTTTTTGGCATCTGGAATGGACATTAAGGCTTTCCTGGAATTTATGAAGCCATATAACAGGTGACAAGTGTGTAAGCAGAAATCTGGCTCGTTTATTCACTAGCTCTTTTTCCTTAATGATTTCATTTTACATGCAAACAAAGACACTGCTATGTAACCAATAAAACAAAAATTTATTGGAAGAGCCACCAAATCCAGTCTCTGATTCAACCCTGTAAAATAACATACAGAGGGACATAGCTCAAATAAATTGTTTTTCAGCAAATGATCCCATTTCTTCCATTTTAAGATGCCCATTTTGCCATATTTTAGCCCTCTGAAGATGTGGATGCGTTCTTCAGTTGATGTATACATTTGATGTAGAGTTTATGTCTCCCTCTTAAATATCTATCAACTGATGAATGGATAAACATAGATGATATACCCATATGGTGGAATATTGTTCACCAATAAAAAGAAATGAAGTACTGATATATGGTACAATGTAGATAGATGAACTTGAAAATATTATACTTCATGGAAGAAGTCAGACACAAAAGATCACATATTGTATGATTCCATTTATATGAAATATTTAGAATACGCAAATCTGAAAAGACAGAACGTAGACAGCAGTTAACAAGGGCTGAGGGGAGGAGCAAATGGGGAGTGACTGCTTAAGGGCTGCAGCTTTCCTTCTGAAGCAAAGAAAAAGTTCTGGAACCAGACGGTGGTGATAGTTTGTACAACATTGGACATGTACTGAGTGTGACCGAAATGTAGACTTTAAGTGATTAAAATATTAAATTTCATGCTATGTATATTTTATCACAATAGAAATGAAATAAAATAATTTTTTAAAGTATTTTGCATTCATGGTGTGGTATATAACTGATAAGATTTAAAACCCAGGAATTGGTGTGACTTCGCATTACATGAATGGCAGGCTGGCACCACTGGGTTCCTAAAACAACTCATGTGTATGTGTATAGGCATGTATAGTATAGTCTACCTAAATCTCAAACACATGGCAGTTAAACTCATGTCTTTCACAAGCTAAGAAAGAATGGGCTCCATTGGTGTTGTTGCATTATTTTGCTTAAAATAAATAAAAGGAGTGAGTGAAAGTCATTCAGTCATGTCTGACTCTTTGGGACCCCATAGACTATACAGTTCATGGAATTCTCTAGGCCAGAATACTGAAGTGGGTAGCCTTTCCCTTCTTCAGGGGATCTTCCCAACCCAGGGATCAAACCCAGGTCTCGCTCATTGCAGGAAGATTCTTTACCAGCTGAGCCACAAGGGAAGCCCAAGAATACTGAAGTGGGTAGCCTTTCCCTTCTCCAGGGGATCTTCCCAACCCAGGGATCAAACCCAGGTCTCGCTCATTGCAGGCAGATCCTTTACCAGCTGAGCTACATGGAAGCCCAAGAATGCTGGAGTGGGTAGCCTTTCCTTTCTCCAGTGGGTCTTCCTGACCCAGGAATCAGACCAGGTTCTCCTGCATTGCAGGCACTTTACCAACTGAACTATCAGGAAATCCCCCCTCCACCCCCAAATATAAATAAAAATACATACCTAAGTCCAAGAATACATAATTTATTTCAATATAGTGCAAGAGGAGAGCATTTTGGAGCTGGTAAACTAGTTTAAAACCCAGGATAGCCAATTTCCAGCTCTGTGAAATGGTTATTCTAACTTGGCCTTTAACCTTGCAAATGGGACATGAGACAAATATCACTTACCAGATTGAATGAGTTATGTACGAAGTGCCCAGCATAATGCCTTGGACATAGTGACAGCTTATGTGTAGCGTTTTGCCTTCTTCCCTAGCCACCCACCCTCCTGCAATACATAACCTTTACTTACATATGACAATATAAACTATTAATAACTCGTTTGCTTTTAGGAATTTAACACATGACTTATTGTGGGGGACACCCTGCTTGATTCCCAGACTTGCTATTTATCCGATACATTGCATGCTAGTTACTTTTGACTATTCCACAATAATTGGGTCTTTTAATGAAAAAACACTGATAATCTATTACAAATAATTGAAGAAAGGTTCTTTGATTTAAATGTCTATAGTAAAATAGAGATTCCTAAAGAAATTTAATTAAATTCTAAATGAAAATGGAAACTTGACAGAAGAATAGGATGGGGATGTCCCACCTTACAACAAATATTCAATTTCAGTTGGGAGTTAACCACTATGTAATTTAAGTAATAAAGAATACAAGTGCAGAGACATTTACAGATTTACTCTCCTTATCCTGAGCAGAGTACTCAAACCAACATAGTTCCACTTATTAGCTGTGGTTTTGTTCCCAGGGGAGTAAGGGACTTATTTTTGTTAGAGGACTTATAATAGAAAATCTATTATTGCCCAATCTCCCCACAGAGCAAGCATAGAGGGCATAAACATCAGATTTCATAGGAACAAAATTAATTTATTCTGTTTTCCTCCATAGGTTTCACTTTTTCAAAACAGAAATTTAGGGCACATTTATTTCTCTCAGGTTAGTGGAAAAATCCCATGGACGGAGGAGCCTGGCAGGCTACAGTCCATGAGGTCGCTAAGAGTTGGACATGACTGAGCGACTTCACTTTCACTTTTCACTTTCATGCATTGGAGAAGGAAATGGCAACCCACTCCAGTGTTCTTGCCTGGAGAATCCCAGGGACGGGGGAGCCTGGTGGGCTGCCGTCTATGGGGTCTCACAGAGTCGGACACGACGGAAGCGACACAGCAATAGCAGTGGAAAATGGTGGCCAACATAAAACATGTTCTCCATAGAGTGAGCTTTTACTTTAAAGCAGAGCCTAAACTTGGGAATGTAAATATGTGTGAAAAGGATAAGCCAAGGAATGGCTTGTAAGAGGGGTGTAGCTTCCCAGTCTTGGGCCCCTGCTATGAAGTGTCAGGCTTCTAGTTTGTGGCAGTAATCACAATATGCCATTTCAGCAGAAGCATCAATCTGGCTTCCAATGTCTGATTCTTTGCCCAGAAGTTAAAACTACATTATTCTTTTTCATCCATGTCTAAAGGAAAATAACAACTCATTCCCAAGATGCTCTGACTTTAAATATTGAACCCAAGATCCCTGAAGAGAATACCCAGTTTTGAGCATCCTACATGAGGCTGGAATCAAGACTGCCAGGAGAAATATTAAAAACCTCAGACATACAGATGACATCACTCTAATGGCAAAAAGTGGAGAAACTAAAACCCCCCTTTATGAGGGTGAAAGAGGAGAGTGAAAAAGCTGGCTTAAAATTTAACATTAAAAAAATAATAATAACAGTGAAGGCCATGGCATTTGGTCCCATTACTTCATGGCACATAGAAGGGGAAAAAGTGGAAGTGACAGGTTTTATTTGGTTGGGCTCCAGTATCACTGTAGATGGTGACTGCTGTCATAAAATTAAAAGATGATGCTCCTTGCAAGGAAAACTATGACAAACCTAAGCAGCATATTAAAAAGCAGAGACATCACTTTACCAACAAAGGTCCCCATAGTGAAAGCTATGATTTTTCCAGTAGTCACGTTATGGATGTGAAAGCTGGACCATAAAGAAGGTTGAGCATGGAAGAACTGATGCTTTTGAATTGTGATGCTGGAGAAGACTTGAGAGTCCTTTGGACTGCAAGAAGAAATCAGTCAATACTAAAGGAAGTCAACCCTGAATATTCATTGGAAGGACTGATGCTAAAGCTGAAGCTCCAATAGTTTTACCACCTGATGAAAAGAGCCGACTCACTGGAAAAGACCCTGATACTGGGAAAGATTGAAGGGAAAAGGAGAAGAGGGCAGTTGAGAATGAGACAGTTAGATAGTGTCACCAACTCAATGGACATGAATTTGAGCAAATTCTGGGAATTAGTGAGGGGCAGGGGAGCCTGGCATGCTACAGCCCATGGGGTCTCAAAGAGTCAGACAACAATGACTTAGCGACTTAGCGACTTTACAACAACAACAGCACCAGACTATGTCTATAACTGACTGTGGCCAGAGAACATCAATGAGCACTGAGAAAACCATTTCATATAAACGATCTTCTTTATCCTCTTAGCAGCTCTGCATTGTAGATGTTATTATTTCTCTCTATGGATTGGAAGAATTGAGGTTCAAAGACTCTCCCGAGACCACATGCTAATTAAGTTCTGGAACCAGCATTCAAGTTCAGATTTCTTTAATTTCGTACTGCTGTAACAAGCAGACACATTTCCTTACTTCTTCAATGTTTAGCTAAGCTTAGCAATCATCAGTTGGGGCATTTACTATTTGCCAGGCAGATGTTTGAATGAAAAGGTGTCATTTGTCTCTGACTTCTCTCAACCATATGACTATTATAATCTCTACCTGCACTTCACCTACTCGTCTGGATTTCATCACCTTGCTCTATTGTTTTCTATAACAATTATTTCTTTTACAATGTAATACATACTTTACTCGTTTACCATGATTATGGATTACTGTTTGCCTTCGCCAGCATTTTAGGTTGAATATCACCTCCCAAAGGGTAGAGATCTTTGTTTCCTTTTACTCACTAATGTCCTCCACATGCCCAGCACATAGTAGGCGCTCAATGATATTTGATGAATGGATTGTCAGTAAATAACACAAGGCGAAATAATGTCAACTCTTCATTGAATTTTGAGGAATGTTTTTGAGTCATTATAGATTTAGTTCTTTGAAATTCAGTCAGCATTCATCACCACTTGAATACCGGCAAAATCCAGTATAATAAAATCAATACCTGACATTCATTTAACGTGTATTACAAGCCAGATGCTCTTTTAAGAACTCAGTAACCTTGTGAGGTAGGTAGCATGATTATCCACATTTTTCAGATGAGGAAACTGAGACATAATAAGGTTAATGAATGTGCTCAAAGTCGTAATACTAAATATTGTGAGTAGGATTCAAGCCCAAACAGTGTGGCTCCAGTGACCATGCTCCTGACTCTGACTTCACAGCATTACTGTAAACCCTGAACATGATATAGAAAGGATACAGCAGATTTTTTTTTTTTTGGTATATGATAGATACTCCATATTAGTTCTCTTTCCTTAACCTTTTTGCTTCTATGCTGTATCTCCTCTAGTTCTACAATTCCATATAAGATCTAAAATCTACCTATCATTTATCTATATCTTTAACACATATGTCACAAATATATAGCCAATGTAGGACAGGTTTTTATACTGATAGGGCAATACTTTTAGTAGCACAGCTGCTTCTTTCTTGCAAGTCTTTTGATCAGCTTCCAAGCCAGAACAGGCGGCCATCAGGGGATGAAATGAGAGACAGAGGCTCATCTGAGTGATTATAGAAAACTCTTACCTAACCAGAGCTCATAATGTAATGGTTCAATGTCCTTCCCTTTGAATAGTGGGAGTTGAGCTGTATTTCTTAGACTGGAAACCAGAATGAAGTGTATGGAAGTTCCAAACACTGGGAAGGTTTTTGACTTGGCCAAGAAATTTCTCTGAACTATACTGGTGAAAGCACTAAGAGGTTCGTGAAGCTACTCCTTTGAGAAAGGTGATAGAGAATTAAATGGAACCAGCCATATGCAGAACGTCAGGGATTAGTAGTGATCTGGGCAGTCTGGATGCTTAATGAAGAGGTAGTGAGACGCGTGATAGAAACAGCCCTCCTTCCAGCTCCTCCTCCATACGATGCTTGACGATGGTACCCATGGTAAGCCTCACACACCTCTTTCCCTGCCACGTCAGCAGAGTCCACGGAGCCCTTTTCTACATATCAGTTCTCATAGCCACCGGGCATTCAGTGGCTGTTCACATGTAAGTTGTCTCCATTCTGAGCATTCTTAGAATGAATTTACAGTCAGTGCTTGCTTGTATGCTGATGATAATCAGGTATTTTAGCAACATCATGACGTATTACAGAGTCTTTGTACTTCTTTACTTTTTTTTTTTCTTTATTTTTTACCGATATATAATTGATTGATATAACATTATATTGGCTTCGGGTGTATGACATTATGATTCTAAATTTTTGTATGTTACAAAGTGATCATCACAGTAAGTCCAGTTAACATTCATCACCATATGTAGCCACAAAATTTTTTGGATGAGGACCATGTACTTTAGGAACATGATGATGTATTATAGAGTCATAGTTCTTTTAAATTCTGTATTCTATTCTTCATAAGTCCTTCAGACATGAGGGCTTTTTTCTGTAGTTCTTGATGCCTGGATCTCTCAAAGACTCTTCTATGGAGGCAGCTAAGACCTTTATAAGGAATGTTCTTTTTCATTTGCACTCAGTGGAGTTGTATCTCATATCTAATGTATTTGGCATGTAACCTAAGTGTATCTACAATTATGATATATTCAGATGGTTAATATTTAGAGCTGACCCGTGGCTTTGGAAAAAGATGTTGTGAATATGAATTCTCAACTTACCAACTGTAGAACCCTGCCCACCCCCACCACACAAAAAAGACTTTTTCCTCCTGTGTCTCTATTTCCTTATCTGTAAAATGAGAATACTATTAGATTTGTCTTCCCATGTTTGGGGGAAGAATTAAATAACTTAATGCATGTGAAGCGCTCACAATAGTGCCAGGAATATAGTAACAGCCCAGCACACCTTAGATGGCTAAACTAGCAGTGTTAGGCCACCAGCTCTGCAGTGAAACCACCTGGAGTCATAGTCAAGCTTTGGCTGTTGTTGATGTATAAACACGGCATGTTATCTAATCTGTCAAAGCCTCAGTTTGCTCAGCTGTTAAATGGGAACAATAGCACATAATTTTAAGGTATTTAGGATGATTAAGTTACACATTTGATGTAAATTGTTAGGTACAACTTCTGGCACAAGATAACTCATTGATATTTTGGATGATTATTGTCAACATGGAATTTGGGATGATAATGTGATGGTAATAATACAAGGGTACTGAACCTGAAACTTCACTCTCTTTATCTATTGACAGGGTCAGAATTGGACGAGGATTTGGGAAATCAATAAAACATTCTGTCTTAGACATCTTTGGGGAAATCTTGCATGGGTAGGCACACAGATTCTCATTTTATACTGAATGTAAGTGGCCCCCCAAATCTCCTGAGATTCTTCTATATTCTTTGAAGTTACCCAAGGATGCTGAAAGAGACAAAGCAACTCCTTGAAGATAAATCCTCTTTATCCAGAATTGTGGGAAAACAGAAAAAAACTCTCAGCACCCAAAGCACTTACCCCAAGAAAGAAAGAAACTAAAGCCACAGACAATGCCTGAGATACTCCTACTACATTCTTGTGTTGCTTGATAAGATTCTGACCTAAGAACTTTTCACTTTCCCCATGGGCTCTTCTGAATTTAACCTTTCCAGATTTTAACAGCACAATTATATGTTGAAAATTACATTTGCTTAGGTGCTTTCAATCTTGCTAGGCCTGTCATCTTTTCAGATATTAAATCCCTTATCTATAACCTCATTTTGAAATTATTTATTCCCTTATATTTTGGGAATGTAAAATTTATTTAAATGAACAACATTTTCAACATTGACAAGACACTTATCCAATGGATTCTGCCATTGCTGCAAATAAGCTACTTCCCTTATCTTTTCAGATAAAGTATCTGGCAGGGTTACTGCTCTTATTTTCTCATTATTGAAGTGACTTTGAGACCCTCATGAAGATCGCACAGATATGTAATAAAGACATAAATATGTTTCTATTTCATTTTATGACACAATTTTCTCCCTTTCTCTCTCTCTCTCTCTCACACACACACATATACATTTATTAGGGCCTTTAGAGAATGTCTAGGATGCAACAGCCATGGCACTGCTGTTAAAAAAATAAATATAAAGAAATCACTCTCCCTAAGAGTTATCATCTTGGGGAAGAAAAACAAGAGTCTTATTAAATAATACTAATATCATTTATGCAGTCTTTGTTGAAAGATTCAACAGAGTGAAAATGGTCTTATTACATGACCTTGAATGATGCACTTGACCTCTCTGTGACACTGGTTATAGAAAGGTGATAAAAATCTTGGCTCTCTTAGTTGAAGGTATGAAAGTGAAAGTGTTAGTCACTCAGTTGTGTACAACTCTTGCAACCCCATGCACTGTAGCCCACAGGTTCCTCTGTCCTTGGAATTCTTCAAGTAAGAATACTGGAGTGGATAGAAATGCCCTTCTCCAGGGGATCTTCCTGACCCAGAGATCAAACCCCAGTCTCCTGCATTGCAGCCAGATTCTTTACCATCTGAGCCACTAGGAAGGCCTTTTGAAGGTATGCTACAGATTTAAAGAGTTAATATTTATATTATACTTGAACTAATCAGAAGACTTTAGATGAATAGAAAACTTATTACAATATTCTCATTATATCTGCATAATGATTTGATGATGAAAAACTTAATGATACTGGTTTAAAATTTTAGCAAGATATGCAGGTTTACACGTTAATAAGAATGCCTGAAAATAAAGAATATTTAACCCAATAACATGAAGTCCCCAGTGTATTTCTGGGATCCTCTTCCAACAAGCTATTTGCTAGACCAAGCATTACTCTACACACTTTGAAAATATTTTATCCTTGTAAAGTCCTAGTGCGACATATATTTTATCAGGTTGATAAAAGAGATTTTTGCGGTTTTCCCATAACATCTTACTGAAAAATCTGAATGAACTTTTTTGCCAACCCAATATTATCTCCCTTTAATTGATGAGGAACCTAGAGCGCTTGTTTGTTAAGAAATAATGCCCAAAGGTTCAGAGTTAGAACATAAGCTAGTCAGAGACATGGATCAGTCTTATTCCAGAAAAAAAGGCAACAAAACCTCAAAGGAGAGAAAAGTAAGGGCTCCACGGCGAGTGCAGTTACATTGTGCTTATCCTCGTATGGACAATCCTTGGCATCTTCCATTCAGGTTACTCAGGAATTTCACTTGAAAGCAATGGAGCAGCCATCTTTTTTTTTTTTTAAATCCATTTTGTTAAGGTTCACTCTTCTGCTTACCTTATTTTAAAAAGAAAATATTCAAACATGTTGACAATAAACTCTTCTGTACTGTAAGTTTGAACAATACACTGTTAATTCCACTATCCCCATTTACTCCTTAGACCATTCCCAAGAATAAGAAATGTTAAAGGCAAAATGGTGATCTGAGGAGGCCTTACAAATAGCTGTGAAAAGAAGAGAAGCTAAAGGCAAAGGAGAAAAGGAAAGATATACCCATTTCAATGCAGATTTCCAAAGAATAGCAAGGAGAGATAAGAAAGCCTTCCTCAGTGATCAGTGCAAAGAAAGAGGAAAACAACCCAATGGGAAAGACTATCGATCTCTTTAAGAAAATTAGAGATACCAAGGGAACATTTCATGCAAAGATGGGCACAATAAAGGACAGAAATGGTATGGACCTAAACAGAAGAAGATATTAAGAAGAGGCGGAAAGAAAACACAGAAGAACTATGCAAAAAAGATCTTCATGACCCAGATCATTACGATGGTGTGATCACTCACTTAGAGCCTGACATTCTGGAATGCAAAGTCAAGTGGGCCTTAGGAAGCATCACTATGAACAAGGCTAGTGGAGGTGATGGAATTCCAGTTGAGCTATTTCAAATCCTGAAAGATGATGCTGTGAAAGTGCTGCACTCAATATGATAGCAAATTTGGAAAATTCAGGAGTGGCCACAGGACTGGAAAAGGTCAGTTTTCTTTCCAATCACAAAGAAAGGCAATGCCAAAGAATGCTCAAACTACCACACAATTGCACTCATCTCACACACTAGCAAAGTAATGTCCAAAATTCTCCAAGCCATGTTTCAACAGTACATGAACTGTGAACTTCCAGATATTCAAGCTGGTTTTAGAAAAGGCAGAGGAACCAGAGATCAAATTGCCAACATTTGTTGGATCATCAAAAAAGCAAGAGAGTTCCAGAGAAACACCTATTTCTGCTTTATTGACTATGCCAAAGCATTTGACTGTGTGGATCACCACAAACTGTGGAAAATTCTTAGAGAGATGGGAATACCAGATCACCTGACTTGCCTTTTGAGAAATCTGTATGCAAGTCAGAAAGCAACAGTTAGAACATGACATGGAACAACAGACTGGTTCCAAAGGAGTACGTCAAGGCTGTATATTGTCACCCTGCTTATTTAACTTATATGCATAGTACATCATGAGAAATGCTGGACTGAATGAAGCACAATATGGAATCAAAATTTCCAGGAAAAATATCAATAACCTCAGATATGCAGATGATACCACCTTTGTGGCAGAAAGTGAAGAAGAACTAAAGAGCCTCTTGATGAAAGTGAAAGAGGAAACAGAAAAAGTTGGCTTAAACTCAACCTTCAGAAAACTAAGATGATGGCATCCAGTCCCATCACTACATGGCAAGTAGATGGGGAAACAGTGGAAACAGTGACAGACTTTATTTTGCGGGGCTCCAAAATCACTGCAGATGGTGAGTGCAGCCATGAAATTAAAAGACTCTTGCTACTTGGAAAAAAAGTTATGACCAACCTGTATACTGTGAAAATTGCTCAGTCATGTCCGACTCCTTGCGACCCCATAGACTGTACAGTCCATGGAATTCTCCAGGCCAGAATACTGGAGTGGTAGCCTTTCCCTTCTCCAGGGGATCTTCCCAACCCAGGGATCGAACCCAGGTCTCCCGCACTGCGGGCAGATTCTTTACCAGGTGAGCCACAAGAGAAGCCACCCTAGACAGCATATGAAAAAACAGAGACCTATTACTTTGCCAACAAAGGTCCATCTAATCAAAGCTATGGTTTTTCCACTAGTCATGTATGGATATGAGATTTGGACTATAAAGGAAGCTGAGCACCAAAGAATTGCTGCTTTTGAACTGTGGTGTTGGAGAGGACTCTTGACAAGTTTCTTGGACTGCAAGGAGATTCAACCAGTCCCTCCTAAAGGAAATCAGTCCTGAATATTCATTGGAAGGACTGATGCTGAAGCTGAAACTCCAATACTTTGGCCATCTGATGCGAAGAACTGACTCATTGGAAAAGACCCTGATGCTGGGAAAGATTGTAGGCAGGAGGAGAAGGGGACAATAGAGGATGGGATGATTGGATGGCATCATCAACTCAACAGATATGAGTTTGAGTAAACTCTGGGACAGAGAAGGCAATGGCACCCAACTCCAGTACTCTTGCCTGGAAAATGCCATGGATGGACGAGCCTGGAAGGCTGCAGTCCATGGGGTCACTAGGAGTCGGACATGACTGAGCGACTTCACTTTCACTTTTCACTTTCATGCATTGGAGAAGGAAATGGCAACCCACTCCAGTGTTCTTGCCTGGAGAATCCCAGGGACGGGGGAGCCTGGTGGGCTGCTGTCTCTGGGGTCGCACAGAGTCAGACACGACTGAAGTGACTTAGCAGCAGCAGCAAACTCTGGGAGTTGGTGATGGACAGGGAGGCCCAGCGTGTTATGGTCCTTGGGGTCACAAAGAGTCCGACATGCCTGAGCAACTGAACTGAACTTAAAAATCTAGACCTTTTTTTTTTTTTCATTGCTTTTTATCATAATGACCATCTTCTGCACTCTGATTAAAAAAAAATAAAAAGAAAATGAATCTTTTCTCAATGATTGGGTCTACAGACATTCTTGCTTAAGGATAGTTACAGCCCATTTTGATTAATAATATAGATAAAAGAAAGGCTAATTATGCATAAGTCCCTCCACCAGTATTTTTGGTGTTTGATTGTTCGACTGGGATAGTACACAGGAATATATAATTATTCTTGTGCAGAGTACTGGAGATTCAGCAGCCAGAGTAATTGCTATAATATTAAATTCAATCTTGACATTACCTCTTGACTCAAAAATCTCTCAAGGCTTTGTGTAAGTTATAAAATCCAAATCCCTAAGAATGGTCTTTCAGATCTAGCACTCTGTGCCCATACTTCACTATTTCTCTGACTTCATTGTCTATATTCTATGTCTCAGTCATTGTGCTCTAGACACACTGACTTTTTTGATGTTCTCTTAACAACTCTCAACCCAGAGCCTTTCCGCATACTGCTCCTTTTCATTAAATATGCTCCCTCTCACTGAGATATCTCCTCCAGGTCTTTGCTTAAATACCTTTTCAGTGATGCTTTCTTCTGTGGCATATTTCCTCTCTGGCACCCCTCGGTTTCTCTTTATAGCACTAATCATAATGTGACAGATTCATAATTTGAAATTTACCTTCTTTACTTTGTCAACACTCTCCTTACTCTTATGAAGAGTTAAGCTCCCTGAAGGAAGAGGGATTTGTCTCTTGTTTATTGATAAATTCTAGAGTGTTGTTCGTATGTAGATTCTCTGTATATATTTGCTGAGCATATAAATAAATGAATAAAAGAATGCACAATGGTGATGGCAGCACAGAACTATTGGTAGAGGTACTGTGACATTTGAATCTTTGCTGAGACAATCAGGTTAATAAAAAAAAGTGGGTGAACTGTAATAATCTTATTTTCTTTATATTATCAGGGTATAAGAGGCCCTAATGATGGCAAAAGAATTTTACATTGGTAATGTTTTCATCTAAATGTTACAGTTCTATACCATGTCAGGTCGCATATAGGAATAGTGTTCAAGCTACTTGCTTGAACAACAAAGCTATACATGTCATTCTGTTCTTGCCATCATAGATATTTTTGACTTTGAAAAATATAAATCTGATTTTAACCCAGCAGATTAAGTGTCTGTTGTTTTCTCATTGCATTTATGATAAAGACCAGACATTTAACAAGAGGCACAGGATGTTATATTCTGCCTTCCTCTAGACCCTTGCTTCTCACTTTGGTTTTACATCATTTGACAGTTACCTTGTCACTCTAGTCACGATTTCCTGGTTTTGGAATACAAAATATTTCCTCCTATGTATGACTCTTTTGGATCGAATTGCCTAACTCACCCTCTCCCTTCACCTAAACAATTTCTATTTATTCCCCAGAATTTGGTGGTCCAGTCATTACTTCTAGGAAAATTCCCTCACCTTTTGGCCAAATCCCCCTTTCTCTTGCAAACATACTTTCTTTCAGGTTCCAGTTGCAATTTGGGGTAATAATTTGGCTACTAGACTTCTCCTTTGCTAGACGTTCATCATGGAAGCAGGGGCTATACTTGTCCTCTTTAACTACGTCTCTACCCAGCACTGCCTCGCACAGTGTCTAGCCTGTGGCCATGTTGAGGAGTGTGTTGAGGAATGAAGGAAATAACACTCACGTGTCTTTACTACCTGCAGCTACGTGCAGAACTCTGGTACTCCAGAGACTAGGGTTGATAATCTAGACTGATTTTGCACTTTAAAAAATTGTTGGCCAAGTTCTTTCTAAATCCAATGTTTTCCTTTTCCCCTAGTTTTTTTTTTTTTTTTTAAATTGTTTGGTTGGGAGGGAAAGTGTATGATCTTGAGCAAGCAAGTTATCCTCTATGAGTCTAATTCTTCATATATACTGAAAATTCACCTCATGAGTTTCTAAAGAATTTAAATGACAAAATGACTATGGTTTAAAATAAAGGCAGTAATAATGCAATAATGCTAGTTTCCATATTTGAGAGCTTCCTATGTACACAACATTGTACTAGTATTTTATATAAATTACTTTATTTCACCTTTCTAAACTCTATTAATTAATACAATAATAGCAAAGTTTTTTGAGTACTTTCTTTGTGCCAAGGTTTGCCTAAATTGTTTCCTCTGGCCCTTTTGTCTTTGAGAAGTAGATGACTTTGCTAATAAGGCTTGAATATGTTAAAAACATTTTAAGGTCACATTAGTTTATCAGTTGCAAGATTGTTGTTGAAAGTAATTTTTGTATTTCTTCATAAAAAGATAAGAAACTAATTAACAAGAAATACTCAAAGTTATGCAACAGGGTATGGCAAAAACCACTGCAATATTGTAAAGTAACTAGCCCCCAATTATAATAAATACATAAATTTTTTTTTAAGTTGTGCAATTTGGATACTGGTAACGTAATTCTCAAAGTGACCCTGGAGATAAATTACTATCAAGATTCAATTTTACAAATCTTGGAAATGAGATTAATTGATTTGACCCACTACATCATGAGTACATTGAAGACAGAAGACATTTCTTTTTTATTCTTAGTGACACACATATTGCTCTATATAATGTAGGTGCTTAATAATATTTATGGAATTAAATCATTCAAGTTATCAGTCAAGACAGAACCAACATTAAACCAAATCTCCTGACCTTTAATATGAGATTCATTACATTAAACATGATGCTAATAAGTGACTAGGATCAGTTTAATGCTTGCCTTGCTAAACAGCGTCATCATTAATAATAACAGTAAGATTATAACATATCACAGGTGATTTTATCACCGCTACAATTATTGTAAGAGAAAGTGCAGATCCTCTTTTGGACTTTATCGCCAGTCACCTCTTTCTGCCATTACTTTCCCGACAGATGCATCCTAGCACCAGAGATCCAAGTCTCCCCTTTGGGTCTCAAAGGCAGCAAAGAAGAGACACAGCTATAAATCTGTTCACAGCATGGCTCAGTCCCTTGGGTGGCAGCAGGTTGCTGCCTTTCATGGAATCCCAAAAGTGAAATGCAAAATAAATGACAATGAGTGGGTGGGTGGTGGTGAACCCCCACCATGTGCTACTTGCAAAGAGATTAAAGGGTTTGCAGAGAGGGAAACGAACAAATATAGTTCCGGTGGATAAGTTAAAGGGGAAGGTAGTGAGCAACCTAATTAACAGTCTTGAAGGAATGGCTTGCCTTTATGACCATGGATGGCAATGTCCAGTGCTTCTCAATCCTGTCACTGAGTGAAGGATGAAATACACACTATAGAAGGAGAGACTGGGGTATGACAGAAGGAATTCCTATTGCTGAAAACTTTTCCTCCCTGAACCTGAACATGAGCAACTGTTAAATATCTTCCTCTTGATAATTGTAAAGAAAAATACCTTTCTATGTTGGTGATAATCAAAGTCCTGTCCTATACAAAGGAAGGTTTCAACTCACCTCAGTATCTTGATGACATCCCTCCTAGATCTAAGATTATGCAGTTCGAAAACTGTTTTGTTTTTTTCTGTTTGTTTAAATCCTTGATGATATTTGCAGCATATTAGTTCAATCAAAGAAATAAGCTACCTATTAAAAGACCACTTAACTCAAGAAATCCCAGAAAGATCAACAGAACTATTGGGTTTGGTTTCTTATAAATCCAAGTCTGCTTATATGTCAACAAACAAACAAATGAAAAACAGAAAGAATGGAATATTACTGGCAAAGGTATTAGTATATCTGGATTCAGGACCTGTATTATGCATCAATAACTAGGAAATCCTTGTAATTTTCAGGTCACTAGAAAACACCACCAGCCAGAAATGTTCACCCACTACTCTGTTATGGTCTGAAACTTCTACTGCTAGTCAAAGGCTGATTTCAATTAAGAAATTTCTATTTTTATGTACATGTTAAGACTATAAATGCTTTTGGGATAGTGAAGCTTTAGACAATTTTCAAACATAGCTATCACTCTAGACAATGAAAGAGTGAGACACTGCAGAATTCTGTTTGGGAGACAAACCAGACAAATAGGCCAATACGATGCAGCACCGACTGGAACAGACTAAGAGGAAATGAGCCCAAAGAAGCCAAAAGTAGAACGAAGGCATCCATGTGGAGTTTAAGAGCCGTCTCAAGCCAGAGCGTAGGAGCAAACCGATTTTCAGAAGCTTTGAAAGCCAGTTTTTAAGCACAGCCATTACTAAAGCTTAAGTTATATAATATAAATAAATCATACAAAAAATAAAGTTAATAAATGCTCAAAACACATCATCTCATAATTATTCTGCTGCATTTTAGTATTATCTATGGCTTTTCGTTATTTACAAAGAAATACTACATAATGATGAACTAAGGAGCCTGTTTTCCCAACTCTGTTTAGTGATGTTATATTGATAGCTTTCAGAGAAGACAATGGCACCTCACTCCAGTACTCTTGCCTGGAAAATCCCATGGACGGAGGAGGCTGGTAGGCTGTAGTCCACGGAGTCTCTAAGAGTCGGACACGACTAAGTGACTTCCCTTTCACTTTTCACTTTCATGCATTGGAGAAGGAAATGGCAACCCACTCCAGTGTTCTTGCCTGGAAAATCCCAGGGACGGGGGAGCCTGGTGGGCTTCTGTCTGTGGGGTCGCACAGAGTTGGACAGGACTTAGCAGCAGCAGCAGCAGCATTGATAGCTTTAAATTAGCCATGGCTGAAGTATTTATATCATGCAAATTAGCTCATGTTACAAATCAATGACCTCTTTTTTAAACCGATAGAGTCCATTGTTAAGCATACTACGACTATAAAAGTTTATGAACGGTATTAGCTTCTCACAGGAGTGATAAAGGTCAGCTGATGGGCATAGAAAAAGACAAAGCTCCTAGGCTGAAGCAGTTAATTCCAAAGTATTTTCAATTCTTTAGCACAAACATTATCTGTGGATGATGAATAACAAGTTTGTAATTTCTGCTGCTCACCAAGTCCTCACTGCTTTGTTACGAACTTGCCTTTCATTAGAAAACATTGTCTCAGCCAGTTAAACAGTAACATCTGGAAACATCAGAAGCATCCTTTTTTTTTTTTTGTGCATATTTTCCTCTTATTTTCAGCAATTCTTTCAGATGGGTTTGCTAAGAATCTCACAGATACATCTATTTGAGAATCTGTCTTCCTTAGGTAGACTATTTCATCAGCTGTTCAACACAGAAATGTGGGGAGTGAGAGCATCTCAGGGGTACCTACAGCTGGGTTTGAATTTTTGCTGTGTCATTAACAAGACGTGTGGCCTCAGATAACTCACTCAACTCTAACACTCAGCTTCATCTATTTTAAACTGGAGTTAGTACAACCTATCTGGCAATGTAAGAATCAAGGTTTCACGAGATGAAATATGTAAAAGTAAAAATATAAAAATGCCTGGACTATAAAGACATTCACCAAATGTCGGTCCTTGTTACTATTCTTTACTTTCTTTGTTTCTCCCTCTATGATATAGAAGTTTTCAGGGCTCACACTATCCCAAGGGGTAGAAAGTCATAAATTGCCCCAAACCAGTCCATTGGAAAAGAGCATATGAAATTCAAAGTCCTGTTTGCCCATGCACAAGCTAAAATGCATCTTTAATTTCACAAAGCCTCAGAGAAGGCCTACAGAAACATTTTGAGAAGAACAGATACTCTAGAAGTACTCCTTTTATAGTTGAAAGAGACTTTTGAATGTGATCTGGTGTTTCTACAATAGCCTGGGGCCTTGGACAAGGAGAAAAGGAAAATTGAGCTTAGGTTTCTATAATCTGCTTGTCCTGGACTAGCACTCTTAAAATACTGTGAACATTTACCTTAGAAAAGGTTATATTGTGCCAGCTGGGCACAATGACTTCTTTGACCATCCTTATGATCTAAGCCTCAGGGTTTAAAATAGCAGTGTAGGGGCTATGTTAAGAGACACTGGTAAAGGGAATACTCATTTTTTTAAGCCCAGAATTTGTATGCATCTCTTCTCTCTTCTTCCTTACACAGTGAAGTTTATGTTGCTTTCTTAACATGAGAAACAATAGACAAGGGGATTCCTTTAATAAATCCCAGAGTTTTCCATGAGGTCCCCATAAGCCTTTGAGGTTTATAAACTCAAGTGTTATTCTTTCTTCCAAATTTTCAAACTCAGCTTCTATTTTGAACAGTGGGTGACTTGACATATTCTGGAATAAATGGTGTGTGTAGAAGGAAAAAGGTAAAAAGGAAGGAAGTTTGTGGCAGAAAGAGGGAAAAATGGAAAAGACATAAAGAAGAGAGAGACATAAAGAGAGGAAAGAAAGAGGAAAGGTCTGGTTAATAATCAGTCCTTCACACTGTTTAAAAATTGATAAGATGATAAAGGTATTTTCTAAAACTTACTTATACCCCAAAGTTATAATTTCTTTTCTAAATATTCATAATATTGCTGCTATAACTAAGATTTATATATACTTTTCTCATTGCAAAAATGATTCACCAGCCAGAGTATGAAAGTGATGACCAACTTTCATATAGTCCTTTTTTCTCAACTCCAGCCACTTATATTCAAAAACATCTGCTAGACTTTTCTTCCTGAATATTCCAAAGTACCTCAGATTAGCACATCTAACAGTAAATTAACCATTTCTTTTCAACTTTCTTTGCCTCTGCTCAAACCAGTTTAATTTTCTGGGCTGAAGTGTGAGAGAGAGACACACACAAAAAGATGAAGAGAGGCAGAGAGACAGACTTATAGAGAGACAGAGAGAGATGCAGAGACAGAAAGACATACAAAGACAGAGAGAAATGCCCCAACATGCCCCAAGTCATCCAGGTCAGAACTCTGGAATCATGGCAGATTACATCTTCTCTTTTTCTCTACTAAGTGTAAGTCACTGAGATTAATCTATTCGACTCCATAAACATTCAGATCTACCCTCCAGCACACACATGACTGCTTACTCTCATCATTTTAGTTTAGGACATTTTGTTTACCTGTTATATTGGAAATAGTCAGATTCCCTCCTTAAAAATGCTCCTATTCTCTGCCTGAGTGATCCTTTCAGAATGCAAATCTGGCTATGCTTCTCTCCTGCTTAAAATCCTCCCTTGATAAGAACAGACTGTGGATGTTTAATCATGGCATAAAAAGCCATTTTTAATCTGGCCCCTGGTTTACCACTAGAGCCCAGTGTATGCTGCAGAATGAATATTACAGCTTAGCTATATCAAACTAGTTTTAGTTTACAAATTCTTCTATATTCTCTCATGGTTCCAAGAGTTTGAATCTGCTATTTATTATCTCTGCTCAAGTGATGCTTTCCTTTCTCCTCTTTGCCTGTTTTGCTCTCTTTGTTTCTACAGGCAACTGAAGCATTACCTTTTCCATCATTCCTTTTTTTAGCCAACTCAAAATTACATGCTCACCTGCCTGTTTCTGTCATTAGATTGCTAGTTATTTCAACACAGCTATATGTTCTTATGTATAAGCTTCTAATTTTTAATAAAAATGTAGATGTCTAACAGACAAATAATCAAAGATATATATATATGAATAAAATATAATATAAGTGATATTTAAATGTTTATCATTTTTACTATGATTCCACCTAGCTTTACTTAAGCAATGGTTTTATTTGTAGTCAAAATAAAAATGCACAAAATATCAATAGAAAATTCTATCCTATAAATACTTCTGTTCTTAATAGAGCCAATAGTAATCCCAATTTCTTGGGTTAGGGAAACATCCAAAGCAAAATGCAGCACAAGGTAAAGGAGGGAAAAGAAACAGAAGGACATGAAACATGTATAATATCATGTATGAAACGAGTCGCCAGTCCTGGTTCGATGCACGATACTGGATGCTTGGGGCTGGTGCATTGGGAAGACCCAGAGGGAGGGTATGGGGAGGGAGGAGGGTTCAGGATGGGGAACACAGGTATACCTGTGGCAGATTCATTTCGATATTTGGCAAAACTAATACAATATTGCAAAGTTTAAAAATAAAATAAAATTAAAAAAAAAAAAAAGAAACAGAAGGACATGGGCATTAATTATGCTCCTTAAACTATTAAAGAGATGTAGTTTTCAGATGAGGTCATCATTCTCCAGAAAGACTCAACAGGAGGCAGAGCAGCAATTAGAAATAACTGATATGGGAAAGAGCTAGGAATCGAACTAAACTAAAAGGCTGCTGCTGCTGCTGCTGCTAAGTCGCTTCAGTCGTGTCAGACTCTGCCCGACCCCATAGATGGCAGCCCATTAGGCTCCGCCCTTTCTGCGATTCTCCAGGCAAGAACACTGGAGTGGGTTGCCGTTTCCTTCTCCAATGCATGAAAAATGAAAAGTGAAAGTGAAGACTCTACGCGACCCCATAGACAGCAGCCTACCAGGCTCCTCTGTCCATGGGATTTTCCAGGCAAGAGTACTGGAGTGGGTTGCCATTGCCTTCTCCAACTAAAAGGCTAGTCTGGCTGAAATCTGCTGAGTTTCTCACTAACATTTAAATACATTTATTGGATGGCAGAACTCAGAAGAAATTATATCCTGTTGTTAAAATACTTGTTAAAGAAAACCAGATTTCAGCTTCTCTCCAAATAACATCTTTTTTTTTTCTTTTTCTCTCAAATGCTAAAATATTTCAAGCCATTCTTAATTTTGAATACATGAGATTTTTACTAATCCTTAGTAATTATAATTTTCACAGTCTGCCTGCTAAACAGGCAAAGGCTTGTACATTAGCAATCTTTCATGCCAAATCATATACAGTTTCTGATTCTGGATCTTCTGAACCATACTGGGAAAGGTGAGGCAGGATATAGCTGATGAATACAAACTCATTTTTATGATGGGAACATTGTTTGCAAAAAAAAAAAACCTCACTCAAACTTGCTTAAGCAAAACAAGAAATGTATTGAATATGAGGCATTTCATGGAATGCAATATCAGAAAGTACAATATATAGTTTGGATTCAGAATGAAGTGAAACAAAGAAATAGTAAATTGCTTTCCATCCCCTTGTGGCCTGTGCTCTCTCATTTCTGCACTTCTGAAATCTGTGTCATTCTCCCTTTTATCTCTGTATACTGGCTTTCTTTGTTTCTAATTGTACAATGGCAGATCCATGTTATCTACCAATCCCAACATGCACTGTGAACTAACTAGACTTTTATATTTTAATTCTAAATCCCTAGGGGAGGAATCTGGCCCATTTTGTGCTAGGTTAGGCTTGCTGGATTAACTAATAAATGTGGCCATGTAACCCTGTTGTTGCTGCTGTTGTTCAGTCGCTCAGTCGTGTCCGACTCTTTGTGACCCCATGGACTGCAGCACACTAGGCTTCCCTGTCCTTCACTGTCTCCCAGAGTTTGCTCAAACCGGTGTCTATAGAGTCAATGTCGCCATTCAACCATCTCATCCTCTGTTGCCCACTTCTCCTCCTGCCCTCAATCTTTCCCAACACTGGGGATATGTTTATAAATTAAAACCTATACATTATTTATTTGAAATTCAGATTCAGGTGAGAGTCCTGTATTCTACCTGGCAATAGTATGTCAGGTATTCTCTACTGCTCCAATCAGCTCTTTGTAGGCATGGGTGAAAGCCAAGTGGAACATAGGAGGAGCTTGCACTTCAGCTAGATAATTGAGTGATAACAAAAGGCTCTCAGGAGGGAAGTTGTGATCTTAATATGCACATGAAGAAATCTACTGCATATAGGATAAAGTAAATGAGCGAGAATAGTTGGGTTTTGTCGAGGGGCCAGGAGCCAGAAATTATTATCATGCAGGTAATCAGTAAAAGATTTGCCAGTTGACTAAGCAAGAACAAAATTTTACAGCCAAGTAAAAATTTTAAATTCTCTATCTATCTATCTATCTACCTATCTATATAAACACACACACACACACACACACACACACACACACACGGGCATCCCTGGTGGCTCAGTGGTAAATAATCTGCCTGCCAATACAGGAAATGTGGGTTCAAGCCCTGGGTCAGGAAGATACTCCGGAGAAGGAAATGGATGGCAACCCACTCCAGTTTTCTTGACTGGAAAATCCCATGGACAAAGGAGCCTGGCGAGCTACAGTCCATGGCATCTCAAGAGTCAGACATGACTTAGTGACTAAACCACAACAACATACACATATATATCTCAGTAATTCACAAAATGTCGTGAAAGGAAATGCCATGAGTATGGTAGGTTTAGATTTCATTCCATAAATATTATTTGAGTGCCTATGTATGAGCATTTTAAAAGTACATATATTTTTCACTTGGAGAAACATCCCAGTTCATTATCATTACAGTTTTGTAACTGGGAATATTGAAGCTCAAAGAAGTTTGTTATTTTCCTACGACAACCTAGCTAGAAAGCAACAGAAGCAGAATTTGAAGTCAGGGCCGTCTGAAGTCAGAGACTTCCTCCTGTCCTGTGATGCTTCTGAAGGCTATTGCTTCGTACCTTTAGCATCAGCATTATTCTAAGCTGGCATTAAAGATTGCGAGAGCTCCTCTGTTGGTGTCTTAAATCAGCAGCCGAGTTTTATACAATGAAAGGCTTAGGGACTGCTTCCATATGGAGCACCAGCAAGAGTGCTTGGCTTCTGCCCAATATTTTCTCCAGCATTGCTTTCCAATATCCTAGTCTGTTTTCTAATCCTAAATGAGTGTAGCACTGGTTGAGGTAACTTCTATGCTGTTGAGAATAACAACTGATGCATAACCTATGCAAATTCATGAGTGGAATTATAGCAATTCATGAATGCTCTACATTAGTGCCTTATGATCAACACATACTTCCTCTCTTTTTGTTGTTCTTGTTGTGTAAAATAAAGGAGGGGGGGTGGTTAGTAAGCTTAGTCACTAATCAAAGATAATTAAATCATTATCATTCTCAACATTTATCTGGGCTTCTGTGAGTCAAGCAGAAGTCAACTTTTAAGGTATTGTTTTAAGACAGGCCCTATGAAAAATGTAACAGAGGTGCTGTTGGAATCTCTTTGTTAAAGCAAAGAATCAGAAACAGTCTATCTAGAAAGCATATGCAAATTTAATTCAGTGGTTGCCAAAATGTTCTGCAGTTATTAGGGGCTAAATAATATTCAAAAAAGGAATGAATGAACAAATACATAGTGTTTTCTGAATAAAAGTAAGATTGCAATAAAGTTGAAATATTTAAATGGGATGAGTGTGAGTTTGTGATCCTTCCCATGAAAGTTTCCCTTGAAATCTGTATTTGTATACCTGTAGGTCAGTTCTTTTCAGTATACACTGCACACTCAAACACCATTGTCAGGAAAGGATGATCTACATCATGGCTCTTAACTGTGGCATGAAATGAAGTTAATATTGACCCTGAGCTAGTCATAAGTTTTCGACAAGAGCAATTTTAACATCTTTTTATATTTTAGGCTCTGTTCTAGGTCCTGATGATATAATGGTGAGCAAATACAATAGTTCTTAAGTGCATGAATCTAAGGTTTAGAGTGGGAGACAGAAAAAGCAAACAAATTCATGTATAATATGAATCTGGGACATAAACAATGAAACAATGTTACATGGTGTAATGAGTGCATGAATGAGAAAGAGTCTGATGAACTCCAGCTCATCAGAAGCCTGGGGGACAGCCTACTTGTACATTGATAGTGGAAGCAAACACCATTTTAGTGGGTTGAGATATATGATGTGGGTGAGAAATCTGGAGATGCCAAGCATAGACAGACACTTGGCTCTTAAGAGGACGAGAAAGAGAGAAAGGAGGAAAAAATGGGGGTAGGCAGGCTTGATTTAGTTTTGATAGAACTGACTTGAGTATTTTAAAATACCAACAGGAATAAGCACATTAAAAGGGATAAGCTAAAATTAGGGGAAATTGATACTGCAAATGTCTAAGAAGAGTAGAAGGGAGAAGGAAGAACATAGACTTATTTTAATAGGAGAAACTAAGGAAATAATGGGTTTGAAATGAGTTAAGGTTGTAAGAGCAAGAGATTGAGGGAGCTTTATCTGATGACTTTGATTTTCCCCATGCAGTAGTTAAGGACATATGCTAAGGATGACGGAAAAGACAGTGGCACCCCACTCCAGTACTCTTGCCTGGAAAATCCCATGGACGGAGGAGACTGGTAGGCTGCAGTCCATGGGGTCGCTGAGGGTTGGACACGACTGAGCGACTTCACTTTCACTTTTCACTTTCATGCATTGGAGAAGGAAATGGCAACCCACTCCAGTGTTCTTGCCTGGAGAATCCCTGCTGTCTATGGGGTCGCACAGAGTCGGACACAGCATAATCATATTACCAAAGAATGTGGAAGATGTATTTGCTACTGTTGATCATAAAAATGTAGTAATAACAAGATACAATGTAAAGCAACTTTCTCCAGCATCTCTTACATACTTTAATTTGTACATAGAGAAAGTAGAGAGTGAGTTAATGGAGGAAAGGGAAAATGGTACAGATACAGATAGTTTGAGGTCAGTGGCAAGAATCTTACTAAAAAGCTAAGCTCTGGACTCTAACATGGTTTGAATAACTGCTATTTTACTCTTGTATAAAATTGTAAGAAGGTCAAAACAAATTCCTTTTATTCTGTCCAAAATTGTGATGGGAAATATTGATTTGCTTTTGTTAAGTGTAAGTTTTGTTGATAGAGAATTCAAATCTTGTGCAACATTTCCAAGATCTTATACTCCAATCTTGTTGTTGTTGATCTCTAAGAATCAACATTTTGCTGCCCTTTGACTCCTGCTTCTAAGGGAATAGTCTCCTATTTTGCCCTGTGCCAATTACCACCTCCTTATATTTTGCAGAACAATTCCTCTGTCCTCTAATACAACACCATAGACAGACTTTACTGAGAGTCCTTTAGGGATGTGAGGTAGAAGGCTCACATGTACGCCACAGGAAACCACTTCAAAACCTTCTTGGTAATTTCTTCCTCAAAGTCTCTTTTCAGTAACCCACTCCAGGATCACTTCTGTGTCATCTTTCTTCTTCTCATCATTTCTTCACACAGATTCAAGCTCTTCCTTTTTTACTTGTGTTTCTCTATTAGCTGCAAGAGAAATACCTCCACCAGTTTTAACAGATAACCTTCTGACTTCTTTAAATCTAGAGTGGGTTGCCATTTCCTTCTCCATCTTTAAATCTAGCTATCCACAGTTTTACATTTGGTCCCTGGAATAAGTTTATCAAAACATCCTAACAAAGATGGGTCTCTCTGCAAAAAAATTCTCATGCTTGTTTCAAAGGGAGTGGAATTCCCCCAACAGAGCCTTCTGAGGAAGTACTTCTGAGAGACATACCTTGATTTCAGACTCCTTGCCTCCAGAATTGTGAGAGAAAAATTTCTCTTGTTTTAAGCCACCAAGTTAGTATTTGTTGCAGCAGCCCTAGGAAACTATTTCACATATGGAAGCACACCAGTTAATGTGATATTTAGGCTTTTCTCTGCTTCTTCATTTACTTCATTTCTTACTCTTGAGAAAAAGAATGAACTCTGAACGAATATTTAGCAGTAGTATATAAGCATTGGAGAAGGCAATGGCACCCCACTCCAGTACTCTTGCCTGGAAAATCCCATGGACGGAGGAGCCTGGTAGGCTGCAGTCCATGGGGTCACAAAGAGTCGGACATGACTGAGAGACTTCACTTTCACTTTTCACTTTCATGCATTGGAGAAGGAAATGGCAACCCACTCCGGTGTTCTTGCCTGGAGAATCCCAGGGACGGGGGAGCCTGGTGGGCTGCCGTCTATGGGGTCACATAGAGTCGGACACAACTGAAGGGACTTAGCAGCAGCAGCATGTAGGCATGCATGCCATCACCTCTTTGTTCTCCCTTTTTCTTTGGGTGCTAGCTGCCACCAGGAACCCTGTCTTTTGATCTCTCCCTCCATGTTCTGAGTTACAGAGTAGAGATGTGTGTGGGTAAATCATTTTCCAGCATAGCCTATGAGTGGGCACGTAAACATGCTCAATTATTAGGTCTAGTATTAGGAAGTCAATTATTGTCATACACACACACCAAAGCCAGAATCTCCTATTTTAGTGTGATTTTAGTGATATCCTTAGAAATAATGATATTATATTTTTTTCTACACCTGTTGATTCAGACTTCTAACTTCAGAATTTATTTCTACTTTAGTCAGTTCTAGAATCTCTTGGAATTTTATTTCTTTCCTTAACTAACTCAACCTTTTCTACAGCTCCATCTCAAGCTCCACCTCACATGAAATGGTTGAAAAGAAAAGGAGCTACAGATTTGTGGAATCAGAGGACGATTTCATAGTTTAACATGACACCAAAGGAGTATATGTGATTTCTGACTTCTTAGTAGCAATAATGGAAATCTAAAGACAATATAGCCACATATTAAAAATTTAGACAGAAAATTACTTTCAACCTAGAATCCAAAACCCCAGCCAAAATATCCATCAAGTGTGTGGGTAGAGAAACTTATTTTTCTAGCTAGAGGATGGAGCAGCTGAAGAGCTTACTCCTGACTGAATAACTATCTTATCAGACAGATTTGATTCCATGAAATGTTGATTAAAAGATTTTTACTGAATTATAAGAAGGTGTAAAGAGATTTGGCAAGATACAAGGTTCCAAATAGGAAAAGAAGTACGTCAAGGTGGTATATTGTCACTGTGCTTATTTAACTTATATACAGAGTACATTATGAGAAATGCTGGACTGGATGAAGCACAAGCTGGAATCAAGATTGCTGGGAGAAATATCACTAACCTCAGATATGCAGATGACACCACCCTTATGGAAGAAAGTGAAGAAGAACTAAAAAGCCTCTTGATGAAAGTGAAAGAGGAGAGTGAAAAAGTTGGCTTAAAGCTCAACATTCAGAAAACTAAGATCGTGGCATCTGGTCCCATCACTTCATGGCAGATCGATGGGGAAACAGTGGAAACAGTGAGAGACTTTATTTTGGGGGGCTCCAAAATCACTGCAGATGGTGATTTCAGCCATGAAATTAAAAGATGCTTACTCCTTGGAAGAAAAGCTATGACCAACCTAGACAGCATGTTAAAAAGCAAAGACATTACTTTGCCAACAAAGGTCCATCTAGTCAAGGCTATGGTTTTTCCAGTACTCATGTATGGATGTGAGAGTTGGACTATAAAGAAAGCTGAGCGCCGAAGAATTGATGCTTTTGAACTGTGGTGTTGGAGAAGACTCTTGAGAGTCCCTTGGACTGCAAGGAGGTCCAACCAGTCCATTCTGAAGGAGATCAGCCCTGGGATTTCTTTGGAGGGAATGATGCTGATGCTGAAACTCCAATACTTTGGCCACCTGATGCGAAGAGCAGACTCATTTGAAAAGACCTTGATGCTGGGAAAGATTGAGGGCAGGAGGAGAAGGGGACGACAGATGATGAGATGGCTGGATGATATCACCAACTCGATGGACATGAGTTTGAGTAAACTCCGGAAGTTGGTGATGGACAGGGAGGCCTGGCGTGCTGCAGTCCATGAGGTCACAAAGAGTCAGACACAACCAAGTGACTGAACTGAACTGACAAGAATATTAGAAAGTATTAACTCCAGGGAATAATGAAAAAGATGCTCAAGAAAGGAAAATTATATCATCAGTAAAAAAAAATTGGTTACAACAAATAATTATGACACAATTATATTGAATAAATGAAGGAAAAGAGTGAAAGGAGAAAGGTAAAATCATTTTCTTTTTTATACCATAATACTATGCCATTCAATGTATTTGATTATTCAAAAAATGCATGTATATGTGTGCTCACAATTTTAAAAATACGTAAGAGAAAAAGCAGTCCAAAGAAATAATTGAAAGGAGATTTCCAAAGACAGGAGTAAGGAAGTCATAAGGACAGCTATATTTGTTTTAAGCGTCTGTGTATTATTTAACTTTCCAAATAGTCTGCAAGTATTACTTCAAGAAGAATAAAAGTTTATTTAAAATGGAAAAATAAGTCTATGAAATGTGTCTTGCAAACTTGATTTATTAATAGATATTCATGAAATAAACCTACTAGCTATAGAGTGAAACAATATAAATTTCTCCCTGCAGTTATATATTGGTATGCAATTGGTACAATTTGGTGATGAAAAACAAATAGGCATGAGATAAAAATTGGAGCCTTGGGCTTTAAGGTAGGAGTGAAAATACATACACATATAAATAAAAATATAAGGAAAAAATTGAACTGAAAAACTAGGCATCCACAAAATAAAGATAGAAGATTGGAAGCAAAACCTTGGGTACTTATATTTTCTGGGCAGGAGGAAAAAATTGAAGAACTTTACATTCTTTAAATATAGCATAGTGAATTTACATATGTAAAGATTATATATATATAGTAGACAGCAAACTTATTAGACTTATGTATATTTTAAGAGATTTCTGTAAGGTAAGAAACTGCTACTGTTGCTGGGAACAAAACAAAAATTCCTGCCCTCATGTACATTATCGTCTGCACAAGTATTGTTCGAGTACATATAAAACATTTACAAAACTTACCACACATTAGAGCCTAATGTGGAGTCTAAAAAGAAACTTCAAGAAATACCAAAACGCAATATATTAATTAGGTGCAATGACAAATATGTCTAAGTAAAATTAGTTGAAAATGTCAGAAAGTGTCATTGTGTTTGAAATTGAAAATAGCTACATTCAATTCAGTTCAGTTCAGTTCAGTTGGTCAGTCATGTCTGACTCTTGAGACCCCATGAATCCCAGCACGCCAGGCCTCCCTGTCCATCACCAACTCCCAGAGTTCACGCAGACTCACGTCCATCGAGTCAGTGATGTCATCCAGCCTTCTCATCCTCTGTTGTCCCCTTCTCCTCCTGCCCCCAATCCCTCCCAGCATCAGAGTCTTTTCCAATGAGTCAGCTCTTCGCATGAGGTGGCCAAAGTACTGGAGTTTCAGCTTTAGCATCATTCCTTCCAAAGAAATCCCAGGACTGATCTCCTTCAGAATGGACTGGTTGGATCTCCTTGCAGTCCAAGGGACTCTCAAGAGTCTTCTCCAACACCACAGTTCAAAAGCATCAATTCTTCGGTGCTCAGCTTTCTTCACAGTCCAACTCTCACATCTATACATGACCACTGGAAAAACCATAGCCTTGACTAGACTAATCTTTGTTGGCAAAGTAATGTCTCTGCTTTTCAATATGCTATCTAGCTAGGTTGGTCATAACTTTCCTTCCAAGGAGTGTCTTTTAATTTCATGGCTGCAAGCACCATCTGCAGTGATTTTGGACCCCCCAAAAATAAAGTCTGACACTGTTTCCACTGTTACCCCTTCTATTTCCCATGAAGTGATGGAACCGGATGCCATGATCTTCATTTTCTGAATGTTGAGCTTTAAGCCAACTTTTTCACTCTCCTCTTTCACTTTCCTCAAGAGGTTTTTTAGTTCCTCTTAACTTTCTGCCATAAGGGTGGTGTCATCTGCATAGCTACATTATTTCAAAGTAATTCACAATTCTCAAAATACAATAGAAATTATAAAAAATTTAGATAATTAAAAAAATGATTGCATAACATTTAAACACTTTGGGATGTAAGTAAAGCTGTCTTAATAAGAAAAATATATAACCCTAAATTCATATTAAAACAGTAAGTTGCTAAGCTATAAAAAAAAAAGAACAGCACATTCAATTCAAGGAGGAGAAGGAGGGAAATAATAAATGCAAAAGTAGAATTTCACAAGACAGAAAACAAAGAAACTTTGTAGATGAAAATGCTACAATCAAATATCATATTAGTTCTTTGGAAAAATACTGATGAAGTCAGCAAAATCAATTAAAATATGAGTGAAAGTATAAATTAATACTGGAATTTTATTTCATATGTGGTTGAAGTGTTTTTTTTTTCCCCATTAAAGAATAATACATAAAACTTACTGCAAAAATTATAACTTTGATACAGTGGTTATTTCTTAGAAAAATATGAAGTATGAAAATGGACTTAAGTGAAAAACTAAATGAATCAGTAGTAACACTAGACTGGTTAAACTCTAGCTAGCTCTGCAGTCAAAGACCATAATACATTTTTATCCAGACTTCATTTGAAATAACTGAATTTAGGGAAATTGTTATTTATGTTTAAATTCCTGGATCGAAGATCTCTCCAGAGAGATTCCCACAACTGCAGGGGACAGAATTATTTTTTAGAATAAAAGCTGGTGCCAACAAATACAAGCAGTTTGACTTTGTGCAAGTTACTTACTTTTCTTAAATTTACTTACTTTTAGTAGCTCGTTTCATAAAATTGTTATACAGATTATGTGAGATTTACTTAAGTAAAGCATTTAACCCTTATTCAGAGCTGAAGTACATCATTCACACCTATTATTATTGCATCTGAAGGGGGCGTAATTAGTATCCATTAATATTCCCTCCTCTGTGATCTCATTGCACAATGGCCATTTTGCATTTAACACAGTTATTTATATTGTATTTCTTTCTATGTCTGCCTTTCCCACTATATTAAGAGTTCAAAGGCAAGGCAGAGACTTACTCATTTTTTATTCTTTAAGTCTAGCAATTGACATCCAGTATTTTTTAAATTAATTACTAAATGAATAAAACAAGCAATCATTTCATCTGCCTATTTATCAGTTTACGTAGCTACTGTGTATGAAATCCTACATCATTTGGTCTTGCTTTACTAATTAGCTGGTAAAGAATCAGCCTGCAATGCAGGAGACCTAGGTTCCGTCCCAGGGTTGCAAAGATCCCCTGGAGAAGGGAAAGGCTACCCACTCCAGTAGTCTGGCCTGGAGAATTCCATGGACTGTATGGTCCATGGGGTTTCAAAGAGTTGGAAGGACCGAGCAATTTTCACTTTCACTTAGCATAAAAAAATTAATAAAAGCATAAACATATTAACATTTTTGAGGTTTTGAGTGAAAATTTATTTGATGAAAATTTCTAATTCTTGCAAAACTGGCCTTTTATATTTAATGCCAAGTACTATTAATCTGAATGATCTAAATTTTGAGAGAATACATATATGTATCACATATATATATATATATATATTTGTTTAGTTTAATACTTATATATAAATACATGTATAACATATATAATTTTATAGACAAATATATATTTTGTGTAAACAAAAATAAATGTATAATATATGAACATTAAAACAAAGTTTTATATAACCCAATATATAAATGAGCTTATTTATATACTATATGCATAAAAACTGAGGGCTTCCCAGGTGGCGCATTTGTAAAGAATCCTCTTGCCAATGCAGGGCACTCAAGAGACATGGGTTTGATCCCTGGGTTGGGAAGATCCCCTGGAGTAGGAAATGGCAACCTACTCTAGTATTCTTGCCTGGAAAATTCTATGGACAGCGAAGCCTGGTGAGCTACAGTCCATAGGGCTGCAAAAGAGTTGGACACAACTGAGTATGCATGCATGCACATGTAAAAACTATGTAACTTATATGCAAATATACATGTATTGAGAGAATATATACATATATACTATTTTTATATACTACCTA
Source organism: Bos indicus x Bos taurus (assembly GCF_003369695.1). Classification (NCBI taxonomy): domain Eukaryota; kingdom Metazoa; phylum Chordata; class Mammalia; order Artiodactyla; family Bovidae; genus Bos; species Bos indicus x Bos taurus. The sequence goes on from NC_040104.1 coordinate 28,143,797, forward strand.
TATCAGAAGATGTTTATGTGCAGCTCAGTCATGTCCAACTACTTGTGACCCCATGGACTGTAGCCCATCAGGCTCCTCTGTCTACAGGATTTTCCAGGCAAGAATAGTCGAGTGGGTTGCCATTTCTTTCTCCAGGGGATCTTCCCAACCCAGGGATCAATTTTGCATCTCTTGTGTCTCTGGCATTGGCAGGCAGGTTCTTTACCACTGGTGCCACCTGGAAAGCCATATCAGAAGATAAGATGGGATTAATAAAAATGCAGATATTGACCTGTACTATTAAAAAGAATTATATAAAGATGAGGTCAGGATTCTAGTTGTTTCAAAAACAGACTGATTTGAGTTTTGCTAAAAGTTTACCTTTGAGCTTCCTGGCAACCAAGAGAAAAGAGCAATATATTTCTTTGTATCTCATAGTTAGACATCCCTCTGTTTGCTGCTAAGTCGCTTCAGTCATGTCCGAATCTCTGTGACCCCATAGACGGCAGCCCACTAGGCTCCCCTATTGCTGGGATTCTCCAGGCAAGAACACTGGAGTGGGTTGCCATTTCCTTCTCCAATGCATGAAAGTGAAAAGTGAAAGTGAAGTCGCTCTGTCGTGCCCGACTCTTAGTGACCCCATGGACTGCAGCCTTCCAGGCTCCTCCGTCCATGGGATTTTCCAGGCAAGAGTACCGAAGTGGGGTGCCATTGCCTTCTCCGAGGCCGTCTATAAACACAGTGGTGTCTGACTCTTTGCAACCTATGCACTGTAGCCCACCAGTCTCCTCTGTCTATAGTGTTAAAGTTTCCTTAGGCATTTTAGGGTAAGATATAGTAAATACTAAGTTAAAAATTGTCTTCAGTAGCAAAGGTATACAAGGACACCAGACAGTGATCTAAAATTATTTTTTGCCTAAGTTATGTAAGTTATTCCACTGAAAAATCAACTAAGTTCTTTTTGGGCTTCCCTGGTGGCTCAGTGGTAAAGAATCCACCTGCCAATGCAGAAGACACGGGTTCTACCCCTGGAAAAGGAAAATCCTACATGCTGTGGAGCAGCTAAACCTGTGAGCCGCAACTACTGAGCCTGTGCTCTAGAGCCTGGGAGCCCCAACTACCGAGCCTATAAACCACAGCTACTGAAGCCCTCGCTACTAGAACCCTTACTTTGCAACAAGAGAAGCCACTGCAATGAGAAGCCTGCGCAGAGCAACTAGATATTCGTCCCCACTCATCGCAAGTAGAGAAAAACCCGCACAGGAATTAAGACCCAGAATGGCCAAAAATAAATAAACAATTTAAAAAGTGAAAGTGAAAGGTGCTCAGTTGTGTCTGACTCTTTCTGACCCCATGAACTGTAGTTCATGGAAATCCAGTTTAGTGACCAGACTAAAACTATGCACAATTTAGCATATCAGTTTGTAATAAACAAACTTCTAAAACACTTGAAATCTTTGTAGAATAATTTGATAACCTTCCCGTAATTTTTTTTAAACAATTGTAACCCAAATTTTCTAGCTCACAATGTCAGATTGACTAAGATCCCCCTGTAAAAGACATATGGATTTCCTGGTTTCTCTAACATTTAGGATTCAAGCAGTTCTGTAAGAAGTTCAGCACACCCTAGTCACCCAGCTTGATGCACTTTGAAGAATTGTACTCTGTGGTTTGGCCCTATTGCTTTGCTTTCTGCAAATGATACTAATATTGTGGGCAACTCTCACAGCTTCACTAAACACCCCAAGTAAAGGAGTTTCCAAGGAGTGAGTGACCAAGACTTTTAATTTTGACACTGCCTCATGTTCACTAAGTTGTCATTCCTAGAGCCAGTGAGATGGAAGCAGAGTTGCACCAGAACTCCAAGGTGCTCAAAGTCATAATTAAAAAAAAAAAAAAAGCCTGTTATATATTTTAATAATAGTTGTTGATGCCCACCTATATCCCTTTTCCTGCTCCAGTACACCCGACCACAGCTGTGCTTGAGGCGAGTAGGAACTGCCTCACACAGAAATAGCACAGAGATTAAGCTGTCCTTGGGAGTGGTCTTTAGTCAATGTATGATTGATATGGGGGTGAAAAAACTCAACCCCTTAACCTCAGCATGGGATCCACCTCTGCAGTACTGTTCATGCTTTACTCTTCTCCTACGGAGGCTGACACAACTAAATTTCAGTTCAATCCCCATTTTGCTCATTTTCTCTTACTCTGACTTTCTTAAAGTTTCCTTCTAAAAGCACCATATGCACAAAAGAATCACTTGTAACAGAATCACTATTTCAGGCTCTTCTAGGAAACATAACCTAAGACATATACCTTGTTTGAACTAAACTGTGGGCAGAATGAGTCAAGTCTGGCCACCAAAGAGTTTGTTTATAATTCATGCTTTAATGTCTCCTGTTTCTGAACTAGATAATAGAAGAAGAAGAAGAGAAGTTGCTCAGTCATGTCCGACTCTTTGCAAACCCATGAACTATAACCCACCAAGCTCCTCAGTCCATGGGATTTTCCAGGCATGAATACTGGAGTAGGTTGCCATTTCCTTCTCCAGGGGATCTTCCCGACCCAGGGATTGAACCCTGGTCTCCTGCATTGTAGGCAGATGCTTCACCATCTGAGCCACTGCTGCTGCTGCTGCTGCTAAGTCGCTTCAGTCGTGTCCGACTCTGTGCGACCCCATAGACAGCAGCCCACCAGGCTCCTCCGTCCCTGGGATTCTCCAGGCAAGAACACTGGAGTGGGTTGCCATTTCCTTCTCCAATGCATGAAAGTGAAAAGTGAAAGTGAAGTCGCTCAGTCGTGTCTGACTCTTAGCGACCCCATGGACTGCAGCCCACCAGGCTCCTCTGTCCATGGGATTTTCCAGGCAAATCTGAGCTACTAGGGAAGCCCAAATTAGATAATGGTTATCATTAATTTCGCTTTGTATCCCCTTTTCTCCTATAACATATCAGCAAGGCAACATTGGTATTGTACAAGTAGATGCTTAAAACTATCTGGGATCGGGGTGAGGGTTGCTTTAAGCATTCCAATCTCTCTGGCCCTACCAACGGGCCTCTAGGATTCTTAGCCTGCTGCTAACCTAGTGTGTTCAACAGAGTGTACACTGAAGAGTAGGAAGTTGCTCTTGATTTTTTTCATATACAGTGGGGTTATGCTTAGAAACAGTAAGCTCCATTCACAGCTGTATGTGCTTAAGTAGAACACTCTTCTCGGCTTACAGTTGATGTTTACTTGGAGTGACTAGGTGACCTCTTAAGTTCAGTGGTCTAGCTCTTCTCCCCCCATTCATCCTTTGGGGTATGATAGATTTCTCTTTGTATTAAAACCCAAATATATCCTATTGCTTATTATTTTATCCAAACAACTGAACTCAAACCACACTCTATTTTAGTAACTCATCTCCTGTGTATCCCAAGTTGAGTCAGGTAACACCCTCTGGAGAGGAAAGCCCATGTCCAAGACCAAGGTGAGCATCTTCTTTTCCTTTGGGGTGAGTCTCTCCCTCGTTCTAAATGTTGTATGGGTAATTAAGAAGAGTCCACATCCCTTCCATTACCCTCAGTCCTGGAAGCCAGTCATCTGCCCGGTTTTTTCTAGCCACCGTTTCACACAGAAAGCACATCAAGTTTCCACACCAACAAAATAAGCGTGTCCTCAATTCCCCAGAAACCCATTCTAATGGTCCTGTATTCTCATAACAGGCATGCACAAAAAGCTCCCACTGAGCACTTTCTACACAAAACGGCCCTCTTCTCCATTCTGTCTAAATCAGTTATATGTGTTCTATGCCTTTAAATCCCTTATAGCTCCTGTCATTTTGGCCCTAAGTGGTTTGGGTGCATAATTCTCTTCTCTTAATTGACTGTGCCTTATGACAGGAAACATATCTTAGCCATATTTATATCCTCTGCACTTAGCAGAGTTTGTCCTCAGCAGATGTTGAATTTATAAATGGATGGACATTTGAGTGAATGAATGGACTTGACCTTTTATTCAAAATAGTTAAAAAATAATTGATGGTTGCCTCTTCCAAACCATAACCTATTTAGAAATGAGAGTTTCCAAATGAATTGCTATTTTTTTCTTTTTTCTAGCATGAAGATCTCAGGTTTTTAGGTAAAGAAACCAACAAGATTGGCAACTTATTCCCATTAAATGCATATACTTCAGAGTTGTTAGCCTTTACCTTGTAAGTGAAGTTAGGAGGAAGAAACACTAAGTTAAGGCCTGGGAAGGCAGCAGTAAATTATTGAGCACTAATCATAAATTACAGCAACTCTGGAATTTGGAAATTAATGGTGATGGGAGGTTGGGGGGTTTAAACATGATCTGCATCCATTAGTGCAGCGCAGGCTTTTTATTGCCATTTTCCACTCTTCTTCTGAGAAAGCCTATCATTCAGGGACACTATAATTAGATTCCACTGCAAGTGATGAGAATAAAAAAGGAGTTTCAGGAACTGCAGCAGCATCCTCTGCATATGATTGTTTATATTATTTTCTTTGGGCACTGTTTTTCCAGTATTATTTACATAATTTTTAAAGTGATATCAAATTCTGCTGCATTTGGGCTCTTGATGTAAGCCAAAAGGGCTGGTGAAGCAATCTATTACTCTTGACATTTCAGGCCAGTAATAATTTTACTGGGTAAAACCCAAAAAATTAGAACAAAGATGTGCTCTGTTGTTTACAAATTGAAATATGATGTAAGTGTTTTCTCCTGAAGTCAAAGTAAAGCCCCAAAGTGGAGCTTCTGATAGTTGCAATGCTTCTGGAGTCAGATTTTGAAATCTCTTTTCTATACTGTGGAGTCAGTGTCTCAACTGGAGACTGGAAAAATGAAGTCCTTTATTCTTATTACATATTCAACACTTTTTGTTTCTTCTTTATTGTTCGCTTTTTGTATTTTTAAATTTATGAACATGTCTGCCCCATCCACTAACTTATTAGCTCCTGGAACAGCAGAAGTCAAGCCTATTTCACATGTACACACATTTTGGAGGCCTTGGTTTATTAGCTGTGTAAGAAATGCATCATATTCTAATTAAAAATATACAACGTGCATATAAACACTCAGTTATTGTATATTGCACCTATTCACGTCTTTAAACATAAAGCTCAATATAGAGCATCTACACTTCTTCGTCTTAAGCTTTGTATTGATTTTCTATTGCTGAATAACAAATTATCACAAACAGTGAGTGACTTAAAACAACATAAAATTATTATCTTACAGTTTCTGTGGCCCATGCATCTGTCACAGCATCCATTCACTGGATGTTTCTTGAAGGCGTCCTAATAGCAAATAATCCAGTTTTTGTGCCCACCTATCACAGACCTGAGCTCCTGAACAAATTAGACTCAGGAATTTATTTTTACTGATGTTTCATGGTCAGAAATGCAAATCAAGTTTCAATACAATCATTAATTTTAAAAAACATTAAAAAGCACAACACATTTTTGAGCAATTGTTTTCTTCTAGATTCTGTGCAAACATTTTATATACATTATGCTTTTTTCAAAATGAGGAAACTAGATAGAAAGGGATTTCATTATTTATCTAAGTCAGACAGCTAGAAATTATTAGAGTCCAAATTTAAGTCTGAGACTCTGAAACCACACTTCTACTCTAGTGCCATTATTTATCACATTATTTTCCATCTTGCTAAATATCAGAAAAACCAATTCTGTCATTTTGCATAGTCATTCCTAAGACTCTCGGTTATGCGACCAGATTAACTCCTGGATAACTTGGTAAATTGGTTGATCCCAGGGTCAGGAAGATCCCTTGGAGTAGTAAATGCAACCCCCTTCAGTATTCTTGACTGGAAAATCGCATGGACAGAGAAGTCTGGCGGGATACAATCCATGGGATTGCAGAGTCAGACATGTCTGAGCATGAGAACAAATTTAGTAAATTAAAGTTGGATGCATTGATTTATACTTACTAGACTTTTCATTCATGAACAGTATTAGTTATTTGATAAGTTTAAAATATTTGAACTTATTCATATTTTATGCCTGCATGCATGGGTGCATTCTATGTTGCTTCAGTCATGTCCAACTCTTTGGTCATCTGATGTGAACAGCCAACTCATTGGAAATGATCCCAATGCTGGGAAAGATTTAGGGCAGAAGGAGTAGAGGACATCAGAGGATGAGATGGCTGGATGGCATCACCGATGCAATGGACATGAATTTGGGCAAACTCCAGGAGATGGTGAGGGACAGGGAGGCCAGATGTGTTTTAGTCCATGGGGTTGCAAAGAGTTGGACACGACTTAGTGACTGAAAAACAATATATAAATAATCATAACTTGAAATTAGCTAATAATTAATTTTTAATTTGACATTGAAAATGTATATTACTTATTTTTTCTTTTTATATGTATAAATACATATATGAAGGTGAGTACTGCATATATGTGTGTATATACCTATATATAATCACTATCATTACCAGCAAATAGAAGCTCTACTCTGTGTCAAATATGGTGCTCACTTTTACATAAATTTTCTGATTTCAACTTCATAAAAACTTTCAAAATAAATGTCAGTAAGGCTCATTTTATTGACGAAACTGAGGCCTAGAAATGTCAAATATCTTATTGAAATTCCTATCACTAGTACATATTAGTGCTAGACTTTGAACTTTTGTATGTCTCTCATGTATGTCATGTCATCTTCCCAAATAACATATACTAGTGATTAGTGGCAGAGAAGGCAATGGCACCCCACTCCAGTAGTCTTGCCTGGAAAATCCCATGGATGGAAGAGCCTGGTAGGCTGCAGTCCATGGGGTCGCTAAGAGTCGGACATGACTGAGTGACTTCCCTTTCACTTTTCACTTTCCTGCTTTAGAGAAGGAAATGGCAACCCACTCCAGTGTTCTTGCCTGGAGAATCCCAGGGACAGGGGAGCCTGGTGGGCTGATGTCTATGGGGTTGCACAGAGTCGGACATGACTGAAGTGACTTAGCAGCAGCAGCAGCAGTGATTTGTGTGCAGGGACCATGTTTTTCACTTCTTCCATATTTTACCCAGTGCTCAGCCTGGTTTGTAAATCTTAGGTGACCAAAAAATATTTTCTGACTGAAGCTTAGAGGCTGAAGCTTCATAGAAATTAATTTTAAAGAGAAAGGAAACTAGAGAAGACTACAGAATGTTCATATCATTTATTCCTACAAAGTGTACCCTGAAAAAATTTGGAGAATTCATTACAACAAAGATCATAAACATTAAATAGGCAATATCAGCTGTCGGTGTTGTCTTGAGGAATGAAAACTAAAATTTGCATTTGGAAAACTTTAAAATATTTGATGTATTTTCACAGATGTCTTCAATCAAGGACTGGCTTTCGATAATAAAATAATAGATGTAGCTCCCTACAGTACTATATTAATGAACAGGATGGACTGATCACTTTAGACTGAAAACCTTAATAAACGTACACTAGTTTAGAAAATCTTAGCCAGCAACAGGGTATAGTTCACCTAGTTGCTGTAGCATTTTGTAAAGAATGGATTTGGAAGTCTGCCTGCTTAGCTAAGTAGGCATATTTGGGTGCGGTGAGCTGTTTCAAGCAAGCCATTTCAATTATGTGAGTATAAACTACTTTAGAATTACATTGTAAACAGCATTTTCAATCTTGTTCTGCAATTATACATTGAATGTAGAATCAAATCAGAATATAGAAATCCTAAAGACTTCTGGCAGGAATTAAAAAGGGGCCTGATTCTCTAAACAAGGGCGCAATTTCCCAGCAGCTGGCTTGGCTTCCCTAGCAGCCACTCAGTTAAATTCTTGTTACACAGGCAAGTTCCATAGATACCAATCGTGAGCAACTCATTCATGGAAAAACCCTGCCACTAAACACATCCACTAGTTTTGTCCTCTTTCCACTCTCTTAGAATTAACTCTTTATGCAGAGTAGTGGAGCATGGGAGGCAGCAGCGATGATGTGCTGAAAAGCATGAGTATTAGAATTGATTAGTCTAAGTCAGAGGTTTGGCACCTGAAGGACCTCAGGTAAAATATTAACACTTGTGAGCTTAGTTTTCCCCTGTGTACATGGGGATAATATTACCAGCTACGTCTTAGAATTACAGAAGTATGAAAAGATATAGCATATGGAAAGATCTTATCTTAGTGCTTGGAAGCATAATTCCTCAAAAAATATTAATTTTTCTGAGTTGACTTCCCAAATGGTGGTATAAGGAGCTCAAAAGAAGTGATAATAACTGGTGGAAAAGTATTAAAAAAAAATAAAATCTCTGGAAATAGTCCTAAAGACATATAGAAGATGAAAAAATATATATGTTCAAGTAAGACTACTAAATCAAGATAAAAATAGTGAGATACCGTGTCATTGAACACTCTCCCCTTTCTGCAGCTCAGCAAGATGGAAGCTCTCCTCTGGGCAGGTTGAACCAAGAACAGTAGGCTCTCTCTCATCCCAGATTTGAGTAAAGAGATGTGGTTTCTATTTGGTAAAAGGAAGCTACCAGTATATTTCAGCTCCTAGTTATGAAGTTAAATAAATGCCAGGCAATTGCCCCCAAGAGATCAGAAACATTTAAGCCTAAGGATGCTGCTGAAAAAAAATAGAGAGAGCAAGAGAGGGCTTTCTAGTGACAAGTAATTAAGAAGAGGCTGGTAGCCCTATGAGAACAATAAGATAACCATATACTAACTAGGAGTCTATCAGACAATCATAGAAAGAGA